>NW_028274812.1:20548457-23048457 GCF_037043125.1 Eumetopias jubatus | reverse complement strand
CTCACCACTACCCCCAGCACCTCACCCTCATTATTATGCTCTGACACCCCACCTTCATTACTACCCCCCCACACCCCACCCTCACCACTACCCCCGCACCCCATCCTCACCACTACCCCCCCACCCTACCCTCACCACTACCCCCAATCCTACCCTCACCACTACACCCCGCACCCCACCCTCATTACTAACCCTGCACCCCACCCTCACCATTACCCCCCGCACCCCACACTCACCACTACCCCCCGCATCCTACCCTTATTACTACCCCCGCACCCCACCCTCACCACTACCCCCTGCACCCCCCCTCATCACTACACCCATCCTACCCTCACCACTACCCCCAGCACCTCACCCTCATTATTATGCTCTGACACCCCACCTTCATTACTACCCCCCACACCCCACCCTCGCCACTACCACTGCACCCCACCCTCATTACTACCCTCTGACACCCCACCCCCATTACTACCCCACGCACCCCACCCTCATTATTACCCCCAGACCCCACCCTCACCACTACCTCCCGCACTCTACCCTCACCACTACCCCCAGCACCTCACCCTCATTATTAAGCTCTGACACCCCATCTTCATTACTACCCCCACACCCCACCCTCACCACTACCCCCGACACCCCAACCTCATTACAACCCTCCAACACCCACCTTCAATACAACCCCCCGCACCCCACCCTCACCACTACCCCAGCACCCCACCCTCACCACTACCCCCAGCACCCCACCCTCACCACTACCCCCCGCATCCCACCCTCACCACTACCCCTTGCACCCCACCCTCATTACTACCCTCTGACACCCCACCCTCATTACTACCCCCACACCCCACTCTCACCGTTACCCTACACCCCACACTCATTACTACACTCCGACACCCCACCTTCACCACCGTCTGCCGTACCCAACCCGCATCACTACCCCTTGCATCCCACCCTCACCACTAGCCCCCGCACCCCACCCTCACCATCCCCCCCCCACACTCATTACTACCCCCGACATCATCCAGCACAACAGGGCTGGATTCATCTTCCTAATGTGCAGCTCTGACTGTGTCTCTCTTCTGCTCAACAATATTCAGGACCTTCCCACCACCACAGACCAAATTAAATGCATACCCTCCCCCCTGAGTCAAAGACAGCTGTACCCCACATTCACATTACATTTACACCTGTATCTCCCAGGAACCCTTTACTTCAGAGGCCATGTTTTATTTTACCTCATCAAATCTTTTCAGAGGTCAATTGTTTTTTGTTCCCATGGTCAAGAAAAGGATAATAAAATGTCCTTGTCAGGGGAATAAAGGGGTTTTTGTTTTGTTTTATTTGTGGGGGAGAGTATTGTTTTTCTCCAGAGAGGAGATTTTTTTGCATTCAAAAAGATCTCTAAAAGAACACAAAATTTATTCTTATGGCTCTGCTCTGGATATTTAATAAGTGTAAGACTTGCTGACTCATCTCACTAATATGATTAAAATTAAGTCTGCGCCCAGGTATAAATTTTCAGTCCCCAAAATGAATTTTAAAAGAAAACTCACAGCCAAATATTGTTATTGAATTCAACAAATATTTATTGAATATCTACTCTTTTTTTTTCATTCACCATTTTCAAGGCTGAAGAGGACACCCACAAAGTAAAGACACAGCTTTTGCCCTCAAGCAGCTTACAGGGTGGCATATGAGAGAAAAACTTCACATAAGTCACTTTAATATAAAGCACAAAAATCCATACAAAAAGTAACATGAGAGAAGTAAAAAATTGTTAAGAGGATTCAGAGAGAAATGGGGTAAAACATGAAGATGAGTAATACTAAAATAAAATAGTTAACCAGATTCTCATATCAGTAAAGAGCAATTAACCAAAAAAACAATAATGCAAATAATAGATGAGGTAGGAAATTGCAAAGTTAATTTGTCTTTTGACAATTCATGGATGAGAAGTCAATGTGATATCAGGTTCAAAAATAAAGATCTCTAAGTGAGTCATTTTGGCCAATATCCACTTTAGCAATTTATTATGAAAACTATCCAAGAGAATCAGAATCTCAAAGGCTATTCTTCATCTAATAGGGATGTTGCCTGGAGTTTGTGAGATTCTCAAAGCAGGGAGAGTGACTGGGTGAACTAAACAGTATCATCAAGGAAGGTAAAGGTACACTGCCTCCAATATTCCCTAAGAGACCTGATTCTTCTCCAAAACTTCCAGATAGCTCTTATTTCCTTATTTGATTCATACTGAACAGAATATAGTGACTGCATCAACAAAGCTCCAATATTTGAATACTGGCAGTCAACCAGACCGGTGACCTGGCAGCGAGTGATACGCTATCTAACGTTGCGGGAACCAGAGTTAAAGTCTGCTTCCATGACTCACCAGTGCTGCGACTTTGAGCAAATCACTCAGTTGTATCCCCCTGAGCCTCCGTTTCCTCATACACAAAATAAAATGTGAGAGGTATGTACATAACAGTTATTGCCTAAAGTGAGATAATGTAACATGGAAACCATTTGTAAACTAGAGCATTACACAAATGGTAATTCACGTCATCAGAGAAACAAGGAATATAATTACTAAGTCCTATTGCATAGGTTTTGTGTGGAGAGTAAAAGATTAGAGGTTTACCCCCACAACCACCCTTGAGTGCAAGCTAAAGTCGGGAAGCAAGAAGGATAGGCAGAAGGGAACACTATGAAATGATATAACAGCAACCCTCAGTCGGTTTTCTGACGACTAAAAAACGCTCATGGAACAAAATGTGCTTTGTTCATACTGCTGGTTTACTTAACGCCTGTTGACTGAATGATGAATACATTCTGAAGGGGTAAGGTATTAAATGTGGGAATGAATGAAGGCATAGCCAGGAGAAATCCGTGAAGACCAAAGCAGGAGGTATCAGGTGTGTGTCAAGAGTGAAAGAAATAATTTGGGAAAAATGAACCCATGTGGCCCAAAAAGCTAAGTAACGGGCTCCATTCACACAGACTGTAATGGCAAAAGAAATAGTGGCCCTGGTAGAGATTCGGTCTGGTAATACTCATTCATAAATACTGACACTTTCTTCAGTTACCTAAAAGTGTAAAGGACCCATACAGCAGAGCTGTATGCATCTGAAAAACTATAAAAATGACCCCACATAAAAGGAAACATTTTGAAGGCCACAAAACATTGATGCTCATAAGGTCTACTCTGAATTCTATGTGACAGTTGGGAAAATTGTATCAAACCCACAGAGAGGAGAGTAAATTTAATTTGCAACTTTATCAAATCTTCATAAAATCTGCTAAAACGTATCCAAATAGAATGGATTAAAAGTTTCCTCCCTTTCATTTTCCCCATTTGTGTAATTAATGACATATATATTTAAATTATTTATTTAATTTATTTAATTATTCTATTTTATTATTTATAAATTAAATTTGGATTTCAATAACTTCTGGCTCCAAAAATTACTAAATATAATGACTATGTAATTCTCAGCTAAGTAATTAACTGCTCTGAAACCCAATTTCCTCAAGTGAATATGGGATTCTTAATTTTTACTCTAAAAAGATTAAGCACCTGTAGCACAGAGCCCAACTCACAGAACATGTTAAGAATTCTCAGCTTCCTTCTTACCTTTCCTCAGCTTAAAGAAGAAATGCCACCTACATAGTTCTTTTTTTTTTTAAATATTTCATTTATTTATTTGAGAGAGAGAGAGAGCGTACAAGAAGCAGGCTCCCCAGTGAGCAGGGAACCCGATTCGGGCTTGATCCCAGAACCCTGAGATCATGACCTGAGCCAAAGGCAGATGCTTAAAGGACTGCACTACCCAAGCGCCCCACAACTTACATAATTCTTTAATAATTACATCTGACGCAATGAAAGAATATAAATCTGAGCACATTGTTAAAGGTCCATAGTCCAGCTATTATTACCTTAAAATGAATAATTTCAAGACGAATCAAAAGCATTGGCTACACGAAAGAAAATGGCAACAAATGAGGAGCAATATTATTGATAAAAAGATAAAATCTCTTGTTTTCACTATATTTTACAAAAAGTGTCATAAGAGAAAGATCATCCTACTGGTGAGGGTTTTCCTTTCTTAGAAACTGTTTTCTATTTACTATCAGTTCAGGGTGGGGAAATTGGGCAAATTTTTAAAATGTATTATTTGAAAAAAAGTTCCTCACTTGGACTAATGGACAAAGTCAGGTTCACAGACAAAGTCAGGGAGAGACTACTGATTATACACAACGCAGACATCATAAAAACCATGCCAATTTCATATGAAGTGTTTCTTAGCCAAAGTATTTGGTTTAATTGAGAAAACGTACCCATCTCTATGAGTTCTGTCCTCAACGACAGGCTAAAGAACCAGTCACATGATTAATAAAATGTTAACTATTGTCATGTTTAAATAATGACACAACTACCATTACCACTCCTAACCATCATCATAAACACTAATAGTTATTACTACCTGCTAGGAGTTTAATCCTCATATAATCTTATGAATTTATTTGACAAAAGAAATTATTATTACTTTAAAACACAGTGACCCCAATGAGCTGACTTTTAAAGCAGAGGTTCCCAAAACGCACGGTGTGATTAATAAGAAGGCCAGCTGTACTCAATGTCCAGGCCATGTGTGTTCTCAGGCAGCACTCCCAGAGCGTAATCTGTGCAGTCTCCTAAACATCCCTTAAGTTAGGTCCCACCCACCGAAATTTAACTGTAACACCATGGCGTACTTTGTGAATAACTGTAAAAGCCAAACTCGTGAGTACACGGAGAATTAAGTATGGCAAACAAAGACATTTAGGTTAGTGGTGTGCAGTATTCATTTTCATTTTCTAACATCTCTTATAGCTATTGAAGAATTAATTTTGAAACTTTCTTTTAACATTTCTCTTCCTGAAGAGTTTTTCATCTAACTGCCTTATATCCCTTTAATTATCCAATTTTTCTTTTTTTCTGAATTGGCACCATATGCCCATAACAATGTAAATTACTGGTCACAAATAAATCTTGGCTCATGAGCCTTACAGACAAAATAAAAAGATGTCCTGGGGTTTCCAGGCTTGATATTTATTTCTAGACTCACTGAATACTCAAAAGCCACACTAACAAATCAAGTTCCAGGGCAGTTGTCTCAAGGGAGATCATTTCAGACAAACATAAAGCAATTGGCATCATATGAATTATGCAACCATATCCCTGAAAAACCACCTGACCTCAGCAGGTCTTAAGATGTTCATAGGTGAAAAAAAAAAAAAAAAGATGCTCATAGATGAAGCAGACACTATTAGTTTGGTTTCAAAGTCTTCTCCCCAAATGATTAGGCACTTTCTTCTCTTACTCATTATCATTCATCACGTTTTTAAATAGCTTCAGTTCATTCAGAGGAAAATTAAACAACAAGCTGTACAATCTAGAATTGTGCATAAAATCCAGAATTTCAGAAACTCAAATCTTGTGACATGGACTAGAAACACAAATATTTTTCCAAATTTTCTGTTACTGTGTAAAGGGTTAATTAAAGCATGAGTTTGCCTGGATTAAAAAAAAAAAAAATTACCAAACCTTAAAATCAGTATCGTTTAGACTTCTGATGCCAAAAATCTGTTTGACAGAGCAGGCTTTACTATACTGACATTTTAGCAGTAGCCAAAGTCCTGTTCCCACTAAATTCTGTCTTGGCAGCACCGGTAATTTGCTAAAAGCCTGAACTCCTCTTGGTTAGGAGTTCTCTACCTCGAGAGCTTTCCACAGAAACATAGTGCAATAAGGAAGCTGAATTGAGCAAGACTTTAAGGTTTCTATTCTTATAACAGAAACCAAGCTTTCTGTAAAATGAGAATGGCTTAAATAAAGAGAGATACTAATTTACTCAAAATGTTCATTAGATTTTAGATTTGAATATGATGCGATACAGTACAATTACACATAAATATCTCACTAACAGTAAAACCTGATATTCTTACATTACTTCAAGATTTCAACAAGCAAATAATTACTAAAATTGTAACTAAAAGTATCTGGTTCCAAACTACAAGTGACAACATTTTCTAATTTTCTCATCTTTTTAACTGGTCCATTTCCAGAAATATTGTAAAAACTTACAATCATGTTCATTTAGATGGCATCCCAAACATCTTTCACAGGTAGTAAGGGCCTCAAATCATTAGTGCCAAAATTTCACATAAAGCTTAATATTTTGCTTAAAAGATCTTTCCAATAATTTTGAAATCAAACCATATGAAAAGCACTTGACTCAACTTACCCAGCAGCTGAATGTTAATGAATTGGTAAAAGAGTGTTCCAACCAAATCAATTCACTTAATTTTTCAAGTGGATCTCATTACCATTGTCTTTTTAAAAATTCAAAGACTCCACCTAATGAGGAAAGGAAAACAAAAACAAAAACAAGTAGTGTTTAAACCAGAGAAGCATTATAGGATCAATACATTAATAACACATAAATCAAAACAAGATTCTTATCAAATCTTCTCCTAAGTTACTGTGCTTCTTAAAAGTATAAAACAACAAAAGCATCTGTCAACTAAAGTAAATTTTCCAATTTTGGGCAAAATGAATGTTCAAGCATAGAGAAAGCAATGAAATAACCCAATAAATGTGAGAGCATAAGAGTTTACTGTCAGTACTGATTGGCACACAGAAGCAATGACTATATAATGTTAGTTAGGATATGTAAAATTAGATGTGAGAAAAAGAGGCAACTGATTGCTTTGGAATTCAGTTCACTGATTCTTATTAATTTACCAATGCAATGCAAATGTGTAGGTTGCGGTTCCTTAAAGCAGTTAAACTCTAGTTACATATAAGCTCTGTTGAGGAATATAAACTAATACCTAAGATCAATCATTTGGAGAGAATTCACTGGCAAGAATTTTGAAAGCATTCTCAGAATGTTATACCTGGTCTCCCACAGAAAGTGTTTGTTCTACTAAAGACCCTAAACAGCTTAATTAGGTTTATAAATAGTATCAGTTAATCCCATTCACTTTACCAGAAGACACACCTTTTCTAAAGCCCAAATATTAAATTACTATCTCGGCTCCAAGAGAAAGTTTGAAAGAAAGCAAAGTCTATCTCAGCTGATGAGAGCCTAAAATAAACGGGCTGCTGGAGGGCTGAGCAGAAGAGTAAGATGCAAAGTTGGACAGCAGCCACCTACTCCCAAATCGAGTCTCCCTAGGGTAGATTTAGTATGTTTTAAAGTCCCAGAACATCAAACCCAACCATATTCAAGTGAAAGATCACAAACCTATCCCAAAGCCATAAACACATGATTTTTTATCACGCAATTTGGAATTAGCCACATATTGCCACTCCTCTCTAATCCCACCACACATATTAGTAAAATTAATTTAGCTAATCTCAGTATTTAAAAAAGGTTGAAATAGATTTGCTATCCACTATTAGAAGGTAGACGCTCAAAAAAAAAAAAAAGAGAGAGAGAGAAAAGAAAAGAAAAGAAAAACTAACCCAAAACAAAAATGGTCCTAACAATGGAGAAGGCAAATAGCAAAAATTATACACACTAAGTAGAATTCCACAGTAGTCATGGGAAATACGTTTTCACTTTCAAGACAATCTAATGTCTAGATTCTAGGCTTAACTGCTATTCAAGAAAGAGTTGGTACAACGTACCCATTTTTCACACTTGAATATCTAGAGCTGTGAAAATATTTTTGTACTTTTCTAGGCCTTGGATGAAAGTTGCAAAGGCTCTTTCAAATAATGTTTGGAAGCTAGCTTTATAATATCACCTCTGAATTACTGCCGTGATGGTTTTGTGCTAGTACTCGGTTTAACAACTTATCCTTCTGTTAGTCACTTTCCAAGGAAAAGTGAGGGCATTTCCCCTCATGATGCAGAATGGCTTGAAGATTCTTAAGAATCCTTTTCTCGCTGATTTGTCAATGAATAATGTGAAATTGACCGGTACAAAAGTTTAGATCTACCATCCTTCTTCCTGTGCTTGTTTATTTCTTAGAGTACTGCTTTCTTAAAATATGTAGTTCTTGCCTCATAAAAGGACTTAAGTACTTGCGTGGGGCCAGTCATTAAGCCAGAATCTCAAAAGTCTTTCATCTAGAATATAGCAAGTATGTTTTTGTTTCAATATAACTATGCTTATCTGAGTGGCCAGTGATTTCAAATTACTTAGGAATTTTTCAGTGGTGGTATGGGCACCTCACATCAAACCTCAAAAGCAGTAAGTACAAAGTCATCTACCTGTATGGATGATACAGTTAAATGACTGCTCCTAATTAGCACAGAAGATACAGATCTGTTGCCTGCATAACAGGTGAGCCTCATGTGTACAAACCACCATACAACATTCTTTAGAAATGTTCATTTCCTTAGAAATGAACAATGACACCCAAAACATGATAATAGGTTCCCTATAATTTCTATACCACACAATACTGCAATGCCTAAAATGAAAACAGTTGAATCTAAACCTTCTTACCTTTAATTTGTTTTTATTGCCTGCTTCTACACATTAGGAAAAAGGGGGGGAAAAAAAACAACACCTCAGTCAGTGGTATTTTGGCTTCATCAGAAAATCTAAATACATCTGAAACTTTGTATTCCAGTTACATAGTCTAAACAATGGAGTAATTTATCATCAGCTAATATTTGATCATGCTTGTCACCAACTGGTCTATATTTGTAGGCACAATGCTGAACCTGAGTGACTTTCTCTAGCTGAATGGTTTACCCCATGTAGTATACAGGAACCATGACACTTTAGCTGTCCATACTGTTGCAACAGTGACACCGTAAACTTGCCCTTTTAGGAGCACTTTAGAGTAGCACTTGGCACCCTGGAGTGAGCTTATGAACTCTGAGGTCTTTATATCTCTGGACTAATACTTAGTCCGAGTCCTGGTCATCAAACACCATCCTTCTATTGATGATGAGACCGAGACTCAGAAGGTCACAGTCATTTGCCCAAGGTCATGCAACTAGAAGGCAAATTTCCTAACTACTATTCCACTATTTTTCTTTTACATCATTGAGCTTCTTTGAGCACCAACAATGCTAAAGATACTTCTTAATACAGGATGGGAGGGAAATAGGGAAGGTGGTTTTTGCAAAGTGAGCAGGGAACAGACGGGCAAATACCACAGGCTCCACACCACCCTCTTTATCATGGTTACAAGTAACTGGCTTCTGTGTAAACCTAGTAAAAAACTGGCCAAGGAGAATAAGGAAACAGAATAATTTAAGACTGTTAGAGACCCAAAACATCTTGGCATATTTTGGCAGGGCTCCAAAATAACATTTGGAAAGCAGTGCCCTAACAGCCAGAGTTACTTAGCCATTTGTTTGTTTGTCATTAGAAATACATAACAACATTGAAGACATTTTTAACCAAAAAAAAAAAACCTCTCAATCCCATCACCCAAACATAATTATGTACACTGTTTATAAATTTATTTGCCCATGTAAGCATTTTTTCACATAGATACTCTCATAGCACACTTATAACAATGCATTCTGATTTTTTCATTTAATATTTCATAAACACATTCTACATTTCCATGTGATTTATATAGTTCTCATTTTTACTAGCCATGTAATATTCCATAGTTAGCATACTTAGTCATTTCCTCAACCATTCCTCTGTGTGGGAACATTTAACTTGCTCTCATTTATTTTTAACACTAAAGATACTACTAATAGTAGAAATACTATTCTTAAAATATCAACAGAAACGGGATTGTTAAATCAAAGAGTATGAGTATTTTTAGGGACTTCACATTTATAGCCATACTGATATCAAGAGATTGAAATCACCTATGAAGCTACCAACAATATTTGAGCATTCCACTTTCACAAAACTTCCTCACTTTCTTATGTGATTAAATTTTTTGGTGGTTTACTTAATGTAAAATGGCACTTCTAGGTTGCCTTTTTATATTAATGGTGACCATAATTACTCTCCCATTTAAAAATAATTTCATTGTCTTTTATTTTTAATACAAAAATTATCTCTATCCATATAACTTGACTACATTTTAGTCCTGTTTTTTCTTATGAATTTAAGTGTCACTTTAATACGATGTATATATTAACTTCTCTACAAATTGTTCTGTACGTTTATTTATCTTTAGATCTTTAACCATTTAATATATCTGGCATGTGTTTGACAAGTTCCAACTTATCCACAGTACCATTTACTAAGCTTGCTATATTATATTTTGTGTGTGTATTGTATCAGAGTGGATCCATTTACAGGCTTCCCACTGTGTTACACTGATCTACACATTTAAAATGGAAACTTTGTTCAGACTAGTAAATATAAGGTGACTGGCATTATCGTAGGAACTTGCTGTTCATATGTTGGGCAGTTTTAATTACTATTGTTGTTTATAATATGTTTGAATCTACAGTAGGGCTATATTCGATACTTTGTTCTCGTTTTTTTCAAACACTCCTTGATATTTCCTTATGTGTGCATAGATACTTGCAAAATTCTCACCCATTTTTCCCAGATTATATTATCTGATTAAAGTGTAATATTTGCCTTCCATATTCAGCCATACCCAAAACAATTTCATCAAAAGTTTTAATAGAATTGTGTTGAATCACATAAGCATCCTTTCAATATTTTGTTTTGCCATGTAAAAAACAGTGTATTATCGTGCATCTCTATGTTTATTACATTTTTACATTCAATAAATATTTGCATTCTAAAAAACTCTTTGTACTGTGTCTTTCCATATTTCCATTTCACTTGCTTGGAAATACTTAATTTCTCAAGTCCAGCAACTGAATTGTTACTTCCTCACAAGATCCCCTGAATAATATCCTTTACATGTAGGCAAACAGTGATTAAGCAGAAAAGTGTAAGTTGTATCTTAAATAAAACATCTTAATTGCCTTAACAAAGATGAAATTAAACTATATAAATGACACAATCACCACAACATAATATCCCATGCAACTACTTTATTTTCTTAGTATATTTACAAGACCCAGCCCAAATTCATTTAAAAGATAGCTGAATGGCTGCGATAACCTTTTATCCTTCTCGCTTTCCATCCCAACCAATGTCTCTCATTTCTGCTATCTGCGAACGAGGTTCAAAGATTGAGCAAAACCAACAGAGAAATGCAAATAACTTAAAATTATAATACTCGTTTAAACATAAACTTGACTAGGGGCTTCTGGGTGGCTCAGTCGGTTAAGCATCTATCTTCCTTTGGGCTTGGGTCATGATCTCAGGGTCCTAGGATGGAGCCTTGCATCAGGCTCCCTGCTCAGTGGGGAGCCTGCTTCTCCCTTTCCCTCTGTCGCTTCCCTCCCCCTGCCCCCGCCCCCACTCCTGCACTCATGCTCCCTCTCTTTTCCTCTCAAATAAATCTTTTTAAAAAAACGTAAACTTGACTGAGAGTATTGTACATATTGTTGCACATTTGAGTCCATGTGTTATCTTCCTTGATGTAACAAACCTAGGGACTCTCAAGGAATCTTATATTTTATAAAATGTATGAGTACCTGAAGAATTCTAGACACCGTAGTGAAAGGGAAGTAAGGGCAAATAGAAGAAATGGGAGGGGAAACACCAGGAATATCTGCAAGAGGATGAGCAAATAAGGACAGAAGCTATTTTCCATCCACACTTTGAACGTCACCCTATGTGTCAAGTTGAGTGAAAGCATGAGTGATGTGCCTCTCCAATTCCCTGAAGAAAGAAACACATAGAAAATGTGGCAAATATTTAATCTGAGGCTTGTTTCCTGAAAGACTGCAAGATGCCCACAAATTTTCTTCCCCAGAGTTCAAAATAGCAAGCTGAGTGGGTGTAAGCACTTCAAGTGCAAAAAGAAAAAAAAAAAAAGGTAACTAAGGAAAAGGAAATCATACTTTTTGCTTCTCAGTATGAAAATTCTAAAAGAAGCCAGTTAAAGGGATTTTAATGATTTGCATCTAGAGTTGTCTTGAATCAGAACATAAATACAGTCCTGATACTTAACCAGGGACTTCTGGTCACTTTTATAGGTTGAAGTTTCTATGTAAAGACTAATTTCCAACCTCACTGTTACAGTAAGAGCATGCAGTTTCACTCCGATACAGGCGGGTACCTAAATGACTACAATACAACACTGGCAAAAGGGACAGTTGAAGGTTCCTGGGGTCTCTACCCTTCCCAGGGAGAGAAACCTTCCTCGACAATGCTTTTAAAACTTTAACGTGCTAATGAGTCACCAGAGAAGTGTGTTAAAATGCAGATTCTGATTCTATCGGTCTGGATGGGGCCCAACTTCTGAGAGTTCTCTGGTGATGCTGATGCCCTGGTCTGAGGTCCCCATTTTGAGACGAGAGGTTCCAGTCTATAACACCAGTTTGCTAACAACCAGACAGCAGAAATAATAACCAATTAAGAACATTTGCAAGGTGTCTAACACTGCACTAGCTGTTATAAAAAATAATAAAGTAGACAATAACAAAGCCCTGAGCCAACATATAAAAATTATTTTAAAAAGTTAAGTTCTAAAAGCTAAAATGTATGGTAGTGATTCTAAGCATGATAGATGACGAGAACAGGAAGAGTTATGTAGGGGCTAGAATAGTGGCAAATGGCTTCCCAGAGCAGGCTGCACTCGATCAGGCCCGAGGTTTGGGGTTGTATAGACAGAGAGAGAGCAGGAGCCCAGAAAAGGCAATGCTGGAAGGGATGCTGAGAGTTCTGAAAAGAGAAAACTGCAGTGCACCAGCTTTGTGGGTATAGATATTATCATTTGAAATTTTAACTTGAATTCACTTTTAAGCAGGTGAGGGGAACTTCTGACTTTGTTTAAAATTTGTAAGTTTGGGAATGATAATGCTTTTCCAGGACAGTAAAGAAATGGGTAGATTTATCTGAGTCTTATGCAAATTTTCTCCAAAGGCAACAGCAACAGAATGATTAATGACATTTTAGATTGAAGCCTGGTAACAAAAATTACCATTTTTGTATGTATACACATACATTTATATATGCATATGTATGCCTTTGATTAACATACGTCTCTAATGATTAACAATTTTAAAAGCACTGGAATGTAGCTTTTCACTACAATAAATTAATAGTCTCTGTTATTCGGAATGTCAAATTTTACTTTTATTATAAAAATAAACACTTTTTCTTCTATGAAATACTTTTAGATGGCACATACCCACACATACCCTCAGCTCCACATTACTCTTCCCTTTCCTCCCACACTGGCTGACAATGGGAAGAAAACACATCCAGAAACAGAATGAAATTATTAATGAGTTCTATCTTAGTTGTTTTTTTAAATCTCCTTCGAAAGTTCTTCCTGTCCACCTACAAGATGTTGAATATATTGCCCAGTGGATTTAACAGAAAAAAAAAACAAAACAGAGGATTGCAAAAGTCAATATAAACATGAAAATTCAATCTCTAAACTTTTTTTTACTGAAAAAAATTATGGGGAGATGGGGTACCTGTAAGCTACTGGAGGGAAGGGAAGCATTTGAAAGAGAAACAGTTCATTTTAGCATTCCTGGGTCAGGTGAACAATCTTACTGAGTTCCAGTTCCATTTTTGAAACTACCAACTTCACCTTATTGTAAGCAATAAGAAATGATCTATGGAATACTGGCAAATACTACATTTCCTATTAACATTAAATACCATAACTATGGTTTGACTACAGCTTCTCTCCTTTCCATGTTTCTGTCCTACAAAAATTCCTTGTGCTTGCTGGCAGATGGAATTTAGGAATGGATTATGGCAAAACTCTGCAATTTCAAAGTATCTAGACTTGAATGTTTAAAAATACCTGTATCAGGAGAGTGGCACTAAATAAGGCCCTAGCATTCAGGATGCACCAAAGGATTTACCTATCCCCCCAATTTAATACACACACACACGCTCATTACTGACATAACGATATTACTACGAGGCACTAAATTGTTGCTCATGCATGGTTTGCAAAAGAGAACGCAGTCAAGCCCTAAAAAGACTATGAAGTTTGTCTCCTACAGATTTCTTCCCCTTTCTACTCTGAACTCTTTCAGGTGTCCTCCCCTAACTAGGTCACGGGATCATGCAGGCTGCATTCCCCAACTACTGCAAAAGAAAGCTAATAAGCATTTTCAGACTTGACTGCCAAAAATGTAATGTGTCCTCATTAGGGAAAACAACACACAAACCAACCAACCTTGGGACATTATAAAATTTCATATAAAGAAATAAATAATGGTTGATGAAGACACATATCTGGGGGGAATGGGTTTTATGAAAAGAGAAGCAAGAAACCCCCTCTGTGGGAAATGCTATTATTAATCCTATTAAGATACAGTGCAAGGGACCGTGTCACCTAAACTGGAACAAGATATGGTCTGCTTTCAGTTTTCTGAGGCAATTTCTATTTGAATCAAATTGGCCCTTCAGAAGACAGTTCATTAATGAGAAACTCCTCTCTCTCTCTCTCTCTCTCTCTCTCTCTCTCTCCCTCTCTCCCTCCTAGGTCTGGCCTTTTCGTTTAGTTATAAGGCATAGTCCTGTTTTTACTCCCACAGGATCTATCATTACAATCCTCTGTGTTTACGTGTCCACCTGCTTTTAGAATTACCAATAGATACTACCCAAAGTGACAGCAGTTAAATTTGCAACAGCACAGACTTCTCACTACAAGCCTGGAACCGTGGTGGAAATCGCTTCAATTGAGAAAGATTTCCCGAGCCAGAATTTTTGCCCTCCCTAACCAGGCTGCCAGGCCTAGATCAAATGAAGGTCAATGCAACGTCCCCAGAGGAAGCTGTTCAACTCGCCCGGTCGGTTCCCCTGAGCCCTGTCAAGGAGGCCCTTCAGTCTGACAGCCGACCTGGCAGAGCTGATATCTTCCCCAAGAGGACAGTCCCCCCGCCACCACCTGGACAACACTGAGCACCCAAGGCAGCAAAGCAAAGCTGAGCAGCTGGGGGCAGCCACTTGCGGGTGACACAAAGGCAGGCTCCCTCTGCCGTGGGAGTGTTAGAAACCTCTGCCGGTGGCTTGAGCTGTGGAAGCCTATGCTGCGAGACAGGACATCCCTCCTGGCATTCTGGGTGAGTAAAGCCCGGGCCAGGGCAACAAGAGCCTGGCCCCAGGACAGTCTGCTCCTCACATCAAAGCCGGAGGCCCTGGGAGGCTGGCCAGCCGCCAAAGACGCAAAGAGCAGCAGGGGAGTGTGTTGCCTTAGGACAATAGCAAACTGGGACGTGGTCGAGTCTGTAAATTCCAAGCACTGGGGAGGTCTGCTCAGAGATTTCACCCTCTCCTGTCAGGGCTATGATTTAATTTCCTTTGAAGAAAAAAAGAAAGAGAGAGAGAGAGGGACAAAGAAAGTAAGAAAAAGGAAAGAAAGAAAGAAAGAAAGAAAGAAAGAAAGAAAGAAAGAAAGAAAGAAAGAAAGAAAGAAGAGAGAGAGAGAGAGAGAGAGAGAGAGAGAAAGAAAGAAAGAAAGAAAGAAAGAAAGAAAGAAAGAAAGAAAGAAAGAAAGAAAGAGAGAGAGAGAGAAAGAAAGAAAGAAAGAGAAAGGAAGGAAGGAAGGAAGGAAGGAAGGAAGGAAGGAAGGAAGGAAGGAAGAAAAGGAAAGAATATACATTCCCAAACCTTCTGTCTGCAAAAGCAGACACCACAGTGTAAGTTAATGCACTCTGGTCCTTTTCAGCCTGCAGCCACTGTCTAAAACAATACAGCTAAGTGAGATGTGACATTCTCCCGTTCATCTTATTAGGGCATTAAGTCTAAGGGGTAATTAAGATCATTTAAATGCAAACATCACTGTTCCATTGCTAATATCCTCCCAGATCATTCCCATCAGTTCTGTTTAATTAGAGGAGCATCACTCGTTGTTAATGATAACCTGACAGTTTTGTTTATTTGACAGGACAAAGCATAGAGTCTCATTTTGGGTAACAAGAACTGAAGGTGAAGCATCAAACTCTCGGTCACAAAGATGACTCAGCTCTTGGACCTGAGACGTTGTACCTGGAAAAGTCTACCACTTGCTCACGGAGTTAATTCAAGAATCATCTCCTAGGCTCCTCACTTTGTGGGACAGCTTTTTGCACAAAAACATACAGAAAACAAACTAAGAAAAAAAAAAATCCGTAAGAAAGTAGAAGAAAAATCAATCCCTCCCAGGGTCTTAAAATGGGTCTCCTAAGGACTGGGATAAATGCCATAAACGTCCCCTTGCCCTGTCAGGGAAGCAAGCAGCAGAGGCAAAGGTGGCGTACCTCCGCCTCTGGGGTGACGGGGCGCCATCGTGAGAATCCTCACTGCTAAGCGCTCATTAGAACAGAGAGGACCTTGTGAGTTTTCCTTTCAGAGGAAATGAATATGAGTTGAGATCACTCAACTCTAATCCACCCTGTACCTCAGGGCGAGCCTCTGGGCAGCACATGCCCGGTTTAGGCAGCAGGCTATCATGGCCCCGCGTGTCATCCCTAGTGCATGCTGGGGGTGGAAGAGCTCCCAACGCCTTGCTAATCCCGTGTGGGGAAGGCCAAGGTACAGAGTTTTACTTGATTGCATAAAATGTAGAGCTATTTTCAGCTTCTGAATCATCATTCTGGCTGTTTCACCAGCCTTAAACCATATTACAACCCTTTAAAAATATCTTTCCTATGCCATTTTCACGTATTTTCACACAAGCAAACACTTAAAGTAACCCTGGTAAGTTTCAAAGAGATGAAACCATGACATGGAAGAAGGAAAAAAAAAAAAAAAAAAAGAGTT
Organism: Eumetopias jubatus; assembly: GCF_037043125.1. Classification (NCBI taxonomy): domain Eukaryota; kingdom Metazoa; phylum Chordata; class Mammalia; order Carnivora; family Otariidae; genus Eumetopias; species Eumetopias jubatus. The sequence goes on along the minus strand of NW_028274812.1, from coordinate 23,031,679 downwards.
TTACAAATATTTGCAATTTCAAACGGTCCCCATTGCAGTGGTGGTGGGTCAGCCCCTACACCTTCTTCTGTGATCTTCAAGCCCTTTATAAAAACCCCGGACAATTAACACTTAGCAGGACTTCAATGCCTGAGGAAACGAATCGATTTTGTTTTAGTCACACTTCTAAGAGAGGAGAGACATTAAATAATGGAAATAAAAAAGCTGCTAACTGATATAGGAAGAACCTAAGCTATTTCTGTAATAACTCCACTGGGATTTATGCTGGATATTATAAAAACAGGATGTTTTGTTTGTTGTTCCTCATGAACGACTACCAAACCAGGATAAGACTACAAAACACATCAAAATTACAAATCTATGTGAAGTTTCTAGTACCAAAAAAGCCAGATGGAATTTTTATTCATGTATTTAAAATTTTTGCTCAATGTGGGATGACCTCTGGAAACATGCTTCTTGTTCTTATGAATGCCAAAAGGGAAACAATTACATAACATAATTCTGCAGTGGTCCAGCATCCCAGTGCAGAGAACTTAATCTTCAATACCGGATAGTCACAGATGAGTCTTCACTGCTAAGACTTCTTATTTTTTAAAATTAGCATGGATTAATTCATGGTATCTGGATACCTGTTTCATTTCTGTAGAAGCTAATCCCAACAATATAAGGATTCCAACAACAAACTGTTTCTAATGTTCCTTCAGTGCAACATGATGAAGCTATCAGTACGCAAGGATGAACTTAGTATTAGTGCCTTATGGATACGTAGCAGCACACCCAGATATACAATACTAATTGTGTGTAGGGGGGAGGGAGAGAAGGATGGGACAGGAGGGATGGTTATCATCTCTATGACTGAAATCATGGTTTTTCATTACTTTTTGCCTAAGCCAACAGAAGCATACATATCATGCCCTTATCCTGACCCACAGAGTGCTGTCTGGGAAGGTAGAATAAATGAGAGGAAGTCCATATAGGAAATATTTGCCCCTAAATATTCTCCCAGGCAGATAGCTGAGTTCTGCTCTGTGCATTCATTTTTTTTTTTTTTTTTTTTTTTTTTGGAGTAGCTGGGAAAGTCACTCAAAACACTTCACCTGCAGCCATAATCCCATGAATGAGTCTCCATTCAAACCAAGTCCAAGCACCAAGTCAACCATGAGTCTCGGAAGGAAATAAACAGAAACTTCTTTTACCCTCTGAGGTCCTAGAGCCTACAATGAATCAATAAGGCTGACGGTTTCAGTTCTTATAAAACTACAAAAAGTATCTTTTTAATATCTAACCACTTACAAACTTTTCTGCCTGGTGAAATAAAAATTTTGTTTCCTTTCTCAATATCTATAATTTACTACTTCTGCCATCTGTTTGCATATTCAACCACCATTTTTTTTAAGATTTTATTTTTAACTAATCTCTACACCCAAAGTCGGGCCTGAACTTACAACCCTGAGATCAAGAGTCACATGCTCTACCAACTGAGCCAGCCAGGCAGCCCTCAACATCATTTACTAAGCACTTAATCACACACACCAGGCACTGCGGCGCATCAAAAGGTACACAAATGTGGTTTCTGACCTCAGTGAATATCTGACTTACAGGCAGGATGAAAAGTGCGATAGTAGAAGTTACAATAGGGCCCCCAGCAACGGGTGGGCGTCAAGAAAGGGCTGAGGGTGGACACACCTGAAATGGATCTGGAGTAATCAACAGAAGCTTGCCAAGGTAGACAAAGAGAAAAACAAGTTTGGGAGGAAATAGAGCATATTCACTTTTAGAACTAACTGGGTTTGAGGTACCTTAGACACATTCAAATAGAAATGTCCAGGCAGACATGTGGATACAGAGCCCACAGGACACGTGAGCTGAAATCCCAGTTTGGAACACCATGAGGGTCACCAGCATTTAGAGCTGATCCTTAAAACAATGGGCTTGGGTACACAGTTTGGGGAATACAGAAAGAAGAGGCCCAGGGGCTGTACTGTGGGGAAAGCCACAAAGACAGGGCACGTGGGAGGCCTGGGAACAGAGGTAGGGCAGCAGGTCCCAGTGTCACAGGGCCACGCAGAGAAATCTTTAAATGATAAACAGAGTCAAATACAAATCAACGGTAGGTCAAATAAGTCAAGGACCTAAAAGATTTCGCTGAATTTCAAAATTAAGAGGTTCCTGATATTCCTTGCTAAAGCAGGTGGCCAAAACCATGATGCAGTTGAGATAGGTAAGGGAGAAGCTAGAAAAGCCATTAGGATTATTGGTTCTAGTTTGTTTGTTTACTGTCAAAATGGAAGATATTTGAGCATGTTTAATTTTCCAAGTTGAGAGATCTTTTTAATAGCTATGGCCCTGGGGAGGGAAAAGAAAAAGTCCTAACATTTTACTGGATTAAATGTTGGCCACAGTGGAGAGATATAATTCAGACTTCACTGTGTTAAAGTAAAATTTCAGATTCTCAACAACTAACTATAACTACTAATGGGAATTTATTGATTTAGGAAGCCAAAAAGAATCAGTAAGAAACCATACAAAACTGGAGAAATCTTAAAACTTCTAAAAGGCAAAGGTAAACTTTGATAATAGAACTTGCAAGCTGAACAAAACTTTATAGATCAACCATTTCAAGCTCTTATTTGAAAACAAATTTTAAAGCAATGCAATAATAACAACTTCCATTGGGAAATATCAAAAACAAATTTAAATTGTGCAAGATGAAAGAAATTGCTCATAACAAAGAGGAGGCACAAACTAGCCTGTTTCAGAAACTTTCAAACATTGGATTCAGCCGTCTTGATAGGAGGCGATAACTAAGCCTGGTGATTACAAGTTATTATTAATGAGCGTACCAAGAAAATTTCTGAAGCGACATCCTGAAGAATCCACTGACCTCTCACACACTTAGCACCTAATAACTAACTCTTCCTGCTCACAATGGGGTCACGCCCCAAGGTGGCTTTCACCCCTTGTCTCAGGACAAGGAAATATCTGCATTGAAAAAGAGCAAACAAGGAATGATACCAAGTGAAAAATGTAGTTTTACAGTGTAATGGTTTGTGTAGTGTGATTAAAACTGAAAACCCAGTTTTATTCATGTGATGAAAAATTTAGGAAAAAGTGCTTCTTTAGAACTTAAAAAGTGACTTATCAAATTGGTTTCTGGAAAAATATAAAAATAAGAGCAGTTCTTTTAGTACTTCTTTTTCAAAAGTTTTCCAACTCCCTTTGTCTTTATGTTTTAAGTAAGAAATGAGAAAAAAAAAATCACCAAGAGGAAGCAACTTTATCAGGCCTGAAATAAATAAAGTCTGGTAATAGGATCTGACTCCCAGCCAAGAGTGGGGTCCACCTGCCCTTGGTCTGGCAAGGCTTAGGATTGTGGCTCTTTCACATTTAGACACACACATATACACCAAGCATTATCTCATTTCTTTATGAGATGTAGCAGATAGTTGGCAACCTAGACTCTGTTTAGACTGCTCTGATTTCCATAAAAAGGAAGCTTAAAAGTTTGGGCTTACTACTGAAAACATGAAGAAAATGAACAATCTGGAAATAGTAATGGAGTTTGAAACAATCAGCATATAGAATGATTAAAAAATAATCAACATTTACTGGATCCTTGTGTTCCAGTAACGTGCTAAGTAATTTATGTGTATTTTCTCATTAAATCCTTTATGAGGCAGGCACTAATATTACCTCCCTTACAGACGACTTGAGGCCCCAAATTTAAGGAACTTAGCCATTGCCTCACAGTAAGGGCTGAAAATGGTCTTTTAATCCAGTGAGTCTGACTCAAAACCAGTGCTTTTGAAAACATATACATAGTAGCAATATAAAAAAGATGCTTGATCTGAAGAAATCCAAGTACCCAGCAATTGTTCGCACTCAGTTTTCAGTTTCACTCATGATTTTGATCTGGCAAATGAACCACCAGTGCCAAACCAAAGAAAGTTTAATATATTGAGCCATTCCTCTTACTCACTCTCTACACTGGTAGGACTGAACCACATGGCATGTTTCAGGTGGGTCAACCACGTCTGTCTACAACAATGATGGAACACTTTCACACTTAGAATGAAGGTCACTGCTCTAAATTGGGCAACCAAATCAAAATTTTTCTTATACAGCTCAAGAGTACTCTTTTACCCAGGTCATTGTCCTAATTTACTTTGGCACTGAAAAGTGTTTATTACTATAAAGTAAGACTAAAATTGATGGGTCTGGAGTACTTCATATGCCTATGTTCCGATTAATTCTGGAGAGCATTCCATGCTCTCCTTCTCCAGGAAATACAATATTTCTTTGTTCTTAAATAAAAGCCACAAATTTCCAAAAAAGAAATAAAACTTCACTACATGATATTCTTTTAAGTTGTGTTTTAACTCCATTATTGGGAAATGTCTTTAATTTTTCTATCAAAAAAATTATGCTTTTCTTTTTAAAGATTTTATTTATTTATTTGAGAGAGAGAGTGAATGAGAGATAGCACGAGAGGGAAGAGGGTCAGAGGGAGAAGCAGACTCCCTGCTGAGCAGGAAGCCCGATGTGGGACTCAATCCCGGGACTCCAGGATCATGACCTGAGCCGAAGGCAGTTGCTTAACCAACTGAGCCACCCAGGTGCCCCAAAATTATGCTTTTCTTATAAAATGTTCATGATGAACTCTTTTCCCCCCTCATTTATTCAGTTATTCACTCAACAAACAACAGTTGTGTACTCCCAAAGCCATGGCTCTTGTCCTCATGGAACTTAGGGGCTAGTGAAGGACAGACACTGAAAACAGATTGTTACTGTGTAGATCCTATAAAAAAAAAGGCAGGCCATGAAATCAGACAGCTGTGTAACAGTATTTGAGAAAGGCAACTCTCTTCTAAGTGTACACAATTTAAAATGTGGAAGCTAAGCATCCCTCCTGTCATGATCTGAAGTCTCAGTTTTAGAGGTGGTTAAAACAGACACATGTTAAATCCACTACAACTATACTTTCAAAACTGGTAAATGTCCCTGAGCACCCGGAATCCAATTTGGAAATCATCAGTACAGATGATCTAGAAACTTCCCAAAAGAAGTCACTGGCCTCCATTCTCTTATTCTAGATTTATCACTGAGTCTAACATACCAATTTGTGCAAGTTGACAAATTTAGAGAGAAAGGCGGTGGGGGGGGGGGACAGTCAGCATGATCAGAATTGCAGAAGACCCTTTCAAGTCTTAGAGTAGCAGGCTTTTCCACTGTACCTGTCTAGTCTGAAATGATAAACATCTGTATCTTTGACAAACTTGATGTAAAAATTTGTTATTTGATGTAGAAACAAAAAGTAACGTATATTTGTTCTTATCTTTTAATTAAACTCCCCCTTAGTTTAACTGCATATGCATACAACATTTATCTTTTCTTTTACACCTTCTAGAACCTGCTAAGATTTCAGTTGTTTTGTTATTGATTTCCTTCAGTTGGTATCTCAGTCCATAGATTAAGGTGTTTGTCTTTTCCACCTTTGGCAGACTTAAGGCAGACTAGTCCATTTGGTAAAGATTATCTACAAGAGCATGGCCAAATGGAATCCAAGGAGACTGCCAGATATCTATTTTTTCCACATCAGAGAAGCAAACCCTAGATGGTCCAGTTTGTCTGCCCTCCAAGTCTGGGATTTAGGGTGGGAAGTCCCAACGGACGGGAGAGTCCAAGCTGCCTACTTGAAGTTCTCCTTGTGGATTTGGTGCAGAACTCACTTGGAAGGGACACAAGCTGGATTACTACACCTCATCTTCCAGCCTGCCAAAATGGTTCCTTCTTAAAATCAGTCATATTCCCAAAGTTCGCTTTTATGCTTATTACTTGAAATTTGGAACGTCTCCCTCTAGAACCAGAGTCACAAATAGTGACTGGCATCCCAGGCTAGCCTAAGGCGATGTAACAGGGATACTACAGAACCCAGTTCACCTACATGTCAAAGTTTTTATGTGGAAAAAATAGTCATACTGAGGACTTGAGTCAATAGGATATGAAACTACCCCTCACTTTTTCCTACATGGTCCATAAAAGTCTAGGTCGGACCCTAAGAGGTAAATAATAATGTAAGAACAGCAAGACACATTCTCCAGGGGCAGAGTGATGGCTCGGGGGCATCAGCAGGGAGAATCTTGGTGGCGCTAGTCTTTCACAAAGGCAGCAGAGGTGGTCTGGTCACTGGTAGCGACTGAAGTGGCAGGCGAGTGGAAGAGAAAAGCTGGCCCTGAGAATAGGTCAATCAGAAACTTGAACAGTGGTGAAAAGGAAGTGTCCTCAAGCTGAGGGCGAGAGGAAGAGAAAGGGAATTCCTGCCACAAACCAACAGGGGAAATCCCCTGGTTTGGGTTGCTATTCACTCAGTCACAGGACTAGGAATATTCATCGTTTAGTCATTTAACCCCCCCAAATCTTACTTTCCTTCTCTTAAGGCTTCTTCAGGTCAAGCTTCCTGTTGTCAATGAAAATCTGCTTCAGGCTGGCAGATGTGCAATGCTCCTCAGATTGGCTGTTCGTCTGCAGAGGTTCTGAATCAGAGTGATTTTGCCCTCCAGGGGACACTAGGCAACGTCTGGGTTTGTTTCTGGTTATCACGGCTGGGTGGGGGGGTGCTACTGTCATCTAGAAGGTAGAGACTAGGGATGCCGCTTAATATCCTACGATGCACAGGACAGCCCCCCACACCAAAGAATCATCCATCCCCAAATCTCAACAGCACCACATTGAGGAAGCTCTAACTTCGTAACTGGGCTACTTGTTACTGCGCTCTGCACTCAGGATGTGTCTGAGCAAGTGCTTAGAGCACACAGATCCTGCAGATTATTCAAACTCCATTGTGGAAATCATGCTCGACTAAGAGAAATCCTACAATCAACATCATTCTTCAGAATTAACGGAGTATGACACCTGAGTTTTAACCAGAGACATACAATCAAGAGAGCAGTGGGACTATGGTAGCACCAGGGTCAGGCTGCAGCTTCCCAGAGCACGGTGCTGTGCAAGCTCCCACGTGAAGGCAAACCCTGCCACCAATGCCACATCCTGCTGCTTAAGCATCCCCATCAACAACGGCTGTATTCCTCACTCAGCAGCCAATGCCAACCCGGGAGGGTCGGCTAGCTCCCGAAACAATCCTCTCCCCCCGGGGAAACTGTTTACTGGGCAGGATATGTGAAAGACGACGAAAGCAGGGTCACTAATCAGGGCACAAGTCGTTCCGTGACCAGGACGGGGTACAGAAGCTTTCTCTGGTCCTCTCCTTCTTCAACGGAACAGAGAAAGAGTTGGGCTTAGTCATCTCCAGTCTCCCTTTCAATCCCCACTGCCATGAGCTGTTTTCTTCCCAGATGGTAATGAGAAGGGGCCTGCTCCAAAGAAAGTCGGAAAAGGCGACCTGGTGAAGCCCTCTGCCGTGAGGGCTCCCATGGTGGGGTGTCTGTGAACACAGCAGACGAACCACCCAGGCAGTAAGCAGTCCCACAAGAGAAGCCTTTTCCAACAAAAGCGAAAAATGGCCCCAAGCTTGACAGAGCAAGTCTCCGTTGAGCTCCAGGCTGTATTAGAAAGGACGATGGTAAGAAATCAAGGAACAATCTCCATGTGTGCGCAGCGGGTAAAGGACTAATCATTACACTCTGGCCTCGGCAGCCACAGCCTCCTGCACAGATAGCCATCACCTCCCGAGCACCCTCTGCTCATTAGGAAGGACAGAGCAAGAGTACAGTGCGTTTTTAGCCATGTCTTTATAATAAAAATCGCAGACAAAAGCAAAATGGGAAAGCAACACCACCACCAATTTGAGGAGACTTTAGATGTAATGGGCAAATACTTTCCGTATTTACATCCATTTTTGGTAGAGACCCAGATTAGTTCTAGTTCTAGGGAACTGCTCAGCAGGACTGAATCATCTGCTGGGAGAGTTTCCATTCACTGTTCTACTACCATAAGAAAGGAGGCTGTTTTCGTGTCTCCTCTACCTCCGCCCCCCTCCACCAAGATATTTATGCCATGCTTCTAGAAATTCATATGCTTAGTGTGGCTATTTAAAAGTAACAGTGTCAAAGACATACTCAGGCCCTATCAAGTAGGAAAGTAAAAGACTATATTTCTAGTCCTCAAGATTTTAAAAATCTGAACATGAAAGCTCATTAAAAATATGCCATGGTGGGGCATATGCAAGAAGAAGTGGGACTAATAAAAATCTATTTTTCCACCCTCTCAACTTTATCACAACTTCCCAGGGCTATGTTTTTCCAGCAGAAACACCGGGATTTGAATACGTGTTTGAAATAGGAGGCCTTTGGATAAAGCAGGTTTGTTTTCTGGATTTGTTTTTTGTTTTGTTTTATTTTGTTTCAGTTAGAGCTGGTACTTTTTAAAAACACCTGCCATATGCATTTGCGAGTCCTGGACAACCACCATCTCACGACTTTTTGCCACATGCTGTTGAGGGGGAAATGGCAGGTGCTCTCACCCCATTTCACTAAGAAACAGACAGTAAGGGGTTAAACATAGGAACCCTTTCCATCCCCTCCTCCCAGTTCTACCTCCTGCTCCATATTACTATCTCAAACTCTCTCCCCAAGCCACCCCAAGAGAAAGGAGGGAAAAGAATCCCCTTCAACTCCTGTCACTGCCATTGAAAGACTGCAGAACTCCAGTGCTTTTCTGGTAAAATGAAAGGGCAGATGCCAAGAGTTTGAGTTCCCTTTCACTGCAAAGAACTCTAACATGGCCAATGTGCTACAAAAAAAAAAAAAAAAAAAAATCAATAGCATTAATGATTGCCTTTTTTGGAGTGGCCGGGCAGTCAGCTGGACAGGGGGCATTGCTAAGCCCAGGCACACTGCCTGGATCAAGCCCCACAAACAAGCTTCACAATAGAGAAGCATGAGTAATTTACTTATTAAAGAGATAACTGTAAAGTCTGATACAAATGGACAAGTGTAAATCCTTCAACGCACAGACCAAATGCTTGGCTTGGCGACCATTTAATGCAATGAGCAATGAAATCTAGGTTATGTTACTCAACTTCTAAAAGTCTAATGCCCCTTTTTTAGCCTTAAAAAGACCGCTCCACATGGGCAAAGAAACGGCCTGCAAGGGAGAGCTCTTGGGGGGCTCCCTGATTACACTGAACCCACACAGGAAGTTGAGGGGAAACCTCTGTGACTAGTCTGTACTAACCTGGTCTTCCGTGTATGAACACGGGGCAGATAAGGGAACTACTCCATTTCAACTTGGCTCTAAAGCATTTTACATTCTTCAGAACAACGAAAATCTAATGAATAATTGCCCAAACAATCCCTTCTGTGATCATTTTTCCCCCATATTGTTCAGAAATGCAGCGGTGATGGTGCATTTCTGAGATTCTGAGAACAAGAGACAACATCTCTGTGATCTCAATTTTACATTTGAAATTGTTCTTTCATTGCCACCAACCAGGAAACATAAGCCAAAAATAAAGAGGTCTAAAACACAGTTAGAAAGTGGAGCTTGAGTTAATGAGCAAATTAGAAAAAATATTATGTCACTTGCCATCAAATGTTATCTGTCAACTGAAAACGAAAATCCAAAGAAAGAAAGGTTTCAAACAGTCCTTCTACAATAAGCTATTGTATGGTTCATAGGTCTGGGTCATTCACAACTCCCGGAAATAGCTGCATGTTCGCCAAATGCTCTCATTTTGTATGTTCTCACGGGCTTTCGGGACTTGTGCAAATTGTTTTCCAAGCACATCCGGCCATAATGACCAGGTTACTACTGATAATTATGCTTGCCTGTCTATAGGTTTGTCAGCTAAAGAAATCCACAGACGGCTGTCATAATGAGCAGAAATCTACTTCTGGCACAGCTGGGCTGACCACAATGCATTAGAAAAACAACCCTCTTTGCAATAACCAGTTCTGGGCATCACTGGTTAAAAAAGACTAGTTTCCTGTTTTTCTCAAAAACTTCAGAGTGTGGGTATTGCTATTTTTTACCCCACCCACACCTTTTCTCTTTAATTGTTGAAGATTTGGTGCTGTAAACACCTAATCATGGGCATTTTTTTTATATTATGGCTCAGGGTTTAATTTTAGGTCAGATTAATCCTTTCCAAGCCAGAGTCTGCCCTGTGCCAAGGTGTGGGGAGGAGAGAGAGCTGGGGGAACTGGGTTGGGGGCTTCAGGAGGAAGGGAGCATCCCCCTGAAAATGGGATCTCAGTCCAGGCTTGGGCTACACCCCACCATCCTATGGCTGGGACCAGAACCAGGAGGAGCTGGACAATGGTTGGTTCAGGTTGGCTAAACCTGGCTGGAGTCTGGTGGCCTTAATACTGGCACAAAGCAGCAAGTGCCCTGCCTGACATATCATCTCAATTATTCTAAGCTACTCCCCTTCCTCACTTTGAAATGTTAATTCCTTTCTTTCCAGGAGAGATCTAAGGACTCAAATGCAGTGCGTATCATCACAGGAGCGGCTGCTTCTTCTGCCTGACCCCATAAGGGGTCACCTTCTCCCATACCCTCTCTCCACCTGGTTAACACACATACACACAGAGCGTGTGTGCTAGTAAGGCTGACATATATCTGTCCCCCATACCAGGACAAAAGCTTCTCCGAAGAGGCAATAATGCTTTGTTTACCCCTTGTATCTCTGACACATGAATAGTGCCTGGAAAATAGCAGATGACTGATTAATACTAGCTGAGAATGAACGCCCCCACCCCACACACTGTTAATTCATGACCACCTTTAGCTCACCTCCTACCCCCGTGTGCCCAACTCTGTGGAAACCCTCATCCACTGTACTGTAGTTTGTTTGCTTCCACCTTTCTTATGAACCCAGAGCTCCTGGAGATGGAAACTGCACCCTGCTCAGGACCTAGCATATAACAGGTGTTCAATAAACATCTGCTGAATGGTGTTAAATGAATCACCTGTGATTCCTAAATAGGGGGCAGGGCCAGTACAGACACTGTAGAAATATAAAACGGAGTAAAACACAGATTTCTATCTATAATTTTTTCCTTTACCCACACGTTAGCTTTTGGTCACTACTAGAAAAGTCTGGGATATTTCCTCAATCAACAGCATCGGCTCAAAGGCAAGGCAATAAGAATTAAGCTGCATAAACTTGTCAAAACAAGAACCAGAGGAAAAAAAATTTCAAAGGAAGTTGAAAACAAAATGTTTATTGCTGTCCTGCTAGGCAAGAAGTTGAGGTAATATCCTCTGAAAGTCACTGAAGGGAGAGGATGCTAACCAAAATCAAATCTTCATTTTGGTTAAACTTCACAATAGGGAAAATGTAAACATTTTTTCCTCCTATAGATTCTCCTTTTAAAAGAAAGGCAGAAATTCATCAAAGGCCTCTCTATCCCCTCAGACCTTCTAAATTTTTTCTGAACTGTAAAAGGGATAAGAAAAACTCTGAGCCACAATTATGCGCTGACTTCACATGATTCCCATAATGTTAAGAAGAACCAAGAAGACAAAAATTTAAATGAGCAGAAATAAATTTATAGTGTTTATCATCTGTTTCAAGATTTTTAAAAATTATTTATATGTACACTCATATTGTAAAGTTCTACAAGCTGTCTGTTACTGTCATGACTAGCCCTGGGAGTAGGCCTTATTCCTAACAAATTTTGCAACTTCTCTAAGTAATGAATGGACTTTTTAAGATGAGGTAAATCCTCTTTGATTCCTATGTGCTTCATTTAACTATGAAAAAAAAAAGAGAAACAGAACTTAAGTCAACCACCATTTCACAGAAGACTTGGATCAATTTTCAAGGAAATTAAAAAGCTACTTAGTGCATGCATACATCAGATGACTGAAAAACACAACGGAGCCACATACCAACAGTGACACATGAAGGCAATAAGACAGCATATTCAAAGGCTTAAGTGCATTCACAAAGGAAAATGTTGGTTAGAATAACAAAGCCTCTTTGCTTCTGTATGTTTGGAAATAAACATGATCATTGTTATATTTTGTTCCTAAGGAACAAAATCTTTCCCTACTCATTGACAGATCAGTTAAAATGACCTTCCCCAATATTAATACTCACATGATTGATCACTAAGAAGCAATGTGCTAATAATGACAAGCTCTAAAATATGTACTATAGGCTTGAGATGAATAAACCATAGTTTCTATGTATGAAAAAAAAATGGACTGCCATGTTTCACATAAATCAAAGGTCAAATGCAAGAACATTTGATGTTTTGATTTGATACAACATGACCAATCCAACAAAATAATTCTGTTTCTTCTAGCTGTCCTTGGATAAAACAGAATAGCACCATACAAATAACACAAATTTATAAAAGACATACACATTTTGCAATCAGGCTGATGCAAAAAAAATTAACATTCCGAGAAATAGATCTTTTGGCTTTCTTTCCAACTCATTAATAAATGTCCTTGAAATTATCCCTCTCCTTCTGAAAAATTTAATGTTGGTTTAAGTTCTAAGTTGCCAGCCCCATACTATCAAATTATAAATAGATAAAATTCAGTGTATGCACCTTCTTTTTAGAAAAGGATTCCATTTCAAAGTAGACTCCTAAGAAATAAATGGTAAGCAGACCAGATAGCATGGCAGCCTTACTGGAGATTAGAATTTGGTCCACCTGCAAGAGCAGATGGTTACTCTGGACAGCTGCAGGAAGATGGGGAAAATAGCTTGAGAGCTATTGATTTCTGTAATGATTAAAACCACCACCAACAACAATGAAACAGCATTTAGATTTTCATAACGTTACTTGAAAATTTTCTCAGGAAATTTTAGGTTTATAAAGTTAAGGAGGCACATCAGCCTGGCAATCTCTGTAAGCCTCTGTTATCAATATTTTAAACCTGAACCTTTTTGCTGCCTTACGTTCTCTTTTCCCACTATATAAATCTCCATAACAGACAAGAAACACTAATAAATGAAACATGGGTTTAGCTAATATAATTACAAGAAAGAATGAAACAAATTTATTGTACTAGATTCCAGATGTGAAAAACAAGCATCAGTTCTTCCTCAAACAACTTTACTACTTTCAACAGTTAATATATATATTATATATATACTATTTGTTACAACAGCAAATCCATAATGGATGAAATATAGAAATACAGAAAATATTTAAAATATATAAAAACAGAAAAAACATGTTTTGTTATATTTTGTTATATTTTTCTTATAAATTCTCTGCCCCCAGCTCCATACATAATACACCACAAAATTTAATATGAAGGCTCAGATATCAGAACTATATGTATATAGTTTGGATTTCTTTAATATAAATCCTAAATATAAGCCAAATCTTTTCTCAGCCTTGTCATTGCTCCTGACATTAACGCATATACTGTTTTTGTTTTAAAACCCTAAATCTTTTTGGAAATTATGGATTAACTTCTTTAGACTATCACTGGCTATTAATAGTTACTATGCATAAAATAATTCCTAACATAATTGCTTTCTGAAAAATCAAAAGGCATACAGGATATAATATTACAAAATATTTCTAAAGACAGTGCATGGCAAATATCAAGTTATGAATCCTTCTACAGATTTACTTGAATTCTCAGAAGTAAAGAGGAAATAAAAGAAGTTTAGAAAGTCTTTCCCGAATGACGTCAAATTCAGTAGTAAATGTCATGCCAGATTTAGAGTAAATCAGAAGTATCAAATCAAAATTTTCACAATACTTCACAGCTACCTACATCTAACCACGCTTTACATGCTACACATTTTGAGGGCCCACTTTTGATAACTAAGGGACAGGTGCTAGGATCCCATAAAGAATAAGATGGATTTCTTTCTATGGAAAAGCCCACATTCCATTGAGAATTGATTCAAGGAATATTTATAGTACACATGTCCCTAAAACACATTTATAAGCAAAATCTTTATTTAAATTTCATTCTTATTATTTTATGGAGCTTTTGTTCCAGTATGGAAAAATGTTTATACTGCTATAAACCAAGATTGTATTAAAAGGATACATATGTGTTAGCAATTCTCAAATTAAACATGCATGATTTACCTTTGCCTCTTCCATTGGAAGGACCACCCAGTAAGGAATCAGACCAGCAACTGGGCTGTCAGGGGATCCCTCTCTTTTCTCTATGCTGCCCATGTTGAGGATTCCCCTCTCCCTCTAGTCCTGTAGCCTGGAAGTAGAACCATTTCACTGGCTCTCTCCCTGACTCTCCAGACTACAGGAATGTCAGCAAGAGCCTCCCCAGATTCCTTCAACCAAGAACTCTAGAAGTAGCTAAGAAATCAGGAGTGGCAAAGACACTGCTCCCACTTTCTCCCATGGCAGAAAGTAGCTAAGAAATCAGGAGTGGCAAAGACACTGCTCCCACTTTCTCCCATAGCAGAAAGAGCCATATTCCCCAATGTCACAATTTGTCACTCAGATGCATTTTTCCAGAGAAACTGACACCCAGCTATATAACTCCTTACCCATTACTAATACTGCAAGTGCTTTACAGGTCAACTCAGTTTTGGGGACTTAGCAAAGAAAAATACATATTATCCAAGAAAACTGTTTGTAAGTTGGGGGTATCTTATGTGCACATAGGAGAAAGAAACCGGAATCTTTACACATGATGCTTATTCATTCAATAATTTTTTGAGCACCTCGTAACTTCTACGTATCATACATTTCCTATCACGTACCTCAGTTAAATGCCCTTATTCTGCTCTTTATTGCCTGTTCTTTTCATTAAAATATTGCCTCTTTTGGAATTTCACTTCAATCCCCCCCCCCCCGCCTCCCTGCAAAATTAAATACAAGGAGGGGCAAATTCACTGCACACAATCTGTCATTTGCCTGGATGATACTTTGATTACGTCCCTCCATATTCTCCTTTCCTCAAAGGCCCAAACCCCAAAAGAATAAACTGAGTGCATTACCTTACAAACTGCAATTATCTCTCATGGGGCTGAAACACCTAGGCAAGTGATCAATTCTCACCTCCCATAATATATATGCATATATATGTGCTAGAGCTTAAAATTAAAAAAATAGACTCTTCAAAAATCGTTTCCTCTAGCAAGAGTTTTATTACCGTTTATTTGGTTTTTGTTTCTGTTATTGTAGTTTTTTATTCTCTGATAGGAAATTAAGTATACCAACAGTCACGATTGCTCTAGAAAAACCAAATCTCCTCTAAATGATCTTAGGTATCTAACAGGCTGCCATTTTTATAATTCAAGATAGAGTTTGGACTGCTACATATAACCCAAGAATTCAAATTTTGTTTTCTATTGTATTTCTAATTGCTTATTCAGTTAGGATATGGGGTGGTGTGCCTTAATGCTGTCAGGAACATTATAAGGAAATGCTGAGTGAAAGACATAAAAATCATAATTTTCATTAAAAATTAACCAAAAACGACATTAAGGTTATGTTATGAACTAGTGAGAGTCTCAATCTATTAAACTGAGAAGAGCAGAAAGGGAAAAACTTTTAAAGACTACTGTTACCATTCGTTTTCTCTTTTACTCGGTTCAAAATCCCTGCATAATGAGTACAGTAATACTTACTACATGCATATGAACCTATCACCTCTCTTCTTTTGCAGTTTAATTAGGTGGCTGACTTCAGGCATACTATAAATTATAATGACAATTTAATTACTTCTCTAATGTGCACACTTAAAAGATTTATAAACAGGAATAGAACAGCCCAGTACATTGAAAAAGAGGCACATCCAATGAAATGAAGCACAGCACAGGACGATGACAGAGACAAACGATTTCTAGAAGACAGAGTTGAACCAGAAGGGGTTTTGCATGCTTCAGGAAACAACTGCTCTAGTGTCTGATGACGGCTTATGAACAACCTATACAGGCTTCTGTGTAACCCTTAACTGTCTCTACAGGGAAGGAGCTGGACCTGCCCTATTTTGTTGGTCAGCGATGCCTTTCTGAGCCTCCCCAAGAAGACTTCCTTTTGCCATGAAAAAGCACAGACTTCTGAGATGGTCAGACCTTGGTTCAAATCCTTCCTCCGCCATTGGCCACCTGTGACTTTAAGTTGACCTTCCTGGCCTTCAATGTCTTTCTGTGTAAAGTGAAGAAAATCCCTCCTTTGCAGGGCTGGGTTGGAAATCAAATTAGATAGACAGGGTAGTGCATTAGTTAAGAGGCATACTTCAGCCTTTTACTCCCTCTAACCGAGCACATTATTTATTCTCCTTGTGCCCCAGTTTCCTCATCTAGGAAAGGGGAGAGAGTAACAGTAACTGCCCCACACGCCTGTGGGAGAACAAATGACATTAACGCACCTAAAGCATGCCTGCCTGGCACATCATAAGTCCTCAGTAAATGTTAGCTATTAGGAAATCACTGAGCATGATCATTGGCACACACTTCCTTTTCCCCAATGCCCAGTCACAAAGATATTTCTAGCAAAGAACAGTTCCTGAAATTTCATCTCTGCTGTAAATCTTTCTTTTGCAATTAGGTAAGAGCTTACTCCTTTATCTTTTTGCCCTATGTATATGCATCCATATCAAAGTGCCTATCTTTAAACTTAAGTCTCTAGAGCACAAGTATTTTGTCTGGAAAGTTGTTTCTGTGAGGCACCTACAGTCATGAATCTGGACATGTCAACGGTTACTCAGAAAACATGTGGACAATCCCAAAAGCAGTGTATACTTTGATGTTAATGATGAGGAGAATTATTGCGTGGACTAATATGTAAAGTTGTAGAAAGGGCTTTCTTTTTATCTTTAAGGTAAGTCTCTCCCTTAATTGATTTAACCATATCAGGGTCTCATTTTACCCCAACTGGATTAAAATGCAAAGAGACTCAGCCCAAAAAGGTCAATTATCCCTTACTAACTGCTTAAAAAAAAAAAATTTGTTTCTCATTCCTTTGAACTGTCATTATTAAAAAAAATGAAAGAAGACGAAAATTGAGCTACAATCTTTTAAAGGTTTTATTTATTTATTTATTTATTTATTATTTATTTATTTATTTTAGAAGGGAGGGAGCGGCAGAGGGAGAGGGAGAAATCTCAAGCAGACTCCTCACTGAGCCCGGAGCCAATGCAGGGTTTTATATCATGACTCTGAGATCACGGTCCAAGTCGACATCAAGAGTGGGACCAAGGCACCCAGGCACCCCAGCGCTACAATTTTTTCATGGGGATTTTTAGTTCTCTTCCCTGGCCCCACGGTAAATTGGAGAATGGGGGAATATGGAAGATGGGGAATAAGGAGTTCAGTGGGTTATGAAGAATTTTTTTAAATGTTTTATTTATTTATTCATGAGAGTCAGAGAGAGAGAGAGAGAGAGAGGCAGAGGCAGAGGGAGAAGCAGGCTCCCCGCCTAGCAGGGAGCCTGATGCGGTACTCGATCCCAGAACCCTGGGATCATGATCTGAGTCGAAGGCAGACGCTTAACCATCTGAGCCACCCAGGCGCCCCGGGTTATGAAGAATCTTATGTAGGATTATGAGGAATCTTAGGTAGGGCTATACTGACTCCCATATTTCTAACCAGCTCTGGTAAGTGTGGTGTTAGTGTTCCTCTAATAAGCAGCTGGATATGTGCCTTGGTGTAAATACTTATTTTAATCAAAATACACTTAATTAGAAAGCACCACTGCCTGCTTATATCAGAAAACAAACATTTTACTCTTTTGCTATTATGTATTTTCATTTGTCTTTTTTAAAACTTTGCATGCTATTAAAAATCAAGTCTTATGTTTACAACTTTACAGAAAGGCTACAGCCAAAACTAATGAACACCACCCATTCATGAGTGTTTCTTATTACACAAGTCAGGCGATTGTATATATTCAACCAATTGTTATTATCTATCAGTGGTATTTATCACTGTGGCATCTATCTACTATACATTTGGTCAAAGATAAAACAAATATCTGGCTTGAATTGCCCTCCACGAGCCAGTTGTTGTCATCACAGATTGATTGCAACAGATATGCTTTTGATACCCAGAACCTGAACACACCAGCCCTGATTCTTCCTCCACCCACTTCTGGGACAGCTTTGGTTAGCAACAGCTGCAGCTGATATATTACTCTGCTTGTCTGAGTACATGGCAGAAGTATAGAGATTAGATGACATAAAGCCGTGAATACTGGACATAGCTCTTCTAAAGCTTTCCTGAACTAGTCAGAAAAAAAAAAAAAACGAAAGAATCTGTATGTGCCATCAGTTACTTAGAAAACATGTGGACAAATACCTGCTTTCAATAATTAAAACATTAACAGCGAAGGAGTAGCATGCAAAAGTTGGAAAGTAGCCCAGTGTTTTTAAGACAATGAAAATTCCAATAGGATCCCATGTGAAGTTCTTGAAATGTTGTGCTAGAACAGGCCGCTTATTTTTGTAGACGTTCTTATTTTTAAAAAGAAAAAGAAATTCCCAACGGTCTCAGGGTCACCCATCTGAACAAGCCAGTTTCAAGCCTTCTATATTATCGTTTTATACTGCTAATCTGGCACAGATTAGCAACAGAAAGGAAACATACGTCTATCATCTTAAAACTAGAAAGACATCACATTGCAAGACTGCTGTGTCAGAAATTTCCGTTTTTAAGAGTGACACAGTGCTTAAACAATAGTTATCCTACTGAACTACAGTTCACTTAACCTCACGGTGCAGTTGATGATTGATGAAGGGTCAAGAGGGTAGCAGACTTTGGGTGCACAACACTTCAATCCTTTATCAGAGATGGCAAGAGGCCATGTACTACAATAACGGAACAAATACTTCCTTTTACCATCCAGTAAATTCCTTCCTCTGATTGGCTAAAGCTTCAGCCCACGGTTCACAGAATAAAGATATGTTCTATCGTTAGTCAAACACATTTTACAAAGCAGCCCCTTAGTTCCTGGGCCAAGTGAAATGTCTGTTTCTCCACAGCAGTCCATAACCAGGTGTATCTCTCTGCCCCCTTATGCTAAAGCATCTACTAAAAAGACCATAAAGAGATTTAGAAAACCCAGCCTCAGCACTTTTTGCACTATTGAGGCAGATGCCCATCTGTAAAGGCAATTAAGCCTTTCAGTAGGTGCAAGAGGAACACACAGAATTTTCTAATCAGACAGAGCATTTAATATGTAGCAAATCATGCTATCATTTCCATTTATTTGAAGTTTTTAAAAAACACTATCAAGTCATGGTTATAAATTAATTCAGAATAAAGGTGATATATCTATTTTGAAAGAAAATAAGGAGACAAAATGTTCATCCAAATGTTTGGAATTCTGGTTAATTGGATTTATTATGATAACTGTTAATCAGAAAACTCATTTTGTTGAAAAATCTTATTTTTTCATAATGTGTAAGTACAATGTACTGCCTCTATAGTATTTTCTCCTCCTGGTGTGATTCTGAATTCAAAATTATAGAATAATCCAGATTTACTCAATGCAGAAGATTTGAATATATACCGAAAATCCTAGATCAGTGGTTCGCAATCCAGGATGATTTTGCTCCCTCGGGGTCATTTGGCAATGTCTGGAGACATTTTTGGTTGTTAGGACTGAGTACAGGGGATACTATTGGTATCTACTGGGTAGCGGCCAGGAACGTTACTAAACATACCACAAAGCACAAAATAGATCCTCCACAACAAAGAATTGCCCAGACCCAAATGTCAAAAGTACCAAGGCTAAGCAACCCTAGCCTAGATGTTGCTTCAAAAAAATCACTGTTGCTTACCTCCTCTCTGAAAAATAAAGCACTCACAGACAAAAAAAAGTTGTATCATGCTAATCAAAATTTTAAGACATAAAACCAATGTATTTATTTGCCAAAAATATACCAACTATATACAAATTCATTCAGAGTAGAAAATGATTTAATAAAAACTGTGTATTCAAATATAAGACTAAAATCAATTTAATCTTTAGTCGTTAATATGGACAAAACAATTCTTCCAATTTTAAAATTTGTTTTCAATATTTGTAAAATGCTGAAGCACGACACTGAGTTTTCTCTGATCACATGATTTTTAATATGACAAACAGGATAATCAGAACAAGGAGAAAAATCAAACTTTTAAAGCTATGTTTAAGCTCAGAACCCAAAAAAAAAAAAAGATAAAACTACATTATATGACAACGAGCATTGCGAAAAACGTGAATCACAATCAGAAGGCTTACTTAAATGAAACTAAGTTTTGGATTACACATGTTAGTAGCTTTACTTAGTAACTTCAAGTTCATCAACACAGTAATCCCAAAGAGGCCTGGGTTAAAAGTATATTCATACTCGTAATCTTGTAACCTATGTGTTCAATTAGTGAACAGGTGTCCATTACCTTCCTTACTAGCAGAAAGGAAAGACGGACGATTTCTCCCCCAGAACACTGATCCGAAACAGCCCATCAGAGAGATGAAACACAATTTTCACTCCGAGGCCAGCAGGAGTAGGGGACGCTTAAAACCTCCCAGCACAGGGAGGCAAGGCCAGCCCCGAACAGCTGCAGGTTAGTGCACTCAGCACCGCAGGAGGCCCCTGGCTCCCCACCAGTACCCCTCACTCAGGGTATCTGTGACAGCACAGCACCCTCCGCTCCTTTGGCATTCAGCACCAAGGTTATTATAAAAATGAACATTATTGTGTAGCAGAGAAGGACCCATGTATTGGAAGAAAGGAAGTTACCACCTGAGCTCAGGAGACCTGCTCCTCCGACCTCATGGTACCCCTCACTGGCTGGTCATCTATGAGCCAGTCACTGAGTGCCTCTGAGGCACAATTCCCCTATGTGTAAAACGAGGCCGTTGTGAAGATGCGGTGAAATTTATATAGAAGACCTTTTGACACCACCAAGCTGCATAAAGCAAGTGAATTTGTCCCTATGAAGGATCAGTACAGCACAGCACCTTCCTTGCTCTTAATGCACCTTCTCTCCTCACCACCCTGCCCTACTCCCTTCCTCCTCCTCTCGAGAGACTTATCATCAAAGTCAACTGAATTCCATTAAATAGAACCTAAAACAGTTTAAGAGATGGTCCGTTTGATCCCTTCAATATAGAATTTTATTTCCTCTTTGAACCGAGATGAGTGAAAACAGCTTCAGATCCATTTTTCCTCTTAAACTTCACAAAAGGGCGCCTGGGTGCCGCATTTGGTGGAGTGTCCGACTCTTGGTTTCCTCTCAGATCATGATCTCAGGGTCGTGAGATCAAGCCCCGCCTCGGGCTCCGAGCTCACAGAGGAGTCTGCTTGAGATTCTCTCTCCCTCTTCCTCTGCCCCTCCCGTTCATGCACTCTCGCTCTCTCAAATAAATAATCTTTTTTTAAAAAGTAAAATTAAATTAAATTTAAAAATAAACTTCACAAAAACCCTGCCATGTAATAAAATTACCCTTATTTTATAATATAGAAAAAACTGAGGCACAGAGAGAAAAACTTGCCCAACTTTCACCAAGTTAGAAGTAAAGGAACCGGGACAAGATGCATGACAATTTAATTCCAGAGCCTACACTCTTAACCACTACCAAGAACAATCTCTCACTTTAAAAACAAATTTATTTATACGACCAAATGTCAGTTTTTGTAAAGTGAGCCTTAACAACGCGTGGATAGCCCAACAGTGTACAGTCACCACACGGTACAAACACCCTGAATTTTTTCCTTTCCTAACCCTCCCCATCACCTCCTGTTCCTGAGAGCCTCAGTCAGGACACAGACGGCAGAACTGGCGAAATCAACTTTTTGCCTAAGACAAGGTCCATCCGTGAACCAAACTTTCTTAAGCTCAAGAAGAAAATAGCTTCTCCAATGAGATCATCTCTGACGTTGCAGAAGTGAATTACTAGCATGTCTAGTGAGATAATAGAAAGCAGTGACCACGTGAAAACAATAGTGACAATGATAATCATGCCGACAGGTGCTTCTTCACAACACTTCACAGCTCAGAGTATTCCCACATACATTATCTCATTAGATTTGGATCATCCAGGCACGAGGAAAGGAGAAGATGTGCAAGTATCAGAAGGAAAAAGGCAAGTCAAGGCTGTGTCAGAAAATCCAAGGAGAGAACTAGTGTCTTAAATTCCCAAATTTAAGCTGGTTACTCCATGGCCAAAAATGCAATTGTAGAGCCTCTGAAGGGCCAGAACAGAACACATCTGTTGTGATCCAAAAATAATTCTGAAATTTTTATTTCTTCTAAGAAAGATAATAAAGCAAAACAAAGCAAAAGTTTTATAAAAAGAGTTCTATGTGCTTTTTTATAGGATAAATCAAATCCTAAAAATACAAATTTAACCTTATGGAACACACTATGTGCATAGATTCAGAAGTTAAAATCACAGAAACACGTATTTCTAAAAGTACGTTTGCATTAACACCTCATTTGACCCCCCTTCATGTTGAGCTCTCATCTCTGCAGTCACTCCTACCTCTTGAAAGCAGCCACAAATGACTTACCTTTGCCTGTCTGCCCCAAGCCTAACACAGGACTTTGCACATGGTGGTAACTTAACCAAGGCACGGATTGGCTAATTAATGGAAATTAAGCTGGTAGCCCATTACTATGCAATAAGTGGTCTTAAAATATGTGCTGTTGAAAGCACACAGACGAGGAACCCTAAACCCAGCTGAAATGCAACTTTCTGCAAAAGTGAACTGCAGATGTTAAGGGCACTGCAACAAAAATGCTCCTTTTGAATTTAACAGCTCTGTCATTCAGGCCCGGGGTAATGCGCAGGGAGGAGCAGTCCTTTAATACTACTGTGGTATCTTCTAAATCACTGCCATTACCCGAGAAAACCCCAGGAAGTGGTTTGATTGAGTAGCTGGACCAGTGCGTAGGTATCAGCTGATGTCTCTCACACATACACAGAAGTTGGTAACAATGGGGACATTGTGAAACCAGGAATAACCTTCCCCTCTCTTCAGAAGTTTGGAAATAATTTCTAACCCAGTGAGTATATAACATGGGAACAAGTCAAATGGTTAATTATTCACTGAGAGATTAGTAATTAATCTGTTTTAGACCAAGGACGGTAGGACCTGAATAACATAAGGATGTCCGATGTTTGGAACAATGAGTCTTTGGGACCATTTCCAAAAAGCAGCAATCTTTCCTCAACAGTGATGACTAACCAAGAACAAAGCCTAAGTGCAGGCAGCTACCGGCAAAACCTAACCAAAATGGACAGTGATTTCATAAAACCTTTCAAACTCACTTTATTTTAAAATATAAATTGATGACATTTTTTCTTTTCAATAAATGATTGGTGAAAATCAAGGTACTACTCAGTGAAACACGTTTAAACAGAATTCACATCTTTACTCAAAAATGAAAGGAAAAAGTCCAAGTCACCCTGCCTAACCAAAACTAAGGAGGTACTGTGATTTATCAAAACAAGGAGGTTTGAACTAAATATTTACCCCGTTCCTGCAATTGAGTTAGCCCTTTTATGGCCAATTTTGAGAGTTAAAGTAAGATTTCATGCAATACTGGGTTTCTTACAGTTC
Source organism: Eumetopias jubatus (assembly GCF_037043125.1). Classification (NCBI taxonomy): domain Eukaryota; kingdom Metazoa; phylum Chordata; class Mammalia; order Carnivora; family Otariidae; genus Eumetopias; species Eumetopias jubatus. The sequence goes on along the minus strand of NW_028274812.1, from coordinate 23,008,210 downwards.
ATAAATTTCCCATCTGATATTTTTTCAATGTATTATTCCCATAGTTCCCACCCTTTTTTTGACTAAGGCACCGCTAATCCACTATTTCTCTATATTTCCAGTCTCCCCAGTCCCAACCTCTGTAGATATTAATTCTCCACAGGATCTAACAAGGTCACACCAGCAGCCATAAGACACAGCTTTTCCATCACCCATACGGGCAATGTTCCCCTAACAGAAAGGATTTGCAATGCCAATCTTAAAGCATTACACAGCTTCTTTCCAGACACCATGCAGCTCAGACAATGGCATGAGGCTGCTGAATAGAAACACAGAATCAAGATTCACCTGCCGCCAGTCCTCAGCAGTATACCCAACACATGCTCTCCCAGCTCTCCCATGCAAAACTACACCAACCTTTTGGGAAATCCTTCACATCTACTCACTATAGGGAAGGGGGGGTTACCCCAAACAAGATTTTTATAGAAGCAGACTTTTTTCTCATCTTTACTTTTGCAAAAGAAATGGATGCCTTCTTGAATAAAGCTGTTTATGCAAAACAGCAAATTCTGGGATAGACTGAGAATCCAATCACTGGCATTATTTAGAATGACAATACTATTCACAAATAACTGATGTGCACAATGATTACCAGGAACCACTATGTGCCTTTAATGTTATTAAACATAAAAAAAATATTGTAAGTGTATTTGACTGAATTCTTTGAAAACAGTTAATCCATGAATGGAATCTAGGGTTACTCTTCATTTTGAGCACACATGTCCCAGGTACTCTGGATTAAGAGGAATTAACCATTTGTATATACTGAATTAAGCATAATCATATAGCATTAGGATCACACACTAAGTGAAGAAACAAAGCTGTGATTGTCCTCAACACCAGCTCTTCCGAGCTAGCCCATGGACACTTTAAGAACGGCTTCTGAAAGGATGATAATAAATCAAGAATAGATGAGGTGTTCCCTGGCTACTGAATTTTTTTGAAGTTGACCAGTAATTCTTCTAATTGTGTGAGGAATGAGTAATGTCCTTCTAAAACACTGTTTTCAGGGATCTGACCAACGGCAAAAAAAATATATAGATATAGATATAGATATATATTTGCACCAATTCCTAAGCAGTTAGCATGACTTTTGCTTGGAACAGGAGGACATACTGTACTTAAATTTACCCACTACAAATGGTTCCCCTCCACTCAGCCGTTGCTATTAAAAGAACCAAGCTGTTCTAAAGACAAGCAAGAAGAGGATGTCCAAAATGTGTAGGTGGGATATTTTCATAGAGCTTCTCTAAATTCCAAATACCTGAACAAACCGAACCAAGTTAAAACCCCAACTCAAGCTATCTATGAATATATTTTTATAAAAAAAAACTGTTATGGTAAGACCGCTTACAAATATTTGCAAAAAACCACGTCATCCTAAGTCTAAATTTCTTTTTTTATTTTTTCCATTTTTTCCCTCCAGTTTGGGCTTAATAAAGATATACCGATTTGCTTTTTAAAAATCTATTTTGTCCCACGTAAATTAGTAAAACAGTCTGAACATTCTCAGTGTTCTGAAGGCAATGTTTTTGAAAGACATCATGCCCTTATTATTGAGTTACAAGGAATACACTGAGTATGCCCTGTATGCTTGCCCCATAATAGCTGCCATCGGTGTTCAAGATTTAGCCAACCATTTAGTACAGGCAAGACATGTATCCATAAAATGATTACATTCCCCTGTGAGGGGTAATTGGTCAATTTGGCTAGCATGGAAGAGAAGGAAGGACACTAGGGGAGAGAACAGAATAAACAAAGGCCTGAAAACTTGAAAAAACACAGCCCATTTATGGGACATTAAGGAGGTCAACGGGACTGATCAGAGGGCTAGAGATGTGATAAAAATTAAAACTATCTAGGTGGGACAAGTTCAGAGGTCACCTGTCCTAACACCTTTGTTTTACAGATAAGGAAACCAGGCTCAAGGTGGTGAATATATCAACAAATACTTTGAAGTGCTATTTACTCTACTAAGCATTGAGATGCAAGGGTGAGGGACAAAATGTCATTGAACTCAGCAAGTCCATGGGCGCAGGCGGGGTGGGGGGTGGGGTGGAGACAGACCAAAAAAAAAAAAAAAAAAACCCCACATAAACAATTAAATTGATCATTTCAGGTTAAGTCCTAGGAAGAAAACGTGATAAAAGGTGAACTGGAGATAGAGGGAAGAAACTGCTCAAACCTGAGTCACAGACGGCCTGTTCAAAGAAGTGACATTTGAGCTGAGACTTGAACAAGGAGCCATACTTGAGAAGATGTGGGTAAAGAGCATTCTAAACAGGAGAAACAGTAAGAGCAAAGACCAAGGCAGGAACTACTTAGCAAATTTCAAGAACAGCACGAAGGCCAACATGGTTGCAGCCTAACAGGGAATGGATCATGTGGAGAAGGGCATGCTGCAGGCCTGACTAGCTTAGGTTTTATTCTGAGGGTAATTAATGAAAATTTATTAGAAAATTTTGAGCAAGGGAATGCATTCTATAATTTATACTTAATAGGCTACTCTGTGGAGTGTCAGGGAGGGTAGTGAAGAGCTTTTGCAGCACACTAGGCCAGTGTGGGGCCAGAAGGACCCGATAGTTCCCCTTTGAATAGCCTAACTTTGATATTACCCGTGGGACAGCCAGAGGGGAAGTATTTAAGTTGGGAACTCAGGAGAAGATCCATTCGTGGCTATAAAACTTTGGAAAATTATCAGCATATGCATGGTATTTGGAACTACGGGATTACTGCTATCTGCTAGAAAGAGCATTTAAATAAAGAAGATAAAGGGGTTGAGAACAGAGCCCGAGGGGACTTCAACACTTCCAGGAAGGCCAGCAAAAGAGACTGAGAAGAGGCGGTGGGGAAAAAACCTCACAAGGATGGTGCATGGAAGCTGGGAGAACCAAGTATTTTATTAAGCAAGGCATGATGGTCAACTGTTGCAAAAGCTATTAAGAGTTGAAAATATGAAGACACAGAATGACCACCAGCTTTGGCAAGATGTACGGGAGGTGAGGAACTTGAGACGGTACTAGATTATGTGAATTTGAGGAGTGTTGATGAACAGACTCCGTGGTCTACAGCTCCAGAGTGATGAGAGCCTGCATTTGTTGGGCCACGAATGGGGATGCATGGGCCCCAGGGGCAGCTCTAAAGAACACAGAGCACCAGAGCAAGTTATAATGCCTTTCAACTGTGTGCCACTGATAGCAAAAGTCATTTAACAAGGTAGGAGAGAATAATGTGGTGAAAGACAAAATGGCTAAGTACTTTTGGAAAAATGTCATCACAGGATACATCACATTGATCTGCATTTTAAAAGATGGAGTAAAGATATCTACAAAAATATCAACTTCCTATATTTTTGTTCTTCTCTTTATCATATATTACGAGTGGGCTATTTTTATTATTGCTAATACTTTGAATAGAATATAAGCTAGTCTTCCTAACCATCATTCACCTTATTGTACAATCCAACATGTATGCTAACAAGCTCATAACATACATATATGCCTAATTATTTTTAATCAGGAATGTCCCTTTAATTATTCAATTTTTATCAGCTAGCCAGCTAACTGTAACTAGGCCCAGTGAAAAATATAAGTTCACAATATAAATCACTATTTCCAATGAGTACCCTAATAAATTTAAAAAAAAATTAATTACCTAGAAGGTAAATAATACATTAATAGTTCATAATTAAAATCCCATTTCAGAAACATTTTTATTTAATGTTATTTAGAATTTACACATCTTGTTGCCTCCCTAAAATACTGTACTACCAAAGTCCAAATTGTATCTCATTCCAATATATTGTATATCATTATACCTTTGGTCCAATTAAAGAAAGTAAAGGGGGAAAAAATCCAGAGTTTGGCACTTAGGTCCTTCATACTCGCCCATACCTTTACTGGTCTTTTAATTCCAACACAGAAAAATGAGAATGTATCTCAGCCTCCTGAGGAACTATGTGATTGTCTCTAGGAGGAATACACCATTACAAGGGGGAAGAAAACAATGAGGATTGTAAAACACTTTTTCTTTTTGGTAACTATTCTTTCTTAGCTTTTCTCATGAGAAAGCCGCACCCCTTAATCATGGAAACCCAACTTAAAGCATGCGGGGTCACAAACACATGCAGGGATTTTCTGTGTGTGTGCAGCTCTAAGGGCAATGTAGCACTCTTGGAATATATTATTTAACTAATCTGCATACACGTATTTCCTTCATCGATCTTTATAGGAGTGGAGGCAATTCTTGATATTCTAGACAATTGTCAGGCATATTTTTTTTAGGTCATTTAAACTTCTGATGCAGTAAATTGTCTCCCAAAACTCTGTCAAACCCCAATCATACTGGCTTCAGTACAAGGAGAAAACAAAAACAGAGTGTACCCTAAAATCACGTTAACACAGACTCATTAATCATTGCATTGCTAGCAAATGTTCCAGATTTTAATATGTAGTTCAAAACACAGCTCCACATCCTTCTATACACAATATTTTCCAGAACTATTCATTTCTAAATAGTAACAAATCTATACATTCATTGATACAAGATAACGCATTTTTAAACAAGTTTTCAGACCATTAAGTGCTCTAGGTAAAAATACAAAGCATGCTTCAGAGGTACACCTTCTTGGAGAGAACAGTTGAAGGAGGAAGAGATGGTCCTGGCAGTGGTCAAAAGCCATCCCATAATCCAATGCAAAGTCAGTGGCAACCCTCTCCAAGTTCCATATGAGACAAGCAGGCACTGAGAATGACATCAGAGAAGGACAGAGTGTTGTCTGTGTCTCCCCAGATGTCCTGGCAAGAGACAGACTTTTCCTTACCGAAGGGAAAATCAGTCAGCAAATGTGTCCTAGTCGACAGCTCTAGATCACAACTTTTGAGCAATGACAGGCCGGTGCCTAGAGAGACACCAAGAGGCCTCTCTGCAATACTGGAACTAGAGGCACATTGCCTCATCATCCTAATTACAGAAACTAGAGGGTGAGAAAGGAAATGGGGTTCCACAGACAAGGGGAGACCATGGTGTGGTACAAAGCACCTTAAATTTGAATTCAGAAGACCTGACTTCTATTCCTGGCTTTGCTATTCATAAACTGCATGGCCCTGGGCCCGTTATTTAGTCTGTCTGATCCTCTATTGTGTGACTTACACACTTAGGAAGACAGCAACATCTGTCCAGTCTGCCATATGGATTTTGTAAGAATTCAGTGAGACTATGTATTTAGAAACTCTTGGTAAATTATGAAGTCTTGTGAAAACAGAGATTTCTCATTTTAGGCAGGAGCACATCTTTTAAACTGTAGGCAATGGGTAGCCAGGGAAGGTTTTAGATCTTCACAGTAAGTCATTAAAAATGGTATTTTAGGAAGATGAGCCTTGCAGTGGAATAAGGAACTGACCACTGGTAGAGAAACTCGAGTCAGCAACACCATCTAATAAGCTGTAGTAGACTAGGTGTGACATACCAGAACTTTTCTAGGGTAGTGGTGTTTGAAACACAGGTAGGGGATCTTTTTTGGGTGATGTTAAGCATAAGGCATAATAATATATTACAGATGAATGTTACAGGAGCTACCATTAGAACCAATCCTGCAGCCCTCCACTAATATCCTAAATTTAATTCCATGACTCTCCTGGACCTTCTCTTTCTCCTCTATCTCAAACTCAGACCTCTACTTGCTAATGCCAGACTCCCTTCTCAAAATGTTTTTCACTTCCTCACAGCTGCTGAGGAGGCTCTTTGCCCTCATGTGGACTTCTGGTCCCTTAATCTCAGGTCCCTTCCCAGGCCATCTGACTTCCCCTGTTTTGGCAACCATGGACCACAGAGTCAGACATTTCAGCAACACCCTCACCAGCCTTCTACAATCTTGCCTTATGGCACTCCACCTTCTCATGCCCCACCCCCCTCCAAATGGGGCTCGCCCCACAGGCTGCTTTCACTGTTTCCCTGGGTTACATGGCAATACCAGCAAAAACCACTGAATAGTGCCACCTGGGTTGTGATCCCCAACTTCCAGTGAATTCTTTCAGGACGAGGGTGATGTCTGGTTCACTATTGTATCCACAGAAGCTAGCCCATGGCCTGGCATCTAGAACATCCTCAATGTATACCGTATGAGTGAAACTGATGATATTTGGAAATCCTATAATCCATCTCTCCTGTTACTTGGCTTTTCTTGGCTTCCACCTACCCCCTTGCTGCTCCTCTTTATCAGGTTCTATTTTTCTTCCTATCCCCCAAATCAAAGTATTTCCCAGGGTTCTAAACTCATTTCCTTTATATTCCCCTTTTGTTCACTTTCCAATAGAGACTAATTGCCATCAACAAACAGAGGGGAATATTGAGACATTTTGATTATTCTCACTAGGACCCAAACTCAAAACGCTTGCTAAGAGTCCCACAACTTGAACGTTGCTCCAGGAGGGTGAAGCTTCACAAAAAAAAAAAAAAAAAAAAAAAAAAAGAAAGATTCCAATGAGAGGGAACAAAGGTCAGAGAGGAATTTGACCCTCCCAGTGGGGACAACTGAGCCTCAAGTGGGATTGACAGGCAAGCCTTTGCCACCAGACACGTCAGCAATGTGTCCTACATTAATGACAAAGAAGCCTCTTTTCTCAGGAATCATTACTTGCCTTTAAAAGTCCAGGTTCTCTGAGGCCTGAGGGCTTTACACCTTTAACATCATTTAGTGCCCTTCCTCTGAGACAGCCTTTCACCTAAAAGAGAAAGGTTTGCTTCAGCACTTCATTACAAATGGGGAAAACTGACCCACTCCACTGAGACCCTAGTCCCAGATCTGCTCCTTTAGCTTACATGGCTTTGACTCTGACCAAGTGTCCAGACAAAGTTCAGCCTCTCGCTGGGCTCTATATCTTGATTCCTCCCACCCACCACTGCCCAGGCACAATTCAAAGCCACAATTGTAACCACAGGTTCCTCATAGCCCTATCTGGACAGAGCAGTTACATAAAATCAAATTTGTCTTTATCCCAGTGGTTTTTTCCTTTCTTTTCTCTGTTCTTGGGACCCTCATTCCTTGGCCACTGGAGCTCAAATTTCAGGCATCCTTGATGCCTCTAGTGCTCAGTTTGGATCAGGCATGGGACATATGCAGTCTTCTCCCCATACTAGACTCAAGTTTCTTGAGGACAGAGATTTTTATCTTATTCTTTACAGTGAAAAAGGCAAAGATCTTTTTTCATGGTTGGTAATATATATTCCTGGTTTTTCTTGAAGTTATTCCCCCAGGAGGAAGATAAATTATTTATTGGACTATGCTATGTGGTCTTATGAATACCTCTCAACTCATATAAAACTAACCTAAAGAACAGAAGAAAACCATTTTCAATATGACCTTACCTACTTCACACAGAAGTCAGGTTGTGATTTTACAGAAAATGAGGTACTTGTGGGCAATTAGTTATTTAAATATCTATAAATCTCCATGTTAAGAATGTTTCAATGTCCAGTAAAAAATCTACAGGTTTGGAAAAAGGGAAATCTTTAAAATAAAATTCTGCAGCAAGTGAATTTGAGAAGATGAGTGAAGATAGAGTAACCTGCCCGACATATGGCAAGAATCCCCCCCACACATGTGCTTAGAAGATATTCCTATCCATCCTTCAGTTTTGAGGCAATCAGATAGCGTCATGTAACTTTAGCAAGTTAGAAGAATGCCTTTGATGAAAATTCTTGGACCTGAGATCCATTGCTTGCATTTAAAATAAAAGGGCCTCTAAGCTCCTGCTTTCAGGATCATTAGACCCACACAAAGTTTTCTTTCATAGAAAATATATCTTCTTCCAGACTAAGTGAAAAGAGTAGAATAAAATATTTCCACTACAAATACATCTATCTCCAACCACTGTGGTCTACACAGTGCTTTTCATCTATTCCTGAACTCCCAGGCTCCTATTCTATGAAAGCCTTTCCCTTTGCCACCACGCAACAGGGACTTCTACCCTGCTGACTCAAATGAGGACATCTTGTTGTAGAAATCTGAGTACCTCACAGTGGATCCATGCATCAGTCACTGAGGGATGCTGCCAACCTCTGCCACAGGAAGATTAAGACAACACATGCAAAGCTGCAAACATTGCTCTAACTAATTAGCAGTTTCGTTTCCATTATCGGGGCTGCAGAAGAACTGAGCCCAACATCACCAAGTTCTCTCCTGACATCACACATATGAGGTTAGAGCCTTCCAGCTCCTAAGCCCCAACAGATCATCTCCAATGAGAGGGCTTGTCCTTTAGCCACTGTCAAGACAATGTGCTTTGAGTATAAAGCTCATTGGTTTATGAGGCCTCTTAATCTTCATCTGTAAATGATGACAGTAAGATCTAAAACTTTTTAAAACTTGAATAATCCCTAAGAAGAATTCATAAAACTAAGGAATCCTTCAATGCTATTAATGTACCAGTTACCTAGTAAGAAGTGGAAGAATCATTTACCAAATGAAATATTTTTACACCCTCCCAGAATGAGCCTTGTAAGTGGGTCATTCAATTGTTCTGACACTACCACTTAGGTATTATCCTAACTGTAGGTGATTTGAGGGTTTCTTTTTTCCTTATGTAATACTAGAGCAACATACCTATCAGAAGGTAAAATTGTCATATCACCTCAGTGTTTTAGGTAGGCTTGGTGTCTGCATCACCCTTGTAAGCCCTACAACATAATAGGAACCTTAGTTAAAGGATAACATGTTAACCAGGAAACTATCAGCGCATTGACCAAAGTCGATACACAAATCACTCATCTACATTTGAGCAGTCTGATTATCCATAAGTAATAAAAGTGTCTCCATAGAAACCAAGTATACAGTGGAATTCACTTGCAGTAAAGGATCTTTAACAAAAAGACTTCAAGCCAAGATTTTGCTCTAACTTAGGTTTACACATCATCATTCACTGATACCATTAGATATTACACCTTTGGGATTTCACAGTCTTGAAGACTACAAAAAGCTCTGCACATGGGGAGAGAGGAAAAAAAAGGTTTGGAAGAAAAGATTTGCATATGTAGTTATAAAAATACCAATGCAGATTCCATGCTAAGCTCTGCCAAAAAGAGAATAATTACCATTGCCCATCAGTATGCAGCCTTGAAATTATATTCTCTTCTCCCTGCAGAAGCAGTCACCAGATTATCCAAATGAGGTTATCCTGACTAAACTCAAATAGTCCTTACACAGAATAAGCACAATGCAATCAAAAGACAAGCAGCGATTTCCCTCCCACACAAACTATAATCTTTTGTGAAATATATTTTTAATGAAGAATACATAGCCCTCCTCCATGTTTGGTTCTGCTCTCACACTCCTCCACATAAAAGCATACATACATTTTAAAGAGAAGGTGAAGAATTTTAGAGCTTCTAATAACACCCCCTAGGACATATGCAAGAAGGAATGTTAGCATCTGAACTAACCCCCAAATGTATCTTTTTCATATAATGTCATTGTTATGAAAATAAAGCAAGTGACCAATGGCTCCTGGGGGACAGTAGGCTGAAATAAACATAAACAATGGATCTCACCAAAATTTTAATGATTTCTTTCTAATTAGATGCATTATGAAGGCTTAATTCATTCAACGACTAATGACTCAAAACCCATGAAACTGAATTTTAATCTTTCGCAATTTTCAAATTATAAATTGCTTGTCATGAGTCACACTGCTTATTCAAAAGGCATGTTTTTGAAAGGAGAGTTTTTTTGTAGGTGAGGTTGATAGTGGCACTCATTTTTCTTTCTCCAATCATCTGAATTTTAAATGTTGACAATTAAAACAATCTGACTGGATAGTTGGAGAGATTTTTACCATTAGTACAGCTAATTGGAACTGAGGCTATAAAAGTAATTATGTGTGCCCATGCTCACCCAATGGAATTGTAAGAGGCAAAAAAGACACAAAAATCTCTCCACTAGGGCTTATTTGCCCCACATAGCACCTGTTTCAGGGTCCTAGGCTCTGGGATATATCTCTGAATTTGGTTCCTTGGAGGCAAGCCATTAAGAAATTAGTTACAGTGACAAGTAGCCTTGGTAATCTGTTACATCAATGAAGGCATAGCCTTCATTCTGGGGGGCGGGGGGGAGGAATAAGGCTTGCTAAAGCCAAATCAATCAATGTTATTTTTCCATAAAAAAAAGTCTTAAAAGATCATAAAACCAATTTTGCCTAAGTGCTTAAATGATGTAATTGCTTTACACTAAAAGGAATGTTTTAATTTCATCCAATTGTCACTTAAAAGACAAAACCATCACTGAAAAGATAGCCTGCAAACCCGGGCAAAGCAGAGGGGTTTGATTCACATGTGTACCTCAGCCCATCTGCATACAATCTGCTCTTCTTTAACTCAGCAAGAGGTCAAGAACTGCTTTTGCCAACAAAGCAACACCAGGGAAAGAGAGAGAGGAGATGAAAAGAGAAAGAGGCAGTAAAGGAGGAGATGGGAAGGAAGACAGGACTAGGAAAAAAGTTTAGGAGATGGGTCCGCACACTGGGAAGCAAACATAGCTGCTGACATGCTGGTGAGCCCATCTCCATAGACAGTTCAGGAGTCTCATTCGCACAGGTGTAAGAAAGACATGGGGAAAAAGAAGAAAATGGGAAAACATGTTTGTGAATGCAGTTATCATTCCTTTTCACACGCGTCCACCAGTGCCTGGCTCTACTCCCCAAAGCCCATCGATGTGAGGTGCAGGCTAACTTTCAGAGCATCACCTCCAAACAGATCTGGATGAAAGACAACACAGATTCCCACGGATCACTAGGAATGCTGGCACACCTCTCAATTCAAAGTCCCTATTTCTAACCAGGATCCTAACGGTCCAGGGCTCTCTGTGGATAAAATCTGGTGAGCTGATTTGAAAAACAAAAGCCCAGGTCATTAAAGAGAACTCAGTGCCTTCCCCGGCCAACCCCACCGAGTCCCTGGGTCCCTCCATGGCAAGGTTCTGACTGTCCGCTTTCTCAGGTTCCGGAAATGCACCTTTCCCCACACACACAGCCTTGCAGGGCTAAGGAACTAGCTGAGCCAGAATTGCCGCTGCTCACAAAAGGAATTCCCCCTCCCTTCCCTCTTTCTCCCTCCCCTTTCTTCTCCTGTCCCTCCTCCCATCACCCGCTGGTGAATAATAGCACTCTGCTACCTGCCTGGATCAACACCGTGAGCCCCTGTCTTCAAGCATTCAGAGAATTTAACAGCCTGGAAATTCCTGTTGTCCGTTCGCTGAGGTCACAGATAAAGCTAAACAACAGCCGTGGTTCCCATCAATCATAAGTCACTCACTGATAGAATGTATGGTAGGAGACCTGATGTAAGCAAGTCACCAGAGAAAATACCCACTGATGACGCATATCCAGGCATAAAAATAGTTACAGGGCCCTCAAAGGGATTATTCAACAGCCTACATTTAGACTTTCTTACAAGAGACCTGAAGTCAACGTGCTGCAGTTTAACGGCTGGAAAGAGTTGAAGTTTCAAGCTTCCTCAACAGACATAACCACAAATAGCTGGTTTAAATAAGCGTCTGCAATAACAAGCTGTTTAGTAAATTTTAACACAATTTTATAAGCATTAAAAGGGACCGCCAACTATTTTATAAAATGCCACGTAATCTTCTCTTTTATTCATGTTCTCCCTCATATAACAATCCCTCTTTTTTAAAGCAAGCTCCCCAAACATGAATACTTAATTGGCCCAAAGAAAAATAACATCCATTGCTTTCCAAATAAATGTTAGGAAAATAACATAAATTGCAGTTCTGCATCTATATCCCTTTAAAACATGCTTTTAAGGAGAGCTGAGCTTAACTGTAAGTTTCACCAATGAAACTGACATTCTGCATACCGTATGTGCAATTATATTTTTTCCTACATTGGTTTGATCATTTAGACATAATTATCACATCCATCAGATACACCTACTATGGTATCTTACACATAGTAGGCATTATTACTGTTTGCCAAATAAGTGAATGAATAAATGAGTCAATGAAATGTTATGTACAAATATTTTAATTGAGTGACAAGTAAGATGGTAACTAAGACTAAAATCCTGTTTTTTTTTATTTTATGAGGAAACTAACTTTTTACATGTGTAACAATTTTAATAGTTTCAAGTCATCTGTTCTCTTTTTCCTCCCACTCAAACATATGCACAGTTACCCTGCATAGAAAGGGCTTTCACATAGTTTTCATATTAGAAAACGCTGAATTTTTGCACATTTTAATATTTGAATACATAAAAATGTTCACTTCCTGGGCGCCTTTAAACAAATGTGCTGACACAATGAACAATAAAGGCAACTCTCAATGACAGAACCCAAAATTCTGCCTCCGAACTTGCATACCCTACTTGTTATTGTTAGTCTTAATTACCGATCCTTTCCCAATAATGGACAGATTTGCATTGTTACCCAGTTAATTACTAGGTACAGAATATCTCTCTGTGATAGAATTTATCTCAGTGCTTACTGATATTAACTATCCCGCCCACAAAATTGGCGAACACCTATTAGCAACATCGCCATAACTTTTGACAAATGTAAGGGCTTTATTCTAGAGGGTACTTTTCCAGAAACAGGAACCAGATGACATTTTTCTTCCTATACTGGTAGGTTCTACATCACTTTCCTCAAGTATGATAATACTGCTATAAATACAAGTGAAAATTATTTTTAGTACTAAGATTTCACAAAGCGTTCACGTTTCTCTCCTGTGCATATGTGTCAACAGTATGTGGCCTAGTTTAAAGAATCTAAACGGAAATGTTCACTAGTGCCCTCTAGTTGAGCACTGCTAAGGCAATTTTGAAGAAACACACGTGTACCTATATCACCCACTCACAAATATTGCAAAAACCACCAACAGTTCAGCAATTAATTCCTCACATAAAATGTAGAATAATAAAACAAATTAAATCTAGGGTCTATTTTATTTCATAAAGTTTCATTATTCATTTTTGAAAATGCATAAAGAAAAAATTTTAAAAACAGGAGAAAAATCAAACAGACAAGATAATGAGACATATTTGTGTTTGCTGAAGAACAGAGAGTGCACTTAACTGACTCAGAGACCAAAAATCTTTCATGAATTATACAGAAGCTCATGTTTTTAAATAGCTCAAAAACTAGACAAGACACCCAGAAATAATCAGATTTCACCGTGCATCATACATTTGACAGCCTTCAGTCATGGTGATCTATGCTGGTCAAGTCTGAATTCAGGATCCTCAAATAATTTTAAAACAAATCCAATCTCCAAAGCAGCACTGTTTCAAATTGCACAGACATAACCTATCAATCCAGAGATCACAGATTGAGTTCCATAAGAAATTATTTCCATCAGCAGTCCTGGTTTTAGTAATTCCACACCTGTTCAAATTTACTATCAGCAGCACAACTGATTTTTTCTTATAGAAAATGGAACTTCCTTACCCTACAGTAGGAGCCTAGGCCATCATTACAATAAGTTAATTCCGTGACATTATTTTCTGCTGCAACAAAGAACTTAAACCACTGTTTGATATTAAGAAATGCCAAAAACCATGTCAAGGGGCACTTGCTAACTTTTATCTTTTTGAAATATCAAACAACACAATCACCTGGTCACTAAATTAAGACCAGATTATTTAATTATCTGGACAGAACTGGGGGTTGGGTTGGGGAGGATATACTGAAGACAATGTAGCAAAAAAAAAATCTGCTTTTTCAACATTAGGCTCTCTAGAAGCTGTATTTATATCCACTCTCTATGTCACTTATAGAAAACCATGATAATAAATCTTTTTCCATGCCGTGGCTCTATAAAAAAATGGGAAAATGCATCCCTAGTTCACTATCCTGGGCCCAACCTGGGACAGACCCATCACATTCAGACTATAAGGTTAGTTCTCCCTTCCAGGCTCAGTATTATGGCAGGATTCTGTTTTATTTTTAATTTATTTAATCACATACTTAAAATGTCTCATTGTTTAACAGCAGACTTTTCCACTTAGCAGATATGATTGCTTTCTGGAGATTTTATGACCTGTGGTCAGTTAAGCCATCGTCTTCACCCTTTCCCACCATGCAACGCACCGACATGGGCATGTGTGAGGACACATGCACATAACCTTTTCCTCACACCTGATCTCCTTTGATGAGGCCAAACTTTCACCAAACACCCACGGTAAACACGTAAGAGTCATCTTTAACTTCTCCTTGCCCTCAGTTCTAATCACCATGGCTTGACAATTTTACCAAGTGATGCCTCTCTCCCTTGTCTGTCTTCTCTCTAACTCCACCACCATGACCTCAGTCTTAGCTTTCAACATTCCTTGCCCTAGGTAAATACAATAACTATCCTACAGTACCAAAAGTCACCTTTCTAAAACATAAATCTGACTGTGGCACTCATCGGATTAAACCTTTCAATGGCTCCTGGTTGCTTCCCCTGAAGTCCTGCATCAGAGACCATCCTAGAGGATCATAATTATTCATTATGCATCTGAACCCTATTTGGTTTGGAGCTGCTTGATATCAGAGGCTGTGCTGTGCTGGGTGTTGCATGCATCTCCAGCTCCCAGCAGAATGAGGGCCTGCACATTTACTGAATGGTAGGACAACGCTCCTGATGTAGTCCAACTGGACTACGTAGACAGACAGCACAGCAGAACAATGGGTTCCACCCACAGCCGTCTCAGGCAATTACATAACCTCTTTAAACCTTAGGTTCCCAATCTACAAAACACTGTCAGGATAAAACGGAATAATATATGTGACATGCCTCCGACAACAGCTGGTGCTTACGGAGAAGGTGCCCAGTAAATGGTAGCTATTATTACGTCTTAAGTAGAAATCTGTAACAGATAATTTCATTTCCAATGATCGAGTGTACATACATATATCAGACAGCAAAATTATCTGTTTCAGCGCTGCTGACTATACACAGATCTATAGATCTGTGCTGTCCACTACCATATGTGTAGCCAGTAACCATACATGGCTGGTGGGACTGAGGAACTGATTTTTTAATCTTAATGTCAATGCAAATAGCCCCATGAGATCAGGGACTACCTTACTGGACAACGAAGATTTACTGCAACTCTGACTTCAGTGGTTCCCCCTTTAGGTGCTGTCTCCTCTCCTTCCACTCAAATCAGTTTTTTGGTAAGGTTCAAGTGTCAAGATCAATACTTCTCCTTCTGTTAAAAAAATCAGACCTAAAACAATTCATCCTATCCAAAGAGATTTATCCCAAAGTATGAGAAGATCATATGACAGAGTTCCACATAGAGTATTCATGTTAAGTGAATGACTGTGTCAATGAAAGAAACGAATGAAGAGGGGTGCCTGGGTGGCTCAGTCTGCTAAGTGTCTGCCTTCAGCTTAGGTCGTGATCCCAGGGTCCCGGGATGGAGTCCCTGATCTGGCTCCCTGCTGGGCAGGGAGTCTCCTCCCTCTGCCCTTCACCCCGCTCGTGCTCTCTCTCACTCTCTCTCTCAAATAAATAAATAAAATATTTAAATAAATAAGAAAAAAAAAGAAATGAATGAAGAATACAGTCTAGAGAATGGAACCCCCAACACAACCCAGATTACAGTGGCAAGTGCACAGGATTTGGGAGCCCAAGACCTTGCTTCAAATCCCTGCTCTGCCATTCACATTCCATGAGGTCTTGGGAAAATCTTTTGACCTCCAATCTGTCAAAGAGTGGTAACATTAATACAACTCACAAATATCTGTAAAAATCATATGAGATAAATCAGACATATAAATAGTAGTGCAAATGGTGTAACTGAGACAGTTGTAAAAATGACATTTAAATCTCTACCTTCTGTATTGTTACAGTCCATAATGTCCTATAAATATGAGGTGCACTATACATACGTCTTGACAATTTGGGTAAATGTCTATAAGGAAAAACTAATGATTTTACAAGGATGATTACATGTCCACTCATAAACTATAATAAAAGGATTCATTAATTCATTGTGATCAATAACTATAATATACAATCTATCTGACACCAAGGTCAGATAATGCTGAAATTTGCTTTTGAATACATGACCTGTCTCCTTTATTATACCATATGTGCCAGGGGGACAAGGTCTATGGCCCTCAGCAATATTTGGTAATAATAGTTCCTTTCCTTTCTGTGCTTTCACATTCTTAAAGTCATCTTCAGGACAACTCAAGATAGGCCAATAATTTTATTATTCCCATTTTTTGGAAAGGCAAAGAAATAATATGGTTAGTAGGTAAAACTATCAGGTTAGTAACTCCATGTTTAGAGTTCTTGCCATTATACTCCAGGAAATTTCAAGGTGTTTCACATTTCCAAAAGAGAATCCAGATTTGCATCCATGTGCCCCCACAAGAATTTCAACAAAATATTAGGTATTGCACCAGAACATATTATTATGTACTGTAATAATACAAAGGGTACAGTTAAATGCTATTTTTACAACTTTCTCAGTTAAACCATTTGCATGACTATTATGTGGGTGAATATATAATTTAATATTGGTTAATATTAATATATAGTTTAATAGTTTTAAAAAGTGTTTTTACCCACACTCAGCAGATCCTCATAACACCTCACAAATAAAGTAAGTATCAGGTAGTATGATCTCCATATAAAGGTAAAGAAAGGGGCTTGGAGAGTCCTTGACTCTGGACCATGCCTTTGCAGTGTAATGGAGAGCAATGATGTGTGCACTTGGGCTGTGGGTCCACATGTACTGCAACTAGCTGAGTAACTTCAGGTAAGTCACCCAACCTCTCTGGACCTCACAGAATGTGAGTCTCTCACAGATCCCACCTCGCTGTTAAAATGCTGTCATTTCGCAACTCGGCTACTTCAGAAACAGAGCTGAGACGAGGTTCCAGATGGTCTAAGTCCTGGCTGGTTCTCTATCCTCTCTCATACATCGTACTGCCTCCTTAGATACCTCACTGTTTTTTCACAGTTGAACAAACTGGACCTAATTAAGGAGTTCATTCCATTTGTTTGTTGGTTTATCTTTAGAGAGCATTAGGCCCTGCTTATTCTTTGATCACTTGGCTTATGTACAGCCAGCAAAAACATTCCCCTACAAGAAAGGCTAGCAAGACAGACACATGCAGGCATGAGGGATCCCAGGGAAAAGGGTGTGTCCTCCTGTGACTCGCTCACTTCACGGCTACACTTTCACTTTGGGGATGGAAGGCGCATGTTTGTTTTGATGCCTTTTAATATCTTTTTCATTTTTATTTTTCAAAGAAACAGTACAAAACCCCAGGTTGATAGGAAGACAGGTTCCAACATCCAGGCCCAGGGACAGGGTAACAATTACTTTAAAAGCAACTTAAGTGGCCCCACAAGAAACTTTCTACCATGAGTGGAGGGTGAGTCCAGAAGAAGTCATGGCTAACGGAGCTTAGCTAACGGTGGCACTCTGGGACCCACATCCACAAAGACCCCCTCTACTGGCACAAAGAAAGCTCTTCCTATGTCTCTGCTGAGGCAGGTGCCAGAGAAATAAGCAACCTGACCCCCTGAAGAGTCTGTGGAGTCTGGCAGTAACCTGAGCTGCTCTAGGTTATTTTTGCTGAGAGCTAGTGGTTCTTAAAGGGACTGTGTTCTAAGTACACATATTCAGACACAGAATGCAAATCAATGAAAAGACCAACGTGATGTCCCTATCTTAAGTAAATGTAGTTTATTGGAAGGATATAAAAAAATCAATGGGAAAATATGTGGGCAATATTTTAAAGGGATCAATCATAATATCTTCTGATAGAACATCATTGGTTTAAAAAAATGGATATGCTGAATAACCCCAAACTCCATTGGTTTAAAGTGCAACAAGAAAGCGGGCATTTCCCCAAGGCTCTGTCCTCAGTACTGGACTGCCACTTAAGAAGGGACTGTGGATATTTGAAAGAATTAATAAGATTGATTAAACCCCTGGCCAGACTTATCAAAAAGAAAAGAGAAATGACCGAAATAAAGAAAATCATGAATGAAAGAGGAGAGATCACAACCAATACCAAAGAAATACAATTATAAGAACATATTATGAGCAACTGTATGCCAAAAAATTAGACAATCTGGATGAAATGGATCCATTCCTAGAGATGTATAAACTACCAAAACTGAACCACGAAGAAATAGAAAACCTGAACAGACCCATAAGCACTAAGGAAATTGAAGCAGTAATTAAAAATCTCTCAACAAACAAGAGCCCAGGGCCAGACGGCTTCCCAGGGGAATTCTACCAAACATTTAAAGAAGAATTAATACCTATTCTTCTGAAACTGTTCCAAAAAATAGAAATGAAAGGAAAACTTCCAAACTCATTTTATGAGGCCAGCATTACCTTGATCCCAAAATTAGACAAAGACCCCGTCAAAAAGGAGAATTACAGACCAATATCCCTGATGAACAGGGATGCAAAAATTCTCACCAAAATACTAGCCAATAGGATCCAACAGTACATTAAAAGGACTAGTCACCACGACCAAGTGGGATTTATTCCTGGGCTGCAAGGTTGGTTCAACATCCACAAATCAAACAACGTGATACAATACATTAATAAAAGAAAGAACAAGAACCATAGGATCCTCTCAATAGATGCAGAGAAAGCATTTGACAAAGTATAGCATCTTTTCTTGATTAAAACTCTTCAGAGTGTAGGGATAGAGGGTATATACCTCCATATCATAAAAGCCATCTATGAAAAACCCACAGCAAATATCATCCTTAATGGGGAAAACTGAGAGCTTTCCCCCTAAGGTCAGGAACACAGCAGGGATGTCCACTATCACCACTGCTATTCAGCATAGTACTAAAAGTCCTAGCCACAGCAATCAGACAACAACAAAATAAATAAATAAATAAAACGTATCCAAATCAGCAAAGAAGAAGTCAAACTCTCACTCTTTGCAGATGATATGATACTTTATGTGGAAAACCCAAAAGACTCTGCCCCAAAACTGCTAGTACTCATATAGGATTTCAGTGAAGTGGCAGATGTAAAATCAATCCACAGAAATCAGTTGCATTTCTATACACCAACAACAAGACAGAAGAAAGAGAAATTAGGAGTTTCTAGGAGTCAATCCCACTTACAATTGCACCCAAAACCATAAGATACCTAGGAATAAATCTAACCAAAGAGGCAAAGAATCTGTACTCAGAAAACTATAAAATACTCATGAAAGAAATTGAGGAACACACAAAGAATGGAAAAATGTTCCATGCTCATGGATTGGAAGAACAAATATTGTGAAGATGTCAATGCTACCTAGAGCAATCTACACATTTAATGCAATCCCTATCAAAATACCACCCACTTTTTTCAAAGAAATGGAACAAATAATCCTAAAATTTGTATGGAACCAGAAAAGACCCCAAATAGCCAGAGGAATGTTGAAAACGAAAAGCAAAGCTGGTGGCATCACAATTCCGGACTTCCAGCTCTATTATAAAGCTGTCATCATCAAGAGAGTGCGATACTGGCACAAAAACAGACACATAGATCAATGGAACAGAATAGAGAGTCCAGAAATGGACCCTCAACTCTATGGTCAACTAATCTTCAACAAAGCAGGAAAGAATGTCCTTCAAAGACAGTCTCTTCAACAAATGGTGTTGGGAAAATTGTACAGCCACATGCAGAAGAATGAAACTGGACCATCCCCTTACACCACACACAAAAATAGACTCAAAATGGATGAAAGACCTAAATGTGAGACAGGAGTCCATCAAAATCCTAAAGGAGAACACAGGCGGCAACCTCTTCGACCTCAGCCACAGCAACTTCTTCCTAGAAACATCGCTAAAGGCAAGGGAAGCAAGGGCAAAAATGAACTATTGGGACTTCATCAAGATCAAAAGCTTTTGCACAGCAAAGGAAACAGTCAACAAAACCAAAAGACAACCGACAGAATGGGAGAAGATATTTGCAAATGACATATCAGATAAAGGGCTAGTATCCAATATCTATAAAGAACTTATCAAACTCAACACCCAAAGAACAAATGATCCAATCAAGAAATGGGCAGAAGACATGAACAGACATTTTTCCAACGAAGACATCCAAATGGGAAACAGACACATGAAAAAGTGCTCAACATCGCTCGACCTCAGGGAAATCCAAATCAAAACCTCGATGAGACACCACCTCACACCAGTCAGATTGGCTAAAATTAACAAGTCAGGAAACGACAGATGTTGGTGAGGATGTGGAGAAAGGGGAACCCACTGTTGGTGGAAATGCAAGCTGGTGCAGCCACTCTGGAAAACAGTACGGAGGTTCCTCAAAAAGTTGAAAATAGGGGCACCTGGGTGGCTCAGTCATTAAGCGTCTGCCTTCGGCTCAGATCACAATCCCAGGGTCCTGGGATTGAGCCCCGCATCGGGCTCCCTGCTTGGCGGGGAGCCTGCTTCTCCCTCTCCCACTCCCCCTGCTTGTGTTCCCTCTCTCGCTGTGTCTCTCTCTGTCAAATAAATAAATAAAATCTTAAAAAAAAAAAAAAGTTGAAAATGGAGCTACCATACGATCTAGCAATTGCACTACTGGGTATTTACCCCAAAGATACAAATGCAGTGATCTGAAGGGGCATGTGCACCCCAATGTTTATAGCAGCAATGTCCACAATAGCCAAACTATGGAAAGAGTCAAGATGTCCATCGACAGATGAATGGATAAAGAAGATGTGGCATATATATACAATGGAATATTATGCAGCCATCAATAAAACCGAAATCTTGCCATTTGCAACAACGTGGTTGGAACTAGAGGGTATTATGCTAAGCGAAATAAATCAATCAGAGAAAGACATGTATCATATGATCTCACTGATATGAGGAATTCTTAATCTCAGGAAACAAACTGAGGGTTGCTGGAGTGGTGGGGGGTGGGAGGGATGGGGTGCCTGGGTGATAGACATTGGGGGGGTATGTGCTATGGTGAGCGCTGTGAATTGTGTATGACTGTTGAATCACAGACCTGTACCTCTGAAACAAATAATACATTATATGTTCAAAAAAAAAAAAAGATAGCAGGAAGGGAAAAATAAAGGGGGGGAATCGGAGGGGGAGATGAACCATGAGAGACTATGGACTTTGAGAAACAAACTGAGGGTTCTAGAGGGGACAGGGGTGGGGGGATGGGCTAGCCTGGTGATGGGTATTAAAGAGAACACATATTGAATGGAGCACTAGGTGTTATATGCAAACAATGAATCACGGAACACTATATCAAGAACTAATGATGTAATGTATGGTGATTAACATAACATAATAAAATAAAATTAAAAAAAAAGAAGGGACTGGGGAGCAGAGATTCAGCATTGTGCTCAACAGTTATGACCCCGTTTCAATGCTTGCTGTGCCCTTACAAGTATAATAATTGTACAAAAAGGAAAGTGGAGCTCAGTGAGCTTTGATCCCTCACTCCGGAGTTCCGTAATGGTCGATTGTGGGCCCCTTACACCTTCTACCTGAACAGCAAAGATGCGATTTGGAAAGCAAATACCCCATTCAAAAACAATTCTTGTGAAACAACTAGTCTTTTCATTCTCTGTCCCACATCCCCAAACTGGCCAGGGAGGAACAGGAATAATCCAGGTCCTAGGAAAATGGGATCTGGAGTCACAAGCACCCAGATTTGCAAACCTGCTCCACCACACATTGGCTGGGTGATCTTGGTCAAGTCAGTCCCCAAGCCTCAGTGGCAGTCACAGTAACACTGACATCATCAGGCTGTTTTGGAGATTAAATAAGAGAATCATAGGCATGATGTATTTGGAATAGTGCCTCGCCATGATAAACAGTTGCTAGTATTGGTTGTATTAGTATTCCTATTCGGCAAGTGTGTAATTCAAGTTGCCTTGAAATTTGGCGATGTCTAATCCTAAGAAAAATAATCTATCAGCTAGTTGTTAGGCAGGTGCCTTACAGACATGATCTCCAGTGCTCACAAGTTTGTCAGGCAAGTAATTCTACTCCCCTGTGCACATGAGGGACATGAGGCTCACTGAGGTGGAGTAACTTGCCTGAGTTACAACGAGTAAGTGACAGAGCAGGGATTTTAACCCGGTTTAACTTCCAAGCCTGTATTCCTTTCACTCAATTGAGAAATAGTCAGGGAAAAGTGTGGAGAGCAGAGGGAAGAACCCTCAGGAATAGGAACTTGTTCCTTAGGTCAGTCACATAACCTCTCAACAAGTTTAACCTTCCAGCTATGAATGTTTTTGTTGTTTGGTCTTACCTCTGCAGCAAGTTACCCATCCAGTATTGATCTACAGGTAATTCTACGAGAATAATAAAGTTCTCCGTAAACCTATTAAAACTGTATTAAGTGTCCATTTCTGAGCCACAGATCTTCAGAAATCCACAAGCCCCATAGAATATAAATCATGAAAAAACATACAAATGCTTAACTTCTTATAGTTCACAAAGCGTTTTCGCAAACATTAGCTCATGTAACCAACCTACTCAGCAAGGTGGCTCTGTGTCTATTTCTCAGGTCAAGAAATTGAGGCATGGGTTAAAGCAAGTGCCTATAGTCACATAATCAGAAAATAGTAGAGTCAGGTTTGAATAGCCAGGTTTCTTGATATCATATCTATGTTCCACCCACTATGCTGTATCTATCTCTGGAAAAATAGCAGCCTCTTTTCTTGTGTGATCTGCTATACTGAGAAATATATGAAGGTATGACCTACTATTAGCATCTCTTTCTGTCCTTGAATGCACTATATTTTACTGGTGCTCAAAAATATAGTGTCAGTTAACTGCTACACTATTTCCTAATAGGGCATAATATCTACCCAAGAAAACCAAGTCAACAGTGTAACTTCCCAAAGCTTGAGTGTCTGGGGTACAGGGTCATCTCTTACTTATCATCATAGAGCCTGGAATGTCTTACTGCATTTAGTAATAGGTATTCACTGATTTAATTAAACTTATTTAATTAAATAAGAATACTATTTTATTTTTCAGGTTTTTTTTATTTTTTTCAAGAGTTCTATAACTTTATAAAAGCATATATATGTCCATATTTTGAATAACCTTTGTTTTTAATTTGGGTGCTTTTAACAGAATATTTGGCAATAGGATTTAGAATAAGAGTTATTAAATGTATACAATGTGCCTCACACTGTTTCAAGTGTTTTAAAGTTATTAATTTCTTAATTTATTTATTCCTGGCAACAATCTATGGGTAAGCACTATTACTATTCCCGTTAGTGGTATAGCAATAATTCGAACCCAGAGTTTCAGGCACCCAAAGTTCAGATCTCGCTTAATCTCCGCAATAACCATGGGTAGCAGCAGTAAATCATCTTGGAGATTGAAGGCTGCCTTGATAATTCCCTGGCATAATCTGATATTCAGGAGAAAGATAAAATCCAACTTATTCGTTTAGAGTAACAGTCCTGTTCCATAACCAAAACTTATCACAAAACTTACCACACCCATCACATTACAATTTAAAAGGTTGTTGGAAAAATAAAACTTATAGCTATGTTTTAATTTTAGTATGTATAGTTTGAATTTATAGTCAATTTAGCTCTCTATGGAGTTTTGATATTTTTTGCATATAATCTTACATACTCCACATTGTTTTTCATTTGTGATCTTAAAATCGCTGTGATTCTACCCAGCATCCTTTGAAATTTGACTTTTAAAACAGAGATTCGTGGAGAGATTACTTCAGAACTTAGTCTTATCTCTTTTCTTGGCTTTATCCGTCTTTTTTCCTTACCTTCTTTTCTATTTTCCCTTTCTTTCTGTTTATTTTATTTCTTTGTCATAATGACTCCGGGTGGTGACCAGTAGTGATCTTCCCAAACTAGAAGCTCTACCGTGGGTTTCTCAAGTAGAGTCTATAAACTGCCCCACACACCATCAACTCCAGGGACGGGCCCCAAATCTGCATTCTCAGCCAGTTGCCCAGGTGAGTTCTATACATGCTGGGATAAATCATAGGGTTTTCAATCTGCCAATTCCTACAAGCAGTTCTTCTGCTGAAGTCTTTTCTATTTAGCAATGTGTATATCTTAGTTTTATGAAAACGTAAACTTCACTCTCTAGACTTCGGCTGAGTGTCACACAATATGCATTTTATGTACTAAATTTAAACCAAAGAGTTTAGCACACTCTATTATCTATTTCAGTGTGTAGCAATGAGAAGACATAACAAGTGGCTGTTGGATCAAATGAGAACTCCAAATGGATCTAAGGAGGACCACAAATGTAATTGCTTAAAGGGACATGTCTCAACTGAGGTTGCTGATGCAACAGATTTTTATTTTCAGCATTTCATTTCAGTGTAAAAAATACAGAGACCATTTGGGTCTCTATATTTACCCCATATTGTCTAAAACCAACTTTATTGAACCAGCTAAGAACCAACGGCTGACATGGGAACGAAAGGTACAGCATAAGAGATAAAAAAAAAAAAAAAACAATGGCTGACAGAAGAGAATAATACTAGCATGAAACTTCATTTAGTGAAGTTATCATTTAATGAAAAATATGTATTCACTAATGATGCAGAAGTCTTCATTTAATGAAAATATGTATTGACTAATAATGCAGAAGATAAGCTAAAACCTAAAATGTGACCTCTTTTAAGAGGTGCTTTGCTTAAGTGTTGAGCATCTTCCACAAAACCTCACAGGGAAATCCGATCTATCTGGGTCAATACGACAGGCTACTCTAGTCAGTCTTGTCCCATCACCTAACCTGTCACATGCACACATTCCATTCAGCTTCACAGAGACACCCAGTTCCTCAACCCCACCCTCCCATCAATTCACCCGCTTCCTCCCGTCCCATCTCTCTTCCTCCCCCTCCTCCTCCAGGCGTCTTTCACGGTCCTGTCTCGATCCCTCTGCGAGCCACTTCACCTTTTTCTTCACAGCATCGCCACTCATTTGTCACCTTGTCCTTCACTAAAACGGATCACTACTTTGGATCACTGCCCTTTCCATTCCTACACCTGCTCAGAGCGGCTGGCGAAAATCCACGATGGGGAGAGAGCTCCTAGGGCTAGCCGTCTGAACACTAGCATCTTCACCTCATAATGCTCTGGTCAGTTCACTCTTCCTCCAGAGACAACTCCGAATGTTCCCCATTTTCTTCAACACTTCCAGACAAGTGACTTTGCCTTCTCACAAAAAAATTAAATAATAACACAATCAGGTTTTCAAGGACGAACATCCTCAACATAAACTTGGTAGCACACCTCCCTAATCTGCCTTCCTTTTGCCCCAACCAGTACTTCTGAGAGCTCAGAGCACTCTGGCTGCTCCAGGATTCTGTTCAATCAATAACCATCTTGCCTTTCCATCGGCTACCTTTCTCCAGTGCCTCTCTACTATCAGCATAGATAAAAAGGTTCACAGCCATATAAAAATACTCTCTGGGTCCCACATCCTGCTCCGTTTATCACCTCACTCCTCTCTAAGCACAGCCATGCTTTCTGAAAGAGTAGTCAAATTATAAACGTCATGGGGGCAGAAAGTATGACTGTATTTTCCCCTAATTCCAGTGCTAGAATGGTTCCTGGTAGGTCCTCAATAAATAATTCTCATTGTTTAATACTGATGCTGCAAAAAGAAAGAAAGCCCAATTGAAAAATGGACAAACCACATCAACAGGAACTTTATAAAAGAGAATCCAATAGCCAAAATACATGAAATGGGACACAGCTTCATTAATCATCAGAGAAATGAAAATTAAAACTACAAGGCTGGGCGCCTGGGTGGCTCAGTTGTTAAGTGGCTGCCTTTGGCTCAGGTCATGATCCCAGGGTCCTGGGATCGAGTCCCACATCGGGCTCCCTGCTCGGCGGGAAGCCCGCTTCTCCCTCTCCCACTCCCCCTGCTTGTGTTCCTGCTCTCGCTGTCTCTGTCTCTGTCAAATAAATAAATAAAATCTTTAAAAAAAATAAATAAAACTACAAGGCTATACTACTAAATAACCACCGGAATGGCCAAAACGAGGAAGATGAGAAGATTTTACCAGAGTGGGGGCAGTTGGGACCTTCATGCATCGTTGGAGGGAGTATAAATCGGTACATCCACTTTAAAGAAGTGTGTGGCAGTTAACTACTCACGCCGAATACATCCAAGCCCTATGATCCAGCAACTCACCCCTAGGTATACACCCAAGAGATATGCACTGAAATATTCATAGAAACACTATTTGTAATCGCCAAAAGCAAAACCCAAATTCATCAATGGTAGAATGAACACACTGTAGTATATTCATACAATGAAATTCTATACAACAATAGGAATGATTGTTACGTGCAAGAACATGAATGAAGCTCACTACCATATTGTTCAGTGAAAGAAGCCAGACACAAAAGAGAACATAGCACATGATTCCACACACATAAAGTACAAAAATAGGTAAAACCTATGTGGTGTTAAAAGTTAGATAGCAGTTACCCCTGGTTCTACTGTCACGGGTAAAGGACAGAAGTAGTCTCTTGGAATGCCGATAGTGTTCTGTTCAATGATTTACTCTTTCCTTTGTAAAAATTCATTCACTTGGATATGTACTTTTCTGAATGTATATTATATTACACAATTTTTTAAACCTAAATATATTGATTTGCCCTGATCCTCTTCTTATACAAACATTCTTGATTTCCTTTTCTGTGTAAACTTCATAGACTCCAAGGTCTTTGAGCCAGAGACCTTGGACTCCCTAGCTCTTGTGCAGAACTTAGCACCCACCAGCTCTCCACCAATGATTCTAGACAAATGAATGAGCACGCTGCCTCGGCTCCACTGATAAACTCTCTTCTCTTATATGCTCTCGATTCAAGAGTTGGCATTTTCAGCTTCTCTACTGGACTCCAGGCCTCAAGATCTGCCTATAGAACATTGCAGTGTAATAATCTGCCCTTTATTTGAGAGCTGGCTTTGAGTCAGGAGCTTTACACAGATTATCTCATTTACCCTTCACCAATGGCCTGCAAGCCAATAATTATTACCCCTTCTTTACAGACCGGAAAACCAAGAATCTTAGAGGTTAAGGAACTTACTTAAAAATATGCAGGTGATAAGCTGGGGAAACAAAGTTAAAATTCAGGTCTTTCCTATCGCCAAACCAGTGATCTTTCCATAGACCCTACATGACCACAGATGTAAAACACAAGTCACTGCTTTTCTCAAAGGCCTGCTCATGCCCCTGTGTTTCCCTTCCTGGGCAATGTTATCACTATTCACCTTGTCATCCAGCCCGAGTCCTGAAAATTGCCTTTTCTTTCCTCAAGCCTCACAATGACCCTGTCCCTAGTCCTGTTTCCCAAGCTTGACAATCCATCCTGTGCTCACTATTGTGATTATTACAGCATTAGTTCACAGGCCTCTGTTTTATTCTTTTAAAGATTACTGTAACTGTCTGCAAACTATGTCTCCCAATCCAGACTTGGATCCTTCTAATTCATTCTCACAAAGCTACCCGAGAGTCTTTGTAAAATGCAAATCTGAACATGTCTCTCTTCATTGCCTACAGGATAAAGTTCCAACATACCACCATGGCATACCCTCCTTGATTTGGTCCCTGCCAAGCATTCCAGATCCTTCCCCTGTGACCTCCACTCCTCCTCTCCCTATACCTTGTCATTCCAGCCATAAGAAGATTTACTGCTCACAGAACACCTTGCCATTTTCACGTCTTTAGGCTTTTGCATGTCAGTGTCTATCTTCCTGGAATGCCTTTCCTCCGGTTTTCTACCAGGCAAACTCCTACTCATCTCGCAAGATGCAGCTCAAGTATCTACAACTCAGTCAAGCCCCTCAAGCAGAGCGGATTGCATCCCTTTTGTGTCACAGCCAGGCTTTGTGCATCCTTCTCTTACAACCCATTTCACAATGCATTGCAATATTTTGCAGTCTGTACTTAACTTTTAGGATATTAGCTCTTCAGAGACAGACACAGGCTTGCTGTTTTTTGTATGCTCTGGCCAGCACACAACAGTAAGTCAAAAATAGTCAAATAAGGTAGTTAATAAATGAAATCAATGGTATGTGGGTATGATATTGTGATTTATAAGAAATACATATTTGGCCACTCAGATGATCAAAATACACTTCTCATAAACATTTGGTCTTTGTCTAGTTCCTTGCACACAGCTCCCAAAATCCTTGGAATTTCTTAAGTGTGGAGAGTGATCATGGTGCCTTTTGCTCTGTTAATGAGGTGACTTTTGGAGAGCATCTACGGATGAGGGATGGTTGTCAAAGGAGCCAATCAAGTGATTAGAGGGTTGGAAATTTCAGTCCCACTCCCTATCCTCCAAGGAGGGAAGAGGGGCTGGAGGTTGAACCAATCACCAATGGCCAATGGCTTAGTTAATCATGACCATGCAGTGAAGCCTCTATAAAAACCCAAAAGGACTGGGTCTGGAGACCTTCCAGATTGGTGAACACACGGAGATAGGGGAGGGTGGCATGTCTCTTCCCAGGACCTTGCCCTATGTATCTCTTCATCTGGCTGTTGATTTGTATCCTTTATCATATCCCTTAATAAGCAGGTTAATGAGTGTTTCCCAGAGTTCTGTGAGCCGCTCTTGCAAATTAAAAGAACCTAAGGAAGAGGTCATTGGCACCTCTGATCTGTAGCTGGTGGGTCAGAAGCACAGGTAACAACCTGGACTCATGACTGACATCTGAAGTCGGGGGTAGAGGGCAGAAATTAAACCCTTAACCTGTGGAATCTGATGCTATCTCCAGGTAAACAGTGTCAGAATTGAGTTGGCTTCTCAGACACCAGAAGAACACTGAGAATTGCTGGGTATTGTATGTGTGGGACTCCTCGACCTGTTGGAATTGGGTCTGGAAACCTTAAAAGAGTGAGTATATATAATCTTAGTTGCAGATCCTTTATTTTTAAAGCCAAAGAGATTGTCCCAAGCAGAAATAATGGAGGAAGTAGATCATCTCTTTGTGTGAAGAAATGATGAATGCAGCTCAAAGTGTAAGCTGAAAACAACATCTAGGTGTTGTGCAAGGCTCCTCGGGAACCTAAGGGCCTCAGGTCGCTCGTCAAGTACTACCTCCTACCACCACCAGAGCTTTCTATGATGCTGGACAGGGATTATGCTCAGGAGTAAAAGGAAAAGGGTAAAGATCTCTATTGAACAGGATATTTCTTGGTTCCCTAATCTCTGAACCTAGCACAGATAACCATCCATATTCAACCTCAAATTTTAGGTGGTACAAAAATGGTCAAAGATTTCTTAGAAATTATTCACAGAGCTAACCAGGATAGAGCAGAACATTCGACTTATCCCCGGGGTCAGCAAAACAGGAACACAGCAAAAATAAACATTTTTCACATTGACCTTTCATTCCTAAAACGCAGGACAGGAATGTGGACATGTAATAAATAATCAAATGATGAGATTACCTCTTCAGAGTGAAAAAAACGAAGCAAAGGACTGTAGGATTATGGGGGCGAGCATCACTGGGAAGCACGAGTGAGAGAAGAAAGGAATATTATGCAGCCATCAAAAGGAATGAAATCTTGCCATTTGCAATGACATGGATGGAACTGGAGGGTATTATGCTGAGCGAAATAAGTCAATCAGAGAAAGACATGTATCATATGCCCTCACTGATATGAGGAATTCTTAATCTCAGGAAACAAACTGAGGGTTGCTGGAGTGGTGGGGGGTAGAAGGGATGGGGTGGCTGGGTGATAGGCATTGGGGAGGGTATGTGCCATGGTGAGTGCTGTGAATTGTGTAAGACTTTTGGATCACAGACCTGTACCTCTGAAACAAATAATACATTATATGTTAAAAAAAAAAAAAAAGAAGATAGCAGGAAGGGAAAAATGAACGGGGGGAAATTGGAGGGGGAGACGAACCATGAGAGACTATGGACTCTGAGAAACAAACTGAGGGTTCTAGAGGGGAGGGGGTGGGGGACGGGTTAGCCTGGTGATGGGTATTAAAGAGGGCACGTATTGAATGGAGCACTCGGTGTTATACCCAAACAATGAATCATGGAACACTACATCAAAAACTAATGATATAATGTATGGTGATTAACATAGCATAATAAAAAAATTAAAAAAAAACTGTAAAAAAAAACAAAAAAACTAATGATCTAATGTGTGGTGATTAACATAGCATAATAATAAAAAAAAAAAGAAACCTGAAGTTTCAGAGCTTTGCCAGAGGCCAAGTATTTGTGGGCAGGAATACTTAATCCTCCAATCACTCCACACCACCCCGGGTTCCTCAGTGAAAAGCAGGACTCCAGATGACCGAGTGAAAGCAGTCCTTCCCACAGAGGAGGAAGCTGATTACAGCTTTCATGAGCCCCCACACTACACGAAAGCTACAATTTCAGGGCTCTCCCTACAAAAAACCTGTGGAAAGAAGCAGCCAAACACCCCTAGAGACACAGAAAAGCAATAACTATGTTGACGTTCCAAAAAGAGAAAGGGGGAAGAGGCTTTTCCTCAGAGCAGCATTCTTTAATTGCCTTTCCTTGCTTCCTTTCTGGAGAGAAGGGAGGTGGATGATGGCAGCGAGATCATGTAAAAGACCAGAGGGCAGCTGAACACGAACTCCTATCTGGCCCCCTTGCACAAAGGCCTTATTATAGTGCACACATAAAAATGCGTGGGCAAGACTTGGAGGGTTGGTTCCCCGCACTGCTGCCCCAAACTCACTCCCAACTCCGCGCCTTGAATGCGCTTGTGTCTGCACACCCTCGGACAGAAGAGGTTCTTCATGTTGCCATGGAGCTGAAACCCCTGTAGTTCAGATGGAGGATCACACTGCTTTTGTACCTCCAACAGCAGAGGTAAGAATCCATGCACAGGATTCATCCCACTTGGATTTCAGATTTCCAGTTGCTTATTTTCATGTTCGGAGGAACTCTCTCTCTCTCTCTCCCTCTCTTTTTTTAAACTTACTCTTTGTAAGATTTACCACAATGGAAGCTGCTGGCAAACTGATTCTTGTTTTTGTAAAATCCGTCGCAGAAACTTGAATGCATGTTTGATCTGTGAGCTTCCTCTCCAAGGGGCCCCTCCCATCTAACAGAGTTTGTGACCTGATCACTTCGAAGGGGAGTTGAGGAGAAATGCAAAATGTAAACCAATCTACAGTTAGTAAATATTCTACCGAACAAATAACCAGTAGCTATTTTCTCTGACATGATAAATTTGATATAAATTTTAATATTACTTATACTCGGATGAGTACTTTTTCAAGTAGGCCTCAATAATCAACATCGCATCTAGAACACTCCTGCAAATATAGAAGTACTTCTGCAAGTTCCTCTTAGGTTTCATTTCAAAGCTCAGCAATTTCCTTATCATTTCAGAATCAAATAAAAGAATCTTAAAAAGAACCTGAACAAGGAACACAAAGTGATTTCCTAATGCAATCTCACTATTTATTGCCCCACCTTCTTTTTGGATTTTGCATCTCCTAAAAGAATGATGACTTGACTTCTACAAAATCAAGTGCAAACGAGCTAAAGAAAAGGATTTTGATTTCTTGCCTAGAAATCTTCTCCTGCCCCCAGTCGCACATTCTCATAACCTTGAGTCTCAATTTCTCAGGTAAATTCGCCAATCTGCTGACAAGAAGTTTTGTATTACACCTTCTCCACCCACAGTGCATACATTAAAGCTTGACTATAAAAATGACCTTACATGCTAACCAGAGCAGCAAAACCGAATCTAGTGGTTTGAAGGATGAGTGTAAACCTGGGGAGGAAGGAGAGGCCAAAAAGGCAGGTAAAGCATGCACTATAAGCTACACATACTACTACATGGCTCAGCAAAATAAAATTTAGAAAGTTAAAAACTAGTTTATGAGCAACAAAATACATAGTGATGGCAATGGCTGATAATCCAAAGAATAAAATAAATATCCATGTATCCATACCAAAATAAACAAACAAACAAACAAACAAATTTTGTAGATATTCCCTCCCATCAAGGGGTAAAGCTTCATTATTCTCCCTTTAAAGGTGGGCTGACTTCCAGAGAACAGAATATGGGAAGAGAAAAGTAGTAACGTCACAGTGGAAACACCTGGCAGACTCTACCTTAACCAAGGGATCAAGGTTAACATCACCAGTGATCAGTGATGTTGACAGAACATACCCGATAATATGATGCAATGAGAAAGGCACCTCACCTCTGTGGTCTTCTTTCCTAAAACACATAACTCCTGTCTACAAAATTCCGGGCCTACGCTTTTCAAAATTGTCCATCCCTTCTGAAAAAAATGGAGTATGTCATGGTATGCTATGTTATGTTATTATATATCATATTATATTTTGTGATATATTAAATATTCTAAAAGTGAGTAGCCAATTCATACTAAATGAACTTCACCGGAAAACCTGATGATTTTTTAAAACTGCTAACCAAGCATGCAGGCAGACCAGACTTCTTAGGTAATAATTTTGTTTAGGTAGTAATTTTTTTTTTAATTCTGATGATTTCAAAACATCTCAGAATAATATCTCCAAATGCTGCAGACTTCAGTTTTTTCCTTACCACAAATAGTATGTATATTTTCACTACAACTAGCAACAATGCATCTGTTGTCGATGATTCTGGCAATTATGTAAATGGACTCATTCTGTATCTATTTCAATGGCACAACGATGCCAACGGTTCAATGTTAGCCTGTTACAGGACCTTGTGAGCACCCTAGCTGGATGCCCCATGCTGCTTGTGGATAGGCATTCCCCAGCCTCTTGGCTGGGTGACAGCAACCACAACAGCCCACAAGGCGGGTGGAGAACCGATGAATAAAATGATAAATATTTGTGATGAAACAGGATGTTGGCGGGGGAGGGAGAGGGGACGGAATATTTCAACTACTGAACTACTGAAGCTACTTGGGAACTTTAACAGGATTCCCTTGTTGTAAAACTGGAAGCAGTAAGCAGATCCAGTGTTTTCTCCTTCATTGTAAATAATTTATAGAATTACTGCTGTACCATACATCACCCAGGCACAGAACTTAAGATTTTGGGCTACTGAACAATAAGCACTATACTCCCAACAAATGCTGTGATCATCCATGGAAGACAATTCAAACAATGATGTGAAAATATAATTTTTTCAGGCCAGAGAAGACAGCAACTTTCAACAGATCTGCCCTTGCTGTTGACTGAATATATAATGTAAACGACTATTTACTGAGTTAAACCTCTTACCTATGCCCCTTAGTAACAATGACAATAGTAACTTACAGGCTTAGGAGTTTTCCTGTCAAGAGTAAATTCATGAAATTCTGAGATAAAACATGGTATGTCACTTATATAAAGTCTCAAGACTCAGAGATGACTCCTGTGGTCCCCATTTATTCACATAGTGATTCTGATACCTGATAGCAAGTAAGGGAACAAAAGAGAAGATGAAACTGCCACTCTGGGTGGTACCCTTTTGGATCCATTTTTAAAGAAAGTGTTATCACCAGCAATGCCTTCTTAGGATCTGCAATACCTGGGCACCTGGATGGCTCAGTTGGTTAAGTATCTGACTCTTGGTTTTGGCTCAAGTCTTGCTCTCAGGGTCATGAGATCTAGCTTGCATAGGGCTCCAGGACCAGCTTAAGAGTCTCTCTCCCTTTCCTCTGCCCCTCCCCCACTGTCTCTCTCAAAGAAAAGAATCTTCAATACTTCTCTGTCTCTATTTCACTTCTCTCTTGCCTTCTTGCTGATGATTCCACCAAAACAAAGTAAAAGCCAAAAACAAAGCATATCTTAGTACAAGTTGCCACTTTAAACAAATCTCTGAAGATCTCTTCTACTGAAAGTGTCCTAACACTGATCAATCCTTCTGCTACATTAAAGAAGATAGAATGATACCTGGTGTTAGAGAATGAGGAGAGAGGCAAGAACTGAGCAAGATGTAGCAAGCCAAGCTTCTATCAATACAAAACTTCAACATCTAGTATAGTCTGAGACTTATAGGTTCAATTCTCCCTGCCTAAACTTCTACTAGTATAGTTGACAAGTCCCTCCAAACGAAGGAGTAGGAAATTATATAGATGAATTTGAAGACACATGTTCTACTTTTGTTTTCCATCTGTTATACTAATCATTCCCAAATATGATCTATGAATTCCTTTTATACACTCCTCTTTAAAAATCATTTCCTGGAAAACTTAGTAATTAACATCTTAAAAGCAATACTGGAGTGTAAAGATCACAGCATCACAGACACTTTCCTTCAACAATACATTAGATATGGTTCTATTAATCTGTTGTTCAGCATGAACCACAGGACATCAAACTCAAACCTGTGAGGAAATACAGTAGGTGCAGAATCAGAGATGAATGTCACATTTCATTCCAAACACTATCAGAGCTAATACATTTCCTATGAGTGGACTCTGGTCTACTCTAGATATTAGTTCTTTGCTCTTTCTGAATGAAAATAGGGCAACTCACTGAAACTGATCATGTGACCAAAGAAGGCTCTAAATTGCTGTTTCTTACCCCTCAAAAGAAAAAGAAAGTCCCACATACAAGAATATCTTTAGCAAGACTAAAGATATTTAAAATATAACAAGCAAACCTATAATATTCGTAAGAATAGTTTATTATTCATTTTTCCCATCTGTCAATCCTGACTTCATTCTTAGCCTTTCTAACTGTATCAGTTCAATTTCACAGCCCACACTGTTATTTATCAGTTAAGTAACCCACTGGCAATGACACCTATTGACTTGGGATAAGAGTAGGTTAATATGTTACCAGCATACAACCAGCATGGCCCCTCCTTCTCTATAATTTATTAAAACCAACTTAATTATATTTTCCTCATAACTGTTTTGATGATTTTGTTTGCCCATTTCTAATATTTTTGAATGATAATATATCTTCTAAAATTACTCAAGGGAAACAATCTTCCATGTTCTCCTCCCCTGTATGAAATATTGAAAGATATACTGAACTCCTGTCTCTGAATCACCATTGAGAAATATACTGCTCAACTACCTACCAATAAACTAAATATTTCTCAGATAATTTAGGTTATTTAAAATGATTATAAGATCAATTAAACCAACAAAAAGAAAATGTTGAAGTGCTTTATAAATTCTGAAAGTATATTCCAGTTATGAAACAGTATCTAAGCCTCAAAAGAAGAAAACCAGTAACAGGGCATAATTTAGATCATCCATAACAGGTTGCTAAAATCATTTTTGCAAATTACTGGTGATTTGAAGCCATGTTTCTGAAATTTATACTTAAATTTTAAAATGAAGACCCTGGTAAGCAGTGTCATAAATGCTCAAAAACACATGGAAAAATTGATTTCCAAACACAGAATGTTTTCAAAGTGTGCTATAAATATAAAATATAACTGTTTTTTGCTATTAAAACTTAAAGTTAAACATGTCTTAATTTACCAGCCAGATTCACTGTATTCAGAAGATCTCGAGTATAGTTTTCATCTACATTCTAAGTTCTCAAATGTAAATCTACATTTATCCATAAATATTATTTACTAGATCCTCTAAATATTAAAAATGGAAACTGATAATCCCCCTCTGGCTTGATCATTCCATGATTCTAGAATATACATATCTATAAGAATCCAATCCACTTGACAGTAGACAAAGAAGCAACATGAATAATGACAAGCAGAGAACCACACTACCTATATGACTGTAACTTTTAAATAGCTTTGAAAATAAATAATAAGTAAATAACTTTGAAAACATTCATCAAAAACTAATCAGAAATAGTTAAACCAAATAAGACTACGTTGAAATTGTTAAACTTATTATTTTTTTTTAAGATTTTATTTATTTATTTGACAGAGAAAGACACAGCGAGAGAGGGAATACAAGCAGGGGGAGTGGGAGAGGGAAAAGCAGGCCTCCTGTGGAGCAGGGAGCCCGGTGCGGGGCTCGATCCCAGGACCCTGGGATCATGATCTGAGCCGAAGGCAGACACTTAATGACTGAGCCACCCAGGCGCCCCTGAAATTGTTAAACTTATAAAATACCAAAACAAAAGTTAAATCACATTGAGAAATATTAGAACCAAGTAACAAGAATTGGTATTTATAACATATAAAGGGCTCACAGAACCTTTTGTTTTCAAAAATAACTAGGAAATAAGTTAGAAAAAACTATGTGAAGCCAATTCAGAAAATGAAATGTAATTAAGAAAGAAACCTCACTAATTATTAAAGAAATGCAAACCAAAACAACAATGCAGTGAAGTTTTTCTCTTTGGCCTGACTGTGATGAAAATGGAAAATCATCTGAAAATAGGGACCACATATAATAAAAATATTCATACCTTTTGACAAATAATCTCACAGGAGAAAAACTGAATACTCAGAAGGGAATTTTAAGAAAACTGTGACCATTAATTAGATAAAAATTTTATGGTCATTAAAACTAGAATATAGAAATTAGCAAAAGAGAAAGTGTGTATGAGAATGTGATACTGAAAATAAGGATTATATCAATATTATGATTATAACAACTCCAAATGTGTGAATATGAGTAAAGATCAGAAGAGTATACAAGGAAAAGTTAAAAATCAATTTGTTATATCATAAAGGGTGAATCACGTCCTTTCTTTTTTGTGTGATATAATATTGCTTGTGGAATAAATTTAAAACTTGACAAGAACAAATGAACTGCATTAATCTGATCGACTCCAAAATAAAATATCCCAAATGCATCGGTCTTTACCTACCATGGAACAATGGCTATTTCCCAGGCAAGTTCACCAAAGGCAGGAACTCTGTATGCAAAGCAAGACTCAAATTTCACCTGAAATGAGACTGTGAACCATCCACAGCATATCCATGTACTCTGAACCATTATTCCGTGCCCAGACCTTTAAAAGTTGACTATCTAGTGTGTGATGTTAAGGATTGTTCATTGATATCTTTTTAACTGTACCACATCCATTATTTCTACAGGATTTCATGACACACTACCAAATCACGTTGTTTCAATACAGGCAGTTCTCAACTTACAGACACCTGACTGACAAAAACCAAAAATAAAACCAGCTGCTGCTATCCCTGGGTTGTCGCCTTCTAACACTACCAGAGGTCTTGCTGATACTCCCAGAGAGACTCAGCTGTTGTGAAAAAAAAAAAAAAAATCTTTTCGAGAATTCGAAGGGAGGAAGGGTAGAAGCAGTGAAAGCAGACCAGCTAGAGAAAGCACACAAAGCTGGTGCTTACCCTCGATAGTCCTCAGTCAACATTTGATGAATGAATGAATGAATTTCTATGTTTCACTCCTGTAGTTTGAGTTTGATTACTCTGCCCTATGCAATTCCAACACCCAATGACACACCTCTTTCTTAGGCTCCTGATTCACGGAGCTGGAGCTACTGCAGGGAACTGATACCCAGAAACAGACAGCTGCGACCAACAGGCTGTCCACTTGGCAGTTCACAGGACAGAGCCCAAGCCCAGACCAACACTAAAAGATCTATTCCCAAAAGTACTGGCAGAGAGCACGTGATCTACAGAGAGAAAAGACAAGACATAAATGGTGAAAGAAAGTCCAAGTTGAAAGAGTAGCAAAGCTTATTAATAAGGATACCAAATGAGTGATCAGAGAAATGAAGTCTTTGTATGATCTAGAAGTAAAGATGGCATCAAGAGGACGGTGGGCTGGGCCTGGTTTGGGGCTCATCTTGTGACCCCTCAGGGCATCAGTTTGATGCATTACTCCAACTTCACTTGGATGGCCGTAAAGAAGCAGAAATACTTGACACACATGTGAAGTCTAGTGACTTCTCAACTCATTTCACCTTATATACATATTCATCTTCTGAAATTTTGAGCCACTTCATTGCTCAAAAATCTTCCTGGCTCCTTCTTACCAAATGAATTAGAGAAATCACAGAATCTCAGAGCTTGAAAGAGTTTAAAGGACTTTTAGTTCAATGATCCAATGATAGGGGTAAAGCAACTTCACTCTTACAGTCAAAATCCATCAAAATATGGTCCAAGCTGTACCAGTTATGATTCTCTGATCATATCCCTGTACATTTCTTGCTTCCTGGCTTTCACTCATGGCTACTATGCTTGCACAACTAAAGGGGGCACCATTTATATAATACTCTATGTGAATGGCACTCCCCAAAGTTTAGCAATATTCAACTCCTGAGCAGCCATAATGGGTGATCCAACTTCCACTTGTAACTGTCTCTCCACCTAGAATGCCATCCCCCAACCCCGTCTCTGATCCTACAGATGCTAACTGTTCCTCAAGGCCCATTTCTTCCATAAAACCCTTCCTGGTTCCTACAGTTGTTTATAATATTTTTCTCTGAACTTTCCCTTTATTTGGTTTATACCTCTTTTATGCATATTCTGTCTTCTA
This sequence comes from Eumetopias jubatus, assembly GCF_037043125.1. NCBI lineage: Eukaryota > Metazoa > Chordata > Mammalia > Carnivora > Otariidae > Eumetopias > Eumetopias jubatus. Next base: position 22,969,801 of record NW_028274812.1, on the reverse strand, counting down.
GTATAATGAGTTAGTTATGCATGTCTTATTCCAATACCAGATTGTATGTATGCTCCTTGAGAATGAGAATAGCCTAGGATTCACCTTTCTTCCTACACAGTTCCATTGCCAAAACCAGAGTAGGTACTTAACTGTTGGCTGGGACTTTTGATTGGAAAAGAAACAGATGATTCATAAATTAGAAAAGTTTGAAGAAGTAGTTTAGATTGGAATGGAATATAGTGATCAGAGACATTGGACTAAATTTTGATAATTTGGTGTTTTCGGGCCCGCTGGATTGGAGGGAGTGTTAAACAATAGGATGTCACTGTCAAAGACACACTTTCCCTTAATTCAAAATTTTGCCTAAGACCAAAACTGTACTTATGGAAAAAGAAGACTTTCTCTTCACCTCTTCTTCCCTCCAGTAAGACACAACCCTCTGACAAAATGAACTCCAAATTCTATACAATCATTTAAAACACAGGTTTGAAACAAAGTACAAAGTAACCAAACACAATTTAACCTGTTTTATATAATATCAAAAAACTGGGTGTTACATGCAACTAACGAATCATTGAACACTATACCAAAAACTAATGATGTACTATATGTTGGCTAATTGAATTTAAATAAAAAGAAAAAAGAAATAAAATACATGCTATTTAAGGATTAAAAAAACAATTTTCCTTTTTTAGTTAACAAAACTCTACTAAAGGACAAGTTGAAAGAATACAAATCTAAAAGATTTTGAGAGCAGGTATACCACTTTAAAGGTATCTAAATATGGTTTTCTCTATTATACAGAGCCCTTGTGTCTGCCTAGCATATAATATTCATTTTCTTAATTAGTATGTGTGTTAAAAATATCTATTTTAATAGATGTATCATGCTCCAAGGAAACCATTATGATCTATTAAAGGACGATTAACCATATAAAATATGATTCAGCATTAACTATATAGAAAGAGACATCTTCAAATTAGAATATACAGATTTTTATATATATATACAGAAATCTATCTAATTATTTTTGAAGACTTTAAAATATTCTGTGTTCATGCGGCATCAGTATAATGCATATTGCTGATGATTCAAAATATTTTTGTATATAACTATATATAAGGGCACTGATAATCTGAAAAATAAATCCCATCCATTTAAAGACAATTTAACTATGAATACAGCAGGCAAAGGGACAATAATGTTAGAGTGGAGAACTAGAGAATGAATTGCTTACTAAGCATTTAGAATAAGACTTCACATACCAAAAATTGTTGAAATTATATATATATAATATATTTATATTATATTATATCTATATATTTATTTGTACTTATTATAATTTATATGTTTATATATTATATGTGTATAATATATAATTATATCATATTATTTCGACATATATATAGTTATGGTACTTGGCTCTCTTCTTAGCCAGAAAATTTTCAGGGTCATTATCATGAACATAGGTTACCATAGCAAAACTATTTATTTGTTTGTTTGTTTATTTATTCAATTGGTTTACTAGAAAAACACTTGTGGAATATTTTTCCTGTAAGATAAGCAGTACATTAGCCCTGGAGATACAGTATCAGTTGGGACAGGCATGGTCTTGGCCCTAGTGGAAGGTAGATTCTAAGAAGAAAGATCAACAAATAGCTACTATAAACTGCAGTCACACGGGAATGCCTTCTGAAACTACTAAGATGCATGCAATTACTTACCCGTCATTCAATTCCACATTGGCCTACATTTTGTTCTTCCTTTTTAAGAGCTTATGTCTGATTTTTATAGTTCGCCTATTTCCTTCTTCACTTTCAGGCTGTCAGCTTTTACTTTTGCAATTAATGTGCCATCCTTTACCAACAATACTATTCTCCTTCCGTCTAATAATGCACAGCTCCTAAACTTCTCTTGCAGAGCAGATCACCAAGCCTATTAAAATTGAGCCTAAAATAAGGACAAATAGGCTCTGCATAAACGCTTATTAATAAGTGCTTTATGTCCTTGTGGCTTGATAAAATTATCCAGGTCTCTCTGATGTGACATTTCTATTATAATTTCCCACCTCCTCTTCCATTTCTTTATTTAAAAAATAATAAAAACAGACAAAAATCCTACAGTTCTGCTTGAACTAAATATCCCTGCTGCCAGAAAAGTTTTCTTTAACCCAAGTCCTTAGAGATGGTATCATAATATATAGACCACTGTTTCTCAAAGACTGGCCCTCCTGTTGCCTGCGGCAGAATTAATCAGATTTGCTTCTTAAAATTCAGGTTTCCTATGGCCCACATCAGATCTAGTGAATCATCGTTATAGAGCCTAAGAACTTGAATTAATTTTAAAGCACCTTGGGAGCCTGTTGAGCATGATAAGGCCAGAAAACATGCATCCGAATAAGCAAAGAGTACTTATGGAAGATGTCAGTCAGTGTCCTAAAGAGCCGAGCCCTCTATTTTACTATCAGCCTGTAACACTGGAGTGCCACTCTGCAAAACACTGGATAAAATTAAGGATAAAAAGTTTAAAAAAAGAATCACACAAAGTTCAAAGGCCACCTCTGCCCAGGGAGCTTCTCTTGTAACCAGAAAGACAAAACACAGACATTAAAAAAAAAATCATTAAAAGCATACACAGGCAGCATTCAGGAGGAGGGGATGTGTGCACAGCAAGAGGGGCAGAGTCAAGGACTGCGCAGAATATTGTTGGAACTCAGAAAGGAAGACTTCCAAACAAGTTTGGGGCAGAATTTAAAAAGAGAGACTTTTTTTCAAGTGTGGGTTTCTGAAGAAGTGCAGAGATTGCCAGAGGGCATTTAAGATCAAGGAGAAAATATATATAATCATATCTCTTGGTACCAGAGTCAACACAGAGAAAAAAAGAAGTGCCCCAGTGCAGGATTAAAAAAAAGCTGAGATATTGGTTTGGAAAAATCTCCCTGAAAAGAAGCTTTTACAAATATATATTATCTTTCTAGACAGACAGAGGAGGTGTTTTATCCCCAGTTTATAGATGAGGAAACTAAGAATCATCTGAGACCCTTCTCCAGAGTTCTTATTACAGGGCAGAGTGGGTCCTTTCCTTCCCTCAGGGACTTCCTTGCCCAGCCTGACACTGCCCCCAATAGAAGGGTCACGAATTCATTACCTGTCCTTCAAAACAGTAAGCCATTCAAAAACATCATATTTCTCCCTCTTTCCACTTCAAGAAGCCAGGAAAAATACTGTATGTGTGTGCGTGTGTGTGCATGAATACACATGTATGCACAAGAGTGTGTGTGTGAAGGAGGTGTCACTGACCAATTTAACTAACCACTTATTATTTCTTAATAAATGCATTAGCACATTTTAGTATTCTCATGAATGCTCCAGACCTAACATTTATGGGAAATTATGTTGAACAGTTAACATCAAAGTCTCTTTGAGTTGTGAACAAATGATCATCTGAAATCACCACACTGGGTTAGTGACACACGTTTCTTCTGGCCATACTATCTGATATGATAGCCACATGTGGCTGTTTACATTTAAATTTAAAATCCGCATTAAGTAAAATTAAAAATTTAGCTCCTCAGGTGCACTAGCCACATTTCAAGTGCTCCAAAGCCACATGTGATTAGGGGCTACCATATGGTCAGCACAAGATACAGGACATGCCCATCATTACACAGTTCCGTTGGACAGCACTGCTCCAGAGCATCCCTTTTACGGAAAACACCAAGACAGATCCCAATATATACAACAACTGTCATTTACATCTAGTTCTAAACACATGCTAACAACAGTGATCAAAATTTGTCCCTTTCGCTGGGCCTTCCCAAGTCCTGGGAGCAGAAATTCAAACCTTCCTCCTCAGAACTCCCTTAGCCCTCTCTGCTCACCATCCCTCTCTTTCACGGTTGTTCTGATGTTGGCTTGAAAGCTACGTGTGCATCCATCTCCCCTACAGTTAGCGCCTCAAGACCGTGGGGGTCCTAGTCACTGGAACACACTCTCACAGCCTAACCCGGTAAGGGTTCCATAAACACTGAGGATATTCTTAATAAAAAGAGTCCTAGGTAGAATATAGTGCTACTGGGAACATCCAGAAAATAAAAATGTAGATATAATGGGGGGGGGGGATTAAAAAAGAATCTAACACATGGTAAGGTTTCATAATCATTCCTAAGGGGCAACTGCCTAACTGCAAATATTGCTGTGTGGCACATTTAGAAGGAGAAAAACCAAATGATTCTAGAAATGGGTCCGAAAATGTACTTAGCTGAGAACTCAGAAGAGGGTAGGGGATGGGCTACCTAACACCCACCCTCAGGCATCAGCCAGCACACAGAGGTTGGCCCCTTGGCCCCTTACCAGTGTGCAGGATGACAAACCCAGTGCTCACGGTGACCTACGGAGGCTGGAATGCAGAGCTTAGGAGGAGCTTTTCGAAAAGTTTGTATCAATTCAAGTCTTATTCATGCAATTACAACATCCTCAAGAATTCAAGCCTTGGCATCCAAGTGAAACTTCTACTCTGAGAATGACTACAGGATGACAAAAAAAACTAAATTGCTTTCATGTTATCATTTGAATAGTTTCAATGTATCTGAAATATGAACAAGATCTCATTGCCTTTAAAAACCTGGGGGGGGGGGAACCCACGTATCAGGACAAACTGGATATGTCTATGAGGATGGAAACAAGGCAAAAGGAGAAGAGAAGCAAATACATTCACCGCTTAGTGTTTTGTTTCGCCGGCTCAAATGCAGTTTCCCACACTTATCTAAGCTTCTGGACACCTTCCCACAAGCCATGGCACCTAGACCAGAGGCCACCTTAGACCAGAGGAGAGGTAACTTCACAGGAAAGGAAACCAAGCAAAACAGTGAGCACAGCTGATGACGGTCGGAGAGATTCACACTAAGGAGGGAGGGGTGCGGAGGGTGGCTCTCAGAGGAAGTGAAACCTACAACAGGATTTGAGATGCATTATTTTCCACAAGAAAAGTCACCCACTCTTGCCCCATCCTCACCTTCAGCCCCATCGCTTTTGCCATTATGGCCTTTCGGTATTGTGAACCTTTTAGATTGATAAAAAGTAGCCGGCCCCGCAGAGCTTTTGGTCAGTCAAATCACCGGCAGCAAGTTGTAGATCTACATACACCTCTCCCACCAACACAACCCCAAACTTCATCAGCCTGCAGCCCTGAAACATCATCAGGCTCTTGGTATAGGAAACAAAGCACTGGGGATGTGCTCAGATTTTGCAGTCATGCTACCTCCAGGCCATGGAGCATAATGGCTAAGCACCAGGGCTCCAGCATTCGCCCCCTGAATCTGGGCTTCACTGCATACCCGTGTGTAACCCTGGGCAAGCGATATACCTTCTCAGCACTTCCATTCCATCAAATTTAAGTTGTCCACCAATTCTATGACATAAACTTTTTTTTTCATATTTTAACATTTCTGAAATCAAACTTACTATCAATAGCATCTTTCCATTAACTGGAAGTTTTATTGTTCTTTCTTAGAGGTACATCAAATGCCATCTTACGGGGGCACCTCGGTGGCTCCAACGGTTAAGCCACCCACTCTTGATTTCGGCTCAGGTCGTGATCTCACGGTGGAGGGATCAAACCCAGGGTCAGACTCTGCTCACTCTCGGAGTCTGCTTGAGATTCTCTCTCTCCCTCTGCCCCTCCCACCACTCAGGCTCCCTAGATAGATGGATAGATAGATGAAATCTTTTAAAATAATGCCATCTTACAACTGATGGCCCCTTAGCACCTATGAAATGTGGGAGAACCTATTTCACAGAATTTAGGTAAAGATTACTTTCATTAGTACAGCTTAAGTATTTAGAATACTGCTTGGCCCTGAGTAAGATGCTTAATTACTGTTAGGTACTAATATTAACTTTAGGACTCTGAAAATGAATGCAGTCATAAAAAATCCTCCTACTATTACCCATAAACTGTGTGTTAAAATGATAGTTAATGCAAAGGTGTTAGGGGTTGGTGGTGGTGGTTAAATGCCTACTCAAAATCTGATTTATCCCCAGGTCTTGCAGTGTGCCTGGCACATAGTAAGTTCTCAATAAATAATCGTTAACTAAATCAACTGAGTATACCACACAGCCCTATTCCTGTCAAAAGCCTCCCCATAATACATAAAACACCTACTATCCCTTTAAATAAAGGGATACAGGTAGATATATGGGTCTTTAATGCCAAATTACATTTAACAGACTCCTACTTTTTAAAGACTGGGAACATGTTTCCAGATCAAAACTCTGTGGAGGTTTGCTCCTCTTGTAATTCCCCCTCTGACTTCAATTTTCCACAAATTTAAATTCTGAACCACATCTGTCAAGGCCCAATTCAAAGCTCATTTCCTCTCAGAAGACTTTTTCCCACCGTATCTTACCCGATTTGGTGCTCTTTCTCTTCCCACCCATCACATTCATCTCAGCTCTCGTACACACTTTATTTGCACCTTACTGGACAGAAAGTACTACCTGGTATTAATATATAGCGTGAGAATGGGAACTGTGTCTTGTCACTGTCTCCCCTGGAAGACCTGACAGAGAGGCAATCTGCTTTTGTTATGCATTGAATTGTATCCCACCCCCGCAAAAAAAAAAAAAAAAAAAAAGATATCTTGAAGTCCTAACCCTAGCACCTCAGAATGTGACCTTATTTGGAAATAGAGTCATTGCCAATACAATTAGTTAAGGTGAGGCTATGCTGGAGAAGGGCAGGACCCTAATCCAATAGGACGGGGGATCTTATGTATGAGAAGACAGCCATGTGAGGACACAGAGACACAGAATACAAGGAGAAGAGCGTGGGAAAGATTCTTCCCCAAGGCCCTGAGAAGGAACTGTCCCTGCTGACACTTTGATTTCAGACTTCAAACATCCAGAACTCTGAGAAAACAAATTTCTGCTGTTTTCAGCCACCTAGTTTGTGGCACTTAGTCACAGCAGCTCTGGGAAACTAGCATGTCTCCTCACCTAGAGGCTGGGACACTGGATTGACCCTTCATCGTTCTTCTTCTCTAGCCACAATTGCCTCATCTTCTCGGTGGGCTCCCACACTCCCCCACTCCAGGCCTTTAAAAGTTGGAGTTTCTCCAGGGTCAGCCCCACGTCATCTCTTCTCACATTAAATACTCTCTTCAGACCCTCGCATGGACCCCAATTCAATTACTATCTATATGCTGATGACTCCCAAATTTCTATCTCCAGTCCACCCTCTCCTCTGGATGCCCAGGTTCAACTGATTACTTGACATCTCCGCTTAGATAATTTAAAGCCCTTTAAACTCAAATCCAAAAACGAAAGTCACCACTCCCTTAAACTGAGCCCTGCTACCATGCATCTCATCCCAGTGAATGGCACCTCTGGCCATTCAGATCCACAGGCCACACACTTAGGATTCATTCTGAGCTATTTCCTCTCCTTCACTCTCCATTTGAAATCCATCATCAAATCCCATCTTTTTCTCCTCCTAGAAATCTCTTGAATTTCTCATACCTTCCCACTTTTCTCCATTCTTCCCCTGCACTACTCTGGTTTATTCCACTGTAGTGGCTTAACCCAGTGTAGTGATTCACTCCCTGAATTACCTCAATAGCCTCTCGACTAGTCCTAGATCCACAATCGCCATTCTTCAATTTGTTCCCAGTACTGCAAACCAAATAACTTACACATGCAAATACGACCCTTTCATCCCCATGTTTAACAACTTCTGTGGTTTTCCATTCCATTAATTTTACGATAAAACCAAAATCCTAAATCAGGTTTACAGGACTGTGCAGAATGGCCCTGTGGACTCTCCCAGTCTCACCTCCCTTGCTCTTGGTGCCCCAGTCACAGGAGTGCTCCTTGTTGTTTCTGATCAACATGATCCTGCCCAAGGCAGGGCCTGTGTGCAAGCTGCTTCCTCATCCTACAGAACCCACCAACCCCCTTCACCTAATGTGTCCTCATCAGCCAATCTTGGCTCAACACAACCCCTTCCTCAGAGTATCTTTCCTTGACTTCACCAAAGCTCTCCTCTTGTCTTCTCTCTCAGCACCTTATTCATCTCCATCACAGCACCTACGCATAATGTGTAATTATACATCTGTGTAATTACTGGATTAATATGAATGAGTGACCCCAATGAGGGCTGAGTCCATGCCTATGCTGCTCCTGCTGTATCCCCAGCTCTTAGAACAGTGCCTGGCACATATTAAAACATTCAATAAATATTTGTTAAATAATTTAAAGAATGGTAAGCAAATGCCAGAGAAGTTGTTGTGTTTTAATGGTCTATCATACTGTAATACAAATTATTTCTCTAGCAAGATATATACAGTACTTTTTGATTTCCAAAAAGCTTCTACTCCAGCATACAACAATACAACAAATGTAATGCATACTACAAATGTAATAGGCAATAGTTCAATTTAAGTTAACTGGATTTTAAATACATTTAATCTAATATGGTATTGTTAATAGTTATGCTGCCATAAGCAATTATGAACTTATGTCACTGAAAATTTCAAATCTGATTAGCAATAACTCTCCTACTCATATTCTAATAGTCCACATATAAGTGAAAGTTAACAGTTTCGTATGTGATGTACCGTTGGTTTTACCACCAATGCTTCCTTCTCCATCATCAACCTATTTGATATGAAAAATAAAATGTGCTAATAACAGAAAAATAAAGTAGTGATGTCACATCACCAAAATGAAAGAGTCACTTATCCCAGCCCTATTAAATTTTCCTCAAACCTTTCTGACTGCCTATGTTGGTATGCTGCTGAGGGAACAGCAGAAGCCACACGTATGACTTCCATGAAAACTTACACGCACAACAGATGGCAACAACCATGAGTGCATACAACAGATTTTATTCTCATTAGATGTAATGATAAAAGACAATGTAACATCTTTTCTAAAAGACAAGAAGATGTTAGTATTTCTGAGTTTATTTTATTAAAGAAGAAACTTATAAACAACTTTTAATGATATGTGTGAACCCAAAAGCTGCCACAACCTTGGACATGATTTACAAAGGAGTCCAAAGTAGACAACAATGCTATGCAATATCAGAAACCATCATATCTGTGGATCAGATAAACAAATTCTGGGTCTCAAGTGGCTTTATACACACTCTCAAAACCATAACATTTTCCCATAATTTTAACAAGAACAGTGTTAGTAATGAAATAAAACCACCACAATAGTCTCTCTATTCCCTTCTTAATACTTTCCTCCTTCAACTCTCTCATTACCTACCTTCTTATTTATTTTTTCTTCTAAACAAACACAGTTAAAACTGCAAAGTACCTGGGCGCCTGGGTGGCTCAGATGGTTAAGCATCTGCCTTCGGCTCAGGTCATGATCCCAGAGTCCTGGGATCGAGTCCTGTATCAGGCTCCCTGCTCTGCGGGGAGCCTGCTTCTCCCTCTGCGTCTCTCTCTCTCTCTCTCTCTCTCTCTCTCTCTCTGACTCTCATGAATAAATAAATAAAACATTAAAAAAAAAAAAAAACTGCAAAGTACCTGCACAGTTTTCATGGATGCAAATGTTACTTCCTTCTAGCTAGGTCCACCTGGTCCTTACACACCCAACCAGTCCTCTTTCTTTGGATTCAATTTTGAATTTGGATGCTAGTAAGAAAAATCTATTAGAGCATTAACAGTCTAGATGCCTCCTAACTACAGCATTTGGATATTCTGCAATAGCTTTCAACTCTGCAGGCCTGTGGCTGTTCCAGAATTGTCTCCCCAAGATCCATGCCCGTGAGGTCATGCCCATCTGACCTCTTTGGAACCTGATACCCTGAAGCACAGCTGTAAAAATAGAGCACCCTTTAATGACTTCTTATTCACCAATAAACATACCATTCTTTCAATTTTAGAGAACTAACACACTCATATAATTACACAAATACAAGATGAAATGAATGAATGAGCCCGAACTTACATAAATGTATTTTCCCATGACCAAGCAATGTAAAACCAAACTCTGACACATAAAGGTTCCAATAATTCAGAAAATGGTGAAGGCATAAAAGCAATTTCACTGAGAGAGCCTGAATCATTCTCACCATGGGTTTTTTTTTTTTAATATAAACATCTGCAATTAACACCTTCATGTGTTTCTCCATAGTATATAATTCCCTGCATATTATTTCACATGCAATTTAGATTATTTTATTCTTAAGACATATTTTTCTGATTTGAATTAAATGTCTCGTTAACTCCAAGCCATGCCATAACACTACCTAGTTTAATGACATCTTCATTCATTCACACTGACTTTCTTAATTCCAGTATATTTTCAATGTGTTTTTATTTTAGGTCTTACAGAAACATAAGCAAAAAGAACTCTCAAGAATTATAAAGACTTTTGAAGTAGGTCACTTCAATTCTCTTTTTTTAATGAGATAAGATTTAATAAAATAAAAAAGGAAAATTAAAACACAGTACTGTTAAATGTCCTTTGTGTGACATATATATTCTCTGCCCTCTTCCTGATAATAGTGGTTTTCTTCATCAGTTTCAGAGCTTTATATTTTAATATTTGATTCATAATTTAAAAATAAAAATGTGAATAAATAAAAGTGAAAATAATAAAGTGAATCCTATTCAATCCTCATTGGTGAGATCAGAAATGTGCTTTCCCAGCTGCAACTCAAATCAGGAACTGCCTACAGATATCTCCTAAGTAAATCTAGGTCCCCAGTAATCTCACATACAGGCCTTTTTTTCTGAAGCACAATGCTCTTCACAAACACATGTCCTAATGCAGTTCATAGCATGGATAAGTTTATCATTATTCTATTCAAAGACCCACTTTTATAATAGCCTCTTATTTGCCTTCTACAAATAAACATGTTCAAACCTATTAAGCTTGTGGAAATAAAATGAAATATACATTATCTATGTAAGAACAGTAAAGCACATTTTTAAATACTGATAATTAAATTTATTTAAAAAGATACCTTGACATGACTTTCATTCTGTCCCTTTCACATTTAGTATGACTATCCTCAAATAATATTAACAAATTATAAATAAACATATACCAACTTCACATTGGTCACTAGTGTTAAATGGCAAAGAATCTTGGGCCTCAATGGAGGTAGAAATGTCTCAGAGAATTACTTATTCATAAGATGTAACCATAGACCTTAACAAACATTCTACATATTCTTTATTCTGGGTAAAAACAGAAGTTTTCTTTTTTTTAAAAAGATTTACTTTATTTTTTTGAGAGAGAGAGTGCAAGTGGTGGGAGGGGCGGAAGGAGAGGGAGAGAGAGAGAATCTCCAGCAGACTCCACACTGAGTGCAGTGTCCGATGTGGGGCTTGATCTCACAACCCTGAGATCATGACCCGAGCAGAAATCAAGAGTCGGACACCCAGGTACCCCAACAAAGAGCTTTCTCGAGCATGTTATGTCTCTAAACATAAACTTTTTAAGAAAATACAAACACAGAGAAGGTAACATATCTGGACTTCATCCATAGAAAAAAAAAGATTTCACTTGGGGTCCTCCTGTCTTCCTTGAGTCTTTCATGAAGGTGCAGCCCTGGACATCTAGACCTCTTAATATCTAGACAAGAGACCAACCTCCTTCTCCTTCCTACCTAGATCCTATCATCAAAATTCTAGTTATCTACATCTTCTGGGGAACTGACACTGGAACTACATTCCCTTTTCAGTGGGGAACTTACCTACTGAAAAATGTAAACAAACCTCTTTGGTCCTCAACTAGGCCTCATATCGCAATAAAGCACAGCATTAGTCAATGTTCCAAACTACAAGTTACAGAAACTAACTCAAGCCAGCTTGAGCAAACAAAGGAGTTAGTTTGATAGATACTGGGTTATCATATAGAATCTAAAGGCAGCTGGGCTTTATCCAGGGGCTGGAGCCAAGAAGTGTGAAACTACAGGATCAGGAGAGACTCTCTCTCTCTGCTCATCTCTGCTCTATTCTGCTGCATTCTTTTTCTCTTTGTTTCATCTTTTGACCCACTTAACCCTGTTCTCCCAATCCCTCACCCCTGCCTGTCTGACTTACTTCACTTAGCCTTCCATGATCCATTCATGTTGTCTCAAATGGCAAGATTTCATTCCTTTTTATGGCTAAATAATATTAGATAGATGATAGATTATAGATAGATTATAGATATTATAGACATGTATGTATATATATATGTGACATATATGTATATATCTTCTTTATATGTTCATCCATTGATGGATACCTAGGTTGTTCCCAAGTCTTGGCTATTGTACATAATGCTTCAATGAACATGGGATGCATAGATCTTTTCAAGTTAGTATTTTCATTTTCTTCAGATAATACCAAAAAAGTAGAATTAATAGATGATATGGTAGTTCTATTTTTAATTTTTTGAGGAAACTCCATACTGTTTTCCATAGTGGCTGTACCATTTTATCATTCCATGGACAGTGCACAGGAGTTCCCTTTTCTCGACATCCTTGCCAACAGTCATTTCTTACCTTTTTGATAGCCATTCTAACGTGTGAGGTGATACCTCATTGTGGTTTTGATTTGCATTTCCCTAGTGATTAATGATATTGAGCATCTTTTCATGTACCTGTTGGCCATCTGTGTATCTTCTTTAATGAAATGCCAATTCAGATCTATCTATTTTTTAATCAGATTGGGTTTGGGGGGGTGTTTTTTGCTTTTTGTTTATGGGTTTTTTGCTATTGAGTTGTATGAGTTCTTCATATATTTTGGATATTAGCCCCTTGTCAGATATATGATGTACAAATACTTTCTCTCATTCAATAGGTTGCCTTTTCATTTTGTTGATGGTTCCTTTTGCTATACAGAAGCTTATTAGTATGATGTAGTTTCACTTACTTATATTTGCTTTTGTTGCTTTTACTTTTGGTGTCGGGTTTAAAAAATTATCTCCAAGACCTATGTCAAATTGCTTACCACCTATGTTTTCTTCTAGGTGCTTTATGGTTTCAGGTCTTAAATTCAATTCTTTAAACCATTTTAAACTTACTTTTGTTTATGGTATAAGGTAGTATATTGATTGATTCATTCATTCATTTGCATGCACAGTTTTCCCAACACCATTTATTGAAGAGACTGTCTTTTCCCCATTGTATATTCTTGGCTCCTTTGTTGTAAATCAATTTAACACGTATACATGGTCCATTTATGAATTTTCTATTCTGTTCCATTGATCCACGTGTCTATTTTTATGCCAACACCATACTGTTCTAGTTACTACAGCTTCATAATATAGTTTGAAATCAGGAAGTGTGATGCCTCCGGCTTCATTCTTCTTTCTCAAGATCACTGATTATTTGAGATTTCTTTTTTGTGGTTCCAGAAAAATTTTAGGATTATTTGTGAATTTTTAAAATGCCATTGTAATTTTGGTAGAGACTGCATTGAATCCATACATTGCTTTGAGTAATACAGACATTTTAACAATATTTATTCTACTAACCCATGAGCATAGAACATTTTTTTCTATTTTTTGTGTGTGTCTTCTTCAATTACACTAATGTCTTGTAGTTTTCAAAATACAAGTCTTTTACTTACGTAGTTAAATTTATTTCTAGGTGTTTTATTCTTTTTGATGCAATTGTAAATGGGATTGTTTTCTTTATTTTTCTTTCTGATAATTCATTATTAGTCTACAGAAACACAAAAGACTTTTGGGTATTGATTGTGTATATCCTGAAAACTTACTGAATAAGTTTATTAGTTCTAACTGTTCTTTGATGGAGTCTTTAGGGTTATCTATATATATATTACCATGCCATCTGCAAATAGTGACAGTTTTACTTCTACCTTTCCAATTTGGATACATTTTATTTCTCTTTCTTGCCTAATTGCTCTGGCTAGGTCTTCCAATACTATATTGAATAAAAGTGGTAGGAGTGGGCATTTTTGTCTTATTCTGATCTTAGAGGAAAGACTTTCAGCTTTTCACCACTGAGCATGATGTTAGCTGTGGGCTTGTCATATAAGACCTTTATTATATTCAGGTATGTTCCCTCTATACCCACTTTGTTTAAAGTTTTTATCATAAATGAATGTTGAATTTTGTCAAATAATATTTCTGTATCTACTGAGATGATCATATGACTTTTGTCCTTCATCTTGTTAATGTGGTGTATCACACTGACTGATTTATAGATGTTGAACCATCCTTGCCTCACTAGAATAAATCCCACTTGATCATGATGTATGATCCTTTTGATGTATTAATGAATTCAGTTTGCTAATATTTTGTGGAGGATTTTTTTTTAAAGATTTATTTATTTATTTTGAGAGAGTGAGAATGAGAGAGAGAGAGAGAGAGAACACATGAGAGGCGGGAGGACCAGAGGGAGAAGCAGGCTCCTCGCTGAGCAGGGAGCCTGATGCGGGACTCGATCCCGGGACTCCAGGATCATGACCTGAGCCAAAGGCAGTCGCTTAACCAACTGAGCCACCCAGGCACCCCTTGTTGAGGATTTTTATAAGAAATATTAAATTGTAATTTTATTTTCTTGAGGCATCCTTGTCTGGTTTTGGTATCAGGATAATACTGGCTTCAGAAAATGAGTTTGGAAGAGTTCCCTTCTCTTCGATTTTTTGGAAGAGTTTGAGAAGAATTGATATTAGTTCCTTGAATATTTGGTAGAATTCACCAGGGAAGCTGTCTGATCCTGGACTTTTGTTTGTTGGGAGGTTTTTGATTACTAATTCAATCTCTTTACTAATAATCAGTCTGTTCAGATTTTCTATTCCATCATGATTCAGTCTTGGTGGGTTGTATGTTCCTAGGAATTAATCCATTTCTTCTACGTTGTCCAATTTGTTGGCATGTAACCATTCAGAGTAGTGTCTTATAATCATTTATATTTCTGTGGTATTAGTTGTAACATATCCTCTTTCATTTCTGATTTCATTTAATTGAGGCCTCTCTCTTTTTCATTTGGTGAGTGTAGCTAAAGTCTTGTCAATTTTATCTTTTCAAACAAACAGCTCTTAGTTTCATTGATCTCCTCCATTGTCTTTTTAGTGTCTATTTCATTTATTTCTGCTCTAATCTTTGTTATTTACTTCCTTCTGCTGCTTCGGGCTTTATTTGTTCTCTTCTAGTTCCATGTGGTGTAAATTTAGGTTCTTTATTTGAGACTTCTCTTGTTTCTTAAATTAAGGTAGGCATTTAACACTATGAACTTCCCTCTTAGAAGTGCTTTTGCTCCAACCAACAAATTTTGATATATTTCCATTTTCATTTGTCTCAAGGTAGTTTTTTATTTCTCTTTTGAATTTTTCGTTGGCCCGTTAATTGTGCAGTAACATGTTGTCTAATCTCCACATATCTGTAAATTTTCCGGTTTTCTTCATGTAATTTTTAGTTTCATATCACTGTGGTCAAAGCTGCTTGATATGATTTCAATCCTTTTAAGTTTATTAAGACTTGTTTTGCAGCCTAACATATGATCTATCCTGGAAAATGTTCCACATGCACTTGAGAAGAAGGCATATTCTGTTGCTTTTGGATGGAATTTTCTGTATATATCTGTTAAGTCCATCTGGTATAACATGTCATTTAAGGCCAATGTTTCCTTATTGATTTTACAGTTTATTTATAAAAGCTTATAAACTTTTTAAAAGCACTTCTACAGTAGGAAAGTTAGTTTCATCATATAAAGTTATTCTGTTAATCATAAAGACACAGTAGTTCAATCTTTCTATAAGCCCAGCAAACATATCCCTTCATATTCATTTCATCTCCAAAGATAAAAATTATAGTGCCATTTTGCATAACTGCTATATAAGGTCACAGAGTTACAGCTAAAAAGAAAGTCACAAACTTAAGAATAATGCCCTTTCCTATCATTTTCTGCTACTTATTTATCACTAAGTTATCTTGGTATCCAAAGTAACTTGACACAAATCCTGGCTTCCAAAGGTCAGGGCAATCAGAGCTGCCCTTTGTCCATTGGTTCACAGCTTTACAAGTGGTATTTCCCTCTGGCACCATCCAGACAACACATGTGTGTTAGGATTACCACCCCCCAATAAACTAAGAACCCCCATGACCCACACCAGAAGGAGAGCTCATTTGGCTATTCCCCAACTACCAAGAAACAAATTCCTAAATACATCTTAAACTTCAAGAATTTAGGAGCTGAATTATTATTTGAAATAACAGAAGAATAGAAGAATAACTTCCCTTAGAAAAATAAAAGGAAGCTATCACCACAGGGAGAAAAAAAATTTAATCAGATTTATTCATCTGCATAAAGTAATAATTAATCTGTCTTTTTTCTCTAATTCATTCATCTATTCACCCATATATCCAACAAATGTATAATGAACTACAATAAGGAAGGAGGCTGCATTCATGATAAAAAGGAGCGTGGGGTTTGAATGCAGCTGCCTTTTAAACTCAAGATCCAAGACACACTAGCTTAAACAAGCTAGTTAACCTCTCTGTTCTTCAGTTTTTTCATCTATAAAATGAGACTAACAGACCTGATTCATAAGAAGATAAAGATTTAAAGATGTGAGATAATAAGATACAAGAATTAAATTAACACAGTAAGGTGCCTAGCACACACACTCTCTCTCTCTCTCTCTCTCTATATATATATATATATGTATGTATGTATTTAAATTATCACCATGAACTAAAAATTTAATTGGATTCTAAAGTTACAATGATAAGTAAGGCTCTACTGCACTCTCCCTACTGAAGATTACAATCTAGTGGGTCCATGACCTAATTTCAAACCAGTGGTTTACCCTAATCTGAAAGCATAAAGAGGAAAGGATCATAAGACTTTTGGTAAATCAAGGACTTAATCATCTTTTAGGCAAAAGCTTTTGTGTCTAATTTGAATGTCTTCCTTATACTTACCAATAGTCAGACTGTCAATCGTCATTCAATCATACTTAATAGCAAATGACAGACAAATAAATGCCAGCCATCTCCTAATTATTAAATCATTATTCAATCTCTATCTTACTTTAATTCTCCAAAGCCCTTGGTAATGACACTCAGTCCTTCTTTGGAGAAATTCTTGACTCTTGGCTTCTAAGACATGACTTTCTTGGTTGCCCTTCTACCTCTCTGGTCTACATCTTCATTGTCTCGCCTCAGTTTACATCTCTACCCTGTTAGTCATGATCTCCCAGTTGTTTTTTATTCATCAATCATACTAAACATTTAGAATTCCCCCAGACATTCCCATGCATTCTCAAACTTCACCAAGCCTGTTCTGGATACCTACTGACTTCTGAAAGGGCAACTGAGGGAACATTCCATTTTACCCCTCCCCCAAGATGGCCCAGAGCTCCTGCTAGTCTTCAAGGTCCCTCCTGCTAGCCTTTTTATCACTCTCTACTTCCAGCACTTAATCCACAAGGTCCTAGTATTCGGATTACAAGTCAGCTCCCTCATTAGACCATGAAGTTTTTTGAGAATTGCAACATAAACTTCCACTTACTATTTGTAAATGTCTAAGTAACATAAATAAATAAGTAGGCTTTCTTAAAATTACCTCCTCACCTAGCACATATTGAGTGCTTACTGTAGACCAATAACATATTTTAACTCACTTAAACCTCACAACAATCTTTGAGGTCTGTTTTAGGAATTATCCCTATTGTAAAAATGAGGAAAATTGAGGCTATGAGGAATGATGTAACTTGCCCAAAGTCACACAACTAGAAAGCACTGAAGGCAACATTCACACCCAGGTAGCACCACTCTGAAACCCACACTCCCCATCATGCCCTAAATGACTCTTCCCAGCCATAAATTTGATTAAGCAACAGAACTGGCTCTCAACAAGAATTATGAAATTTACATCTTTGGACAGCCTTAAGTAAAGATTTTTAAAAGACTGGCTTGCCTCTGGAGGCAAAGGAAAGACCAGATGACCACAGCAAATTCCTTCCACTACTGTATACTCCCTCCTATTGTCTTATATATTTATTCGTATTCTCCAGAAAACAAACATGTTTTAATATAAATCCTGCCAAATATCTAACCCACTATTATCATTAAGTCAATAGTGAATAATTACATCACTGGTAATAGGAAGAAATATTTACTAGTTAAATATATAAAAGTTAACAGTTAAATAAACATGAACCAAAATGTAACAGAATATAAAGAAGAGAGTTGATGCTACTTATTACATTTCCCATTAAGTTAGCTCCAAGCTCTGATGTTCTATCAGCATTTTTACTTAGCCCAACCCAATCAAAAGGTTATATTGAACACCTCAGAGAAGGTTTTTTATTTTCATAAGGCCATTCACATTCAGTTCCAAATACTATTGTAGCTGAAATACTTTATTAGATGGAATCCAAACAGTCTGTTTCTCATTTTATTGCACCTCAGAGAGACAGGAAAACTAAGGCTCATAATCAAATCAATGTTTTCTGGAGTTAAATCTAAGTCTGTAACTTCTATAATCAAGTCCCTCATCTTGTCACAAACGTTCACTAAGCACCAAGATCAGCTATATAATTATATAATTTGCAGATCCCAGTGCAAACCAAAATGCAGTGACCTTTGTTCAAAAATTAAGAATTTCAGGGACCTCTGGGTGGCTCAGTTGGTTAAGCGTCCGACTCTTGAGTTCAGCTCAGGTCATGATCTCAGGGTTGTGAGATCGAGCCCCAAGTCAGGCTCTGTGCTGGGCGTGGAGCCTGCTTAGGATTCTCTCTCTCCCTCTCCCTCTGCCCCTCCCCCCTCAAAAAATTTAATTTAATTTAATTTAAAATAAAATTAAAAATTAAGAATTTCAAGACAGTGGCAATACAGTATTAAACCAAACTTGGGCCCTACAGGACACACAGGTCACATGCTGACCCAAGAAGCTGACCCTGTTGAGCCCCTAGACTTTATGTTGGGCACCATCTGAGGGACCAGAAGTACAGCCATGGCCTTTTAACCCACAATCCCAATTCCCAGACAGGCTCAAATGCATCAAAGTTCCTGTTAGGTAATGCACAGTCAAATATAAATTAGTATGTTTAAGAGCTCAAAGGATCTTTGGATCTCAAACTGCTCTTAAACCCTTGGGTTAAGTGCTAGTAAAAATGACTCAAATTCAAGCAGGTGACTCTTCAGTTTTGCTCAATGTCTTCTTTTGTAAATCAATGGGTCAATAAGCTTTTTCAAAAATTACTCTCCTTAGACAAAAAAGGAGAGTTGCAAATAATTAGAGTCGTAAATAAAGTCCCAGAATGGTAATATTGCTGCTATATATCATGCTTCTTTCCATATTGTTCAACTAACTACATGCATATTGTACACCTACTATATGTTTACATTCCTTTGAAAAAATCAAATAATGTCCCATGATCCCTAAATTTAAGTCACTTAACAAAAAAAAAAAAAGATTCTGGAAATTATGGCCCAGGAATATGAAATAGCATCTGAAACATGAGAGATAGTGGTATCATCTTAATTTCTTCATTCAGACCTGTCCAGTGCTCTTGGTGGAGCACAGTGCTAGGCACTGGGCATTCAGTGGGGATGAGGCAAACTCTGCCCTGGCTTGTGCACTTCATTGGAAAAGGCAGATAGTAGTCAACCAATTTTTTAAAAATACTTTTTAATATATTTCAAACTATGATTCCAAGATACAATGGAGGACTGCTTTTATTCTAGGATTTTCCTCCAAGAAACACAGACTTCTCAGCTGAGAAGTAAAAGATACTCCTTTACCCACCCTCATCAGAGCTGTAGTTTTGGTCACTATAAAGGCACAAAATTCTTTGGCATAAAAAGCAGAACATATCCCAAAAGTAGGTATACTTCTAGCTCATATATGAATCAAATTACATATGTTTGGATGGCAACTACAGATGAGATGTTCGGTTTGGGTTAATGTTAAGGAAATTCAGATTCTACCTACAGTCTGTAAGAACTCCTCACACAATGACTTTCATAAAACAGCATGCTAATCTCCTGGTTGTTACGAGATTTAACTAATGTGCCTAAGGATGCTACTTAGCACCTCCAACAAAATGCTGCACTAAAACTAAGGATTATTGTTAATACAGAACTGGAGTAATTGATCCTTCGATTAATACCGCTAAATAAATACTTTCATAATACCAGTTCTATAAATGGCCAAGCTGGATTTAAAAGCAGTTAAATCTTATTATAGAGCAAATAAACATAGTGCAAGGGATCCAACTATGATGTGACCACAAAGGATGAAACTAACATCTACATTAACAGTTTTCCTTGTCATATCAGATACACCTTCTGTATAATGTTACAATAGTGGAAGAGAAAAGAGAATCATATTAAAAAAAATGATCTTGCACTAGCACAGTGCCTTCCAGCTTTGCAAAACATTTCCACTCACACCATCCCATTTGCCCCTTGAATCCCTGTAACTTAATCAGAGTGTACTATAATGGAGTCCGTTTTCTGGCACAGCTCCAAGGAGCCACAACCTCCCCTCTGTTCTTAACTTCTACCTTTATTTACTTTAGTGGGCCACTGAGAGTATCTTCATAAATATTTTTGTGCATTTCATAACCAAATAAGAGTGCTAAAATAACAACTTGAGTAAGGCTTGAATAGTAAAGAGAATCTTTGTGTTAAGTTCTGTAAGGAAAAAGAGATCTTTAAAAAAAAAAGATATAATTTTTAAATCTACAGCTCTTCTTCCAAGTGTACTCAAGGAATCTTTAACTTCCTTATTGCATAAATCAGCTGAAAGCGTCTCAAGGGAAATGATATTGTACTATATACACACTTGATGATCTCATGGGGACTTTATTTTTTTTAAGAAAAACATGTAGGCAACAATTATAAAAGCTAAATATCAGCGATTAGCTTTCTGACTCAGTTTAATGTCAACATGTAAACAGTGTATATTCTAAGGTAAAATGATTTTCTAGATTTACTATGAACTAGTAAGTGATATTTTCATCTATTAAATCTTTTCACTATCAAGTCTGATAGAAGAAACCTTAGCAGACCTCCCTGTGAACTTTGGCATTTTGGCTGTGTGGCCAAAAGAACAATCTTACCATTACAAAGCCTATTCATGAGTCAACCAGAGCAGTAATCACAATGTTGACGGCCCAGCTGATACTACTCTTTTTATCATGCTGGCAAGTGTATGAAACACACAAGATCTACGTTACTAAATTACAGATTGTTAATACTAAACATCTATTCTAAAATGTAACTTGAAAGATCAGTAGCACAAATTAAAAAACACCTTTTATTAAAAAGCCTGGATTTACTGGCTTGGCTTCAATTTTGTAAGCCTATCTATAGCAAAAAATAAAAACAAAAATGTAGGAAAATAGTAAACATCTATCTATAACTTGAGGATAGTAAATCCAGGGCCATAGTACTGTGCTCAAATTGACAAAATCATCCGTATTCATTCACACAAGATTCACTACCTAAATAACAAGGATTAAACTCATGAATACCGAGATTATTTTCTTGTAATGGTTCTGTCTTGAAGTGTGTAACAGCATGTTTGTGCTTTGCACTAAAACATTCTTCATATCTTTGTTGCCACAACAAAGTAAGAGATGACAGTTAGAAGGAGGTTAAACAAAAGGTTTCCTGTCAGGGCTTTGTGAAAAGGAAGACTGTACGTTCTATCCAGGCTACGAAAAGTCGGCTCAGGGCCTCTGTGGTCAGCATTATTCAGCACTATTCGGTCCGATTTCGGGAGCCCGTCAACGCTTTTGGCCCACCTGACTGGGTGTTCCCTCTATTAGGCAAGTGATGTGGCCTCCCCAGGGCCAGCGGTCACCCAACATCCCGGTCTTTTCCGCACCGGGGAGTCCACTTGCAAAATCAGTAAAGTGAGCCATTGCGAAGCAAGTGCCTTCTCCTCCTCGGGGTCCCTTGTCCCTGGCGCTCCTCCTCACCTCCCCCCTCCCCGACCCGGAGCAGGCGGCCCCGAAAGTAGGTCTCAGCCGGCGCGGCGGCCGCCGGGAAAAAGGAGCCCCACTTTCTCCGGGCAGGAAGGGGGGAGGCCGAGAGCATTTCCTGTTGTGCAGCTGAACCGAGCGGAGACGTCATTGCATTCACACTCCCCCGTGGGTGTCCGCGGACCGGGGGCCAAAGTTCAGCCCCTTCCAGGGCGGGCCAGGCGCCGGGGCTCCCCTGTCCTGGAAGGGCTCCCTGAGCCGGGTGCCCGCACTGCCCGGCGCAGGGGCAGGGACGCGGCGGAGCCACCGAGAGCAGCGCCCGCCTTCGCGGTGGGGGAGTCGCTTTTCCTCCCGGACCACACGGAGCCGGGCAACTGGAGCGCTGCGCGCAGGTCACCGCGGGCTGGCCTCCGGGTCCGCGTTCATTACCCAGACTGCGCGGAGAGGCTTGTGTTTCCAGGTGCTCAGAGAAAGCACTTTCCTCGCTCAAGTTTCTTAGCTTAATTTTTTAACGTAATTTCCCCAAAGGTGACTTTTATTTTTTTCACTAGGGTTATTTTTAAATAATCAAAAGTGAATTTGATTTCAGTGCTGTTGCTCTGTTTTCTCTTTTTTCTACCTCTTAATTGCGGATTTCTTAAGTAACTGTCAGAGAAGTGGAAAGAGAACATTTCCATCCTGCATAGCTCCAGTAAGGCCAAAGGAGGCAAGACGGTTTAGACGTTTCTAAAAAGCATATACTATATGTTTTCATTATTTAAAACGCCCACTACACAACATATAAAGTCCTTTTATTTATCAGGTCCTTGATTTGTTATATCTCAAATGTCTAATATAAAAAAAAATCAGAGTCTCTTACAAAACTTTCAATCTTGTACCTCTCCACTTTAATAGCACACAAAACTTAAGTCCAGAATGTTTTAAAATGGAAATTACCCATTCAGTAAAAATAAGGGTGATTTTTAACATGTCTTTTATCCTAAGTTTCCAGCCTTCCATTTAGTTTGAAAACATAAACCAGATTATAAGCATCTGTAATTCTACACTAGCGGTGGCTCAAGGTTAATAAAGTTTAAAAGGAAGACCATAAGGCATCTTCTCATGGTGAAACAATTTAACAAATGTTACATTGTGCCAACATCTTGAATATTTGAACTAAGCCATGTTTCACATCAGGACATGGAATTAAAGTACTTAGGGCTTTACCAAGTATAAACTGTGGCTTTGGGTGATAATGGTGTGTCCACGTAGATTCATCAGTTGTAACAACTGGACCACTCTGGTAAAAGATTTTTATAGTGGAGGAGACTGTGTGGTTGGGGGTGCAGTATAGAATGCAGGGTGATCTGGGAAATCTCTTTTCCACTCACTTTTGCTGTGAACCTAAAACTGCTCTAAAAAATGAACTTTAGGGGCGCCTGGGTGACTCAGTTGTTAAGCATCTGCCTTCGGCTCAGGTCATGATCCCGGGGTCCTGGGATCGAGCCCCACCTCAGGCTCCCTGCTCGGCAGGAAACCTGCTTCTCCCTCTCCAACTCCCCCTGACTGTGTTCCTGTCCTCGCTGTGTCTTTCTCTGTCAAATAAATAAAATCTTAGAATATAAATATATATACATATATTTAACCTATGTCATGATATCTAAAATGTGCACCGCATTGTAACCTATGGATTCACAAGTAAATGAATCTTAAGAATTATAAAGAAATCATCTTTATGCTTTCACCAAGTTCATCATCCAAGTCTATCCCTCCTTGATAAAGAAGTTACGTTTTTAAAAGTTTACTGAATTTTTAAAAAATATTTTAAAATGTACCTGAAAGACTTTACAATTTAATAAATGTTAGGTTTCTACCCAGTCATATACTACCTAAGGGCAATATTAAAGGTTACCTTGGCTTCCACTTAAAGTGATCCAAAGCCCCTTGTACTTCTTATGTTGTCTTATTTTCCAAACATTTGAGTAGCACAATTAAGTATTTTACACATCATATCTTAAGGTTGCTTAGCTTATTAGAGTTTACCATTTATTTCACACATATTCCTATCCCCATTTTATCAAGTAGAATCAAAGAACACAGGACTAAGATAAGTGTATGGAACTCAGATGGGCTCTTTTCAATCTTGCTGAAGAGGAACCACAAACCCTTTCCATTCCCATACTCCTAACTCCAAACTAAAACCACCTGTCCTGTAGCCAGTGCCTCTGCTCACGAATGCGGGGGGGGGGGGGCGCCTATGAAATAATCACCTCCAACTACTTTATTTACTTAGTTTGAATAGAGTAACTTTTAAACAACTTCGCTGAACTTTCTAAACTGTACCAAAAGATTTTTGATTGTAAAAGTCATTCTAATGTGTCCAGTCCTAGAACATACCCTGGTGGTTGTCTGTCCCCTGGATGATCTCACACCAACATTTTTTACTTGCCTTTTTCCCCCCTCATATCAATCATCTTTTTATCCATTAAATCTCTGCCATGATGCTCATGGTTTCGATTAAAACATACTTTTACTTATTCCTTCAAATCACATGTCCAGTATATAATTAACACTCTAAAAGCTGCAAATGACGGCTCAAATACTATCTAAGCTCACCGAAGATTTTATCTGAAGTTCATGCTCTCTAGTTCATACTTAATTGCTGATGATGGCACTTGGAAAGTACAAAGCAGGGATGACTAAAAATTATCCTTTTATAATCCTAATTACAGACTAAATGAAATCAGTGTTACCATAAATTTAGTAGACTGAGGATAAAAAAGGCCTGTATGTTAGCATTAAATAAATCATGAAAAATACATAATAAAAAAATAAATAATTGAAAATATAAACCATAAACATAAACTGTGAATTCTTCAGGTCCTGGTGCTATTTTCAAATGCATCTCTTTTATATCATGCAACTGTGAGGATAAAAGGATGTTTAATAAGGATAACGTTACCTTATGCTCTTTAGAAACAAAATGCTCCAATTTTGTGCTTTAAAGTACATTCTAAGACTGCACAATTCCAACCTCACAAAATATATTAGCATTTCCTTCAGTAAAGAATCAAGACGAACTTTTCCAAGTCCATTCTTTTAAAACTCATTATTTAATTCGGGATTGGTCTCGTTTAGATGTATAGTTACCATGTGAGAGTAATTGTGAATTACTACAGTACTTATTTGGGTCTCTGTGTTTCTGAGATCCCAGTTCTCTACCATAAAAGCCTCCACATTTTCTTAGACTCCGAATAGTCTTAGACATAATATGACTGGGAGAGGCTGACTCATCACATAAACTGGCACCTCTAAAAGTATTCAGGGCATACTAAGTTTTTATTCTTCTCTCATAGTATCCAATATTGAGGATGATTCTTCTCTAATAAGCATTCACCAATCATTGGTTGTTTTTCCAGAAAACTGGCTCCCAAGAAATGCAATGACAAAATCATCGGGATGCTCTTTCTCAGCTCCACGTCCTTTCTCCATTACACATTGTAGGGCTGCACTGTCCCTCGAGAGCCAGGACTTTCCCAAAACAGAGCCCAGCTCAAAATTAAGTATGTGAAACAGAGTCAAATGAAGATTACAGCTCACTGAGTGAACAGGAAGGGGAAGGTACAGAAATGAGGAGAGAACTACATTACACACACACACACACACACACACACAGAGGAATGAATAAACCTTTTGTGAAAAAGCTATCTGACTATGTGCTCCACAATCTTTGGTTCCAATAAGATCTTTATCTACTTCAGTATTTCCAAGTCCCATGATTTTATTTTTCTTACAAGCTGCCCCCAAAGTTACAACTTTCTCTCTATTAAGTGACCCTCAGTGCAAATTATTAGTGCGACTTCACAAAAGGCAACACCTGTCACTAAGAAGGTACCAGGACCTACAGGTGGTTCAGGGACTGTTCATTTCCTCTCCTAGACGATAACAAGATGAGACCTCATCACCTCAGACTTTTCAGGCCCTCGGTAAAAGTCAGTATGTTTTCAAATGGAAATATGTTATGTAGCACTTAAGTGTTTAAGAGCATACCTCCTCTTTCAGCCTCCGTCTATATTTAATATTTCAGAATAGGCCCTCAATAAAGACTAAATAATAGTAAGTGCTCAGATGGCCTATAATCAAGTGTTATTGAAACATCAGTGTTCCCACATGCGTTCAAGTGTAATTAAAATTTAATGAACTGCATAAATTGCTGTATTACGCTACAGTATTTTTGTATTCTCTCCTAGTCCCTCACAGAGTCCTGTGTACTTCCCTAGAGACTAACAGTGTGACCAGAGCTAAATCTAAAATAAGTTACTTTCCACAGTAGTTAAAAGAAGAGTTCCAAAATCAAAGTGCCCACTCAGGAAATGGTAACTTTTGTTTTAGTAATATATAATTATGTTACTTTTGTCTAATATACTGTCTAGTATATCACTTCTGTGTATAGGTCCCCTTGTTCTGTGAAATATGTGCCCATCACCTTCTTTATTATTCATTACGTGGATTAATAAGCAATCTGTGTAGGCAAATTAAGAAAGCACTTTCTCACAGACACTAAAGGCCATCCAAATCTAAAGTGAAAAATTTTTCTAAATTGTTATTAAGACACAACAAAACTCATTGCATACTACCAGGTACCATACAGGTGATAGTCTTACGAGTCATACACTTGCATAGAAATACTTCCCAACATTCTATATCTCCATTTTTTATTAACAGAAAATATAAATCGAAGAAAAGATTAATTTACTTCATCCTACAATGGTAACCATTTGAGCTGAACTTAGTGTCAGTGTGGCATGTCATTTATACCGCCAAAGAGTAGAAGTAGAAAAGGTAAGAATAACTGGCACAGGTGTGAATATAACAAAATGTACACCGGCAATATATTTACTTTACCTTTATGATTAAAGCCATTATCCTAAAGATCGCTGAACTTCTAGGACAAAGAAAATAATAATGATATGCTAATTCAAAACCAGTTTGTCTCATGCAAAATGCACATGAAATAGAATTTTCTGTATAAAAATTTTTACATATCTTTTATCTGTTTGATTTCATTTCACTGTGTTTGTAAAGTTATGAAACTGCCAAAATCAGAGGCCAAACTCTCGATGTGTTGCAGTATGCATGTCCCCCATTCCTTATCATATTAAGTACAAACTCCTTAAGCTGGAATACAAGTCCTTAGACAATGTATGACAAGCATTCCAACTTTTTCACCAACACTCACTTAATATGCATTTTATGCTGCCCTCAAATCAGATGCTTCTGTGAGATTACTCTTGACACTTTCCCACACTGATGCTTATCAAAGTCAAGGCCTAGCTAAAGCATCCTGTTCTCCCATGAAACATTCCCAGTACTCCTCAGCCAGAGACGATTTTCCACCTTTATATTTCACATATGCCTCTCTTGTGGTACTTTACCTGCTTCTTTTAATTATAGCTTCCTTTGCATAGCTCTTTTGCTCAGTACAGTAGATTATAAAAGTTTTGATGATGAGAATAGCGAAACACTCCTCTTTATATTTTATATTCCATTTCTACCTCTACGGTATTTTATATTCCCATACATCTCACACATGCCAGGATCTCAATAACTTTATTTCTGAAAATGGATTTGTGTTACGTTATTATACATCCCAACTCTGTTCCTGCTGTAAAAGTCTCAGCGAGCATGTTTAGGCCTTTCCTGTAAAATTCTTCTACCGGTTGATAAGCGGCTATATCCTGAAGAGTAACTGGCGGTAAGCAATTTACTTGTGAGGATTCATATCAAACAAGAGCCTAGAGTACATTTCAGACAGGAACAGCTTGATCCCTAAAGAAATTAATAAAATAACAATGAAAATGACATAATAAGAGGTCTAGTTGAAGTAACTAGGAATATTTAGCCTGGAGGAAAGAATACTTAAGATGAACATGATTGCTATCTTTAAATAATTGTAGGAATGTCATGCAAGTCAATGAGGAAACTTGGGTAGCTACAGAGGGCCAAACTGCTGATAAACTGCAGTGTCCAGGAGTGGAATCTGCCTCCCAAAGCAAAGAAGGGGTGTTTAAGTAGAGACCAAATGTAGGCAGTCCTTGGCGATTTGTCCTGAGTGATTTCTCCTCGCTCAGTTGGGGATTAAATGATGCCTCCGATGGTTTTATCTAATCCTAACATTCTAAGGAAAGACTTACATTGCAAAGTGTCCTGTCATCATCTGACAAATCAATATATCAGATCCTACACCCACGCAAATTAATCATCATAATTTAAATCAGATACTTTAAGAAATGCCTTAAATAAGGTATCACTTGTAGAACTACAAAATGTATTGAAGGGAGAGGAAGAAGGAAAAGTCACTAGATGCTGAACCGATACTGAAGCACCCACTCAAAACTAAGATCTGACCCGCCTGGAAAAAAGTGCCTCTGGGAAAGCTTATATTGAATAAGGAAGTAAGGCACTTGCATACTCCAAAGACCCTCAGACCCTCAGAATCCCATTTCTACTCTGCTCTCCTTCTCACTGCCTCATATTCTTAGTAATACTTAACATGTCAAACGTGAAAACAGTAGTTTGATTACACAACTGTGCAGCATATTGTCAAAATTTCTTATGAAATTCAAACCAAAACCTATTGGTGTCAAGGAGATCACAAATGTTAGATATACTGTTAGACATTATTTGCTTTCACAGCTATGAGAAGGGTTAATATAACCACAGCAGGCTTCAAAGCCAGGGCCATTTTGCTATTAATTTCAAAGTGTCTTCTGTTTGCTTCTCATTGTTCCCACCCTACATAACCCATAGGATATAGGAAAAGAAAGACAAATTATCAGGACAATTTCCTCACAATAAAAATTCCTGGGATTAGCTAAAATGTGAATTTTTTCCAGATCAGCTATTGATACCCATCATAACTACTTTCAGACATCATTAGATTGAACATTAGTAAACTCTCACAAAAGATGGTCAAAATCAACTGATGACTGAACAAATTTGGAGTCTGTCCATTAAAAAATCTAATCTCCACACTAATGTCCAATTATTTGTTATATTCTATATGGTCAGGTGATTTATTTTAAAAGGTCATTTTGAATAGTCTCAGCCACTTGGCCCATTTTTAAAAGCTACACTTGATTAAATTTGGGCACCAAGTTCATCACAAATATTACTGAGGCCACTGGAACAAGTAAACAGATTACAAATTCAAAAACAAATGTCTGGATTCCTTTTCTTCTGCTTGAATATGGGTATAACTATCTCAAAATTTTGTTATACATGTGCATTAGTGACCTACGCAAAATTTAAATGCACTGGGGGATATTATAACAAGCTGTGGAGCTGCTAACCATTATCTTTCTGAAAACAATTACATATGCCTATAATAAATTGCATCAATAGCAGTCAATTATCTCAAGAACACTCTACTAACCCTTGTCACAAATGTATTGCTGTGTATCAGATTTTTTTCAACAACTGAATTATTCTCAAAACTTAGTGTTGCTTCACATCCTAAAAATAGCCACTCCAATTCTCTTGTGTTACCCTGCTCTGCTCCCAGGAGGTAGGGCAGTGCTATAAACAATGCTTCATTTCTACAGACAAAGAAACAATGAAATATAACAGAAGTACAGCCACTTTGCCTGAATCATTTTGAAAATCAATAATGAGGCCAGCAATGAACTAGTAGGGTCAGGGTTTACTAGCAGCCATTCGGGCGTCCTCTGTGGCCCGGGTGTAGGCTCTAATGAGCACATCCTGACAACAAGGGCACAAAGATGTTCAAAATCCTCATTTTACCCAAAAAGCTTGTATTTCTCCGAACATAAACTTTGACACATGACAAACAAATTGAGTAACATGAAAATAAATTGAATGTTTATAACCCTGGGTTTTTCCCTTGCTTAGAGAAATGGGGATTATTTAAAATGTAAGCATCAGGAGAAGAAAGAAAGATAAAGTTTGATAATTATTCCATGGATAATTAGAAACTGAACTTCCCATGACTTGTCCATAAAGTGTTGGGGCCAGCCATCAGGATTGTCCCACGGGCCCTGCTGGGTTGCAAAGACAGATTTCATCACTTCAAATGAGAAGAAAAGATTCACCCCCAGCCTTCCCTCTTGCATTTTTTCTTTGCTTCCAAGAGCAAGGATCTGTAATGGAGTAAAAGAATGCATTCTCTCTTTATGCCAAATTTATCCAAACAGGCCTACCAAGAAACAACTTTTCCTTAAACCCCACACCTGTAAGAAGTAACTACTTTCATACAGTGTTCCTTTCAGAGCACCCTAAACAAAATATGGCCAAAGAAAACTATCCTTTAAGGAAGAATCCCAGTCAGCTATAAACTTCCCAGTCCAGCTGTAGGAAAAAAAATTACCTCAAAATGGCTCTACCTGGGAAGTTGCTGTAAAATCAAATGGGAAGTTGCAGAGCCCAGGAAGACCCTGAGTAAGGCCGTAAGAAGGGTGAGTGCTGGGTGTAGAGGTGAGATAGCTATTTCCCAGAGGACTTCTTACAAAGCTGAAGAAACACTTGGAGCAAAGATTAGCCAGGACTTCATCCATCATTTGGTTCTGATGACCCCTCCTGCCATTTAACAGCGAGTCCAGTATCTTTCTTACCACTTCAAGTTTCTTAAGAATTATGACTTTCAACATTCACCAAATACCTCCTGCCTGCCTACTGTCTACCATGCCCTGTGTTTACCACATTTTTGTGAAAGTATAAACCATCCTAATCTGCTAGAAATTTGATCACAAAAATTATTGGTAAAAAAAAATGAAAAATTCATTTACATAAGATGAAAAATATACATGCCAAATAAAAGTTGTGGTAATCTCTCCACCTTAACAAGCTTATACATGCATTTTACAATAGAATGTGTCATTTAAAAACCATTTTCTCTTCTTCCTTATGAAAAAATAATCAGAACTTGATTCTACAGGTTAGGAAAGGCCATCATGCTAAACCGTAAGAGGAATTAAAAAAAAAAAGTACTGTAATATTTAGTTATGCAAAAATTGTACCTCTTCAAAAACTATGTTACTCTGAAAAATATAGATACAGATATGGGTCTAATAAATGGGATTTTTTCATTAGTGATTTAGTAAGTCTTGCAATGCTTCATTAACTGTTATTTGGGTTGAGAGACAAATATGAAAGTAGAGATTTCTAAAAACCCTGGAAAGTAGTACAATGAACTAAATTTGCCCAAAAAAGTTTCTAAAGTAGTCCATTGGAATGTAAACACAATGAGGACAGGGAATTTTTTAAAACTATTTTAATCACTGATGAATCCCCAGTGTCCAGAACAGCACCTTTCCCAGGGCAGGTAGGTGCTTAATAAATCTCTGTTGAATTAATAAATGTTTGTTTAAAAGTCAGCAGTCCCAGGAACAACTCTAGTTGTGCCTCCTAAGAAAGCCCAAGGCCCCAGGAGTAAACACTAGTTCTCCAGCTCTTGCGATTTACGGGGAAGTTCAAGTTGGGTAATTCAGGCCCCAAGGGCTATTTTTAGACCAAAAAACTCCAGAAGGATGATCCACAAAGAACCAGAGAATTTCGTTCACTTCACTAGTGTAGCACTGGCTGAGCTAAATGAGATACCCCAAACTTATAACTGATATTTCCACTTGTCAACGGTTGAAATACATGGGCATTCTGACATCGTTTCTTAAACCATTTCAATCAGGAGTTTAACAGACCATTTGAAAATGGGCAAGTGATATTTTACTGTCACAACAATTTCAGTTCTCCTTTGTTGTTTTTCCCCCCCTTTGAGTCTAATCCCTTCTTCATAAAATCATAGCTCCCAGGTATTTAACGTTTACTGCGCGCTCAGCGAGACGGGTACACACATTCTCATAAAAATTTCACAATGACCCTTAAGCAGATATTATCGTCCTCATTTTGTAACCTCTTGGAGGTTAAGTGACCTTCCGAAATTCCCCGGAGCTGGTGATGGAGCTGGAATTTACCCTGCTCTGTCTGACTTTAAATGCAGGCTCTTAGCCCCCTAGGCTATCTCCCTCACACAGTGTGCATCCCACTGGTGGATATGCCTAAACTACAAGGGTTAAACACTGTGCTACGTGAGCAAAATGGTGGGCAATTTAATTTTTTAATCTCTGCAGTAATTTCGATGTTTAACAGTTGCTTCTGCTGCTGCATGAAATGGTGAAAGGACCAAATGTTTTGGAGCCAAATAGCCCCGAGTTCAAATCCTGGTTCATTATTGACTATCAGAGTGATCTCCATAAGTGTAAACATGAAGGTAGTAATACCAAATCTTCTGACGGTTCTCACTGGAGAGTGCCTGGTATGCAGCCTGGCACAGAGTAAGTGCTCTTTCAGACTAAATACCCTTCCTTCTAACGGATTTGCTAAATTGGCACTGTGCTGATTTTTATAAAAGTGTTTAGTTCATCCTTGTAATACCATAATTACAGAATATAATGACACTGCATTCTCTATAACTACAAAGTAGAATTTATAAACTGATAGAATATGAGTTGGAAGAGGTTTTAGAAGCCCATCTGTTCCAATCCTTTCATTTCCAAATGAAGTCCAGAGAGTTTAAAGGACTTGCTTCCAAGTTTTTACAGAAAGCTAATTGCAAAGACACTGCTAGACCTTACGTCCCTCCACCTCCGCTTCCACTATACCCCCAGTTTTTGCCTCACATTACATAGGCATGGCAACACATGTAATTTTCAGACAATTAAGCAGTATAAAATAACCTCAGTTTAATTGCATCCAATTAACAAGCCAAATTAGTGTTTCATATGTACACTATTAAACTAGTTGTCTGGCTTCCAAAAAAAATAAAACACAGTTGCAAATGAATCTAGCATTTTAGTGAACAAAGCTACTTACAATTTAAATTACCTTTCCTATAATCTTCTTTATATGGAATTAGACCCAATCTACATTTTAAAAGAAAGTCTTTCTGCAACTATCAGGATGAGAATTCATGCTTATATTTCAAGTATCAAAATTTTCTTTTTTTTTAAGATTTTATTTATTTATTTGACAGAGAGATAGAGAGAGAGCACAAGTAGGCAGAGTAGCAGGCAGAGGGAGAGGGAGAAGCAGGCTCCCCACTGAGCAGGGAGCCCGACCTGGGGCTCGATCCCAGGACCCTGGGATCATGACCTGAGCCGAAGGCAGATGCCCAACAGCTGAGCCACCCAGGCGCCCCCTCAAAATTTTCTTTCTCACTGAATACATATGATTTTCTAAGTTTAGTATACATGTGTGTATGCGCGCACATATACATGCCTACAGATCCCCAAGCAAATATAAATGGGGGTGTGTCTATATTTTCCCACTGCCTAGTTTCAAAAGTCCCACCTTTTTGTTGCCCTTACGAAATCAAGTGAATCTGCCACAATGCAAATAATAAGAGCTTCGCTGATCTCCTGCTTTCCTTTTCAGAGAAAATGAAACCACCAAATAAATCTTTGTCAGAAAAGCACTGCCTTTCAAATACACTGCACTACACTATCTGTCCAGTATTGTCATGATTTAGGTACAATAGTGTATCAATTAGAAAGCAGTATTCTAATGAACCACAAAATGAATCATCTATCCTTACCTTAAATATTTACACCTGAAAACATAAATGCCTTATAATTTTAAGTATAACCATTTTTATAAGTTAGTGTTTGGTGGTCAACTTTCACTATTAAAATTTATGAATAGTGTTCAGGGTAAGAAGTTTTATAGTAGCTTAAAATAATAATGTAGTGTTCTATTCTTAAGATGTAGTTCAAACGACAATCTGCCATACATATTTGGCCGTGTTTATCAAAATATTTAAATCATTTTTGTTATTTATTATTAAAATGTCTATGAACAAGATAAAATAATTCACATTGTCATGCAGTAGTGTCAACCTTCATTACTTCTTTTTGGGGCATTATACCAATTTAATGGTCTCCTTGCCACCAAGATACCCAGCCCATAAATTTTTATCATCTTTCTGAACACACACACACATAATGGCATCAGTCTTCTGCTCAAAAACCTTAAGTGAAAACCAGCTTTCTCAAGAGGGCTTCATCTCCCACCTGATCTGGAGCCAACGTACCTTTCCAGATTCACCACACTCCTCCTCTCCCTTGGCACAACTATGCCCCACCTCCCCAGATCAAATTCACTGTGCCTCACCCTTCCTTCTCAGAGGATTCACTGAAATTCACTTCAACCTTCAAGGCCACCAATCAAAACTTACTTCTTCCCATAAAGACCCTCTAATCTTTCCAGTTGGGAAAAAAAAAAAAAATGCCTCCATTTATCCTCTACGTCCACTGGTAAGTTTTAAGAAAGTTTACTTAACAAGCCATGTCTTCTCTAGATTGTAAAAGTTCTTAAGCCAGGGATCATCAACCTCTTAGCTCTCAATTATTCATTCTGACCCTGACTCCAGAGCCCAAGCTTGAGACTTCTCCTACATATGCTGACTCTTTTTGCCACCTAAATTCAATGTTCTACATTATACAAATTTTAAAACAGGGAGCAATTTAATTAAATGATAATAGTTGACAAAATGGGAGTATGAGTCCAAGATTATATAAAGAAATGTTACTTTCTACTTTTTATTTCTACTCTTTTGTGTACACCGACCCCTAATCATACAGAAAGGAAAAAATAAGATCTAAATTTTTCCAAAGGTCCCAGTATTTGCAGTCATGTAGAGAAATTATCTGGGGAACTGAATGTTTCACTAGCTGTTTAGAAACATATAGATCCATATAGATCCAGCTCATGCAGGGTTCTAAAGATTAATTGGTTCTTCAAACAGCAACCTTGTAAAGACTTCGGAATTGGTAGTTACTCATTAATTGAATCAAGGATGTTGACCAATTTAGTTAACTTGAGCCTCAAATAAGTATTTTTTGGTTTAAATTATTATTTTAAAAAATAATCTGCAAATAACAATAGCTAACCTCCAACTAAACCCCTCAAACTGAAGTCAGTGCATGGAATCATAACAAACCTCCCGGGTTCAAGTACCATTGATGTCAAAGCACTGTGAAGAGATTCTTGCTATAGATAAGCCTCTTCCAACTTCTACCCAAAATTCCCCCTGCCCCCCCAAATTCCCTCTCCAGTGATCAACCTCTAACATAGCCAATAGTAGGGTCATCATATGTCCTGAATCTCCAAGGACAGTGCCTACTTATACCAGGTTAGATAATCATTCATGTGGTCCTAACCACATGGTCTGGCCACACCTTGCCTCATCTCTCTTGTTATGTGCCCTCCAGCCCCACTGGCTCACTTTCAGCTACTCAAAACACTGTACATCCCCCAATCTTAAGGCATTTGCATTATTCCCTCTTTGTACAATACTCTTTTTCTCCCCACCCACCTCTTCTTACTTGACCATAACTCATGCTTCAGTCTCAGCTCAAATATCACCTCCTCAGACAGGGGTGATATATCCCTTATTGTACACTCCTCATGTTTCTTCCATAGCACCCATAATGTGGCTTTACTTATGCTGGTTCACCTCATGCCCCATATCTGTCAACTCCACTAGATTACAGGCTCTTTTTCTGGTCTGGATCATCATCATATCCTGGGTGTCTAGCACGAGGCCTGATCCATAGTAAATACTTGTTGAATGAATGGATGAATAAGTTGAATTGATAAATGATGACTGGGTCACTTGTCAGAGTACTCTGAAGAAATGGCTAAGATTATATGTGAATGACAAGTCAAAAATGCTGCCTGTCCCTGAGTACTTCCTGACCTTACATCCAGTCACCTCTTGACCCAGAAATGGTAGGTCAAACACCACCTGCTCTCTGCCCAGAACTGTATTCAGGCATACAAACATCATTTTCATCTCTTCTCTCCAAAGCACTTTCTTCAAATAAGCTGATAGGAAATCTAAAGTTATGGACACTTGTAGAATAGATCAAATGCCACAATTAATACCTCAAAGGACAGATAATATAAGTTAGGATTAGCACATATTTGGCTCAAAAAAATAATGACACAAATTATCAAACAGTTCTGATTCTATTCTAAATTCAGTCTTGAAGACAGTGTAGCCGTATGTCTATCTTAATGCTAGTAGCCATGATCCACATCAGAGAAACCAAAGACTGCACACACCAAGTAGGCTCTTGTACCTGAAGACTGGCTGTATCACAATCACAGGCAAAGTGCTCAAATATTTTTCCAAATTACTTAGAGCCATCTCACAGCTACAAATACTGATTTACAATTTCCTTTTTGTTAGCATTGCCATAAATAGCATATAGAAAGCAATGCTTTTCTTTTATTGTGATCAAATACCAAGAACCAATAGAAAATGATTTCACTTGTACAATTTCCTTCAAACAAGCACAATCTTATTTTCATAAAGATTTCCCATTTTTCTCTCCATCTTCTGTGTTCATCCACAGCTTCAAGCATTGAGAAGCCTCACTGGAACATTCACTGAAGTTTTACTCAAGATTAATGAAGTCTCTGCCTATATGTTCACAGCAAACCCATACACGCTGATAGTGTGAAGTTCCTTATAAAGCCTGAAGTCCACTGAGTTGAGATGGTAAATTTCCTCTGTTCCTTTTTATAATATCACTTTAAAAGTTGCAATCCTCACATACCATGTTTTAGGCAAAATATGGATTCATGATGAGTTCATATATAAATTCATTAACTAGAAGCATAGCATTGGGATTTTTAGGTGGAGGTATAAATTGTGAACCATTTCTCCACCTACAGGACTGTTGCATAGACCAATATAGAGTCCTGCTGAGGCTGACTAGGAACCAAAATTTGAAAACAGTGTTTGTTTTTTAACAGACTTAGGTGAGTAGCAACCTGTTTGATCCCAGACCATCCATCCAGTTGATGATCTTAACCACCTTTCCTTTATTATAGTAATTATTATATCAGGAATTAAATTATTCTACACCCTAATGGGGTACGACTTTCACTCTTGCCAAATACCATTTTCTATAGGTCTTTAAAACTATTTTTTAAACTATTTTTAAAACTATTTTGCTATGTTGAAGCTTTCAGATTAACCTCAGCTAATTACTGATAACTAAAAAATCTAACACCAACACAAATAGACTGTTATTTGTTGTTGCTGCTGTTGAAATAAGCCCTGCTTTAAAAATCAAAATAGGCAAATTCTTAAAAAAATTAATTTTAAATTGAATCAGCACAAAATAGTCAACCTGATTTTCTGAATAGTGACAAAGTGCCAAAAGCTCAAGCAGACACATGTACCATTATTCCACAAGGAACGCCTGCATACATGTTGTCTCTGTTTTGTTTTCATAGTAACAAGAACGTTTGAAAACACATCTCATGTAAAAGGAGCCTAATCAATCAAAAGATTCCACTGGCTAATCTTTCGATGTAATCAAATAACAGGATTTCATTCTGTGATAATACACATATCGTAAATCCACTTTTACATCCCATGTGTAATAGAAATATAGAAATTTTTAATCTACTTCAATGGTATTTTTCCAAAGACCTCCACAAGGATCTAAAAGTTAAAAATCAGTTAAATTTTAAATCTGTAATATCATTAACATGTTACCACTCCCAAAATTGTCCCCAAATCAATTTCACATCAATTTAATCATAAACACTCTTATATAAACATAAGCAGTCTCTAAAAAAGCCAATCTCATAAAATACAATCACCGTAACAAGAAATATAGATGCCAACAAACGAATTTTGTTTTATACATGACCTATGTTCAATTCAAGAAACTCAAACAATTTTCAAAAGATTCACCATTGTCATTTTTCTGTACATAAGAAAGATGCTGCATATTTCAAACCTAGTGGTCAAAAAGGATTATGACACTTGAAGCATACTATCATTAAGTGAATGTTGGTAAATCCCTTTCACCTCAAAATAAAAATGCACAGTGCTCATCTGGTAACATGATTTCTCAGTGTTCCGCAGGAATTTTGTCTTAATAATGAAAGTGATAGCACGTAGAAGGCATTTCTGTCTTGATAACCATTTGGCCTATATCTTAAAAATCAAACCAAATCTACTCATTGCACAATCTATTTGGTCAAAATCTTGTTTTGGCACTCTAATAAGGTGAAAAGCACAAGACATCTGTAAATACTTATATATATGTCATACAAAATAAATGTAATATATATATGCAAATATTTAAATTAACTTGGTTTGCTCAAGGACAAATATCACCAAACACTACTGTATCACTGGAGGAAATGTTTCTAATAAAGTTAAATGGCCGTTTTCTAGGAGGACAGATCATTGCAAATTTAATTAAAATGGATCTTATTAATATTTCAAGTAATTTCTGGGCTTGATTATGCGCTACAAAAGAAACAACTGTACTGAAGAGAAAAATCAATAGCCCTTGACTAGAGCTCTGAGTATGCTAGAAAAACACAGTTCTCTTGTGAATTACCAAGGTCTAGCCTTTTGGGGTGGGAGAGAGTACCAATATTTATTTGGAGGTAAATTGAGTTATTTTTAAAATGGCAAAAAAAGGAAGGAGAACAATCAGTTCAAATTTTCCATTATAATGAAAGTACCGGAAACAAGCCTTTTTATGTTCATTTTAGGCCTAAGAAACTGTGCAGAGAATAAGGCTTTTGCAATGTCAGTTGCACACACTGCTTCCTGTGAGAATTCTAAGCCATTACAGGTGTCCTAAGGCCTCCAGCGAAACCTATTATCAGGTTGTTCCTCCGGTCCCCTCAAAGCCACTGACCCCTACCCCACACATACTACTGCTCGGCTCCTCTAAGTGTCTATTAAGGACCCTCTGTCTTCTCTGCACTCCCGAGGTTAAAGTACCCACTTTCCCTCGGCGAAGCCTATAAAAGCTTTCCCATTAGAGAAGACTAGTTCCTGCAGTCCTTTTCAGTTAGATGCTTTCAAGTCAGAGATGAGAGGAGCCACTTGAAGAAAACCCTCTTTCCCCTCCTCCCTTTTTCCACTGGAAGCCACGTCCCTGAAGGACAACACCAAGGGACACTTCCTGACCTTCTATCCCGTCACCCAGTTTGGGCTTGGAGGGTTGGGGTCGCATTTTCTCGTGTCCTCTGCTGCACTGGATGTGTTATGTAAGAGGGACAGAACGCGAGAGGCACATGCGTATAAAGCGCACCGATCTGTGATAACAGCTGGGGTGGCAGAGCTGATCTGGAGTCTCCCCCAGCAAATACGACAGACACCACACATACATCACCCCCCACCCCCACACCCCCCCACACACACACCCACACACGGAGCAGCGTTTTCCTGTCTCGCCCCTACCACCACCAGACGCACAGAATGGAAAGGCAGGGGGAGGGGTGAAGGGAGGTGAGAGCGGCAGCCGCACATCTGCTTTGATAGA
Source organism: Eumetopias jubatus (assembly GCF_037043125.1). Lineage (NCBI taxonomy): Eukaryota > Metazoa > Chordata > Mammalia > Carnivora > Otariidae > Eumetopias > Eumetopias jubatus. The sequence goes on along the minus strand of NW_028274812.1, from coordinate 22,930,543 downwards.
GCCGCCGCGGCAGAGAGCCCCTCGTTAACCCCCTTCCTGTGGCTGCACCACGTCATGGAACATTCCCGGAACGGGCCAACGTTCCACCCACTTCAGGGAACAGACATAAAGGCGCAGACCCAGCTCCCCACAGTGCAGAGCCCAAACACACATGTCCCTTCCCGGTCCCCGGGCAGACGCACAGACGAACACGCATGCAGACCGCCCCCACCCGTCTCCACGCGCCCCCGGCCGGCCCGACGCGCCGGGAGCCGCGCTGCGGCCGGTGCACCCGCAAGGCGAGGGCGCCTCCGCCTGAACCTTCCATCGAGACAGTCCCCTCCTTCCTCGCTTCCTTCCTTCTCTCCTTCCTTCCTTCCTTCCTTCCTTCCTCCCTCTCTCGGGAGGAGAAAGGAGTCGCTGAAATGCCAACAGCTAGCACCTTCGCCGCGCTCGCTCGGCCGCAGGCCGGCGGCCCGGCCCCCGCGCCGCCCGCCCGCCCCCGGCCCGCGCCGCGCGCCCGCCCGCCGCCCCCTCCCCCGCTACCTGACGACGGGCGGCCGGCGGCCGCGGTAGCCGCAGCGGTGGCCGGGCGGTGCGCGCCGGTGCACGTCCCTCATTAGTAACCAGGCACATTCCTGCCTCCAGCGCTCCCGCGCGGCCCCCTCCCCCCAGGACATTACGCAAAGCAGCCTCCCCTCATCTGCATAGATCCTCGGCCAGGGTATTCCCCGCATTTCCCGACGCGCCGGACCCCCCTGGCGAGGTCTCCCCCATCCCCGCCCCCTCCGACCCTCACCCTCGGGAAACCGGGAAGGGGCCGGGGGCACGCGCCGCGAGAGGCGACCGAGTCCGGCGGAGGCGATTTCGGTATAAAGTGAAACAAGCTCCCAGTGCTAAAGGAGGCAGGAAAAACACGGCGCCTAGGCCACTTACCGAGCCGAGGAACCTAGATTCCCGCCGCTCTGCTCTCCCAAATGGTCGGTCCGCCCTCCACGCACCCCAAGGCTGCACCCAGCACCCCAAAGTCCAGACGTGTAGGAATATTGTTAACCAGCCAGGAGACCCTCCAAGTTGCTCCAGGCTCCGGAGAGCCTCAAGGTCCAAGACTCAACTTGGCAAAGACTTGTGCCACAGTCCCCGAAGATGTTTTTGTGGAGACCCTCCTCCGGCGGGGAGAGACAGCACTCGGCGGCGCCCCGCTCGCCTCCTCTCCACCCTCTCACCTCCAGCCCGCCTCCCGCCGGCTGCCCGCCTCCGGGCCGCAAGCCCCTCGGGCGGCTGTCAGCTCCCAGCCGCCGCCGGGTGACAGGGACGGGAGGAGGGCGCGACGCGGCGGCCCGAGCCCGAGCGGGCAGGGGGGATCCTCGCAGCAGCGGCGGCCGCTCACCTGGAAAGTCACCGCTGAGAAGGAGGAGGAGGAGGACGGAGAGGAGAAGGAGGAAGAGGAGGGAGAGGAGGAGGAGGAGGAGGAAACCCCCCTGGTGCCCTTGTTCTCGCTGCCGCGGCGGCCGCTCCTCGCCAAGGCTGAGCGTGTCTGGTGGGGGGTGTCTGGTAGCATTTCCTTAAGGACAGAGGGAGGGCGGGCGCGGAGGGAGGGAAGAGATCCCGACCGCCTGCCCAGGCTCCTCTTTCCTTTATTTATTTTTTCTGACACTATACGGAGATGGGCCCGGGGCAGGGGCCGCGGGGCTCGCGAGGGAGCGCGAGACCCGGGCCGCAAGCAGTCTGCGTGCGGGAGCCGCAGCGGCCGCCTCCCCTCCCGGGCTGTGGACGCACCGGGTTATTCCTGGCAGCGCCTCCCCGAACAGAAGTTACTAGGAGGAGTGCGCGGCGAGGGCGGGCGGGGGGAGAGGCGGAGGGAGGGAGGGAGGAAGAGGGAGAGACTCAGCCAGCGACGTCATCGGATCCCCCAGCGCGTCCCAGGGAGGGAGGCTGAACCAGAAAAACCAGTCTGGAGCCGGCGAGCGAGAGAGGGATGCGCGGCGCGCGGGGCGGCGGGGGAGAGAGGCGGCCGGGAGGGCAGGGCCCGGCCCCGGTTGCCCGCTCCCGCTCGGTCGGATCGGGGAACTCCCCCGAGAGCCAGTCTCTACTTGTCATGCAAAAAAACTTGGGCGTCTCTAGGAGCCTGAGAATTTCCTTTATGGACGTGGAAACCTCCTCTCCCCCCGCCCAACTTCCCCATTTCCCCATATAATCTAATCTTCCCTGTCTTGATGACAAATGTAATTATATAATAATTAGTATTGTCATTATGATTTTGTCCATGTACCTCTGAGCTCTTTCTTCTCCCTCGCCGCCCCCCCCCCCCCGCCCCGCTCTCTCGGTTATGGTAGGGTCAAAAAAAAAAAAATCGGACTAGCTCCTGGCTGCATTTCTGGAGCTTTGCAAAGCTTTTTACTAGCACTTTCCGTGCCCCTGCGGAAGCACGAACTTTTCATGCGTTTGAAATGCCCCAATTGCCTTCCCTGGGGTGACTCGCCAGGGCGCCCTGGGCGCACCCAGCTCCGGGCACGCGGCCCGCCCTCGCGGGGGTATTGAAATTGGCTTGGGCAGCGGCGCGGGGAACAGCTGCGGGTTTCCTGGTGGGCCGCGCCGGGACCCGGGGCTAGCGGCTGCCTCCAGCGCAAGCGCTTCCCTCGCCTCGGAAGAGACGCGAGTGAAATCGTAGCCCGCGCGGGGAGAGCGGGGCCCGGGGACCGGGGAATCCCAGGCGAGCGGGGACCGGGGCTCTGGGCTTCCTCCCCGACCCAGCGACACCCGGAGGACACCGGGGCTCCCTTCAGCCGTTACCCTGCGTGTGTGGACTCGTGTGCACCCTCGGGGGAGGTTCCCCGGAGGCCGCGGCGAGTGGCTTCAGGGCCGGGCGGGCGCCCGGAGCGCTTCCTCCGGGTGGTCCCCCCGCTCGGCGGGGACCGCGCTCCGCCCCTCCCGGGCTCCCGAGCAGCCGCGCAGAGCCTAGCGGAGCCCAGTGCCGCGGGCACCGCGGGCACCGCGGGGCCGGGCGGCCTCCCCACCCTCCAACCCGCCCCCCTTCCCGGCCGCGCCGCCGCCCTGCCCCGGGCGGAGTAAACAAGAGACGCGCAAGATTTGACCTGGCGCGACCCGGATTTCTGGCCGGGGTTCCCCCTGAGCAGGTGACTCCGTGGGAGGGGTGGAAACTAGTCTCTGGAATTCCGGGCCAAAGACATTCACTGTGGTTCTGCCTTTAAGACAGGTATTTCACCGACGACTGCGGAATGTTTTGCGTCTCAAGTTTCAGATTTCGCGGAAAGGGACCAAATGTCAGGACGTATCAAATATTCCCTTCCCTTTTCATTAGAAACGAATACATTAAATGGGAGGACAGCCCCCTTAATGACTTCGACAGTTGCACTGCTGGTTTCGGTTTTGGTTTGTTTTGTTTTTCCTTTCGACCTATAATCAGTGTATTTCTGAGGTCCCGGTGCAATGGCGACATTGCCGTGAAGGACGACTCTGCAAAATAAAGCGGCGATACCTTTTTTATCGATATTTTTTTCAAAGGAGAAAAATCTGAATGATTTGGAATAAATTTCACTGTGTCCTTTTAGGTTGATCTCATTTAAATTCAGGGCCTACTTCCACTAAAGCGGCTTCTCCTTTCATTGTATAAGTTTTTGAATTTTCAGCCTTTCTCCACTTAACTTGAAGCACTTAATAAAAACTCTCCCATCATCGTTCTCTCTTAAATGTATGCCATTGCATTTTTAAGCATCCGTTTGAAACGAAAAACATGATTTTTGAAATGTTTTTTCACTTCCAAACCCACCTGCTGCATGCGCCCAGAGCCCATTTTATTTAATTGCTTAATAGAGAAGATTAAGCAGCTTCTTTAAGAATCCAATTTCCCTTCAGCACACACAATAGCAGCTACCCAAAATCCTAGAAACTGAGCAAGGATAGCAAGCAGCATTTTGCTTCACTACAATGAATGTTAGTTGAAATCTTAAATGCCTCTTTAAAAGACAAGATTAAGTGCCATAATATGAATATTAAGGTATTCAGCTAATTGGGCAGTTAAAATAATTTTTTTAGAAAAAGCAAATATACATCAGTTTTGATGACCTGATCCCACCACCAAAGAGGATCCCTAAAGGCACTGTTTAATCAAACTTCGATTCTTATTACCTTGTTCCAAAATCATCAAACTTCTAAAGAAGGTAGCCTGAATTGAGTTGAAACAGAATGTGGGAATCTGTGTAAACTAGTTACCATCCCTTCTGCTTGGGAAAAATCTCGGTGTTGAAGTAAATGCATCCCTGTCTCCAGCTGCTAATGCAGCAACATGTCTGTCCAGTTGCTTATAAGCAAGTGCAATATAGTAACAGAAAAACTCCTCTTCCCAGAAAACCGACAAAGACAAAACCAGCAATGGTAAACTGTGCACTCAGCCCTAGGAGGCTCTAAGGAAAGTGAGGCTCCGTGGGGCTTAGCTGACCCAGCTTGGGCTCCCATATGGAGCATCAGCAGTGAGGTAAGAACTTTCTTTTCATTACTTTTCTCACTGCTTCTCCATTTCAAAGGAAAAGAAAATCTGGTGATCTGGATTAAGAGGTATTAAGAAAGTAAAATAATTAATGTCCACGTGGCAGTATCACATTTTTTCAGAGTCAGAAATTACCTTGGACTGAAAACACTTTCATTCAAAAAATATTTCTTTCTTGCCTACCGTGTGCTGAAGATACTTGGGATACATCTGTGAACAAATCGAAGAGCCCCATTTTCCTGAAGCTTGCGGTCTAGCCCCAGGGGGAGGGGAGACAGACAAGAAGAGGATAGAAAATAAATAAGAAATAAAAGGTATAGAACTAGGGAACATAGAGGCGCCTGGGTGGCTCAGTCGGTTAAGCGACTGCCTTCGGCTCAGGTCATGGTCCTGGAGTCCCGGGATCGAGTCCTGCATCGGGCTCCCTGCTCGGCGGGGAGTCTGCTTCTCCCTCTGACCCTCTTCCCTCTCGTGCTCTCTGTCTCTCATTCTCTCTCCCTCAAATAAATAAATAAAATCTTTAAAAAAAAAAAACTATGGAATGTAAAAAGAGTTATGGGGAAAATATAAAATAGGGTAAGGGATATGGGTGGGGTGAGGGGGACTGTGTTGCTGTATTCAATAGGGAGATCAGAATAGACAAGTCACTTCTCAAAAGTGACATTTCTGACAATAATTAAAGAGAATGCTCTAGCAGTAGATCTAGCTGGAGTAGAGAGCCTTTCACACAGAAGGAACAGCTAAGGCCAGAGCAAGTCTGGCATGTTTGTAGACCTCAACGGAAGCAATGTGACTGGACCAGGTGACAGCCAATGGACAGAACAGCCTCGTAAGCCACTCGGGACTTGTCTCACTCAGGAAAAAACTTGTTAAGGGGGCAGGTTTGTGGCCGTTGCCACCCAATCCCACCAAATTTGAATCTTTGTGGGCCTAGTAATCTGCATTTTTAGCAGATAATGCAGTTTATGCTTAGGCGTTCTAAAACTCAAGACCTACTACTGCAGAGCATGGAGACTGATACACCCAGGTAGGAGACCTGAGTACCAGGAGACATTGTATATAAAACTTCAAAACCAGGCATGTCCATGTTACTAATCAGTTGTAGGTTTAAATCCTCAACTCAAACTACTTTAAGAGTGAAAGGGATGACAAATCATAAGAGACTCTTAATCTCAGGAAACAAACTGAGGGTTGCTGGAGGGGTGGGGGGTGGGAAGGATGGGGTGGTTGGGTGATGGACGTTCGGGAGGGTATGTGTTGTGGGGAGCGCTGTGTATTGTGTAAGACTGATGAATCACAGACTTGGTACCCCTGAAACAAACAATATATTCTATGTTAGTAAAACATAAAAAAAGAGGGAAAGGGACTTCACTGACTCATACAACTAGAAGAACAAAATTGTAACTCAGCCCGTTCCTGGGGCTCAAATGATCTTACCCTGGTCCATTCTCCCTCTCTCAGCTTTTCCTATCCCTCTGCTTCACTTTGCTCTTCAGACAAACATTCTGCAGGGCGGTGGCAGCAGTCCCAGATTATCATTTTTCCAATTTAGCAACCCCAGTGGGAAATGACCTTCTTCCCAGATAGCGCAAGGCAGCCTTGGTCAGGTCCTTGCCCTTGGTCCAATCACTGGACGTGGGTGGTTGAGTGATCTGATTGGTCATACCTAGACCTGGAGTTGGGGGTGGTCCTCGTGGAAAGAGCAGTTCCCAAAAGAAAGAAGAGGAGTCATTGTGGGGAGGGTGTGTCCACTATATCCCTTAAGTTTCTGGCCTTGGTTTCTCTATTTTTAAAGTTAGGGAATTGGTCATGATGGCATGCCTAACTCCTTATGGCTGTAAATTCTATATAACTCACTGCAATAAATCCCTCCACAAAACTGTGTAAAATGAATTAACTAGCGTGCCATTCCCTCAGATAAATTTATAGTACTATAAATAAGACTCTAAAGGGGATATCTGCTATAGAGTTCTGGGGGAGTAAATGGAATATAGCCTTGGGTCTTAGTAAAGAATGATGGTTTAGAACTGCCTTTCTGATGGCTCTCCTACTTTCTACTCACCTGCTTTACTTGCTATATGGAGAGGAATTAAGCAGTTTCATGATTTGTGTGGTGTGAAGAGAACTTAGGACTCCAAAAATTAGTTGAAGAAAAGAATTTTGAGGGAAAAGTATGCCTGTCTGTTGAATTGTTAATAGGATACAAGCCAAACCCTCTAATGTAGACCAGTCTACCCCATTATAACTTCCTTTGGTTGGGGAGTGGAGGGCGGGGGTGGTAATTAAGGACCAGTCAGCTGGAGCTGTACTTACTGAGACCAAAGGTGACATCTGTTACGATTGAAGAATAAAGTGTTCATCCTCCTGGCTTTCGTAGGATGGGCAGAGCTCATAGACTTCCAGCCAACTGGTAGCCAACTTGTCACCCCATACTCCAGAGTTTCTCTAGGTATATTTCCAAGACCAAAGACAACCAGTAGCATCATTTCTTTTTTTAAGATTTTATTTATTTATTTATTTGTCAGAGAGAAAGAAAAAGAGAGAGACAGAGATAGAGCACAAACAGGGGGAGCGGCAGGCAGAGGTGGAGGGAGAAGCAGGCTCCCCTCTGAGCAAGGACCCCAAGTCAGGACTAGACCCCAGAGCCCTGGGATCATGACCCTAGCCAAAGGCAGGTGCTTAACTGACTGAGCCACCCAAGCATCTCTAACATCTCTTGAAATGCTTTTGTAAAAGTCTGGGCTGCCCCCTAAATTTATAAAATTAGAATCCTCACAGTTAGGGCCTGGGAAACTCCATGGTTCCTAAAGAGCATCCCCCCACCTGTTACACCTATTCTCATTAAACCTGGAGAACCATTACTTTACACTTTGCCCCTAAGATTGAAATGGAGCTACCTGATTGCCTGAGAACCCCTTTCTCTGCACTTTATCACATTCCTCAAGTTTCATGTGACCACTTACGACAAATTAGCCCTTTTTATTCTTCAAAGATATTCTTGTGGCTTTTATTTTAACCAGATTTCATCTCTGTAAACATATGTTTGGAAAGAAAAGGCCCCAGTGAATGAACCAAGGCTAGGTATAAGAAAAATGGAGAGAGGACAAAGGTTTGTGGGGCACAGAATTAGGAATGCACAGTGGGGAGAAAGGTGGGAGAGAGGTAAGTTGGTGGGGAAGAAGAGACTGCAAACAAACTTTGATAATTTTCTGGTTTAGTTTAGGACTAGCCATGCCCACAGTTTATGGAAGGGTTCTGCACATTTCAGTAGTCTAAATTGCTGGTAGACTAGCTTCTTACATTCTAGAGAGCACTCAAGGGCTGCCCACATAAGATCTTTATCCTAAGGAAGATAGAAAAACCAGAAGACTAGAGAACAAAAAATCACATTAGGAAATAGTCAGTAGTAGCAATAAGACTGTCCAGGATAAGTAAAGCCTGAAGGGCCTGCCCCCTTAGATATAGGGGAACGTAGGCTTATGGTGCGTCATTAACAATTTCGGAACATCACATTAGCCCTCCCCCATCTCTTCTATCACCTCCTCCGACTCCAAAACAGGTTATAGTTGAAATTCCTCACTTAACAGTCACTGCGTGGGGTTAAGGCTTTGCATTGATGAAAATCTTCCAGTACAAGCCAAATATAAGTAGTGAATTCTTAATATCCTAAGCCCTTAATAAGTCATTAACTTCTTATGAGAGATTAATTTATTAGATTGCTTTTCTGGAGTAACAGCTAGCTTAGGACTCTTAACTGATTTATCTTGACAAAGCATAGGATGGGGATGATATGGGGAGGTGTGGAGGGGGGTGAGACAGAGAGGCCTAAAGTTTGGGCAGGGTTGCTGTGGGGGAACAATAGAGGTCTAGGAATAGAACACAGACGGAAGGGGAAAGGGTGTGGAAATACAAAGTGAGAGGCAAAATGGAAGATAGGTCTTTGGTACCCACGGAGAAAGCCTCTGGCGGGGCCTGTGGAGAGGGAGCCATGAGGACGTAGGCTTCTTGGGCAAGAGCAGAGTAGGTGGCCCAGAGCACAAGTCCCAGCTCTGACCTTGAGCCAGCAGAGATTTGCCTCCCCTCCCTGGGCCTCCACTTCCTCATCCCCCAGAGCAGGGGGGGGTTGGCGGGGAAGGCACTTACAGTCATAGATTCTAAAGTTTGAACTGCCCACAACCCAGGGTGAGTAAAAAAGGAGGAATAGGAAGAGAGGAGAGCAGAAAGGGGAAGAACAGGGGAGAGAGCTTATCAAGCACCTTCATATTCCTACCAAGTTCTTGTGGTGGATGAGAGGATAGAGATTTCAGCTTAAACCTATGCCACATAAAATCGATATACTATATGCTCAGAAATGAGAAGAGTTGTTTCTCATTATCAAGCCTTAAAACATTTTAGGGGAACAAATGCATTTTTCTTGAATTTAGCCAATGAAGTTTTTTATTGGTACCTCAATCCTTAAAATTTTAGGATTCTTGAGAATAGAGACTTGATCCACTCTCACTCTGTCTGTTGGTCAGATCTCTCATATATTTGACCCTCTTTTATATAGCTTTGAACCATGAGTTAAGAGGAGAAAAACACACATACACACAAAGTCAAATAATTGTCACAAGCCTGTGCAATGATTCAGGCCCTTAGCTAGAAATTATATGTAAAATAAGGTAGTAAGTTAAAAGGGTTACATTAAAGAGAAGATGTGTTAGTAGAGGATGTTATCCCAGACCCAGTGGAGAATGTTCTCAGCAAGGAAGGAGATACCAAAAGTACACAGATAAGCAGGGAGTGGGGTAGGTTCAGGTTGTTGTTTCTGGGATATCAACATAGTAACTGCTGAGAGGGTCCCATGCAACCATCAACACACTTGATGAGCCCAAAGCACGGAGAGAGGAGTGTGTCACAGCAATATCTTTCCTAAGTGAGAAGGAAGAAATTCAGGATTGCTTAGAAAGATTTCTACAATAGAAAATTAAAATCATTTTTAAAATATTTTTTACTCAAGAGGGTTAAGATTCAATTACTGGAAAAGTCCACTTATATAAACAAGACCATTCTCATTGATTTTCATAGAGTATAACAGTATTAGAGAGTTAATTATTTCTTTTATATCTTTTTTAAAAAGATTTTCATAAAGGAACCATTTATTCAGTATGTCATTTCCCATTGACATTCTTCATATATGGAATATTGCATATTCTTGCATACAAAACCTTCTCTCTGGCCAACTGATATACCCCGTGTCCCCTAGGACCGTCTAATTTCATCCATCGTTTTATAACCATTTCTTCTGATCTGCATCGTGGAATCCTCAACTAGCAGAGGCTGTACCAGCTATGAATTATGGCGAATAAGTACTCTGAGTTTTAAAGTTAGTCTTTTATTCCTGCCTTCTTATCTTTTCCTGGGCTGTGTATAAACCATGGCATAGCCACTGAAAAAATATGACACTCCCTTAGCTAAATAAAGTTGTATACAATGACATAGGTAGGATCATAGTTAAAACAGATCCACATTAAAAGAACAACCTGTGGTTTTGGAAAGGCTTCCTGTTGTGTGGTTGATCTTAGATCTGTCCTTTAAGGCAACAGTTGTTTTCCAGCAAAGGTTTTGTGCTGGACTCTAGAGATGTCTGACCCAGGCACTAGTGTTACCAAGCTTACCAAATTTCATGCATGTAGTCTAGTCCTTGATGAATTAACACAACAGTTCATATTTTTTTAAATTTAGATACACAAAATAAACAAATCACAAATGTACAACCAGATTAATTTTTGTGTGTGTGCATGTGTTTGTGTAATATGTGTGTGCATGTGTTCGTGTAATCATTGTTCTGATCAAGATGGAGAATATTTTTAACCTTCCAGAATGCTCCCTTGTGCCTCTTCTCAGCTAATGTACCCCTGAGGTAATCAATATTTTAACTTCTACCCTGAAATAAAGACATCTATTATCTATCTATCTATCTATCTATCTATCTATCTATCTATCTATCTATCATCTATCTATATCTATCTATCTCTCTATCTATCTCTCTCTCTCTCTATCTATCTATCCATCCATCTATCTATCATCTGTGTCTTTGTTCCAAAAATAATGTATCAAGTGCCTATGTGCTGAGCACACCCTTTGGTCACTAGAGATACAGGGGTAAACAAAGCAGATGAGGCCCCTGGATTCTGTAGTGTTCACATTCTGCTTGGGGAACAAATGGTAATCAAATTAACAAATATGACCACTTCAAATCATGAAGAATAACATGAAGAATAAAACAAGATAGTAGACAGTAAATATGTAGGGTGGAATAATATTAGTTGTGGGTATCTACGGAGTTGACATTTGGGCTGTGACCTGACTGAGGAAGAGCAGAGAAAGGGTGCATCAGAAAGAGGGAACTGAAAGTATAAAATCCCTAAACCAAGAAGAAGTTCATGCCATGAGGAACTGAAAGGCCAGTGTGGCTAGACAAGAGAGGTGAAGAGCTGGGGGGAGAAAGTAGTAAGAGATGATGTAATAGAAGCAACCAGAAGCCAGAAGAAGATTCTTTTATCAAGTAGGTGATTTGTAAAAAGGGGACAGACATTGGAAATTAAAATATATATGTATATATGAATGATATATTCTTTTAATTAATTTTTAAAACTTTTCCCCAAAAGAACTTTCAATAAATAAGTAGTAGCTGCCGGATATGGCTTGCAACTGGGTGGCAGGTCAGCAAGGAAAAAATTCCAAAGCAGAGGGCTTTCTGAAAGCATAATTACACATATTGAACATAACAAAAGGAAAATAGTTTTTAAGGTAGCAAATCTTACAGAGAATTTGGATAATGTGGGTGCTATTCTTCACATTTTTCTATGGCTAATTAGAGAGACCTGGGAAACACACAATGCTGCCCACAACCCTGCCAACCCATTATGGACACTTCTAATTTCAGATAAATGAAGCCCTTGGTTACCACCCCCAGCTTGTCTTGGAACATGCATTGTATTATCAGAGTAGATGAGTAAAAATAATAGCCTTCTGAATATCTATAAAGGGTACCTTTCTCTTATTAGCAAATACTTAACAAGTTCAAATCACGTCTCCATGTTAATGAAGCAACTCTCAAATTTATTTTGCTCTTGAAAATCTTTCAGTCTTTCCCCTTTATACAGAAAATGTGATCTTTGGCTGGGCAGCTGAAAGCATCAACAGTTTCATGTGTACATAACTAGAAAAAATTAATGGTTATGTATAATCTCAAGCATATATATGTGTATATATATATATATCTTCCGTTTAGTACATAAAGTGTGTGTATTTCTCATTTTAAAAAGCATGCATAATAATATTTATTGACCCAAACATATAAACTTAAATATGTGCTAAAAGCGGATCGCCAGTTGTCACCTTTAAAACTCTCTTTATTAACTAAAACCATGATGTAATTTTTAAAAAACAAACAAACATGATGGGAAATATTAATTTCATGGTCAGGGTGAAATTTGAGGAAGAAAAAACTCAAGAGAATTGCATTTGAGTGTAAGTCCTCAATAAGAGATTTCAAACCTCAATAGGTTTATTGCATTTGTATTATCATAATGACAGTGTTTGCAAAAGGCCCCCAAGAAACCTAAATGAAAGCGGAAATGAAGAAAATAATGCATGATTTTAAATATCAGGAGATTTGAAAGCATAAAGATATATTGTTAGGGTTTCCATTATCATTGATATTTAATTTTATGTAGAACAAACTGAGAGACTCATACTGGTTTTGGTGCTTCAGAACTTAGAAAAGGGGCAGCCACTCATTTTGGCTTCTTTCTTAATCATTGCAGGATTCCATGCACTGTTTCCTCCCTTGTGAGACCTACCAAGGCCTGAAATTAGAATGCAGCTATTTATAGCCTAGGTAGGAGGCCACAGGGCATAGGGAAAGGCACACAGAGAGGAGAGGTGGTCCTAAGGGAGAGGCAGTCTGTTGACATTAGTAAGACCTCTAGGGATAAGCTGGAGTCCAAAGCCCAACAGGCTCATTGACCTGAGGGTGACTGCCCGAGTACCTTAACATCTCTGAGAGCCTATTTTTCTGCGAAATTGAGACAATAGTATTTGTTTCATAGTGTTATTGTAAGGGTTACATGGCATACAGTAAACACTTAATATATGCCAATTGTTTAAATATTTGTCCCTCAGGGGCGCCTGGGTGGCTCAGTCGTTAAGCGTCTGCCTTCGGCTCAGGTCATGGTCCCAGGGTCCTGGGATCGAGCCCCGCATCGGGCTCCCTGCTCGGCGAGAAGCCTGCTTCTCCCTCTCCCATTCCCCCTGCTTGTGTTCCCTCTCTCACTGTGTCTCTTTCTGTCAAATAAATAAATAGGAGCTTTAAAAATATATATATCTGTGCTTCAGCCACTCACTTTTTATGGACTCAGAGCAAGACATTAACCTCTGGGCCTATGTGTCCTTATTTTAAACTGAGAGTTGAAAGAAGTGAGCCCTAAGTTTCCTTCCAGCTTTGATATTCTGTGATTCTTACTGAGGGACCTGTTTCCTCATCTTTATAATGGGCATAATAAGAGTACTCACCTCCTAGAATTTTTGAGAAGATAAAATGAATTAAGACAAGTAGAAATTCTTAGAGCAGTGCCTGGCACAGAGGAAGAGCTTAATACATCTTAGCCATGATGATGATGATGATGATGATGATGACGATGAAGAAGGATGTTGGTGACTCCAGTGGTAAATTGTGTGATAGCTGTAAAACATTCAGTATCAGATTGATTACATTATCTCTTCTTTCCTAGTCAGTGTCAGAATTACCAAGATTTTATCTTCTAAATGTTCTTTAAGACTAAACTCATTCATTTCTCACTAAGAAATACATAGAGACTTCCCATGTAGACCCTGCTAACATCTTTGTTTTCACTTTTGGTATTAATGTTTGAAGAATCAACTGACTTATTTATGACCACCCTCTCTTTTTGAGAGCCTGGAGATGAGCACTTTTTGTGAGCAATTTCATTCGAAAAAAGTATAGCACCCAAGTCCCACACATGTTGCCGAAGCTCACTAAATTTACCTGGAGTGTTTTCTGCTTTGGATTATTTTAAATAAGACATAATTTCATCAAGTAACTCAAACATGCTCACATTTAATTGGCACATGCAGAAACATCTTGATTTATCCAGAACTGTAATTTGCATAGGTCATTTTCTACATTTTTGTGAAATGCTGCACACAATTAAATAAGCCAGTCAAGCTAACTGAACCGGTGAGTGCGTTATAAATAGCCACCAGAATTGTACTTCAGATGTTAACTGGTTTGTCCTGATTTAATAATGAATTACATCATTTGACAAATGAGATAAGACCTTCACCTTTAGCTTTCTGATCTAAACTTCTAATAGTTGAAATGTATTATTACCATCTGGTGTCTGGCCTCTGAAATGCTCTGGTGATGTCTGCCTCATTTCAAGTAGTCAGGGCTTGTCTGCCAAAAAAGCACTCTACTAAGCATCTTGATTGGCAGGCCCAGGGAGAAGGCTGAGAACCCAGTGAACCATGGAGATACAGCTCAAGCTCTGTAGAAGTTTCCTCTAGTTCAGGGCAGACTCATTTCCTTGGTCTGTGCTGCAAAGCACTTGTCACTCAAAGTCATTCTTATTTTGGATCTCAATCCTAAAGGATGTAGTTCCTACCCTTCTAAAGCATGTTTGAATCTCCTTTAAGCTGTTTGGCCCCCTTTACAAAATGTTAATAATTTTGGCACCTTTCACCCTCAGGTAAAATAATTTGAGAATGAAGCTGAGAGTCCTGTGTAGCCTGGAGTTTTAACTCAGCGAAACTACATGAATCTGGCAGTTCTTTAGTGTTCTTCATATTGTTGTAGGTTCTGGGGAAAGGCAAGATGAGTCCTATGACTTTCGAGAAATTTATGGCAAGGTAGGAAGGACAGAGTTAACACACACAGAACCATAGCCAATAAGGTAGATGAAGGTAAAAGTCAGTCCTAAACCAGAATGGTGCAGATTATAAGTGCCATCAGTTTTCCTGGTACATATAAAAGAAAATTTTATTTTTTTAAAAGATTTTATATATTTATTTGAGAGAGAGAGAGGGCACAAGTGGGAAGAGGGGCAAAGGGAGAGGGGCAGAGGGGCAGAGAGAAGCAGAATCTGCATTGGGCAGGGAGCCCCATGTGGGGCTTAACCAACTGAGCGACCCAGGCACCCCAAAGAAAATTTTAAACAGTGAAATTTAGGGAAACAATTAGAAGTGAAATGCAAATAACAAGACTGAGAGTGATTTAGAGTAGAAAAATATCGGTGTTTTGGCAGATTGGAATGCTTTAGAAAAGCAAAACCTGGGCAAAACGGTAGTTTCCAATAATATTGGCTGCACCATTATTAGATGTATCCAAGAGATAGTTAATATTAAGTCCCTGTTTGTCTGTGGGGTGGCTGAGAGTGAGAGAAGTTAAATAATCTGCCTACAATCACCCAGTCAGCAAGTGAGAGAGTAGAAATTCAAGTCCAGGTGTAAGGACTCTGAATCTATGCCCCAGGCTCCTCACCACGGCACTTGGTAACGGTTTCCCACTTTGATTGACTACTGAGGTGATCACACGTTTGTGAGTGAAAGGAAAAGCTATAAATATGTCTGCCTGGGCAATGGGCATGAACCAAAACAGTCCAGGGCCGACTGGATGTACGGTCACCCTCTCTCTACATCTCTCCATTCCCAGCCATCTACCAGATACTCAGTGCTTCCAGCCAGTTGCTAAATTTTTGGAGCAAACTGACTAAAGTCTTATTGTCAAAAGTTCTTCCATTTTAAAAAAGCCTGCAAAGAAACAGGTCCAATTAAATGAATCACTAACAGCAGAATTTCAAGCAATCAGGTACCTGATAATGGGGACTATTTCAAAGCAACACTATTTTCCTGGCACCCATCAAATCACACCTCTCATAGGAGACTTAGCCAGCTGGGTATTTAAGCATTAGTGGTCAGTTACATAGGTGTATTGATGGATTCACAGGCAAACGCTGAATTAATGAGGCAGAAATAAAATGTGTTCTGCCCAAGATGTTCAGCACTACCCTAGACCCCTGTTAGATTTCATATTCAAGTCAGAACTCCTCAACTTAAGGAAAAATATAGAAATTTGGAGAGCATTCAGAAGAGACTAAAGACTAAAACAAAATTATAAATGCTTTTAAATGTTTAAAGCTACCACAGTATAATGTTTTTCAGTCAAATTATGTATGTCCTCAACCTACCCAAGTTCACAAATGTCTAATAGATGCAGATAAGGACAGATTATCAAATGCTTGTGTACCATTTGTATAAAATTTAAGCTCAAACTCATTTCCATCCCAAGTATGTGTGACATCGAAAATAATATTCTACCTGTTTTGCTTTTATTTTAGATTTTGGGTAAGTTTAAATTCCATTTGTATTTGGGGGGAAAAGATGTTTACAAGCAAAACTAATGGGAAAAAGAACAAAGGGGTGAGGGGACAGAATTAATACTAAAAGAGGAAATGGGAATAAGGAAAAACACCAGTGCAGAAACGTGAAAATACTGGAGCCAGGCTCAGAGAACCAGAATCCCTTGCAGAAGTATTGTTAAATATCAGAACTGGGGGCTCCTGGGCGGCTCAGTCTGTTAAGCATCTGCCTTCTGCTCTGCTATCTCTACTCAGTGGGGAGTGGGGAGTCTGCTTTTCCCTCTCCCTCTGCCTCCCCCTCCCCACCACTCCTGTGCTCTCTTGCTCTCTTTGCTCTCTCTCTAATAAATAAATAAATAAAATATTTAAAAAATATATATCAGCACCGGTTGCTAAGAGAGGTGAGGGAACCTCCCTTTCCCAGAAGCCTTTAAAAATAGGATCACATCTGTTGGGATGGGATAATGGTGGTGCTGCCTGAGGAGACAGCTGCTGAGGCAAACCTACAGCCTGGTAATGCTGCCACTTCTATTTCTGATCAAGAGAAGTAAGAGATAACTTA
Source organism: Eumetopias jubatus (assembly GCF_037043125.1). Lineage (NCBI taxonomy): Eukaryota > Metazoa > Chordata > Mammalia > Carnivora > Otariidae > Eumetopias > Eumetopias jubatus. The sequence continues at coordinate 22,914,072 of NW_028274812.1, read as the reverse complement.
CTTCAAGTTGGGCAAACTGGGACTGGTAATGTCTATCATTTTAATTTTGTTATAAAACTATTTTCATTGGGTTCTGCAATGCGAAGGTAGGTAATTAAATGACTCAAGATATAGTTGAATTTACAGCAAAGGCTCAAACTTTACTTAACCATTCGTAATATTTCCCCAAAATATTATGAAACCAAAAAGGCACTGAGTTATGTCCTTCCTTGGAAGAAAGTTATAGATAAGGCAAGGTACAGAATCGCATTTTTCATTTTAACTAAATAGTACTTGTATCCAGGAGATTGAGGTTACAGGAGAGCTGTTACTAAAAATTAGGCTCTGCCAGACCAGTACCCCAAGAGGTAAAAAGATATTTATTCTCTGGAAAGAATACAAGCTTTGATCTGGTATATCCACACTGCTCCCTCCATCATTGACATTTTATGCTAATCTATCAGTCTCTTTGCCCCTACTCCATCTAATTGCACATATATTCATTAAGCTCCTACTTTTTGCCAGGCACTGTGCCAGTAATACAAAGAGAAAAAGGTCACAATCTCTGACCTTGAGGAATGCACAATCTAAAAAAAGGCAAGCAAGTAGGTCCAGGGGTGGTGGGACCTAACAATAATGTAACTTTGGAGCCACATCTTAAGAAAAAGAATACAAAATTACAAATACAAAATTAAGAATGGAAGGGAATATTTACTGCAGAAAGAAAAGAAATCACAACAAATTACAAAAGTTTTAAAATTCTGACAAATTCCAGAAACATCACAAAATACAGGGGAAAAATATTTATTGTTTATTAAGTGCCTGAATCACATCTATAATTTTATTAGTACTATGTTTTGACTGCATATTAGTGACCCCAGGACAAGAATTTGTTATATCATTTTCTGTAGAAAGAATAAAATGATAATTCAGTCATTCCTCTGTATGCTTGATCAAAATGTGTTTTCTTTCTGGTTCACAAGTTATTCATAATTATATAAGCAAATTTTCAGGATTGTTGTCAAGCACAGAGAAACCCCAATCAAACTTCTTTCATATGTGAATTGTAAGAGCTATAAGATTTCAGGGCATTACAGATTTTCTTGTATGTGAATAATTTTAATCTTTAAATTGATGATATTATAAATCAGCTTGTCACTGGTGTGCTGTTGTGAAGATACATTGTGAATATGATTTTATCTCTGTCAATGTCAGTATTGTACATACAATTAGAAAGAAATTTAAATATTTTTCCAATACGTTCTTGTGATTCGTTCCACTTCATTAATTAGATTATCAAATAATCTAATAGCCTACTCAGTACTTTAATTCAAAATTTATCTCTTCCTCTTCATGAATTATTGCTCTTTATCTTATCTGAAAAGTATTTTTATTACAATTTACTGCTTGATGTCAAAATAACACATTGATTTTATCTCTCAATTTTCTTTCATATTCCATTAATTTTCATCTGGATTTAGTCTCAGTGCTTTAAAAAATTAATTCACAGGTGATAAAAGAAGTACTCTTCATATATGTCCAAATCAGAAGTTGTTGATTTCTCAGGTTATTTTTAAGTCTAAAATTTCCAAAGCATCGATCCAAATTGCAGTTAAAATAGAGTATTTATGCTCTATCATCTTTTTGAATAAACTTCTCACATCTTATTTGTGTTTATGTTTCTCTTCCACACCTTTGAAAATATATTTTAGAATCATTATACTGCTGTGTAGCACATGGCAAGATCTCAGCAGCTTTGGTTTGGGCAAACCATGTTGTTACCCTAGACTCTTGAAAGCAACATCATTGGCATTTTTAAAAATTGAAGTATAATTACCATTTAATAAAATGCATAGATCATAGTGTTTAACGCCCTGAGTTGTGAAAAAACCCATGTAGCCACCACCTAAAACCAGAGAGAGAAGAGCTCTACCCCGGGAAGTCCTGCTTGTCCCTTTCCTATCACCCTGACACCCAGAGCAACCATTTTCTAATTTCTTTTACCATAATACATTTTGCCCGTTCTTGGGCTTCATGTAATTGGAGTCATACAGTATGTGACCTGTGCCTGCTTTTATTTTGCTCCGTGTAACGATTTTGAGGATCAACCATGTTGTTGATCTTGGTAGTATGTCTTAATAATTTTTCTGTTCTATTACTGCGTGTTATTCCATTGTATAAGTATACCGCAGTTTATTTCATCCTCCCACTGATGGACATTTGTGTTCTTTCCAGCTTGGGGCTATTACGAATACGGCTGCTTTGAACATTCTTGTACAAGTCTTTGTGTGGACATAATATGTTTTCCTTTCTCTTGAGTGAATACCTGAAAATAAGATTGCTAGGTCGCAGGGTAAAAGCATGTTTAACTTTATCAGAAATATGGCATGTGTATTTAAAATATTCCATCTGGGGGCGCCTGGGTGGCTCAGTCAGTTAAGTGGCTGCCTTCGGCTCAGGACGTGATCCCAGAGTCCTGGGATCGAGCCCCACATCAGGCTTGCTGCTCAGTTGAGAGCCTGCTTCTCCCTCTCCCTCTGCCTGCCTCTCTGCCTACTTGTGCTCTCTCTCTCTCTCTGTCAAATAAATAAATAAAATCTTTTAAAAAATAAAATAAAATATTCCATCTGCAAGGAAAACACAAAAACAAAACATGTGACTGTTGCACAATACCAAAATGTCAATGAATTTGGGTTTTGTAAAGACAACTCTTCCTCCACCTGTACTGCTCACCTGTGACTTCTTGTCCACCTTCATTCACTGATACAGCTGTGCAGAATGACTTGCTGTATGAGTATGTGAGTATGTGACTCAGTCTCTTCCCTATAAGTCTCCCTACAAGGTACTTCCTCTGGTTGGCTGCTCTTCTATTCTCCTTTCTTTGCCCTAACTATCCTTTAAGACTCCACTTAGTCATTTTTCATTCTGGGAGGCCTTTACACCAACTTCCTCCAACACCCAATCACCACCATCAAGATTGAATGAAGAGTCTCTCCTGGGTGATTCCATAGAAACTCATGTTTTCCCCTAGAAGCGTTTGGTTATTTATCTGTCTTCACCACTGGGCCATAAGCTCCCCAAGGGTGGAGTCCTGTTCACTGTTAGAATCTAATGCCTAGCAAAGTTCTTGACCAAAAGTACGTGCTCAACAAATATTAGTTGAATAAATGAATAAATACTTGGACGGCCTTGTGTTGCTGCTGGGAGTGGAGAGGTTTCTTTATACCTGTGTGATATTCAGGTGGAAATAAGCAGCTGGAATATAGGTCTGCAGCATGAGTATTGGGCTTATGGTATGGGCAAGAGGTGGGCTGGTGTACAGATATAGGAACACTGCTTCCTTTTGATCATATTGTGTGTAGGACTTCAGAATTTGCAGTTGGATGAGATAACCTGGGGAAAGGTGCCATTTTTTTAAATAATGGAAGTGACAGGAGGAAACCAAACTGTAGTAGATTATGAAATAAGTGGGATGAGAGGGAAGTTTGCATTTTTTATGCAAACAATATGGACAACTAATTCAAGAAGTATGGTGCTGTGATTTCAAGTAGGGCAATGAAGGTAATATCCTAACAGGTAGATGAGATTGAATAGTGCTATGCTGTTTCACTTTTATTTTTATTAATTCAAAGGAAAAAAAGCCAATTGAGTCTATTTTCAAATTGAGGGAGTAGAGTCATTGGAGAGATGATATATTTTGAAGTATGATTGTCCAATGAGAAAATCTTTGCTTGTACAGAGTTTTTGCTGAGGTCTCACCCCATTCAATTATGATTTTTTTTCCATCCTCAGTGACCATATTTTCACTTCAAGGCTTTGATTAGGATTGGAAGTCAGAAGTGTTTAAGTGGCTCAAAGCAGAAGGCTTTATCCACAATGAGTAGAATTGAGTGAAGGCTGCATGAGAGGTTTGGATACCCACCAGGAACTCCATGTGCTTGCTCCACTTCTTGTACTGGAGATCTAATAATGCTAAGAGAGACCATCGCATAATGGATTCTAGATAATGACATTTTGGAGCTGGAAATAAGCTTAGAGACCATGTTGTTCAGCATCTCCCAGACTTTATTTCTTGGTCAGGACACAAAGACGAAGACATCATCACTTCTGGGAATCCTTCCTCAGGCTATGAGTAAGTATCTCTTTTTTAAAAGTCACAGGCAAATTTTATGTCCTCCTCCCAGAGTCTCATAATGTTTATTATTAAAATGTACATATTAAAGCCTCTGAGAAGTTCTGCAATAAGTTGACTTATTTAATCTTGGTTCACAAAATAGTTTCTAACCTTAATTGGAAGTTTGGACACAAAACCTGATGTTTGAACACAAAACCCCGATGCTCTTATTTAATGAACACCTATATGCATCTTACAGAATCTACTTTGAGGATCACTAATCTACTCTAAAACTTTCTTTCAGATAAAGGTCTCATTCCGTGTCCTTATCACCTTGTTTGACCTATCTAAACTTAGTAGAAATAGTTTTCTCATCTTTGTTTATTGGGATCATCTGGGAAGTTATTCTCATCCATATAATGTTATTTGAGTCTGCAATTATCTGTAGCTTGACTTAGCTGGAACATCCAGGATGGCCCCCTCTGATGCCTCATTAGGGAGAGCCGAAAGGCTGAGCTAAGCTCTGGACGCTGGCGTGGCTGGGCTTCTCTCTGTCCATGAGGTCTTTGGGACTCTAGTTCTTCACATGATTGTTCCACATGATTTTCCCCTTATGGTCTCTTCATAGAGTCAGCAGATGACTTACATGCTGGTTCAGGGCTCCCCAAAGTACAAAGTCAGGAGCTTCTAATACCTTTTTAAGGTGTAGGTGCAGAACTAGTACACTGTCATTTTCATCAGTTCTATTGGTTACCTCAGTCACAGCGCCAAAAGGATCCAAGGGGACCCAAGTGGAGCAAAATGAACTCCATCTCTCCATGGTGATAACAAAGAATTTGCAGTCAGATTTAATCCACCACACTTCTCATAGGCTTTTGGCATCTTGTGAAAGAACCTGCTTACTGACACTGGAAAAGTCCCCGTGTAGCTTTAAGTACCCAGGCTTCTTGGCACCACAGAGATGGCTGAAATCCATTGGTGTCCTCCCTGATACCCAGAATCAATGGCTTAGGCAAATAGCCAATAGGACCCAGATCCAACATATCAGGTAGGGGGAAGTTTGAAAGACACACACCAATTCCAACAGTCTAAACCAGAGGCTGGCAAACTACATCCTGTGGACTAAATCCACCCACTGTCTATTTTTGCAAATAGTTTTGTTGGAACACTGCCACACCCATTTGTTTATGTATTGTCTCTGGCCATTTTTGTGCTACAAGGTCAGAATTGAATAGTTGTGACAGAGACCATGTGGCTGCTAAGCTTAAAATATTTACTGTCTGTCCCTTTACATAAAATGTTTACCAACCCCTGGTGTGTAGACATCTATAAGCATTACAAGATGGCAGTTGACCTTCTTCTGAAATGATTCTATCCATATATGTTAGTCAGTTCGAACTGCTATAACAAAAATACCATAGACTGCTTAAACAATAGAAATTTTTTCTCACAGTTTTGGAGGCTGGGAAGCCCAAGAACAACATGCTGCCTCATTTGGTTCCTGGCTCACCCTTTTCCTGATTTGCAGAAAGATGCTTTCTTACTACATCCTCACATGACAGAGACAGAGATCATCTTTCTTGTGTCTCTTCTTTTAAAAGCACTAATTCCATTCATGAGGGCTCTACCCTCATCACCTAATTACCTCCCTAAGGCCCCACCTCCTTAAATACCATCTCATTGGGAACTAGGGCTCCAACATATGAATTTTGGGAGGACACAGGCATTTGGTCCATAGCACCAAACATTACGAAATGTAGAATATTGGCAAACTGTGAATTACTTTCCATGGAGACAAAGAATTGTCGTACGCTGTCGTATGCATCAAATCGTTCATTGTTTGTCATTGCTGATTGTATTCCATTTTTTATCCATTAAAATCCATTCCATTTTTATCCATGGACATTTAAGTTTGCAGTTTTTGATCATCACAAATAAAACCTCTATAAACATTCATGTACACGTTTTGAATGGATATATACTTTTATTTTTCTTGGGTAAATATCTAAAAGTGAAATGGTTGGTTCAGGTGGTTGGTATATGTTTAACTTCTTAAGAAACTGTCAAAATGAAAAAAAAAAAAGAAAGAAAGAAAAAGAAACTGCCAAGATGTTTTCCAAACGTTTTAGACTTCCATCAGCATTTTATGGGAGCTCTTGTTCTGCTACATCCTTGCCAACACTTGGTATAGTTAGTCCTTTAATTTCAACCACTTTAATGGGTATGAGTGGTATCCTACTGTGATTTACCTTACATTTCTCTAATGACTAATGATGTTGGGTATCTTTTCCTATGCTTATTAGCTGCCCATATATTTTCTTTAGTCAACTGTTTGTTGAGCACTTTTGCCCATTTTCAAAAATTGAGGTGTTTGTTTCATATTGTTGAGTTTTAAGAGTTCTTTAAGTATTCAGGATAGAAGTTCTTTATCAGATATCCGATTTGAAAATATGTACTCCCATTTCATGGCTTGTCTTTCATTTTCTTTTGATGAATAATATATCCATTTTTTTCTAATGCTTTTGGTGTCATATCTAAGAAATCTTTGTCTGATCTAAGGTCACAGAGATTACCATTTATGTATACTTCTCAAAGTATAATTGTTTTAGGTTTTGCATTTAGACCTATATTCCATTTTGAGTTTTTTAATACAATGTAAGATATGGATCCAACTTCATTTTCTTTTTTAGCATAAGGATGTCCAATTATTCCAGCAATATTTATGAAAAAAATGATTCTCTTTCCACTAAAATGCATTTGCTACTTTGTCAAAGATCAGTTGTCTATATCTGTGCCAGTCTATTTCTGGACTCTCTGTTCTGTTCCATTGATTGTGGCCATCTCTCCTCACACTACTGTCATGCTCCAATATAGCTGAAGAAACTGAGAATTCAAAATTAAAACCTGAATATAAGTTAGTCTGAATGTATTTGGTGAGATGAAAGGGTAAAATATATTTTAACGGTTTGTGAGATCTACTGATAACTTTTAAATATTTAGACTAGAGTGAGTGGCCCTTTTTCTCTGGGCCCCACAAATGTGATAAGCCTGGCAGGCAGATAAAAGGAAGAGCACTAAATAGGCAGATACAACTTACTTTAAATGTTCTAGTCTGTCAACTTAACAAATATACCATCTCGGAAGGGTCAGATACATAAGAATTATTCACAGTAATAATTGTTGGACTATAAAAGTTGGGGAAAATGGCAAGAGATAATCTGGAGAGGGAAACAAAAGCCAGATCATAGAGTATTGTAAGCCATAGGAAAGATTTTGGAGTATCCTAAGAGTTATATAGAGATATTGAAGGATTTTCAGTATGAGGCTGACACAATCAGACTGGCCTTCTCAAAAGATTAATCTAACTGCAGAGTGAATTTAGGATAAGGGACAGACTGGGATAAGGCTAGGTAATATTAGTAATTACTTACCTATCTCAGTAATCTCGGTGAAAGACAATGATGTTTTGGACTAGATCAGTGATGATGAAAATGGAGAGAATTATGTATGGGTGAGGGCCACAGGACCTAGTAGAAGAGACATAGGAATTAAGGATTCAATTCCTCAAGCTTTTGGCCTGAGCAGTTGAGGGGATGGCAATGTCATTCAATGGCATAGGGAATTGAGGTGGAGGTTTGGGGGACATATGTGAAAAGCACATAAAAGCTTTTCACAGTGTTGACATATAGTCATTGTGTGATATAAATAATAAATAAGTGAAGATGTCAAACTTGTTAATTTTTTCAACTATTTTTATCTTGAGGATGAAAAAGATAAGGAGAACTTCCTCTATGATCGAGGAAAGCCTGAATCAATTGCTGCTCTCATTAATCCATGTACTCCTGTGTAGATTTGTCTAGAAATGAAGCAATACTATTATTAGTGAAATTTTATTTTGTTCTAGACTTGCTTATTGTATTCAGCAAGTCATAGTAAACAATTCCAAAATAAGAGACTCACTGCAGTAAAAGTTTACTCAGTTTTATAACATCTCAAAGTGAGTTTGGTGGTTTCCCTTGGCCAATTTTCTGCTAGCTCAGGGAATTCAAGCTTCTAATATAAATGCCATCCAATATTATCTAATCTAACATCATCCTTAAAGATGTGACTTCTGAGGGCATCACATTTATGTTAGGACTAAAGGATCACCCAACATATTTTAAGGGCAAGGCCTAGAAGCAACTTAGATCATCACTGCCCACATTCCATTGAGCAGACAAAGTCACATTCTCTCAACCCAATGCAAAGGAGCTGGTAAATCCAGACCCCACATGTGCACAGGAACAGGAACTAGGATCAATGACCATCTAACTAGCCTCTACGACACTTGAAAATCAAAGAACTGTTTCTCAGATAGGTACTCAAATAACAAATATACAATACCAATAGTCAAAATTTGTGCTCCCATGCACACTTACTGTTCCAAGAATTTATCATTAGTTTTATAATGGCAAATTGAGATCGTACTATTCTGTTCTATTCATTTAAGACACTTTGTTATTTGGAGGGCAGAGGTTTAATTGCTTAATTCTTGCTTCATTCTTTTAGAGGAATTCAAACCTCTATGCTGAATATAATACTTAGTGGTGGTTCTTTTCTCTTGCAATCAGTTCTATGGCAATTTGCTACCATAACTACAGAAAAGAATTTGATAAAATGAAATGGAGACCTCCAAGAGATGTATAACACAGATGCTTCACATTGCAAAATCTCTAATGTCATTATTGAAAAGATAGTTTTTTAGAGATATTCTTATTAAATAACACCAGGCATAATAAATAAGCCTTTTTTTTACTTACTATCTTATGTACATATATGATCTTATTTCATTATCACAACCACCCTAATATATTCTCTCTATTTATCATAGCAGTACCCAGATTTTCTATGAGGTGCTCACCTACTCTCCAATTCCTACCATTTGGGTAGAGCTGACTCTGCTTTCAATTTATGGGGTAGGCATTTGGCCTAAACCAGGCTAATCAAACTTCACAACTGCCTGATTTCAATGACTGTTTCAGAGATAAACACAACATCCAAGTCATGCTAAGTGGGAGACATTGCCAAACAATGATTGGACTACTGTTGTAACAGTTGAGAAACAGACTGGATGTGAGCTGGAATTATTGGAGGCCATCTTGCCCCATGAGGAGAGCCTGCCTGAGAGTTGGTTCTAATAGAAAGAAAATAAAGCAGAGACACGGAGACTGACTGTCTTAGTCTGTTTGAGCAGCTATAACAAAATACCATGAACTGGGTGACTTTTAAACAACAGCAACTTATTTCTCTCAGTTCTGGAAGGTGGAAAGTCCACAGTTAAAGGGCTGGCAAACGATTAAGGCGCCGGCAGATTGGGTGTCTGGTGGGGACCCATTTCCCAGTTCATAGATGCCCTCACAGGGCAGAGGGATGAGGGAGTTTTCTGGGGCCTTTTTTATAAAAACACTAATTCCATTTATGAGGTTTCTACCTTCATGACCCAATCATCTCCCAAAAGCCCCTCCTCCAAATACCATCACATTGGAGATTGGGTTTCAACATATGAATTTTGGGGCACACCAACATTCAGTCCACAGCAGTGACTGCATCCTAACAAAATTTTTTGAACTAGGACCAAGCAACACTGATGCAGAACCTACTCCCGGACTTCTCACGTACAAGAGTCAATGCATTCTTTTTCTTTCCTTTTGCCATTTTGAGTTGAGTATCTCGTCTTTGCAGCCAGAAGAGTCCTATGCTCTTGGGCAGGCTGTTAACATTTTCCCTACTTTATAGGAAAATAAACTGAGGTTTAGAGACCCTCAGCAAGTCACTGTAGCTTGGCCTGCACTTAGTAGTGCAAGTAGTGCAAAACAGAAAGAAAACCTGACTTCGAGGGCAGTGCTCTAATTATACTTTATTTAATTAAGATTCTTTTTACGTTTTAAGGCACTTTTTCTTCTCTATCAAGAATGAAGAAAAAGTCTTGTCAAGAGAGAATAATTACTGCACGGTATCTAGAGAGCTCAGGCTTTCCAATATTCATTGGCAGTTGTTGTGTAGATTATATTATTATAAATATGAATGCCAAGTCATTCTTAAGAAACAAATAGTAAATTTGAGCGTCTTAGGAGCCATGCGAGGGTTGCCTCTGTTCTGTTCTGTACTTAAAATGAAATTTGTTCTACAGTTTAGCTCTAGGTTTGATCTAAAATCGGCAGAAAAGGTTTGCAATACTCACATGTGTGCCTCTTTTGAAATCTAGTGGTTTTAGAAAAAAAGCATATATGTACTGTATACTTCAAAATAACTAACAGTATTCTTAATGGGAAAAAAATCCCATTTTTTTTCCTGGAACTGAGAATGGAAAACTCAGCTGCATACCATTCCAGTTCAAGGATCTGTAATCTTAGACCATTGAAGAGTTCCTCTTTCCAAGGAATGTTTCTCTGTGTGGTTTCTAAGCCTCCTGACTTTCTGCAAAAATTTAGCATTCCCCCAGGAAGCTTAAGAGAAATAACAATGTAGGAACCTCATAGGTCTTGTTAGGTTTTCATGTCTGACACATAGTTCTCCTATTTTTATCTATCATACTTGATCACACTCTTGTCTTCATGTGATTTTACTTGGTCGTCAGAACAAAATGAAGAGCTATAAGGCAGTGATAAGGATTTCCTCTCTCACAACAAACTGAGAATAAAATTTGCTTAGACTCAGTCATAGATAATACGAAAACCTGTGGATAGCCAAGTTGTTAGGAATCCCATGTTGTACTTTACTCGTTTAATATTAATAGTTCTAGTCTTAATCAAACTCTATGACATTCTAGATGGTGTCCACCTTAATAAGATTGTCTCCTAATTGCCTGCCTGTTCCTGATGCCCTCTGCACCACTCATGTGAATAAATAGCCCAAACAGGCTAGAGAAGGAAGGTGTTCTCCCCTTCATGCAGTGTTGAGAATAATCCTGAAGCACAACAGAAGGACATCCCCATACTGCCGCCCAGATTTTCGGCTCGGAGATGAGCCCTGTACTTGCATTTTGGCAGCCTAATCATTGAACCTCTCTGAGCCTCAGTTTCTTTAGCTGTAAAATAGAAATAGTGATGCCTTCGCAGGGGGTGTGTGAAGATTAAAAGCCTAAATGTTCTCTTAAACTTACTGTTAAGGAAAAAAAAGTAAAGTAAAACTTTATGTGAATATAAAACATTGAAGATAATTGAGATTTTTAACTCCTCCTCCGACATACAAATTATGGCAAAATGTATTCAAAATATATTCAAAATCCAAGAACTGACCCAAATACGGTCACACATGTAGAAATAACCTGTGATCAATTAAAGTCGAGTTACTAACAAGCAAAACTGTACAGTTAAATTGTATCGGCTATTATAATGAAACATACAGATAGATAGGCACACACACACACGAAGTTTCAATATGCTTAGCCAAATGGAGAAACCAGGTTTGAGAAAAATTCATCTCCCACAGGTGAGGACGTTAACAGTAATTTCTATGGCAGTAGTCTGATGGTTCATCTCTCAACGACCATGGTTTCTTAATTAATTTGAGACATTTTAATTAGATTCTTCCTCACTTTCACTTCAACCCAGCATCTCTGGGTGGGATCGACCTCCGCTCCCCCCACCCTCAGCACCCCCCACTCCAGCCCTGGCAGTTGCCTGATAAATCGCCACCAGGAAAAACACTTCATCAGCTGACCACAAGGAGAATCAAGAGGCATTAGGACGGAAATAGAATTTGTCTTTGTTGTCCACCATTTGGCCTCAGTTTCTTGGTTCTCATTACCCTCTTTTTTCTAACCCTTTCCTTCTCATTCCCCAGAGCCGCACCCACCCTGCTCCCAGGAATCTCATGTCTTCATGCTGACAGCTCAGCTGAGCACGCCTCCCTGAAGGCTGTCGCTTCCAAAATGGTTACTACCTTTTTTCTTCAGCTTCCTTTTTCATCCAGCTCGCATCGACTCAAACCTGATGATCTCAGAGAGATGTAAACAGAAAAGCCAACTAATCAAGGCTGAAGTGTGAATAACTGCTTTTTCTTTCCTGGGATTTTGCATCTTAAGCATGTTAACCCATATTCAACTACAATTAGTGGAATCCCCAAGGAATTTACAGGGGACTGAGGTTACACGGTGGGGATATATGGGCAACAGACTTCTCTTCATTCTTTTAACTTTTCAAGTCACATGGAAGCTCCCTTCCCTTTCTGTGAGGGTCAATCTCTAGAGGCTCTGCGTTTATTTCCCAGGAAGAGTTACTGCTTAGGGATTAGCAGTCACTTCTGGCTGCCATCATGAGTCTGACACCAAGAATGGAGCTTTGTTCATGGAGCATGAAAGCAGCTTGAAGAGTCCTGCTGATTGGCATAAACCCATGAGGAAATAAAAATTTTTCATTCGTGTGCGTGCGCGCGCACACACACACACACACACACAATGTAGGGTTTTTTTCCTCATTCACAGGCAGACACAATTCCAGTTGCATTGGACACTATTTCATCTTTCTGATATTAGAATATAGAAAAATACAGGTGTGACTGGGGCTTGGTTAAATCCTGAATTATCAAGCGGCATGCATAGATGCTACAAGCTTCAGGTTTGGTCTTTGGGTAACTTACTCTCTAGAGGTCTCAGAATCTTGGGAAAAATGAGTACTCTGTGTAAATGTTATTTATGTTTGCTGAATATGTGAATTTACAAGGATTCTTTTTAGGGCAGTGTTCACAAATTGTTGCAATGTATCATTTTTGTTAATTGCATTGTATACACTTACACATAATTTATTGGTAGAAATAAATTGCGTTTATGCTTTATTTTTTTTTGCACCCCTTTCCTGGGATTTAACCAGGAACCAGGAAGATCAAAATGTTCTAGGAACATAGAACCACATGTTTCCTCAGTCTGAGCACAGAACCATGAAGGTAGCAAGACCTGTACATTACGTTCTCAAGAGCTAAAAGGAAGGAGGGATTTACCAAACTGCTTATGTGAAAAAAATTATGAGGTAGGCCTTGATAGAATAGCCTCAACTTTCTTCAACGTGGATAATCCACCTTTTGCCTCCACAATACTGCTAAAACAATTCACAGACTAATTCACCAATTAATTTCTAACGGTCATGTTCTAAGGCCTCATTTTAGTCCTGACAGTATGCAGTTGGCACATTCTCTTATTGACCCTTCAGTGTTGAGGTTCCCATCCATTGTCTTCTACTCTCACTCTTCTTCAAAGTTCTCAAGGTGGAAACCCACAAGCTGGATAAAGTACACAGGTGTATACAATTTGGGCTCAATAGTATTGCAAGCAAATTTAAGAAACAATATATAAAACCTGAAATCTTCACTTATTCATTTGGATTTTCCAAGTTTTGAAAAATGGAGATATCTGACAACCCTAGACCAACATTTATGCAGGACAATGATTAGTCGGAAGTAAATGGAAGCTGCTCCATAGAGATTGGGCGCTTGGTCTCCAGTTGCCACGGTCCTCACTTCTACTCGTTGCCTTAAATCCCTGACCCACCCCTTTAACTCATTCACATACGTGAGCATTTGCAACTATTTCTCGTATATTCACCCTGTGTGATTTCATCCTTTCTTGTGGTTTGAACTCCCTGACTCTAAAATTCAACTCCAGAACACATTTGTAAACACCAAATAATATCTCTGTTCCTCTAAAATGTACTCATAGATTCCTCATTCTCAACGTCCCAAACCAAGCACATTATTTTTCTGATAAGCCACCAAATTTGCTTCTCCGCTAGTTCCTGTAGAGTTAACAGCATTGCCATCTGTTATGGTTAGTTTTATGTATCAACCTGCCGAGGTTCTATTACCTGATTATTCAAATAAACACTCCTGCTGAGAAGGTATTTTGTACATGTGGCTTAATATCTGCAATCAAATGACTTTAAGTAGAGGAGATGATCTTTGATAATCTGAGTGGGCCTCATTTAATCAGTTGCAAAGCCTTGAGAGCAAAACCACGACTTCTCTGAAGAAGAACTTCGGCCTTACAATAGCAACAGCAACTCCTGCTGGAGGGTTTCCAGCCCTTTGGCCTGCCCGACATCATTCCGACTTGCCAGCACCCACAATTCCGCTGCTTCTGTTTCTCTGGAGAGCGCTGACCTATAAGGTTCTAGGTAGTTCTGCCATTGACACCTTTGCTACAAGCATTTTCACCACAAAATGAATTGGCCATAAGGCAAATCTGCCATAAAAGATAAAAATCACACACACACACACACACAAAATAGAAGAGGGACTTAATGTCCTTTTTAATAAAGAACATAATGAAACATGAAAACTTCATGTTTAATAATAATTAATAAATAATTATTAATTTATTCCTGCATCTAAACATGTATCAGTTTTCCAAATACTAGGATGCATATTTGTTACTGAGCTTTGTGAGAGCCTATGCTGTTGTTTGTTCTTGGCATATCGTCACATGTCCGTTGATAGACATCCCGGAGTTCCATTGGAAATGTGGAAGAAATGCTAACACTGTCATGCATTCGTAACTGAGGTTTGTTATCATCTTAAATGATACGTTATCATTTCCCATATAGTATGCAATATAGCTTTATACGCTCTTAGTCACACTTTCAGAGAGTTCTATCACTGTACTTCTTAAGTCGATATATGTAGTAGTTAACTACTCTTTTAAGACCACTGTGTCTACTCGTCACTGTATAGACCATAATGAGGGCTGGTTAAGATTTGTGTAATGTAAAAAATGGGAACTTTGTCAATGGAGAAATGAAACCAAACTGACAACTAGCTTCAGTACAGTAATTCTGCTGAAGATGTTTGATTTGTAATGGTGAAACCAAACTGTCTCCCCGTTATATTATCTTTTATGGCAAAATTGCCTAACGGCCAATTAGTTACGTGGTAAAAATGTTTGTGGTAACAATGTTTGCAGTGAAAACGCTTGTGGCAAAAATGTTTGCCGCAAAGATGCTAACAGTGAAAATACCAGACACACCTGATACTCCATCCACCTAGACAAGCAATGTTAAGAATATAAGAGACTTCCTTAATGCTTTCTCCTTCTTATGGCTTTCATCAGTCACACCCCTTTCAAGTTATTCTTTAAAATAATGATCAGATATGATCTATAATTCTATAACTCAGATCTTGTCCCTATTGCTTAGAGATCAAAATCTAGACTCCTAAGTAGGGTACATATGGCTATTCATTTTCTGGTTCCTGCGTACTTCTCCAGACTCATCCCTTTGCTGAGCTACCTACTTCCCTTGTACTTACTGTCCAAATGGAAATGCTTCCATGTTTTTAACATGCCTTTATATTTTATTCCTCTATGCCTAAGCTGCTCCCACAACCTGAAATATCCTTCTTTATAGAGCACCTGGCAAAAATCTACTTAACTTTCAAGACATGGTTGAAACGTTTCCTCTTCTGTGAAACCTCCCCATCCTCCCCTTTTCCCAGTAGAACTGACCACTCTTCCTTGGTACCCCAGCCTCCCCTTGCATGTCTAACCGATGTAGAGCCAGAACACAGGAACGTAGTTCATTTGCTCATTCATATGTTTGTCCTGTGTTAAACCGTGAGGCTTAATTCATTATGTAATTTAGGAGAGCCTTGTGGCAACAACTGCTAACGACCCCATCAATATCCATTCTCCTCTTCCGCAATAAGAGAACTTCTACCTAGGCACCTGGCCAGCTAGAACAAAGGTTACATTTTCAGCCTTCTCTACAACTTGGTGTGGCTATGTGACTGAGTTCTCACTGATAGAATCTAAGTGACAGTGTCCTATGCCAACATCTAAGAACCATCAGAGGCAGTTGTCACCAGCTCTTTGCCCTTTATACTTCCCTTCTCCCAACTTACTGCTTGGAACATGGATGTGATGACTGAAATTCTATCTTGGTTCTTGAAAAAAAAAAAACCACTCTTGGCATGGTCAAGTAGAAACCTGCAGGAGCCTGGGTCCCTGAGAACTTTGTACAGCAAAGCCGCTAGACCAGCCCTAGCTTACTCACCTCTGCACTTTTACCCAGGGAAGAAATGAATTTTCACCATATTTAAGCTGCTTTTTCAGAGAAAGCAGTTATATCACTCCAACCAAATATAATTCTAATATATGAATGGTTCTGGCAATGTCTTCAATCAACACTCTTTAAGCTTTTAAATTAGGAATGATGCCTAAAGATTTGTTCCTGGGTTCCAGTCGGAGAGGGGCTCATAATCTCAGATTTGAGCTGGCTGGGTTTCAAAGCTTGGGTGCAGTGTTTGCATGTGGGCTTCCTGCATTTCAACCTATGGACTTGGACTTAGTTTGAGCTCCGCTCCCTGGGGAACCCAACCTTTGATATATTCTGCTCCACTTGGCAAGTATCTGACTGACAAAGCCAGCTCCATCTCTGACAAGTAGGGATGAGTTAGCAAATCAAACAAGGGGGAGGGTGGCTAGGTTAGAGCCAAGACTGAGGTGAGTTCAGAGGCCGTGAGCTGAGTGAAGTGCCAGCAGCATGGCAAAGAATTTGAGCCCACACTTGGCACACTGGAAAAGCAAGACCAGGAGAAAAATATGCCAGACTGTTGCTAGGGTGATTTGATTTGCCTTTTCAAAGACCTGCTTATGCCCAGATGTGTTATGACCCAGCATGACCCCTTTCCAACATGGGTATAGGAAATAGACACTCTCAAATACTCTGTGGGAGTACAAATTGGAGAAAATGTGACAAGTCCCTTAAATATTTTAAGGGACTAGGAGCCAAAGATTTTTTTAAAAGAGGGTAAGGAGCTCAGAAGAAACACTGGAAACACATGTCTTTGTAATTTAATATTGTTCAAAATGTCTTACTTAGGCAATAAGACAAACAGACCCACATTCACATATATCCTCTATTCCCAACAGTAGTAACAAGAACTAAATTTAGCAAGAAACACATAAAACCCATATAAAGAAAACTACTATTTCATTGGAGTCTGTATGAAGGCTAAAATTCTCTCTCTTTGATGATGCCATCATTCTGATGTACAGAAAACCAAGAGAAATAACTGATAGCTTAACACTAGAGATCAGTAATATGGCTAAAAGTAAAGGAAATACATAGAAATAATTATACATTGGCAATATTAATTACAGAATGTAATGGGGGAAAGGTAGAATTTAAATCAATGAATAACTGATTGATTAATCTATAAATAGTTTTGGGAAATTTTGATAGCCAAAATAGGAAAATAAAATTATATTCTTTCCTCACATGGCATACACACAATCCATATGATTTAAATATGCAGATAAAAGGGTGCCTCGATAGCTCAGTTGGTTAAGCGTCTGCCTTTGGCTCACGTCATGATTCCAGGACCCTGGGATGGATCCCCGTGTAGTGGAGCTCCTTGCTCTGCGGGGAGCCTGCTTCTCCTTCTCCTCCCTGCTCATGCTCTCTCTCACTATCTCTATCTCTCTCTCTCTCAAATAAATAAATAAAATCTTTAAAAATATGCAAATAAAGAATATGAAGAATAAAATATGGGAGGTTTGGAGCACTAAAACAAAATATAGGAGACTATTTTTTGATATGAAAAATGCCTGTCGAGACCCTCAGTAAAAAGTTCAAAACTAAAAGAGATCTTGACAGTCAATGAACGTGTGTATGTTCTCCCTCTAAGTAGGCCCTATCCTTTGCCAGCCTTTCTGTTCTCTTATTTTATGGATATTTTATGGATATGGCAGGCAAAATCTGCCTGGCTTTTCCTGACATTTGCATACATCTGAACTCATTTGACGAGATTACGTCTGGCTTTATAAAGAAGTGGGGAGAAGGCAGAAAGAGAGACAGAGAGAGAGAGACAGATGGAGACACAGCGAGAGTGATTTACATGGAAAAGAAGGAAGACAGTGATTCAGATGTGGTGAGGGCTGCTTGGGGCAGCGCCCTGATGAACCAGTCACTAGCTCTGGGGTCACAGCTCTTTAAAGATCGCTGAGTGTGGTACGGAAACAGCAGAATCATCAGACAGCAAGGGACCACGAGGCCTCGGAAAACCAGTGTCTCTGCAGTAGCCCTGGGGACAGAAGCCTAGAGCTCTCTGCCACGCTATAGTAGTTTACGAACCCTCCAGGGACTTCTCAAGACCTTGTGGCTTGGCCTGGGGTCCGAATTTGAGGGAGATCCCCAATTAGGGTGTAATTTAATCTCCTCTTCCATGTGAACAGGATAGGCCTCTGAGTCTAATTTGTTTGTTTTAAATAAATAAAATAAATGACATTTCTTACATACCCAGGTTTGAACTGACTTGGCTGCAACATTGTTAAGCAGCGTGGGGAGAAACAGACAGCGCAAGAAAATAAGCGTAACTATGCAGGAGGCCTGTTTGACAGTATGTGTCAACATATAAAATGAGCATGCTTTGTCACTAGCCATCTTAATCCCAGGACTTCACACCAAAGAACTTAACCTTATTGAGTCAAGTAAATAGATACACTGCAAAATTGCTTATAATGGCAAAAAGATTTTGGGAAATTCTGCATGCTTTTTAGGAGACTGATTAAATAAGTTATGAAATAAATCATGTACATACATACAATGGAATATTCTGAAGCATTAAAAGTGATTATATGCTCAAAATCTTTGGTCACATCTCTCCTGCCTTCCAATATCAGAGCTCCTGGCTCTCAGGCCTTCAAACTCTGGGACTTACACCAGCAGACCCAGTTCTCAGGCGTTTACCCTCAGATTGGGAGATACACCATTGGTTTTCCTGTTCTGAGGCCTTCAGATTCAAAGTGAATTATACCACCAGGTTCCCTGGTTCTCCAGCTTGTAGATGGCAGACTGTGGGGCTTCTCGGCCTCCATAACTGCATGAACCAATTCCTATTATAAATCTCCTCTTATCAATATCTAATATATCCTATTAGTTCTGTTGCTCTGGAGAACCTTGACTAATCCAAGTACTGATACTGACACGTTTCTCCAAATAAGTCATAGGTTCCCAGTGGACATCTCTCTTGTGGGGGCACCAAGCCATACCCTAGAGATGTGCAGCAAAATACTTCAGTGAAAATTCTCGAAGGGTATGATTTCAAGAGATTTTTACTTTTTCTTGTGCTGAACTATATTTTAAAATAAGGAACATGCATTGTTTTCCCAAAACCCATAGAAAAAAAAAAAAGAAAGGAATGTTAACAACTAGAGTTTGCTGGGGTGTAGAGAATTGAGAGTTTCATGTACCATTGGTATAATTGAAAATTGGTAGAGCTTTTTGGAGGGCAATTTGACAATTCAATTTCTAAGAATGTATCCTGTGGGAGTATTTATATCCTTGCACAAAGATATATGCCCAGTAGTGCCCATTATAGGATTGTTTGTGGTGGCAAAACTGAAAAAAAAATCACTTTTTGTGGTCTATGTCTTCTAGGCAAAGTCTCCTTATGATTCTAGCTTAAGAGTAGGCAAACAATTATGTATTACACAACCATGAGAAACAGGGGAGAGGGATCCTTTTCTGTATGTTGACACAGATAAAATGTTACAATATACTGTTTATTTAAAATAGTAAGTGAAAAACAGTATGTAGAGTGTGATCTTATTTAACATTACTACAGGCATGCCTCCTTTCATTGCAATTTGCTTTGTTGCGCTTCACAGATGCTTTGTTGCGCTTCACAGATGCTTTGTTTATTTATTTACTTTGATTTTTTTTCTTCTTAAGGGAGAGAGTGGGTGGGGAGGGACCGAGGGAGAGGGAGAGAATCTCAAGCAGGCTCCGCACCCAGTGCAGAGCCCGAGTGGGGTTGGATCTCAGGACCCCGAGATCACAACCTGAGCTGAAATTAAGAGTCAAGCATTTAATTGACCGAACCACTTAGGGGGCCCTACACTTTTTTTTTACAAATTGTTTTGTGACAACCCTGCATCAAGCAAGTCCATCAGCACCATTTTTCTAGAGCATTTACTCACTTCAAGTGTCTGTCACATCTTGGGAATTTTTACAGTATTTCAAACTTTTTTATTATCCTTATGTTCATTATGGTAATCTGTGATCATTGATTATGACTCACTGAAAGTTCAGATGATGATTAGCATGTTTTAGGAATAAAATATTTTTAAATTAAAGTGTGTATATTTCCTTTTTAGGCACAGTGCTATTACACACTTAGTAGACTACAATATAGTGTAAACATAAATTTTATGTGTGCTGGGAAACCAAAAAATTCATTTTATTCACTTTATTGTGCTATTCACTTGATGGCAGAGGTCAACCGAACCTTCGATATCTCCAAGTTATGTCCATATTTTAATGTGCTCAGAGAAAAATCCCAAAGGATATCTACCAATTGGTTAGCAATAATTATCTCTGATGAATGGCATCACAGAATTTTCACTTCCCATTTTATACATTTCTACATTGTCAGAACATTTTACAATAAGCATCTATTATTCCTATCATAAGAGCGGAAAACAATGACTTTTTTTTTTTTTTTAAAGAAGGAAAAAAAAAAAAACCCACAGAGAGAGGCATTGTTCCAGAGCTGGGTCTTGGGCCAAGATTTAGACTCTGCTGCACAGCGGTAGACAGGACCTTACTCAGCTGGAGCTTGTGAATAGCTTGATTGACATTCTCTGCCTGGCCTGGGCTTTCATTCATCTAGCATGGCTCAGCTGGGAACCCCCTTGAAATGTCCATGAAGGGGTCTCTCCTGCTGTGGGTGTGATATTGGCCATTTCTTAGTTTTCTGTCTAGCCAGAGAGCCAAGAATGCTACCAACTCTGGGATCAAGCTCTACCCAGCTCATTATTTCCTAGCTGTGTGACCTGGAGTAAGTTATTTAACCTCTCTAGGCTTCCTACCTCGATGGTCGATTTTGAAAATGAAGCTAAAAAACATGTAAAATTCCTTCCCAGACATTGCAGCATAGTAAGTATGTAATAAATGTCAACTCACACCCTCCACCATCACTGCCACTCCTTCTTTCCCCCTTTCACATTCTCTGGCAGGTGGAAAATTTAGAGCAGTTGTTCCCAATGGGCGCTCTGCCATTTTCTTGGTGGCCTTTGATAAATGGGGGCCGCCATAATGAAGAAGCTACTGCCTTTGACCTGATCTGTGGGCAGGATCCAGGAACGCCAGATGTCCTGTAAGACAGGAGACAGTCCAGACAATAAAAATCATCTTGCATCTCACATAACTTGTCAATGTCCCAGAAGGTATTTGTATAAGTCAAAAACCTATTTATATTATCTGAGTTTAGAAGTTAATTCCATTTTATATAGCAACACTGCATTTCCCAGGAGGAAGGTTGTATTTTGTTTTGCTTGGATTTTACCACTGTTTTTTTTTTTTTTTTCAAAATCACATTCTGACAGTAGTTTCTCTTCTATGCTGTTTGAGTCTCCAAATAAAACATACCTCTAACCATCTGCCTTTGCAGTAGTCACAAGTTGGTTTGGTCTATAGGTACAACCATCTGACTACATCTGACTACTATATCTTATAGAGTGCTCATTCCTAACTAAGCATTTACACAAGGAAATCCACACTAGTCTATTATAAATTATTTTTCTATAATGTCTTTTATATTAGTTTGAATATTATATTGAGTTTTTGAATCTATGTGTATGCAGATTGTATTCTTTAGATGTATGTAGATTGACTTTTATTTTGGAATCATAAAGGCAGCATTACAAGATAGTTATTACAAAAAGAGGAGATGGCAGTGTCTGGAAGAGCACAGAGTTCTTCAATTGCATCAATAATCCCAGAGGAGAACACCTCTCCTGAGAACTTGGGTGGGTTCAAGAACTGCATGCTTTCAAGTGTAGAATAGTGATATTGACAAAAATTCAGGCATCTCACCATTCCCATTTCCACAAGGATTGTGAATAATAGTATAACAAGCAACATTGGTCCCTCTGGAGCCAGAACCAAGGAAACCACAGGAGCCAGAATAACTCTTAAGTACAGTTAGAGAAATGGAATAACCTTGCTGTCCTTTCTAGTTTGTTGAACCAGAAAGCAAGAGATAGGTCATGAGTCTGTAGATGAAGTGAAAGGCAAGAAGCCGGAGAGGTCAAGTCCATGGAGGAGGGGCAGTGATGGAGACAGTTGCTGGTAGGGGGAGGACGAATGAGGAAGTTGGGCAGGGAATAGGGCAAAGAATGTGGGGCCGTTTTGGCCATAGCACATCTTTATTATGTGGGCTAGGCTCCAGCGGGCCTGCTAGACTTGCACGCTTCTACTGAACACTGACTACTCGTTGCATGGTTTATTAAAGGTGTCATCTCACATTTGAAAGAGAAGAAATTAAGACACCTGACTTCCTCAAGTTTCTATGCTCATGGGCCAGAAGATGGATGAAAACCATAAAAATAATTGCCAATAAATAGACCATTATTTCTCTTCTGGAATACTCTGTTAGTTTATTTCTGTGGGTGACTGAATGTCTTCCTTCACAGACTCACTGAGAACATCAACGCAGAATGACCCGTGATAACCAATTATGAGAAAATAAATGATTTCCAAGACATTCCCATGACTATGGGAAGGAAAGGAGAGTAGAGATACTATGTAGTGGGAGAAGGTGAGAGAGAAGAATCTCTCAATCCTTGGGCATGTGCGTTGAAAATGGGCCAATTAGCCTCGCCCTACTGCAGAGACTCTGGGGATCATGCCAAACCAATTTCTCAGGCTACAGAGAGTTTGCAGGAGTGACATTAGCAATATCAGTAGTAGTATCAACAACAAGAAGAGCATGTGGAGTCCATAATGTAAAAACATAGTTCCATAGTCTAGTTCGCTGTAAACGGTAAGACAAATTTGAAAGCAAGATTTGCTGAGGACGTGCAAAATGGATGTGTCGTGCCCAAAGAATAACACACTCTTTCTGTCAAAGTGAGGAACTCTATCAGAGGAGAGTGGTGTGAAAAATCATTCTGAAGGAGGAAATCAGAAAGGAGTTAGGAAGATATTGTATGCAGACGGGAAGTAGAGGTTTATTAAGGATATGAAATATAAGACAGGATGTAAGTCAGGTGGCTCTTTGAAACATTTTGTCTGTCACTTTTGACACATCCAGCCTGTCACTCTTCATATCTGTCATTTTATTTTATACATATATGTACATATTTTATAAATATATATATTCACACACCTTGTGAAATATAGAGAGATACAACTGGGGTACGAGCCCATAGTTAATGTAGTGAGGGACTCACCCTGATAATGTGGCAATAACAGCGTAGACCAATGCTGGAGAAGCCTGGAGGCTACAAGAGAATCTTG
Organism: Eumetopias jubatus; assembly: GCF_037043125.1. NCBI lineage: Eukaryota > Metazoa > Chordata > Mammalia > Carnivora > Otariidae > Eumetopias > Eumetopias jubatus. The sequence continues at coordinate 22,890,711 of NW_028274812.1, read as the reverse complement.
GAAGGGCACCTATCCTGGTCCAGGATAGTCACAGAGAGCTTCCTAGAAGAAACTGTGTCTAAGCTGAGATCCAAGAATGAGTTGAAATTTACTGGAGAATGAGAGTGGCAGAAGGACAGGGAGATTATGTCCTACAGAGGCGATAGCATTTAGAAAGGCCCAGAGAGAATAAAGACTCTTCAAAACCTAACACGAGGAGATAAGTGGAGTGGACTGGAGAAATAGGCTACAAAGGTAAACTGGACCCAGATCATAGCAACAACTTTTTAAGAGTTTACATATCCTAAGAGCAATGGCAAGACATCAAAGGCTTAAGTAGGGGAGCAACATGAGCAGATGAAAATCCCCTCTGGCTGCAGTGTGAAGAATAGACTAAAAGGAAATAAAACAGAACTGTATAATTTTAATACATTTATCTATTTAATTCGCATATGCGGCTCATCTACAATTCCCTATTTTCTAAGTTCCAGCTCTAACTGGCCGATGTGAACCCAATATATCACTGTACTTCAAGCATTTTTTTTTCAAAAGATATACCTATATGTCCTGATTAACATATTAGGGAAGAATGAAACAAGAGCTGTAGAGAATAAAATGAGAAGATTATAATCGATGGAGTCTCTTGAAGGAACGAGAAAACAATTTTAAGTGCAAGATAAAAGTTTAGCTTCCCTGGTAGATCTAGAGCCTTAAAAAGTCTTGCATTTATAACACAGGTAACAAATACTTATAATTCAGAGTGAAAAATAAAACACTTTAAAGGGAATACTGGGAAAGTTTCGTAGAAGAGGTGGAATTTTGTCTGGATTATTTTTAAAGAATGAGCATGAGGACCTGGCGTGAGAGATGCAAGAGAACAGGTGCTACCACAGAACAGATTAAACAGCAAGACCAGGAACGAGTGTTAACACCAGTCTCGGGGCAAATAAATTTAGAGATGCAAGGCCACTGAATTTACCTAGAAGAATCACTGTTAATGGCAAATGGAAGACAGAAAAACCAAGGAATTGTGAAATTACCATGAGAGATATGGGGGTGGGGAAACAAAAGAAGAAAGCAACAAAATACGGATAGATAGGGTTTCAATAAACTGCGATTGAAGGAAAGTAGTGAAATATTTCAAGGGGAGGGATCCTCTTGAAAAAGAAGGGGCAAAAGACACAATAAGGATAAAGGGTAACTTTTGCTTGGAACTGTGGGCATAGTGCTGGACAATTGCTGGTCCCTGACTGTCCCCACTCATCGTATCCTGGATGGAAGAGCATTAAAGTCTTGGAGCAGGAGGGGGAAGGACTCCAAGTTCTGATTTAAGAACTCTCACAGGTGGATAGATTAATGTCACGCAGGACTGAGGACAGGGAGACCAACCTGGTTTCAACAACCCAAACACTATGTGAAAAAGGCATCAATTTCATGGGTCTCTGAATATGGGAAGGAAAGGAGAGTAGAGATACTATGTAGTGGGAGAAGGTGAGAGAGAAGAATCTCTCAATCCTTGGACATGTGAGTTGAAATGGGCCAATTAGCCTTGCCCTACTGCAGAGACTCTGGGGATCATGCCAAACCAATTAAAATGTCAGCTTTGTAGATATTTGCATCTATTAAGAATGTCAGTACTACGTCACCGGTCCTTATAATAAACACAACACGTAGCATGGAGGCCATGAGATGGTACTTGTGGAAGGTGTGGGTAAGAAATGTTTTTCTTTGAATACTTGGCTTTGGTGCTGTTGAAAAGCAGAGCTAGAAAGCTAAGTTATTATTATTTGGCCAGAGATTTATTTATCTTTCTTATATGCAGTAAGAGCTAACCATATTAATGGTTTTAAATAGCCTCAAACAGTTCAGTGATTCTAAGAAAAGCTAGTGAGTTCATACTAAGTAGATCCATTGGTGTCTTGATATGAATTAGCACAGAAGTCCACAAACAAATCCTTTGTTTTTTCCACTTTCTCCATGATGGTTTCTAATAACTCTGCACATGCTCCTCCACCTTTTATCCTTGCCACACATTGGCCAAGGAGTATCCAAAGTAGTACATCCATTACAGGATTCTTTTCTGCATCCCTTGAAGCCTATGCAGAAAACTGACAGAGAAAAATAAAGAATAAGCAGATTTCAGGAATCTCCTGGGTGGGAAGCTTTGAAACTTGGTTTGAGTACTAATTTTAAAAAAACAACTGAGAAGCGTGGCAAGTTTCTGAACAAGATAGCAAGAATTAAAATGGGATTTTAACATTTAATTATAGTTACTGTCATAAGGTAAATGGGGGAAAGACTGGAGAGATCTATGGGAGCTTCCAAGAAGAAAGCTTCTATTTTAGTCTGTTGGGCTGTTATAACAAATTACTACAAAACACTACAGTCTGAGTAGCTTATAAGCCACAGAAATTTATTGCTCACAGTTCTGGAGGCTGGAGTCCGAGATCAGCGTGGTAGGGTGAGGGCCCTCCTCCAGGTACCAGACCTATTGTATCCTCATGTGACAGAAGGGCTCTACCTTTTCCTGTCTTCAGACATCTGGGCTCCTGGTTCTCCAGCCTTTGGACTCCAGGACTTACACCAGTGGCCCCCTGGTTCTCAGGCCTTCAGACTCAGACTAAATTATGCCTCCAGCTTTTCTGGTTGTCCAGCTTGCAGATGGAAGACTGAAGGACTTCTTGGCCTCCATAGCCACACGAGCCAATTTCTATAATAAATCTCCTTTATCCTATTGGTGCCATTTCTCTGGAGATCCCTGACAAATACAACATCGTAGCAAATAAAATAGAAAATAGGTAGAGTTTTGGAATTTTTCTTGGTGCCCAAAAGAAAAGAAGGAAGGAAAAAAAAGGGTTATCGAAGATGTTTCAGATCCAGAGGTAGCATAATTTGAAGCTATGCCATGTAAAAGCATGAGGACCTGGCGTGAGAGATGCAAGAGAACAGGTGCTACCACAGAACAGATTAAACAGCAAGACCAGGAACGAGTGTTAACACCAGGCTTGGGGCAAATAAATTTAGAGATGCAAGGTCCCTGGATTTAACCAGAAGAAATCACTGTTAACGGCAAATGGAAGATAGTCAAAGGGAGGAAAAGCATTCAAGAAAAGCAAAGGAATAGTGAAATTACCACGAGAGATATGAGGGTGGAGAAACAAAAGAAGAACGCAACAAAATATGGCTGGAGCTCAGAAGATATTCAGAAGTATATCAATGAGAGAGAAGTTAAATTCGAAAAGCATGAGAAAGGGCCAGAATCTCTCTGGTTGTTTTAGAATGCCTGCTACTTTTATTACTCTATAAAGTATGACTTGTGGAGCCTTGAAATTGTTTTGAACATAGCATAATAGATGGGGGGAGTGCACGGTCTCAGCACACAGCAACTCTGTCCTGTCATCAATCCACAAGAAGGACAAAGGCAGTGCCACGGATGCAAGGCAGGAGGAGAAGCTGATGGATGAGAGTCATCACAGGCGAGACGGACACAGTAATGGGAATAATGATGAAAGAACAGAGGAAATAAGTGTGGAAGGGAATAAACATTTATTTCCTAATATGAAGCAGATGCTCTAAATACATTATCTCGTTCAGCCTTCACCAGAGCCTCGAGGAGCCCACATCACCGAATCGCCTTCTTACAATTGAAGTAACAAGAGGTTAAATAATGTGTCCAAGACCACAGAGATGCAATGGATCTGAGACCGTATTCAGAACCTAATATCACAACATTCGTCTTCCTGGGATGAGCAAATAGCATTCACAGGATAGAAGAAACAAAAGGAAAAAAGCTAAGGGGAAATTATTAAATAGAAGAAATCCTAGAAATGTGATATTAAAACATGATGACAAGCCACCAGTCATCAAAGTTAAGAGTGTCACTGGACTGCTATGGGAAATACCCCTGGACTACTAAGGAAATAGTATCTATTTAAGAAAACTTAATTTTCACGGGTGGAATGGTGGGAAGAGTCTTATATTAATCAACTGAGACATAGTATGAAAATTGTAAATAATGAAGCAAATGCCATGTTTCCTCTGGCAGAAAAATATGGCCAGATTGTAGCAACAGTACAAGAATTATATGAAGGAGACCCTCCTGGAGAAGAGGCATCTCTCCCGCCCCATCCTTCTATCAGCCAGACTTTTCTCAGCAACTCTGATTTGGGGAAATAAAAACGGCAGGAAATTCAGCATTTGCTCTTGGCAACACTTGCCTTCTTTTTCGGCCACCCCCCCCCCCACATTTCTTATTTGATCTATCCATTATATTATGTATCCACATCTCAGATCCTCAATGGATATTTTCAAATAAAAAACCACTAGATAGTAGTGTGAGGGTATCTCCCTCACAAGTGATTTTCTTAAGCGCCATGACTTTTACTCCACGTAGAATAAATAAATCAATAAAATGTAAAATGTGTCTTCCTGGACACAGCATTTCTGAAAATTGTTTATTTCATGAGAAATGCGTGACAGATGGTATGAGTAGTGGTGAGGCATTCAAAACAGTACAAAGTTTCCTACTGTTCTGTCAAATGTTTCCACTCTCTGTTCCATCCATTAAGGGCTGACTTATTTTTCCTCCATGAACTTCAGCTTGGCTTTTTAAAGATAAATAATGCTTTTGGTATTCATTTAAGATTTTCTTATACTATTACTGGAAACCTCCACCTGAAATGTAATTTTCACATGACACAGAATAAGTGGTTGGAAGCATCTACTATAACCTCAATCATCAGAACCCATAAAGAGTATGGTACTCATTGGTCCAAGAGCATTCCTTAAATTACTTCTGATCATTGAAATTATTCAATTCATTGTGTAGGTCTGTGCATAAATAATAGTTAAATATGTTTAGTTAAAGAAAAAACTATAAAATTCTAAATGTTCATTCCGTTATTAACAGTTTTTAAAAACAATACCCATAGAAAATTATATTACCTCGAGGATAATTAAATTAGGCTTATCCTATTCTATTGGATAAACAGTGAATGTTAGTCTCCTTGAGGTCCACTCCATTTTCTGACTGCAAATGGGTAAGTGCATACAACTGGAGTATGTACACTCTCACATGCCTATGTGTGCGCACACATACAACTTCCAACAAGATACTGTTTACTTCGGTCCTGCATGACCCGGATGTCCCAAGCTTACTCCACACTACTCTCTCATGCAGTTTGTGTTATTTCCTCTTTTGGAATCTTTTGAAGAATAATTTTGAATAAAAGAAAACCCGTAAGCACGTGGATAGTGATGTTTTAGATGGGCATTTCGGATGGCAAGTGTATCATGTTTTTATTCTGCCCGCTACTCAGATCCTTTATAGAATCAAGTGACTCAGCATATGCTGATCTATGGTCAAAACTGAGATTTATATCACCTTATCAGAAAGACTATAATCTCTAGTAAGAAACAAGAAAAAGGAAAGATATTTAAAAGAAAAACCCCAATTAAAGGCCAAAGACTTTTCAGCAAAACTGTATCTGCCGAAAAGTAGAAGAACATCTTCAAGGTTATTCTGTAAATAAATTGACTCTATTTGGCAACCTTCATCAAATGGAAAGTACTGCAACTCCTCCTGCCAGTTTTCTTGTGTGCAACTGACCAATGCTAAATAAGAAACAAACCCCAAACTCCTTTGCTTTAATTTTTTTGTCTGGCCAGCAAACCAACTTAATGAATTATTTTATTTTTATAGAAGAGATTTGCAAAGTAGATTGCCATATGTAATTTCTTTTTAACCCAGCACTCAGTAGCATAATTGGCTAAAATTTTGTTGTTGATAGAATCCTAATGATAATTACAAATGGAAGAGAAAACGGGCATATTGAAATCTGAGTGATTTGAAGCAGCGTTTTTAAAGCCGTAGCAGAATAATTCTGCTATGCAGACTTGCCTTCTAGCCTCCTTTTCTCCCAGAATTCAGATTTGTGGCAAGCACAGGTGGGTACTTCAGCTTTACAGATTTAATTTTCATTACAGGTTAATGGGGCGGGAGTTTGCGGGGAAGGGAGTGAGGGAGAGGGAGAGAGAAAGAAAAGCAGCTTGCAATTGGAGCATGCTGCATGGGGCCAGCAGTCCAGAGAAGACATCAAAATCACATTGTTCTGACTTCCAGGGTATGTGCTAAGCTAAACTCTTAGGAGAAGAAAGAAAATGTGAGTTCTTTTTTTTTCTGAAGTTCACCACCTATTTTCATACATCCATTTAAGAAATATGTATCGAGGGGCGCGTCGGTGGCTCAGTCTGTTAAGTGTCTGCCTTCAGTTCAGGTCATGATCTCAGGGTCCTGAGATCAATCCCCACAGCAAGCTCCCTGCTCTGCGGGGAGTCTGCTTCTCCTTCTCCCCCTCTCCCCGACTTGGGCACTCTCTCGCTCATTCTTTTTCTCTCAAATAAAATCTTAAAAAAAAAGAAAGAAATATGTATTGAGTATTTAATGCCAATAATTACAAAGTTATTAGCCTAAAATAGCAATTTCATTACCAAAGGGTAAATACCATCATTAAAGAATGGCATTCTTGGGTTCTGACCTTTTGTTCTGATAGAAGGATTAAGTAAGATTCTGCTGAGACTAAATGCTGTCTTGAAGCAAGGGAGATAGGACCATCATTAATTATCTTTGACCATTTGTTTTGGTCAAATATGCTAGTTAGGATCAAAATTTAGCTCAGCCTCTCCATTCCCCCTTCAACCAGATGTTCAGCTCAAGTTGTAAAATGTCGACAAATTCAGATACAATCCTTACATATTTTCCATTCAATCAGGATTCCCACTGTCCTTAGAACGAAACACAAGTGCTTCTCCAGGGCCAATGAAGTCTTCTACAGCCTATCTTCACTCATTTCATCTCATACTACCCTCCCTCACTACTCTTCAGCCTCTCTGGTCTTATTGGTCTTCCCATAACATTCTGAGTTATTTTATTTTATTTTTATTATGTATTTATTTCTTTTCTACATGCACTGTTCCCTCTATCTGAAATACTCTTAATTCAATCTTCATGGCTTAGCTCAAATGTTATTTCCCCAGAAACCGTCCCTGAGAAGCTTCCCTTGAGACCTTCCCTGACCTTTTTACTGACTAGCGCCTCACCCTGCTTTATTTTCTTCGTGGCACTTATCTTTACTTGCAAATTCTTGTTTCTTTGTTTGTTGACTTGTTTGGTGCCCATCTTCTGTTGCTAAAATGTAAAAAACATGAAAGCATGAACCTCACTTCTCTTCCCCAATTGCTGTGTTTCCCATGCCTCTGATGGTGTGTGCCCCCTGTTTGCTGAATAAGAGGAAGTTTAGGAAAAAATCCTTGATTGAGATCTCTGTTCACAAGGCCTCTGGTTATTGGAGCATCATATCTCTTCTCTGTTTTTCAGGTCCTGACAGTTTGTCACTCAGTTCTAAGCTGTTTTCCCAGATTTGGGGATCCCACCTCACTCTAACTTCCGGTGCTTTTGTCCTCTGACCTTTGCTCATTTCCTTGGCACAAGCCCTGTGGCTGACTTTAATACTCCCTCTGCCGGATGCTCCCAGCCAGACCCTCACGGATCAACTTAATTTCTCACCATGGCTTCTAATGCCCGATGTAGTTATGGGAAGATAGAAGAAAAAGCCTGGATTTGAGTCTGAGTCTCTTGCCACTCTGTGACCTTTGGGCAAATCATTCAAAACATGAAACCTTGCTGCAGCAGTGTTTTCTGAAAGGCTGGATGTGGGATGGAAGAGAGAATGGGAAGGAGACTCCCAGGTGTTTGACCTGAGTAAACAGAGTTTTATTTACCCAAGTGGAGGTAACTTCTGGGGCAGAAGGCCTGGCTGGGGAAGAAGGGCACAGCTGCATTTGGGAGGTGTGAATTTCAAAACAGCAATTAGACATACAAACTTAGAAGGCAGCTGCTATGTAAGTCTAGATGTTAGGAGAGAGGTCTGGGCAAGAGGTACAATTTTAGAATCTTTAACATACTGGAAGTATTTAATGCCTCAACACTGCATGAGATCACCTACTGTCACCTACAGCAATAAGAAAGAAAGAAAGAGAGAAAGAGAGAAAGAAAGGAAAGAAAGAAAGAAAAAAAGAAAGAAGGAAAGAAAGAAAGGAAGGAAGGAAGGAAGGAAGAAAGAAAAAAGAAAGAAGGAAGTAAAGAAGGAAGGAGAGAGGGAGGGAGGAAAGGTGAGAAAGAAAGAAAGAAAGAGAAAGAAAGAAAGAAAGCAAGAAAGCCTAAAGTCTGAGGCCTGGGCCCGCAAACATTTAGAAGCTGGTGCACTGAAGAGCAACCAGCAAATGAAATGCCCATGAGGGAAAAGAAAATCCAAGAGAATGTAAGGAAATGATAAGTTTCCTCTAAAATTTATTTTATATATAACAACTTTAAAATATTTATTAAGTATACAATCAGTTCGAGACACTTCAGTTTAACAAAATGAATCAAACCTGTCATGAATCCTGTCTTCAAGGTAACAGTAGTCTGGTAGGTGAATAGATGTCTACAGATTATTCAAATTCAAGGTAAAAAGTGATGTATGAGTCACAAATAATAATATAAGATTTAAAAAGTGTGGTTACTAAATGCAATGTAGTATCCTGGATTGGATCCTGAAACAGAAAAGGATATTAGTGGAAAAACCAGTCTGTCCCTACCTAGTGGGTCTTGTTTTCTTCCCTGGTCCATGATGGGGACACATAACGTATCATTACAGCCACTCTGACCCACCTCTTTTGACATGGGACTATTTTGACATCACCTTACTCATGTTACAGTTTCAATTCAAATGCCCCTTAAAAAAATGAAGTCTCTCTTTCTTTTTCAGGGACTTTTGAGCATTTTATTGGAAGAGCTACTTAGTACTGACCCTTTCAGCCTTGAAGTAAAGCAGGGCCTGAAAAAAGACGCAGTGTTGCAGAGGTGAGGCATTCAAGGTCTGTCCTCACTATTCTAGGACCTACTGTTTGTGTAAGGTGTGACCATAATCGCTTTCTTTGGTTTTTCTGAATGGCTTCTTCATCGTGCTAGTAACTTAACCATTGTGTTGCCATAAACATGGAAGGAAGTGAGGTCATGTAGTTCAGGGCCTGGAATAAAAGAAGTGCCTAATGACATTGGCATTATGCTCAAGAAGATGTTTCTTCCTAAGAGGAGAGGTTGTGTCTTATTCATCTCAGAATCCCCCATACCGCAATGCTTTATGCCTGTCAAGTTGAATACTCTTAGGAAAAGATGAACAGCTTGTTGAGAGATCTTTCAATCACACTTGAGAACTGTGCTATATTGCTAGTCTTCAGTGTATAGAAATTGGAATGTTTTGTATTGTAGCTACCTCAGCATTAAAGAGCTCTTATTGTATAAATTTTACGTAAAGAAACTAAAGATCAAAGGGGTTAAGTGATTTCTCCAAGAGTATACAAGCTGCCTAGCAGCTCTGATACTCTTTTATTTCCTATTTCACAGAAGGTAAGCCAACATGTATTAAATATCTATTCTATGTCAGACTCTATCATGGGTACTTTCAAATAAATATTTTTAATCTGCAGGGTGCCTGGGTGGTTCAGTCAGTTAAACCCTTGATTTTGGCTCAAGTCATGATCTCGGGGTCATGGGATTGAGCTGGTCATCAGGCTCTTCACTGGGTGCAGTGTCTGCTCCAGATTCTCTCTCCCTCTCCCTCCTCCTGTTCATGCTCTCTCTCTGTCTCTATGATAAATACATAAAGTCTTTTTTTTTTATATATTCTTTTTAGAGATTTAAAATCAGCACAAAGAGAAAATTCTTCAATCTGATCTTGGTATTTGGATGCTACTTCCTGCATTTCACCCATTTCAGCCCTGACTACTGAATTGTATTTTAATTGTGAGCAGTTAGAGTTGAATGCCTTGGCCTTAGAATGGATAGTGGCCCTAAATTTTAGCTTGCTGTCTAATCTAATTAAGTTCCTAAAGTCATGTGACAAGTTACAGATTACCTTCTCTCTTTTCTTCATACCTGCTTTCTCTGCTATTCTATGACCAAGTAACTCAACATAAGATAACTCCTGTCATTGGGGTACCTGGTTAGCTCAGTTGGTTAAGTGTCTGACTCTTGGTTTGGGCTCAGGTCATGATCTCATGGGCCATAGGATCAAGCCCTGCTTTGGGCTCCATGCTCAATGGGGAGTCTGCTTCAAAGGTTCTTTTCCTTTGCCCCTACCCCCCCTCAAATAAATAAACAAATCTTAAAAAAAAAAAAGATTCCCTTCCTCTGCCCCTCCCCCTTCTCTTAAATAAATAAATAAAATCTTTTAAAAAATCATTTGTTTATTTGAGAGAGAGAGAGCGTGCGCATGTGCACGAGAGCACAAGGTGGGGAGGGGCAGAGGGAGAAGCAGGCTCTCCGCTGAGCAGAGAGCCCGATGTGGGACTCCATCCCAGGACCCTGAGATCATGATCTGAGCTGAAGGCAGATGCTTAACTGACTGAGCCACACAGGCACCCCAATAAATAAAGAAATCTTAAAATAAAAAAGACAACTCCTGTCACATTCAATGAATAATGTCATTCAGGTCAAAGACATTTGCTTCCTTCTAGGTGAAAATTGTACCTAATTTGGATAAGATATAGTGGCACAATATGTGATAAGTGTGGCAATATATGGTGAAGGAACAGCACAATTCCCTAGTAATTTCAATGCAAAATTGTGTGATTCTGTGCTTCATTTCTACAATTAGAGGTAGAAATGTGTCATATATATATTTACCATACCATATATAGATAAGCTTGTCATACACATGACATATATATATGTTTACCATAACTGAGTTTCATCTCATTTGTAAATATTAAAAAATATTTTAAAAACTCGACATATTAGTCACAGTATTGATGTCATCAAAATGAGTCTGTATTGTTTCTATCATATTTAAAAATTAACGATATTTTATAAAAACTGCATTTCTATTTAGACTTAATATGAAAGAGTACTTAGAGTTGAAACGGTAAAAATCTAAATACGGTGGAAAGCTGTGACATAAATTGTTTCTGATAAAGCCTTGTAGAATTTAGGGCTTGTCCTTTGTGTTCATCAGATTAATTGTTAATATATAGTAATTTCATAATTATAGTCTTCCTTTCTTATATTTTAAGAAGCACATGAATGGTTTAGAGCATAGATCTCTTCTTTAGGTGAGCAGAGCATTGTTACATGCTCAAGTTATTCCATTTGATCAAGGTAAGACCTATTTGTTCAATATCTTCTCTTTCCTTCTGAAGAATTATTTTTTTTTCAATGAATTTAGTTACAAATATTTGTTTTATGCATGCTAATTTTCTATTTGCTTACCGCCATGCTTTTTGTTTGGCCTCCTGGGTCCTCATATGGATGTTAGGGTAGATAGATGGATAGAGATTTTTATTGAAACTTGAGGCTTTCTAAGTTTCTTGAGAATGCCCTTTATTACTCTTCGGCATAATGATGTTATCCTTTGGGCTGTGGGCGGCTTACAGAAGAAATAACTAAGGATATGAATAGAATAAGAAAACATTGTTTTTTAAAACCGATATTTAAAAATGCATGAATGTCTTCTATTGAATCATGTCACATATATTTTGGTCCCAATATATCATAATTTCTTTTTTTTCTTTTAGATTATTTATTTATTTATTTGACAGAGAGAGAGAGAGAGAGAGAGACAGCGAGAGAGAGAACACAAGCAGGGAGAGTGGGAGAGGGAGAAGCAGGCGTCCCACCGAGCAGGGAGCCTGATGCGAGGCTCGATCCCAGGACCCTGGGACCATGTCCTGAGCCGAAGGCAGACACTTAATGACTGAGCCACTGGGGCACCCCACCAATATATCATAATTTCAAAGCAATTGCTTTACTGTATTTCTTTCATAATTTGCCTACATGCAATGGTCTGCTTAATCTTTTGTTCCTATAATGGTACGGGAGAAGTTCCTTAAATTCCATGTTTTCCACAAAGATTCCTCTGACAAAATTGCCTCTTAAAAAGAAGCCACCTTCAATAAGGCAACCAATTAAATTCCCCATGAGGTCGAGACACATGGAAATGCTCCCAACCCTGGCTGACTCCTGCCTTTCCTTTCTTCACACATTTTGTTCTTGTTGTTCATAAACGTCTTCCCAAAACTGTGCAGGCTTGCCAGGAGAAGACCTGATTCTGTTATGTTTAGTACAAACTCCCAGTTAGCACATTCCTTCTAGTCTTATTCCAGGAATGAAATTCCATGTGTCTTCATTAAGTTGTTTCATGTTAATCCCTTCACTCACTGATTCGTTTATTTTTCCAACAAATTTTTATTATCTGACTGAAATGTGTCAACCACGATATTTTAATCTAGACATGAAATAGGGATCAGAGAACTTTCCAGCCTTCATGGACTAATGGTGATACAGGTTTAGAAATAATCAAAATATAATGTATGATAGATAAAAGTGTTAACTGTTACGGAAGTACAGAGGAGGAAGTAAGAAACTATATTTTGGGTGAACCAGGAGAAGCTTTCCGGAAGAGTTGGGTCATAAAAAGTGTGTAGGTGCCCATCAGGTGGAGAAGAAGAGCAGGAGAGGAATGACAGAGCCAGCAAGTCAGAAGAAGAATCTAGGCATTTTCTCAAAGAAGGTATACAAATGGCCAATAGGTACATGAATGAGAGGCTCAATATCACTAATCGTCAGGGAAATGCAAAGCAAAACCACAATGAGATATCACCTCATACTGGTTAGAATGGCTATTATGGAATAGATCAGAAATAAGTGTTGGCATTATATATTTGAAAGTTGTTGAGAGAGTAGAACTTATATATCACCACACACACAGGGAACAGTAATTATGTTAGAGAATGGAGGTTTAACCAACCTGTTGTGGTTATCATTTTGTAATACATACATGCATCAAATCATCACATTCTATACCTTAAACATATATATTTTTTATATCAGTGATATCTCAATAAAGTTGGAAAGAAAAAAGAGAAGTGTCTAGGAGAATAGAATTCAGCCAGATACTGGAAGCTCTATATCCCAATCATCTTGAGGACATGGGGGATTCCTAAAAGGTTTTCAAGCACAGACTGAAATAAATACACTTAACATTACAGTTGCCTCTACATAATATATATTGTTTTCCTTTTTCTGATACAGAATGTTTGTATGCTGTTTATTTAATTTGGCTATTGTTTTCTTTAGATATGACTTTATTGATGTTAGAAGTCTTAGCAGCCAAAAATGGTCCAGAACCTTTTCTTGTTTAATTAACTCTTTCCCTCCAAGTGCCTAGTAAGTACTCATAAAATTCTGCATGATGATAGGAAAGCTGTCCCTTCTTGGAAAAGAGTTTGGTTATTGGGCCATCAAGATGCAGCTCGTCTTTATGCTTATTTAATGTAACTTTGACCTTGAGAGCATTTCAATGTTTTATTCATTATTTAGTTCATGAGTTTGATATGGTCTCAGTTCTTGTTTAGGTCCTGCCATAAGGAATTGAATCATAAAAGGGAAGCAGAAAGCCCTCTGCAGTCTATAAAACACAGAGGTCAGTCTGGGGAAAAACAGGTTTAGGAAATAGTGACTTTGTAAAACATAATTTAGCAAATCAAAAGAAAATAGTAGACCTTAATATATAGTCTTTAATGGAGGAACAGAACTCAGATCTACCCTTCCACCACAAACAGCTGAAACAATGGACAAAATACATGAAACAACTGTGTCTAGATGTTTGGCAATAGGCATTGCAAATCTGTGATCTCTGATAAGTATTTTTTTGATCATACCCAGAGAAAGCCAGTACTGGGCTTTCCCACAGGCAGGAGATTAATTCATAGCCAAGGCTGAGGGTAGCTCCTGGCCCCTCCCCAGTGGGAAATTCTACTTGGGAAATTGAGAGTAGCCTAGAGCACCTCCTCTAGCCTCGACAGGGGGCTTGAGATATAGCCCCACATGTTGTAGAGTCTTCCAGCCCCATCTAACCAGACAGGCTGGTGTAAACACCTGGAAGCTGTGCAGCCCAGTGGTGCTGCAGCCAAAATGAGGGTACAAAGAGCCAATAGTTAGCAGAGCAAAACCAGTGGCCTTGTTTGGCCAGGGAACTTGCATTGTAGGTTGGATTGAATTAAGACAACAAACAAGGAGTTTTACTGGTTTTAGAGCTGCTTCTCACACTACACCTGAGCAGGGAATCTAATTTGTAGACCCATTTACTACTGAATACAGCCTTCGACCTGTCCAACCTGGGAAGTTAACCAGAGTCCATAGGAAGCTGTATAACCCAGTCAACAGCCCTACATTCAGTGGTCCTTGAACAGAGAGCACAACCCGTGGCCTCCCTTTTCTGCAGAACAGAACCAGTGGCCTCACCCAACCAGAAAATTCAATGTACACTCAGGCCTGTTTCAAGCCACCACCAAACAAGGAACTGTATTAGGCCCCGGACCCTGGCCTACTGCCCTGCAATCCCACAGGACAGGAATGTTAACTCATAGTCCTAGCCACTACTGAATATACCATTTGTTTATTTTTTGTACACATTGCCCCGTATTTGACCATTGGGATTTCCTTCCCAAACTGACTCCTGTATCCTTCTGACATATTCCCATCATTTTTGAGTATCTCCTTATTTTCTGGTCCCATAGAATATTCCAGAATTATCTTGAACTGTTTTTGGTCTCAGTCTTGGAATCAACCATTTATGTATGGAGCTCTGGTTTCTTTTATTAGGGATTAGTTTAATGTATAGTGAATGAAAATGAGAGCTCATATTCCACCACTTTAAGTCGATCCTAAAATATAAGTCTAGGAAACAGTATGAGTCATAGATCATAGTAGAAAGACAAGAAAAGACATGTGGAAGCGTGGGTTTTCATCAAGTGATCAGCTTTAAAACAAAAATGCTGTTGGCTTTCAGTTTTACCAGCTGAAACATATCTTGGTATTTTAGACACTATTAAACTTTTACTAGAGTCAGAAAGTGATGATGGAGGGTGGTGTTAAACTGCCCTGTGGGACTGCTGGGCTGCACCGAGCTTCAGACATGGGTCATAGGCAAGACCACAGAGCTGACGTTTGAGTCATCATAAAATTCTGGGCTTGGAGCACCGTGCACAGGAACTGAGTTTAGAGTCAATGCATGAGCCACCTTGTTCCCCAAATGACTTGGTAGTAAGGCAATTGCTCACAATGTCCAGCCGAGCTCTGGCTGCAGTTCAACCACCTCTGCGAGGGAATCCAAAAGAGAACGTCGGCATCTTTTGTGCTGAGAAATGGGATTGCGACACTAGAAGACATTTTCCGTCAGAATTCCTGTGAAAAGGGGAAGTTCAATCACAATTTTAAAGAAATGACTATCATTTGGCCCATTTCACTGGGTAAACTCAGTTTTCAGAATGACTCTCCTGAATTTTTAATCAATCTTCAAACATCATTTCATATCTTTTCAACACGAGAGTGAAAATTGATATGATTAGTATGTAACTGGAACCGTAACACTTGCCTAGTGCCCAAATCCTGAAGCTACTTAGGTAAAATTCCAGGCTTTTTCAAAAATGAAAAAACCCTCAGAAAATGTACACATTTTCTCACCCGAATTGGCATAAAGAGAGAGAGAGAGGGAGAGAGAGGGCACAGGCTTGACCTTTTCTCAGGAGTACATTGTATGCATTTCTACATTTCTTTTTTTTTTTTTTAAGATATTTATTTATTTATTTATTTGACTCCATTTCTACATTTCTATATCTTTTTTCTAGTCTGTGTTTTTCTTCAACACTTTGATTAAAAAAAAGAGAGAGAGAGAACTGGAAAGAATCTCCTTCCATCCCAGTCCACTCGGAGTTAAGCTAGACTTGCCGTGGATAAAGAAATCACCAGACCGCTGAATCGTGCTGATGGTAACTCCTTTTTCAAGTGGGAAAGCCTAGAAATCTATCAGGGGGCTGAGAAGGTGCTAATATGGGTCTCCTCCTGGGTTTTTCTCCCTGTGGCATGTCATTTCTACCTTAGAAAGTAGTCACATGAGCTTGCTTCTCATTCCACCCTAGAAGCTGGCCTTGAATTGCCTCAAGAAGTCAGGCAGCGGAGGAGTTCCCTCTCTGGAATGTTGAGCAAATACATTTTTACCTGATACAGTAACCCTGGGTTCATCCTTGGCTCTGAAAGCTTCTCCTCCCACACGGTCTGCACATCAACTTACCCTCCTCCCACTGTGCCTGTTTATGCCACTGCTTCATCTGATGATTTTTTGTAACGGTAACATCTGTTGCATATCTGCCTTTAGGAGGTTGTAGTGATGAGTGAGGTAGTATGTGTTCAAATGAAAGGAAAGCACTTCAGCTGCACCCTTTGCGGGGGGCATAGTGTCGCAGAACACATCATTTTCCCAGAATGCCTCAGATTTAATCAGGGAAGGTGTCCTTTTACATAAAGGAAAACACAGTTCCCAAAGAGTGAGGAGACTTAGTGGAAACACAGTTGAAGACGTAAATAATCCAAATTTAGAACTCAAATTTCCAGACTCCAAGGGATGTGTTTAAAACACCACCGTCTCTCTCCTCCATGGAATGTGCAAGAAAGTTGTATTAACGTGCACAAGACCCAACTTCAGAGTTACACAAAACTGCGGTTTTCTAGACTCTAAAAGACAAGACAGACAGCAGAATGCATTTAACAAGAAGCCTATGTGAAACCATTTAAAAATAACTTTATACCCATTGACTTTACATTCATATTAGAGCCTAGTTCTCAGCATGGTTTTAAAATTTTGTAAACAATATTGATTCCTTGCTGGCTTAAAAAGTAATACAGGATCAATGTATTGATCCTTTTTTGAAAATGCAGAAAAATGTGATATAAAAATGTGAAACGTAATGTAAGTGTAATGTAAAAACATAAACATCATGGATAAAGATTACAATTTTGGTTAGTAAAATCCCCAAACATTTCTGTCCATATTAATGTAGTTATATTTGGGGGCACCTGAGTGGCTCAGTTGGTTAAGCATGCAACTCCTGATTTCAGCTCAGGTCATGATCTCAGGGTTGTGAGACGGAGCCCTGCGTTGAGCTCCATGCGGGATGTGGAGCCTGCATAAGATTCTCTCTCTCCCTCTCTCCTTAAATAAATAAATAAATAAAATTTTATTTTTTGCATTTTTATTTAGATGTGATTGGCATATACCACCTTAGCTTCAAGTATATAACACGATGACATATGTATATATTGTGAAATGATCATCACAGTAAGTCTAGTTAACATTCAACACCATGCATAGTTATACATATTTCTGTGTGATGAGCACTTTTGAGATCTAATCTCTTAGCAACTTTCAAATATACAATACATTATTGTTAACTCTAGTGGTCACTATGCTCTCTGTTACATCCCCACAACTGAGGTATTTTATAACCCAAAGTTTGTACCTGTTGACCACCTTCATCCATTTCACCCACCCTCTGCCTCTGACATGACAACCAGCAATCTGTTCTCTGTATATGTGACTTCAGCTTTTTGGTTTTTGATTTTAGAGATGTTTTTTAGATTCCACATGTAAGTGATATCATCTGGTATTTGTCTTTCTCTGGCTGACTTGTTTCTCTTAGCATAGTCCCCTCAAGGTCCATCCATGTTGTCACAAATGGCAGGATTTCCTTCTTTTTTATGGCTGAATAATATTCCATTGTATAGATACACCACAGCTGCTTTATCCGTTCATCCATTGATGGGCACTTTGGTTGTTTCTGTATCTTGGCTATTGTGAATAATGCTGCAATCCACATGGAGTGTAGAAATCTCTTCAAGGTAGTGTTTTCATTTCCTCCAGTTAAATATCCAGTAGTGGAATTACTGGATCATATGATATTTCTTTTTTTAATTTTTTGAGGAACTTTCATACTGTTTTCCACTATAGCTGTACCAATTTGCATTCCCACTAACAGCACAAGGGCTCCATTTTCTCTACATCCTTGCCAATATTTATGTCTTGTCTTGTATATTTTCATGTTACATAATTACATTTATAATTATATAAATTATGTAGATTATATGACATACAATGGCATATATTATATTAAATTTTTTATAACATTGTATCTATTAATATTTATTAATAATATAATATTAATGTTTCCTATTAATAAATCTATCATTAAAACATCAGACAGTTCCTACTTCTTTGAAAAACTCCCTCTTGCACTGATCATGAAACTTTTCCTGTGAACTTATACAACCCGAGTTTTAATGACTGTTAAGTAATTCTACTGGGATGATTAGCCATAATTTATGTAAATATTATGCAATAATTGTGTAAATAACATTGTTGAGACATGAAGGAGTCCTTTTTTATTATTAACAGCAGTCTGATTAATATTTGTATATGATGCAAATCCATAACTTTTCCCTTAGAATAAATACATATAGGTGAAATATATATTAAAAGTTAGAAGTTTTTATCACATATTGCTATACTGCCTCTAGAAGTAGGCAAGTTACTCAAGTTACACTCTTCAAGCACAGTCTGTCTCCCTGTCTCTTTGTCGCAATCATTAGGATTCCATCCGCTGCATGAAACAGAAAGATCTGACCACAGACATTTTAAAAAGATGTCTATTTGTCTCAGGCCACAAAAGAACAAGGGTCAGGGCCTGCCTGATACTGGTGCTCAACATCCCCAAGGAGGCTGTCTTCTGATTTTCAGCTTTGCAAAGTAGCGTTTGGTTTGCATTCCCTGTGTTGCAAAATCACTGCCCCACACTTGCCCATACCTGTGTTAGCATTGCTGGTCCAAAGGAGGAGAAAAGTCCCCAACTTTATTTTTGCGAAACTTCATCATTTGGAAAGGCCCTTCCTGGGACATCTATCTACATTGCATAGTAGCACACCCCTCATTACCAGGGAGCCTGGGGGCGGTGGGGTTATTTTACCCTTTCAGTTTCTATAATAGGGAAAGGCAGGAAGAGGGGCTTCAGATGTCTTTGGGGTAGTCATCCTCAGGGCTTGCAACATACGCTGGGCCTATTTGCAGTTTTTTAAAAATGTGATGCTAAAATTGCCCCAAAACACATGGATCAAAATATACTCCCACCAGCAATGTTGGAGAGTGTCAGCTGGTATTATTATTTGGTATTATTAATTAGAGAACTATTTTCAAATGTATCTCCTTTACCATTAACAACTTTTTTTGCCCAGTTATATTCTTTGCCTATATTTCTAATTGGGTATTTGTGATACATTTGTTGTTCATTTTATATGTACAATTTTGTACTATCTTTTTCACTCAATATTATTTCATATGCATTTCCCTATGCCATTATTTGTTTTAAATATTGACATTAAATACCTACTTAATATTATATCATATAACTATATGATCCTTTTATTTTTATCTTCCCCCAATTTTCCCTAACTTTTTACTCTCTTGAATAATTCTGTTCTGAATAGCTTTATGTATAATTTTTGTCTGCATCTTGGATTATTAGGGTCCTATGAATATCAACTTCCATCTACTTTGATGTTATGGTCTAGTACCTTTTTAAAATTTTTTAAACATTTTTTAAAAACTATTTTTAAATGATATTTTTATTCTGGAATAGTTTTAGACTTTTAGGAATGTTGTAAAGATAGTACAGAAGGTTCCCATAAACCCTGTATCCAGTTTCTCCAAATGTTAACACCTGACATTGGTAGCATACGTTTGTCACAACTAATAAGTAAGTATTGATACATTATTATTCACTAAAGCCCATACTTTACTGAGATAGCCTTAGATTTTACCTGTTGTCTTCTTTCTGCTCCAGATTCCCATCTAGGCTATCATTTAGCCATCATGTGTCCCTAGGGTCCTCCAGATGGTGGCAGTTTCTCAGCCTTCCCTTGTTTTTCATGACCTTGACTGTTTTGAGAAATACTGGTCAGGTATTTTGTTGAATCTTATTTAATTCGTACTGTTTTCCTCATCACCAGACAGACGTTATTAATAATTTTGGGGAGGAAGAATACAGAGGTAGAATACCATTTTATCACATCATATCAAGGGTACATGCTGTGAACAGGCTTATCACGATGCTGTTAAGCTTGATCACTTGGCAGAGGTAGTGTTCTTAAGGTTTCTCCATTGTGAGCTTATTCTTTCCACCCCTTTCCATATTGTACTCTTTGGAAGGAAGTCACTGTGAGTAGCCCGTACTTAAAGGGTGGAAGTTATTCTCTACTTCCTTGAGGGGGCAGTATCTATACAAATTATTTGGAATTGTTCTGCATGGGTTATTTATTCAATCATTTATTTATGTCACTATAAACTCATGGATATTTGTTATAGACTTTGGGCTATAATTCAATTCTACATTATATCTCTTCTTGTTCAAATTGTTTCAGCTTTGGCCATTGAAAGCTCTTCTATTGACTCCTATGTCCCTTTCGCATACCTTCACCTTTGGTTTTGGTGGTGCTGGTGATGGTGTTTGAGGGTTTTTTTGTTTGTTTGTTATTTTCGTTTTTTGTTTTGTTTTGTTTTTAGCACTTTTTTACTTCATGACACTACAAAATGCTCCAAACTCATTTTGTGTATTTCCTGCCCCAGTTCTAGAATCAGCCATTTCTCCATGGAACCTGGTTCCTTTTATTGGAGAATAGTATTAGAAACGAAGATCTGGACACTGGGTTTATTTAGTATTTATATCCTGTGGTCCTGGATATATTTTCTCCAATTTTAACTTGATTGCAATTAAATATATATATATATATATACACACACATATATATGTGTATATATATATATATAAATTATGTACTATGTATATCACATCTTCAATTTAAGCCTATTCTTTGTGTCCTGTTCTTGGTAGAAATAAAGCATCTACATTTCTTTTAATATTAATGTGAGTAAAGGGGATGCATGAGTATTTGCTTGAAGGACAGAGACCTTTCACTCTTCCTGAGGTTACCCAAAATTCTCAGCCTCAGTCATGGTCACCCTTTCCAAGCTCTGTGAACTTGCACTGAAGGAACAAGAAGCCCCACTCTATCATTTTCATCACCTCGGCAAACCCAACCACAAAATAGTACTTTTACGCTATTTTATCTGCCTTTTTATTTCCCACTAAGTAGCCCCAAGATTATGCCTCTGAAAAATAAATTTTGCATAGCAAAGTTGTAGTAGAGCAAAATATATGTGTGATTTGAAGCTCCATTTTGTACACTTCTGTTTTTAACACCACTTTTGGTGAAATGAAAAAACAAAAAGAGCAAATTTCAGAAACGTGAGGAGAGCCTATTCATTTTTTTTTTTTGTCTCATTAAACTTTTGTTTTAATGGGTCTCAAAATTCTGTGACAGATTTTTGGTCAAGTTGTTTCCATTAAAGAGTACTGATTTTAAAAACTAATAACTTAAAACTGCCAAACACACACACACACACACACACACACACACACACACACACACAAAACATTGTAGGCATTATAGAGTGAAAGAGATCATTGGCATCAGAGCTAAAATAAGAACAGAGAAGTAATGCAGTGGAGAATCCATCAATCACATTAACAGCAAATGACACAATAATCATTTATCTATTATCATACAAGTAAGTATATCCTGTCTAGACTGCAGAAGCACTTAAACACAAAGGTGTCAATAATTATAAATAGAGAATAACTATAACAATAATAAACATTAATTCTAAACACCTTCTAGATTGTTTTTATCAACACAGCTTATTTTAGGAAATGGTTATAGGAATTATGGTTCAATTTGGCTACTAAATCTGATTTGGGGAATTGGGTAAAAAAAAATACATGTTCAGATTTTTCAAATTAAAAAAAAAAAACATTCATGGGGTGCCTGGATGGCTCAGTTGGTTAAGAGTCTGCCTTAGGCTCAGGTCATGATCTCGGGGTCCTGGGATCGAGCCCCACATCAGGCTCTCCGCTCAGCGGGAAGTCTGCTTCTCCCTCTGTGCATGCATGCTCTCCCTTTCTCTCACTCTCTCTCTCAAATAAATAAATAAAATCTTTAACAAAAACCCTTCACATTGGATAAAAAAGATTCCTAAATGAATAGAATTTTATATTTACATAACCAGTGGTTTAAGTATTTCCAAATATTTTTATTTCATTTTCAAATTTTTATTAATCAATTTCATGTCCAATAAAAAGAGCTAAAGCAAGTGGCTCACCTCGACCACATTTCCCAGTCATGACTTCCACAGCCCTAAACAAGGAAAGATCACTGTTAAAGAGATCACTCTGATAATTTTGGCCAGTTAAATCACAAAATATAGTCTGGAATCTTACACATACTTAGATAAAGTCAGAAACTGTCCCTAAATGGTCCTAAATTTTGTGTCATTCAAAGACTCAATCTCCCCCTTTCGTGAGTTGTTTATTTAGAAGAGTATTTCATTAGCAGAGTGTGGCCAGTGACTCACAGTGAGACAGGACAGTTGGGGAGGAGCCGGGCCTGACAGAAGGGCCCACTGTGTCCACTGGGAAACCCAACCCAGGTTCTAAGGCTGACAGCTGGGCTCAGGCTCAGGGGCATTTAGTCAGAGAATATTGACCAAGGACACCGTCCATGCCAGGAACCACAGGGGCCACTGGCAATCAGTATCTTCATCTAGGGAGTCCTTGGCACACGTGCCAGAGGACTGGGGTGAGAGGGCGGATCCATGACACAAAATAGGAGTCTCAGTGTTGTGTGGTTCTCGCCACCAAAGCCCCAGGTGTCCCTGGGGAAGCGAGGCCGTAAGGAGCGAACTAGATTTCAGGGAGAGGATTCCAATATCCCGTAGCACATTTGCCCAGAAAGTAAGTTCCTCGCTTCCCGGGGAGAATGAGGCAGGTGATTGAACAAAGATCTTGAATTGGATTAAGGCAGAAGCCCAGTTTAGAATCACGGGCACATAGCAAGGGGTGGGTTTGGGGATAAGACCTCCCTTTTGAGAATATGGCACTGAAGGGAGACTGATTCGGGCATGAGTGTAGCAGTCAAAGGTCAGCAGGAGACACTTTATTTCTAAATCAACGAAAAGGAAAAGGGTCTCGGTCTCAGAAAACCTGTTTCTGGAACAGAGCACCGTGGAAAGCCTCGGCACTTCAGGACTGACTTGCTACCTCAGCAGCAGCCTTTGGTATAAGCTCAACTTAATAAAGATGGGAATCGAAGCCTTCTGCCTGCAGGACTGGAAGGGCTTCCGGCAGGGACCAGACTGTGGGGAACCGGGCAGGACAGACGCTCAAATCAGCAGCCCTGATGAGCCGTAACCTGATATCCTGGATGGAATCCCAGGACCGAAAGAGGTCACTAGGTAAAAACAAAGAATATATGAATAAAGTATAAACTTCAGTCCATTCAAATGTATCAATTGTGTACTATTTGTTACAAATGTATCATCCACTGTGAGCTAGTAACAATAGGAAAATCTGGGTACAGGGTATCTAGCAATCCTCTGTACTACCCTGGAAACTTTTCTATAAAACTAAAACTATTCAAAAGTAAAATCTTATTTAAAAAGAAATTAGTCTTCTTACCAGTTTTCTCTTCTTTTTCCTCTTTCTCTCGTAAACACTTTTTCTTATTCAGTGAGAAAACAGCAATTCTAATTTATTTGATCTGAATAGACAACTCAAAATGCCTTTCAGTAATATGACATTTCTGCATATATTTTGTGTATATCATACACAAAAACTGACCCATTTGCTTATATACCACTCTCTCTGTGTTAAGAATGAAGAACAATATATAGTTTCGCTTTAAATATAGTAACTAATTTGAAAACACACTTCTTATCAATTTGAAAAAGCACATTTTAAAAACAGTATCATCAAAAAAACAGTCAACTTGCTCTTGTCAATAAAAATTAGTTTTCAGATGAAAACTTGAAATCATTCTAAATTTAATTTACTCCGTCACTTCTTTTCCTTCTTTTCTTCTTTCCTCCCTTTCCTTTTGCTCTGCCCCCCCTTCTGTTCTTTCTTCCCATCATTCCCATTTCCTTTATTTTTCATTTTAATAGGTCTGAAGTCCTTACTTAGATAGGTCTTCTTTGGATTCTTCCACATTCCAACATTACTTAAACCCTGTAAGTAAGTTACCTGGTATTTTGTTGAAAACCTTCCATTTTATTTGATAACTATAGACATCTAGTTCAATCCCATCTTTTGATAAAGCAATTGAGGTTTAGGGTTTGAGGAGGCTGCCCAGGATGAGCTATGCTCTTCCATGTGTTAATAAATAGCACCGCTGGGCCTAAATCCAGTAGTCTACCTCAGCCAAATGCACATTTTACTGCAGTGTTGCCTTCACTCTATAAAACTTCTTTGTTTGCAGAGTTACTCTTGAAATTTCCCTTCCTATAAAAAAAAAGTTTGTGCCAATAACTATTTGCCTGGACTTTATCATCTATTGTTCCAGCAGGATGTTGTGAATCCTTTTACAGCCTAACTTTATTATCTCTTTAAAAGGCAATGCTGGGAAAAACTCATGATTCTCTTACTTAAATGAAAATGCCAGCTGGTTAATAATTTATAAAATAATTTTACTACCATATGGATTTCCTTCCCATCTAATCCCATTTTGCAAGTACGTCTATGTGCTAAAATTTTAATAGTATAAACAGTGGTGTTGTTTTTTAAAATCGTCTCTCTGAAAAGTTATAAAGCTGTAAAGGAAATGAAATTTGTTAGCCTTGAAGGAGATGCCATAAGAATACACAGTTACTTGTAGGAACAGGCATGCTTGCTCATATATTCTAGACTATTCTTTATTTTGTGGCTGCAGTCTATTTGCTGCAATTTTCTCTAAGGGAATTTCTCCTTCTATCACAAGTGACCTGTGTTCTAAAAGAGCTACCCAAGTCAATTTCTAATACCCTCTCCATTTCCTACAAATCCATGTCCTGCTACATCTTTTTACTTCCTTAGAGCATCTGTTCTGCCCACCCAGCAGCTATGTCAGGTGGTTTTCCTGCTAGCAACTGCTCGCATCTTACTTGGCTTTCAGTGATGGTTCACGAAACAATGGAAGACTAGAGATGATTGACGAATGGCTCAATAGGTCTGACTGTTGCTTTGGTGGGCATGAGTTCCCGATTTTGTTGACTGGGGGACCCTGCTATCATGCTTGGATTTGGTTTGGGGCTTGGTGACTCTCTGGCATCTCACCCTGGCATTCTGATGTGGGCAGAGCCCTTTGGACTCTCCATCAATCAGCACAGTAGATAATCCTAGAGAAATCAGTGGAGAAGGCAGAGTAAAAATCTTTGTGAAACCTATCCCATTCCAGATAATTAGGAGAAGCCTAAGTAATTTTCTTTAAAAAATTCTTCTCGGGGCACCTGGGTGGCTCAGTTGGTTAAGCAACTGCCTTCGGCTCAGGTCATGATCCTGGAGTCCTGGGATCAAGTCCCACATCGGGCTCCCTGCTCAGCGGGGAGTCCGCTTCTCCCCCTGACCTTCTTCCCTCTCATGCTCTCTATCTCTCATTCTCTCTCTCTCAAATAAATAAATAAAATCTTTAAAAAAAAAATTCTTCTCTTCAGGCATTTAAGTCAGAGCTAGACACAAGTTTACCTTTGAATTCCCATTTATACCATAAACTCTTAATTTCCATTTTTCTTTGTTTTATATTTTCTAATATAATAACATAGGCACTATTGAAAAAATTATCCAAAAGGAAGAAAATAAATGTTGAAAATGTCCACCCCCTCTCTCAGAGAAAACCACTGATCACATTTGCTAGATATCCTTCCAGCCTTTTTAATGTGTTTATGCAAACATATATGTAAACATACATACTACCAAAAATACATCATACAGTGTGTGTGTGTGTGTGACTTGCACTTGCTTTTTTTACTCAACAATGTGCATTGGGCATCTTTCTGTATCAATACACACAGTCATCACGTTCTTTCTAATAACTGTGTAGTGTGCCACTCCATTAATGGAGGCATAATAATTCACTTGACCAGTCCCTCAATCATGGACATTTGGATTATGTTTATGTTTTTGTTGAAGGTAACATTATTATACATATGTCTATGATTACTTGAGGCAATATTTCTGCAGGGTCAATTCCTGAAAGAAAAATTACTAGGAAAAAATATTATTTCAATTTATACTTCCAGCAGGAATGTATGAAAATCTCTATTTCCCTATGGTCATACATCATATTGGAAACTTTTTATCCTTTTTAGTCTTTACCAGTGTTAAGTGAAATTTACTTTTATTTAATTATAAGTGACTTTGTGTAATTTTTAAAAATTATGTTTAATGATTATCTGTAGTTTCGTGAATTCTATGCTCATATTTTTTATGTATTTTCTGTACTGTTTTCCTTTATCTCATAGATTTGTACTAGAATTTAACACATTGACTTTTAAATTTTTCTCCTTTTGTCATTTGTCTTTTATCTGTCTTATAGTACCTTCTGTTCATTTTTTTCTTACTGGTTTCTATCATGATACTATTTAACAAGGTGCCCCCCACATAAACATTATTTTCTCATGGTACATTTATTATTTTTGTAATATGTTCTAATAAATTATAGGTCTAGACTTCATTAATCTTCTTAATATTTTTCTTGGTTGATCTTATTTATTCTTTTCCAAATGAAATTTAAAATTAATGTTCTGAAGATGCTACATTTATTTTTCAACTGTAGTTGCTATAACTTTATTGGAATTTATCATTCATCCTCTCTCCCCAATGTGGTTATGTTTCTTCTGTATTTCAGTCACTTTTTCTATTTCATTTAAGATTTTGTGTTTTTCTTGTTAGATTTATTTCTAGTTATGTTTATTAATGTTGTTAATAAGGCATCTCTCCCATTTCATTTTCTGACTTGTTATTGATTTTTAGTGTATTACTCTTGAATTGACCGTTTTCCTGTACCTATTTTCCATTGCTATTAAATATATCCAATAATTCTTTTGGTTTTGCTCCAAGGAAGTTATATAATTTTTGGTAAGTGACTGTACATTTTTTTCCCAATATAAATACTTTTTTCCCCTTGCATTCTTCCATTGGTCAGAAGCTCCAAACGTTGTTGACTGATAGTGGTATTAGCAGAAAGATTTCTTTATGACTTCAATGTTATTACTTTTGATATTTCATTATGAGTATTATATTTGCTAAAATTTTGAAAAATACTCCCTGTCAAGTTAAGAAAGTATGCCTTTTTCACAACTCATTAGGACTTTTAATCAGAAGTAATGTTAAAATTTAGAAAATGCCCTTTCAACATCTACTAAAATTCAGTTTTCATATTTCTTACATTGAACAATTTTTGTCACTGAATAAATTTGATCAGGCAAAGTATATTAGTTTCTTAATGTACTGCAGATTTGATATTTCATAATAGATCATTTGAATTTGTGCTTATCAGAGAGATTGGCCCATGATCATGTGATATACTTATCAGATTTATTGTATCAAAGTTATGCTTTTTAGAGCTTTGCAACAGTTAAATAATATAGAATTTAACTGTTTATTAAATAGTTGATAAAAAATTTTTTTGAGAAAGCCAACAGAGCCCAGAGCCATTTTATTGGAGGTTTGATAAAATTTTCAGCTTTTCTATGAATATTAATTGATTTAGGCTTACTAGAATTTATTTGGCCAAATTCACTTGTTTGTATTTCCCAAGGAAAATATCTATCTTAAGCTTTTATTTACAGGAAAGTATATAAACTTTATTTTAAAATTATTTCCTTTTTTACATCCCTTCTCTTTGCTAATATTATGTTTGTTTTCTCGGGCTTTATTTTGGCTAGATTTACCAAGGGTTGATTAGTTGGTTTGTCCATTTTGTTTTGTTTTTATAGTTTTTGAAATAATAGCTCCCCACTTTAATCAATAAACTCTAATATTTGGCTCTCTCATTTTTAAATCATTGCTTTTAGATCCTCCTCTTTCTTTTGACTTACTTTGCTCTTTTTACTTTCCTAAGCTATATATTTAAATTTTTTTAATAATACTTTTTCTAAGGTATAATTTAGCTACTTCTCATATAATATTATATTATCAGGTTCATTTCATCTTTGTTACAGGAGTCATCTAGAAGATCGTATTTTTATTTCCACCTTATATTAAAAGTTGACTCTTTTTGATGTTAATGTCTACACTTACTGCACTGAGTCAAAACATATTTCCTGTACACAGTATTAATTTTCAAATATATAAACTTCTTAATGACACAAGTAGCATATGAATAATTATTGTGAAATATTCATTTAATGTACATAAAGCAATTTCCTCCAGTACCATCTCTAGCAGTAACTTTAGTTATTGGTTTGTTGTATATTCTTTCAACCTCTGTTCTATTCATTTGCATGCTATCACTAGTGACTAGTACCATACCACACTTATTGTATGTGAGCTTGTCTTCTGTAGGAGTTATATTTTCTAGGGATCATAAGATCCTCTGGAGCCTTCTCCAGGGTTGGGGATCTTAAGCTCTTGAGGGATCAGAATCAAGATCCTTGGCACTGGATTTCTTGCATAAAGCAGAGAGCAGAAAGCCTCTGACACTTCTGTGCATAGGGACTTGAACTTCTCCACCCTTCAGCTGGAGTTTGAGAATAAATCAAGCTACCCGCCTTAGGCCTAGGACAAAATACATGCACAGAGCTTCAGAGACTCAGAGTCATAAAACCAAGTAGAAATTCCTTCAAAATTATTGGGTTCATAGAGCCTGGGCAAAAGCAACACAAAACTGCTCAATAATAAGGCCCAAGAGCATGTGCTGAACTCTTTAAAGATATTAAGTACCTAATTATCATGGAAGATAAAGACCCAGCAAATGGAAAAGTTAATTTCTAATGAGGTAAAAATATTAGACTCATTTGAAAGGGACTTGAATATTAATATGTTTAAATCATTCAAAGAAATAAAGAAAGTATTAGTCTACCCAAGGAAGACAATAACTGTAAATCAAGAACAAGTGAATATGGGAAAGAAACTAATTAAAATCCTAAAAGTAAAAAATACATGGTTGTTGAAATAAGAAAAACAATATAGGAGTTAATAGTAGATTAGACACAACATAAGAATAAACAAGTGAATTGAAAGATAGATTTGAGGAGATAACTGAATTCAGCACAGAGGGATAAAGAGATATAAAATGTGGAAGTGAATTTAGGGGGCTCAAAGGGCTGATGGAGGATTTTAACTACAGGAGCCTCTAAAGAAGAGAATAAAGAGAATTAAGGAAAGGAAATATTCAACAGGTTATATAAACAGTACCTGATAAATTTCTAGAATTGAATAAATATTGAAAATCCACAAGTATTTAAATATATATCCATATCTAGATACACAACATCATGCATAACATCAATTACAGAAAACAGAACAAAACAAAAAAGACTTCAAGCTACCAAGGAGAAGGCAAAGATTACCCATAAGAAATGAAAGGCAGACCAACAACAGATTTCTCCTTGGCTTCAATTAATTCTAGTAGACAAAGGTAAAATATATTCGAAATACTAAAGAAAGTTTACCTTCAATGTATAATCTAATCCCAATAAATATTTCTCAAGATTTATTGCAAAACATATTTTCTGAGCCTTTTAAAAATGAAGAGAATTTATTTTCAGGCTGTGCTCATTTAAAGAATTATTAAAAATTTAATTCAGCAAAAAGTATCAATACTGAAAGAAGGAATATGATGCAAGAAATAACAGAATGTACAAGAATCAGAAATATCTATTAGCAAATCTAAATCATCATTCACTAAATAATAATAGAATTAGCTTTATGTTCAAAACAAGGTGGAAATAAAATGCCAATAATGTCATGAAACATGGGATGAAGGAAAGTCAAAGGGAAGCTAAAGAGTGTTAAGGTCCTCAAGCTGTTTAAAACCAAAACAGAGCTATTGCCTTATCTTATACTTCATGAGAAGATTATAAGAAAAGATATGTATGTTAAATTTCAAATGTGAGCACTCAAACAATAAAAATAAAACACACAAATTTCAAAAGTCAAGAAAATACAGGGAGGGGCTATCAGGAAACAAAATCAAATGGAAAACTTAATCCATTTTTGTCACATACATGTGACAATGGGTGTAAGCAGCAGAATAAATAAAACTACTCACATTTACAAACAGAGACACTCATTTGATATTTTTAAGGTTTATTCGAACATTGGGAAAAACAATTAATAAACATTATCTAATATATCTGCATGGAATCCTTCTCTTACATGAAAAAAAAAAATCTCAATCACACGTTGAACATTGACCAATATTCAGATGTCACCAGAGAAATGTCATCATAAGAATCATCATAACAGAAAATACGGCATCTTTGCACCACGCACTGAAATTAGAAATCTACATACTACATCATGTAGGATACAGGTAAAGGTAAAGAGAAATTTATTTCAAAATACAAACTATTAGAAACAAATTGGGTAAATGTTCAACTCAGTTATAAGAGAAAACAATACACCTAAAGGTTGCATAACTAAGAAAATAAGTGTAAAGATACAAAAAACGACTAAAAAACATTAGCTTTCAAAAATATTAATAAGTAAGATGAACTTCCAGTAGGCATGATCAAGAAGAAAAAGAAGTCACGATGAAATGATATTAGAAATGATATATAAGCACAGATTTGGTAGAGAATTAATAAATCATGAGCTAACATATCAATAACTTTATGCTAATGATTTTGAGGTATTAGGTGAAATGGGCAAGTTTATTTAAAATGTACTTCATGAAAATAACCCAAATAGAAATACAAAATTTGAGCAATTATTTAAAAAATTGAACTTTTAGGGGGCCTGGGTGGCTCAGTCAGTTAAGCGTCTGCCTTTGGCTCAGGTCATGATCCCAGGGTCCTCGGATCCAGCCCCACACGTTCCTTATTCAGCGGGGAGCCTGTTTCCTCCTTCCTCTCTGCTTGTGCTCTCTCTCTTTGTCATTATCTCTCAAATAAATAAATAAAACCTTAAAAAAAATTGAACTTTTAGTCAGAATAATCTTTGACCACCCATTGCACAAGAGGCTCTATTCCCCGTTTTGCAAGTTTTTAACAAGCCATCAAGAAATAGATAATCTTTATTTTATGCCAAATATAAAAAAACAAAATTAGAGTAAGAGAGAAAACTACCCAGCTCATTTTCTAATCTTAATACTAAATTCAATCACAGAACTGCAAATGCAATGTGAGGCCAAGCTCACTTATGCACATGGAAACAGAAGTTCAAAGTAAATATTAGCAGATTTTGCCAGAGTTTATGTAAGTTTACAGGTCTTTTTAAACTTTTCAAGTGATACTATTTGGTTTTTCTTTTTCTTTTTTTTTCTTTGCTACTAGGTTGAAAGTTTATTTTAAATTTTTCTTTCCTAATAAATTCATTTAAGGATAAACATACTGTTCTGAGTACTCAGTAACACCTGGGGATGGGGGTTCCATATCTAGGGCACACTGGCCAATGCAGCCTGGGCACTGCTCCCACATGCAGGTTGCTGCCTGCCCTGTGGGTCCTAGGGGCATGCAGAGGGTTTCACTCGCCTGGTTTCTCTTGCTGAATTACCCCAATTAATCACCCAATCCAAAACTGTTGATGCCTTCCTGACTACTGCATCTGCCTACACAGGGCATGAAAAACTTTTTAAAAAGCTTTTCTGTATGCATTTGGACCATATTCTTCAGTTAACTTTGTTTTCCATCTTTCAGTTATTCAATATAGCTTCTGATCCACTGAGGCACCTTTTTAAATCTTCCAGGAAGGGGGGTTGCCTGGGTGGCTCAGTCGTTAAGCTTCTGCCTTCGGTTCAGGTCATGACACTGGGGTCCTGGGATCAAGCGCTGCATTGGGCTCCCTGCATCGGGCTCCCTGCATGGGGGTTCCTGCATCGGGCTCCCTGCTCGGTGGGAAGCCTGCTTCCCCCTCTCCCACTGCCCCTGCTTGTGTTCTGTTTCCTCTCTTGCTGTGTCTCTTTCTGTCAAATAAATAAAGAAAATCTTTAAATCTTCCAGGAAGGTTCTAGATTTACTCACTAGTTTTATATTTTTAGGGAACTTCTAAGGATTTGGGATGATAGGGGAAAGCTATAGCATTCACTATGCTTTACTTTTTGTGATAAACTTTGTCATCGGGTGATGAGTTTTATACTCTTGCATTTTACA
This sequence comes from Eumetopias jubatus, assembly GCF_037043125.1. Lineage (NCBI taxonomy): Eukaryota > Metazoa > Chordata > Mammalia > Carnivora > Otariidae > Eumetopias > Eumetopias jubatus. The sequence goes on along the minus strand of NW_028274812.1, from coordinate 22,858,627 downwards.
TTCAGGTACGTGTTCCAATTTGAGTTAATTTTTGTGAAAGATGTAAATTTTGTGAAAGGCCTCCAATAAATATTTTGTGAAAGATGTAAAGAAAGTAAATTTTGTGAAAGATGTAAAAACTCAGTAATTTTGAGTTAATTTTGTGAAAGTTAAATTTTGTGAAAGAAAGATTCTGTGTCTAGGTTTATTTTCTTCCACATGTGGACAGCAAGTTTTTCCAGCATCAGTTGTTGAAAAGACAATCCTTTCCCTATTGAATTACCTTTGCTCCTTTGTCTAAGATCAGTTGACTGCGTTTGTGTAGGTTTATTCTGCTCCCTTAATCTATTTGTCTATTCGTTCTCCCAAACCACAATGTCTTGATGACTGTAGCTTTATAGTAAGTCTTGAAGTCAGGTAGTATCAGTTCTCCAACTTTGTTTTGTTTATGTCGGCTATTGGTAGGTCTTTTGCCTTTCCATATAAGCTTTCCAAAATAAGTTGCTGATATTTGATTGGGATTGCATTGACTAGACATATAATGTTGGGAAGAATTGACATCCGAACAATATTGAGTCTTCCTGTTTGTAAGCATGGGATATCCATTTACGTAGATATTCTTTTATTTCTTTCATCAGAATTTTTAAATTTTCCTCATATAGATCTTATACATATTTTGTTAGATTTACACCTAAGTATTTCATTTTTATTGCTAATGTGAACAGTGTTTTATTTTTTACTTTCAAATTCCAGCCTTCGTTGTTGTTATGTAGAAAGAGAATAAGCTTTTGCATATTGACCTTGCATTCTGAAAAGTTGTTATAATCATTTATTAGTTCCAGGAGTTTTTTTTGATTAATACTTTGGGATTTTCTACATGAACAATTCAATATCATCTGTGAACAAAGACTGCTTTATTTCTTCCTTCCTGGTATATATACTTTTATTTCCTTGTCTTGTCTTATTGCATTAACGAGGGCTTTCTGTACAATGTTGAATAGGAATCATGAGAGAGAACATCCTTGTCTTGTTCTTGATCTGAAGGAGAAAACATTTAGTTTCTCACCATTACATATAATGCTAACTGAAGGTTTTTTTTTTAAATGTTCTTTTATAAATTCAGGAAGTTCCCCTATATTCCTAGTTTGCTAAGATTCTTTAGAATGGATGGGTGTTGCATTTTGTCAAATGCTTTTCCTTGAATCTATTAATCTGATCATATGATTTATAACTTTAGCTTGTTGATGTGTGGATTACATTAATAGATTTTTGAATGTTGAACAAAACTTGCATACCTAACACAAATCCCACATGGTCATCTTGTATAATTTTTTACACATTATTAAATTTGATTTGCTAATATTTTGTTGAAGATTTTTACATCTGTATTCATGAGAGATACTAGTCTGCAGTTTTCCCTGATGTAACTATAAACTTTAATCAGTAATCATCATCAATTTTAATGAATGTACCACACTAAAGCAAGATATTAATAATAGGGGAAACTGTGTGTGGCAGGGAGAGGAGTATATGGCAACTTCCTATACTTTCTGCTCAATTTTTCTGTATACCTAAAACTGTTTTTATAAAAAATAAAATCTATTAATTTAAATAAAATAAAAAGGAAAGAAAAAATTGCCCTAAGGAAAATTTTAGATCCGGCTCTGCCAATAACTAACTTTAGGCAAGTCATTTAAATTTCTGGGCCTGTTTCATCATCTATACCATAAAGGGCCTGGAATAGTCAATCTTTAAGTTTTCCTCTAAATAGAAGAGTCTATCTTTCTGTGACTCTCAATATAAAGATGTCTGGCCTCCAATAAATATTAAGGTAGAAGAGCAGAGTATTTTGAAAGAAAATAATCCATCAATTTAAGCAAAACTTAAAGGAACATCATTACACAATTCCGGAAAATAAATTGCACTGAACATAATTAATTGGGTGAATTTGGTAATCAGATGTAGTTTATGTGAAAGGAATAATGGAGAAATGGAGCATAAATAGGTAGTGATGAAGCATTTATTTAAAGAAGACAGAGCTCAGGTTTGTGGAAGATAACTTCAGATGCCTCCAATGCCATGAAATTCAATGATATGATCATTAATGGAAGTTTCACGAAGGCTATTATATAGTGGTTTGTGGGCTTGTGGAACCCTTATTGCAAATTTTCTCATCCTTATGAATCAGACAATGATATCGCCAAAGATGCTGAAATACAGACGTTGTTTCTGCCGATGTGTTCCTGTCAGATATCAGCGTGGGTGCAGTGGGCAGCGGCTTTGGGGCAGGGGGTGGGGCAAACTGTAAACTATGAGGAAACACAACCCAAGTCACATGGCTTAATTGTAACAGAAGGGGAATTAGACCCTGGAATGGGATATGCACTGACTGGCATCATCAGGCAGCATGATGTAATGATTAAGAACCCCCAAAACCTGGTTTTCTATCCCAGCACTGCCATTTACTGGCTGTGTGACCCTGGGCAGTTTAATTTTCTCTATGCCTCCGTTTTCTCTTAATTAAAATGGGGATTATAATTGTAACCATCTTTTTTTTTAAAAGAATTTTTATTTATTTATTTGACAGAGAGAGAGAGAGAGAGCACAAGCAGGGGGAGCAGCAGAGGGAGAGGGAGAAACAGGTTCCCCGCTGAACAAGGAGCCATATATGGGGATTGATCCCAGGACCCTGGGAACATGACCTGAGCCAAAGGCAGTCACTTAACCAACTGAGCCACCCAGGCGCCCCAATAGTAACCATCCTTAGTGAGGAGACAATGAGTTAATATTTGTCAAGTGCTTAGATAAGAGCCTGACCCGCAGTGTTGTATGAGTGTTTATTAAATAAAAACATACCTAAATTTGAATCCTGGTCTTAGTACTATCCTACTATGCTACAATCCTGTGATTCAGCACTTTTTAAAGCATGCCAAGAAATAACCCCAATTACCTCTCTGCACCATGCTTTAGCTGCATGTAAGGGTACACCCTACTCTATCACTTGAAACGGGTAGGGAACTATTTTTCTCACCTCACAAGAAGCCTGCAGGGAGGGAGACTGCTGTTGGTATTGGTTCATTATGTTATAGATGCCAGGGCCAATATCCCTGGTTATTTTCCTCATACTGAGAAGATGGCTACTCAAGGTCTTATCATCATATCACAGTGAAACAGGCAAAAAAGGACTAAGGAAATGTTGTGTAGCGAAATATTTCTTAGGAAGCCTTCCAGCAGTTTCCAGCTTTACTCAGAATCATGGCTTGGCTTAACAGATCATTGTGTTCACAGGTAACCTTCCAAACATCCTTATGGGTGTCCTCTCTGCTTCTGTGTTCAGAGTCCAACTGTCAGGGATGTGAACAATTCACCTGCTACTTTTGGTACATGAACTTTTGAGAGTGAAAGTGAATGCTCAGCTCCTGGGGCTAGGTGTCAGAACTAGGCTTAGCTCCAACAGGCCTGCGTGGCTACCAAGATCTTCCCTCCGGACAAGGGAAGCAAAAGTTCTCTCTGTTCTCAGTTGGCCAACTTGACAGATAATGTAATATGGCTCTGGCACTTGGCAGGATGGCTTGATGCTACCATCTCTCATGGCAAATCATATGTTTTCTGAAAACAAAATGGTGGTGTTTGGTTTAATTTTATCAAGCTCTTTTGTGCTGGATGTTTATTATACTAGCTTCTAAACTGGACTTTTAACTAGCTCTGAGGATAACTAACACAGAAGCCCAATAAATGGACTGCTCTTAATTCTGGGAAAAGGTTGCTTTATATGGTAAGAAGTAGCAACCCATCCCACCATCCCTGCATTCCACATTTCTGTAATATTGCCTGACTGCAGAGGCTACGAGTTCCCCAAAAGTCTTGCCTTTTATGGACAAAGCGTCTGGGACCCAAGGGGATAGTTTAATTAACTGCTTCACATAATCTCAAACTATTGAGAAATATGCTTTCCATCTTACAAAAGAGAGAGAATGTTCTCTGACAACGGCATCCCCAGTGAATTGGCCGCTTCCATGTGCAGGGCATCTTAGGGCAATCCCCTGCTGGGAGGGTGATGGTAGTTGTCCCAGCGATGCTCCTGAGGTGCCCCATCAAAAGATGCTACAATTGCCATTTAGTATAATGTGAAAGAGCTTCCTAGATGGCAGGTATTTGCAAATATATGCATTACGAGGGAATTTCTGTCAGAGCTTGGCCTTGAGAGATGAATAGACATTCAACAGATGGAAAAAGTAATATGAATCATTGGTACCCAAGGGGCATAGAAGAGTAAAAATAAATGCTGAGTTTTGGGGGAAGATAAGCATTCCTATGATAATGAAATACATACTATTTTAAAAGGTATAGTCATGGAAGTTGAAACACTGAGTTAAGGTCAGATAAACTATGGAAGACATTGAACACCATTATAAGAAAGTGAGATTTCCTGTAGGCCATGGGGAAATCACTGACTCTGACGAGAGGGAGTGATGTAATCTGACCTACGGTTTCAGGAAGCTAATTCTAGTGGCAGTGATAAGGGTGCTGTCAAGATGCAATGATAGAGGCAAAAGTTACAGAGTTTATTCAAGAAGGCAATAGCAGTAGAAATAGAAATGAAGGCTCAGAGTTGACAAATGTGGCAGAGAAAAAATATTCCGGAAATTAACTCTTGGTTGGATGTTGTGGTAGAAACTGGTAGTGGTCTTCCAATATCTGTTTTCTTCCCTGTATTAGATTCCTAGAGATGCCATTAACAAAATACCACAAACTGGATGGCTTAAACAGCAGAAATTTGTTGTCTCATAGCTCTGGAGGCAAGAAATCAAGGCATCAGCACGGTTGGTTCCTTCTAAGGCTTGTGAGGGAGAACCTGTTCCAAGCCTTGCCGGGCATCTGGAGACAGTTTGCAATCCTTGGTCATTCCTTGGCTTGTCATGAATCTAATCTCTGCCTCCCTCTTCACATGGCATTCTCCCTGTGTGATTCTGTCTTCTTATAAGGACACCTGTTGTATTGGCTTAAGGATCTCCCCTATGCCGGTATGACATCATCTTAACTAATTGCATCTGCAATGACCCTATCTCCAAATAAGACCACTTCCTGAGGTAGTGGGGATTTTAACTTCAACATACCTTTTTGGAGGGGACACAATTCAACCCATAGCATCCCCCTTCCACACTAAAAGAGCCCTGATTTGGGGCTGGGCATATGGCCACCCAGAACGGAGGCTGCTTTCACTAGCTGTGGCCACGTGGAAGAGGTAATGAGGTGAAGGTGGAATCGTGTGGCATCTTCTTCTATAACCCTTCCTTAAGGGACAGTGCACCCTGTACACAGGATGTCCTTTTCACCCATCTCCATATTTTCCTTCATCCTGCTTCAAGGAATAGAGTTGTCAATTACAGCCAAAGTTGCCTTAACTTTTATAGATGATGAGGAGTAGTGAGTGACAGTGTTGTTTTTTTTGTTTTTTTGGACACCCTGGGTAAAATATTAACATGGCACTCTTGCAAAATAATTCCAAAGTCCCTACCTACAACTGACTCTAGCACACAGATTGTGGTGTGTGTGTGTGTGTGTGTTTGGGCACTCAAATTTTTAAATTTTGAATTGTAATGCATTTACTATGGTTTTTAAAAGACCAAATTATGCACTACAAACTTACAACTAGCTTTACTTAATTATGATACATGCCTGGCCTCTGAAGGATTTAAGCTTAAGACCACTGAGATATCTTTAAATATCTGCTTAATATTTATCTAGAATAGAGGCTGAAGGCTATGGGGGAAGAAAGCCCCCCTTCGCTCTATGACACAGAATAATTGAGTTCTAGTTCCAAACTCCTATATATAGTTCATTCAGCAAACAAAAAGCTATGTAATTACCCTGATACCGTTGGGGAGAAGAATTTTAGCAATGATTTATTGTTATTCTAGATAGCTGTAGGTCTCTCTCCCCTGTCCCCCGATCCACCTAATTTGGTTCTGAAAATATTTCTTCTAACAACACACAGTCCCCTCCCTGAGAATTCTGGTGAGTGAATTCCCTTCAACTTGCCATACTTCCAGAGATATTTTAGCACCATTAAGAGACTGGCACCTTTAGGCCATCAGGCTCCATCCTGATGTTTCTAATATGCACACTGGTGCTGTACCCAGAGAATAAGAACACTTCTGAGGAGCTAGTTTTGAGAAGGAAATAAAGAGTATGAGTACATGTAGAATCTGAATCACCAGTAAGTCATCCATGTGGATTGTTCAGAGCAGGGGGAAGACCACATCCTATGTCCTAAAGAGGGACTTTTTTTTTTTAATGATTTATGTATGTATGCGTATATTTTTATTAAATTTTTAAAGTGGTTTATTTTTTTATTTATTTATTTTAGAGAGAGAGCATGCATGTGCATGCACATGGGAGTGGGGGTGGGGCAGAGGGGGAGAGAGGATCTTGAGCAGACTCCCCGCTGAGCGAGGAGCCACACACGGGACTTGATCCCACAACCCTGAGATCATGACCTGAGCTGAAATCAAGAGTCTGACGCCCAACTGACTGAGCCACCCACGTGCCGCTGAAGAGGATTGTCAAAATGGATTTATGCCAAGTCCTGCTGGATGTGCTGGATCTGGATACATGCACACAAAGCTCTGTCCCGAGCCGGAGGACTATCATTGACAGCGGCACTGACAGACTTCACGGAGTCAGGGGGATGTTTCAGGTCCGTATGTGATCTAGCTGGTGACTGGGGTGCAATCTCAATACTACTTTTTTTAAAGCTTTTCAGTGACTTTCCATAGAATCCCTGGTTTTTAGCAATCTCATAATTTAGTAGAATTCTCTGTAGCAAATACAGTCCATTTTTAAGTCTGTGAAACCCCCGCAACCAGCAACATCGGCTGGTGCCTTCTTCTCAATTAGCCTGTAAATAACTACTCTTCCTGGTTTATAGCAAAAAACCTGACTGGTGAAATGCATTTGCGCTGTGTTTCATAGCTAAGGGAATTTTGAAAATCTGTAATGAGCATCAATTCCTGGAAAAAAAGAATGATTTTTACCCACTTATTTTACTTAGATCTTAATCTTTCCCAACTGCCCTCTAGGGCAAAAGAGCTCTCTTTGGTATCTCAGTTCAGACAAACACGTGTAAAGAAACATACACATTAGATTATAAAAGGGTGGTTTCTTAAATGCTTTTGAGCTATAAATAACCCTTAAAAATGACTTTCTCAGTTCAAAATGCAGATATTGTGCTGTATTTATAATGACAAAAGACTGGAAACAACCTAAATCTCCAAAACCAGAGAAAAGTTTAAGAAAAATATGATATGTTCATACTACGTCATGCTATGCAATCATTAAGCATGATTTTATAGAGTTTTAAATAGTAAGAGAATATTCTTATTAAATAAAAGTCGGCTTGATGCAAATTGTTACACAGTATGTCACAAGTAGCTATGTATGTATTGTAAAGAGACTGTCTGGTATGTGCTGAAATGTTTGTAGTGTTTTCTCTGGCTCATGAGAGCAGGGGTGATTTTTTTTTATTTTCCTTTTTTAATATCATACATATGCTACTTTTTTTTAAAAGATTTTATTTATTTGACAGAGATAGACACAGCGAGAGAGGGAACACAAGCAGGGGGAGTGGGAGAGGGAAAAGCAGGCTTCCTGCTGAGCAGGGAGTCCGATGTGGGGCTCAATCCCAGGACTCCGAGATCATGACCGGAGCGCAGCCACTTAACCACTGAGCCACCCAGGCGCCCCATACATATGCTACTTTTATAATAAGGAAAAAATAAACAACCCAAAGGTGTCTTTTCTACAATACTGAAGGGATTTTCCTTATGCTCAAGAAACATATCCCAACTTTTACGCTTGTGGTGCAGACAAATGTGAAGGGGAATAAATGATTTGCTCAAATATATTGATATTGTTAGAAAATGCTTATCTAATCTAACGCAAATACAGAACCAAAGGAAATGCATAAACATTGACTATTATAAGGATATGCATATATACAATTCTTCCTCCTGAATTTTTAAGCACAGCTTATATAAAGTTGGCTCCTTGGAATACAACATAAGGGAGACACAGGGGTCCCTGTCGTTTCCAAGATTAGCAAGGATTATCATCACCAATATGTCAGACACCCTCTCCTTCAAAAAAAAAGAAAGAAAAGAAAGAAAGAAAGAAAGAGAAAGAAAGAAAGAAAGAAAGAAAAGAAAGGAAGGAAGAAAGTCTGTAGCAGTTTTTAGAAGTTCTTAAGGAAGAGTATCTCCAGCCCTTATAGGAGAGACTAAGAATTAAGAGCTATTACAATAATCGAAGAACACTAAGGTAACTAGAAATTAAGATACGGTCTTGAAATCTTCCCTTAGGAAACATATTGTCGTGAAATTCAACTGCATAAAGCTATTCTCCTCCATCACCACTAATTGTGTAGTAGAATGAAAAAGCTAAAAAAGTGACATGCAGGTATTTCTTCTATACAGTGAAAAACTGTATCTCTAATTCCAATACAGAATCATCAGGTAAATACTTATCAGTAAATAATGTATTATAGTTCATAAAAAGGAATTACCTCTACTGAGTGAAGTTTAAGGGGCAATATCCCATTGTATTACTTACACTGTAAAAACAATCCGTGTGTAAATTTTTCTCACAAAAAAATACCTTTAAGACATAACTAAGATTATTAGTTATGGTATAAAAAGCCAAAAGAACAACCTGGACATGCCAGTAAATAGTTAAGAAGAAGTTCCAAAAAATTGTGGACTGACAATCTCATAAAATATTTGAGTAAAGATTTATGCAGATGTTTCATTAAAAACAAACAAACAAACCCTCCAGGGCCACTTGGGTGACACAGTTGGTTAAGCATCTGACTCTTGATTTCCACTCCTGTCAAGATTTTAGGGTTGTGAGATGGATGTGAGAAGGAGCCCCCCCATCAGACTCCACCCTGGGCCTGGAGCCTGCTTGACATTCTCTCTCTCTCCCTCTCCCTCTCCCTCTGACCCTCCGATATCCACTTCCTCTCCAAAACAAACAAACAAACAAATAAATAAAAAAACTCCACAAAACCATTTAATAATGGTTATCAAATCCAAAATATCAAAAGCAAACACATTAGAATGGGTTCAAACACTTATTTGAGTGCTATAATGATTTATTTAAAAAGAAACTGACCACAGACTAAAATCTTAAATGGCTTCATGAAAATGTTATATTTTGTAATGATGGGGATGAGAATCTTATCAATGGTTTTCTAAAATGTACCGTAGGAAGGGTATATCAAACTTTGAGACTATCATATTAACTTGTAAAACGTTATTAAGGACCTAGTAAGATCTTCAGTAGATCTACTTTTTAATTTTGCAATATTATGAACATGACGATTAAAAATTAATAGACCCAATTTTTACATGGACATAAAACTATAATTATTGATAATGAACAGCTTTATGCTAGTAGCATCTTGGAATTATCTTGATTTTTGTGACATCAATTTCTACTGGCATAATTATAAGTCCAATAAAAAAAAAAACCCTAATGGGGTTTTTTTGGTTTAGGGTTTTGGTTTAGGGTTTGATTGGAAAATTTCAGGAAAACATTCATGAGTTGCTACTTTCTCTTTATCTCTAACACTCCGCTTTCCCTGCCCCTTAGTCCACATTCACTGACTCAGAGACTATTTGGAGAGGACACCTGTTTTAAATGGATCCACAGGAAATACCTATGTTGTCTTTTCATACCCTGACCCTGCATCTGGTTGGCTGAAATGTGATCATGATTAAAAAAAAAAGAAAAATGCTGCCCACAGACTGAGGCAACTTCACTGTGACAACATTTACTGGAAGACAGAGGGAATCCAGTTTATTTTCCTTCCATTAAGCTGTGGTATTGTACGGTAGGAAAAAAATAAGTAAAAGGGCAATGTCAGATTAACCCTCAAAAGATTAGTATTAAGTTACATGCCGGGTTTTGCTTCCAAACTCAGAACGATTTGTTTTGAAGCTGAACGCTCTCTTGAAGCAGAAACAGTTATCTGACACCCCTTTCTCTATAACCTTTTATTTATAAACCTCTTGTCCGAAGTTCATGGTCTGTCCTGTTGTATTATACACTGACATGCTATTTATATATCTCCTGTGGAGGAGGAGCACGGGGCAGTCCATCCGCTGGAATAGAATTTATAAGGTCATTTCATAGTGATTAACAGTCTATCAGTAAAAATCCAGTTGCGTTCAAAATAAAGAGACCCTCGGGAGCCCCCGGCGCGCGGGTTTACACCCCACGTGCAGGCTTCCACCGGTCCCTCCGCACGTAGCACCCGCCTTGGCCAGCAGGAACCACCTCCGCCGCAACCCCTCCGGCTGCGACGTTTGTCCCCACTGGGGTCCCCTCCGTCAGGGCAAGTTTCCCGCCCTCCCGCCGACCCCGCGCTCCCTCTCTGCCCCGCAGATGCCGCGCGCTTCGCCGGCGGTGTTCGCACTCGGAGGCCGCCCATCCAGCCACAGGACGCCTAGGGGGCGCCCCGGCCGGGTCTCGGGGGGCCCTGCGAACGCAGGAGCAGAATGACGGAGATGACGAAAGAGCTGACGCCACGCCGCCCGTCCGCGGCCGCCGCTGGGGCCCGCCGACGCCGCCCCCGCCCGCGCAGGTCGCCCGGCGCTCTTGGTCGCCGGTCCCGCGGGGCGCGCCAGCCGCAGACCCCGCCCCGCCCCGCCCCGCCCCGCCCCGCCCTGCGGCCGGCCAGTGTTCCCCCGGCGCCCGCCCCCGCGCGCCCTGCGCCTCCAGCCCTCCCTCCCCGCTTTCCAGCCTGCCAGGCCTTTCGCGAACATGGCGCTTGTCCCGTGCCAGGTGCTGCGGGTGGCGATCTTGCTGTCCTACTGCTCTATCCTGTGCAACTACAAGGCCATCGAAATGCCCTCGCATCAGACCTACGGCGGGAGCTGGAAATTCCTGACGTTCATTGATCTGGTAAGGCCTTCCGCTCCCCTCCCCCGTCCGCCCTACACCCCGAGTCGGTGTGTGTGGGTGGGTGGGTGGGTGCGCGGGCTGTGCGCGCGCGCGCGCGCCTACCAGCCTCCACCGGTGTCCTCGCCTCTTCCTCAGTGATTGCGTCTGAAGGCCTGGCTGCCTCCGTAGCAGCGCCTCTGAACCACCCGTTACAGGGTAGCTGGGGCACGAATGGAGGTGGGCACAGCCAGGTGGTGGGCTATTTGGAGGGGAACACAGACCTGCTTCTAAGAGGTGACACGGAAAGAGTCTCAACTTAACAAATGGATCAGACGACCTTGATCGTGAGTGACCTCAGACCCGTGCGCCCCCAGCGTGCTTTCCAGAGCACCCACCGTGGGATCAAGTTGCAGCAACTGAAGGAAACTGGGTATTGCCGAATTACTTGGAGCTTCCTCTGAAAGGACCAAAATCCTCATGAAGAAGAGAAAGCACCTAATAAAGTTGTCTTCTTTGCATCTGTTTTCTTGCCCATTGTCAGTAATTTACTTCTAACCTTTCTCCCAGAAACATTAGGGGAGAGGTTTTCAAAATGCATTACCAGTATGTCTTTACACTCCTTATGTTTCCACCTAAGAGTTTTCAGTAGTTTGCATAAGCAGCTCTGTTGGCACAACAGGATAGCCTTGGCAGTTGCAGTTGTTTTCGTTTTTTTAAAAAAGCTTATCTACTTCTGGCACTAAAAAAAGGCCAGAGCATCAGAATATGAGCGTAAGGCCCAATGATGACATGGAGTGAAATCCAGGAGCTTAAGGGGGAAAGGTGACTAATTTAGACTGGGTGAAACACACACGCAACAATGACCAAATATGGGTGGAGGGTTAGAACCAAATCAAGGAGTTCCAAGGACTAGAGAAAATGTGGAAGAAAATCCTGGGACACCACAACTACCCATCCAAGATTATACACAAGGTTGGCTGGCTGCATAAACAAGATGATAATCTCTAATTGTTGACCCTCCGTTTTGATGAAGAGAACATGATATTTCCAAAGGCTTAGGATCCCTCAAAGAAATGTAGTCAGAGGGCTTTTTGTTTAGAAACACCACTTTATATTTGTTTTATGTTAGATACTTTCAAAGAAGAATTGAAGTGCTTTTTCTCAACGGTTTCCAAACTATGTACATGCCTTTGGGCTCCAAGACTTCCCAGGGCATAGAGGGTTTCGAGGGTTTCCAATTTTTAGATCCTCACCTTCCATCTCTTTCTTGAAACCGATCTGCCTCTGAGCATGGATAATGCCTGCCAGTTCTCCTTCCTTCTTCCTCATTCATCTGAGGGATGAGCACATGACAAGGCTCTGTGCTGTATTTATCTGTTCCTTTTAGCATTCAGAATACAGATTGTCACCAAGACTATCTTCACATTTGACTGAAAAAACGAAGTCAGACTTGTTTTGACAGGAAGTCTTATTGGGTTGATTGGCTTGGCAATGAGAATGGGCTCTGCCAATTAAATTATGTGATAGAGCAGACATTTTCCATAGACTGAATGAGTGAAATCTGCAGCCCTGAGGTTCTGATAAATATGTATTAGAGCATTCGAAATCATGTTCCTTTTTCAAGTGTTTAAACTTATGTTAAAAATGTTTAGATGTTATTTAAAAATATGTGCATAGATTTTCGGAATTCTTCTAGGGGCTATGCAAATAAAATTCCTCTTGGTTCACTACCTTATCCCATTCCTTAATCAGAGCTCATTAAAGCTAGCCTGCTGCAGTGTTGCCAAGGAGCAGTGCTGAGCTGAAGTATTGTTGGAGACCCTACCAGAGCCATGGGAACTGTGAATAGTTCCCAGAAGCACCTTTGTATTAGGTACAGTTTGGGGGGGAGGGCGCAAGGAAGGGGGTCAGCAGGTGAGAGGGGTAGACATTGAGGGTATCAGTTAACCCGTGAGAGATGACTACTTCTCACATTGGCATTGCCTACTGTGTGTTAAGAAACAAGGTTCTCAAGAAACAATATACTTCTCATAACCTTTGTATGACATGATACCACAGTAGAGACAATCTCACTCTACAGAAACTGCCATAGAGTTTCTATTTTAGCACTTGATGACTGGACATGCCTGTTTTAAATATTTAATCGCCACAAATATACTTCTATCTACTAGAATTCAGGCCATAAGTTCAAACTTGATTTGGTTTGTTTCATATTTAGATTCGGTTTGTGTAGGGCCTTCAGCCAGTTATTCAGACTTTTTACTTTCTGTGACTTCTGATTGAAATATAATAATTATCTTTAATCAAGAGTTCCTGTGAGAAAGTATGTCTAGACTATATTCATAAAAACATTCATGCAAAGTGTTATTCTTTTAATGATTAGAGATTTAGAGTCTTTAGGGCTTACACATTGTACTGTTGTTGAAACAATCGCCTGCGCAGTCCTTAGTAATGGCATGAAAAAATTAGGCTACTATAATTTACCTATTTGACTTTTCATTTTTTTCCATGTTTAAAACAAACTCTGAACTTTACTACTTAGTGCCTTGGACAGTTTTAAAGATTCTAAGCTCATTAGAGCAATTTTGGAGGAGGCTTTAGCTTCTAAAACTTTAATGAGAAAGCCCTTTTTCTAGCCAACTTGGATTGCAGAGTCAGGACCTTATCCTGGTGGTCTGATTCCATGTTCTACCGCATCATTTTACCGGAACCTAAGTCGGGAGTATCAGGCTACATGTATCCGGGAGCCAATGGTTCTGTGGCAGTGGCCATTCTGACAATATCCATATCTCTCATTGAGTATTAGAGTCATCCCAATAGCATCAGAGCTCATGGTGAAAAACTGAAACACAGGTTTTTGCTATCAGTAATCTTACACTGTTCTTCCCCGAAGAACTTCTTTTCCTAGCATTGAAAAACTGTAAGAGAACTAAAGTGTTATGAAAATTCAAGTTAGTAAATAGAAATGGAACCTTGTCTTGGTGCAGTAGGCAGACTAATGAGCCCTCAAAGATGTCTACATCTTAATCCTTAGAGGGTGTTAGGTTACATGGCAAAGGAAATTAAGGTTGCTTGTCAGCTGACCTTAAAATAGGGAGGCTATCCCAGATTATCCATGTGGCCCAATGTAATCACAGGGGTTCTTAAAATGGAAGGAAGCAGAAGGGAAGAGTCCATTGGAAGAAGATGTGACTGTGGAAGAAAAGTCACAGAGAGACACAACATTGCTGGGTTGGAAGGTGGAGGAAGGAGCCAAGAGCCAAGGAATGTAGGAGGTGTGTAGAAGCCAGAAAGAACAGACAGTAAGTTCTTCTCTAGAGCCTTGAGAAGAAACCAAGTCCTGCTGACACCTCGATTTTAGCCCAGTGAGACCCATTTTGGACTTCTGACCTCCAGAACTATAAACAGCACAAATTTGTGCTGTTTAAGACACTGAATGTATGGTAATTTGTTATAGCAGCAATAGAAAACTAGTACAGTTGGTTTTAAATCCTCTGACCCAGAAAAAAACTTAAATGTTTTTGTACTTATGCAGTGACTCAGCTAGTTCTTTATGTGTATTAGATAACTGGTTAATTTTAGCTTTAGCTTTAACCAAAATAAAGGTTTTTGCCTACTGCATCCATGAAACTATGCAGAGGAGACAACAATGGGCACTATGAGGATCTATAAAAACTGAACAACATAGGAAAAACTAGGTCTTTTCTTTACTGTGAAGTATTTTAGAATCTATCGTTATGCAATAGGCCATGTCAGGAGAAGGAATACTCTCTTAACTAGAAATAAGCTAGAAAGACAGAAAATCTAAATGAACTAATGTTTAATATCTCCTTAGTCAGTATCGCAGCTGATGAATTTTCTGGAAATGATGCAGATTCATTCACTCATTTGCTGATTAAAGGTTAATTCCCTAAGTTATACAGTAATTGCTCCTAAAGATAGTAAAAATGAAGAATCAGAATAAAACCAGAATAAAGAAAAGAAAAAGGCATTTGTATGTTGAGACCTCAAAGTAGTGCTGGAGTGTAATAGGTGTTTAGTAAACATTTGAATAAATGGAAACTTTTTCCAAATATTCAGTGAGTTTTCTTGTTCTATTCCCTCCTAAAATATTCAGAATAATAGGGATTTTTGAAACATACCAACCAAAATTTTCTTTAGATGTGTATGGTACAATGTCTAACACATGAGTCAGAATCAACTTCTTTGAAAAACATGAGCTGGACAGTTGTTATGTAAAAAATTAAATCAATATTGATATTGAATTTGAGACCTTTTGATTTTTAAAGATTGATACAGAAATAGGCTATCCCATTTGCTCTGATTCGGAGTGTTCACCATTGGGAGGGTTCTAGTGTCTTAGGGCTCCATCCTATTCATTGTCTTGTACTGACTTTTCCTTCATGCGTGGGCAGAGCACTGTTTAGACCCCGCGTCCTCCAAGTGTGGTCTGAGGGCCAATAGCAGTGACCTTATCTGGGAGCCTGTTAGAACTGTGGAAACTCGGGCTCCCCTCCAGATCTTCTGAACAGAATCCACACTTCCAGTAAGGTTATTACATGACTGCTTGGCATGTTCTGGTTTGGTAAATTCTGGCCTAGGCCACACTGGTTTTGTTTTGTAACTTAACATGGAATAGCCTATAGGATGCAGCCTCAGTATTAATTCTGCCCACTGTATTTAAAGCATATTTAAACATATTTTGAAACATATTTAAGGTGAGTTTTACTGTGGCATAATTAAAAATACGTTGTAAAAAATTACAACTTTAAAATAAAAGAGAGTTATATGTATTAGGCACCAGGGAGGGGTTATTTATTGCAATTGAAAAAGAAATTTAGTTAATCTTCAGGGCAACCAAGGCAAAAAAAGAATACATATTTGACTGCATTGTCCTTAGCAATGGACTAAAGGAAGAGTAGCAATTTGTCAGGAAAAATAGAGTGGTTCTTTCCAGGCACTGACTTTTCAAGGTTATTTATCCCTCAGACTGTCATATAAAGGACATTGGGTAACATTGTAGATAATGCCTTTGATTGATTTTTAGCAGAATATATAGAAATATTCTTAAAACTGATGTTTCTTTCATCGTGATTTTTATGAAAGCCAAAAACATGGTCTTATATTTTGACTGGGTGAAGGCATTTTTGTAAAGGCTTAAAGTAATATAATCTAGGTATTTATTTTTGTTATCTAAATCCTTATTGCAAAAGAATTTAAGAAAATCACAGAGGGAGCAAGATAAATAAGGGCTCAGATGTTGAAAAGCTTGGGGTGTTCAAAGAGCAGGAAATGGTCAAGTATACCTAGGGGATACTTTTTCTTTCTTTCTTTCTTTTTTTTGCTTTTAGACATGCTAAGAATTTTTGACATTTGAAAAAAATGTTAAAAAGAATAAATTGCATAAGTATACTAACGAAAGCATTTAAGTTTGTCTTATATTTACTTATGTACTTGTAATAAAATATTCTTGACTCTAGTTCATGGCTTAATTTTAAATAGGAAATAAAATATCTTGAGAAGAGATTCTGTGTATCATTATGTAACTATGGTATTTTGTTTTGCCAGTCATGTGAAGGCCAGTAGTTCATTGAGTATGCTGAACAAAATTAGGTGGGTTTTTTGTTTGTTTGTTTTGTTTTGTTTGGATATCCTACAAAGAGGGTGAAACTGCACATTTTTTTTCCAGTTGAATTAGACTTGACCCTAAAATGTGCACATAAACATTAAGGATGAAATAATGCTTTTTTCTAACCCAAGGGAAGAATTATGAATATAATACTTCACATAGAATCCTCTTGACCCTCTTTGAAAGTGTTTCTTTTGGATTAGACATAAAATAGGGGCCTGGTTTTGTCCGAGTTGGGGAAATAGTTGATGATATAATCACCCATTCCCTTTCTTAGTTGCAAATGTTATTGAAATTACAGAAAGTCATCTGACCACCAGTTGAGGTCACTTTTTTCCCCATCCCTGCCATCCTCCATGTCTGGTATAACATTTAGCAAAATTGGTAGCTGCTCTTGAGGGTTTTCATTTGTTTCTCTGTGTTCCCCTAAAATGTCATATGTTTCTGTGGAAGTGTGAACAATAGTACAATTTTCCATATTGAATCAGATGTTCCTGTGATCCAAGCATATTTGGAAAAATCTTACTGCTTCAGATTCCATAACAACATAGCTTTGTTTTGTGTCTGGCAGCCTGTGGCTAGACAGTTAAAGGGCCCATTTCTCACCTGCAGGGTAGTCCTGCCAGGTATAGTGAGCACAGAGAACTCTGAATGTGAAAGACCCCGTGATGGGATCCATTGTGGAGTGCAGCAAGATGTGGAAGGTAGCTTTGATAAGCTAGATCAAGACATGCTAATCAAGAATAACCAGAGAAATTGCTTGAATTTGCAATGTGGCAAGAATTACTACCATTCTGAAGCTTGAGAAAATGGATGTGTTCATATACAGGGCTTTGGAAACATGGAATTCTGAAAAGTCAGACAATGGTCTAGCCCCTTCGTATTGTCTTATATTTAGACCTGTCAGGCTGTGTTATAATTTAAAATTTTAATATCAAAAACAACACATAGAACTATAGAAAATTTGTACAATACAGAAAGCCATAGGGAAGAAAGTATATTCCATTTCAATGATCCCTGATTTTCTGTGTGTCTTAGTATTTTAGTGCTTCAAGATGGTATTTATTTATTTATTTTTAAATTAAAAAAAATTTTTTTTAAAGATTTTATTTATTTATTTGACAGAGAGAGACACAGCGAGAGAGGGAACACAAGCAGGGGGAGTGGGAGAGGGAGAAGCAGGCTTCCCGCCGAGCAGGGAGCCCAATGCGGGGCTCGATCCCAGGACCCCGGGATCACGACCCAAGCCGAAGGTAGACGCTTAACGACGGAGCCATCCAGGCACCCCTATTTATTTTTATTTTTAAAAAGATTTATTTATTTGAGAGAGAAAGAGGACAAGCTGGGGAGGGGTGGCGGGAGAGAGAGAATCTCGAGCAGACTCCTTGCTGAACACAGAGTCCGATGCAGGGCTTGATCCTACAACCCCAAGATCATGACCTGAGCTGAAACCAAGAGTTGGATGCCTAACCAACTGAGCCACCCAGCCATCCCAAGATGGTATTTATTTCAGAGTTTTGTATATACACAGAAACATACATAGAGAATCAGACCGCAGAAATATATGTATATGTATATATGTGTGTGCACATATATAGTCAGATTAAACAAAAAATTACATTCTTTGCAAAAAATTATTTTTAAATTATAGAGAAAAATATTTATCACTCAGAGATACCAACGTTAGTATTTTGGTATTTGCCTTGAGCCATATATATATTTTCCTTTAAAATATAAGTTCAGTGTATACGTATGGTTTGTATACATTTATTTTTTAAACTAACATACACCAAAATTCACTTTTTGGTGTACAGTTCAGTGATTTTTGACAGATGCACAGGATCATGTAGCCACCACCACAATCACATAAAAATATTCTTTTATGCTGACCCCTTACAGTTAAATCCTTCCCTGGAACCACAGATTTGTTCCCTATTCCTATAGTTTTACTTTTCTAGAAAATATATATAAGGCATACCATAGTAGCCTTTGAGTCTGGTGCTTTCCATTTAGCACAGTACATTTTAGATTCCTCCATGTTGTGTATATTGATGGTTTGTTCAATTTTATTGTTGAGTAATATTCCATGGTATTGATGTACCACTTGGTTAATCCATTCATAAGTTAATATGCATTTGAGTTTTTTCTAGTTTGAGGTGATTATGAAAAAAGCTGCTATAAACACTTACATACAAGTTTTTGTATGAACATGAGTTTTCAATTTTTTGAGTAGGTACCCAGGAGTGGAATTGTTTGGTTATATGGCAAGTATGTGTTTGACTTGATAGAGACCACCAAACTATTTTCGAGTGGATGTGCCATGTTGCGTTGCCATTAGCAATCCATGAGAGTTCCAGTTGCTCTGTGTCCTCATTAGTGTGTAGCATTGTCGGTCTTCTATTTTAATGATTCCAGCTCTTGTTTTTGGTTTTTTGGTTTTTTTTTTTTAAAGATTTTACTTATTTATTTGAGAGAGAGAGAGGGCACGAGGTGGGGTGAGGGGCAGAGGGAGAAGGAAAAGCAGACTCCCTGCTGAGCAGGGATCCTAATGCAGGACTCGACCCCAGGACGCTGGGATCATGACCTGAGCTGAAGGCAGATGCTTAACTGACGGAGCCACCCAGGTGCCCAAGATAAGTGTACTCTTGATCCTCCTTATTATGTTTTCCCATCCCCTGCCCCGCCTCCCCTCTAGAAACCACCAGTTTGTTCTCTATATTTAAGAGTAGGTTTATCTCTCTCTCTTTTTTTTTTTTCTCGGTTTGTTCGTTTGGTTCTTAAATTCCACATATGAGTGAAATCATGTGGTTTTCATCTTTTTCTGACTGACTTATTTCACTTAGCACAATACACTCTAGGTCCATCCATGTTGTTACAAATGGCAAGTAAATCTTTTATATGTAATTGGCATTTTTATTGAGACAATTGTAGATTGATATCAGTTGTAAGAAATAACACAGAGAGATCTGTGTAGGCTTTACTCAGTTTCCCCCAATAGTGACATCTTACACAACTGTAGTATATCACAACCAGGATATTGACATTTAAACAGTCAAGGTACGGAACCCCCTGCAAGGACCCCTCATGTAGCACTTTTATGGCCATACCCACTTTCTCCCTCTACCCCATTACCGATTGCTGGCAACCATTAATTTATTCCCTCTTTCTATGATTTTTGTCATTTCAAGAATCTTATATAAATGAAATGATGTACATATGACTTTTTAGAATTGGCTTTTTTGACTCAGAATAATTCTGTGGAGATTCACCCAAGTTGTACATGTGTCAATAATTTGTTCCTTTTTATTGCTGAATAGTATTTCATGGTATGAGGTGTATCACAGTTTAACTAGTCACCCATTAAAGGACATCTGGATTGTTTCCATTTTTGAGCTATTGTGAATAAAGCTGCTATGAACATTCATGTACATATTTTTGTGTGAACATAAGATTTTATTTCTCAGGCATAAATATTGAAGAATGCAGTTGCATTCTTTTCCGAGTTTTTAGTTGTAATTAGTGAGAGTGATAGGCTATAGTCAGTTTTCACCATCTTGGCTGGTACCAAAAGTAGCTTACATGTAATTTTAATATCTGTTCTTTTTCCACCTAGCATATTTTGTAAACATTTGCCTCTGCCATTATACATTCTTCCATAATGTCATTTTTAATGACTGCATATTCCTTCATATAGATGCTTGTATTGATTGTCTTGGTGAACATATGAATAGATAAATCTTAACACACGTTTGTGATTATTTTCTTTGGATAAATTCTTAGAGGCAGAATTGCTATATTAAAGTCTTCGAGAGATTATCTTAACTTTAAATCAATCAATTTACACACTCTCCCATATTTGGAGTACTTATTTCTCTATAATCTAGCTTAACACTATGAACAGAAAAATACTTCCACTGATCACTCAAGGTCCTTAAACTTCACAATGTCCTGTCCAGGAGATGCCCTGCAAATATTTCCTCACATATCTCATAAATGTAAGTGTTTAGGTGTCTTTGACTCCATGTTTACAAAAACCAATGGTATTAGACATAATTTGTTTGGGCTCATCAATATTTGAGCCAAGCATGAATCTTCAATTGTCCAGAGCATCCCAATTAGAGTGGAATTGACATGGCTAAAGTGAGCAAGAATAATTTTCTCTGCACAATAATCTGGGTTTGCTTGTACATTCCATTCATCTTGCATTAAAAATTGTACTTTAGCTGAGTCATCAGTGATTTGCAAGATGCAGTTTGAAAAGCCAACATCAGGAGTCTGAAGAAAGTATGTTTGCTGTAACATTACACATCCTTCTCTTTGTAATTATACTGATACATCTTTGCTATTTAACAAAAAAGACATAGGAACATTACAAATGCATATAGAATGCGGAAATAGAGTATCTCTTCTAACATATGAAGGCATGTGTTCTATACCAGAACTGATCACTTCTGTGTCAGCCTCTGTCTTGTCCAGAGAAGAAAGATGGCACTTAAATTGGGTAGTTTGAGTGAGTTTAGTGAAAGAATGATTTACAAGGGTGGGCAGGGCATAGAGAAGGCACAAGCTACAATACAAAACTTGTAGGCTAGTAATGGGGGCAAGCGATCCCTGCTAGGACTGAGCAGTGACTTTTTGTGCTCTTGCAGCATGGTGGGACCCTTCAGGAAGTGAGTAAGCAAAACAAATACCCCCCACGTTTTCTTTTCTTCTTCTGTCTGATCTACCAGTACTTCTCATTGTTTAAACCCGATAAGAAGTCATAGGGTCAGAAAACCTCTTCATGCAGTGCACAAAGATCTACCAAGGTGAATATAGGAAAAATTATTGAATTTAAATCTCCTACCACAAATACATTCAGAAGTCTCTGGCTAATTTGCAAGTAATTTGTATATGATGAAAGAACATTTATATTTCACAAGATATTTATTTTATAGTTGAATATATAAAATAATTCTTAACATGTAACTTTTACTAAAATATACTTTCAATTTATTGGAGAACTATATACAACACATTATATACCTATTACATAAGGCTTTGTAGTGTAAGAGATGAGCTTTAGGTTCAGGAGTCAGATTGAATTTGAATCCCAGCCTTTTCATCTACCAGCTATCTGACTTTGGGTAAATTTATTATCTTCTCTAAGGCCTGATTTTTTTCATTTGTTGAATGGGCATAATAATAGTATCTATCACATATAGTTGTGAGGATTAAATGAGATAATCATATAATCCAGTGCCTGGCATGTATCAAATACTTAATAAATGTTATCTGTTATTATTATAATTCTTACATATATACCTGTAACCAGAGACAAGAACCATGATTCAAGAGGACTCTGGTCATTTTAGGATGAAAGTAATTGTGTCACTAAGTATAGTGTTCAGAAAGGATAGAGAGTTCAATGATAAGTACACAGGCTCTGGAGTAAAATCTCTGCTTTGTGCCTTAGTTTCTTCATCTGAAAGTTGGGGATGACAGAAATACATTTGTGTATATATGTGTGTGTGTGTGTGTGTGTGTGTGTGTGTGTGTGTGATGAACATTCACAGTAATGTCAAAAGTTTAGAATTTATAGCCAGATGTATTCTCCAGAATCTGAGAGAACAGTCCATGAAATCCAGGACTAGTGAAGTTGTTTTCAAATATGTAATTGATAGCCCCCCATATCTCCTGGTCTAAAAGCTGAGATGATCTCAGGGCACCTAGGTGACTCACTCAATTGAGCATCCATTTTCGGCTCAGATCATGATTTCAGAGTTGCGGGATAGAGCCCCTCCCCAGGCTCCATGCTCAGTGGAGTCTGCTGGAGATTCTCTCCCTCTCTCTCTGCCCCTTCCCTGGCTTACGTATGCACGTGCATGTGCTCTCTCTCTAAAATAAATAAGTCTTAAAAAAAAAACACACACACACACAAAAACATGATGGCTCTGAAGCTCTTATTTCTGATTCAGGGATAAAGTATCTGGAAACACTTATTTTTTATTCCAGGGGGTAGATCTGGAAGGCAGCCAAAGTGTTGTCTGACTGGTTTCGGTAAAACCCAGAAAACAAGAGGGCAGGAAGGAAGTAGGAAGAAAACTAGCAGAAGTGCATTGCATTCTGGAAGATATCTTATATACAAACAAAGTGTTGGAGCCTCCTGCTAATAAGAGACCTGTCAGTAGTGCTGTACTCTGGGATTCAGAATTTCTTTTTCAAGTGCTCCATTACTTGAGTGTGACAGAGACCAACCTATAAGTCGGGGGAAATGCTTTCTCAGTAGATCGGAGGTTATTTACATGGAAGCTTTCAAAATTCTACACAGACCTAATAAGACCAAATATTTCATAGCAGAGATATACTTTGAGAACGTGATAATTTTTTATAACTGGTAACTGTAAGTACAGTGCTGAGCAGTGTTGGTTTTTGCTGCTTCCATTGCAGTTTACATGGATGAATATAAATTATTATGCCTAAACTGGCTAAATTATCTTTTCTAAACCATTACAATGCTTTTATCATTAGTCAGCCTCAAAGGTCAGTTCCAGTCTTATTTAGTCCTATCTTGAAGGAGAATGAATAAGATGTTGTAAAGACCTCATCCAATCAGACTGCTCCCCTCTTTGCTCTTAAATTGTGATTTCAAATAACATAAAATACCTCACAGTATGAATTTCCTTGGATTAAGATTTCATTTATGTTTATGCTACCAGAGTGCTGTGCTGATATGGTCAATCCATACTACATGACAATAACTGATAAGCAGTTTTCTTAATGACTTCTCTATCTTTGAAAAAATAAGTTAAAAAAGAAAAAAGATATCTTTCAATCGAAACGTGGCTCTCTATCGAATATAAGTTAGAAGTAAATAGGAACATATCATAGGGACTGTAATATAATTGGCAATTGCTTTATGTTTACTTTACATTTTTACTGGAGGGCAATCGAGCATTATAATTTAAAATGAACATTTTCTAATAATATTTAAGCTTTTTCCATATATTAACATCAGTTACACTCATAATTTGACTGTACTCAACATATCTGAGCCTATTTGTGTTTGCCACAGAAAGCCATTATGATGTGACCTAATTTGACATTTAAAAAATTGTCATTAGTGACCTTTGGCACAAATAGAAAGGGAGCAGCACTGTACCAGAAGATCTAAATCATAAAGGAAAATAAGATTTTTTTTTTCCTAGAAGAATACCTGTTGATGAAATCTTCCTTGCTTTTTGCTGAAATGGGGCTTGCTGTGTTATTTTGTAGTGGGAGATTTACTCAAATATCCTGCTGCAGCATCTCTCCCAGTCCTATGTCCCCTCATTTTTTTTAGCATAGGTTCTGTGATCTGATATAAGCACACCCTCGAAATCATCAACTACAGTATCCCTTTTTGCCTTTAATCTTATTTATCTAGAATATATGTAATTCTGATTAAACCCTCCCACCTCCTATTTTACCTCAGTGTTTTCTGTCTCAGTAAATAGCACCATCATCTAGGACTGTGGTGTTGGACACATCCAGAGTGCACTGTTTGTATGGGTTAATTGAATTTTGATTTGTATTTTCTATGGGTTTTCCCAAAGGACATCTCATTTATTCAAAATGGACTTGAAAATGTAAACAATTTGGCAGCCACATCTGGCCCTTGAGATTTTCAACCTACCTGGGCAGCTGCTATAATGATTATGTGATGAAAATGATCAACTAATATCCCTTTGTGTGAGAAATTGTGAAAATCAGAGAGTAAGTTTCATATTCGCCAAAGCACATAATAACCAAAAAAAAAAAAAAAAAAGAATCCAATCAGTTTTAAGTCTTGGATAAATTTTATCAAAAGGTTTTTGATTTTTTTTAAAAAAGCATTTTTTACCTACCGTTTGGGGGGGTAACCACACATTTTTTTATTCTGCTAAAGATGTTCATATTTGTTTTTGAATTAGAAAGTGGTAATATTATATAGAAAAATTGAAAGAATTGACCAAAAAGTGCCACTGGAACTGATAAGTGATTATAGCAAGATTGCAGGATACGCTTACTTTCCTATATGCCAGTAAAGAATAAATGGAATTGGAAATTAAAAACACAATACCATTTACATTAGGACCCCCAAGAATGAAATACTTAGGTATAAACCTAACATAATAAGTACAGGAAAACTACAAATCTCTGATGAGCAAAACCAAAGAACTGAATAAATGGAGAGATATTCTATATTTATAAATAGAAAGGCTCAGTACTGTCAGGATGTCAGTTCTTCCTCACTTGATCTTTAGATTCAATCTTGTCCCAGTCAGAAACCTAGCAAGTTATTCTGTGGGAATCAACACACTGATTCTAAAGTTCATATCGAGAGGCAAAAGATCAAGAGTAGCCAACAGAGACTGAAGGATTGATACTACTGATCCTCTTCAAGACTTACTCCAGCCTGTATGGTATTGGCAAAAGAACAGATAAGTGGATTGATGGAACAGAATAGGAGAGACTGGCAATAGACCCAAGTAAATTCAGACAACTGATCTTTGACAAAGGAGCAAAGATAGTCTTTGCTGGAGCTGGACATCCACAGGCAAAAAAATGAATCTAGACACAGACCTTACACCCTTAACAAAAATTAACTCAAATGGATCAAGACTTAAATGCAAAATGCCAAACTATAAAACTCCTAGAAGATAATATAGGAGAAAACCTAGATGACTTTGGGTATGGTGATGACTTTAGATTCTACACCAAAGGTATGATCCATGAAAGAAATCATTGATAAGCTGGACTGCATTAAAATGAAAAACTTCTGCTCTGCAAAAGATAAGAAAAAGAGAAGACAAGCCACAGATGGGGAGAAAATATTTGCAAAAGGCATGTCTGATAAAGCACTGCTATCCAAAATGTACAAAGAACTCTTAAACCTCAACAGTAAGAAAACAATCTGATTAAAAAATAGGCGAAAGTCCTTAACAGACACCTCACCAAAGAAAATATGCAGATGACAAATAAGCATATGAAAAGACTCCCCACATCATATATCATCGGGAAATAAAAATCAAAACAACAGTGAGCTACCACTACATGCCTACTAGCATGGCCAAAATCTGGAACACTGACAACACCAAATGCTGGCAAGGATGTGGAGAAACAGGAACTCTCATTCATTGCTGGAAAAGGTGAGGCCACTTTGGAAGAGAGTTTGGCTGTTTCTTACAAAACTAAATATGCTCATACCATATGATCCAGTAGTCGTGCTCCTTGGTATTTACCAAAGTCATTGAAAACTTATGTCCACAAAAGAACCTGCACATGGATATTTATAGTGGCTTTATTTATAATTGCCAAAACTTGGAAACAACGAAGATGTCCTTCGGTAGGTGAACGAATAAATAAACCATGGTACATCAGACAGTGGAATATTATTCACCACTAAAAAAATTAGCTATCAAGACATGAGGAATTTTAAGAGCATATGATTATTTTTTAATTTTATTTATTTACTTGACAGAGACACAGCGAGAGAGGGAACACAAGCAGGGGGAGTGGGAGAGGGAGAAGCAGGCTTCCTGCAGAGCAGGGAGCCCCATGCGGGGCTCGATCCCAGGACCCTGGGATCGTGACCCGAGCCGAAGGCAGACGCTTAACGACTGAGCCACCCAGGCACCTCCTAAATGCATATTATTAAATGAAAGAAGCCAATCAGAAAGGGCTGCATACAGTATGACTCCAACATACGACATTCTGGAAAAGGTAAAACTATAGATACAATAAAAACATCATTGGTTGCCAGGAGTTGGTAGGAGGAGGGATGAATAGGCAAAGCATAGAGGACTTTTAGGGCAGTGAAAATACTCTATGTGATACCATAATGGTAGATATATGTCATTATACATCTGTTCAGACCAATAGAACATACAATACCAAGAGTGAACTCTAAGGTAAGTTATGGACTTTGGGTGATGATGACATGTCAATGTAAGTTCATCGATTGTAACAAATGCACTGCTCTGGCGGGGGGACGTTGATGATGGAGGAGGCTGTGAAGGAGGGGCGGGGGTGTGTGGGAAATCTCTGTACCATCCCTCGATTTTGCTGTGAACCTAAAACTACTTTTGAAAGTCTTACTTTTTTGGGGGGACCTGGGTGGCTTAGTCGACTTAAGTGTCCAACTTGATTTTGGTTCAGGTCATGATCTCAGGGTCTCAGCATGGAGTTGGCTTGAGAGTCTCTCCCTCTGCTCCTCTCCCCACTTGCACTCTCCCTCTCTCTCTCTCTCTCTAAGATAAATAAATAAAATCTAAAAAAAAAAGGTCTTACTTTTGAAAAAAATAAATATGAAATATCAACGCAAAAATGCATCATTAGCTCTTTTTATATGGTGCTGCTACAGAAGAAAACTTCACAAGCCTTTTAGCCAGTAATATTGCAAAGATCAAAGAGGCTTTCAAAGGGATGTCAAACTAACAATAAATATTGGTATCTCTGCATAAGCCAGGCTTGCTATGCTATATTGCATAGAGTGCTCCACATTCTAAACAAGACAAAACCTTTTCAAAAATCGGTCATGAGACAAATGATAAACATAAAACAGGATAATAGACTGGTGCACAACTTATTAGGTATAATTATAAAATTGGGCTTATTACTACTGTTGCTTTCCATATCATGTTCCTTTCCTATCCTATATTTCTGCCTTCTACCTAGACCTAGCTGCCATCCTGATTTTTGTGTTTATCATTCCCCTTTTTAAAAAAACAGCACGAACTACTAAGCAATATATTGTGTTGGTTAGTTTTGGTTAGGGCCTTTATAAAAATGGTATCATTATGGAAGCTTTCTTTGTCCAAATAGAAATAGCATGTCTAAGGAGGGTGAATCTGACAGTACAATGAGCCATTGTGATACTGTTTACATGCCTGTGTTTTATATTGCCCTGAGTGCTGTGTAATTTGGTCTTGCAACTGATTAGACAATTAGGAATTGGAAGGGTGATATGTAAATGTTACTGTCTAATTGACAGAACGATAGAAATGTGTATTTGTGGAATTTACCTGCTCTGTTGTTTGGGAGGCCTGGTGCCAAACCAAAACGTGTGTTAATGGCAGACCTGTGACCACCTTTTTAAGAGAATTCAGCCAAAGTTGAATTCCATTCAAGTACAGTTGTGTTTGTTTGCCTGTGGTGTCAATACTGATTTTAAAATGTATTTACCTTTTTTAATAGCTTCAGTCAGCATTGTTGAAACCTTCAAACACATGGATATATCTCATGTGCCCTGATGCCACCCATTGACTATGCTAGCTTAGTTTTTGTCTCTGCTTATGCTAGTATTTTCTATTCTTCCAATATCAACTGCCAAGTGGATCCTCTGAACCGTAAGATTTACATGAGGAGGCCTTCCCTTTGCTCTTAGAGAACTCCAAGCGCTACTCATTGCCCCAGGTTATTTACTTCAGTCTCAGAGATGGTTGGGGTTTGTTTTCATTAAAATTATTCTTTTGACTTCAGCATTTTGTCTCAATATGATTTGGATAGAAAATGCTATCAATTATTTTTATAAGGAGCGCAGAAACAGAAGAAACTGACATTTGGCCATAACTTTAATCTACAAAATAAAAAAGCATTCATTTACTTTAGGAAATAATAGGAGTCCATATTAATGAAACTGTGTTAGTTAAAGCTACCCAGTTTTAAAGGTGCTCTCTTAATATTCTGATCTATCTTTATTCCCTTTGTTTTAAAAGGCAAGTGAGATAATACACACACACACACACACACACACACACACACACACACACAGATGAAGATTTTACAAGATGCTAGTGGAGACTAGAACAATGTAGTCATACTTAAAGTTTATTGCCTTAAATAATTAATTCAAGCTCACTGTTAAAAAAGTTTGAATTTTATTTTGTATCATCTTTGTATGCATATCTGAGAAGCTTTGATTTTTCTTACAAACTCTTTTTACTTATACTTATGTTAAACTGCTTTGAGTAGCAGGTATAGGTAAGTTGATAAAAATGAGATGTCACATTGCTGGCTTTTATTCTTTAAATTTCTATTTTAGGGGAGTAAGGTGAAAAAATGTGATAGTGAGATGGCACTTGCAGAGGCATCTGGGAGATCACTGAACCCAATGATCAAAATAATCCTGGAGAGAACATTCCATCAGTTAAAGTACAAGTAGCCTGAAAGAGTGGTACATATCAATTATTCACACCACTGTGTGAATTACTCTAAGTAGGTAATCACATTGTTTGCCTTCCACCATCTTAGCCTAATTTCTGGGGAATTATTGGTTAGAAGAAAGAGGATTGAGTTGGAAGGGTGGGGAGAGGAAGATCATACTTAAGGGAATGAATTCCTTCTAGAATAGAGCTTGGAGCAGGTACAGATCTGCAGAGGCTGGAGACTGGTGGAGGACAGCATGAGGGGTAAGGCCCTGAAAATTGGAAAGATGGAGTCCAGAAAGGCTTGTCAGGCGTAATCACCATAGAAACCATCTACTGTGACTCCTGAGTTAACGTCTGAGAAACATTTTCAGTCAGAAGAATGACTTAAAACATCCAGGAGATGTTCCATGGAAATGTCATCCTTTCAGGACTCCAGGTGTTTTTTAAAGACTGTAGACACAACACACTCAATGGGAGATTGTGTTAGTTTTTCATTGTTGCATTCATTTTAACATTCTGAACCATGAATATAAGTGTCCTAGATAAAATAACAATGGCTGGTAATATTTTTCATCACCATCATACAGCTTTATTTTTTATTCTAGTTAAGAGATATCTGACTTAATAAAATACAAGGGTTAGTTACAAGCATATGAGACAGATGTAGACATGTCAAAGTAGTCATTTAGTTTTTCATCAAAGCCAAAACTAAAGAAAGAAAAAACAAAATAAAACTCCATTCATCGGATTGCCATGTTATTTTTTTATATATATATTATGCCAGATTCCTGAAAATTTGTGTATACATGAGGCACAAATATCTAGCATACATATGTATCTTAGGCCATTATCAGTGAATCTGTTCTTTTGGAAAGTGTCACCGGATTATATGTTTAAAATCAACATGAAGGCAATGAAAAATAGCCAGTTTTATTAGTTGACTTGTTTACTCAACAAACTCTTTCTGAATATCTACTCTGTACCACTATGCTAGATTATGGTAATACAGTGACAAGTAATATACAGTCCTGCCTTCAGAAATGTTGCAGTCTAAGGAGGGTGTCAGGCCCAAACACTCACAAAACAATGTAGAAGTATAGGGAGAGAAACCTACCAGATCTTATGAGCGATTCAGAACTCTACTCCTAACCATCATTGTTGGATTCTAAGGTAACATTGATTAGCTACATTAAGTCCACCCACATAAATAACCACACTGCTTGGTGGAATCTATATACCCATTCTGCCTTTGCCTGGTGAAGTATATGGCTTTATTTAGAAATCCACTGTTTTAGCTCATTGAGGTTTCATTTATAGCATTGACAGGGCAGATGTGATAAATATAGATGTTTTCTAAAATGAGCTACTGAATGTCCTTTTTCCTGATAAGTTCTAACCCAAAATTCTTCACTAAAGGAGAATTACTAGGACCTTGGAAGAGGTTTGGTCACTAGCCAGGATTCTTATGAGTGAAAAATACTTGCCCATCAAAATATTTTTGCCTTGATTTTTCTGCCCTAAATGGAAGGATTTGACAATATTTCTGATTTGCTGCAGCAGCTGCTGCTGGGAATGCTGGGGATGATGGAAGGATATTTCTGTTTTTATTTTGATCAACCCCAGAGGTGTTCCCCAGAAGCCATGTGATACGCGAATGCAGAGCTAAGAGTCGGTCTATGCTGGTTTCTGAGAATCCTCTCCGTTACCTTTCTAGTGCCTCCTTAGGATGACTTTTTTTTTTTAAGGGTTTTACAGTTTATCATTCAATACCATGGAAACAGTGAGGCATTAAAATAAAAAAATAGAAACATTGAAAAGTTGAAGTGCTTATAGCCCTATTATATAAAGGCCTTAGCCATATATTCCTCTAATCCCTTCACAGTAGTAAGTGAAGGACTCTGGCCTTTCTTTTAATTCTGAGGTGGTGCTTCCATCTTACCTCATTTTAGTGGAAAGATCCTTTTCTTCATGAGGACCCCTCTTTCCATCCCGAGGATGCCATCTGTGCAGAAGGACAGTGGTCCTTTGTCTCAATGGGGCACTTTGTAGTTCTAAAGACCTCTGAATATATATATATATATATATATATGACATTTGGTTCACTAAAGACTTTTTAGCCTTTCCCAGGTGTGAGCTCTTCTGTTTTTGTTTTTGTTTTTCAGTGCTGAATGAAAGAAACCTCATGAGCCATAGAATATCCCGGAGCTGTAACTACTGAGCTTAGAACTAAACCCCAGAAATGGTGATGTCTGTTCTGGGCAGAAAATGCCATACTAGCAATTTAACTCAGCGAAGATAGGATTCTCATTGTGCCTCTCAGCTCATTGCCACATTTCTATATTTTTACTAAATTTTGTTTAAAAATCGGAGCAACATGGCACAGGCCAATGAGAATATAGTAGAATACTGAGAACGTGGTCGAGCTACGGGAATATAAGTGGTTAAGGAAGCATCCCAGGCCAAGAAAGCCAGATAAACCAAAGGAATTTGACCAAAGAGAGAAGATGCAAGACAACATTAAGAGCTGGAACTGTGTGAGGGGAGAAGGCAAAGCCCCACCTGGCTTTTGGAAGGGGGAGGTGTGAGGAATCTTAAAATGAGGCTGCTGATGAACCCACAAGGGGTGAGCAAACAGAGCAATGACCTTCAGGGAGAAAAATCAGGAAGTTCAGGAATCTGTTGTGTATTGTAATTTTAATAGAACATATATCCTTGAGTCTAAAATGTTTTCCTAGGAGTATGATCGCTGGAATGCTTCCTCAAGTTGACTATAAACACCCTGAAGTGTAGATTTTACTGAGAAAAAAGTGTCAAATGATATCAATATTTTTCCCACAGCTCCAGAAAAAAAATGTGTCCACAAGCAAAATTCTATCCTTGAATTGGCAACACGAGTGAAATGGTTCATTTTCTCTAGGGGAATGTATTAGTGACTTCTCTGATGTGTTTTTTTTTTTTTTTTTTTTTTTTTTTTGAAATTTCAGTAGTCTGGGTTCTGATGTAGGGCTTTGCTTTGGAAGTTAAGGAGAAGGCAAGGACCTTCCCATGGCTCTCTGCTCACTCAGTTAAAGTAGCTCTCATTCACTGAGATTCTGGCTCTGCAGCAGCTGACCTCCAAATGGGGCAGTTGGTAGGAATAGGGGATGGACTTGTGGAAACATATGGTAGGATTGGAGGCCATATCCATATGGTGGTTCTTCTATAAGGATTCCTCAAAGTCTTGTGAGCTTGCATGTCTTTCTTTCTACATTGTTATGGATTGAATTGTGCCCCCCCTCCAAATTCCTATATCAATCCTAACTCCTGATGCCTCAGAATGAACTTTATTTAAAAATAAGGTAGTTGCCGGTTATAACGGCATAGAGTCAGCCCCTAATTCAACATGACTGGTGTCCTTATAAAAAGGGGAAATTGACACAGACACACCCAGGGAGAACACCATGTGGACATGAAGGCAGAGATTGGAGTGATGCTTCTACAAGCCAGGGAGCGCCAAGGATTGCCAAGAAAGCAGAAGCTAGGGGAGAGGCATGGTACAGATTTCTTCCCACAATCCTCAGAAGGAACCAATCTCTCAACAGCTTGATCTCAGACTTCTAGCTTCCAGAACTGTGAGGGGATCTATTTCTGTTGTTGAAGCCATTCCGTTTATGGTACTAGAAAATGAATAGGTGTATTATCTGTGCTTTTTGCCTCCAATTCAGTCTGCAGGCACTGAGGGCAGGGACTACATCCTGGGCATATCCAAATTCTCATCACATAGAACAGTCTCTAGCACACTTAGGGGGACCCCCAAATATTTAAAGAATAAATAAATAAATCTGTTGATTTCTACCAAAAAAAAAATATTTGGATGTCTCTCAAGTAGGAGAGCATATATTCTATTCTCCCAATTCTCAAACTTACTCCAATTTAATAATTTTGACCCTAGATTAGGTTTAGGGTGGCTTCCCCTGACTAATTCCTTTCCCCAGATCCTCCCACTAACCTCCGCTGAAGCATCTCTGTATTTAAAAAGTTAAACATGACAATTTTCGTAGTATGTACAGACAAATGAAATTTTTAATACCACTGGTCTAGGAAAGGCTTCACTTACATTAAAATTTATATAGGTTGTATTAAACATTTGGCTAAGATTGTCTTGAAGGGAGAAAAGCATTTTTTTTACGGATGGACAAATAAAGTCAAGGATTCATTTCAATATAAAAATGCTTCCTCCTTGTAGAAAGATGTTTTTGAGTAAATAAAGAGCATACGTGGACAATTTATTTAGACAGAGCAAAGTGATGGCTTATCCAAAACATATCCATAGATGTAGACATTTACCATCTAGATTGTGCAAACATAGCTCTACAAAATTGCAGTGATAATGTGAATGAACTGAGACAGCTTTGAACTGTAAGTGAAAATGCAGGTTGTTAAAATTGTCAGCTGTAAAACATTCCTTCATAAATGCAAGCAACAAAAATATGCCAGCTGGCCAGATGTAAAAGCCTCAACATCTATTTACTTGAGGTTTCACTTTTGCATCAAATGGTTGAAAAGCAGAGGGAAAGGAGCTTCCTGGGGACTCTGAGAGGGTGAGGTCACCTGGAAGAACACAGAGAAGAGGGGAGAAATTCTGGGTCAGGTGGAAGGGATGTATCCTCTGTAATAGTTCTCTGAACCCCTAAGTTAGACATTTTTTTTTCTGAAATCTTGGATCAACTAAAATACCCTTATGCCACAATAACCTCAAAACACTTCCAACTCAATTTATCTTTTGTGTTTCAGTTCTTGTGGTTCTTTGTGTTTGTTTTGTTTTATTTCTTTCTTAAAGAGGGAAATGAGGTACACATATTTCCATTAAATTTTTGGTGCGGTTACACATATGACGGACAGCATGGTTTTACATAAAACTTCCATCTGAAAACCCATTTGCTTGAATTAGGGTTGTTTTAACTGGAGTTAGATGTTTTGCTTAAATATTTAGATTTTGTAAAATGGCTGCACAAAAGCTTTTATGCTGAATTACATCTCTCCATTTGCAGTTAAGTAAAAAGTATTTCCAGAGTACAGGGATGGTTATCTCCACTGTAGTCAGAGGAAACTCCTCAGTGGCTTCTCTCTATGGTGTTCGCCACATATGATTTCTGCCATGCTCGTGCTAATCAGAGGGACCAGTCTCAAATCTGTTTTTAAGACATTCCAGATTTCCTCTGCTTAAAATGGCGAACTAAAATTTTTAAGATTTCTTACTACATTAGCATTTAAGAAAAAATTCACTCAATTTAAGACAGTATCTTGAGAAACCTAAAACCAAGCAAAAGGACTTGGAAGGAAAACGTCTTCTGACCATGATGGTCAAATGTTTGTGGTGTCTATTTGATAGTGCAAGAAGTGAAATAGAACTCCTTGCTTTTCCTTTTCCCTGATCTAACCTCTGTTTCTAGGAATAAAAAACAGAAGGGCATTTTACAGCTCAGAGAATTCTCACTTAACAACTTCAGCTGGACGGGGCCCAAAATCTGGCTCTGGTGTATAAAATTACTCTTTTAACTGTAGGTGAGGACATTAACACTTGCCTTTGCCAGTTTCAAGCAGATATATATATATATATATATATACAGTATACCCATAGATATTTACCTTTG
Organism: Eumetopias jubatus; assembly: GCF_037043125.1. NCBI lineage: Eukaryota > Metazoa > Chordata > Mammalia > Carnivora > Otariidae > Eumetopias > Eumetopias jubatus. The sequence goes on along the minus strand of NW_028274812.1, from coordinate 22,824,293 downwards.
TAGGGTATTTATTGTTAGAAATGTCTTTTATACCCTTGGACTATAGGTGTATTAGTGTGGGAGACCATGATTCCATACACTTGACTCCATGTTGCTTATTTGGTCCTAATGATTTATTTTCTAAGCATGACAGACATATTGAGACATACACAATCTTACATAAGTAGTTCAAAAAACTTTTATAAAGGGAAAACATCTGCGTAACCACCACTCAGAACAAAATATCAAATATGAGCAGGACCCTAGAAATCGTCCTGCATCCCCTCCATGTCCTTACCCCCTCAGAAGTAACCGTTATTCTGACCTCTGACCTCTATCACTGTAGGTCAGTGCTGCCTGTTCTTAATTTCTGTAGAAATGGAATCATGCAACACGTACTGTTTTTTTTTTCTCTAGTTTCTTTTTGTTCAGCATTGTGTCTGTGAGGTTTGCAGCTACCTGTGGTGGCAAGTGGCATTCATGTGTTCTTTTTCATTGCTGTGTGGAACTCCATCTTGTATATTTTAAAATGTATTTCCCGTTCTGTTGCTGATGCACTTATGAGTTATTTCCAGTTTTTAGCTATTAGGGATAATGCCTCTATGAACATGTTTATAAATATGTTTGGTGGGGGCGCCTGGGTGGCTCAGTCGGTTAAGCGGCTGCCTTCGGCTCAGGTCATGATCCCAGGGTCCTGGGATCAAGCCTCGCATCGGGCTCCCTGCTCAGCAGAGAGCCTGCTTCTCCCTTTCCCTCTGCCTGCCGCTCTGCCTGCTTGTGCTCTCTATCTCTCTGTCAAATAAATAAATTAAAAAAAATATGTTTGGTGCACATGTATGTGCTTGTGTGTCTAGAAGTAGAATTGCTGGGTTTTAGGGGACACATATGTTCAGCTTCGTGGATACTGCCAAACTTCGTGGATACTTTCCAGAGTGGCTTTAAAGATATACATTCCTGCCGGCAGTGTTTAAGAATTCCAGTTATTCTGTATCCACACCAACACTTTATGGTGTCCATTTTTGGGATTTATTTTGTTTTACTATTTTTGTTTAGCTCTTTGGGGGTATGCAGTAATGCTTCTTTGTGGTTTCAATGTGTATTTCTCTGGTCACTAATAAGGTCAAATTTTTAAATTTTCTTATTGGCCATTTGAGTAGCCTCATTGATGAAGCACCCATTGAAGTCTTTTGCCATTTTTATAAAGTTGGGTACTCCCCCATTTACCTTCTGATTGATAGGAGGCTTTTTTTTTTAAGAAGTCCATTTTCAGGTATGTATATATTACTAATATATTTCCTTCTCTATAGCTTATCTGCACTGTTTATGGTACCTTTTGATCAGTGGAAGTTCTCTTTTTTTTTAAAAGGTTTTATTTATTTATTTGACAGAGAGACACAGTGAGAGAGGGAACACAAGCAGGGGGAGTGGGAGAGGGAGAAGCAGACTTCCCGCTGAGCAGGGAGCCCAATGTGGGACTCGATCCCAGGATCCTGGGATCATGACCTGAGCTGAAGGCAGACGCTTAACGACTGAGCCATCCAGGCGCCTGATCAGTGGAAGTTCTTTCAGTGAAGCTTAATTTATTACTCTCTTGCATTACTGTATATGCTTTCTATTATCCTTTTAAGAAATATTTACATAATCCAAGGTTATGAAGTTATTCTCCTATGCTGTGTTCTAGAAGTTTGGTCATTTTGCCTTTCACATTTATGATCCATCTGGCAATGATTTTTGTGTGTGGTGTGAGGTAGGAGTGAAAGATCATTTTTTTCTCACATGGACATCCATTCTTTTGCCCAAAGGATAGCAGTGGCTGCTTTGCTATAAATCAGGTGACTGATCCTATGGGAGTTTGTGTCTGGACTCTTTTCTGTTCATTTGGTCTATTAATCTATCCTTGCACTTATGTCACATTTTTTTTTAAATAAAGATTTTATTTGTCAGAGAAAGGAGAGCAAGCGCATAAGCAGGGAGAGCGGCAGGCAGAGGGAGAAGCAGGCTCCCTGCTGAGCAGGGAGCCCAATGTGGGACTCAATCCCAGGACCCTGGGATCATGACCGGAGCCCAAGGCAGACGCTTAGCTGAGTGAGCCACCCAAGAGCCCCTGATGCCACATTCTTTTAATTACTGTACTGTAAATTAAATCTTAATATCTGATAATATAAGTTCTCCAACTTTGTTCTTCCATATTATTTTTATTCATCTTGACCTTTTGCATTTTCACTTAATTTTAGAATCTGCTTGCCAAATTTTACACAAAACTTTTAGATTATTAATTGGAATAACGTTGAATCTATAATCAATTTAGGGAGAATTCACATTTTTCAATATGGTACCTTCCAGAACATAGTATTTTTCTCCATTTCTTTAGGCCTTTATTAACCTTATCTCAGTAAAGTTTTGTGGTTTTTCTTTGTGGTAATCTTGCTCATCTTTCATTAGCTTTATTATGAGGTATGTGCCCTGTTTTTAGTAGAGAGCTGCTTCTAGTTTGTGTAGAAGCAAACTCTTCCTTTAGACTCACACTCTTAAACAAAATGTTAACAGAGAAACTCTATTTTGAAACTGAAGAGAGGAAGTGCCCTTGCGCCTTGAGGAGGAGGTGTGGGGTTTTTTGTTGTTGCTGTTGGTTTGAGGTAGGTGAGAGGTAGTATGTCTTGTCCAGATGGAATCTTTGGAACATCCTTAAAAGCAGCAGATGTGTGTGGGAAGAATGACAGCAGACTGACTTACTGCCTTGGGTAATTGCATAGTTGAATGAAGAAACCAATGCATATTTTAAGTATCTGAAGCACATTCACCAATGTGAAATGAATGCCCATTCTAAGCCAATGGATTATATACTGGTCCTACCTTCCTAAGTCTTTGATTTACCTTCACCAATCACCAGAGATTAAAAGTTGTAGAATTACCGATCAAAATATTCTCAAGGTGACTGAGTAAGGAATAAATTTGTTGAATTCACCATCAAGCATATTTCCCATTAAATTTTAAAAATCTTCAAAATTTAATAAATCATGCATGAGTCAGAGCTACAGTTTCAGAGTTGAAGTCTCTTGGAATTCTGATTACTTGCTTTATTTTTCTTCCCTTTTGTAGTCACACTTTGGGAAAGATTATTTCTTACTGAGTCCAGTGTCTCAGCTCTAATTCACTTTTCACACTAGCTGGTCTCTCCTAAAGTCCATTGAAACTGCACTCATCTTTGAGACACAAAGACCTCTTCATCGTCAGATCCAGTGAAAACGTGTGCACTTCAATTTCTTTTCAACATTTGAGGTTACTGAAATATTCCTTCTCTGTGGAACTGTTCTTCCATGGTCTAACTCTTCCCTCTCTGACACTCCCTCTCAAGCTATTTTTCAGGCGCTCTGTATTCCATAAATGTGGGTATTGCAAATGGCCAGCTTCAGACTCATTGTTTTCTCATTGTGAACTCTCCTTCTGGGGGAGCTCGTTCACGCTCACAGCTTCAGCCACAAATCACTATTCTTGAAAGACCCTACACTATAAACACCTATGTCCAACTGTCCGTTGGACTTCTCTGTTAAAGTGCCCCCAATGACACCTTAAATTTAAGATGTCAAAGGAGGAAACTTTTTAGCATGCTCTGCATCTCGGCAAATGGCACCCTTTCTGGTAGGCCTGAAGGCTGGGGGTGGTTGTGGGCTCTTCTTTCTCCTTTCTGCCCCCAGAGCCAGTGGCCGCATCCTGGCTATGCTCCAGTCTAGGTCCTCCTTTCTAGTTCGACTGCCTTTTTTTCTGTTCTCACTCCTGCTTACTTAAATAGCAGCCTCTCTGCCTTCAGTTATCGTCACTCTCCAAACCATTATCTGTTCTCGGAGCGATCTTTCGAGAATGTGCTACTCCTCTGTTTAAAGCTCGGCAATGGGTCTATTTGTCCTTTTAACGTAAAAGTAAAACTTCTTCATATGGCTTCAAAAGCTAGTCTTCTTCAAGCTCCTCTGCCTTCTCCAGTCTCACCTCTTGACATTACCTCTTTTTCACGTGACATACAAGTTATCCAGAACTACGTGCCGTTCCTCCCGTCACTGCCTGCCCTTCACAGGCGTTGCTGCTTCTTCCTAGGATGGGCACCCTGCCCTCCTTATCCATTGCTCTCTTTTGGGGACTGCTTCGTACTCATCCTCCAAAACTCAACTGAGATATGACACACCCTAGGGGGGGAATATTTTCACATCCTTCCCCACCAGACTGGATAATATTCTATCACATTTAAGTATTTATGTTGATCATCCCACTCTGAACTTCTTGAAGGCAAGGAACATGCATTTCATGTTTACATCTTTCCTCTGTGCCTGCTTTTATAAACAGGCACTGTGTTAGGCAATAGGTTTGTAAAGATTACGGCATCACTTCTTCCCATGGGCCTCTCACAATATAGAAGGACAGAAACATGAACAGATAATTACTGTGTAATTTGGTGAGTGTCACATTACAGGTATTTTTTGAAACATGGAAGAAGGAGTGCCTGATTCTGGATCTGAGAAAGTTCTATTTAAGTATACACAAGGGATCTCCAGAGAAATAATGTGTGGAGAAACAATCCTCCAAGTAAAGATTATCTCCAGGAAAATTCCTGGCAAATTCATAGCCAGTTTTACCAGATGCTGTCCAGAAATTGTTCATTCAGATCTCCAGATGCACAGAACTGCAGGGAAGCTAAAATATTTGCCAATGATACCTGAACATGTGAATAAACAGTAGGTGGTTTGGTTGGAGAGAGACACACATTCAGCTTAGTTGAGACTGGAAAGAATTCATCATCTTATTTTGTGTGCCCAGGAGCTCTCTGACAAAAATTTCTAACCCTAATTGAGAAAAAAGTCCATTCTGACTTTGTAAATGTTTGCCTTTATGGTGAATAAGAAGAAAGAACCTAAATGCTTGAAAGGCCCAAACTCCTTTTTTTTCCCACATATAATTTTAAATCCCAAAAAACAATCCGGCAAAGTGGGATCTTTACATTTTGGTTTCTGTCCACTCACATCTCAGGAGAGGACACTTCATGGTTGATAGCTGTTTCATAGGCAGGTTACCAGGCCTGAGGGGTAATGGCCAGAACCTCGTGTGGTTTAGGATGAATCAACACTTGTAGCGGTCAAAGAGGGAAGCCGAATTCATGTGGCCGAGACAATCTAGTCTTTATACAGGATTGTAGTAGGGGACACCTATTGATACCTATAGACTTGAAGGACCATGACTGGGCTTCAGGGAGTTTGGAGAGTCCCTAAAATTCCACGCAAAATTGAGTCTGTGCATATAAGGAGAAAGGCTATAATTTTCATCATGTCCTTAAAGTTCTTGTAACTCAAAGGGCCACTGGTCTACACACTTTGGTTTATGTTTATGTTTATTTATTTATTTTGTAATCACGTATTGAGGATTTAGCTATTAGTCGTTTTGCTCAGTGCTGATTTACTGTTGTGATGTGTGTTGCACAGATGCGTGGAATGATTCAGATTCCAGTTAACATTAACTGAGAGCCTACATTCCAGGTGCTTCCACATGCAGAATCTCACTTAATCTTCAAGGTAAATCTGTGGAGTCATGCTCTTACAACCATTTTACAGAAGAGGAAACTGAAGTTCAGAGTATAAAAGAACTTGCCTAAGGACAAGTGACTCAAACAAGTAGACTGGACTTAAGAATCTAAAGCGAGGGGCACCTGGGTGGCGCAGTCAGTTAAGCATCAAACTCTTGATTTCGGCTCAGGTCATGATCTCAGGGTTGTGAGGTTGAGTCCCATATGGGGCTCCGTGCTGGGCGTGGGGCCTGCTTAAGATTCTCTCTCTCCCCCTGCCCCTCCCCCTACTCCCTCTCTGCCTCTCTCTCAAAAAAAAATACACATATATAATAATATATATAATAAATATATAATAATATATATAAAGACAGAGCATTATACTCCTCCCTGTGAAGTTCACAGTCTTCTAGAGTATACAGACAGAAACAACACCTAAATACAGTGACATACATGCAAGGATAGAGGAATATACAACATTCAATCTTAGCACCAAGGCATATAGGGTCACTCCAGCTGTCAAGGCAAGAGAGGAGATGGGTCTCCAAGGATGAGTAATGGGAGAGGGGCGGGCTGGATTTAGGCTGAGGTAAAAGCATTTGTAAAACACACCCCTGTGAGCTAGCCTTCTGCTTGGGAAAAAATGCTAGTGGTTAGGAACAGTGAGCACATAAATAAGTAAATAAGTGAATATCAGAGAATGAAAAGGCACACGTCGGGGAACCAAGTTCTGCCCTGTGTGTTTCCACCTCAGTTAACTTTATCTACAGTTCCCTTCCAGAAACTAGCCCAGGCTATACAGGTAGCCACAATTTAAAATAAGTTTTTAGAAATTCCCCCCCCAAAAAAGAAATTCTTCCCCAAACCTGATTGAGTAGGTGTGCTCCTCATCCTCTGAGAAGTGCTAGAAGGACATTTTGATTCTGTAAATTCTCTTAGGACAGAGTAGTATTGTAAACATTTTCTTAACCTAATTTGATTGCAAACAAAATCCCAAGCCTAACAACCAACCCAAACACTTAGGTAACGGCTTCAACCTATTTCATGGCCCCAAAGAGCAGGAAAGTTAGTTGGAAAAGTATATTTTCAAGCTGAGCTATCAAAACATGTATCTGTTTTCAAAAATCTTACAGGGATAATAAATTTAGTCCCTGGGTTTTTTTCCTCCCAAAAAACAGCATAGCTAGTTTAAAACAACACTAGATAATTCCTAAGGGGAAACGCTGTAAGAACCTTTGACATAATTAGTCGATGCTTTCGCTTGCTGTTTTAGTTACACATTTGCAACAAGTTCTCAGAAATATGAATGGAAAATCTTCTCTGATTCCACTTTCAATATGTGGGAAAGAAAATGCACAAAGGTGGGAGTGGTGGCAAAGAGAATATGAGCAAATATGAGGCCAGCACTATTTTTATTTTATTAACAATTAGACATAGTGAGTTATCATTTGAGTAAAATGTTTAGTCTGTGTGTATTTTTCCACTTATAAAAGTTTGTTAGAGACTACAATCAAATTTTCAATGAATGTCAGCTTACAGGTGCTCAACCACTATACACGATCATCAATTGTTTAAAGTATCCTGGCTAAAAGATTTATTTTTAGATCATTATTTCTTTGTACAAATGTTTTACATAAATTTGAGATCATACTGTATATAAAATGCTTTTCTGTGCCTGTATTTCTTCCTATGTAAAACCAGAATTATTGGAGCCCCTGACTCATAAGGTTGTCGTAAAGATGAAATTAGATGGGTTAATATCGTGCCCAGCACGGTGCCTGGCACTCACCCAGCATTCAAGTAATAGTAGTTGTTGCTGTTGTGGTGATGGTTACTTTTCATTACCATTTTTTATACTTGATTATCTATCTTAAACATTTTCTCAAGTTGTCAACTGTTGTTCAAAGACATGGTGTTTCTCAGATATATAACAGTCCACTATTCCCTCAAGATTTAAGTAATGTCATTTTGATCAGTTTAGCAATTTCCAGATTGTTGTTTCCTTTTTTTTTCAGATTGTTAATAGTATAAACTCCACTGAAACAAATGTTTTTTATCCATAAGTCTTTGTGACCAAGTAAGATGCATTTCTAAAAGTATTTTAAAGACTTTTGATTCTTATGTCCAAATTACATCCCTGAAAGATTCTACCGATTTGGAAATGCCCACCTGTATTACAGTGTTTAAATAAGAATTAAGTAAATGCAGAAGAATGTGGAGAAATGTCAGAGAAGGCTGTAAGTTTCAGAGCCAGAATATTTGCATTCATTGTACCGTAGGAGGCAAGACAATTATATTATGATGTTTAATTTTTCATGTTTAAAAGAAGCGTTTGTGTGTTGAAATAAAAGCATTGCATTGAAGTCGAAAGGCCTGATTCCTGCACTGGCTGATATAGGAATAGACATAAGCTTGAAGTCACTCTACCTCTCAGAGTTACACACTCACAATTTGTAAAATTGTGATATAATGTGTGTCTTAAAGGACTTTTGTGTGGCAGTTAAATAGGACTGTGCATGAAAAGCACCAAACAAAGGTCCTGGCACGTGGCAAGCACCTGGGGTTGACCACAGTGTTATTGATCGAGAGTGTAATTTTTGTTGAAGAGCAAACCTTTACCTTCCTCAGTTACTGGCATCTGTAGATTATATACAGTAGTAGAGTTCCCATTAGGTGTCTTGGCTGCTCCATGCATGAGCTGAGGACAGAACTCTATTACCTTTCAGCTTGTACTGTTAACATTTTTGATTATCCTGGTTCGGGTTAACTTGATGTAGTTCTGTTCCTTGACGGAGCATACATTTGGTTCCTGTCTTGTTCCAAGCACTGAGCTGTATCATTGGTGATATAGTAATGAATAAAATATAACTTTGTCCTAGATAGGTTCATAATCTAGACAGGAAGTCGTTAGCATTTTTTTCTGGATGTTCTTCTTCTCTTTATATTTAGTGAACATTTTTTGGTACTCTTCATTTGCGCTGTGCTCTGGTAGGTATTTGGAGTTGAAAGTAAGCAATGATAAAACCAGGCCCCGCCTCAGAGATGGTAGGCATGCTGGATGTAGGCTAACTGACATTCTTGGTACAGAGTATGGGCTTTCAGTCAGAAGGTCTGGGTTCACATTTAGGCTTCAAAATGTCCTTGTTGAATGACTTTGAGCAAGAAAATGGAAAGAAGTAAAATTCAATTTTTCATTCATTCATCTGGCAAGCATTTATTGAGTGCCAGGGATTCAGCAATGAGTAACATATCCAGCAAGCACCTGACCTCATGGAGTCCAGGTTCCAGTGAGGGAGGGGAAAGGGTGTGAAAACTACCCCTCCCTCCCCGAAGAGAGGAATAAAGGCAGTGTTGTCCTCAGGGAGGAGGGGCTGCAGTTTTACAGAATTGCAGGGGAAGCCTCACTACAAGCTAATGTTTGAATGAGGCAAGTGAGGGGTGATTCAAGGGAGCATCAGATATAATGGCCCCAAGTTGGGGTGCAGAGGAGTTGGAGCAGAGAGAATGAGGGGGGAAATGGCAGGAGATGTGTTGTTAAGGACTTTGGCTTTTGCTGGACCTGAAATAGGAAGCTTTGGAAGGGGTTTGAATAGAGTGACATGATCTAACTTGTAACAGCCTCATTCTGGCTGTTGTATAGAGCAGAGGGGAGAAGACCAGAAAAGCAGGGTGGTCAGATGGGGAGGCTTTTCCAACAAACCAAATGAGAGTTGGTGGCAATATAGAGCGTGAGATAGTAGTAGAAGTGGTGCACCGTGTCAACGGAATAAAGCAAATAGGATTTGCTAATGAACATGGGCTTGGGACTCATGTTACTATAAAGTCTGAGTTGTCATCAATTGATGTAGGAGAAGCAGACTTGTGGGGGAACACAAAGAGCTCATTTTGGGACTTGTTGAGTTTGAGTTGCCTATTCGACTTTTCAAATGCAGATGTCTAATAGGCAGATGGCATTCAAGGGAGAGGCCACAGCTAGAGATGTCAGTGTGGGAGTCATTATCAGAGAGATGGTATTCAAAGTAAGACACTGGGTCAGATCTCTGCAGCTGGAAAAGAGAAGAGGTCCAGTGATTGAGCCCTGGGGTATACCAGCCTTTGGAGGTGGAGAAGTTGAGGAAAAAGCAAAGAGATGGAGGAGTGTCCACTGGGAAAGATAAAAAGGAAAACTTGCAGAACAACCTATGTGAAAGCACATTATGGGTCATAAACTACCATATAGGTGATCATGAGGCAACTATTGTACACTTTTGAGAAAATGTAGTATATCATGATATCTTGTGCAAGATTTGATTGGGGTATTTTTCATGTATAGCCTTTACCCTGCTCGCTATGGTCACTGCCAAAAACCTATCTTTTTACTAAGTGATGCCCTGATGTCCTCATGACATGTAAGATTTAAAGATTTTCTATCAGGAATGGATTCAAGCACGAGGATGTTTGGGTGCCCCTGGAGCTACTTACATGTGGCCCTGTGCAGAATGTTCCATGATAATATTCAAGCAGAAATAGTGACCTCAGCCTCTAAACTTGCTACGTAAAAATACTGATTCAGAAAAGCACAAAAGGAATTTACGTCCACAAAGATTAAAATATTGTTAAAATGGATGTGTACGTTATTTACAATATGCTCTCAACATTAAGGTAAGACATACCGTTGGATTTAAGACATGGGCCAGGTTTTTGTCATTAAAGACACCTTCCAGAAAATAGTTTGTGTCAGCTTTTGTCACCTTGTATGTGTAAAAAGCTTTTCCATATGTCAACTATATTCATTCAATTGACAGAAATTAGCATCATGAGGATATTATGCTATATGAAATGAGCCAGTCACAGAAGGACAAATACTACTTGACTCATTTCTATGAGGAAAATACACTCATAGAAGCAGAGTAGAACAGTGGTTGCCAGGGGCAGGGGAGAGGGAAATGAGGAGTTGCTAATAAATGGGTGTAAAGTTTCAGTTATGCAAGATGAATAAATTCTCGGGACCTGTTGTACAACATTGAGCCCATAGTTAACAATACTTCAGGGTACACTTAAAAAAAATCTGTTAAGAGGGCAGATCTCATGGTATTAGTACCATGATAAAAATTAAAAATGAATAAAAAAAGGAAATTTAGTAGCATAACCCCAAAACGTACCATTTATGTTGCCTTATGATTGATAGTGTTAAAAAGTAACTGAATTGTAAGATCCCAGGATGAGTTTTTCAACAACGAGGAACTTGAGAGACCCAAATAAAAATCATTACCAAAGCCACTCCTATACAGAGCTTCTGGAGAGTGTCCCAAAGAAAGAATTTTCATAGGACTTTGTCCTTATCACTTACCAACAAATTTCTAAGATCATGTCTGGGAGCACTGTGGCTACCAGAGGATCCTAGCTTTTGCCCATATGTGCTTAATTTAAATATCAAACACGTCATAAATCTTGCAACATACATCCTTAAACTAGAGGTTATTTAAGGCTAATGAAAGTATGTAAGAATTTTCATAGGATGTGGCCCTCTCAAGAGATATGCATCAGTGGGGCAATATTTGGGTGAGTGGAGTAAAATTTATTTCCAAGTAGTGGGTAACAAACACTAGTCCCAAATGCACAGGCAATTTGTTCTGATTGCAGTAGATGTACACTGTGGAAGGGAATGGAGTTGAGGCTCTGGTGCTTCCTTGTAGTCTGAGAGGCAGTGTGGGTTTACAAAACTGTGCAGCTTTCACTTAAGATAAAGAGAACAGTTTTGTGTCTGCAATGGCTTATGAATACTTTGGGCTTAGTTATCTAAGTGGTGTATTCCTGCCTTTATCCATTGTTTGGAATTTGGGGCTTCTGGTTGGCTCTAGAGGCTTGGATAGAGGCATTCATCCCTATCTGTGAACCCTAATCAGTGAACAGATTGGTGTGCTGAGCATAACACAGCATAACAAAGGAAAATAATGCCACTAAAAGAAAGATTTTTCTGATTCTGCATTTGGGGAGATTTCATTCAGGATATCTTGAAGTCACAAAAGAAAAGTTGGGCTTTGTAATGTTGACTATTCTGTCCTGGGCTCAGCATCAACAATGGATTTTTTTAAAAAGTAACTGAGGCTGATGTTATATATACGACATGTAAGCTTCCTCATGGACAGTCTGTGAATTTGACATAATTTGTTGAACACCTTTAGATAATATTTTCAATTCAACTCTCGTGTCCCCTATTATGATAGAAAAGATGGATAGATTAGCTCTTATTTGTCCACCATATTCTCTAGCATTCACCAGTTTGAAACATTAACCTTTAGCTGCCACATTCTGATCAAGAGAGTTATTGACTAAATTGAACATCTCAGGTTATATTAAGAATGAGGTGTATGTATTTTTCAGAGTATCTGATCATTTTATAACTTTGTATTTGCTGCAGACTGAATGTTTGTGTCCTGTCCTTCTGCTACACCCTCCAACCCCCTCCCCAACAATTCTCTGTTGAATTCTAACTCCCAGGGTGATGGCATCCGCAGGTGAGGCCTTTGGGAGGTGATTACGTCAAGGGGGTGGAGCCCTCATGAATAAGATGAATACTCTCATAAAAGGTTCCAGGGAGAGGAGAGGTAATTCGGGGCAAAGATGGCGGTCTGGGAATGGGGTTGTCACCAGTACTTGATCTTGGACTCCCCAGCCTCCAGAACTGTGAGAAATAAATTTTTGTATTTTATAAGCCACTTCTAGTGTATGGTATTTCCTATACCAGCCCAAACAGACTAAGACAACATTACCTAAAGCTTTTCTCCCAAAGAGGTTCCTTACTCTTTTTTCCCTTCTCTCCTTCCCCTTCCACCCTCTCTCTCTTCCTTCCTTCATTACCTACAGGCAAGATTGCCATAAATAGTCCCTGTTAGCTATTTGGAGAAACTGTGAGAACCACACAGTGGCTTAGCACTGTGGTTAGCAACCAAGACTTTGGTTGTACCAAGTCTTCACTGTGCAAGTGTTAACTCTCATAAACAAGTAAGCATTTGATTTTCTACTGGCAAAACCTTGTGGTAATTATTTCAAATAATATTATTCTTAGTGATTCTTATTTAAACAAAAAAAAACTAAAAAAAATCTTATTCAGAAGCACTTAGAAATTTATAAACAGCTTTTTACTAAATTTAGTATACCCAGAACAAGATAGTTTTCCATAAAGTTGATTTTCCTAGCTATCTTTAAAATTTAGTACAAATTTATACTTTCCAGTTTCTAACAAAAAGCTGATGATTTTTGTTATCCTAGTGAGGAAATTATTGCTTGTTTTCAAAATTATTGTACCTTATGAAGCAACATAAGATATGTACTTTCTGTGTTCTGAGTTCTTAGAGTTCTATTTTTATCTCTTCCCGAATTTATACTTTTTAATTTTATTTGACTTTTTGATGTGTGGTATTGAATCAAGTTCTCTCAGAAGTTTCTGGATGAATACTGTTTTTAGGAGAAATGTATATTTTTATTAATATTTGCTAGAACTTTTCCAGAGGATTTTGGATTTTCTTGCTTTATTCCATCCATAACAAAAGTGATGGGACTAGCTTTATCCCTTTGTGAGGTATAAATCAAACTAATGTATCAAAATGATATACACTCATCATTTTTTTGTATTGTTCTCTCCATGTAGAGTTTTGGCTATTGATATTTCCCTCTATTTATTAGCATTTAAACACACGCTCTACTTATGAGAACAGAATGTGGCAAGGTCAAAAGAAGATGCATTACTTTAATGTAATTAAAAGGAAAGATGCCATTGTTTATATTTCTATTGATGTAGGACACTCAGTTACTATTCATTGTTTTATAAACATGTTTTATATTGATATACTTCATTGATGGATTCCCAAAATGTCTCTGATATTTTTTTTTAGGATCAATGTTTGTTTTTTGACTCCAATCTCTTTTAACTTTTTTTTGTCCCCAAATTTACAATAACATAATTAGTACATGAAATTCACTCCTCACAATACATTTTGTCCTCAACTCTGCTGATCTTTATCTCATCCAGTCTGGAGCTTGGTGCCATAGCCACCCTTGGATCTCGTTGTCATCGAGAACGGCTCGACCTCTAACTCCTTCTCTGATCACAGTGTCCCATCTTTCAGTCCGTTCGCTCCCACCAGACAGGTGACCACCCCCACTGGGCAAAGGACTCCCATTGTCTCTCTCTCTCTCTCGACTTGTTTTTCTCTAACCAGTCTAAACCCTGTGATCTGCCTTTTCTTACTCATCTCCTGATACTCTCACTGCCCTAGTGTCTTGCTGGGCTTGCCTTCCAAACCCTCAAACCCATTAGGTCCAATTTGGATGAACTATAACTAGGGTGCCAAGCACAATTGCAAACAAATAGCACAGCAGTGCAGGTCAGTGGACATGCAGTTCTGCCAGCACCTTTCTTAAGGGGCCCTCCTTGCATGCCATCTTTCCCCCAGTCCCAGGTTAGGCTCCCTGCCACCCATTCAGCTGCTACCACTGTTATTAATTCTGTAATTGGCAGATGGGTAATAATAGTACTTGTTGTGGTATGTTGCGGCAATCTCAAGGGTTGCAGTACTGAGTTAAAGCCAAAGCGTCACCTCACTGGCCTACAAGAGAGTCAGGTATTTATTAAACAGCAACACTATTGATGATTTCATTATACTTGAATCAGGTGGTAAGGAAAACAAGGTAGAAGGTGACCTGAGCTGTGTACTGGGAAGGGACGAGGGAGGTCTAAGTCTGCTGTGGGTGGCATTTTATTATCATTGTCTTCTCCTTGTAGTTTTACCACATGTGTATTCCTGGGCTAATACTGTGGATTTTTATTCAGTTCTTTTAGGACTTTATTTAAATAATATCATAGCTCTTCCATCTTCTCCAGCTTACTTTTATTGTTCAACATTATGCTTGAATGATTCACCTATGTTGATACAGGTAACTCAAGGTAAATTATTTTTACTGCCATGTATTATTCTTTTAATACCTCTGTATATTTATCCATGGCTGTTTGTGCACATTTGGGTTGTATTCTATTTTCTTTATCATTACAATTCTGAAATGAACAGGAAGGTCATGATAATGACTGGTTAAATTTCAACACATAAACAAAATTTCATTTTGGCCATTCACTTCAGCCTTCTCTGTCTAACACAAGTATCACAAATTAGTAGCAAAAATAGACCACCTTGAATGTTCTACCATATTTAAAATGTTAAAATAATATCTCCATTGGTTTTCCTAATTTACTCTCTATGAAAGATGACATAAAATAATTAAATGGCCCAAAGTCAGGAGGTAGGATTCATGTTGCCAGACTGAATAATTAAAATCAAATGTTCGTCCCTGATTCTTTGGTGTTTCATTAGAATAAATGAAACCATGTCCTCAGTGCTATTAAATACCAATGAAGTCATGGTGAATTAAATGACTATATTGTTTCTCAGCTCCAGATTCACTCTGTAATATCGGCTCTTCCATAATGGACTGGACTTTTTAAGCATGTCTCCTTCACTGTGACGTTAAGTAGAGGGTGCTGAAGGACGTTGCACAAGGAAGGGGTTTTTGCTTACTGGTTCCAGCTGCTGCCGCATTGATCAGCTGCCTGGAGAGGAAGATGTCTAATATTGCTTCTCCCCCCGCCACAGGCAGGGGTATGCGGACCCTTAGTGACCACATCCTTCTGGCCCTCCCAAGAAAGGCATCTCGTGCTCTAGTGTTCTATATCATCTTCCATACTTGGTATTATCAGACTTTTCTGTGTCATTAATGAAATTATAAAATGTCTTTAGGGACTTTAATTTTGTCTGAGATTTTCATTGTCACTTAAGTTGGATGATGGGAAGACTTTTTTTGAGCACTAGCTTCATACTTTCTTAAACTATAAGGGCTCTGGGATTTCATTAATATTCCCAATCTAGAGGTAAATATTGTGGAGTCCTACATGAACTAGTGGACAATAGACATGAAAAGAATGATTCCTCTTCTATTTGTCAGGCTCTGTAAGAGTAAAGTTCAAAATGATATATTAAACTAATGAATATGGTAGAACACTGGCCAATTGGAGCAAATACTGGCTGAGAGGGAGTGAGATCTCTCAAAAACGATCCAGAAATTTTTGTCTGGAAGATCTGTTTCTGAAGGCAGAAATCAGTATCCAGAAACAGAGAAGCGCCCTCATAACTATGTTAACCATTCAATTCCCTGCCTAGTAGTTACCTACAATTGTATAGACATAGCCTTTATGTAGACTCAATGTTAGATCAAAATCAATAGATCATCAAATATTGAAAATAGAAACTTCTAAGAACAAGGGTCATGTCTTCATATCAGTTTTATTAACACAAGTTCACATGTATTTGTATGTGTTCTTAATATATATAACTCATTTTATTATGTACAGATTATGCACAGGTTATGTATGATTATCTGATTCTATATCATCTAATCAATTAAGATCTGATTTGGTCTTAATTCAGTTCAAGGTCCTTTTTAATGTAGTTTTCAGATTTATCTAGCTCTTTAAGGATTACGTTTGGCATTTAAATCATCTTCTGCTGAAATGAGTAAAAAGGTAGTGGGATAACATTTTACAATGTTAGGAAATGTAATGCACTCCAGAACAGATTTGTGTTAAGACACATTTTTTTCAGTAGTTGTTTATCACTATTATTGTGCTTAAATCTAGATATCATGTATTTAACAGATGTAGATTCCACCAGATTAGAGGTTAGACACTTCTAAGCACATTCCCATTTGTAGCTCAACACACAATCATTTCATAGCCCACGTTTCTGCATTACTAGTTCACTCTAAGTGCTTTGTACACAGTGATCAATAAATATTTGTTAAATAAATCAATGGTGTGTTTAATTCAGTGTTCAAAAGGGATTCATGCTAATATTAATAGTTTAAAAAATCTTTAAGCCTACACAGGTTTTGAGTAGCTCATAGTATCAGTGAAGTGAAGTGAGAACACCCGAGGGGAATTTTCTCTCATTATTTGCAGATTTGAATGGAGTCTCTGGAAAGGTCCCCGCTGTACTTTTAACAGGCTGTTGCTGGAACATGGTATGATTGCACCCATTACTTTGTGAAGCATATCCAAATGCCTTCTTTGGACAACTGTTCTCCTTGCTCCTTACATATTGAAAGCAATTCTGTGATATTGTAATGAATTTTGTTGACAAGCTTTCCTTTCTGAAGCTGCTTATCGAAGTGTGTTATTTCTGACTGAAAAGCTTATTTTTCTTTCTCTGTCTGAATGGATTGCTTGCCAGTGGTGACTTATGGCTTACTTCATCGATTTTCAGTAATGAGATAGAGCAGTATGAGGTAAATGTCTGTGTACATGGGCAAGGATTCTAAATCACATTCTGAAAACCACGGACCTGATGATGCAGTGAGTCCATCTCCTCAAAAATGTTTGTGGTGAAGATTTCTTGAAAAACCCTGGGCTTCCAGCACATCCCTTAAATGGCAGATTTAGAAAAACAGAGTTAGAGTCACTAGCGAGAGAACCATATTGGCTTGTTCAGGGCCAGGTAGTAGAGGAAAACTCACCACCCGGTGCATGGGATGGGTACAGTCTCAGTAGATGAGGGAGGCAGAGACAGCCTGTGGTAGTTTTAAATGCATTGATTTCTCTACAAAGTAGCATCCAAACATGTAACTGATTGCCACCTCTCTGTAGCTGATGGACTTCTGGGGCTGTAGAATTGCTACCGGTATTCAGATGTCTCAGGCAAGGAAGGCACTGGAAACAAATGTGGAATGCACTCGTTTGACTTCATACTGAGTCACTGTCTCATGGCGCTGAAATACTTTGGGCATTCACTCTTGATCTTAGTATAACAAGAAGAAGGAATTATGTGCTATTAACAAATATGATGTTTGTGGAATAGAGGGGATTCCTTGAAGATTGTGTTTTATAGTACTGCTATTTTTTGGCCCTTATATCCTTTCCACATATTCACTCTTTCAGTCAAATTCACTCTTCATTGAACACAGATATTGCCATGAACTGCTTTCATCTTCATCTAAGTCTCCCTTTAATTAATGCCGTGATCCTCAGATAGGGGCCTCCTCCAGGCCATCCCTTATGACACCTGTAAATCTTATTGCTTTCTTTCCATCTGTTCTTCCCAGTTTTCTTTCAGCCCATGATCCACATCACTCCAGTGTCCATTGTTACCCCTTAGAGTTCCGTCTTCTTGTTTCTTCTGTCTACCATGTGTAAATTAACTTTAAAATAAGCAATATTTTTGAATATTATGGCATTCTTTATGTTAATCTTATGAAATCCAATATAATCAAAACATGGTACACAATACATCCACGTCATTGGAAGTCTTACTGCCAATGGTCAAGACAGCCATACTGTGGTCTTTAAAAATTCATATAAGCAATGATTTGCATTTCTTACTTAAAATACTGCTTTTCCTACTTTGATGGATTCTTTGTTCTTGCCTGATCTTGGCCTGTTAGATGGAAATGTAAATTAGCACCTAATTATAGTAATGACATAACCTGATATAGACTAAAGTTTGGGATAATTACATATAATTGAGGACATTGAAGATGATCGAATGAAATGAAATAAAACCTATTCTGGATAAATCATATATGTTGGGGAATAAATGGTAGAAGTCTAACGAATTTGCCCTATGCTAGAAACAGAATTGAAATAGTTTAGTGCATTCCAGAGAAAAAAGGAAAATAATATTAAGTTAATTTACTGAAAACCAATCATGGGTAAGAAAAGATAAGAATATGAATGGAATTTGGGTACATTTCCACACTTGTGGAAATGAATCCTAAACCTAAAATGACTCAGTAAATAATCTATTATTTCCTGACAGAGAGAGCTGAGGGGGTGGAGAGAAGATGCAGAAGGAATTATTCAACAGTAGAGAACATTCTAAAGGAACAGATACTAGAGTGAGTTCAAAATATCCTGGGATTTTTTTTTTCATTCTGATAAATTCCTATTTATATTTCTTGGAGAGATATGGTACATTTGACCACTTCATTTCTACACGTGATACAAAATAATAAGAGCAGCCAGCCTGCTAAGAACTCAAAGCCAGATGGTGTATATGTGTGTCATGCTGAGTTGATGGTTTGGAAATGCCAGCTCTGCAGAATGGCTGGAGCCAAATAATGCTTCAAGGTAATCCTACTTAAGATTCACTTGTGCATCTCCATCCGACTTCCCCAATCTTAAGTTAATGAATTTTAAGTTGCAGTGGACAACATGATACATATAGGCAATAGACTAAAATGTCTCTAATGTGATTTGTTGGCTGTCAGCTCAAATCAAATTCTAATAAAGTAGCAGAAATCTAAAGTGTTAGTTTAACAGTATTGGCTGACTGCTGAAGTGAGTAATATAAGTAAAAGTCAGTCCATGCTTCTCCCTAGGGAATGGTGGACTGTTCTATAATTTTTAGGGATTATCTTTTGAAAATTAGCCATTGTGAGTTAAAAAAAAAATACAAACAAAAACTAACAAAACCTAACAATTTCCTCTCAGTCTCCTGATGGTTGGAAATGAGGAGAAAATCATTTTGTGGTACTTCCTTTCCCTGACCTCCACATGCTCATTGCAGAAGTCTTCCATAGCAGTTCAGATGAGTTTGGGGAGCCATACTGGGGTCACAAGCCATGGAGAGCCAGTGGAGAGGTCTACAGACAGGGACAGGCTAGCTACCAGGTAATGGTGAGGGGACTGCTGTGTCAGATGACACCACTGGATAAGAAGATGGATCAACTGTAGAAGGGCTTAAGACTTCATAATACGATTGATCTTACAAGTTTGGCAAGCTCTTATTTAGACAACTACATTTATGTTTGCAGAATTACTTTTGTTTCTCTCTTTTCGATTCTGTTTCTCACCTTCCTTTTTTCCCCCTGCATTTTAAGGTTTCTCCTCTCCTTTTCTTTTAAATCTTCATAAAAGCACCTGTTTCCCAAGAATCAATGAATTATTTATTATTAAATTATTATTAGACATTTACTGAGTAATTTAGCCCCATATTAAATCAATTTTTGCTTTTTAAGATCATTATGCTTTCTTAAGGAATTACCTTTTTATCATTATGAAATGTTTCTCTTTATTTTTGGTAACGTCCTTTATCTTGAAACCTACTTTTTGATATTAATGTAGCTATTCCGGCTTTCTTAAGATTGGTGTTTACCTCCATTTACTTTTAACAAATCCATATCTATTGCCTTAAAGTGCTTTTTGTTTGTGTTTTAAATGCAGTCTGTCAATCTTTGATATTAATGGGAGAGTTTAAACCATTTGTATTTCATGTAATTATAGGCATTATTGGGTTAATAATGAGATCTTACTTTTTTTTCTGTCTTGTCTAGTCTTTGTTCCTTTTTCCCAACTCCTGACTTCTTTTGGATTACCCTAAAGTACTGTTGGTATTCCATTTTATTTACAGTATTGGCTTATTAGTTGTGATAGACAGAATTTCTAAATTGGTTCCCAAAGATGCCCTACTCTAACCCTGAGAACCTGTGAATTAATGAGATATAACTTCTCTGATTGAATTATGATGTATGGCACAGTTGACCTTAAGAAGAGGACATTATCCTTGTGGGCTTGATCTTATCACATGAGCCCTTAAAGGCAGAAAGCTTTTTCAAACTGATGGCAGAAGGGAAAGTCAGAGAGATCTGAAGCACAAGAAGAATCTGGTATCTGTTGCTGGATTTGAGGATTGGGGGGGTGGGAGCTGGTACAAGGGTTGGAGAGCAGATCCAAAGAGCTAAGAATGACTGGCCAACACATAAAAAGGAAGTATGGTCAAAAGGGACTGGATTCTACCAACAGCTAGAGTGAGCTTGGACGCTCCTTTCCTTGAACATCCAGATAAGAACTCTGCTTGACCAATACCTTGATTTTGATGGCATAGAAGCCAGGCTAACCTGTTTGGACTTCTGACCTACAACTGCGAACAAATAAATTGGTGGTGTTTTAAACTGTTAAATTTGTGGTAATTTGTTATGCAGCACATACAACTGATGCATTAGCTGAGGATCTCCATTTTAGCCTCTTAGTGGTTCCTCTAGGCTTTATGGTACACACCTTAACTTATCACGCTCTGCTGCCAAATAATATTATGCCGCCTTCTGTAAAATTAAAAACTTAACCTATGCCTTCCATTTCTTCTCTCTTTCCCTTTGTGCTGTTGTCATAATTTTATTTCTAAATATGTTTAAATCCTCACAATATGTTCTCATGTTTTTGCATTAACTAGTCAACTATCTTTTCAAAAATAAAATAAATTAAAAATTAAATCTTTTATATTTTATCCACATATTTACTATTTTTAGCAATTATCATTGCTCTGTATAGATTTGAAGTTGTTACCTGGTAATTGCTTTTTCCATTCCTTTGACATTTCTTGTGTGAAAGTCTATTGACAATAAATTCTTTCAGCTTCTGTTAGTCTGAAAAAGTCTTTCACCTTTGAGAAATTTTCCCCCTTATAGGGCTTTAAGGTATCATTTCATTGATTTCTGGCTTGTGTTGTTTTACTTGAGAAGTCTGTGACATTTCTTATCTTTATTTTTCTGAATATGATATATCTTTTTCCTCCAGTGGCTTTTTTTAAGATATAATTTATTTATTTATTTTAGAGAGAGAGCACATGCGTGCATGAGTGGGGGAAGGGAGAGAATCCTCAGGCTGACTCCCTGCTGAGTGCAAAGCCTGATGTGGGGCTGGATCCCAGGACCCTGTGATCATGACCTGAGCCAAAATCAAGAGTCGGACCCTCAACTGACTGAGCAACCCAAGTGCCCCCCGCTCCAGTGGCCTTTAAGAGTTACAGATTTTCAGCGTTTGATCGTATTATGCCTTGATGTGGTTTTCTTTATGTATACTCCATTTGTTTCATTTCTTGGATCTGTAGGTTTATAGTTTCAATGAAGTTTTGGAATAACTTCAGCCATTATTTCTTCTAATAACTTTTTCTACCTGCCTCCCTCTTTGCTTCTTTAGGGCTCCAATACACATAGGTTAGTCTGCTTGACATTTTCTCACAGTTGCTTGAGATTATGTTGATTTTTAAAATCTTTTTCTTTCTCTGATTCATTTTGGATAATTTATATTGCTATATATTCAATTTTTAAATTTTTCTTCTGCAATGTCTAATTTGATATTATTTCTACCCAGTGACTTTTAAGTTTCAGGCAGTGCCTTTAATTTTTAAATGTTTGGTTTGGTTCTTTTTTTATTATTATTATTTTATTTTTTAAAGATTTTATTTATTTGAGAGAGAGAGAGAGAGCTCAAGTGAGGGGGGAGGGGCAGAGGGAGAGGGTGAAGCAGACTCCCCACTGAGCAGAGAGCCCAATGTAAGCTCAATCCCAGGACCCCAAGATCATGACCTGATCTGAAGGCAGCTGCATAACCAACTGAGCCACCCAGGTGCCCCCAGTTTGGTTCTTTTTAATGTCTTTTTTATTTTCACTCATTATTTTCATTTAATTTCTTGAACTTACTTTAATTTAGTGATTTATATTTCTGTCATTTTGAATTTGTTTTTATTTAATTGGTTTCCTCTTGGTTAAAGATTTTTTTACTTCTTGGAAAGCCTAGTAATTTTTTATTAGATGTTGAATATTATAATGTTAGATATTGTTGAATGTTTGGATTTTGGTATATTCCTTTAAAAATTGTAGAATTTTGTTTTTGCAAGTATTTAAGTTACTTGTAGATTGGCTTGAGGTTTTTCTTTTTTTTGCTTGTTGTTAAGTATTGTTGGGGTGGATGTAAAGTAGCCTTTATTTGAAGGCTACTTTAGCATCACTATTTAGGTGATATACTTCTTAGGTCTCTACTGAATGCTTGTTGTAGTCATTAAGGCCTCTCTGGTCAGAACTTGAATAACTCTCTATTCTGAGTGAGCTCTGAAAATTGTTTAATCCACAGCTTGTGGTATGTAGAATAATAAAATGACTTTAGGTGATATTCATCATTGTATAATCTCCTCCCATGGGGTTTTGGTAGATCCTGTGAATACAGCCACTCTGTAATTACATTACTTTATGTGGCAAAAGGAGAATTATTCAAGGTGGGCCTGACTTCATGAGGTGAGCCATTTAATTAAAAAAAGAGATTTACTTGGCTGATTGCAGAGGAAAAAGTTCAATATATGAAAAAGCTGACTTACATATTTAGTCCAAATTTCTAGTTGTTTATAGTGGGAAGGCAACTCTGATAGTAGTTACTTGATCATGAAATTTTAAAATTCACTTAATTTGGAGGTCACTAAATCTGAGGAAACTGAGTTAGAAGGAAAACAACTGAAAGAGACTAGCCAACTATGTCCCCCAAATATGAAAACCACTCTTTTTACCTTTTATTTTTAAGTTATTTGGAAATATTTCATAATAATGAAGTACATAGAAAATAATACAATAAACTTCTATACACCTAAATTATCAACTTAAGAAATAAAGTATTATTGATAACAGTTGAGGCCTTTGTGTTCTTCCTCCAGTCTTATCCTTCTTTTTTAAAAAAATATTTATTCATGAGAGAGAGAGAGGGTGAGCACACAAGCAGGGGTGGGCATAGGGAGAGAGAGAAACAGGCAGAGCAGACAAGTGGGCAGGGCTTGATCCCAGGACCCTGGGATCCCTACTAGCTCGGAAGGCTAACGCTTAAATGACTGAGCCACCCAGGCGCCACAAGTCTTATCTCTTTGTAGAGGTACCTGAATTTCGTGCTATTAATTCCATGCATTTCTTCATATTTTACTTTATATACATGCATCCTTAAAATAATCTTTACATTTTTTTGAAACTTATTTTAATGCTGTCAAAATGTAGCATTTTGGAGGGTTCCTTTTTTTGTGTAATGTTTTGCTGTGAGAATGAAAAATTGATATGTACTTAGAGTTCCACTGTATAGCACTGTTTATTTATCCAGTCAATAATTGAGACATATAGGCTGATTTTTTGAAGCAATGAATGCAGAAATTAACTTTTGTGTGCATGTGACAAGAACACATGTATGAGAGTTTCAGCAAGGGAATAACCTCTGTAATGAAGTCACTAGATAATAGAGTATATGCATCTTTAAGTCACTGTATATTGCCAAGTATTCTTCAAAAGGGTTGTCCCAATTTGCATTCCCACCGTAGGGTTTCCAGTTGTTCTACATCCTTATAACCAGTGGTATTGTCAGAGTTAAATTATAGATAATTATATGGGTGAGAAATGCTATCTCATTGTCATCTACATTTGCATTTCCCTGGTAATTGATCATGTAGGACCTTTTAATATGTTCACTGGCCACATTGGCATGGAGATTATTATTCCCCAGCCTGGTTACTTCCAATTTCTCAAAAACCCCTTAGGGTTGACATAAAGATCAAACATCTAAAGTGATAAGATATGGTATGGAAAGTTTTCCTAAGTGTGAAATTATTCCCTGAGTCATTGAAATTAATTCTGGTCATCACAACATGATTCTTGCCAACCCTTCAGTTGGACCATGCTCAGTTATGGCAGACTCCGCTTCTCCCACTCTGGTTTTTCTGGTTGTAGAAAGAATAACAATAAACCTCAAGTCACTGAAGCTAAAAGACAGGCTAAGTTATAAGAAGGAATAGAACATCATTCTAGATAAGACTGGCTAATCATGGCAGGATTTGGTGAGCTTGGAAGACCACAGTGATTGTATTATATGTAAAAAAAATCTTCAGGATTTGTTTGTTTGACTAAGGCCAGCAATGGCATCTCCATTATTCAGAATTTTCAAAATGGCTTAGATAAGAATTTGAACAGAATGATGGGCAATCTGAGTGTGCCAGTGCTATGCTAAAGGATGGAACCACAAAATTTTGAGGGTCCTTCTTCCCTTTGTTCTCTGCCTCAGTGAGGAACTCATCCACTCAATCACAGGTTCAATCACAGGTTCTTTCCACTGCCAACATGGACATTGACACAAAACTTTTTTTTTGTTTTCTAAAGAGGTAATGAGTAAAATTGTATCTTTTATAAATATACCATCAGCAAATAATTTCTGGTAGAAGAAACCAGAAAAATTACCCTGAATCTATTCTTGGTGCTAAATGGATATCACTTTGAGCACAGGGAATATGCTTTCTGCCCTTTCCATAATTTGAATTATCATTTGCTAAGCTATATGACAGTATGCTTCCTGCCTCTCCTCACAACTCTGGATCATCAATACCTTTGCCCCCACTTTAGGAATTTCACAGATTACTCAACTGTAGTGTTTCAGTGTCCTCCCCCGTGATAGTCCAAGTTACACGTAGCTGATGTAAGTAATTTAATTTGTAATTGATTTGGGAATGTACAACTGAAAGCTTTTTTGGGAATATGGTGTGGGTTATCTCTTTATATTATTTTGGGAAGACTTTATTTCATAATAACAGAAAACCTGAGGAGGATGTCATATCGTTTAGGTTTGACAACAGAAAATCGCTCTGTACCAGTTTTGATTGTTGCATTCAGTAGATTTCTCTGTGACTCAAGGACTAGAAGCTTTCTACTACCTTTGGCGAGAAAATTTCTGAATCTAGGAGATTAAATCATAGGAAGAGTTCTTCACATCAGACAAAATGTCTCCTTTATTATTTCAGGCTACCTTGATTCTTTTCTTTGCACTTCTTCGATGTTTGTTAAACCCCACTAGTCAATATAACTAGATTACAGATATGATATTTTCAAAATAATGGCCATGTCATTAGGGTATTTGTTACTGCTTTCTGTTGGGCCTATTTAGACACGTATGTGCATGCTTACTTTGTATTTGGTCCTGAGGTGAGCAAAAATGGAAGCAGTGTTTTTAGAACGAATTTTCTCACCTATGATAGCAATTTGTAAATATCTTACTCTCTTTTTATTTGTAGGGCCAACTTTTTAAATATGCTTCTGATCTTCTCTTATCCTATGTCATGTTGCAAAGTTGTTGCTCACTCGCTGTCCTACGGCTGTGGCCTCTTTAGATCTTCCTGACTAACGCCAGCTGTTGTCTCCCTCCAGGTCATCCAGGCTGTCTTTTTTGGCATTTGCGTGCTGACTGATCTTTCCAGTCTCCTGACTAGAGGAAGTGGGAACCAAGAACAAGAAAGGCAGCTCAAGAAGCTCATCTCACTCCGGGACTGGATGTTAGCTGTCCTGGCCTTTCCTGTTGGGGTTGTGAGTATGATTTAGAATGCATCTAACCACAAAAGAAACTTGGGTCTTATTTCAGACTTCTAAGAGAAAAAGAAGGGTTACAGTCACAAAGCACCACAGACTTGGGGGCCTAAACAACAGACATTTATTTTCTCACAGTTCTGGAGACCAGAAGTTTGAGATCAAGGCATCCGCAAGGTTGATTTCTTGTGAGGCCTCTGTCCTGGGCTTGTAAGTGGCCTCTCCCTGTGTCCTCACATGCTCTCCTAATATGTGTGTCCACGTCGTCTTCTCCTCTTCCTATCAGGACATCAGTCATATCAGATTAGGGCCCCTCAATGACCTCATTTAGCCTTACCTGCTTCTCTAAAGGCCCTACCTCCAAATACAGTCACATTCCTAGGTACTGGGCAGGGGGTAGGACTTCAGCCTATGAATTTTAGGGAGACACAGTTCAACCCACAGCAGTTTCTTTAGCAGCCTAAACTCGAAATGTATGGTCCTTGGGTCTATGACCATTCTAGTATTTTTTGAACTTGAGAGAGGAAGTCAGTATTAGCTTATACGTCTTCGCTCACCCGACTATGCCATTGGCTAATACCACTTAAGTAAATGCGGCTTCATGTTTGGGTCTGTTCTGGCTTCATTGATTTTCATTATTTTCTGTTAGATTCCCTCCATTGCTTGACTTCCTTCACAAGTCCGTTAATCATCCATTGTCCGTCCATAAACCATGTTTCTTTAAAGGGCCAGGGCCCCATGAGATTCTATAGATTTTAACCTGTGGATCACCAGGAAAAGAGGGAGAGAACTCCTGTAAATCTCAAATTGTGAAGACAAGGAAGAGCGTGTTGCCTAATTCAAATCAGAACTTTCCTTTGCCAGCCAACACGCAGGAAAAATGGAAACCCAGGTGGTCTGGTCTAGCATGTGTATCAAGCCCGAGGTCCACGGTAGGCAGAGTCAGAAGGACTTTTTTAAATCCTTCCAGGTCTATAGCTGGCAGACGATGCTTGTTCTAAGATCAATTAGTGAGCACCCAGACCACCACTGGATTGCTTTTTCTATGCACCGAATTGTATTTTCTTGATTGAAGTAGTCCTTAGCTCTTGAAAACAACACAAGGAAATTCTGATAATCTGGTCATGCTCCTCTGCTCATTCCCTCGTCTTTTTCCTTTGAAAACCTAAATGGGTGCTCAGATCGAAACCAGCTAGCAAATCTCTCAAATTCCGTTGCTTAACCTGACACAGTTAGATGCTTTCCATATTATTTAGTATTTCCTTCTTTGGACTTGACATCTAAAATTCAAATACTTTCTATCAGAATAATCATCTAAGAAAAAATTTCCATTGGCACAAAGTATAAAGATTTATACTCTGTGCATGAAAGAATTATCTAGAAAATCCAAGTCTGTGTGTTTTTTGTTTCTTTTTATTGGCTTATTCCCTTGGAATTTCTATAGGCATGTCATTGCCTCTGGAAGTCTTCCTTGGCTAGAAGGAATACAGTAACACAATACAAAAGTAAATAGGAATACAATATTAACACATTTTCGCTTAACTCTGCCTCTCCCTCTGTTATGCCGTATCAAACTGTGTCTCTAGGGCTTAAACTGTGCCTCTTACCACTCTCATCAAAGACACATTGCATACGCCCTTTAGACACTTTTGACATTACTTTGGCCAGAAACTTTTTGCACCTGCTTGAGACTTGAGATATTTGTCAGCTTTCAGTGTCCTTCCTGAATTTGGTCCTTGTATGCTTCATGGCTTGTAAAAAGGATGGGGGAATTTTTGTTTGCTTGTTTGTTTGATGACATTTGGTACTTTCCTCTGTTTCACTATTTTTGTTGTTTTCTCTGTGTTTTGAAAAAGGGACAAGAAGTAATTATACCTTTAATTTCACCCCTCCTTTTTAACCCAGAAGTCACATCACATTTCATTGCATATGTATGCACCTCCCCTACCTGATGAGCTTCTCAGAAGAATTTAAAAAATAATGAATCAATCAGATGAGCAGCTTCACTTATTTCTTTAACTCTTATTTTTGGCTTACCCACTGATATTTTATAGTTAATATTTACATTTTTCATAATCTTCCCTGTTGTTATGAGTCACTTTCCCTTTTACAACCACTTGCCTTTTAAAAACCAACTTTTTTTTTTCATTTAAAATTCAGGTAGCCAACATACATTACATCATTAGTTTCAGATGTAGAGTTCAATAATTCATCCGTTGTGTATAACACCCAGTGCTCATCTCATCGTGTGCCCTCCCTAATGCCCATTACCCAGTTACCCCGTCCCCCCTACCCACCTCCCCTTGAGCAGCCCTCAGTTTGTTTTCCAGAATCAAGAGTCTCTCATGGTTTGTCTCCCTCTCTGATGACTTTCCATTTGTCTCCCTCTCTGATGACTTCCCTTATGATCCTCTGCACTGTTTCTTATATTCCACATGTGAGTGAAACCACATGATAATTGTCCTTCTCTGACTGACTTATTTCACTCAGCGTAATACTCTCCAGTTCCATCCACGTCGATGGAAATGGTAAGATTTCATCCTTTCTGATGGCTGAGTAATATTGCGTTGTATATTTATACCACATCTTTATCCATCCATCTGTCGATGGACATCTGGGCTCTTTCCACAGTTTGGCTATTGTGGACATTGCTGCTATGAACACTGGGGTGCAGGTGCCCCTTCGGATCACTACATTTGTATCTTTGGGGTAAACACCCAGTAGTGCAATTGCTGGGTCGTACTTTTTGAAGTCCCTCTGTTACATTGCTCTCTCTCTCTCTCTCTCTGTGTCTCTCTGTCTCTATTTCTCTTTGGTATTAGGAAGAATCTGGACAATATTCCCCAGAAATATTATGTTTTCCACTGTTTCTTACTGTCATTTGACTTTTTGCATCTATTTCCCCAGTTTCTCAAGCTAATACACAGAAATTCATTCTGAGGCAAAAAACTGATAAATGGCTTCTTTTCAGCCAGACTCCATTCATTTTATAGCAAAGTCATATTTACAAAGGGCACAAATATGTCTCTTTATAAACATTTTAACACAAATTGTTTCTTTATTAAAACATAATTTTATGATTTTTCGCCTTTCTTTCCCCAAGTTAATTTCTTATCTTTCCTTTCCGGTGTGCCCTTGTCTTTGCTGTGACTTCTGAGGTTTTCCCCTGCCCCTCCTGTGTCTCCCCCGTACCCCCAGTTGCTCACCAGGGTCTGGAATTTCAGTGTGCTTGGAATCCCGTGAAGAGGTGTCATCTTTACTATTCCTGTGGTTTCGGCCTGGGACATTTCGTCTGAAGGATAGGAGTAACATCAATGCCTGGGACCTGATTGATGGGCATGTCCTTATACTTGTAGGCATCTGTGGTGCAAGAATGCTTATCATGTGTGCAAACGATTAATTATGACATTTGTAATTAAAGTCCTTTTACCATGTTGGTTGACAAAGTCAAAATCTGAAAGGGCAATACACCCGAGCACTCGCCCTGTGCCCCGAGAGCCTTGGGCATGGCTGGAGCTTCCTAAGAAGCAAGGTGCACAGCACCCACTTAGAACCTGCCTGTGGTCCCCAGAGGCCTCCATGCTCTGACTGCCAGTGATTGCCGGCCTCGCAGCTTACCTCCCCCTCACCCCACTTTCTCCTGTCTTCCTCTGCACCTCACCTTTTGTTTCTCAGCCTGAAATTTGCTGGGAAAGTAATGTTATTTTTCTTCCCAGTGCAGGGCAGAAAGGCAAGGGGCATAATAAGGGGGCAGAGTAGCACCTCTGCTCAAATTTTCCTGAAGAGACCTCTGAGCCCCAAGCTTTGCCTGGCACACCCATTCTCTTTCTCTCTCTCTCTCTCTCTCTCTCTCTCTCTCTCCTCAGCTGCAACTGTGGCAGCAAGAAAGACATGGGTAGGTTATCTAGGATTTGTATTGTCTCCACTAATGCTTCCTCTGATAAAGAGGTTAATTGAGAGTTGACAGTAATTGCTTTCTGTGGGCATGAAGCACTAAATATGATTTTTGTAACCCATGGACCTAATGCATCTACTTCATGGACTCTATCTCTAGGATATATAAAAATAATGAAGCATTCCAATCAAAGATAATTGGAGTAAAGTTTTGTTTGAGCATAACCTTGAAGAAATCAGGCACAGTTGCTTGAGTGAACATAGCATGTATCATCCTGATTTGTGTAGATTTCCATAAATGCAAAGCTGGCCTTTGTTAGTAACGCTAATGGCCGGAAACCACCACCACTCCCAAAGCCTTGCAACTTATTTTGCAGGGATAACCCATGGGAGGCTCTTCTTACCATGTGCAGTTTATTTCTGAACCCTGTCACCCTTTTAAAGAAGCATTACAAATAACTCTATGACATTATGTGGTCTGGAAGCACTGACGTTTATGAGGAGCAATCAAACCAAGAATGTCTTTTGTCTCCTGTGAGTTTGTTGACTTTTGTGTTAGCAGATACCCTTCTAGTTAAGAGAATCGGCTAAGACTTGCAACCAACCAAGCAAACAAACAAAAAGAGAAGGAAAAAGAGGAAGAGTAACAAAAAAAATGAGAACGATGAGTATGAAAGTGCTTCTCTCAGAAATTCTAAATAGGTCTCCAACTGCTATCCAAAGCAGCCCCTTTAATAACAAAGAGCTCTCATACTTTCTCCATTAATTCAAGTGTATGTATCCCGTTCATTTGCAGATTCTCAGCTTGCGCGAGACATGTCATCAAATCTCACCACCTCCCCCGTACATCTTTGTCCCTGGTGTCACTTGAGTTGTTCTAGACCAGAAGCTGGGCTGTTGCTAAACTAACCTTGACTGATGGATGAAGATGAGATGTCCCTCTTGGTGGAGAGGGGGAGTGGGTCCGAGAAGGACCTTGAGATTTGGATTGTTTAACCACTGATGGGCATCCAGGGTATCCCAAGCAAACCAGCATGTGCCAAGATAAGCTTTTCTGGAATTTGGGCTTTTATATCTGAGTTTAGTCTCAGAGTTATTTGTTCAGGAACTGTCTCTGGTGTTATAAGTGTGATCTTGTAAAGACGTGGTGAAGACTTTGTATGTACCAACCTAGTCTAGATTCCTTGAAAGCTTGTTTTTGCTTGTGATGGGAACTTATGATACCTGTTTCCTTAGGAAATATGGAAAATGTAATTTGAAATCTCAAATGCAAACTTAAAGAAAAAGTATCTAGCAAGTATTTTCAAAAAGTGATTCGTAAGTCTTCATTTATTGACATACCAGCTAACTCTAAGCCGTTATTCAGAAAAATGTTGTGAAGCGTACAAATTCAGATCATCATATCCCTACAATCTAAAAAACATCTTCTTTTCTGATTTTTAAGTAAGAGATTAGCTTAAATGTAAAGCAAACATTAATTAATATTAATTACTAATATTATTATCTGTTAATATAACATATAAAGGAAGGGAATTTTATTCTGTTTGAGAGTGTATGAAGGGGAAATTTTTAAAAAGCACATTATTCACTTTATTCTACAAACTCTGGATTTAATATAAAAATACACTTAATATCCGCTGATCTTCTCTTTATTAAATTTTCACACAGGTACCTAAAACCAAACTCTTTTCTGTTTTTTTTTATGCCTTCATTGATGTTTTAAGTTTCTTCAAATGCCCTTTTCCTTTCTCTTCACCTTTGAAGATAAAAATGTAATATTTGTTAGGTCATATTTTATGGTAAAACCCAGTTCATTTTGGGTTAAATCAATCATATGCTTTCTTCCTGCACTGAAGTAAGTGTGAGTTGGGTTGCCTAAGAGGGAAGGTCCACAGATGAGCATTCCTTCAAGATCAGTAAGCAAAATGAATGTTTTCCTCCCCTACCAGGAGAAATACTGAGGAGACTGTAATTATCCAATCTAGGTGAGTGGTCTTACATCATTTTTTGGATAGCCTTTTCCAAAGACCAAGGACATAATGTGATTAGACAGATGTACCTGATAGGGAACCAGGTTGCTTCTCAACCATCTTATATATGTATTTGTCTCCTAAATAGAAACCAAAGATTTTCTGCCTAAGTGACCTATTTAATCTGTACACCTTCATGGAGACTTGAAGCAGTCAGCTGGTTCAATGCTTGCAAGACAAATTTCTTCAACACAAAAAATAATCACACTTTAACAACATTTTCTGTAGGTGCCCACTTTTAATCACACTACAAGGGAAACCACACATTTATATCCAGAACATTCAAAGGACAGAAGTTCTAGTCAATAATTATTTGTGGGTACATGGAGCTCACTAGGGAAGTAGTACTGAGTGCTAAGAGCCAAGATAGCAGTGACTAAGGATTGATCTTGTCCTTCAGGAGTCTCAATGTCTAGAGAAAGTGACTTTATAAGCTCTATCAACAAGTAAAGTAGAAGAAGGCATGGTGTAAATAACAGTGCATATAGGTCTAAGGTGAAGAATTATCCTAGAAGAGGAGGGGATTGATTTTAGTGAGTGCGAGGTTCTGGAAGACTTCCCAGAAGTGATGATGTCGGAGCTCTGTTTTGACGAATGACTACAAACTTATTGGATGTTTAAGTTAATGATGCTTTCAGCTGCAAGTAACAGAACCCCCACAGCTATCCACCTGGCTCACTCTTTTAATTCATTCAAGTCTCTGTTCAAATGATTACTTCTTAGAAGAGCTTCCATGAATAATCAATATAAATTAGCTTTCCATTATTCTCAATCTCCTTACCTTGCTTTATATTCTCCATAATGATTACCACTACCTGGCACGTTCTATGTTTATTCTTTTATTTCTGTAGCATATGTCTCCTCTGGCTTGGTATGCACCCTGCGAAGCCAGAGAGGTTGTGTGTTTGATTTACTGCTGCAACCCAAGCCTCAGGAGCAATGCCTAAATAATTCAGTATTTATTGAGTGAATATTGGATGGATATCCAACTGTGGCTTAAGCAATAAAGATATTTAATATCTCACAAAACAAGAAGCCTGTAAGCAGGTAGCTTCAGGATGGTGTTGCTCTGTATTATCATTTGAGACTTAGGCATTTTTTATTGTCTACTTTTTTATCTCTGGAGTGTTGGCTTTTTGTCCTTGGACTTGCTACCTACAGTCTTGAGAAGGTTGGTAAGGTCCCAAACATCATCCCCTTTGCAACCATGTTCAAGGCAGGAAGAGGAAGAATCTCTTTGGGGAGCTCTCCTCATGTGTTTGTCTCTTCATCAGGATAATGAATATTTCCTATAAGCCCCGTCAGCAGATTTCGCCTTGGTTTTGTTGGTTAGAAGAGTCATGTGGCTAGAACCAGCTGCACGGGAGGCTGGGAAAGCAAGTGGGAGAAGGAAATGAGCTTACCATGAGGGCTTCAACAAATTATGATTTATCCTTAGGGGTTGGGCACATTGCTGCCCAAACAAAATCAGGAGTTTTAAGAACTGTGATAAGTAACAAATATTGAGAATTACTATTAAATGTAAACTGAGTAAACACCAATAGGATTTTAAGTAATTTGTTGTTTATGTTTTTATGAAAAATAGATACAGTAGGACTGATGAGATTCATCATGGACATTTTCTCTCTGAGCCAAGAAAGGTATATTTTTTTCCATTTATTCTCTGCCAGCACCATTTTTTGTACATTCTCATTCATATTCTTATAAAGAACTATCAAAATCTGATATTTGAAGAAGTTCTTCTCAAAGAAAGTCCAATATGTTATACAATTGACTAAACAGTTTCTGTTCAGTTTCTGAAACCCCAGAGGAAATTTGTGAGAGCTGGCCATGCCATAGACCAGCAACTCAGATATGCAGACAAGCAGGTTTGATGAGTAAAATCTTCCTTGAATAGCCCCTAGAAGTTGTAGAGATTGGCCACACACTGTTTGTCATTTCACAGGGTTCCCACTCTCTCTGGGCCAAAGGGCCACAAAAGTGTCTCAGGAGATAATCTTTTTTCCATATTTATATCTGTAAGTTCGATACATATTTGAAGCACGTGATTGAGAAATGGTAGAATTGATCTTCAGTAACATTAATAATGTGATGCAGATTATAAAATAGACACATGATTCTTGTTCTCAAAAATTAAGACCCCCCAAATCCGGATCTTTGTATGCCCTTGTTTGGGAAACCAGGAACAAGATGCAATATTAGTTGTTGATTAAAAAGGAAAAGAGGAAAGGAACACACTATTTTTCTTCTTCCTTCTCTGCATAGGTATCTTTCTTCCCCCTTCTCGCTCGCTCGCTCTTTCTCTCTCACCTCTTCCCCTCTTCACTCTACCCCAACCCCATCTCCTTCTTTGTAGAAGAAACAGTGATTTGCTGTGTGGGTGCCCTGAAATTACTATAGTTCCTGTGGGTGTTTTGAGGTAACTCTTACCTGTTTTAGCTGGATCAAAATGTGCTGTGTCACATCAGCTGATATCAGAAGGAACATTTCCCCCCAAGGAAGGAGCCAGTGGACTCTCCACCTACACAAATTTTATTAACTTTTAGTTGTGCCTGTGGGATGACCATGCTAATGATTTGCTTATCTTACTGCAAATAGCAAATCCTGGATAGGACTTTCCTTCATCGTGCCTTTTTATAGCTCTCTTAGGAATGGAAGTTGAGGTATAATTCTGACTTTGGAGGATGTGTTGGGGAACAGGTAGGAAGGTGGGAAGATGAGAAGCTGGGGAACAGTTAGGGGAGAGCATGTGTGGAGCCCCGCTCACTTCTCCTAAACTCCTCTGAAGAGCACCTGCCAAGAGGTTTCCGTCTCCAGAATGTCCCTTTATCCTGTAGGTTACGTCTGTGTTCCTTTCACACAAAGGAACAAACACACTGGGTGTTGGGCTGCGCTGCTGAGGTTTGGTGGACAGGGCAAAAATGAAGGGAGCGTGTCCCAGAAGGAACCAGAAGGAGCTCTTCTGTCCCAATCTGCTTTTGGGTGCTCTACCACTTTGTTCATTGTTTCCCGAGGGGAAACTGGGAAAGAAAGGGAAACAAGAAAATTATGAGCATAAGTGGTGGTGTGCCCATGTTGGACGGTGTGAACGGAGATGAGTTTTCTGTGCCCTTTTGGATCACCTCACCGCTTGACCTTACGGAGGGCCCCTCCCCTTTCCTCACCTTAAAAATCTACTACAAAATTAGAATGACTGCCTTCATACAAGCACAAATAACGAAACAGGAAGAAGCCTCAGCACTCCCATGCCCAGAAAATAATATAAGCACGCACATGCCCAGAGATGCTGTCAAAATTAGCCTTGAGTCAACAAAGAAAAACAGCCCCTAGATTCACTAACACAGTAACATTTTTGTCTGAATATTCAGAAGTGCTACTTGCGCCTCCTTCCCGCTGCAATTACCTTAGAGTTTTATAGAAGACACCACATACCCATGGGGCATTTGAGACTGCCTTTCTTTTTTGTTTCCAGCTAGTGGAAGAACAGTTCCATTTGCACTTTCTGAGACTTCTCTCACCGTCTCCCTTCCCATAGAGGCAAAACCCACAAACAGCTCAAGAGGCTGGAAAATCTAATAATGAGCGCTAACTTCTGCGCCGTGCTACTGGGAGACAGATACTGTGCTAAGGACTTTACTTTAATTGCGTATTCAACCTTCAAAGCCCCAAACGCTAGGAATTCCCGTCATTCTCACTTCACAGAAGATGCTTCTATTGTACGGTTTTACAGAACTTTACTCCCACTTTACAGGTCGCATGCCTGAGGTCCGTGGTGCAGCCAGGACTTAACCCAGACCCTGACCAATGAGGTGCTTGCTGTTAGCAGGTACTCTACTTTTTAACAAACCAGACATAACTTCGCTTTTCATCATTCGTCTGATAGATATTTTTAGCTACGTACAGAAGTTCTAAGCTGACCACAATTTCTAATTTAGGAGAATGCATCAGAATAAGAAAGGGAGTTATGCAGAATCTGGATCAGAAGCCACTGTTTATCCTTTACCTTGAGGCTATTTAACAAAAGCTGTTCATATGTGCTTATTACTGTTTCCATTTGATACATTATTTCACACCATGGAGCCCGTGGTTTTATACAGTTTTACAGGCCAGTTTGCAAAGTACAAGTTTTGGCAAAAAAAAAAGAACATCTTCCTGCCTGTCTTCTTGTTTCAACCATTGAGTACAGATTTAAGCTCCCACATTTACCCAATGTGCTTGTTTTTAGTATGTGAAAATCAGGTTTTATTGATAGAATTAGCTATGTTTTTAAAAATGGTTACTAAATGTATCCAGTGTCATCTGCAACTCATCTCGGGGCTTGCAAGAAGACACAGTTCATGGCTACAAGATTGCAAAAGAATATTTTTGGCAAGAAATGATCCAGTACATTCCGTATGGGTATCCTAACAAATGAACTGTGCCTACCCAGCAAATATTTTACTGAGAATTCCTGAAAGCGAGTTTGTTCTGCTTTATCAGGAGAAGCTTTTCAGTCAAATCTGCTTTTCTTTTTAAATTTATAATTTATACTTCCACCTATTTTCACCAAGGATTTGAGTTGGTCTAAATCAGATCAGTTCATCGAAGTGAACTAGTTTCCTGGGCCTCAGCCTCGTTCAGCAGAGGCTGCCTGTAAATAATCTTGTCTATTTGTATGAGTGTCTTCTCTATTAATGTTGCAGGATACACAGAAGAACTTTCTTATGCATTTTATCTTGCAAAGTCAAGCAAGCCAGGAAAATGGGGAGAAATCTCCAATAGACCTTCTGGCAAATTTATTGAGTGCTATGCACCAGTCACTATGTTAAACGCTCTCACATAATTTCACTTACTCTCAGAGGGGATCTTATGAAAACAAGAGGCAATTGGCAAGAGGAAGCTTACTCATCCCTGAGACTGTGATCCCAGCACGAGGACTGGCGCTCTGAGTGAAGGTGGACAAGCTGTTGCCACAACAGGCCACAGCAGTCTGTTCTTGTTTGCTCGGTCCTACCTGGAGAATAATGCCTGCCGTATTGGACGTGGTCCGTCATGTTTGATCCATGCTCTAGGCCTGAAGAGTCTCAAGCAAAAAGGGTAGTAAGGAAGGAGAAAGAAAGGAAGTTCTAGGGCAAAAGAATCATCCACAGGGAATAGATTTTCTCCTTAATTTTGGCACCTTCCTGAAGTGCTGACCTTCAAAGTAATTAGTCTAACCTCCAAGCTCTTAATTGACAAGAGGCATCTTCAGCTATGAAAAAAAAAATCCAGAATTGATCAGCAATTCAAGAGGGGCCTAAGCAGATGACAAAGAATTCAGTTAGATCAAATGCCAGAACACAACTCTTGAAATGCCGTTGGGCAGACAGAATGCAGACGCTCAGGGTGCATAGATGCATCTTTGGGCCTTTTGGGTTCCAGAGATGACCATTTGTTTGTTGACTCCTTCCACTTTTGTTTATACAGCAGAGATCATCATAGAATAATTTAAGGGCAAAAACAAAAGTCCACACGAATTTCCATAATGAGCATTTATTTCTTTTATAATAAGAAAATCTCACGTGTATTCTCATTTGCACATATATTGTCATTGGCAGATGTTTATGCTCTAAATTTAAAGGTTAATTGTTCCTAGAGGAAGAAATAACATTGATATGCAATTGATACAATGCTCAAAAACAAACGCACCAACCTTTCCAAAAGTTCTTTCCCCATGGCAAACTACACACAGAAATTTCTACATGTTTTCCTAGTTTGTTTATGCATATAATCTAAACTAAACAAAACAAAGAAAACCTTAGCCTTTTTCCTCTCCTATCTCCATAACAATTCAGAGGGAGTGAAGTGGCCATTTGAGGGTGTCCTAGTGTGCTGGGACAGTATTTAAATGTCACTGTAGTCCAGGACCAAAGACCTAGACGCTCAATTTTCTCAATCTTTTCTAAGGTGATCCTTCTCTCAGCCAATGAACTCATGCTAACTAAATGACTACAGACTAAAGTTTAGGTCAGAAAGATAACTGAATAATTTGTAATGACAAAAAAAATCAGGCAGACTAGAATCTGCATAAACTCTCTCTAGAACAGAACAATTTAAAGACAAAGAATAGCCAGAAGACTTCTGGGTGAACTCAAACGCAAGGCAAGGGGCAGTAAATGGATGATATTAGTGGCAGGTGGTCAGATTACTAGTCTGCTCCATAGGGACTGACTCGCTAGGTAGATCGGAAGCTACCTAGGGTAGTCTGGGGTGCCTGTCCTCTATGCAAAGCTGGAGACCCATTCTTGCCCTGTTATATCCATAAGCCTACCCATGATGATGATACTTTTCCCTGTTAACATATCCTTTTTGGGAAGCCTGTAATTCATTTAATCAGCCTTCAAATTCCACTATTATAATAGTATTTTGGTCAGGCCATTGTGATATTATACCCAAGGCACTGAATATAGGCAGTCATTGATCCATAGCCACCTAACAGGATGCTTTTACAAAAGGATGCTCTAATTACTTAATTAACTTTTATTAGATTAGATTAGATTAGATTTTTCTTAATTTTATTCTCAGGTGGTAACTTTAAATTCAAGTTGTAGTTAGCTGGATGTCTCTCCTATGTACTTGTAGTTGCCTTGTGGATATTCATTTTAATGCAATTCTATCTAATAATAGACTACAGTCCCCTTTTATTAAAAAGAGAAAGAGAGACAGAGAGCAAGAGTTTGATTATTCAGTGATTTTATGTGACAAAAGGCCTAAATAGTTTTTTGAAAAAGAGATTTCTATCAATGCTATTTGGTTGGCAGTGGTTCTCTAACATAATAAAAATAGTCTTCTGTGAGGTTTATGGATATGTTTAATTGTTTTATTTGTTCTCACTTGACAGAGAGTGAAAGAAGCCTTGCTCTATTTGTTTTGGAGTGGAATTCAATTTAAAATGGATCAATTTAAAACTTTGAACCCATAAAAGGAGGGTTAGTTATTGGAATGCAAAAATGACCCACCTTATGGTGTGATATCACCTGTGTGAGGCATAAGGTGACCAGATGTAGTCAAAAGAACATGAGCCTTGGAGAAAGATGTGGGTTTTAATTCTGGATCCACCACTTTCTAATGTAATGAGTGGGCTCAATGAAACCTAACTCACTTGGGTTATAGTGAAGGACAATGAAAGACACAGAGTATCTGGAACAGGATCCAGGAGGATGACAAGTAGTCAAAGAGTGTCAGTTTCCTTCCATTTGCCCCCAAAGTGGCCTCACATCACAGAGAATGTCCTGAGAGATGAGAGCATCTTTTAGCAAAGTATTTACACTGCCCCGTTGCAAACACTCATTCAAAAGGTTACAGTGTACAAGTTCTTGAAATTCCAAGGTATGTACGGTCATGCCATTCAGAATCCCAGAAGGAGTTCTTATGGTTCATGAAGGCAGTAGAAGTTAGAGGGAAAGGTTCAAATACTGGTAAAAGGCTTCAAAGGAAAACAGTATACCATTGGTGGGGTTTATGTCTTAAGTTAGAAGTGGGTCTGCTACCACCTCCTCACCCACAATTTCCAACTTAGTTCACCTGGAAATTTTGGAGGAGGTGGATATATGTTTATTTTCTAGTGCAAATCAGCAACTGATTAAACTAGAGGGTTGAAATGTGCACGAAAGAGGAAAAAATTCTGATTTCTTAAAAGATCTGACCTGTCTTTAGAATTTTCATCAGAGAAATCTATGTTATTATTGATGAATAGTAGGCTTGTTTCCAAATTTTTGGCTGCTTTGAACATTCTTGTACATTCCTTCTCCTGCTCCACATATGTAAGAGATTCTCCAGGAAAAAGGGTTCCTAAACGGTATGCTGCAATGAAATACAAATATACCAAGACATGTCTGTCACCTCTGCCCCTGCGAATCTGAGCATGGTCTGGGGTGCCATACTCCCCAGCAGGGGACTTTTAGTCCTTGTTTGCTGAGAATTCTTATCAAGAATGATTGCTACATTTTATCAGATTTTTTTCCTGTACCTATAGAGGTGTTTCATTGATTCTTTCCTGTTTGCTGCTTTTCTATTTCATTAATCATTTGGCTATTCTTTGCTGTCTTCTGAAGATGTATACCGCACTCATTAATTTTTACACATTCTTTTCTACTGTAGGTATAGGAGCCTATAAAATTCCCCTCAATTAACACTTTAACTACATCCCACAAGAATTGTATCTACCATTTTTATTACTGTTTTATTTCTAAATATTTTCTAGAGTCCATTATGATTTTGTGTTCGATCCCCAAGTTTTTAAAGCATGTTTTTAGATTTCCAAGTGTACAGGGATTTTTATGTTTTTATTATTGATTTCAAACTCAATTGCACTTTGGCCGGAGGCTATGATCAGTAAGCTACCAATACTCTGAAATTTTTTGAATTGCTTTTTGGTTTAAATGGTGGCAAATTTTTATATTCTTAACTTGAGCTTAAAAAGAACACACATTTCAGATCACTACATCTTCCTGAAAGCTCCTATCAGGCCACAAACCCACAGGATTGCTATGTTAAGGTTCTGATGGTTATCTTATGGTTATGAATTTTCAGGGTAATTTTTCTTTCTCTTTCTTCTCAGTACAGAGCTCAGGTTCCAGCAGCCATGTTTTCCTTAGTGCCCTCTTCTCTGCCAGGTTGAGGATCACCCTTGCACTGAAGATGTAACCCTCTGGGGTACTAGCTTTAGGTGGGGGCCTCAGTGGGGCTCGCCACCTTGGGCAGTCTTTATCTCCTATCTCCTGAATTCCACAGAACATTCAAAGATAAGGTTAGGGTCACTGTGGTTGACAGATACTTCTGGACAAAAGCTGGCCTCTGGTGCTTGCTGATCTCCTGGGATTCTCCCTCACTATTTTTTGACATCTACAGTTTCACTACTTTTTGTCACATAGCAGTTAATTTTTAAAAGATGCTTCATGTATCCTGAATATGTTATGAAACAACAAAATCAAGGTTATATAGTATGATATGTATATTTAAGGAGGGGAGACACACAGATATGAACATATAGGCATTTATATGTGTGGGTGTGTGCCTTTTTCCTTCTTTTTGCAAAAACAAACACTGAAAGGATAAAAGAGAAATTAATACGTGGTTACCTAAATATTTAATTAAGCTTTTTTTTGGTGGTGGTGGTTTTCATTGGGAGAGTAAGTCTGGAGCATTTATTCCACCATATTGCTGGGTATATGAGTAAGTTCTGATTCCCTTTTTACCACGTCTTATCTAGAGAATGGGTTCACCTATGGCTCCTGCTGAATCTCCTTTGTATCAGTGTCTCCATAATGGAAGTTTTCTTACCTTGAAGTCCCTTTTCAGGAAATGGTTGTGCCAAATATATCAGGGTTAACCCAGCCCATTGTGGAATTAAAGAACATTAACTGTTTCCATTGTGTTTAGGAGCTGTAGCTATATTACTGTGCATTTTTCTGGAGTGTCTGATCGCCCTTTTCATTCCATCTGTGCAGTTGGCTGTAATCTTTGTAGTTTTCCAACTGAGTCACAACTACTCCTGATTCACGCTTATCATATCAGTCAGACCTTAGTATTTCCTTTCCCCTATTTCTTTCTGTAGCTTGATGGATAACCAGAAAGTAGAATAGACAGAGTTTCCACCCTTGGGGGCTCATCTTCTCCACTCCCTACCTTCTCACGGTACATACCATCTTACTAACCAGGCCCACAACCTCCAGGACACTCTCAGTGTAGAGTAATAAACCTTCAAAAGAAGGCTGCTACCACTAGAAGCCGCCCTCAGGCAACTTTGGATCCACTTGATGGGAAATAAAAGCGAACATAAAAGCTATCATTTCTATGTGTCAGTCAGTGTTGAAACAGGCTAAGCGGAGATGCCTGAGACTCTGAAAAGAGCCAGAGCCAGAGAAATGTGGCCTGATTGGTGTGATTTCATCCTGTAGGTACAGGGATGATACCCGGCCTGACCCTGGGCAAAGCATCTGAGGACTTAGGTCATGAGCACCTAGGCCCATAAGCTGGTATTCTGGGGAAAGACTTGCATCCCAGAGATGACATGAGAATCAGATAGCGGCTTATTAAGTAAAATTTGAGTAAGGAAGGGAGCATGACTCCAAGGTGCAAGACAGGACCCAAATATCAGTTAGGACCAGCAAATATTCTATTTCTCTATCCAGTGAATATTTATTTGTCAGAGGGAGGATGAACCTGGTCAAATAATCCTTATTGAGATGCTTGAGATACCACTAATGCATTTATTCATATTCCTAGCAAAGACAAGAATGAGTCTCCTGACTGGTTCTGCATTCTGTGCTCCTGTCTTATGGCTTTGGATGTCATGGTTGATCCAGAAGAACAGCCTGGTGATTTTTCTCCAGGTGTCACCATCTTTCTTTTTCTTCTGGGTTTTCTAGAATGATTAACCAAACATTTTACTCACCAAACATTCATTGAATTCCTGTTCTAGCAGGCCTTCTTAGAGGATTTAGAAATGAAGTAGTCTTTGGCATTTAATCATTCATTCAATTATTAATTGCTTCAAAAGTATGTACTATTATGTACAAGAAGTATTAAGAGAGGTTAAAGGCATTGGCTCTGGGGTTTCATTGTCTGGCCTCACATTATCGCTTAACCACTTTTGACCCTGGGAAAGTTACTAAAATTCTTTAAAGCTAATTTCTTCATTTATAAATAAACCAGAAGAATAATAGTAGCTACCTCAGGGTAGTTGTGACTCTTAAATAACATTTCGCCTGTGAAGCCCCTGATCTATAGAGAGTAGAGACTAAATAGGTGTAAACTAGCTTTCATAAAGCACTGGAAAAGATTACATTTATATAATATTCTCAAAATGTTAAAATATAGTGATGGA
Source organism: Eumetopias jubatus (assembly GCF_037043125.1). Classification (NCBI taxonomy): domain Eukaryota; kingdom Metazoa; phylum Chordata; class Mammalia; order Carnivora; family Otariidae; genus Eumetopias; species Eumetopias jubatus. Next base: position 22,781,827 of record NW_028274812.1, on the reverse strand, counting down.
GGACACATCCATAGTTGGCAGGGGCTCAGATTGGACAAGGGTGTGACCCTAAGGAGGTAGCATTAGGGACTTTCTCGGTGGTGATGGAACTCTTAGGAATCCTGATTGTGGTAAAGGTTACACAAATGTGTACATGTGGTAAAATTTCATAGTATAATATGCCCCCTCAGAAAATGAGTGCCTGTAAAAACTGGTAAAATCTGAATAGGTCTGTCATTTAGTTATAGTGTTATGTCAGTTTTCTGGTTTGAAATTGTACCCGGCTTGTGTAAGATGTTATCCTTAGGAGAAGCTGGGTGAAGGAGACACAGGAATTCTTTGTATTATTTTTCAACTTCTTGTGAGTCTTAGATTATTTCAAAACAAAGAGCCAAGAAATAAACATACAAAGCACCAAGGGAGATGTGACAATGCAACCGAGAGGAAATCGACTGGTCCTTACTCTGCCAAAGTTCACATCCCAATGAGAGGAGAAACCAGCACTGACACTGTCACTGATTCCATCATGATTTTGCTCAGCATTGTGAAGGAAAAATATAACATGCTACTAGAGCTCAGGCAAGGAAAAGGGGCAACTCAGGGGAGGCTTCTTGGAGGTTATGCTATTTCAGACCCCTTCTCTTCCGTGATGATGAGCTGGCGGGGCTGCGGGGAGGCATTCCAGGCAAACAGAGCAACAGATGCGGGGCCTGGAGGACCGATGGAGGCTTCCAGCAGCTTAGAGGGGCCAGCAAGTTAAAGAATGTGTAAGAGTTACTTGAATGGGCTGGTGTTGTAAGCAGAGGCCTGAGGTGGGTCAGGGAAAGAAGTAATTCCTTTATTTTTTAATTTTATTTTATTATGTTAGCCACCATACAGTACATCATCAGTTTTTGATGTAGTGTTCCATGATTCATTGTTTGCATATAACACCAAGTGTTCCATTCAATATGTGCCTTTTTTTCTCACTTTCAATGAGAGATTGTAGGGGATTTCTAGGTGGTGGGGACATCTGCGCCATGAAAATAACACTTGATAGAGGTTGGATTTTGAAGAAAAAAAATGTAACGAATCTCAAGCTGCAGTTACAGCAAAGCCCAGAGGCATGGATACTTGGAAGTGTGTGGTGAGTTTGGGAAACTATACATAGTCTGTTGATTGGGTTCCTGGAAGAAGCTGGAAGAGGACTGGAAAGAGAATTTGGGACCAGATCACAACGGGAGTTTTGGTTTTATTCTGGAAGCAAGGGGGAGTCATTGGAAGTTTTAAACTGAGAAGTTCTTAAACGTTTTTAATAAGATAACTCCAAGGCCAAGATAAAGCATGGATAGAATTTAAAGGAAAACTGATGCCGGTAGCTCTAGCCAAGGGGCTACCGCAAGAGTCCAGAACAGGGACAGCCGGAACTGGTGTAAAGGCAGTAGGCACTGGGAGCAGGGAATGACAGGGGAGCCTTGGTGAAAGTCAGCTCAAAAGGCGATGGTGACCTCGGATCCAGGAGCTTCACTTCTAGTAATTTATTCCTCTGGGGTATTCACATGGGTGCATAAAAACATGCACATAACATACTGTTGCAGCATTACTGGAAACTGCAACAATCAGAATGAAGATACGTATCTATTAGTGAGTGCTTAAGTAAATTATAGCACATAATCACGCAGTGTGGTACTTTGAAGTGCTTAAGAAAAATGGGATATCACCGCAAAACATTTTTAAGTTAAAAAATTGAGGAAGACTAGCTATAGTGTGATCTAATTCTCTAAAATAGTGAATGGAATGCCCATTAGATGCATAGGAAAAGACCTTTCAGGAGTATACCTATCCTTTTGACAGTGACTATCTTTATAGGGCGAGATTACAAAGAGCTTTTACTTTTTATACATTTCTTTATGGTGATGTACTACAAATGTTTTCCTGCTTAAATGTGTCTCGTCTGTGGCACTCACACGTGCATGGCATGGTCTTAGATTGGCCTTCCTGTGAACAGGCTCAGGGACGGAGGGTGCATGCAGGAGAAGGGGGCTCTTGGGAGAAACACCTGTTCGGAAGGGAGGAAGGCAGTGTTGGGTAGAAGGAGAAGTTGACCCACACTGCCATTGTAACTGACATCCTGGGACGTCTAGAGCTGGGATGTCAGAGTTGCCCTAAATGGAGGCAGAGGGGCTGGCATGGGTCAGACACTGGATTTAGACTGCCCCCTCACCCCTCCACCCCCCACCCCCCGCCCCCCGGGGAAGGGGCATGACTCAGACAAGACAGTTCCCTGCAGCTGAGGGCAGTTCCCAATGAGGGATGCAGCTCACAGTGGCCAGGGACCAGGATTGCCAACATCTAGGGGATGGACACATGGGCCCTGAAGAGGGAATCTGGAAGAAACACTAGTATATCTGCCCCAGTTATTTGGTATAAGCATAAAAGCTGTTCTCTGACTTTGCAGACCTTGCTGAATGACCACAAGTAGCTTACGTGAATACAAAGATGAGGAAAAAGGATGATCTCAATGCAGCACAAAATTCAGTGAAATGAAATATTTTTGATTAAAAAAATCTTAGCAATTAGGAATAGGAAGCTGTTTATTTAGCCTGATGAGCGCTTCCTCGAGCCTATCCTTTCACTGAAGCTCTGGCCACTCTGTGGGACAAGGCCCATGGGTGCTGTACCCACTCCTTCAATTTGCGCAGGCCCAAGGCCACGATCATCCATATCCATGACCACAGTCCACAGAGCACTCTGATTCTGGTATGGGCATTTGCCCCCATGGCAGCCCCAATTTCTGTGTTTGCTAGTGATCTGGTTTTTACCCTGTTATGTTTTTGTCTGTAAGGATTTTTTTTTTTTTGACTCCCAGTTAATTCCCTTCCTTTCTTGTCTGTTCAGCAATATATTTGAAAGTATATTTGTTGTAATTTATTTAGCACCTAGTGTTTCACAATAGGAAAGTTTTTCAGTGTATCAGTCCACAGTACTGCAGAAACCTAAACTCCCACTGTCTTTACCAAAGGCAGTTTTTCCTTTTACTGCTTATAATGTGACTTCCAGTTTTATGTAGTTTTATACTTTATATTTTATTTATTTCTTAAGCTCTCCACTCTTCTCTTGCTCTGCCTTCTTTATTTAATCTCAGATTTTCATCTTTGACCTCTTTTCTTTAATGGAGAATTATTTGATCATTAATTAATCATTTTTCTGGTTTGTATTGTTCAGTTGCCCATTTTTGGAGGGAGGTGGTCATATTCCACTTTATCTCTCTCTCTCAGGGGATTTATGAACACATTCCATGCTATTTATTTTCTGATGATTACTCAACCTTAAATTGGTTCTTTCTGAGCCAGCTATTTGTGAAAGGATAGTACTCGAGACAGGCCAGGGAACTGAGCTAGAGCAGCTTGAATTTCTGCCTCTCTCCCACCACCTTCTTTGGAGAATGGCTTCTCTCTGCACTACACTCATTTCTCTCTCCTTGCCTCATTTTGATCGCAACTGTTTTGTATGGTGACAGGAAACTGAGTGTTCATCAGGTGAGCTGGAGCTGTCCATGCAGGCTGCTTACCACAGATTCTTTCTTGTTTACCATAACATACCCACATCCTGCTTCTTACCGAGATGATATGCTGGCCTGTTGCCACATTTCACATCATCACTTCTGACACCTGAAGCCAAGCAGGGATCAGAACATCTCCCCAATGCTCCCATGCATCTCAGACCTCCTGTTCCCAGCAAGAGTCACTCAGTGTCTCCTGGAGGACATCACCTGTAGCGATCTCTCTGTTCTGCTCACTCGATCAGTGAACCCTTGGATCTCATTTCTTTCATCAAAATCTTGCCCTGTCCTGGCTCAGTTTTCCTAATACTGAGCAGCCTGTTGAAAAGAGTGATATTTGGAGTATGGTTGTTTCCTACTTCATTGGTTTCACTTCTCCTTGTGTCTGGTTGACTTGGGGAAAGGGAGCCTTTGGTCTTCCATCTTGATCCAGAAATCCAGAGAAGGATCATGTCAGGGTGATAGAAAACTTAAACAGGTGAAGGAGGGATTGGCAGGTAAAGGTCAGAGAAGAGATGGGCTAGAAGAATAATGCTGTAAAGAAGGGTTTCTCTTCCTCACAGACAGGAGAACAAAAAAATACAGAGAACATGAAAAAGGAATTTTAAGTTGTTAGGAAGAAAATTAAAGGCTTAGAAGGATGCTTCCTCCTAAGGGAGATGTGGAGCCTGACACAGACAAAAAACACCAATACATCTTTATCATTTACTCTGCCCATTTTTTTCTCTTTAATTTTTTATTGTTATGTTAATCACCATACATTACATCATTAGTTTTTGATGTAGAGTTCCATGATTCATTGTTTGTGCATAACACCGTGTGCTCCATGCAGAACGTGCCCTCTTTAATACCCATCACCAGGCTAACCCATCCCCCCACCACCTCCCCTCTAGAACCCTCAGTTGGTTTTTCAGAGTCCATCGTCTCTCATAGTTCGTCTCCCCCTCTGATTTCCCCCCTTCATTCTTCCCCTCCTCCTATCTTCTTTTTTATTTTTTTCTTAACATATATTGCATTATTTGTTTCAGAGGTACAGATCTGTGATTCAACAGTCTTGCACAATTCACAGTGCTCACCATAGCACATACCCTCCCCAATGTCTATCACCCAGCCACCCCATCCCTCCCATCCCCCACCACTCCAGCAACCCTCAGTTTGTTTCCTGAGATTAAGAATTCCTCTTATCAGTGAGGTCATATGATACATGTCTTTCTCTGATTGACTTATTTCACTCAGCATAACACCCTCCAGTTCCATCCATGTCGTTGCAAATGGCTGGATCTCATTCCTTTTGATGACTGTATAATAATCCATTGTATATATATACCACATCTTTATCCATTCATCTGTCAATGGACATCTTGGCTCTTTCCACAGTTTGGCTATTGTGGACATTGTTGCTATAAACATCGGGGTGTACATACCCCTTCGGGTCCCTACATTTGTATCTTTGGGGTAAATACCCAGTAGTGCAATTGCTGGGTTGTATGGTAGCTCTATTTTCAACTTTCTGAGGAACCTCCATACTGTTTTGCAGAGTGGTTGCACCAGCTTGTTTCCCACCAACAGTGTAGGAGGGTTCCCCTTTCTCCGCATCCCCGCCAACATCTGTCGTTTCCTGACTTCTTAATTTTAGCCATTCTGACTGGTGTGAGGTGGTATCTCATCAAGGTTTTGATTTGGATTTCCCTGAAGCCAAGCGATGTTGAGCACTTTTTCATGTGTCTGTTGCCCATTTAGATGTCTTCTTTGGAAAAATGTCTGTTCATGTCTTCTGCTCATTTCTTGGTTGGATTATGTGTTCTTTGGGTGTTGAGTTTGATAAGTTCATTATAGATTTTGGATACTAGCCCTTTATCTGATAATGTCATTTGCAAGTATCTTCTCCCATTCTGTCGGTTGTCTTTTGGTTTTGTGGACTGTTTCTTTTGCTAGGCAAAAGCTTTTTATCTTGATGAAATCCCAATAGTTCATTTTTGCCCTTGCTTCCCTTGCCTTTGGTGATGTTTCTAGGAAGAAGTTGCTGTGGCTGAGGTCAAAGGTTGCTGCCTGTGTTCTCCTTTAGGATTTTGATGGACTCCTGTCTCACATTGAGGTCTTTCAACCATTTTGAGTCTATTTTTGTGTGTGGTGTAAGGAAATGGTCCAGTTTTATTCTACTGCATGTGGCTGTCCAATTTTCCCAACACCATTTGTTGAAGAGACTGTCTTTTTGCCATTGGACGTTCCTTCCTGCTTTGTCAAGATTAGTTGACCATACAGTTGAGGGTCCATTTCTGGGCTCTCAATTCTGTTCCATTGATCTATGTGTCTGTTTTTGTGCCAGAACCATACTGTCTTGATGATGACAGCTTTGTAATAGAGCTGGAAGTCCGGAATTGTGAAGCCGCCAGCTTTGCTTTTCTTTTTCAACATTCCTCTGGCTATTCAGGGTCTTTTCTAGTTCCATACAAATTTTAGGATTATTTGTTCCATTTCTTTGAAAAAAGTGGATGGTATTTTGATGGGGATTGCATTGAATGTGTAGATTGCTCTAGGTAGCATTGACATCTTCACAATCCTTGTTCTTCCAATCCATGAGCATGGAATGTTTTTCCATTTTTTTGTGTCTTCCTCAATTTCTTTCATGAGTATTTTATAGTTTTCTGAGTACAGATCCTTTGCCTCTTTGGTTAGATTTATTCCTAGGTATCTTATGGTTTTGGGTGCAATTGTAAATGGGGTCGACTCCTTAATTTCTCTCTATTCTGTCTTGTTGGTGTATAGGAATGATTTCTGTGCATTGATTTTATATCCTGCCACTTTACTGAATTTCTGTATGAGTTCTAGCAGTTTTGGGGTGGAGTCTTTTTGGTTTTCCACATGAACTATCATATCATCTGCAAAGAGTGAGAGTTTGACTTCTTCTTTGCCGATTTGGATGCCTTTGATATCTTTTTGTTGTCTGACTGCTGTGGCTAGGACTTCTAATACTATGTTGAATAGCAGTGGTGATAGTGGACATCCCTGCCATGTTCCTGACCTTAGGGGGAAAGCTCTCAGTTTTTCCCCATTGAGAATGATATTCGCTGTGGGTTTTTCATAGATGGCTTTTATGATATTGAGGTATGTACCCTCTATCCCTATACTCTGAAGAGTTTTGATCAAGAAAGCATGCTGTACTTTGTCAAATGCTTTTTCTGCATCTATTGAGAGGATCCTATGGTTCTTGTTCTTTCTTTTGTTAATGTATTGTTTCACGTTGATTGATTTGCAGATGTTGAACCAACCTTGCAGCCTAGGGATAAATCCCACTTGGTTGTGGGAAGAATCCTTTTAATGTACTGTTGGATCCTATTGGCTAGTATTTTGGTGAGTATTTTTGCATCCATGTTCATCAAGGATATTGGTCTGTAATTCTCCTTTTTGATGGGGTCTTTGTCTGGTTTGGGGGTCAAGGTAATGGTGGCCTCATAAAACGAGTTTGGAAGTTTTCCTTCCATGTCTATTTCTTGGAACAGTTTCAGAAGAATAGGTATTAATTCATCTTGAAATGTTTGGTAGATTTCCCCTGGGAAGCCATCTGACACTGGGCTTTTGTTTTTGGGAGATTTTTGATGACTGCTTCAATTTCCTTAGTGGTTATAGGTCTGTTCAGGTTTTGTATTTCTTTCTGGTTCAGTTTTGGTAGTTGATACATTTCTAGGAATGCATCCATTTCTTCCAGGTTATCTAATTTGCTGGCATATAGTTGCTCATAATATGTTCTTATAATTGTATTTCTTTGGTGGTGGTTGTGATCTCTCCTCTTTCATTCATGATTTTGTTGATTTGGGTCCTTTCTCTTTTCTTTTTGATAAGTCTGGCCAGGGGTTTATCAATCTTGTTAATTCTTTCAAAGAACCAGCTCCTAGTTTCATTGATCTGTTCTACTGTTCTTTTGGTTTCTATTTCATTGATTTCTGCTCTAATCTTTATTATATCTCTTCTCCTCCTGGGTATAGGCTTTATTTGCGGTTTTTTTCTCTAGTGCCTTTAGGTGTAGGGTTAGGTTGTGTATTTGAGACCTTTCTTGTTTCTTGAGAAAGTCTCTTATTGCTATATACTTTCCTCTTAGGATTGCCTTTGCTGCCTCCCAAAGATTTTGAACAGTTGTGTTTTCATTTTCATTGGTTTCTATGAATTTTTTTAAATTCTTCTTTAATTTCCTGGTTGACCCATTCATTCCTTAGTAGGATGCTCTTTAGCCTCCATGTATTTGAGTTCTTTCTGACTTTCCTCTTGTGATTGAGTTCTAGTTTCAAAGCACTGTGGTCTGAAAATATGCAGAGAATAATCCCAAACTGTTGGTACCGGTTGAGACCTGATTTGTGACCTAGGATGGGATCTATTCTGCTGAATGTTCCATAAGCACTAGAGAAGAATGTGTATTCCATTGCTTTGGGATGGAATGTTCTGAATATGTCTGTGAAGTTCATTTGGTCCAGTGTGTCATTTAAAGTCTTTATTTCCTTGTTGATCTTTTGCTTACATGATCTGTCCATTTCAGTGAGGGGGGGGTGTTAAAGTCCCCCACTATTATTGTATTGTTGTCAATTTGTTTCTTTGATATTGTTATTAATTGCCTTATATAATTGTCTGCTCCCATGTTAAGGGCATAGATATTTACAATTGTTAGATCTTCTTGTTGGATAGACCCTTTGAGTAGGATAGAGTGTCCTTCCTCATCTCTTATTACAGTTTTTGGTTTAAAATCTAATTTGTCTGATATAAGGATTGCCCCCCCACCTTTTTTTTGGTGTCCATTAGCATGGTAAATGGTTTTCCACCCCCTCACTTTCAATGTGGGAGTGTCTTTGGGTCTAAAATGAGTCTCTTGCAGACAGCATTTCGATGGGTCTTGTTTTTTAATTCAGTCTGGTGGCCTGTGTCTTTTGATTGGGGCATTTAGCCCACTTACATTCAGGGTAACTATTGAAAGATATGAATTTAGTGCCATTGTATTGCCTGTAAGGTGACTGTTACTGTATATTGTCTGTGTTCCTTTCTGGTCTATGTTGCTTTTAGGCTCTCTCTTTGCTTAGAGGACCCCTTTCAATATTTCTTGTAGGATTGGTTTTGTGTTTGCCAATTCTTTTAGTTTTTGTTTGTCCTGGAAGCTTTTTATCTTTCCTTCTATTTTCAATGACAGTCTAGCTGGATATAGTATTCTTGGCTGCATACTTTTCTCATTTAGTGCTCTGAATATATCATGCCAGTCCTTTCTGGCCTGCCAGGTCTCTGTGGATAGGACTGTTGCCAATCTAATGTTTCTACCATTGTAGGTTACATATCTCTTCTCCCGAGCTGCTTTCAGGATTTTCTCTTTGTGTCTGAGACTCGTAAGTTTTACTATTAGATGTCGGGGTGTTGACCTAGTTTTATTGATTTTGAGAGGGGTTCTCTCTGCCTCCTGGATTTTGATTCCTATTTCCTTCCCCAAATTAGGTAAGTTCTCTGCTATAATTTGCTCCAATATACCTTCTGCTCCTCTCTCTCTTTCTTCCTCTTCTGGGATCCCAATTATTCTAATGTTGTTTCGTCTTAGGGTAACACTTATCTCTCGAAATCTGCCCTCGTGATCCAGTAGTTGTTTATCTCTCTTTTTCTCAGCTTCTTTATTTTCCATCATTTGGTGTTCTATATCACTGATTCTCTCTTCTGCCTCATTTATCCTAGCAGTTAGTGCCCCCATTTTTTATTGCACCTCATTAATAGCCTTTTTGATTTCAACTTGGTTAGATTTTAATTCTTTTATTTCTCCAAAAAGTGTTTCTCTAATAACTTCCATGCTTTGTTCAAGCCCAGCTAGTATCTTTAAAATCATAATTTTGAACTCTAAGTCTGACATCATAGTAATGTCCGTATTGAGTAGGTCCCTGGCAGTCGGTACTACCTCTTGTTCTTTTTGTTGAGGTGATTTTTTTCCATCTTGTCATTTTGTCCAGAGGAGAATAGATAAATGAGAGAACAAAATGCTAACAGGGTAACAATGTCCCCAGAAAATATACTCTAAACAAATCAGAAAAGACCTGAAACCAGGGAAAAGAAAGGGAAAGAAAGAAGAAAAAGAAAAAAAAAGAGAAAGAAAAAGATAAAAACAAACAAAACCAGAACAAAACAAAACAAAACAAAAACCAAAATATCAAATATGATCAGGCTGGTGCATAGATCAGTGCCACACACTAGATTTTGGGTGTATTTTGGTCTGTTAGAAGAAAGTGCCTCCCAAAATTTTTAAGAAAGAAAAACTTATATATGTACAAAAATAAGGGTTGATACAATGAAGGGATGGAATATGACTGACTGTAAGGATGAAAATTATAAAAAGTTTTATAAAAGGAATTGATAAGAAGTTGTTTGAAAAAAGAAAAGAGGATTTAAAGAAAAAAAGGGAGAGAAAGTGATCAGGCAGACTAGAACAAAGCCATACACTAGAGATTCAGTGTATATTTTGATCTGTTAGAAGAAACTGTATCTCAAAATTTTAAAGAGAGAACAATTTATATATATATATATATATATATATATATATGCCAAAAATAAGGGTAACTACTATGAAGGGATAGAATATGACTCTAAAAATGAAAAAAAAATGTTTTTTAAAAAAGGAATTGATAAGATGTTGGTTGAAAAAGGGAAAAAGAAAAATTAAATAAAAAAGACAGTTAAAAAAAATTAACTTGAAAAACTAAAGAATCATGGTAAAAAAGCCATGGATTCTATGTGCAGTATTCCCCCAGTGCTGGAGTTCTGCCATTCTCATTAATCGGTAAATGAGAATGGTCTTGGCTGGTTATTCTTGCTGATCTTCTGGGGGAGGGTCCTGTTGCCGTGGTTCCCAAATGTCTTTGCCGGAGGCGGAATTGCCCCGCCCTTGCTGATCCGGGCTAAGTAACCTGCTCGGGTTTGCTCTCGGGAGTTTTTGTTCCCTGCAAGCTTTCCATTCGGCTTTGGAGGACGAGAGTGAAAATGGCAGCCTCCCAATCTCTGCCCCGAGGAGCCGAGACTTTGGGGCCCCACTCCTCAGTGGGCGCCCCAGAGAAAAGCAGTCAATCACTCCCGTCTCCCCGGTCTCCAGCCGCACTCTGTGCTGACCCAGCCTCTGACCAAGCGTTTCTATCTCTGTCACCCGAGTCCGTGTGGAGTCTCCAAACCCAGCAGATCCCTGCGTTGCGCTCCCGCGCCACTCCTCCCAGGGGAGGAAGGGGAGTCTCCCCAGATCTGCTGCTTGTTAGGTCCCTGCTGGAGGAGCAGTGGCCCGACTGTGCTGCGGATCACAGTTTATGGCAACTCCCAGCTGAGAGCCTGCACCTCAGCTCCGTCTCTGCCGCAGGCTTCCCCGCTCTGATACCCAGGAGCTCTGCCACACTCAGGCACCCCCGGTCTTTCTGTGACCCTGAGGGTCCTGAGACCACACTGTCCCGCAAGGGTTCCACCCCCCGCTTAGCCACTGGCGCGTCGTCCCTCAGCGGAGCCGACTTCTAAAAGTTCCGATTTTGTGCTCTGCGGCTCTATCACTTGCCAGAAGCGGCCAACGGAGGCCCCCTCCCCCGCCGTCTATCCTCCCGAATATCGCCTCGGATTCACTTCCCTGCACGTCCTACCTTCCAGAAACTGGTCGCTTTTCTGTTCAGAGAGTTGCTGCTATTCTTTTCTTCGATTTCCTGTTGAGTTCGTAGGTGTTCAGAATGGTTTGATCCCTATTCAGCTGAATTCCTGAGACCAGACGAAATCCAGGTCTCCTACTCCTCTGCCATCTTGCTCCGCCTATTCTGCCCATTTTTATCATAAATGTGCTATGTGTGAAGTGGTGGGGAAACGGCAACGAACAGGACAGACAAGTTCGTATTCTCTGACACTTCACCTCCTCAGAAGTGAGCCAGACACTGAACAATAATGAAAACTTACTTTCTATCAGTGTCTATGATAGGAAAGAATGGGGCCACTGAGTCATTGGCAGGGTGTCTGTGAAGAGGTGCTGTTTAAGCCAGACCTAAAGGGATAGAGAATGCAGCCAGGTGAAAATGGGGTAGGAGAATTCCTGGCAGAAAGAAATGGAAATGCGAAGACCCTGAGGCATGAAAAAGCTTAATGAGTTTCAGGAACAAATGGCCAGTGGGAGCTTACGGAGCAAGAGAGAATATGGTAGAATCTGAGGTCAGAAAGAAAAGCAGGGGTCAAGTCATATGGGCACTGTTGGAGTTGGGTTTTTATTCTCACATTATTTACCCTGTCAGAAGGGACCATCAAGGACCTAAATGTAGGTAAATATGGATAAATTATAAATTCTACCACAAAGATTATAGTTGAAGGCTGTGAAAAAAAGGCAGAAACATGTGCTTTAGAAACTCTCAAAATGCAGATTCTGGTTTTAGGGTAATTTGAGCATAGTGCACGGAGTAAAAAAAAAAAAAATGTAGTGTTACTCACAGCCTCATAAATACAAGTAGAGGAATTTTATGTCACATTTCCAGGAATGAGTACTAGAAACTAACTGTACTCTGGAACAAAAGATACTGTAACATTTCAGAGGGGCCTATGCTTTTCTGTGCCTTGCTGAAATTGAGGGTATGGATGAGGGAAGTCAGCTATGAGAGCATGTCGGAACTCAGAATCTTCTAGAACTGAAGGGTGGGAAGACAAGAACTTTGTCAAAATGAGAGAGTCTCATTGTTGGTGTATAGGATTGCCACTGATTTCTGTGCATTGATTTTATATCCTGCCACTTTACTGAATTTCTGTATGAGTTCTAGCAGTTTTGGGGTGGAGTCTTTTGGGTTTTCCACATAAAGTATCGTATCATCTGCAAAGAGTGAGAGTTTGACTTCTTCCTTGCCGATTCGGATGTCTTTGATTTCTTTTTGTTTTCTGATTGCTGTGGCTAGGACTATGTTGAATAGCACTGGTGATAGTGGACATCCCTGCCATGTTCCTGACCTTAGGGGGAAAGCTCCCGGTTTTCCTCTTGAGAATGATATTCGCTGTGGGTTTTTCATAGATGGCTTTTATGATATTGAGGTATGTACCCTCTATCCCTATACTCTGAAGAGTTTTGATCAAGAAAGCATGCTGTACTTTGTCAAATGCTTTTTTCTGCATCTATTGAGAGGATCCTATGGTTCTTGTTCTTTCTTTTGTTAATGTATTGTATCACGTTGATTGATTTGCGGATGTTGAACCAACCTTGCAGCCTAGGGATAAATCCCACTTGGTCGTGGGAAGAATCCTTTTAATGTACTGTTGGATCCTATTGGCTAGTATTTTGGTGAGTATTTTTGCATCCATGTTCATCAAGGATATTGGTCTGTAATTCTCCTTTTTGACGGGGTCTTTGTCTGGTTTTGGGATCCAGGTAATAGTGGCCTCATAAAACAAGTTTGGAAGTTTTCCTTCCATGTCTATTTTTTGGGACAGTTTCAGAGGAACAGGTATTAATTCATCTTGAAATGTTTGGTAGAATTCCCCTGGGAAGCCATCTGGCCCTGGGCTTTTGTTTGTTGGGAGATTTTTGATGACTGCTTCAATATCCTTAGTGGTTATAAGTCTGTTCAGGTTTTCCATTTCTTTTTGGTTCGGTTTTGGTAGTTGATACATTTCTAGGAATGCATTCATTTCCTCCAGATTATCTAATTTGCTGGCATATAGTTGCTCACAATATGTTCTTATAAATGTTTGTATTTCTTTGGTATTGGTTGTGATCTCTCATCTTTTATTCATGATTTTGTTAATTTGGGTCCTTTCTCTTTTCTTTTTGATAAGTCTGACCAGGAGTTTATCAATCTTAACAATTCTTTCAAAGAACCAGCTCCTAGTTTCGTTGATCTGTTCTACTATTCTTTTGGTTTCTATTTCATTGATTTCTGCTCTGATCTTTATTATTTCTCTTCTCCTGGTGGGTTTAGGCTTTATTTGCTGTTTTTTCTCTAGCTCCTTTAGGTGTAGGGTTAGGCTGTGTATTTGAGACCTTTTTTGTTTCTTGAGAAAGTCTCTTATTGCTATATACTTTCCTCTTAGGACTGTCTTTGCTGCATCCCAAAGATTTTGCCCAGTTGTGTTCTCATTTTCATTTGTTTCCATGAATTTTTTTAGTTCTTCTTTAATTTCCTGGTAGAAGAAAGAGAAATTAAGGAGTCAATCCCATTTACAATTGCACCCAAAATCATAAAATACCTAGGAATAAATCTAACCAAAGAGGCAAAGGATCTGTACTCAGAAAACTATAGAATACTCATGAAAGAAATTGAGGAAGACACAAAGAAATGGAAAAACATTCCATGCTCATGGATTGGAAGAACAAAGATTGTGAAGATGTCAATGCTACCTAGAGCAATCTATACATTTAATGCAATCCCTATCAAAATACCATCCACTTCTTTCAAAGGAATGGAACAAATAATCCTAAAATTTGTATGGAACCAGAGAAGACCCCAAATAACCAGAGGAATGTTGAAAAAGAAAAGCAAAGCTGGCGGCATCACAATTCCAAACTTCCAGCTCTGTTACAAAGCTGTCATCATTAAGACAGTATGGTACTGGCACAAAAACAGACACATAGATCAATGGAACAGAATCGAGAGCCCAGAAATGGACCCTCAACCGTATGGTCAGCTAATCCTCGACAAAGCAGGAAAGAATGTCCAATGGCAAAAAGACAGTCTCTTCAACAAATGGTGTTGGAAAATTGGACAGCCACATGCAGAAGAATGAAACTGGACCATTTCCTTACACCACACACAAAAATAGACTCAAAATGGTTGAAAGACCTCAATGTGAGATAGGAGTCCATCAAAATCCTAAAGGAGAACACAAGCAGCAACCTCTTCGACCTCAGCCACAGCAACTTCTTCCTAGAAACATCGCCAAAGGCAAGGGAAGCAAGGGCAAAAATGAACTATTGGGACTTCATCAAGATAAAAAGCTTTTGCCTAGCAAAAGAAATAGTCCACAAAACCAAAAGACAACCGACAGAATGGGAGAAGATATTTGCAAATGACATATCAGATAAAGGGCTAGTATCCAAAATCTATAAAGAACTTTCCAAACTCAACACCCAAAGAACAAATAATCCAATCAAGAAATGAGCAGAAGACATGAACAGACATTTTTCCAAAGAAGACATCCAAATGGCACATGAAAGTGCTCAACCTCGCTCGGCATCAGGGAAATCCAAATCAAAACCTCAGTGAGATACCACCTCAAACCAGTCAGAATGGCTAAAATTAACAAGTCACGAAACAACAGATGTTGGCGGGGATGCGGAGAAAGGGGAACCCTCCTACAATGTTGGTGGGAATGCAAGCTGGTGCAGCCACTCTGGAAAACAGTATGAAGGTTCCTCAGAAAGTTGAAAATAGAGCTACCATATAACCCAGCAATTGCACTACTGGGTATTTACCCCAAAGATACAAATGTAGGGATCTGAAGGGGTACGTGCACCCCGATGTTTATAGCAGCAATGTCCACAATAACCAAACTGTGGAAAGAGCCAAGATGTCCATCAACAGATGAATGGAGAAAGAAGACCTGGTATATATATACAATGGAATATTATGCAGCCATCAAAAGGAATGAAATCTTGCCATTTGCAACGATGTGGATGGAACTGGAGGGTATTATGCTGAGCGAAATAAGTCAATCAAGAAAGACATGTATCATATGATCTCACTGATATGAATAATTTTTAATCTCAGGAAACAAACTGAGGGTTACTGGAGTGGTGGGGGGTAGGAGGGATGGGGTGGCTGGGTGATAGACATTGGGGATGGTATGTGCCATGGTGAGCACTATGAATTGTGTAAGACTGTTGAATCACAGACCTGTACCTCTGAAACAAATAATACATTATATGTTTTTTTTTTAAAAAAAAGATAGTAGGAAGGGAAAAATGAACAGGGGGAAATCAGAGGGGGAGACAAACCATGAGACACTATGGACTCTAAGAAACCAACTGAGGGTTCTAGAGGGGAGAGGGGTGGGGGGATGGGTTAGCCTGGTGATGGGTATTAAAGAAGGCAAATATTGAATGGAGCATTGGGTGTTATATGCAAACAATGAATCATGGAACACTACATCAAAAAGTAATGATGTAATGTATGGTGATTAACATAACAATACATTTTTTTTAAAAGAGTAGAAATTTCAGAAATAGATCCTTATAAATAAAGGAATTTAGTATATGAAAAATGAGAGAGTCTCTCTCTGCTTGGGGAGCATCAGAGATAAAGCCAGCTAGCATCCAAAACACACAACTTATTATCATGCTTTGTGTGTTTGGAAGGAGAAAGCACAATGGGAAACATGTCTACACATTACCTCTCAGCAAATATTACCACGGAAAAAAGTGATGGGAAAGAAAATCATGACAAGGAAATCTGGAAGCAAAGTAAAAGAGCTCAAAACAGAATTCGATTTTTTTTTCCAATAGGTATTTGGTAAAGTCTGAGTACTAATAGATTAGTTTTTAAAGGAAAAGTGATTTCATAGGATCATGTCATATTGAAGCTGAAGACTTTAAAGATGTATTCATTTATTTCCTCCTTCCCTTCTTCAACAGTGGATGTTTGAGATATGCTAAATGGCCTTTATAAACCAATCTATAGATAAGTGACTTTTCTCTTTGACCTCCTTCATGGTATATTTCTCTGCAACATCCTTTGGGCTCTAATTGGTTTTACTAAATTCCAAAGAATTTCCCACTGATCAGCAAAGCTTCTTCTTAGAAGTGGACTAAAGCTGATTAACTTCAGCTTCTATCGGATACTATATAAGAGACTCTTTACAGAAGGAGACAAAGCGTGAATCCAGTTTTCTTTTGCATTCATTTCTAATTGTTCCAGGGGTTCAAATGAAGCCTCAATGACTAGCTGTAACACAAGTACTTCGTCTGGGAAGCTTGAAGGACTGGAAAGCGCCTGAGCTCCTTCTACTCTCAGTTCAAATACAGTATCCTGGGCCTGGCAGCTGAGAAGCAGCAGGTGCACGCTGAGAAATAGCTGGCCACAATTGTGGAACGTTTCAGTGGTACTTCGCCTGTCCAAGGGAACCTATTTTTGATTCATATTCATGCCCTGGTAGTAGAGTTCAAACTTATTTTGGGTTTGCTGATGACCATACTATCAAGAGAAATTAGTGCATGAAGCCAAGAAACCACCATCTGTGCTGTGTTTCTATCTCAAGAATTATTTAGAAGGCTGATTATACAGTTGCCTGGGCCTCTTGACCTTCTAGTATTACACTAAGAAAGATGACTAACACTTTCTTGAAAGTCACTTCACTTTTAATAACCCATGGAATTCCCTCAATATTTGGTAGGGGTGAAAGGATTGATCACATTCCACCAGTAAGTACTGACACCAAAATACTCTCCATGTGGTAGGGACACCATGAATGATCATTTATGGTGAACAGAAAGTAGCTCTCCACAGTGGTGTGCTAGTCAATAATTAAAAACTGGCTCTACAAGGAAAAAAATACCTGATTTGTAGCATTCGCTGATTTCCACAGCTGAATAGTATAGTTCAAAAACTTAGATGAGATGGAAAAATCCCACAAAAGGCAAAAATGACTAAAACTGAGTCATAAAGTTTTAGTTTTGAACTAAAAACTCTTCTCCAGAGAAGGCAGAAAACCTGAGAACTTTATACCTAATAAAGAAATTGAATTCACAATTAAACCTTCTCATGAGAAAACTTACAAGTCCAGATAGCTCCCCTAGAGAAGCCTATCACTTTATACGCAGCTAATGAGTCACTGAACACCACACTAAAAACTGATGATGTACCAAATGTTGGCTCATTGAATTTAAATTAAAATAATTACCCCAAAGATACAGATGTAGTGAAAAGAAGGGGCACATGCACCCCAATGTTCATAGCAGCAATGTCCACAATAGCTAAACTGTAGAAGGAGATGAGATGTCCTTGAACAGGTGAATGGGTAAAGAAGATGTGGTTCATATACACAATAGAATATTACTCAGCCATCAGAAAGGATGAATACCTACCATTTGCATTGATGTGGATGGAACTGGAGGGGATTATGCTAAGTGAAATAAGTTGAGCGGAGGAAGACAATTATCATATGGTTTCATTCATATGTGGATCATAAGGAATAGCACAGAGGACCACAGGGGAAGGGAGGGAAAATTGAAGGGGAATAAATCAGAGAGGGAGACAAATCATGAGAGATTCTGGAATCTGGGAACCAAACTGAGGGTTAGAGAAGGGAAAGGCATGGGGGGTGGGGTAACTGGATGATGGGTATTAAGGAGAGCGCATGTGGTGATGAGCAGTGGGTGTTATATTCAACTAATGAATCGTTGAACACTACATCAAAAACTAATGATGTACTATATATTGGCTAACAGAACATAATAAAAAAAAGTTGAAAAAAAGAAAAGAAAAAAAGAGAAGCATATTAAATAGGTAAGGAGGAAATAATATCAATCTTGGACAGAGTCCCTTGAAAAATAGAGGAGGGAGCTTTTTCCAGTTTATTTTTTGAGGCCACCATTTTCCTGTCACCAAAATTGGAAGAAGACATGAGAAAGTAAAACTAACTATGGATTGATATACTGTGTAAATGAAGATGGGACAAAAATTCGTAACAAAAATATCAGCAAGTCAAATCCAGCAATATATAAAAATGATAATACATAATGACCAAGTACTAAAGGTTAGTTTAACATTAAAAATCTATATAATTCATCATATTAACCAAATAAAGGAGAGGAACTATCTGGTCACCTGAGGTTATACAGTAAAATTATCTGAAAAAATTCAGCACTTGTCCATTACATACATAAATGAAGGATAGGAGAGATTTTCCTCAACGTGATAAAAGGCACCTAAGAGAAATCTGCAGCTAATACCAAACTTAAATGTTAAAAGACTGGACACCTTCCTAAGATAGCGAAGAAAGCAAGGGTGCTCTCTGCTCATCACTTCTAGTTAACACTGTGCTGAAGTTTGTAGGTTGTGCAGTTAAGAAAAGAAAAAGAAGTAAACGGCATATACATTGTAAAGGAAGAAAAAAAGCTGTCTTTATTTGCAGATCACATACATATAAAAATCTAAAATAATTTATGGAAGAACTACTCAAACTACGCGAATTTAGCCAAGCTAGAGGACACAGCATCAATAAACTAGTCATTTGTACTTTTATAGACGAGTAACAAAATGTAAAAACAAATTCAATACTATCTACAATAACATACAAAAACATGAAATGTTTCATAATAGATTTATAAAAAAATATGTGCAAGATCTGTCAACTAAAAACTACAAACTGAAAAACCAAAGATCTACATGAATGGAGGCATCAATGATGTTCCTGGGTCAGAAGACACAATATTGTGAAGATGTCATTTCAACCCAGATTGAATATATTGATTCAGTACAGTCGTAATCAGAATTCTAGGAGGATATTTTTGTAGAAATTAGCAAGCTGAGATTCTAAGATTTAAATGGAAATGCAAAGGACTTAAAATAGCTGAAACAATTTGGAAAAGAAGAAGAGTGGAAGCATATGGTAAGCAGAATTCTAAGATGGCCCCACAATTGCATCCCATATGGTGCAGGCCTGTTTAATCCCCCCCCCTTGAGTGTGGGAGGGGACCTGTGAATGTGATGGGACGTCACCCCTGGTTAGGTTACGTTATATGGCAAAGGTGAAGGGGTTTCCACCTATGGCTCCATCCAGGATTAAAGTAGCTTCGTGCTTGTGTGTGGAGTCCCAGACTAAATGTAAAACTGGTCCTCACCTTCAGAAACAGATACATCTTAACCACCTTGCAGGTCAAGGGGTGTACACATTGATTGTGCAGTCAACCCTCCAGGTCAGACCCAGGAAGGAGGTCTACACAGGCCCTTGTGTCTTTTTGAAGAGGAAATTCCAGGATTATTGTTGCCCAGGATATGGTATAGAAAAGTAGGTGGAGGCTCTGGGTAGACCAGCCATTTGGCTGAGTGACTGCCTCACTCCATGTCGGGGGCAGAGGCTCAAGGTGGCTGGAGGACCTTCCAAAGCTGACGTCTCAGACTTTAATGTGGATATGAGTGACCCCAGGATCTTATTAAAAATGCAGAATCACGGGACGCCTGGGTGGCTCAGTTGGTTAGGCGGCTGCCTTCGGCCCGGGTCATGATCCCAGGGTCCTGGGATCGAGACCCACGTCGGGCTCCTTGCTCAGCAGGAGCCTGCTTCTCCCTCTCTCTCCCTCTGCTTGTGCCCTCTCTGTCAAATAAATAAAATCTTTAAAAAAAAATGCAGAATCAGAACATATCAAGACAGGACCTGGCATTCCACACATCTAACAAGCTCTCAGGTGACATGGGAGCTGCTGATCCTTGGGACTGCATTTTGAGTCGTGATGCTGTAAAGTTTGGCACCCAGGTCTGAGGGCGGGTAATATTGATACTCAGTACATTTGAAGTCTGTAGTGGAATGAATAAACCAAAGTTGTGAGTAATTTCAAACTACTCATTGCACTTGGAAAGATCCTAATGACAGTTAACATTTAAGCTAATAATTTTTTTTCCATCTTGTGCATTTATCAATTGAGTGAAAATAGTTGACCCAAAAGCAGGATAAATAACTGGAGACACCAATCTGGGATTGAAACTATGTGTGTAATCTATGGTTGCCTCTTGTAATTATCTTTCAATATGTTTTATGAAACGAGAAATGTTCATAACATCTTAGGTTTTAAGGGTGAACTTTCTTTTCAGACTACAATTACCCATGTCATAACTGACATACTTGGAAAAGAACTTTGGAACCCTTCTGATTACTAGCTTGTGCTGGGAGTTTTATGAAAAGAGGCATTAAAATATTTACTACTTTTATTAGTAAAATGCGGGGGTATGGATGACTTACAAGAAATAAGATAAAAATTGTTTCTGCTTAATATTCATCTGCATTTTATCGCTCTGTAGCATTTATTATGAGATGTAACTCTGCAGAGACTTTGATCTTTCTCTCTGAGCTAGTTGCCTTCTCCATGCCACATTTATTGACTACGTACACAAGCATATGCATTTTCTTTAAAATTCCATGCTGAAGGTTAAGACCCTGGACCATTCGTTTCTTTATTTTATCTGAACTTCTTTCACCATTAGTTTGAAGAAAGAGAATAAATTGAGTACTGTACTCTCTTTGGATAGTTATGTTGCTGATGGGTCAAAATAAACCTTGGGAACCCAGATGAGTATGTAAGTTATTCCAGGAGAATTAAGATTCTTCCTTTGTGTTCCATACATTCTGCTTTCAATGCAGGCACAGCCCCTGCTTAGGCTATATAAATTAATACATTTGCAGGAAATGTGACTTCGGGACATTTTGTATGGCAGTGATTTTAATGCTGTTAGTGGTGAAATGGAAACTTGAGAATGTGAAGATTAATTTAAACCACATGATGGGTTCAAGGAAAATACACTACAGTTTCTTGAATGTGTGCTGACTCTGTAGAGGGGGGAATGGGATCCAAAAAACCACCAGTGAACTTTTAAACCCTCTTGAGAGGATTCAAACCAACACAATTAGCCCTCGAAGGGAGCTGTTCCAGATGACAGTTCATTTCTCTCTCCCTCAGAAACAGATCCCTTTGCCTAAGAGAACACAGTAGGGAGACCAAGGAAGGAAGAAGGTCCCCATGCATTACCACCAATGGAGTGAAGTTAGAAATCCCTTTCCAGTCATTCGCTGGTTTACTGATTCGTCTTTCACTCTAGATTACAGTTCTGTTGGGTTTTTTGAACAATGGATAACCAACGCATTGTATATCGTGAATTTGAAATAAAGGATTTCTTTTCCCTTCCAGTTCGTGGTAGCGGTCTTCTGGATCATTTATGCCTATGACAGAGAGATGATTTACCCAAAGTTGCTTGATAATTTTATCCCAGGGTGGCTGAATCACGGAATGGTAAGTGGACTAAAACAAATAATTTCCTTTCATTAAAAAAAAATCTATTAAAGAGCCTATTTTCTAATTCGGGCTTTCCATAGAATGTATCTAACTAGCTGTGCAATGAGGAGGATTATGAGAGATTGTAATTAGAGGAGAATACCGAATGTCAATAAAAACATTTTCCCATGAAACTGAGTCACTATTAAAACTATGTAGTAGATGAATCCACAGTTTACAAGGTGTCGGTGTTTTTGGATAATACAACTAGCTCATTGTACGGATGAATTTAATTTCTGTGCCATTCAAAGGCTTGTCCGCTACTGGAGCCTAAGGACCTAGTCCCACCTGTACAACTATTGAGGCCCCGTTGTTCCTCCACCTCACGTCAGGATATTGTGTTGGAAGTAACTACAGCACTGGGAGAATTGGCCCCAGAGGAGCAGCAAAACTGTCATTTTCCGTGGGAGATATGCTGCAGGCATTGGAAGTGTCCTTGGCAGGGGGTGCCCATTGGAGGGCATTTGCCTGGGGCGCCCAGCTCTTTCCCTTCTTCTCAGTCTGATTCCTTCTGATGCTCTAGCCATGGTGTTGCCTTCCCACGTTTCAAATCAAATATTTTGGATGGTTTGCCTGTCATCTCACAAGACTTGAAGATATATTTTCTGCAGAGAAATTTTGTGTTGTCTTCCCGGTCCGCTTCTGAAATTGAGCACTTTTGTTATTAACTAAGAAGCCTGCATTTTTTTGGTTACAGCAATTTTTAGAATACGTCACTGGGGGCTCCCCGTGAAAGGGGTAACCCATCAGAGAAATTATAGGGGCACGAAGAACTAGACCTCACACGTCATAAGCCCAAAATAAGTTTCCTTTCTACCCCCAATTTTGGTATAGTTTGAGAAAAGTGGTGTGTACTAACAAACAAACATTACTGTACTGAGGGGCTTTGATTAATTCTTTCCTAAGCCAACACATCAAAAGTGGCACGGCTCAAACAACTGGCATTTTCTTTGAGTCCAATTAGAGCCACGCTGTTAACATGGCACCTCTGGTCTAGTTCCAAACAAATAAGCTGGGTCTTGTCAAATTCATTTTACCTTCTTAGGGCCTTGATGTGGCTACTCTGTGCCTCTCCAACTTTTGATTTTCTTGAATGTGAAAAGCCTTTGCATAACCCTGTGTCTGCAATCTCCTACCCCCAATGCCCTTCCCATTCTTTACCTGGGAACCCCTGCTCACCCTGTTAGCTTCTATAACATCTCTCAGAAGGCATGGAACACTACATCAAAAACTAATGATGTAATGTATAGTGATTAACATAACAGAATAAAAAAATAAATAAATAAATAATTTTTAAAAAAAAGAAGTCTCTCTTCACCCCCACAGGCCAGGTTAGCTCTGCTGTCAGGCTTGCAAAGCACCTTCAAATCTCCGTCAGACATGTGTGTATCCCTCACACAAGTGTTACTTCCTAGTGCAAACAGCAGACTTCCAGCCCCGAGCACTCTGCCCACCCACCTGGCATGTAGTGGGATCAATGCCTATTTGTTAGATTGATGTATGAATTCAGTATACAGTCGTCCCCCACTCCCCGCCTTATCTGAGAGGGATCTGTTCCAAAATCCCCAGTGGATGCCTGAAACCGAGGACAGTACCATACTATGTTTTTTCCTATACATACATACCTATGATAGTTTAGCTTATAAATTAGGCCCAGTAAGAAATTAACAACAAGAGGAGGGCCTTCACTGAGAACCAGTGGTCTCATCATGTGCTATAGGAATACAGGCCTTAAGTGTTTGGCCTGTGGTCTACATCCCTCAAATGCACAATATTACCCTTAGGCCAGAGAATAAATCACAACCTTTGCAGATGCAGGTGCTACTTAACATTTCAAATGAATGGTTTCTAAGTACTGAGGAAGCCATTAGAACTATAACTTGACTCTTTGATGAGATATAATTCACATAATTCACAGATTCACTTTGATGAGATATAATTCTCACTCTTGGAGACAAACACTACTTGGAAATTCAAGGAGAATCTGAGTGACACAGATATTTCGGAAAGGGAAAAGATAAATGAATCAACATGTCAAATCCTCTATGATAGTAAGAGCTCAGTAGAGTCTTTCTTAATGAACTTCGTCCATTAGTAGACATGAATGACCATTTCTTTGGTTTTCTTCATGTTCCAGTTCGTGATTCCAGTTATTACTAACAAAGAAGTTGCATATGGTGGCTGAGGAATATTTTGCAATATTAATTTGCATTACTCTAAATTTGTATATATGCGACTTTAAATAGGATGCTGATTCTTTAGATTGGCCATTAAAATATGAACACTAACTGCTGGAATCATGAATAATATAATTTTTATAAAAATGTGCAAAATTATTCATGAAATACTAATAAATCAGATAAGCATTTTCAACTTTAAATTTTATTTGAAAGTTTAATAATCATTTGTACTTTAATTTTAACAAATGATTTTCAATATTTAATTTTTAAAAGTATGAAAATAATTCAACTAAAAATTTTTACATTCACCTGAATGTTCGTATTTTGATGAAAACATTCAAATTGTATATACTTTTATTATAATTACATTTTATTTTTAAAGCCTTAGATTAATACTATCAGTAGAGCTTAAATTTTTGAAAATTTCCATTATAACAACATATTCAGTAAATTTGTTGAAATGAAGGCAAGAAAATAAAATTTTGGAATATTTATATTATTAAATAATATAATTTTATAATTTACAAATTTATAATTTATAAATATATAAACCTTTATTTTATTACTCATACAATCACATATTTTTTTATTTTGCTTTATAAAATATGTATCTAACAATGTAGGAGGATAGAACATATTTTATTTAATATTTTACTAGCTTAATTTGTAACTTTTAAGTATTTCTGCCCATGGATGGTTTATGGCCCTTTAGGCCTTTTGCTGTTGCCTATCTAAATCTTTATAGCTACAAGAATTCCAATAGAGAATGTACCCTGTTCTTTTTTTTTTGACACAAAGTTTACTTTAAATATTTTTTGGGGGGAAAGGACACCACACTTCTACTCAATTAAGAGAAACATTTTTACAGTCTTGAGATCTTTTATTTTCTTTACATTTATCATGCCATGCATTCACAGGGAATGGGTTCCAGCAGTTCGGGCTACTTTCCATTGGTTCTCACAAAGTGTGCTTCTCTGGGTGGGGCAGGCTGGCGCTTCAGTTGACCCAAGTACCTTTCTCTTTGGCTTCCTTCTTTTTCTGATCATTTTCCTTCATACACTTCAGGAAGCTATCTCGGCTCTTTGAGTGTTTAATATGCTCAACGTGTACATTAATTCTCTTGGCAAGAATCTTGCCCTTAACTTGTTTGTTTACAACACTGCCAACAGCATGCTGGGTAATACGGTAGACTCTTCCAGTTTTGCCATGGTAACATTTGCAGGGCATTCCTTCTTGAACAGTGCCCATTCCCTTGATGTCCACAATATCACCTTTCTTACAGATTCGCATGTGTGTAGCCAAAGGAACAACTCCATGTTTTCTAAAAGGTCTAGAGAACATACAGTGGGTACCTCTCCTCTTTCCCTTTGTGTTGGTCATTTTGGCAAATTAATGGACGATGGCGGTTCCAGCCAAAAGGCGAATGTACCCTCTTCTTAGGTGTAGAATCACCCTTACTGTTTGAAGTCTCAACATAATCTCCTGGGCTCCAGAGGCCTGATGCAGTTTATAAGTCTGTCATGGCACCATTTCAGAAGACATCACCAAGTTAGTCTTAAATTTACAGCACTCATCTGCCCAGCACAAAATCAGACAGAAAACAGGCATGAAAGGAAACTCACAGGATTTGAAATTCACAGGACTTTCCTTTTGATTTACTCTACCCATAAGTTGGACATGATTGTAACTAAAGGAAACTATCCTGTTTCTTCCTTTCTATTGTTTACCTCTCTTCTCTCAGCAAGCAGTCTTAGAAATTTTTTGGAGAAGAGAAGAGGAAATGGGTAAATAAATGAGTTGTAACAGTAATACAACCTTGCTGTGTAACTGCTAACTTCTTTCCAGGCTCTATTAAAATAGCACTTGCACACACACACTATTTTAGTTTATTACAATTAAAAATATAAACCTATAAAGTATAACATATTTTACTGGAGTCACTTCAATATCCAAAAATCAAAAACTGTTCTATCCTTTCAGCCCTATTTATTTTTTGTTATTTCCAGCAATCTGAACAGCACCTGACGCCCATTAGGCATTCACTAGGTGTTGGTCATTAAAAGGGTATTTACATGTTTGTTTTTGAAACTTGGAAGAATGTTGGGGTGCCTGGGTGGCTCAGTCGGTTAAGTGTCCCACTCTTGATTTCGGCTCAGGGTCCTGAGATTGAGCCCCATGTGCTTAAGATTCTCTTTCTCCCTCTCCCTCTGCCCTTCCCACACATATACCCCCACTTGTGCATGCTCATTTTCTCTCGAAAAAAAACTTGAGAGAATGCTATGTTTATATTTATATCCTCTACCACCTTTCTATCCTCAGTCCACTGATGATAAGACAAGAGAAAACTAGAGATACGAGCAAAATGAATCACTTTGCAAAACATAATGCTAATGGTCATGGATAGTTGTGGTTGGGGTCTGCATGGCTGCAACCTGTGGGAGCTGAGCTTTGATTCAAATCAATCTAGCAAACATTTACTTTCAATAAGACCTATGAAATGCAAAGCACCCTGCTAGGCACTGTGGGGTTATAGGATGAGAAAAATACTTGCACTTTTAAAGGATAGAAATGGCCTGTTTGAGGTGGAGGAAGGTGAGTAGGAAAACAGTTCTACAAGCCAACAGAGTGGTCTTCCATAGGCTGTGTTCTCTCTGACAACGAGAAGCACTATTGTTATTCTGGCCTGTTTCTTGGCTGCAAAAATAGATCCCTGAACCTTTCTCTTCTGCTGATTCTAAGTTTAAAGCACTGTCAATGGAGTAAGTATACATTAAAAGCAATAAATAAATAAATATTTAAACTCTAGGAAGATTGCTGATTCTCAGCGATGCTATAACAGGAAAAACCAACAATGAGACAGTGTCTCTGCTTAGCGAAGACCTAATTAATGTTTATAAAATGCCTTGAGAATGCCAAGCAGTGCAGAAATTTGGATATTATTATTATTATCACAGATCTTTAAGCATACATGACCTAGATATTCTTATAATCACAGGAGTTGTTCATTCCCCATATAATTTATAAGGAGATAAAGAAAATAAGCCCGCCTCTCTTCATGCTTGATTTGTCAGTTGTTCTTGTTATATGTAACTGATCCTCAAGAGAACTTTAATTTAGGCAACTATTTATTCTGTTCAATATTATTTTGACATTTGGTAATTACTAAAGTTTTTGTACATCTGTCTTTCCCAGAAGAGAAGGCATTAAATACTGCTTGGAAGATCATTGGTTTTGTAGGAACTCAGAGTTGATGTTATTCTTTTGTTAAATAACACAACTTGCGGAAAGTTTCCAGTTCTGGGCCACACAGATGATGCACTTCATGATCTGTAGAGTCTGTGCCACCCTGATACTGGATATTTCACAAAACAAGCTGTTGGTCATGAGAAGGCTATCATCTTTTTCATATGAAAAGAAAAACTGACCTTTATTATTTTCCCAATATATTCTAAAGTAACTGGAAGATATCTGGAAATTTTCAAAAATAAAAGTAAGACTGGAACAGAGGTCAGAAATTTCTTGGGAACCACTTTCTAAGACTCCCAATGGACCTCCCAAAGAAAACAAATAAGACCCCAAAGACCCAGGAATGAGAAGGAGAGTTCCATCCACAGTGAGGCAGATACTTTCAGAGTTGCTGCATACGGTTCTCATTTCGTTTTACAGATCACAGCATTCTCCTTGTGAATTTCCATTTGCTCAGTCTCACCTTCTCAGTAAGGCCCACTCTGAGCAGCCTGTTAGGTATTGCCCACTACCCGCATGTCCCCGGAGTTCCTTTGCCCTGCTCTTTGTCCCCCTGGTGGTACTTAACCATCCTTA
This sequence comes from Eumetopias jubatus, assembly GCF_037043125.1. Taxonomy (NCBI): domain Eukaryota; kingdom Metazoa; phylum Chordata; class Mammalia; order Carnivora; family Otariidae; genus Eumetopias; species Eumetopias jubatus. Next base: position 22,754,322 of record NW_028274812.1, on the reverse strand, counting down.
ACCTATCTGGTTTTACTTACGTGCTGTATTTATGGCTTATTGTCCATCTCCTTCTGGTAGAATATAATTTTCATAAGGGCAGAGGTCTTTGTTTCAGTTACTCATCTATCCCAAGCGCTTCAAACAGTGCCTCTACGCAATGGAAATCAATGAGTAAAATACTCATGCATCGATGAGTGAATTTTACCAATATTCTACGTCTGTGTTTTCCTTGTCCTTTTTTTTTCTACCCTGTCTTTTCCTTTTCGTAATAGTTGACGGAGAATGCAACCCCAAACCATTCACTTCTTTCCTAACTTGTATTTTACCTCACTCTTCAATCTCAGCTGCTCTGCAATAAAATCTTACATACATGGCCTGCTATCCGCTCTGAGGGTCTTATTGGTTGGTACATACCATATTGTTGCCACTGCCTGAGAAGGCCTGAAATGATGTCCAAAGAACACAGCGCGGTCCCTGGAACATCTGAGAGTTACAGGCCAAGTAAATAGAAATGCCTAGGTCAAATTTATTGGAAAGCATTTCCGTATATTGATTATTTTATCTGATTATTAGTTCTTTTTTCTCTAGGGTACTAGACCATGGCTTTTTAAAGCAATTTTCTGACATCACAAATTCCAGTGTAGAACTAATTTTCCATGTAAGGATAGAATTCAAGGCTAATACTATTTGGCTTACACTCTGCCCTTTTTCTTGCTACACTGAATAGATGAGCAGGCCCAGCAGTAGTTTGAGTTCATCGAAAGGTCTATAAATTATATTCAGATATTTTGGGGTCAGCAAAACCCAAAGTGTGGTTTATTCAAGTTCTTTTACCCCTAATCCTTAAATCCATAGATATTTCAAAGTAAACTTCATTCATATGTTTCCCATTCATGTGCCCTCAGTTCTTCATAGCTGGAGGAGAGGTGGGGCCAGGACTGAAGGTGTTGTCTTAGGAACTGGCTTCCTTCTTCATTACCACAAACAGATCATTCATTAGCCACAGACCCAGCTCCTTGGCAGAAGTCCATCCCTATATCCTTTCCAGTTCCCTTTTAATTGAAGCTCCAACCTCAGCAAGCATCAGTGATAGCTGCCAAAGAAAGTGAAGTGGAAAAACAAAGCTGCATTTTCTATCATAGAGGCACAGAATCCTAGCATCTTAAAACTTGGGAAGTGTTTCTAAAGACCATCTGGTCCATACACCATGTGATACCTCAGTTCCCTGAACAGTATCTTGGCAAATTCCCTTTCAGTCTTTACTTGAGCATCTCTAATGATGAAGCTTCAACAGTAGACCAGGACCATGGGGTTTTCAGCTGAAGGAAGATTCTCATAAGGAATTGAACCTTCTGTTTTTTCCTCCAGTTCAAATCCGCCCAGTCCATTCATCCATTCTGCAGGATTCGGATAACCAGCTGTCTCTCTTCTCTTCATGTTCTCTTCCAGGGGGATCTCACTCTTCCCCATGACTTCAGTCTCTCTTATATGTGGGTCATTCCAAGTCTGTACTTCCTGGTCCAACTTCTAAGGAGCGTCACACTCAGCATTTGACACAAGGACCTTGAGATGAACATACTGAAACAAATTCATCCCATTAACCCCTCCCCTCGTCTTGTTACTCCTCTCATGTTGCCACTTCAGTAATGGCAGAAGCATCTAAAATCTCCTCTTTCTACCACATTCCTCATAGTTAGTTGACAAGTCCTACTAGATGTACCTCCAAAGTAACTCCCAAAGCCGCCCCATCCTCCTCCACCATCCTGGCTTTAGTTCAAGGCTTCATCATCAGCCAGCTGAACTGAGGCAACAGGCTCTCTCTTATCTCCCCGCCTCCCCACTCCCTCCTCACCAGAATTTTCTCCACACTGCGGCCTCAGTTACCTTTCTAGAAGAGCTGAAGTTCTGACAACTCCTTGCTCCATCCCTTTCTCAGACACCACCTGTGAGTGAAGTGGTCCTGAGTCTCCGAAGCATCTGAGTGGGCCGCTTCTCCCTGCACTCAGAACACTTTGTCCCGACACCTAGGATTTCACTTATCACATTGTTTGATTAGTATTATTTGGTTATTCCCCCAATGGGCTATAAGGCCATAAAGGGCAGCAAATGTTGTTGTTCTTGTTTTCTTTCATCTTTTCCTCCAGAACCTAGCATAGTCTCTGGCATTCCTGCACACTCTGTAAATGTTTATTGGGAAAATGTCATACAGGCCCTTTAGCATCATGCTCAGTCTCCCCTGACGAGGCTTCAGCTTGTCTAGATTCGTTTTTACAGTTCGGTATGATTGGGCAAGAGTCACAACAGAGAGGCTTAGCCAGCGACTTGTCTTATTAGCGTTTCCGAGCTCCGTTAACTCTTTTTGGCAGTTCATTATACCATATACTGAAACTTGCACATCACGTTTACCTGACCAGTGTGTGGTTTAGCTAAGATTCGAAGTTGTTACTATTTTATTCTTTTGTATACAAAATGTAGGATCCTTAGGTGTACTCTTAGTGAATTCCATCTTGTTAAACTCAATTTGAATACAGCATGGGCTCTGGGGAAGCCACAGTACACCGAAAGATTTTAAGGGTCATTAAATGGATTTATTGGAATTTAATAAAATGATTGATCTATAAAACTGTTTTGGGAATTGAGGTGCCTGAGTTGAAGCTTCTTTGGAGGCTCCTGCTGTGAGTAAAGTCAGTAACAAAATAATTGATTTTTCAGAGCAGTAAATTTTGACCACCTTGTAACCATGTGGGGAGAGGATAGTTGGTTCCTAAGGTCAAGACAGGTATTTAGATAAAAATGACCTATGTGCTAGCAGAAGGGAAGAGCGGAGCAGTGGTATTGGCCACTGAAGATTATCACCATATCCAGGGTTGGAGAAATAGGAAATGAATGCAATACATATATTGGAGAGAAAGTTCTCGGACAAGGGATCTGGTGAGGAAAAGGGTTATAAGATGATACTGGCAACAGGTGGATGGTAGCTTAGGATCAAAACTCACCTGTGAAGAGTAGGTGTTGCTGTTTCCCAGTTTGACTGTGGATTCTAGATATCTAAAGATCCTGAGGGGTCATCGTGTTGGTCACATTTAGATAAAGTGGGAAAAGAAACTTTTCTGGGAGTCCAGAATCGTTGTCCCAAATCCTTACATCCACACCAGATCATGAAGACAGCAAGAATCTTCATCTCATTTGCATGCTCCTTTATCTGAGTCATGTTAAAAAGTGAAGAAAGAACAGCAAGGAAAAACTGTGGCAACCCACCAGGAAATTTTCAACTAAAAATTTTCTTTCTTTTTTTTTTTTTTTTCTATTTGAATCTGAAGTTAAACTATCAAATTTGTCCCCAAACTGCCTGGTCCTTTAGGAATACTGGTTAACTTCCGTGATCCCATTTAAGGTTAAGATGGGGCTTCTCCGGGACCAAGTGTCCACTCATCCCTGGGTTTCCTGTCAAAAACCTCTCTCTCCTCCCAGTCCACTCATGCATCAACTCTGCCTTACATCACAGAACTGACCATCCTCTCTTTACGAGCCTCTACCCCACATGTGCCTCTATGATAGCATCTGCTGTCCTGTACTTGTAGTATGTTGTTGCATTTGTCTGGAACTATTGAATTTGTTCTTTAATGGCAGGCACATGCTCTTAGCTTTCTTGCACAGTCCCATCTTCTGGATCAGTGCCTGGCACATAGTAGGTCTCAGAAAATGTTTTTGAAAGGATGAATGAATAATGGTGGAGTGAATGCCTTTCTATCCTATTTCCTTACTTTCCCAGTCTGGTAACACTTTCTGAAAAGGAAATCAGATTATTTTCACTAAGTGAACTTACCTGGTACATATGATCACCATTTACTTCTCACTGTATCCTACCTGAGCCCTTCAGTGACCCATTTTAGAACCGTACAGCATTCTTGTCAAGCTCACTGGCTTATAATTTTCAAAATCAGTCTTCCCTTTTTCCAGAGCAGAACTGTATCTGCTGGCCTTCAAGTGTGCAGCATGAGAACTTGTCCAGGCTTGCACAGTTAGCCAGCACCCTAGCTGGGGGTAGGATGCTGAGCTGACCGACCCCATCACACTTATCACACCCAAGGCCTCTCTTCTTAGAGCTTTGTTAACATCTAGTGAATAGATGCCTTTCACCATGAATCGTCATTATATTTCACAAACATATCTCATCAAGACACTAATAAACATTCCTGGCATTTCTGATGATTTTCCTTTTCATCTAAGCAAGGGTGACTTTTTCCTATTGTTTTACCATATCCATATTCAGAGAATGAACTTGCCCTTAATGATTTAATTGAGATATGTTTTAACCTAGTTGTAAGGATTAGCCCTGGTGGGTGGAAATGTTTCCCCTTAAGGCAACCCCTTTCATCCGTATCAAATATGTTCTTTCATGTGACCTGGTAATATATCAAATTATCTTATATGTCCAAGTGCTACTCTTCACATGGCTACTGTCTATATGCATTAGGATAAAAAGACTGATGTTAGTAAACATCCCTTTCTATGCTCTGCCCTGCTGCCACACACACAATAGAGTGTCTTTTTTGTTCCATTCTCTTTCTTACACCGGGTTAACCCCAAAAGGCACTCTGTGTCTATAGGCAGCTCTTCTAAGCGATAAAGACATGTGAGCCACCTTGAAGGGGCCACTGAACTAGATGACCTCTCGAGTTTTCTCTGGTTTTATCATTCTGTGGAAAGGGTTTAGTGTAAGTGATTTAAGAGGTTAGTCAGAATAGAATTCTCTGTTCAATGGTCTTCTCTCCTGAATTCCACGAGTGGGGCAGCTTCTTGCAGGAGCTCCTGAGATTGGCTACGGAAGTACATAGCATGGTACCTGCCACATAATAGGCTCCATGAATAGAAGTCCCCTCAAAGAGGATAGGGTAGGAATCTTATGGCAAAGATAAGATAAAATTCCCCTATAGCTAATGATGTTCACCTATTAGCATATAGTAGGTAAGAAGCTAGCGTGAAACTCTGTCTACAGCTTCAAGGAGAAATGCTCAGGTGGAAATCTTGTATTTTTAGCAACAACACATTTGTATATACTCCTAACATTAAAGTTAATGAAATTCCTTGAAAGTTTATATAATAGGTAAGATATTTATCCTTGGACATAGAATTCAAATCTCCCTTATTTATTTTTAAGCATTTCTCCTTGCTTGCACCTATTGCAAAGCACTTTGCTTAAACTCAGAATTTGACTGCTAATATTCACACATATGGCAAATATGAACTAATCAGACCACAGCTATTTTGCCGCATTCCATGGTGTCTCATTTATTTGTTTAATTTGCAGCTATAGCAACTAGATTCCACCACTTTCGGCTTTTACTCAGACCTACAGTCTGATCAGCTTGGTTGAAGTTTGGCACTCGGCAGCATGCTCAATTGAAGACATATGCGCAAACTGACTTACCACATTTTCAAACCTGATTTTCACACTGGGTTGATATTAATATTTGCATAAAAATATGAACAGCAACATTCTGCAAGGATAGGAGGCCATTAAAAGATGTTGTGACCTTCTCTTCTGTAACATTTCAAATCTGAAAGTTTTCTTGGCTTGCTTTTCAAAAGCCCATCTGACTTTGAAGCAGGCTGCCTTGCCACAGAAGGCTCCCTCCAGCAATGACTAATGGGTTGACCTGGTGCCATGCGAGTGATGTTCCATGCATGCTGGTCTGCATAAGACAAGCATTTGGAAATGACCTTGAAAGGGAGTTTTGCCAAGTTCATGAAATATGGGCCTTCAAGGAGTTGCCATTTCACAAGCGATTTCCAGAAGGGTATCCACAGCATTGTTAAAACTTGGCTCCTTAATTTGGTGTTGCTTTACCAAGAGTGTTTAACACACACAAAGAATGATGCTCCCTCTTGGTTTTATGAGTTGCACTTTGTAACAGGTTGGAAAAAATCAGGTAATGGTGAAAATTGGCATCGCAATGTTGTTTCTCTTAGGTGTTTTTGTTTCAGACATTTGCTGGAGGAAAGGAGGATGCTCAAAGAGTCCAAGTGTAAATAAGGACATGGGAGTTTAAAATGAAGGGTAAGCTGAGGGGCCCCTGGGTGGCTCAGTCAGTTAAGCGTCCAGGCTCTTGATTTCAGCTCAGGTCATGATCTCAGGGTCGTGAGATTGAGCCCCGCGTCGGGCTCCGTGCTCATCGGGGAGTCGCTTGAGATTCTCTCCCTCTTCTTCTCTGCCCCTCCCCACCCCCTCTAAAATAAATAAGTAAATCTTTAAAAAAAAAATGAAGGGTAAGCTGCAAATGGAAGTGAAGCTAGTGTTAGTGGGTAAAGCAAACGTGGTAAGAAGAGCAACGTCTCTGTATGCCATTTACTGCCCAGTTGATGTGATTCCTAATCAGCAGATTTAGGCTCTAGGAAGAGAACATTCCTTCATTTGGTGGGCACACCCACGTAGTAGTCTATTGTCGTTGTTTAAAAATGCTCACCGGCGTTGACATCAGATTTGCTATATGGCTTTCCATTTTAGTGACTGATGTATTTCTTTTGGTGCACAGTGTCTTTTTTTGATTGCACTCCTCATGCTGGTGAAGTTGGCTGACATTTCAGGATCTGGATAACGAAGCTGCCTTTAACCTTATTTGGAAGTCAGAGATCAGGCTCCTAGATTCCTATGGTTTGGAAAGGTCGCCCTCAGGTTCCCTTCCTGCGACTTCGCCTCTGCAGTCATGGGTAGCAGAGACAGTCCAAGCTGAGGGTGGGCTCTTGGAAGAACAGTGGGGAACAAGTCAGATTTTCTTAATTCATTTTTAATTTATTATCTTTATTCCTCATTTGCTCTCAGTTCGCTCTCAGATTTTTTATACAGAATTAGATTAGATATTTCTTTAAAAAAAAAAAACCAAAAACAAAAAGATTCAGCCCCTCTAGAACCCTCTGATGAGACTGTCAAAGACCTCTGGCCATTCTTATTTTTCAAATGCTGATATTCCTCACTAAGTAATCCTGGGAAACAAACATCTATAAGATCAGGGCAATAGACTGTCAACGGCAACTTCCCAGAACATTCCTTTTTTACTTCATCTGGGATTTTTTTCAATAAGTAATTTGATATTTCTGTAAGTTTAAACTGGAATCACTAAAGTGAAGGGATTTTTCCCTTATAAGCTCAAGCCTTCCACACTCATCATTTTGTAGAGTTACATAAGTAAGCCATGCAGTCAAGCTAAAAGTCTAAATTACAGAATATAGTTGTAAAACTGTTCACATTTTATGCAGCAACTTACATTAAAACCTGTAACGTATTTGCAAAACAGGTTTTGTATGCAACAATTTATATTGAAATCCAGCTTGGTGATTTTTCATTAGATTCTGCTGAGGGTTGTATGCTAAATTATTCACTTGTGAATTTTTTTCCCCAATTGCTTGTGTGTGGTAAGTTTGCTTGAAAAGTTCTGACATAGGAAACTCAGAAAGATGCCATTATCTTGCCCTATTTTCTTTATCTATCTGTATTTAAGTGATTTGCTTTAAATTGCAATACCAGACCTTTTTTTTTCACTTTTAAATGTTTTTATTAGAGAACACATTTTCCCAAGTAATCCTCATCACTAGTTTAGAGCCCCATCATATTAATATGCCTGATTTTTAATGTATTTCCTAAAACACTTATCCACTGCTTAAATAAAGAAGGAATGAAAAAAACGAGAGAGACTGAAGAAGGGCGAGAAAACGGCAAATGCAGGAGGGAGCATCAACTGTAAGGAACACCAGCATTTCTGGTACTTAATATCGTAGACCGCAGCTCATAGGAACCAAGAGACAGAATGAAAAAAGAAGGCCCAGGCCAGTGAGCTGCTGATGCCCTGAGAATTCTTGTGTCCTTACATCTCACTGACATCGGCACTTAGCACTGCCTTTCTCTTCCTGATGATATTTTTCTTTTATATTTTCAGTAAACATTTTAGATACAAAGAGATAGGGAGCTTATCATTATCCAATACCGTCAGGCAATATCTTCACCTTTAAACTATGTTCAGATTCTCACCATCCTATTTTTTTAGGATCATATGAGATTATTTATGTGTATGTGAATAGAATGTAAAGTATTTTCTTATTTAAAAAAAACAAACCTTTATTCTGCATCCCTGCACAGCTCCTTCCAATTGAACAGGAGCCTTCTTTCCAAAGAAGGTCCCCAAGTAGGAACCTTCTCAACCTTTATTCTAACATAATGGCACTTTGCCCTCTGCTTCCTTGTCTCATTGTTGTAAAATATCCCTCAAACACTGTCTGTGTACCTTTATGTATATTTAACTAGCATACATGGTTGAAAGAAATATGATCCTGTATTAGCGTTCTCCAGAGAAAGAGAATCAGTAGGATGTGTGTGTGTGTGTGTGTGTACGTGTGCAAGCACGCGTGCACGCTCTTGCATGTCTATACATGCATATGAGGAATTGGATCATGTGACTGTGGAGCCTGAGACGTCCTGAGATCTGTAGTCGACAAGCTGGAGACCCAGCAGAGCCGATGGTACAGTTTCGGTCCAAGTCCAAAGGCCTGAGAAGCAGGAAAGCTGATAGCAGAGATTCTAGTCCAAGTCTGGGTCCAGAGACAGGAGAAGACCCATGTCCCAGATTGAAGACAGTCAGGTGGAGAGAATAGATGCTCCCTTCTTCATCCTGTGATTCTATATAGGCCATCAGTGAATTGGATAATGCCCACCCCCATTGGGGAGGCCAATCTGCTTTACTCAGCCTACCGACGCAAGTGTTAATCTCACCCAGAAACACCCTCACAGACACATAATGTCTAACCAAATACCTGGGTACCCTGTGGCCCAGTCGGGTTGACACATAAAATTGACTTTGACAGATCCCCATCAAAAACTCCTCTTTTCCTTTGAAAATTAACTCCATTTGTTAGAGGTCTGAATAATGCTGTTCTGTTTCCATTAAAGTTACACTAAGGTTGGTCAAGCCTGGTTGGCCCAAGTCTCATGCTCAGAGGTTCTGATGGATTCTGTCCTGGATGGGACCCTTGCACCATCTGTATTCTTCGTAATGCTTCCCCACGTGGTTGGGGAAGCACAGCCAAGTTTGAGAATCCTTGCATTCATTGGTCCATAGGCTTCCTTGGGGTTCAATGAAAGTGGTTAATGGAAGAACACAAAGAGAGAAATCACCCTGGCGGTGCCTGGAGCTGAGCTAAGTGGAGGATGTGGAAAGGAGACAGACCCCAGCCAACGTACATAACCAGGCTGACTTAACCATTACAGGGCTGGTTACAAGGTGGTGTCTCTGCCTCTTTTTTGACTGGGATAAAATACTGTTGCCATCCCAAGATTCTAGGGAAAAGAATCAATATTAACATTTCTTAAAAGATTAAAAGCATAATACATGTGTCAATTATCATTAATCCTTGAAAATATTTATGGAGTTAAATGGTCTGTAACTAATTAGAGGTGGCAGTTAACAGGGGATATGGGTTTCCTCTGAGTTATATGAAACAAAATATAAATCTTTTTATATAACTCTATTTCCTACAGAAAGGATTTTTGCTTATCAGTGGGATTTTTAAAGTTTTATTTTATTTTCTTGGATTTCATTCCTTTTCCACAAATTCTATAAGCAGAATTACAATGAGGTGAGTCACAGTCTTAACACTTTTTTGGAGCTTCTTCTGCCAATGCAGCTTGGAATACAGGGGATTTTTTTTTTTAAACTGTGTTTGGGAAACATGGGGAGGGGAGGGTGAAGGAAGGGAGAAAGGGAGGAAAGAAGGAAGGAAAAAAGGAGGCTTTAGATTTTACTTTAGATTACATTTTTTTAAAATTAATTACATTATAAAGGTAAAACTTCCATAGTGTCTCATCAATGTGTTATAGACAGTCCTGAGGTACAAATGGTTTGGGTTTTAGAAGTTCATTCATGAGCTAGTCATTTGGAACTGAGAACACATTTTACCACAAAAAAATTTGTTATATAAGTGGTAATTAATTTTCAAAGTTAGCTCATAATCTGCCCTCATTCTGTTTTGAAACTGAATGGTTGTGCATTTACAGTGATAAATAGACTCTGTTGTTGAAAATTTGTAGATTAAAAAGTACATAAAAGCAATAAAATCCATTTTGATCCATTTCACTCCAAACTTTTCACTTGAACGCGGGTGCTGGAGGGAAAACAGATTTAATCTGAGGCACCTACGGATGTTCAGAACATCTGATGCTGCTATTTGAGAGCACCAGTCCAAAGAGCAGCAACCATTCTCTCTGGAGAGTCTCTGAAGGCACACGTATGCTTCAAGGTGGTCACCAAAGAGCAACACGCTTAGACCACATTAGTAAGTCCTCAATGAAAAATGTCTTCTTTCCTTCCTACCACAAATGGTGATGGAACATGTACTATATGTGATACACTCCTTACCACTTACCACTAGGAGGAAACAGGAAGAACCCCTCTCCTTGTGGAGCTTTTAGCTAGTGGGGGAGGGAATGAAATAATTGTACAAGTAGATGACCTATGATTCATCCATCTTTATGAAATACAACAGTATGAATATTAAAGCCCATACATCTGTACAAGGAATAATGAAGATTTGTATAGGATACACCTGGGGATGGGAAGGCAAAATCTTTGTTAAATATGTGCCGTGGGCCAGCCACTTACTCCTGCTATCTCATTCTACCTTCGGAGTGACCCTGAGGAGTAGGGACTGTTACCACCATCGCACAGATGAAGAACTGAGTCTCAGAAGTTAAAAATGTGGCCAATTTCTCCATTTTGGAGAAATGTCTGTTCATGCCTTCTGCCCGTTAAAGTCAAGCTTCTACGACTCCAGGCACTTTCTGCCAGCCTGAACTGCCTGTTCTACAAAATCACTCTGGAGATATAGCCTATTAGTTTACTCAGTATTTTTTATGTAAGTATCTATACAGTCACCTCCTAGAATTTAATAGTGAGAACAGTGTTCTATCTCCTGATGCTGGCATGCTCCTTTTTGTTAATGTGAACTGTCTCCACTTCTCCTCTGATGGCACATTTTGTGCTCTCGTGCACTACATAGATCCTCCCCATAAAGAGGGGACGTTGATCAGAAATGCAGAAAAATTTTTTGAAGCAACACTTCATTCTAATACACATATACATTTAAACCTGCCTTTTCAGACCTAAATGTGAGACCTGAAATCATAAAAATCTAAAAGAGATGACAGGCAGACCTCTTTGACATTAGCCTTAGCCACTTTTTTCTAGATATGTTACCCGAGGCAAGGAAAACAAAAGCAAAAATAAACTACTGGGACTACAACAAAATAAAAACTTCTGGGGCTCCTGGGTGGCTCAGTCGATCAAGCGTCTGCTTTCAGCTCACGTCGGGATGCCAGGGTCCTGGGATCGAGCCCCGTGTTGGGCTCTCTGTTCAGTGGGGAGACAGCTTTTCCCTCTGCCTGCCACTTCCCCCTGTTTGTGCTCTCTCTCTCTCCCTCTCAAATAAATAAATAAAATCTTAAAAAATGAAAAGCTTCTGCACAGCATAGAAAGCAATCAACAAAACTAAAAGACAACCTCCTGAATGGGAGAAGATATTTGCAAATGGCATAATACAATAAAGGATTAGTATCCAAGACATATAAAGAATTTATAAAACTCAACACCCAAAAAACAAGTCATCCAATTAAAAATGGGCAGAAGGCATGAACAGATATTTCTCCAAAAAAGACATCCAGATGACCAACAAACACATGAAAAGATGTTCATCATCACTTACCATCAGGGAAATGCAAATCAAAACTACAATGAGATCTCACCTCACACCTGTCAGAATGGCTAAAATCAACAACACAAGAAATAACAGGTGCTGGCGAGGATGTGGTGAAATAGGAACCCTTATGCACTATTGATGGGAATGCAAACTGGTGCGGCCACTGTGGAAAACAGTTTGCAGGGGCCCTCAAGAATTTAAAAATAGAACTACCCTATGATCCTACAATTGCACTGCTGGATATTTATCCAAAGAATACAAAAACGCTAGTTCAAAGGGATATATGCACCCTATGTTTATAGCAACATTATTTACAATAACCAAGATATGGAAGCAACCCAAGTGTCCATTGATTGATGAATGGACAAAGAAGAAGTAGTATATACATACACTGGAAAATTATTCAGCCGTAAAAAAGAATGAAATCTTGCCATTTGCAATGACATGGATGGAGCTAGAGAGTATAAGGCTAAGCAAAGTAAGTTCATCAGAGAAAGACATAATGCCATATGATTTCACTCATGTGTGGAATTTAAGAAACAAAACAAATGAGCAAAGGGGAAAAAAGAGAGAGAGAGACAAATCAAGAAACAAACTCTTAATTACAGAGAACTGATGGTTACCAGAGGAGAGGGGATTGGGGGTGGGTGGGTGAAACAGATGATGGGGGGATTAAGGAGCATACTTATGATGAGCACTGGGTGACTTTGGAACTACTGAATCACTGTATTGTACGACTGAAACTAATCTAACACTGTATGTTAACTACCTGGAATTAAAAACTTTTAAAAATTTTAAAAAATAAGCCCATTTTTTTTCTCTTCAATTTTTGGAAAGGTATCTATCTCCAGGCCAGCCCATTTTCATGGGCCATCTTTTTTGTCGTTAATTGTGTTGTACTTTTTCATATGTGGCTTTCTCCAGAGTGCTCACTAAAACATTTTGGAACTTCATGCTGGCAATGTCTCCTTTCTGTGAGGTTTATACTATCGCTTATTTTAAAATTCCATCTGTGAGATTTTTTAGACATTTTTGGATGTCAGGATGTCCATTCTAACTTAGCCAAGGCCTCCCTGGAGACTCCTGTCCCGTATGGGGAGGGATGAAGTCAGGCTGGATGCAGTCACTCTCACCTCATGCCACTGTGGCTATGACTGAGCGTGTCTCTCGAAAACGTCTCCTTTCCTTCCTACCACAAATACTGATAGAACATGTACTATGTGTGATCCACTCCTTACCACTTACACTAGGAGGAAACAGGAAGAACCCCTCTCCTTGTGGAGCTTATAAGCTAGTGGGGGAGGGAATGAAATAATTTGGTTAAACAGGGACTTGTGGTCTCTGTCACAGCATGGGCCCTAATACAACTGGATGAGGGGCAGTTGCCAGCTGAGACCCAGGACAGGTGTGGGCAGCTCCCCTCTCTCCCTGCTCTGTGACTTCCTGTGTGGCCTGCAGTTGGTATCAGGCAGAACCAGGACCCTCCATTTCCAGGCTGGGAGACAGCCAACGATGCTTGAACTGAATCAGATGTTCACAATTCTTCAGGCATTTCTACCGTAATATTGGAATTGAACACATTGGCCAAATAAAGTTGAAATTAAAAAAAAAAGCCAGCTTATTTGTGGCTTCCAAATAGTTTTCTCTCCTTCTTTCCCACCATATTTTTTGTCCGATTCTTCATTTTGTGTTGATTTCCACCACCTTGAGCATTTTACTGCAAGCTGCCTTGTCCTTTTGAGGAATAGCTACGAAACACATTACAGAAACAGAAAAGAAAGAGACCCGACTTCTCTTCTAGAGTGTCAGCTCCTCAAAGCTCTCTTTTTGCATCCTCCACATGACCTGGAATAAGTCATGCACTTAGGAGTAAGCAATTAAGTATTGATTGATAGTTTACTCAGTATAGTAATTCAGGAGGATAAGTCTGGTTATTTTAAAGAGGATGAAGAAGTTGATGGCTCTGGCATTATATGTTAATTGCATCCTAAGACTTACTACTTTTCTTTTCCTTAATAGGGATCTATTTATTGTGTTTTCTTCTGTTTGTCACTCATAAATGGAATATAAAGGGCAATGATTACAGCTAACATGCCTCACGCTCCTCTCTCTTGCTGTGTTAAAGCACTTTCTAGATATTGTCTACTTAATCCTCACAGCCTTATTACTATTCCCATTTCACAGAAATAGAAACTGGGGGTTAGGGATTTTAAGCAGTTAGGGGGAAAGCAAGGAAATAACCTTTCTCTTGGTGAGTGGGCAAGAGATGGAAGAAAAAAGTAGGAGAAGAGAAAGGATTATATAAAAGAAATAAATTGTTTCAGGTATGATCAGTAAAATGCAGAAGACTGGGAAGACTCACGAGTGATTTATGAGGGAATTTCTCTTCCTGCCCATCCCATGCTGTGCTGACCATGAGACTTCAAAGAGTCACGTGCCAATGGCTATTTTTTATATGAGGCATTGTCTCTTGGAGACATCATAACTTTGGTGGAGGGGTTGTACTTAGAAATCTCTTTAATCCACATAATTATTTGGATAATTTCAAGTTTTACAGTTTAATATATGGACAGAAACCTAAAAGTCTTTATCCTTCTGGGCCAGTCCTTGCCCTGCCCCCAGCCTGCAGTAACTCCCAGATCCCAGCAAGGTCAGGACATGTGCTAGATCCCTCTACCTCTTGGCAGGTGACCCCCAGCAACTCCCAGTCATTATTACTTCCAGGAGCAGCACCCAAGGCTCCCTAGGCACATCTGTGGCTGGCCAGAGCAGAAAGACAAACAGGATCCTCTCTGTCCATTCACACTGGAAAAAAAGATGCTCCATTGTGGGCAGTACTATTGGGCCTCTCCAGGGAACGAGAAAGAGTCTCAGTCAGAGATTAACCCTTTTGTAGGTATTTGCTCTACAGATATTTACTTAACCCCCTTGTACCTGGGACCATTCTGGGCACTGATTTTGTTCCTCTAGAGAAACAAAATGTCAGTCAAGGGAGAGACCATTAAAGCTCCAAGAAGGGGCAAAAGAGGGAAGAGTTCCAGGGACCACTTTTGGGGAGCTGAAATTGAAAGTTTAGAGCAGATGTGATGATTTGGGGAACAACTTCCATTCATGCTGCGTTTAGGGACTCAAAACAACTGGATTATCTGGGAGCGGAGTCAAAGATGGGGCAAACCTGGAGGTGTGGTTAGAAAAGGAAGCAGGGGTTGAGATCTGGGAGAGCCCTATGGACCAAAAACTAGTTTAGGTTTTATCTCTCAGAAACGATAAAGCATGGGAAAGGGTTGCATGAGGAAGATGATTCAATTTACTCATTAGAGAGATGGGGAAAGGAAGGAAAGGCAGCCCAGGTGGAGGAACAGCATAAGCAGAGGCAGGAAATACTGCCATATGTTTGACAAACTTGCATGAAGTGTGAGCCCGCCACGGAAGAGGGGCCAGGAGGTGAAGGCACTTGGCAGTCACGCAGGACTGAGCCAGAAGCTTCTGGTGTCCTGGCCGAGGAGACTGAAGGTGATCCTGCTTTGGGGAGTTGTTGAAGGATTTTAAACAGAGGGAAAGTGGGGTCAGGGCAGCATTTTAGAAGGCTTCCTGCTTCGGGGTTGAGGGAAAGAAGTGACAGGGACAGCCTGGGTTTAGGACGGAGGAGAAGGCTGGGAATAGAGCCGTGGCCAGTGCCCACACGAAAGGGAGAAGACTGAGAAGGAGGTCATGGGTGCGGAAAACTAGCCCAGGGAGAGAGGGGGTAGGAGCCCTGAGGCAAGGGCACTTCCGGAAGAAGGAACATCCTAAGCCACTCGGAGGTCCCATCAGAGAAGGACACTACTGAGAGAGCACAATGACGGTAAGGCGACAAGCCACAGAGAAAAGAGGAGCCTGCCTAAATAGCAAAAAGCAGTAACATAACCCCACGTATATGGCCATTTTTGAGGTGAGGGAAGATGGACCCCTTCATCTTTCACTTGAGCCAGAAGTAAGGGCAGATGGAGTAACAGCACTTGAGGGGTAGATCATTTTCCCTTGCTGGCCTCACCTCCTCGAGACCCTCCTTTTCTCCTGGTGAAAGAAGCACTATTTCTGACACTGCTCTTGGCAGGGACAGAAAGCTTCTCCAGCTACACGGGAATGGCCTTTTGTCTTCTTTCTGCCACTTACTGTACAGTCGTCCGGAATACCTTTTCTATATTGATCTGAATGTTAATCTGTACATGGTAAGGACAGATCATAGGAAAATATGCAGGAAAATGGTAAAAACAAGTTAGTTGTTTGTGTATTCCTTGAATTGGGGGAGGAGGAAGAGAAATTTTAAAATAATCCTTCCCACTTGTGACTTCTCATTTGTTAACACAAAAAAGGCAAAACAAAAACAAAAAGATGATTGGATTCATTTGAATTAACTGGAAGGCTGCATAATTTAGATTATGTCTTTCTTTAAAATGTTCTACGAGACACCTGGCAGGCTCAGTTGGTAGAGCATGTGACTCTTGATCTTAGGGTTCTGAGTTTGAGCCCCACATTGGGTGTAGAAACTACTTAAAAATAAAATCTTTTAAAAAATAAAATGTTCTAAAATTTTATTTAGATATTTAGGAAGCTTCAGAAATTTCTGTAGATATGCGTGAGAGCCATTTGCTTTGGTGAAAATTCAAAAAGAGAAATGTACTTGCGAAAGCAAATGAAATTGGACTTGACTTGGAGAAACAGTTCTCTGACCAGATGTCATTTAAAGACACTGGACTATGGGCTCCAGGCTGTAACCACCTTTATCTTGTGTATTTATCTTTTGAAGGACGCCCATCCTTCAAAAGATAAATACACATGTGGGAACCAGGAGGGGCGTGTGCTGAGCATGCCCGTGACATCTTTGAAACTGTGAGGGTACAGATGAGAGACATAGTGCTTCTCAGCTCTTTCTCAGAATTTCTCTCATCTTTCTGGCAATAAAAAAAAAAAAAAGAAAAGAAAAGAAAAGAAAAAAACTCTTGAGGAGTATAAAATGTTATTAAATTTGCAGCAGTTGTCATGGTTACCCACATAGTTCCATTGCTTTATTAATGTGTAATTCCCTTTATTTCTGGAAATATCATTATAATGAAATATAATCATCTGCAGCCTCTTAGCAGGTTTTGCCATGTGTCTGAGAGACTCTCACAGTAGCTGTGACCAATGCGTGTGTGGTTTCTGGGCCACCTGTGTGCTGTTGGTCCAGTAACTAGGACACCATTGTTTAGGAAAAGACAACGTGAAGTTAATGACTCTTGAAAATCCCTTAGAAGTTCAAATCCTTCGCTAAACAAAAGTGCTTGTTTTTTCCTAGAAGAAAAGGATCCAACGCTTCAGTCTTTTTCTAACTGAAATAATTTGGGTTTTCTGCCATTAAAACTTTTTTTTTAAGTGATTATTATTATTTACTGAAGTAGCTTGGAAGTGTTCAGGAGATTTTTGCCTGATCAATTCTTTAAAAAATTATCATCCCTAAATTAATTTCTTGTATCATACAAGCATTTTTGTGAGACACCGCTAATCGAGGGTTTGGCCAAGTGTTTTAAGTGTATTCTCCCAATACTCAAGTCGAAGCTAAATAAAACAGTAAATTCCTTCAGGATAACTGCTTATGACAGATACTGCTAGCTGATCCCCACATTTATCTCTCTTCTTCCTGGGCACTCATCAAACCATATTGGCCAGCAGCCCTTGCAGTTAGGTCTCAGTAGAAGACTCATGGACAGTGGAATGTGAGAGGAAGTTATGAAATCACTTCCTGGCCTGGCCCGTAAATACCTCCCACGTAATCCTCCCATCCCTTGTTATCAGGCTGGTCGGTGACTCTGCCCGTCTGGACCCTTGAATAAGATGGAGCAGAGTTTCATGCTCTAGTTCCCTGCTGTTACATAAAGGAGACAAACCCTCTGAGATGAGAGGGTAGAGTGCTATATTGGCTAGTATTTCCCTAACTAATACACTACTTATCAACATTCTTTCTAAGCAGCCTATAATCCTTGGGAGGTTTTCATCCATAAGTGCTTTCTATGGTTTCTTTCACAGCCTTTGAAAAGAGACTGGCATTGTGAATCTCAGGGCCCCTACTCAGTGTCCGTCCATTTCTGCTGTTTTGGACAAGGACTGGAGACCTGAATGCCTATAGAATAGTAGATTATTGGAAAATATCATCAGACCCTTAGGCCTTATGTACACAGGGAACCAAAGGAAATGAAATTCACCTTTTCTGGATACCTCTCTGTGCCAAGTACTGTGTTCACTCCTCTGATATACACAAACTTATTTATTTTCCCTAATTAATCTTCTAGGGAACTCTGTTATTCCCATTTTACAGATCTTTGAGGTGTCACATAATTTAAATAATTTCTTCTTAGCTAGGAAGTAGCAAGGGAGGATAAATTTGTCTAGAACCAAACCCAGCCAATCTTTCTACTTTGCTGCTTGTCGTGGTATACAGTCAGTTAACTAATGTCAGTTGATTATCATGCTCCCAGACAGAATGATAGCTAGTAATAATTGGAAACATATGCAGAGAATATTTGACTGTTATGTAAGGAACAGAAACTCTCATTAGATTTTTAGAAAACTTTCATTTGATTTATAATACTGACATTGTTGAGATTTACCTTCTAACTTAATTAAGATATCAGGACAGCTGTTGTAACTGATACCAAAATAACAGTAGTTTAAAACTGATGGTCTGCACGTTGGCAGGCCAGTTCTTCCCAATGAGGTCAACTAGGGCCCCAGGCTCTTTCATCCGGTTGCTTCTGTATCCTCTAGGGTTGTTCATCATCTGCTTGGTGGCAGATGGCTTACCACACTACATCTGCATTTAAGCCATTAAGAAGGGGATATCAGAGAGGAGACAGCACACATCTTTCCAGTTAAAGGCGTGACCCAGAAATTGCACACATCACTTTTGCTAAAAAAAGTTGCATGGTCTTGTGGCTGTCTAATAGCAAGAGACTCTAGGAAATGTCATCTTTAGCCTTGTGCGATACTTCTATTCTTCTAGAGAAAGGGGACAAAAGATACCGGGGGACAAACAAACAGTAGCCTCTGCCACATTTTCTTTTCCTTCCCATTTTTTTTAAAGATTTTATTTATTTATTCGAGAGAGAGAGAATGAGAGATAGCACGAGAGGGAAGAGGGTCAGAGGGAGAAGCAGACTTCCTGCTGAGCAGGGACCCCGATGTGGGACTCGATCCCGGGTCTCCAGGATCATGACCTGAGCTGAAGGCAGTCGCTTAACCAACTGAGCCACCCAGGCGCCCCTTCCTTCCCATTTTTTGATAAACATGTTAATGAGAAAGATCCAAAACAGCAGTAGCTGAAGAGTGAAGGAAATGAATCAAGGAAATTATTAAGTAATTCAGAAATTGAGTATCTCCTTTTTCCTTAACCTCTTCCAGCACATGTGCTAAAAGAATCAAGAGTTAATGTCCAGCACTAAATTGCCTTAAAATGGGCAATAAGTATTAAATTAAGCATTCTCTGAATAAAATGATTGCAACAAATTGAGGATATATGAGCAAAACCTAGATATTAAATCATATTAAGTAATTAGCATTAATTTCATTAGGTTTGACATGTGGTTAAATTATAAAACAAAACTTCATCTGGTAGAGATATTTACTGAGGTATATGTAAGTGAAATGATACAATGTCCGGAGTTTGTTTTAAAATACTCCAGGAAAAAAATGGGAGGGGGTTGATGAACAGACAAAATTAGATTGGGAAAATATTGTGAGTTGTTGCAACCGGATCATAGGTTCATGGGGGTTCATTATGCTATTCTTTCTACTTTTATGTATATTTGAAATATTCCATACCATAATAAAAAGTTAAATAAGTACTTGTTCCAGGAAAGAAAAGCAATTTTTGGCAGTGCCCTGATGTTCATATGAGCTCATTTCTGTACTCCAGTTGAGTGCATTCTTAAGTTTCCAGTGTATTATTTATTCTGCATGCATACAACTGGAAAAAACTCATTTCATCTAAAGAATTTATTAATTTGTTTTTGAGCCAGTTAAACAAAAGTTGGTGAGTGCCTGTTGTATCTAGTGATGCAAGGGATGCAAAAATGAGTAAGTTTAAAGTCTAATCAGGCAGATAAGACAACCTCTCCAACAAATCTAACTGAAGAGAAGTGCACAAGAAGGCTTAACTGTTAGGAGATCCCATCTAATTGGAAAGATCAGCAGAGTTTCCTGGATCACATGTCATAAGCTTTAAAGGATGAATAGGTTTCTGACAGATGGAAGTGGTGGAGAAAGTGGTCTGGGCAGGGGGACCACCAAGAGGAAGTCTCTGAGCCAGAGAATATGAGATGGTTTCCTGATGACAGAAAAGGAAAATATGGTTTTAAGTGTGAGTATCTGGATGTCCCATTAAAGGAAATAGGGGAGCAAAGAGGACCTAGATGAGAAAATTTCTACTCTTTATAGGGACATGTTGTTTTGGGGACACTGTGAGAATCCACGTGAGCTGCCCATCATCAGATAAAGTGTTGGAGCACAGAGGGCTTAGCGTGGGTAGTCGGCTGCATAAATTGCTAGTTGAAGCTGTAGATAGGTGATGACTTCACTACTGAAGAGAATAGAGAAAAGACTTTTTTTAAGGCCAGTTTTATGAGAGTAGAGGATTCTGACAACAACAACACCGTGAAAACAGCAGAATGATTTCGGGTGATGTTCAAGACAACGTGAATCCCTGATGTGACAACCTCTGTATCCTTGTCCCTCTCTGTCTACTGAATTCTCGGTGCTCCTCACTCTCACAGAGCTTACATATCTCTTTCTCTCTCGTCTTCCTTCAGCCTAAGCTTCTCCACAGAGTTGTCTACACACACTGTGTCCACTGCCTGACTCCTGTTCATTCTGTAACCCACTCTGAACCAGAACCCTGCTTCACCACTCCACTGAGCCTGCTCTCAGCTCAACATGGAGGGTTCACAATCACCTCCATGTTGACCGATTCTATGGACATGGTTTCCTCCTCACTTCCCTTGACTCTCTGAGCGGTATTTTACCTAACTAGTCACTTCCTCTTCCTTGGAACTCTCTCTTCTTGGCCTCTGGTTTTCTCCTGGCTGCTTCTCATTTTCTTTGCGGGTTCCTCCTCTCCTAAACATTTACATATTGTGGTGTCTTGGGACCAAAGCTCCTATAATCTCTCCTGGAGACATTTTTCCTGTTCTATGATTTCACCCAACAAAAGTCAACAGAACTCCCATATTTATATCTCATTTGAGTTCTGGACCTACCTAATACCTCCACTCGGATTTCTCATAGGTACTTTGTAGGTAACACATCCAAAACTGCAATTTGGACCACTCCCACCTCCCTCCCTGTACTCCATCTCAGTAAATGTCACTACCGTCCACCTTGCTACTCCAGCCCATAAAGTGAATCATTTTATTTACAAAAGGTCCACAGGACTGTTCCACTAGGAAGCCCAAGCAAATATTGCTTTGTTATGAGATGTCCTTTGATCCCTAGACTGTTCCCTAAAGTAGCTGAAGTGTGTAAGCCATAAAAATAAAGCTTTCCCACACAACTCTATTGCAACACAGCAGTTTGATTTAGGCACCAGTGCTGGCTGTAAATTTAAACTTGTGGTTGACCTTAAGCTATATATTGTAAAAGATTTTGTGGGTCAGTTATAGTCTATAGTTACAGTAGCCCAGGGGCTCTGTAAGTAGAGGGGACCCCACAATTCATCTAAGAGATGCAGATGCTGCTTTTCTGTC
This sequence comes from Eumetopias jubatus, assembly GCF_037043125.1. Classification (NCBI taxonomy): domain Eukaryota; kingdom Metazoa; phylum Chordata; class Mammalia; order Carnivora; family Otariidae; genus Eumetopias; species Eumetopias jubatus. The sequence goes on along the minus strand of NW_028274812.1, from coordinate 22,732,843 downwards.
AATCAGATTAGAAATCCACAGGCAGTGGACCTCTCCACCACCCTCTACCCTGCCTGGAGTGAAAGAAAACAGTAACCCTACTTCTCCTCTTTGGTGAGGACCTGGGGACACTTTCTGTCCCTGGCGGGGGTGGGCATTTTATCCATGTCTTTTGAGTCTAGGTTCCCAGTGGATGGGCATAATGATTTGGAGGAAGGAGAACATGCTTCTAGTTCCACCTCAGGAACTAGCAAGTTAGTTGTAAATCTGATTAGTAGAGTTGTCCTTACCTCTATACCTCTCTCTGCATCCCACACGGAATAATAACTAATGTCACTTGTTATCTAACTTGTGCCATTGTCCTAATGCTCTCCATGAGTGCATTCGTGTGATCCTCATATGAGTTCGTTGTTATTACTATTAGTATTTAACAGATGTAGGGACTGAGGTGTAGGAAGTTAGCAACTTGCCCAAAGACACCTAGGATTTAAATCCAGGTTATTGAGTTCTGGCTGTATACCCTCTTCACCACCCCCTGTACCAAGCTGAACAGAAACTACCTCTGCATTACTTTCCCCCCTCATTTCTATTGTACCATCGATGTAAGATGTAAATTTAATTTAATAACAGCATTCAGGAATAAAGTAAGCACTACCAAATCAAGTGTAGTTATAATGGGACTGACTTTTAAAATTCTAACCCATGTTTTCTCCTTCTTGGTAATTCTCTTTTACCTCATATCTCTGAGGCTTTTAGCTTCAGTGATGAGCTAATTGCAGAAAACAAAGAAGCAAATTCTTGGCTACTGACTTCTACAGTTGGGTCATGTGATTCATAATGGAGAGTCAGGAGCCAGGGTTGGTTTTGATTTTCTGCTGTTTTGCTTGGTTAATTACAAGACAGAATTTTTAAAAAAGACAAACTTGAAAAAATGCCTTTGAAGTTTACTTCGCCCATCAAAAGCCAAAGCCTGACAACTTAGTAGAGTTGAGGAGAATGAAAGGTGAGGTTGGAGAAGCCCCTTTTTGTTCCACAGGAGATGACATGTTAGCTGTTGGCAGAAGGATCTGCAGTCGAGATGCTGAAGTACCCTGAGAAGGTATGCCATACCCTGGTGCCTCTGGAGACGAGAGAGAACGGAAACCCCAGAAACATTTGGGGAAATCCCAAAGGACCTGGGTTTGCGTCCAGTCGTCATTCCAGAAGAGGCCACACCTAATAGGGAAATCTTGCAGCAGCATGATGGTGGAGTGGAAAAGCAGCAACGGCTGGTTGAGATGTTCGGGCTACATGGAAAATATCTTAAAATTCCCTGTGTCCCCAGAGGCTGCCCTGGGAGGGATTCCCAAAGGCCTTGGTGTCCTGCAGAAGGGACGCCATCAGCAGATGTGATGTGGATTCCATGTGCTGGAGGCTGTGGAAACAGAAGCAATGTCAGTGGCAAAAGCAGCATGGGCCAATATCCCCAGCAAAAATCGGCAGGAATGGGGGCTAACGGACTGGATGTCTCCTTCCTGACGCCATGACACATACGGGTCTTCTTAGAATTTAGGTCCTACCGTAGGAAAAAGAGAAGGAAGGGCAGAATCCTAATTTGAGTGTTGGAGTTCTGAATTTGACTATGAAATAACTGAACCGAACCGAGTTTCCCTGGAAGTGGCTGTAGTTTTAGTAGCTAAGTTACTCAAGTTCACTTAGCCAGAGAGTACTGCAGCCAGGATTCTAGCCCGAAAGTCTGACCTAACGGGCCATCACCTAAACCATCATTTATGCTGTATCATGCTGTCCCTATGGTCTCCACATTTCCCACAACTGAATAGAATGGCAGCTCAAGACTTAAGTTAAATGACAATGTAGAAAGATAAAAGGTGACTATGACACTAAAATGTCTTTGGAATAAACATAAGATGCATTCTCTTCTCTCCATCTCCACTGCCACCACCTCATCTATGTCTTACCTGGATGATTTTAAGTGTTTCCAAATTGAAGAGGTTAGGCTTTTTCTATAAAATTAGGAGCAAGAAAACTAGGACCAATGGATGGAGGCTTCACAGAGACAGAATTCTGTGCAGAATCAGAGAGAACTTCCTTATAATCTCAGATATCCAAAGATAGAATGAGCATCCTTGGGTGGCACCAAGTGCTACATTCCTTGAGTTGTTAGAGCATCATCAAGACGCCTACTACTAAGAAGGGACCTTATGGAGGGGAATTCAGGAGAGAACATATGGCTGGATGACGTGGCCTTTAAGGTCCCTTCCAACATTGAAATCCTGCCATTTTAGAATGGAGATTGTGAACACCAGATTGCTGTGTGTGCTTAGAGTGGGAAATGAGGACACAGAAGCAGTGGTATAGACTAGTCTTTTGAAGATGGTTACCATTGAGGAGAGTAGAGCTTTATTGTATTATAGGGTAGGGTCAAGGGAAGATTCTGACACTGGGAAGAACTGAGCAGATTTGTAGGTAGAAGGTGAAGAACTGATGAAAAAGGAAAAATTAAAAGAGAGTGAGTTCTGTTCCAGCGTTGATTGCTGCATAACATACTATCCCAAACTTGGTGACTTTCAACAACAACTATACTGGGTGATTTTTCTATTCCACATGGTATCAACAGAATGGTCTTTACCCAGGGAAGTGAAGTGCTCTCTTGCTCAGTGGTCTTCACCAGCATGTCTTGAGCCTTGATGGGGATGGCTGGACAGTTGTGTTCTGCTGCGGCTGTTGACCAGCGCACCTACATATGGCCTCGCCAGTCTCTCAGGTTAGTCCGACTTCTTATGTGGCCACATGAGGCTCCCAGAGAGGTGTTTCAGGAGGTCCAGGCAAAGTTGCAAGGCTTCTTCAGTCCTATCCTCAAAAGCCCAGAGCATTACTTCCTCTGCATCCTATTAGTCAATCAAGTCAATAAGGCAAGGTCAGATTTAAGGGGAAAGGAGCTTGCTACCACCTCTCAACGAGAGGAACAACAAAGAATTTATAGCCATCTTTAGTCTCCCACAGAAACAATTGATGGAATAAGATTCTGAACAATGCCAGGAGTCCAAGTTGAGAGCAAAGGTGAAGGATTATCCTTAGAATGGAGGAGAAACATGTCTGCCGTGGAGATAAGAATGAAGAGAAAGAGTTCCAGAGAGAGGAGACAGACTTTGAGATGGAAACAAGAGAAAGTGGAAGGAGTTATTTTCAGAGAGTTCCAGTAATCCAAGGCTATCTAGTGGAAGGGGAGTTTCATGTAATGGAAATTAGGCTAGCCACCCCCTGCCCATATATTTTACCTCTGGGTTGTTTCCTCATTCCAATAATGTTTCTTCACTGGTTTCTCCAGAGGCATGCCTCACACAGACTTCAGTCTGAAGTCACTGCAAGATTTTTGGCTCATATTTCCAGTGATTTTCATGTACCCCCATGCAGCAGTGTACTAGTGAAGTCGAGGGCTATGGGGCAAGTAAATTGGTCTCCCTGGAAAATGAGCCTATCTGTGGTTTCGTTCCCAGTCTACACTTAAAGGACTGAGCAGACCAGCCATGCACCGAGGCTTGAGTAGCAAAACGTGAAATCCACTTTCTACAAATTATCCGGATAATCTCTTCCAAGCCTCTTCTGGATAAAGACAGAGCCACATGAGTGTGACATTCAGGCAGGTATTCAAAGCTGTACTGCCTGTGGCTTGGCTCCTGTTGTATGCACAGTGCTGTTGGATTGGGTTGATCAACGCAGGTCCGCCTGTATGTATCCTTTTGATAAGTATCTTTAGAAGCTTGCTAATTAATTTTAAAGGAATGTTTCTTTTTGGCATCATGTCTCATTCTTTTCGTATTATATATTCTGGTGATAAATGATGGATGCATAAATACCTTACCTTTGCTCAATCAGTGTTTTCTGTTGTTGATGTAGAGTGTACAAATTGGATTTATTTCAGGATGGCTGAATTTGGAATGCGACGTTTTGCCAAATCAGACTCTCACTTGCCCAGACAACACACATGTGGATTTTGCAGTTGTTTTCTTTTTAAAATAGCATACGTCTGTGGTGCCATTGATTAATGTAATGTTGCATTAATGTGCAGTTATAACACCCCAGGGCATGCATGCGTTCTTTCAGCCAGCAGCAAAGAATTCCCCAAATTAAGTTTAATGAACTACAGATTCCAGGGCAGAAAAGAAAAAAAAAAGCATTGACCATGAGAATTTATGGAGAGCAAAAGTACTTGAGGAATCAGTGTTTGATAAACTTGCCAATGGAAATACCCTGTAATTGTTCTCTAATTTCATTCCTCTAAACCATTAGTCATTGTCTATATCTGTTCATTTATTGAATCTTTTCAATGACCCAGATATCTGACTGTGTTGTTCCACAACCTCTCTTTTTACTTTTAAGTTTCTGCTGGCTCCAGTGTTTACATAGTGTGTTGTCAGATCCAGACTTCAGTGCAAGCTGACATAGCCCCATGTGTGACATAGCTCAAGCTGCAAAAATTAAAATTGAATTCTTCACCGTCCATTGTAAATAGCGAGCGGGTAACTTTTCTTCAGTGCAGCACTGACATAACTCTGGCACAGGGTCATTCTGCACCTATTTTAAGCACCAACTAATTTTTTTTCTTTCTCAAGGTAGTTTTCAATCTTTAACCATCATATTTTCCCTATGACAAAAATCTGAAATCATATTTTGCTAAATCAATTAACTGGTGTAAAATTTGATGGAATAAAAACATTCTTGATAGAATATATTCAACTTTGGAAATGAAGATGCTACCGTAGCCTGCTACCAGAGGGCATAAATCCCCTTCTCTTCTTCAATTTCCACGGGTATTGTTTTCAAATATCTATTTGATAAGAGAAACAGGGGCAATTTTTTTTTTTTTTTTTTTTTGCTTTTTGAGCGTAAACTTACCTTAGCCTTACAGTGGATTTAAAATACAGAAAGCCACATTTCTCCTTATAACCCCTTAAAACTTCTAAGATCCACAAGAAAGCAAAAGATATAAAAGCCAAAAAAAAAAAAAAAAGACAGTGCTTCTTAATGGAAAGAAAACTTTTCTGTAACCAAGTTTTATGAATCAACATTTTGATAGACATAATTTACAGCTTTAATCAAAAGATCATTAAGTTCGAGCATGCAGAAAACCATGTCATGGTCTCTGCTAATTTAAATGAGCTAGACCACTGATCCTAATAATATGCCTTCAAATCCAACTGGTGGTGATGTTCACAGTTGAGATAAAGAAGGTATTTCTTTTATATTTCAACACTTTTAGATCTGGACTTTTTTTTCATGGATTCCATAAAATAAATAAATATCAATTTAAGATTAACAGTTAAAGTAGGGGATAGTATCTCTGCAGTAGGTAGTTATCTGTGTTTAAAAACTGTATGCCAGGGGACATAGGTTCATGATCTCATAAGTAATATAAACTCAGGAGCCATTAGGGTGAGCATCCCTTACTCCATAAAAGTAATGTGAAGGGTGTGTGGAGGAACCAGCTGAGGAAGCTGTCTGTCCCTCCCAGATATCATCTCTTTTGTAAATGCAGATTTTTTTTTCTCTTTTGACCAAGTTGTAATGACCTAAGGCTTAGATTCCATCCCATGACTGTCCTTTCCCTAAAACTGCCAGACAGCATACCTCCCATGTCCCAATTATACAGTCCTCTTGTGTTTTTCTGGTGTTTGTATTCCCATAGTTGCAAATAAAAAGTATATTTTTAGTTTTAGAATTTTCCTTTCCATTAAAAAAAAAAATCCCTGAAGATTTGTGGTACCGCTGTTATTTCTGTTAATGTCATTGCTTCCATAGCAGCAAGCTAGGACTTTGTAAGAAACTATGTTTACAAAAAGAGCAATTATCTAAGTGAACATTATAGCTACATGTAGCAAAGTTTCAATTTAGATTTCCTGTAACCATTACAACACACATACACACACACACAAACACACCCCCCCTGCCAATCTGTGTTAGCACTGGGTGTTATACACAACAGATAAATTATTGAACACCACATCTGAAACAAATGATGTACTATATGATGGCTAATTGAATTTAAATTTAAAAAAAGAAAGAAAGAAAATAAATAAGCACCATGTCATTAGCTATGGAACTGAGGTGTGACCAGTTCTTTATGCTTCTATAGCAGAATGAAAGCTCAGACAGCTCACCTTCTGAGCCATAGAAGGTGTGTTCTTCCCTGTTCTCAATTCCAAAAGGGAGTACAATATAAAATAAATGAGATTGTACTGATATTTAATTCTTAGGGTGGGTTCAAGGAAAAAATAGGAAACAAAATAAATTTCCAGTTTTTCACAGCTCATTTTGTGAAGCATAGATGTAACATTTTTATTCTGCCTAGATTTTTCCCTCTTAGAATTGCAATTGGTAGAGGCATGTCTTTAATTTAGGATATTTTAGATTTCCTTTACCATCTAGGTCAAAGATTTCAGTGGCCCTTCTACAAAGAAATAAAAATGTCTGTGTGAATGGTAATTTCTAATTAAATCTAATTCCGTATAAAGTGAAATGAGAATGACATCCGGAGAGAGCATGCTAAGGAATGCACTGCCAGGTTTTTATCTTCATATGAGTAGGGTTGGCCTTCTCAAGTGTTCAAATGTGGTTTGGCGTTAGCAATTTTTTCTGAAAATCTAATTCCCAAACCTTTCTGGTGGACACGGCCTATGTTTGGTTGTCCAGGTAAAAGCTAGCTAGGAAATAAAATTAATATTTTTCTGCAGCATTTTCAAGCAACATTCTTTATTAAGATAATCAAGTTTGGCAACTTCTGGCCACAGAACTTTGTAGCCATTGTGCAGAAATACCGGCAAAATAAGAGCAATGGGCCACTTTCTCCCTTCCTGCTGAGAGCTTTCAGTTGCGTGGAGAACACAGCCGTGAACCCAGAGTAAAACAGTTGGGCTATAAACAAAAGAAGCAAAGTGACACATAAACAGCCAACTGTGTTATATAATCGGGGGGCAGGAAGGGTCAGTGATGCAAGGTCTCGTTAGACTGTCAAGGCTTAATTCTTAGGAGACATTTTGAGGAACCGAAGGCTGTAATTTAATGAGGAGGAAGAACAACGTGCTCCGGATGCATCCAGCAAAATAGCAGCATCATAAAATCGAGCAACGCTGCAGAAATTAAAAATTAAACCCTCCGTATTCATACTGCTTCAAAGCAACCCCCTAAAACTCTTTAATCTCACACTCACCAGCCAGAAGCCTTTCTCAACCATTCCAGATATTTCCCCCTGCTAGTCTAAAATTCAGTTTCCTTACCCTAGGATCCTTTCAAAATCCTCCATTTTATAATTCAAGAGAGATCAAGGTGGTGGAGCCCTCCACAAGCCACAGGAAGAGGGGCTGCTAAGAGGAAGGGAGGAAAGACCACCACCGGGGTCCTGCCTTAGTGATCTGGCAGGGGCCAGCCCCAGAGAAGAATCCGGTGAAATGCAGAGGGAGCTTCTCCCCCAGAGCCTCACATGGCATGGGCCCGGAGCCTCTCCCTGCATTGGGATAACTTTGTGTTTACCTGGAAGGTTGGCTGAAACCACTCCACCCTTCACTGATTCTGCAGTAAAGGAAACAGCTCTCACTGTGACAATTTAACAAGAAGCAAATGTTACAGTTCTGATCTATTTCCTAAGTATCGAATTGATGAAACATCTATTCTATGTAGAGAGCGAACAGGATACGAAAATTATGGTCCCTCCTATATCATTGTGGTAGGCAGACTGATGGCTCCCAGAGAAGTCCATGCCCTAATCCCTGAAATGTATGAATATGTTATGTTACACAGTGGAAGGGTGTGGTTAAGATTGTAGCTGGAATACACATCAAGAATAAGCTGACCTTAAGTTAAGGAGATTATCCAGGTGTATCCATGTGGACCCAGTGTGATCACAAGGTCCTGTAAGTGTGGAAGAGGGAGGCAAAAGAGTCAATGTCTTACCGATAAGGTGGAAGAAAGACTCAACAGGCTATTGCTGGCTCTGAAGACAGAAGAAAGGACCACTAGCCAAGGAATATGGTCTCCTCTAGATACCGGAAAAGGCAAGAAAATGGATTCTTCTTTAGAGTACTCAGAAGGACTGTAGCCCAGTGAGACCTGTGTCAGACTTCTGACCTCCAGAAACTATAACAAAGATTTTGTCTTGTCTTAAGTCACCAAGTTTGTGGTAGTTTGTTATAGCAGCCATAGAAAACCAATACAACCATGCTGTTGATTTCCTTCAGACCATGTCAGAAATTACCTTGTTCATTTGCTTCTTTATTTTCTTGTGGTTTCCCTTTGCACTCGAGAATGCCCCTCCAGGATGGCAAGACCCCGCCTGTGTGTTCACTGCTCATTCTGGGAGCTGGGAACAGAGTTTGGAATACACGGGTGCTCAATAAGTGCTTCTTGAGTGTAAAGTGAATAATTGTATGCATGAATGAGTGGTTGGAAATCAAGCTTCTCTCTGGAGCTTCTGCAAGGTATATCACCACGAGACAATGAAGGGTAGTAAAGGATCAGAGACCCACAGGGAGAGTAGATCTAAAGAGCACAATAAAGTTTCAGAAAATATCAGTTTCAATACAATTAAGATTTATTTTTTTATTTTTTTTAAAGATTTTATTTATTTATTCATGAGAGGCAGAGAAGGAGAGAGAGAAGCAGAGGGAGAAGCAGGCTCCCAAGGAGTAGGGAGCCCGATGCAGGACTCGATCCCAGAACCTGGGATCATGACCTGAGCCGAAGGCAGACGCTTAAACATCTGAGCCACCCAGGTGTCCTACAATTATGATTTAAACCCTCTGTGTGCTTGAAAGAGCCCTATGCTACAGAAGAACGTAAGACTGCAGAAAGAAGTAACTTTTATACAGGAAGAAGCCCAGTGGTGTTGAACCGCAGAAAACTGCTAGATTCCTTTCTTAGATTGACTTACCATAGTGCTGTAAATCAGTTTTTATCAGGAGACAATAAAAAATGAAATTAACCTATAGCAATAAAGATAGTGAGAAAACTGGACCTAACAGAGAAACTGAGTAGAACATTTATTGTGAAGTAAAATCAATATGGCGACAATGTATATCCTGTTAAGGCTTTCACTTGTTTTGCCTGTAAATATCAACAAATAGCTTTCCACATTTGTTACATCACAAAGAAGAAAAATATTACATTTAGAAACTCCCACAAAGTTAAATCCGGGTGTTTTATGTGTTTCTCTTTGTTGCTCATTTTCTGCCTTGCTGATTTGCAGGCAGATGTTTAACCCTATCTTTGTTTGCTTTTTGGTGCTTCACTCACCATCAAATATTCATTAAGCACTTGGCACATGTTAGTTTTATTTAATTCTACCTATGAGGCAGGTGCCACATATCCCCATTTTTATAGATGAGGAAACTGAGTCTTTGCAAAAGTTAAGTGACTTGCCTGAGGTTGCACCGTGAGTTAGTGGTGGAGTGTGGATTTAAGCTCAGACAGTTTGACACCAGCATCCACTCTCTTAGCTGCCCTTCTCCCCCTCTGTACACCAGACCCTGGGCTGGGTCCTGGAATAGATAGAATGCTCAATAGACCCAGTCCCTCTTGAGGCTTACATTCTTGTAGAAGAGGCTTATCGCAAATAAGAATGGCCCAAATGTCTATGGTGACTTGTGCCCTGAAGGAGACACAGAGTCTGAGAAAGTGAATAAATACCTGGGTGGACTAACTCCTTGGGGAGCACCAGGGGCCAGCCACATTACAGGTCTCCTACTTAACATTCTGTGCCAAGAGCAAAAGAATATTTATATGTGAAAATGTCTGCATAAGTGCCTCATATGCAAGCATTAGCTGAGGGGAGGTTGATGACATGTCATCTGAATGATTTTTTTTAATTCCAACAATAAGTTAATTTCTACATTTTTTTTTCCTTTCTGCTCTGAATGTCCTTTATCTGGCCCAGCATCTCTCAGCCTCAGCAGTCTTGAATATTTGGGCCAGATAATTCTTTGTGGTGGGGAAAGGGGTGCATTGTAGGATGTTTAGTAACACTGCTGGCCTCCTCTCACTACTAATAACCCTTCACCGCCCCAAAGTGTGACAGTCAAAAATGCCTCCAGTCGTTGCTGGATGTCCCCTGGAGAGCAAAATCGGCCTGGGTTGAGAAGCAGTGGTAAGCCACCAATAATTCAAATTCTGCCTCTCCTTGAAGACCAAGGACTTTGCCTAATGCTCCCAAACCATTCTCGTCTCCATCTTGTCAGTGACATGGCAGTCTTTGGAGCTCAGCAGTTATATTTCTTAAATTCCCACACACACCCCTCTAAGGCTGGCTGCCTCAGGCTGGGAAGGAGCGTGTATTTGGCCCTCAGCTCCCTCTTGTCCTGCACAAAGTTTGATTTGGGTTTTGCACCTCACTCTGCCCCACAAGGTAGAAAAGAAAGGTCAGTGTGGAAATTTCAAACCATCTAGAGCTCTAGACTGGTCGAGAGCATGGATATGAGCAGGGCCTAAGGCAATTCTGAAAGGTGGCCGTTCTGAGGAAAGGACCGATCAGATTATGACTTTTGATCTGCTGGGAAAATGTCTCATTACTTTATAGTGACACCTCTTCAGGCCTTTAGGACTGAGTCATAAAATGTAAACCTGGGACCATAAGGTGTTGCACTCTTGAGGAGAAAAGGTGAGTTGTATGAACGTGAAAGAGCTTTGAGTGGGTACGCCTGAGACAGGAGGGTCCCTTGAGTTTAGCTCCCATTCGGACCAAAACTTAGAAGCTCCCGATGGTGAGGTGGCAGCATGGAGAACAGTCAGACAATAGAAATTAAAGTGAATTTGAAAGGCCTGCCTGCCCAGCATACATCTGTTCTCATAAGACAGCAGCTCAGCAAAGCAGAAAGACTTTCTGCTTTGAAACCAAGAAAGGCAGACTTACTCTGTAGAGCCTATGCTTTGCGTGGGATGTGATGGAGAGGAAGAAATGGAAGCACGAAGCAACCATCTCTGGATCAACTTCTTAAAAAGCATCGTGATCCTAAGTCTTAACAAATGTCAAAATGGAGCCTTAAATAGCCCCACTGGATTCTACACCCCTGAAGCTGTTCCTAGAGCTTTTGCTTTTTTGCAGTAAAATTACAGCTAAGGTAGATCTTTTTTAAATGTGTTAAATATTCTATCACAGTCTCATTTTAAACATAATTGTGTGTGTTAAGTTATATTGTTGGTCCCTTTTATTAATTAATCTGCAAACAGTTGTTGTGGGCTATTAAATGCTGGTTAGTGTGCCTGGAGATATAAAGATAAATACCTATCATGTTGCTGATTTTAAGGGTCTACTGCCTAGTGGAGAAAAAGACGAGGAAACTAACAATCACAGTGCAGGTTGTTAAGTGTTTCGACAGAGCATAGGATAGCATGATAAATGAGGGGCCGCCTCTAACTCAAACATGGAGGTCATGGGAAGAGACGGGGTATCTGGAGAGTTCTTTCTGAGAAGACAAGAATCTGTAAGAGCAATTTAAAAATATTACTTAATTTAGTTGATTTGAGACTTTAAACAAGTCTATTTTGAGAATTCTTACTACTCCCCACATAAAAGATGAAAGATGGACTATAATCAAATAGAAAGTTGGAATCATAGAGAAACATAGATCTTTCGTGAGAGCTTGAATAATTGCCACAGCACTGAACAAAAGAATAATAAAATATATGGTTGATTTTTCCTATTAAGAGTATTTGCCAAAACCTAATAAAATGCTCTTGATATTTTGCCTCATAAAGTGACTGAAGGGAAATGCCTCTGTGTTTTCCTACATTTAAAGCCACTAAGATATGTTACTGCCAAGATATGCAAATAGTACTGCCTGGACTGGATTTAGGGGTGACAGGTTGAGTCTGGAATGCTTGTTGCTCCCAGCATGCAGTTAAAAAGAGCACTGGACTTGGGATCAGAAAACTTTAATGCAAGCCCCACTCTGCCCCTTACTAGCTATGAGATTGTAGGCAAGCTACTTCACCTTTCTGAGCCTCAGGGATCTCCTGCGTAAGATGGGGCTTCACAGGATGACTGAGAAGATTAGGTTATTTTTATGCATTCTGTTGCTTTACTTAAGTAGCCATTGGGTGAAATGGATCTCCTCCAACAATACAAGATCGTGCTTAAACATCATTGCAAAACATGTGACAAGGGGTAAATGGAAGACTCCTGCTCTCTTCCTACCTCCCACTCCACCCCAATCTGTTCTCACCATGACCAGAATGATGTTTATGAAACACAGAATGATCATGCCCCTCTCCTAAGTGGTACCCCTCAGTGCCTCCTCATCACTGTCCAGGGGAAACTCCACATCTTTTGTGCAAAGGTCCCTTCTGTTCTGGGGACAATCTGTGCCCACCTCTCTGGATGATCTCTTGTGCCCCCTGGCACACCCTATGTGTGCTCAGCCAGGCTGTATGGGCCACTCTCTCTTTTCTTCATGTCTTTGCACATGCTGCTCCCTCATACTGGAATGCCCTTGCTCCCAGTTCTTCACCCCCAAAGTACTTCCAGCTAGCTTCTCAGCGTTCAGCGCAAGTCATAAGACCTTCCTGTGTGTTTTCCCTATGTGCCAGGATCTACTTCCCCAGGAAACTTCTCTCCCTGAATGGCCATTGTCCGTGGGCCTGCCTCTCTCTCATTGACTCAGACTCCTTGAGGGCAGGGTCTAGGAGTCATTGCATTTTGCCTTTGCCTCCCACGGTGCCTGGAACAGTGTAGGTCCTAAGTCAGTTTTGTTGTGTGAGTGAATCCATCTGTCACTGTGATGGACTAAATGTTTGTGTTCCCCCCAAATTCATATTTTGAAATCTAGCCCAAAAGGCTATGGTAGTAAGAGGCGGAACCCTTGGGGGGGTGATAAGTTCATGAGAGTGGAGCCCCCATGAATGGGATTAGTGCCCTCATAAAAGAGACCCCAGAGAGCTCTCTCACTCTCTATCTCATGAGGCCCCATAAGAAGAAGGCTGGCTATGAACCAGAAACTGGGTCCTCCATAGATGCATAAATCTGCTGGCACCTTGATCTTGGACTTCCAGACTCCAGAACTGTGAGAAATAAGTGTTTGTTGTTTAAGCCTCCCAGTGCATGATAGTTTGATATCTTTATTAAAGGAACCCAAAGGGGGTGCCTGGGTGGCTCAGTTAAGCACCTGACTTGGTTTCAGCTCAGGTTGTGATCTCATGGGTCGTGAGATGGAGCCCTGCCTCAGGATCCACGCTTGGCGGTGGGAGGGGGTTCTGCCTGAAGATTCTCTCCCTCTGCCCCTCCCCCTTCTCTCTCTCTGGAATAAATAATCTTTTTTTAAAAAAAAGGAGTCCGAATGGACTAAGACAATCACTGACCGTTAATTGACTAATATACATACCAAGTGATTAAGTGTAAGACAAAAGAAGTACTATTTATATTGCCAGAATGCAAATTCTTCATTCTTCAGAAACTTCCACCCCAAAATGGAACAAGGTATCAGTTACCTGTAAATCTGCTACCCATGATTTCACTAAGTAGTGTTTTTTATTTTATTTTATTTCATTTTATTTTATTTTATTTTATTTTATTTTATTTTATTATTTTATTTTATTTTATTTTATTTTATTTATTTTATTTTATTTTATTTTATTTTATTTTATTATTTAATTTTATTTATTTTATTTTTTTATTTATTTGACAGAGAGAGGCACAGCGAGAGAGGGAACACAAGCAGGGGGAGTGGGAGAGGGAGAAGCAGGCTTCCCGCTGAGCAGAGAGCCCGATGCGATGCGGGGCTCCATCCCAGGACCCTGGGATCATGACCTGAGCTGAAGGCAGACGCTTAACGACTGAACCACCCAGGCGCCCCACTAAGTAGTGTTTTGTAGCCAAGAATGCTACCTGCTAACTCAGTGCACTCTCTTTTCTCCAAAATAATGGACTTATTTTTAGCTGGGCACATGGCCACCAAAAACAATTTTTTTTTAAATATCTTCATTTCCCAGTCTTCTTTGCAGCTAGATATGGCAAATGGCTAAGTTCTGCCAAATGCAATGGAAATGGAAATGTTATTGGGACTCCAGGAAGGCTATTTAATCAGGGCTCATCAGGAGCCCCCCCCACACACACACCCCCACCTTTACCTTTCTACTTTTCCTCTTTCTTCTAGCCTGTATCTTAGCAATGGTAACAAGAGTCTCAGAAGCCATTCTGGACCCTGTGGTGGTCTTGATGAGGAAAGCCGTGTGTAAGGATGTCAAAGCAGAAAGACAGGAGTCCCTTCTCTGATGACACCATTAACTCCTGTGTCGCAGGCCTCTGGGCTTATTTACGTGAGAGAGCTACACTGACACTGGAAGGCAGCAGTTAACAACTTACAGATTTACAAGTTACAAACAAACGAGTCACCAACTTTTGTAGCGAAGAGCCAGCTAATAAACCTTTCCAGCTCTGTGGGCCATATCATCTCTGTGGCAAATGCTCTGCTCTGCTCTTGCTAGCAGAGGCAGCCACAGACCACGCCTGAGCTCGAGTGACTGGGTGGCTCAGTTGGTTAAGCGACTGCCTTCGGCTCAGGTCATGATCCTGGAGTCCCGGGATCGAGTCCCGCATCGGGCTCCCTGCTCGGCAGGGAGTCTGCTTCTCCCTCTGACCCTCTTCCCTCTCGTGCTCTCTATCTCTCATTGTCTCTCTCAAATAAATAACATCTTAAAAAAAAAAATACCAGTTCAATATACAAAAGTAGGCGGCAGGCTGGGTGGAGTCCAGGGGTTGCCACCTGTTGATCCCTGCTCCAAGGCACTGAGACGTTGAGTCTTTGTGACATGTGTAGCCAAACCTAACCCTAATTAATGCATCTTCTTTGGTGAGGTGAACCTTCTGATTTGGAAGAGAGAAATTATCAAGGCTCCTGTTTCATTTTTGAACATTTTTTTCTTTCAGGAGGCTGTTTCTCCCTGACTTTATCATGATTGAATTTTACGAAGTTCTGACATTTCTGTTTCCAGACTCTTTTGATTATGAAGACCAAGTGAATCAGATCCAGGGCTTTTCTAGGTTTCCCTCCATTCTATTATGTTCAGTTTGGAGGATTCCAGCAGAATATAAATGGGACAGTGGTCAGGTGTGTGGACAAGGAGAATGAGGACAAAAAACAAGGCCTGTGAGAACTGAATGCAGAACACCATGCTGAGAGCTCCCAAAATGTGTTTGAATTATATGATAAAACTTCCAGGCGGACTGGATGATGCCTTATTGTAGTGTGTTACCAGGGAGATTTTACACGCTGCACTGCTGTTTAGCAGCAGGGCATGAGCTGGTCTTGAAGATTCTTTTCAGCAAAGACTTAGCCTGATGCTCTTAGGATTTCGTGGCTTTTCTGGTTCAGCTCATCCTGTAAAAGCAGAACAATAGAGTACAGACAGGGAATGGCACATT
Source organism: Eumetopias jubatus (assembly GCF_037043125.1). Lineage (NCBI taxonomy): Eukaryota > Metazoa > Chordata > Mammalia > Carnivora > Otariidae > Eumetopias > Eumetopias jubatus. Next base: position 22,717,461 of record NW_028274812.1, on the reverse strand, counting down.
GATTTCCCATTTTCTGCAAACTCTGGCTGATGAGTAGTAGTTATCTGGAGCTCTGTTTTGAGAAGGATTCTGTGGCTGCATTGTGGTTTTAACAACAGTGTCCTCCCCAGGTGCCTGGGCACAGGAGAGGAGTCTCAGACAGGTCCCTGCTGTTGGCATAAACTCAAGGATCATGAAAGCTAGAAGGAATCCATATTTTAACCAGGCTCTAACCTGGTTCTTCATTTTCCAGAGGGCATTATTAAGGCTCAGAAATATAAAATGCAGGGTTACACAACTAGTGAGTGGTAAAATCACAATTAGGTCAATGGATTTTTTCATTATACTTACTACACACACACACACACACACACACACAAGATCTTTTTACACTTTTCACTACTTTTCATAATTTCTTTCTCACATAGAACTTGAACGAGTTTGTTAGTGAGATCTTGTTTGGTTTTCACAACCAACGCTTCTAGAGTTCTTGTTCCTGGTGTTTTATGAGCCCGATCATATAGACTCCATTTAGTTCCATGAGCCCCTGGTGCCTTCCAAAACTTGTGTGTGGGAGGGGTGGGGGTTGTTGCTGGGTTAATTATGATCAGATCAGTTTCTATTGCCTGCAATCAAGAACTATGGTTGATATGGAGATTGATCCTGGGATGGGTTTCAGGAAACAGACTCTCAGGGAAATATGAAGAAATCGGGAAGTGATTCTCTAACCTATATTAGGTAGCAGGCAAAGTCCTATTTAATATCCAGAATGTGCTTCTAACAGTTCATGGCACCCAGTGGTGAACGACTTAATTAAATGCATGTGTTCATCTATAGCATCAACTGCTCATGGAAGGAGGGCAAGGTTTTGGATTACCCCCGCCATAGAAGAGGGGAAAAGATATGAGAGATTCAAGGCCTCTAAGGTGGGAAATAGAATGAGGAGCTCAAAACCACACATGCTTCGGAGTAAACTTCTTTGAGATTCTGATGGCCTCCATGAGTGAGGTTCAATAAATCTCTGGTTTAGGGCACCTGGGTGGCTCAGATGGTTAAGCGTCTGCCTTCGGCTCAGGTCATGATCCCAGGGTCCTGGGATGGAGTCCCGCATCGGGCTCCCTGCTCCTTGGGAGCCTGCTTCTCCCTCTGCCTCTCTCTCTCTCTCTCTCTCTCTGTCTCTCATGAATAAATAAATAAAATCTTAAAAAAAAAAATCTCTGGTTTAGCATCCTCATAGTTTTTCTACTAAAATAAAATAGTTTATAAAATTAACAAGTCCTTAGTCCTAATCAATTACTAAAGACATACAACAAAAAGCAATTTTTAAATAAATAAAAAATCTTAAGGATACTTGGTACTTTCCTCATTAATCTTCACCTTTATTCAATCACTGCTTTATTTTTCTCTGTTTCTCTTCTCTTTTTTATTGTTCTTTATTTTAAAGGTAATATAACCAACATTACAGAAAAATAAAGGCAAAACGTGAGCCATGATTACATCATTGTTACCCTTTTGGTTTATTTCCTTCAGGGCTTTTTCATTTGCTTTTTTCCCCTAAACATTATGGTAAATATAATGTTTGTGTACAGCTTTTCAAATTTAATATATTGCACACGTTTTAATCTCTTAGTGTCTCTATGATCTCCTTTCTAATAGTTGCATAATATTGAAAAGAGTACAGACATTAAGGTGTGATTATGAATTATTGAGGGAAGGAACTCTCCTTTATTATACCCAGCTACTGGTGGATATTCAATTACCATTTGCTGAATTGAAATTCCTTGCCCATTTTAACTTTGTAATATTTTAAACAGTATTTCAGCAAACATCTTTATGGATATAGCTTTTCACATATTTTTATTTAAGACGGATTCTCACAAGTGGGATTGCTGGTCATGTGGTAGGACCGTGTTTATAGATGCATTGCCAAATCGCTTTCTTTCTGGAAGGGCTGTATCACTTTACACTGCTCTCCTGCAATGCATGAGGTCACCAGCCTCACTACACCCTTGTCAGCACTCGTGCACTAGGAGGAAGTCCAGCATCTCATTGTGATTTTAGTGTGTACATTTCCTCATTTGTGTGTTTACTAATTGCGTTTTCTCATTTCTGAATTTACTTATTTTTCCTTAGCAATTTGAATGGAAGTCTTTAGAGAATGAAGATAGTAACTAACACTTACTCTTAGTACTGTCTTCATTCCTCATTTGGGTCTTCCCCCACCCCCCCATCTAGCTGTAGGATTTTTTTGGAACACCTTTACTCTCCTTTGAAGAGAAAACTGTTAGCCTTCTTCTGAGAGCACCTTGAGCTCTGAAGATGTGGGACCTTGTGAAAAAGCTCTTTGCTTTAGCTGCCAGCATTAACTGACCAAAAGAGGACAACTTATCTATTAACTGTCGTCAGCTCATCCGGGAAACACTTTAAATTATCTCATCCTTCGCGGCAGCAGGGCTTCAATGGTCTAAAGTAGAAAAAAAAGGATCATATGGTTCCCGTTGTTACTATCCTTCTCCAACCAGGAGATTTGCCTCCATTTGACCGAACTCTCCTGCCCAGCTTCTTGTTCCTGAAGCATGTGTTTGACATATGTCTTTACATACCTTTGCAGATTTCTGTCTTCTTCTAAACCTGCTGCTAATGTTCTAAAGTAGCCAAGCGGCCCCCGTTCTCCACCAGAACTTGAGTCTAAATAGAACATGGGCTGTTCCCACTATCAAAGGTAGTGATTCCTAAAATGGGGCATCCTTGTTCAATCTCAACATTGTGCAGATCGTGTCTTTTGTCATTTTCCTAAACCTCTGCTACTTCCTGACCCCTGACTCCATAGTTCACTTTAGTTAACTACACCAATTTTCTAGCAAACTACACTGAATTGGTGCAGGTCACCAATTTTCAGTTTTAGTTTTCCCTTAGAGAGAAAAGACTAAATCAACTTTTAAAAAAACTCTTTTCAGAAATGTCTGCCTTAATCCTGTTCCCTCAGAATTTCCTCCTAGACTCTAACTGAAACATCTTTTCTTTCTGAGGAAACCTCTGTGAGCTGTAAGATCCTGAAAACAGGACCTGTATTTGTTGTTCAAAATTAATTAAATAGAAATGGTATTTTCCAAAGCATCAGAACTCAGATACACACTTTTATTAAAGGGAATTGGTTCACATGAAGTTGAACAGAAATTCCATACCTATAAAGATGGGTATAGGTATTTTCTTTAGTAAAACATATGGAGAAATTATAGGCCCTAGTCCCAGCTGGCCACACACCAGCTAAATGACCTTGAGTGTGTCATTTAACCCCTTTGAGACTCAGTTTCCTTACCTATAAAACTGGACTCAGTTGATGATTTTCAAACTGTAGGGTTGTTTTTAGCAAACCAACTCTGTTTACAAGTGAAAAATAAAAAATAAAGCAGACACTTGTAGAACTGTTCTGGTTGAAGTAATAGCAGGAGTCCTAGGGTCCCATCCTCTCAACGGCCCCAACCTCCCATTTCGCAGGGCTTCAGAGGCTGCTCCAAGGAGCCCTAAGTTTACCTATTATTGTGGTGTGATCATTGACCTATGGACAGACCAAGGTCTTTTCCAGATCTGAAATTCTGTACTTTCTGGTGGCTCAAATTTAGATCTTGCTAGCATTGGATTGGGTGTTAGCAGAGTGGCGAGATTAGCAGAATGGGGAGGTCCAGGCACTTTGGAGTATCCAAGAATGGAGAAGGGATGCCTCTATTGGCCCTGACTACTCAAGGTCATCGATATGTCATGGAATTTTTTTAGTAGGAATAATGTGAGTGCTTCCTGTGTGCCATGAACTGCAAGGCAGATCATCCTACATTTCCCCCTTTAATCCTCACCAACAAACTCATCTGCAACTACTCACCCCAACCCACTCCAGACACACAAGTCTAGCTCGGTGGGGTCACAGGTCCTCTTCTCTTATTTTAGGTTCCAATGTGTATATCACGTTCTAGGAGAAGTCTTCTTTGGCCATTGTAACTAAAGATATCCTGGATATTCTGTCTTATTTAATTCACAACATTTATTACTACCTGCATAAGTATTTAATCAGCGTGTTAGTTTGTTATATTTATCTTGTATAGTTTCTGACTCTCTCCACACACAGTGACATGTGAACCCGATGGAGATTAGAGATCTTGTCTATCTTGTTCATCACCAAATCCCCAACATGTAGGAAAGTGCCTGGCCCACAGTAGATGCCTTATAAGTATGGGGCAAATGAATAAATGAATGGGAGAGGTACTTATTGTAATCTCTGTTGTACAGATGAGGAAACTGATGAAGATTACCAGCTCTAAGTCACATAACTGGTAAATGATAGAACCTTCCTTCAAATTCAAGTTTGACCAAAGAGAACTTACTGGGCATCTCTTGGTGGAGCCGTTTCAACACTAATAAGTGCCCAGATCTACCTGATGGAATGCTACCAAGATAATGATTACAACAATAATGAAAATTAGGATGCCAGTAATTGCACACCATCTGAGTGTTCCTGGGGCTTCTCCTTGGTCACCTACAGAGCACACACCACCTCCACTGGCAGCACACATTCATTGTTGGATCATCTAATTTTTTAAAATGTGTTCTCTTGAGCCCAAACCTACCTTCATGAGTCTTCCACTCAGTGATCCTAGTCTATCCCTCTTTAATGAAACAAAACGAATACTTTCTGGTGTCCAGGCAGGAGAAATAGTGAGCAGCAGCAGGGTGGACTCTGTCAGGATTTCTGGATTTCCCCAGTTTCTTACCAGTATGCCAGGACCTGGTAAGTCACACATTCCCAAGTGGGCAATTTACAAGGCAGCTTACCCATCTCGGGTACTGTAATAAATAGTACTGCTGTTGTTTCGTCTTAATTAGTGGTGATATTCTTTTCCTTCACTAGTAGATCCATGCATTCTGATTAAGGAAATTGGGTCCTCACCATTGGTTTGGAATGATCCGTTTTGCTTTTGCAAACTGCCTTCCTATGAAAGACGTCTTCATATTATATTTTCACTTTCCCCTCTAACTTGGGTGTGATAAAGGCTGACGAGAAGAACTAGTAAACCCGCTGAGCTCCTTGAAACCAAGGCCCAGCACAAACTTGTTTAATTCTGTTCTTTTGTGGTCTCTGGCTTTAGCTTTTGGCCTTGGAGGGCACTTTCTGTCCACATTACACTGTGATCTCTGTGGTCTCTGCTGGTGGCAACTGGTTCCCAAGGATATTACCTGTGTTTGAATCTAATATGGCTCATAACTTTTATCTAGATCCAGTTTCTTTGGTCTGTTCCACCTGAAGAAAAAGAGGAAAAAGTGATAACAGCTAGCATTTAATATGCTCTGTGAACCAAGAACTGTTGTCAACCCTTTACTTGTATTATCACATTTAATAGATAATAGCATATCCTAGGAAAACGGCACAGGCCTTGTGAATGCTTCACATTCGTTATTTCAATTCATCCTTAATTTCCATTTCCTACCTTATGATTTTCTGTCTTCCTCGGTGATGTGACGGATTAGATGCATAGTCCATGTAAGGTGCTTAGGACAGTGCCTGGCATAGAGTTAGCACGCAAGAAATGTTATTACCATATTTCTTTCTTAGTACTGAAGAGACTCAGTATTTTTGGATCTAGACTCACAGTGAAGCATGCATTTTTCTGGCTTAAATCAACACACTATACCATAGTAGGACAATAAGGTCCGACAGGGCAGCAACCTGCTGCGGGGCAAGAGATCTGAGGTCAGGCATGAGCTCTGTCATTGAATAGATTGAACACCTGGCAAGTTCCTAGGCTCCCGAGAGCCATAGATTCCTCCTCTATGTGTGAGATGTGCAAACCAAATGATCTCCAAGACCCGCTGGCCCCTTTAAGTCTTCCCTACATGTTTCTTTGTCAAAATATGAGGCTTATCTTTCTCACCATAATGAGGCTTGTGTCTGGACCATCGCCACCCACCCATCACATGAAAGACCCAAATCACTATAATGGAAGATGATTCAGGAAATGCGGAGCAAGGAAGATGCGAAAAGTGCCCTCCAGGAACTCTCCTATCTGCTCCCCAACACTGTTGCCAGTGTGCACAGCCAACCATACCCAAGTGGCTTAGGGGAAAGCCCAGCATGAACTACACTATTGGTAGGATTTGTTTTTTGTTTGTTTTTAAAATGGGTCTCTGAGGATTCTACTGCATGGGAGGTGGTGTGTTGTGCTAAGAAAAGTGCTGGCCCAGGAGCTAAGAGCCTTTGAGCTTCATCCCAGCTCCAGCTCCACCACTGAATGGTCTGCAGGCAAATGACTTACCTTCCTAGGGCCTTACTTCTTTTAATTGTCAAAAAGGCATTGTTAAAAATTTCTTCCAATTCTAAAACTCTTTGCCGCTACTTTCTTTATGTGAGAACAATACTCAGATGAAATCCTATGGACAGAAAAGCATTTTTTTCTTTTCTTTCTTTTCTCTTTGCCAAGCGTAATGAGAGTTGGTGCGGAAAAAAAAAAATGTGCTGTGAAAAGGTTCATTCAGCCTTTTCTTAATAGATCGAGTGGTTGGTATTTCTGCTGGCTTCTGAAATACATTACAAATCACAATCTGGAAAAAGTTCCAAAGCAGCTCCAAGCTTTCCTGCTGAATTTGGATACATCTTTAGGTCTTACTCTGCAGCTCATCCTTAACAACTGACAAAATATTTACTTTGCTCGGTACAGAAAAGGGTAACATTTTCCAAAATATTAAACTGGGTTGGATTCAGAACACAGACAATGAGGCAAAAAGTTGGACATCTTTTCCAAGCCATGTCATTGAATCATTTTCCAGAGTGCCATGAGAAACAGGGCCTTAGTGGATGTTTATGCTCCGCAGTAATTCTGAAAAAGGCAGAAGCCAGCCAGCCCCTGCCTACCATGCCCACCGGTGTATAGAACAGAGGTTCTCAAAGTGTGGTCCCCAGACCAGGATACTCAGCATTGCTAGGGAACTAGTTGAATATACAGACTCTCACAACCCATCCCAGACCTACGGACAGAAGGTCCTGAGAGGTGGCCCTGCAATCTGGGTTGTAATGAGTCCTCCAGTAAAGAAGTCCAAGTAGATGTAACACTGGTAAAAGTTTGAGAACCACTGGTGTAGGCCCATGAAAGCTACAGGCACTTATTACCTTTGAGTTGAAAGTGTGAAGCAATGGAGAGACTAGTTAACTTTTTCTTGTAAATAAATTAAATTGTTTTTCTAATGTAAATAAGCTGGTAAGTAAATTTGAAAGGAGCATATTGCTTTTTGAAATGCTCTCCACCTTCCCTCCCCCAGCTTCCTCTACCCTATGCCCCAAGCCTGCCCTCACCTACATGCTCCTGGCAATGGTGTCTGAGTTGTTTGGTCGTTGTTGAGGTCAGCAAAAATGCAATTTGTTTTAACATACTTGCACGTAGCTAGTGATTCTGATAAAAACTAATTGTACTTTTAAAAAATTCTTATTTGAGAGCTCTCCTAGGGGGAAAAAAGGAGACAAAAATTGAATGACTAGAATTTATAATTTTCTGTTCTATTAATTAATCGTATCATTTACAAAAGAACTATTTTTATAAATAAATAAATGGTGATTTTTTAAAAAATTAAATACTGGAAATTAGTTACCAGCTTTAATTAAAAAATAGACTACTGTTAAAAAAAAAAAAAGAAATACGCTCCTGTTTAAATGACTATATTGTTCCCATCCAAAATTGCAAATAATTTCTGGGAGGAATGAAAATCATCCTCACAAACACCTCCCACCACTCTGTCATGTCTCACGCCTGCCCCCTCACTCATGCATGTGATCTGCCCAGCCACTGCAGGCATCTGAGCTCTGACCTTTGTCCTGCAGTCTCAAGCTTGGCCACATCCTTCAGTCCCAGGGTCCCACATCTGTTGGTTTGGAAGGCTCACAAATCTGTAGCTAGAGTGATTTTGCTCCCAAGTTCCAGCCAATATCTCCAACTTCTTCTATATCTTTCCATCACCCTGAAGATCTTACAGACCACACATGCCGACCAGACCGATCATCATGGAGCCTAACTTGATCCTCTCTGACATTCCTGTTTCTTTTAATGAACCTCCCCCTCTCTGTGCCCACCACAAGCTGTCATAAGTTGGGGGAGGAAACCAGGTATAGTAGAAATTTCACGGGTTTCAGAATGTATAGATCTGGATTCAAATCCAGGCTCTGCCACCTACTGGCCACGTGCCATGAGATGACCCCTCAAATGTTCAACTTCTTCAGGTGTAAACTGGAAGATTGTATTGAGGAAGCAAAGAGGAAAAGTATACACAGATAGGATTGGGTAATGTATTGTCCAAACCAGAACACACTGAGATTGATAGAAGGCATTGTTAATATTTATCTCATGATCAAAGAAAAGAAAAGAGCATAAACAGAAAAAGACATGGGTTCATCCTATATATTTAGTGTTCTGAGTAGCATGTAGTGTGTCCTCAATAAATACTAGTCCCCTTTCCCTTTCTTCTGGCCATTCCGGTGTTTGCCTTCAGTGTTTTCTGAATCTGCCCTTTCATTTGCATTTCCTCCTGTCCCCAAAGCTGTCCTTAGTCTGTCACTTGGAGGATAGTAATGTTCTCTTGGTTGAGCTCCTTGCCTTCCATTTCTCCCCTCTTAAATATCCTATGTGCTCTTGTCAGATTAGTCTTCTGAAGCTCCATCTCTTAAACCATTCTCCACCTCAAGACCCTTTCATGACTTCCTATTGCCCACCTAATAAACTTAAAATTCTCCAGCATGGAGTATGAAGTCTTCCTGTATGGGGTCCAATCTGTTTTTTCAGACTTAATTCCAAGTATTGTCCTTTCTCTGTAGCAAGTTCTTGACAAATTCCCCATTTCCCTGCCTTCCCTTGGGCCTTTGCTTATGCGCTCTCACTTGACCCTTACATCCTTCCTTTCTGACTCCACTGTTGAAATCCCCTTTGTCCTTCTTGCTGACGTGCAACATCTTCCAAAAGGCCTTCCCCAGTCTGCCCAGTGAAAAGCTCTCCCTTTGCCCCCTGAACTCTACTCACAATGTCGCATGCACATCCTATATCACGGTGGGGGGGGTGCTCTGTTCTGTATTAATCAGCCTTATGTTTTAGACATCCCACAAGTAGAAGGAAGAGAGGTGGGAGGAAGCAGCAGGTACACCTGGTTTATGCTTCTGCCTCAGATAATTTGTTCATAAGAGGAGCTCAGTAAATGTTTTATGGAATAATGAAAATGAATGAATGAATGAAAGTCCCTTTTGCCCTGCCAGTAATTAAATACCACCATAGCCTCCTCGATTAGGCAAAAGTTCCTAAAAATATATGGCAATGATATTCATTTATTTTGCTTCTTTTAAGATTGGGAGATTAAAACCATCAAGTCAGTGTTTGTAAATGTCTAAAACTGCGCACAACTTTCCCCTGACTCTTCACATTGATTCGTTTAGCCTGATTTGCCCAAAAGGACAAGATAATTTGATAATTTTTTTAAAAATTGTTGGCCAAGGAAGCAAACTTGACACATGCCTACAGTGAAAGTCAGGCATCTGTTACAACTCAGGCATTGGAAAATAATTACGGTCCATCCTCTTGACTGTCTCTCTCCAAACTCTGAAATTTGTCTCTCTTTTTCCTTGCTTCTGTCCCAATTTGAGAAGCAATTGGTATGTATTCTAGGGTAATGTGGCTCTACTATCTCTTTTGGTATATTTGTTTGTGTAACTGTTTTATAGTCAGTAAGACATACAGATTCTTTTAAGAGAACATCTGTGCTCAGAATCTGTTTAAGAGGAAGCTACTTGTTTGCAAAGAGATCATTTAAAATGATGGTAACAGAGGAACTCAGTCATAATTTTCTGACTTCTGTTTTGGTATTTATCCACTTGTTTCACTTTCTAAAGTGCTCTGGCAGAGTGAAAAAAGTCACACCTGTACAATCTTACCTTAAAATGATAGATTTGGGGCTTATTCTCTGTAACTTTTTAATTCAAGAGATCATTTTCTTTACATTAAATAATTGCTCAAATAATTCTATCAACTGCTGTGAATATGTTTATCTAAGACTTTTTTCTCAGTATGAGTTTTCAAAAATGAAAATATAGGCAGTTAACTTTTGTTGAATTTGAAATGTGTGGGCCTCAGAATTTGCATAATTTTACGACAGTTATGTAGAAACTACTCAACTTAGGTGACCATTAAAAAAATTAATGGAATTACAGAAAGGTAGTGATTTCACATTCCCTCTCTAGGAACTTAAGATATCAGGGCAAGCCACCAAGCATCCTATTTCTAGAAATAACCTAACCTAAAGAAAGATCATTAACTGTCTGAATTTGTCATTGAGTTACAATTCTTGAGCAAAGATAATGGACTTCTCAGAGGTGGTGGGGGCGGGGCGGGGGGAGTCATCCCAGAACACAAGACTCTTACCTCTAGCCAGTTGTCAACCTGTCAATAAATGCTTCTTCAGGGCCTGCTGTATTCTAGGCACTGGGCTAAGTGGGGCTGGGGACAGTGGTGGCCACGGCAGGGACTGTGTGTGTAGCAGGTGTCATGACTGCCATGTCTAGTGCACTATGGCATGAGCGAGGGTCCTGACGGACAAACTGGGAGAGTACATGGAAAGGCAGAAGCATCAAACAGCCATAGGCCACCACGAAGGAGGGAAGAGCTGAGGAACAGTAAAGAGAAATCTAAGCAGTCACTTTGGGGATCCGAACCTCCTTGACTTACACAGATAAGAGAGACTCAGGGGGTTTGGGACTCAGGGGACTGTTGGAAGCTCAAAACCAAGAAAGAAACGCGTGTCACCAAAGTGATGGGTGTGGTCTGGAGAGCAGAGAAAACTAAGGTAACCTTCATCTGCCTCTTTGTGTAGGTGTGGAGCTAGCTAGTTTTGAAAAATGTGTTCTTTCCATTTTCAAGATGTCAAGTGTAAAATGCCAACTCACTCTCAATTTAAGAGTTCAATTCTTATTCCCGGGAAAAGGCAAAAGTTGCTTTTGTGGCCACATGAGACATCGCCTTGAAAGATGCCTGGCCAAGATCTTTTTGGCAGTGTTGGGTCGTACCAACACCATGGTAGAAACCCAGATTGGGGGTCAATAGGAGGAGCTGTGGTTTTCTTAACCAGAAGAAGTAGAATATGGCTCTCAGTGGGTCCTCTGGCTCTCAGTGGGTCCTGTGCCTCCAGCAGAGGGAAGGCCTGACTCCAGGAGTGCCTTTGGACTTGGTGGTAAGGCACTGTGAAGAAAGCAGCTCTGTTTCCTACAATATGAACAAAACACATAAAACTATTTGTACTTACTACAGTCACATGGGAAGACTTTTCCCTGCAAAAAGCAATTAGTCTGAAGAAACTCAAGTTACAACTGCGGCGCTGACACGAGCTTATCGCGTAATTGAGCTCCCCTTGCTTAGCTTTCTGGTTTCTCCTTCTGTGAAAGAAGCATTCTACAGCTAGTATTACCCAAGTTGGGAATCCCAGCAAAGCCTTCCCACCACCCCATTGTCAACTCTCTTCCATCTTCTCTGGGGTTCTATTACAAACAGATAAATGTAGCTCGTACAGAATTGGAAAACAAGACATTTTATCATGTAATGATGTCACTGATCACATGTCTCAAATGGCTTACGCCCCGTGACCTTGCCAACTCATCATTCTTATTTCAGCAGATGACACCATCCCCACAACCACCCTCCACAGAAAATGATCAAGCCACTGCCATTTAATTGGGGCTTTTTTCTTGACTCTCTTGTAATAATTTTATTATTTGGATGCTTCTGGTATTTAGACTTCCAGGAAAATGATCTCTGACCATAGCCAAGGAAGACTTTTCTTGGTCCGTATGGCACTTTTTCACGTGCAGCCTGCCCTGTTTACAAAGCCTCGTCATTCAGAGACAGGAAATGACATCACATCAAACTCCACATGGCACTTCATGATCTTAGTGTCTCTTTTATTTAAAGGTAATTAAAAATGTGGTTCCAAGTTCACATTAACTTCTCTTACTATTATCTAGAGTTACCATCCCATCACCTCCCTTCCTTTCCCTCAGATTAGGAGGAGATCGGCTTCTGGAAGTCTAAAATGTCAACCTCATTATGTCACTTCCAAGTTTAAAATTCTTTAATGGATTCCCAATGTCCATTGCGGTTTCCCAGTGGATGGTATGGATATTCCTAGTGGAATTTATTTTATATTTATTTATATATTATATATATTTATTTTACTTATATATTTACATAAGTAAAATATTTACTGTTTATTAGGAAAAATATATATTTATTTTATGGTTTATTAGGAAAAATATAAACATATATATGTTGAAAGATAACCTGAATCATATTAAAATTTTAACAATTTAATGGAGCAAACATCAACCTGAACCAGAAGTGGTTAGCAACACTCTACAGACAAGAGCTGGGGCAACACTTTTATAGAGAAGACATGGAAGCAAAACAAGGAGATTATTTGGCTATAGCGTAAGGAATTGCTTTATTTGGGAAAGACTCTCTGGCTGTTTATAATTGTTTGTCCTTAGGTTTCAATTTCTTAATCTTGAGACATTTATAGGCCTGGGTTTTGGTTTGCTTATATAAGCTGATAAAGCATTAGAACCAACTCAATCTAATGGCCTCCTTGTTTAATTAATTTAACGTATATTAAAGTAAAACTATAATATGTAACATGCTACATTTTAATTATTATATATTAAGACTATATTATACATTAATAAGAATAGTATATGATCATATCATTGTATTTAAATAATAATAGGTATATATCAAACCATTGATATTACTGCTTAGGATGAAAAGTAACGTAATTCAGTCAATATAGACTCCATTTAAAAAGTACTAAGTAATAGTCCCGGTTGCTCTTGGATGTGGCAAAGCTCATAAAGATGGGAGGAACTGGCTAAAATTTGAAGAATGTTGGTCAACTGGAAAAAGTTTGATTCTTCAGTATGTCTCCAGCTGTGTGTCTCCACACCCTTTATTTCAGCCACTCAGAACTATTTGTTGTTTCTTGAATATGGAGTTAACTGTTACACCTCCCATTCTCGGGTTCTAATATTTGCACGACTTGGGGAAGGTCACTTAAACTCTTCGGGCCTTAGTTTTCTCATCTGAAAAAGGAATATAAATAAGTGGCCCGACACTGACAGAAGTTTTTGAAGAAAGTGACGGATATGCTAATACTTTGTAAACTGTAGTGTATTATACAAATATAAAGGATTTTATTTTAGCTTTATATCTCCTACAGTGCATAGCAAGTACTCATTAAATATGTGTTAGGGAATAAATGAGTGCATACCACCGATGTTCAAGTTTGAAATGGCATTTATTTAATTAAGCAAGCATTCGTGGGATGGTAGTGCTTCATGCAGAAATAATGGGGAAAGGGTGTTTACCTTTAAGGAGTCAATCTAAGGGAGAAGAATAGCACTCCTCCTGCAGGTGACTGCAGTATAGGTATTATGTTAATGTTTTTATAGTACAGATGTGAGGAGCATGAAGTCAACTAGACAAGCTTCCCCAGGAGAAGTGATGCTGAAGCTGAGTCTTAATAGGATGAGGAATAGCTATCTTGGTAGATGAAGCGAAAAGAGGCTTCCTGCTGAGGGAGCATGGGCAGAACTGTAGACCAGTGCTGCCCAATGGAAGCATCACGCAAACCACAAATGGGAGCCAGATGAAACAAAAGAAGCAGGTGAATCGGTTGTAATAGCATATTTTATTTAATTCAACAAATCCTGAGTATCACTGAAAAGCTAACCAACATTTTTAAATTACTAATGAGATATTTGCATTTTTTATTTTGTACCAAGTCTTCGAGATCTGGTGTTTATTTACACTGACAGCATGCATTAATTCGAACTATTACATTCCAAGTGCTCAATAGCCGCCTGTGTCTAGTGGCTACTGTATTTGACAGCACAGGCATAAATGACAGAGGAAAAGTCTGGAATACTAAATAAACGGAGTTCTTTGATGTGCCTAGAGCACAGGCTGTATGTGAATGGCTGGTGGGAGATGAAGGAGATGCCGTCAGACACCAGAGCACGAAGGTCTTGGATGCCAGTTTCGGGGAGTCTCAGTTTAATCATGAAGGCATTCAGGAGCCTTTGGTGCCTTTGAGAGGTGTTATGTAGATCAAATTTGGGGTTTTTGAAAGATGATGCTGACAACTGTGTGAAGGATTGACTGGGGAGGCACAGTGCAAAGAACAGTGACGGTGTTTCTCAATCTGTTATGTTTCTCTGCAGTTAATGGAACTTTCATATAAGCTCGCAATTAGTAGACAGCTGTTGTCGGTTTTTAGTGTCTTATGAATTTGTGTCATTTGGGGGCCTTTATGAGAATTTTGAGGGGAAGGCGGGAGGGGAACAAAGTATATCAGTTTGTAAGAGAAAAGGCTGGGGTGTGGACACCACTGGCTAAGGCCAAGCAGCTCCTGGTGAGGAGTTCTTCGGTCAAATAGACCTTGCCCTCCACCAACTACTACAAAGTAGTACAAACGAGGAGCACCTGGGTGGCTCAGTCATTAAGCATCTGCCTTCAGCTCAGGTCATGGTCCCAGGGTCCTGGAATTGAGCCCCGCATTGGGCTCTCTGCTAGGTGGGGAGCCTGCTTCTCCCTCTCCCTCTCCCCCTGCTTGTGTTCTTGCTCTCGCTATATCTCTCTCTGTCAAATAAATAAATAAAATATTAAAAAAAAAGTAGTACAAACGGGCATCATGCCATGACTAAATGCACGTGTGCAGACCATCTGTCCTTAATGGCAAGGGATACATGTACCCTGAAATTCTAGATACTGTAGCTTTCCTTTGAGGTAAAAAGTGATTTTCCTTGGCGTCTTCTCTAAGAAGACAAAAGTCTTAAATAGTTACTTATTTTATCACCATACCTGCTTATAATTGAGTTCCTCACTTTGCTTTCCCCTTTATGGTAGTAAACAAGCTACCTGGATTTATTTTTTCTCAAGATTGCCTGCTTTCTGGGGCCCTTTCTTCTTCCCATCTGCTCTTCCACCATTTTCCACAGCTCCCTTTTGGCTCCATTGATTTCTAATTGAAAAGACAGCATACCAATAAATTTTTAGGGATTAAGGGTAGAACAAATGAACATAGAAATGTAAAATGGTATTTTACAAATTTTTATTTTACATTTAGAATTTCAAAGTAATATGCTGGCCATGCCACTGCTTTCTTAGGGTCTGGGAGCTCCCAGCCTATGCTAACCCCCTGAGCCAAATAATAGTAACTTGAATGTATATGGAATAGCCAGCAAGACTGGAGGCCGTGAGCAGAGGGAGGTGTTGATTGATGGAGGGGGTGTCCATGAGTCTCACATTTGGGGAGTGCCTGCTCCAGGCACTGTCCAACCCACTTGTCCCCAAAGCCCAGAAAGTGGCTGAAGCATGAAGTGATACTGATGACTGTCACCTCAGGGCATGGACAGTAGGGGTGACTCTGCCTGGCACTGCAGCCATCTCTGAAATCGTTTGAAACCTAAATTTTAAAAACTCCACTTTCTTAAATCTTAAAACCAGGTCCTCAGACTATATGACCATGGTTAATTCCTTTTGCTCCAATTACAGTTTAGGAAATTTGGGAATGATGGGTGACCGTTTGATGAAATAATAAAGAGGAAGGGCATATGAACCTTGTTTATGTAACTGAGGAACCACCAAGAGGTGAATAAGTGCTATTTTTTTCTCTATCATGTCCACAGTTTACCAAGGTAGTAAATCATTAGAAAAGGCTTGGGTTTTTTGTTTTTTGTGGGTTTTTGTTTGTTTGTTTGTTTGTTTGTTTGTTTGTTTTTATTTTTTTTTTTTAAGGGACCTGCATTTTGAGTTCGGTGCTTCTGGGAATCTAGGTCTGGCATCTGTCCATGGTGCTTGAGCACCAATGAGGATGTTCTGAAAACTACAAAATCCCCCTCCCAAATAAAACGTACCTATACGCAAACAGTGAATCATGGAACACTACATCAAAAACTAATGATGTAATGTATGGTGCTTAACATAACATAATAAAATAAAATTTTAAAAAAACACACCTCTGCGCAGCCTCGGGGTTGGGGATGGCAGGTGGGGAGTGAGCAAGGACCACATTACCAGAAGGAGAGGAAAAGCTGAACTATGACAGGTTTTCCCACTGTTAAGGTAAAACACTAGGCAAGTTGCCTTTTCCAAAGTTAAGAGATTTCTTTTCATGATCTCTTCACACAATGTGCTCACTCATAAAAGAAGAAAAAGTAATTACGCTCTGGAAAACTGCATGAGGTCAACTCCTGTTGCTTTTGTGAATTGTCTTCTCTCAGAGGTCAATTAAAGTGATTAATAGTAATAAGATGAGTATCCCTACAGGGGTTTCCCAAAGACAAGAGAAATTTCTTGCGATTGCCCCACCTGGTTGGGAGCATCAGATGCCTATCAGGCTTTTTGTCTCAAAAGAGAAGGAAATTTTGATGGAGCACTGTCTAGGTTTTGTCTTTACATGGAAAAAAATAATAATAATTTCTGGAGAAATAAAGTAGGAAGGGAAAAAAAAATCTATCCAGCCAGTGTCACCTAGCTAGATCCTCTTTTTCTTAACCTAGATTTTCCAAATGTTCTTTTGGGAATGAAGTGAATGAGGATTCCACAGACAGGTCCTGATTGAGATCCTTTTATCAGGGGAGATGGGATACAGATTAGATTTAAGAACCCAATCTAACAGCATTGATAACAAGATGGAACAGAAATACTTAGACTTTCATTTAGAACGCAGCCTTTCACAACTGGTGGTAAATATTCTATGATGCGTAACATGAGGAAAAACCAGTTGGGAGATGAGGATGAAATGAACTTTAGTCAGATTGGCTGAGGATGTGACAAATGATTATTCTGTGCTGAGCTCAAATGCATTTCCCTTCCTGGAAAGGGAAAAAACAAAAAACAAACAAACAAACAAAACGAGTTATTACTTCATAGCCCCGTATGCATGCATTCATTCATCAGTCATTAATTAACTACTAAATGTTAGGTGGAGGGTGTCAGGGGTTTAGAAATGAATAATATATGATGCTGACTTAGGGTGCTGAAATTCTAGTGGCAGAAGTGGGTTAGGGAATGATTACATCCAGGGTGAGGGGGTAGGATGTATATGAGGTGCCGCGGACCCCCAGAAGACAGGCTTTTCCTCGAATGGAATGCTGTGAGGTCGTTATTCCATACAAGAGTTTTCTTTTTAATAGAATTTAGTGTTTTCTTCCATCATTGAAGGTGTCCATCAGGGCACATGTTACATGTACCTGTTTCTCCTTTGTTGGAAGAAGAGGAAAAATCTGTAATTTGTTTGAATACTTTTGCATTCAGCTTTGCATGTGGTTAGATTTTATAAAATTGTGGCAGGGAAAATATGTGGGAAATGTACATCATCTACAGTATTTTTCTGATTTGAAGCTAAGCCTGTACATGAGAAAGGAAATGTATCAAATCAGCTCCTGGAATGGAGAACAGTGGCCATTTTCTGCTACATACCTCCCCCAGGCTCTGCATTTTACTCTCCCCGCCCCCAGTACATTTTTATGTTCTTCTAACCAGTAAGCCCAAAAAGAAGTGTGACGTTTTCCCTGATGAGGATATTTTGGTTTACTCGATCCTGGGAAGCCTCTGTGGGTTTGACAGGTTGTGCCAGTTCTCAGGAGTAGAGCACGTATGGCTGGTGCCCCTCCTGGTGACCTTCGCGGCCATCTGGGCCGGGCCTGCTTCTGCCCGCTTAGCCCAGCAGGGCAGGGCCTCTGCCGGGAACTTGCAGATGCTTCGCTCAGACCCCGCTTCCATGACTCAGACCATCTGTTGGTAATTTGTCGTTATTCTGGAGGAAGGGTTTTTGCAAAGGCCTCCATCTCTGGAGTCCCTCCATGAGGTGCACTATCTGACCAGTTTTCTGACACCAGCTACCCATCTGGGCCAGACCCCAGCACTGAGTCAAGCTGCCATGAATGCAATGATAATGTTCTTTGCACTTTAGAGAGCTTCGCACCAAGTTCCTGCCCCCTCTTGAGTGAGTTACGCTCTTTGTGGGACTTGTTTGAAGTTCAGCCAAGTTGGCAGCCATGGGGTTCCATTTTTACAAGCTCTAGCAGCAGTAGGCTGCGGTCCTTTGTGTCACCGGGCCATCTGCTCCACTTTTTCCCCTCTCCAAAGCAACACGAGCTACCTAAACCAAAAATGCACCCCCCCTTAAAACACATTTGCGTCAAGTCAACCTAAATGACTGTTTTGTCTCTTCGAAGCCACATTCCTTTCTCATATCTCCTTAAGAATTTTATTTTCTCCAAAAACTTAGACAATAGTAATTATGACTATATATTAATTTTTTCTACATACCAGGCACTGTGCTATGTTTTATGTTCTCATAATTCCATTTTATCTGCCCAAAAACCCAATGAAAGAGACACCATTCCTATCCCTGGTTTTGTCTAGAAGGAAATTGGAGCTCAGACAAGTAAATTACCCATGACCATGCCACTGGTAAGTGATGAAACCTAAGTCTAAAGCCCACTGACGGACTTCTTAGTGCAAGACTTTAACTTTTTTTGTGTCCTTCCCCCATCTTGATAATAATTATCCAATGCTTTGAGTTTCAGTGCTTGTGACTGAGGTCTCAAAAATAGCATCACACATCCCTTGACAATTCCCATTCACCCACCAAAAAAAATATTTATGGAGAATCTACTGTGTGCCATGCACTATGCTGAGCCCTGAGTAGCCAATTATGAAGAAGCCTTATTTCATGGAGCTTATAATATAGTTGGGGCTACATTTATTTATTTCACAAACCTTTATAACCAACAGCGTATAGTCACTGTGCTAGGGGCTGGGGCTATAATGTCAAAAACAATACTGTGCCTTAACTGTGTTACACTAGTGGTTCATCTTTCCAGTATGTCAGGATTCTCAGGAGTCACAGTTCCAAGATTAGGAATCAGAAGAGCTGGATACCAGCACCAATGTTTAATGTGTGTGTCCTGGCCAAATCTTTGAACTTATCTCTCCCTTGGTTTCTTCATCTATTGAACAGATACCATATAAATTTACCTCCAGCTCCGGAAAAGTCATTTCTACTCTAACTGAACTTGACTTTGAAAGAAGGTTAGGGTTTAGAACTATGGGGAAAGAGAAAAGAAATAAATCTCAGTTCATAAGAAAAGCAGGAAAAACTTCAAGAATTATATTAAACAGAAAACTTGTGGCTTCAAGTAACAGAAAACATGACCAGTGACTTTAAAAATTAGGAATTTATTTTCTCACATAAAAAGAAGGCAAAGGGTAAGTGTCTCTGGTGTTATTTCAGTTGCTTGATAATGCCCCCAAGGACCTAGTTTCTTTCTAGGTTTCCAATCTGCCACCCTTAGGATGGTGGCCTTTTATCCTCAAAGTTACTGCCTTGTGGTTACAAGATGGTTCCCCTTGTTCCCAGAATTATTTTCTTATAGTGATATCCAAAGCAAAAAGGAAGCCATAAGAGAAAAAGCCTTTCTCTCTACTGTGGCATTTTTGTTGTTGTCGTTTCTGTTGGTTTTTTTCACCCTGGAAAAGGAGTCATCCTTTTCTTTTTATGTCATTGGCTAGGACTCGGTAACACGTCAAGCCCTGAACTAATCATAATTAATCCTGGAGCTGAAGGTGGGGCCAGCTACAATATCTGAGTCGTTTTATAAGGAATAAAGGCTGTCTGTCATAGAGAGTTGGGTGGAAGCCGACACTCTAGCAGTGGTTCTTTAGCCCTAGAAAAGCCAAGAACACTTAAAGAAACTGCCACAAGTGGGAATCCTCAAGGTGATGCGAGGAAAGATCGACCCTAAAGAAAAACTTCTGTTGTCCGAAAAGATCTTACGTTACCAGAGGAAAGAGTCCTTAGAAGGGAAAGGGAGGGGATAACATTTCCACTAAGAGACATGAACTCCTCATGACAGGCTTGTATTTGGAATCGAGAAGGACCAGTGACAACGTCCCTTTCATCTTAAATTTGGACACTGTAGACGTAATTAACAAGGCAGATTGACATTCAGTGTGGCAGCCTGAAGGAAACTTGATCTTCCAAAAGTTTTTATTGAACTGGGCACTAAGATACAAAGATGAACAAAATGCAGCCCACTCACAGGCAAAAAATTATGTAGTCTTACACATTTTCAATTGAAATGGTAATACAATGAATGCTTTACTAGAGGTATACACACAATACAGTTGGAACACTGAGAAGAGACTTGCCAATTCTTGGAATGGGACAAATGAGGATGTGGGGAGGATGTAGAATGGAAATGACATTTGAGCTGAACTCTGAAGGGAAAAAAAAGAGGCATCCAGAGTTGAAACACAGGAGAAGGGCAATCTAGTCCAAGGGAATTATAACAGAAGTTAAAGTCCCCTGGATGTTTTTTAGCAGATATTTAATATTAACACTCTCAGGACCCAAGGAACCAACAATGCTTACACTCACTACTTCGAAAACCTGTGCTCTTTTTCTTTGTTGAGATAGACTGTGGTTGTAGCCTCAGAATGTTGAGGTTGTGGATGCTTATCTATGGCTGCTTGCTGATGAGCTGAGACGCCACTTTGGCAGGGACAGGAGGAATGAATGGAGGAAGGACCATGTGTTCAACTCCCCACCTCTGTTACCATGTGATCTTGTTTCCCTCACATCTTTCCACTTCCACATCCATATTTATGAGCCCATCTTACCCAGTAAACTTCACCTCCTTAACAGTGGGGTGTGTGTCCTTACATCTTTGTCTTTCATTTGCTCTAGCACAAGACCTGACATGCTACCAATGTTCAAAACATGGATGTTGAACAAATGGATGATTGAATAAATGATGGGAGAAGTTGGCCAACAGTGACCTATATGTTTGGCCATGTAGGCAACTGGAACTTATCAAGTACTCTCTTAGCTTCACTCTATTAACCATATCTGGCTCAGGATGTTTTACCTGAGTAGAACTTGTAAAATGTGTCAGTAGGTGGGGGATAAAGGCAGGACTCCCTATATTTAGGTATGTCTAACATATGAGGGTCTGATGGAACTGAGCTACTACCTAAGCCCACTTACAATGGGCAAAGAGATGAAATGCACAAGGAGCAAACATTTATTCAAACTACTCATGAAAAGAATCCTGATGTAGGGGGTGAAATGATAGACTCTAGGCACCCTCATGGGTTTGAATGTCAGCTGTACTGCTTCCTGGTTGTATTACTTTGGGCAAATCACTTAATCCCTCTGTGCCTCAGCTTTCTCACCTACAAAATAGGAATGGAAATAGTAACCACCTCAGAGGTTGTTGTGAGGATTAAATGAATATGTGTGTGTTGTTTTATATTACTATGTGCCTGGCAAATAGTGAATACTCTACAAGTGTCAACTACTTGAGCTTCAAAACAACCCTAGGAAATAAATAGTACTTTCACACTGAAAGCTTAGAGAAATTAAATGAGGATCAGGATCTCCTAGGTCACATAGGTAGCAAGTGACAGAATCAGGATTGAAATTTAGATCTGACACTACAACCCCTGTTGTAAGAAATTTGAATGACCACAAATAGATAGCTAGTAGCAATCTATGGACCTTAATAAGGCTAGATAAGAGCTCAGGTTTCCATTAAGATTTTTTTCTTTAACAAACCTGGTATTTCTGCATAAAACACATAAACCACAGACACCACTTTCTCCCTGGGATCATGAAATTATGGAATCACAGATTTGAGCCATCAGTCATGGCTCCTCACCTCTGGACCAACAGCTGGTAGACATTTCCTAACACTTAAAACTATCTGGGGTAAAGGAGCATGTTTTTTTAAATTTCCAATCTTGTATGAAGCCAAATTTTTATAAAATACAATAAAAAATTGATTACTAGAAAAAGAAAACAAAAAACAAACATTCAAACCCCAAATCTTGCATTACGTTCAATGGGCAAATTGCTTTAGAAGTTTCTAGATGGTTATTCTCAATTTCCGTACTTATCTTTTCATGGATCTGTACCAACAGCAGTCACTTGTCCATAGACCACACTCTGGGTATCTTGACTGAAAGGACTTCCATGAAGAGTTAGTTACCCCTGAAGCAGAAATCTTACACATTCCTATTCGCTCTTCCTTATAAGGAAGTTACTCAGATGTCTATAGATTTTCCTATACAAACATTGACCTAATGTTTGCAAAGCCCCCTGGAGAACTTCAATCCATCCTCAGAGGGTATTGGAAGAATGCTCTAAAGAAAATTAAAAACAAACAAACAAATAAAAAAAATCACAGCCTCTGCAGTTGATGTTTTCCTGGGCACAAGGAAGATATTAAAGTCACTTTTAACAAAGGGTGGAGAGAACTCCTGAAAGACAGACCCTGGGCATACTTCAGAAACAGTATTTTAGCACAGAACTAGTCCACATGCCCAAAGGGAATCCCCAGACCTCATGAATGAGACGAAGCCATTTTAGAGTCATATGGAGCCTTTTTACCCCTTAGCCTATATTTCTTGCTCAAACTAAACTTTCCTGACAACTTTTCCGTCAGATCCAAACTCCTATTTGGACTGTCACCATCTTCCCACTTCTGGGGTGGGGCATTAAAAGACAGAAAGAAAGGAGCCAGGCAAAGAGAATTTATTACTGTGCAGCCCTGCTGTTACATCTCCTATCAAAGCTCCACTTTACATTTCATTTCCTTTTATTTTTGTTCAGCAAACATTTCCACTGTGCTGGTTGTGTGTTGGGTACTATTTGAACTCCGCTAATCCGGCCGTGATCGTATAGTGGTTAGTACTCTGCGTTGTGAACTCCGCTAATCCTCATGATGACCCTGTGAGATAGGTTCTATTGTTCTCCCCATTTTATAGATGAGGAAACAAAAGTACAGAGCATTTAAGCAATATCCCAAGGTCATACAGCTGGGCTTTTATCTGTGTCAACATATTTATTTTCTCCTCTGGGGTAAAAAGGAAAAGTAGAGAGAAGGGCTTAGGTTGAACAAGAGTAATAGCAGTCTGAGGAGAACAGAGAATTCTCAAGAATTCCCGCGTAAGAAAGCATCCAAATCTCAGAAATAACAAAAGGGGATTCGAACCACAGTAAGGGAAGACAAGTTTGAGTGGTAGGATTGGTACATAATATGAGAAAAGAAAACCAAAATCACATATATATCATAACAAACTCACATCAAAGGACATAATAATACATTTGTAACAATAACTATAAAGATAAAGTTGCAGTACTTTTTTAAATCTCTTCTATAGGGTGGCTTATATATGTACCTTTGTTCAATATTCCACAACCCTAAGAGAAAGACAGTATTACCCCCATTTTTCAGATGAAAAAGTTAAAGCTACAAGGAGTTATAAAGACTTGCCCAGAGTCGTACAGCTACTGATTGGCAGAGCCAAAATTTCCTATCGAGTTCTATCTTGACTCCAAATCATAGGCCATTTTTACTTGACATACAATCAAAGTTAGTGACCCCATGACATGGAGGAATGGATTAAGAGAACTCTAAATCTGTGTGCTAAGTCAATATGTGTCCAAGAAGTCAGATCTATGGCACCTACAGATAAAACTAAACTAGTTATTTGTTGTTTTCAATTGGGAAAACCCAAGAAAGGTAAATCTAGCCACCCATTAACTAGATACAGAACACTTCCATTTCATGCAAGTGGTAATGTCATATGCACCTTGCAAGAGGAATATGTGTGACATGATGGCTGAGACTATGACCTTACTGAAACTCCTGGGGTATCTGTCTCTCTTAGACCAGGTTGTGTGTGGTCTGTGGAAGACATAATGTTACTGAGCCTGACTCTTATCTGATGCCCTGGAATGGATGACCCACTAGGGTTATTGGGTTCTGCCAACATTATTTCCATCCTAGATCTACATAAAGTTCGTTGGCAGACAGAATTGGTTCCTGAGACCAGACCGGAGGGTGTTTTTATTACTCCACAGGGCTTGTATCAATTCATACCCTTCCTTTTACAATGAGCTTGGGTCCAGCTTCTTTTCAGCTCTTGATAACAATCAGTTGATTGTGTGGCAACAGTTGCAGTTGCATATGTTGACGCTAAGCCTTATTGAGTGCAGAATTGGAATTCTATCTAGGATATTCACAGTTTATCTAAAGCATTTCAAGAAGATAATAAAAGCCAAATAATTCCAGGATGGGTCAGAAAGAGTGCTATTCTTGGAATGCCAAGTGAAATTGTGAAAATAGCATTGGTAGGAGTTCCAAAAAAATAAATAAATAAAAGGAAGCCCATGCATTCTTGGACTTGGCAAGGTACTTCCCCATAATTACATACTTGCTTGGAACCCTAGTCTTATCTCTCTTTGACTGACCTCCCAGTTAAAAATAACCAGATAAAGTATCCTAGATTCCAAAATGCCAGGAATCTTTGGACCAGGTGAAGTCTCATCTTTCCAGATATCTGATGTTGTCACCCAAGATGAACCTGTACATTTTATTTGGTAAAACAGTGGTAACAGGGGTATTGTTAAAGTATGGATATAAGACTTGATATAAGTATGGAGGAAGGAGACTTTCTGTACTTAAGAGGAGAAATTATTCAATATTGCCAGCTGACTGTGGTTCAGAAGTATTGCCCTAGACCACTGCCTTACTGTTACTGAGAATGCAATAAAAAAGAAATGCCCCCGAGTGTGGAGGGAAAGTGGGATTTAATAGATGGAGATTTTCTGGAAAGAATTGAGGTTAAAGGAGAATAAAACAGCAACAGGCATTTATCATGGATGCTTGCCAGGCTCATCTGTGACTGGATGTCCATTCGGTTTGAACCAGAAAGTATACTCTGTGCACACAACAGGCATTATCAAGCTTCCCCCTCTATGGGGCTGTGTGCATGTGGCACTCATATCTCAGCTCTCCCTTCCTGCTCTCAACACAGACACAGCTAATCAATCACAACGCTCTTCTCTACCGTACCAGGATTTGGCATCAAAATCCTTCCCACCCTAGTGCTCTGGAGATCCTCCCAAGCCACGACAATTGGCACATGCATTGAAACCTCTTTGCTTTCTCTGCTCCGCGCTGGGAATGCAAAGATGAATAAAACAGCATCTGACCTCAAACAGTTCTCAGACTATTGAGGGAAACAGACCTAGCAACAGTGGCTTACAAAATTGCAAGATGAAATAGCAAGATTATATATTCAGTGGTGTGGGAACGCAGAAGGAAGGGTAGCTGTCTATTCCTGAAGGAGTGCTTCCTGGAGGAAATGAATATAAATGAGGTTAGGAGGAGAGAATTCACTTCTCAGTCAAGGTGGGATAGGCCTGGGAGCTCTAAATAGCAAGGCCTATGAAGACGTTTTCTCAGCCTAGGGTCTGAGTGGCAGAATAGCAAGGAGTGGGAGTGGGAGGCAGGCCTCGGGTCAGGAGCTGCCCCGCCTTGATCGCCAGGTAAGAACTTAAGGATTTTTTTTTTTTTTTGATTGAAAAACTCCCAGTCAGGCATGTGGATTCCTTGAGGGAATCATTATTACAATGACCCCATGAATCCCCCATACACTGGGTAGCCTCTGAACACCTGGTAAATGCTTCACATAGGTGTATACTCTTATGATGTCACTGCTAAAAACTCACAATGTACTTGGAGCAGAAGATTCAGGAAAAAAAAGACTCTCCCCCTCAACAGTTTAACCTGAAGTGCCACAAACAAAACACTGTGGGCTTAAAGGTACCAGATGGACAATTGATTTAACTGTGAAAATTCCCGTACAAGCTGGGAAAAGGTGGGGAGTTTGGAAGAGTCCTGGCATCTGAACATGTACTCAGGGGCTTTTATGATCTGTTACATAATCAGGTTACTTCTTTTTTTGAAAAATGTATAAATTCAGTTTGGGTTCACAAGCTCATAGCTTGTGTCACCACTATAGCCTTTTCCTGACAATCCAGAGCCCTTGAATTTAGGTTCCAACTCTGAGAAGTCATTATATTTAAATAAATACTCAACAAAGGAAATATGCTTAGCCATTAATCTGACTAATAGGTCAACTTTGAAAGAAGAAACAGATATACAATGGAGTATTACTCAACCATTTACATTGACATGGATAGAACTGCTGGAGGGTGTTATGCTAAGTGAAATAAGTCAATCAGAGAAAGACAATTATCATGTGGTTGCACTCACATGTGGAATCTAAGAAACAGCACAGAGGATCATAGAGGAAGGGAGGGAAAACTGAATGGGAAGAAATCAGAGAGGGAAAAACACGATGAGAGACTCTTGACTCTGGGAAACAAACTGAGGGCTGCTGGAGGGGAGGTGGGTGTGGGGATGGGGTAACTGGGTGATGGGCATTAAGGAGGGCATATGATGTGATGAGCATTGGGTGTTATACGCAACTGATGAATCATTGAACATTACATCTGAAACTAATGATGTACTATATGTTGGCTAATTGAATTTAAATTTTAAAAAAAGAAGAAACAGTTGGTAACATTGTTATCACTAAATTAGCATCATTAAGGATCAGTGACCATTATCGCTTTTAGTTTGGGGGTAGCACCTCTCAAAGCCCAGGTAATAAACAAAGCTTCTGGATTTATTCTTCAAAATATTGAACATTAGCCAGTCCTCATTCCCCAAGTTAATATTATAATAATCTCTTACATTTGTATAGGATAGTTGGCGAATCACTTTCTCTCACCTACATTATATCATTTGGTGTTCACAATAACCATTCGATGTAGATGGAAAAGTATTATTAAACCTATTTTAGTGGTAAGTATTGCCATTATGCAGGATATGGATTTATTTTTTTAATAGATACCCAAAAGAAAGAAGAAGGAAGGAAGGAAGGAAGGAAGGAAGGAAGGAAGGAAAGAAAAGAAAAGAAAAGAAAAGAAAAAAGAAGGAAAAGAAAAGAGAAAAGAAAAGGAAGGAAGGAAGAAAAGCCAAATACCTATACAAACAGAATAAAACAGAAGACTGAATAATTATCTATAGTGAGAATTTGGGGACAATTAATTGTTTCAGTGCTTTCCTATCCCATTCCAGTTAAGTCATAGAAGGGTTACCCAGGTTTATGAGAGTCCTGTAATACCTTTCAAGGTGAGTTGGCACCCCAAAGATGAACCAAGGGAACCTAATAACAGACTGGGTCCCATGGCAACCAGGCGGCATGCAATTTGAGGAATTATCCCAATTTGAAACATTGCTATTAATAGCACATGTTCATAAGTACAAAATGTACCGGAAAGCATGAAGAATGAAGTCAAATTTGTAAGACATTGAAGAAAAGGGAAGGAGGTTAAAATGAACAAGACCAGGAAGAAGAAACGGAAGAGGCTCTAGTTGCCGGGGAGAGGTGAAGTAGTGGGCGTGTAATTAGTCTGATCCACCAAATGAGAGAGATTGCAGGAATTATTGTCTATTCTTTTTCTAGACAGCATTTTGATATATGCAGCAGCAAAGTGTACTGAAATGGCATCTATTTATACAGAAGTAGTAAAAAAAAAAAAATGAACACAGCTTCTACAGAAGATTTTCAGTGTGTAGAGTTTCATGGTGATTTGATTTTTCCCCCTAAGGGCTCTGCCCTAAATTTACTGCTTCTTTCATTTTATTGATGCTATAATGGAATTTGATACACTCTAATTCAGAAACTAAAATGCTTATTCATTTCATATGTCAGTAGAAAACCCAATCAAGAATAAATATTGCCCCTCCCAAAGCTACAATCCTACAGAATGATAATTGCTTTAAAAAAGAATAAACAAGTTTGAGATGAGGGTGCTCTTCTTTGCTACCAGCCAATGAAGGAGTTTTTGAAATGGAGCTCTTCATCCATATTTTTCCTATAGAATTGTTTGGATGACTCTATCCTGCAAGGAAGAACACTGGGAGGCTGGTAAACTTTGCCCCCATTTATTGATCACTTTGCACGGGTGCTTGCAAATGTCCTCTGTAATCCTTATGGCTGTGTAGTCAATAAACAACTTCAGCAGAGGTATTTTATGGGGCAGTCTAGCCTAACAGCTAGAAGCATAGGCTTTCAGAAATATGAGTCTGTGTTCAAGTCAAAAAGAACATGGTTTAAGTCCTAGCTTCTGCTTACTAACTGACTAACAGGTTAGTTACTGAACCCTTCTAAGTGTCTTTTCATTTACTCTTAGAGTTCATTGGGAATTCAGATGATCCATTTGAGTGCCACACATACTAGCACTTAGTACATGTTTGTTTAAAAAATGATTTGTCGATGTTTGTGTGTATGACATTCATAAAGCAATAGCCAACATTTACTGAGCACCTTATATACCATGCACTGTTCTATGTGTTTTACATATCAGAATTTGTAATCCTTCCAACAATTCCATGAGGAAATGCAGAAGCTTCAGCCACTTTGAGAATTAATAAACCACAAAACTAGAGGCAACAGTGTTCACACAAGACCATCCTCTCTTTTGATACCATTTGCAAGTTCACAGGGTCTCAAAACCATCCTCAGGTTCAAAAATCTGCTAAAAGGGCTCACAGAACTCACTGAATATTGTCATATTGATGATTGTGGTTTTTTACAAGAATCGAGATTAAAGTAAGCCAAAGGAATAAGCATATAGAGCAGAGTCCAGACAGATCCAAAGAATGGAGTTTCGAGGTGTCCTCCCCCCATGGACCTACGGATGGCACCAGTTCCCCTCTGTGAGGATGGATGACACGCATGCCTGAAATCTTCATCAACCAGGGACGTTCACCTGAGCCTCTGGTGTCCAGAGTTTGCACTGGGGCTCGCTCACTCACTGCTATGTGCCATCACATGGCTAACCTGTAGTCTCCAGGTCTTTGTGGAGGCAGAACTGCTACCATGTGGCCCAAAACCCCCATCATAAAATCACATTGTTCGGCTGTTTGATGGCTAAAACTCCTGGGCAGAGGACGCTCCTGTCTGGCAGGTTATTCCAGGGGTGTGGGGAGCAGCCCCTAATAGTTGAGAGCAAAGGCCAGACCTCTCTTTGAGTAGGTTAAGTCTTCACTACTAGCGTTCCCATTTTATAGATGAAGCAAATGAAATGCAGAGAGGTTAAGAAACTTGCCTAAGAACTCCTACCTAGGTGGGAAGCAAGAGAGCCAGGGTTCAGATCCAGGCAGTCTTTCTCTAGGATCTGTAAACATCCTGCTTTGCTACCCACAGATATGTTCATTGACTCTCCTGGGATCATACTGCTGATAAATGGTAGGACCTAATTTTGAATGAGGGTGGATCTGATTCAAGAGTTCTTGGTTTTTCTGTGTTCCTCTGTCTTTCCCTTGCAGAAACACAAGAGGCCCACTGACCACTGTCTAAAGGGCTCTTGCTTCTTACACCCCTGAAATAAATGAAGTTGTTAATAACCCTCACTGAGTTCTCCCTCTGGCACAATCACCCATGCTGAGCATCAGTGTCTGTCTCAAAAGGAAAATGTTCCTTTGTGATCTCCTGGGAGTGACTATTAAGAGTCAATGGAGTTTTTATGAGCCTTGAAAATAATATTATCTATGAAGCTAATGGTTCTGTATTATTTCTTCACGGGGGAAAAAAAAAGTGCTACTAGGACTTACCAATATATGCATGCAGGTTTAAAGCGAAGTCTTTACGAAGGAAGACTTAGAGTCACTTGTTTGCATATAGTACGTCACAATGGCACACATAAGAGACATCTCTCCTTACATATTCTTGAAGGCACAGTTTCGTGTCTTGGGCAGCTGTCTCCAGTACCCTGAAATTTAAGATGTAATTACAGATACAGGTTACAACTTGTTCCTTTAAAAACCCGATCTTTGTTGTTTGTCAAGCCTGAATGGTTCTGAGGGGAGAAGTGGGAAGAGATCCGCACCTCCCCCCACACGACCCTCCAGGAGAGCTTTTCTGAGTAACCACTGCAAACAGAATGATCATTGAGGAAAACCAAAGGGGTGGCATCTCCCACCCACGGATCTTGCCGGTGTCCGAGGAATCAAGCTGTGTGAGTTCAGTCAACTGAACCTGAATCGAGGCAAAAAATAAGCGTATCCTTCCACATCCTACAGTCCCCTTCCGTTAGTTGAATGCCTCGTTAATCAGAATCTCCCAGAATAAGGTTTAAGCAACTATATATATACACATATACATATATGTATATATATGTATATACATATATTTTTAAGTTCCACAGAGATTCCGAAGCACAGCAAATGTCAAGAATGTAATAGACCTGAAATTATGCCACCATTGAAAAACTGAAATTTGTGAAATGTGTGCAACAGGACAACCTATCATCTATACTCATTTCAGCATCCACATTCATTCCCTTTAAGGGAAATGAGATGACCAACCCCCGCATATTTAATTTTGGCTTATAAGAGGGGTTGATAGTATTAATTGAAAGTTAAGCACATAATTAGATAATATACATATGTTTAAAATTAGGGCACATTTACCACAAAGTAATTTAATTACCATTTCTAAATACATTGCAGTTTTTGAAGTGTTTTCACACCGTATGTTAATGACCACAACTGAGGGAAATCATGAAGCCACTTCCCAGTATGGAGATGTCCTTTGATGAGTGGCATTTCTTCTACAGGGACAAATGGTCGGTTTGAAGCCATTTCCTATCACGCTGACAGAATAATCAGTTACTAAGTATTTTTTGGCACCAATGGGATATGCAGGCTGGGTTTCAACTTTTTCTCGGTTGTGAGAATGAAACCAGGAAGGGTTACTGAAGCTCACGTGGATGCAGTAGGAGGATACGTGGTAACCTACCCTTCCCTGTAAGGGAAGACGTGAAACCACCTCACAGAGAAGTGAACATGGGTCATTGTTATAGCCAACCCTGAACAGAAGCGCCTTTCATCTGACAGTAGTTCTGGAAACCCGACAGCAGCTCTAATAGCCTCCCAAGTTCAATACTCAGCCCTTCTATAACTGCCTCTCTGTCTACCAGCTTGGACTTCCTCTTCCACGACGACAGCATGGTTTCTGCTGTTGTTACAAACTGCCTTTCATAGTTTCTAGGATCTCATGGCTTCTGCTTCCTGCCTTGAATCCTGTGTCTTTTGCTTCAGCCCACCCTACTGTTTGTTAATGCTCTTTATGTGTCTGCCATTTAAAGCCGGGGCCGGTGGTCATGATCCCATATGATGCAGCTCCGTTGGGCATATATTGCAACAGGCAGGTCACCCTCAGGGCCACTGCCTGCCTATAGTAGGCTGTCTTTGATCAAGCACTGGCTCCTTGTCCAACTGG
Organism: Eumetopias jubatus; assembly: GCF_037043125.1. Lineage (NCBI taxonomy): Eukaryota > Metazoa > Chordata > Mammalia > Carnivora > Otariidae > Eumetopias > Eumetopias jubatus. Next base: position 22,686,208 of record NW_028274812.1, on the reverse strand, counting down.
CTTCAACCAGGAAAGTCAAGTCATGGGATAGACAGCATGACAAGCCATGCATAAGAAATCCCTTAGCAAAAGGAAAGTGAGTGTGGCAGGCACCATGGGGCTTCTCAGAGAGCACTGTGGCCTGTCCAAAACAAGGTGAGCCATACCAGTTACCCTGCCAGTTGAACCCCAGACCTTGTCCCCTTTCTGGCCCAGCTCTCTGTGTGCCTTATGCACAGGCCCTGGGCTTTTGTCATTCTTTTCCACCAATGGGATCACCTGTGTCTTCTTTTCCATCAAGGTTGGCTCTGGAATAGGAAGCAGCTCCTTATATTCCTCCCTGAAATAACTCAATGGTTTTTTCTGTTTTAAATGTTTTCTTGCTAATTACCATGGTTTGAGGAGGGGCTAACTAACATGTCAAACATTGGGGAAGTTATAAATCTCAAAGGCATTCTGTGAGTCAGTTTATTTTGAAATGTAAAAAAAAAAAAAAGCAAAAAACAAATTTTGACAGATAATATGTCTATGTCTTAATCTCCAGAACCTGTGAATATTACCTAGCATGGCAAAAGAGTGGTTATTAACTTATGCGGCAGGAAGATGTGATTGCTTAAGGATCTGGGAAGGAGGGGTTTCTCTTGGGTCACCAGGGTCCATCTATGAGGAAGTTGGTGGGAGAAGAGGCAGACATGCTGAACAGGAGAAAGGCAGCATAACTAGAGGGCCAGGGACTGCAGTAACGCAGCCCCAAGCCAAGGAATGCCACCAGCTTCTAGGTGCTGGAAGAGGCAGGGAAGGAGGCTGCTCTGGAGCCTTTGGAGGGACTGCCTCCCCAGCCAACTTTAATTTCAGATTTTAAGCCTTCGGCGCTGTGAAAGAATAAATTCTCCTCGCTTTAAACCACCCATTTTATGGTAATCTTTATAGAAACCTTAAATGTTCCATGGAAGTTTCCAGAGTTCTTGTCTTGAGAACCAGCCTATCATATACTCTTTTTTTGCAAATGAGGGTGGATTTTGGCCTGAGGCAGGTTCAGGATAACCCTGTGGCAAGCCTTCCAGAGGTGGCCAAAGGGCCAGCCAGCTCTGTGAGTGGAACTGCTCTGCGCATGCGACAGGTGCTTCATACTGTGTTGAATGGGTGCATGAATTCCCCAGATGAAGTCCTCCTAAACGGTTTTTTGTTTTTTTGTTTTTTTTTAATTTTCTGGTTCTATGCACCCAAATGACCCCTCTGGCCCCAGATCACCCTGCATTTTAAAGCTGCAGCTTTTCAGGCCCTTTTTTATCCCCCTCCTGGGCCCGTCCCCGGCCTTTTGTAGTTCTTTCCACTGTTCTTCCTTCCACCACCTACATACACACTCTGGGTAAGAAAGGCAGGCGGCCCTCCCTCTTGTTGCCTTTAAATGAAGCAAACTGTTGTTTCTGAAATAAACCCCATTACAGCTTCTTTCCATTTTTGTTCTCCCTCCCTGCAACTCTAAAGCTTAATCAAACTCCATCCCCACAGACAGAACTTTCTCCTCTTTGGAACTTTCACGCCACCTTATCCCTTTTCTGTATCACTTATTGATCTCTTGAAAACCAGATATTTACATGTATGCCTCCCCTTCTGGGGCAGACTTAAGAGTGCTCTACTGTTGGGTTCATCCTTATCTCAAAGCATAGTCCAGGAAGGCAACAAATACCGGATCACTGAATAGGTAGAAAATGGGGGGAAATGGGGAGGTTCAACGAGAGTAGAGAAATTTTGTGATAAAATCCCTAATGTGCTAGGAAGTTATAAGGTAAATGGAATTACTTTGAAGCAACATTGAAGGCCCAGTTGAAATGGTAGTAGACTAGTCTGAACTTCTATGGGTAAAATCAAAATGTTTAGATGAATCTACATTTGCTTTCTTAGTTTGTTTGTTTTTTCTCTATAACGAATTGCCAGAAACTTAGCAGCTTAAAACCACATACATTCATCATCCCACAGTTTCTGTAGGTCAGGAGTCCAAACATGGCTTAGCTGGGTCGTTTGCTTTAGGGCCTCTTGCAGGGTGCTGTGAATGCATCAGCCAGGGCTCAGTGGGGAAGGATCTCCTTCTAAGCTCATGTGGCTGTTGGCAGGATTCAGTTTTTTCAGGGCTGTTGGACTCAGGGCCTCAGTTTCTAACTGGCTCTTAGCCAGAGGAGACCCCCTCAGCTCTTGCCATGTGGGCCTCCCCAACATCGCTACTTGCCTTATCAAAGCCAGCAAGGGAAGTAGCCTGCTAGCAAAACAGAAGTCCCAGTCTTATCTAGCCTAGTCATAGAAGTGACATGCCATATCATATACTTCAGTTAGAAGCAAGCCAGTAGGCCAGCCTATACTCAAAGGCATGAATACCAGGAAGCTGGGATCATGGAAAACACATCTTAGAGTTGTCTGCCACATCTGGTGACTACCATAGGCATTCTTAGGTATTTCTAAGTATTTTGAATGGGTCAGTTTCCAAAAAGTTATTTCTTGCTCAGCTGGATATAGAATTTAGTCTGTTTTTCTTATACAAATGGAATTAGATTCCTGGATTTGCCACCAGGTAAGGGTCCTCTGACCCAGAACATACCAAGTATCATGTCAACCAAATTACTTTAACTAACATTTTGTTTATTATCAAATTTTAAAAATATATTAAATATGTTTTAAAGTATATTTATTACACTTATTAAAATAACACTCATTGTTATTCTATGAGGATATGCTTCCCAAATGTCAAGTTGAGATGCTGGGACAAATTGTCCAGTTAACAGATCTTCAGCATAGCCATGTAGGGAAGTTAGGAGTCCTGTACTTCTGCCATCGGGAGCTCATTAACTATTTCACACTAAGTATATGAACAGATTATTTCCAAGCAAAATATTTATCCACAAGCTGATGTTTATCAGTGATGCATTTACTGTAGTCATTATAGGAAATCCGCGATATTTGTACTGAAAATCTAAATGTTTCAACAGAGACAGTAAATCATTTTCAGAGTCTTTCATAATGTGTAATTCAAGGAACCATTTCAAATCATTTTTAAATTCTTAAGACGAAACAAATCTTCCACTGTAGCAGTCCCCTGTGCTGATGTTCCTGGTCCTGATTTGTTTACGCTAAATCTCACGGGTTAGTAACCATGCAACTGCCTCTCCCTGCAGCTCAGTGTGGAAGAATCTCCCTGTTAGGCTAGCAGAAGAAATTCTTTTGAATTTTTAGATTCATCAAAGGCTGGCCCTTTTCCTTTTTGAAGTCTTGTCTTGCGTCCTAGCCATTGGGGAGTGCTTTGAACTCAGCCCCCACTGACCCTGTTGCCTCTTCAAAGGGTTCTTCCCTTCCGTGCAGGGAAAAAAATACCTTTTGAAAATGGTGGGTTCCTGCCTTACATGGGTCTGTTGCAGTAAGCAGCAATAAGCAACAATAATAATAAGGAGCAGTAGGTCTTGGTAATTTCAGAGAGATCTGGAGAAAATGTGGAAATCTAAGGAAAACCACTTTGCAGCATTACTTGGAGGAGAGGGTCTTGGCACGCTTTATTCTTAATTGTGCTGCAGCCTCTGTAACTTACATGAAGCAAGGAATGGCATCTCAAGTGGCCCGTTCGTAGGTGGAAACTCTGGCCCAAGTGGACATCCCGAGACATTAGACATGACCAAGCCCAAATCTAAAACAACATAAGTTATGTGTGAGAATCTTCCTCAGTCACCTTAGCAGTTAAACCCTGTCATGAGGCAATGACCTAGCCATCCTGGTGATACACTTGTTTTGTTTCATATGTAAATACAACCTGAAGCTGAAAATTCCAGGGAATTTTTCTTTTTCTTAGATATTGACTCATAGACTAATGGACTAGTTATGGGTTGATTGTCTTGAGCTTTTTTTTTTTTCCAATTTTAAGTCACTGATTTAGATCTGTAACACTTCTGGCTCTAATGAATTATATTTTTGTTTTCTAAGGAAGATGTTAATAGACTTATGATAGCTTGTAAGGCTAGGCTCTAGAAGTCTCTGATTCTGTGATCTCAAGTAAACTTGCAGGTACAAGCATCAGCCAGCGCTCAGGTACAGAACAGCACTGGTCCGCAATTAGTAACATCAATCAAACCACTCTGTCCTTCATATATAATAATGGGTCTTTCAGTCATGGGATGTACTAATTTTCTAGGGCTGCCATCACAAAATAGCACAGACTGGGTGACTTAAACAACAGAAATTTATTACTCACAATTGTGGAGGCTAGAAGTCCACGATCAGGGTATCAGCAGCGTTGGTTTCTCCCAAGGCCTCTCTCCTTGGCTTACAGATGGCTGCCTTCTCACTGCGTCCTCACAAGGCCTTTTCTCTGTGTGGGCTTGCTCCTGGTGTATCTCCCTCTACTTATAAGGACACTAGTCCTACTGGATTAGGGCCCCACCCTTATGATCTCATGGAACCTCAGTTACTTCTTTCAAGGCCCTATCTTCAAATACAGTCATATAGGGAGATGGGGGCTTCAGCATATGAATTTAGGGGGGGAATGTAATTCAGCCCATAACATGAGGTTACCAACAATGCCCATGGGTGGATTGAAGGTCACAGCCAGCTTGTGAAAATATGTGAATGAGTGTGTGTATTTGTGGACATTTCTGGAGAAAGAGTTCACGCCTTTCATGAGAATTTCAAAGAATGTTTACATCAAGTTTTCTAATTATTTTTCTAGGTGTGATGATATATGGTAATCCTTCATAAAGAGTCTATGGTTCTATAAACTCTGTTGCTCCATCCTCTCTAGATTTTGAGATATTTTGTTTGGCTACAAATCAGCCACTCTCTCTAAAGATTAGGGAATCATTGGAGGATATGGTTTTTTATCCTATTAAGATGACTAACATGATGTTGTATTTTTCATTATCGTATACTTTTAGAGTGTCTTCCTTTGGAAATGGTGGCTTATGTGCTTAAGAAAAATATAGTTTTATAAATCAAATAAATAACTGAGGTAGGTAAAAAGAATAGCAAATTAAAAAGCAATTATGAATTTAAGACATAATAATAGTATTGCAAAAATAAATAAATAAAGTTGAACTTCCCAATTATAGGCAGTGTTGTTCATGCCTATATAATGTGCAGAGAAAAGCACTGAAAACTAGTGGTCAGGGAGATGGGTCCTATGGTAAAAACTGAAAGAAATTAAGAAATATTTTTTAAAGATTTTATTTATTTATTTGACAGAGAGAGATGGAGCAAGAACACAAGCAGGGGGGGTGGGGGAGGGAGAATCAGGCTTCCTGCCGAGCAGGAAACCCGATGTGGGGCTCAATCCCAGGACCCTGAGATCACGACTGAGCCACGCAGGCGCCCCAGAGATTAGAATTTTTTAAATGGAAAATAGAGGAGGACTGATCTTTAAAAATTATCCTTACCCTTTCTCCATGTTTTCTAGGTCTGCACCTTTATATGGGTCTTGAACTACTATTTTTTTTTAAAGATTTTATTTATTTACTTATTTGAGAGTGAGAGAGAGAGAGAGAAAGCAGGGGGAGGGGCAGAGGGTAAGGGAGAGAGAGAATCTTTAGCAGACTCCCCGCTGTGCACTGAGTCAGTCTCACAACCCTGAGATTATGACCTGACATGAAATCAAGAGTCAGACGCTTAACAGACTGAGCTACCCAGGCGTCCCAGGGCTACCATTTTTATTGCATATTTGTGCTGTTGAATTTTTAAAACTGAACTTTAGATTTTCATTGGTCATTAATAAATTTTATTTTGGTAGATTTAGACATTTTTCTTGCCCAGTGATTTCCAAATTTTTTTTTCATTATGGAGCTATTAAATTCAGAAAAAAATCTTTCTTGGATGCCAAGTGGATAAAAATGGAACACATAGCTAAAATAGGGTCAGAAAGCATCCTGCTGAATATAATACATTCTCAATAAGGTATTTCCCTAAAGCAAAGTATACTCCATGGAATTCCGTGAATGGAACCAGGTCCATCAACAGTTCTTAGTATATATTGCTTTCTTTGTTTAGTACTCTCTATATATTGAGATTATCAGAAGAAAAAAGGAAAATTATGTTCCCAGTTTTTTGGGTTTTTAATAAAGATTTTTTTTAAATATATTTATTTCCTCTGACTGCAACCTCTTGTAAAAATGTCAGTAGTGGATGGGAAAATTAAGACAATGCTCACTTCCCTTTCCTCATTTGAGGACAATGATGACAGGAGGGGCCTGGAAATCTTAAATCATCTAACTGGCTTTGGAAATATTTTCAATTTTTGGTCTCATTTGCCCCTAAAGCATGCAGCTGGAGTCACAGGAACTAAATATTTAAGACAACCTATGACTTTCTCATGAATGGCTATTTTGGAAAGAATCATTTTAAAGCTGCCATGTCATTTGAGCTGAAGTCACTGTGTCAGTTTCAAAGACAGCTAGCAGCTTACTGCCTTGATCCCCGCCGGATGGCTTTTAGGGAGTGTTGTTCCAAGATCCTGGGGTCCCATCCATTTTGTTCCTTCTCAAGAGCACCTGAGTCACTAAAATAAAGTTTAAAATGTACTGTTTACTATTTAGAGATATGTGAATATTTCCAGGTAGCATAACTTTGTAAAAAACAACAGAAACAAAATTCACTGACTTCTGCAAAGAATTGAGAAAACCCTTAAAAAAAAATTAAAACTCTGAAATTAGTACAAATGCAATACTTACGAGTCTTTGGGGTTTTCAATGGGAATATATAACAGTTTCTGCATGTGTGTATGGGTTAAACTATTAGAGTTAAGCATTTATATTTTTACAAAGAGGTTTATGTCTGCTTTTTTGGTTTGGGTTTGGTTTGGTTTGGTTCTCACAACATTTTGGCTTTAAAGGGCTCTGCAAAGAACTAAAATTGTGACGTTTTATGTAATTTGCCCCAGGTCAAGCAGAGTTTGTGTCAAAGCCAAGTTGAGGTTTTTTGGTTTTTTTTTTTTAGCCAGGCTTTTTTCTTTTTCCTTTTTTTAAAGATTTTATTTATTTATTTATTTATTTGAGAGAGAAAGAGAGAGTGCACAAGCAGTGGGGAGGGGCAGAGGGAGAGGGAGAAGCAGACTGCCTGCTGAACAGGGAGCCTGATGGGGGGCTCGATCCCAGGACCCTGGGATCATGACCTGAGCTGAAGGCAGACGCTTAATGACTGAGCCACCCAGGCGCCCTAGCCTGGCTTTTTTCATCTGTTGCATTAACTAGCCAAAACATCATCCCATGTTTCTTGGGTTGTCTGGTAGGTTCTGGATACTGTACTAAGGCATGTGGAGATAGATAAATCATGGTCCCTCTCCTCACCCATGCGCACTCTTTCTTGACCCCCCTGAGCTCAGTCAGTCCAACAGGCCAAGATAACCCCTTCATGAGTTCTAATTCTTACTTGTGTCCAATAAGGTCTGTGAAAGATGAAGACTTCATTCCAAATGCATATACCTTGTTGAGAGGCTGAGTTCCCTCACCGTTCATCACATCCTGCCAGCTCTCAGGGTTAAGCGTATCCATGTGCAGCTGCTGATGCTTTTTCTTTTGGGATTTTGAAAGTTAAGGAGGGAAAGGAAAGGAAAGTAATAACTATTGAATGCCTGCTTATGTCCAGCTGTGGGTTTATATAATTTAGTCCTCATGACAATCCCATGTGAATATTATTATTCCCATTTAACAGATGAGGAAACTGAGAATCAGAAAAGCCAAATAAATGTCCACAGTCCTCCAATTTAATCACTGACATCAGCAGTATTTGAATCTAGGTTTCTCCAAAGACAAAGGCCAGATGTTTCCCACTAGACTGAAACTTTTCTATACAAATGCTAGAGAATGCAAGGCTTCAATTTCCTCATCCGTAAAATAAGGACAAAAGTCTTCCACGTCGTTTAACCTATCATAAAAGGGGAGAGTATTGAACATGCTGAACAAATTCAAATGAGCTGAGTTCATTCAGCCTCTTCATGAATTGTGAACAACCAACTGGCAAATCATGACTCAAATCATCAATAGAATTAATGTTTGCACTGACTCAGCAATGCTGAATTACACGTCATCCCAGTGCAAAGTTCTTCTTAATCATTGCTAACATTAAAGAGAGCAGTATTTTCTGTTCTCACCCACACCCTTTTGCAAAACTCATAAAACTTTTGCTTAAAGATTTTTTCTTCTCTCACATGCTTCTTACCCTGAAGGCTCTGCTAACTAATGAAGGTATTTTATGGACTTAATTGGCAGAGAAAAATGAAAGAGGGACATGTGAATAGAATGCAGAAAGAAATCCATTGGGGGGACTGACATAGCTGAAGCAAAGAGCCACTTTGGAGATTATAAATGAAACTTTACACTGAAAACAACTTGAAGAACAATTAAGGAAAGGTCTTAAGTTCCAGGCCTAAGAGTTTAGATTGGATAATATGGATTAGCAGGATCAACTACGCTCTTGTCTTCCATCCCCATCAACTACTGATGTGGCTTTTACCAAGGTCTCTGCTGACCTCCATTTTCCAGAACGTCAATAGACGTTTTTCAGTCCTCATTTTGCCTCCTCAGTAGCATTAAGTGTTACTGCTTGCTCTCTCTTCATATCTTCCTTCCCTTGGTTCCTTAATACAACATTTTCTAGCTCTCCTTGTATGTCTCTGGCTACTTTCTCTACTGTGCATTGCAGGCTCATCTTCTTCCACCCAGCACAAAACATGGGCTTCTCCAAAGCTTGTTCTTAGGCCCTCTTCTGGTCTTAATATATACTTGTCTCCTAAGTGAATTTGTCTACACCCAAGGCTTCATTTACCGTGTAGCTAAAGTTTCATTCCAAGTTGCAGACTTACATGTACTTGATCATCATAAGGCTTTCTCATGTCTAATATGCTCATAGCCAAAGTTAGGAATGTACCCCCCCCAAAATAAAAGACCCTGGTCTGTTCCCAGTGTTTTCTATCCAGTTTTACCAACAGAAATCTGAAGGAAAGAAGTCAGAATGACTCTCAGTGTCTTATTTGAGCACTTGTTTGGATAATGGATAGGGAACACTAGAAGAACAATAACCTGAAAAGATGGCTGGTGATGAATTTAGTTTTAAACTTACTGCATATGAACTGCTTGGAAGTTTTAGTACACTAAGATTTGGATATGGTGACCTGGAGGCCAACTGAACCATTTCTGTGGAGTATGTGGACCAAAATCATATTGCAGAAGCAGGTAAATAAAGACAGTAAGGGTCTTCTACTCTTATAGACACCCCTCCCCACCCCACTACATCAGTTCAATGTACATAATTGTACTCAGTGTTTCTTAAATAGTTGGAATTTATTACTATCCTCTGATTTTCTTTAAGAGCCAGTAAACTTCATCCATTCACTCGTTCTTTCATTCATCCATCCATGATCATAGATTCCCTATATGGGCCTGTTAAGGTCACTCTATTCTAAGTTCACTCAAAACCCTCTGGGGTACTGTGGTCACAAGGAAGAATCAAGGAAAGATTACAGCTGGGGCAATAAAACAATGACAGCACAAACATCTGTCGAGCACTTATTCTGTGCCAGGTACTATGATGAACGCTTTATATACGTTGTCTTATTCCTGAACACCATTAGGTGAGTTATTCTTTTTAACCCCATCTTACAGATGTGTAAACTGAGGCTTAAATAAGCTGACTTTCTGCCCCAAAGCTAGTAAGTACAAAGCTAGAATGCTACCCACACCCAACTTCAGAGCCCTTCCCTTAACCAGTTGCTTCTCATCTCACACCTGCAAAAGTTCCTTATTCATTGATCAGTACATTTTGTGTAGAGAAAGCCCACAGTTGGTCTCATTCTTCCTTTTGCTCATTAAAATTGACAAACAAAAAAAGCATGGCTTTCTCTTTGGCTTCAGCTCTTTAGCTAAAGGGGAAGGGCAGAAAATTAAAAATGAGAGTCCCAGAGTTTCAAACACAAGCAAACAGCTTGGAGATGACCTGGGAGCCTCACTGTAACCCAAACACAGCTGATGTTCCAGAGGACTGGGGAAGGAAGAAGGAAAGCAATGGTTGCTCTTCGATGTTGGCGACTTGCAACCCTTGCAAAGCTGGATTTGGGGGTGGCGTATGAATATCGGTGGCCTTGAACTAAGCAGACAGACTTCCCCTGAAAAGTAGCTTAGGTTAAATGTCAGAATCTACAGGGGAGAAGTATAAAGCTATTACAAAGACACATATAAATTGTAACACCTATCTTTCCTCCATATAAAATGTTTCAAATGCTGGAGTTGAAAGTGTTTCAACACACCTGGAGAAATAGGATCACCTCTAAACTAACCCCACAGTGGGTTAAGTCCACAAAAATGAAAAGTTAGAGGAACCCTCACTTATTTAGAGTTACCATTGCCTCCGGTGAAAAAGAGAAATCTAGTTAAGGACACCTCCAATGAGAGCAATGAGCTAAGCAAACAACTCTAACCTTGCAGAGACTTAAGGAACTTCTTGGAAGTTCTTTACCTTCCTTGATGTCAGTGCAGTAAATTTAAGTTGGCAGGTAATCCTTGGACTCTGGGAAAAACATGGTTAGTTTATGGTCAGTTTCTCTCAATGATTATCTTTCAGCAAACGTGTGAGTTATGAGAGAGAGCGAGAATCTAACCCATCCCAGTGTTGAAAAAGAGACTTGGATGACACATTCAAGGTGCTGTTGCTAAGAGGCTTTCCACAATTGCTGCAGCCCAGCCATGGATGTGGCAGCGAAATAAATAACAGAAGGCAATCGGAGAATTTGCAAGAGGAAATGTTTTCCTATTATGGCTTAGCAAAAAAAAAATCTCTATATTAAATCTACTTGCAAATGTAAACTGTACCGGGGAAGGTAAATAGGTTTATATAATCCAAGTAGCGTAGGAAATATGAAATACTTCATGTTGTTAAAACAGGGTGACATCATCGCCAAGATACTTTTTTTTCTAGGAAATTGAAAGCTCCATCCACAAGCGAGAGGTAGGAAGAATTATTTATTGTGGGAAAAACTCTACCATACAGACCTGCCTGATGTTTATGGTGATGTGGGAGAACAGAAACTGCCCTCTTTTATCTTACTGTATGTGAAGCTGCAGAACCAAAAGGGAAGCAGAGGCGAGAAAATAAGGAACTTCTGGGAGTCTGTGGCCTTCAGATGAAGGAAATTGCTGCCAGAAATCGCATTAACTTGCTACTTGATCATATATCGGTTTTAAGAAGTAGGGATTCTTAAGGGTTTCTAGAATGAAGGAAGGGATTTTAGGCAGGATTAGAAAAAGATAGAGGCAGCCAATATATATCAAACAGAACTAAAATCGAAGACTCATTAAAAAAAAAAAGGTTTACAATCTAGCAAGTGGAAGAACTTAGAAAGACCTCTAACAATTATGATTTCCCCTCGAGTTTCCCAGAGGGCCAGAGACAGACACTCATTAGGGGACCACACATGAGAATCATGCAATGTACACTTTTCTGCCTACACCTTATCCATTTTTCAGCAATTTTCATATGCATGATTATTGCCATCCTTTCTAAGTTCTCGCCTTTCCATTTCTCTGCAAACAAATCTGATTAGCTAGCCTGAGATATCATATATCAAATGACCTCCCGAGATAAGCAGGAGACCATCCAGTTGGCAGGAGAAAGCCACAAGGAATATGTGTTGGGGCACTTATGTGCCAGCGGACTGACTTGAAAACTTGAAACCGAAAACTCCAGGATTCCTGGCCATGACAATGGACAAGGGAAATCAGATTCGTCCATTGCCTCCGCTCGCTCCAACCGTCTCGGACTTCACGGTGTATAAAGGCACGTGGCCCTTCCCCAGCACTGCTTCTGGTGACTAAGCATTTCTAAATTTCTTCCAGCAAAGCCACAGGGATACAGTATTCTTCATTTTCTGTGTCCTGCGATTTTATCTGGTTTTCTTCCTTTCTTATCACTGATTCTCCCTCCTCCGTACTGTTTTATTTCTCATATCTGGAACGTGCTCATTTTCACCCTGTTTCCTGCTCATCTTAGCTTCTGCTATAAGCTGAGCCCTGTTTCTTCGTATTTCTGTGCTTTCTTAAAAACATTCCAATATTTGGGGCACCTGGGGGCTCGGTTGGTTAAGTGTCTGCCTTCGGCTCAGGTCATGATCCCAGGGTTCTGGGATCAAGCCCCGTGTCAGGCTCCCTGTTCAGCAGGATCCTGCTTCTCCTTCCTCCCTACTTGTGCTCTCTCTCGCCATCTCTGTCTTTCTCTCTCAGATAAGTAAATAAAATCTTTTTAAAAAAATTCAAGTATTTTCCTATACATAGGCAACATTTTCTTTAGTACATTCTTTAAAATTTTTCATGAAGTTATCTTTAATAATAAAATAATACATATAAATTAAAAAATACAAAACTGTAGAAACAAGAAAGATGGTCACTCATGGTCCTGCAGACAAAGAAAGTCATTGTTAATGTTATAATGTCTTCCTTTTAGGAACAAAAACAAGATTTTTAAAACCACATATGATAATATAAGTAGTCTTTGATGTTCTTTGATGTCTAAATATGATAATATAAGTATTTTTCTTGATATCTTTTAGTGGCTATGTAGTATTTTGTGGAGTGGATATATCTTAGTTTAAAGACCATTCCCTCATTGTAGATCATTAAGGTAATTTTTAATTATTCTGTTGTTGTAAATAGGGTTAGGGAAAATATCTTTGTTCACTAAGCTGAGGAAGGGTGTGTTTTTATCTTGTGTTTATATGTTTTATTTAGGCTGATTATTATTTCTTTAGCATAGACCCAGAAGTTCAATTACAGTCTTTGGGAAAGGGTTTGGGGTCCTTGATAATAGGGTCAGTTTCCATCCAAAACAGTGGTTGTCATGCATTCTTTGTCCAGCACTCAGGAGTGTGCATTTTTCACCTCCTCCTTGCAACACGGGGTATTCTTATTTTAAAAGAGAGACTTGCTAATTTAATATGTGAAAATAGTTTTTCACTTGAATGTCACTGCTTATTAGTAAGGGTGCATGTATTTCCATCAGTTTGTTTATTATTATTCCTTATTCATTAGGTCTCTCACCCCTTCCTTATTTTTCCATTACCTTGTGCCCCACACTTTGCCAATTTCCTATGCTTTTCCTGATTCCCTTCTGCTAGCTTCCCACCCCCCACCCCCACCCCCGCCCCAAAGTTAGTTTTAAAATTCCTTTTTGTCTCATGTCCAGTAACTTGTGGGGCAGCGGGACCCAAATTGGATTTGAAGATCATTTTTATGAGTCGCTCTCAGCAGGCATCTTCAGGGGCCCAAGTTCATTTTTTTGTCCCCCACTGTGAAAAACTGATTGGCAGCTGGTGACAGGCAGGTCATTGGTCCTTGGCACTCACAGGAAGCCCTGCAGGAGGTGCCCAGAGCCACAGCGGAGGAAGTGTGGCCAAGCCAGCACAAGGTGGGGGACCAGATGTCGCCCGATTATGTTCCATTGAAATCCAAACAAAGCCCCAGATTCAGGATCATTTCCTTGAGACTCCCCAGTTGGAAACTGGCGCCCATCCAGAATCTCACAACAGCTGGTCTCCCCATGCTAGGATTTATGTATCTTGCAGAAAACTTTACCTGTGTGTTATTGATTGGTTTCTGTAAAGCAATCAAACAATATCTCCAAGACCCAAAGCACACTGCTCTCTGCCAAACATAAAAAGAGCCTGTATATCACTGAAACGCCAACAGTCTTATTACAGGCTTGGGAACTCTGAGAAGGATGCATTTTCCTTGTTATTTATGCTGCCCATGTTAACCCTGAGGCTGGATACTGACATTTGCAGCTTTGCAGTGACAATGCTCCACTCTTGTTCGGAGATGAAGCCCACCCTTTGGAAATAAATTATATTACAAAATAAGCTTTTGGAGACACCAGCAGATGAGAAATCATGCTTATGTTTCTCATCATCCAGTTCATGTTGGGAAATCAGAGTCTTTCCAAAAGCTCATTACTTGTTGTCACCCAGGTCATTTGCATTTATGCCTTCTACTTCCCTCCTCTGGAGCAAGGTGAACTCTAAGCTTGGTGGTTCCATTTTCTGAATATCAAGGAGGAAGACAAACCAAACAAACAAAACCATCCCCCCAAAACGATATTGTACTTGGTTGTGCTGAGCAGCAGAGAAAGGTTTCAATTTTAAAACAAAACAAGCATTTTTAAGAAAAACTAAATATTGGGAAAGCACATCAATTCATATAATACTTAGCTAAGTATGTATTCCTGCCCTAAATCTAGGAACTACAGTTTATGCGTTGGCTTTATAACTAGTGGCTCCTGCTGTCTCAGTCACCTGCTGAGGTCTCAGTGACTGGTCTCCCTCTTTCTCCCTCTCTCTCCCTCTCTCTCTCCCTCTCCCTGTTTGTTCCCCACTCTCTCACCCTCTTTCTCTCTCCCTCTCTCCCTCTCCCGCTCCCTCTGGCTGCCCCTCGGTCCTCAACCCAGATTCTCAGACCTCACAGTGAGATTTTGGAGCTAACCCTCTCCATTAGAAACAAACAAAATAAATTGTTTCCATTCCCCTAAGGAATGTGCTAAAGCCTTTTTTCCTCTTTAACATGGATGCAATTTAAGTTTGGCAAGAGCTGAACACAATATACCTCACTGGGAGGAGAGAGTGTTGTGAGAGAGACCCTTATAGAAAGACCGGCTCATCCTCCCTATGAACTTAAAAATGACAGAAAGTAACCCGGTCATGCTTTCGGCATCCACCCTGCTTCTGCAGAACCCTCACCCATTCCCTCATTGCACAAAGATGTATGAAGCACCTACTGTCTGAAAACCCTGTGTACATGTTCCTTCCTGGCTGTCCCTGCAAGGCTGTGAAGTCAGTGCTTCTTACAATATGCATTTCATTTGCTTAATCTCTAGCCCTTACCATTCCAGGGGTGTCCAGATATCATTCAGTGACATTTCTTTTCATTACTCTGATTTAGAATCCTGCTTATCTGTAATGCTCCATAGGTGATGAACTAAAAGGAACTAAGGATAAGGCTGGGACCCATTCCCTGCACGTATTAAATGGAAATCACCTGAGATGATCTGTCAAGAATCAATCAAAGACAATAATATGACCAATGACAAATTTAGGCACAGCCAAAGAATATGCACATGCCTCAGAGAAGCAACCTGCCCCTTGCCTCTCTCTCCTTCCCTTTCCTGTTCCTCATCTACATTTGTAAACCATCTCCTGCTCAAGCATCTGACGTATTCCAACATCTCTGCTCAAATACTGGAAGCCACCTTGTTTCTTCTAGCCTGAAGCAATCACATGGTGGGTCAGACCCCAGATCAGTTAAGGCCAGAGGAAGGGGTCCTCCTCCACATTGCAGAAGGATTTATTTAAGTTTCCTTAACTATGAGGATGCTTGATATTCTTAACGCACCCTAGCTTTCCCTCCTAATCTTTTATTCTTGGTCATATTCATAAATTTAACAAAACAGTTATTGAATCAATTTACACTTTCCATGTATTCCACTTTCATGACCCCTGGGATGTCCATCCTCATAGAGCACGGCATACAGCTTTGGTACAACCCTCAGCTCACTTTATTCCTGGCCGCAGCATTCTGGGACTGGCTGCGCTATCTAGCTCACACAGCCCGTAATGCTCCTCACTTTATACTGTGGAATCGTCTTTCTCCTGTCCTTTCTCCTTCATCCTCTCTGATTCTTGAGAGTGAGGATTCTCAAGCCTCTGAGCGAACTCGGCTCTCATCCTGCTTCCTTCTTTAGGGGCTCCCAGAAAGCTTTGATCCATGACTATCAGAGCAAGAGGAATATCGAGTCAGGAAATTATGTTGACTGGAGCAAGGGGTTGACCTAAAGATAAAAGCCAGTGAACAGCCGATGAACAGCCCTTGCTGAAGGTCCAGTATCCACGAGTGAGGAGGACTCCTGTGAAAAGACACAAGTTTCAGTCATCACTCTATACACTGGGGATTTTTCTGCTTACCCCAGATATCTGCACAATGGGGACCTGACTCGTAGGAGTCAAGAAAAATAGGTGTGGGGAACAGCCCACAAGCTGGGTTTAAGCTTACAAAAATGTATCTCTGCCCTTGATTAGGCTGCAGAGGCTAATGAAAATGTCAGGTTTCTTTGATTTGGCTGAACTCTGAGCTGTGTAGTAATACTGTTGATCTCATACTGATCTGAAGCTGGCCAAAATGTATGTCTTTGATTAATTATATTAAAATGGGGAGGATTATGAGTTGATATATATGTTTTGGGAAATAAAGCTGTTTAAAATATTGGTCTGTGGGTGCAAATAACAAAGCATAGGCCATAAGGTAAAATAAAACCAAAGGTCACTTTGTTAAGATTTAGATCTGGAGCCTGAAGTGTGTTTCTTCCTCCTGAGACCCCTCCCATATGCACTGTCTCACAAGAGAATACACCGTCCGTGTGACTGGCATGATTCCTAGAATCTCAAATCCATGGTCACCAAAACTAGATGGTCTAGCCTATGCCTTATTCAGCTAAATAAATTATTGAATTGCTACAAATTGATAAAAAGTTGTAAAGAGCATGAAGTGCCACCTACACTCTAGTTAATAAGAAACGCAGTTGCATGTCAAGGAGGCTGATTAGTCATGCACGACCATATGTAAAATTACAACAGCTGACTTAATAGCCCCCAAATGAAGTGGTAGTGAGGGATTTTATCATATACTGACCAGCTTCTTCCCTCCTAAAAACACGAAGTTCGCATCAACGCCAATGTCAGTGCATTCATAGCCCTGCAGTGCAGTTGTGAACTGTCAGGCTCTCATCGTGGTAGATATTCCTTGGATGAATTTCACAAACAGAGGCTTAGCAGGCTGCACTCCTGACTCTATGGCCAAGACATGGATTGCACTGGCAAGTGGGACCATCCATGTTCAGTGGAGGCGGTGATGTGCCACCCAGGCCCCTTTTGGGACAAAGGACTTACTTCGCCAGCAGCTAGGAGTCCTGCCCTCTTCAATGCTTCCTGAGGTCCTCTGCTGGAACCGCCCTATCCCGAGGAGAACTGTCTTGATAGAAGTCAGGTCCCTTCCCTGTGGCGGCCTGCACCCCATCCCTGGTCTGTGAGGGTGTAAAGACCTACTCCAGTTCGAGGTAGCTCTGAAGGGCAGGGCCAGCTTCCGAGCTCGCCATGGGTCAGCCACGCTGAGACCGCATCCCACACTCCCTTCTCCCTCTGCTGTGTGCCCTTTCCTTCTCCCCTGACAGGAGCTGATGTTCAGAAACTCCTCAGTAAACCTTCTGCATGCTGGTTTCCATCTCAGGGTCTGCTCCGCAGGGAACCTGACCTACAACACTGTGACAGCCTGGGTCCCCTGGGACCGAAGGTGATGGCGGTTAGGAGTGCAATGCTGTCATTTAAAGGGCAAGCATGAGAACAACTGAAGTGAAAAAGACAGACAGTATCAAGGCTGACAAGGATGTGGAACACATGGAATTCTGTACACTGTTCACGGGAGTGTAAATTGGTACAATCACCTTGGCATTGTTTACTACAGCTGAGCATCCTATGACTCCTCTCCTCAGCCTATAGCCAAGAAAAATGCCAACATGTGTTCACCAAGAGAAGAACACATAAGAATGTTCATAGCACAATGTTTTTTAAATGGATCAAACTGCAAAGAAGTCACAGTGTCATCGACAGTAGAATAAACAAATAAATGGTGTTGTATTCACACTACTATACAACATTGAGAATGGAAACCCACAACTCTACGCCTCAACATGGATGAAGCTCACCAATGTAATATGAGGCAAAACAGCCAGGCACCAAAAAAAAAAAAAGAAAAGAAAAAAATACATACTGTATTTCATTCATATAAATTTTAAAATGAAACAGAACTACTTTGGTGTTCAAAATCAGAATAGTGGTCACCTTGGGGGGGGCATTAGTTGTGACAAGAGGGGGTGCAAGGGAGATGTTCTGGGGGACTTATAATGCTCAGTTTCTTGATATAGGTGCTGGTTATTGGAGTGAGTTCACTTTGTGAACATTCCTCTCCTACACACTTACTGTTTGTGCACTATATGCGTTAAGATCAAAGTTTACATGGTGAGGGAGGCAGGAGGGGCAGATACAAACACTGGATACAGAAGCGTATCATCAAGGATGTAGACACAAATTCTCAGGACTTGAGCAGGATCCCTGATGTTGACTGTCGCGGACTCTTACAGATGAGGAGCCTGGGATCCAGAAGGGCTCCTGTTGGCTTGAAGTCATGTAGCTCGCTAATGGTGAATGGCTTCCTGGCCCTGTCTTCCCTTCACCTCCCCATAGAGAGAAGAGCTTATGTAGCCGCTGGAGTCCCCATTCATCTGTATTCAGTGTTGGCCATACAATCAGCAATGCAGCCAAAGCAGGACATAAAATGTACAGGGAAATATGGCTTGCAAAAAGACCTAGAAGGGGCATTGAAGTTAATGCACTGTGTCCAGGGTAGCAGAGATGTTATCCCTTTCCTAGAGGCCTCTCTCCCACCCAGTATCTACTGTCAGTCCATCCATATTTCTATAACCATCAACATTACTTTGTGTAGAAAGTGTGTCCTTTTCTGTTTGCAAAGCCAAATTAAGAGGCTACAGAGAAAAGCTTTGAGCTGTGAGCTGAATTGTCACTTTCCGCCTTGACTTTCCCCTATAATCTTTGGGAGAACATTTGAATACTCTGTGCTATGAAGGCTTCTTCTGATAGTTATTACCTTATATCATAGAATCATTATGAAAAAGAGCTAAGTTATATAGCTGCTTTGTATGTGTTTAAAATAATGTTTCTGTGAGACTTGAATTTAGTTTAATAGATAATAGAGATAAGCTTCAATATTAAAACTGAAACCTGCCCCATTCCTTAAGTATGCTATGTGCGTGTGTCCATTTGTACTTATGCATGTGTGTGTGCATGAGTATGTTTATGTGTGTATACATGTGTGTGCATGGCTGTGTTTTCACATAGGTGTTTGCATGTGTGTATGCGTGGATGTATTTGCATATGTGAGTTTGCATGCATGTGTATGCACATGCACATTCTCTATTAATATGATGCCATTCACTAGGTGCATGTCACTGGAGACTCACAGTTCCCTGCTTTCGATTACACTCAGACTAGTCCAAAACCCCTCTGAACTAATCCTAATCAACTTGGAAGCCACCACACTCAGGCATGAAGCTGTCAAATGTGAGTGTTTGCAGATGTCAGTGCAGGATGGCAGGCATCCAGGAGGACAGATCAAGGCTTAGTCACTGAAACATGCATGCCAGTGCATCCCAGCTCTAGAGCACCATCGCCGCCATAAGGAGAATGTGTCGTGACAGTAAATCAATAACCTCTTAGAGACGATTCGTTTCTGAAGTATCCCTGATTAATTATGCCAGTGCATGCCTGGCAACAGTACTTTGCTCCAGCATTAACCTAATGCTTCTTGCATGAAGCAGGATTATAACTGTTCCTCATAAGTCAAATTTGACATTTCAAATTGGGCTTTAAAGGTTTGGGTTATAGATTTTATAATGTCTTCATGTCAAACATAATTGCTCTTATTGCTGCTGGTAGACATTTGCCAGTCAATCAGAATAACATTTATTTTATCATAAACAAGTGTAAATTAAAACCAGTGTGTTTAGAGACTCGGTGAAGGAGGTTCTTTAGGAAAAGGACAAGAGCCATATGATCCTCTCAATAGATGCAGAAAAAGCACTTGACAAAGTACAGCATCCTTTCTTGATCAAAACTCTTCACAGTATAGGGATAAGGGGAACATAGCTCAATATCATAAAAGCCATATACAGAAGGCCCACAGCAAATGTCATTATTCAATGGGGAAAAACTGAGAGCTTTTCCCTTAATGTCAGAAACATGGCAGGGATGTCCACTATCACCACTGCTGTTTAACATAGTACTAGAAGTCCTAGCCTCAGCAATCAGACAACAAAAAGAATTAAGAGGCATCCGAATTGGCAAAGAAAAAGTCAAACTCTCACTCTTCGCAGGTGACATGATATTCTATGTGGGAAATCCAAAAGACTCCACCCCAAAATTGCTAGAACTCATACAGGAATTCAGCAAAGTGGCAAGATATAAAATCAACGCACAAAAATCAGTTGCATTTTCTATACACTAACAATGAGACAGAAGAAAGAGAAATTAAGAAGTTGATCCCATTTACAACTTCACCGAAAACCATAAGATACCTAAGAATAAACCAAACCAAAAAGGCAAAGGATCTGTACTCTAAAAACTACAGGACATTTATGAAAGAAATTGAGGAAGATACAAAGAAATCAAAAAACATTCCATGCTCGTGGATTGGAGAACTAATATTGTTCAAATATCTATGCTTCCTAGAGCAATCTATACATTCAATGCAATCCCTATCAAAACCATCAACTTTTTTCACAGAGCTGGACCAAATAATCCTAAAATTTGTATGGAACCAGAAAAGACCCCGAATAGCCAAATGTTGAAAAAGAAAACCAGATCTGGTGACATCACAACGCCAGACCTCAAGCTCTATTACAAAGCTGTAATCATCAAGACAGTATGGTACTAACACAAAAGCAGACATATAGATCCATGGAACAGAATAGAGAACCCAGAAATGGACTTTCAACTCTACAGTCAACTAATCTTTGACAAAGCAGGAAAGAATGTCCAATGGAAAAAAGTCTCTTCAACAAATGATGCTGGGAAAATTGGATAATCACATGCAGAAGAATGAAACTGGGCCATTTCCTTACACCACACACAAAAAGACTCAAAATGGATGAAAGACCTAAATGTGAGACAGGAATCCATCAAAATCCTAGAGAACACAGGCAGCAACCTCTGTGACCTCGGCCACAACAACTTCTTGCTAGACATGTCTCCAGAGGCAAAGAAAACAAAGGCAAAAATGAACTATTGGAACTTCATCAAGATAAAAAGCCTTTGGGGGCGCCTGGGTGGCTCAGTCGTTAAGCGTCTGGCTTCGGCTCAGGTCATGATCCCAGGGTCCTGGGATTGAGCCCCGCATCGGGCTCCCTGCTAGGCAGGGAGCCTGCTTCTCCCTCTCTCACTCCCCCTGCTTATGTTCCCTCTCTCTCTGTGTCTGTCAAATAAATAAAATCTTTAAAAAAAAAAAAGATAAAAAGCCTTTGCTCAGCAAAGGAAACAGTCGACAAAACCAAAAGACCACTGACTGAATAGGAGATGGTATTTGCAAATGACATATCAGATAAAGGGCTAGTATCCAAAATCTATTAAGAACTTATCAAACTCAACACCCAAAGAGTAAATAATCAAATCAAGAAATGGGCAAAAGATACAAACAGACGTTTCTCCAAAGAAGACATTCAAACGGCCAACAGACACATGAAAAAAATGCTCAATATCACTCGGCATCAAGGAAATCCAAATCAAAACCACAATGAGATACCAGCTCACACCAGTCAGAATGGCTAAAATTAACAAGTCAGGAAATGACAGATGTTGGTGGGGATGTGGAGAAAGGGGAACCCTCCTACACTGTTGGTGGGAATGCAAACTGGTGCAGCCACTCTGGAAACCAGTATGGAGGTTCCTCAAAAAGTTGAAAATAGAGCTACCCTATGACCCAGCAATTGCACTACTGGGTATTTACCCCAAAGATATAAAAATAGTGATCCAAAGGGGCACGTGCACCCCAATATTTTTAGCAGCAATGTCCACAATAGCCAGACCATGGAAGGAGCCCAGATGTCCATTGACAGATGAATGGATAAAAAAGATATGGTATATATACACACACACACACACACACACACACACACACACACACACACAATGGAATACTACTCAGCCATCAAAAAAATAAAATCTTGCCATTTGCAAGGATATGGATGGAACTAGAGGGTATTATGCTAAGCAAAATAAGTCAATCAGAGAAAGACAATTATCATATGATCTCACTGATATGAGGAATTTGAGAAATAAGACAGAGGATCATAGGGGAAGAGAGGGAAAAATAAAACGACGAAATCAGAGAGGGAGACAAACCATAAGAGACGCTTAACCACAGGAAACAAACTAAGGGTGGCTGGAGGGGAGGGGTGTGGGGGGATGGGGTAACTGGGTAATGGACATTAAGGAGGGCATGTTATGTAATGGGCACTGGGTATTATATAAGACCTCTACCTCTGAAACTAACAATACATTATATGTTAATTAGTTGACTTTGGATTTTTAAAAAAGAAGGTTCTTTAGGATCACTGAAATCTGCTTGTACACTCTGGTAGAAGAGTGTGATGAAATTATAAAGGTCAGTGGAAATTTGTTACTGTTTCTCACTTCAAAACATTAATAACTCTACATATTTTGTGGATATGCAGCTTTAGCTTGGTGACTTAGTTCCATATAAATATGGTTTGGGGCAAAGTAGCCCCCTTTTTCTGTAATAGAAAATTACAGCTTTTGTTCTTTCAAGATGAATGTATTTTCTTGAATTCACTTATGTATCGCATCCAGGAACTAATTTTTTATTCCTCTTAAATTGCTGGGTTTTTAAATAACAAAACTAATGGAAAAATAGGGTTTACCTAAGAGAAAGTCATACTATCATGGTCCTTGAACACAAGTTTACTGAGACCCTATTAAGTGCAGGGAGCTGAGCATACAGTGGCCAGTAAGGTCTGTTCCTTCTCCCTAAAGAACTTGTTCCCACTGCATTGGGTTCTCCTTCCTTCATGTTACCTGTAGCATTATGTGGTATATTAATGTATTATATAATCACCCCAGCTTGGAAATGCATTGGCCTAGAAGTGTCCACATCCCTTCTTTTAATAACAGTCCATTGAGCAGAACTAGTCACAATGGCCCCACCTAACTGTGGAGGTTCAGAGAACCATGAGGGATGATCCTTTTAATGAGCAGAAAATGACCCTGTCTTAAGTATATACTACAGTGAAAATCCCAAACATCAGGGGGTTACAGTCAGAGAGAAGAACATGAGCAAAGGCATGAACACATGAGGCCTTTTGGGGAAACAGAGTTGCTAATATAGAATGGTCTGAGATTAATCTAGAAAAATAACTTAAATCCAATAGTATAAGTCTTTGAAGGCAATGCTTCTAAGAAACTTGGACTTTGTTCTGAAGATCATGAGGAGGTTTTAGAGAAGGGAACCAAATGGTCAGAATTGTGTTTTTAGAGAAATACCCTTACAGTGGAGGATGCTGATATATATGGATAAGTGGATTCTGTTGAGCTCAGAATAATTTTTGAGAAGCATGCAAATAATATTAAAATCCTAGTTTCTTATTTTTGAAGTTTCTTTTTTAATTTCAGAGTGCTCCTAACAATGGGTTTTGTTTTCTGTACTTGCTCCCTAAACTTGTCAGTGCCTCATGATCCTTAAGAAGGTTTTAGGTTTTACTGACTACAGAAACACCCGATTAAGTTTCCTCTTCCCTGGCCTTCTCCCTGTACCATAACTCCCTTGGCTCTCCCTTCCACCACCCCTCAACCTACCCAGTGAAGTGCTCTTCAAAACTTCAAAACACTTTTAAGGAGGGTCGGCCAAAGACAAGACAAAAAGGTGGCATGAAGAGCATCTCAGAAAGAGAGGGACTTTTGTGTCAGTGGATTGGGGTTATTCTCACCCCTGCCCCTCTGGCTAGCTGAGGCCCTCAGTACACATGGGATTTACCACCAACCATGAACAAAAAGTCTGCTCTGTAAACTTGAATGTAGAGCCATTCATCTCTCTGCCCCTGAAATCTTCCCAAGGTGAATGGGTGGTTGAGAGGAGGCAGGTTCCCTCTCTTACAAACAGCCATAAAACCAACAGGTACCCTTCTCTGATACCAGTTCTTCCACTTGGCTATGCCCCTATCCTTGGGTCTTCCCAGGTGCTCCAGAGGCAATATAGCATCAGGGTTAAAAAGGTGGCTCCAAAGCCAAACAGCCCAAGTCAAAGCCCAAATCCACCACCTTCCAGTTGGCAACCTTGAGCAACTTTCTTAACTTCTCTGGGCCTCAGTTTTCATAAAATAGAATTGATAATAATATATGACTCAAAGGATCTTTGTGAGATGTAAATGAGTTTTAATCCATGTAAAGTACTTCCTGTAGTTCCTGGTATGCAGTAAATATTAGACAGTATTATTTGGCAACATGTCTTAAGTGGGAGGTCTCACAAAATAACTTCACTTATTTTTTGCATATACCACACAAGCCACTGTTACTATAGGATTTCATATAATCCTCATGCAATCCTAATGAATTTGGCCTTTTCTGAGGTGAGAGACTTCAAGTCTGTATGAGCCTAATTTTTTAATCTTATTTTATTTAAATTCAATTAATTAACATATAGTGTATCATTAGTTTCAGATGTAGAGGTCAGTGATTCATCAGTTGCATACAACACCCAGTGCTCATCATATCACATGCCCTCCTTCATGCCTGTCACCCACTCACCTCCCCTGTAGCAACCTTCAGTTTGTTTCCTAGAGTTAAGAGTCTCTCATGGTTGATCTCCCTCTCTGATTTCGTCTTATTTTATCTTTCCCTCCCCTCCCCTATGACCCTCTGTTTTGTTTCTTAAATTCCACATATGAGTGAAACAATATGATAATTGTCTTTCTCAGACTGACTTATTTCACTTAGCATAATACCCTCCAGTTCCATCCATGTCGTTGCAAATGGTAAGATTTCATCCTTTCTGATGGCTGAGTAATATTCATCTGCCGATGGGTGTCTCTATGAGCCTAAAAGAAATGCATTCCTAAGAACAGATACCTATGGGGGTCAAGAATCTTTGTCTGCTCTGTTCTGAGATATATTTTAAGTACCCGGACTCCTGAGTGGCACAGAGTAGGAGTACCATAAGTATTTATTGAATGAATGAACAAACAAACAGGCCTGGGAAGCAGTGTGTGTCACTCAGTAAATGCATGGGTTTTGAAGTCAGGTAGATCTGAGGTCTCAGGCTGGCTGCACCATTCTGTAGATCAGCATGACCTCTGACAAGTTCATCCTTCTCCCATATCCTCATTTATAAAATGAGGGTAAAAATAACTATTGCTTCAGAGTTGCTGTCAGAACTAAGCACAACACTGGGGGACACTGTCTAGCATAAAACTGAGCATATACTAGGCGCTCAGTAAATGGTACCTATCCTTGTTATTGCATATTCAGTATTTATGCACATAAATTAATAAGGGGGGAAACAACACAAAACACAGAGAGATGAAATAAATCATGTTTATGTGTTTACGTGTCAAATATGTATTTGGCAAAATTAAAGACTGGCTTTCTTTTTGTTCTTTTCCCTCTGCTGTCTTCAGCATTATGGTGCTTACTAAAGTGAGAGAGAAAACAGTAGAAGGGGGACCTGTAGGCGGGGAGGCTGCAGAGAAGTAGGGGAGAAAGCAGGCTGAGGAAGCTCTAGAAGAAAGTCAGGGAGAGAATGGAGTCCATTCTGCAAGAAAAAGCAAGGATAGAAGGAGAGGGGAGTGGGTTGGTATAGAGAAATCTCTCCTCTCACCAATCTGCCCTCCACCCTGCCTCTAGCTCGCCCTTTCTACCGTTAATATCCAAGTCTGGTTCTCCTAACTTGTCTACATCAAACTCCATGGAAGGAGTCTAAAAGCCTCTAGAGGTATCTCTGCTTCCTACAGGACAAAGTCCATATAAAGCCCTCCATGATTTGGGTTATGTGCTACCTGACCTGCCTGAACTAAACTCTTCGTTCTCCTTCATGTCCTACGGAGGTGACAGACCTCTCAGTGATGTGTGCTGTGCCTTCACACACTTCCTCTTGGCTCTGTGAATGAACGTCTTCCTTGAAGCCCTAGTCACACTTAAAGACCCAGTTCGAATGTCTCCTGCCACGTGAAGTTTTGCCGTGGCCCCCCAAGCAGACCAGATCCCCTGGGCCGCTGTACCATCACAGGTCTGCAGGCCTGTGAGTGTTCCACCATATTGTAATCATTTGACTCTCTGAGGACAATAATTAGAGGTGCTATTCTGTGAGAACTGCAGACACTCATTGTGCAGTGTTCATGGAAGAAGTCAATATAGGTCACTTTCAAGTTGCTTTTATAATTTCAGGTACAGCATGGGTCATCTCTGGCATCACATTCCCAAATAAAATTCCTTTTGGTGGCCCACTGGCTGCTGGCTCCAGGGAGCGCTGAAGCCCCCTAACCATGCCACAGACGCTTAGCACCTTGTGGATATCTTCCTTAGAAAGATTCAGCAAGAGATATTAACTGGCCCTCAAGTCATATTAAAAATGTTTTTTAAATGCAAAAATAAGAACCCAGTAAAATGGTGCCACTGTCCCATTGTAATTATTTCTGTGATGGACCATTTGCTCTTAACTGCAAAGATATGCCTGTCTTAGTGTCAGTCGTGGCACTATTTTGTTTATTTGGCCTAATTATTAGAACCATATCCTAATGGTGGTTGGGGCTAATGTGAGGACTGGGCAAGTCCCACATTGGATACTGAACTCATGAAAAGTTTTGGAAAGTGCCCAGAACATCCTGGCACTCAATAAACATCCGTTCTATCTGAATCTAAGTTTCTGACCCTCGGTCACATTTCTAACCTGATTCTTTTTTATTATTATTATTTAAATTCAATTAGCCAACCTATAGTACATCATTAGTTTCTGGTGTACTGTTAAACGATTCATTAGTTGTGTATTCTGAGATGCCCGTGTAAGCCAGCGGGAACAGCTATCCTCCACCACAACACAATCCAAAAAGCACTGGCAGTTTCTGGAAAGATTCTGTGTCATGATTGTACATATTGTGGCATAGCCCCGCTAAAAGCAGCGCCTCAGCCCTTGGGAGCGGGAAGCCTAGGCCAAGGGAAGGCTCCATCTGACTTGTGGAGAACTGGAAACTACAGTGTTTAAGACGGGCAGTTCCCTGTCCTGCAAAGCACTAAAATATCTCTGCTATGGAAGAGAGTGAGGGAGGATGACAAATTTTGAGCCAACCAATTAGTAAAATTAATAAAGACAGTTTCGGGTGGCAGGGATCAAACAGGTGGGCAGGTTTTCCGAGTTAAAAATGTAGGTGTCTTAGAGCCCGCGTCAGGTTTGTTTCCGCGGTGCCTGGATGTCACGGGCATGTCCTCACCTCCACTGACTCCGGATTTACAGTTGCCCCAAGGGAAGATCCACCCAATTCTGTGCATGTCCCCACCCAGCCCTGCTTCTCCCTGGATTCTTCAAACATTTGACTTATTTGGAGCGCCCAGAAGTTTGCAAAGTTCGGAGAAGTCAGCGTTTTGTGATTTTTGCCAATCGTCTCTGACATCACCTTTTCTTACATTTTAGATCATGTTTTGGTTAATACAAGGGGTTTTATCTTCAAACTTGGAAATTCCTTCTTGCTTTATTACAGAATAAGATTCCTCGCTTTTAATAACCCCCATTTAATCTACAGGTGTGGGGGAGAGCAAGCAAAATATTGATGTTACAATATGGAATGTACACCTTCCTGTATCTTAGAGCAGTTTTCCATAATATTTTTATTTGTGATACACCTGTAAGTTGTTAAGACACCTTAGGTACTCTCCCTCACCCCATCCTGCCAGGAAGGTCTGGTCATTTCTCCAGCCCTGCCTGCAGCCTGGGCCGCCCCAAGAATGCAGGTGCATGGTGACACCTGCACCCACAGGCACAACCATCCTTCACCTTTTTATTTATAGTCAAAAGTGGTCATAGGGATATAAGAAACCCTAGATATCCTGACAAACGTGAAGGTAAGAACTGTGGTTCGCCTCCATGGGGACCACTGTGAGCTCTACTCCGCATCCAGCACACCAGATACCCTGGAAGCAAGGCCCTGCAGTCTCATTTTTAAGAAGCTCGCCTACTGATTTGATGTACACATTACTTTGAGAACATGCCCAGATGTCTGCCACTGTCCCCCAGATGCACATAGGTGGACATGGGCCACCAGGTCTCTTATTATCCAGCTGAGCAGGGGCTGGTCAGCCGTACCTCACATTCAGAAGCCGGTTTTGCCTCCAAGGATGAAATGATTTTTGTCTGGGATTCACGTGGTATGGGAGCAATACTCTGCTATTAAAAAATATTTTGAGACGGAGAAAGACCTGAGAAATGGCGGTTCAACATACTCTTCAGATCTTGTTTATTGTTTTCTGTATTGTACACTCAGATGGCAACTGTAGATTCTAGAGCTCTAAAATCATCTTGAGCAAGTTCCCTAATTCATTCATTTGGCTCTCCTGAATTCATGCCATCACGCAGCATAGTTTTATCCTCCTATTTATTCCCCAGCGAAGTTTATTCTAAGACTCCCCTTTGGGGTAGACTACCGACTGCCATTACAGATAATCAAAATGTCTTTCCTAGTAGCGCGTCCAGATCCTCCTTGTGCCTTGTAAATCCATTTCTTTAATCCTGTTAAATACCATTAAATTCCTCCATCAATACCTCAACTTCCTACTCATCTTCTCTCCATTTTTCTGACAAAAGAACATCTGTTCATAAATCAAATAATTGAGCACTTAAAAGGTAGAGCTACAACTTACAGATAATCTGTTCCAGTACATCGGCAGAGTAGCTCTGATGATAGATAATTTATGTGTTACAGGGACCTGGCATTCAGCAATATTGAATCACGTAGTGAAAAGGTAATTCCCTCTCAATTATTTTTCAATCCTTCTGATTCCATTTAGGGGAGTCTCTATCTCATGCTAGTGTATCTTTAATGCCCCTCTAATGCTTGCTAACCTCCCTACTGAACATATCAAGCACTGGCCTCAGAATCAAAGCCATCAATCAGGCCCACATATTTAGCCAACATTTATTCAGATCAGTTAGTTTTCATTGTATTTATTTTTGTGATTATCTTCTATCAAGTGATATTCTATTTATGAGAGTTTATAAGTCTCATAAGTCTCCCTGTAAATGCATTTATTTTTCTAATCTGAATTGAGTAAGAACATTTTTTAAAAATCAGGTGGCATGTGACAGGGCTGCAGTATGATTTTTGACTTTTGTAGGCCCTAGGCACTTTACATTTCTGGGTCCTTTCTGACGTTTATTTATATGTACATATATATGTTTATACATTTATTTAGATATATATTTATATAAATAATAGTTTATATCTTACATATGCATATATATGTATATATATTATATATGTAACCTTTTATGACTGCATTATTATAAAGATGAATATAATCTTCAACTCTAAATGTTCATTTTTTTCTTCTGATTATAGAAGAAATTCAAACATTTGGACACCATGTCTACCATGCCTAATGCCTGGGTGAGCCCTACAATGTGATATAGCAAAGCTTAAAACACTACTTTGTCATGACTGAAGTTTGATGTGTACTAGTTTAATGCAACCCCCTCATTTTACAAAAAAAAAAAAAAATACTGAGCTTCACAAATGTATAAGAACCTGACTCAAGTCTTATAATGTGGTAGGATACAACAAGAACTAGATCCCAAATGCCAGTGTCCTGATCTTTCTACTTAATTCCACTGCATTCTTCCTGGGAGGCTGTCCTCCAAAAGCCTTTTTCTTATCCCATCTCCTTCACATCATAATTAAGTCACGGGTCCCTCCTTGAATCTAGCCCTCTGCTCTAGGCTGAGCGTCTCTGTGCAGAGGTGACAACACGTGGTGGGTCCTCTCTGCGGGCTGACCTTTGCCTTGGGATGCTGCTCAGTTCCTGGTGATAATCATTGCTCCGTAAAGGAAACCCACCTGAACCCCATTAAGAAAACCCACAAAGGATGCCAAAACCCAAGACAGATTTGCGCTTCCCTTTTTGGATGCGATTTTTTTTTTAACACAGTCTCCTTAACATTAGCAGCACTGGAAATTGGAGCTTGGGATAAGATAACTTCTTATATTTTAGACCAGTGCTTTCTAGGGCAGAGTGTATAGATTAAATCAAAAGTTTATGCCTTGGGCTATCAACCTTTCATCTTACTTAGGACTTAAATAGTAGAACCTCAGGAACTCAGCTGCGGGCAATTGTTCTATTGACAATGCACTGCAGAAAACAGTCCAATGCAATTCTTAAGAGCCCCCTCTGGCAACCAAACTTTATCTCTTTCTTCGCTCATTCAAAGTGTATCTACACCTGAGAAAACCTTAAAAGGTATTTGCAGGGACACCTGGGTGGTTCAGTCCGTTAAGCATCTGCCTTTGGCTCAAGTCATGATTTCAGGATCCTGAGATCGAGCCCCACATCAGGCTCCCTGCTCAACAGGCAGTCTGTTTCTCCCTCTGCTCCTCCCCCCCTGCTCATGCACTCTCTCTCAAATAAATAAATAAAATCTTTTAAAAAATAATAATAATAAAATAAAAGGTATTTGTGTTTGAGAAATAGAAACAGATCATTCCTGAGTATGCTTTTTTTTTTTTTAGTTGTCAAATGATCCTTCATTGAAGTATTTTCCTTTGTGGTTCTTAAGTAGCTGGGCATTCCACTGTACCACTGTTGATATCATCTATGATGTCATGAGGATGGCGGCCATCAACATTGCAACCCACAAATTGGGAAGTCCCCAGATTCTCTTTTAACGGCTCCAGAGAGCTCTCTGACTATAAAGATTGGTACTGCATCTGTCGGGCAATGTGGACAATTTCATCAAAAGTGAGACTTCCACTGTGTTTGCCGGTCTTTTGCTTCTCTCTGTCTCTGACTGGTTCTTGGGGGCCTTTGACGATAGGGCAGAGGCAGAAGGTACTACTCAATCTGGGCCTGTCTATTCCAAATGGTCAGTTTCACTGTCATGTTCAGACCCTTCCAGTCACCTGTTGCCTTGCATGTCATCACCAACCTTTTTGGGAGACAGACCCAGGGTCCAGTCTTGGGGGCTGGGGCAGATGTGGCACCAACTTCCCAGCTCATGCACTTCGGGACTACGACTTTGATCTCGCTGGGGTGGAGTTTAGGCTACACGGCAAAGGCAGCTGCCAAATGAACTGGATGCAGGATGACCAAGAAAGTTACACCTTGATCTCCTCTGAGCCGAAAGCTGGAAGAGCTGCCTGCAGCCGTCTTTCTCACTGCACCACTGAAAAGTCCCGACTTTATGCTAGCTGATTGTATTGTTTATTATCATTCAGAATGTTATACACCGCAAGAAAGAACACATTTGGCAAAATACATTTTTTACAGTGAAGAGCTCTTTGTTTATTTTGAGGCTCAAGCAAAAAATAGTTCTGGTCAGTTGAGTGACAACGTAAGTGATTTTCAGTCATCCACTCCCACGGGTTTATTGAGTCAAAGATTACTTAACTATATCTTTTAAAAATATAATTCTAATGTAGGAAACAGAGCCTAGCATTTGGAGACAGAACTGGTCTTGAACCCTACCTCCAGATGTACTAGCTCTATGATCTTGGGCAAGATAATGACCTTTTCTGAGTCTTTGTTACCTCATCTGCAAAATGAAGTTAATAATTCCCATTAAAAATGTTGTTTTGAAGATTAACTTATCTCCACAAATATTTATTGAGCACCTCTTTTGTGCCAGGCTCTTTTCTACAAATACCACAGTGAACAAAACATAGGATTACCATTCTTGTGCAGCAGGTGGTCTTGAATGGACTTGAATATTTCCTTCCTGGTTCTTAAATCATTCAAGCAGAGTGTTGCCTGGGAGTGGATTAGAACTGGATTTCTTGTACCTGTAGTTCTGAAATAATGATCCCTCTTGCTGCTGCAGATTTTGGGTTACAATTGAGCTGCTAAAAGTTACTTAGAGATTCAGCAGGACCACTTATAGATTTTTACGATTTTATTAGTTTATAAAACCTTAGCTACCTACAGAGCAATGTTTATATTTGCTATAAATATTTTACACTACTATTACTTTTATCAATATGTACTGTTTAACAGTAAACATCATTTGCCTTACACATTTTTAGAGAGGTAGATATAAATTCTTTAGTGCCTGAAAACTCTGAATGATATGTTGTTACCCTGAGATTTGCCACTGGGCCAACTGGCACACAAAAAGATCTTTTGTCATTGATTATGTCATTGATGGAACAAGTAGCTCCTTTTTCATGGTGATGATGACATTAATGAAGTGATCTAGAAAGATCTTCATTTTTCAAAGAGATTTTCTGTCTGGCATCCTCAAAATACATCCTAACCCTTCCAGGTATGACATCCGATAATCAGCAGGTAGGCTGAGTAAAAGAATGATAACTAGATAACTAAGAATATTCAGATTAGTTATTTGAACTTATATAATTTTATAGAAAAATGGATGATTTTCTGGAACAATGGATGAAGAGGTAGAATTTAAACACTTTTTAATATTAACAAATAAAAATAATATGTCATCATGGTTCTATAACTGACACAGGCCACCAGAGTCAGCACTATCTTCAGTGTAAAATGGAGTTAATAATTCCCATTAAAAATGTTGTTTTATTTTTCCCCGTGTGAGATTTGACAAGACTTGGACTTATTGTTAGCTATACATTTGAATTTTACACATGAATGCACCATTACAAAACTACTGTGGGCATCTCAAATCATTGGTGAAACTCCAGGCCAATGTCATCTGAGGTGACTAGATTATAATGAATAAAACGATAAAATAGATCTTTAAAATGCATACTGTCTCTGTATCAACACACATGTACATTTTGCATGGTTCCCTTCAGAGCTAATTATACCGTTTTAGAACAATAAAAGAGAAGCAAAGGATAAGGAAATATAAAGCTACCCAACTGTGGAATCACCCACCTGACATTCTAGGAATACCATACTCTAATTACTGATATATTGGTAGTCTTCACAGTTATCTAGAGGAGAACATTTAAAGCAAAAAATTTCTACTATCTTAGTATTTCTTTAAAAATCTTGTATTTCTGTTTTTTCTATAAATATAAACAATATGGTGCTTCAAAGATCTTCACTTTGATATCACTACCATATCTTTTCCTGCCAAGGCCCACCTGCCACCTGGTACCATGATACTTATTACAGTTTGAAAATTGTAACATTCAATTTCCTGTATTTTCCTGGACTATCCAAACAATACAGTGAAAGCAGAGCAAAGATTCTTTTGTGGCCATTAAGGAGGTACTAAATAGAATTCAAATTTACTCATGGTTCAGTTCTCAGTTCTGCCATCTTCTTACTCTTGAGAAACTTCAATGTTGGAAGATAAATCTGTATCCTAACCCAGTTTTACCTAAGAAGATCTTTGTCCCTTATATCTGTCCATCAAATTTCAACACCAAGACAAGCTGACTTTCCTTTCTTCTTACCAAATTTCATCCCCATCTTGGCCCACTGAAATGAGCATCGGAGTGGCCACTGGGTCCAAAAGACAAAAAACAAATGGGAAGTTCCCATCAAGCTTCTTTGGAGTCTGTCTTCAAACATTATATCTAAATCCATGCTCTGCTGGTACAAACCAGTACATCCTTTCTGGAAGCTAATTTGGCATTATTTCCTAGTCTGCTGCTGGTACACACGTAATTTGGCATTATGCCTTTAACTATAAGAAAATCGTCTAACCTTCAGACATTCAGACAAATAATTCTACAAAAGATATTCATCATGACATTTTTCATAAATGAAAAATTAAAAATCTTTTACTACTTAATGTCCAAGAACAGGAATTGGTCAAATAAATTTTCGTGTATCCAATATATCCATAAAATGGAGTTTCAAGCAACTACGGACAAGGTTAATATTCTAGAAGAATTTCTAAAATGGCATATCAAAAATTCTCATGTCGGGGCACCTGGGTGGCTTGGTTGGTTAAGCATCTGACTCTTGATTTCGGCTCAGGTCATGATCTCAGGGTTGTGAGATCTAGCCTCCAGTTGGGCTGACATGCAGGGGGTGAACCCTGCTTAAGATTCTCTCTCTCCCTCTGCATCCGCCAAAATTCTCATGCTGCAGTCTCAAAACAAAATTCTGTGCACGGTATGATCTAACTATGTATAAATAATACAAACAAGGAGGAGGAAAAGACATCCACCAAAATATTAACAGTGGTTATTTTTATTCCTCTCTTATGTTCCAATTTTTTTCTTATACATCCTTCAAAATTATTGAAATTTGCTGAGACAGTCATAAATAAAATAAAATTTTAAAAATTCAGATACAGAAGAAAAACACCAGTAGAGCGATCAGTGCACCACATGTTTTCCTGTCCATCCTACCTCTTAGAGGAGCCATATACAACCGCTCCCTGCTGTGGCGCTTTTGCTAGAAATTTGCACTATTTCTTCTCCTACTGGAGACAAAACAAGTATTGAGGGGCAATGATAAGAATCTGTGTCACCTGCTCTTTGTTCTTTTTCAGCACACAACAGTTTTGCCCTTTATATTAATCGAGATGAGGACATCACACCATGCGTATCCCAGCAGGAGCAGTGGACTCGCCGCCATATGTACCTTCTCTGTTGGCTATATATTATGGTAAGGACAGTGCCTGCTGGGCTTTCGTATTGTATTTGATTTTGCACTGCTAAATTTGGACACATATTTCATTATGGATATAATCACTAACAGATTCACACTGCGTGCCTCATTTGGTCCAGGACCTGGGCTTTGTCTCATTTCCCCAGATGCTTATATTTTTAGAAAGTATATGCCAAACCTCACACAACAGGAATTTGTTGAACAATCCCATGTAAGCAATGGTTCTTCCAAGGCTACATTTTTCAACTCTTTTTCAAACTAAATGTTTTTCTTGGACAGCAGTTTTATTGCTTAAGGGCTTTTTGCTTGGGATTTTTTTGTTGTTGCTGTTGTTGGTGAGCAAATGCAAATGAGGACAGAAGAAATGGCCTCTTTAGAGGAGTGACCTTAAATTTCATAGGAAACAAATGAAAATGGACGTTCTCCTGAGTCAGTTTACAACCTGTCTTACAATTAGCGATTATGCATAGCAGGCATTTAAGGGTTGTGTTGTTTTTTTTAATTGGGATAAATAAATAACAAGAAATCTCCGCTTGATCTGTTGGGCACGAGTAAGTCCCAAGTGGGTGGTGCTACATTTATCTGATAACAACACAGTTGCCTGTTGAGTTTACTTCACAACAGTTTCAGTTCTTACCATGTTTTAATATTTCAAAATTATTTCTTTTAAGACAATTTCTTACTTCTCTTTAGAATTCCGAGTCCTCTTTGATATATCAGTACACACAGAAGTGTTTCCTCCCACCAACATTTCTGCCTCTTGGGACTCTCTTGTCCTGAGTTCTGGGTCACCATCCCCTCCTTTAAGCCTGAAGGACTGAATCACATTCTTCCAAACACCCCAGAACTGTACGTAATCCCTCCAAAATCCCGGAGCTCTTTGGGAGGCCCAGGCTCTGTGGAGCGTTTTGCTCTAGCCAGCCCAGAAATACAAGATAAAGGTCAGTACAGTACTTCACATACTTTGCAATGAATGATCACATAATGCCCCAGATCTGACCAGAAAGGAAATTTGTTTCTAGGAAGTCATACCCTATAGTTGGATCTAAGGGGACACCCAGATGAAAGACCCCAGAACAAACATGCAGTAATGCTCATTCTATGTGCCGTTTCATCGACTAGTCAAAGACCGTCGTAAAGACTGGGAATGTTTGTTTTCCTCATCACTTTCAAGATTTCTTTGTTTCCACCTAAAATGTTAAGTATTGATTTTCTCTAATAGAAAAGCTCCAAATGATCAGGGCTCACAGGTGAAGTGTGACTGAAATTATGTCTCAAAAATGAATATATGTACTTTATACATATGAACTTGATATTCAAATGACTCTTGTCTTTCAGAAGAGTCATGTAGGGAGGCTATGAATTATTCCAGGGATGCATTCATCTTAAAATCAAAAATCATTAAAAATTAAATCCCCCTTTCCCCCCAAAAATATAGTCTCATTACTTTGTGCTCATATTTGCTTACCTGTGGGAAGGAAAGCTTTTTACTCTGAGATCTCTGGGTGTATTTCTGTGAATTCATTTATATGCCATTAAATTATCTAAATCTTATAGAGCCCCAGAGGTTTTGCGAACTATGTATTTTGCAATGGCTTTTCTTCCACTGTGGGTATACTCAGTCCACATTCCAAAGAGACACATGGAAATACCACATAGCCTTCATTATAGACCCCCAAGATCCCTCATTAAAATGAATCATTACTCATGCTCTTCATGCCAAGTGAGGCTTGCCAGCTCTGCATACTCCCTAAGTAAACCAGTACTTGTTTGGACATGTATTTGCATTAACCAGCAAATTCTCTCAGATTTGTTCTGAGAGAGATTTCAAAGTAGACTTTTTCCTTTGGTGTTCTGCCCTAGGTATTCATAGCTATGCCAAGAGCTAAACAATGCCCCTCATATCATGTCATAGTATATAAATCCAAGGATTTTCATTGTCATCAAACAGGTACTGGCTTTTCCT
This sequence comes from Eumetopias jubatus, assembly GCF_037043125.1. Classification (NCBI taxonomy): domain Eukaryota; kingdom Metazoa; phylum Chordata; class Mammalia; order Carnivora; family Otariidae; genus Eumetopias; species Eumetopias jubatus. The sequence continues at coordinate 22,649,831 of NW_028274812.1, read as the reverse complement.
TTCTACCAGACTATCTCAGAGCTGCCTTACTGGTGATATGATAGTAGAAGGTTCAAGATATGAAATCTCTTGGTAGCATACCAGGATTGTAACTGGACATTCCAGAACCTCGTGCCAAAATGGAAGAAAGCATTCCCCTTATCACATGCTAACTATAAAACAAATAGATCTCCCCTGCCATCCCCTGCATGGTGGAGCTGAATCCATACCTCTGCATCTGCGGGCCCGACTGTCTCTGTTTTGTTCTGATTCCCCCTCACTGTCCATTCCCACAAGGCTCCCTCCTCATCTGAACTTATTGTCTTCCTAGATTTGGATAGCCAAAGTTGAGACAGCGTACAGAGCTTTCACTCATAGACTGGAGCCCATTGAGATGCCACCCTGAGTGGCTCCATTTCCCAGCCTCTCGACTTCAGTCCTCCCAAGCTGAGCGTCAGAAGTCATCCCAGACTCCTTTTCTGCCTCCTTCTGCCTCCCACCATACTCCTCTCCACTTACTCAGGGTCTGGGACACAAACATCTCCCTGTCCACTCATGGTGGGCTCTTAATACCTCTTATGCATACCTCCCCTCCATCATCATTCTCCCACACATTCTCTGCACCCTAGTTGTGGGGTTTCCCCTAAAAAATGAGATGACCTGTATTATCTTACACAGGGTAAAACACAGAGGTCCTCTTGGTTTCTAAGGCAACAGTAATTAACAGGAATTGTAATGAATACCATTCTTTTGAGCTCTGTGCCAAGTGCTTTTCAAATATTATGTTATTTAGTTCCCCAGATAACCCTTTGAGATAGGCATTATCTGGCCTATTTTACAGATAAGGAAACTAAAACTTAGAGAGTATATGACTTGCCCAAGGAAAAGCCACGTGTCCTTGTTGTTGCCAGATCTGGAATGCAAGCCCGGGTGTGGCCACAGTCTGTACAATTCACTGTGCTCTCCACTGCCTTCTTCTTGGTGAAGAGTACCTCTGTGGGTGAACAGATTGTGTGTTTAGTTTGGTTTTGTTTTGAAGCAATACATCAGAAGCAGCATATCTAATAGTTAAGGCCACTTCCTGGGTTAGAATTCTGACTCCTTCACTTAACTTTTCTGAGTTCTAACTTACCTGGGTATAAAATAGGGACAAGGACCTCACGGGGCAGTTGTGAGAATGCAGTTACTGTATATACAACCCAAGAACAATGCCTGGCACACAGTAAAAAATTTCTGTATTTTCTTTTATTGGTGGTAGCCTTTTGCTTTTACTTTTACCTTTTACTCTTTCTCACTCACTCATACACTCTTATCACTGTACAAACCCAAAATAGCCCTAAAGGATATGAAAATATCACTTTTGTTTGCTTTTTAAGTTTAAAAGGACCAACAGGAATTCTTGAAGGGGGACTGAGTAAAAGAGAGAGCTTTAAGATCATGGAATGTTATACGCAACTAATGAATCGTTGAACATTATATCAAAAACTAATGACGTACTACTATACGTTAGATAATTGAATTTAAATTAAAAAAGATCCATGGAATGTTGATTGCTGTCACCCTCTAGTTGACAAATTCTGTAAAAGAAGATATCCTTACTCTACCTATGCAGGACTCCTCCTGGTAGCCAATCTGTTCCTTGGCTGTGGCCCCCCGGCACCTCACGTCTTTGTCTCCCTATATAGTACCGGTACTGCTCACTGCTTTGCTTCTCAATCTGAAGGACATAGATAGAGGAAAACCACCCCAGCTCTAGGAAATGTATATCCCCAAAGGTTCAGCAGTGAGTCTTCTCTATCCTGAGAAGGTTTCTTCCAGCCCCTGTCCATTCCCCCCCTCCCACAGTGGTTCTTATTCAGTACAGCCCACACGAGATCTCAGAGCCCATGCATAATACATGCTAACACTAAATACAACACAGACAGGAGTAAGGAGGCATTAGGGAAGGGGAGAAAATGAGTCGTAGGAGTTTCTTCTTATGGATAAACATGTCTTGTCACTACAGTGAGCTTATTTAAAGCAGAAGAGAGATTTCTGTTGTCTCTGGGCCCTACTGGTTTTTGATAAATTTCATATTCCAAATCTCATTACCCCAAATGTGTCCATTGTGCAACTTAGCAAAACAGAAAATAAAACAAAGTAAAAATCAAGATAAAGTGTGATCTTTCTTTCATGGTATAGTCTTAAACTTCTCTAAATCAGAGTTCTAGTTCCACCAAACTTGACTATACCTTAGCTAGGCGATTGCAGATTATTTTTTTGCTTTCTTATTGAAACTTTTCTTTATTTCCTCAAGTTTGTGCTGGAAACAAATATTGTTTCTTAAAACACAAGAAAAAAATCTTAAAAATAAGATTGTACTCAAATTTAAGTCTTGGAAAGAATTTTTAGCCATGAACAAGTAAAATTATTAGCATAAAATTTACACCCTCTTCACTAAAAAAAGGGAAATTTTAGGCCACATGTAAAGTCCCCCTATTTAATTATATGCTTCTTCCCACCAGTTAAGCAAAACTGGCCAACATGTAGTTGTTCTCTGACCAGCAGATGACATTTTCCTCTGTTCAACTTGAACCTTTCACTCTATCATAACTGCCTATGCTGATAACTTTTACATCTATTAACAGTGCATGAAAGTTTTCCTGATTTCCTGGCAGTGGAGAACAGGGACCAAGTTGAAAGAGTAATGCAGCATATGCCTCACATTCTGAAGAGAGGTGCTTTTGGGGGGCTTATAAAAGACAGCCCAAACACTCTGTTCCCTTGCACATCACCAAAGCCATCCACACTCTTTGCCATGCCCATCTTCCTAACCTTCTTTCCTCAGACTGGCTAGGAAGAAGGAGAGGGTCTTAGCAGTCTTGAGTTGGGGTCTAGGGGGGCCACTGGGGAAGGAAGTGCCTCCCCACATTCACCAAAGCCAAGTATAAGAGGCTCCAAGGGAATCCTTGGTAAATACCAGGTATAAGACAGGAATCTAACTTGGGAAGAGACTTGTTAACTTTTATTTGCCTCCTGCCTGAGCAAGAAAAAGAGCATTGGATGGGTATGACAGGGTGGAGGGAGGGGCAGCTGTAAGGCAGCCTATGACCACATCATTTGTACGTGGCAAAGATGGGTGAGCTTCTTGTGGATCTGGTTTGACATTGAGGGAGAGCGCTGGGCTCGAGGCTGTCTCAATGGTGGCCCACCCAAGAAGGCCAGCCCCTGGGCAAGGGTTTCCAAACAGCAAGAAACTGTAGCATACTGCCATGAGCAGGAGCCAGTCCATCTCTCACATATGGAAACTGAAGTAGAGAAGCCCCTCAGAGATCCCTACAAACCTCACACATATGTACCACATGCAAAAGTAGGCATCTGAACATCAGCCTCATAGCATTTATCAGTGGAGAGTAGGTATTAGCAGAGGAAAAGGAGAAACCACTTGCACAACCATGAACAGTGAAGTCCGGAGATATTCATCTTCCTCCCATTTCCCCTCCCAGGTCCCCGGCCAGGATAGAGACATCCCAGAACCAGGCTATGCCCTCCCATTCTACTTCAAGGTACTGGAGGAGGAGGCAGAACAAAAATACAGAGCCCCCTCCCACTCAAGACTCTGGCAATAATGCTGGTGTGTTCAAGGCAGGCAGAAGGCCCAGGTGTTGGAGCTGAGCGAGGGGAGAGTGACCGGAGAACCCTGGAGTGGAGGAAGGATTATGTAGGCCTCGTAGGGTATGTAAAGACTATGTCCTTAGTTCATACTGAAATCAAAAGTTACTGGAAGGTTTTGAACAGAAAACTGATGTAATCTGAGACATTTTTAAAGGATCACTTTGGCTACTATGTTGAGAATGGACTGCAGGCAAGGATGGAGCAGGAGAACAATTACAAGGCTATAGAAGTAATCCCTTCTGGTAGGCACCGGCATGGCTTGGACCAAGGTGGTGGAAATGGCAGTGTGAGAACTAGAAGGATTCTGGATATATTTTGAAGATAGAGCCAATAGAATTTCCTACTTAATTTTGACCAAATCTAAGTTAAACTCTGGGCTCAGCCCTTCAGTACCTTTATAATTTGATATGGTGGGCAGAATAATGGTCCCAGAAATGTCCACATCCTAATCTCCAGGATTTGTGAATATGTCACCTCACATGACAGAAAGAACTTTGAAGATGTGATTACATTAAAGACCTTGGGGTGGGGAGGTTAGCCTGCATTATCCAAGTGGGCCCAAGCTGATCATCTGGTTTCCCCAATGTGGTTAAAGGGGAGTGGGACTGTGGGAAGAGGGTCGGCTGGATATTACAGGAAAAGGACCCAAACCATTGCCACCAGCTTTAAAGATAGAGGAAGGGGATGATGAGCCAAAGAATGTGGGCTGCTTCTAGCAGCTAGAGAAGTCAAGGAGACAGATCCAGAAAGAATACAGCCCTGCCAACATCTTGACTATAGCCCCCTAAGACCTGTGTTGGACTTCTAACCTACAGAATTTTAAGATAAATGTGTGTTGTTTTCAGCCACAAAGTTTGTAGCAATGCATTATAGCAGCAGTAGAATACTTACACACTTGGGCAAATCACCTAGTCTCTGTCGGCCTCAATTTCCACATCTGAAAAAAAAGAGGGTCATGATACTTAGGCAGGATTACTGTGAGAATCAGAAAAATGGGTGTTGGGGCTTCTGGGTGGCTCAGTCGGTTAAGCGTCCGACTCTTGATTTCTGTTCAGGTCACGATCTCAGGGTGGTGAGATCCAGCCCTGTTATCAGGTTCCACGCTGAACGTGGTGCCTGCTTAGGATTCTTAAGATTCTCTCTCTCCCTCTGTCCCTCCCCCCACCCCCACGATCTTAAAAAAAAGGGGGGGAAGAAAAAAAGAAAAATGTGTGTAAAACACCTGCCACATAATTGGCACATAGTCCTGTAGCCATTGTTGTTCTATTTATATCCTAAGAATACTCAGACATAAAGTAACCTAACCCCAGCCCCTTTCTCCATGTTTCTTCCCTCATTAACCTCTTGTGCCTGTTAGGTGGAGGTCCAGATCCTTGAAGTCACACCATCTTTTGTTCAGTCCCCTCTTCCCTTGCTTTGAGCAGATCGCTTATCCTCTCTAAGCCTAATTTTTACCACCTTTGGAAAGGGAGTAACACCCAGTGCTCCACGCAGAACGTGCCCTCTTTAACACCCATCACCAGGCACTGGGTGTTATATGCAAACAATGCGTCATGGAACACTACATCAAAAACTAACGATGTATGGTGATTAACATAATAATAAAAAAATAAAATAAATAAAAAAAGGAGTAACACTTGCACCACAAAATTGCTGTGGGGACTGACAAGCACATGGGGCCCTCGGGAAATGATCGTGTCTTTCCTTCCTCCCACCACAAAAATCCTGACTGTCTGAGGAGTATATGGGAAAGTCCCCTTTCTTTCTCTCTCTTGTCCCCACAACCCTTATTTTCATTTTATCCTCTGCTCTTCTTATGGATTCTGGTCCTGCTTCATGAGCTTTGTGTCCCCTCACAACCTACTAAGAATGCTAAAGAGTTTTCTGAAAATTTCTTAGGGTTCGAACATTAAGTTATTTCCCAAGCTCTGCTTTTCCCCTGAGAACCAAGAATGTCATTGCTTTCCCATTATTCCGATCTGCTTATTTTTACAAACACGTTGTTGAGATGAGTTGTTGTTTTCTCATCTTCTGGACAATGGAGGGCTTGCCAACTGAGAGCATGGCTTGCACTCAGCCCCTCAGAGTGCCCACTTGGGTGTTGATTAAATCAGTTTCTTAGATCCGCATCTGGACAGAAAAGCCTTGTGTGTATAATCCATCTCAGTTCCCAGTATTTATTATTCTGAGTTTCATCTTTTCTTACCCCCAACAGCTGGTTCTCAGACTTGCTGGGGGCACATAAAGAACTAGAATTCCCCGTATGCTGTTAACCATGCCCCCCGCCCCAAAATCATCCTCTATGTGGTTATGACCCCACACTTCCCAGCACAACATCCATACCAACATGACCACTTTCTTTCCCTGTAGTCTTCTGGAATCACCAGTTTGATGCTGCTTGTGTCCTCGATGTTACTTGGCAATTTTACTTTGCATTTCCTCTACCGGCTCTGCCAGTCCCGCCTCCACATCCAGCTCATACTCCCTAGTCCTCTCTCAGCAGATGGCCTGATCTTGTATTTCACAGAGACTCTAAAAGACTTCAAACAAGAACTCTTTCCACTTCTTCCTGCACACATCCTTACTGTGCCCACTCCCTTCTTATGACAATAGGGGAGGAATTTCTACACCTTCCAACAGGGGACCATCCCTCTGCACTCTGGCTGCTCCCCACTCCAGCTCTTCATCCATCATCATTCCATTCTCCTGGAACTTCAGTCCCACTGACAGGCCCTTCCAATAAATACTAGAACACGCTCCATCTTAATCCCACCTTAAACATAAATTACCCTTCTGGGACCACCCCCTTTTACATCTAGCTACCACACTGTCTCCCTACTCACAGCCGAGCTTCTCTGAAGGGTTGTCTACTCTGCCTCTAGTCCTGTTTGCACACTTAAGATACAGGACTAAAAAATGACTCATGAGCCAGTGAGCTTGGGTTCTGCTTCTACAATATGCCTTTGGGCAAGTCATGCCACCTCTCTGTGCCTTCACTTCCTCATCTGTAGAATGACATAATAAGAGCACCTGCCTCATAGGGTTGTTGTGATGATTAACATAGCATTAATCTTTAGTGGATGTAAAGCCTGAGCCCGGAGTGTGTACTGTTATCATGAACCCATTCCAACGGGAGTTAAGCTGCATTACTTTAGCAAAACTTTGTTGATGTTACCAGTGACTTCTTCTTTGCTGAAGTCATTGAATGCTTTGTAGACCTCTCCTCCATTGATATTTCAGCAGTTTTGATACTAAATTATGCCCCTTCCTGAATCACTGTCTTCTCAGACATGGATGATGTCACAATCTCCCAATTTCCCTCCCCGTTCTCAAAATGATCCCTCATAGCATCATCTGCAGGTTCTCCCCACTCTGCCCAAACCCCCATGCTGGAGTACTTTGGAGCCCAGCCCTCACTCTTCTTCTTTTTTTATTTATTCACTTTTTAAATTTTATTGTGGTGAGAATACTCAACTTGGGATCTGCCTTCTTAACCAAAGTCCTTTTCTCTCACTACCTACTATCCCTAAATAAACCCATTAACTCTATGTTTGCAATTTCTTCCATCCCAGATCCTCAGCTCAGTGCTCTCTGCTGATACTTACTCATAAGCTTCTCATGCTTGCAATTGCACACCAAGCTCAGGCAGTACCTGCTTTCCCAACTGCACCCCAAGCCTGTATTCCCTGGGCATTGCCATCCATCCAGGTGTTCATGCCAGAAATCTATGAGACACCCACAGCCCATCTTTCTGGGGCACTTTACAGACAGTCTTTCACCAATTGCTGGCTTCTGTACTTCCAAAGTACTTGAAGAATCTTTGCCCTTTGCTCCCTCTCCACTGCCAACACCATGCCCCAGCTTCTGTTATCCCTCTCCTGAACCACACACAGAACTGCCATTCCCCCCGCCCAACCACCCCTGTCTATCTGCAGGATCCTTGGGTGATCCTTTAAAAGCACACTGACCGTGTCACTCTCTTGCTCAGAGAGTATGCATGACTTCCCATTGCTTCTAGGAATAAAGTCTCAAGTTTCTTTGCATGGCCTTGAGGACCTGCATTATTTGACCCCACTGACCTCTCTAGCTTCCTTGTCCCCCTTTGCCCTCTCTGCTTCTAGCTCCAGCCACAGTGACCTTCTCTCTAATGGTTAAAAGCAATCTGTTTCTTCTAGGTTCAAAGCTTTCACCTTCCTCATACCTCCACCCAACCTCCCCTCAGTCATGCCCCCACAATTATTAATTCCAAAGTCTATTCATTCTTCAGTTCTCAGCTCAACTATCTCTTTCTCAGGGAGGCCTTCTCTGACTCCCAAGACTTGGTTCAGGCTCTCTATAGTACACTACTGTATTGCCCTGTTCATTTCCATCTAAGGAGTTAAAAAGCAGTTGTTGTGGTGTTTTTTTTTTTATTTTATTATGTTAATCACCATACATTACATCATTAGTTTTGGATGTAGTGTTCCATGATTCATTGTTTGTGCATAACACCCAGTGCTCCACGCAGAACGTGCCCTCTTTAATACCCATCACCAGGCTAACCCATCCCCCCACCCCCCTCCCCTCTAGAACCCTCAGTTTGTTTTTCAGAGTCCATAGTCTCTCATGGTTCGGCTCCCCCTCCAATTTCCCCCCCTTCATTTTTCCCTTCCTACTATCTTATTATTTTTAACATACAATGTATTATTTGTTTCAGAGGTACAGGTCAAAGCAGTTGTTGTTATGTGGTTATTTGGTTGATTTTTTTTTTCAAAGCCTGCCCTCCAGACCCCCTCCCTTCACTATCTAGAGCAAGAGAAAGGTCAGCAGTTGAATTGGTCTTAAAGAAAATAAAGAGAGCTTTCCTATCTACAGTTTTCTAAGGGTTAATACAAACACATTTCCTTTCAACATCACATCAATCAAAATGTCAGAAAATATTCTTATGATAGATTGCTTAATAAGAGAAATTGTGACAATGTGTGTTTTAAAAGCAAGCAGATAAAGTAGGGAAAATTTAAATTATATATATACATACACACACACCTACCTTACACGTAGCTCAATGGTAACCATATAAAGTAGTTTACAATGTTCCTACCACCCATTTCTCTAATATTGAATTTCAGCTTGTCTCTTCTCCCACCTGCCTGGTTCACTTAAATTGCCAACTAAAGCTGATAGACTTCTAGAAAGAACCACACAGACTGTACTCCTTGCCAGAGTAGCATCCCATGTATGGGAGGTGATCCAGGTCATGAAATAAAAACATTTCAAGTAGAGGAAAGGTCCATTTATTAGCCAAATTATAGCCTCTTCATTTCCCTGAAGTGAGCCTTCTCTGTGTCTTTGAGAGTATGGAAGCATTTTGAAAGTTCAGAACATGTTCTCTGGTGGCTGCAGGAGGGGATTATATGAACATCTTCACAGTGACCGTTAGCCTGCTCAGTCTCACCTTCAGCAGAGGGTTTCCACGGCCTGCAGACATTTGTGTCTCCCACAGCACCCAGCATTGCTGGTCTCCCCTGAGGCACAAAATAAACATTGATTGAAAATAAACAATTCAGATGAGGACGTATTTGTACAAGATTTGAGGTGTTATTTTTTTATTTATTTATTTTTAGAGAGAGAGAGCATGAATGAGTGCACATGGAGAGGGGGTGGGAGGGCAAATGGAGAGGGAGAGAGAGTCTTAAGTGATATGGGGCTCAATCCCACAACCCCTGAGATCATGCCCTGAGCAGAAACCAAGAGTCAGATGCCTAACCGACTGCACCACCCAGGCGCCCCACTACCAGATTTGAGTTTATGCCACAAGATAGAAAAGAAATCTGCAGCCAAAATGACCTTTTGATTGAGATATAAAGGAAATGGCAAAAGAAAATTAGTCTAAAATAACCATGCAAAACTTTGGCTTTATACATTTAAGTAGACCCATTTTCCTAATAATTTTCAAAGGCAAGGAACTAGCTTGATTGTTATTATAACATTTTAATTCTCCCTTAATCTGAAAGATCTGGGTCAATGTAGACTCAGGACAAGATTCATTAACTCTCTCAAACAAGTGTTTGTGTCCCTGTCGTGTGCCAGGCATTGTGCTAGGTACGGGTGGTAAACAATGTATTAAGCTTCAGCTCTGCCCTCAAGGAGCTGACAGTCTATTGTAGGATACAGAAAAATAAAAAAAGCAATTACCTTACAGTTGATACGGGCTGTTTATAATAGTAGAAATACAGAAGGCTCTGAAAGTCCAGAGGAACTTTCCTTAACCCAGACTGATAGGGTCAAGAAAGGCCTCCAAAAGAAGTGATGTGGTAGCTGGCCCTTAAGGGTGGGTGAGTGTTAGCCATACAAAGGGCCAGGGTAAAAGTGTGTCAGGCAGAGGAAGGGGATGGCCTGGAAGCAAGAGGGCAAATCATAGGCAAAGAAGTTCAGTGCACTTGGAGTTGGCCACATTGCCCTCCTCCAATCAGGACGCGCTCAGTTCTACCTTTCCTCTTCCCACCAGAACTACTTTTATTTTACCTCTCTACAACATCCTTCTCTGAATCTGTTTTGTGTGTTTTCCTCTGGTTGATTGGTCGGTCGGTCGGTCGGTGGGTTGGTTTGCCCATTTCCCATGATGCCATGCTCTGTCTGGTATCCTCCTCATGTTCTCCTTGGCAGGCCCTGGTGATCTAGCCCTGCCCACACTCAAACCCTCTTCACTCCGTTTCTTACACTGTCTCCTGTCCCCTCTCCACCTCGTGGGCACAGTGTTTTAAAATGCAAATCTGATCATGTCAATCTTCCTACTTAAAACCCTTCAGTAGTTTGTTTTTTCCTGTTTTGGGTTCTTTTTTTTCTTTTTGGGTAGCACTCTTATTTTTCCTTATGCCATGACGTATCCTTGGGCTGTGATAGTCTCACATAACAGTAGAAAAATAAGATGTGTAAGTCATCCTTAAAAGCTGAGAAATACACACCAAAATCTTACATAAATTAAGACAATGCATAAATTTACAGGTACAAATACACAAATTGTTTTGCAACTATAATGAGTTGTTTAAGCCCTGTGCTCTTCTGCTGAAAACACATTGGATGAGAAGGAAAATGGAGTTCAAAGGCTTGGATTAGCTGTATTTCCTAGCTCTGCTGGAAGACTGCAAGAAAGAAGTGACAGTTCATTCATAAAGTCTTGCCAGCCTCTTGAGAAATCCAGGAATTGCCATTAGTACTCTGTGCAGCTCCAATCAGGCCCCAGAGGAGCAAACAGCTCACATGAAATTGTCAGTCAGCCAAACACCATCACATCAGGCCAAGTCCCTTCCATAAACACGTCACCCTTAGCCTCCCTTTGTCACACAGAATGCCCAACCAAATGTATAAACTTTAAACCAAACATATGTAGAGAATTTCAGAAAACGTATTATCAAAAAATAGCTACCTTGAGTACGATGTTAAATAGTGCTATTTGCCTTCCTGTCAGACGAGGACAGGTGTCTTTTTAAGATAGCATGTTCCAGGTAGATAAGATGTGTCCTCTGCCAGGGCCAACCTGTACGGGTAAACTAACTCGTACAGAAAAGTGCTGTGTATCTGCCAACGGCCCATTTAAAGGTATTTTCAATGGCCAACAGACAGGCCAAACTCACTGGAGTTCTACCTGCTAATCCACATCTGCTGGAAGGTCAAAGGAGTAGCCAGATGCTGTAATTGCACCCAGAGGACTGGTAATCTTAATTTTCATTGTAGTTGGCTCCGGGGCTGTGACATGTGCATTCTAAAGTCAGTCACACTGGGCTACTTGGTAATACTGCCAGCCACACCGTACACATCGTATTGGCATCTAGGCCCTTCCCAATATAAGCATCACATCTTATGGTTGCATTAGAGGCATTCTTGTGAATGCCATGATTCCATGCCTGGGAAGGGTGGCTAGCAAGAGCTTCTGGGTCTAAGACCCTCTCCCTCCAGAGGGAAATGAGCTGGCCTCAGGGAGCTTAGTTCTGTTCTCCAGAGAGGGCGATGAGCAGCGGTACCTCCTGTTGGACATCCAGGATAGGGTGGCACTACTTCTCCTGATGTCATGTACAATTTCCTTCTCTTCTGTGATGGTGCAGTTATAACATCTTTTTCTCACAACCGTAAGAAATATTCGTCCAAGTCTCAGCTAGCTGGGTTCAGAAATAAGCTAACAGGAACCAGATGTAACCCTCATAAAGGGGCATTGAGTGGGTGACAGGGGACACCATTACCCAAGTCTGTACACCCGCCTGTGTATGACCAGAGGCTATACGGGGACGGCACAGTCAGAGTAGCAACATGCACAACTGGGCTACGGAGGTGTCAAATAGGACCTGTGACAGATGGCCTTGAAGCTCAAGGGAGCTTCACTGACGAAGAACATGGTGTTTCTCAGGGGCTACAGGAATCACTGCCAAAGGTGCAGTGTCACATTCCCCATCCCACCCAGTAGGAAGAGAGCCACATTCAATAACATTCTTTGATGGCAGATACCTCTCTTGTCTGGGTTCACCATCCATGTGATTCTCCCTCTGTCCCATACCTACCATGACATCCTATTGTTTTGAGCAATAAATAACAGAAGGCAACCAGGCACGCTGATCATCATCCTTAGCAGAGAAGACATCTTTGCTCATGCCTGAGCCACTGTTGAGGGAAAGAAGAGTGACTTCTCGATTCTTCTTGATACTTTGATTTCCTGCCTACACAGATGAAAAAGAACTGGCCTTGAAGAAGAGACAGCATCTGGAGAGCTTTTCACTACTGAAACACTGTAATGGCCTCAGAGGCCCTGTATAACTTCACCCCTGCCTAACTATGCCGCCTCATCTCCTGTCCTTGCCTGCTCGCCCTCTAACCTTCAGTCATACTTGACTTCTTTCTCTCCTTCAGACACACCATGCTCTCTCATGCCTCAAGACATTCACACCATGCCCTTCCCTCACCTGTCACTCTATTGTCTGGCTTTCCTTCCAATGGCAAAGTTCTGAGGGTAGGAGCTATGCCTCTTGTGTTCATTGCAATATCCCCATCTCCTAGCAAAATGTTTGGCTCAAAGCATGTGTTAAACACAGAAATGAATGAATAAGAAGAGACTGTAAGCAAACATTAGGGTTTGGTGACCACAAGCTGGGTGAGTTGTCATCTCTTGGCTTCTGTTGTCTTTGTCACATGAAAGCGTTTTTTGGTTTGCTTGTTTTGCTTTTTTTAAGAGGGACTGATACAATAAACCCCTACTACCCATCACCTAACTTCAGTAATTATCAATATATTGCCAAACTTGTTTCATGTGCACCTGTAACTTGTTGGATTTTTGTAGACATATAATTTACATACAATCCAGTGGTTTTAAGAATATTCATGAGATTGTGCAACCATCACTATTATTAAATCCAGAACATTTTTATCACCCCCAAAAGAATCCCTGTACCTTTTAAGCAGTCACTCCCCACTCTCCCCTCCCTCCAGCCTCTAGAAATGACTACCATACTTTCTGTCTATATGGATTTGCCTGTTCTGGATATTTCATATAAATGGAACCATACAATATGTGGCCTTTTGTGTCTGGCTTCTTTTGCTCAGTATGATGTTTTTAAGATTCATCCATGTTGTAACATGTATTAGCACTACATTCCTTTTTATAGCCAAATAACATTCCATTGTATAGATAATAAACAATTTGTTTGATCCATTCATCAACTGATGGGACATTTTGGGGTTGTTTCCAGCTTTTTGGCTAAAGATGGAAGTGTGGATGTATAGTTAAAGGAAGAAAGAGCTTAGAGGGAAGCATAAAGATTTCGGGGCACAGGGAAGCCTGGTTAGATTTGAAACCACAAAATAATGCTGCACTATTATAAAATTTTATGGCGCACAAAACCCTTTGAAGTGAGCTCTGCCTCTTCCCCAGAACTCCATATACCAGTTCTCCTAAACTTCTTGTATTTCCTTGAACTTGGTCTCACTCACTCCTTCTCTCTGTGGGGACCATTTGCTTCCGGGACTTACCTCCACTTACCATCTATCTTTGAGTCTCAGATCAGATGTCACTTCACCCAGGAAACCATCCCTGACACTCTGGTTGGTGTTAGGTGCCCCTTTCAGGTATTCCTATGGCATCCCTAATCACCCCATCGTAGCACTTACAGCACTAATTTCAAACCTCACTCCTGCACCACCATGGTACTATAAGCTTGTGGGCAGGAACTACTAAGACATTCTCCAAATCATCCCCAACACCTGAGACAGTGCCTGGTGCATAACTGGGGCCCAGTAAATTTTGAAGGAATAAATGAATGAATGATGAATACTTGCAAAACCATGAATCCATGAGGGTCAAAGATGGTAAGAACTAGGGCAGGACAGTAATGGGGGTGTCTTTCCAACACAATGGCCATTGCAACTCTTCCCAGATGAATTTCACATCTTTCAAAATAAAGGAGAATTAGAGCATTTGTCAAAACATATATATTTGTAGTTCTGAACAAGTTTCCCGTCAAAGTTAAAAATAAATTTTTCAGAAATATTAACTTATCAATTCTCCCACTTTCTTTCTTTGTCCACATTTGCTGTTCCATTCTTAAATGAAGATTTCTAGAACAAAATTGGAAAGTGGCACTCAGGCGAACACAGATAGAAAAGAATAGAGTACTAACCAGGATCTCAAATACCGTCTAGCATTAGAGATAGCCACTTGATATTGAAGAAGATTAAAGTGGTTTTCCAAAAGAAAGAAAACTATTAGTAATATGCCTGCCCCATTACCATCAATTTTGTTAACTTAATCCTTTATTCCATTTTGTTAACTCAATTAAAATTTTGGCTGTGTATACTCCCCAAAATTATTAAATTATGAAAAATCTGGGTTTTTAATAGCATATTGGGTTAATAGGGATATTGCCTGAACGTGACCAAATAAATCCTTCTGTAAAATAACTACACAGAAAATACAACTATATTTAAAACATTGTATGCTCCAAGCCTCTGAATGAATTTTCCTCTGAGGAAAGCACTGTGTAGAGGAAGAAATATCTGACACATACAAATTAAGTGAGGTTGATCTATTGAAATGTAGCTGGCAACAGTCCACCTTCTTAGTTTGCTTTTAATAGTTTATTTCTAAGTGCATGCATCTTTAAACTAGCTATATAGCTTGTTTTTACAAGAGACAAATAGTGGGAGATGGCCCTAAATTGGTTCTTGTTTTGCAATCCAAAGTATATCTTAATGGAAGTTCCCCTGTGCTTATCTAATAATGAGGTTGGACAAGAATAATGCTGCCTTGGATTGCAATGTTGAAGGCATTCATTAAAGTTAATAATCAGTGCTCTTGCATAGAAGCTTTGTGCCTAACATTGATCGGCTCTTTGTTGTTTGGAGTTTGCTTGCATTCAAGTAGCAAGAAGCTCACCACAAAGGCCATCAGGTAGGTTTCCATGGTAGCAGTCCTTCTTTTGTTATTCTCATTTGTAACATAGACAGTATCCAAATACTCACTGTGTCACTGCTTAAAGAAAAGAAATAGAATATTAATAATGCCAGTATAGTCAGGAAGCTGGTCTTTGGGTGCGACAATGAGTGAGGGCATGCTGTCTCCTCAGGTTTTCTTTTAAGGAGCCATCCACCAAGTGAGACTGGTGTCCCTTTGATCTTATTACATTATGTCCTATTAATGACCTTCAGTGGTCTCATATTATACTCTAGGGACAAACAGAATTAAATGATAGAATCATTTCATCAGTGCTGAACCCAACAAAATACAAGTTTGCAATTGTACACTAGTAAGAGTGCAATGTAAAACTATAGAAGAAAAATATCAACTTCTTAAAATATAAGGATGACTTTGAAAAATGAAAACAGTTTTGGATTTTGTTGTGTTTGTGTATGTGTTCATTTTTCTTAGTGACTCAACACCTGGATTTCTCATTGTCTTTGTTGTCTAAAACAAATGCATTCTGGTAAGTGTCACTTTCCTTTGGTTGTGACTCAATTATCTGAGTCCATAACAGCACGTGTGAGCTTTATTACACAGCCCTGTCTTGTTCTAACAGAGATCACCAGAGAAGTCACCTGGTATGCAGTCGTTCAAATAAAGAGAAGAATTTACTAAGGCTTAGTATTGTTCTTCTATTCAGCTCTGCAAAAACATCATTTCTGCCACTTACTCAGGAGAGAGTAAAAAGTGTAACTCTAATTTAATTTAATTTAATTTAATTCAATTTTCTCCTTCCCCCAGGCTAGGAGATCTGAAAACATTTATGAACTGGTAGGATTTTAATACTTCAGTTTTAGCTACTTTAATTTATGAGATTTCCACAGGGCATTGTATGGCTTTCCCAAGTTGTTTTAGCCTTCATTATAAATGACCTAAGTAGGTTTAACATGCATGGAGGTATGTAAAATTTCTATCATATATTAAATACATTTTAAAATACTTTAAAAAAAAAGGCTCAATGAGATGGAGAGCAGGAATTAATAAGGAATTAGATATGAATTTGGCCAGTGATGCAGAAATGGAAAGGACCCAGGATTAACATGGAAAGGGAGAGGTTCAAGGTCACCAGGACTAGAAACTACTGACCAAGAAGAGGGAATACAGTAGAATGTTGCGAGCAGGAAGGAGTGTAAGCAGAGCCTCTGGAGCCAGACCAGAGGGAGGGCCAGCCTGAAAGAATTGTGCAAATCACCACTATTTTCCCATTTTGTAAATTAGCAAAAATTAACATTTTTGCCTCTGTTTAATGAATATAAATTTTAAATTGGCCTGCGTTTTGAGTACACTCACCAGTGTTGAGGTGCAAATACTTTCTACTTTTTATTCTAAACTATCTTTATGGACATAACCTTTATTCACTGATTTATTTGTACTACAGATGTATACATTATTCGCTCAGTGTTAGCTGTGTTAGCTGATAGAGACTCAAAGATGAATGAGATCAATAGTGAAAAGCCAAGAAAAACCCTTGTGTTTCTGGAAAAAAGAGTGACAAAATAATAATTGTTATATACACCCAGAGCATTCTCAACAACACAGACCTTCTTGGAAAGGGAAAAGACTTTACCAGAGCTTTACAGATGTGGGGGAAAGGAAGTTACTCAACTGTAGCCCTCTTGCTACCTTTCCTGTCTCACAGCCTAGAGACAGAGGAGATTTAACTATATGATTATAGAACTCATCCCCATCTCCACACCTCCCACCACATCAACAGGGTTCCAGTATAATGGTAGATTAACTGAGAGAGTTACAAGAGTTACAAGTTAAATAACAAGGATGTTATTTAAGGAGTTCTTAGGGAAACTCAAAGATAAAAGGGAAAGAAAAACAAAGACACTAAAGGAAATCAAAGCCTCTGGCACTTATGGCTATAGCAAACATTAAACACAGCCCAAGTCTTAGACTAACACACTAAAGTTCTATTTACTTCTGTGTCTACTACCAGAAACATCATGTCTGACTTTCAACAACAACAAAAAATTACAAAGCATGATAATCGTAAAGAAAAAATAGATTCTGAAAAGACAAACTGAGCATCAAAATCAGCTGTGGCACAGATTTAATTATAATGAGTTTAAAATAACTATGATGAATAGGTTAAGGGAGCTCGTGATAAAAGTAGACAACATATAAAAACAATAAAACATTGGAAGCAGAGCTGGAAACTCTAAGAAAGAATCAAAAGGAAATGTTACAAAGACACTGTAACAGAAATGAAGAACATCTTTGATGGATTCATAAGCAGACGGGACACAGCCAAGGACAGAATCAGTGAGCTTGACAATATGTCCATAGAAACTTCTCAAAATCAAGTGCAGGAGGAAAAAGAATAAAAAAGATGAGACAGAATACCCAAGAACTCTGGAGCAATTTCAAAAGGTCTAACATACACAAAATTGGAATACCAGAAGAAGAGAGAACAGAGCAGAGGAAATATTTTAAGTAATAATAGCCAAGAAGTTCCCAAAATTAATGACAGACACCAAACCACAGATCTAGATCCAGGAAGTTTAGAGAATATCAAGCAGATTAAGTACCAAAAAATCTACAAATGTCAAATGCAAGGTGCAGAAACTTGAAAGAAGCTGGAATAAGGTTGCAGGAGTGGAGGAGGGTACCTTTTACTTATAAAACAATGAGGATAGGATTTATGGCATACTTATCATCCGAAATCACTGCATTCAAGAAAAGAGTGGGGTGCAATATTTCAAGTGTTGAAAGAAAAAAACCTAAAATTCTACATCCAGCAAAATTATTTTATAAAGTGAAGGAGGGGTGCCTGGCTGGATCAATCAGTGGAGCCTGTGACTCTTGATCTCAGGGTTGGGTTCAAGACCCACGTTGGGCATAGAGTTTACTTAAAAATAATAATAATAATAATAAAGCAAAGGAGAAATAAAGATTTTTCTGAGTCAAGCAAAAACTGAGAGAATTCGCTGCCCACAGAACTGCCCTAGAAGAAATGTTAAAACATGTTCTTAAGAGAGAAAGAAAATCACATAGGTCAGAAACTTAGATCTACATAAAGAAAGGGAAAACATAGAAAAAGGAATAAGTAAAAGCAAAATAAAATATTTTATTTCTTATTATTAACTGATCCATCAGAGAAGTGCTGTTCACAGTTACAGTAGTAATAATGTATTGGGTGATTATTGTTTGTGGATAAGTGAAATGAGTAACAATGAAGTCATAAGGTATGGAAGGGAGAAATTGGTAATACCTTATTGCTAGGTATCTGCACTACCTATGAATCAATATTTGAAAGCTGATTTAGATTAATTGTAAATTTGTATTGCAACTCCAGGGAAACACTAGAAAGAAAAAATTGCAAGAAAACAGGCATAATTCACATTCTAAGAGAGAAGAAAGAGAAAATGGAAGCATATAAAATTAATTAAAGCAGAGAAAACAGAAAAGAGGGGGAAGAAAAGAAGAAACAAGTACAATGAATAGAAAGCACAAACAGGGTAGTTATTAATCCAACTATATCAATCTTTTTTTATTTTTTTAAGATTTTTTTATTTATTTGAGAGAGAGACCAAGAGAGTGAGAGAGAAAGAACACAAGGGGGGTGAGGAGCAGAGGGAGAAACAGACTCCCTGCTGAGCAGGGAGCCCAGTATGGGGCTTGATCCCAGGACTCCCAGGATCATTACCTGAGCTGAAGGCAGAGGCTTAACCGAATGAGCCACCCAAGTGCCCCTCAAAAGTTATTTTAAATGTGAATGATCTAAGTATAGCAATCAAAAGACAAAGAGTGCCGCAGTAGATAAAATAACAATACCAAATATGTGTTACCTACTAGAAACCTACTTTAAATGTAAAGGCATAAATAGGCTAAGCTTAAAGGGATAGAGAAATATATAACATGCTAATGCTAATGAAACTAAAGATGGTGTAGCTATATTTATGTCAGACAAAACACTGTTCAGAACAAACAAAACTATCATGGATAAAGAGAAGCGTTACAGGATAAAGGGATTAATTCTCCAAGAAGACATACTAATCTTTAATGTGTATACATCTAACAACTGAATATTAAAATATGGGGGCAAAAACTGATAGAACTGCAAGGAAACATACAAATCCTCTATTATAGTTGGAGACTTCAACAACTCTTTT
Organism: Eumetopias jubatus; assembly: GCF_037043125.1. NCBI lineage: Eukaryota > Metazoa > Chordata > Mammalia > Carnivora > Otariidae > Eumetopias > Eumetopias jubatus. The sequence continues at coordinate 22,630,598 of NW_028274812.1, read as the reverse complement.
ATATTTGATAGATCAAGCAGGCAAAAAATTTGCAAGGATATAGTTGACCTGAACAGTACCATCTATCAGCTTGATCTAATTGACATGTATAGGATACTGCATTCAACAAGAGCAGAGTACACATTCTGATCAAGCTCACATGGAACATTTACCAAGACAAATCATATTCTGGACCATAAAACACACCTTAACAAATTTAAAAAAGAATAGAAATCATACAAAGTATGTTCACAGTCCAGAATGGAATTAAGCTACAAATCAAGGTGCACCTGCATGGTTCAGTCAGTTAAGCAGCTGACTCTTGATTTCAGCTCAGATCATGATCTCAGGGTGGTGAGATCAAGCCCCAGGTCAGGCTCTGCACTGGGTGTGGAGCCTGCTTAAGATTCTCTCTCTCAAAAAAAATAAAAATAAATAATAAATAAATAAAATAAACTACAAATCGGTAACAGATAGCTAGAAAATCTCAAAATATTTGGAGATTAACTAACACACTAATAAATAACACATTGCCGGGCGCCTGGGTGGCTCAGTTGGTTGGGCGACTGCCTTCGGCTCAGGTCATGATCCTGGAGTCCTGGGATCGAGTCCCACATCGGGCTCCCTGCTCGGCAGGGAGTCTGCTTCTCCCTCTGACCCTCTTCCCTCTCGTGCTCTCTATCTCTCATTCTCTCTCAAATAAATAAATAAAATCTTTAAAAAAAAAATAACACATTGCCAAAGAACAAGTGTTAAGATAAATTTAAAATATTATGAACTGAAAAAAAAATGAAAATTTAAGTTATCAAAATTTGTAGGATTCAGAGAAAGCAGTGCTTAGAAGTTAATTTAGAACATTAGATGCATATATTAGAAAAAAAATAGATCTAAAACCAGTCATCTAAGTTTCCACTTTAGGAGGCTAGAGAAAAAAAGAGCAATTTAACTAAAAGCAATCAGAAGAAAGGAAATAATAAAAATTAGAGCAGAGGTCCATGAAATTGAACACAGGAAATAAAACCAAAAGTTAATTCTTTGAAAAGATCAGTAAAATTGATTAAGCTCTAGCCAGGCTAACCAAGAAAAGAACAGAGAAGACATAAATTACTAATAGAAATTGAAGGGGACTCTCACTGCTAATCCCATAGACATTAAAAGAATAATTAAGGAAAATTGTGAACAACTCCATGCCCACAAATTTGATAATCTAGATGAAATGGACCAATGGACCAATGGATAATGTAGATGAAATGGACCAATACTCACTCGAGGAGAAATAGATCATATGAGTAGGCCATATATATCTACTAGAGAAATTGAATCAATTATAAGTAACCTTCCAAAACAGAAAGCACCAGGCCCATATGGTTTCACTGGTGAATTCTACCAAACATTTAAGGAAGAAATGACACCAGTCTCCACAATCTTTTTCAGAATATAGTAGCAGAGGGAACACCTCCTAACTGATTCTGTGAAGCCAACATTACCATAACATCAAACCTAGAGAAAGACATTACAAAAAAGGAAACCTACATGCATATGTCTCTCATGAACATAGATGCAAAAATCCTCAAAAATATTAGCAAAATGGGGAGGAGTTAAGATGGCAGAATAGTACTAAGACCCTGAGTTTGCCATGTCCCTTGAACACAGCTGGATCAACATCGAACTATTTTGAACAACTAGGAATAGGAGCTGAGGATTAAGAAAACAATCTGCACAGTTGGAGGGAGAGAACGTGGCAGATGCAAGGTTTAGAGCTGTGAATTGTGGGAGAGGAAAGCTGTGGGGCCACGAAAGGAAGGGAACCCTTTTTGTGGAGCAACGTCATGGAGCAGGAAAGAGCAGGAGAGAGCACAATGGGTAGGGTGCTCAACATCAGGGACAGAGATGTGTGCAGAGGGCAGATAACCTTGTAGCAGCTTTTCGCTGTGAATCACATTAGACCTAAACCACCACGTGCTTGCTGAATGGCTGTTTTTCTGGGACAGGTCTGGGGAGAGAGCAGAGACAGGTGCAAATTGCAGAGAACCTGGCTACTGCTTTTTGCTGTCTGCCGCAATAGATTCAAGGCCCTCCTTGTGACTGCTTTTCTGGGACAGAATGGAGTAGGGGACTAAGTCTCATGCAGATGGCAGATAACCTGGTTGCAGCTTTTTGCTGTGCATCACAATAAACTTTAGCCTCTGTGTGCACACTGTGCAACTGCTTTTCTGGGACAGGATGGTGCTGGGTGCACCACAAGTCTCTCCTCTGAGAGGAGATAAAATACAGGAGATCTGTGGTGCTGAGCATGTGGACGGCCTGGACACAGACAGGTTAAGGGCAGGGTACTAACAAAATCCTGGGACTCAGTTCCCTTTTCTGTGAGGGCCTCCGAACAGTGGTGGCCAGGAATTCCCCTCCCCAGGGATGAGAGAGCAGGTAATGCCATCTTCCTCTTCCATCCCCACACCCTCCAACACCCACCAGCACAGTCAGACTTCAGAGAGAGACACAGTGGAGGCTAGAGTCCCCTACACTAAACCTCATGCCCCCCTGCACCTGGAAGGGACATCTATACAAGGACAAGTCAGCTTGTGAGCCAGCCCAGCAGGCCTCTCCTTCAGAAGACCAACACAGGCCCCCCACAGGTACCAAGTCTACTGCTTAAAGATTGCTCTAAAATGTCAGCTTCTGGTGGAAGTAGGACCAGGCTTGCTTCTTTCTCTTTTTACTTCTTAACATTTTAAATTTTTTATTTTTCTATTTCTTCTTTTTTATCTTTTTTTTAAAAGATTTTATTTGACAGAGAGAGACACAGCAAAAGAGGAACACAAGCAGGGGCAGAGGGAGAGGGAGAAGCAGGCTCCCCACTGAGCAGAGAGCCTGGTGTGGGGCTCGATCCCAGGACCTTGAGATCATGACCTGAGCCGAAGACAGACCCTTAACTTACTGAGCCACCCAGGCACTCCTATTTTTTAATCTTTTATTTTATATTTTTTCTTTATTTTTCTTTTCTCTTTCTCTTTTTTTTTTTTTTTTTGTATCAGGCTTATAATTTTTTGTTCATTTGTTGGTTGGTTGATTGGTTTCCTTTTCTTGTTTTTCAGATGAGGCTTCTTATTTCTTTTTCCCTTCTTTCTTTACTCTTTTTTCCTTCTTTCTGTCTTATTCTTTGTAATCAGGCATATGGTTTTTTGTTTGTCTGTTTGTTTGCATTTTGGTTCTTTTCCTTTTCTCTTGTCTTGGATCAGGGTTTTTTTTTTCTTTTCCAGGTTTATCTTAATGAACAAGTCAAAGCACACCTAGTTAAAAGTCCAGACACTCCCCACTGCAAGCAAGGAGGAGCTCTGTAATGATGGAACAGTGGGGAAAAGCAGCCAAAACACAATAACAGAGTGTATACAGCACACACTAGATAAACACTTCCTGAAGTTTCTATTGTTGTTGTTGTTGTTTTCTTTTTCTTTCTTCTTTTCTGGACAAAATGATGAGATGGAAAAATTCACCCCAAAAGAAAGAACAGGAGGTAGCACTCACAACCAGGGATTTAATCAATATGGATATAAGTCAGGTGTCTGAACTAGAATTTAAAACAATGATTATAAAGATACTAGCTGGACTTGAAAAAAGTATAGAAGACACTAGAGAATCCTTTATTATGGAGATAAAAGAACTAAAATCTCGTCAGGCTGAAATTTAAAGTGCTAAAACCGAGATGCAGTCCCAAGTGGAGTCCATAAAAACAAGGATGAACAAAACAGAAGAGTGAATAAGTGATATAGAAGATAAAATTATGGAAAATAATGAAGCTGAAAAGAAGAAAGAAAGAAAACTATTAAATCACGAAGGTAGATTTAGGGAACTCAATAATTCCATAAGGCAAAAAAAATCCATATTATAGGAGTCCCAGAAGAAGAGCGGGAAAAGGGAGCAGAAGGTTTATTTGAACAAATTATAACAGAACTTACCTAATCTGGGGAAGGAAACAGGCATTCAAGTCCAAGAAGCACAGAGAACTCCCCTCAAAATCAACAAAAATAGATCAACACCTAACATATTATAGTGAAACTTGCAAATTACAAAGATAAAGAGAAAATCCTGAAAGCAGTTTGGGACAAGAGGTCCTTAACCTACAAGAGTAGATACATAAAGCTGGCAGCAGACCTGTCCACAGAGACCTGGCAGGCCAAAAAAGACTGGCATGATATATTCAACATGCTAAATGGAAAAAAGCATGCAGCCAAGAAAACTTTATTCAGCAAGGCTGTCATTCAGAATAGGGGGAGAGATGAAGAGGTTCCAAGACAAACAAAAACTAAAAGAATTCATGAACACTAAACCAGCTCTGCAAGAAATATTAAAGAGAACTCTGAGCAGAGAGAGAGACCAAAAGTAACAAAGAACAGACAATATCTACAGGAAGCGACTTTACAAGTAATACAATAGCATTAAATTCATATCTTTCAATAAATACTCTAAGTGTAAATGGACTATAAATGCTCCAATCAAAAGATACAGGATATCAGAATGGATTAAAAAAAAAAAGAAGACCTATCAATATGCTGCTTACAAGAGACTTATTTTAGACCCAAAGACACCTCTAGATTGAAAGTGAGGGGGTGGGAAACAATTTACCATGTAAATAGACATAAAAGAAAGCTGGAGTAGCCAGCATTATATCAGACAAAGTAGATTTTAAACCAAAGACTGTAATAAGAGATGAAGAAGGACACTATAGCATAACGAAGAGGTATTATTCAACAAGAAGATCTAACAATTGTAAATATTTATGCCCATAAATTGGGAGCAGCCAAATATAAAAATCAATTAATAATAAAATTAAAGAAACTCATTGATAATAATACAATAATAGTAGGGAAATTTAACACCCCACTCACAGCAATGGACAGACCATATAAGCAGAAGATCAAGGAAACAGGGCTTTGAATGAGACACTGGACCAGATGGACTTAACAGATATATTCAGGCATTTCATCCTAAAGTAACAGAATACACATTCTTTTAGAGTGCATATAGAACATTCTCCAGAGTAGATCACATACTGGGTCACAAATCAGGTCTCAACTGGTACAAAAAGATTGAGATCATACCATGCATATTTTCAAACCACAATGCTATGAAACTTGATGTCAACCATAAGGAAAAAATTAGAAGGACCACAAATACGTGGAGGTTAAAGAGCATCCTACTAAAGAATGAATGGGTCAATCAGGAAATTAAAGAAGAATTAAAAAATACATGGAAGCAAATGAAAATGGAAACACAACAGTTCAAAACCTTTGGGATGCAGCAAAGGCAGTCCTAAGAGGGAAGTATATAGCAATACAGGCCTTCCTCAAGAAGCAAGAAAAGTCTCAAATACACAATGTAACCTTACATCTAAAAGAGCTGGAAAAAGAAAAGCAAACAAAGCCTAAACCCAGCAGGAGAAGGGAAATAACAAAGATTAGAGCAGAAATCAATAATATAGAAATTAAAAAAAAAAACAGTAGAGGAGATCACTAGGAGCTGGTTTTTTGAAAGAATTAACAAAATTGATAAACCCCTAGTCACACTTATCAAAAAAAAAAAAAGAGAGAGGACCCAAATAAATAAAATAATGAATGAAAGAGGACAGATCACAACCAACACCACAGAAATACAAACAATTATAAGAGAATATTATGGGTGATTATATGCAACAAATAAGGCAATGTGAAGAAATGGATAAATTCCTAGAAACATAAAAACTACAAAAACTGAAACAGAAAGAAAGAGAAAACCTGAACAGACCCATAACCAGCAAAGAAATTGAATCAGTAATCAAAAATCTCCCAACGAACAAGAATCCAAGGCCAGGTGTCTTCCCAGGGGAATTCTACCAAACATTTAAAGAAGAATTAATACCTATTCTTCTAAAACTGTTCCAAAAAATGGAAATGGAGGGAAAACTTCCAAACTCATTCTATGAGGCCAGCAAAAACATTTGGGTTTTGATCCCAAACCAGACAAAGACCCCACTAAAAAGGAGAATTAAGGACCAATATCCCTGATAAACCTGGAAGCAAAAATCTCACCAAGATACTAGCTAATAGGATCCAACAGTACTTTAAAAGGATTATCCACCACAACGTGGGATTTATTCCTGGGCTTCAGGCGTGGTTCAACATCTGCAAATCAATCAACTGATACACCACATTAATAAAAGTAAGAACCATATGATCCTCTCAATAGGTGTGAAAAAAACATTTGACACAACACAGCATCCTTTCTTGATAAAAACCCTCCACCATGTAGGGATAGAGGGAATATACCTTAACATCATAAAAGCCATATATGAAAGACCCACAACAAATATCATCCTCAACAGGAAAAAACTAAGAGCTTTTTCCGTAAGATCAGGAACACGACAGGGATATCCACTCTCACCACTGTTGTTCAACATAATACTGGAAGTCCTAGCCTCAGCAATCAGACAACAAAAAGAAATAAGCATCCAAACTGGCAAAGAAGAAATCAGGCTTTCATTCTTCATAGACGACATGATATGCTATGTAGAAAACCCAAAAAACTCCACCAAAAAATTGCTAGAACTCATACAGGAATTCAGCAAAGTGGCAAGATATAAAATCAATGCCCAGAAGTCTACTGCATTTCTATAAAATAACAATGAAACAGCAGAAAGAGAAATCAAGGAATCAATCCCATTTACAGTTGCACCAAAACCCATAAGATACCTAGGAATAAACCTAACCAAAGGTACTGTACTGTACTGTACTGTACTCTGAAAACTATAGAACACTTATGAAAGAAATTGAGGATGACACAAATAAATGGAAAAACATTCCATGCCCATGGATTGGAAGAACAAATATTGTTAAAATGAAAATTTGTATGGAACCAGAAAAGACCCCAAATACCAAAGGAATGTTGAAAAGGAAAACCAAAGCTGGAGGGATCACAATTCCGAACTTCAAGCTGTATCACAAAGCTGTAATCAAGACAGTATGGTACTGGCACAAAAACAGATAGATCCATAGGTTAACAGAACAGAATAGAGAACCCAGAAATGGACCCTCAACTCTATGGTCAATAATCTTTGACAAAACAGGAAAGAATATCCAATGGAAAAAAAGTCTCTTAAACAAATGGTGTTGGAAAAATCGGACAGCCACATGCAGACAAATGAAACTGGACTACTTTCTTACACCATACACAAAAATAGACTCAAAATGGATGAAAGACTCAAATGTGAGATAGGAATCCATCAAAATCCTAGAGGAGAACACAGGCAGCAACCTCTGACCTCGGCTGCAGCAACTTCTTGCTAGACATGCCTCCAGAGCCAAGGGAAACAAAAGTAAAAATGAACTATTGGGACTTCATCAAGACAAAAAACTTTTGCACAGCAAAGGAAACATCAACAAAACTAAAAGGTAACCTACAGAATGGGAGAAGATATTTTCAAATGACATATCAGATAAAGGGCTAGTATCCAAATCTATAAAGAACTTACCAAACTCAACACCCAAAAAACAAAAAATCCGATCAAGAAATGGGCAGAAGACATGAACAGACATTTCTCCAAAGAACACATATAGATGGCCAACAGACACATGAAAAAAATGCTCAACATCACTTGGCATCAGGGAAATACAAATCAAAAACCACAATGATATAGCCTCTCACACCAGTCAGAATGGCTAAAAATTAACAATTCAGGAAACAATAGATGTTGGTAAGGATGTGGAGAAAGGAGAACACACTTACACTGTTGGTGGGAATGCAAACTGGTGCAGCCACTCAGGAAAACAGTATGGAGATTCTCAGAAAGTTAAAAATAGAACTACCCTACAACCCAGCAATTACACTACTAGGTATTTATCCAAAGGATAGTGATTCAAAGGGGCACATGCACACCAATATTTATAGCAGCAATGTCCACAATAGCCAAACTATGGAAAGAGTTCAGATGTTCATTGACAGTTGAATGGATAAAGAAGATGTGGTGTATATATATATATATATATGTATATATATATATATACATATATATATGTGGAATATTATGTGGAGTATTATGGAATGGAATATTACTTATCCATCAAAAAGAATGAAATTTTGCCATTTGTAGTGACACAGATGGAACTAGAGGGTAGTATGCTTAGTGAAATAAGTCACTCAGAGAAAGACAATACCATATGATTTCATTCATCTGTGGAATTTAAGAAACAAAAAGATGAATATAGGGGAAGGGAAGGAAAAATAAAATAAGATAAAAATAAAGAGGGATGCAAATCATAAGAGACTCTTAACTATAGGAAACAAACAGGGTTGCTGGAAGGGAGGTGGGTGGGGGGATGTCATAACTGGGTGATGGGCATTAAAGAGGGCACTTGATGTAATGAGCACTGGGTGTTATATGCAACCGATGAATCACTAAATTCTATCCCTGAAACTAATAATACACTATATGTTAACTAAATTGAGTTTGAATAAAAAATTCAAAAAAGAAAATGAAATATAAAGTGGCATCCCCCCCCAAAAAATATTAGCAAGTCCAATCCAACAATGTATAAAAAAAATTACTCACCAAGACCAAGTGGAATTTTTTCTAGGCATGCAAAGCCAGTCAACATTCAAAAATCAATTAGTATAATCCACCACATCAATAGACTGAAGAAGAAAAATAATATGACCATATTAATAGATGCAGAAAAGTAATTTGACGAAGTCCAACACCCATTCATGATTTTTTTAAAAAAAGAAAACTTGGGGCACTTGCGTGGCTCAGTCAGTTAAGTGTCTACCTTTGGCTGAGGTCATGATCCCAGGATTCTGGGATCGAGCCCTACATCGGGCTCCTTGCTCAGCGGGGAGCCTGCTTCTCCCTCTCCCCTCTGCCCCCTCTCCTCTCAAGCATGCTCTCTCTTTCCCAAATAAATAAATAAAATCTTAAAAAAAAAGAAGAAGAAGACTCAGCAAAGTATGAATAGAGAAGAACTTCCTCAAATTGGTAAAGAACATCTATTTAAAAAAACTACAGCTAACGTCATACTTAATGGTAAAAAACTGGATGCTTTATCCTTAAGACTGAGAACAAAGCAAGGATGTCCTCTATCACCATTTGTATTCAATATCATATGGGAAGTCCTAGCCAATACAATAAGACAAGAAAGAAAAGTAAAAGTTATATACAGATTAAGAGGAAAGAATAAAACTGCCTTTGTTCACAGATCACACGATTATCTATGTAGACAATTCCAAAGAATTAACAAAAAAAAAACCCTCTTGGACTAATTAGTCACTGGATACAAGGTTCATATACAAAAATAAATTGATTTCTTACATACGAGCAATGGACAAGTAGTACCTGAATGGAAAACAATATCATTTACAATAGCACAAAAAAATGAAATACTTAGATATAAATCTAACAAATGTGTACAAGATCTATATGCAAAAACTGTAGAACTCTAATGAAAGAAATAAGATGTAAATAAGTGGAGAGGGAGTCTATCTATATTCATGGATTGAGAAACCCAATATTGTTATGATGTTAATTCTTATCAGCTTGATCTACAGATTCAACACAAGTCCAATCAAAATCCCAGCAAATTACTTTGTGGATCTTAACAAACCAATTCTAAAGTTTATGTTGAAAGGCAAAGGACACAGAATAGCCAACTCAATGTTGAAGAAAAAGAAAATTGGAGAACTGATACTACCTGACATCAAGACTTACTATAAAGCTACCGTAATCAAGTCAATGGGGTCCTGGGGAAAGAATAGGCAGAGAGAATAGAGAGCCCCGAAATGGATCCACATAAACATAGTCTACTGATATTTGACAAAGGAGCAAAGGCAATTCAATGAATAAAGGATAACTTTTCAAAAATGGTACTGGAACAATTGAAAGTCCATATGAAAAAACAGTCTGGATACAAACCTTATACCTTTCACAAAAATTAACTCAAAATGTGTCATAACCCTAACTGTCAGGCTCAATGCTATAAACTTCCAGAAGAAAACAAGGAATTTGGGTTTGGTGGAGTTTTTAGATACAACACTAAAAGCATAATAAAAGTAAATATAATCTCAATATATTTGGTGGATAAAAGATAAGAAAAAAGGAGGGGAGGAGTTGTAAGATGGCTGAACCCATATCTTTCATGTTAGGAATCAGAAGATACTATCTAAAGTTGATAAATCAAGAATATTGGCAATATGTGGCTATTTTTAAGAAATATAGGTATAAAAGCTAAAGAAACAGCTGAAACTGTGGAATATGGCTTCCTCTGGGGATCTGGACAGGGTATAGGAAAGAGACTAACGGCTACCTAAAGTTGGGTATGGCAGTGACTTTCTGCCTTTTAATATAAACTTTCTAGAGCTTTTGATGTTTTAATTTTGATAAAAATTAAAATGAAGTTGAAAAATGAACACTACAACTCAGCTTGAAGAAATAATAATAGCTGGCCCTCCCACCCCTCCCTTGCACTAGCGAGGGCATAATACTACGATGTCATCTAATGTCTGTATTTCTGTTATACTGGAAACCCTGTCACAAGGGCAGGACCACATCTACTTTACATACTGCTATATTTATGTGTCTGACACATTCCAGACACCGGTTCATTATTTATTGAATGAAAAAAAAAACATTTAACAGTTATGGAAGAAGCACACAGAGGACAGATGTGACAAATAATACAGAGATGGCCTTTCTGCAATTTGAGACTGGGCACTGGCACAAAGCAAGAGCTCAAGAGATGTCTAGAAATTTGCTATTTATTAAAGAAGGTTGGCAATTAGAAAGAGAGAGAGATTGGTAGTTCCAGGAGGTGGCAGGATCAAGGAAGATGTAATCATGGCAGGGATAATGAGAACATTGCAGTCCTAAAAATAAGAATCTACTAGAAGGAGAAGCACAAAATGTGCTAGAGAGACACTAGAGATCATTTCTGCAAAATATGGAAAATTATGATTTTCCAATGTGGGATTTAGGGTGTTCCTCTTCCCCTTCCAGAGCTAGCAGTTTAAGTGCGTGGGTTTCTCACTACCACAGCCAACTCTGATGATTGCCCAGGTCATAAGAGTTTCTTGCTGACCACAGTCCCCACCTCTTTCTAGAAAGGACACATGTTTCCTACAATGTTCAATGTGTTAACTTGATGTTTGGCATCTATATACTTTAAGAAGGTCCAAATAAAGTTAAGCAAAATCAGTCATGAATTTTATGAATTGAGTTCTCTCTGAGGAAACATCACCATAAGACCAGGGAGGCTGTAGAAAGCAGGACTCAAAGGAAGCAAATAATATGAAACCAGATTTTAAACTTGTGCCAGGAAATGTGTTGGGAGAAAATATTCTGAAGTAGACTATTGGCCTGCCTGTGTGAATAAATTACTCTGATATTTGTGATTTACAATCAGGAAGAAAACACATTTCCTCATTACCTCATTACAGGAATTCATTCTGGGAGGCATGCACAATTTGCCTTTTCCCCAAGGATGGGTGGAGGGACTTGTAACCTTGAAAATATCTTTGTGAGAAGTAGAGAAAAAGTATATATTTCTGCATAAGGAGAAGCAATGGGAAGATTTTGTTTGTCTTGTTTGCTTGCTTTTTATCTAACCTAAGTTGACTGTGCTAATAACTGCACATTATCTGATGAGTATATCTCTAAGATAGGCAGCATTCTTTATACCCCTTTATCAGAGAGAAACTGAGGCTCCTAAAGTTAAATAATATTCAAGGTGACCTAACTACTCTGTGGAAAAGCTGGAAGTTGATCCAAAGTATGGATGGTACAGCTACTAGACAGGACCAGCTCCATAATTTGTGGGGCACAGCGCAAAATAAAAATTTGGAGCCCCTGGTTCAAAAATTATTAAGAATTTTAAGATAGTGAAGCAGAGCATTAAACCAAATGTAGGGCCCTTCTGAGCCCAGGGCCACATGTGACTGCATAAGGTACACACTCATAAAGCTGGCCTCATGTCTAGCTACCTCCCATGTATGTCAATTTGGGCTAGCTCCAATGAGAAAATTGGAAAGACACTGATAAATTGTAAATTATGATTGTACCTTAAAAGATTATCTTGAAGAATACTCTATTAAACCCACAGTAAATGAAGAGTTACATAATTATATCTATAACTTCTAAAATTATCTCTGTAACTGAGCTAGAGGATATTTCAACACTGCTTCAGATGGGATCCCTCCATGTGGTATTTGCCTATGAACTGATGCATTAATTCTCTAGCACCACTGTACACATCACCATAGAGAACTTTTTGAGACCTGTTTCCAGAGCCCTGTTCCCACCTAGGCAGATATCTTTTGTCATATTCCCTGGGGCCCACAGCCATTGCAGTGAGAATCTTGGCAGCCCTCTGCACCATGATCTCCTCAATGGCACGCCTTTGCATCCCTACTGCTGCTTACCACACCTGGCACACAGAAGGGATTCAAGAAGTGTTTGTTGGATAAATGAATGAGTGCACAAACTCCAGAAAACTCCAACAGAATTCTAGATTCTTAAAAATGTCATGAGAACGAATCTCCTTGCAATCAATAGTCAGGAGATGGTCTAAGGGGCCTTTATATTTTCCAAAATTGAGACAATTAGATCTAAAAAGAGGGCCACTTCTAAAGTCAGCATTTTGAAAACCAAAAGTTAAAACTGCCCTTGGGAAGTCCTTCAGAAGCATCAGGTTGGAAGTACCATGCGAGACACACAGAGCTGATGCAATGCACATCCCTTATCTTGCCCCACCCTGGGGCACATGCTCACTGCCTGCCAAGCAGCATAGTGAATTTCAGTAGGCTAAATGCACATATGATGTGACTCTTTCTTAAGAGGTAAGTCAGTGCCTTTTCTGAAGGAAGGGTTTATTATGTTATCCTTGCAGTGGTTTTCTCCCCTCTCAGGAAGCTGTAAAATCTGACTCTTGAGTTTTATAAGAGACTCAATCTTGTGTTAAAACTTCACCAAAACTGATTTATCTTACATTTTGCAACATTTCTATATCTGACACATTTTCCATAACTTTTATAGTCAGTGGGGAAAAAAGGAAAAAATTTACACAGAGATTTCATACTTGGATCACTTTTTGATTCTGAGCACATTAAAAGCTGTCCAGAACCCTGTTACCATCCATCACTTCCTATTCTTCAGAGCTCTGGAGGAGGCCAGCCTATAGGCTGAGAGCCAGACTGCTGAGATGTGTATCCCTGCTTCTCCACTTACTGAACCTCTCAGGGCTTCAGTGTCCTCGCCTGCAAAATGGTAATAATATAACACCTTCCCCAAAGAGTCGCTTATGTAGAACATTTAGTACAGTGCCTGTCATTGAGAATTCAATGACGTTAGCCATTAGCTGTTTTTGCATGAGTCTGTGTCCTATGTGTCTTATGAGCAATAGCCCAGCTGTTGAATAGCCTAGCTCCTTATCTAAATGTGAATAACAAAAGCAATTTTTAAATCCTTTTAAAAATAAACTAATCTTGGGACGCCTGGGTGGCTCAGTCAGTTAAGTGTCTGCCTTCAGCTCAGGTCATGATCCCAGTGTCCTGGGATCGAGTCCCACATCAGGCTCCTTGCTCAGCGGGGAGCCTGCTTCTCCCTCTGCCTGCAGCTCCCCCTGCTTGTACCCTTGCTCACTCTCTCTCTCACCCACGCTCTCTCTCTCTAACAAATAAATAAAATCTTTAAAAATAATAATAATAAAATAAAATAATCTTAAGAATTGGAAGATCATCAGTGATAAGAGATGTAGGTACATGTGTCTCTCCAGGATAAATAAGGGCAACAGCGGCAGAAAAGGGAAAATGATATGTCTTCCTCCCTACATCTCCTCAAGGGCTCCAGTGATCACCACAACTCATGATTTATGGGATGGGATGAAATTTGCCTAGGTGGCATAAGAGCTACTGAGCTTAACAAGGGCAATTTTTCTTTACTATTTGTCATGTGTACCCAGTCAAAATCCAAAAGAGATTTGAATGAGACACATACCACTTGGAATCTGAAAATTTTCTTGCTTCTACTCTATAGTAGGAAAGTCAGTTTTCTAATTTTTCTCAATTCTCAGATAGACTGTGCTACTAGATGTCGTCTAGTCTCTCCTTTTCTCACTTGATCCCTGCCTGCAAGACACTGTACTTCTCTGTCTTCCTTCCTGTCAATAGCTCTTTTTTCTTTTCATTTTTTTGGTCTGCTTCTTAGCCTCATTCTCCTCAAACTACCCCTTAGATCTTGATTTTTCCAGGTATCTCTCTTGGACCCCTCATGCCTTATACTCTACCTGGGTGATCTCAACTTGTGCTGATGGCTCCAACCACCATCTTTTGGCCAAGGAACCCTATATCTGTATTGCCACATTAGTCCTTTCTCTACAGTCCAAACCCATGTAATTGCCTTCAGGAAACCTCCCCTTGGATCTCTTACAGACACTGCAAACTCAACATGTCCAAACTGAACTCGTCATCCCCTCAAACGGGCTCCCTTATGGCATTCCCTATCTCAGGAAATGGCAGCACTCTCCACCCAGTTAATCAAGCCAGGAATCTATGATTCATCCTTAACTCATCTCAGTTCCCTCACTGCCTAAATCCAATCAATCACCAAGTTCTCTTAATTCTATTTTCTAAATCAGTTTCTTTCAGATTTATTTTACTGTCAGTGAAAGAAACATCTCTTGCATCATGCCAGCATGTATGTGCATGCACACATGCACACACACACACACACACACACAAAAGTGAAACAAGTTTCACAAAGCAATTTTTATCATCATTTTATGCAAAGTTTTCTGATATCTTCTATTGTGTTTTCTGCTGGCGCTGCTTTTTAAAATGCTAGTAGCCAATGGATTACTGGCAAATGTTTAACAACCAGCTCTTCTGGAGGTGAGGAAGGGGGAGTCTGATGTGTAGCGTTTGAGTCTTTGATGTAAATACACCCACGATGGGTGAATTTAAGCTACCAACCAAAGAGCTTGCAAACATCCCAAAGATGTAACAATCAGCTCTCCTGACCATCTCCAGCATGCCACTGCTTATGACCTACAGTTCGATAGATGCTGGTCTAAATATTTCTTAAATCTACCTACTAATTTTCATTCCCAGTGCTACCATTCCGATCTTAGCTACCACCATTTCTGATATAATTGGTTTCCAGGTCAACTGATCTGTTTCACATTTATTTAAAGCCGTTCAAAGACTGCCTGTTGTCCACAGGAGAATACAGTCTATAATTCTTACCATGGCTTAAAAAAGCCACTTACAGTTTGGCGTTTGCCTGCCCCCCTCATACCTTCTCTCCATTGATCTCAACAAAAATGTTTTCTACTTGAACATCTGGGAGCTCTCCCTTGTTTTCAGGTCTTTGGACATGATATTCCATTTGGCTAGAAAGTTCTTGCCTCCCATCTCTGTTCAGCTAACTCTTACTTGTCCTTCCTATCACAGCTTAAATGCTACTTATTCATTCTTTCATTCATTCTCCTACTATGTGGCAGATAAACTAAATGCTGGTGATATCATGAGAAGTAAAAATAGGGGCGTCTGGGTGGCTCATGAGCATCTGGCTCTTGATTTTGGTTCAGGTCACAGTCTCAGGGTTGTGAAATCAAGCCCCATGTCAGGCTCCACACTGAGCATGGAGCCTGCTTAAGATTCTCTCTCTCCGGGGCACCTGGGTGGCTCAGTCGTTAAGTGCCTGCCTTCGGCTCAGGTCATGATCCCAGGGTCCTGGGTTTGAGCCCCACATGGGGCTCCCTGCTCGGCAAGAAGCCTGCTTCTTCCTCTCCCACTCCCCCTGCTTGTGTTCCCTCTCTCGCTGTGTCTCTGTCAAATAAGTAAAATCTTAAAAAAAAAAAAAAAGATTCTCTCTCTCCTTCTGCCCCTCCTTCCCTCCCTCTCTAAAACGTAAAAATAAAAATAAAAGAAGGAAGTAAAAACAGCCCCTCACCTCACAGAATTTAGATACTCTAGTACTCTAGATGAGAAGAAAACATATTCAACTAAAGATATTATTCAAATTTAAGTGCTAATAAAAGGAGAGCTTAAAAAATAGATTCATGGCTCTATGAGAACTTATAAAATCTGACCTAACTTATAACTGGTAAGTTATAATAGTTGAGCTAAGATATAAAGGAGAAATATAATCTAATGAGTCTAAAGGATGGGGAACTAACAGCATAGGCAGAAAGAGGAACATGTAAAAATCTCACATGGCAGGAAGGAATGTGGTAAAATCAAGGAACCAAATGTCTTGTTACAAACCAGTGTAACAAGAGCCAGATATGAGGGGCACCTGAGTGGTTCAGTCGTTAAGCATCTACCTTTGGCTCAAGTCGTGATCCCAGGGTTCTGGGATCAAGCCCCGCACACAGGAGCCCTATTCTCCCTCTCCAACTCCCCCTGCTTGTGTTCCCTCTCTCACTGTGTCTCTCTCTGTCAAAAATAAATAAATAAAATCTTAAAAAAAAAAAAAAAAGCAAGAGCCAGGTATGAGAGGGAGTATGAGACAGATAGAAGCCACTCTATGAGGAACACTCTAGACTTTGTTAAAAATGTAGGTCTTTGGGGCACCTGGGTGGCTCAATCGGTTAAGCATGCAGACTCTTGATCTCAGCTCAGATCTTGATCTCAGGGTCACTTAAAAAAAAAATTAGGTCTTTAACAAAAAAGGAATGAGAGGCCATTGACATGTTTGAAGCAGGGATATAATGTGTTTAGATTTCTGATTCAAAAAAATTACTCTGGCAGTTGTAAGGATGAATCAGGAGACAATAGTAGATGTGGAGACAACTAGAAACTATTACAGTACTCCAAACAGAGATGATGATAACACAAATTAAGATGCTGCTGATGGAGATGGGGGGGGGAATCAACATATTGGAGAGATGTGTGAGATAAACTTGACAGGACAGGATAATGGATTGAATATATGTGATGCAAGAGAGAGGAGTCGCAAAGATGACTCCCAGATTTGAGCTGCAAAACTGAATGACTGGTAATACCATTCACAGAGAGAAGGAATACCAGAGGAGGACCAGGTTTGAGGGAGAAGAGCATGACTTTGGCTGTAGATACATGGATTTTGAGGTATGTTTAAGGTGTTTTAAGGACTGTTTGATAAACTTCTCTGAAACAGAGGACAGGTCTGGACTAGGGCATGGATGTATGAAATATCAATGTATAGGTTATAGCCATGAACCAGTGAGCATAAATGAGCTCATTACCTGAGAATGCACAATATGAGAAGAAGGCTTAAAAACCAAACCCTAAAGAAATCCAACATTTAATGGTGGGTAGTGCAGGGTGAACTTAAAAAGAGAACCAAGAAGAGTGGCCAAAGAGGTGGGAGGAAAACCAGGAGAAATTGACCTCAAAGAGCTGCTTTGTTTTGGTGAAGTATCAAGACAAGAAGTCAGACTGTTGTGGGAGGAATCACTGCAAAGTATAGATACATAGTCAATATAGTGTATAGATACACTGTCAAGGGACGCCTGGGTGGCTCAGTCAGTTAAGCACCTGCCTTCAGCTCAGGTCATGATCCCAGGGTCCTGGGATCGAGTCCCACATTGGGCCCCTTGCTCAGCGGGAAGCCTGCTTCTCTCTCTGCCTGCAGCTCCCCCTGCTTGTGCTCTTTCTCTCTCTCTGACAAATAAATAAATAAAATCTTTTTTAAAAAAAGATATCTATGTCACATAGCATTAGATAGGAGGCATTAGTAAATGTCATTTTTTAAATTGCACATTCAAGTGAATTAAAATGGAGGTATATTTAACAAAATAGACAATCCCAGAAGTCTCATGACACTAGAACATCTGCATATTTTTGTGTGTTCACACGTGCACACACACACACAATTATTAATTTTTTAGGTTAAAATTAAAATTGGTGTCATTACCTTAAGAATAAGCCATTTGGGCACTAAGACAGGAAGGCTTTAGAACAAGATAGAAATGGTAATCAACCAAGAACTGGGAATTCTCCACAGATAGATGAGCAAAGCCATGAGTCATTTTTGTGCAGGAAATTGAGCCCTGATTGTATCAAGGAAACAAATGGCGAAAGCACAACTTGTTAGGACAAGTGAGTGCATCATTCACACCAATCCAGTGAAACCCACATAACAGGACTTCTATATCTGGGATGTAGTCAAGAAAACTTTTTTAAAAAGAAAAACTTCACTCTATTTTGGAGACTATATTAAATTCCTCATTTCGGGAAGCAAGTCCATGCAGCAGAAATCAGTTGTTCATTGCTTTCCCAGCTTTGCTATTTTTTTAGGCAAGTTCTTTAGTCCAGTCTCAGCTCCGTTATCTATGAAATGTGGATAATTATGCCTCACAGGGTGGTTGAATAAGGTGAAGGGGATTACATATGCTAGGAAAGCACCATACTCAGAATAGCTATCCACCTCCCTCCCTTGAGAATTTTACATTTCCACTGTTTTATTGGAACACAACCACACTCTTTTGTCTACATATTATCTACAGCTACTTTTGCACTAAATGGCAAAGTTGACAGTTGTGACAGAGATCGTATGGCCTACAAAACTGAGAATATTTACTCTCTGGTTCTCTACAGAAAAGGGCATAGGGATTGGAGAAGAGGGTGGGGTTGAGAATTTTTTTTTTTTTTAAGTTATTGGCAAAGTGCCTGTCACATAGTAAAGGCTTAATAAACAGATGCTATTGTTTTTGTTGTTGTTGTTGTTTTGTTTGTTTGTTTTTATAAAGATTTATTTATTTATTTGAGAGAGCGAGAATGAGAGTACATGAGAGGGGGTTGGGTTAGAGGGAGAAGCAGGGTCCTTGCTGAGCAGGGAGCCCGATGCGGGACTCGATCCCTGGACTCCAGGATCATGACCTGAGCCGAAGGCAGTCGCTTAACCAACTGAGCCACCCAGGCGCCCGATGCTATTGTTTTTGATATTTCTTTATTGAGTTATTAGTTCAACAAACAATTATTGAGCACAACCTGTGTGCCAGACACTGCTCCAAGGGCCACAGAATCTAGCTATGAACCCAATAGGTAAAAAAAAAAAAATGCCTGTGCTTGTTGGACACACAATAAACAGATTAGTAAAAAATAAATACACTATATTAACTGGCTGGGGAGAAAAAATAAAGGGATGGAGAAGAGGAATTTTCAGAATAAAGGTTGCAACTTTTAGATGCAGTGGCCTGGGAAGATCTAATTGAGACAGTGTCATTTAAGCAAAATCCCGAAGGACACAAGGGAGCGCTGGGAATATTGTAGGGGAGATGGGGGTAAGGAGAAATGTTCCAGGCACGGAAACAAATATAGAGTGTTCAGTGTTCTTAAGGAAGGTCAAAGAGTCAATGTGGCTGGAGTGGATGAGCAAGAGGGAGAAGAGGAGAAGAAAAGTAAGAAAAGTGCCCAGCAAGCCTAGGTAGGGCCTTGAAGAACCACCGGGGGTCTCTGGCTCTTACCCTAACCAGAGGAGAAGCAAGAGTTTTGAACAAAATAGTGGCACGACCTGATTTCCGTTTAATCCGGATCAGTCTGGCCACTCTAATGAGAATAGCCTGTTGATAAGACTATAGCAAATGTAAAAGCAAAGCCACAGGAAACTCTTGCAGGGGTTCCAGTGAGAGGTGATGATGGTTCGAACCCAGAGAGTAGTGGTGGCAGTGGTGACAAATAGATGTCTTAGGTATATCTGGAAAATAGAGCCAATGGGATCTAAGCATGGGTTGAGTGTGAGTTGTGAGTAAAGGAAAGTCAAAATGACACCACATTTTCTGCCCGAAGCTACTGCTGCAGTAACATAGCGATCACTGGTGTGAGAAGGGAAAGATGTGGAGATGCATGTCCGCTGTTAGATGGGAGGAGAGGGGAGAGTCATGCAGGAATTAGGATGCAAGGATGATGATGACATCATGGAAGTGTCAGGTTGGAGATGCATCCTCCCATGGGAGACATGCAGTGGGCACCAGGGTATAGAACTTTGGAGATCAGAAAGAGGTCAAGACTGGAGATATAAATTTAGGAGCCATCTGTAGATAGATGGGATGTGGTTGTGGTTGTTATATCTATTCAGTAGTATGAGATGGTTGCATACAAACCAACAGTGCATCACAAACAATGCCAGAGGAGTACAGGCTTGCATTAGAGACCTTACCAAAAGGTCTCTACCAGAAAGAAGTAGAAAGCCAGGAACAGGTAGAAAAAAATATAACTAGCATTCATAATTTGAATGGCTCCTAATTTGCCTAATTGAGGAAACAGTTTTACAGTGAGTCAGATTATAATTTTGTAAGTTGATTTGCAAAATCAGTTATAGCTTTATGGTATTACATTTTGGAGATATTGCCTATTATCTCAATGGAAATTAATAAGCCACTTGATGAGCACACAATACTCCTTACACTAGTGAAGAAAAGATTAGGAAGATAAAACTGCCTCTAATTTATGGACAAACAGAATATGATGCATCAGAACCCCACAGGGTAGTGCTAACAATTTAATTTCTGCTGATTCTCACAAATCCTTCAGCCTTTTTAAGAAAGAAAAATCTCAACTAGCTCTGCTTCCTCTTTTGGTAAAAAGCTCTTAGTTTGAACAGTTATTCAAGCTGACCCAGATGGACCTAATGAGCATCTCTTCACACTAAGACAGCATTTTCCACCTTTCTTTCATTACTGAGCCCTCCACCAAGGAAACTTTTTAGGTAATTTTTTCCTAACCTCCAACCCATAAAAATGTTTTATTGTGGTAAGATATACATAACATATTTATCATTTTAACCCTTTATAAGTGTACAACTCAGTGTCATGAAATACATTCACAGTGTTATATAACCATCACCACTATCTTTATCCAAAACATTTTCCTTATCCCCAACATAAACTCTGTACTCATTATACCTTAACTCCTTATTCCCCACTCCCGCCAGCCCCTGGTAACTTTTATTAGACTTTCCATCTCTATGAATTTGCCTATTCTAGTATCTCATATAGGTGGAATCATACAATATTTGTCTTTCTGTGTCTGGCTTATTTCACTTAGTACAATGTTTTCAATCCATCCATGTTGCAGCAGGTATCAAAATTTCATTCCTCTTCATGGCTGAATCATATTCCATTGTATGAATCAACCAATTTTGTGTATCCATTAATCCTAGATGGACATTTGGGTTGTTTCCACCTTTTGGGTTGTTGTGAATAATGCTGCTATGAACATCTGTATACAAATATCTGTTTGTGTTCCTGCCTTCAATTCTTTTGGCTGTATACCTAGGCATGAAATTGCTGGGGCCCATGAAATTTTAAGAACACAGATAAACTGTGTATCTGCTTTATGTTCTTTGTATATATGCCTCTGTGCTTTGCACGTAAGAAGAGTAAGATTTCTTCAGAAATCTTCAGAACCAATTTTCACCTCCTTGAGCAGGAGTGATACCACCCCCACTGAGACTGCAAGCTCTAAGGGAAAGATGCCCAGGTTTCCTGCCTTGATGAGGTAAATATGTAGGTGACAGATGTGTAGAAAAAACTGCGTAACAAAAATTGAAGCCATGGATTACCAGGAAGATGACCCCAAAACACATAAGTATAAAAAGTAATCTTTGTTCCTTAATGTTATTTGTATTTTCATTAGTCTTCAACATTGACAAGAGTTGATAAAGTGATGAGCCCAAGAATGTTTTGGAAAATTGCTCTTAGAAGTTGTGTCAGGACCAATTAATGAAGCAAATATTCTAATTAAACTTTGGAAAACAGTGGAGATTAATGATGTTGTATCCCCACTGAGCCTAAAATATCTCCTGAACACAAATAGAACAATTACAAGCAAGTATTTTTTTATTTAAATTCAATTAGCCAACATATAGTACATCATTAGTTTCTGATGTAGAGTTCAATGATTCATCAGTTGTGTATAACACCCAATGCTCATCACACATCACATGCTTTCCCTAATGCCCATCACCCAGTTACCCCATCCACCACCCACTTCCCCTTCCACAACCCTGAGTTTGTTTCCCAGAGTCAAGAGTCCCTCATGGTTTGTCTCCCTCTCTGATTTCTTCCCATTCACTTTTCTTTCCCTTCCCCTATGATCCTCTGTGCTATTTCTTATAGTCCACATGAGTGAAACCACATGATAATTATCTTTCTCTGATTGACTTATTTCGTTCAGCATAACACCCTCCAGTTCCATCCACATCGATGTAAATGGTAAGTATTCATCCTTTCTGGAGGCTGAGTAATATTCCATTATATGTGTGAAATAGAGAAAAAAAGAAAAGAGACAAATACAGGATCCAAAGATCTAGGTGGTGGGAAGCCAGGTATTGGTGAGGTTACAGGATGGCTCCATCAGCAGGTACACACTGCAGTCTACACTGAGTACACTGCTGAGTACACACTGTTATCCAATTGGAAGGCAGTATGGCAAGAAGCCTGGCACATACTCACCTAGATTTAATTACAGTGTGCTTGCCTGATGCTATATTGTTTCCGTATGTAAGCAAGAAATGAAGATTGTATAACAGTATTGAGAAAAACAACAGATTCAAATACCTGATCAGAACCCATCAAGTGTCATGAAAAACAAGGAGAAGCCAAAGAACTGCCAGATTGGAGGAGACTAAGAAGATGTGACCACCGGGGACACTGTTGGATCCTGAACCAGAAAAGGGGTATTAATGAGGAAACGGAAATTCTGAATAAAGTCTGCAGTCCAGTTAGTAGTGTTGGACCAATGTCAGTGGCACCTTACTAATTGTAATTGTACTGTGATTGTTAAAGATGTTAACATTCAGGGATGCTGAGGTGAAGGGCTTACCGGAACTCTGTACCACATGTGCAACTCTTCTGTGAGTCTAAAATTATTTTAGAATAAAAAGTAAAAGAAAACAGGGGCTCCTGGGTGGCTCAGTCTGTTAAGTGTCCCACTTTTAATTTCCACTCAGGTCATGATCTCAGGGTCGTGAGATCGAGCCCCACATGGGGCTTTGTGCTCTGGGTGGAGTCTGCTTGAGATTTTCTCCCTCTGCCCCTCCCCCCTGCACCTGTGTGTGCACACATTCTCTCTCTCAGATAAATAACTAAATCTTAAAGAAAGTAAAAGAAAACAAACAAACAACAACAACAAAGTTTCTGATAGCTCCTGGGTGTTGGAAGCAAATTGTGACTGACATTGCTGCAGAACGGTTGGAATGGGGGGGTGTCTATATTCACAGTAGGAGGAGCTTTGAAATCTGACATGAGAAGAACTCCTGTCTTTGTCTCCTTTCCAATTCTATTGCAGGGTATGTTGGGTGCATCATGTAACTGGGATGTGGGTGTACCCTTTCCTGGAACACATTGGCTCAGGAGCCAGAATCGTCTTCTTTGGGTCTACAACCATCTTAATGAACTTCTTGTACCTGCTGGGAGAAGTTCTGAACAGCTATATCTGGGATACACAGAGAAGTAAGTATTGTTTAGGGGAGCATAAAACAGGAGAATTGCTGTTTAGAAGAGTGTGTGCAGAGCCCGAAGGAAAATTCCATCATAGCATAGGGTCACTTAGGAAGAGTTTCATTTTTGTAACTACCCAGTGTTAATTTGAGGGCTGCTGGCATTACCTGAAAGGTTCATTCCTCACTTTATCTGACTAGCTAGTAAAACATCCAAATCTAAGGGGAAAGAAGCATGTCTATAAAATTTGATAGGGAGAAATGTAGTGTTAACAACAACAACAACAAAATTTAGGAAGTTCACTCTAATCAGCAAAATACTGCCTTAGCTAAAGGGACCCCCCTAATAAATAGATAAATTATTAAATGTAACCAAACAGTCCCATCAAAAACCACCCAGACCTCCACTTCTTACATCGTCCTTTGTGTGAGTGCAGTAGCTTCAGAGAGGTCTCCACACTTTTCTGCTAGAACTCCCAAGCCGCGCGGAATGCCTGTAGCCACTGTGATTCACCAGTGACTGTCATATTCAAGGACTGAAGGTGGCAAAGAGACATGGGCAGTAAAGGGGGATACTTCATTGCTGCCAAACTCTCTTAACCTATGATTTGATTTCTCTTTTGTCTCCATTTATGGCAGAGCCTCCATCTTGGCAAGGCCCATAATCTTACCCAAGCTGTGCATACCCTATCCAAATTGTATGTCAGATAGCAGAAAAATGGGAAGGTGGAAAAAACAACAGCACAGTGTATAGCCGTTTGAGTCCTGCATGAAAGTATATCCAAAGGCAAGATGGTCCGGGAATTTTAGAGAGCTCTGGGCATCGCCAATATAATCACGACATTCTAGACGTCACCCGTAAATGATCTCTGTTCCACAAACATGGAACGCCCTGCTTTGTGTCAGACACAGTGCCAGGAACTTGATCTAATTAGACAAATAAAACACAGTCATTGCAAGGTTCCTGGATTGGACTTTTTTGTGAGTGGATCTTCTAAGATTGTGTGTGCTGAGGTGTTGGCCCATGGTAAATGGCCCGGAGAATTTGAGGATTTCTTTTCTCAGCAGCTGACTTGATTCTAATAAGTGGTCTACTAGAAAAAGTCTCAAAAGTTTCTATTCAGTTCAGGCCACAACTTGGAAAACCAGAAATTAATCTTTTAATAGTTCTTTCTCTGTCCAATGGGAATAGGAACCTTTTTTAGTTAACTCATTATTTAGCTAACTTACAAAAATATCTTAAGAGCAAAATGAAACTTTTCTCAGCTTCTTGGGGGAAAGGCCATATTTAAATTTAGGCTAATATGTTTAATATTTGTTATTCAGGAAGTATTTATGACTCTTCCCCTTGATTAGCTTGATTCCAATGGTCATTTGGCCATTGTTCTACTACTTCAAAGAGAAGATGGCCTGAAAACCAAGAGAGAGAAAAATCCAGTGTGGATTCATAGAATACTGCTCTTTAGCAGCTTTGAGTGAGAAGTTAAAATGAATACTGAAACTAAGCGTTTTTTAAATGATCTGTTCAATTTAATTTGTGCCATTCTCTTACATAAGGTTGACTAACATTTCATAACGCATTTTAGGTATGGAGATTAATTTTATCTACATGGGACCATCTAGTTAATTTCACAGAAGCAGATGTTTTATGTCAAGTAGGCACATTTTGCTTTTCATTTATGAGAAGGATTGCAAACTGATGGCCTCCTCCAAATTTGACCTGCCAAGTGGCTTGTTAGACCTACATAGTGGGATTTTTTGTTTTTGAAACAATATTTAAAAATTGGGAGATTACACAAACGGGCCAGATTCATCAGCTTATCAAATACTTTAGGATCTAGCAATCCCGAGCTCACTATTCTCTTCTGGCAACAATGGATTGGAACTGAGAATCAGTTGCCCCCTTGAGATGACTCCCTAAGTGTTCCTAGTTCTTACCTGGTCACTTTGCTCCATCACATTAGCTGCCTGCTTCTGTAGGGAGTTAAATTTGAAACTACTGGTTAAAAGCAGTTTGTACCATGTATGTGTGTGTGTGTGTGTGCACAGTGAATTGAATACAATCAAGTACAGTATTACAATCCTGAGTACATTTACTACACCCTAAACAAAATCCCCCAAGAAGCAGGGATACCACACTGAGCACCCTTCCTTCTATCCAAAATGATTTTTAATGGCCCCACTTCCTCCACTTGGTTAGGTTATACTGACTTCAACTTTGAGATAAAATCACATTATTATAGAATCTTAGAATTGAAAAGGATATTAGAAACCATCTAAGCTGGCCCTTTCTTTTTACAAAGCAGCAGCTGAGCGAGGAAATCCTAGGTGGCCTACCAAAATGGTGGTTGCAGAGCCAACACCTTCTGGGTAATGTTCAATCCAGTGTTACTTCTAGTGAGCCATCAGTTTGTCACCACTGAAAACCCAGGCACATGAGAGGTTAGAAACTTCACTAAGATCCATGGACCTAGTTTATAAGATAACAAAATAGACCAACCTGATATGAACTCTGAACAAAAAGCCCTTAAAATAAGGTAAATTAGTAGTTAGGCATTTGCTCTTTTTAAAGGAAAATAACTCAAGGTGGCTTTGTGACTGTTGTATTGGTTTGCTAGGGCTGCTACAGCAAAATACCACAGCCTGGGGGGCTTAAACAATCAAAATGTAATGTCTCATGGTTCTGGAGGCCAGAAGACCAGGATTAAGGTATTGGCAGGATTGGTTCCTGAGGACTGTGAGGGAAGGATCTGTTCCAGGCCTCTCTCCTTGGCTGGTAGATGGCTGTCTTCATGTTCACATGGCATTTGTCCCTATTTGTGAGGCTGTCTCCAAAAGTCCCCTTTTTTAAAGACAGCAGTCATATTTGATTAAGGTCCACCCTGATAACTTTGTTTTAACTTGGTAAAGACCCTATCTCCAAATATAATCACATTCTGAGGAGAGACACAGTTCCACCCATAACACTCTGCTTCACTCATGTCCTTCATTCATGCAAAATACAAGCCCAACAGCCCCAAAAGTCTTTCCAACATCAACTCTTAGATCCAAAATCTCATCTTAAATATCATCTAAATCAGGTATGGTTAAGACTTGGGGGATGATGCATCTTGAAACACAATCGCTTTCCAATTGTGAACCTGTGAAGCCATACAGAAGGTTATCTGCTTCCAAAACACAATGGTGGGACAGGCATAGAATACACATATCCTTTCCAAAAAGGAGAAATCACAGGGTTTGAAAAGGGGGCCACAGTTCTCAACCATGTCTGAAACATAGCAGGGCAAATTCTATTAGATTTAAAGGCTTGAGAATGATCTTCTTTCGCTAAATGCTCCATCCTCAGGGCTCACCAGAAGGTGGGTGTGGCCCTGAGCCTGGGTGGCAGCCTTACCCCTGGAGGAAGGTAGCCCCTGAACCACCTTAGGAGTCATTCTTTCTTCATTTCATGCTGTCTCTGTCCCTTTCAGGCCAGGCTAGCAGTGTTTCTGCTGGTACTAAATTTTCAAAAAACTTATTGGCTTCCCATGCAATTCACAGGGGCCCAAATCATCATACAAGAAGGTCCCCCACAGATCTTTTCTGGTTTCTGCTGAAATGGTTAATTGGATCCATGAATGACATGCCTAATCTCTTTAGCACACAGTTGTCCAGCCACACCCTTGGCCTTCTCTCACATTCTGTGGTTCTGAAGTTAGGACTTCAACACATGAATTTGGGGGCACAGTGCAGGGGGGCACACAATTCAACCTATAACTGCCGAAATATTTCTGCACTTAATCTAAGAATTTATTCCAATTCCATTGTGTCTAACTGGGGTGACCAATCTTATTACAGTAAAACTTTATACGACCAGAAATGAAAGTGTCCAAAAGTGAAAGGTTGGGGTGAGGACAGGGAAAGCAAGCAAAAGAGAAAGGAGTTTGGAGCCAAGCCTATATGACAGAAACCTTCTCCCCCAGCTGCCCATCCAGTTCATGTCCCACACAGGCCTACTCAGGCCTTCAGTGTTCCAGTGCTGCCCTCTGGTTGAGCCTTTCTCCCTGCCTGGGGGAATCACATGTGACTAACTCTCTCAGGATCAATCAACTCTTCCTCTATGTTCCCAAAAGCACATCCTGCCTCAGCTTTGTGACAGGTTTCTTTCTTCTATGTGTGGAAATTATACCTCTGGTTCTTCCAAATATTATTTACAGCTGTCTAATTTTTTCCCTCTTCCTCAAAGCTGCCAAACTAAAGTAGGTGGGGAGCCATTTTTCCTGTCTGGGTCAATGAACACCCCCTGTTCTCCACCCCCTCTTTTGAAGATTCCACTATTGCTGCCAAGTCAACCCATCTGCAGGAGAACACTTAGGAGGAAACAGACTTTAAAGAAAAGCAAGCAGTTATGAGTTCCTGAGGGCTTCTCCACAGGAGAGGGAACATGGGACAAAGTTGGGTCCCAAGTCATGTGTGCTGTTTGAACAGAATCCTTGTTGTGTTTTTCTGCCTTTGCCTTGGTTACCAACAACTAAGGCATCTCCTGGCCTTCTCCCCCTTAACCCTATCCCTCCTCCCTTCAGATGTCCTTAATCCTCAATCTGAAGTTTTCCTTAATATGATTTCTGAGAAGTACTTTGGAAAAAGTGTTACAGATCTCTGCCAGTTCCTTAGTCATGAAAACCAAACGTGAAAGAATGTCTAAGGATACCTGTTCAAAGCATGTTAGCTGCATTCCACCACTACTACCCTGATCCCACAGAACAGATACTGGGAGTTGGGACCTGGGGGAAAGGGGAGTCCTTCTTAATATAAGCCCTATGGTGATGACCTTCTGGGATTAGGCTTTAAATTTTTTTTTTATATTGTGAAGTTCCATATTTTATTTTGCTTTCCCACTAGCGTAGCCTTCTGAGGCTTTCTTTGTTAACTGATTTAGTAAAGATTAATTGAGCTCCAGCTATGAGTCAACACTGTGTTGGGCGCTAAGGATATTATCAGGAACAAACCAGTTAAGGAGTCTGCCTTCAGAGAGCTTATAACTTGAATACCAACAAAACCTGCAAAGCAATATTTGGGGTTCTTTTGTTCCAGCAAAAGTCTCTGAGAATTTGGTTTCAGAGGATGAGTATTTAGCAAGAAGCAAAAGAAAGAAGTGGGAAGCATTTACCAGATTTAACTTTAATTCATGAGAATGACTTCAACATTTTCATCTCCAGGAAAATGAAACATCATTAACTATTCACGCCAGACAACAGGCAAAGCTCTTACTGGTCCAGTACATATGAGTCTCTCAGGAGGTAAAACATAGTTCTACCAGGACTGGGTTGAATAGAAGGAGAATTTGAGTTTAAGAACACAAAGGTATGGAAATAAATCGTTCTTGTACCTAATAAGCTCTCTATGAGTTTAAAAAAAATTCTTGACTTTTGAAAATCCAGAGTCCTTGCCTTGAGAAGAAACACGACTAAAATAAAAATAAATGAGGTCTGTTTGAGACTCATTGGCGGCACACCTCCTGTTGCTCGAAGCTGGTTACAAAGTGGTCTGGTTAGGGTTTCTGTACAAACTCAGTGAGTCAAGAACTAACTTGCACCCATCACTCCCAGAAGTTGTAAGACCTGGGTATGTCCTGATTTGGGGGGAAAGGGTAGAGACAGAGGTCACTGAGGAAGTTTCTGGAGAAAATGGTAAAAGATTTTCCTTCTAAGCTAGGAGGAAAGAGGTGGGTGCAGGAGAGTAGAAGGGGAGAGATATGGGAACAGGAGAGAGTTTTTTTGAGCAACCTTGGCAAACCTGCTCACAGTTTAATCTGATGTTAAAGTACTTTGCCTGAATTTCTAGGTATGGAAGAAGAGAAAGAGAAGCCTAAATTGGAATGAGATCTAAGTCTAAATGAAAGAGTTGGATTGAGCCATCACTGAAGACTGGTTACCCCCTGGGCATTGGCAGTGCAGGAGAGGAAGCATCCAAGAAAGCAGTGGAATTCACCTCGGCACCTTTATAGAGAAACATATATAAGGATAGAATACAGTTATATCCCAAATAAATTGCCTTCATTATGTTTTAAAGAATTCTTTCCAAATTCATTATTGATAATAACATCTTTTTTTTCCTCTTCTAGTTTTTAAAACTAAAGTTGGTCATTGGATTTCAATTTTTGCCATTGTAATTCCATTTAATTGAGGAAGAATAAAACTCTATTGTGTTTCTTGTTAAGAAATATGTGAAAGTCAAAGGGGCAGATGTAGAGCAAGGCATTCGAGTATTGAGTCCTGCAGGTGTCTGAGAAAATGAGCCCAGGCCACAGGGCAAGTCTGAAGGAAATGTGATGGATTGTTCCCTATTGCAATAATGTCACAGTTGCCTCAAACAGGCAATGTTAGTAATAATTACATCAATTTAGTCAAAACCCTGAGTGTATTTGGATCTCATGATTTAATCTTGTGAAACTTTTCCTATATGCAAACTGAAACTTTAATAAAGACCAAACAACCCCAATGTGATAACTGCATGGCATATTAAACATTGGTGTCTCCTTTCTTATTTTCTTTCTATTACCCATTGAAAATGGGTTTACTGAATCTAGTTCTTAATTATTTTCTGATTTTTAAAAACATGTATCTTTTTGATAAATCTAAAAAGAATATTTTTTAAAAAGCTAATTTACAAAATCTCTGACCATAATTATTTTTAAATAAGACTAATGCGGAACATGTAGTAGAGAATACATAAAAATAAATCTTAGAAAAATGCAGGGATAAATTAATTAACTAATTAATTAACTTAAAAAAGAAAAATGTAGTGACGCCTGGGTGGCTCAGTCGTTAAGCATCTGCCTTCGGCTCAGGTCATGATCCCAGGGTCCTGGGATCG
This sequence comes from Eumetopias jubatus, assembly GCF_037043125.1. Taxonomy (NCBI): domain Eukaryota; kingdom Metazoa; phylum Chordata; class Mammalia; order Carnivora; family Otariidae; genus Eumetopias; species Eumetopias jubatus. Next base: position 22,600,327 of record NW_028274812.1, on the reverse strand, counting down.
AGCCCCGCATCCGGCTCCCTGCTCGGCGGGAAGCCTGCTTCTCCCTCTCCCACTCCCCCTGCTTGTGTTCCTTCTCTCACTGTGTCTCTCTCTGTCAAACAAATAAATAAAATCTTTAAAAATAAATAAATAAATAAATAAATAAATAAATAAATAAATAAAAATGTAGGGGAAAAAATAATCAAAATGAAAGCAGAGATTAAATAAGACAGCAGGAAAATAACAGTGGAATTGATATATAAGTAAATTGATTAATAAACACAGTATCTCATCTATACAAAGAGCATTAAAATATGCAAACGAGAGAGAGAAACAAATACTTGGCAATATAAGCATAGATATGAAACAAATTATTTTAATTATAAAAATAAACTTTATATCTCTATGGCAACAAATTCTTAGAATCCAATGAAATGTGCAATTTTCAAGTAAATGGATTCAGTAAGAATTGGAAAGCTGTAATAGACTGATACTCATGGAAGACTTTTTTTTAATGTTCAAATAACTATCTCCAAAAAAGGAGTTGGGTCCAGAGTGTTTTATGAGCAAGTCTTTGAAAACGTTCAAGTAACAACTCTCATGTTATTTAAACTGTTCCAAGATTACAGAATGATGAAACACTTGCCAAATTATTTATCAAAGTTAATATAACCCTCAAAACAAAGCCAACATAGCAAAAAAATTTTTCATTTGCTTTAACTAAGGTATTAACAACGTAAATCCAATACTATATAAATAATTTTTCAAAACTGAATAAGGTTTATTCTAAAAATTGAAGGATAGCTAAATCCTAGGATTTTTATTCAAAAACATCGTCTCAATACAATCATCCCTGCTTATCTGCAGAGGACACTTTCCAGGATCCTCAGTGGCTGCCTGAAACCCCAGACAGTATGGGACCATATATATACTATATTTTTCCTATACATATATGCCTATGAGAAAGTTTAATTTATAAATTAGGCACAAGAGATTAATAGCAACAATAATAAAATGAAAAATTCTAACAATATACTGTAATAAAAGTTCTGTGAATGTGGTCTCTCTCAAAATATCTTATTGTACTGTACTCACCCTTCTCATGATGGATGATGTGAGATGATAAAATGCCTACGGATGCCATGAAGTGAGGTGAAGGACACAGTCTCTACGATACAGCGTTGGAATACCATTGACCTTCTGACGCTGTGTCAGAAGGAGGATCATCTGCTTCCGGACCGCAGTTGACTGCGGTCAACTGAAACCACGGAAAGTGAGACTATGAATAGTAAACACTCAGATAAGGTGGGGACTGCTGTAATGCACAAAAGAAAAAAATCATATGACTCCATTGTTGTTCCAAAGCATCTGAAAAATTTTAACAGTTATTTCTAATAATAACATTAATAATATAAAAATACCCCATATCATGAGAAGGAATAGTCATCTCAAACACCAAAGGCATTCCCTTTTAAGGTAAGAAATAAGATATAGATGTCCATGACACTGTTACTATTATTTTTCTGAGGTCTTTGAGAATGTTAGGTCTAGCCTCAAATAAGTTATATTTTGACCTGGAGTGGAAAAGTCTTATGTTAAAAAAAAAGTGGTATGTAACTACAGAATTGATATTGGAAAAGAAAAGTGAATGCTTTAAGAAAAAACAAAAACAGAGCAAAGCCACCATTTAAAAGGAAACCATTTCTCCACATGACTCTCAGGAAAGTAAACCTGAAGGAGTGCAATTTTTTTTTAGGACTTCCTGGGACAATTCTTCTGCAACCTTGTGACCATCCCTCTCCTCTAGCAAATAACACTCTCCGATCTAAGCCACCAAAGTGAGAGCCAAAGAAGTTGATGCCAGGGGTCTTTAGATATAAAGCTGGTTCCTCTTACGTCCATTGCAGCAATCTGGATTTCTTCATCACTGCTCTATTTGAAATACAATTATGTGATCAGATTTGGGGTTTGGTTTGGTTTTCTCATGATGGATCATTTTTGCTTTAGGAACTCCAGCCCCACAACCCCAGCCCCACATCCTACAGGATGCCCAGGGCTACCCACCTAATGCACCCACTGACCCATTACGGAAACTCTGCTTGCCCTGGAGCAGAATCCATCGCAATGAGTCTACCAACTGACTGCCCTATAATCACCGAGTGATGAGGAATAAGTTACCAGCAGTTTCTCCTTTTGGCTAGCAAGCCCCCACTTTCTCCCATCAGTTCTCAGGAGGATGTTCATGCTTTACCCTCTTCTCTGTGTATGTATGTAAAGAGAAATCTACCATGCACAATCTCGGGGGGGAATGTGCTTCCAGCTCCACTTCTGGAACATGAAAATTAATAATTAAATAATGCAAATTAATAAAAAGAAATTGTACCAAAGAAGCAGAACAATGAAAATCTTCTCAACTTATTTTGCTGAATATACCCCTCAAAATAAACCCAAAAGAGCACCAAACTTCACTTATCATAGATAAAATACCAGCACTATAAATCTAATACAATAATAAAATAATTTTACATGATCATATAATGTGTATTTTTCTCTTGATGGACTTTTTGAAAAGACAAATAAAATAGAAATATATACTAAATTCTGGAAAAGAAAATTCCATTCTTAAAGATGTTATTTCTTCCTCCAAATTATTTATAGGTACTATATATCTCCATTCTAAAGTTGCAAACTTTTTTAGATTTAACAGAAGAATAAACAAAACAACTGAAAAATCTTGAGAACAAGATTAGTTAAAGCATACTTACGTACTATAAGCATGATAATTAAAATAATGTGGTATGGCTCAAGGATAGAAAGAAAAATCAACAAAATAGAAAGCATGCCCAGAAACTGGCCTTAATTTATACATATAAATTTAGCAAATAATAAAATGGCATTTCAAATCAGTAAGAGCATAATAAATGATTGAAAGAGTGGACTACAAGGAATGATTAACTAGTTGGTAAAAAAGAAAAGGCTACATTCCTCTCTTAAAACATACATACACACAAAACACACACACATACAACTTCAGATAGATTAAATGATGAAATGTAAAAAAAGGTATAGAAGAAAATACAGATGAATATATCCCATATCTTATAATGATATGGGAAAAATATATATATATTTATTATTTTTCTTCAAATTTTTATTTAAATTCTAGCTAGTTAACATATAGTGTAATATTGGTTTCAGGAGTAGAATTTAGTGAGTCAGCACTTACATATAACACCCAGTGCTTGTCATAACAAGTGCCCTCCTTCATACCCGTCACCCATTTAGTACATCTCCCACCCACCTCCTTCCATTAACCCTCAGATTGTTCTCTATAGTTGAGAGTTTCTTATGGTTTACTTCCCTCTTTTTTTCCCTTCCTCTATGTTCATCTGTTTTGTTTCTTCCATGTTTGAGTGAAGTCATATGGTATTTGTCTTCTCTGACTGATTTATTTCACATAGCATAATACACTCTTGCTCCATCCAGGTTGTTGCAAATGGCAAGATCTCATTCTTTTTGATGGCTAAGTGATATTCTACTTTATAGATATGCCACATCTTCATTATCCATTCATCAGTCGATGGACACTTGGGCTCTTATCATAATTTCTCTGTTGTTAATAATGCTGCTATAAACATTGGGGTGCATGTGCCCCTTCAAATCAATGTTTCTGTGTTAAGTACATAAGTACATAAATATTATATATTTACGTATTTAACAGTACATATAAATATATATAAATATACATTTAGAAAGTGAATATTGCACACGGCTGACCCTTGAACACCCTGGTTTTGTACTACATGGCTACACTTATGATACAATCCTATCCTATAAATGTATTTTCTCTTCCTTATGATTTTCTTAGAACATTTTCTTTTCTCTAGCTTACTTTATTATAAGAATAGAGTATATAATGCATGCAACATATAAAATATGTGTTACTTGACTGTGTATGTTTTCAGTAAGGCTTCCAGTCAACAGTAGGCTATTAATAGTGAAGTTTGGGGGAGTCAAAAGTTATACATGAATTTTCCACTGTGTGAGGGGTCAGCACCCTAACCCTAACATTGCTTAAGGGTCAACTCTATAATATATATGAGGAAATGGAATATAATATATATATTAGGAAACTGAATATTATATATAAAATATATGAGAAAGTGGAAAGTAATATATATTAGGAAATTGAATCTACAGGTCTAGTGGGTGATATACTGTGAAGTTATTAAGAGAAAACCATCTAAGATGTGTTCAAGACAATGATAGCATCATTTCATTAAATAAGAAACCTGGAGGAGAACTAGACTGGGATAAGGTTTGATGATTAACTTGACTTTGGATTTTTTATATGTAGATCAAGGCCTATTTCAACAAAATTATAGGCGCAGAATCTAGATTCCAAAGAATTGAGAAGTTATTGGCATTAGTGGATGGCAAAGCAGTAGAGATAGCAGTTCAAAAACAATACTTACCCAGTAGAAACCAGCTCCACAGGGAATGTGAACAATGCGGATGGTTGGTTTGCAACTATTCTGGGTTCGCCTTAGGAGGGAACACCTCCCCCACTGTCACAGGAAAGAAGGAGAAAGAGACAAATGTCTTTGGAAGTGCGTTTGCCAGACAAAGGACAAAGTTTACTGACTTCTTTTTGACAGCTTCGATGGCTGCAATTTTTCCCTCAAAGAAATGCCTGAAGAGAGAGAGCGCAGAAGATGGGGTTGAAGCTTGTAATTTACCCTGAGAAGAGCGGCACAGACTGTGAAAACACAGAAGGCTTTCTAGCCCACATTGAGGGCCCTGGAGGGAGTTGAAGATCACGAATTTACCTTGCTGATAACAAAGCCTATTGTGGGATTTCCCCCCCAAGAAACCTCAACAGGCCAGGCAGAGTAAAGAAGCTGAAAATTTGGTTTGGAAGTATAGGGGCCCCAAAAGGACAAGCAGGTGAGAGTCAGGGTATTTGCAAGAGCGATTGGAAGGATGAATCATGGGGTCCAGAAGGAACAGAAGAGGAAAGAGAGAGGACTGACATCGGGACACAATAGAAGGTTTCAGAAATTGGTAAGTTCAATAGAGTTGGGGAAAAGATGCATCAAGGAAATGAAGGCAATAGAGAGACAGGAAGTCACAATCAGAAACTAACTCTTGAAGTTTTAGAGGTGCATGAGATCATACTATTTCTTGCTTTTTTAGTTAATATAATGTGGTAGTAGTAACCCCAAAAGATGTCCACATCCTAATCACCAGAGCCTTTGAATATGTTACCTTTTGTGGCAGAAGAGACTCTGAGGTGTGATTAAGTAAGGATCTTGAGATGCGGGTTACCCTGGATTATCCAATGTACCGAATATAATTACAAGGCCCTTATAAGATGGAGGGAGGAGGTCACAGTGAGAGGAAGAAATGTGACCATGGTAGGAGCAGTTGGAGTGAGGAAGGGCAAAGCTTGCTGAAGCTCCAACAGCCAAGGAAATGGATTCTCCTCCTGGAGGCTCAAAAGGAATACTACCCTACTGACACCTTGGTGTGAGGATTTCTGACCTTCAGAGCTATTAGGTAATAAATGTGCCACTAAATTTGTGGTAATATTTTTACAACAGCAATAGGAAACTAATATATATGTTATCATTAAGCACTTTTACATATTTATATGGGCTATTTTGCCTTTTGCTAAAACATACACACACACAGAGTAACAGCCACAAGGTAATATCCAAGATTCATATTTGTGACTCTGCAATAATTGAGCGACCAACACTTGTCCCTCACTAAGCCAAACCAATTATCCAATGCTGACAAGCCAGTCAAAGTCATTCAAACTCATCTGATTTATTGAAATGAAAGTGCTGAAGATGACTGAAGAAGTCCCCATGGAAACACGCAAAGACATTTGGACACTTTCATGCCTACTCATCAGATGAGCAATGAAAATTTTTGAGACAGATGACCCTAATTTCAAGTACCATTCAAAGGATTTGGGAGTAATAAATGCCTATGCTTGCCACAGGGAGATTTGTCAGGAAGAGAAGTAGGCATCTTATGGGTGAGCTCTATTGAAAAAAATATACTTTTAAAGCCTCAGTCAAATCAATCCATGCAGTAAATTTCTCTCAAGGAAATTTTGCAAGCGTGTAATATCAGGCACAATATGAAAGCTTCTTTAAATGCTATCTCTGGTTTGACATACATGCACCACAAGCACATTGATACATTTGATAGAATAGTCTCAATATAGATACCTGCAAAAATGAAATTCATTTATTTTTCAAGCAACACTAAATGTTCTGGGTCCCCAAACCTACAAACCTACACCTTGCCTAGGCCAGACATCTTATTTCTTCACCTCATTCAGGTCCAAACTGTCAACACTCCCTCTCCCTCTCTGTCTTCCTTGTGCTTGGGGAAGAGGGGGGATGATCTCTGCTTACACAGCGAATGACATCAGAGCTGATGAGTCCCTTCTCTGTCTCCCAACCCAACACCAAGGAGCTGGAATCAAGTATTTGAGTGGGGATGAAATTGTCAGCTCGTTAGGCAGCTCCACAGCACCACCCCCCACCCCCCCACCCCCCCGCACAGTTCCCCTGTCCTCTTCTCCTGTATTGCCAAGGCAACATCTAATCCACCCAAAAGTCTTTGCTTCTGGCAAGGCCCAGCTACCTTTCTTGGCAAGCATTCATCAGTCCTTGCCAAGCCAAGGGTGGGAACACAGGCTGCCCTGGGGCGTGCTCTCTCGCAGCTCCATCAAGACACCAAATGCTCTGTCAGCTCCGTGGCACACAACCCTATCCCCAACCCCCACAGCTCTTACTAGGGGTGGAGGGAACTTGGGAAACACAGATTTCAACACAAGTGGGTGGAAAAAATAGAACTTCCTTGCTCCCTGCCCCCCAAGCTCTCCAACAAAGAAAGGGGAGGGAGAAGGTATGGTTAATACTTCAAGAACCCTCCTTCAGAGATTTAATATCCTTGCCCCCTCTGTGTCCTTTATTCTATGAAGACCAAAAGAGTGGGGTTTAAGAAAATGGTTCTGCTGGATGCCTTCTGTTAGCAAATCTCACAGTGTGGGACTGGCATCCAGAAGACATTCCTCTGAACTTAAAAGGTGAGACACTTGGAAAGTTTTATCCTGAACGATGAATTCTAGTTGGCAGTTCTAGGGAGGCACAAATGTCCCTCATCATCCCTTTACCACTGTTTCTATATATATATAAATTTTGTATTACAGTCATCATTAATTTTGGAATTTTTTATATTACAAAGTGGTTTTCCAAATACAGATCCCCAATAACACGCCTCCAAGAAATGAGTTTTCCATTTAAACTGGCTCAGTTTGAGACTATAATGTTGGCACCAGTTAAGTTATAATTCAGGAGGTCAGTATATTGATTTCAACCGTCCAGCTGAAATTCTGGGCTCAAAGTTTCTGAGAACTAAGGGTAGAAGAGATAAGGGAGGAAAGCCCAAGAATAAATAGAGTTTGCATTTGTGAGAGAGGCGAGCAATCTGCAACATTTATTCTGCACTCAGAGTGAAATAAGCAAAGCTAAAAGAAAGTATATTGTGTCTGGGGAACTTCTGATTCCTGCCATGAAGAAGTAATAGAGTCCGGAATGATCTCTCCCATAACTGTAAACTAGAAACGATTGGTAGAATACAATAAAAACCCTCATTTTCAGACACTGGTCAATAGAGCTGCTTAGGACTATGATCCCTGAAGAAAGGGAAATAGACTATGTGTGCCTATGATCACCCTGGCTCTCTGCCTAGAGGCAATTTCCAGATCCTCACACTGGGAGGGGAATCCCAAACAAAGCCCAGTGACCTTACTGAGTTAAAAAGCCCAAAGTTCAGGGAGCCTGAGGTGACTAGAATTTGTGGAGCAGAGCACTAGACACAGGGAGTTATGAAGCGAAGGAGCTCCAGAAATCTGCGTGGGGTCCCCTCAGTCTCACTGAATATCAATCTTCACATGAATATGTTCGGGGAAAAAAACAATTACTGAAGGGCTATACTCTGGTTAAGTCCAAGAGCTCACATAAGACCAGGGATAATGCATGTTTCCACTCAGCCAGAGCAAAGAGGCCTCATTGAATAGAGATGGCAATCAGAAAGGTCAAGGGATAGTCACACTTTTTGGGTAAAGGTTACTCAAGACCCACTCTTTAAAAGCTTTAAAGGAAGCTTCAAAATTATTAAACTGATTCTCGGAAACTTAACTGCCTGCCAGAATAAAGCACAATATTCTTTACGGAAGAGAAAAAAATATGATACTCAAGACAAAATTTATCATGCCTGGCTTCCAATCAAAATTTCCAGACCTGCCAAGATGCAGGAGAACTTGACCCTAAACCAGGGGAAAAGTCCATCAACAGAAACAGACTGAGAATTGATAAAGAGAGGAAATTAACAGACAATGACATTAAAATAACTATTGTACTCCATATGTCAAGAAGGCAGAGGGAAAATTAACAGGAGTGGAAGGCCAATGAAAGATATAAAAAAATGCAAACAAAAATTTAAATATGAAAAATACACTGAATGGGATTAACAGAAGATTAGAGACTGCAGAGGGAAAAGGGTCAACAAATGTGGAGACATTGCAATAGAAACTATCCGAACTGAAGCACTGAGAATAAAAAGACTGAAAAAAAAAATGAATACCACCTCAGTGGCCTATAGAATAATATATATGTAATTGGAGCCTTATGAAAAGAGGAAAGAAAGGGAGAGAGGCAGAAAATAATATTTGAATAAATGAAAGAAAATTTTCCAAAATCATTAAAAACTATAAATCTGCAAATCTAAGTTCAACAAATACCATGCAGGATAAGAACAAAGAAAAGCACATCAAGAGAAATAATCATTTTACTAAAAACAAGTGATAAAGAGAAAAATCTTAGAAGTATCCATAGGAAAAAAGGTACATTATATATAATGTATATAAAATAATTATATATATAAAATATATATATATTATATATAAAAATAAGAATCCTAGGTTTCTTCTCAGAAATTATTCAGGCCCAAAGAAATGGAATAGCATTTTTAAGGTGATGAAAGCAATTAACTGTCAACCTAAAGTTATATACCCAGGGAAATAGATTTCAAAAATTAAGGCAAAATAAAGATTTTTTTTCAGACAAACAAAAGTTGAAAGAATCCATCATCAGCATTACACCTGCACTACAGGCAGAGAACAAATGAAACCAGATGGAAACTTGGATTCATACAGAATTAAGAATATTCAATATGGGAAATTTGTGGTAAATATAAAAGTCATTTTCTCCTATTATAATCTCTTTAAAAGGTAATGAATGTGTAAAACAAAAAAAAAGAAAACAATATATTGTGGGGTTTAAAATATATGTAGGAGTGAAAGTTATGAAAACTTATAGCACAAAGAATGGAGGAGGAAATCTTATAAGATTCTTGCATAATTAAAAAATTGTTATGCTATTTTTGAAGGTAAACTGTCATAATTTAAAGGTGCAATTTGTAAATCTTCTACTAAAAAAGGGAGATATAGCTAATAAAGCAATAGTGAAGATAAAATGGAATACTAAAAATGCCCAATTATTGAGGTGTTCGGTCTCTTGACTGTGGTAGTGATTCTATGTGTATAAGCTACTGTCAAAACTCATCAAATTCTTTTTTTTTTCTATAACGGAATCAGAAGCAAATAGTTTTGTGGGACAGCAAATTAAACAGTTTTGAAGGCCTTCTTTAAGAAAGAGAATGCGATACACACTAAAAATTAGGGACAAACACAGACATTTACTTAATCACAACAAATCACTAATTTTACAAAGCTGAAAAAGACCACAAACAGAAAATCCAGAAAAGTAACAAAATATTACTACTCAGTAATTGCCTGCCTCTCCTCTATGCTACTTTTTTTTGCCTTTTTTGACTTGTACTGTTTGTTTTTGTGCTACGGTCTTCAATGGAGAAACTACAAAGATAATTTACCTTTTTCTCTAGCATAGTCGAATGAGTTTATTATTATTATTAATAGTCAAGATTAATAAAACATGCAACTTCACACACAAATATACTGTTGTCTATATGGTTTGTGCCTTATGAACAGAACTTTATAAATGTTATTTCCACAATCCCATTAAAAAGGAAAACAAATGGTGTGTTTATATTTGTACACACTGCATTATTGATTATATTCCCACAGGAGAGAATTCCAGACCAAAAGCAAGGCATGGGTTGCCTCTACTTGAGCAACGTGTGAATTACATGGCATTTCTCTTATCTTCCTCTACCCCCTCCCACCATGACTTGGCTCAGTGTGGGGAGAGGGCTGTGAGGTCCCCTGTTCTGGAATCAACCCTCTCAGTTCTTCTCCAGCTCTCTCGCTTCTCCAGCTTAGAGGCCCTCCATCTGCTCATGACAAGGACCAGGAATACCCAACAGCATCTTCTCCCAAACAGTTCCTGTCTCATGTTTGGATGGAGGATTTTTGCACAGAGAAGACAAGAATTTGACATTGTGTGCCTCCATCTGTATTACGTGGGCTCGGGCAGAGACCCAGAGAACATGGGAAGACATTCAATAAATAGAAGCTGGAAACACTTGGGTTGTCACCCATGAAGGGTCACCATGCAGTGGGACCAAATCTTCGTCAGGCTCCTTTTCAGGTGGATCACTTTTGAAGAATGCACTTTCAAGTTTTGGAGCTGCTTAACTTTTGCAGGTAACATTCCCTGATTTAACTTCTTGTTACACAACCTAATTTTTAAAGAAGGCGTTCTTCGGGACACACAGGGCTCTATCATTTTAACATCAGTTGAGACTGCGACCAGGAGAAAACGCTGTTTCCCAGTAGGAGGGCCTGAGCATAGCTTCTCCTCAGTCTAGCTGTGTAGGGATGGCGCTGTAAACCCTAGAAACTGGGGAAAGCTGTTCACGTCCCTAACACTAATTGCTTTTTTACCTGCAATATACTCCTGTGAGCAGTGAAGGGGAAAATTATCAGTCTCCTATTCCACGTACCTCTCCTTCTTCCATTCTTTCCCAGGACTAGAACCTGTTTTACTTAATATATATGCTTTCTTTCATTTTATTTAGGCATGAAATTCTGATGGCTTAAAAATCACCTGGGATCTATACACATTCCTTTGCATGTATCAAGTGTTACATATAAAAAGACAATACAGGGAAAATAATTGGGGGATGGCCCCAGCATGGATCCGTATTAAAAGCAGCTATGCTCTATTTGCTTCTCTCAGGGAGCCCTCTCTCCTGTCTCATGCCCTCCCCCCACTCTCCACAGGAACCCCTCTCCTCCGCTTCACAAATTTCTGGCCATTTGCTAGCAAGCCAGTTTCTCAACTCATTATTTTGGCCCATTTATCAGCCTCCAGCCCCTTCTCTTCATTCCTGTCCACTTACCCCACCCCCTCAACAATCTTCATTCTCTCTCCTTCTTTGCAACAGCGGGTTTCATAACCTAAATGTGAGTGCTCACCGCTCCCCACCACTGAGAGGCTTCATCCCTTTTATGCAGACAAATGACAGGCAAGGGGGCCTGAGACAAGGGTGTGGGCATGGGGACAGAGTGAAGCTGGGGTTCTGCCAGGACCCCTGCTAATCTTGAATAGTGTTCTTTTGTGCCCTCCCTCAGAGGGGAATAGAAATGGAAAGTACCAGTCCCAGGATACTGGAAGTATTACTGTTAAATTGTTTGAAGATTGTTAGGTGATTAACATATTGATTGTTGCCACAGACCCCCAAGCTCTAGATCTCCCCAAGATCCTTCAGCATTCCCTCATTCCTGTCACTGTCCCAGCCACAGCCCCTCAGCAAAAAGGAACAATCATGACAGAGAGCTGAAACAAGGAAAGGCAGAATGGAACAGAATAACCGTGTTCATTGCCACTGTGACAACTTCCCAAGTTAACCTTCCCAAAGCTGAAAGGAAACTGTTCTGTCTGAAACAAAAAGGAACTGAATAGCGAGCTCAAATCGCATAGTGCTGTTTGATGTCAAGCTGCATAATCAGACAGGCTCAGGATCGACTCCCAGCTCTGCCTTTCACTGGCGGAGGGATCTCACCATGAATCCCTCTAAGCTTCAGTGTTCTCTCCTAGAAAGTGGAGGTGCTAACTTCCCCTTTCTGGCAGAGCGGTCACAGACATGCAATGAGAGAGCTATAACGTGCTTGACCTGGTTTGGAGTAAGAAGAGATGGAAAACCGTACTACTCTTTGGATGCAATGTGACAGAACCTAAAGGGCAAATTAGAAGTGGGAGGTATTAGCTGCCCTTTGGGAGCTCACAATCTAATCAAGAAACAAAATTCAAAGAAAAGAGAACAATATAATTCAGGAAAAGGTCAGTGTTATTATAGACAATAGCCATTGTAGGAGATGAGAAATTTGTGAACACTGAGGAAGGGTGTCACAATGCTACAAAGGGCATAGAACTTTTGTTTAACTCTAAGAAATCAGTAATTCTTAAGGTATAGCAATTCTAATGCTGTTTTCATTATCCTCTAAGTCCAGAGACAGTGGGAAATTACACAAGATTTTGGAGGACAAAGTCTACACATATTGAATTTGGCCTGAGTCTTAACCTTTTGCCCTAATGGGTATGGCAGTCCTATTAAAGGGACCATTGAAATAAGCTCTTAAGATAATTGTGGAGAGGACAATGAGGTTGCTCACCATTGCCCCATGATCTTAGGCATCCTTCAGGGACAGTCAACCACTGATCACATCAGCTCCCATTACCCATCTTTTTTACATGGTCTTCAGTCTAATCATCCACAGGTCAAGGCCACCTTTATCAATACTCCCATACAACCATGTCCTCAACTCTTGTGTTGCCTTCAAGGACCAATCAAGACCCAAGGATGAAAGCATTCTTTTTCCATCAAACAAACATTTAATCATTAATTAATTATTAATAACATATTTAAATCTTGATTAATTAAAAAAGTAGCAAGCACAAACTTAGCTGTGTAAGGAAAAAAACCACTTATATTGCAGTGTAAGATGAAAGCTCAACAGTCCAGGTCATAGGTGTCAGTTTCCTTGAGCAATTAGAGGAGGCCCTTATGTGGCTCTCAGTGGGCAAGGCCATTAGTAAGTTCTGAAAAAATGAGGCTCTCCATACTCAGGGCATCTGGCAGGAATCTAGTGTAGACCAGATGCTGGGGATGTTCTGTATTCTCTGCTCTTACCACAGCCAATCTCTAGCCCTCAGAAGTAAGTCAAAGTAGAGCAATGAGAATCCTTAACTGATCTGGCAGCAGAACATGGAAGGAAGAGAAGGAACTCATCAGCACGCGGTTTAGACAAGCCACTACAGATCAGAATCCAGGCAGGCACACTTTGGTATTGTCAGGTTAAACATAGAGACAAAGGCCAAAAGTGTCATGGTGATGGCCACTGGCTGCCCCCTTGCCTGATGTACTGAGATTCCTCCCACCTCTCTCCAGGGACAGATTTTCTTTTTGTTCTGCCATATCCCATGGTTCTTCTTCTTTGTTTGTTCCCATTCTGTACTTGGTATGTTTCCTAGTAGCAGCATAAGAAATGATAAATAGAAATGTTCTGAGACCTTGTATATCTAAAAGCAGAAAATTTGTTTTTACTTCACATGTGAGTGAACAGTTTGAGTCAGCATAGAATTCTGGGTCAGAAAGAATTTTCCTTCAGAACGCTGTTGTCTTCTAGATCTATATTGTTTGCCTCGGTGTTGCTTTGAGAAGTCCAAGATCATTCTGACTCCTGAAACTTTGTATGTGTCTGATCCATATCAGAGATTCTCTGTTTGTAGAATCTTCTTTTCATACCCAACATTACTAAGTTCCATGATGATGTGCCTTGGAGTGCATTGTTTTCATTTAGAGCGCTGGGCAGACATCATTTTCAAATCCCTTTTGATTAAGAGACTTAACGTCTTTGGGGCCTAGAAAATGTCTTGAATTACTTGTTGGTAATTTCTTCCCTTCCCATTCCGCTGTTCTTCATGTCTGGAAATCCTATTCAGATACTAGACACCTGGACTAGTCCTCCAAATCTTCAATTTTCCCTCTAATCTTCTGTGCCCTTGCCTTTTTGCTCTTCTTTTTTAGAAATTTCCTTATGTTATCTTCTAATCCTTCATTTGAATTTCTCAACTGCTAACATGTTTTTAATTTCCAAAAGCTCTTTTTATGTCTCCTGAATTATCCTATTTTATAGTATTATCTATATGCTCTTATTTTCTGGATGCAATCTCTTCACTTATTTCTTGTGGCTATTGATAACATTTTTAATATAGTCTTCCTTTCTGTATAGTTTTTCCTTACTTCAAGTTGTTTTTGCTGCTTATTTGGGTGTCTCTCCTTCATTTTAGAGACTATTCTCAGAAGTAAGAGAGTTCTTGGTTGTCCATTCATGTTTAAAAGAGGGAGACTAAAAACTCGACTGGGATCTCTAAGCAAGTGGGAAGGACTGTCCACCCAACATTTGACATTATTTATCTGGACAGCTGGATGCTGTCCAGTTACATCTGTAGGTCTTTCTTTCTTTCTTTATCAGATACCCTGATAAGATACTTTCAAACTCCTGCCTGGAGGCCTAGAGGGTCCAAGGTCTAATTGCCTGTGCTCTGGGAGTCAAATAGGGAAGAGGAATGGTAGGGAGAGGTGTCAGCATTCAGAATTTATAGTGTGTGTGTGTGTGTGTGTGTTTGTGTGTGTGTGTGTGTGCGTCCTTTACATAGATATACTGTTTTAGTCAGCTCAGGCTGCTATAACAAATACCATAGAGATGGGTGGCTTAATCCACAAACATTTATCACATTTCTGGAAGCTGGGAAGTCTAAGATCAAGGTGTTGGCAGATCAGTGTCTGGTGAGAGCCCTCTTCCTGGCTTACAGAAAGCCAGCTTCTCATTGTATCATCATATAGTGGAGGGCAGAGTGAGGAAGCTCTCATGTCTATTCCTATAAGGGCACTAATCTCATTCATGAGGGCCCCACCCATAATAGATAGATAAATGATAGATGATAGATAGATAGATAGATGATAGATGATAGATAGGTAGATAGATAGATAGATAGATAACAGATAATAGGCAGGCATATTCCACACACACATACATACACATAATCACCTGACTTGAAACCTGAGTTTAAGAAATGGTGAAGTGTTTGGTCAAGAATAGGAAAGACTAAAACTGTATTGAATTTTTTTGTTTCTAGTTAAGGGAATTCAGATATACAATTTATTATGACAATCAAAGAAATTAGGTTTAAAGCCTTAAAAAACTTCCATTAAACATGTGATTTTATTGAGCACCTGGGTGGCTCAGTCAGTCGAACGTCTGATTCTTGATTTCAGCTCAGGTCATGATCTCAGGGTTGTGAGATCTAGGGCTCCACACTCAGTGAAGAGTTTGCTTCTCCTCTCCCTCTCCCAATACTCCACCCCGCTCCCACTTGTGTGCTCTCTCTCTAAAATACATAAATAAATCTTTAAAATATATATATACATATATGATTATATTATATTTTAGACTAGGTCTGAAGAGAGAAAATACAGTTTGTATTGCAAAATGCCATTGATGGGGATGATGTAAAATATACATATCATACTTCCTACTCTAAAATCAGATATTGTACCTTCTTTTTTAGGTCCACATAGAACACTGATAGAAATGGCTATACATTAACCCACGAAGAAAATCTTAATAAATCCCTAGATTAATTGGCTATGGGGCAAAAGATAGTAGCCACTTACTTGTCCACCTGAGCAGGAAGAATTCACAGATATGATCATATTTTTAATTTAAAAGTATAAGCATAAATATACTAAGTAGGGAGGTTCAGCAGAGAGCTTTTTGGACAAAGGAGGTGAATGAGAACGTTTCTAGAGAACAGATGCACAGAGAATGAAGGGGAGGGAGAAGGTAGGAAATGAGCATGGAGAGGTCTTTTCACAGCTTCCACTCGCAGGAGTTTGGATTTCATCTTGGTGGGGAGGGATTTTGAGAAGGAAGGTGACAAGCAGATTTGCATTTTAGAAAAATTGCCCTAGTTTCTCTGAGAAAGAAAGCAGGAAACCTCTGCTTTGATGAGGGCATAAAGTAAGGTGAGGCATGGAAATGTGAGTAAGGGGCAAATGGAGAATTATTTACAACGATGTTGTCCAGTAGAACTTTCTTCAATGATGGACATGTTCTATGCCTGTGCTGTCCAGCATGGGGGCCACTAGCCACATGTGACTATTGAGCACTTGAACTATGTCTAGGGCAACTAAGGAACTGAATTTCTAATTTTCTTTAATTTCAATTAACGTAAATAGCTGCAGGAGTTTATTGGGCAGTGGAGCTTTAGAAGGTAGAACTGTGTGTGTGTGTGAGTGTGCATTTAAAAATTTTTAAAAATATCTTTATTGAAGCATAATTGGCAAAAAATAAATTACACATGTTTAAAGTGCACATTTTGATGTTTTGACATATGCATATACCATAAGTCATGACACAATCAAGAGAGTGAGCATATCCATCACTCTGAAAGTTACATTTCTAAAATTAATACACCTGAAAAACAGATGCTGGATAAACATTAAAGGACACTAAATTTTGTCAGCTGTTTCTTTGCTTGCTCTATTATAAAAATGCAGCAAAAAATAACCTGATGCCTTTTCTGGCCTTGGTTCTTTCAGGTTTTTTTTTTTTTTTTCCAATTTCAAACTCATATAAAGAATCTTACAGCTGAGGCAGAAGTTCTGGAATGGGATGGAGGCAAGAAATAGGTTCAGACACATGATTTGGGACCCAGAAAAGCATGAGGTAGTTTCCACATCTGGGTTCTTCACTTGCCTCAGGGAGGAGGTGTCAACCATTCCCAGAACATTTTTTTCCATGAAATTTGGGCTACTTTCAATAAATTACCGTTGTGCCCACACTTAAGAGAGTTCTATTGTCCCTAGAAAATTCACTCTGAAATTTAAGATTTTCTGAATATACTTTTTCTTGTGTGTTCATGTGTGTTTCTCATCTTACAAGTTTTAGCACTTAAACGTTTGCATAACATGGGATTTCTGTCAGGAACATGTATGTGCTTCATAGAGAGAATTAGCTATTTTCAACATTTACAAGAAGCAGAAAGAAAACAATTTGAAAGAAAGTTAACAAGAAGCATTTTCACTTTTTCAAATGAGGAATTTTTTAAATTTCAAAACGTGTCAATCTAAAATGTGCTATTTTTTTTGTCTTGGCTCTGAGGCTCACAGAACATGCTTGCAGAAGCTCTCTGGGTGCTGGCTCTGCATGGCATCTGCCATGGGACTGAAGTATAGTTAAAGCCAATTATTGTAACTCTTTGAAAAATTAGTCATGTTGACTTATGAACTCTCCTTAGAGGCTGATATGGGCTTCCTCATTTAATGATAAAGATGAAAGAATTCTCTTTATTAATAAATAGATTTGAGGGAGGAGGAGCAAGGTGGTCTAGGAGTAGGGGACCAAAATTTCGTCTGATCCCAGGAATTCAGCTGGATAGGGATCAAATTGTTCTGAACATCTATGAACTCAACAGGAGATCGAAGAAAAGAATAACAACAACTCTCTGAACAGAAAAGCGACCACTTTCTGGAAGCACAGACCCAACAAGCAGCAGATCCGGGGAGACTCCCCTTCTCCCCAGGAGAAGCCGCAAGGGAGTGCACCACAGGGATCTGCTGTGTTTGGAGACTCCACACCGAGTTGGGTGACAGAGATAGAAATGCTCAGTTACAGGCCAGGTGAGCACGGAGTGCAGCCAGAGACCAGGGAGACGGGAGTGAATGACTGCTTTTCTCTGGGGGCGCACTGAGGAGCGGGGCCCCGAGTTCTCGGCTCCTCCGGGCGGAGATGGGGAGGCCGCCATTTTCACTCTCATCCTCTAAAGCTGTACCGAGAGCTTGCAGGGAACAAAAGCTCCTGAGAGCAAACCTGAGCAGATTGCATAGCCTGGCCCCCGGCAAGGGTGGGGCTATTCCGGCTTCAGCAAAGACATTTGGGAACCACGACAACAGGCCCCTCCCCCAGAAGATCAGCACGAACAGCCAGCCAAGACCGAGTTTACGGATCAATGAGAACGGCAGAACTCCAGCGCTAGGGGAATACTGCAGTACTGCACATAGAATTCATGGCTTTTTCCCCATGATTCTTTAGTCTTTCAAAGTTAATATTTTTAATTTTTTCATTTTCTATTTTTTTCAATTTTTCTTTTTCCCTTTTTCAACCAACATCTTATCAATCCCTTTTTTTAAAATATTTTTTATTTTTCATTTTTAGAGTCATATTCTATCCCTTCATTGTAAGTTAACCTTCTTTTTGGCATATGTATATATAAGTTGTTCTCTCTTTCAAATTTTGGGATACAGTTTCTTCTAACAGACCAAAATATACTCTAAATCTCTAGTGTATGGCTTTGTTCTAGTCTCCTGCCTGATCACATTCTCTCCCTTTTTTTTCATTTCTCTTCTTTCTTTTTTCAACCAACTTCTTATCTTATCAATTCCTTTCATGAAATCTTTTATAATTTTCATCTTTACAGTCATATTCCATCCCTTTATTGTATTTACCCTTATTTTTGTACATATATAAGTTTTTCTTTCTTAAAATTTTGGGGGGCAGTTTCTTCTAACAGACCAAAATATGCCCAAAATCTATTGTGTGGCACTGATCTATGCACCAGCCTGATCATATGTGATCATATCCTTTTTTTCTTTGTCCTTTCTTTCCCTTTCTTTTCCCCTAGTTTCGTGTCTCTTCTGATTTGTTTAGTGTATATTTTTCTGGGGACGTTGTTACCCTGTTAGCATTTTGTTCTCTCATTCATCTACTCTCCTCTGGACAAAATGACAGGATGGAAAAATTCACCTCAAAAAAAACAACAAGAGGCAGTTCCAACTGCCAGGGACCTACTCAATACGGACATTAGTAAGATGTTGGAACTAGAGTTCAGAATGATGATTATAAAGATACTAGCTGGGCTTGAAAAAAACATGGAAGATACTAGAGAAACCCTTTCTGGAGAAAGAAAAGAACTAAAATCTAACGAAGTCGAAATCAAAAAGGCTGTTAATGAGGTGCAATAAAAAATGGAGGCTCTAACTGCGAGGATAAATGAGGCAGAAGAGAGAATTAGTGATATAGAAGACCAAATGATGGAGAATAAAGAAGCTGAGAAAAAGAGAGATAAACAACTACAGGATCACAAGGGCAGAATTCGAGAGATAAGTGATACCATAAGACAAAACAATATTAGAATAATTGGGATCCCAGAAGAAGAAAGAGAGAGAGAGGCAGAAGGTATCTTGGAGCAAATTATAGCAGAGAACTTCCCTAATTTGGGGAAGGAAACAGGCATCAAAACCCAGGAGGCACAGAGAACCCCCCTCAAAATCAATAAAAATAGGTCAACACCCCAACATCTAATAGTAAAACTCCCAAGTCTCAGAGACAAAGAGAAAAATCCTGAAAGCAGCTCGGGACAAGAGGTCTGTAACCCCCAGTGGTAGAAACATTAGATTGGCAACAGACATATCCACAGAGCCCTGGCAGGCCAGAAAGGACAGGACAGAGCACTAAATGAGAAAAATATGCAGCCAAGAATGCTATATCCAGCTAGGCTGTCATTGAAAATAGAAGGAGAGATAAAAAGCTTCCAGGACAAACAAAAACTAAAGGAATTTGCAAACACAAAACAAGCCCTACAAGAAATATTGAAAAGGGTCCTCTAAGCAAAGAGAGAGCCTAAAAGCAGCATAGATCAGAAAGGAACACAGACAATATACACTAACAGTCACTTTACAGGCAATACAATGGCACTAAATTCATATCTTTCAATAGTTACCCTGAATGTAAATGGGCTAAATGCCCCAGTCAAAAGACACAGGGTATCAGATTGGATAAAAAAACAAGACCCACCAATATGCTGTCTGCAAGAGACTCATTTAGACGTGAAGCCACCTCCAGATTGAAAGTGAGGGGGTGGAAAACCATTTACCATGCTAATGAACAACAAAAGAAAGCTCAGGTGGCAATCCTTATATCAGACAAATTAGATTTTAAACCAAAGACTATAAGAGATGAGGAAAGACACTATATCATACTTAAAGGGTCTACCCAACAAGAAGATCTAACAATTGTAAATATCTATGCCCCTAACATGGGAGCAGTCAATTATATAAGGCAATTAATAACAAAAGCAAAGAAACACATCGACAACAATACAATAATATTAGGGGACTTTAACAACCCCCTCACTGAAATGGACAGATCATCTAAGCAAAAGATCAACAAAGAAATAAAGACTTTAAATAACACACTGGACCAAATGGACTTCACAGACATATTCAGAACATTCCATCCCAAAGCAACGGAATACACATTCTTCTCTAGTGCCCATGGAACATTCTCCAGAATAGATCCCATCCTGGGTCACAAATCAGGTCTCAACCAGTACAAAAAGATTGGGATCATTCCCTGTATATTTTTGGACCACAATGCTTTGAAACTAGAATTCAATCACAAGAAGAAAGTCGGAAAGAACTCAAATACATGGAGGCTAAAGACCACCCTACTAAAGAATGAATGGGTCAACCAGGAAATTAAAGAAGAATTAAAAAAATTCATGGAAACAAATGAAAATGAAAACACAACTGTTCAAAATTTTTGGGATGCAGCAAAGGCAGTCCTAAGAGGAAAGTATATAGCAATAAAAGACTTTCTCAAGAAACAAGAAAGGTCTCAAATACACAACCTAACCCTACACCTAAAAGAGCTGGAGAAAGAACAGCAAATAAAGCCTAAACCCAGCAGGAGAAGAAAAATAATAAAGATCAGAGCAGAAATCAATGAAATAGAAACCAAAAGAACAGTAGAACAGATCAACAAAACTAGGAGCTTGTTCTTTGAGAGAATTAATAAGATTGATAAACCCCTGGACAGACTTACCAAAAAGAAAAGAGAAATGACCCAAATAAATAAAATCATGAATGAAAGAGGTGAGATCACAACCAACACCAGAGAAATACAAACAATTATAAGAACATATTATGAGCAACTATATGCCAGCAAAACTAGATAACCTGGAAGAAATGGATGCATTCCTGGAGATGTATAAACTACCAAAACTGAACCAGGAAGAAATAGAAAACCTGAACAGACCCATACCACTAAGGAAGTTGAAGCAGTAATCAAAAATCTCCCAACAGGGGCGGCTGGGTGGCTCAGCCATTAAGCGTCTGCCTTCAGCTTGGGTCCTGATCCCTGGGTCTGGGGACCGAGCCCCACATCGGGCTCTCTGCTCTGCAGGAAGCCTGCTTCTCCCTCTCCCACTCCCCCTGCTTGTGTTCCTGCTCTCACTAACTCTCTCTCTGTCGAATAAATAAATAAAATCTTAAAAAAAAAAACAATTCCCAACAAACAAGAGCCCAGGGCCAGATGGCTCCCCAGGGGAATTCTACCAAACATTTAAAGAACTAATGCCTATTCTTCTGAAACTGTCCCAAAAAATAGAAATGGAAGGAAAACTTTCAAAATCATTTTATGAGGCCAGCATTACCTTGATCCCAAATCAGACAAAGACCCCATCAAAAAGGAGAATTACAGACCAATATCCCTGATGAACATGGATGCAAAAATTCTCACCAAAATACTAGCCAATAGGATCCAACAGTACATTAAAAGGATTATTCACCACGACCAAGTGGGATTTATTCCTGGGCTGCAAATTTGGTTCACTATCTGCAAATCAATCAATGTGATACATTAATAAAAGAAAGAACAAGAACCATATGATCCTCTCAATAGATGCAGAAAAAGCATTTGACAAAGTATAGCATCCTTTCTTGATTAAAACTCTTCAGAGTGTAGGGATAGAGGGTACATACCTCAATATCATAAAAGCCATCTATGAAAAACACACAGCGAATATCATTCTCAATGGGGAAAAACTGAGAGCTTTCCCACTAAGGTCAGAAACACAGCATGGATGTCCGCTATCACCACTGCTATTCAACATAGTATTAGAAGTCCTAGCCACAGCAATCAGACAACAAAAAGAAATAAAAGTCATCCAAATCAGCAAAGAAGTCAAACTTTCACTCTTTGCAGATGATATGATACTTTATGTGGAAAACCCAAAAGACTCCACCCAAAAACTGCTAGAACTCATACAGGAATTCAGTAAAGTGGCAGGATATAAAATCAATGCACAGAAATCAGTGGCATTCCTATACACCAACAACAAGACAGAAGAAAGAGAAATTAAGGAGCCAATCCCATTTACAATTGCACCCAAAACCATAAGATACCTAGGAATAAATCTAACCAAAGAGGCAAAGAATCTGTACTCAGAAAACGATAGACTACTCATGAAAGAAACTGAAGAAGACACAAAGAAACGGAAAAGCATTCCATGCTCATGGATTGGAAGAACAAAGATTGTGAAAATGTCAATGCTACCTAGAGCAATCTAAACATTTAATGCAATCCCTATCAAAATACCATCAACTTTTTTCAAAGAAATGGAGCAAGTAGTCCTAAAATTGGTATGGAACCAGAAAAAACCCTGAATAGCCAGAGGAATGTTGAAAAAGAAAAGCAAAGCTGGTGGCATCACAATTCTGGACTTCAAGCTCTATTACAAAGCTGTCATCATCAAGACAGTATGGTACTGGCACAAAAACAGACACATAGATCAATGGAACAGAATGGAAAGCCCAAAAATGAACCCTCAACTCTATGGTCAATAATCTTTGACAAAGCAGGAAAGAACATCCAATGGAAAAAAGACAGTCTCTTCAACAAATGGTGTTGGGAAAATTGGATAGTCACATGCAGAAGAATGAAACTGGACCATTTCCTTACACCACACACAAAAATAGACTCAAAAATGGATGAAAGACCTAAATGTGAGACAGAATCCATCAGAATCTTAGAGGAGAACACAGGCAGCAACCCCTCCAACCTCAGCCGCAGCAACTTCTTCCTAGAAACATCACCAAAGGCAAGGGAAGCAAGGGCAAAAATGAACTATTGGGACTTCATCAAGATAAAAAGCTTTTGCACAGCAAAGGAAACAGTCAACAAAACCAAAAGACAACTGACAGAATGGGAGAAGATATTTGCAAATGACATATCAGATAAAGGGCTAGTATCCAAGATCTATAAAGGACTTATCAAACTCAACACAACACCCAAAGAACAAATGATCCAATCAAGAAATAGGCAGAAGACATGAACAGACTTTTTTCCAAAGAGGACATCCAAATGGCCAGCAGACACATGAAAAAGTGCGCAACATCACTCAGCATCAGGGAAATCCAAATCAAAACCTCAGTGAGATCCCACCTCACACCAGTCAGAATGGCTAAAATTAACAAGTCAGGAAATGACAGATGTTGGCGGGGATGTGGAGAAAGGGGAACCCTCCTACACTGTTGGTGGGAATGCAAGCTGGTGCAGCCACTCTGGAAAACAGTATGGAGGTTCCTCAAACAGTTGAAAATAGAGCTACCATACAATCCAGCAATTGCACTACTGGGTATTTACCCCAAAGATACAAAAGTAGTGATTTGAAGGGGTACCTGCACCCCAATGTCCACAATAGCGAAACTGTGGAAAGAGCCAAGATGTCCATCGACAGATGAATGGATAAAGAAGATGTGGTATATATATATACAATGGAATACTATGGAGCCATAAAAAAAAAGAAATCTTGCCATTTGCAATGATGTGGATGGAACTAGAGGGTATTATGCTAAGCGAAATAAGTCAATCAGAGAAAGACATGTATCATATGATCTCACTGATATGAGGAATTCTTAATCTCAGGAAACAAACAGGGTTGTTGGAGTGGTGGGTTGTGGGAGGGATGGGTGGCTGGGTGATGGACATTGGCGAAGGTGTGTGCTGTGGTGAGCGCTGTGAGTTGTGTAGGACTGATGCATCATGGACCTGTACCTCTGAAACAAATAATACATTATATGTTAAAAAAAAAAAAAAGAAGAAGAAGAAGACAGTAGGAAGGGAAAAATGAAGGGGGCGGGAATTGGAGGGGGAGACGAACCATGAGAGACTGTGGACTCTGAGAAACAAACTGAAGGTTCTAGAGGGGAGGCGGTGGGAGGATGGGTTAGCCTGGTGATGGGTATTAAAGAGGGCACATATTGAATGGAGCACTGGTTGTTATATGCAAACAATGAATCATGGAATACTATATCCAAAAAAAATAAATTAATTAAAAAAAAAGAATGCTATTGATGCTTCCCTAAAAATAAATAAATAAATAGATTTGAGATAAATCCAGGCACTGAACTTAACAGTGGCCTTCCATTTTCCTTCACCTCGTAAACCCCTTCCAGCTCTAGATAAAGTAACAGTACTTCATACATACATGCATCCATCCATTTATTTCATTCAGTAAATATTTCTTGAAAGTTTTCTGTGTCAGGCACTTTTCTAAGGACTAGAGATACAACAGTGAACAACAACAAAAGATCCAGCTAAGTAAGAAAGAAAATTAAAAATGACAACAGTAAATATAGAGTAGGTCATATAAAGATAAGGACTATAGAAAAAATAAAACACAATAATGTAAGAAGAATTGACTGAGGAATGAGAGTTGCTATTTTATATAATTTTGTCAAGAAAGTCACTGGTAAGTTGAGATTTGATCAGATTCCTGCAGGTAATGGGGGAGTGAGCCACATAGCTATCTGAGGAAAAGGCCGTGCAGCAAGATTGTCCTGGTATGTTTGCAATTGGCTGGGACAGAGCAAGCCAGAGGTCAGGGAGCATGAAGAGGGTCAGACAATGTAAAAGTAAGAAGTATTACTACAAGGACTTTTACCATAACTAACTGAGAGCAGAAGATACTGGCAGGTTTCCAGCAGAGCTGTGATGTTATCTAACAAATGTTTTTAATAGACCTTTCTGATGGCTAGTTTAGTAAGGATAGACTTGACAGGGTGTGGTAGGTAGAATAATGTCCATGTCCTTATCCCTCGAGGCTTTGAATTTGCTATTTCATGTAGCAAGGGGGAATTAAGGTTGCAAATGGAATTAAGGTGGCTAATCAGATGGGGAGAGATAAGGAGTTTATCATGGATTCTCTGGGTGGAACAAATGTCACCACAGGGGTCCCTATAAGTGAAAAGGTGAGGCTAGGAGAGTCAGAGTCAGAGTGATACAATGTTGAGACTTGACCATCACTGCCATCTTTGAAGATGGAAGGGGGCCATGAGTCAAGAAATGTGAGCAGCCTCTAGGGGCTGGAACAGACAAGGAAATGGATTCTCCTCAGACCCTCTAAAAGGAATGCAGCCAGCACATTTTAGACTTCTCATATCCAGAATTCTAAGATAATAAACTTGCTTTGTTTGAAGCCACTAAGCTTGTGCTGATTTGTTACAGCAGCAATAAGAACTAATACAGATGGAGTGCAAAGGTGGAAGTAGAGAGACACTTACCATGTGCCCGACCCTGGGTTAGATGCTAATGATAAAAGGAGAGATGTGGTTTCTATCATCAAAAAGCACACGAGAGGCATATAAACAAGTAATTATGGGACAGAGTAAAAACTGCAGTACAGAAGTACATATAAGGTTCATCCTACAACAAAGGGAGAAGTTATCGGTCCCCTTCCTCCTTTGGGAATTAGGAAAATGCTCCATAAAGGATCTAGATGAACTTTGAGGAAGAAAAAGACCGGACACGCCAAATGGTAGGATCAGCACATACAAAGGCACAGAGATATGAAATAGAGTGGGATGGTCCACAACTATAGTTTGGAGGGTCACCAATTTTGTGGAGTAGCGGGAAATGAACTGTGAGACCCAGATCATGAAGAGTTTTCCATACTAAGAACTGTAGACAGTGGGAATAATTGCAGGAGGCTAATCAGGGATTTAATCTGTTTTGCAAAGTTCATTCCAGGGGCAGTGAGGAGCATATATTGGACAAGGATGAAACTGAAGGCCAGGATTGAAAACATAGAAACTTAAAGAAGAGAGAAAAATACAAGAGTAGTAGACTCAATAGGATTTGATGACTGATTGGATGTGGGTGTTGGAAGAGAAGGACTAGTCTAACATTACTCTAAGATTTGGGTTTGGCTGATTTATCAGGGAGAATTAGGTTTGGCTGTGAATAACAAGGACAAAACATAGCAAAGCCTAGAGAAGACTGATACTTAATTTCTTGCGTGTAAATCCAGAAGTTGGCAATTAGGATGAATGGCTCTGCTCTGCGAAGCCCGCAGAGACCTCAGCTCCTTCCTGCATATAATTCAGTATTCCCCAGGTGTGGCTTTCGGTCTTGTGGTCCAAGATGGCCACACAAGCTCTTGTCATCACGTTACATTCCAGGCAGCAGGATGGGGGAAGAAACAAAGAAAATAAGGGCAAAGGAAAGATGCTAGCAGTATTTTAAAGGTTTTCAAAAACCACCATGTGATGCATCTATTTGTGTTCTTATGGCCAAAACTTAGCCACAGAGAAATTGGGAAAGTAACCTTTATTCTGAGCGGTCATTAATCCAGCTAAAAATATGAAATTGTATTACTGTGGAAGGACAGGAGAACAGATACTGAGAGACAAGAGCATCTCTGCCCCAGCTGATCTTTGGAGGATATTATCAATGAACCAGATAGAGAGTAAAGAAGGAAGAAGTGAAGACAAAAGAGAAAGAACTTGGTGTGTGTCATGCTGAGTTTCAGGGGTTTGGAGACTATAAAAATGGACCTGTCCAATGGTTATTAGAAAAACAGATTTGAAGAGCAAGATCAAGAAATGTCCTAGAAGTAAATACTTGGAAATCATTCTGATTTCATCCAAATGGAATCTGAAGAATACCAAAAGAAAAGATCAAGATTCTTGGCAATGCCAATATTTATAGGAAACACAGGAAATAGGAGTCAGCAAAGGCACACAGAGAGACAACAACAGGAAAGTGGCATCCTAGAAAACAAAGGAGAAGTGAGTTTTGAAAATGTAACAAGAGCAGTATCGAGTCTTCGAAAGGACAAGGAAGGCCTATTGGAGAAGGAACCACACAAATTAGCCCCTAGAAGGTCATTGTGAAGGTTGGCAGGATGATTCTAGGGAGGTGATGAAGGGAGAAACTACACTGAAGAGAGTTAGAAGAATTTTTTTATAAGTAGAATGAAAATATACATCTTTTAAAGATGAAAAGTTTAGCAAAGGGGAAACACAGGGTGACAGAAGAAACTTCTACAAAGAGAGACTTGGATATATGTAGAAAATGATATCATTTCATCTGAATGTCTGTTTTGGATCAAGTAATGGCAACTATGCTCTCAGGGGGGAAGGGGAGGCAAACCAGTGGTCTACACCAGTGCTTGCCCACTGCTACAGCAAACCAGCCTCCACATCGACCCACGGGCACTCAACACTCGGACAGATAGCCAAAGAGCTTGTTTTGGCCTCTAATTTTATTTTATACTTATTCTCTCTAATTAGGTCTCTCTCTACATCACCAACTCCTGCTCCCTCGCTGACCTCCCCCACTGCAAAAACCTTAACTGTTTTTTTTGTTTGTTTGTTTTTAAACAGGATCTTGCCTTTTCATTTGTAGAGCTGGAAGGATGTGAGTCTGAACCAGCCATATTTTTATAATATGTTTTTACTACAATGTAGAAAGCCTGTGCGAAGTAGGAGAAAATTAAACCAACCCAGAGAAGGAAACGGAGGAATGAGATGTGGGAAGGAGAGGGCAGTAGGAATGTGATGGTTACTGAACCCCTGGTTCTAGGCCTTGACCCCCTTGCAGCCAATCTGACTCCCGGCTCACACAGTTCTTTTTCCCCTCCATGAGGCACCCGGCGACTGTCCAGTAATTTCCCCTTTTTGGTTAGACTAAGTTCAGGAGTGATTTCTCTGACTTAACTGAATACACATGAAGACTGATATGAACCCCCTTCCAAAACCCGACCCCCACCCTGAGGTATACTCAGATGGGAAGAAATATAATAATCATGTAGGTCTGGGCAGCCAAGCATCCAGAACAAATATAAGTGGCTTCACTGTGGTCAAAAACTCCAGACAAATGAGCTCACAATACCCAGCAACTGTTTTGGAGGAATGATGGTAAATCCCTCTGAAGGCCAAAATTCAGCTGTTTGGGAACTTGGAGAAGTTTGGAATACAGAAGTACAGGAAGATACATAAGTACACAAAGATACAGAAGTTTAGCAAGAATTGTGAACATGAAGAAAATAAGACTGATACAGAGTTCTATGTGAATTAGGAAAACTAAAAGTGAATTGCTTGAGAATAATTGAATGAATTATTTTAGCAAACAGAGAAATGCACTGGGGCTCAGGGATTGCTTTGGGTAAATACAGATTGTCAAGATGACCCAAGGACACTAACTTTAATACGAAACTGTTTGGCACTGGTAATTGCCATCCCATCAAATACTAAAAGTTCATTTCACTTAAACACTTATTTACTGAATATCTATTAGGGACCCAGATAGAAAAATTCAAAATAAACGTGAGACGCAGCTCTGACCTCAAAAGCTTAAGTGTTATGGGGAAGACAAGATAACATATGTGAGGGGCGCCTGGGTGGCTTAGTCGTTAAGCATCTGCCTTTGGCTCAGGTCATGATCCCAGGGTCCTGGGATAGAGCCCCATATTGGGCTTCCTGCTCAGCAAGAAGCCTGCTTCTCCCTCTCCCACTCCCCCTGCTTGTGTTCCCCTCTCTTGCTGTGTCTCTCTGCCAAATAAATAAATAAAATCTTAAAAAAAAAGACAACATATGTGAAATGCAAGGACCTAAATATGTGGTATTTTACCTCAAAGATTTCAGTAACATAGGAACAACTGAAGGCTTTTGCCTCTCCCCTTACAACATGAAAGGGTTCCATTTCCTAAATTGGACCAGCCCAGAAAGGAAAACATAGAACCTTGAGAACTACCCACACTTTTTGCCCACTGAAAACTCAAAATATTAAAACCAGAAACATATGAAAGAAAATGAACTTTGGCCAATTTGTAAACAGTAAAGGGCTTTCAACATACCTGCATCCCCCCCACTAGGTACACTGATAGGAAGCTAAACACAAAAAGAATGTCCAAGGATGTCAAATTATCTTTTACCCGCAGTGTGGACTTGAGGTCATGAAAATGACAGCAAACAAAACAAGGAGAATAAATATAAAAACATTAAAACTTTGTGCTTCCAAAAAAAATATTTAAAAAGAGAGATGTTTGCTCTGAATTTCACAAATAATATTTCCGTAAACATTATTGTTATTATAATACTTAGAATTTAAAGGTGAAAGTAAAATTAGGATCCCAGAAATAATGCATTAACAAAGCAAACTCAACCACAAGTAAGAAGTGCTGAGTGAATGTCTGAATGAACAAAGGTCACACTAAATGATTCTGGGGCTATTTTTATTATTCACGTGTCTCTAGGGAAGAAGAAAACTGTTTAATCATACAATTGCCCAGATTTTACTGCAATGCAAGTTTCAATTCTCTGTATCTCCTTGCAATTGCAATTTTTAAAAATATATGCCTTTACAGGAAAAAAAAAATAGCAGTCCTAATACAATCCAGGAATATTTTCCAGCTTGAAGCTTACTTTCACATTCATGGAGTGAAAATTTTTACTGAAAGACATAAAAACATGCTCATTATTTTATGCACCCATACACATTTTGGATTCTTCATATTACTTTTCCCGGGCATCCCAATGAGTTCTAAGAACAACTCTACTGGGATTATATTTCATCTACATGGTTAAAAAAAGGATGATTGGCACCTTTGTAATTTGGTGGTGGTTTTTAACTCAAATTCCAGATTATAGAGGTTTTAACTCTTGCGATCACAGCTCTTTAGAACAGACCAGTGAATCTCCACAGATTTACCTTTATTAGAAATTATACAAATGAAAAGATGAAAGAAAGAGACATCCTCTTTAATTTTTTGCAGATCAATTCTCTGAATGTTGTAGACATCCCTCACCTTAATTCTAACCCATTTAAAACATCTGAGGAGAAAAAGGTAAACGGATCCCATGACAACTTTGGCTAAGCCTTTCATTAATTACTGTTTCATGGACCATGGCACTTCCTGTGGTTAATGGTTAATACCACCTGGTGGCCGGCAGGATAGGTAGGAAACTCAGATTCAATGAGGCTCAAAGGGATCTTGAGAGACCATTTAAATCTATTTCTCTGCCTTTAGAAAACCACTAGGGAAATATCAAATTTTTGAAGACTTTCAAGAAAGTAGATTCCAGGATACAAGAACAGCAACTCCAAAAAAATCGTCAGTGTCTAGCAACGCTCATCACCAATTCTCATTGTCATTGTCAAGATATTTTAAATCTGTGAGCCTGGAAAATAGATGCATGGCACAACTAACTCTGAACGTCAACTCATCTGCCAATGGTGAGTGACTACCCAGGAAGTATACATAACTCACATCTGCACTTCAAGAAAGAAGAGTTCAAACCCTCCTCATTTCTAAGCCAGAATGACTTCCATTCTCTTTAGAATAAAATATTGATTCCAGGAGGATGAAACCACCTGTCCCATTTCTATTTACCAGAACTAGTCAAGATTTGAGATTTTCAAATTTTATTGTTCTCTTGGATTCTTCTCTGTGAAATCTATTTTTCCATTGGAAGCATGAATGTGAACACGTGCTTTAAGGACTTAAAAGGAAACGCACCCTTTAAATGCTAAGTATGTCTATAATTATTTAGCATCTGTTTAAATAAAGGCAAGGGCACCTGGGTGGCTCAGTTGGTTAAACGGCTGCCTCCGGCTCAGGTCATGATCCTGGAGTCCCAGGATGGAGTCCCTCATCGGCTCCCTGCTCAACAGGAAGTCTGCTTCTCCTTTTGACCCATCCCCCTCTCATGCTCTCTCTCTCTCTCTCTCATTCTCTCTCTCTCAAATAAATAAATAAAATCTTTTAAAATAAATAAATAAATAGGGGCTCAGTTGGTTAAGCGACTGCCTTCGGCTCAGGTCATGATCCCAGGGTCCTGGGATCGAGTCCGGCATCGGGCTCCCTGCTCCGCGGAAAGCCTGCTTCTCCCTCTCCCACTCCCCCTGCTTGTGTTCCCTCTCTCTGTCTCTCTCTCTCTCTGTCAATTAAATAAATAAAATCTTTAAAAATAAATAAAGAAAGAAAGAAACAAGGCAAGAATTGCTCCAAACAAAAAGTGTTACTTATTTTTGTTGATCATAGGATCCTGGAGAAGAAGGTGGGATTTTGTTGGGGCAGGGAGGGAATAATGCCCGGAGAGCATAACAAGGAGAAAGTAGGTAAAAATTATGATAGTTACAAGTCAAGAACATCCCAGGCCAATTACTCTTTTCTTTTTTTTTTAATCACATCAAATCTCAAGTCATACTCCAGACTACATCATGCTGTGGAGTTTGTTGCTCCGTCTATCCCCAATAGCAACCAAGAGCTTGGGTGGCATATGTTCTTAACCAAAATGTGGCTTGAAGAACAAATTGAGGAGACAGAACATAAGATGGTTAGAGATTTACAAGTCAGGACATAAAGAGTAGATCTGTGAGTCTCCCAAAACCAATGTTTATGGAAAGAAAAATTACCCAAGCGTTTCCAAGGAAAGAAAGAGCAAAGGAAAGAAGGAGAATTTGGAAACATTCTAAGAGGTAGAGAGAAGAATGGAAATAAAAGCAAAGGGAGATGAGAGTATCAACTTGTGTACGATAGTGATCGTGACTATCAGGGAAGCTGAATGCATGTATCTGCATGTGTGTATGTGCATGGAGTCAAAAGACTTGCATTTTGTACCCAGATTTAGACCTCAATGGCGACATGACCTTAGCACATGCATTAGTTTCCTAGGACTACCAAAATTATGTACCACAGCTTTAGTGACTTAACCAACAAAAATTTATTTTCTTACAGTTCTGGAGGCTGGAAGTCTGAGATCAAGGTGTCACCAGGATTGGTTCCTTTTGGGGCCTTATTGATGATGATTCTTTTTCTCCCTTCATCCTCACATCGTCTTCCTTCTGTTCCTGTATGAGTCCTGATTTCCTCTTCTTATAAGGACAGCAGTCATGGTGAGTAGGGCCCACCGAATGACCTCATTTTAACCTAATTACCCTGTTAAAGGCTCTCTCTCTAAATATAGTTACATTCTGAGGTGCTGGGGGTTGGGACTTCAACATATGAAAGCGGGGGGCACATACTCAGCCCATAACAGCACATTATCTTTTCAAGGTAACTTTTATTAAAAAGAGGACTATACTGAGAAGTAACTCATAATACTATGATAATGACTAAATGAAGTAATACTTCTTTTTGAAGTAATACATTTTAAAAGTTAAATGACCAACAGTAGGAAAATGGTTAATTGTATAATATCCATACAAATGAATATTAAACAAAAAAATAGGAAAAGGTTTTAATCACATAAAATAATACCTGTGATTATATTAAGGTTTTTTTTGTTGGGTGTTTTTTTGTTTTGGGGTTTTTTGTTTGTTTGTTTGTTTATTTTTGGTTTTGTCTTAGGGAGGGATAGAGGGATGGGAGAGAGGGGCAGAAGAAGAAGAGAGAGAATCTTAAACAGGCTTCACACCCAGCATGGAGCCTGACGTGGAACGCAATCTCAAAACCCCAAGATCCTGACCTGAGCCAAAATCAAGGGTTGGACACAACCAACTGAGCCACCCATGAGAGCCCCAATATTAAGTATTTTTTAAAAAGAATCCTTTTTTTATAGGTATGTGAACATATATAAATATATTTATTTAACAAAAATATTTATTGGAGGAAAACAGACTAAAATGTTTATTATGGCTAAATTTGAGTGGTGATAATTTTCAGAGATAATCTTCATTCTTGCTATACTAATTTGTATTTTCTAAGTTATCTACAATGTACCTGCATTTGTTTTATTTTATTTTGCATCAGGATAATACTCAAATTAATTTTGAGTCAAGTGTACTGTAAGGCTCCAACCCTCCCCATCCTCAAGTCCTGTTACACGACTCACTACTTTCAACTCTTTTCCCTATATCTTCTGTTACTTACCTCCATGTTTCTAACACAGGTTTTAACTTGATTTTCTTGATATTCTCACTTTTTCCTATTGACTTCCTACTACAGCAATGAGGGATTAGGCCTCTTACACTTACAATTCCTGCCCACAGACATTTTCCCTCTCCTAACATCCTCATATAGTTTTATTAACCTGGTATTAAATAAATATCCTGCATTTACATTTTATGACAAAATCTCCTTTCTTAGTTCTAAAAATTGTTGACATCTTTCCTTGATTGTCATCCCTTCTCCCAAAAGCCAGCCTTTTATAAGGAATAGAAAAAGGTTATATTTTAATTATAAACTTTTTTGAAAATAAACATGAAATGATTTAATCACATAATTTACATGGCATAAATAAATACATACATATGGTAGCATCAATGCATACATCTATGCTTAAATCTTGGCTTTGCCATTTACTAGCTGTGGTAGTTTTGGAAGATACTTAACCCTTCCTAGGTGGATATAAGTGTGGAGGTCAGTGGGAATGTCTATGCTGAGTCAGATGGGCAAATAGGGAGAAAGGAAGGTGAGGGGTGTGGAGGGCATCCTGGGCAGCAGGGATGGCAACAAAATAGTAGAAGCAGGAAAGCGTGATTGGTGGTGAGTGTCAGGCAGACAGGGGTTGCTGGAACATAAAGTACTCAGTAAGGCACATTACCGCAAACATGGTGGCTTAAACAATGTAAATCTACAAACTGAA
This sequence comes from Eumetopias jubatus, assembly GCF_037043125.1. Classification (NCBI taxonomy): domain Eukaryota; kingdom Metazoa; phylum Chordata; class Mammalia; order Carnivora; family Otariidae; genus Eumetopias; species Eumetopias jubatus. Next base: position 22,566,568 of record NW_028274812.1, on the reverse strand, counting down.
TATAAGAATTCATTAAAATTCCAAGCCTAATTGCACTTGGAAAACATTCCGACATCCTAGTGTTGGAAAGTTAGGACCTAGTAGGAGAGAAAATCTAGTCTCTTGCTGTTGGTTTGCAATTCTCTCGGGAGCTCCCCTGGTGTGATCTGAACTTGAATCCCATATTCAGAGTACAGGGAGAAACTGAAGAAAGAGGCAGGCCACTCCAGCTTGGTAGGTGGCAGTTTTAATAAGCAAAGGGAACTTACATATGAGGCTTGTCTTGGTGACAGCAAGATGAATGGAACCCTGCATCCACCTTCCAAATTTTTGAAGTTTACATAGAAAGAGGTCTTAACTGGGTTCAAGCAAGTATACTGTGCAGGTGTTCTCAATACTCCATCATTATTTCAAGACTGTGTCCTTGGAGAAACCTCTAGGAGCAGGAAAGGCATGCAGAACCCACATTCCAAGGACAGGGGAGGGAGTGAGGAACCTCAGGTCACCTAGATCCACCTTATGGGTCAGCCAGCAGTCATATCTTTTTGATGACAAACACTTGCTCCTCTGTTTATTTAGTCATCCATGTAACAATATTGATTGCCTATTACATACCAGGCAATGTTGTAAGCAATCAAGATACAGCCACGAACAAGACACAAACCCTTTACACCCATGAGACTTAAAAAAAATATGTGGGCAAGAAAGACACTTAAAAGACAAAGAAGAAAAATAAATAAATAAAGTCCCAGTAATGGTAAGTGCAATGAATAACAAGAATAAGGGAGGGTAGGAGATAAAGATATAGGAGGAGGGAAGGGAAAGAAGGTAGGGAAGGAGGGAAAGAGAAAGGGAGGGAAAGTGGAGGCAGCTCTTTTACCCACAGTGGCAGGGGAACCTTTTCAAGAAGATGCTTGAATGTAGCAAAGGAGTGAGCCAGGCAAACATCCAGAGAAGAGCTTTGCAAGCAGAAGGAACAGGAATGCAAGGACCTGAAGCAAGACCAGTGTGGCCAGAGCAGAGCGAGGAGAGAATGGTGGGAAACAGACAGGGACAAGATCCTGTCAGACTGTGTAGACCAAACTGAAGCATTTTCATTTCTCTTTCTCTTCGTCTATTTGTTTTGTTGTTTTTTACAATGATGAGAAGCTGTTGGAGCATTCTGAACAGGGCATGATGGGACCTCTTTTCAGGGGCCAGGGCTTTTGTGTTGGCAAATTTCTTAGCACTTCTCCCAGACTGGGTTCTCCGTTATTTCTGCATGTTTTTCAAAGCGATTCTAGACAGCTCCAGCCCAGCTTCCCACCTCATGCAGGTAAGGACCTCCTTCAGAAGTGGTCATTAGATTTTCCAATGAGAACACAGAAAGTGGTGGGGGCTGGGGAGCATTCACAATGACAGTGGAGTTAGAATGGGAGTGAGTGAGCCCATCGTAGCCCAGTTACCCATGACCATGGAGTGACTGCTTGAGAGTTTTAGCTACATTTCATGTAACTAAACATGATTCGTGTATGAACGTGTGTTCATATCAGCAGGGCTTCCTCCATGGTCCTCTACCTCAATAAGGAGAAAGCCTGCTCTCATGGCTATTCCTGGGATGTATTGGGTTTTCCCATCCTGTGTGTAGATGTGGAGCTGGGAGTTCTGCAACAGGCCAGGTCAACTGCGTGGAGTAACATCAGCTACTATCTTCTAGTTCCTATCAAGTTCTATTCACTGTGTATTTAAATATATTATTTCTAACTTTCACAACCATCCCATAAGAACCTGAAGTTTAGACAGATCAGAGAACTCACCCAAGGTCACGTAAGAAGTGGCAATGCCAAGGGGCACCTGCGTGGCTCAGTTGGTTGGGCTTCTGACTCTTGGTTTCAGCTCAGGTCATGATCTCAGGGTGGTGAGATAGAGCCCCATGTGGCTCTGTGCTCAGCGCAGAGTCTGCTGGAGATTCTTTTCCCCCTCCCTCTCCCTCCCCCTCTGCTCTTCCCCCCATCCCCCCCCAACTCGCAAGTGTGTGCTCTCTCTCTCTTTCTCTCTAAAATAAATAAATTAAGGGACACCTGGGTGGCTCAGTTGGTTAAGCGTCTGCCTTAGGCTCAGGTCATGATCCTAGGGTCCCGCGATCGAGTCCGCATTAGGCTCCTTGCTCGGCAGGAAGCCTGCTTCTCCCTCTGCCTGCCACTCCCCCTGCTTGTGCGCTCTCTCTTTCTCTGACAAATAAATAAATAAAATCTTTTAAAAAATAAAATAAATCTTTAAAAAAAAAAAAGTGGCAATGTCAGGATTTGAGCCCAGGGTTGCCTAGCTGCAAAGTCTGAACTTCTTGTCTTCTACCACGCTGCCCCCAAGTAGGTCAAACAACTAGAAAATAAGATTTAATTGTCATTGTAGGTTGTCCCTACCAGTTTACTTTGTGTAAAATTCCATATGGATCAAATTTCATAATAAAAGTCAAGAAAGCCTCTGTGTCCTAGGGCAGCAGCCTTGGAATTTTTATCATAACTTATTTTATTGGATAGTTTTTGAAATAAGTAGACCTTAATTGAAAATTAGAAGAACTTTGTCATACACAATTTTTAAATAACTAATTTCATTTAATGAACTTCCTAGGACCCGAAATTGCTTTTCTCCAAAAAAAAAAAATCTTTTTTAAACACAGACAATAGCTAAAGTGCAGGGAACAGAGCATTATCTGAGGGTTATTTAAAATTATCAGTCCTTTTTAGTTGCTATTTTTCTGTGAACAAACTGGCTCAAGATAGCCTCATTTTCACCTGTCTGCCCATGGTTTGCCAATTCTATGTATTTCAACATTACTACTCACTCTTCCTCAGTCTCTCTGCCTCTCTGTGTCTCTCTCTCTCTCTCTCTCTTTCTCTCTCTCCTTCTCTCTCTCTCTCTCTCTCTCACACACACACACACACACACACACACACATTCATGTCTTCTATAGAGAAATTAACTCTATAGAAGATTTTGGGGGCAGAATAAAATGCATTGTGCCCAAACCAACAAAACAGAGATGGGCCAACTACCAGGGTCTGGATGTGGTATTTCACTAACTCCCTTATGTAGGTCAATGCTGGAATAATATTGTTCAGGTAGAGATTTTGCCTTGGTGGCTATGATGTGATCCTGATTAAATTAGTCTTCATACACCATGAGCACTAGATGACAGAATTAGAATATTAAATATAGAAGGGACCTTGAAGATATCCACGTTCAACCTCCATAATACATAGATGAAAAAAACCAAGGTCTTGTTCAAAGGTTGCTAGGCAATTAGAAGGTGACATGAGACTAGAACTCAGGTACTCTTACCTCCAGAGAAACTGCCCTTCCTCAGCCTACCATGCTTTATCCTGAATTCACGATCCACAGAAACTATGCATTCCTCTAAAACCTGAGTTTGGGAGAACACATCCATATGAAAATCCTTGTCCTCTGATACCAATACCCTATGATTTCCCTGGATGGAGCTCATTTCTCTTTTCCCATCTTCCCAGCCCAGTGACTGTAACTTCTTTCTTCTGAAATGCCATCATGCCTGTTGCCACTCACCTGTAGGGACTTCAGAATTCAGGCCAAATCCTGTTGAACAGGAAAGGAGATTGAAGGAACATTGCCTCTTCCAGTGTAGAAATTTTATGGCATTTCTCCCCAGTGTATAATATGTGTGTGGTTGTATTTTATGAAACCTTTATGAGAGTACTTCATTTCAGTTCTCTTCCTTTCAATGGTGGGCCTGCTCCTATTATTTTTCTGTAGCTGAGGTTTTATTTTTAAATATTAAATTGTGATTATGAAAAGAGGTTCTTTATTCCCAGAGCTGCACTCATGTATATGTAACTTCTTCTGACTTATGTGGAAGCAACTCCCACATCAGAGCTTCAGCCCTGGGCCCATAATTTGCAAGCATCAAATGGAGCCTCATATTGCAATGCAAATTATAGTATCCAGGGATCAGCAGTATGATCGCCCAGTTACAAAGAAGGTAAAGAGGAGAAGCAATTACCATAATGGGCCACAAAACATACACAAGAGAACGCTCAGAGACCTATATGGTAGATTTCACCACCATGCTAAAGCTGTGCTTGCTTTCCTCTGAAAATGTGCTCTTCTTTGTAGAGAAAGATGTTGGTTCCATCTTGGAGGACGTTGACCTTCAGTTGCTTCATGATAGTGATGGATTGGGCCGATTTACTCATGTCCTCTCATTTGAACTATGAAATGACCAACCAACATTTGGGATAGTTTTAGAAGCTGTACTTCCGTGGATGGGTAGGTTGAAATATAAACACATGGAAATTGAGGAGGAGGAGGAAAGGCAGTTAGCAAAGGTCTCAAGACAAGAAGACCTGTCTGAAGAAAAGCACAGTTCAGTTGGGCTAAAGTGTGAGGTGAGACATTTCTGGTACACAGAGATTTGAACTTCAGGCCCCTTTACCCAAGAAAGCTTAGAGCCTGAACCTCTAGACCCTGGTGAATGAGTCCATCTGAAGGTGAAACTTCCTCTAGTACACTAAACATCTATGGCTGGGCCAAGATTCCAGAAAGCCCTCTCAGTGGAGGATGAAAAAGACCCGGAATTCTTCCATTTTGACTTGTAGGACCTCTCCAATTGAAGCAAATCACAGTTTCTTCTAGGATGATGCATAATAACATAGTGAACATAGGTAGCTCTTCCTCAAATCACTTGGAAATGGGCGAGGAATAACCCAGTGTTTCTTATTCAAGAAATATTTGTTAATTAAGTTATTTAAATTCTTTTTTTTTAATTCAACAGTTATTGAGTGCCTACTGAAGACGAAGATAGAAAAAAAAATAAGACACAGTCCCCTCACACAGTCCCTTCTTGGACAGTTGGAGATGACAATCAGATGATTTTAGTAAACTCTGGTAAAAGAAATGCTAGAGAAATGTGAATGGGATTGTGTGAACCAGAGGAGGGGTACAGACCCCTCCTAGGTGGAGGTCAGTGGGAATGTCCAAGCTGAGTCAGATGGACAAATAGGACTTGACCAAGCAAATGGTGGCTGGAGGGAGAAAGGGCGGTGAGGGCAGGAAGGGCATTCCAGGCAGCAGAGATAACAGCCGAACAGCAGAAGTGGGAAAGAGCATGATTGGTGGAGAGTGTCAGGCCAACAGCGGTTGCTGGAACATAAGTACTAAGTAGCATGTAGTATTTCCTATGGCTGCTATAACACATTACCACAAACATGGTAGCCTTAAACATGGTGCCAATAAATCTGTTGTCTTTACAGTTCTGGAGGTCAGAAATCCACACTCAGTCTTACTGGGCTAAAGTCAAGGTGTCGGCAGTGCTGGCTCCTTCCAGAGGCTCTGAAGGGGAGAATCTGTTTCCTTGCCCTCATCTTCCCCTTTGGGTCTGTGTTCCTTGCCTTGTGGCTCCTTCCCTCATATTCAAAGTGAAAGACTCCAATCTCTCCTTTTGTCATCATATCACTTTTTCCTATGATTCTGACTTCCCTCCCATTTCCTATTTCCTCACTGTCCTTGCCTCCCTCTTCAAAGGACTGCTGTATTTACCTCGGACTCACTTAAGTAATTCTAGGATAACTTCCCGTCTCAAGATCCTTAACTTAATCACACCTGCAAAGTCCCTTTGTATAAGGTAATATGCACAGGTACCAGGGATTGAGACGTGGACATATGTGGGGGGCTATGAGTCACTCTAGCATATAAGGAATGGCAGGAAAACAGTTTTAGGAAGCAAAAAGGAATCCAGTAAAAGAAGGAATTGTAAGCCACATCAGGAGCTTGGAAAGAATCCTGTAGTCAGTGGGGAACCTTGTCGGTCATAAGCAGGGGAGAGACAGCACAGTAGAAGCTGAACTGAAGGGGACATGCTGAAAGCAGAGAAGCCACTTGGGAGGGTACTGTGAGAGCTCATGAGAAAGGCTGTTTATGCCTAAAGGTGAGACAGTGCTCCCCATCCCCACATATCCCTCAGAAAAGACGGAGGGACCTCATATCCGAATCCTTCTAAGTCCTTATTAGGGGGGTTCTCTCACTTTCGTTGGTACAACACACTGGTACTTGATGATATGATTAATTATCTAAACTGGTTTTACTGACAATTACATGGGGATAGTATGTTAAACTAGGACTGTCCTGTGCCAACGGGGCATATGGTCGCCCTCTGTTTGGAGAAGGCACACTGGCCTGAAATGGCTTGAATCAATTCTAGTTTGGGTTGTTAGAGAGGTCTTCTGACTGATTCAGTTGAGAAAAATTTTCAAGGCAAAGTCAATTTAATAGAGCAGCAGTAATTTTTCCTGGGATTATGACTGACAATTCCAAGTGTTAGATGGTGTTATGAAAAAGCATTTGAAAGGTTACTTTAAAATAAACATATTAAGTGAAAAAAAATAAATGAAAAATAAAATAAATAAAATAAACATATTAAGTGATTACATAGTGATGATTACAACGCACAATTGAAAAAAAATCAGCTGTTTCATGGATTCTTGTGACATTTAGGAAATGTTTCCAGAGACAGAATCACATCTGGATTCTAAAAATGCTGTGTCTCAAACACCACAGAATTGACCATGATTTGCTCTAGAAAACCATATTAATTCCCAGGTGCCTCCAGTGATGACAAAGACCCTGATGTCAAAATTACATGTGGGGAGTTTAAATAAAACTGTTTATGAAATATGTATGAGTATATTAATTTCTAAACTAGTACCTGGTATTTTGTGTGTTATTTTATTATTTTTTTAAAGATTTTATTTTTATTTATTTGACAGAGAGAGAGAGCAAAAGCAGGGGGAGCAGCAGAGGGAGAGGGAGAAGCAGACTCCCCACTGAGCAGGGATCCCGACGTGGGACTCGATCCCAGGACTCTGGGATCATGATCTGAGCCGAAGGTAGAGGCTTAACCAACTGAGCCACCCAGGCACCCCTTGTGTGTTATTTTAAATATACACATGTTGCTAAGTTAATAATTAAAATATAGATAAACATCTGACTACATATCAATTAAATTAGCTCCCCTCAAAAAATGGTGTTGGAGAGGATGATCTTCTAACTGAAAAAAACAGGGGGCTCTATGCTAAATGTTTATTTCTTCTTTTCTGATATATGCAGTATTTTGAGAGTAAACCCTGCAGGACTTGATAGATAGGATGTTGAATGAAGAAGAAGGATAAGCCACCTGGGGGGGTGGTGGCATTACCAACTGAACTAGTCAATGGCAAAGACATAGGTTTATAAGGGGTATCCCCCATGGGCAAGAGGATATTAAAAGTCCATTGTTAGCCATGTTGAATTCGAGATGCCTATAGGGGCATGCAGAAGATTTTCGGATATGAAATTGGTTAAGGAAATAGGGAACTTTATTTGCATTAGAACCACAAAGGAAAGACAGACCCAGAAAACCAGAATGAAAGGGAAGAAGCATAGAGACTGAGCATGATGATATAGGAAAGGTCATGAGACTATAAGGTTTTATGTTTTGGGAAGGGAAAGTCAACAAAGATACCTAGACTGTATGGTACAGTACAATCAAGTGGCTTTGGAATTCCTTTTTTTTTTATTTTATTTTATTATGTTATGTTAATCACCATACATCATTTGTTTTTGATGGAGTGTTCCATGATTCATTGTTTGCGTATAACACCCAGTGCTCCATTCAATACATGCCCTCTTTAATACCCGTCACCAGGCTAACCCATCCCCCCATCCCCCTCCCCTCTAGAACCCTCAGTTTGTTTCTCAGAGTCCATAGTCTCTCATGGTTCGTCTCCCCCTCTGATTCCCCCCCTTCATTTTTCCCTTCCTACTATCTTTTTTTTTTAACTATAATATATTATTTGTTTCAGAGGTACAGCTCTGTGATCATCAGTCTTACACAATTCACAGTGCTCACCATAGCACATACCCTCCCCAATGTCTATAGTACCAATCAAAAGGAACTCACTGAAGACATGAGCTATGACTCCACCATAGTCAAAATCTGGTACAGCCGGTATGCTAGGGTGGGGTGAGGCCAAAAGACAACAGAGGCCCTGTCTGTAGGGAATGAGGTCTGCTCAGGCATCTGTGACTTCTTGGTTCTCAAAACTGAGGTGTAAAAAAAGAATTGGGTAGCACACCCACACATACAAAATAGATAATGAGTTTAATTAATAGACAGAATGTCTGTGTTCCTCCCCCATCACCAGCAAATTCATGTGTTGAAGGTTTAACCCCCAATTTGAGAGTTTTAGGAGGCAGAACCTTTGAGAAGTGATTAGTTTAGGTGAGGTCATGAGAGTGTTGTCCCCATGATGGGATTAGTGACCTTAGAGGAAGAGACATTAGAGGCTCCTCCCTCTATCGTGTGAGGATACAATGAGAAGGCAGAGGTGGCCATTTATAAGCCAGGAAGAGGGCCCTCACCAAAAAAACAAATCTGCCAGCACCTTGATTTTGGACTTCCCAGCTTCCAGAACTGTGAGAAATAAATGTTTTGATTTAAGCCACCCAGTCTATGGTGTCATGTCATGGCAGCACGAGCTGAGACAACTGTGCTTTAGAGGAATCGCTGGACTAGAGGGATTTTCATTGTGCATTTCCAGTGTGTTGAGGCATCCAAGTTGCTAAAGAATGGAGCCAGAGGGCTTGTTGTCATCAGAAACAAATATGGGTCCCCAGCCCATAGTCACACCTCTCCATTTCACCGTCTGTGAGGCTCAACGTGATCAGAGGTGAGCATTGGGACACCCCTCTCCCAACCCCTTCCCTCCTACCCAGAGTGGGGAGAGAGCTCATGACCCTTGCTGGCTGGACAGAACCATACAAACGCCAAGACCTGGTTATGGAGCTGGCTTTCCCTAGCACTGTCCTGAGGTCACTGGCCCTCCAGACAAGAACAAGCATCTTCTCTTTCCACAAACATCTGTTCTTGTTGGGCCTCCGAGTGGGAGGGTGGGCACTTGGTGGCTGCCTGGCTTGGAAAGTACCCATTATGAGCAGTGGATCATCTTGCATTCCATTAAGCATGTGATTACAGCCAGATGCTGTGGTGATGGGCATACAACAACTCCCTATAATAACCGTAATTATGATCCTAGTGTTTCTTTAGCTCAACATGCTCTGAACTTCTTAAGTCAGAAAAAATTTGGAAGAATTGCTTATTAGAGGCTGCAATCAAATGGAGAACTTTTTTTTTTTTTTTTTTTTTTGAGAAGGGGGGAAATTCCTCCCTGACATCTTGGCTTCTGTACAGCCTAAACTGACATCCTGTCGTGTGGTTCTGGAGTCCAAAAGGGACTCGGCTCTGACTCCACATTCCTGCTCTTATTTCCCTTCCTTGCACTTTGCTCTGCCCCACCCCCACCCCCACCCCACCCCCAACCCCTGGTTCCTTCTCAGCTGCTTCTCCTGGCAGGGAGAGAAAAACAAACACCTGCTTGCCCACCCTCTCACATTCCCTCTGCTGTGGGGGCTTGCTGAGAGGGGCGCATCCCCTGCCCACTTGGGTGAAGTTCTTGGAATACCCAGGGAGAGGGGGTCATTCGAAGCTAAAATTGGCTGCTTGCTGTGATGACTAACAGCCACCTGGGCCTGCCATTCTTGTGGATCCATCTATTTGTGGAATATGGAGCCGTTTAGGGTATATTTGTGTACATGCGGAGTCTTTACTTATAGGAGCACATTTAAAAGAGTTGGAAACCCATTCGGTGAAGAAATGTGTTATATTCATTTTCTAGGGCTGCCATAACAAAATACCACACACTGGACATTTTAAACAAAAGAAATTATGGTCTCACAGTTCTGGAGGTCAGACGTCTGAGATCAAGGTATCGGCAGTGTTGGTTCCTCCTGCGGGCTGTGAGGGAAGAGTCTGTTCTAGGCCCCTGTCCTTGGCTTATAGATGCCTGCCTTCTCCCTGCATATCCTCACATTATCTGCCCTCTGTGTGTGTCTTTCTCTTCACATGGCGTTCTTTTTATAATGTCACCTGTCATATTGGAGTAGGGTGAGCTCACCCTAAACTTAACTCGTTACATCTACAACAACCCTATGTCCAAATAAGGTCAGATTCTGAGGTACTGCAGGCTAGGGCTTCAACATATGAATTTGGGGGGAGACACAATCCAACCCAGAATACGTGTTGTGAACTTACCACATGTCAAGCCCTGTGCTGACTTCTGGGGATACACTCTTGCACATGAAAGGCAGTTTCCACCCTCCCAGAGCTTGGTCAAGGGTACAAAGAATAAAAGCAAAATTACACAATCAGTAAAGTGATCAGTGCTGCTATACGGCCCCAGGAGGGGCCATGGGAGAACACAAGAGGAGCACCAAACTTACCCATGGAGCCCGGGGAGGCTGCCCCGAGGAAGTGAGGTAGAGGTGGAGGTCTGAAGGCCACCAGGAACCTGCCAAGGGAAGGGTGGGGGAGGGCAGCCAGTGGGTATTCCAGGTGGAGGCCACAAGAAGAGAAAAGGCCCAGAGGGAAGAAAGACTGTGGCCAGCCGACAGAACTAAAAGGAGTTCCTCGGGATTTGAGGATAGCTTGTGAGGGAACATCCTGGGTGTTAAGAAGGAAAGTTGGGGGAGGCAGAGACCAGGCTGGAAGGAAAATGACACAGGGCCTTGCAAGCCTGCTGAGGACTTTGGATAGAAACCTGAGGGTACTTGGGTGCCACTGAAGAATGCCACGTAGGAAATGACACAGTCACACTTAAGATTTAGAAAAACCCCATTGACTGCAGTCTGAAGAGGAGGGGAACAGGGAGGAAGACCACTTATGGGGACATTTCTGTGACCCAGAGGAGAGGTGACCATGGCTTGAGCCAGGAGAGTGGCAGGAGATGGAGTTCACGGGACATGATGCCTGCCTGTCCTTCACAGCCCAGCCCGGGCTTCTCAGATCTCACAGGCCACTGCCTTCTCCCAGAAATTACTTCCCATGTTTGTATGAGCTCTTTGATGCCCATCTCCTCTCCATTGTTTTGTTTTTCACTTACACACTTACATGGTATTTACCATGTGCTGGACACTGAATTAGACATATTAACCCATTTGTGTATCAAAAAATAACTGTGAAGCAGGTGCCATTATTAGCCCTGTTGTACATGGGGAGACAGGAAGATCTTGCCCAAGCTCATTGAGCTAATAGCTAACAGGTGAGAGAGCCTTCATGTGACCTCTGGCTTCAGAGTCCATTCTCTCATTCATGACTCTAGACTCTTCTTACCAGCAGGCTGCCATTTTATCATCACACCCAGCAAAGTGCCTGGAACATTAATATGTCTTCAATAAATTCTTGTTAAATGAGAAAAAAATGCATCCCTATGTTTATTGCAGCATTATTTACAATAGCCAGGATATGGAAGCAACCTAAGTGTCCATCAATAAATGAATGGACGAAGAGGATGTGGTAGAGATAGATAAATAGATAGATAGATGATACATACATATATACATACACAATGGAATATTATTCAGCCATAAAAAAGAATAAAAACTTCCCATCTCCCCACACACAACTACATGGATGGACCCAGAGGGTATTATGCTCAGTGAAATAAGTCAGACATAAAAAGACAAATACAATATGATTTCACTTATATGTGGAATCTAAAAAACAGAACAAATGAACAAACAAAACAGACTCACTAATACAGAGAACAAACCAGTGGTTGCCAGAGGGCAGGTGGGTGGGAGAATGGGCAAAATAGGGATTAAGAGGTACAAACTTCCAATTCTGAAAGTAATCAGTCATGGGGATGAGAAGTACAGCCTAAGGAAGATAGTCAATACTGTAACAATGTCGCATGGTGACAGATGGTGACTATACTTGCATAATGCATAAAATTGTCTACTCACTATGCTGTGCACCTGAATGTAACATTGTATGCCAGCTACAATTTAATAAAAAGTTCTTGTTGAATGAATGTTGGCAATGATCATGGTGAAAAGGGCAGGGGTTGGGGGGTGGGGTGGGAAGTGAGGCCCTTGTTGGAGTTCAGGATCACAAAAGGGGAAGCGGTGAGGGGGGCTGCAGAGGGGATGAACTACAAAGATCTCCACCAGAGACCTCCACGTGGTGGAGCTACTGGAGCAGCCTGATGGGGCACACCTATCCCCAGTCCTCAGGCATCTGGAGCCTCAGCCGCCCCTCGGTAGCTGCCCTGGTAAGAATAATATCAATCTGAAGCTTTTCAGGCCTTACCCCATAACAGCTGAATAATAGTTATTAGCTTTGGACTCTAGGCATTTTTATGAGATCTTAGTTCCAGGGCTTGAGGTTTGGCAAAAAGAGCATATTATTCACACACAAAACAACTGCATTAAAATAGCATTAAGAGTCTGGCTTCCATTGACAAAACCTAGGAAATTCAGAAATGGTGCAAAGCCTGTCCTGAATTCACCCCCACCATCAGGCCTGGGGTTGTTCTTCTTGCCAAAGGCAATAAGGGTGGAGAGAAAGGTCCCCAGGGGGCAGAAGGAGACATGCTGGGGAAATGCAAGATAGCCCAGGTGAGCAGGGGGAGAGGGAGGAGAAAGATTTGGAGGAAGGGCCATTCCAGTGGAGGCCATGGTCCCTGGGCCAGGCCTGTCTCGTGGAGACTGCACTGTGATGCAGGCATGGAACACTGGCCCCAGAGGCCACTCCTCTGATCCCTGGGCTGGACAATACTTGTAAGGAATAGCCTCTGGTTTTTCTGGGCTGGAGACCTCCCTTCCACATGCTGCTGCTGATGAGACATAGCCACTGTTGCCCCATGGGGCAGAAAGCCTCATTCAAATGTCTATCCCTCTACCCATCTTGGACTCCGATAGAGCTTACTAGTAGGTACTTTGCTCTCCAGTTAATTTCCAATTTTTGAAAGGAATTAAGGAGAAAGAAGCTCAATCATGGGTGAACAATAAGCATTAGGAAACTACTGTTAAGAAAATTGGGGAATTTAAACAATTTTGATTTGGGATTGCAGTGACAGTTGGGGAGAGAAGTGAGGAAAAGAAATTTCCTGCCCTTGGCCAAAGAAGATCTTTTTCCATTTGAGATGAGGTGGGATCATTTGTTCTTATTTATTTATTTTCCCCAGGCTTATTGAGATATAATTGACAAATGAAACTGTAAGATATTTAGAGTGCACAGCATGATGATCTGACATACCTATACATTGTGAAAGACTCTCCCCCAATGAATGGATTAACACATTCATAACCATTTTTTTTTTTTTTTTGGTGAAAACATTTAGGTTCTACTCTTAGCAAACTTCAATGGTATAATACAGTGACATATAGTCACCATGTTATATATTAGATCACAGACCTCTTATATCTAACAGTTTGTAGAATTGTTTCTTTGGATGTGCTTTGAGAAGAAATTTTTATAATTCTAGAACTTATCAGGGCATTTTCAGTAAGAACTTCACCCAAGCTTTTGAAAAAAAGCTAAGGGTAATCCAAGAACTCAGAAATGGACCAAGTTCATGGCACATGGGTGGCTCAGTCGGTTGAGCGTCTGATTCTTGGTTTCATCTCAAAGTCATGATCTCGAGGGTCCTGTCAAACCCGGCCTCAGGCTCCTCCCTCAGCAGGGAGTCTGCTTAAAGATTCTCTCCCTCTGCCCCTCTCCCTAACCACGTGCTCTCTTGCTCTCTCTCTCTGAAATAAATAAAAAATTAATTAATTAATCTTTTTTTAAAAAAATAGACCAAGTTCGTTTTAAATAGGGCAAACACAATATAACATAATGGTGTTATTTATCATTCTAATCCAGAATGATGTTCAATTACTTGAGCAAGTTCACACATAAATGGTTGAGCTGGAATTGGAACTCCACCTGTCCTGTTTCAGGGCTGTACTCCTAACCACTTCCCGAATTCCCAGCCCACCCACCACCACCACATTTGATTTAAGCTGGCGCTTAGCCATCCATTCCACCCCAACCCTGAGTTGCCTATTAAAATCAGCTGGGAGACATCCAGAGCTATAGAGCTCATGATTCTTCTAGAAATCCCTATCTTAGCTCAAGAAACCCTATTCTCTACTAACCAGCCAAGGGACAGAAAATGAAATTGTGTTCATTTCTGAATTGTTCAAAATGACCCTAAAAATCAGGTCCTCTTGAAAACGCATTGAAGGCCAATTTCATTTACCCTTCTTTCTTTCTTTTTTTTTTTTAAGATTTTATTTATTTGACAGAGAGAGAGGGAGAAAGAGAGAGTACAAGCAGGGGGAGGGGCAGAGAGAGACAGAAGGTCAGGCTCCCTGAACTTTAAGTGACTGAGCCACCCAGGCACCCCTCATTTTACCCCTCTTCTTAAATGGGAAAACTGAAAGGGTTCTATGCTACCAGGGCAACAGGTGAGCTAGTGATAAAATCAGGCTTTAAAAAATGACCTGGAAATCACTTTTCTAATGTGCTATAAAATGTTAATAATTCTGGGTAACCTGGGGCACCTGGGTGGCTCAGTTGGTTAAGCGTCTACCTTCGGCTCAGGTCATGATCCTGGGGTTCTGGGATCGAGTCCTGCATCGGGCTCCCTGCTCAGCGGGGAGCCTGCTTCTCTCTCCCCGCCCCTGCTTGTACTCTCTCTCTCACTATCTCTCTCTCTCTCTCTCAAATAAATAAATAAAATATTTCTTTAAAAATAATAATAATAATTCTGGGTAACCTGACTGAAAATGCATTAAAGTACAAAACAGCCAGAAGTTGAGAAAAAGTCCTTTCTGCATCCCTCCTAATCTGTCATTTAGCAAAGCAGGGACAACTTTGGCTCGCTCATGGAGTGCTGCTATTGAGATGTCACAGCCATCACATTCCGTGACACTCCATCAGAGGGCACTAGTGACACCTCCTCTTTCTTGTTTGAAAGAGACACATGAGAGATCATTCAAATAAAATGATTGATTGAGGGTGGGGGGCAGAGAGGCAGTGTAAACATTGGCTATAACAAGTTCAAAGGGAAGCTCAGGACACGGCGACATCAGCCGAACCAGTGACAGACAGCACATGGCAGACTTCTTGCGGAGCTCTAGATAATTCTGGTCTGGCTGGAATCCTTATTTAGCCATCTTGATGAGCGCGTTAAATGTGACTTAACTCTAAGTTTGAATGAAAAGCACAAGCACTCGACATGTTTCTTGGCAACACCTTTTTTAAAAGCATGCGTTTTTCTCTAGTGTTGTACTAGACTTCCGTGGTGGGGACTCTCTTGAATTAAAACATCCTCTTTACAGGTTGAATTTTGAGGCTTTTTCCTATCCTCCCCATCCCATAGGGCTTCCACCCTGCATAGACACACACACACACACACACACACACACACACGTGTGTGTGTACAGATCCATCAGTCATGGCTGAGGGGCTCACTCAGCCTGGGTGTGAGTTACTGGCCCGCATGCACTGTATTCCCTCCCGCCAGACCCAAGTAATGAGGCTTCAGTGGAACAAACACAGGAGGTGTGAACCCATCTAGCCCCCTATCTCCCACGAAATGTTTTCCCTGGATCATGCCCGTTGGTTCTTTTCCTTGTCTGTTTTCTACCTGAGCTGTGAGGACTCAGTGAGGAGAAAATGGTAGCAGAATGAGATGCTTGGGTATCAGAAACAGGGGTAGTAAGAAATGAAAATGATTTATAGGGTTTCACCAGCCTCTGTTCTTTCTCTTCTCCTCCCTCTTGTAGCTCAAAACCCCACAGGTGTGAACACCTTAAAATATGGACCCTCATTTTACCGTTTAATTAGATAACACCTCACTCTGAGTCTGGTTGAGTTATGAAACCTTAAGTTTCAGAAATTCAGGTGGAGGGTGCGAGGGAAACGCCTGCTAGAGAAAGTCACCAGACTCATCCTCATGTGAAGGAGGACATCACTTCATGACCAGCTTCTCCTGGAGATTACTAAACCCACACGAACATTTCGATTCCATGGAAACAGCAGGAATGTGGGCTGGGCTCTGAGCCTGGGAGAGAGAACCGAGCATCCCCGGTCGGCCTGGTCCCATGACTGACTTCCTGTGTTGTCACTTCACACCACCACACCACGGTGTTGCCTTGGGAAATGCCAGATTTGTAACAGCTCTCTGTTTGACTAGAGTGGGTTAGCTGTGCTGCTGCCCGAGACAGGAGACAGGACAAGATGACTAACCCTATGATCTTTTGACTGTGCTCCATCACTGAGTGGCTTCACAGGGACTCTCCCGGGTGGGAGGCTGGCAGAGAAGACCTCCAACATCCTTCAACCCTGTGATTCACAGGAGTGAGTACTCTTCATGATGTTCCACTGTCAAGGATCATGGAGTTGCACATTTTTATTATTGGAAAGGATGAGTCCATTAATGAATACACTCATGGGGCATTTTAAATTTTAGGCAGTAGACAAACATGACTTTGTTGTTTCTCTCAGGCAACGAACTACCTTTCTGAAGAAGACAGCAGACCCATTTAATAGAACATCCAGATGACTTCTTATATCAGGTAATAGAATAAGAAAATGTTTGGAAAAGGAAAAGAAAAAGATGACAAATTTCTTTTCAAATACCTGAGAATATGATTACCATGTTCTCTTGCCTGTCCGCTCCCCACCACTGCACACCCCAAAGAATAAAGTAACCCTTCTAGAAAAGGATGTAGGTAAATACAAATGGACACAACAGATGTCATGTAGAAATGTGCGGGGAGGCAGGAGGGCCAGGCTGCTGAGAAGGGCATCCTTGCGGGGAGCTTTAAGCCGGCTTCGGAGGAGCCAGGGAGCCTGGCAGGCAGAGGGAGCTCGAAAGGGACAGGGATGGAAGTGAGCCACAGAAGTGGGAAAGTCTACGGGATAATAGAATTTTACTTTTTTTTTTAATCTCTTCAAAAGCAAGTGATGTGAATTCAGGAAAGAGATTTACGACATGGTAGGGATGATTATTTAGAAGAATTTTTTTTTTTTTTTTTAGGTGAGTTTGCTGTTCTGACTCTCAAAACGAAGCCCACTTTGCAGGCAGTGCATGCATGTGCTCATGGAGTCCACAGTGGGTGTCCAGCCACTCCTCTGTGCCAGGCCCCCTTCCAGGAGCTGGCCCAGGGCCGGGCACAACACCAGCATTGTCCCTGCTGCCATGGAGCTCGCACTCCTATGTGGGAGATGGGCAAATACCAAGTCAATAAACAGGGGGCAGTCTCAGAGTGATAATGTGTCCCGAGAAAAATAAAACATTCATGGGATGAAGTGACGGATGGAGGTAGCATTTGAAAGGGGAATTAGGAAAGACCCCCCTGCAGTTGTGACATTTGTGCAGAGACCTAAATGACAAGAAGCAGCCAGTCTTGCGGAGTGAGACGTGCATTCCAGGCAGAGGGAACAGAAAGCGCAAAGGCCGTGAGGACAGGAGATTCGTGTGTGCTAGGAACGGAAAGAAGTTCCGGGTGGTCAGATGAGGAGGGTGATAGGGAAGAAGGAGAGGAGAGGAGGTGGGAGATGCTGCAGGGGCCAGATCGAGGTAACTCACGCAAGGAAGGTGACCTTGCCGTTGTACGGCATGGGAAAGCAAGGGGGAGATTTAAGTAGGATAGGCTTATAATTAACCATGTAAACACAATGTATGAATTAGACCTTAGCAGGCAATCCCAGAAGCTTTCCGTGTACCTGAGACGTGTGAACGGATGCCTGACGAGGGATCACATGTGTACCTGGGATCTACAAGCTGAACAGATCCACACAGGATTTTTTGGACCTTGTAGGAGACTCCAGTCCTTACATAGATGTATTTTCACAAGTATACACATTGTACCATGAGTATGCAAATAACATATGCATACCCCATTTCCTACACACGTGTGTGGTCGTGAATGATATCCAACTTGAAAATACAATGAATTCTACACATTGCATATCGTGTTCTCAGCGGCTCTGCTAAGACTCTGGCTGGCGAGCATGCCACGGACACAGTCTGAGAGGGAGAGAGGGAAATCTCAGGGTGCACTGCAAACCAGCCTCCACCCTGAGGAGGCCCCCAGGACCCTCAGGAAGATCCAATCTGTCTGTTCTCATCACTGTGACAGATCAGAGTCACTGGTCTCAAGTCATCATTTCAGGGCCAAGATTTTGTCTCCAGACTGTACCTCACTCATTTCTGACAACATGTTGAAAGTAAAACGTGCCTCCCTACCCTCCTGCTTCCTTTTAAAATTTATGAATTTTGCAGTTTGCTTAAAAACAAAAGTTGCCTAAGATTTTCAGAAGGAGATATTCCTTCACACATCAGCATGCAGATGGCAACATCTAAAGGGGGCAGAGGGGCGCCTGGGTGGCTCAAGTCGTTAAGCATCTGCCTTCGGCTCAGGTCATGGTCCCAGGGTCGGTCCTGGGATTGAGCCCCGCATCGGGCTCCCTGCTCGGCGGGAAGCCTGCTTCTCCCTCTCCCACTCCCCCTGCTTGTGTTCCTTCTCTCGCTGTGTCTCTCTCTGTCAAATAAATAAATAAATAAATAAATAAATAAATAAATAAATAAATAAATAAAGGGGCAGAAAAAAATACTAAACATAGATCATCAGGGAACATAGAGGATGAGATTTAGCATTTTTAGAATGAGAGGATTATAAAATTCAGACAGCACATCAAACACCAACCAGAGCCCAACTGCCCAGGATTGTGTCATAATTGTTCTTATTCATCAATTTTAATGGGTCCTGGGCCCCAGCAGACACCACCTCATGCTCTGTTGACTAATGGATGCTGGTTAAAAGGTTTCTGTGCAGAAAAGTGGTCCGGTCTCTAATCTTATCTGCTTTGTTCCATCAAGTCGGGGTTGATGAGAGAGGCCGAGGTAATTTGCTCTGTCACCTTGTCCTGATATCTGATCTCAGGACACCACTAGATCTGGTATGCTATTTGGCCGTCTGCCAAGAGTGCTGTAATTTTTTTTTAAGAGAGAGAACGGGCTCTCTCAAAGGGGGTGGGGAGGGAAGGGGGAGAGGCAGAGGGAGAGAGAGAATCTTAAGCAGGCTCCATACCCAGCTTGTGAGCCCTACACAGGGCTCGATCTCACAACCCTGAGATCATGACCTGAGCCGAAATCAAGAGGATGCTCAACCAACTGAGCCACCCAGGTGACCCATGAGTTCTGTATTTTAAAGGATTTTAAGGACACACACACACACACACACACACACACACACACACACACACACACACTAAAAATGTTAAGCTAGAAGAATCTTATTTTCTGTTTTAAATCTTTCAACTTGCTGTTAAGGAAATAGATCCAGGGTGAATGGTTAATTTTTCAAGCTAGCAACAGAACCAGAATAGGAAGTCACATTTTCTTCCACCAAATTCAACCCAGGCCACCCAAAGTGGCTCCATTATACAGTCCCCCAACTGTCCGGACTTGGCAATAGCTTTCCTATTGCTCAGCCACTTGGCAGTAAAGCAGGATGGGGATTCTCCCTTAAGTGGTCAGAGTAGAAAACAAACTCCAAATACAAAATTGCTTTTACCATACTTTTATTCATCTCATTCCTTCAAATTACGACAATTCCTATTCTGTCTCAAATTAAATTATACAAAACCCTCATCTTCACAAAACCCCACCAGGGATCAGGCAGTAAGCTAAAAGGTATCTTGTTCACTCCAATGAGAAAAAAAGACCAGTTTACATTTGGCCAGAGAAGTAAAGAGATGAGTGTGGAAATCCAAATTAATTGGTGCCATATTTTTTCTAATTTTTTCTGATATCTTACAGATTGCCACCTTGGGCAAAAATAGTCCCTTTGTGGTGCACGCTTACAGATCATGGTGAGTCCTTTCAGGCCTTCGTTGGTGAATTGGACTCCAGTTTAATAACCCTAACAAGCTTGTTTGAAGGTTTTTCAAGCTCCCAGAAGACTGGGAATAGCAAGGAAATAAAAAGAAGAGAAGCTTCGACAGGCTGAGAGCCACAGGCCAGGCCCTGAGGAGTGTTAAGGTGCCCCAGAGAACAAAGCGGGAAACAACACCAACAAAGCACAAAAAAAGCACACACAATTGAAAAAGGATGATCTCTGGGCTCTCTCCCAAACCTCCTCAGGCCCTGGAACCAATTCCACCAGCAGCTCAGTGCAGCAATTAATGCTTTTAAAGTTATCCCTGACTTAAACATCAAGAAAGGTTTTATTGTGTTCATCATGCTTCGAAGAAACAGCGAAGTGTGACCCATCTTCGCAAGACCGGCAAGGCTATTACTTAATGTGGCAATAACTGTTAAGGTCGTATTGTGTAAAGGGTGTAAACACACACGTGAACACACAAAGGTCCTCAGCTGTGTATGCGTCCCCAGGGAGTTCACACGGCTTGGGTGTTCCTGACGATCTGTGCTCTTCTCCTTAGCCTCTCCCCTGAACATCCCGCCCAAGCAGGCCAAGAAGATCGTGGGCTGACTCCCTGATTTTTACAAGAAGGAATGTCAATAGTTTTAGAAAAACTATTACACACCACTCTCGACGTCCTTGCGTTGAAGAGAGGTTTGTTGGCTACTGAGATTTTTTTTCCCCGCCAATGTCCTGGACCATGTTGGTTAGGCTAAAGCATTGTCACCGCTGTTTTGTTAAAGTATGCCTTGCTTTTATGCTCTCTTTACCCACTCCTGCTTACAAATGAATATGTTTTTATGGTTTCTCCTCATAAAAAGTAACTTGGACACCAAAGAATATTATTTTAAAATAAAGACTCTTTAAAAGAAAACATCTCAGTCAGTTAAATGTCTGACTCTTGATTTCAGCTCAGGTCATGATCTCAGGGGTCATGGGATCAAGCCCCATGTCGGGCTCCACACTCAGTGCAGAGTCTGTTTGAGATTCTCTCTCTCTCGCTCTTCCCCTGTGCCTCTCTCCTCTCCCTGCTCTCACATTCTCTCTCTCTCTCTCTCTCTAGCAAATAAATAATCTTTAAAAAATATATTTAAAAGAAAACATTTTCTCCTGAGGAAATAGTTGCTCTCCACCGACCAAAGCTGCAAACAGGAAGAAATGGCTCAATATAATGCTGGGGATACTGGGCTGTTGTTCAAACCCTGGAGTCTGGGTCACAAAGTCTAAGTGCCCAGGAGGAGTCTGGCCTGCATCAAGAACGCATCAGCAATTGTCCTACAGTCAAAGACAGCCTCCAGGGAAGAAGGATGTTCAAGAGCTCTCCTCACCATGGCTGCCTACAAACAAAACCAGTTGCCCAAGGTGGCAATCTGTAAGATATCAGAAAAAATTAGAAAATATATGGCACTAATTAATTTGGATTTCCACACTCATCTCTTTACTTCTCTTGCTAAATGTAAACTGGTCTTTTTTTCCCATTGGAGTGAACGATCTAGTAAAATGAAAATTTAAAAGAAGCAAAAGAAAAAAGTTTTCAACAGAATTGACCTTTCTTTATGGAGGAGTTGTCTCTTTCCCCCTGCCTCTCTCCAAGATGGACACACAAACAGCCACAGCCTAACTGAAACCATTCCACCAATCTGGCCGTGGTGGAAGATTTAGCTAGAATGCTCATCATAGTCAACTGGAGCTCTGAACAAATAATGCATGGCTTAGTGCTGTTTACTGGAAATGGGTGGATTATTCCATGATCTAAGTGTTGATCCCTCTAGAATGCTTTTCTAGTAGCTGCATTCTTGAGAAAACTGAAAAAAACAAAACAAAAAAAACGCCAACAACAACAACAAGAAGAGCGTACATGACCTGAAGGGGACTGGGAAACATGGCGCAGGCACAAAAGTCAAGGGAAGAGTGTTTTTGAACAATACAGTGGCACTGTAGCAATCTAAGGACAGGTTCTCTCGGTGGAGAGTGTGATGACCAACACGAGCCAATTATGAGTGAGTGAGTAAGCATTGCAAAGAAGTGAAAAATGAAAAACAATTCAAATAAGGTAAGATGTTATGTTTCTGAAATTAAACTTCCAGTTAAACATGGTAGAGAAAGGAAGGATTTTGTTTTACTCCCCTCTCTTAAAACTCACTGAAACAAACAAACAAACAAAAAAATGAGCAGGCCCCAAACAAAACTACAGAATGAACTCTAAAGCCCCGACTGAGGTGGGGAAGGAGGCTGAGGACCATAGCCTAGGGCTCAGGCAAAATGCCAGTTTCCCAGGTGTCAGATCTGAAAGACAAACCCAGCATCCTTTGTGGGGCTTCAGGTAAGGTTGTGCTGGCAGTGCCCTGCAAAAGGATGCCCGGCCCAGGGGACGAGTAGAGGGAGTTGGAATCAAGCTCACACTCTGTTCCACAAACAGAGATAAATCCTTTTCCCAGATCACACAAAGACAACATCTGGTCACCAAGCACGGGCCAGCAGGGTTGTTCTCACCCAAAGCGATGGCTTCTTTCAATTCACGCAGGGCCCCTTGTGGGCTCATGACAGCCCTGGGTCTTCAGTTAGAGACTGAAGATCCAGGAGTCAGACAGGCCATGGATGAAGGGGAGAAGGTCTGAGTGGAACTTGGTTCCACCTCCTAGAATTACATGGCATCAGACCCTGGAGGGGGGCGGGGAGCATCTCTCTGTATCCGCTCATTCTTATCCTTGGAAAACATATTTATTTGTAGCCTCCAAGAGTGAGGGTGGCTCTCAGCAAAGTCCCTGAAATAAAAAATAACCTGCTTGTAAGTGCTTCTCCCTCTCTAGGCAAGCAAGCATAAAAAGAACACAGGGAAAGCAGGTGAAGAGCTTACATCACAAGAAGACGCTCCTAAGGAAGCAAATTTCAACCAGCAAGATTTCTAAAGATAAAATCAAAAAAGGAAGAAAGTGTGATGGTTAATTGTATGTGCCCATGTGAGTGGACTAAGAGATGCCCAGAGAGCTGGTAAGACATTGTTTCTGGGTGTGTCTGTGAGAGTGTTTCTGGAAAAGATTAGCATTTGAATAGGTAGACTGGGTAAAGAAGATCCACCCTTACCAATGTGGGTGGGCATCACCCAATCTGTTGGGGGCTGAATAGAACAAAGAGGTGGAGAAAGGAAAAACTGGCAGTTTTTGCTTGAGCTGAGTCATTCATCTTCCTCTGCCCTCAGACAGCAGTGCTCCTCATTCTCAGGCCTTCGGACTCTGACCAAGACTTATGTCCCTGGCCCCCTAGTTATCGGGCCTTTGGTCTCAGACTGAATCACCCCACTGACTTTGCTCATTCTCCAGAATGCAGATGGCAGATAGTAGGACTTCTTGGCCTCCATAATATTGTGTCAGTCAGTTCCTATAATAAATCTCTATATCTCATATAGATATAGATGCAGATCTAGATATATACACATAGATATAATCTCCTGTTGGTTTGTTTCTCTGGAGAAGCCTGACTAGTATAGAAAGAAAGAAAAGATACAAAAACTCAAAAGATGATGAGAAGACAACCAAAAGTAAACTAGCAAATATGCATATTTCAAATTTTGATCAACACTCTTAACTGGGCATCTACAGAGTTCCATCTCTCAGCAAAATACAGGTTTTCCCACTTGGATGTTTTCATCTTTTAAACCAGGGTAATCTGTTGAATAAAAAAAAAAATGGTTTCTCAATTTTAATTAGCGTTTCTCTGATGATTTGTGAAGTCTAACATGTTTACATATATTTACTCGTCATTTGTATTTGGCTGCCCCTAGAAGTAGCCTCCTGTGCTGGGAGGAATCCTCAAAGAAATGTGAATGACATTCTCAATTAGGAAAAAACCGACTCAGTGCTTTTGAGGTCAGACTTTGTTGGAACTTTAGCTGTAGAGTCAGCTAAGTCATTAGGGACAGACTTACTTTTGAGAAAATCTAGAGGGCCAAATTATGTTATGAGGTTTTCTAAATTTGAGGTCAGCCAAAGGCACAGAAAAGAGAACAGAATCAAAGGAGTCGGAGGAATCTTACTCAGGGTCAGGCTAGGCGGTCTGCTAAGCCGAGTGACTGGAGTAAAGGGGTAAAACCGAAAAAAGCCTTCATCTACCCAAGTCTCCTTGCTAGTGCCCAAAACTTTGAAAGCTATGATTTAGGGGTCAGGCTTTGAATCTTTAAAAGTCCATGATCAGGGCGCCTGGGTGGCTCAGTTGGTTAAGCGACTGCCTTCGGCTCAGGTCATGATCCTGGAGTCCTGGGATCGAGTCCCATATCAGGCTCCCTGCTCAGCAGGGAGTCTGCTTCTCCCTCTGACCCTCTTCCCTCTCGTGCTCTCTATCTCTCATTCTCTCTCTCAAATAAATAAAATCTAAAAAAAAAAAAAAATAGAAGTCCATGATCAACCCCAAGATTCTTAAGTACCTCCTATGCACTGGACACTGTGCTAGGCATTGAGTAAATCAAAAAGCACCATAATTCAGCATGGGCTCTGGGTCAAGCAGAGGTGAGAGAAAATCCTGGCTCAACTAATGACACAGTGAAAAATGAGGATAAAAATGCCTAGTTCAAAAAAAAATTTTTTTAAAGAACGAAAAGGAAACATCTCTTCAGCAATGACTTGGTTGGTTGGAGTAGTTCGTACAAAGAGGGCAGAATAAATGATCTCTTCCCTTTATTTGCTAGCTTGTAAAAAAAAATAATAATAATAAAAATAAATGCCCAGTTCATAGAAAGCTAGAATAATTGGATGAAAGGTATTTAAACAGCCTTTGCTTTGGATGAAGGAGCTGCTCTGTAGCTATTAATCCCCTACCCCTTTCCTCCAATTCCCTTTACCAGTTAACCTGCCATTATCAATCTCTGAACTGGAACCCAGAACTGGGGACCCCGGGCTCCTCCAGCCGGTGAAGCAGCAGTGAGTGGTGCCATGGGAGAAAAGCCATGGCAGACTGTGCTTATTTCCCAGTCTTACCGAGTGTGATGACCCAGGGTGTATCTTACTCCTGTTTATGAACATATGTGCCGAATGCCAGACGTGTGTGTGCGATACTCTGGGGGAGGGAGTACCAAGAGTTTCCACGTCTGACTTTTTTTGGCAGGAAGGGAAGTGAAATGTGTGTGTGGAGGGCAGGGCTGGCGGGGCCCCACGGGGCAGGAAGCAGGGTGGGACCCAGGGCAGGGCCACAGCTGACAACGGGGCCACAGACTCTGACTCTCCACTTAGGGCTGCGACGTTTTCTTACTGCAAAAACCAAACCTGACACCATCAAAAATGTTTTATTTACCATTAGCATTTTAGTTTGTCCAATATTTTCACTTTACAGGAACAGTGCTTTAGAAAGCACGCATCCAAGTTACCATTCTCAAGACTATTTAAGGAAAGGAACCCTTTGCTATCTCCACCAACTCTGAAATAGCCCCAAATGTGAGAATTTGCATCAGCTCTTGCTGTTATGCAAATCAGATAGCGGCTGGTGGGGTGGCCCTGCTTATTTTCGTAAATGTGTGGGTAGGGGAGGGAAGGTGGCTGTTTAAAATGCATGTAAAACTTTTAGTTTCAAATTATTGAACTCTGGAAGAAAGGACTTAGATTTACCAGGAACAAAATAAAACAAAGTTTACTTCAGAAATATGTCAGGCATAAATACACCTAACCAAAACCCTTTAAAGCCACGTTGTTGACTATTGGAATTAGAGAGTTGAGAATTTTCCTACGAAACAGATGATATAAACTCAGGTCATCTGCAGACTTGGAACCAGTGGGTTCCCACATGGAACCTAAGGGCTCTTTGCCACCGTTGTATAAAGTCATGATTCCCAGCCTCTCCCGGGCCTGATCACTGTTTCTGAACTTGATCTGACACTCTAGCCAACTGTGACTTCCAGGATACACTCTTACCCTGGGTTTGCCTCCTACCTCTATGACTTTCCTCACCCCATCTGGGGTACTAATACCTGGTCTTCAATCTTCTTCCAGGGCCCAGGTCTCTGCCATGGACCCCACTGGCTGAATTATTAACTGTTAAAGCAAACGTACCTCTGAGTCCCTGAATTGCTTCCTCAATTTAGTTAACATCACATAATTGAATCATATTAACTATCAAGGACAACTTAGTATGGAAAAATAACGTGCACGAATAGCTGGGAAATCAATTAAAAAGCACAACTGTAGGGGAAACTAGTTGTACCAGACACTAAAGTCTGCTCTAGAGCCTCTCTATCTAAAACAGTCTGCAACTGGCTCATGATCAGGCAAACAGACCAGAGGGATAGAATAAAAAGTCCCAAAAGAGACCCAAGTACATAAGGAAATTTAGTGTGTGATAAAGGAGGCATTTCAAATTGCTGGGGCAAAGACAGAGAAAACTGGGTCTTGACTGGAAAGAGATAAAATCTGGATCTCGCACCATACATAAGAATAAACTTGAAATGGATCAGGAATCAAATGTAAACATCTAAATTATAGAAATACTAGGGAAAACATGGGTAAATTCCTCTTTGCTCTTGGTACAGGGAAAGTCTTTCTAACCACAACTCACAATCCAGACAAAAGAAATGATCAATAAACATGGCTACACAAAAATATAAAAACATTTGCACAGCCAGAGCACCATATACAAAGTCAAAAGACAACTGGGGGAAAATGCCTGTAACTTATACCACAGACAAGGGGCTAATACCCTCAATATTTAAAGAATTCTTAAAAAGGGAGAAAGGACCAGAATCAACAGAAGAATGGGAAAAAGACAGGAACAGAAAATTCACTTACAAACATAGACATGGCATTTAAACCTGTGAACAGATATTCAAATAGCTCATAATTAAAGACATGCAAGTTAGGACTACACCATTTCTCAACCTATCAGATAAGCAACAATTTTAAAGTATGACAACACATCCTGTTGGTGAGGCTGGGGAAAACAGGCACACTCATGCATGGCTGGTGGGAATACAAATTGGCACAGCCCTTTGAAAGGGGAACTTGGCGATGACTAACAAAACAAGTCGTGGACAGACTTTCCAACTCAGCAATCCCACTTCTAGGAATCTGCCCTGAAGATACATCTCCAAAAATACAAAAATATGTATGCACAGATTATTCACTGCAGCCTTGTGCAGAAACCGCTTAAATATCCATCCTTGAGAGAGTGGCTGGGTAAAGTCTAGTACACTCAGGCAGTGGAGTACTACACAGCTGTGAAAAGAATGACAAAGATTCCTGTGAGCTGGCATGGTACACTTACTAGGATATATTGTGAAATGGGAAAAAAAAAGGCAAAATGTAGAAGAATGTCAATAGGATGCTACCTTTTGCAGAAAAGGAAATCAGGAATCATGCATGTATTTTCTCAACAGTGCGAAAGGAAATAAAGGATAAACTAGAAACTAATGAGAGGCATCTGGGTGGCTCAGTCGCTAAGCGTCTGCCTTCGGCTCAGGTCCTGATCCCAGGGTCCTGGGATCGAGCCCTGCATCAGGCTCCCTGCTTAACGAGGAGCCTGCTTCTCCCTCTCCCACTCCCCTTGCTTGTGTTCCCTCTCTTGCTGTGTATTTCTCTGTCAAATAAATAAATAAAATCTTAAAAAAAAAAAAAAGCCTGCTAGGATTAAAAAAAAAAAAGAAACTAATGAGATAGAACCAAGGAGTAGGTAGAATGAGTTGGAAAGGCTGGGGAAATGAGAACAGGACAGAATGGAGAGTAGGGAGAGGGGAGTGACTTTTCCTGGTAAGTGTTTGTATATAGTTCGGACTTTTAGCAACCATCATAGTGATTCACTTACTGAGGATAGGTAGATAAATAAAATCAACAAGGATGGGAAAGGGAATGCAATAGGGGGTATGTATGAGTCAGGGTCACATCAGGAAGTAGAAATCAGGCAGTCGTTTGAACAGGGAAATTTAATATAAACTCTCACAGGGGAGTAATTGTAAAGGTGTATAGAGAACTCTAAAGAACGCTCTAAGGCGGAGATGGAGAGCCTAAGGAATGAACAAACTTGGAAGGAGCCTCTCCCCGAGGATGAGATTCCGATCTCACCGGAGAGGGTGTGGTAAGATGGAGACACTCAGTGAATGCTAAAAATTAGGGGGTTGCCTGGGCCAGAGCGGCTCCACAGCCACCGAGCAAGCAGGAACTACCCTTCTGGGGTGCAGGCCGGCAGAAGCTGGCAGGAAGGAAACACAGCTGGGGCTGGCAAGCCAAAAAGCACTCCCCTGGGGTAGATGTGGCCAAGACAACAGAGAGGCACACAAAAGGGCTTGGGGTACTGGAAACCCGCTCACCAGAAGAGCAGCACGAGTGTGTGATGTCCACGGTGGGAGTGCCACAGTGAGGTGGTCAATGGACGGGGGCCAAGGCTGTGAGCTCACCAAGCAACTATGTGGTCTGGACAAGCCACTGGGGTGGAGCAGCACTGGATTTTCCCACACACTGCTGGCAGCCATGTGGTAGGGGTGAGGGGCCAACAAAACAGTAGCACACTAGAACCGGGAAGAGAAGTGCCTGTCCCCTATAACGCCCGCCCCCCACCCCCGTGCCCTTCACTGGTAAATCACGTCGTGCTCTCTGTGGAGGAGAAACGCTTAATTTCCAGCCCCATTATTGCAGAGTAGGTCACAAAGGGTGAATCTGGGTGAGGGGCAAAACATTAGTAAAACAGGCAGAGAAGACAAACAAATCCACCTCACTACATAATAACAAATTGAGAACAGAACTGCACAGAAAGGAGAGGAGAAACCCAAAGCAATGAGTGCCCATTTCTGGGTTTCCGAATACCGTTCTCCAACAAAAGGAACCAGGGCTTTTCGGAGAAATGGTCATGCCATGGCTAGGCAGAGAAAGTACAAGATGAGTCTGGAACACCTTGTCATGCCAAAAAAGTGAGTGTTTTAAAACAAAATGATGGGACGACAGTGGTGCTGGGATCCTGGCGGGTGCTGCCCGGTCCTCACAGCCGCCGGGCACTGCCTGCCCCACACCTCCCGGGACAACCTCTGTGCTGGCACAGCCACCCACCCTCCCTCCCTCTGTTCTTCCTTCCTTGCACCATGGATGATCAGCTGACCGAAGGACAGACTGCTGAGTTCAAGGAGGCTTTCTCCCTATTTGACAAAGACAGCGATGACCATCACAAATCACAACAAACGAACCTGGAACTGTCACGAGGTCACTGGGTCAGAGCCCAGCAGAAGCCGAATTGCAGGATATGATCAACGAGGGGGATGCTGATGGTCATGGCACCATAGAATTCCCAGAATTTTTGACTATGACGGCTAGAAAAATGAAAGATACAGACAGTGAAGAAGAAATTCGCCAGGCATTCCGAGTCTTTGACAAGGATGGCAACGGTTACATCAGTGTGGCGGAGCTACGTCATGTCATGACTGAGTTAGGAGAAAAACTAACAGATGAAGAAGATGAAACGATCAGAGAACCAGGTATTGATGGAGATGGACAAGTCAGCTATGACGAATTCATACAGATGATAATTGCCAAATGAAGACCTACTTTCAACTCCTTTTCCCCCTCTAGAAGAATCGAATTGAATCTTGTACTTACCTCTAAAAAAAAAAAAAAAGTTCATTTACTCATTCTGTTTCTGTATAGCAAAACTGAATGTCAAAAGTGCCTTCGGTCCACACACACAAAATCTGCACGTATTAGTTCGTGGTTCTGTGCCCTAAAGATCAAGCTATGCCTCAGTTTTACGATATAAACACTTGTACTACCTTAATGATAAGGAAGCACTTAGCAGACTCCTTGCAGTTCCATTTGCTCATGATTAATACACTGTTTGGGCTGGCCAGGTTTTCATGCATGCAGCTTGACAACTGAGCACAGTCAGGCATTTGTATTAAAAATAAAAACTGAAAAAAAATTTAAAACTTATTCAAATTCACATCCATTGCAGCTTTGCACAGAAGACTTGGGGTGTGGTAAGTATGATCTGTAAAATAACTGGGCTGAGTTCCCATGTATACCTGTGTAAATAGATTTGTTAACTGAAATGTACTTTAAGAAAAAATAAAATCTGTAAATAAACTGATTTATAAATTAAAAAAAAACTTATTCAAATGGGTTCTAATTCAATTTGTTAGTATAAACTGCCATTGCTGGTTTACTGGAAACAAACATTTAAAATTGGTTTATCGCAGGATGCTGTGCAGAAACATGGGTGAAGGATAAATTGTCTAGACGTAGCCCCACCTAGCAGGACAGCCCTCTCGTACTTCCGTGTGCCCCCACCCAGGGTAATGATGACCCTCATCCTGGTGGCATGCTGTGTGTGCTGGTTCAGCATTGTCTGTGTTGTACTAGAGCGAAATGGATGTCAGGCTGTCACCATTCACACTAATTTTTAAAAAAGAAACCTTTACCAAGGGAAGGTTAGACTCTCTGTTTTAAAACCTTCTGAACCATGACTTGGAGCCAGCAGAGGAAGCTGTGGCTCTGGATTTCAGCACAAGCATCAACATTGCTGTTGAAGAAATTACAATTTACACCCATTTCAAGTTGCAAATGCAAGTCTTTTTTTTTTTCCCAATAAAAAGACCATTCACTTAAGAAAATAAAAGTAATAAAACAAAATGATGGGAAACATGTCAAAAGGATAACAGCCAAACTTGAAGGGGTCTTTTGGCCAAATAGGGGACAGTTTGGACAAACAAAATAGCCAGTGATATTAATATACCCCACAGAATACAGTAGGAATCCATGAGTCCATGCTGATATAAATAAATAATTGAATAAGAAGGGAAGAAGACAAAGCTATTCCTTACAATGGAATTCTAACTAATATATGTATGAATAATGATGGGAAGAGAATGCCACCATTTTAAAATACTATAGTTATCATTGTTTTAGGCAAGAATTATCAATGAATGATAAAATTAGTGGCAAAGGTATTATGAGAAAATGGCTATTTATATAGTTGCAAAGTAGCTCCCCTAGAAAATACTAATAAAAGAGGAAAGATATCGACTTCACAGTGGGGAAATCTAGCAGATACTACCTTAACCAAATGATCACAGTTAAGATCACCAGTGACGTGACAAATCATGTGTCTCTTGGTATGACACACTGAGAAGGACACAACTTCCATAGTATTTTTACCAAAAATGTGCAACCCAAATTTATTCATGAGGAAACATCAGACAAACCCAAATGAGGAACATTCTGCAAGAATAACTGGGTAGTACTTTTTTAAAGTGTTAAGGTTATGAAAGACAAAGAAAGACTAGGAACTGTTCTAGTTTAAAGGGATGAATCAAGCAAAGTGTCTAGGAGGCAAAATGGGAGGAGGTGCTCAGCCCTGAGGTCATGCAAGTATAGGGTTGGCCCCTAAGGAGACCAAGGAGACATGACAACTAAATGACATGACAACATGTCATCTTGATTTAGATCCTGGACATGAATGGGGAAACTGGGGAAATTCGACTAAGGCCTGTAGATGATGTAACAGAATTGCATCAGTGTTAATTTCCTGATTTTGGTCATTGTGCTGTGGTTATGTAAGATTAACATTTGAGGACTCTGGATATACAGGAATTTTTTTTTTTTTTTTGGTACTGTTTTGTACAACATCATTAATTTTTAAATTAATTTAAAATAAAAAGTTTAAAAGCTTTTAATTAAAAAATATTAAAGACAAACAACAAGTAAGGGAACAGGCTGCTGGTGAAGAGCCTAGCATAATGTCACATATGGGAGCACTTGGTAAGTCAGGAAATGATAATGCACAGTGAGAGCATGGGCTTTGGAACTATCCACACGTGGCCTCAATTCTGACTTTATTACTTATTGTGTGATGCCCTAATCTTCCTAAGCCTCAGTTTACTCATATGTAAAGTAAGTTGTCGTAATACTATCTACTTTATATGATTGAATATGAATTATTTACATTTGTATCCCTCTTGTGATGATCTATATTCAATAAACAATATTTGTAGAGAACTCAGTACAAACTCAACTTAATAGAATTCTCCATGGTAGTTATTGAGACTATTATGATTAGCCCTATCAGCAACTAGGCTATTCCTTGTGAACAATTATACACTGTGCACTAATGAGTCCCTTCAAGACCAGAGAGGTACCCCATAGATCATGTTTCTAAAGTGTTGATGTATCTCAGTGTAAGTAAATCCAATACATGACATTTTAAACAGATACATAATAAGTGATTATTTTTTATTAAAACATGATTCGTGGGCTTTTGGGGGGAGCAATAGCATTTGGCTTATTTGAATTTTTGCAGAAACAGGTCTATGACATAAAGCAATTATTTG
Source organism: Eumetopias jubatus (assembly GCF_037043125.1). Classification (NCBI taxonomy): domain Eukaryota; kingdom Metazoa; phylum Chordata; class Mammalia; order Carnivora; family Otariidae; genus Eumetopias; species Eumetopias jubatus. The sequence goes on along the minus strand of NW_028274812.1, from coordinate 22,534,500 downwards.
TGCATTGCCTTAAGCAGACTGAGAAAGGGTCACTGCTGGATGGCTTAGGGGTGGGGAGAATCTGGCTCACTAATAAGCCTTAAAGGTTGACTCTTTCAAAGGGGTAAAGAGAAGCCAAACTCCCTGGTTTGTCTTTTCTAAGCAGATTCTGAACATAGATGTGATGACATAGATCAAATATTTGAGGTTAAGGATTGCTTGTAGGTTCATGCTTTCTCCCTGAGTCCATTTTTGAGATAACTCCAGCATAAATACTGGAGAAGCACAGAAGAAGGTTGAAAATGGCTAAAGATATTCTATTCAGTGCTATTTCAGTGCTAAGTCAAACACTAAAACGTCTGGTGTTTCTAGTAATACATTTATTTTCTGAAATGATATAAGATCAAGAGACTTCTGTGGCAACTGCTCCATATGTAAATAAAGGGTGTAAATCATCACAAAATATGCCAATCTGTTGTCTTCCAAATATTTCCAATAATCCTTTAAGTCTAGGAACAAAAGTTAAATTCCTGAATAAATTCTCTTATCTTTAAAATCTGCTCCAAAGGTTTGGAAACCCTACCTTTTGAATATTAACCAAAAAGAGTTTCCATCTGGAAACACCCAGTCATCTGGAAAGTTTGCTCAAATTCATGCTAACTTTAACCAAGCAGAGGTGTTGTTTTGTAATTGTTCACTGACCCCTTGTTGATTTGTAAGCACTGTGGCCTGAGCACATTGGATATTCTAAAGCATCTTCACTCTGAGGCTCATCCACCATTGCTCCCCTTCACTCAGCAGTGATTTCTACCACATGTTGCTAAGACTTAGTGTATTTAGAACAAGTGTCATCTAAACCATTATGCTGGTATCTCCATCCCCATCTAGTCCCCATCTTGTCCTTCAGTCTTTGGACAAGCAGCGACTCTCCTTCTTCAAGACTCTCTCCTTCACCTGGGTTCTCAATCTCATACCCAGAAGCTTCTTCCAATGTACCATTTACTTTTCTGGTTTTCTTTCAAAAATATATAGGCTTCCCCCGATGCTTTCCCTGAATGTTTTCTGTGCAATTAACTCTACATTTACTGTTTCTCTGCCTGAACCATTGGTTTATTGTTTAAACCTGCTATCTATTCTCACTCTCTACAGAAATAAATCCAAGGACCTTTTATTAACATCTGTCTTCTCCGTCTCCACCACTTCTGCCTTTGGTTAACACATCAGGCTCAATCCTAACCCTAAACCTTTGCTTCTCTTGTGCCCTGGCTGAAATCTTTCCTCTTCTTCATTTATCTCACTCCTACCCATCCTTAAAGGTCCAGCTTGAGCCCCTTTGCATCTGTGAAGTCTCTCCAGAATCTCCCTTCTCTGAACTCTTATAATACTGTTGATAGGACCCACTGCATCTCAGAGGTGCACCTGAATTGTGCTCGGGCAACTACGCGGTCTGTACGACATGAAGTCTTGCCTAGCTGCTCTTTCTTGGCCAAACTGTGAGCATGTATGCTTCGTCATGCCAACTAGACTCTTGTCTCACAGGAATCTAAGTCCTGTATGGAGGGACGGGAGGAGAAAATGGAGGGAGCTAAACCAGCCAGGCTGCAGAGATCTGATGAGCCTGTGTCCTAGTCTAACCCCCAGATCCTGGGAGGTACAGGATTTGGCTGGACTTGGCTCTGCACATGTCCTTCATTTCTGTGAGCCATACATTTTTCCCCCTTAAGTTGGCCAGAGTAAATATTCCTCCCTACATCCAAATAAACTTAACTAGGACTCTCCTATTGCCTTTTATTACTGTTTAATTTGAGGAGACAGGAGCTAATTAAGTCTTGTGAACCAATGAGATAGGAAGTTTCTTAAGGGCAGAAACTCTGTCTTATGACTCTATATTCCTTACATAAATTTTTAACAATTCAACTGCATGACAATAACATATGAAAATCCTCATCTATAAACAAAGAGACAAGAATAGCCATCTAAGATCATCTTTATGATTCTATGTTGCAGTTGAGGATCATTCATTCATTCCATAAACACATTCTGAATACCAACTGTTGATCATGCACTAAGTTAGGCACAGAAGTTGTATGCAAGTTGGAAAAAACGAAATGCAGGGCACCTTCCCTGGCTCCTGTATCTGGAGTTCCACTTTCCAGTTTAACTTGTATTTTATACAATGATGGTACCTAGTATTAATTTGTACTTTTACTTCTGGAGCATTTTCAAATATAACACATTACTTGTTATTCCAATTGGATACATGGGAGAGCTGCTGTTAGGTCATGTGACCAAGATCAAAACCAGAGCTACAGTGAGAAGACAGGTCCCTTGACTTACAGTGATGTTCCTTCCCTCTCTACCACAATGAGAAACATTTCCTTCAGGACACAATTAAATACTGGTATTATATTTTATTTAACTCCCACATTACGTCCAACTCATAGGTTATTCTTTTGTTGTGCAAGATAAAGGCAGTTTCTGAGTGTTTGCTAGACGAAAACAACAGAAGGACTAGCTGGTTCTGGGACATTTGATTAGCAAATAGTTATGTAGTGGACACTAGTGCAATGCATTGAGCTACTCTATGTTAATAATGCCAGTCAAGGGGTGCCTGGTGGCTCAGTCAGTTAAGCAACTGCCTTCGGCTCGGTCATGACTCCAGGCCCCATGTTGGGCTCCCTGCTCAGCGGGGAGTCTGCTTCTCCCTCTCCATCTGCCCCTCCCCACCCCACTTGTGCTCTCTCAAATAAAAAATAATAATAATAACACCAGTCAAGACACACACAGTCCCTGCCCTCGTTAAGTTTATGGTGTTGTGGGAGAACAGGTAAGTGCCACATGTGTAGTGGGTGCTAGGATGAGCAGATACAGCACAAATTCAAGTTCCCAAAATTTTTATGTTCACAAAGAATCCGAATTGAATTTTTGTCTCTCTCAAACATTTGTATCTTGATTAAAACTGATCAGCCTTGGTTTTTCCCTCATTTCAGAGCAAATGTCCCTTCATCTTCACAGTATCACCTCTCTCTAAATTCACCCCCTTTCTTCATTATGGTGCCCCTTCCAAATTCTGAATTTCTTTTTCTTTTTAAGATTTACTTATTTATTTATTTATTTGAGAGAGAGAGCACATGAGAGGGGGGAGGGTCAGAGGGAGAAGCAGACTCCCCGCTGAGCAGGGAGCCCGATGCGGGACTCGATTCAGGGACTCCAGGATCATGACCTGAGCCGAAGGAAGTCGCTTAACCAACTGAGCCACCCAGGCGCCCAAAATTCTGAATTTCTAAGGAGATGCCCAACACCTTTCTGACCCATGGGGTGTTCACAAAAACCCTGATGGACCCTCAGCAGTCCTCAGAGGCCCATAAAAAATTTCCTTTCAATTTTTTGAAAGCAGAAAGTTGTGTCTGTTATATTGTCAGCATTCCAGGACCAGGGGGTCAAGAGCCAAAGGGTACACCGTCGAATTTCTTCTTTAGGAATGGATTTCTGGCAAGCACCATGTATGAATGTGCCCTTCTGATGTTTTGCTTCCAGGGTCAACAGAAGTAGAAAAAACTTTTCAACTTTCTTCAAAACCCAGTGCCATGAAATTGGCTTAGTAAAAGGAATAACAATAGTAGCAGCAAGTTACAAGGCAAAACTAGGCTACAACACATTTGTTGAAAGGGCAGTTGATACAAAGACTAGATTTTCTATCAGATTAGAGTCCACATTTGTCAATTGCTAAAATGTACAACTTTCTGGCCAGTCTTAAAGATGCTACTGTCAACTGGCTTTTTTGAAAAAGGAATCTGTATAAGAGTATCATCTTCATTTATAGTTACTGCTAATATAGGCAGATTGGGGTAATGCTAGGATGGTCTGCAGAGGAGAGGAGTAAGATCATTAAGAGATTTTATACTCAGTATATTTCTAAACTCTGGCAGGTGAGAGAGATCTGAAAGACTACAAAATGTAAAATGAGGTCAAGCACTGATTTAAAAGTCTGTGCTCATTCTATAATATCAACAGCTGCATTTTGTCTTCATTGGTGAAGATGCATAAAAAGGGAGGGAAAAGATTATTCATATGTGGAAAGGAAGGGGAAGCAGAACTAGTTTCTAAATCTTGCATTTATAGTAGATTATTAAGAGTTCCAGCTTTAAGAAAAGATAAACCCAGGTTCAAACTCAAGCTCTACCATTTAATATCTATGTGACCCTAGGCAAACTTCCATGTCTCAAGTTCTCCACCTGAAAAAAAAAAAAAAAAAGAGTATGTGATTGATTGCAAAAATGGGCCCATTTGTTCAGCATTGCTATACTCATGCCTTTTGCCATGCTGTTTCACAATGCTCTCCCAAGGGATGGAGTGCATAATTCCCCATCCTTACACTTAGCTATTGAGACTATGCGCTTTGACCAGTGAGACACACAGCAAGCAGAAGGTTGAAATGGACGTATGCAATCAGATTTATTCAGAGTTTGCAATCAGAGCTTGCAGCTCTTTAATCACCAACAGAACATGCCCAGCCCAGCCTGTTGGAGGACAGGAGAAAAATAAATGGAGAAGATGCATTGCCCATTCACCTGAACCAGGGCCAGGCTACATCAGTCCTCAGTGAGCCAAACCCTACATGCCATAAGCCAGTCCAGCCAAGATTGGCAGATCCTTTTAGCCAATCACTCTAGATGTAAAAACAATAACTAGTTATTTTTGTATGCCACTGAGGTTTTGTGGGTTCTTGTTATGCAGCATTGCTGTGATAGTAGGTAAGTGATACATGATGGTAAAACCTATCACATCCGTATTAATGTGAGAAAATACATGTAAATCACTTAGCACAATACCTAATGGTAATATAAAAATAAGAGTGAAAATGTGTGCTGTTGTTTTGAAGAAACAATTACAGAATATGCAAAGGTATTGGCAGTTCATCCATGCATCCTTAACAGGACCTGTCTCACTGGAGTTTTTTTTACAGAATCATGCAATTTTATTTCCACCATTTGCAAAGAACCAAGCTGATGATCCAATTATATTTTTTAATTTTATAAGTACCCTGGGATCTGTTCTCACAAGTAAAACAGTTCTTTTCCTTCTAGAAGATTTGCTTTGTTAATTTTTCTTTTAAATACAAGACACACACACACAGTAGAAAAAGACATTCAAGATGATCCTCTCAATAGATGCAGAAAAAGCATTTGACAAAGTACAGCATCCTTTCTTGATCAAAAATCTTCAAACTATAGGGATAGAGGGTGCATACCTCAATATCATAAAAGCCATCTATGAAAAACACACAGCGAATATCATTCTCAATGGGGAAAAACTGAGAGCTTTCCCCCTAAGGTCAGGAACACGGCAGGGATGTCCGCTATCACCACTGCTATTCAACATAGTACTAGAAGTCCTAGCCTCAGCAATCAGACAACAAAAAGAAATAAAAGGCATCCAAATCGGCAAAGAAGAAATCAAACTCTCACTCTTTGCCGATGATATGATAGTTTATGTGGAAAACCCAAAAGACTCCATCCCAAAACTGCTAGAACTCATACAGGAATTCAGTAAAGTGGCAGGATATAAAATCAATGCACAGAAATCAGTGGCATTTCTATACACCAACAACAAGACAGAAGAAAGAGAAATTAAGGAGTCGATCCCATTTACAATTGCACCCAAAACCGTGAGAAACCTAGGAATAAATCTAACCAAAGAGGCAAAGAATCTGTACTCAGAAAACTATAAAATACTCATGAAAGAAATTGAGGAAGACACAAAGAAATGGAAAAACATTTCATGCTCACGGATTGGAAGAACAAAGATTATGAAGATGTCAGTGCTACCTAGAGCAATCTACACATTCAATGCAATCCCCATCAAAATACCATCCACTTTTTTCAAAGAAATGGAACAAACAATCCTAAAATTGGTATGGAACCAGAAAAGACCACAAATAGCCAGAGGAATGTTGAAAAAGAAAAGGAAATCCGGTGGCATCACAAATCCAGACTTCAAGCTCTATTACAAAACTGTCATCATCAAGACAGTATGGTACTGGCACAAAAACAGACACATAGATCAATGGAACAGAATAGAGAGCCCAGAAATGGACCCTCAACTCTATGGTCAACTCATCTTCGACAAAGCAGGAAAGAATGTCCAGTGGAAAAAAGACAGTCTCTTCAACAAATGGTGTTGGGAAAATTGGACAGCCACATGCAGAAGAATGAAACTGGACCATTCCCTTACACCACACACAAAAATAGACTCAAAATGGATGAAAGACCTAAATGTGAGACAGGAGTCCATCCAAATCCTAAAGGAGAACACAGGCAGCAACCTCTTCGACCTCCGCCGCAGCAACTTCTTCCTAGAAACATCTCCAAAGGCAAGGGAAGCAAGGGCAAAAACGAACTATTTGGACTTCATCAAGACAAAAAGCTTTTGCACAGCAAAGGAAACAGTCAACAAAACCAAAAGACAACTGACAGAATGGGAGAAGATATTTGCAAATGACATATCAGATAAAGGGCTAGTATCCAAGATCTATAAAGGACTTATCAAACTCAACACAACACCCAAAGAACAAATGATCCAATCAAGAAATGGGCAGAAGACATGAACAGACATTTTTCCAAAGACATCCAAATGGCTAACAGACACAGGAAAAAGTGCTCAACATCACTCGGCATCAGGGAAATCCAAATCAAAACCTCAATGAGATACCACCTCACACCAGTCAGAATGGCTAAAATTAACAAGTCAGGAAATGACAGATGTTAGCGGGGCTGCAGAGAAAGGGGAACCCTCCTACACTGTTGGTGGGAATGCAAGCTGGTGCAGCCACTCTGGAAAACAGTATGGAGGTTCCTCAAAAAGTTGAAAATAGAGCTACCATACAATCCAGCAATTGCACTACTGGGTATTTACACAAAAGACACAAACGTAGGGATCTGAAGGGGTACATGCACCCCGATGTTTATAGCAGCAATGTCCACAATAGCCAAACTGTGGAAAGAGCCAAGATGTCCATCGACAGATGAATGGATAAAGAAGATGTGGAATAAATATACAATGGAATATTATGCAGCCATAAAAAAAAGAAATCTTGCCATTTGCAATGACGTGGATGGAACTGGAGGGTATTATGCTTAGCGAAATAAGTCAATCAGAGAAAGACATGTATCATATGATCTCACTGATATGAGGAATTCTTAATCTCAGGAAACAAACTGAGGGTTGCTGGAGTGGTGGGGGGTGGGAGGGATGGGGTGGCTGAGTGATAGACACTGGGGAGGGTATGTGCTATGGTGAGCGCTGTGAATTGTGTAAGATTGTTGAATCACAGATCTGTACTTCTGAAACAAATAATACATTATATGTTAAAAAGAAAAAGAAAAAGAGCAGGAAGGGAAGAATGAAGGGGGGAAATCAGAGGGGGAGAGGAACCATGGGAGACTATGGACTCTGAGAAACAAACTGAGGGTTCTAGAGGGGAGGGGGTGGAGGATGGGTTAGCCCGGTGATGGGTATTAAAGAGGGCATGCTCTGCATGGAGGACTGGGTGTTATATGCAAACAATGAATCATGGAACACTACATCAAAAACTAATGAGGTAATGTATGGTGATTAACATAACATAATAATAATTAAAAAATAGACATTCAAATTCAGTACCTACTGCAAGAAGCCAAAGGCCAGCCTCATGAATAAATCCAAGTTAGGAGTGTTTTGTTTCAGTGGAGGGCTGGGCAGGAAACAAGAATCAGCATCCTTTTTGTTCTTTCCTATTTGGGTAATCTCCTTCAAACAGTTTAGTACGATAGTTAAGAAATGTGAGCTTCCAGAGTTTAAATTCTGGTTCTGCATCTGCCTAACTCTGTGATCTTGAGCAAATTAAACCCTATAAACCTCTATTAACTCACTCCTTAAGTGGGAAAAGAATAGTAACCTCCTAAGTTTGCTTCAAGGATCATGTAATAGGTGCAAAGCCTCTACAGCTGTGCCTGGCACGCAATAGGGAGGCAATGAATATTAGCTACTACTAGTTATTCTAATGAAGGAGCATGTGTTCCATCAGCTTCATTTCTAGCTAGGCTACATTGCAGAGAACACTAAGTAAGGTTAGCTCATAGGCCTTGATTCAAAACATCCCTTTGGTGTGGAACTACCCATAGCCACCCTAAGTGTAAATCAAAAACTGAATCTCAGAGGTTACGTTCCAGTGCAAGGAAAAGCCACTCACGAGAGAGAAGACACAGGGTTTGGACAAATGCCAAGAGCGCTGTTTCTCAGCTGCTTCCAAGCCATCTTTCCCAGCCTCTTACGAGAGTCCAAAGTGCCTTCTAACTTCACAGTGTAGTTTTGTCCATTAGCACGGAGACAAATCAATGCTCTTCCCCTAACTAACCAAGAGCACGAATAGAGAAGTGACTTACTTTCCCTTAGACACCAACATTCTTCTCTTTTTGTCTATTTCTCTTATTAAGCCAGTGAAATTAATCAGAGCCACAGTCTACGCCAAGCGATGCTGTCCTCCTCAGGAAGGGAGGACGGGAGAGAACACTCTCCTTCATGGAGCCACTTCCTCCATACCTTCTCTTACCCTCTCTTTCTCCATATGTTCTTGGTGTCAAAGAGATGGCCATTTCATCCCCTCAGGGCTTTTATGAATGCCTCTCTGTTGTGGCCTCAAGAAGCAGCCAAAACAGGCCAGGACATTCATTACATTAGCCCCAATGCCACAGTCAGCCCCACTTCTCTTTCTCATCTTGGATCCCGCTCAGGTATGCTATCCAACCAGGCAAGGTGAACAATGAGCACCAGATGAAAATATGGCCCAAATAGTATGCCAGCCCTATAAAACTCATGAAATTTACTAGGCCACCTTATAAAGGTTAACAGTACAAACTTTCTCCCATTATCAATTCAATCTGTTGCTCCCGCAGAGAAATTTCAGTCCAAAATGCTGCCCTACCCTATTTCCTTTTACTGACTCAGTTACAGACAGAAGAGGTGGTATTTGGGCCTTCGGGTGGAATCTGGGATTCTTCGTCAGCAGCTGCACCCTGGGCCGTCTGCCAATATAATCGGAGTAGAGCCTTAGCACCTCCAAAGTTTGATTATTTCAACCCTCAGACTCTCATTTCCTTCTTTTCTAAAATACCTAAGGGTCAACGGAACACATGAGAATATCACAGCACCAGCCTTAATCCCACAGAATTCAGAAGCACAAACAAATTCCCATTAAGAATCTAAACATCAGTTTCCATCTGAGGGCAGTTCCCAAGCAGAGGATTGCATTTCCCAGAGCCCAACATGTTACACTCCAGATGCTTGTTGCTAGTGCCAACTACAGACCATTGTAAAGATTTGGTGTTATCCAGGTCTGCAAAGGAACAAAAGCAGAAAAAGACCTCCGTCTTCCTTTTGATTTCAGGATGCCAGTGAATTCATACCAAAGGTTAGAATTCAGGTCTTGGGAAGTCAAGTTCACAGGGAAAGAGAAATCCTGTAGCGAGACATAAATTGTGCCACTGTGTGCTCATTGCCATGTTTTGCCTGCACAACTGATCGTATATACACAAATGGCAACTTAAAAAGATGAAGGATGTTCTACTGCACTCCTCGCACTCTGCTGTTGCCAAGAGTAATCAGCAGTGAAAAGATAAAGCCATCAGTATTTGAATTTAAATGTTAAAATAATAATAAATCTTATGGTCTCCCTAAGGTTAGTTTATAATAAAAATAACTTCTTGATCCTGGAAAACTTATCTGGTTTCTTTCTTCCTTTCATTCTCTACTTGATGACTGAAGTTACTATTTCCATGGTGGTCTCCAAACCACACTTGGTTTCTATGTAGATTGGCATGTCACCTCCAACAATTTCACCAGCTGCCTTTTCCTCTCCAGGGGATATGATTAAAATATTAATCCAGTGTCTGGAATAATCTAGCAAGAAAGTTATATAAATCAATCTCCACACAGCATTTTAGTTGCTCTGAAAGAGGTAACGGGTGCTCCCTTTTATTTGTTATCCCTCTGCAAGAAAAGTTAGGTTCTAGCAAAGCAGATATAAATATTTTTACCTCCCTGACCCTCAACCACTTCCTGATTTCTCAAACCTGATAATGGGAAATCGCAAGCCTGAGTCCAAAATGCAGGTTTCCAAATGAGAAGAGATGAGCTGGAGGAAGACACTGGGGATCATCTACGTCATGCTCCCTTGGCTGCCCCACTGTCTAGCAATGAGGCCTTAGCAAAAGTGCCTGTAGACCGGGGGTCTGTTCGGTCCAGGAAGGCTGGATGGTGTTCTCTCGGGAGTGAGAAGTCACCCGTTCATCCTGCTTACTGGAAACCATCCAGAACTGCAAATCCATCACTCGGCAAGCATTTACTGAAACCGCCTCTGGGCCTAGCATTGGGCTAAATCCTTGCTTTGGAAGAGCTTGCAATCTAATTACTATAATTAGAGACCAATTGCGATTAAACCATGTGACACTAGGTAGGAGTTTTGAAGAAAACGATCATTGTGGGCTGGAGTCATTGGAAAAGATTTCCTGGAGAACGCAGGACTTTGAAGGGAAGAATAAAATCATGCTAGAGGCTTATGAGGTTGAGAAAATGTGCTTAGGATAAAAGACCACCGTGTGCTGTTGCGGGCTTACCTGAGGAGCAGGCGGCCTGCTGCGCTCCCCTTGGCGTCCTGCCAGTATAGCGTCTCACTGACAAGACGGCATTTCTCCCAGGTCGAGAAGAAATGTAATCTTTCCTGAAAGTGTTTAGCATTTGAATCCAGACGGTGACATTGCCCTTATAAAAATCAAGCTGACATCCTTAACTTCTTTAGCCCTCCAATAGAGAAATGTCATTGAAAGAAATGACTTTCTAATCCGTGCCAGTGCAGGCGGGATTAAAAGCTGGAAGCACTTTCATGTGAAGTCAGGATCGCTGGTGGAGTGACAGGGCTTCTTCCAAAGGGCATGAACAGCCGAGAAAGATCACTGGTAATACCTCCCAGGATTAGGATTACAACAGGCAAGCAGTAGAATTCTGTCCCGTTAATTTAGAAAAGGCCTACTGTAGGTATCAGTCTGAGTAGTTAATAAAAATGGTAATACTTTGTTTTATTATTTTCCCTTAATTATTAACTTGGCATGCACCTGCATATTTTAATTGAACTCTGAGCATTACAGGACCAACGCGTCTCTGGAGGAATGATCCGGTTTACCCAGCTCTCCCCACCATCAACAACAGAACAGGTGGGCGGGGGTGCAAGCATTTTTCAACATGGCAAACCTGACTTTCTAAAGGAAAAACTGCCAAGGCCCCATTTTTGCCCTCATGTTTAGCTAAATTGCTGACTGGGTCCACTAGCGTAGTGGGGTAATTGTGAAAGCTCAACTGTAATTATTATGTAAAACGGAGATGTACCTTTATTTCGGTTTCTCCTTTTTGGGAAGTTGTTTTTTTCTCTAATGGAGGAAGAACAATCTTCTCTCATTCCATGTATCATTTGCAGATCAGGTTTTCAAAGCGGACAGAGGTCTTGCTGAAACCTATGTTTCTGAATTGTTTGTCCACACTTCAGCCTAAGGAACCCACAGCAGAGTGGGCTGTGGTAGAAAGGAGTGCAGGGCTTTCTGAGGGCACTGGAAGGCCAGGGAAAGGCAGTGCCATGTTCCCTGGGCTGTGAGGAACCCAGTCCACTGTGCGCCACATACAGACCCTGGCGGAAGCCTGGACTCCACCACTCACTCCCCTAGTCCTCAGTTGTGCATGATCCCGTCAGAAGGTCACAGTTCTGCAGATAGGCTGCAGGCTCAGAGAAGCTGCTTCTCAGCCACCACCATCCGGGAATTGTGTTTGTTTCGCTGACCCCAAGCCTAGGACGCTTCCAGAGCAGCAACTCCAGCGCTTTCCAGCACACATACATGATGAGTGGTGTGCCTGTGTGGACACACACCCGTGGGCGTTCCCAGGATCCTGCACAATCCCCTGGATGCTGGCTCTAACGGCACCCCTTGTCCGAAACAGGAAAGCATGGCAGAATATTGGACGAGAGAGAGTCCTAGGGGAAGGCTCGAATCTGCTCTAAGGTATGCTTTGAATAAAAATTAATTAATTAATAGATGTCAGCCTATTATTAAGAACAAAATGAAACATTTTCACAGAGTTGCGACATCATGTTGACAACGGCTGCCTTTGACACCAAGCTGCCTGGGATACCCAGCATCAGTGCCACACGAGTCAGGTGCAACTGGTCGGTCCCCAGGGAGGGCTACCCTGACTGGTGGCCACCAAGTAGGCCAGCTGCCGTCACGCTGCCCTCTCTCTCGACAGAGAAGGGACCGACACCTATGACTGTGTGGACTGATAAGAGAGCTCCCACTCTGGGGACAGCCTGTCTGAATTCGAATCCTGACTTCACGTTTTCTCCTCTTCCCTAGATGGTTCACAAATACTTCAGTTCTCCTCCTCCTGAGGTAGATGGTAGATTACATCTCCTGCCACCTTGACGTTAGGCATGGCTACGTGACTTACGTGAACAGAAATGACCTGTCACTTCTGGGCAAAATCCAGTAAGCACTCCTTACTCAAGGGGGGTCCCAGCTCCCGTATAGGACTCCCCTGGAGGCTTTCTAGAAATGCCCAAGGGCAGGCCCATCCCAGACCTCTGAAATCACAATGTGCATTTAATGAGCCCCTTGAGCAATTCATCTGCACATTCAAGCAGGTGAAGCCCTGATCTAAGACACTGAGCCTTATTCACCATCTTCTCTCGTCCCTGCCACAGTGCCTGATGGCGTTCCAGATGGTGGAGTTTAACCTAAACCCCTGGCCTGACCTGAGATGGACAAGAAGTGAAGCATGAAGGAATTAAAACTTTGTTCTAAGGCACGAAAACCTGAGGGCTATTACCTTGGCATAGCCCAGCTGATTCGGCTGACACCGTCACTTAGTACGCTGCGACCCTGCGACTTCATCTCTCTGGGCCTCAGTTTCCCTGATGTAAAGGGGAGATGGTAACAGTACGAGGATTAACAAGGTAACATATGAATAGAACCTGGCAATTCCGACGTGAATATTAGCTTCTAATATTGACAAGCTCCGTCCCCCCACAGCTCAAATCTTGCCGAGTGATGTGTAATTCTAGTCTTCTTACCACAGTGACTGTTATGTCAGAACATTTGTCCCTGGCAAGTCCCCACCCCACCCCAAAACACACATACTCCAGGAACAAGTGGGAAATCGCACATCAGAAAGAAATGAAAAATTACCCCTTCTTGGAAAAGAAGTGGATCTTATTATAAGTCGGCCCAAGCATCCCTTCCCTATGTCTTCACATGATGGTCACCTTCCTCTCTAGCACCTATTGCTACACTGTCCCTCACCCTCCCACCTACCTTCCAAACCCCACCAGCCCATCCGGGCACAGCAGGTGTCTTCCTTCATAAGTCTCCTTCGAATCCTGCTTTACTATGCAACTTAGAACTTACTTGTTTTTTTGTTTTTTGCTTTGTTTTTGCAACTTAAAATTTAGACATAAATGTAAGGCTTTGTCCTGAACTCAATGTTGGGTAAAAAAAACCAAAATTCCTAATAAGTGCTTATTTTTTTGTCTTTCTTCAAACTCAGTGTATGTAATTCTAGCACCAAAGGATTATCAAACCTGTTACAGGGAGAACCGGCGGAGGCACAGTGATGGGGATGGGATGGAGACAGTTTCTGTTTGAGTCCTGGTTTTTAAAAGGGTCCAACAGATTTCTGCCATTAGAGTAACTTCTCACAGATGATAAATAGTTGATAATATATTTTATGTGAAAATCATAAATATTTTTATTCTTACTGAAATAAATTGATAAATGATCTTTTCTCCTTGCCTCTTAAAGTGTATGTAAGGAAACAAAATATTCTAAGCCAGAATAAATATTTTAGGAGCTTGGATTTCTCTTTTGTATTTATAAACTGACTTCAAAAAAAAAAAAAAAATCACGGTACTAAAGCAATTTACCACCGCTGCCCAATGAGCCACACTCTTCAGTTCCAACGTCCTAGAACTTCAACAAGCACCTTAGAGATCGAACCTCAACATTTCATATTCTCTAGACCAAGCAGGAACAAACATTGTCCTGAAGAGCCAGACATGAAATATTTTGGGCTTTGGGAGCCACTGGTCTCTGTCACCACCACTTGACCCACTATAGAAGCACAGGGGCAGCTCCAGACCACACGAAAATGGGCATGCTATGCTTCAATAAAGCAATTTGTGGACACTGAAATTTGAATTTCATACAATGTTCACAGGTCACTAAAGTCTTTTGATTTTTTTTCAACCACTTCAAAACATAAAACCATTTTTAACTAGTTAGTGGTATTAAAAGAGGCAGCAGGCTGGGTTTGGCCCGCGGGCCAGATTTTGCTGACTCCTGTTCTAGACTCATAAGTTCATGCTTCTTCAGCCAGACGACAAACTCTCCCTAACACGTGGTGTTTAGCTCAATATTCACTTAAAAATCAGGTGTGAAATAATCCCATGAGCCTCTTTTTTATTAGCTCAACTTGAAAAAAACAGAAGATCCTAAAGATGTCAAACTTTCACCAGAACTTATGCCAGGCTTACCCATAAAAATAACGTCACCCATCACCCTTTTCTTCACCACACACAATTAACAATTTACGAAGTAAGAAAATAGTTGGCAGTTGTCTTCATAGATGAAGTCAGTGTAGTCTCATTCCTTTGCCAAAAGGCAGAGAAACCAGTTCTTGATGCCTCTTCTCCCCAAGGCTACTCAAGGCCAGTTGATGCAGAAAGACTGTGAAGGACAAGCTTTGGCTTCAACGTGGATTTTTAACCAGGAACTTTACTACTTTAAAAAAATTTTTAATGATTTTTTTTTAAGAGATTTGGTTTTTGCTATTTTTACTGAGACTCATTTTAAAAGCAGCAGTGCTTAAAACATTTTAGGTCTAGATGTCTCTATGGAAACCCAAGAGAACTCCGCTTTTATGGCCAATGACTACCTACCTAGATTATACGTCCTATTGGATCACTATGGGCCATCTGTGATACCAGAAACATCTCAGACCTATTTTTCCAAAACTCTCTCTTATCAGATATAATTAAATTGATGTAAGTATTAGTTTTGCTGAGGAGATCAGGAGAGAAAGAACTTATTTGAGGCTTCCTTTTCATTTTTATTAAGACATCCCTGTTTAAAATATTCTTATTACAAAAAAGAATTTTGTAAATTTTGGCAGACATAATAAAAGAGGAAGAATACAATCAAATAACCTAACAGTTGCGCTAAAATTTATTATCACTGATTTTTTTCCTCCTCCTTTCCACTAATGTCAAATACATTTTCCTTTAAAAATTTAAGTTTCTCTCCCCAGATTGCTTATTTATTGCAAAGGAGAAAAAAAAGAAAACCAAGAATTATATAGTCAGGTGATCCAAATTAAATGGGTGACCAAAATTAACATCACCAGTGAGGAATTGATGGCCTTTGGGTGCCTTCAGATTTGATATTCTGAGAATATAACATCACCTAAAATGCATAATCTGAATCCGATCATTATTAACACCATTATTAAAAAAAGTGAAAAGTTGGGCACCTGGGGGTCTCGGACAGTTAAGCATGGGACTCTTGATTTCAGCTCAGGTCATGATATCAGGGTCCTGGGATCGAGCCCCATGTCCAGCTCTGTGCTCAGTCGGGAGTCTGTTGAGGATTCCCTTCCCCTCTCTCTCTGCCCCTCCCCATGCTTGTGTGCACATATTCACGTGCACTCTCTCTCTCTCAAATAAATAAATCTTTTAAAAATTTTTTAAAAAAGAGAAAAGTTGAGTGGGGTCAGAATGATTCAAAAAATGTCAACGTCATAAAAGGCAAAGAGAAGCTCTGGAAATGTTCTAGATTAAAGTAAGCTAAAGAGGGGCACCTGGGTGGCTCAGCTGGTTAAGTCTCTGCCTTTGGCTCAGGTCATGATCCCAGAGTCCTGGGATGGAGTCCTGGGATTGAGCCCTGGGTGGGGCTCCCTGCTCAGCAGGGAGTCTGTTTCTCCCTTTCCCTCTGGCTCTCCCCCTGCTTTGCTCTCTCTCTCAAATAAATAAAATCTTTCAAAAAAGAAAATAAAATAAGCTAAAGATGCATGACAACTAAATAAGATATCTGTCCTTAGAATATTCCAATATTGTAGAGCGGGTGGGGAAAATTCTCTAAAGGACATTATGGGTGACAATATTAGAATACAAACAGTATATTAGATAAAAGTATTTTAAAAAAGATAAAAGTATTGTACTAATGTTACATATATTGAAGCCAATAACTGTACTGTGATTATATAAGAGAATATCCCATGCTTAGGAAATACAGAAACATTTCAGGGCAAAGGGCCATGATGTGTGAGGTGCGTAACTTTCTACCAAATGGTTCAGAAGAACCATTATATAAATTCATACATACATACAGATAGATAGGCAGAGAGAGAATAAACAGAGCAAATGATAAAGCTAAAGGTGTAAATTGTTAACAAATTAAACTTGTAAGTTTGAAATTATTTGCAAATAGAAAGTTTACAGAAAAATTAACAGTTCTTGCCAGGGCGCCTGAGTGGCTCAGTCGTTAAGCGTCTGCCTTTGGTTCAGGTCATGATCCCAGGGTCCCGGGATCGAGCCCTGCGTTGGGCTCTAGGCTCAGGGAAAAGTCTGCTTCCCCCTCTGCCCCTCCCCCTGCTTGTGCGTGCTCTCTCTCTCTCTCTCAAATAAATAAATAAAATCTTTAAAAGAAAAGAAAAATTAACAGTTCTTTCCTACATTGGCGTTCTTGGCTATCTATTTTCCCTCCATAATATTCCAAATGCAACACAGGAAGAGATGCTTGTGCCAAGTAACAAGAAAGTGAAAAGATATTTTAACACAATCTTTTATCAGTGATTGAAGCCTGCCAAAGCATTACACACCACCCATTCTCAGCCGAGTCCTCGGCAAAGACCAGCAAACAATGGATACTCTAGCAACTTACATGCAATCATTTCCTACTAATTCCCCCAAACGGGGCCGTGATTCTAAAACCTTTTCACATCCCACAACTTCCAGAATCATCCCATGCACAAAACAAGTCTCTCAGCTGTCTCTTTGGCAGGCACTATCAGTGTCAATCAACTGGATTCAATCTGAACTGGAGCATCCTAATATTTTAAGCCATGTCTGGGTAGCTAGAGAACGTGGACTCAGGAGGCAGGATTAGCTCATCATACCTCCACGGCTCCCCACCGCTTTGAGACTGCCATCAGAATCCTGTAGCCTCCGTGCCTATGCCCTCACGATGCTCCTATATCGGCACTAGAGGAGCTGACCTCCAATCTGCCATATGCCGTCTGACCTGATTTTTTTCCCCAAAAGCAGAAGAGGAAACTCTGCCTAAGACCAAAAATACAGGAGAGACTTTTCTATAAGTCAGTCACTGGAGACAGAATCAAAAAGGTCGTAACCAAAATTAAAGTTTTCAGCCATGCTTAGGAATTAGGAAGTACCCATTCTCCAAAACACAGAAGAGATAGAACATATGTGTATCGGCAAGTCTTTTCTCTCCTTCCTGGTTTCGTTTGATTGCTTTCTTGACACTTTTCGTATTGACAACCTATAAGCTAAAATACCCTAAAATACTACTGTTTGCTTTGATTTTACCCTAGCTATTCCCCCTTTTTACTCGTTTTTCTCCAAACTTCAATCAGTAATCTTATTTAACAAATGTTTACCAAGAACCTACTTGACCTAGATGCATTAGCCAGACTCACTGGTCCTTCCTGGCAGCGGAGGAAAGAATCCAGGTCTTCCGTCTACAAATAATGCCGGAGAAAACGATGATAGGAAGACAGTGAGTGCACTGAGGTCAACTTGCAGAGAAGCGTAAGGAGCCAGAAAGGAGTTATGACCAACTGCAAAAAGGAATAAACTAGTCAAAACGCCAAAATCTAATGAAGAGGTAATTTTTTAAAGTAGGTAAAACTGAAAAGAAGTTACATGTAACATTATTACAGATTTAAAAGTATGCATATTCTTCTCCATAAAATTTCTCAAATGCAGTTAAGAACACACACGTACAAAACCAAGCAATCGTTAAGTCCTCTGAAGCATGTAACTGTGATTAGCTGCTACTCTCAGCAATATAAAAATACTTTCACCACAATTACATTCCAGCCTGTAATGTAATTCAAAACAAACAAGTCAGACATCGCTCAAATGGCAGAAACAACAAATACAGATGCTTTGCATCAAGGAAATGAATCCACTGAAGAAATGCAACAGGGGCCCGGAGCTGGGCTTCTGGTGGAACGGCGAGGCCCCCTTCTGGGCAGATGCAGCGAACCCCAGTGTGGCTCTGCAAGGCTGTTCTCTCACGTACTGCTGCAGTCAGAAAGCTGAGTATCTGGGACTTCCTGCTGCAGAGACCCTTTCCAAGGTTGCGTGCACATTTTTAAATTTTAGATTTTAATTCTAAATCTGGACTTTTATAAAAATAAATGAAACTTGATTTCAGATTAAATGAACCATTGTATTTAATTGTGCAACACTGGCAGTCCCAACCCCAAATGCCACATCCATCGCCTTTACCCTGTTCTTTTTCTTTTTGCCATAATTCTTAACATCTTCTAAAATACTATATAATCTATAAGGTGTATTATCTGTCTCCCCCTGCTAGAATAGCAGCACCATGTTTTGTTCACGGATTCGATGAACAAATGGAGCCTGGCATAGTATAGCTGCTCAATAAGAAGGAATTGTCTCATTTATGCTTCTTTTATCTTTAAGAAAATATTCATCTTCATCTTCAAAGAAGGCATAAGTGTGGTTTTATTATAGCGATATGCTATGATTTAAAAACAATGCTCAAGTACTTGTTTTAAAAGTATGCATTTTCTCTGCTTTATAAAAGCAAAAAAAAAAAAAAAAAAAAAACCAAACAAACAAAAACCTGTTCTGAGGAGCACGCATTCATAGTCTAGGTGTTCATAACTCCTATACCAATTCCAAGGAAGTCACAGGCCCTCGACCCCTGGGAGAATAGAGTGGCTACAAAGAATAAAGGATCCGATTCTGAAAAGCCAGGCCTAAAGCAGGTGTCCACGGTGTGGCGCACTCCAGTCTGGCCACACGCCAGCTAACTGGGTCTGGATGCACATTCGCTGAAACAGCACTTTCCTGGCCTAGGCACAATGATTTTGGCAAGAAGGTTACGTGCTGCTTACTAATTTCTAAAACCTCAATCTTCTTTTTTTCCCCCTCTTCTTATGGAACTTCTTACGGTTAAGCTTATGGAAAAGCTAATCATTGTTTATAATTGGGAGACTTTTAAAAAGTGCTAATTTGTTCCCTCAACAGAGCAAATAGTAAGAGATGATTTCCCCAGGAGTTAAGGACATATGTAAACATGATTCAATGATGTCAACAGCTTTCAGTCCAAAAATGTCATCGAGGGGCATCAGCCTTCCATCAGAACAAGTTCAAGGTTTCTGATACTCCTTTTTCCGAACTTTTGATTTGGGTGCTGTGAAAAGAATAGAAAAGAGAAAATGAAAGAGGTAGGCCCTTGTCGAGTCTCTTCACGCTGATTTGTCTTAAGTGAGGTTACATTATGTACAGCAGGGGAAAACTGACCATTTGGATTTTCCTGTTTGTAGAAGGTCTTTAACATTTCCACTGCTTCCTCGGCCCGATATCCAGGAATGCACTGATGAAATGAGAAAACTGAGAATGAATATCAGCCTATGAAAATGTGGCCTATATCCCATAAACACAGCAATGTATACATAATTACATAAACTTAATTCAGATAACGTTAATACATTTTGGGGATAGCAGTAATGCGGGTAAGGAAATACATTACCAAAAGAATAGACGTATGGACTCACCATCACTCCAATCAACTATTATTTCTCAAGTACTATTGAAGTTACTAGCTATGTGATCTTCAGTACGATAAACTCTCTGCCTCAGCTTCCTCATGTGTAAAAGGTAGGTATAATTATAGCACTTACCTCAGAAGGATTTCATGAAGATTAAATAATTGCAAAAATAACACCTATTACATACCCGGCACATCGTAAGTGTTTGTTAAGCATGAGCTATTTTTATCTACTGTTATTCACTAGGGGCCCATCTTGGGGTCATGAGGTTGGGCCCCATGTGGGGCTCCGTGCTTAGCGAGGAGTCGGCTTGAGATTCTCTCTCCCTCCGCCCCTCCCACTTGTGCTCTCTCTCTCTCTCAAGTAAATAAATAAATCTTAAAAAAAAAGTGTTCAGTTTGATCTATCTTTGGTATCTAACTAGAGAGAAGAGATCGATACGTGAAAGAATAAGAAACTATGATAAGGGTAAGGAATGGAATTACATAAAATATCAAATGAAGATGAAATTTGAACTTGCCTTGAAGATAGCAAATATTTGAGGTGTCTAGTGGCTCAGTAGGTTAAGTGTCCAATTCTTGATTTAGGCACAGGTCATGATCTCAGGGTCATGAGATCGAGCCCTGAGACAGGCTCCCACTGGACATTGAGTCTGCTTAAGAGTCTCTCTCTCTCTCTCTCTAACCCTCTGCTCCACCCCCAACTCGCATGCAAGCGCACATGCGCTCTCTAGAATAAATAAATTAAAATTAAAAATTAAGAAAAAAGCAAATATTTAAAGATACTGAGCAAAGCATTTCAGGGAAAGAGTAAGAATAAGCTTGGGCTATGTGAGGAAACCAACTAATGGGGGGTTGGGGGGCCTATAGAGAAAGAATTAGATAAAATGAGGTCAAAATATACAGGGCTTTGAAGGCGTGTCATAGGAATTTGGACTTGATACACAGCATCCTTCTAAGGTGCATGAAATGATAAAATGGACAGTGATTCCAAGGAGGAACATCCGGAAGCAGCCACAGGAGGGGAAGCAGGTAATGAGCACCAGCACAAGGGCCTGGTCAGTGTGGTCTACTGCTCAGAAAGAACCTCCCTTTCTCTTGTGCCTTCAGTCAGCTCTTACCTGGGCCTATAAAGCCTGCATAAATCTTCCCCATTAAAAGAAATAACCTTTCAGAGTTCGATGTTTTTAGATGGCACATGTACGTGAGATGATGCAGTATTTGTCTATCTATGACTTATTTCACTTGGCATAGTGCCCTCAAGGTCCATCTACATTGTCCCAAATGGCAGAATTTCCTTCTTTTTATGGCTGAATATTCTATTGCATATATATAATGAAATATATATATATAACATTTTCTTTTCTTCTTTTAAATTTTATTTTATTATGTTAATCACCACACATTACATCATTAGTTTTTGATGTAGTCTTCCATGATTTATTGTTTACGTATAACACCCAGTGCTCCATTCAATATGTGCCCTCCTTAATACCCATCACAAGGCTAACCCATCCCCCCACCCCCCTCCCCTCTAGAACCCTCAGTTTGTTAGAAGCAGAGAGTAGAATGGTAGTTGGCAGGGGTGGAGGGGTGGGGGGTTGGGAGGAATGAATAGACCGCTGATCCAAGGGTACAAACTTTCAGTTATAAGGTCAGTTCTGAGGATCTAAGGTACAGCAAGGTGACTGTAGTTAACAATACTATATTGTGTACTTGAAAACTGTTAAGAGAGTAGAGTTTAAATGTTCTCACCATAACAACAAAATGGTAATTATGTGAGGTGAATGGTGTGTCAACTAACTTTATTGTGGTAAACAGTTCATAATCTAAACATCTATCAAATCATCACATTGTATACCTTAAACTTACACAATTTTATATGTCAATTATATCTCAGTAAAGCTGGGGGGTTAAAAAAATCCCAATAACCTTCCTTCCACCCTGCCCCTCAGGCAAGATGCTACTCTGCTGGTCCCTGAGAACATTCCAGACTCCTGGCTGTTGCTTGTGTGACTCTCATTTCCTCCTCAATCTCATCCTCCTGGCTTGTGCTTCAGATATCCCAAGGGCCCCTACTGACCAAAACACTGGTTCCCTTTCCAGCCTCCTCAATTCTCTGCAGTTGTGGAGACCACTGACCATTCTCGATTCTTCTTAGCCCTCTCTCCTCCCTTGGCTTCTCAGTTCTTACAACCTTCTCACATCACTCTAACCATGGTGGGTCAGTCCCCTTCTCCTCATGCCACATTAAGTGTTCATGTTCCTCAGAGCACCCGCCTCTCCTCATGCTCTCATGAACATTAACTAGCATAAGACACTCTCCTCTCCTATGAAGTTAGACCAGAGGTCCCCCACCTTGGCTGCTCAGTGGAATCACCTGGGAACTCTGTGGGATTATGACTGAAGGCCTCTAAGTCAGAATCCCACCCAGGTGGAAGATAAGATAGTGACATGGATCCTCGGTTGCCCTCCGATAGCCGGTCCCCCTGCCGTCCCAGCCCAAGGCTGCCTACACGACCCCCCCCACCCCCACAGTCCCGTTCATACAGGGTCTAGCGTGGTGAGCCCCTCCTCCTGGGAAACAGGGCAAAGCCATAAAAGGGGCCTGTCCCCTCGCCCATCACCAGTGAACGTTCATGGAAAACCTGCTTCTGGGTAAAGGGTTTCCCATGTAGCAAAGCAGCTCCCTCCCTGAGATCTATTGAAAGTCAGCCCAGGACACAAGGGTTTGTGAAAAACAAAACTAAAAAAGAAAAAACAAATACTAATATTCTCCTCTACCTTTCACCTTCTTATCCACTTGGTCTGGGGTGGGGACCTCCCATAGCCACATGTAAGAGCTCTGTAATATGCAGTCCGGGATGAGACCCACTGAGTTATAGATGGGGAAAGAAACTGCATCACTCTATGATACCAATACTTTCAATTATCCATTATAGCTACAAATCTGTGGCTTTAATAAAAAGCACACATTCTTATTAAACTTTTAAAAACAGACCAGGTATGTATTATAAGGTAATCACCATCTTCTTTGAAAAGAATAATTCTGTAGGTATCCTCTATGAGCTTAATGCTGCTTATAATACAGCATTAAATAATTCTATGCTTCTGCAATATAAAAACAGCATCCCACCTCCCACAGACTCTCCCACCCAACCCAACCCAATAAAGGAAGAAAACACAGGGTCCAGAGACCTAAGGTATCAATGTTTTCTTTAGAATCTCAAACACTTTAAAAAAACAAAACAAAAACAAAAAAAACATAATTTGGCATCCAACCTGGAGATATGGCTTCAAACAATGGTCATTCATTTCCCTGGAGACAATTTGGCCAGGTACACACACTACAAACAAGCTTATTCTTCAGTTCACCCTGTGCAGAAATATGTAGGAGGGGACTGTGTATGCACCCAATGTCACTCATGTTGAAGAGAAATTTTCTACCCATGTCTGACATCCAAGGGCACATCTTTGTTCTGCCCAGAAGCTTTGAGAAATTCTTTAGAAATTCTTTAGCTCTTTCTCATAAACAAAGTACAGAGTCAGCAATTTGCTTGCAAAGAGATATGTAAGCAAAATTTGAGCAACCGATGTAAGTGACTGGAAAAATCAAATCACTTTGCACATTTTTTTTTAATGGTCAAGCTGACTGTACTGTTTACTCTCCATCGTTTTATTACAATTTATTTTCTCATGTGATGTTAAAAGTCATCTATTCTCAAATGTACAGAAGTTGTTAGGAAAGCTAATGTTCGGCTGAGAAAACTCAAAATAGAATGTTTTCCAAAACTTGTTCTCAGTGGAATTCAGCCAAATTTAGCCCTTCATAGGTACTCAGTATTCTCCTAAGAATATCTGAGGTCTTTGAAGTTAACCGCCCACCATGTCCAGCATTTATTAAATACTTTTCTTTTTAAAGCATAATATTTCAGGATTAACCTTAGAAAAAACAATCAAACCAGTTTGTGAAAAATGCTATGTGTCTACAGGCCAAACTCTGAAATATCAATTCCTAATGCTCATAACCTTAAACATAAAAACTTGGGGACAGGTGGTAGGATTTTTTTTTTAAAGATTTTATTTTATTTTTTTGACAGAGAGAGAGAGAGAGTGAGAGAGGGAACACAAGCAGGGGGAGTGGGAGAGGGAGAAGCAGGCTTCCCGCTGAGCAAGGAGCCAGACGTGGGGCTTGATCCCAGGACTCTGGGATCATGACCTCAGCTGAAGGCAGACGCTTAATGACTGAGCCACCCAGGCGTCCCGGGAAAGTAGGATTTTTAAGAGAAGATGAAAGTAATGTGGATTCTTGAGTCTGGGGGAAATTTCAATATTGAAAAGGCAGGGGGAAAAATAATGAAAATACAGGTATTAATTGCTAGACACCAAAAATAGTACATAGAACAGGGATGCCTAGGTGGCTCAGTCAGTTAAGCATCTGGCTCTTGGTTTCGGCTCAGGTCATGATCTCAGCGTCCTGAGATCAAGCCCCACATTGAGCTCTACGCTCAGTGTGGAGTCTGCTTGTCCCTCTCCCTCTGCTCCTCCCCCCATGCTCTCTGTCTCTCTCATAAATAAAAATAAAATCTTAAAAAAAAGTAAAAAAAAAAAATAGTACATAGCAATAAAGCAAAACAATTGGCTTTGTGCGAAAATATTGTGTATGCACCATAAACAGCATCTACAGTGCAGCAGGGAGCTGGGGACACTCACTGAGTGAGAATGACAACAGTGACAGCGTCTCCAACATACCTGAGTGCATCAGTGAAGACTGTCGGGAGATCCCTGGGAAGGCCAGGGACTCTCCTTCTGGAGAGATTCTGCTCATTAAGAGAGCCAAGCACTCGCCTGGAAATGATACCTGTCTTCTACTGAGGCATAAATGAACTTGACAGGAGGTCCCAGAGTTGGCCTGGTCCCAGCATGGCTTTTTGGTATACTGACCACACGTGAACTATTCCCAAGCCCACGAAGAGAGCAAAGTAATTAGCAAGAAAAAGCACAAACGGGTCACATTACCTGAAATGGTCTCCCAGTATTCGGTAAATCAGCAGAAGCGATATTTAGAACGGAGCCACAGCCGCCAAACCGTTCATTCTGACAGCCATACACAACCAGTGGGATTTATGAGAAAGAATTAAGGTCCTGAAGAGAGTGTGCAGCTCAAGTGCGTACAGTGACAAAACCAGGCCATCCTGGACAGACAAGCTCAGGCTACTTTTAAAAACAGTTAAGCTTAGGCTTAGTCTTAAAAATCACACAATCCAGTCACACAAAAGAAGAGGTTTAAAGGATTTAGAGATGAATATCTCACAATTGCAAATAATGAAAACCGAATACACAGTTGCTAAATGTTTATAGTTTGGTGCTCTCTCTTGTCTTTCCTAACTCACTTTCTTTGAGTCCTTAGAGAATTGGAGCTAGAAAGGAAGTAGGAATTTAATCCAGGGATTTTCACCTTTTAAAAACAGGATTGTCCCCTAATCTTTTGCCAAATAAAATATAACCCATGCCCCAATATAAAACAAACTAAAGCTGAGCCACCCTCTAAGGCAGGAAGGGGATAGAGTTCTAAGTTAACCAGAACTCCCCCCTTTACAAAGTAGAGACTATACATGTTATACTCAAAACCCTCTGTTATTTTTAAAGTGATAAAATTTTTCACACATAGCAAAATAAGTACATAAAAAATGTGCAAGTATGAAATTGAGTTTTTGAACAAGCGAGTAATTTTTTAAAGATCTTAGAGACAAACTTGCTAACACTCTGTATTTGTGTCGCTTACTCTATGAAAGACACAATTCAAAGAGCTGTAACTTTCTCAATTTCCCATTTATTTACAATTATAACATCATCAGTGACTTGTTTTTTACCTTATATTTACTTTGGACTTAAAATTTTTCATACATTGTAATAGGTATTCATGGCAAAAATAAACAAAAACGTAAAGAGAAAGAAAAATTTTAAATCACCTATAATCTATTATTCAAAGGTGCATATTCTCCAGACCTTTTCTCTGTACAGTTTTATAATCTACTTTAATTTGTGACTTATCCTTACATAAGTTTGTTAGCTCGTAGTTTTTCTTTCTCTAGTTTTATTTGGTTAATAGTTTTACATCTATTGATATAAAATGAAGAAATCATATGATTAAAAATCCTTCCTAAAAATTTTTTGGCCAAGGGGTACAATATTTTATAACTTGTTTCATAAATCTGTTTTCACATATTAGAAAGCAGGTTATGTGTCTGGCCATTTTCAAGGTTATAGGAAGGGCACACAACATTAACTCACGAAGTCAAAGGATACTCATCAGGCGGAGAGCAGCTGCACACATAATACAGGGCTCCACTGTGACATACAGCACAGTGTGTTCAAATACTTCAGAAGGACTCTTGCCACTTCGATGACACCAATCTAGGGCCTGATCGATGGCCACCATTTCTGCATGTCGAGTAGCCTGAAAGGAGAGAGGTGCTTGCATCAACATGTAATTGTATTGTGCAAACACTCGAAAATAAATACCAAAAAAATGGGCCTAATGTTTCTGCCAACATTTTAATGCATAAAGGTTTTGGAATGCTCTAAGCACTTGGCAATGTATTTCCCAGTTCAGGTCCCATAACCTGACCAACAAAAGACACCTAATAGGAGATGCCGCGAGAATTATGCTATATTTTTAGTTAAGCACCTCAGAACCTCAAGGGATGCTCTTTCAATTAAAATGCCATAGAGAATATAAGTCTCGGGGGTTTAAATAAAAAAAAAGAGTCTAGGGTTTGTGAATTTCGAGGGGAAGCCTGAAGTCTTCATAAGCATGTGCTCCATTTTCAGATGTTTTCAAGGCTGTCCCTCACTTCACTCTAAGCAAGTCTGTATTTAGTTAGTGGAATGTCATCACTTACATTTTCTTTGGGATGAGATTTTATATTCTGGCAGACTCTAGAGAAAAGCAGACATTTGGTATCAGTCTCAGATACCTCATGGGTGGTGTAGAATATAGGAGAAATCACACAGCATTTGCAAATAACCATTCTTAAGTCTGAATCCTGACTGTGAAATCACTAATTCTGTGGCCTTAGGCAAGTTACATAACTTCTCTAAGCCTTGGCTCCCCCATATGTAAAACAGGGTTCACTGGCATCTACACCTCATAAAACACTGAATTACAAGAAGCGTATGCTGTGTGCTATCTATGTGCTCTGCTATGCAATTATTAATGGTATTCACGATAATCACATTTACCAATAAGCTTATGCTGATTGCTATGTACAAGCCACTGTGCTAAATCCTATGTGAGATTACAAAGTCTGTCCTCAGCAAGTATAAAATCTGGTTGTGGCAAACAGAAAGGCACTCATTAACCTGTGACATAGAGCAGGGTGTGAGAGATGCTGGTGCAGTGGCCCGAGGTGCCATGGAAGCTAGAGGCAGGTGGAAGCAATGCTGGTCCAGAATTATGATCTCAGAGCTGTAAGGTACTTTAGAGAACAGGTTCCCAAACCTGCCTGCATACCAGAACTAACTGGGAAGCTTAAAAAAAAGTTTCCCCAATTCAGGGTTTTTTTAACAATCAGATTCAGAGTTACTGAATTGGATCTCCCCAGAATTCTCAGTAAGTAAGTAACTGTTGAACTGAATCCCTGCAATCAACCTCTCTTTTTTAGAAAATCCAGAGTGGTGTGGTGTCCTGGAAACAAGCAAAGAAAGCGCTTTTTGGTTTTTGGAGTTTTTTTTAAAGACTTATTTATTTATTTATTTGAGAGGAGAGAGGGAGAGCGGGGGGTGTGGGGCAGATGGAGAGAGAGCAGACTCCCTGCTGAGCATGGAGCCAGATGTGGGCTCGATCCCAGGACCCTGGAATCATGACCTGGCCCTCAAGAGTTGGCTGCTTAACTGACTGAGCCACCCTGGCGCCCTTCAACCTCTCTTTTAGTGCTGAAGAACCACAACCCAATTTAGGACATGTTAAAAATACACAGTGGGAGAGGTGATGGTAGTGATGAGGGTGGTGGTAGTTGAGAACCAAAAGTAGGACTCAGGTTTCCTTATTTGGGGTCAAGAGTCTTTCTATAGTGTTTGATAGGGTAATCTTCTATAGGATACACAAACCAAAATAAAAAGGCAGGTTAATTTCAAGATACAGAAGAAACCCAGGTCATTGGGGGGTTAGATGGATGACATCAGGGCATTTAAAGTTCTGATATTAAAGATATCATACCAAACCACAGAATACACAAAATAGGGAGATAGAGCAATTATTTAAAATACAGAATTCTACTCCCTGACAAGTATCTATATATTCACAAATTGTTACATTATCTTTATTACTTAGCTCACAAATGTTTTGATATCCAAATAATAATTGCTTTGTGAATCTGGGTTCCTACTTTCCATGTGTGTTCTCTTTGATAGATGTGATGGATAAACATTAAATGCCCCATAGCACTGATACCAGCACCAGCTTGTTCTCTGGTTCCCACGATCAAACGATAAGATCAGTCTGTGTGAGTGGTGTTGTGGTTCTAAGCTCTGAGTCCACCTAGTACTTCTGATAATCATAAAATTGGATATTTCATTTATACTTACCATGACACACTGTTGTGATACCAAGAAGTGTTGCCTTAATTCATGAACTTTTCAACCTAACCACAATAATATAAAGGCACACAAACTATTAATGTGTAATACCAGGGCTCCTGGGTGGCTTAGTTGGTTAAGCATCCAGCTCTTGATTTCAGCTCAGGTCATGATCTCGGGTTCATAAGATTGAGCATTGGGTGTGCAGCCTGCTTAAGATTCTCTCTCTCCCTCTCCCCGCTACACTCATGCACGCGTGCTCTCTTTCCCTCTCTAAAAAAATAAATAAAAATTTAAAAAAATTAAAAATAATAAAGTGTAATACCACATGTAGGTACAGAGACAGTAGGTGGTAGAGACTTTATTCCATTGAATTATCTAATACATGAACAGCTTCCTTTATACAATCCTTTAATACCTACAAAGATATAAACTGAAGGTGATTTTTTACTTTACCAGGAGGAAAACATTATTTAAAGGTACTAAAGAATGTGATATGAATTAAATTGATGTGTTTTGTAAAGTGGAATTTTCCTATATTAGATTTGCTTAAGATGGAGATTAGATTCCTATCTTCAGTACTGACACTCCAATGTAATAAAATCCCTTCTTGAGTTTCACTCAAATGCTAAAATAAAACTCCATGAAATAGAAAATTAGCCCCAAAGATTGTATTGCTTCATTAAATTTTTCTGAATTTTCCAAATTTTAAAAAACCAACATGGATCACTTTTATAATCAGAGAGGAAGGCACTCATAAAAAGAAATGTTAAGGGAAACTACCCTTCCATTATACCTCCAGGTCTTGACACAGACCCATCTTCTTGCCAACTGTGATAAAATTCAGTTCACTCCTACCTTTACTGCTGTATGTTTGCAATTAAACTATTCAATCAACATACGTTTTTGGTTTGATTAACTTCATTTCGTCCCTTCCCCACAACTTCATTGTTGTAGACCATAAGGCAGCCAACAGGAACTTCAGTACTTTCTAGGGCTTCCTTGGCCTAAAAGACAAAGTAGAAAATTTAAGATGTAATGTTCAATACTTGAAAAGATTATAGGAAAGAAATAAACCAGCATAAGCACACATATATAAACCCCAGAACAAAGAAATACAGCTGAGCTTTCCCTTCCCTCAAATATAGTTCAGTATTTAGTGCCTTTGTTCTCTGTTATATCCATATTAAGGGAGAGACTCAGGAACAACCCCCTGCACAGGTTCTGAGCCCCTGATTTTTTCTTCTCATTGGAAGCAGAAGTGAGCAAAAGGCTGTTACTGACTTTTGTTCTTATGGTGGCAGGGTCTGTGCAACTTTTCAGAGATCACATACATATTTGCAAAGGAAAAGAATAAATAACATTTATAAATACTTTATTGAAGTCTTTTCCTTGTTGAAATTCTACTTGCTTAGTTTTTTTGTTTCACTAAATATTATAGAAGATACCCTCTAGAGGTCCAACAGCATAAAGGTAACCAGACTGGATGTCTCTCTGTGCTATTTCTTCTTTGACACAAGAAAAGCTTTGGAGCACTCTATGTTTAAATGGCACAACCACTTTGGAGAACACTTTGGAAATTTCCTTAAAAAGTAAACATACACATAGCCTATGAACAAATTTTAATCCTAAGTATTTATTTAAGAGAAGGGAATATATGTCCACAAAAAAAAAAAAAAAAACTGTAAAAGAATGTTCATAATAGCTTGATTCACAATAGCCCAAATCTGGAAACAGCACAGGTATCCACCAACAAAAGAATGGATAAGCAAACTGTGGCACAGTCACACCATGGAATATGACTCAGCAATGAAAAGGAACAAGCTAGAGATACACACAACAATATGGGTGAATCTCAGACATGATGAGTAAAAGAAGTCAAACACAAAAGCATGCACACTGTATGACTCCCTTCAGGTTTAGTACTAGAACAGACAAAACTAAATACAATGATAGCAATTTCTTCCTGGAAGGGCATGTGTAAGCTGATTGGGAAGGGACAAAGGAACTTTTCCAGGGTGGTCAAAACTCTTGAAAAGGGTGTGGGTTACACAGATGTTTGCGTCAGTAGAAACTGAATGGACAACATACATAAGACCTGTGCATTTCATTGTACGTCAAGTACACCTCCATGGAAAAATATAAATTAGAAAAACAAGCTTAAGAATATTTCTACCACCACCATCCTGGAAAAGGGCAAACCACTGGTTATATTTGCAAAGTACCCCCCATCAGAGGCTGTCCATTTTTATTCTAGCTCTGTCACTGACTGAACCAGATAAGTCCCGGCCCAAGACAGTTAAAGAATACTTCTTTGGGCAGAGAGCAAAAGCAAGCAGGTTATATCTGCACACTCCCTGATCCTGTTGCTGAGAGAGAACAAACAAAGAACACAACCCTTGAACTAGTGTATAAACAATTCCATCTCACTGCAGTCAAGAAAACCCAAGTATGGCTGTTTTTAGAAAGGCATAGCATTTCTTTTTTTTTTTTCTCTTTTTTTTTTTTTTTTTTTAGGCATAGCATTTCTTATTTCGGCAGGCCTGAAGACACTTTGGAAGACTAGATTACCAATTAAGTGTAGGTATTCACACACAGCATAAGGCATATACAGTGTAAAGTTGAAGACATTGCTTAAGACCGCATGTTCTACCTCTTGCACTAGCCCCTATTCCTGGCTATACTTTATTTAGAGTAGCAATAACTTCCTATCATCATGCTAACATGGGTTGCTTAGCCACTTCAACCATGCTCAACTGACACTTAGATTGTCCTTGGGCCAATAAAGGTGAAAGGAGAGGCACATAGCGTAGTGGTAACAAGCTGTATCTCTTCTTCTTCCTCCAGGGTGGTAGGACAGAGCTAGGGCCTGCACAGATGTAGGGAGAGGGTAGCTGAAGCAGTAAGACTGCATTCTTCCCCCCAGGGCATGAACCACCCACAGGCTAGTTCTGTCCAGTACTGTAACAATGGTTAAAGCATGTCAGGTTATGCAAAGTCTGAAAGTCTGAAGAGTTCCAAGGTTTGGTGAATATATACAAATAAATATACAAATGCGCCATTGGCTACTAAAGCAAGGACAGCCAGGAGGACTGACAGCCAGGGAGGATGGTGATGGGAGTACCCACGCAGTTAAGGCAATCAGCACATGAAAAATGTTATTTAAAATAAGATTGGGAGTACACAGAACCCCGAGTACACACAAGAGAGAAATCATTTACTCATCCAACAGATATTTGTTGAAGATCTTGAGATAGGGAAATTATCCTGGATTATTCAGGTGGCCCTAAATGCAATCACAGGTGTCCTAATAAGAGAGGCAGAGTAAGAGATCTGAAGACGTTACACTGTTGGCTTTGAAGACGGAGGAAGGAGCCATGAGTCAAGCAAAGAATGCTCCAGAAGCTGGAAATGGTGAGGAAACATATTCTCCTCCAGAACCTTCAGAGTGTACCCAGGGCCTGCTGACACATTGGCTTTTGCCTGATGAAATGAATTTCAATCACCCGGCATCCAGAGCTGTAAGAGAATAAACTTGTGTTGTTTTAAGCCACCGAGTTTGTAGTAATTTGTTACAGATGCCATAGGAAACTAATACACTGTTAAGAAGAAGAAAAGACAAGCTAAAACTGGAAGAAAATATTTGCAAACTGCATATCCAACAATGGTCTACTATCAAGACTATATAAAGAACTCTCAAAGTTCAACAGCAAAAAAACCAAAAACAATCCCACTAGAAAATGGGCAAAAGATATTAACAGACACTTCACCAAAGAGGGCATATAGATGGCAAATAAGTACATGTAAAGATGTTCATATCATTAGCCATTAGGGAAATGCAAACTATAACCACAATGAGTTATCACTAAACACCATCAGAATGGCTAAAATAAAAAGTTAAAACACCAAATGCTGGTGAGGCGGAAGAAAAACAAGATCACTTATACACTGCTGGTAGGACTGTAAAATGGTACAGCCATTCTGGAAACTAGTTCGGCAGTTTCTTAAAAAGCAAGACATGCAGTTAACATATGACCCAGCAATTGCGCTCTCTGGCATTCTCCCAAGGAACCGAAAGCTTATGGTCATACGGCACATAAATTCATATACAGACATAAATGTTCACAGGCGTTTTATTCGTAATAGGCAAAAACTGGAAATGATCCAAATGTCCTTCAAAGGATGAAGAGTTGAACTGTGGTACGTCCATCCCATAGAATACTACACAGCAACAAAAGGAATAGACTACTGATTCACTCGACATTTGGATGGACCTCAAGGAAATCATGAAAAAAACCAACTCCCAAAAGGTTCCATATTCACGTATATAACATTCCTGAATGCAAAATTACAGCTACAAAGAACGGATTAGTGCCTGAGAGGGCTTAAGGGCTTGAGAGTGAATGGTGGCTATAAAAGGTAGCATGAAGGAGCCTTGTGCTGACTGAGCAGATCTGGTGGTGGTTCTGCAAAACAAAACATGTGATAAAATTGCACAGAACTACACACATGTGTGCATAGCAAGCTGATTAAATCTCAATAAGCTCTACAGACTGCATCAATGTCATTCTTCTGGTTTTGATTATTGCATGACAGTTGCATAAGATGTTACCATGGAGGAAAGCTGGGTGAAGGGTACATGAGCCTTCCCTATATACTTTTTTTTTTGCAACTTCTATGACTCTATAATTATTTCAAAAGGAAAAGTTTAAATAATAATAATAATAATAAATAAAGGAGTAAACAAGAAATATCTTGCAATGGAGATTAAGAGGAAATGCCTAGGTGGGTAGGAGGAAAATCAGGAGTGTCAGGGTGCCCTGGGTGGCTCAGTCAGTTAAGCGCCTGCCTTTGGCTCAGGTCATGATCTTAGGGTCCTGGGATTGAGCCCCATGTCCTTGGGGGGGGTCCCTGCTCAGTGGGGAGTCTGCTTCTCCCTCTCCCACTGCCCCTCCCCCTGCTTGTGCATGCGCTTGCTCTAAAATAAATAAATAAATAAATAAATAAAATCTTTAAAGAAAGAAAGAGAGAGGGGGGAAGGAAGGAAGGAAGGAAGATGAAAGAAAGAAAGAAAGAAAGAAAGAAAGAAAGGAAGGAAGGAAGGAAGGAAGGAAGGAAGGAAGGAAGGAAGGAAGAAAGAAAGAAAGAAAGAAAGAAAGAAAGAAAGAAAGAAAGAAAGAAAGAAAGAAAGAAAGAAAGAAAGGCAGGCGTCAGGAGTGTCTGCTGTTAGGGAGGATTCCAGGAAAAAAAAAAAAAAACAGGCCAAGAAAAAAGGGTCAGTGACACAGATGCAATTTTGGTGGAATTGGAAATGAAAACCAGTGGCTTGAAGAGTGACCTATCTAAGTCACGTTAAAAGGATAAGGTACAAAGTAACAAAGCAAATTTGTAAAGAAATTTCTAGCTTCTACCTATTATCACAGACTGTTATGTCTACCTAACAATTGTTCTGATTCTGAGCTTGCAAATCATAAGAGCTTACAACTTATGGAAAAACTTACTTTGACCCAGGACTATTTTAAGCACTTTATCAGTATTGATGCATTTCATTTACAACCCTATGAGATCGATTCAGTGAGCTTCCCCAGTTTACAGATGAGTAAATGGAGACATGGGGAAGTTGGGGATTTGCTCTGGTAAGCGGCTGGGGCCAGAATCCAGGCAATCTGCTCCAGGCGTTCATTTCTTCAACAAATATTTATGGAACATCTATGAGATGCCAGGTCCTGGCCACTCCGCCTCAAATTTCTACTCTAATCACCACTGATCAGCTACTTTGTCACCTTTTGGGTTCAAAATAGGCCTAGTTCAAGCGACAAAAGGAGAGGGAAAACTTAAGAGTGAGACCTAGAAAGTTTAAGGCTAAAAAACTGTAAGAGAAGAAACAAATGAGGGGGCCACGTGACAAAGGTTTTCTGTAAAACTGTCTCCTGAAGAATTCTACATGTGGCTATGTAGCTATCTCAAGCACGTAGAAAAGAATTCAAGACCCGGTGGGGAAGAAGGAATGGCAGAGGACAGGAAGAACCTGGGTAGCCCAGTGGGGTTCCTAGTCCTGACTTAGGTCACTTGCAAGAAAGCCTGGCAGTCTCTCGCTCCACCCAGCCCCCAGGCGACTGGGAGTGTGCCTTTCATTCTTTCCTTCGGATTTTCTCTTTTTCCTTCCAGCATAAGTACCTCCTTTATTCCGCATCCCACCTCTCAAGATTATCTTCCTATTTACTTAGAGTAACTGAATTTTTTTAAATTTTTATTGTTATGTTAATCACCATATATTACATCATTTGTTTTGGTGTAGTGTTCCATGATTCATTGTTTGCTCATAACACCCAGTGCTCCATGCAGAATGTGCCCTCTTTAATACCCATCACCAGGCCAACCCATCCCCCTACCCTCCTCCCCTCTAGAAACCTCAGTTTGTTTTTCAGAGTCCATCATCTCTCCTGGTTCGTCTCCCCCTCTGACTTACTCCCCTTCATTCTTCCTCTCCTGCTATCTTCTTCTTTTTCTTTTTTCTTAAAATATGTTGCGTTATTTGTTTCAGAAGTACAGATCTGTGATTCAACAGTCTTACACAATTCACAGCGCTCACCGTAGCACATATCCTCCCCAATGTCTATCACCCAGCTACCCCATCCCTCCCACCCCCAACCACTCCAGCAACCCTCAGTTTGTTCCTGAGATTAAGAATTCCTCATATCAGTGAGGTCATATGATACATGTCTTTCTCTGATTGACTTATTTCACTCAGCATAACTGATTTTTGTGAAAAGCCTTCAGCTTCTATCCAAATGAGAGAGAAAACATGAGTGGTGGGAGTATTTAAAAGGGCAAATCGGGTTATTGGTGAAGAATAGCCCAGCCCACCATGCTGAGGGCAAGTAGCTCAGCAGTTGGGAATGGCGAGTTAGGGAGGAGGTGGTGTGAACAACCCCAAAACCCCACGGAAATGGGTTTAGGTGAAATGCTGTTCAATAAAATATATATTTGTTTTGCTGTCAAGTTCAAAATAGAGTTAAACTAACCAAATAATTAACATAATTTTCAATCCATCCCATCTCAAACTTTCCAACTCTCCCACCAACTTTCGGCCAAGTCTGATAATTTCTTTACAAATTTGCTTCCTTACTTTGTACCTTGTCCTTTTAACATGCAGAAGTTTTTAATATTTATGTAATTAAAACCCATACATTTTCCTCCTCTGTTTTCTGACTTTGATGGTATAAAGAGCCCATCTCCATTCCACTAGGATTTATCTACCACTGGCTCCTTTCTGGTTTTATTCTTCTTATGCTATCTCTTTGATTAGATTTTACTACAAAAGCACAGTGAAAATTTTCTTTAAAATGACCCATATCTCAAAAAAAAAGACCCATATCTTTACCATGTTAACTAATTATTTTTGTGTGTTCTCCTCTAGTCTTTGTTTATCTGATAAAAAAAAAAGTTTAAAAAAAAAACAACAGCTTTTATTTATTGAGTGTTATGTGTCAGGAACTTTACAAAGATTATCTCTTTTAATCTACACAACCCTGTGACATAGATACTATATACCCATTTTACAGAAGAGGCCTCTGTGGCTGAAAGTTTAAGAATCTGTCAAGGTTAGCTGGCTTTCAGTAGCCATTCTAGGGTTTGAACATATGCCTGTCTAACCTCTAAATGTACATGTACAGTATAAAAAATAATTTGTATTCTGCTTGCTTAATGTTGAATATTACTGTATAGCTGTAATAGTTAATGTCATGTTTGTACCTAATATCCATAACTGTTTTGATAACAGCATATTATTCAACACAGTAATATACTATAATTTAACCATTTCCTTTCATCTTGAGTTTGAAATGCTTCCTAGTTGTCCCTGTTACATGTAACACTGAAATGACGATGATTGCTTTTATCTTTCTAAACTATTTCCTTAAGATAAATGCCACAGAATTATATTACTATGTCAAATGATACGAATATTTTTTTTGAGGCTGTTAATTACATCATGCCAGGTTGCCTTCCAAAAATGTTATACCTATTGGACTGTTAGGGCTGTATCGCTTTTTGCACAGACTCACTTAGTTTAGATGACATTTTTTAAAAAGAAATAGGTTTTAAGCTTTCTCAAAAACTGTTTTCCTTTCTTTTATAATTCAGGCTTATGTCTGTAGATTAAAATCATAGACTAGGATAGAAATTTTCTAGCACAACCCCTTATTTTAAACAGCGTAAGACCCAGAAATCATATGGCTTGGCTGGTCCAGTCAGAGCATCCTCTGGTATCCTCCCTACTACATGTACACTGCATATTTCACTTTCAAATTCCTCAGAGATGAATAGATTTGGCACTAGCCATGCTTCTTGTCTAATCTTAAACTCTTCTCAGAAGTACATAGTACACCTTGAATTACTTCAACAATCTTCAAAGGAGTTCAAGATTTGAAGTTTCTGTAGTGGGCAGGGATGACAAGCACTTTTTCCCCTTTCTTTAAGACCTGGAAGAACATGTATAGGCCAAAACTAAAATACAAGTACTAAGTTAAGGTCCTCCTTGACCCTATGTAGGAATAGGTAAACTAGATAATCACATCCCCTAGGTGTTTATAATCCAATTAAGATGGGCGCCTGGGCGGCTCAGTCAATTAAGAGTCTGACTTGGGCTCAGGTCGTGATCCCAGGGTCCTGGGATGGAGCCCCATGTGGGGCTCTCTGGCTCAGTGGGGAGTTTCCTCTCCCTCTCCGACTCACCCTGCCTGTACTCTCTAAATAAATAAATAAATAGATATTTAGAAATATATAATCCAATTAAGAGACAAAAATGTCAAGGCTAGGGAGATCTGAGAAACTATGTGGAGTTCAACCATCTTATTTTATAGGGTAGGAGGGGAAAGGGTGGGGGGGGGTTGGCTTGCCCAAAGTCAGGGCAAAAGGTAGTAAAAGGACTTAAGTGTTTAATCCGGAAGTCTAGAGAACAGTGCAGAGATAGGTGGAGGAAATATTCCAATATATTATGACCGAAAGACGCTTAAAGGAAAATAAAGACCCAAAACATGAAAGGATGGAAAAAAAAAAATCACAGCTCTGCTACACGAGTGGGAAAGCCCAATGACTGATTAGTTAGCTGTTTTCAAAAACACTATTAAGTCCTCCATGGTAGCATCTCCGAAAATTTCATCTAAGCAGGCTCCACACATAAATACTTTGAGAAGAGCTCCTGAAGCGAATGAAAATAAACAAAAGAGCCCATAATTCTGACTTCCCAGCATTCAGGCATCATCTGCCCTCTGGAACTCTCACCCATAGAAGGAATCGAATGCAGCTTACTCTAACATATTTGATCCTTCATGTGTATATATCATCAAACTCACTATTTAGTAAGAAGCTTCCCAGCATATGACATTATTGAAATGATTTGGGGAAGGGAGAGTGAGATTTTGATATCATGTTAAAACTCCTTGTCTCCAACTTAGAGGATCTGGTAACATAAAAGAGGTTCAGGACAAACAATCCATATGACAAGTTACAAATTAATT
Organism: Eumetopias jubatus; assembly: GCF_037043125.1. NCBI lineage: Eukaryota > Metazoa > Chordata > Mammalia > Carnivora > Otariidae > Eumetopias > Eumetopias jubatus. The sequence continues at coordinate 22,496,525 of NW_028274812.1, read as the reverse complement.
TTTAAATGTGTATGTGAACAGTAATTAAAGTATTGGAACACTACCTATCTTGTAAGTTTATTAGAGGAAATAAATTATGAAGTGAGCTCAAAGAATGGGTCATAAAATCAAGTTAGTGGGTCAGGACCAGCATTTTTTCCAAAAATCGAGAAGGAGCTTTCTGTGTTCACGCTCGTGGCGGTGACGGCGGGCGCGCCCTGGACCTGCAGAGCAATGCCGGCGAGTTCCTGGACCTGGATGGACCTGCCGCGGAAATGCTCTGCCCGCAACCACATCATGCACACCACATCCACGCGTCCACCCAGACGAAGGTGGCCGAGGCTGACGAGGTGACAGGCAGGTTCAATGGCCAGTTTGCGCTAAGCTATCTGTGGGGCCATTCACAGGATGGGTGAGTCAGAGGACCCCATCCTCCCACTGGCCAAGGCCAACAGCATCGTTTCAAAGAACTTCTGACTGGAGAGGATCACGGAGGTGGCATATTTGTCACAAATACACAACACCCAACCCCCAATTCAAGAAAAGAGAAATACCAGGAAAACTGTACAAAGGAACGTGAAGTACTTGTTCTGTGAAACTTTTGTTTCGGTTATAGCTATGTGTGTATTTACTGGGTTGTAACATAAAACAGACTTTTTTTTAGTGCGAGTCACTTTCAAAAAAGTATGAGAAACAAGTTTAAAGGACATTATGTAAGTAGCAGAAACAAATGGATAGACACTGTAATGCATCATGGCTTAGAGAAAAATATGTGGCTGTAATAGTGAATGAATGCAGGGGAAATAGTATGAAAAGAGAACGGAGAGGAATATACCTAAATCAGTTTCAGTGCTGAATTCCCAATGCCAAGCACAGTGTATTCAATAAACATCTGTGGAGTGAATGAATACATAATTATGGAATTAATTAACTATTGGAGACCAGAGGCCCCTAAGGATAGGAAGAATATAATCAAAACCATGTATGAAAAAAAAAATGATTTATTTTACAGCAGCTTTAGGGAACTGTAAAACCGAAGGGCATTTTACATATGTATATGTGTGCGGGGGCATATATTTGCATACATATACATATATATGTGAAAACACACTCTTATCCCTATTAAAGAGCTCCCTGGCACACAGAAGTATGGGTAAAAGCTTGGATTATACACAAAACTGATTAGAGCCCTTCTCAATCAGCAATCCTGAAGGGAGCGAAGGAAGGAAGTTAAAAGGCTTGAGGGCAGTAGGAAAGATGAATGAATGGTGGGATCTGGCTGTACAGGGTTTTGTTTTTATCCTGATCTATCAGACACATCCTCAGCGTCCTTTCTCCCACTAGACAGGTTCAAGAGGTCATAAATACTGAAGAATGTGCCTCTCCGGATTTGCGAGTGTGTCCCCGGGGGAAGAAGGGGACGCAGCACGTTACGTGCCAGCAGCAGCTGAATGGGGATGTTTGGCTCAGACGTGCCAGTATTTCCTCTCTTCCTTCCCCTACAGCACTGTGAGAATGGGCTAAAGAAAATTTCAGGACAGTAAAGCCAGCTGTCTACCCAGAAAACGTGACCGCCATCGAGATTATGGTGGCGAGAAAGCACACCCAGGACGTCTGCTCAACGTCTGCTCTTCTCGACCCGAGAAGAGGGCTAAAGAAAGTTCCCATCCACGGCATCCACCTCCTGGGCCCCTCACCATTTGCATCGCTTCCTCCATCCACTTTTCGGTCTCCTCGGCCGTCACCGAGCACGCGCCGCCGCCAGGAGCCGGCGTGGACGCCGCCTTCGCCTCCATACCGCACCCGGGCCGCGACGCTCGGCGCCAGAGGCTGGGGCTGCAGAGAAGCGCTGGTAACGGAACGCGGCGACTGCGGGCCACCGTTTCCAGGGAAGTCGAACGGCGATGCACTCGGGAGCGAATTCTGAACGGACCTGGGTCCCCCGGACCAGTGAGCGGGGGCCGCGGCACGGCGGCAGCGACAGCAAGCGCCGCTGCTCAGCTGTAGTCCACGCCCCCTTCCCGCCCCAGTGACAGTCTCTGCGGAAAGTCGCGTTTGTGATTTCTGAAGAGCACCCAGCGGGACGACGGCGGTCCTGCCTGGTCGTTCGGGCCAAGCGACGAGGAAACGGTTTCCTGGCGAACTGCCCACCCCACCCCGCGCCCCTAGGCAGCCCGTACCTTTAGGCCTGAAGATGCTGAGATCTATGTGGAATTTTCTAAAACGTCATAAAAAGAAATGCATCTTCCTGGGCACAGTCCTCGGAGGTGGGTGACAGCGTTCTCGGAAAGGGACTTTGGGAGCAAGGGGCGGAAGAGAGGTGACTGTCTTCTGAAATAGAGGCCGGGCGACCATAGTCCCGGATATATAGAGGAGATTAGTTCACCCGTCGGACGGGGCGCGGGTGACAAACCTCTAAGGTTCTTCACACCTCTGCGGTTGTGGAATTTGTGTCTTTTGTCCTGACACTGCCGCTTACTCTGTTTCTCTCCTATCCTTTCTTCTCACGGACCTTGGGAGAAGCCTACACAATTAAGTTTCTGTTTCAAGATACCATTCTCTTACAGACACGTATTTTTAAGTTGTTCTTTTCCTGTGAGAGTCTTCGTTTGTGTTGGCACTCTCTGTAGTTTGTTTGGTTTTCATCCTTCTCAGAAGTTTCGTAATACTCTAGGAGAACCTAAAGCCTGCACTTCCAGTGTTGTTTAAAGTTAATTTGATTAAAAAAAAAAAAAAACAGCACGCAGGTAGACTAAAGGACTGCACGATACGTACTAGACAAAGAAACACAAATCAGTATTTTAGTTCTGTTTCTGCTTCTTGAGAATACAAATTATGCAGTTAAGAAGATGTTTGGAAGATGTTGTGCAATCTTCCTCAGGATCTTCAAGGTTAGGATCAATGCCCATCTGTCTGGCTGACATAACTGAGTCAGCTGAGGCTGAGAAGACATTTAGAAACAGGATAATCGTGAGAGCCTTTGCCTCATATGGTGATCATGTCATAATATGCAGGGAGTTGAAGGGGAGAATAAGAAGCTTTGTGAGATAGAAGGAAATGGAGGAATGTTAAGAGGGCATTTTTAGCATTTGATTTTTTGAGAAATAGTAGCACGAACTACATGCTTTGGTTACAGAAGTACTTAAAAAACAAGAACAGAAGTTTTCTAAAGAATTTGGTTGCTTTTCTCTTACTGTTAGATTATGTTCTATTGCCTCCAAACAGTTTGAAATTAACAATGCTTTTGGCATCAGGAACTCAGATCTTTTGATTCTGAAAAGTTTGAAATCAGCTTACTGATGAGGTAAGGAGAGTCTTCATCATCTCTGAGGTCTTTCACAAATCAGTACATTTTTATGTGAATTTTTACAGCATTCTTTGAGCAATCCTTTACAAATAAGTTTTCCAGTATCTTCAGCCACTGACATCTAATGTACAGATCTCCCTCAACTTGCGATGGGATTATGACCCAATAAAAATACAGTAAATTGAAAATATCGTAAGTCAAAAGTACACTTAATATTAGCTAACCTACCAAACATCATAGCTTAGCCTAGCCTACCTAAAATGTGCTGGGAACACTTCCTTAAGCCTACAGTTGGGCAAAATCATCTAACACAAAGCCTATTTTGTAATAGTGTTAATATCTCCTGTAATTTTTTGAATACTGTACTGAAAGTGACAAACAATGGTTGAATGATTACAGGACGATTGTAAGAGTTGTTTACTCTCAATGATCGCGTGGCTGACTGGGAGCTGGGGCTCACTGCCACTGCCCAGCGCCATGAAAGTATTATACCACATATTTGCTAGCCCAGCAAAAGATCAAAATTTAAAGTATGGATTCTACTGAATGTGTAATACTTTTGCATCATAAGTCAAAATTTGTATAATTCAGGGACTATCTGTATTTCAGTTATTCTAAGAATACTAAGTCCCTTTTATTTGTAGAAGTTAAAGATACACATATTATGGAAGAAGTATAAATAAAATTTTTTTTGCCACTACTGAAGGAAGGAAAATAATTTCTCTTTAGCAGTCTCAGAATAGCATACCCCTTCAGATCTATGGAACAACTTAATGGTAGATTAGACATAATCATAAGGGAAGCAAAAGAGCATACTTAAGACATAGTTATAGACTTTTTCAAAAATTTTTTGAGAGCTTTATAATTACAGACTAAGAGAAATGAGAAAGGGGAAAAAAGTTCAGAGGGACAGAAAGAGAAAATGATCCTAGTGTTTTATATCTTCCTACTAACGTGTTACATTTCAGTTAATCTAAGACATATTTATCCAGTGCCTGTAGTGTTTAAGGTAATATGATTGGAAATACAAGAGTTACAGATTTTTTAATAGTAATAGCTACCATTTATTGGGTGCCCAGAAATAAATGTACTAAGCTCTTCTATTCAATGGGCAGGACAACAAGAGTAGTTATTACTCTCTCCTTTCAAAAATGTTGGAACTAGAATCCTAAGAACTGAAGAAACTTGCCCAGGATCTCAGAGTTAATAAAAAGGAAACTAGAATTCAAACCAGGTGTGTTAGATTCTGAAACACTTTCTCTTTGCACACTATACCACTCTGCCTTCATGGACTTTGTGGTCTGACAGGAATGAAAAACAAGTGTCTTAGTCCACTAGGGCTGCTACAGCAAAATACCACAGACTGGGTGACTGTAAACAACCGAAATTTATTTCTCTCAGTTCTCGAGGCTGGATCAGGGTGCCAAGAAGGTTGGGTGAGGGCCTGCTTCTGGGTTGCGGACTTTTTGTATCATCACGTGGCAAAAAGGGTAGGGGTCTCTGTGAAGTCCCTTTTATAAGAACACTAATCCCATTCATGAAGGCTCCACTCTCATGACCTAAGCACCTCCCAAAGACCTCACCTCCTAATATCATCACATCAGGCATTAGGATTTCAACATGTGAATTTGGGGGGGGGACACATTCTGATTATGACAAGTATACAAATAATTAAAATACAAAACAATAAGACAGCTGGGGGGTTGGGAAATGGCATACAGATCAAACCAGCAGATAGTATGTGCAGTTGGAAAGAAATAGAAAAGGTCTTCATGGAAGAAGTGGCATATTTTGTCAGGCTTGAAAACTAGGTAAGATATCAGCCTGTTTGCTCAAAGAAGTTTGGCCATTCAGTGGTGGAAAAAAACCTCATGCTTTGAGTTGCAGGCCTTACGTTGGAATTTCCTGCATTTTGGTTAAGTAACTGCTTTCGACCAATTTGTACAATTTGACCAGTTTATAAAATGTAACCTTTTTGGCCTGAGGTCTCCTTTACACTTGTAAAAATTAAAGACTCTAAATAGCCTTTAAAAAATTGTATCTATTAGTAGTTGCCATATTAGAAATTAAAACCAAGAAATTTTTTAAATATTAACAATAGTAAACCCATTACATATTAACACAAATATTATTTTTTAAAAAATAGTGAAAAGAGTGGCATCATTTTACATTTTTGCAAATCTCTTTACTGTCTGGCTTAATTGACGAAAGCTGGATTCCCATCTCTCTCTCTCTCTGTATCCAGTCGGTTGTGTTACTACATGTCATGTAGCCTCTGTAATACTCTGCTGTATGAGAGAATGAGAATGCAAAAGACAAAAACTACAAAAATAGTTTTGACTCACAGGTTCCATGAAAAGGTATTGAACACCTCCAAGAGTACCCAAGCCACACTTCGAGAACTACTATGCAAAGAAAATGTTGCAGAACAGAGAATAAGCAGATTATATTTATTGACTTGCTGATTTCTAAAAATCTCAGAGCATTGACTTATAATTTAAATCTTAATCCCTGTAATTTTTGGTCTCTTTACTTTTCCATTTATTCATTCTTTCATTCAACAAACATTTAATTGAAAGTGAGGGCCACCTCCCACTATATCAGGCTCTGGGAATACAAAGGAATAAGACCGTTCTTGACTTTGAGGAACTCGTGGTGCTGTCTGGAAAGCAGAAGCGGAAATAAACAAAAGTAGTACAATGATGATATTACAGTACCATAATAGAGCTGGTGCTGTGGGTACTTAGAGGAGAGAGAAATAAATGTGAAGTTGTCTGGCAGGCTTCACTCAAGAATTCACTTGAGTCAAGTTGTACAGCTAGCAAAAGAGAACGGGACACAGCAGGAAAAAGGGTTGTTCAACAGATTCAGATATATTGCTTGTGATGAGCCAGTGTATTTCACTATGGCTAAGAACAGGGAATAAATGGGGAATGACAAAAGATGAATTTGGAAAACTAGCCTGAGTGCAGGTTGTGAAGGGCCTTCTATATTGTGCTATTCTACTGAATCTGGACATTATCTCGGGCACCAGTGCTTCTTGACTTTCCTATGATAAAAATCACTTAAGAGGCTTAATAAAAACAGAGTTTTCTTTTGTTTGTTTTTTTTTTTTAAGATTTTATTTGTCAGAGAAAGAGCACACACAAGCAGGGGGAGCGGCAGGCAGAGGGAGAAACAGGTTCCCCGCTGAGCAAGGAGCCCGATGCAGGACTTGATCCCAGGACCCTGGGATTTTCTTTCCCAGATTCTGATTCTTTCGGTCCAGACCAGTCCATTTATTCATCAGTTATCCAGCAAGTATTTATTGAGCTCCCTTTGTGTACCTATATTATATATTGGGGATGCAGTATTGTACAAGACAAGACATTTGGGGATGATTTCAGGGAACTCTCTTAAAGGCTACATTTTTAACAGGTACTTCAAGTAATTCTGATGTAAGTGGAACAGGGAATCCACGTTAAGAAAAGATGGCAGGGTGTTAAAGAATTCTAAACCCAGGAATACGTAGTCAGATTTAAATTTTAGAAAATCACTTGGCGTACGTATAAAAGATGGATTGGAAAGGTGTGAGACAAGAACAAAAGCGGAGAGGAGGAAGCTGGAAACCAGTTCTTAAGAGCATTATTCAGAATCTGAATGAAGACAATGGTAAAGAAGTTGGAGTAAAGTGGCAAAATTTAGAAAATATTTCCAGAATAAAATCAGACTAGCAGGATTTCGTGTTTTGTTAGATTTTAAACGATGATAATAGATTATTTTCAAACTTACTGAAATTATTAACCTAGTAGTAATCTGGTAAAATCGTTGTATTGCAGGGATTTTCTTCCAGGAAAGGAAGACAACTAAAAGATAGTTTGAAAAAACTGAATTTATAATGTGGAAAGAGTAGAAGAGATTTTGCTTTACCAGCAATGTTCTGAAAGGAAACCTCAAAACATTTTCATTGGTTTGGGGGGAGGGATTGTTTTCATTTTTGTTTTTTAGATAGCTGGAGGGTGGAGGCAGAGAGCTGGAGGGGGAGGGAGAAAGAATCTCAAGCAGAGTCCAAGCTGAGTGCAGAGACCAACGCAGGGCTTGATCTTACAACCCTGAGGTCATGACCTGAGCCGAAACCAAGAGTTGGACATTTAACAGACTGAGCCACCCAGGCACCCCCATTTTTTCAGGTATTTAGTGATTGTTTCCATTATTCATAAATAAAGTTATAACTACAGAAGAAACTTGTAAAGCACCTTATAATCCCAGCCTTTCGTTTTATGGATGAAAAAATTTAGAGAGAGAAAGAGGTTGCTCAGTTACCTTCCTAGATGGTGCCACAGCCATCAATATCTGTTGTCTTCAGATGATTCAGGCAGCCAGTTGAATATATAGATGATCCTGAATACCATATTTTAGTTAATGAATTCTCTGCCTTCATACTTACTTTCCTAGGGAAGAAAAAAAATCAGAATTTATTAATTTTAGGAATGAGAGCTTGGCTAAATTTGACTTTTATATAGTAACTTCTTACTTTTTATATAGTAACTTACTTCAGTGCTAACTCAAAAAAAATAATGGGTTGTGGGATTTTAGCCTAATTTCATGTATTAGTTTGCTAGTGTTTCTATAACGAAGTACCACCAACTGAGTGGCTTAAGCAACAGAAATGTATTATCTCATTGTTCTGGAGTTCAGAAATCCAAGACCAATGTGTTGGCAGGATTTGTTCCTTCTGAGGGCTGTAAGAGTAGCATCTTCTACAGGCCCCTCTCCTCGGTTTGTAGATGGTTATTGCCTCTGTGTCTTTACATCATCTTCCTTCTACACATGTCTGTGTCCAAATTTCCTCTTACCAGAATACCAGTCATGTTGGATTAGAGCTCACCCTAATGACCTCCTTTTTAACTGGATTACCTCTATAAAGATCCTATCTCCAAATGAGGTAACATTCTGAAATAGGGAGACTTCAACATATGAATGGGGGAGGAGTGTGTGTGACACAGTTCAACCCATAATAATTCATTTTCTTTTAGCTTTAGTTAGAATATATAACACCTATCAAACAAATACAGTAGTTCCTGAAAAAAATTTTATCAGACACTGTTGAGAATCTAATGAAAGCAGTATACCTTTTCTCCCAGAAAACACATATACCAGTTATTTATTGTAATTCCAGAAAATTCTTAGATACACAATGGTCATCACTGCAGTGTTTCACCTTACATTATTATTATTTGAGAAATGATAATCATTTTACACATAACTTTAAGCAATCTATTGTGCAAATAAAATACAAACAATTCATTGAGAAGTAGTTGTTACCTAAGAATTGCCTACCAAAGAGTTATTTGTGAAATATAAGTCAGTTTCTTCACTCTTTGGTGTTATGGCACTGTCATCAGTTTATTGAGGATGCATTACAAAAAAGGCAGCTATGAAGCCACTTATATAATTTTCATTGGCTCTTTAAGCATGATTATAATACATGTATTTGCATACAAACATAGCAACAGTCATAGTTTATTTCTGTCTAATTATTTGCAGGACATACCTTTTACTGAACTATTATTTTTAAGAATATATAATGTGTTATCAGTTCATCTATAATGCTTATATTAGGGGTGCCTGGGTGGCTCAGATGGTTAAGCGTCTGCCTTTGGCTCACGTCATGATCCCCGTGTCCTGGGATCCGAGCCATGAGCCCCGCATAGGGCTCCTGGCTCAGCGGGAAGCCTGCTTCTCCCTCTCCCTCTGCCTCTCCCCCTGCTCATGCTCTCTCTCTCTCTCTCTGTATCTCTGTGTCTCAAATGAATAAATAAAATCTTTATAATGCTCATATTAGTGAAAATATTTCAGGATGTGTGTTTGCTTTGCAGTTCCTACAGGGCCGTCTCCTCCCCACTTGTGACAAACAGACTAAATCCAATTATTTAGGTCCTGCACAGTTCTTAGGTTCTTTCTGATAGATATTGAGGGTCACAAGCAGTTGGAGATAAGTGAGCATCAGTTACTCCCTTACAAATATGTTGCCAGGTTATAATGAAACACATGCTGGCACACATAAAAACATCCTGTTAGTCAGTATAAATAAAACAGTATCATAACTTGTTTTATAAGCTTATTGAAGTCCCATTGTCCTCTTTCAGTGCAGCAACAGAACCTTGCATGAAAGATTTGCCTGAAGATGGGGCATTTGGGTGGCTCATTCGGTTATGTGTCAGACTCTTGATTTTGGCTCAGATCATCTCAGGGTCCTGAGGTCAAGCCCTTGGGAATTGCTTTCTCCCTCTACCCCCCCCCTTTCTATCTCTCCCTCTCTCTCTCCAAAAAAGAAAAAGATTTGCCTGAAGCAAATGCAACAGTTTTCCATTTGTAGGATTCTATTGGCCATTTGGTTAACTCCTTTGACTAAGAATCCTCCTAATTAGCAGCTGAGGATTCAAGGCTAAGTCATTCCTAAGGACAAAGGACTTGCTAGATTCATATATTCTTGCTCAAATGAGTATTACTAAAATGTTTTGGCTAATCCAGTATCTTAAACACCACTAATTTAATCTATGAAAATCCATTTCTGATATTCATTATGTTAGATAAAAGTTAGTTGAAGTACTTAAACCTCGGAGTGTGGCTTTTGGTCAAATGCTAACCAACCACTCTGAAGTATTCGCATTCCCAATTAGGACAATTAACTGCCCCTGGGGCATAGACCAGAATGTGCACATTTATATATCATCTGTCTATGCTGAAATGTGTTCAACAAAATTATAGGCCTCATGACCCCACCTATATTTTTATGCTGTGGTGTTATAATTTAGGAATTGCTATACGTCTTCCCTCTTCCTTTTCCACTGAAAGTACTAGTTCTTGATGTCTGCCTGACTACCTACCTTTCTTGTATTCTTTCTTTTAAAAATTTTATCTTTAAATAAATAAATAAAACTTTTATCTTACATTTTAAAAAAGTATGACATGTTGACTGAAGAAAATATGGAAGATGCAAAGAAGCAAATAGAAGATAAAGATCAGCTGCTATCCCACTATGCAACAATGATTATTGTTTACTTTATGTTAAAACCCACCTGTTTTTTTCTGTGTATCTACTTATGTTAAAAAGGGAAACATCCAGATCTTATTTTATAACCTAACAATATATATGGATATTTCCTTGAGTCATTAGCTAATTTAGCAATGTAGTTTTTAACAGCCACATAAGATTTCAAAAGATTATTGTATGGATAGACCATAATTTATTTAAACAATCCCTTATTGCTGGACACTTAGAATATCTCCAATTCACTAGTAAGGGCATCGCCAGACTTGTACACTTAATTCCTTTCTGGTTTCTTCAGACTTAGCTTTATGTTCCCATCATTGTCTGTTAAAATGCCAGTCTCCTTTTCCTTCTATTTAGGTCACAATTCCTACATAAGTCTTTAATTTAGATTTTTAAAAGTTGTGATTTTTAACTTTTCATTGATATAAACCTTATATCTGGATGAAGCAGGTTAAAAATACTGTTTGGAATTTTTAATACTCAAATTAACTAGATTAACATTCTTGCTTGTTTTAAAAAAATAATTTTAGGAGTATATATCCTGGGAAAATATGGACAGAAGAAAATCAGAGAAATACAAGAAAGAGAAGCTGCAGAGTATATTGCTCAAGCACGACGACAGTATCATTTTGAAAGTAACCAGAGGACTTGCAATATGACAGGTAAGGCAAAGAGAAATATTTATACATGTATAAAGTTACTTGATGATTGGGGCACCTGGGTGGCTCAGTCGTTAGGCATCTGCCTTCAGCTCAGGTCATGATCCCAGAGTCCTGGGATCGAGCCCCACGTCAGGCTCCCTGCTCAGCGGGAAGCCTGCTTCTCCCTCTCTCACTCCCTCCTGCTTGTGTTCCCTCTCTCGCTGTGTCTCTCTCTGTCAAATAAATAAATAAAATCTTAAAAAAAAAAAGTTACTTGATGATTTATATTAATTTGCATACCTTCAGGACCAAAGTTAAGAGGAAAAGGTAAAAGAAGAATGATAAATCTAGCAAGGATTTATATGATTTAACTGAAATACATCATTAAATGTTGATTTTTAAAATCAGTATAAATCAATATACAATATACAGTAAATGCTTGTTCACTCATTTTATTTATTCACTCAGCAAATACTTGGGGTACCCAGTGCTGGGGAAACAGAAGGTGAAAGTTTAAAAAAAAAAAAAATCCCTGACCTTTAGAATTTATATGCTAATGAAAGTAACAAATGATAAACAACATATAAATAACTTCAGGCAGTGATGGCTGCCATAAGGAGAATAAAGCTGCGAGAGAGGTGGGGATATTCTTTAAGAAATGGCAATCAGGAGAGTCAGGCCTCTTTGAGGAGGTGACATTTGAAGAGAACCAAATGATTCAATGGAGGGAGCCATGCAAAATGCCTTCGGTGGGAACAGACTTGATACTTTCAAGAAATAGCAAAAGGGCTATGTAGCTAGAGCGGAATGAGCAATGGAAGAGTAGTAGGAAGTAAGGCTACAAGGATAGGCCTGACTTCATTAGGCCTTATAGCTGTAGTAAAAATTCCTAAGTGTGTTAAATTCACCGTAGGCAACTACAGACCCATGAGTGTAGCACAGTAGTATACGCTAATCAACATGAATTAATGGTAATAATTTAACTTCTAGAGCTAGGAGAATGCCATAACAAAATCGACTGCCCACATTTGAAGGGAACAGGTGTTAATAACTGGCATAACCCCTTAAAGAATTAGTTTTCAAATCCATGTCAAACCTGTTTTTCTTTGTTATTGTTTAAAGCTTAGTCTTTTCTCTTTCGCTTCTTTTAAGAACAGTTAATTTAGAAAGAATTGTAAAGGTAGGTTCTCTTTTTTTTCTGAGTTTAAAGGACTTTATTTTTAGTATAATAATACTTCATTCTATAAAGCAAATAGTAATCATAAATACTGCATGTAATGACAACTCAGATAAAACGCATTAAGGAGGGCATGTGATATAATGAGCAGTGGGTATTATTTGCAACTGATGAATCACTGAACTCTACCTCTGAAACTAATAATGTACTATATGTTAATTGAATTTAAATAAAATAATTTTTTTTTTAAAAAACAGTTCGGTTCCCAGGTTTTCCTTGTAATATCCCTGTATCTTTGGGCAAATCTAAATCTCAGGTCTCTTTTCTATAAAATGATCATCATAAAACCCACTTCATAAATTTTTGTAGAATGTGAGGAGATAATGCATATAAAGTGCTTGGTGCATAATAAATACTCAGTAAATGATAACTTTTTAAAAATTACGTAATTCTTGGGGCACCTGAGTGGCTCAGTCAGTTAAGCATCTGACTTTTGATCTTAGCTCAGGTCTTGATCTCAGGGTCATGAGTTCAAGCCCTGCGTTGGGCTCCATGCTGGATGTGGAGCCTACTTAAAAAAAAAAAAAGTTACATAATTCTTTAAATTGATATTCAGCATCAATGAAGTGATGCTACCAAGGACATTTCAATGAATTTTTAGAAAATAAGGACAGTCCATTTCCAGTTATTACTCCTATTTTCAGAAAATAGAAAAAGGTAGTCTAGAGTCTGCAAATACATCTCAATTTGACATGGACCCTTGTGTCAGTTTTTGTTCCCTGGGAAACAGATGCTAAGATGGGATTAGATGTGCAAGACATATATTGGGAACACCTGCAAAGAACAAAGGGGAGGGAGCAGAAGGAGGCAAGGAAAGCCTTTAGATCATAGTGCAGGTCTTTACACGTGAATGGAAAGGGAGAAGGAGAGATTAGATAAGAAGAGTCTCAGCCTACAGCACAGTTCCAAGAAAGTTTTGGCAGGCCAGTGGGGCGTCCTTAAGTCAAAGTTCCCTGGCAGACAAGACCCCCAGGAATAGACCTGTGTTAGTATCGCCACAGACCACTCTCATTGGCTGGGAGCAGTACAGACATGGTATTGGATCGCCAGTCAGCCATGCTCCTAGCAGATATGGTGGCACATTTCCATGACCATCACAACCCTCAGATGAATAAATGGCTGCAGATAGGTAATTAAAAATAAAATATGGTAGGAGCCAAATATAAGTTCCCTGGAAAACTTTCCAAATTAGCTTTCTGGTATGCATTGATAATGGGGTTATAAGTCATATGATAAATTTCTATCCTTTTGAATAAGATGCATGGATATACTAGAAAAATTTAGTAGTTTTAGGTAAATAGAGCTAGTTTTTTTTTATCCAAAAAGTTCACCCCAACTTGAAAGATATCATCTAATAAAATGCTTCTGTGTTCTGCCCAGTGACTTTATCTTCTTCATGATTTTACTAAAGATTCAGGAGAGATGCTTATTAAATTTATACATGACAGAGTGCTAGGCTGGATAAATTAATTGTTCTGCATTAAAAGTCAGTTGTACAGATACACAATTATCTAAGCTTGCTTGCAAGCAGGATATATGAGTATGGGTTGGGAGTTCTAGTTGAGCATAAGCTGGTTATAAACACTTTGATATGACTTCTAGAAGTACTAATTTAATCTTAGACTACAATAATAAAATCTTTGATTCAGATCAAAGGTAGTTGCATCATGCTCTGGAGTAGTCAAGTACAGGAGGGGTGCCTGAGTGGCACAGTTGGTTAAACGCCCAACACTTGGTTTCAGCTCAGGTCATAACTTCAGGGTCATGAGATCCAGCCCCCGGTAGGGCTCCACGCTCAGTGCAGAGTCTGCTTGAGATTCTGTCTCTCCCTCTGCCCCTCCCACTCATGCTTTCTCTCTGTCTCTCAAATAAATAAATCTTAAAAAAAAAAAAGAAGATACAAACTGGAATGTGTCAGAAGAGGCCAAATAAGGATATAATAAGGGCTGACACTTACTGAGCATTCTCATGTGCAAATGTTCTAAATGCTTTATATGTCTCAGTTAATCCTTGCAACAATTCTATAAGGTAGATCCAATGTTATCCTCAGTTTACCAAGAAAACGGAGGCACTGAGAGGTTAAATAACTTGCTCAGGGTCACACAGATTTCATAGCTGATGAAGGGTTGTCGTGTGATTTGTGGTTGGACTGGGGGGTATTTATCATGGAGATTGGATGGCTAAAGGAAAACATGAATGCTATATTCAGCTAGATACAGAAATATAAATATAAATACAGAAACATAAAATATAAAAAAAAAGTGCCTGGAAGAGAAGAATTGACTTGTCTTTGGTTGAATAGGCTGACGGGGAAAGTAAAATTCTTCTCTCAGAAGAATTGTTGAAGAGACTCCTCTCAAATCATGTTGTTTTACCACATAATCTTTAAATTAGTTTCTTACCGCCTCCATTTTCTGTATGTAGGCCTCTAGCCTAATTTTTCTTGGTGGGCTAACATACCACATTTGGGCTAGGTATATGTACCAGATACACTAAGATAAGCTACCTTTTACATTGGCTCTGAGCTGTGAGTTTAGTTAGTAATCTAAATGACTTAAGTGATTTAATCATACAGCTTGAGGAAATACACTGAAGCTACATAGTGCCGCACTGAAATGATGTCTAGAGTAGGCTAAAACTAAATGTTCTATAGAAAAAATAATATGGATTTTATAATTAATATGTCTTACCTAGTCAAGAAATAAAAATCATACACTGAAGTTTTTCCCTTTTAGAATATGGTATTTGTGATCTCTTGATATTTTTTCATTTTGTTATCATTACTTATTTAGTGTTAGAAACTCATTTTAAGTTGTTATATGTGCATTTCTCCAGCATTTCTTATACTATGCAGGAGCCTATTATAAATAAAGTAACATCTATAAATTACATGCAATCTTTTTTTCCATAGGGCACTATGTCTTATTTTATCTATGTTAATCTTGGGAGTTACAGGCAATAACCATTGGCAAAACCAAAACTGCAACTCAGCAGTTCTTAATTCCCAGCCTGATGCACTTTTGTCTAGGTTTCAATAAGTGCTTATTGCTTTGTAATATTCAATAAACTTTTTTAAAAATAGAAATAAAATATGAAACAAAAAGTATAGTTAAAGATAAAAATGTTGTTTTTGATCATTTTATCAGAAATAAATTCATTGTAAAAAAAATTTGGAGAGTACCGAAGAGAAAAAAAGATGATTATTAGTATTCCATTGTCCAGAGACCAGCACTATTAACATTTCAGAATAATTCTTCCCAGTCTTTCTTGTATGTGTATTTGTTTACATTGCTGTGATCGTAGTGTGTGTGTATATATATATATATATATATATAATTCTATTCAATTAACATAAGCAAATAAATGATTTACTAGCATAAACTCAGTTTTTGTTATTCTTAATAATAACAATTTGAAAACTCCAGCCCTGACATTCCCTCCAAACCCTTGCTAGTTACTAGTCCAGTCCTGTAGCCTAAATGATGTGCGTTTCTCAGTGAAGGCAGTCATATCACTTGCGACCTTTTTTATTTTCTGTTTGCATTACAGTGCTGTCCATGCTTCCGACCCTGAGAGAGGCCTTAATGCAACAACTCAATTCTGAGAGCCTAACCGCTCTGCTAAAAAACAGGTAAATGCAAGTTAACATCATTCTTTGTTTATACAGGGCACTTACATTTATAGAATGGACTGAAATATTTTTCGAACATCTTTGTTTCCTTATCTTTCTTTCTAATTGATGCTTGTAATATAGAGACTCATTTAGAAAAAATAGTGACTCTGTTACTGAATTCATTCTATTTTGTCTATGTATTTTTGCTCTACCTGGGGCACAAAGTATTTGGTCAACAATATTTATGTGTATTCTGGTTTTCATATAAATAGATCTTAAATCACTTTGACCTTATTCAGATATTTAATTATTGAGTGCTTATGGAATGTGTTCCTGAACCAGATGTTGTGAAGCTAAGTTATATTCAACATTGTGCTTCTTAAAGAGTTTAAGGTATAATAGGTAAAACATGTGAATATTTTGAGTAAGGCATATGAATTTACATTTTATATTATTAACAAAATGAAGTGCAATTTTTTTTTTGACAGAGAGAGACACAGCGAGAGAGGGAACACAAGCAGGGAGAGTGGCAGAGGGAGAAGCAGGCTTCCCACGGAGCAGGGAGCCCAATGCGGGGCTCCATCCCAGGACCCTGGGACCATGACCTGAGCCGAAGGCAAACGCTTAACAACTGAGCCACCAAGGCGCCCCATGAAGTGCACATATAACATGAGCATACAATAATGATAATTTACCTTACCATGACAGTTCACTGAGCACAAAGCATTTTTACACATAGGACTTCATATGTGGAGCACAGCATGTGTTGGGGTTTTGTAATTTAGTATGATGCTGTGTTCATTGAGGAGACTTCCAGAAGGAAATGGTTTCTTATTTTAATGAACAAGATGAAGGGAAATGGTTTCACTAAATAAATTTTAATCATTGTGACCTTATTGAAATATTCACTTTCCTTGTAATTACCTTCCAATAGCCAGGGAAAAGGAAGTATTATTTCTGGAGGGTCTCTCTGTGCTGAGCCCAGTACTAGATACCTCATTTTCACAATATCCTTGTGAGGCAGATATTACCATCTGTATTTTGCAGAGAGGAATTTACTACTCAGGTAAAATAACAAGCTAGAAAATTTATTTTAAAGCATTTTCTATATTCAGAGAATACCTCCCAAAATAACAATGGATTTGTTTACTTGGGATTTTTTAATCTGATTAAAGTATAATGCTAGTAATACAAATTTTATCATTTGTAGAGGGTGATGCATTTTCACCACTTAATAGTTATAAAGTTTAGTTTATAAATTAGTTCATATAATTACATACATAAGAAACATATAAGCATATTTCTCTTGGTCAAATAAATGCTTAATTACCACCTATAGGTACATAAGTAGAGGGTAAAGAAATATGTACATGGGGCACCTGGGTGCCTCAGTCGGCTGACTGTCCTCTGACTCTTGATTTTGGCTCAGGTCAGGATCTCCAGGTGGTGAGATGGAGCCCTGCATGGGGCTCCGTGCTCAGCAGGGAGTTAGCTTCTCCCCCTCTCTCTCTGCCCCTATCCCCACTCACTCTGTCTCAAATAAATCTTAAAAAAAAAAAAAAAGAAATATGTACAGGAGAAGTAGATAAAGAACAGAAATAGGTTTTAATTGCCTTAAGATTTGTCTTACTAGGGAGGTAAGACAAATGAAATAAATGAATAGCACTTTTATAAAAGCAGCATAATAACACGCAATAAATATAGTAGCATTCTTCCTTCTTGGTGACTGTTTCCTGCAAGGCCCTGTGTTGCCTATGTTTTGGAGGATTTGAGATAATTAAGGTAAGATCTCTTTCCCTTTAAGACTTTGTCACCCAAAGAAGGGAGTATATGACATAAATTATCATAATTCAAGACATATTGTGTTTAGTCCATGGTAAAAAGTGAAAGCAAAATGTGGGAGGCTAAAGAAGAAAGGGATTTATTATTTTGATGGATAACCCTGGACAGCTTTCAAGAAGAGGTGTCATTCCTCTTTTCTTAGTACACAAAATTTCTTAAATTCATGAGTTTATTATTCCTTATTCACTGTTTCCTTTTTTAAGTATCTGAATGTTATTTTTTTTCTTGCCTTTCTTTTGATATAAAATTATTGTTTGTAAGTTTGGGGTAAAAATGTCCATTTGAAAAATATTTGCATAAAGAGGGGCTTGAGCCCTTACAAAGCATGTTTAAATAAGGCCTTCAGGATTTAAGTACCTTGCAGGATTTACACCATACGTCTTGAACGTGGAAGGGGGTAACTGAAACTCTAGAGTCAGTTCAGTGGCAAAGAAAGATAAGAAGTTAGTAATATCCCACAACTGTAATGGTAATTCAGCTTTTTATTGAAATGTAAATTTATGTCTAAATATAATAATAAAGAATATGGGTTTGTAGTTTGTATATCTTTGTGGCTTTTTATTTCATTTTCCTTCTAATTCATTTTTATTGTATTTTACTAAAGTATCAGTCTGTGACATATTGGAAATAAGAAATAAAATTGGTCCTTCCATGTAAATGGTTTGAAAAGCACTGAACTCCATCTGTGTGGTATATCCACACAGCTGAGCACTATGCCATGGTGAAAAAAAGATGATTATGTTTCTGTAGAATGATCTCCAGGATATATTGTTATATATATACTTTAAAGCTAAAGAAAAATGTGTATAGTATGCTATCATTTATCTAAGAGGGCAGATATGAATATATATACATATTTGCTTATATAAGGCAAAACAGTGGTAAGTTAAAGTAAAAATTTTTAATAGTCACCCATGAAGAAGGGAGAGAATAAAGGGGACTATGAACAGACTTCTTTGAATATACTGTGCTGTGTAAATTTGACTTTGGAACCATGTAAATATTTTACGTATTTATAAAACTATATATAGTGTTTCCAAAGCGACGTCTAAAAAGAGATGGTAAAATAAATCAGATTAACCTAAATGTGTAGTTGCTGTTATAACCATAAAGTAGAAACTATGCCAGGTGCAAAGTCCCTAAAATTCTTCAGTATTGCTATTGCTGTTCTGAGACTCTTGTTCATAGAGGGAAGGATGAAGCAAATTAGTAATTACATTGGTTTCACTGATTGCTACTGTGGGCAAAAAGAAATATAGATAGATGTAAGATCAAGGAGATGAAGTTAAAAACCCTGTAGTTTTAACACACACAGTTACTAGCTTAGTCTACCAAAAGGGCTTAGAAACAGTGACCTATCTAGTAGCAATTAATATCCTTAATCGGAGATTGTAGTTACAGACTACCATTTTCTGCTACATGGAAGCAGGACTCTTTTTTTTTTTTTTTTAAAGATTTTATTTATTTATTTGTCAGCAGGAGCACAAGCAAGGGGAGAGGCAGGCCAAAGGAGAAGCAGGCTCCCCACTGAGTAAGGAGCCCGATGCAGGACTCCATCCCAGGACCCTGGGATCATGACCTGGGCCGAAGGCAGATGCCTAACCAATGAGCCACCCAGGCGCCCTGGAAGCAGGACTCATGGAGAAAGGGTGATTTTAAGTCTGTAGCAAGAATTGAACAAGATGAACCCACGGGGTGCTGGGTGGCTCAGTTGGTTAATTGTCCAGCTCTTGATTTGGACTCAGGTTATGATCCCGGGGTCCTGAGATCTAGCTCCGCAAAGGGCTCCATGCTCTGTGGGGTGTCTGCTTGGGACCCTTCCTCTCCCTCTCCTCCTGTCCCTTTCCCCTCCCGCCTTGTGCACTCTCTCTTTCTCTAAAATAAATAAACAAATCTTAACCAAAAAAAAAAAAAAGAGATGAACCCAGAACAACTTTTCTTGTCAGTAAGCAAAGAAGCTATCAAAGACTGACAGGGTAATGTCAAAAGGATTCAGGAGCCAATCTGAATAGTACCCCCAATGGTCAAAGATGGGCGAATTTGAACACCAATAAGAATAACTACAGTGAGCTGAAACATCAAACATCAAATATATATTTATATATATTTAAATTCTTATGTTTGTAACAATACTTTAAAACAAAAAATACCTTATTATTTACCTTTCTTTGAAGGATTACTGACATGCTTCATTATTTGTGAAATGGTAAATGAGGGAAAGAAATAAACATTTGTCTTGATTTTCCTGTATGATTTTATAATATAAATATATATGCATATGCTCTGAAGGAGGATAAAAATCAGAAGGATATATACCAATACACCAGTGAAAATGATTGTGTTTTTTTTTTAATATTTTATTTATTTGAGAGAGAGAGGCAGAGAGAGCGCATGAGCAGGGGGAAGAGGCAGAGGGAGAGGGAGAAGCAGGCTCCCCGCTGAGCAGGAGCCCAATGCTGGGCTCAATCCTAGGGCCCTGAGATCATGACCTGGGCTGAAGGCAGACGCTTTGAGCCACTCAGGCGCCCCGTGAAAATGGTTGTTATCATTGGTTACTGAGATTACAGGGTTTTTTACTATATTTACTATATTTTGTGGGCTTTGTTTCCTATGGTTCCTATAGTTATCCTGTAATATAATTAATTATAAAGATATAAAGTTCTAAGTTTTCTGTTAGATTACCTGATTACTATTCTCATGTTTTCTTCTTTAGGCCTTCAAACAAGTTGGAAATATGGGAGGATCTGAAGATAATAAGTAAGTCCCTACTTTGTATGACAGCGTATCTTTAAAATATTTATAAAGGGTAGGGGCGCCTGGGTGGCTCAGTCATTAGGTGTCTGCCTTTGGCTCAGGTCATGATCCCAGGGTCCTGGGATCGAGCTCCACATCGGGCTCCTTGCTCAGTGGGAAGCCTGCTTCTCCCTCTCCCACTCCCCCTGCTTGTGTTCCCTCTCTTGCTGTGTGTCTCACTGTTAAATAAATAGTAAAATCTTTAAAAATATATATATATTTATAAAGGGAAATTTTTATACTCCATTGTATGGATGACTCTTTTTTACCTCATAAAGTTGTTGTCCACATTAAATAATTCTCATAAAGGAAGTTGATCAATATCTGGTCCTAGAAAGTATTCAGGAAATATTAGTGGTGATGGTAGTATTACTCTTGTTATTGTTACAATATGTAAACCTGTCCTAGACCACATATGCCTACATTAGGTACTGATACCTGCAATATTATGCTTTTTTTGGAGAGAGAGAGAAAGAGTGCATGAGGAGACAGGGAGGGGCAGAGTATACAGTGTATACAGAGGATACACAATGGTCTCAGAACTTTACACTACCAAATATTCCTACATTTTCCCATCCATTCATGTGATCCTTATCAAATAAATCATGCTTAAGCTTTGCCTATTTAAAAATAAATTAAACCTTTATAGTACCATGTATTTCAGCCACCCCTTATATAATACCAAAGACTTCTACATTCCCTTTTCTTCTCTCCAGCTCATTCCTTGACACCCTATAGCCTGGCTTCTACTTCTGTGTCTCCACCCAAACATATCTCACAAGCACCAGCAGTAACTTTTGTGTTACTAAATCCACCAGACATTTTCCTCCTTCTAGACCTCTTGGCAACATTAAACACCTTTGCTTTCTCCTCTGTTTTGAACATTCTGTCCCAGGCTGCTGTGAAGCCTAGTCTCTGGGTATCCCCCATCTGTACTTTCTCCAGCCCTTAAATGGGCTCAGCCTCCTTTACCTGCCATTATAAGCTGGAGTTCTTCCATGCTCAGCCCTCCACTCTTAACTCTCAGCTAGCTCCCTGGACAGCTGAGAGTTCTGAGGCTGTAAATCTCAGTGTTTCCCAGTCCTTTTGTGTTCTCCTTTCTAAGCTAATAATATATAACCCTTTACTCAATATATTAGTTATTGCTTTTATTGGTTATTGTTTCAATTAAGAGATCATACCTAATTTACATTAAACAAGTTGTAAGGAGAGAGACTATGAGTATTTTGAATTGATATATTTTTGTACTTGAAACAGTTAAAAATGTATTTTTTAAAGTCATCTTGTAAAAAAAAAGTAACCATAGGGATAGTTTGTGATTTTACATATTTGTTTTAATAATAGTACCAAATGGTTTTCTTTTCTCTCTGAAGGTTTCACAAGAAGTATTGTAGCAGTATACAGTACTTGTATGCTGGTGGTTCTTTTGCGAGTCCAGTTAAACATAATTGGTGGATATATTTACCTGGATAATGCAGCAGTTGGCAAAAATGGCACGGTAAGTTTCATAGACTTACATAGATATTGCCGTTTTTTTCAAGATTTAACTGAATTTAACTGAATATTACTTATCCTGATAATTTCTGTAAAATAAATATCTTTGTATTTCATGTGATTGTAAACTTCTAGCATTATTTTTTATATTTTGAAAGTAGACTTTTTGTTATGTTAAAGAATACAGTTTTTTCCTATCATTTCAGGTCCTGAAAAATCTCAGCTCAAGTTATACTGAAAATATTATTTATATACTAATAATATTAGATAATTTAACCTTATTTCTATCTTGTACAGACAGTTCTTGCTCCTCCAGATGTCCAACAGCAATATTTATCAAGTATTCAGCACCTCCTTGGAGATGGTAAGATTCTTATTTGTGACCTGGAAGCTAATTTTAATTTGTTCATTTTTTATTATTGAGGAGTTCAAAAAGTGAACAAGGCTTTTATGTTTGTTTTTCCTTTAATAGGCCTGACAGAATTGATCACAGTCATTAAACAAGCTGTGCAGAAGATTTTAGGAAGGTAAGGCGTTTTGCATTGGCTTCTCTGACTTCCTGATTCTGGTGAATAAAAGAAAAATTAGAATTGTTCTCGTGAAGCTGGTGATCTGACAAATGGTGGTTTGTGAAATTCTTTGTAACCTTATACAGACACAGTCCTGAGATACTGCATCGTGAATCCATTTTCTACATTAGTGCCAACCTTTTGATACTAAGGGAAAAGATTTAATGTTTCATTGTTTATTGATTGACTTCCAAACAAACCAGAAATATTTGGGTCATAACATAAAACACCTACTTTAAAATCTGCCTCTGAGCCTTTTATCTTCCATTTATACTCGTAGTATCTATAATTACAGTGTGAATTTTCTTGTGAAATCTGCAGCAAGACTTGATGTGACTCTGTAATAATGACACTTAACTGATGGCTGATTTCTGAATCCACACTAGTGAGTTCAGTCAGCAGTTTCAGGTTTGACTAGCTCTCAGAGAGTAATCTGTTAAGAGTGTGATTAGGATGTGTTGTATAGTTTCAATTTATCCTGATTCCCTTTTCTCTGTTTCTAGCATTTCTCTTAAACATTCTTTGTCCCTTTTGGACTTGGAGCAAAAACTAAAAGAAATCAGAAATCTAGTTGAGCAGCATAAATCTTCTTCTTGGATTAATAAAGATGGATCCAAGTCTTTATTATGCCATTATATGATGCCAGATGAAGAAACTCCATTAGCAGTTCAGGTGATTAATTCATAACCATTTAACCAAACCAGTTACTCTATATTTTTAAAATTCTTTTACTATCTCTTGAAATTTAGATTTCTGAGGCTCTTGAAAGGTAAGTGATTAAAAGGCCTGTATTCCAATAACTTAAATAAAACTTCATTCATTTAGAAAACAAACAGCAATTAGGACTGATTTCTAATTAGAAACATAATTTTAGATATTGAGCTAATTTTTATTGAGTATTAGTTATGTGAAAGACATTGTGATGTATGATTCATACAAAAAATGAGTAAGACATATTCATTATATTTGGGGGAAGTGAGGAGACAAATTCAGTTTATGTGACTAAACCGTATTTATATGAGACCAAGTAGCAGAAGATAGAGCTGATAGCTGGGGCAAGATCGTGAAGAGTTTTATATGCCAAGATAAGGAGCTGAACTTCAGTGTATAGAAAAAGATAAATTTAACCAGGCCAGTACCACAATTACACATTCTGCTTTTTAAAATAAATCAATGAGGGCAGTATCAAAGTGGACTAAAGGAAATTTTAGTCATCCAGTTGAGAAACAAAGAAGGCCTAATCTAACAGTTATCAACTATGGTGTTGCTCCTTATTGGTGTGTCCTGGGCAGTTGTGATTTAAATTATTCATTGATTAAGAATAAGAAAAATGGAGCACCTGGCTGGCTTACTCAGTGGAACATGCAGCTCTTGATCTCAGGGCATGAGTTTGAGCCCCACGTTAGGTGTAGAAATAACTTAAATAAACTTCAAAAAAAAAAAAAAGAAAAATGTCAAAGATTATAGGTTATATACCTCATTTTAAAATATTGTTTTTTTTCATATATAAGCAGGTTATACCCATTCTTTACAGTTAAGAAAAGAATATCTCACTTGACAGCTGGGGTAGCCTTAAACCAGAGGCTCCTAAGCCATACCTTATCCTAGAGGCCCCATTAGAACAAAGACTACCATGGTTTTCATTGCCTGCTGTATTTCTGTCCCCAAAGATAGACCTGTTTGGGTGTCCAGAGACCCTGCCTTCATGAGTAGGCCAAAAAAAGGTTGCAGCCATTTAAGGGAACCCCATGACCTGCAGGATGGAGGCTAAACTGAACAAGCAGAATAGATGGAATGGAATTAATGAAAGAAACAGGAGAAAACTTACTTACAAATTCTAATCTCAAGGAGATGCAATAAGAGTATTAAAAAAACTTTCTGGAATGATAAAACAGTTTCCAAATTTTAAAATTCAACAGTGGAACTAAAAAAGAAAATTATTCAAAGAACAAGTGAGGAAAGGAATGACAGACCCAATCTTACCTGAACTGAATTAAACCCTGAAACTTTAGATTGAAAGGACACACAGAGCCCCAGTCTAGACTAGACTTGATGAAAAAAGACATATAAATTTTGATAAAATGTCCTACCAATTAAAGAAAAAAAAAATCCCAGGCCTCTGGAACCTCAAAGGACTATCTTTTTCTCTGTAAATATATTCCAGAAATGTGTTCAAGAGGGGCCAAATAAACAAGGCTCTTACAAAGTATAATTTTACTTTGACTCATTTTTTTAGTATAGTTGACACACAATGTTACATTAGTTTCATATATACAAAATAGTGATTCCACAGACTTATACATTATGCTGTGTTCACCACAAGTATAACTACCATATGTCCCCATACATCCCTATTATAATATCATTGACTATATTCCTTTTGCTGTGTTTTTTTATTCTCATGACTTACTTATTCCATAACTAGAAGCCTTTATCTCCCACTCCCCTTCACCTGTTTTACCCAACCCCTCCCCACCCTCCCTCTGCAACCATCAGTTTGTTCTCTATATTTATAGGTCTCATTCTGCTTTTGTTTTATTCATTTCTTTGTGTTCCACATATGAGTGAAGTCGTATGGTATTTTTTTTCTTATTTCACTTAGCATAAAACTCTCTATGTCCATCTATATTGTCTTAAATGGTACAATCTCATCCTTTTTATGGCTGTGTAATATTCCATTGTGTGTCTATATAGAAATATTGTATGAGCCAATAATTCTACTGTTGGGTATTTACTCAAGGAAAACAAAAACACTAATCTTATACATGCACTCCTATGTTTATTGCAACATTATTTACAATAACTAAGATTCTGACTCATGTTTTAAATAGTACTTATCTGTACATATGAACTTTTACAGTTTTCTTGAGTTTAAAAAACTCATTTCTTGATTGTTGATAAAACATAGACTTGTAGATTTCCCCAACTCTTGGGGTTTTTTAATGTGATTAGTTTCATCATAACTTTGTGCTAATATTTGAAACCCTAAAGTATAGCATTTTAATTTCACAGGCCTGCGGGCTTTCTCCTAGAGATGTTACAACTATTAAACTACTCAATGAAACTAGAGACATGTTGGAAAGGTATGTATACTGCATGTAACAGAAAACGTGTTTCTATTTTGAAGGTACTTATGACTCTTTTTTAGCTTTTCTTAAACAACATATGCAACCTAGTATCTTGTTAAAATAACATTTTGAATCTGTTCCCTGTCTTTAGGTAGGATTTCCTACCTAAACTAGTGTTTCTTTTTTTTTAAAGATTTTATTTACTTATTTGAGAGAGAAAGAGAATGAGAGAGAGAACATGAGAGGGGGAGGGTCAGAAGGAGAAGCAGACTCCCTGCTGAGCAGGGAGCCCGTTGTGGGGCTCAATCCTGGGACTCCAGGATCATGACCTGAGCTGAAGGCAGTTGCTTAACCAACTGAGCCACCCAGGTGCCCCAAAACTAGTGTTTCTTTTATTAAGGTGATGAGAGAAACAGATTTTTTTCAAGATGCCCATGCTTTCCTCAACCTACTTCCTTAGCCTAGAGATTCTGAAATGCTAGTTGAGGGACTAAAAGATAGTTAGCATTTATATTTTGAGAAAAGCTCTCGGTTGATTCTGGTATACCCAGTGTATTAGTAAATATTTAACAACTAGCTCTGTAAAACAAACAAACCAGAAACTGAAATTGTAGCTGCAGCAGTTCTGACTACCAACTTGAAATCACTTGATA
The DNA here is from genome assembly GCF_037043125.1 of Eumetopias jubatus. Taxonomy (NCBI): domain Eukaryota; kingdom Metazoa; phylum Chordata; class Mammalia; order Carnivora; family Otariidae; genus Eumetopias; species Eumetopias jubatus. Next base: position 22,470,293 of record NW_028274812.1, on the reverse strand, counting down.
CTGACTTGAGATGGGGAGAAATGCACTTTCAAGCCAGAGGTAGCCAGCTCCAGCTAATCCTCATGTATACCACATGCACACATATGTGATGTGTGTACACTCCCCCCCCACACACACACATACTCAGTTTTGAGATCTACCCCCCCCCCCAGTTCTCTCAGGATAGACTATAATGTCCCTAAAACTTTGAGTGATAAAAATTTCACATCTTCCCTAAATTAAGTATTACTGTTTTAAGTCACCCAGAAGACAACCAGGGTGTTAAAAATAGAGAAAGCACCAGACTATGCATTAGAAGACGGGAAGACCTAGATTCAAGTTGGGCTTTCCTGTTTATTAGCTGTTCAGCATTGGTTGAGCCACTTAAATTCTTTGAGGTAGTTTTATCATTGTAGCATCTGAGTAGTAATACCAGTCTTACAACACTTTATCTTATGTGGTTAAAATACCAAAATTTCTTTTATTCTAAAGATAATTTAGGACCATTTTCTCTAGTTGTATTTTCTGAGGAAATTATATCCTCTGCTTGTAAGATATTTTCATGATTGTGACAAAAATCAGCAAATTTGAAGGTTAACTCAGCTATTGAATCTACTGTCTGAATTCATCAAGTTCTAGTCTCTTGACTTTCTGCAATAGCCATCTGCACATTTTTTCTTACTCGGATTTCCACCAAATCACTCCACAAAATGCTAGAAAAGGTCATCAGTGATCTCTTGCCAAATCCATTCAACCTGTAATGTTCATCTTACTTGGCCTTTCTCTGATAATTAACACTGTTGATCAAGTCTTTCTTAAAATTCTTTTCTCAAGTGGCTTCCATGACAGTGTAATCTAATTTCTCTCCACATTGTCAGATTATTTCTTCTTAGCTTCCTCTATGTCCATCTTTCTATAAACATCAGTTTTCTAAGGTATTTGTTCTTATTTCATCCTCAGCTGTCCCGAACAATTTCATATTCCCCCATTCAACCACTGTCTGTATGCTAATAATTCCCAAATTTATAGCCCCTAGGCCAACACTCCCATGAGCTTGAGATTTCTAGATGTCAAAGATCAAACTAATCTCTTCAACTAGGTATTTTCTATCTTTATAGTACATATATATTATTCTGTATATCAAAGAGGTTTTGGGGCTCTGGGTGGCTCAGTAAGTTAAGCATCCAACTATTGATCTCAACTCTTCGCTATCCTTTTTGGATAGAGGATCTTAGGGTTTTAAGTTCAGGCCCCATGTTGGGCTCCACACTGGGCATGGAACCTACTTTAAAAAAAAAAAAAAGGTTTTGTGAGGTACTTACATGGTGTAACAAAAAGAGCTTGGACTTTAAGATCAAAAAGGCCTGGGTTCAAATTCTAGCTCTCCCATTTACTAATTACATACCTTTGGACAAATTTCTTCATTTCTAAGTATCCAGTTTCTCATCTGCACATGATAATAAAAGTTTCTATCTCACTGGGATGTCACAACAGAGTATGTAAAGCAAACCAATATCTGTGACTATAAGATGATACCTCTTCAAGAGTTTCCTAAAGAGGGGCACCTGGGTGGCTCAGTCAGCTAAGCGTCTGCCTTTGGCTCAGGTTGGGTCCTGATCTCGGGGTCCTGGGATCAAGCCCCGCCTTGGGCTCTCTGCTCAGCGGGGAGCCTGCCTCTCCCTCTCCCTCTGCCTGCCCCTCCCCCTGCTCGTGTGCTCTCTCTCTCTTTGTCAAATAAATAAATCTTTAAAAAAAAAGTTTCCTGAAGAGAAGTAATACTGTTATTGATATTTTTGAAAACACATTGTACAAAGTGCTGGATGATATAAGAAAATCTCACAAAATGGATGAAAATTCTCATTGCGTTGTGCGAAATAATAAGCTCTTTTTTATGCTTAATTGTTAAAGATTAACTCCTTGATATATTCTTACAGTGTTTTAGGCTATAAAAAATAGGTTGTGACTAGAAATGTTGGTGGCTGTCAAAGATAACATAGTAACTGAATTTATTTCCTTTTCCATTGAAAATCTAAAAAGCAATTTATCCTTCTTATTTTGTATAGTCCAGATTTTAGTACAGTTTTGAATACATGTTTAAACCGAGGGTTTAGCAGACTGCTAGACAATATGGCTGAGTTCTTTCGACCTACTGAACAGGACCAACATAGCAACTCCATGAGTAGGTAAGATGACAAAAAATGTTATGTATCTAATGAATACTCTAATAAAAGAGTGCTTTGGATGTGTTTATATTTTGTTCCAGGTAATAAAAAAAAATCTTAGAGGATAAATTTGATTGATCATCTGTCAACAAATTCAACTCCCTTAAGGCAATGACTCCATAAAAGCTCCTTCTGGATTCAATATTAAAACTTTCATTTCTTCCCCAAATTTTGCCACTATATGGAAATAAGTTGTGAAACTACCTTTCTGTAAGCCAAATTCCAGTTCTTGGGGTTTTTTTTAATTCTTTAGAATATAAAACTGAAAATGTATTTAATTACTATAAGCCATAATTGACCCACATAATTCAGTAGTTTGGTCATTAAAATAACCAGGCATTCTTGTTATAAATTCCCATTTGATGAATTATCTCTTACTTCACAACTATTCATTTTTAGCTCTTATTGCAGGATTGGGAGTATTTAGTTAGTGCAATTGTTAGTAATTTTAATCACAATTATTTCTAAGTCATAAATTAATACTGCTAAAATATATCATACGGTTTTATTATATCCTTAGCTCAACATGAATATTTTGGGTCTCCTAGTAGAATTTATACTCTTTTAAGAACCTGTTTTGTAGTTTTTTATTAAACTCAGATAATAATAAGTACTAAACCAATGTTTACTGGCTATAAACTAGTCCATTAAAATGAAGAGAAACAGTAAGTGATATGCAGTATATATGTGCAGTATCCAATTTAATTCTTAAATACATACGGCAAGAAATTACTCAATTCTCTGGAACCCTTCTTTATTGTATAAAAAAGAATAATTTCCAATTAAAATTGAGGATATGGAATACTTAGAGCAATAACATTTATTTTCTTAAACAATTTAAATATCCCCCTAAAATTTTTTTAGTATTTCTTTAAGTTATACAAAAATAAATTTCAGCCCCTATATACTCCCTAAATCAAGGTGCTCCAATTAATAAAAGTTGACTATAATTTCTACCTAGTAAGGTGTTAGTTATTTCCTGAGTAGTGATAAAGAATTGTAATAGTTGTTTTAACACAAATACTTGACCTTATACCCTAAAGAATTACAAAAGTTGTGTTGTAACCACATCAGCCATTGATGGTCTTCCTTTTTGAACTCCTACAGTACTCCATACTTTACTTTCCCATACAACCTACGTTTTTCACCTAGAACTGGAATCATATTCTTCAGTTACATTTTAAGCCTCCTCTCAAGGTCAGAGACTATCTAATGCCCTTTCATATTTCATTACATACACTAGGTATTCAGTCGGTATTTCCTGTCAAGTTTTTTCTCTTCTGTATCGGTAATCAACTTCATACTCCATGATTCAATACTAGAAATATTTCCATTATGCCTTGTGTTATTCCTTTTATTTAAAATGTAGTGAAAGTTCTAGCCATCACAGTAAGTCAAGAAAAAAGATTTTCAGTTTTGGCAAAGAGACAAAATGATCTAGAACCCTCAAGAGAATCAACTGAAAAAGTGATGCTAACTAATACAAGCTCAAATTATATATATGTGTGTGTGTGTGTGTGTGTGTGTTATATATGTGTATATTCCTGTATATACTATATATATAACATATACACATAATATATTCAAGAAATTATTGAAAAAGTAAGCAATAAATAAACTCTCCTTATAAAACATATAAGGTGAAATTATTAGAATAATATGTTACTCATAATAGATAAACCAATGGAATAGGATGTAAAATCCAGAAACAGGCTCTAAAATATACAGGGAATTAGTACATTAGGGGTGAGGAAGAGATGTATTATTTAGTAAATTATAAGACAGAGTAGTCATTTTACAAAAACTAATGTAAAATAATAAAGTTAGACACTTATGTACCACACACATAGCCAAAAACATTAAGGAGGTTTAAACAATAAAAACAAATGAACAGCTGAATATTTGTCAGAATTCAAGATGGAGAAAGTAGAGAACTTTACAAAAGACAGTGATAGGTTTGGCTGTAAAATGTAAAACTTACAGATCAAACAAGCTTTATTAGCTTTATAATTGGTATTAAATGCAATGATATGTTGGGGGAAATGTTTGCAAATTGTATATATTATACAAAGAGGTTAATAGCATTATGGACATATCAGTTAAGGAAGGAAACACCCAAAGAAAGAAATGGTCATAGACACAAACAGATAACTCAGAAAAGAGAAGTAGAAGTGCCAATTTTTCCATTCATCTAGCATCTATTTGTTGTACACCTACTATGTATCAGGCACTGTACTAAGTCTCTGTCCTCATGGATCTTACAATAGAAGAGAAATAGACAATAAACATAATTGTACAAACTGTGATAAGTGTTAAAAGGAATTGAACATATGATAAAAGTATTTGACAAACATGGAAAGTCAAGCAGCCTCCTTGAGGAAGTAATTTGAACTGAGAACTAAAAGATGAGCATCTATTAAATACGGCCTTGGACTGGAGTGGGGCAGTTGACATTTAGGGCAGAAGCCACAGGGCAAAGACTTTGAAAAGAGGACCATGGTACACTTGAGGACCTGGAAGAAGCTGGTGTAACAGCTGAACAGCTGGAACTAGGAAGAGGGGGAGTGTGAGATCAAGTTGGAGAACTGAGCACGTACAGATTATGGTTGTCAGCTTGAGTGCTGGAGAACCACTAGAGAGAAGTGGCAGGAGAGTTACATGATGGGATTTACTCTGTAGGATCACTTGGATTGCTCTGTGGAAAAGGAATTGAAAAAGGAGAATGGGGGTGGGATATAGCAGTGGATGAACGAAGACCTGTATTGATTGACTCCGCAAGTATATATTGAGCACATACTGTGCACCAGGCCCTTTGCTAAGTACTGGGATAATACAGTGAGTTAAATAGACATGGTGTATCTAACCTCACAGACATTGTATGATAGCGGTGTCTTCAGTTTCTATTGAAGAAAAATTAATGTACAAAGAGAGACATCCAATAAAAAAAACTTGACAGATTTTGAAAAATGCCACCATAAAGGACAATAATGCATAATTTTCTCAGGAATACATAAATCTCTCCATTCCTTTTTCTTTTTATGCATTGCCTCAAATCTCAGCATAGCATACTGGTTAGACAAAATAGCTTCAGCATTTTCATGGTGTTTAAAAGGAAATTTCTAGTGTAGCCTCAGGTATATGAAGTATTGCATTTAATGTAATAAACCTCAGTCTATAACCCACACACAAAAATTATTTCATCATTGTTTACAAATTGTTTCACACTGAACAGTCATTATATCATCCATAATCACACAAACATTCATTTATTCCCCCAAAAAATGATTGTTGAGCACTTACAAGTTAAAAGGTCACTGCTATAGTCCAGACAAGAGAAACTGCTTAGTCTGGATTAGTTTTGGCAAGGGGAGAGGTAGACACACTTAGGAAATATTTAGGATTGTGGGGGGATTCGATATAGTCAGGATAGAGAAGTGCCAAGGTAAAAAGCCCAGGTCTCCTCTTACACAGCCAGATAGATGATGGTGTAGTTCACTGGAGTAGGGAGGAGAAACATTCCACATTGCTAGTAATTGAGAAAAACACAGACTAAAGCTGTAAGAAACCATTTGAGCTATCAGACATACCAAGATTTTTTTAAAAGCTGATACTTGATGTGGAAAGAGGCATAATGGAGCAGGTTTTCTCACACACTGATGGGGAAGCAGAGGACATCTGTCAATATACATTATAAACCTTAAAAATATTCATAACCTTAGGGCACCTGGGTGGTTCAGTCAGTTAAATGTTCAACTCCTGATTTGGGCTCAGGCCGTGATCTCAGGGTCCTGAGACCAAGCCCCACCTCAGGCTCTGCCCTCAGTGGGAGTCTGCTTGGACTCTTTCTCACTCTATATCCTCCCCCAATTTGTGCTCTCTCTCTCTCTCTCTCTCTCTCTTAAATAAATAAATAAATAAGTAATAAAATTAAAAATCATACCCTTTGACCCAGTAATTCTGTGTTAATACAAAGAACTGTTTAAGGAAAATTAGGCAAAAACTTAAATGCCCAACTCCAAGGAGCTAGATCTAAATTGTCACAGCTAGAGGATGAATTATCTTTATAATCATTAAAAACTAGATTAAAACTTTAGAAGAACTTTTAATAAGATGCAAAAATGTTCATAATAATAAAAATACAAAACAGTATTGCTGAGGAGGTTATATAGTCTTGTGTTTAAAAGACACACAAAATAGCAAGATATGTATAAAAATTACTGGAAAAAAATAACCATGATGTCAGTTACAGTTGTTATTTCTAGGGGGTAGAATTATGTGTGATTTTTATTTTCTTCTTAGTACGTTTCTGTGAGTGTTCTTCAGTGACTGTATTGTACTATAATTAAAATGTTAAGTTCCCATAAGGTAATTTCAGAAAATAATTATTACTATGATGATTTTTCAGTCTTTCCAGTGTCAGCCTGCCATTAGCTAAGATAATTCCAATAGTAAATGGACAGATCCATTCAGTTTGCAGTGAAACACCTAGTCATTTTGTTCAGGTAAGAAGGAAGTTTGGGGGTATTATTAAAAACATTGTATCTTTGGTTGTGGTTATATTTATCTGAAATAAAATTACATTTCTCTCCTGTGGTATTTGTTCAAAGAAACCAGAAATTTAAAATCACATGTAGAGTATGGTAGAATGCCCCATGAAAGCAGCAGTGTATCATGGCAAATTTATGAGGTTGTGAATACCTTTCTCTGGGTTACAGTCCAACACCAATTAGCCTGCATTTTTAGTCCACATACATTCTGGTGGTCAGTTGAACTTACTGTGTTAATATTTTGCATTAAACTATTGGTAATAAGATTGAGCTGTAAGATTAGTGATCCAGTTCCACAAATTTTGAGGAAAACTAAAAAATTTTTGTGGAGAAGTAAAGCATTTTAGATTTAATAAATATGACTATTAATAGTGCACCAATAATCTTCTGAAAAGCTGCATAAGACAGTACTACCTATAACTCCATCCTTTCTTAGAAAAGCATTTTGGAATGCATTAAGACTGATACTATTGAAATAGTAACTTTGAATCCACACAGTTTTTTTTTCTGAGTCACTTGCAAACTTGGATTAGAAAACTTGGTTTAGAAGACTAAAACTTGTATTAGAAGTAAAAACTTGTTTGCGGGGTACCTGGGTGGCTCAGTCAGTTAAGCCTCCAACTCATGATCTCAGTTCAGGTCTTGATCTCAGGGTCATGAGTTCAAGCCCCATGTTGGGCTCCACACTGGATGTGGAACAACTTAAAAGAAAAAAAAAAAAAGGTAAAAACTTGTTTGCAATACACCTCAATTCGAAACTACTGCAGTAATGGACAGTAAGAAGACTCTAAAGCCTAAGTGTCAGGATGGCATCTTCTCAGTACCATGTGTCTCAGACAAGTTAGATTGTCTTCCTTGTATTTTCTACTTGGGAATGTGAAAAGCACTGAGACTACAGACTACTACTTCTTTCTGTGTATAGTATCATCAGTTTGTCCTTTACGTGTCCTTTACATGCTTATTTTCCCTTACTGTTCTCTTTTGTCTTCTGTGTCATCTTTCTCACCCGTGACAGTTAGACATTCATATTGCAGAAGGAAGAGTGAGTAAGACTGATCTCATTTTAAAGTTTAATTTAAGCTTAATTTTTTAATTAAAAACTTGGTTTAAATTTTTAATTTAGTATTAATTTTCATATGTATATCAGTGAGAGAAAAAAGGTAACTTCTGGCATTTAAACCTTAACTTTACCTTTCTCCACTTTCATAAAAGTCTCTGGCTTCATCAGTAGGCTGTTCATCTTGGCAACAAGTGGGAAATACAACCAAGCATAATATACATGTACTACATTAATTAAAATCTGAATAATTGATAACAAAAATGAAAGATTTCAATCTAATAAAAACACCAATTATATTGTTAAAGTTTTTGAGCATGACTGAATGTAGATTAAACTGATATACACTATTGATTGACAAGACTCCCACCAGTTCTTTTAACCATAATTTCTATGAGTTAAAATGCCGCATTGCCTTCAGAGAATTTAATCATTAATTTATTGAGATCAAGACTTGTCTATAGCTCACTTGGGGTTTTCTGATACTTAAAAGAGGGAACACAAAAGACAGTTTCACTTACTGTTTCTCTCATGCTCACAGGGGCACTCAAATGCTTCTGTGTCATGGATCTTTTCACAATCCGGTGAAGCCTGTGGACCCCTTCTCAGAATAATGTCTATAAATGCATATTACAAAATACATAGGTTTTAAAGAAAACCAATTGCATACAGTTTTCAAAATGCTTTTTAAAATCAAAGTTATGAAGAAGCAGCATTGCTTTTTAGTTCACGCATTAAATAAGCTATAACAGCAGTTCATGCAACTTCCACAACTATCATACATGAAAATGTCTGATTTCTATTGAAGACAAAGTCATAGGCCATGCTAGTACTATCACAGTTGGTTGGCAATTTCCTAATTGAAAGAAATACTAGATTTTAGTTAAAGGTTAATGAAAATAAAAATTTTTTATTTTTACATTTATAAATCTCTTAACCCTTGTTCTAAAGTGTCTATGTGCAGTTTATGTATGTGTATGCAATAATATATGACATGCTACATGTATTCTATGTTAGATCTTCTAAAAAAGTAATATACCTCACAACCATGTTACGTCAGCTTCTAACGAAAGTACTTTTAGATTTGTATCTTTAGTACTGTAATCATTTATTCAACAGATAACGTATCTAGCCCTTGGCACACATAAAAGTCCATCTGAAGACTGTTTTGGGTCTTCTTCTCAAAGTCACACTTGAATACTTACCATACTCACCAGCCTTCACATAAGAACCGAAACAGTAAATATCTCCTAGAATTTATTATAAGAAAAAATATTCCTTTCATTAAATGATTTTCTTTTTGGCCTTAATGCCATAAAACTTAGAGCTAAATTCATTGCTCAAATTACAGATATGGATTCATATTATCTATTCTTCTTACAAATTGTAATGTTTTACTGTCATCTTTGCTAGGATCTGTTGATGATGGAGCAAGTGAAAGACTTTGCTGCTAATGTGTACGAAGCTTTTAGTACTCCTCAACAACTGGAGAAGTGATTTCTTTTCCTTCAAGAAAAACTACAATGGAATTCATTTACTTTTAAAAATACACTGAATAAATCAACTATATATAGGGTAATGATTTGTTACCAAAATGCCTAATAAAAATATATTCTTAATCAAAGTCTTCATTTCATAATAAAATAGATTTATTTGGCATCTTAATATTATTTTTTTAAAGTCACCAACAGACTAGTTTTTGTGGGCATATCTGAGTGTACACAGTGCAAATATTTGTTACACCGTGGATACTAGTTCCAAGCGGACTATAAAACTAGTGTAGATCCTTTTTTTAATATTATAGAAATATAATATGCATTAATACTGAGAAAAAATCTGAGAAATAAGTGTGAAGTTTAGAAAAAATGTACTATTTAACTAATCATAAAGTTCACTGGGCTGCAGAATAGATGAGGAAATCAGACTTTTCTCCAGTTACTCTTCAAAGGTATAAATTATTTATCTTAAATAAATCTGATGAAGGACTTTTATTTTTATGGAAATCAGTGAATTTAACAACCATCATCAGTAATTTTTTTCTTTACTATTGTTAACAATCCTTGGAAATTAGGTATTGATTCAGAGGCTAAAATTGTGCTGATGCAGTTTACTCAACAGCTATTATTAGCTATATAGTTTCATTCATTTTTATGTAAATAATTTTAATAACTTTGTATTGATTTTGAGACAGTAAATATCTTATTGCAATAAAATATTTTAGTAAAATATGGTTTTGTTGAGTTAATACCTTACAGCCGTTAATTTTATTTGTCCCATAGCATTTTTTGCTGTTATTTTGGGAGAATATGCTAGTTTTCAAGTTTTATTTTAACTGGTAATATAATTGATGCTTTCTTTTAGCTTTTTTGTTTAGAAAAAATAAATAGCATTTCCTTCTGAAAAGAAGTAATTCATTGTCTCTAGTTAAATCTATATTCTGTATTTATAAGGGTAATTAGGGCAGAAATAAATGAATCATCAGTATATTAGATACATTTTCAGTAATAAGAGAATATTTTCAGTGATATCGCTTTATGTTCCTCCAACATAACATATAGCTAAGTAGTAGAAGGTACAAAATGAATTGTGAAGTCTCTTCTAAGGCGAGGCAAGGCCCAAAGTCAACCCTTAGGGAGTCTATGTCTACAGTGTTTAAAAAAAGAAAAGAAAAATCAGATGTAAAAGTGGTGAGGAGAGCAAATGCTTCTCTTCAAAATTTGACAGAATATAGTGATATTATTTTCTAATAGGGTGACGGAAAAACTGCATTTTGGAAAATTAGTGAATGTGTATGTAATAGGGCATGCATCTCTTCCAGCAGTATTAACCCAGGATTTCATCCAAGGAATATTTGAGACTGAACAGGTGTGGCCTTATAAATGGATCAAAATCTGGTCAGCTGAAAATTTTCACCTGGAGTCCTCTACATCTGTGGAGTTGTGGCAGTTGAAGAGATGACAAGGTAAAAACCACATGTATTTGAAGCTAATTGACATTACAGATTTGTCTTCAACTAGTACAGTAAGAGCCCTCTTGCCTGGGACCCTTAGTTGTTTGGTTCATCCAAAAGGTCACTTGAAACAGGGTATCACACAAAAAACTTATTCTTAGGGGCGCCTGGGTGGCTCAGATGGTTAAGCGTCTGCCTTTGGCTCAGGTCATGATCCCAGGGTCCTGGGATCGAGCCCTATGTCAGGCTCCCTGCTCAGTGGAGAGTTTGCTTCTCCCTCTGCCCCCTCCCTGCTCATGTGCATGTGCGTTCTCTCTCTCTCTCTCTCTCTCTCACTCTCACTCTCTCTCAAATAAAATCTTTAAAAAAACCTTATTCTTACATATTTTAACTTAAAATATAAATATTCTTTGTCAATTATTTAATTTAGGACCCAGGTCTTGTCTTTTTAGTATAGGTCTGCTTATAGGCGTCCTCTAATTATCTTTCTTGTATAAATCATATGGATTGCATTACATTATATAGTTGTGAATCAGGGATACAGAATTTTTGTAGATTTTTGCTATATTTTCCTCCAGTCTTTTAGAACTGTTTCGCCCACAATTAATCTACCAATACCTTTAAATTAAAAAAAACACACACACACTTTTTTTTTAAGATTTTATTTTTAAGTAATCTCTACCCAATGTGGGGCTCAAACTCACAACCCCGACATCAAGAGTCACATGCTCCTTTGACAGCCAGCCAAGCTCCCCTAAAAAAAGCAACACACTTTTATCTAGTCTTTCCAAAGTTCAGCTTGCTTTTTGCAGACACTACAACTCTTCAAACTCATGTTATGACAGTTTGTATAATCATGATAAAAAGTTCAACTGGCATAATCAGTTTGTTTGATAACTTTTAATTTCCTAGAGCCACTGTAATGAATTATAACTAATTGAGTGACCTAAAACAACAGAAATTTATCCTCTCACCATTCTGGTACTTGGAAGTCCAAAATCAAGGTGTCAGCAGGACCGTGCTCCCTCTTGCTCCCACCTTGCTTCCTTAGGGAAGACCATTCAATCCTTTTTTGGCTCTCCCAGCTTCTGGTGGCCCAAGTGTCCCTTGTCTTATAGCAGCAAACTCCAGTCTCTCAGTCTTCACATGGCCTTCTCTGTGTGTCTGTTTTCTTTCTCTCTTATAAGGATACTCTCATTTAGGACCCACTTACGTATAGTATGATCTTATCTCAACACTTACTTTAATTACATTTACAAAGACACCATTTCCAAGATCACGTTCTTGGCTTCCAGGTGAACATGAATTTTTGGGAAATACTATTCAACCCACTATAGTCACAAACTCAACTCAGCTTGGTAGACATATGTTGCAACAAGTAGAAATCGAAGTAAAGGGTGTGCCAGACAGAAAGAAGTCTATTAACTGAAAGCATGTAGCTTGCCCTAGGAACCAATCATCTGTATGCTTTTCCAAGGAGATGGAGAACATCAGTTAACCCAGTAAATTGGCTGAATGGAGATTACTTAAAACTGCTTCTACTTTTTCTCCTTCAAACTTGTATAAATGTTTGTTACTATGTATATATAAAAATTTGATAAGACCATTTATTTTATTTGCTTGGAAGGTAGGAAGATTTTATCTAACCAGGTCTTTCACTTACAAAACTGAAATGAACAGAAGGCAAAACGTCTGTCTTATCTTCTGTTGTCTTGATTCATATTCAGTTGAATAGCCTGTTTTAGAGTAATTGTGTTGCTTGAATATGACACTCATAAGAAAATGAGATAGAATCTTATTAAAGTGGTATCCATATTTAAAATACCAATGTCTACATTATTCAGTCTAATAATCTAGTTGGCTTTGCCTTCAATATTTCTCTAGTCATTAAAGGAAAATCAGAAGGTACTGAAATTCAAATCAGGCCATTTTGTACCTATTTAAGCACTCTGGGAAAAGGATTATTTGATGGGAGGATAAAAACTATTGGCTTAGGTAATGAGAGGTCTGATTTCTAATTACCCTTACTATAGTTCTTGCCCTCACATCACAGATATTTTTTTATATAGTTGGGTTAAATGCTGAACTGTATTTTGTCATTTAGCTCCCTCATAGCTACCAAATAACTAAACTTCCAGTTTTTGTTTTTGCTTAGTATAGTGTTTGGGATCATATAAATCTATCCAAGCTGGATCTCTAATAAAATATTAATTGGGATTTAGAACTATTAACATATTTATATATGTAAATACTTTGGCATGGTTTCAAAAATTGGTGATTTTAGGAACTTCAGCAATGTGTAATTTTTTTAAAAGTTTTCAATGTTAGCATGATTTTAGGAAATAAATATGTACTTTGATTTCATTCTCTATTTGAAGCATTTTTTGGAAACAATGACATGTCTGCATTTGATGAATGTAACAAAATGGAACCTGCAGTACTTCAAATAAAGATCTGGCCAATTAAACATCTTTTGTTGAGGAGAGCAAGTTCTCTAATCAGTGTTTCTTTAAATTTACATCAAAATCAATATTATTTTTACTTCATTATTTTGCTTCATTCTTAGGGAAGATTTGAGTAGAATTCATAATTTTCAACTAGGTTTTCAAATTCAATTTGCTTGAAGGCAAATACAGGAAACATATTTATTAATTTAAATTGGAGCTCAAATTAGCTCACCTACAAAAATTGGCCTATACCTCCAATCCCATACCCCCTCCACCCCACCTCAAAAACCCTGAAAGAATATGTACTAAAATATTAATAGTGGTGATCTAAACAGTGGCTTTAGCATTTCCAAAATGCTTTGAGCATTTTTGTATGTTTTAAAATACCTACAGTAAACATATATCAGTTTTATTACCAAGAGGGAAAAAAATAATTTTTTTTATAAAAAGACAATTACTGTGTGCATTGGAAATATGTATTAGGCCAAATTTATTATATACCTATCACCTATATTAGTCTGCTAGGGCTGCCATAACAAAATACCAGAGACTGCGTGGCTTAAACCACAGTAATTTATTTTCTCACAATTTCAAAGGCTGAGAGCCCAATGTTTGGCAGTTTGGGTTTGTCTTAAGGCCCCTCTCCTTGGCTTGCAGATGGTGCTTCCTCCCTGTGTCCGCACATGGCCTTTCCTCTGTGTGCTGCATCCACAGTGTCTCTTTTCTTATAAGGACACCAGTCATACTGGATTAGGTTCTCACTTTTATGACTTTATTTAACCTTAGTTACCTCTTCAAGGGCTCTGTCTTCAAATACAGGCACAGCGGGGGTTAGGGCTTCAACATATGAATTTGAGACACAGTTCAGTCAGTCCTTACCACCACCAATTCCTAGCTACTGTAAAACAAAAATTTCCACCTCGTAATCACACATGGAAATAAATTCAATATGAAGAGCCTCTGATGGCAAAGTACACCAGAGAGTTAAAACAGTTACATGGGTGATTTAGGAAAAATATTAAGGAGTAAGTGGGGAAAGGGCTGAATTGCCTAAATAATTACTTGACCTCCTTGACCAGTTTTACAATTGCTTTCTCTATGTGCTACGATTACAGAAACGTGGTATTTTCTAGTCTTCAATGTACCTGCAGCATGAACCTCTCTGCTGCAAATCAGATCACATTAGTTAATTCTAAAGCCCAGCCCCATTTACAGGGCATCTGATGCAAGGTTAGATGTGGCAGTTCTACCAGTAAGCCATTTGGCTTCAAAGAAGTCCAGTTTAGTGGCTGTCCATGTCCCAGCAGTTTAATCTGAAATTAAAAACACACACAAATATCTCCAAATGTATCTCTTTGACTCACCCACTTCATTGGAAAAGAGTGGCTGGTATTTCTTTAAAACACTATAGACAGGAGACTCATCTTTTGGTTTTATTTAGTGGTTCACACATTGTTTTAACCCTTGATCCAAATGAGTGCATACATGTGTCCTGCTCATGTATTCCTCTCATATAAAAGTGTGCAAGAGTTGGAAAAGAATTGTAAAGGCTGAATAGTGTCAGAGTAGGGAAAACACTGAAGAGAGGATTGGAGAAAAGTACTCTGGAACCAATCTGCCCAACATAAGGCCTGCGTAGTTGTGCACAGAATGTTTGGAGAAAGGCCCCCCTCCTTTATCTAGCAACACTTCCTCCTGGATTTTCCAGTAACTAATTAACAATACCTAAGTCTGATCAATTATTACTGTAATTGTTTTATATCCTTAATCTTATACTAAGTGGATCTAGATATAAGTAATTTCCTACATAACTGTGGTTATTTTGAACAAGAAAACTTTGTCTACCATGTAGAGCAACACAAAAACAAAACCCATGAACTTTTAAATAACAGTATTAATGGGAGCCAGACAGAATACAGATAAAATAAAAAGATGACATCATACCCAGGCCCCTAAGCTGTAATTAAACATCAAATTTGAACTCCATCTTTCTCTCTGCCTGATCAACCACAGTGTTAGAAATGAAATATGGAAAATGATGCAAGGAGAAGCATATGGACAATTTACATCCAAGGAAATTGTCAGTTTCTTAAAAATAAGCCATAAAATATATCAAAATGAACTCAATGCCAGATCTGTTGGTTACAAGTATTAGATTAACTTTCTCCAGATTTTTCTAATGACCTTAAAATGGTAGGGCCACACATCTTACTTTTATTCAGATTTGTTCTGGGATGGGATGTCTGGGGGAGAATCTGAATCCATTTTATGTATGTCTTTATGTGTATGTATTTATGAATTCCAGAATTCATTTTGGATGCTTGCAGAACTTGAACAACCTAAAATAACTGTGAGAAAGAATATCTATTTTGCATTGATATGCATGGAGATAACATAGCTGTTTTATAAGTTTAGTTTTCTGGGAAATGAAAGAAAACTTTCAAAGCTTTGACCAAACGTTGCCATTGATGAAGTTCATTTTTAAAATTACAGGTATCCCTCACTTTCTGAAAGTTTGTGTTATGCCACTTCACTTTTATGAAAGACCTACAGGAGTTAGTACCTGTTTTTGTAACTGAAGAAATCTGAAGAGGATTTTCACTTTTACCAAAAAAGGCAAAATGTAAAAGTAGCATTCAGTGTTTGCTTTGCAGAGAGGTGAATTAGAGGCAGTGCACACCCCAAGCAGCAGCCAGAGTGGCAGCAAGTTCCTTCCCATGCTCAGCATCTCAGCATCAAGCTGCCAGAGCTTTGAGCTGTGTCTGTGAGCATCTGTGCTTTATCTCAATTCATTTTGTGCATCCATTAGCAAGATGTGCTCTAAGGTATCAGAAGAGCCTAAGAGAGGTTACTTTTGGGGTCTGGGACTATTCAAAAAAAAAAAAAACTTCCACATAAATTAATGGTAATTGCATCTTTGCTTTACACCATTTCAGCTTATGAAAGGTTTCATAGGAATGCTCTGCTTTCTGATAGTGGGGGAAACCTGTACTCTTATAAGATATAAAAGGAACATAAATAAAGATAATTAATAAAGATAAAATCCCCTTACCTTTGTTACTCCCAGAGTAGCTATGGGTTGGCTAAGAAACAGACGTCCTGATGTGGGCCATTCAAGAAATATAGCATAGACCAATTTTTGTTTACGTTTGGATGTGTACCTGGTTAAAAGGGGGAAATGTATAGTAATATTATAGGTCAGGTTTGGAATTATTTTAAAGAGATACTTCCATGGAGTAAATATTTACCAATGTCTTCATGAATAGAGGGAAGGAAAAAGAACTCCATGGTAGAGTAAAAAGGACTCAAAAGGAGTTCCCAATTCCAGAGTGTGTGTTGGGGGCTGGAGGGGAGGTTCCCTACCCCACCAAGCAATTCTCAGACACCAGCTGGGTCTCCTACAATTCAACTCAATTCTGACACTATCTACCTGGGGATAGTGTCAGATTTCCACAGGCAAGGATTCAGTCCTACAAGACTGCTTGCCTACACCACTCTCAACTTCAGACACCAATCACAGGTCCCGGTTATCACCTGGTCTTCTAACCCACAAGCTATAGAAGGGAGGTTACAACGACGTCCTCCTTGGTTTTGATTAATTTTCTACAGCAGCTCACAGAACTCACAGGATAAAACTCAGAAACAGCCGAGAGAAGGTATGGGGAAGGGGCTTGGAGCTTCCATGAACTCTCCAGGCACACACTCCCAACAATCCTGAACCTCTCCAAACCCCTTCCTTTGGGGTTTTTATGGAGGCTTCATTACAGGGGTATGACTGATTAAATCACTGGCATTGGTGACTGATTCAACCTCCAGCCTCTCTCCTCAATCTGGAGGTGGAGGGTAGGACTGAAAGTTCCAACCCTGTAATCACAACGTTGGATCTCCAGGCAACCGGCCCAGCCTCACCCTTTGGTGAAGTGGAAAAGTCACCTCAGTAACATAACAAGAGACATCTTTGTAGTTCTCATCACTTAGGAAACTCCAAGAGCTTTAGGAGCTCTGTGCCAGAAATGGAGACAAGACCAAATATATATGTTGTTATAAATCATAATATCCTAGTACCTCCCTCCCCCCACTTCCCTTTACTAAAAGGAACAGACACTTTTCTAATATTACTCTTCATCAGACAGTTCTCATGGAGCTGGAAGTGGGCAGGGGAATATGAGCAAAGAAGGTAAGATGTGAGAGTAAATGGCTTTCCACCTGCTGGTTCAAATCTTCATATTCCCTCCTCAGCAGATATGCGTGTGTCAATGCTGGGCCAAGTACTGACGCTCGTGTTTGGAATGCAGCAGAAAACAAAAACACACTTGGTTCTTGTTCTTATGGAACTTAAGACTAGAGTGAGGAAGACAGACGTTCAATAATCACACAAATAATGTCCAAGTGTGGGTTTTAACAAGCACAATGAAAGAAAAGGAAATTGAAAGATGGTAACAGAGGGATCTCTTTAAATTAGACCATCAGCAAGAAGCCTTTCCAAGAAAACAACATTTAATCTAAGACTTTAAGGATGAATGAGAAAAAAGGAGAAAAGGTAAGAAGCGTTAAGCTCTAGACAAAGGAAACAGTACTCGCTCATTCTTTTACGTAATTTTTCAACAACTATTTATTGAAATCTTAAAATGCTAATCACTGTTTTAGAGCTGGAGACATGGTATTGAACGCAGTCCCTGTCTTCATGGAACTCACATGGTAGTGGGAAAAATTAGAATGAGCAGGGGGTAATTAAGTGCTATGGAGAAAACACGCCACATGAGGACAGAGCATGCTAGGTTGGAAATGAGAGGTGTAGGTGTTATTTTAAATCTAATACTCAAGCAAGACCTCTTTGAGGAGGTGGCATTGAGGAGACCTGAAGAATGTGAGGGAGAGCCATGTGAGTATCTGGAGGAAGAGAAGTCAGCAAGCACAGAAGTCCCCATGCAAGAGTATGCTTGGCCTGTTGACAAGGCAGCAAAGAGGGCAGAATGAGAAATGAGGGATAGCAGGATGGCAGACAAGATCAGAGACAGCAAGGAGCCAGGTTTTGGGTTTTTGTTTTTGTTTTTGTTTTTAAGATTTTATTTGAGAGAGAGAGAGCATGAGCAGGGGAAGGGCAGAGGGAGAAGCAGACTCCCCATTGAGCAGGGAGCCCAACATGGGGCTCAATTCCAAGACCCTGAGATCATGACGTGAGCCAAAGGCAGATGTTTAACCAACTGAGCCACCCAGGCACCTCAAGGAACCAGTTTCTATAGGACCTTGTAATCCTCTATTAGACCTGGCTCATTCTCTAAGACTGGAAACCATTGGAGGAATTTGAGCATAGAAGTGACATAACCTGGCTTTATTATTTAAAAAGGTTTTATAGCAGAAAGATTAAGTGGGCAAGGATGGAAACAGATCACTTGAGAAGCCACTGAAATAATCCAGAGGAGAGAGAACAGAGACTAAAATGATGAGAGTTGCCACAAGAGAGGATGAGAAGTGGCCAGATTCTAGATATACCTCAAAGACAAAGATGATGATATTTGCAGATGGACTGGCTGTGAAATGTAAAAGGAGAGTTAAGGACTCCAAGATTTGGGGCCTCACAACCACCTACAAGGATGAAACTGCCATTAACTGAGATTGGGAAGACTCTATGGAGCTAGTTTAGAACAAAATTTAAAAATTAGGACCTCAGTTTTGGACAATACCAAGTTTAAGGTGCTTATACTTCCATGAGGAGTGGTTGACTAGAAAGTTGAGTATATGAGTCTGGAGTTCAAGAAAAGAGGTCAGCACTGTAGAGGTCATTAGTATGGCATTTAAGTCTGTGCAAATGGATGTGATCACGTGGGGAATAAAAATAAATAGGAAGAATGGAAGTCCAAGGACTAAGCCTCAGGGAACTTCAATGTTTAGTGCCTGGGAACTGGAGGTGCAACCAGCAAAAGACACCTAAGAAGGAGCAGCCAACAAGAAGATATGGTAATCGGGGCACCTGGGTGGCTCAGTCAGTTAAGTCTGCCTTCTGCTCAGGTCATGATCTTAGCCTCTCCCTCTACTCTTCCCCCTGCTTGTACTCTCTCTCTCTCTCTTAAATAAAATCTTTAAAAAAAAAAAAAAAAGAGAGGGCAATCAACAGACTCAGATGCTGCCATAAACTCAGAAAATAGGGACCATGAAATGACCCTGGATTTGGCAAAGGACAGGTTAAAGGGCCTTGGTAACAATGATTTTATGAAGTCTGGGGTTGGAAACCTGACCAGAGTGGGTGCAAGAGAAAACTGGAGAAAGAAATTGGAATTAACAAGAGAAAGAAAGAAAAGGAAGGAAGGAGGGAAGGAGGGAAGGAAGGAAGAGAGAAAGAAAGGGAGGGAGGGAGGGGAAAGAGAAGAAAAAGAAAGAGAAAGAGAGAGAGAGAGAAAGAAAGAAAGAAAGGAAAAGAAGAAAGAAAGAAGGAGAAAAGAAAGAAAAGAAAAGAAGAAAAGAAAGAAAGAAAGAAAGACAAAGAAAAAGAAAAAAAGAGAAAGAAAAAAGAAAAGGAGGGGGAGACGGAGGGAGGGAGAGAGAAAGATTTAACATGTTTTACTATAAAAGAGATGGAGAGGTGCCTGGAAATTTAAGGGTTAAAGAGTATTTTTTTTTTAAGATGTAAGCAATAATACATTTGTGTGCTGATAGGAAAGGCTCTAAGGAGCAAAAGGAGAGAACTTCTAGAATAATATCCTTGAGTGGCTAATTTTGGTTGGGATCCGGGACACCAGGAAATATGTGTGAGTATGTGTGTGTCTCTGTCAGTGTATTTCAGTCACATGCGGCTACCCATGGGCAGGCATGGAATAAGTAGAGCTAAATTTAACCAAAGTTGAGGTTTTAATCAAAGTCAAGTGAGTACAACAGAGAGAAAAAGAGTATGCAATGGAGTGATGAGCCACAGAATCTGACCAGGATAAGGAAGAGGGCTGAGGGAGAGAGAAAAAGTGACAGAGTCACAGATGGTATCCTTAGTGGATTATAGATCCCTCCAGAAGCCCAGGTGTTATGTGGAGTGAGCTGAAATATAAAAGGTGGTAGGACACAGGAGAATGCTTCAAACTGAGATCATGGAAGAGATGCAATTATTGGTAATACAGGACCTAAGGCATGACCCAAAAAGGGGGTAGCAAAGGTAGAGTGGACAAGAACCCTAGAACAGAGAGTCCAGAAACTGAGGGGCCAGCAAATTAAAAGAAATGTGAATATAGATCATTCAAATCAGTAAGAACTGATGTTAAGAGTAGTTCTGGGGACAGTGACAGTGAGCCAGGGCTGAAATCTTGAAGGACTGTAAAGGAGTCTACAGATGACTGTAGCAAGGTGGGGCAGCATGCATGGTATAGGAAAGAGCTTCTCCTGGGGGGCGGGGAGGGAGGGCTACGTGGCATTGATGAAGTTGGTAGGAGCCAGACAAGGAGCTTCAGCCTTGTTAAATATTTTGGCTTTTATTTTTATTTATTGAAATAAAATTTAATGGAATAATGGTTAATACTTGTGAAATCATGATCAGACCCCCTTGTAGTCAAATATATGCCCAGACACAAATTCCAAAACCAGATTTAAACTAGTCTCTGTAAAATGAAGGATTGGTACTGAGTTCTCACTATGGCTTCTCCCAGACATTCTAAAATTCTACAATTAGTTGCTTCTGTCTATATTGTTTTACTTTATTTTCTTCAGTGAGCTGACAATTAGTTTTAAGTCATAAGTCAAATAGGATCAAAGAAGAACATTTAGTCTAATCTTTGATTTATATTTGATCAGGCTATATTCACCTGGTGACAACAAAAGGTGAATTTTTAGAGCTTCACTGATACTACTCTTATTTATATATTTTAAGACCCCACATCAGAAACCATCAAATTTGCAGTGTAGTTCAGATACTCATTGGCACATGGAAGTTCAGACATAAGCCTGAAGCAAGACTTTTAAAGAAGATTCTAGTTAAAAGAAAAATTAGCAAGTTAAAATAATTTTAAAGAAACTGTAGGTTTAGATTTATTAGAATAATATGAACAAATTGTAAGTTTTTTCTCAGTTAAAATAATGTGTTATTTGGGCTGATTTTCAATATTTTTTCTGCCCTTTGACACCTCTTTCTTGCTAATTTCATTAAGATAGAGCATCTGCAAAAATTACAATTAAATGACTAAACAGAAGTCTTCCTTTTAGATTAACCCCTCAACATCTTTCATTTTTCTGAATGGCCAGTAGAGCTATTTTTCACTAAAATTTGCCCACCATTAGGAAGTTTCTACAGATGATTTAAGCCCGATTTGATAAACAGTAAGTGTTCAAAAACATGCTGACTTCTTCTAAGGTTTGGAAAGTGCTTTGTCTAAATAGGCATGCATCCAATTTCCTTTTTTATCCTACTTTTCTCTTTAAACTGCTGAGAAATTTTAGATGCCTTCCTCCATCAAACAGTCCTTGGTAACAGGAAGAACTTACCACACATTTGGGGTAACATCATCACTCTGGGACCTCCAAGGGTGGGTTTCATAAATGGCTTCTCCATTGACTTTTAGCCAGGTCCCCATTTGCCTCAATCGCTCCTCAAAAATTACAGAAATGGTGCCATCATGTGTGGGCCCAATATTCATCAAAAGATTCCCTCCACATGAAACTGTTTCTACAAGTTGCTAAAAAGTTAAGAATAAATAAAGTTCTTAAGTAGATGAAACAATTCCATTGTGAATGTGTTAATACTATGTTGTTATCCGTGTGCTTACACCTGCATGTAATCACCATCCAGAAGAACACAGAAAATAGAATAATAATAAAATACAGGCCATTGAGCTATACAAACTACAAAAAAAGAATTCTCACACACCCACACAATTAAGAATATTACCTTAACAGTCACCAGACATTTTACTGTACCTTCACTAGTTCTTCGATTGTAAGATAATCATTAATTCCAGCATCTCTCCTGTAGCCCCAGGAAAACTTGTCTATTGTCATGCAATTCTCCCATTTATGAGGCAAAAGATGTCCTGGGTTGTACCGATCACTGCAGGTGTAATAGCCGCCATGCTTACAGATGGTACCATAGCCCCACCGGTCATTGGTCACAACTGTGTCCCGAACTGGGCTGAAATAGAATTTTTTAAATAAAACATAAAATATTTTACATAAAAGGAAATGTCACGGAAAAGAGGTCTAACTGAAATCCACTCCTGAAAAATCATCATAGCATAACATAATGCAAAGCCCATGGTTTTGAAGTCAAATAGACCTGGGTTGGTTGCAATCCTGGCTGTCGCTTTCCAAGCTCCCTACCCAGAGTAAGTGACCTAACTCCTGAAGAATCAATTTCCTCATCTGTTATTAGAACAGAAATAATTTATGTAAAATACCTAGCCCAGTAACCAGCACATAGAGCACTTATAAGACTAGCATACTATTATTTGAAGCTCCTTCTCCCACATATTATAATAGCCAGAATTGAATTTACACTCAAAACATTCTTCTCACCTATGACTGAATACTCTCATACATATATTCTAGCCATCCTCTTACAGTTGTGCCTGATGTTGAAAAATCTTCGACAAGTGGACTGTCGCCATCGTGGAATTTACAGTGACATGAAACAGACCCCACAACATTATCATCGGAGCAGGTGTGAAGCTCCTGCACCTCCCCACTTAGAAGAGACGGTTTGCTTTACAAACTGAAGTGGATCTTCCCAGTCTTTCGTCTTGGAAGAAGTACCTGGAGAAACTGTTGCTTTAAGTAGCCAAGAGCTCTCCAGAATATTCTTATGCACACCCCAAGTGTGTCCAGGGAACACACGTAGAACACTCTCTGACTTCAGAACACAATATCGAGTATTTTCTAGTTACAAATAAAATTTGGTCCACATGGTTTAAGCCTAATAGAGGAAGTCAGCCAGAACTCCCTGTTCTAATGGGGCAGTCTGGAACATGCTAGAAAGCGACATGTAAAGAACAGGAAGTGGTAAGAATGCTGATGAAGGAAAGGAGGGGGCAGACAAGGGTGACAGTGACCGAGCAGCAAAGATTATCAAAGGGTCAGAAGATAAAAAGAAGGAACCGGAGGAACTGAAAAGCACATAATCACAAACAGTGAGGAATTGTCTCAGAATAGGAGATGAAAAGGGGGACCCACAAAATTAATGTCTTCAAAGTTCTTGATTCTGTGATTTTATCTTTTTTTAGTGATTCCAAATTTTTAATGATTTTAGTGATTTCAAAATCAGACTATTGAGTTGTATTTGACTCCTGATTTGTAACTCTTTGCTTATTGATTACTCTGAGTAAAAACTGATATATCTAATGGGCATTATTTAACAATGATTTCCTCCTACCCCACACCACAGATGAGTCTAAAAGGGAATATTTCACAAAGCAAACATTATACATGTATGAGGAACATTTAGGGTCATGACAGCAATCTAATAGCATACACACCTTTTGTTATACAGCCAGGCTAAGAAGCCTGTGCTGTTCCAGTAGTTATCAGGGGCATGTCCGTCACCATCCGACCACAGGATCTCCGGCTGATACTTGTTCACTAACTCATAGAGTTCCGGCAGCGTCTTAGAAACTGGAAACTGTTGCTGTTGGAATGACCTGGACTTATCCTCAAGGAAGAGTGGATGAAACCATTCAAAAAGGGAATGGTACAGTCCAAATCGCAGGTCAGTCCTGTTCCTAATGGCAACCTCAAGTTCCTTGACGAGGTCCCTCTTCGGCCCCTCATCTACAGCATTCCAGTTCCATGAATACTTTGAGCCCCACAGGGTAAAGCCTGCACAATTATATTGAGTCTTTGTAAGAATATGAATTTGTTTTAGCAAATCTCCACCTCTATAAATGCCAAAACAAACGAGATAGTACATGTGACATATAAAAACTTCTACAACAATGGTTTTATGGCATGTTTTTTCATAGCACGTATTCTACTTTTATACGAGCAACAAACAAGAATTTCAACAAGGTGGAACCAAGGGGTGTTTTTTAGTAACTTTCTGGGTACCCCCTTAAGGTCTGTGTAGTCTGATCTATCTCCTGTATTTTTCCTCTTAGAATAGAAGCTCCTTGAGAGATAGCATCATGCCTGCAGGATTCCCTGCTGTATCCTCAGCCCAACTGTTAGCAGAGGGTCTAACACAAAATCAACAATCAACA
Organism: Eumetopias jubatus; assembly: GCF_037043125.1. NCBI lineage: Eukaryota > Metazoa > Chordata > Mammalia > Carnivora > Otariidae > Eumetopias > Eumetopias jubatus. The sequence goes on along the minus strand of NW_028274812.1, from coordinate 22,445,929 downwards.
CAGATCACAGCTAACATGGGGACATCTTCCACATCTACCATACTAAACACTGCTACTACTTATAATGAAGATCCTGAAATGCACTCCTGCAAGAATCTTACTTGTCTCCTAAGCCAAAGATTAAAGTATGTTCCCCGGCTGGGGATGATTTTATGTAGTGTGAGTCTTAGAACACTGGTGATCTGTATCTAATAGTACATCTTCAGCTTCATCGTTCATCCTTTATCACCAGAAGGGGAATAGATATTCTTCCCCAGTAGTTCTGTACTTTAAAATATTCCCACCATTTGTAATCTCATCCTTCTCTAAAGTCATAAACGTAGATGTTGCTCTTTAAAATACCTGAAATTATCTACCAATTAAATGGGTAAGAAAAATAATCAATCTGTCTGCCATTAAATAAGCACTTTGAAATAATTCATATTTTAAAAGGGATTTGCATTTAGATTGTTCTATGTAAAAATAATAGAAATGCTATATAAACTGAAATAATATAAAAGCCTCAAAAATTTTAGTTAGTGCCTAGGAATGTAAGTACATTGTTACTATCCCACTGAAATCTAAACAAATCTTTGAGAATAGACATACATAAGGCACTCTGTATTTACTCTTGTGAATTAGGACAAGTCTAAGATGGACACGGTCTTCAGATTCATTTTCAAGAAGCGTTTAAAACAGCTCACTCTTGTTCCAAAGGCGTTTGTGGTAAGCTTCAAAGCTGTGTCAATATTTAAAGTCCTATTCAAAATGTTTCAAGTTGGGGGTATCTAGCTGGCTTAGTCAGTAGAGCGTGCAACTCTTGATCTCAAGGTTGTGGGTTTGAGCCCCATATTCCGTTGTAGAGATTATTTAAAAATAAGGAAAAGTATTTTTTTAAAAATGTTTCAAGTTGACAGGCTCTATTGCCAGACAGTACAAAAACCACATGGGTCTTCATCACCACCATAAAAGCTCACAGAGAGATCTTCCTGCCTACCAAGCTCAGTGGGCTTTTTTCCATAAAGCAATGAAAACATGAGTCCTATAAAGTTTACAAATGTGGGCTTCATTATCTCTCCTCACTGTATGATTAAAAGTTATTTTGATTTTAAATAAGCTCACTATGTAATACTTTGTGCCATACAGCTTAAAGAGTTCCTAGACATCAGGAAATCAACATGTTCAAGCAAATACACTTTCTAAATATCTACCTCAGTCGGAGAAACATCTATAGGAGAAAGTCATTAAGCCACTAGAATGTAGCCAAAGGGAAAAGTATTCTAAGATAATTACAGATTTTTGGTTTTGATTCTTCCCTCCTATTCCCCTCCCCACCTCTGGAGAAAGCACTGAGGCAAAATTTCTTATACCAGGCAAAGATGGTCATGCAAAGGAAACTGTCGAATGAATTATCATGTGGTTGGGACAGTAAACAATTTGTTGATGCTTCCTTGATCTTCTGGATACTAGAACAGTAATGGGTGGAAACTATCCTATTAATGTAGGACCCCTGTGATGGATAATTTTGTGTGTCAACTTCACTGGGCCACAGGGTGCTCAGGTATTTGATTAAATATTACTCTGGGTGTGTCCATAGGGGTATTTCTGCATGAGATTAACATTTATTTTTTTATTATTATGTTAATCACCATACGTTACATCATTAGTTTTTGATGTAGTGTTCCATGATTCATTGTTTGCATATAACACCCAGTGCTCCATGCAGAACGTGCCCTCTTTAATACCCATCACCAGGCTAACCCATCCCCCACCCCCTCCCCTCTAGAACCCTCAGTTTGTTTCTCAGAGTCCATAGTCTCTCATGGTTCGTCTCCCCCTCCGATTTCCCCCCTTCATTCTTCCCCTCCTCCTATCTTCTTTTTTTTTTTTAACATACAATGTATTATTTGTTTCAGAGGTACAGGTCTGTGATTCAACAGTCTTACACAATTCACTGTGCTCACCATAGCATATACGCTCCCCAATGGCCATCACCCAGCCACCCCATCCCTCCCACCCCCCACCACTCCAGCAACCCTCAGTTTGTTTCCTGAGATTAAGAATTCCTCATATCAGTGAGATCATATGATACATGTCTTTCTCTGATTGACTTATTTCACTCAGCATAATACCCTCCAGTTCCATCCATGTCATTGCAAATGGCAAGATCTCATTCCTTTTGATGGCTGCATAATATTCCATTATATATATATACACCACATCTTCTTTATCCATTCATCTGTCGATGGACATCTTGGCTCTTTCCACAGTTTGGCTATTGTGGACATTGCTGCTATAAACATTGGGGTGCACGTACCCCTTCGGATGCCTACATTTGTATCTTTGTGGTAAGTACCCAGCAGTGCAATTGCTGGATCATATGGTAGCTCTATTTTCAACTTTTTGAGGAACCTCCATACTGTTTTCCAGAGTGGCTGCACCAGCTTGCATTCCCACGGGGATTCGATGCGCGGAGAAAGAGATTAACATTTAAATAGGTAGACTGAGTAAAGCAGATAGCTCTCTCCAGTGTGGGTGTGCCTCAGTCAATCTGTTAAAGACCTAAACAGAATAAAAGGCTGAGTAAGAACTCTGCCTGTCTGAGCTCACACCTGCTGCCTTTGGACTCAGACTTGGACAAGAACCTAAATCATCATCCACACTCCTGGTTCTCAGGCCATTGGCCTCAGACTGGAACTGTACAGCCAGGTCTCCTGGGTCTGGATTTCTCAGCTCCGTAACTGCATGACCCAGTGTTTTATAATAAATCTCTTTATATATCATACTTCCACTTGGTTCTGCTTCTCTGGAGAACCTTGACGAATACAACCACCATGTTTCCTTTTAGATACGCTTCCACCACCTCTGACATTTGTGGGCCCCCTTACAGTCCCATCATCTTTGTCCTTCTAGGTGATCTGTGTCGCTTTCATTACTAGCAAACTGGGCTATCTAAGAGTTGGCCAAAAGTGCAGCAAGGTGTGTGGATAATGACACAAGACTACAGCAGCATAATCCCCATGGTGATGGAGCCTTCCCCAGAATGTAGTACAGAAGTACAATGAAAGCAAAGAGGGCAGGCGCCTGGGGGGCTCAGTCGGTTAAGCATCAGACCCCTGGTTTCAGCTCAGGTCCATGATCTCAGGGCTGGGCACAGAGTGTGCTTCAGAGTCTCTGTTTCTGCCCCGCCCCCCACTCAAGCTTGTGAGCGCACGCTCTCTCTCTCTTTCTCTCTCCCTCAAATAGGTGAATAAATAAAACCTAAAAAAAAAAAGGAAAGAAAAGAAAAGAGGGCAATTCTAATTATAAACTTGGAGCTGCAACCCACATCTCACTTCAAATAGCTTCAAATGAAATCTTGGAAATATTGTTAAATATGCACATAACAAAATGTGATCATTTTTCATTTTTTTTTTCATTTTTAGATGGAATATGTGGTCCCTAAATTACAGGCAAATGTCAGTAGCCACTAACTGGTGCTCCTAAGAGAAAACTAATTTCATGTGGTTTAGTTTCTTCCAAAAGAACTACTTTACATTTCATAACTATTGTCAGTGTTTGCAAATGTTGCACTCCCTTACCTTCATGATGTTTGGAAGTTAAGACAATGTATTTGGCACCAGAAGCCTGGAAAATATCTGTCCAGTGGCTCGCATTAAAAAGCTTTGCTGTAAATAGTGGTCCAAAATCTTCATATTTGAAATTAGGAGGGTAATTATTTTTCATAAATTCCACATACGTCGGTATCTTTTTCTCTTGCCAATACCACCTAAGGGAGGAAGACACACAACACATAAACGGCATATACATAAACATTTGAAATAATTGCCCCAGCTCCCCTTACTGATTCCCCCTTACTCAAATATTACCCAAATTCTTTCTCACTTCCCCATTAGTTTGACTTTGCCTCAGAGAAAGCTTAATGGAAACTTTCCTCGTTCTCCATCTACCCCTCTGAACGTTCTAGACAACCCAGCTACCTATGTGCTCTTAGTTCTTCCTTTTTAAATCACAATATGTAGTATGTATCTTTAGTCTTCAAAAGGAAGATCACATGCCCAAAACAACATGCATCTTTTATACTCACTAGCAAAGAACAAATGGGGTAGTTGGCAACAGTAAAATTAAAATGATACTGTTATTTTCATATATTGACTCAGCCTTTAAGGATTACTTGTGCATTCATTCCGAGCAAGGCCTTCCTGCCTTTGGACAAGGTTGTGTGAAGCAATGCCTGGCTGCCATCGTGTGACCATGAAGGGACACGTCAACAGGCTGAGGATGACACAAATAGGCTAGTTCTTTGATTTCATCAGTGAGAAAACTGTCTCTACATTTCTTAGGTTGAGTAACAAACCCTTATTATTACATCATTTACTTAGGTTTTCTGTACCTTGAAGTGAAAGTATCCTAACTGATCCATGATGCATTTTTGCCTTTTTTAAACTGAACTACAGGGGCGCCTGGGTGGCTCAGTTGTTAAGCATCTGCCTTCAGCTCAGGTCACGATCCTAGGGTGCGGGGGATCGAGCCCCACATCAGGCTCCTTGCTTGGCGGGGAGCCTGCTTCTCCCTCTCCCTCTGCCTGCTGCTTCCCCTGCTTGTGCTCTCCCTCTGTCAAATAAATAAATAAAATCTTAAAATGAATAAATAAACAAACTGAACTACAAAAGAAAACTGGGACAGTCAGAAGGTTGAACAAGGATGAGGGATTTCTTTTTCTCCCAACACAGTTTAATTTGAAGCTACATTCTCTATTATAGTCTAGAGTTACTTTTCAAATTCTATACTAATAGAGATGAAAAGAGGCACTTACTATTAAGAACCCATCATTTATATCTGGGTTTGAATTGCTATTAAGGACAATCAGATATACTCATGTCTACTGCTGACTGTTCTGAGTTAAATTGGGGTGGGGAGCAGAGGTTCAGAGGAGACACAGAGGGAGACCATAGATAATTAAAGAATCTTCTACAGGGTTGGGATGCCTAGGTAGCTCAGTCGGTTGGGTGTCCAGCTTTTGATTTTGACTTGGGTCATGTTCTCAGGGTTGATTGGGTCATGATCTCAGCCCTGTGTAGGGCTCCACACTCAGCACAAATAAATACATAAATAGAATCTTTTAAAAAAAAATCTTCTACAGGGTTAATGCACCTCCAGACCATCAGAAATATATTCTAGTTTTATATGATCAGTATCTTTATTCTTCTAGGTCAAAACAAACAACCCTGTTGTTTATTTGTAGAAAATGAAAAGTTAACCATTGCCAAGAATAATGTAACTCAAAACTAGGTATTTTTGGCATAGCAATAGTCTCAATTAACATCAAATCCTCTTCTAGCACCAAATGTATATTTACCTAATATTCCTGGTTGAACAAAATGATAATGTATAATTTATTACATCTTAACATTAGGGGAAGAAAATCCGTTAGTTTATGTACCTGGCTAATCTGAAACATTTCAAAAATATACTCAAAATGCCTTACAGCACAAAACTTGCAAACGAAGATTTATAACATCCTGAAGTAAATATGTCTGGTAATAGACAGTATGGGGAAAAAAGAGTCCCTTGTTTTATAAGTTGATTTCAAAAGAGTGTATGAATAGTGCCCCATAGCTTACACATTCTTTTACATCAGTTGGCCTAACTTAATAAAAATGGTTACTGTTTACAGAAAGTCAATGTATTTGTAGAAAGTGGTACAATATATACCATGTAATGTTAATATAATATATATAGTTTATACTCTATTGTATCTACTATATATTGTAGATATTAAATTTGATGCATATTATGTATATAGTATAAAAGAGTTAAATATTCCTTTATTTTATTTTACACAGGAATACATTATATTTGTGTGCACATTATATATATACATTTGGTAACATTTCTATCTTGAAGAACTTAATACCTGAAGTATTTAATCCCAAAAAGGTAGGTGAAACAATTCAAAGTTGTAACAGATTACATGAACATTTTTATATAGATCTCAATAAAGTCTCAAGAGCAATTTTTTGTGCAGCACTTTTCATATAATTAGGGAGTCTTAAGGTAACATTCTAGAACTTTTTTTTTTTAAGTAAGCTCCCCGCCCAGCGCAGAGCCCAACAGGGGCTTGAACTCAGCACCTGAGATCAAGGCCCCCGCTGAGATCAAGGGTCAGAGGCCACCCAGGCTCCCCTCTAGAACTTTTTAATTCCCAGAGCCACACATGGTTAACATTTTAACATTAAAGAGCCAATGCATGTCCAAATGAACATAAGTTTCACATACTCATAACTTATGTCTTAACCATAATTTAGGGCAGAACAGCGATGGACAACGGTTTGGGCCCAAGCCTCGCGGTTCCTCGGACGACCCCCACACAACTGGATTCATCTCTGCCGCCTTAAGTCACTCGGTGGTTACAGTGTGGTAACTCCAGCTTGAACATGCAACCACCGAGGAGCTGAGAAGCCAGGGCTGCCCGAAGCGCCCGCCAACGCTTGCAGTCCCACGGAAGAGAAATGCAATGCTCATCCAAGCACCTACGCCGTGACTTACGCACTTAACACCCGGAAGCGCTGAACGCCGCTGAAACCGCGGGAGGCGAAGCTACCAGGGGCCCAACAAAGCCGCCGCGACCGTGGGCTGGGCGGTGGCGGCAGGCCCGGGGCGGGGGAAGCGGAGTCGGTGCCATGGAGGGGGACGCGCTCACCAGAACCATTCGCTTCCGAAACTGGGCACGGAGAACACCCCCCAGTGGATGAAGATGCCGAACTTGGCCTGGTCGAACCAGGCCGGCAGCGGGCGGGCGTCCAGGGACTCCCAGGTGGCGTCGAAGCGCGGCGCGGGGGGGGCGGTGCAGGGTGCGGGCGGCGGCAGCGGCAGGAGCAGCAGCGGGAGCGCCAGCCCGAGCGCCGGGAGCGCCTGGGGCCGCATGTCCGCGCGCCGCTCTCGGTCCCTGCGCGCGTCCTTCCGCGTCTCCCGATGAGTAAGCTCGACGCTGTCACCTGACCGCGCTGTCGGGACAAAGGAGCTCTCCCCCGCTGCTCTCCCAGGCGCTCCAGCCCAGGGATCCCCGGAGCGCTGCAAAACCAGCGAGGCCGGTAGTGGTCCCGGCCCGCCCTGAGGGTGCTTAGCGTAGAGCTCCCGGTCTGTCCGCCTCGTGTGGAAGAAAGAGTCAAGTTCAGGGACCTGTGGGAGCGCATATTCGCTGGAGCAGCACGACCTTTAGAAACTGCCGGGGAGGGGCGCCTGGGTGGCTCAGCCGTAAAGCTTCTGCCTTCGGCTCAGGTCATGATCCCGGGGTCCTGAGATCGAGCCCCGCATCGGGCTCCCTGCTCAGCAGGAAGCCTCCTTCTCCTTCTCCCACTCCCCCTGCTTGTGTTCCGGCTCTCGCTAACTCTCTCTTGTGTGTCAAATAAATAAATAAAATCTTTAAAAAGAAAAAAAAAAAGAAAGAAAGAAACTGCGGGGGAGTGCAATGTGACCCACCGGGCTGGGTGGAGCCCTGGACCCAGAGGCCAAGGCGGGAGAAACCTCGAGCCAGTCATCCAGTCCCTTGCGGGTCCAGCGCACCAGAACAACCCAGATCATTCTCGGCCTCTATCCACCTCCACCACCACTCGCCCACCAAGTTTCTGGGTGTGTTAGAACCGCGGCGGTCAACCTGGAGTCTGTGTCAGGTGAAATCCCAACAGTTTCCAATTCAGGTTGGGGGCCCATAATTTGCATTTCTAACGGAGTCCTAGATGATGCTGATGTTGTGGGTCCTGGTCACCAAACTTTGAGAATCACTGCATTTTCTAAAAATGTTTCTAGAAAACATAGTGATCTAAGGTGAAGACCAGTGGCATGAATGTTTAAGAAACCTGCAGGCATGGGGAAAGTAGCCAGAAACTTGGAAGAATTGATCAAGGGACAACTTCAGAAGCTCCCCTCTCCCCTTCCTAAAGTCTTTTAGAGTAAAACCAGAATCCCTTCTGCTCCTGCAAAACCCCTCTCAGCCATTAATTGGCCAGTTCACATGTCCCCTCCTCCCAGCTTTCTGTCACCACCTTCCCTCCCAAATGTTTTACTCCCCACTAACTGTTCCAATTAACATCTTGTTCCAACCACGAATATAGGATTCCATTGATCGTTTTGTAGTTAGGAGGACACAGATCTTATTTCCCCTGAGGTTGTGAGCTTCCTGAGGTCAGGGATGGCAACCATTTCTGTAGATCCTGAATTTAAAGCAGAGCCTGGCATGGAACAGCACTTAAAGCATATTTGTTCAAGTCCTTCAGTGAACTGGGGTTCTAATTATTGAGCTTTATGAAAGAACGAAGAAGGAAATGACACTAACTGTCCCATCTCTGCAAAGACATGGGAGCAGCACCCAGGTAAAATGGCAATTACCTGCTTGATGCAGTGTGAATGGCTCCCCAGGATCACAGCTCCACCATAAGGGCCCCAGTCTTCCCAGGGTGAGGGTCTCCTGGACAGGAGGGCTCGGGGAATCTGCTGAGCATGCACAACCAATTGCAGTAGCCTCAGTTCATGATAAAGTGGGGTGATCATTTTTATTACTCCTGGGGCAGAGGGCAGGCTTCCCCAAGATGGGCCACTTTGGCATGAAGATTATTCTGAGCTGAAGGCAATAGAGATCCTACAGGATCAAGAGAAACTTTTGCCCCTCCCTAAACTACATAACTGGAGGTCTTTCCCAGAATAAGCGTTATTAGCTGAGATAAATTTTATCTGAGTGACCCATCTGTATGGCAGGGCAAACATCTGCTCTTCTTACTGCCCTGCGAACAGCATTCCTTTCCTCTAAAGTCCCAGACCCCTGCTCCCTCCTCCTTAGTTCAGAATGACACATACTCCTCATTTTGCCTGACTGTCTTTGGAACTTCCATGTCTGTGTGGATTCTCCATCTGTGCACTATTAAATTCTGTTTCCTCCTGTTAATCTGTCTCATGTCCATTTGATTCTGAGTCCAGCTAGACAGACCTTGAGGGGACAGGAACTCCTGCTTCCTGACAGTTGGCCTAGTCAGCAGGACACTTAAACTCACGGGACAGAGCTCTGTAGCTCGCCCCAGTACTGCTGCAGCGGAGAGGTCCTGGGATGTCTGACACAGCCAGCCGAAGGTGAGATCGCTCACCATGTCAGCCTCCCAGGATCTCTGTCTGCAAATCCAGTGGAGAAAGAGCTATGAGAGTCCTTTTCTCTTTGTAAATTGAGATCAGCAGGAGAAAATATTTGTGCAAATAGTCGCTTGGGTCTGGCGACTCTTTGGTTAACTTTAGTTAGAGTATTGTTCGGTTACTGGTCCACTTCCTCCCGGAGAAGGTCTTTGTCTTCCTTTGTCTGTGTCTTTAATGTTGCTTGTCATCTGCTGCTAAGGGACATCTTGGAAGTTAAAGCCGCAAAATTCATGGGCACGGGCTGAACACTTAAAAGCTGTTAGAGTACACACCACCTCAAGAAGACTCCCATGGTAGGATAAGTTGGTCACACTTGGTCAACTGCCAACTTCAAGAAAACTTCCATGCAATGAGGTACATTGTAAAGCAACACCCATTCCCCAACCACATGGCGTATCTCTCCTAGGTTTTAGTTTGGTTCCAAGAGACCCAGGGCTTAGATAAAGCTGTTAGAGTTGTCTGTTAGTCTTGTTCTGTGTCCTGAGAGCTTGGCTTTGTGACAAGAATCTTCTCTTTGGCCTCCACCACCTGGGAAGAGATGCACTTACCGGGTGCACTTTGGTGGCCAGTCGAATAGACTGGGGATCCAAGTATCTCTGTCTCTGTCTCTGTCTGGCTATGCCAATTCTCAGGAATGTTCGTCATGAGAGGTTTTAGCCCCTAGGAACCTGTGTTGTCTCAACTTGTGTTGCTTGGTAGTGCTGGAAAGTCTCATTCCAGAAGCATTTGTGTGTTGTCACAGATTAGTGGGTCATCTCACATTTTCATGGGAGGTGAGAGACACCATTTTCACTTACACCATCCTTACTGCCCTATGCAACCAAGGCCTTTGCTTTCTTAGACTAATTTTGGGAGTAAACTTTTGGATCATGAAGGCTACATCATCTGTGCCCTTCTGGATATTTCTTGTGTCTTTGGTTAAGCCATTAGAAGGCTTACTGGTTTGAGTCACTATTAATAGATCCTATTTGCCAATGGCTGGATGGTCGATCATTTAAATTGGCTTTATTTAAATATATATATATATATATATATATATATATATTTTTTTTTTGAGAATGGAAGCCAGAGTGGGGAGGTAGAGGAAGAGAGAGAGAGAGAATCTTAAGTAGGTTCCATGACAAACGTGGAGACTGACACAGGCTTGATCTCATCACCCTGAGATCATGACCTGAGCCAAAATCAAGAGTTAGACACCTCACTAACTGAGCCATCCAGGTGCCCATATATATATATATATATATATATATATATTTTTTTTTTACCCCTAAAGAGCCCTCAATTGTCTTATTAGTATAACAGCTAGCCTTAGGGACTTCCTTGACAAGATAAAAGCATAGAACTTAGGAATCAAAAATAAGAGTCTACATCCAATGTTAATTCCTCTTCTTAAAATCCAGCCTGGGGCACCTGAATGGCTCAGTTGGTTAAGCGTCTGACTTCAGCTCAGGCCATGATCTCAGGGTCCTGGGATCGAGCCCCACGTCAGGCTTCCTGCACAGTGGGGAGTCTTGCTTGTCCCTCTGCCCCCCCCCACTTATACTCTCTCAAATAAATAAATAAATAAATAAATAAATAAATAAATAAATATCTTTAAAAAAAAAAATCCAGCCTCATCTGCCTGTTTTAACTTCCCTTTCCTACAAGATTTACAGAGATTACTCCAGCCTAATCTCTAGGTTCTAAGTATATAGATTACTCATGTAAATGCTGAAAGCCAGAAAACAAATTTAACCAAAGCATCCAAGACTGGCAATAAGCTTGCTTTGCCTCTACCTTTGGCCTGCGTTAGACATTCCTATACAATGTTCCTTGCAGGTTTGTCCTAGAACAACCCCCCACCAACCCCACCAACACTGCAAAAAATTTTATGTCCCTGGACAGCAGCAGATCTTTTAAATAATACAGCCATTTTACTTCTATTTTCAAAAGATCCTACCGAATTTAGAAAGAAATTAGGAAGATTATTTGACTATATTCACAATCTTCCCTTGACTGAGGAAATAGATGACCAAAATTTCTCTAGGCCCTCCTAGAAATCGTCTGCAAAAGGCCAATATTCAGGAGCTAATTGAAGCCGAGGTTAAATTGTGTACCCAGGAAAAAGGCTTTTGTTAAAAATTCTTTATACAGATTTTATAAAGGTATAAATCTTTTGGTTCCCATTTTAGTTAAAATTCTCCCTGATATAAAGAAGCAAATTTAGTTAAAAAGATGAGTCAATTCCTTGATATTTGAGCTGTAATCCAGGTCTTTAGGGAATTAGGAATAACTGTCTTTTTCTTACAAACCTCTACAAAACCAGGAATACAACTCTAGAAACAAGTTAAAGCCCACCTATCTTTACCAGTCTCCAAACCTTGCCTATTCCTCTCAAGATGTCTGTGGGTATTGTAAAAGATCAGGATATTGGAACAAAATTGTTCTCTATTTAAGAAAAAGAAAGAAAAGTAAACTTTAAATAGCAATCACCCTGAAACTCTAGAAAAAAAATTTTACATTCTTTCTCTGTCCCTTGAAATTATAAATCTTATCACATCTTTGAAATGTAAACACAGTCCACAGTCTCCTGAGACTGAAGAGGGGAAAAAATAGAGAAAGGTATTTAAAAATTGGGCCTGTAATATCCTCTCCACAAATATTAATAGAAACAAAATTAAGATTTTGTTTACATCTTGTCTGTGTATATTGTATGTGTGTATCCATGTATGTTATAAATGTGAAAGATTTTCTCTACTTCTCAATGGTATTGCTAAAATTAATTTGTAAAAGAGCTTTATTTAGTTGGTTTGAAGGCACACACTTGTAAGGATTGGGCATTCGAAAACTCAGAAAGATAGAAACTAACCCAAATGTTTTTCAAGTTCACATGATCTGGAAAAATATTTGGTATTAAAGCTAATATAAGGTTGTTGGTTTAATTAAAATAGATGTGTCTTTAGCGTTATCAGCATTGAATGTAAAACTTTTATTCTGCTTGTGTTTTCTAAAAGTCACATAAGTTCATGGTATCTATTACAAAATTTGTCAAAAATAAACCAGAATAATGGTTGACTTTGTCTAATGCCTCATGAAGTTTTGTGTGTGGTCTAAGCATAATTGTTAAGAGCAAATTAATTAAAATAGATGTAAATAAGATAAAATAATGAATATATGTTTATCTACTCTTGTCTTATAAAGAAATTAAAGACAATTTTGGGTCTATTAGTAAACAAACATGTTTTATGCTTTATTGAAAGACTGTACAACTGGGATGCCTTAGTGTCTCAGTCAGTTGAGCATCTGACTCTTAATCTCAGCTCAGGTCTTGATCTCAGGGTGGTGAGTTCGAGTCCCTCAATGGGCTCCACGCTGGGAGTGGAACCTACTTAAAAAAAGAAAGGAAGAAAGGAAGACTGTACTATAAAAATGTCCCAGCTCAAATTTTAACGTGTTTCACAGGAGGGACCTCTAGAGGCCTGGGACTTTGAATCCCCAGCGCCCCATCCCATTCCTTAGCTTTAGGGTGCCATATGCCTCATTTTACCCTTCTGTCCTTGAATCTCTCACGTATGTGGGGTTCCTGTATACATACAAAATTAAATTAGATTTTCTCCAATTAACGTATCTCCTGTCAGTTTAATTCTTTTAAACCAGCCAGAAGAAGCTCCAAAGGCTAAAGGAAATTTTTTCCTTGCCAACAGTTTTGAACTCTCGAAGGTGTCAGCAAGCCCTCTTGCACAACTCTAGACCCCAACAGTTAACCCAGCTTAACTCTTTCTCTAACTGAAACCCATTGTGCTTATTTCTCATTGCACTTGCATGAGGCATTGAAGAAGACATTTTCCAACCACCAAACCAGAAAAGCCCTAATAGCAATGGAATGTCTCAAAGACTATACCCCACACATTCCCCCTGCCTGTGATCATGGACTGAACAGATGCCGAGCCCCACCCGTGATCACTGAGCTCTCTGCCTGCTCTCTTGCATGTACCCCCCAGCCTCTTCTTAGAAGACTCTAGGTGTCCCTCTTGTCGGTGGAGAGGTCAGTTGTTAAGTCTTGCGCCTGCTATGGCTGCCAGCACCCGAAACAAATTTCTCCCTTTCTCTTTTCCAAACCCTCATCTCTTGAGTTAGCGGCTTCTCTCGTGTTGAGTGTATCTGAGTCTGCAACAGTGTTGACAATCCCAGCCCAGAGCTATGCTTTCGATTTGTCCAGCCCTCTCAGGATTCCTCAGTGGAGAAGCAGGCCCCCCAGGCAGTGGGCCAGGGCTTCCCCATTCCTATGCTGAGTTAGTGGCTATGACCGATCGATCAGTAACAAAGGGACAGTAGACATAGCTGTGGTGACAATGCAGCAGTGGGGTTCTGTTCGTTTTCTCATTAGACATCATCTGCCCATTGAACCCCGCATTTTGAAAGTTTCCATCTTCCAAACAAATTTCTTCTACCATGTAATAAATTATTGATATTTCCATTTTTTCAGTTAAAGAAAGCTAATGAGATCTTCTGGTCTGCATAAATGTCACTTGGGTCATATATTATTTCACTTAAAGGCAAATAAATTTTTTTAGTTAGCAAGTACAACCTTATCATGAAAGAACAATTTCTGTTGGAAATACTGAAAATGGATGAAAGGCCTTTCTTATTGCCCTCAAGGACACATAAGAATCCTAGGATACCAGGTAGGGAACCACTGATCCAAGATTTGGAATAAATAAGAAATAGATTTATCTCTACAAGGGAGAAGAGATTCTACTCAAACGATACTTGTTAAATAACTGAAGAGTGAAATCCATGAAATATTTTAGAACATGATCACTTGAGGAGAGACCTGCATGGAGGAGATTGCACTTCACCTCTTACAAGATAATGCTTTACAAAGCTACAGCCTTTTGCAATGAAAGCTACTGCTAAGTAGAATCTACCTGCACCAGGGCTTGTTAGAAAGAAACAGATCCAAAATGGAGTCATTTATGTTAAGTTCCACCAAGACTTAATATCTAACTTAACTGCAGTTGCTGCCTCTCCCAGGAGTGAAATTTTAAACCACAATCAGTCTGGAATTTTCTGATCAGCGCTAGCGAGGTCATCTGTGTAATGAGATCCCCTGCCACTACCTGTAAGAGAAGATGACCTTGCCTGAAACCATCCTTTCTTTTCTTTTGCTAATAACTGCCTTGCCCCACTATCTTTTCCATAGCAACCTTCCATTTGGTACAACTCCTCAGAGTTTCGGGCTAGATGAGATGCTGCCCAATTCATGAATCATTGAATAAAGTCAATTTAGATCTTCAAATTTACTCAGATGAATTTTTGTTCTTTTTGCTTGTTTGTTTCAAGTTTTTACTTAAATTCTAGCTAGTTAACATGTAGTGTCATACTGGTTTCAGGAGTAGAATTTAGTGATTCATCAGTTACATACAGCACCCAGTGCTCATCACAACCAGTGCCCTCCTAGTACCCATCACCCATTTAGCCCATCCCCCACCCACCTCCCTCCATCAACCCTCAGTTTATTCTCTACAGTTAAGAGTCTCTTAGGTAAACCCTAGTTTACCCCCTCTCTTTCTTCCCCCTCCCCCAATTTTTTATCTTTAACAGCCTTAAACTATGTATTTAAAGGTTTTGATTGAGTGTCCGGATAACTGAGATGACAGATTCTCCAGGTCCACGTGGCTCATTTGTAAGGCATTCTGGGGAGCCTTGGGTCTCAGTGGGGAACACTGTCAAAGAGCCCTGATCGCATCCTGTTTGTCTGAGTTCACCTTGGGATGCCAGACCAAGTAGAAGGACAAAGTCTTTGTCCCTATAGCAGGAGATGTCCCTCACTATGGAGCCACGACCAGAGCCAGCAACCACATGGTGGGCAACTGCAGGTCCACACGGCGCTTCCAGTGCTCACTGCCCCTGATCTCCCAGGCGGGAGAAGGCAGGACGACGCCAGCCCTGACCAACTTTCTTGTTGCTGCCGGGGAGCGGGGCGGGGGGGGGCGGTTGTCGTTCTGCTGATCTCTCATCTGAGTAAGGCTCACAGGACACAGGCTGGATCTCCATGTGGGATTTGGGGGACTGCCACCAACCAGTCTCAGCAGTTCCCAGAAGTCCTCTTGCCCTAAAATTGCTCTAGGTGGCTGAGTTCAGCCTCCTGTTGACCCTCTCAAGTGACTTTAGGAGAAACCAAAAACAAGAACCGGAAAACCAGCTAAGTGGAGGCACGCAGGGCAATATTTTTGAACAATCAGATATGATAGAAACATAACTCCTTAAGATGATCTAGGAGTCATTCACATGTCTGTGTGGAAATCAGTAACCTAAATGTTTACAACCCAACCAATTATATCTTGTGATGTGCAATTATACTCCCGGAGAACTGTCTGCAAGCATGTAGATCCTTCCCCTTTTGCATATAATCCCCTGCAAGCAGACTTCAGAGCTGTTCTTCAGAGCAATCAGCAAGAGTCTCTCCCCAGCTATCATCCTCAGTAAGAAAATGAATAAAGCATTTACTAACCTACTTTGAGGTTGGCTTCCTCCCCCCACCCCCTGCAACGGGCACTTCCAAAGAGAAAAATGGAAGAAGTGAAACTTTTGCCTCACAGCTAACATCAACATAGTCTTTCTCTGGAAATGCAGAAGAAAAGTAATCCAAACAAACTGAACCCACTCCATTCCTTTTTTTTTTTTTTTAAGATTTTGTTTATTTATTTGAGAGAGAGAATGAGAGAGAGAGAGTACATGAGAGGGGGGAAGGTCAGAGGGAGAAGCAGACTCCCTGCTGAGCAGGGAGCCCGATGTGGGACTCGATCCTGGGACTCCAGGATCATGACCTGAGCCAAAGGCAGTCGCTTAACCAACTGAGCCACCCAGGCGCCCCCCACTCCATTCTTTATATGGTAAATAAACCAGCTTTATGATAGAGAGAATAAGACATGGGGAAATAAAATCTTGCCTTTCTCTGGTTTGGGCACAGGGAGTAGAATAAGGAGGAATGAAGGGAGGAGACCGAGGGGTTCAGAAGAGGCAGGACAGCCGCACAGGCCAGAGTGAAGAGCACAGATTCTGCAGTCAGGCCAGCAGGACTCCCATACTGGCTCCACCCCTTACCACAGAGCCATGTGATCCTGGGTGAGTCATTCAACCTCTCTGTGCCTCACACCTCTTAGATGTACTTGATAATAATACATCTTCCTTATAGGGTTGTTGTGAGAATTAAATCATGCAAAACATGTGTTAAGCCTCATCTAATTGTAGATTAGTATTATTATATGTGTTAGATAAATAAGGGAGAAGCTAAGGGAAGGGGCCTTTTTCTTTCTTTCTTTCTTTCTTTCTTTCTTTCTTTCTTTCTTTCTTTCTTTCTTTCTTTCTTTCTTTCTTTCTTTCTTTCGAGAGATAGAGCACATGCACATGAATGAAGGGGAGGGGCAGAGGGAGAGAGAAAGAGAGAATCCCAAGCAGGTTCTGTGCTCAGCACAGAGCCCGACCCAGGTCGATCCCACAATGCTGAGATCATGACCTGAGTTGAAATCAAGAGATGGATGCTCAACTTACTGAGCCACCCAGGTGGGCATTTCTATCCTGCTTCCCACTTAGGCCTCTAGAGGGGGTGTCTTAGGCTGACAGGCAAGTTTAACTAGGTGGAGCCATGTTGTTAAACAGGGGCAGAGGCTGCTTTTTAACTTTCCTGGGTGACCTTGATACTTGAGTGATACAAACAGGACCCAGAAGTAGCTGAGAACTTAACAGGAAGTCTGGCTTGAGTGGGTCCCTATGGCTAGGCCTCTATACCAAGGATGTGGGGTTTGAAGCCATAGCTCAGAGGACTCTAGCTTGCCAGTGAAAACAGAGGTGGGTCCAACAGAGACCAGATCATGAATTATAGCAGCTTCAGGCTTCATCTGGGAACACCAACAGGACAAGTGTTGATCCACTGGGATCAGAAGAAGCAGAGGTACCATGATTTTTACCAGCACCTGAAGGATAACACCTAAGCCTCCCTGCCCCCAACCCCTTGCCACCTAAAGGAGAAGCAGGGGAGAGGGAAGCATCTGAGACTCCAGGCACTTTAACCCAAAGGAAGCCTAAACATTTGCTAAAGAGGCTGCTTACTTTATAGGGTTTTTCCAACATTTCGTCCAAATTGAACAATGTATTCTGCCCACCAAAGAACTGGTGTGTATATGGGAGAGAGGAAAGATATGCTGGTCTGCAAAAGCAAGCAGGTCAAATATAAACAAAACAGAGAAGCTACATTTTCTCTACACAACAGTGGGTAGCACCAAGTGATTTTATGATGCTGATGCAGAGCTAAACCTCAGAGTATACAACACATTGGCCTCCGATACCTCTCCTTCCCAATGTCTTCATTGAATAATGAATGACCTAATTTCCTGTTGCATGAAGGCCCAATTCTGGGAGAAGAGGTCTGTGTCACACATCCAGTCTCCTTGCCAGGAGTCCCCATGGCTGAGGCAGCTAAGGTCCGCAGGGCTCTGCTGGTCAGAGCAGAGGGTGGAGATTCCACAGCCCTGGTTAGCAGTTGTGGGGGGGTGGTGAGTGGGGGGAGAAAGGCCAGGTCCTCAGAGGAAGAGGAAGCAAAAAATAGAAAAGTGACAACCTTTTTTTTTTTTTTTAAAGAGAGTTTAAGGGGCACCTGGGTGGCTCAGTTGGTTAAGTGACTGAGTCTTGATTTTGGCTCAGGTCATGATCTCAGGGTCATGATATGCTGGAGATTCTCTTCCTCTCCCTCTGCCTCTTGCCCCCCCCCCCCCGCCTCATGCACTCATTAAAAAGAGAGAGAGAGAGAAAGCTTGGAAAAAGAAAAAGAAAGAACTAAGAGAAGACTGAAAAGGGGCTGGGCAAGAGAGAGAAAGGAGACATAAGGAGATTCCTCAAAAAATTAAAAATAGAAGTACCATATATGATCCAATAAGTCCACTCTAGGGTATTTACCCAAAGAAAACAGAAATGCCAACTCAAAAAGAAATATGCACCCCATGTTTATTGCAGTGTTATTTATAACAGCCAAGGTAGGGAAGCAACCTAAGTGTCCATCAAGAGTGGACTATTTATATAGTGGAATATTACACAGCCATAAAAAAAGAATGAGATTATGCCATTTTGCCACTTGAGAGAACATAGGCAGACCTAGGGGGTATTAAGCTAAGTGAAATAAGTTAGACTGAGAAAGACAAATACCATATGGTTCCACTCATAAGTGGAAAAAGAATAAAAAGAATAAACCAAAAGCAGAATCAGACCTAGAAATACAGAGAAGGAACTGATGGCTGCCAGAGAGGAAAGGGGTGGGGGGATGGGCAAAATGGGTGAAGAGCTGCGGGAGCTGCAGGCTTCCAGTTATGGAATGAGCAAGTCCCGGAATAAAAAGCACAGCATAAGGAATACAGTTAACAATATTGTAATAGTGACGTAAGTACACCGGCCATGAACACAGCATGATGTACAAACCTGTCAAATCACTCCGTTGTACACCTGAAACTAATATAACGCCGTGTGTCAACTATACACCCAAAAAGAAATGAAAAAAGAGAGAGAGTGAACTTAACACAAGACCATGGAGCTAATAAAAAGAAAATAGAAAGGTAGCAAGAGAAACAAAGAGGGCCTGAAATTTGGAATCAAAAAGAAACCACAATGCCAAGCAAAGCAGACACTTTGCAAGAACAAGGAGTGAAGAGATGGCAGGGGGAGGAGAGAGGTGGAGGGATGACAATGAAACGCTGAAGACCCAGCGCGAGGAGGGAGCTCCGCGCTGTCCCCGGGAGGAGGAGGTGGAGGGTCCTGACCTCCAGGGGGGAGGGGAGAGCAGGTGCGCCCGATCTGCGGGAGGACAGGCAGGCGAGCGGAAGACCCAGCGGCCGGGGGTGGGGGCTGGTGAGGAAGGGGAGCCAGCCCCTCTCTACAGCCCGGTCTGGTGGAGCTCCTTTCTTCTGGGAGGATAGAGCCAGAATAGCGGGGGCACCTGCTGCTGGGATGTCCCTTCGCAATGAGCCGCCTGCCCTCGCCATCAGCCATCCAGATGGTGCCCGCCGCTTGTGACACACACTGCCCTGGTATTTCGGTTCTCCTTTCTGTTTCCTGAAACGGGAAGACTCAGGCAGAGCAGCAGGCTGGGCTCTGACTTCCCTGGCCTGGTGCCTTCATGGGATCCTTCGTCCTCCATAAACATATATATATGGATGGATATAATCGCTTTGTCGGTAGAAAGGCAAATATATTTGATATATTTTATAATATGTTTAATGCATGTATAAAGCATATATAAAAGGCATATATGTGAAATATATCTAAAATAAAATATAGTTCATTTATATTTGTATATGTAAGCATTTTCTTTGAATTGTAAGTTTGTTGTGTTTTTTGTTTTGGGGGTGTTTTTCTCTCTTTCAAATTGTGGAAGATATTAAAACATTTTTATGGGCCTTGACAAGTATTGTGGGCCCTGGGCACTGTGCCTACTGCACTGATAGATAAGTTTGCCCTGGGGAACTTAGAGAAAGGGATAATAAGCACTAAAAATATACAAAGGGATTAGATGAAATATTTATACCGTGAACCGGGGTAAATGCATTAGAAAAGCAGCAGCCGAATGCGGTGATCATGAAAATGCCATGATCACAGAGAGGTAGGCTTTTAAGGTACTGCTGGTAGATACTGTTTGGTGCTCACTATATGCTGGCCTCTCTTCTAAGCCCCATTCTACAAGAGGCACAAAGGGCCTAGGGGTGTCTGGGTGGCACAGTCAGTTAAGCTCCTGACTCTTGATTTTGACTCAGGTCATGATCTCAGGGTCTCGAGATTGAGCCCCGAGTCGGGCTCCATCCTGGGTATGGAGACTGAGATTTTCTCTTTCTCCCTCTGCCCCTCCTGCCCCCAACTCGCATGCTCTCTCCCCCGCCTCTAAAATAAATAAACAATTCTTGTTTAAAAAAAGAAAGAGCCTAAATATCTTGCCCAGCTAGACTATAGCCCGTGTTTTCAACGATCATGCTAAACTCAGAGCTGCCCCAACGGTCATTACTCCTTTATTTCATTAGGTCAAAATAGATTTATTCAGCCCCTACTCTGCACCAGGCACTGAACTGGGCCCAGCAGTTGCAATGCCAGGAAAACAGACCTAGTCCTATCCCTCATGTGGCTTACTCTCTGATGGAAAATCAGTGGAAATGACCACCCAAATAAGCCCAGAATACTATGAAAGCATATGGCAGGGGACCCTGATCTAGTCTGTGGTTTGGAGATGGGGAATTAGAATTCAAACTGAAGTCTCAAGGATGAGTAAGTTAATTAGGTTAACCAGACAGTGGGAGCAAAGGTGTTCTAGGCAGAGGCCATCAGCATAGGTCAGGTGCCCAGGATATAAAACCAGCCCTCAAGAAGCTTCCAGGAACTGTGCTTCCCTCAAAAGCCAGAGTCCCCTGTGAAGAGATAAAGTATCCACAGAGATAAGCAATGATTAAGGGTTGCTGTGAGAGACATCTGTGGAGCACTTAAGTGAAGGGTGGGTGGAAGCACTGAGGTGGGGGAGAGAGTCTTCTAAGCAACAATCTATGGATAAGACCTGTAAGGAAGACTAGAAAAGCCCTGAGCAATTTTCACAGGAGGCAAGCAGAGGATCTTATCTATTTCAGAGCACTGAAGGGCTATTTACCAGAGTAGCGGATGATAAAGAGTCAGTCCTGCAGACAGAATCTGGGAAGACATCGCTGTGATATTCTCATAAGATGACCAGAGCCCCGGGGCTCCTGGCTGGCTCAGTCAGTAGAACATGCCACTCTTGATCTTGGGTTGCAAGTTAGAGCTTCACATTGGGTGGAGAGATTACTTAAAAAATACAATCTTAAAAAAAAAAAAAATGATGACCAAAGACCCATGTGAGGCTACAATAGGTTAAGACCTATAGAGTTATCAAAGATTATATCATGACATGGTGGTCAAAATAGAGAAGCAAGTGTGTGCATTGATGAGGTGATGGCTGGCTCATCTGAAGGATGCCAAGCCCTACAGACTGGCACTATGCAGGGACCCCTTTCCCATGCTATTATCTGTAGCCCCTCTTACTGAGGAATAAAGATGGCGACATGTGTACTACACATGACCACAATTCCGAAGTCTCTAGATGGGGACCACATCCCAGTTCCCTTTACAACACATTCTCTTCATCCATGGAGATGGACACCTTGAAAACTTATCAGAACGAACTTCATTCATTCTGTGACGATCAATAGAGTCCACATTATTATCTGACCACAAAACTGCCTAAATGTTCATTCTAAAAAGTAAAAGACTCCCTCAAATGTGTATATAAGATTTATTCTCTATATTTTTTAAAGATTTTATTTATTTATTTGAGACAGAGAGAATGAGAGAGAGAGAGCACATGAGAGGGGGGAGGGTCAGAGGGAGAAGCAGACTCCCCGCTGAGCGGGGAGCCTGATGTGGGACTCGATCCCGGGACTCCAGGATCATGACCTGAGCCGAAGGCAGTCGCTTAACCAACTGAGCCACCCAGGCGCCCTTATTCTCTATATTTTATGTTTTCCCAATTTTCACAGAAAATTTAAAATTCAAACTGTATAGTTATTCATTGACAAGTAAAATGGGATTATAAAAATGAACCATTATTCATTTCAGTTTTTCAGAAACTACTACGAAATCTTGCTTAATTTTTTAAAGTTTTCTTTTTTAAGATTTACTTATTTATTTGAGAGAGAGCGAGCTGGGGAGGGAGGGGCAGGGGGGGGGGGAGAGAGAGAGAATCTTAAGCATACTCCCTGCTGAGCATAGAGCCTGGCCTGGGGCTCAACCCCACGACCCTGGGATCATGACCTGAGCTGAAATCAAGAGTTGGGGGCTCAACCGACTGAGCCACCCAGGCACCCCAAAATCTTGCTTGATTTTGAAGGCAAGATCCATATCTGAATCCTTCTATATCAGCTACTGAGCAACGTAACAAATAAGGAATTTTCAGGACTGCCTTACTTTTTTTTTTTAAGATTTTATTTATTTATTTATTTGAGAGAGCAAGAATGAGTGAGAGAGAGAGAGAGCACATGAGAGGGGGGAGGGTCAGAGGGAGAAGCAGACTCCCTGCTGAGCAGGGAGCCCAATGCGGAACTCGATCCCGGGACTCCAGGATCATGACCTGAGCCAAAGGCAGTCACTTAACCAACTGAGCCACCCAGGCGCCCACGACTGCCTTACTTTTTTGTAAAATGTTGAAAATGATCTTACATGTATGGATTCATCCTTAGAATAACTGGATTTTTTCATGTACTCTTTTTTTTTCTTAAGTGCAGTGTTGGATCCTATCTTTATTTAAAAAAATTTTTTAAAGATTTTATTTGAGAGTGAGAGCGAGAGAGAGAACAAATGGTGGGGAGGGGCAGAGGGAGAGGGAGAGGCAGACTCCCCGCTGAGCAGGGAGCCTGATGTGGGGATGGATCCCAGGACCCTGAGACCATGATCTGAGCTCAAGGCATATGTTTAACCAACTGAGCCACCCAGGTGCCCCTATTTGAAATTTTGATACCTTGCTCATCGTGTTTTGTTTGTTTTCGTTAATTCTGACTCAAGTATCTACTTACCTTTTTGGCAGAAAGCTTAATATCTCTCCCTTTCCTCATGAGCTGTTGTAGGTGCTCATGGTATTCAAAAAAAAGTCAGTCCCAACTTCCATATCCCAGTAGGGAGAGCATTAGTGTTGGACCATCCACACTGCCCCGCTTCTTGCTGCTCCCCGAGATCGTTGTGTATTTTGTTACAAACTGCCCTACAGAGTTGAACAAACAATCCTGGTTCTGTGCTGTGGCACGTTTAGGGCTGGGTCCCCTCGGTTCTTCGAGGGAGGATGTTCTCACAGTCCTTCCTTCCCATTCATGGTCATTTCCCTGATTGCCCAGGCTGACTATGCCTCATAACAGTGAGCTCGCCATGGCTAGAAAATTGAATTCCCATGGCTGGCGATCTCTTGCATGCCCGGGATGCTGATGTGTGGTTCTCAAAGTGGTAGCTCTTTGTAGTCAGCTCCTTCAGTTCACACACTCTTCTAGGCAAAATAATACCTGCCCCTCCCAAGGATGTCCGCTTCTAATCCTC
The DNA here is from genome assembly GCF_037043125.1 of Eumetopias jubatus. Lineage (NCBI taxonomy): Eukaryota > Metazoa > Chordata > Mammalia > Carnivora > Otariidae > Eumetopias > Eumetopias jubatus. Next base: position 22,422,670 of record NW_028274812.1, on the reverse strand, counting down.
AGAACCTATGATGAATATGTAGTACGTTATGTGGCAAAGGGGAATTTAGATTACAGGTGGAATTGAGGTTGCTAATATACTGACCTAGAAGTAAGGAGATTCATTTGGATTATTTGAGTGAGCCCAGTGTAATCACAAAGGTCCTTAAATGGGGAAGAGAGATGAAGAGTCAGAGCCAGAAGGATGGCATCATGAAGAAGACTCGACTGACCATTGCTGGCTTTAAATATGGAAGTGAGTCAGGAACCAAAGAATGCTTGCTGCCTCTAGACGCTAAAAAGGCAAATGAATAGATTCTTTCCTAGAACTTCCAGAAGGAATACAGCTCTGCCAATACTTCAATTTTAGCCAAGTGAGACCCGTTGTGAATTTCTGACGTCCAGAAATGTAAAACAATACATTTGTTTTGTTTTCAGCTACTAAATTTGTGATAATTTGTTACAACAGCAATGAAGAACTAATGTACACATATGACCCCCCCACACACACCAAATCCCTAGGGTACTGGTACCTGGGTTTTCGAGGTGGTTGCTCTCCATGGTCACTTCTTTGGCTCACACCCCAGATAGCATAGGGGTCCATATCTAGATTTTCAAGTTGAGTCCTCTCCATGGTTAACAATTTTGGCACACTTGCATGGCCATCTCTCTTTGTGCCTAGACTGCAAGTCCTTCCCATTTACAAGCATGGCCATCTTCAGAATTTTAGGGCACTGGGTCATGACTGGTTCTGGAGTCTAAGCCCTCATGGACTCTAAACATCTATTCCCCTTTCCCTCCCAGACAGTAAGAATCAATGTCAGGAGTAGGTACACATTTCCTTGTAAACCCTCAAAATGCAAAGGATCTACCTCACCCTCTCTGACCACTAATATTGGAGCTCCTCACTAATCTCCTACAGTAAAATTATCCTTGGTGCTTCCAGGGGACCTCACAGGAGACCTACCTTCTAGGAACGTAGATGTGGCCCCTTGAAAGGTAGAGAAAGGCTACTGTCATGCCAAGTTTCTTTACCTTTCAAGGGGCTACATTTACCTTTCTAGAAGTGGGAGTAGAACTAAGTTAAAAAAAAAAAAAGATATAAAAGAGTCCCTACAGAATGTCCATTTACATAAAATTCTAGAAAATGTCAAGTAATCCACGATGACAAAAAAGTAGGTCAGTGGTTGCCTGGGGCTATGGGCAAAGGGAGAGGTGGTGCAAAGAAACAGGAGAAATCTTTTGGGGTGAGAGAAATTGTCAGCGTTTTGATTGTGGTGATTTCACCAGTGTGTCCATCTGTCAGAATTCATCAAATTGTACATTTAAATTGACGCAATGTCTTGTATATAAATTAGACTTCAATGAAGTTGATCTTTACAAAGGGAGGAGGAATATTACCCAAAGGAAAACCAAGGGACTGTTTTTTCTGTTTTGTTTTGTTTTGTTTTTAAATTGTCCACAAGAGAAAAAATAGTTCAGGAGTACTTTTTTTTCCTGCCCTTAAACTGAATGTATAGTGTTGCTAGTGTGTTTTCTGCACCCTGTTACCATCTTTGATAGGAATAATATCCTGCTACAATATGTCCTTTAAAAAATTAGACTAGAAGGATCATTCCTAAGATAGTCATTAATTTCTATATCAAATCAAGAGCCAACTTCTTACTTAAGAGTGAAATTCTAGGGACATTCCCATTAGAATAAAGAAAAAACTGATATTTATTATCACCAAATTTGCTGGAAACTCTAGCCAAAAAAAATAGCATATCAAGCCTAAATAAGAGTTTTATTATTAGCAAGGAGGAGAAAGTACCCTCCCTCCTCCTTTCCTCTTTTCTTCACTCCATCCCTCCCTCCTTTTTGTAGATGATATTATTATGGACCCCAAAAACCCAAGAGAGAATAAACTGAAAACTCTTAGAGCTAAAAAGAGTTCAATAAGATACCAAGTCACAAAGATATAAAAATCAATATTTTCCTATATATGCAACAACTGGCTTAGAAAAAAAAATCCATTAACAATAGCAACAAAAAATGTAAAATAGAAACTTGAAGGTAAACAATGGGAGAATATGTTTTCTACAAATATGAAAAAAAAGTACTCTTAATCCACAAAGTGCTCCTACAAATCAATAAGGCTAAAACCCCACAGATAAACAGAGAAAGGGCATGAGCAACCATTTCACAAACAGAAAACACAAATGGCCAATAAAGAAATCACATAGGTATTCAAAATCTCCAGACTTTTAAGATGCTAATTATAACAACAGAAACGTACCATTTTCTTTCTTGTCAATTTCGAAAATGTTTTCAAACATTTTATGGCCAATGTTGGCAAAGTATGAGAGCTCCCAAATCTGCAAGCAAGTTTATAAATTGATGCGATTCTGTGAACCATACTGTAAGTTGGATACGATATTTCTGGAAAGCAATTTACTTTTCATTTTGTTTCTGAATTCTTTTACATTATAGTTCTTCCTTTTTATGAAGTCAAACCTATTGATTTTGTGTGTGTGTGTGTGTGATTTCTTCCATTACTTTCACTTCTGGAACATGCTTTTCTATCCCATTTTTTCTTCTAACTTTTTATGGTTTGTGTTTTTAGCACTTAATTCTTTAATCCATCTTCATTTAGTGTATCTTTATTAGGGAATGTATCAAAAGAAGGTTTACAAAATGGTTTCCAAATACTCTGGACAAAATTCAAACACTATTGATTAATTCCCATTGATTTGTTATGGTGCCTTTATGGTAGACTAGGATTTAGATATATTTGGGACTTCTTAGGATTCCATATTCTGTCCCATGAGCTTAGCCATCTCATCGGCGTGAATGGGTAATGTGATGTGTGATTAGAACATGGGTTCTGGAGCCAGACTATATAAGAGCACTGGGACTTGGGGACCTTTTACTTAACCTCTCTGTGCCTTTGTTCCTCATCTTTAAAATAGGGCTACAAAGTCTTTGTTTTGGTGAGACTTAAAAGTGTTATATATCGAAAGTACTTAGAGCGATGTCCGATACATTATACATATTAAATAAGTCATAAGAGTTATTAATATGACAACATACCACATTGTTTTAATTATTATAGCTTTATCTTATTTTTTAAATATTGAATAAAACCAGTCTTCCTCATTTCTATTTGTTAAAAAAAAAAAAAGCTAATTGTACCACTTATTTTCAAGCCAAAACTCTTGGAGTGACCTCCAATCCATCCATATTTGCGCACGCATGCGCGCGCGCGCGCACACACACACACACACACACACACACACAAATCCAAAATGATGTAATTCAGATTATCTCACTCTTCTGCTTAAAATTTTCTGGACTTCATTCCACTTGGATTCGTAGAGGCTCTGGACCCACACTTTATTCCTCTGTGTCACCCTTACCACCCCTCCTCACACTCGCTCATTACTTCCCAGCCTCCCTGGCTGCCTTTCCATGGCTCGTCCTGCCTGCAGAGTTTTCCTGTCTGCCAGTCCCTCCTCCAGTGACAGTAGTGTCTGTGCCCTTGCTACCCATAGTGCTTCATCTTTTAGATCTGGGCACAGGTCCCATCTTCAAAAAGGCCTCCCCTGGCCTGCCTAGGTGAAGGACCCCCTTGTCCGGCTGTTTCCTGTTAGATCACCCTCTCTATATCCTTCAAAGGATTACACCCATGAGAAGTGACCTTGTTTGTCTATTTCCTTTTTCTCCCCATGTCCTTCTGCACTCCCCGTTTCTCTTGAACTCCCTGTAGTCTCCCTCTCACCCCTCACCCCAACAGACCCAGCCTACAGAACAAATCCTGGGTGGGATGCTATTCTGAGCAAGAATACAGCAGAAAATATTTCAAGAAGTGTTATTGTTTTTTTTTCTGCAGGATCATCTCCTCAAAGAATTAATGGTAATTTTTATTTACTCCTCCCCTTCTGAAAGTTCAATTTGTTTGGCAGTTATTTGCTTAAAAACCAACAAACTTGAAATGCCAAGTCCTAAAGACAGCCCCTATACTGATATCTCTGTTTTGTTGTTTGGGTCCCCACCCCCACCCCATCCCCATGCAGGTGCAGATGAATCAAGAAGGGACAAAAGATAATTCTGTCTCCCTTCCGGAAGAGTAGACCTTTGTTTCCTGGGAGCCATATAATAGCACTTTGACATTTTTTTGTTTTTATATGTGAGTACAAGACCTGCAAACCAGAGAAGTTTCTAAGCACAGAACAACCTCCAAGCAGGTCTCTGTCTGCTGAAAATTTGGGCCACTCAAGGTAATTTGGCCGGATTGTCCCTGAGATCAGGGATGCAAGCCCCCACAGACCCCACAATTTAGACCCATGGCTCCTAGCTGCCTTTGACCAGAGTCACGTAGCCTTTGGTTATTGTTAAAGAAACCTCTAGGGCACCTGGGTGGCTCAGTCGTCTGCCTTCGGCTCGGGTCATGATCCCAGGGTCCTGGGATCAAGTCCCACGTCAGGCTCCCTGCTTAGCGGGAAGCCTGCTTCTCCCTCTCCCATGCTCCCTGCTTGTGTTCCCTCTCTCGCTGTCTCTCTCTCTGTTAAAAAATAAATTAAAAAAATCTTAAAAAAAAATAAAGAAACCTCTAAAACTGCCTCAGGAAATAACATAACACTGCCTCCTGAGAAGTCTGTGGGATGCTCTTCTGCCTGAGATCACAAACATAATGTCCCGTGTTTGCAAGAAAATAATAATAATAATTTGCAGCTCAGTAACCGTCACGAGATGGAGAACTTTCGCCTTTGTGCCCTAGAGATGACATCGCCAATGCCATCTGCCCAGAATGTCTTGCAGTTCCAGGCCCCTAAAACAGAACGACCAGACCCCTGAAGCAGAATGACCACCTCACTACAACCACACTGAAACCAGGCAGAAAGTCACCAGAAGAGACAAGGTGATCAAGAAAGGAAATATTATAGCTGACCATTGATTATGCCTAGTCAATCAGCGTGATCCAAGATCCTGAGACCCTTATCCTTTAGAAACTCCAGCTTATAAGCCATCGGGGTGTTTGGGACTTGAGCATTAGCTCCCATTCCCCCCGGGGTGGCATCACACCAGTAAATAGTCCGTCTTTCTCCACTGTAAAAGTTCAGTGTCAGTTTTTATTGGCTTGCTGTGCATCAGGTGGCCAAACTGTCATTTGGTTTGGTTACAAATCTTGTGATTTGTAAGGGATCTTATCCCTAGTGGGGACTTCCACCTGTGGTTTATTGGCCCCCACCCCAGGATGGAAAGCTAAGATCCAGCCTTGTGGCTGCAAGGACCAAATTACTCTGGAGGCAGGGTCGAAGCATTCACAGTTAATCACACATCTAGGACCTGGGGCGCTTTGGGTCTTCGTTTTCAGTAGAAGAAACAACGCACCAGGCTTCCTTTGCTCTGGGAAGCCTTCTCCTGGTAAGGAACCCTGCAGTGTTGATGACACCAAAAAGAACTTTCCCTCTTACTTTTTGTTATAAACTTCTTTGGGGTTTATAGGGCTTAGGGGGAACTTCCTCTTCTGGTCATTTAAGGAAATGGCCTTTCCGGGGTTATTCTGGTATCTAGTTCTGTTTTGTCACCATCTGTATTGTTAACAATGGAATGAAATACCCTATGTTCAATCTTTTATGTTTTTGTATGAGAATAAGCCTGCTCAGAAAAAATTTTAAATTTTACTCCAACAGTATGGTGACACTAAAATGTCTATGTTATCTGATCCCAAAAAGAGAGGGGGGCAAAAGGCGGGACCTGGAAATTGGGCCTTTAATGTCCTCTTCACAAATATTAGTAAAACAAAGACTGGATTTTGTTTGCATCTTGTTTGTGTATGTGTGTCTGCGTGTGTTATAAATGTGAGATATTTCTCTACAGCCAGATGGTATTGCTAAAATTAGTTTGTAAAAGAGCTCTATTGAAGTGGTTGCAATGCAAGAGTTTATGAGAACTGGGCATTCTAAAGATAAGAAAGATAAAAGCTAATCCAAATGTTTTTCAAGTTCGCGTGATCTGGAGAAATATTTGATGTTAAAGTTAATTGAAGGTTGTTGGTTTAATTAAAATAGACATGCTTTTGAGGTTAAAGGCATGAGCATTAAAATTAAAATTTTTATTCTGCGTGGGTTTACTTAAGTCAAATAAGTCAATTTGATCCCTGTTACAAAATGTTATATATCTACATATATAGTTATATAGATATATATTATATATATTATATATATTCATGTAGATTATATATATGTATGTAGATAGATCGCTATATATAGATTTATAAAACTTGAGAGAATGACCAACTTTGATATCTTATATAAAGTTCTTATGGGTAATCTAAGCATATTTGTCAAGAGTAAGTAAATTAAATAGACATAAATAAAAAAAGGATTAAAGTTTTTTTTAAGATTTTATTTATTTATTTGAGAGAAAGAGTGAGTGAGAGAGAGAGAGAAAGCTCATGAGCAGAGGGAGAGAGAAAAGCAGGCTCCCCACTGAGCAGGGAGCCTGACGTGGGGCTCGATCCCAGGATTCTGAGATCATGACCTGAGCCTAAGGCAGACACTTAACCTACTGAGCCACCCAGGTGCCCCCCAAAAAAGAGGGTTTTTTGATAAACTTTTAAATAGCTTCCAAAATCTCTGGTAACCTAAAACTTTAAAGCTTTGCTAAGTTAAATGATAAATTGGGTTAAATTGGATATCTAGATCATTTCCAAATAAGATAAAATACTCAGACATTAATTATAAAACATAGGTTTATTTGCTTTGGTTTCCTTAATTACAGGGAAACTAAAGATATTTGAGTCTATTAGTAAACATATTTCATGATTTATTAAAAGATTATGCTCTGAAAAAACATATGTTTCTAGAATTTTATAAAATCTATTTATAAATTTGTCAATCTAAAGAATTCTGATGTAACAGTTCACAATTATTCCCTACTTGGTTTTTGTTGGAGACTGAGGTTTCTAAGAGTTAAAATTCTGGTAAATGTAATTGAGACTGCTGGAAATGATAAAAGTAGCAGCTCTGTATGCAAGGAAAGTAAGAAATGTGTTTTTGTAAGAAAAGTATGAGGAATGGAAATACATTTTTGTTGAAGGGGAAGAGTAATTTTGTCCTAGAATGAGGCTCATTATTTAAAGAAGGAAAACTTGGGGTGCCTGGGTGGCTCAGTCAGTTTTATTTCTCAAATAAATAAATCTGACTGTTGATCTGCTTGGGTCATGATCTTGGGGTTGTGGAATCAAGCCCTGAGTCAGGCTCCTCGTTCGTCACAGGCTGGGCTTGGGATTCTCTTTCTTGCTCACCCTCTGCCCCTCCCCCTGCTCATGCTCTCTCTCTCTCTCTCTCTCCCTCTCTCTCTCTCAGAATAAATAAAATCTTTTTTTTTCCATGTATTTAAAAAAAATTAAAAACAAAGAAGGAAAACTCAGGACAAAATCTAAATGTAGAAAGAAAATTGTAGAAAGTTTGTGAAAAGGGAATTCTGTGATTGGTCAGAACTGAGTAAGATTGAAGCGAATGAGTTTATTTTTTTTTAGTATTTATTTATTTGACAGAGAAAGAGCCTAAACAGAGGGAGAGGGAGAAATAGGCTCCCCGCTGAACAAGGAGCCCGGGGCGGGACTCAATCCCAGGCCCCTGAGATCATGACCTGAGCCGAAGGCAGCTGCTTAACCGACTGAGCTCCTCAGGCGTCCTGAGAACTGAATGAGTCTTAGTATCAAAAGTACACTGGTATGAAACTGGAATTTGGTTTATCTCTCTGTTAAAATGACAGAGTTTTCTTAGAATATTGGTCTATTCTTAATAAGAAATTATCAACAGAGCTTTTCTTTACCTGCCCAGAAAAACAAAATTTCTATGTTTTGTCTTTACCAGGTGTTGGATTACTTAAGAAAGTGGAATCTTCTCCATATGAAAAGAGCTAAATTTTGCTAACAACTATGTAATCCTTTGTATTTGCCTTTGGAATCTCTTGTTGCCACTTTGGTTAAATAAATAATTATTACATTTTTAAATGATCTGTAACCCTATTTAGGCATGTGCTTTAAAACCTTCTGATGTTTTTAAGAAGGTTAAAAAAAAATTTTTAAGAACCGCTACACCCAATGTGGGGTGCAAATTCACAACCCCAAGATCAAGAGTCACCTGCTCTACCAACTGAGCCAGCCAGGTGCCCCAAAACCTTCTGATATTTTTTACAAACTTCCCAAAATTCAAATTCTAAATGAAGTCTTTTTGACTAATTAGGCTTATTTATTTGGTATGTCAAATTCCAAGGGGAACATTGTCAAACAAGTGATGATAAATCTTCTTAGGTTATATTGTATGGGTAACTACCATAACTCCTAGAAGCCATATGAAATTCCTAAAGTTTTAATATGTCCTAATGTTGCTGTTTGTAATTCTAATTATTGAAATGTTATGTGTCATGGAAATAACCAAATTTTCTTGTCAATTGCATTATAATGAATTCTCATCAGATCTTTAACATGGCTATTTTTGAGTCTTGTCATTTGCAGTCATTGTTTTACTGAGGCTCTTGCAAATGTATTTTGACTTCAAAGAGATTCACGGAAAGGACTCTTGACAAATACAGGTTTCTGATACTTTAAGATCATAAAACTAAACTGAGTGATAATTCTTGGAACTAATAGGAAAACTGCATTCAAACAGAACAAGTATTAATAACGTGGGACTAAATGAACTGAGAAAGATGATTATAATTTTTATGACTTGTTTAAAACATGGCTAGCTCTCCAATGTTTGCTCTTCCAGATTCAAGGAAACTTTTTCTCTTAAGCCATCCATGACTTGGTAGAATATTCCTTTGTAAACAAATATGAAACATTTATCTGTCTTCCTACTTGAACCTTCCAGAATTCAGAAATTCTGAGTATTCTTTCTTTCATGGCAATCATAGTTATTTGCATAAGTTCAATAAAAATCTGTTTCTCCTTGTAACAGGACATCATTAGAAACATTGGTTATATTTCCAGGCTATGACTGTGTAACAGGGAAAAACTTAGCATGTCTGACTAAATATTTTTTCTATTTCCCTTGCTGCTGTGACCCATAGGTTAAGAACCTCGCTTAGCCTCGCATTTAGGCATGTTAATCATAAAAGAAATGTTGCTTACAGCTAAAACTTGCAAAAACTACTCTTTACCTGATACCTACCTCACCCAAGGAGATAAGGAAATAGCCAGAGCCCTCATCATCCCAATTCCTCAAGACTGAGGAATGATCATGACTCAGGGGGAATTGAAACTGTGTCCCTTCCATTAATGAGGTTGAAACTAGCAGAAAGTTTAAAGAGAATTGTTTCCCCCTACTGTGTCTTTTCAGACCTGACTAACCCACTAGCTGTCTCTGTAGAAGCCTGGATTCAAGGTCAACTGATATGGTCCAGACTAGGAAAAGCAATGTTCATTGTTTGCCTATAAAACTGGGCTGGGTCCTGAATTCTTCTGTTGTCCTTGAATATCTTGACTATCACTCTCCAAACTAAGGTTTCCAATTTTTTCCCCATTCTTTGACTTGCACTACACCTGCCCTTTTCCCTGAAGCCCTAGCAAACTGAGGCCAGTTGAACTGAGGTAAACTTCAGGGAAATTGCCCTAACAGCTCATGTTTATACAGTCTTTTTTTTTTTTTAAGATTTTCTTTATTTATTTGACAGAGAGCACGCGTGTGCACAAGCAGGAGGGGCGACAGGCAGAGGGAGAGGGAGAAGCAGGCTTACCGCGGAGCAGGGGGCCCGATGCGGGGCTCCATCCCAGGACCCCGGGATCATGACCTGAGCCGAAGGCAGACACTAACTGACTGAGCCCCCCCAGGCGCCCCGTGTTTATACAATCTTCTTGTCTGTTGCTGAATGGGCGACTTGGAAAGATCACCAGAGGCCTTCAAACTACAGACCAGGAAGGTCTGTCCTCCATCCCTCTGCCATCTAAGAATCTTTTTACTTCAGACACTGGGCTTCTCATCTGCTCCAAACAGAAACCTGTGTTTTTCTTTTGTTTCCATAGAAATGCCTCTTATTAATTAACCTGACTGCTTGCACAACAGAACCTAACTTTGAGAGCCCACCTACAGGACTCCCTCCTGAAACAAGACATCTGGTTAACTGAACTAGCCTATCCTCAAACTATCACTGGTTCATGAGATACGGAACAGACTTCTTACCTAAGGTCCAGTACAGAACAGTTAAACTCTGGCTATGAGGGAACAGTGTGTGGTGTCTAAGAGTGGTGTCTCTCTGGATCAGATGGGGGCCCCCAAATGTGGGGTGACATTCGGGTGGAAGCCTGTGGCACGGGAAGTGAAAGGATTCACCTGAGGCAGAACAAAGGAGACAGAGGTTTCCTGAATACGCTTCAGGGCAGCCCAGGAGAGGATGTTTGCAGGGAGGCAGTGGGTGGGGGCTGTTTTTTAAAGAGGAAAGAGGAGGAGGTATGGCCACGCATGGAATTTTCCCTCTTGAGGTAGCTGTGCCTGGCTGTAAGCAGCCCACTGCTCCGTTAGGACCTGTGGGTATTTTGAGGTGGGTCACCTGATGGGCCGTCTCTATTCAGCCAGGGGGTCGCTGGGGGCCCCTGGGCCTTTGTAAGTTTCCATTGCTGAAGCCTGTTGTCTAAAAGTGGCCTCTACATAATGTTGATCTGTTACGTTTTCTTGGTCAAAAGGAAGATTTCTCATCATTCTAATCGAATGGGTTTATCCATGTTTTGACAGTTGGAAAATAGGAGGGGTCTACTCATTAGGGAATTTGGTTATCCCTTTTTCTGTTAACAGTTCCAGTGAAACCAGTCATTGGACTAACCTTCTTAAATTATTCATTCATTCATTCATTCATTCATTCATTCATTTTGCGGGGGAGCGGAGGGAAAGGGACAAGCAGACTCTGCACTCAGCACGCGAGGCTCAATCTCAGGACCCTGAGATCATTCACGACCTGAGCGGAAACCGAGAGTCAGACGCTTAACCAACTGAGCCACCCAGGTGCCCCAAGAGAACAAATTTTGATATTGATTTAGGAGAACATTGTTGCCCTGGTGGGGAATAAGGGCTTATGAACACATGATCAAGAATCTTTCTGTCACCTTAGTAATTTTGGTTAATTGCTGCTCAAGCAATAGCAGCTCAATAAAAATCATTAGACTCCTTGGCCCAGGTGATTCTGGTCTATAGAATGGGCTTGAATTCTATTTCAGCAGAACACAGAGGGATGCATAAGATAATTAAGTCCTCCTGCTGCGCTTGCCTTCATTCATCAGCTGAAGTGGAAACCCACCTAGGCAGGATTAGCCAGTAAGTCACCTGCAACAAATTCCCGCTGAAGTCCTAGGAGCAAAAAATGGAATTGGTTTTCTAGTCTGTCTTCTTGGATTCCTCAAGGAATTTGATCAGTACTCTGAGAATTAACCAAAATGAGATTATCTGTCTTGGCTCTTCTTCTGGGATTTCTCTACTTACGGAATGTGGCGTGAGATACCCAAAGGCTGCAAAGGCAGAAACTGACTTCACGGTTGTCCAAAGCACTGAGGTTAAGGCCAGGTACCAAAGCGCACTTGTAGTGAGAGGAGCAACATTGTTTCCTTCCTGTAATCCCAACCTTGGCGCCTCTGCAGCAGGGAGTAGCTAGAGTGGTCATCCTTCCTATCCCTGAAGATTTGAGGAGTGGTCAAAGACAGGGGGATTGAAAGTGGGGGTGCAAGCCCCCACAGACCCCACAATTTAGGCTCCTAGCTGCCTCTGACCAGAGTCACATAGCCCTTAGTGACTGTTTTGTTTTGTATTTTTTCTCCTTCCCATCCCAGCCCTTAGTTACTCTTAAAGAAACCCTCTAAAATTGCCTCAGGAAATACATAAAATTGCCTCTTGAGAAGTCTGTGGGATGCTCTTCTGCCTGAGATCACAAACATAATGTGCCGTGTTTGCAAGAAAATAATAATTTGCTGCTCAGTAACCGTCACGAGATGGAGAACTTTCGCCTTTGTGCCCTAGAGATGACATCGCCAACACCACCTGCCCAGAATGTCTTGCAGTTCCAGGCCCCTAAAACAGAACGACCAGACCCCTGAAGCAGAATGACCACCTCACTACAACCACACTGAAACCAGGCAGAAAGTCACCAGAAGGGACAAGGTGATCAAGAAAGGAAATATTATAGCTGACCATTGATTATGCCTAGTCAATCAGCGTGATCCAAGATCCTGAGACCCTTATCCTTTAAAAACCCCTGCTTATAAGCCATCGGGGTGTTTGGGACTTGAGCATTAGATCCCATTCCCCCCGGGTGGCATCACACCAGTAAATAGCCTGTCTTTCTCCACTGTAAAGGCTCAGGGTCCGTTTTTATTGGCTTGCTGCCCATTGGGTGCCCAAACTGTCATTCGGTTTGGTTAAATCCCCAAAGGGAAGGAAAGGGAAGACGACATGGTGGGGGAATTTTTTTCCTTTTCTTTTTTTCCTTGAGGTATAATTTAACTACAGTAAACTTCCCTCTTTTTGGCATATTATTCTATGACTTTTGACAAATACAGCTGTGCAATCACCATTATAATCAAGACCGAGAACAGTTCCATTAGCCAAAAAATCACCCCCTCTCCCTATGCCCAGCACCTGGCAACTTCTGCTCTCTTTTCTGTCCCTACAGTTTGCCTTTTCCAGAATGTCACTGAAGCGGAATAATCCTCCATGAATCCACTGGGGTCTGGCTTCTTTTACTTGCTGTAATACTTTTGAGATTCCTGCATGTTGTATGTATCGGGAGTTCATACCTTTATGTGCTGAGTAGTATTCCACTGTATGGATGTACTTGTTTGGGTTGTTTTCAGTTTTTGGAGATTATGCATAAAGCTGCTGTAAACACTTTCAAGATTTTTGCATGAACATGAGTTTTCATTTCCCTTGGGTAACTTATGAATGGGATTGTTGAGTCACAGAGTAAGTGTGCATTTCACCTTCTAAGAAACTGCCAAACTAGGTTCCAAAGTGGCTGTGCCATTTTGCATTTCCACCAACAAACTGATTTTAGTGTTTTGAGGGTTGAATTGAGGAGGACCCAATCCCCAGGTGTGTTGGACACCTCCAGCCCCAACTGGGAACGGGGTTGAGACTTTTGATATCTGAGTGCTGAGTACCATGGCACCCCCTCTAACAGTCTCTGGGGAGTCAGGACATGGAAGGGGTGACTTCTGTGTCGACTGAGTGTCAGAGGCACTACATGCTGATGCTTGGAAGTCTAGGAGAAGGACCCTATAGCTGACCTTAACAACCACAGGACAGTCCCTTTCTACCTTCTTAAAGCTGTAAGTACTAAAGTTCTTGTTTGATTCTCAGAGAAGGAAGGAATCCTAGAAAATGTCTTTGGGGCCACCTTTATAGATAAGGCTGAGGTGGGTATGACTTGTAAAAATAAAGAAATAGAATGCATATCCCATTTGTCTTAGAGCATTGTGTTGGGTTCCTAGTACCTGTTTATGCCAGTCGTTACACTCAGCACTTTATGTACACTATTTCAAATCCTTAAAACAACTCAACAAAGTAAGTATATGTATCACTTAAGTATCAAATTTAGGTATCAAAATTGAAGCAAAAGATAATGACTCCGATCATGTTGCAACATTGCTTAAATCCTCTGATGACCCTTTCTGTTTAATATCCCACCATTTCCCCACTCTCCTCTTAAGGCCCAGCCAGACTCATGTCCCCCTCCGTCTCTCTACTGTTGCTTAGCCTGAGCCCCTGTACATGGTTCTCTCTCTGCCTGCCATGCTTTCCCTGCCCCTTTCTCTTTTTCACCCCCACTCTGTTTTTTAGGACCTCCTTCTTGTGTTCTCTCACTTGAAGTTTTTCCTGACTCGTACAAGAGGGTAATGATTGCCTCCTTTGTGTCCTCACTGTAGTGGGTATGCCTTGTCTCCTTGGCTGTTAGTCTGAGATTGGAGAGATTCCTTTAGCTCTGTGCCTAGTACAGAGCCTAGACAGTAGGACAGGGTAGCTGTTTAGTGTCAAGCACGAGAAAGGAAGAAAGGGAGGGAGGCAAAGAGGGGAGGGGAGAAAGAGGAAGGTGCTTACTTTTGCAGCCTAGTACCATACAGAGAAATGGTAGTTTGGGCTCAAAGCTATACACCAGCTTTGGCCTCTCTCATAAAACAATTTCATCTTCAATTTTAAAACAAATACAAATGAAAATTCTCCTAGAGCCATCAAATCTCAGACCAGAAGAAACCCTGGAGGTCATCAAAATTAGTTTCCTATTTCTTCTTTTTCTTTTTCTTTTTCAGTGCAACCTTAAATGCAGGCCTACGTTCACATATCATGGTCCTTTATCTTCAATTTGTTGTTGTTGTTACCAAGCTGTGTTCATTACCTAGATTCGTTGCTTTTCCATCATTTCATTTTGATTGTGTATCATCCATTTTGTTTTTTAAGATTTTTTTCTTTATTTTTTTGACAGAGAGAGACACAGTGAGAGAGGGAACACAAGCAGGGGGAGTGGCAGGCAGAGGGAGAGGGAGAAGCAGGCTTCCCGCCGAGCAGAGAGCCCGATGCAGGGCTCGATCCCAGGACCCTGGGATCATGACCTGAGCCAAAAGCAGATGCTTAACTGAGCCACCCAGGCACCCCGTGTATCATCCATTTTGATCAATGACACTTCTTTTCAGATATCACTTTGATCCCCCCACTTCCTTTACTCATGCTAATTTCGGCTACCTGTGTTAAGGAAACAATATTGTCTGTGAAAGACACTCATTTCTGATTCTGTGTATTTGGGAAGGGTATTTCCTACGAAACTTTTATATCATGTTGTGTGCATGCTTTATATAGAAAGTCTCATAAATGGAAATTTGTGTATATGTGGAGGGCAGGGGAAGACAGCACAATAGAATTACAACTGTAAAGGGCACCTGGGTGGCTCAGTTGGTTAAGCGTCTGCCTTCAGCTCAGGTCATGATCCCAGGGTCCTGGGATCAAGCCCCGTGTCAGGCAGGGAGGCTGCTTCTCCCTCTCCCGCTCCCCCTGCCTGTGTGCTCTCTTTCTCTCTCTTTCTCTGTCAAATAAATGAATAAAAATCTAGAAAAGAAAAAAAAAAGGTAATCCAGGGCACTGGGTGGCTCAGTGGGTTGAGCTTCCAACTCATGGTTTCAGCTCAGGTCATGATCTCAGAGTGCTGAAGTCGGGCTGGGGCAGAATCCACGCTCAGTGCTCAGCATGGAGTCTGTTTGGGATTCTTTCTCTCCCTCTACTCCCCACCCTCCACACACTCCTTCTTTCTCTCTCAAATAAATAAATAAAGCAGAGTCCAGAAAGGGGACAGTGGTCCAGAGTGTCAAGAGCTGCAGCAGGGGTCAGATTAAGTCAGACCCGAGAGGTTCCCGGTGCATTTGACAACTAGGTGCTCAAAAGGGATCATGGCCCAAGCGGTTCCACTCATCTGGTGGTGCGGGTAGAAGTCACACACGAGAGTCAGGGAGTGGATGCGGAAGAACACGGGACTAGCAACCAGATGCTACACTCCTCTAGAAGGTGGACTGCGAGGGGAAAATGAGCGGAGGAACGTAGGGTCAGGAGGCTCTTCGGAGGCACGGGGCGCCTGACCCACAAAGGCACTCAGTTGTGTATTTACTGAATAACAGCCGAAATGGTAAATTGCTGAATAACTGAATAATACACCAGGGAGGACTTCTGTGTTCTGAACTACTTAATTACTCATTTATTTCTCTTCACAAGAGATGACGTAGAGGATAAAGCAGAGAAGGGAGAAACAGGAGTCCCCTGAAGGTTGGTGGTTGCATTCATGCTGTAAGCCATGCGGGGTGAGACGGACGTGCAGGGAACAGGGATGTGTGCCCCAGAGAGCAGGCAGCTTGCAAGGGGGAGCTAGCTGCTGAGAAAGGGGGCGTAAGGAGTCAGATACAATACATGGGATAGCAGATGATGATGATGAGAAATGCCACTGGCGTCTTACGTTGATTATTCGGGGAGAGTGAGAAACTCAATCTAGTTGCGAGGCATCCTATTGATGACCTATCTACTGAAACAATGCAAATCAGTGCTCAGAAGCAGGGACATCTTTCTTTCTGTCCTCTACTTCCCAACAAGTCAAGTCTCACTTGGAGGCGTGTAACTTTGAAGAGGTGGGAAAGTAGGAAATGTTTAGAGCAGGGCCAGCAAGCATGGCCGACTGGGTGGAAATAGAACTCTATTTGGACGGTTTTCACAGTAAAGCTAGAATAATCATACCCTCCCCGCAGAGTTGCTGTGAAAATTGTAGGTGAAAGACATTTTAAATTATCAAGGGTGAGCTGTTGTTACTGTCATGAGCTAGCTGCTACAAAGGCCTTTCTGGATGGTGAGGTACCTCCATAGCTTGCACCCCTCATTTCTGTCCCTCCTTTCTCTTACTTCCTCTTGCTTGGGTTGTTTTTCTTATTAAAGGATAAAATATGGGCAAAGTGTGTGACATAGCAGCTGAAATATGGGCATGTGTGTCAATGAATGTGCACGGCTCACCCTGACGTCCCCCCCTCCCCAAATCTCCTTCTCTTCCTGCTGCCTCTCTTCGGCCTGTGAGTGAACCCAGGGGCATTCTTCTTTTGCCATAAGTTTTCAGGAATGACTCTTCAGGTGACTCTTGAGCCTGATTTACAACCTTGCCCTTCTGGGCAAGTCACAACTCAGGGACCTAAGGTGATGATAAAGCCTAGCTTGCACAATACCCAGCCAAATCAGCAAAATCTCCGCTGCCCTGTTTGCAAAATCCTGCAAGGCATGGTGTCAACTAAGATGTTTCCAATGCATAGGGGCCAGGAGATCTGTCTTTCCATTAGAAAGCATAGACTCAGTAATCAAATCTGTTATTTATTCAGTTCTTAGAAGACTGACCTTTTAAACATGACCTTTGAGTTTACCCAGCAGACAGAAACCCAGCAGTGTGGCCAACGCAACGGTCTGCGTAGAGAAGGGCTTTGAGGGCTAGACGTGAGAAGAGAAGGGCATTGGACTTGACTTGACGGACTCCAGGATCTTCCACTAACCCACCCGCAAGTCCAGCGTCCTTTGGCGCCGCAGTTTCCTACCTGTCAACTCGGTATGGCCATTTCTGTGCCATCACAAGGCGAGGTGTGTGTACCTGACATCCCCCCCACCCCAAATGAATGGAAATGGCATTAACCCTGACTTTGCGTTCCAGCTCCTGAAGCCCAAACGCCACTTCCCTGAGGTCCGCTTGCTGGGTGTCCAGCGCGCGGCCAGAGGGGACCCCACCGCCGCCTTCTAGCAAAGGGCAGTGCTTGGGCTTGGGGGAGGAGCAGACTGGTAGGTTCGCGGGCACCGAGGGCGGCCCACTCCGAGCCCTGCGGCTTTCGCCCGCCGGAGCGAGAGCCGGCTGTAGGCGGCTCCTTCCTGTGCAAACTTTTCTGTCCTCTTCCTCCTCCCGCCCTCCCCACGAGCTTCTCGACGCCCAGCGTCCAGCCTCCCCGCCCTTGGCGCTGCCTCGGGGTCGCCGCGCCCGGCAGCGCAGCCCTCGGCGCCGGCCCCACCCCGCGCTCCGGGCCGGCCGCCGCCCGGAGCCGATGGCAGAGGCAGGCAAACGCTCCGCGGAGCCCCCCGGCGGGCCCGCGGGGCAGGCAGCGGCCGAAGCCCCCGAGCCGCAGAAGCTCGCCCCGCCGCCGGCGACGGCCCCGCGCAAGCTGCCGGGGGACCCGAGCCCCCGCGGCCGCTCCCAGAGCGACCTATCGTCGTGCTCCAGCAGGGGCCGCCCGCTCCGGGTCCACATCTCTGGCTCAGGTAAGGCGGCTCGGGGGCGCTGGGGACCGGGGAGGGCCGGCCGGGGCAGGTGGCGGCGGGACGCGCGGCCAGCCCGGGACGCCGGCGGGAGGGGAGCGGCTGGCGGGAGGGCAGGGGAGGGCGAAGCTGAACTCCCCCGCGCCGTCCTCCTGCTCTGCTGCCCGCGGCTCTGGCCCTTGGCCGGGGATGCTCCAGCCAGGCTGCGGTCGGTGCGCCGGGTGGGTGCGCGTCTCTCCGAGCGAGAGCGAGGGTGCAGCCCCCGGGGTTAGTGAGCTCGGCCGCGCGGCGGTGCGGTGCCGGGAGCACCGGCCTCTCTGGTTCTTAGGCTCGTCCGTCAGTAAGAGACTTTGGTCCCGCGGAAGGGTGCGGTCCCCTCACTCTGGGGGCTAGGGTCAGTGCAGGTCTTGGAAACCCTCCTAACCGCTCGTGCTTCTGAAATAAAAGAGTTCTTTGGGGTTTGCAGGTCAGAGCACCAGGGGTCTGAGTTTTTCCGCCCTGTAAAAGCCCAGGCAGGTGGTGCTGAGAGTTTGGCGGAGCTGTGTGCTCCTCTGGTTCTCACTGCCGTTTGACCGAGACTCGAGCCAGCACCTCTGCGTTTGCGCCGATCGGCGTGGCCCTTGCCTAGGGCCCCGCCCCCCCCCCCCCCCCCCCCCCCCGCGCGGGGCTCACGGTGGCGGCTTCGGGCTGCTGTGTGCACCGGGACCGGCAGAACCAGGAACTCGGCCGAGGGCGGGTGCTGCGAGCGTTGCGCTATGTGTAACGTGGGGCAAACCACTTACCCTTGTCTCTCGTATCTCGGTACTTAAAGTGGGAATGAGTGTGTGGAACTACCCCACAGGGAGGTTATGGGGATTAAATAATTAATCATTTTTAAATGCTCTTGAACAAAGCATTAGCCTAAGAACTGCAGAAGTCCACCGATTTGTTAAGTGCCCAGGGATTGTTTTCCGAGTTGCAGTCGAGGGAGGATGCATGGAAGCTGGAAATAAAAGCTAACATCACAGCTACCCCTAGCAGCCAGAGGCCCTCGCGGCGGTGTGCACCCTCCACCGCCGTCCGCCGTGACCCCTTTCAGGCTCTGTGCTCTGAGGTCAGGCCTTTGAGCTCTGCCTCGACCTCACATCTACCTGAAGCCACGTTTCTTGTTCAAAACAGGCACATTTCCATATCTCTGACTGCATTCCAGCTAACTAGCTCTGTTTTCCATCAGAACCCTCCATTTTCTTGTGCTTGTAATATTGTTTCACCATACAGTGTGTATGCTTAGACAGTATCGGAGGTGTTGTTAATCTGACTCTGCAGATCACGTTGGATAAAGCCGGTCAGAATTGTTAAATACGGGTAGTGGGATGTAGGTTATGGTATTTGGGAAAAGAGCCTTCTGCCAAATTCATATTGTGAAAAGCATTGAGTTGAATGTAGTTTACCTCCTGCTTATTATGTCTCAGCGGGTTGGAACTTGACCCAGGGATAGTCTTGATTGATTTTTACAAAAATCAACGATCAGATGACTCTAAAGAATCAATGAAAAATTAGTCAATTTGGTGACTAGATAAAATAAGCGTAGCTTTTTTTAAAAAAGATTTTATTTATTTATTTATTTGAGAGAGAGAGAGAAACAGCATGAGAGGGGAGAGGGTCAGGGGAAGAAGCAGGCTCCCCACTGAGCCGGCAGCCCGATGTGGGACTCCATCCCAGGAGTCCGGGATCATGACCTGAGCCAAAGGCAGTCGCTTAACCAACTAGCCACCCAGGCGCCCAAGCATAGCTTTTATCATCATTTTTTCATCTTCATAGATAGAAATTATGGGCTGTGTGCAGAAAAAGGGCACTAAAGAACTTTTAAATGTGAGTGTGCAAAGTACACGTAATGTGAACTATGGACTTCAATCTAAAGTAAAGTTATCTTACTTCCAAGAACTCTGAATTTTCTGTGTGCTCTTAAAGGATGTTAGGAGGTGACAACTTTCGGCTGAGTTGTCCCCGGCACCCCAGGATGCTGATCCACGTGTAAAAGAGTGAACTTCTTCTAAATTACTGTATTCCATTTTCAGAACTGAGCCTTGCATTTCTTTAAGAGCCGGCTAAGTGTGACCAGGAGCTCCCCGCACTTCTTAGAGTGAGAGAGAAAAAGAATGAGCCGGCCCCTCACTGACACACACACAGGATTTCCACAGAATCCTGCAGAGTCTGCATCCATGTCAGAGAAGCAGTGAGATGACAGGCCTGGGATAGCAATTGTCTTAGAGCCCCAGTGGGAACGTTACACCACCTTGGGAAAACATTGCGTGGGCTGGTGTAGGGCAGCCCAATTTCCAGGCCCTCCCCAGCAGCTCTGCACCCACATGGGCAATATCCAGAGCTAGATCCTATGTGGTCCTACCAGAACTAGCCCAGACCAGCCGTATGGGCCTCCCCCTCAGAATCTCAGACCCCACCCCAGACCAGCTTCATCCCAATCTGCAATTCCCAGATTCCCAGGTTGTTTTTAGGTACAGAACATTTGAGAAGCCCTATTTTCTGACACTGGTTTTCAAAGTTGGTTGCACACAGGAGTCACCTGGGGAGTTGAAACACCACCAACAACACAACAGTTTATGGCTGGGTCCCTCCCCCGGGGAGTCTGATTTCATTGGCATCGGGGCCAGCCTGGGCATTGGGTGTACAAGCAGAGCTTGTGAACAGCATGTCAACATAGCTTGCTGCCATGTGCATTGTGATGCTGTGGCCAGGGTTGTCCTGGGCAACCGTAAGGTTGAAGGGTTTCCTTTAGAACCTTCTCACACCCCTGTTGGTGGTCCCTCTGCTATGCCACCTCCCACATGGCACCTCTCCCTCCCATTCTTGATTCTAGCTACTGGTCAGTAAAGTCCTTCCTAAGATTAAGTTCTTCTTCTTCTTCTTCTTCTTTTTTTTTTTAAGTTTTTTATTGTTATGTTAATCACCATATATTACATCATTAGTTTTTGATGCAGTGTTCCATGATTCATTGTTTGTTCATAACACCCAGTGCTCCATGCAGAACGTGCCCTCCTCAATACCCATCACCAGGCTAACCCATCCCCCTACCCCCCTCCCCTCTAGAACCCTCAGTTTGTTTTTCAGAGTCCATCATCTCTCATGGTTCGTCTCCCCCTCTGACATACTCCCCTTTTCTTCCTCTCCTGTTATCTTCTTCTTCTTCTTTTTAAGTAATCTCTGCACCCAACGTGGGGCTCCAACTCACAACCCCCTGAGATCAAGAGTCGCAGGCTCTTCTGACAGAGCCAGCCAGGCACCCCACCTAAGGGTTAATTTCTAACAATGAGTTAACTCACCTTTGGGAGAGTGTTGAATGGGGAGGGGACATCATGTTTTGCAGTATGGCTGGGAGGGGGTGGAGAGGGGAAGGAAGAGGAGACTGGAAGGTGCCATGCGTTGTCAAAGAAGAGCCTCAGTCCAAAAACAACCATCCACTCCCAGGCTGCTTGCATCTGTCACTCCATCCCTACTTCCTCTTCATTCTTCTCTCCATGAAAGAATAGCTAAAAACTCGAAAATTTTGCCAGAAATGGCAATAAGCCATCAGTCCAATATGAAGCATATTTTTTAAAGACCTCTGTGTGAGCACTGTGTTGATGCTACTGGGTTATCAGGAGAGATTACACTGTTCCTGTCTGTGCTTTCCTACTAGATTTTTGTCAAGAAAAGCATCTCAGACTTTAGGGGCTTCTGTTTAACTTGTGATTTGAGCAGTTATTTTTCTTCACATGATAAAAATGCATTGCTTTGTCAACAAAAACTAGTTTTATATTTTAAAATCCGTATAAAATGTGAAGAAACCCAAATATATTCAGATAAGTACATTTAAAAACCATAACTTAAATAACATCAGAATTGATACTTAAGCCCTTTTACTGAGCTTATAAAAACTTGAGGCTTTTGCTTTAGAAAAATCCAGATTGATTTTGCTTTGTGGTTTTTGAACTCATGGTTCTGGAATTCAACAAAAGTTCTGGATATTTAAAATCTGGCATTTCTTTGTAAATGGAGTGATATTTTACCCATTTGAAAAAATAAAATCCTTAAATAAGCTTTTCATGGTATATGGACTGGTATTCTCTTAATTTTCAGACCCATCTTTTCCTGCATTAGTGACTACAACACTGTCAGTGGGTTGTGATGTGCTCTTCTGATAAGCCCAATGTTTAGTGACTGAAGAACCCAGGGCGTATGCCTTCTGGAAGCCTTCAGCAAGTTCTGTATGCCATGTGCTGTGCCGGATGCATTGGGCCAAGAGGTGTTTGCTGTGTTTAAGCAATGACTCTTCGTTTTGCACGTTGGGCTGCACAGAGCAGAGAGCCCCGTGAGGCACCTCAAAAAAGGGAGGGATGAGTGAATGGGCCACTTAATAAAACGATGTGCAGAAACAGTCTCATTTCTTTCTTGGTACCCTGATTCATCTCTCCAGCATCCCTTGCCCTGTTGCATGTAGGCGTTTAAGTAACGGCAAATCCAGTATCTTTGTCTGGAGTCTTTGATCCCTGGTGTGTTCAGTGGAGAGACAGTGAGAAATGTAGCAAACCTGGATGTTCTTTCAGTCCATACCCACAGCTGCCTGGCTGCAGGCACGAGACGCTGCTGTCTACCACTGGCTCTGCAGTTGATGGTCGCCTGTCCCACTGGGGCAAGTCCTTGCTTGTCTACGCTTTGCCTGTGCTCTCAGAGCACCTTTCACTGACCTCCAAGGATATAACTCTTTGGGCCAATGTTTGCCTGCTCAGCTATTGTTCTCCAAAGCCTAATGCCCTGCCGGGTGGCTGAGTCTGCAGGGGCTCCTGGGCCCCATTCACAGCTGGGCTGGAGCTGCCCTAGGCCAGGAACCATGGATGCCTGCTCACTTTCCATTTGTGTAGCTCAGAGTGATTTTTTACCAAACAAAGACCATCTGGCTCTAAGTTTACTCTCTGTTTCTTCCTCCTCACAGAAGAGCAAAGCTGTCTTTGTGGGAAAGGCGGGACGATCTGGGCAGTGCAGGTGGGTGCTGGGCATAGCAGACAAGGGGTGCTCAGATCCAGCCTGAGCCCTGCCCTGATCAAGCTGTGCCCCCTGGTGTAAAGATACACTCCCCTGCCTTTGCACAAAGCCCTGGGCTTCCCATCTGGCCCAGAGCCACCCTTGGTCAGGCTTCATCGCAGAAGGGGTGCCTTCTCACAGAGGCACCCCATCAGCTGATGCTGGTCCCATACCCGAGGTTGGCACATTTGAAAATTCAGCTTCACCTGATACCCTGTAGCAGAGACTGAAACACTTTAAAAATCATCTTCACCTGTTAGGTAAGGACTTACCTGTTAAGTCAGGTTGCACCTGACCTGGGGCTGAGACCAGAAACCTGTCAGGAAGAGAGGCAACACTTGGAAGCATTTCCTCATGCTCTCTCTAGCATGGTCTCACCTGGCATGGAGCTTCTCTTTGCCTCTCTGCTGACCACCTTTCTCCCTCTTGAATCGGAATAGATTCCTTGCCGTCACAGGTGCTTCTCCATCCACCTACTTACCAACAACACCAGGCAGGCTGGCTCAGGTGGTAGGGCATACAGCTCCTGACCTCGGGGTCATGAATTCGGGCCCCACATGGGGTGTAGCGATTACTTGAAAATGACATCTTTAAAAAGCAAAACAAAACAGAACAAAAAAACCACATCATGGCTTCTCCCTACCTTATATCAACCTTACCTTTGCTTCCTTTTAGCTCTTGCCCTTATGTTTACCTGGAAACATTTCTTCATATTTCTTAGTTCACATTTCCTGGAAGAGATCTATTGTTTGCAGCCACCTTTTCATAGTAGGTCATAGGTCATAGAGAAGCTATGGATTGTCTGCCTTGATTTGATACCCACCCAAACTCAAACCAGCTGTGGCCTGGAGGTGGGGTCACACGGTGCCAATATGGCCACTTAGAAAGAACCAAGCCCTGGGGCACCTGGGTGGCTCAGTCATTAAGCGTCTGCCTTCGGCTCAGGTCATGATCCCAGGGTCCTGGGATCGGGCCCCACGTCTGGCTCTCTGCTGAGCGGAGAGCCTGCTTCTCCCTCTCCCTCTGCCTGCCTTTCTGCCTACTTGTGCTCTCTCTGTCAAATAAATAAATAAAATTAAAAAAAAAGAAAAAAGAAAGAACCAAGCCCGGGCAGTTTCCGTTCATTTACTCATTCATTCATTCATTCATTCATTCAATCATCTGGTATTTACTGAGGGTTATGATGTGCCAGACACTGTTCCAGGCACTGGATGTGCAGAGGTAAGCAGGTGTGGCTTTTTTTTTAAAGATTTTATTTATTTCTTTGAGAGAGCACAGCAGGGAGGACGGGCAGAGGGAGAGGGACAAGCAGACTCCCCGCTGAGCAGGGAGCCCGACATGGGACTCAATCCCAGGACCCTGGGATCATGACTTGAGCTGAGGGCAGACTCTTCACCGACTGAACCGCCCAGGCGCCCCAGCAGATGTGGTTTTGCAGTTGTGGGGGTAACACGGAGAGCAGAGACCATTCAGCCCGGTACAGAAGCATGTCTATTCATCTAAACCGTTGTTATTTGCCATGATGATGCTAAAAAAAAAAAAAAATGATGATGATGTGTTCTGGTTTCCAGAGGATGCATGAAAAACTAATTATACCCAAACTGGGCAAGATCCAGTTTGCATCAGTAGTTCGCTGGTAGCATTGAGACTGATGGCAAAGCTGTGGCTTCATTTTGAGCTCTAGCTACTGCAGGGGCTGCATCAGGAAAGGGATCATATCTTGATTTTTCATTTATTCGTTCAATTAGCAAACAGCTAATGGGCCAAACACAGGCTGCAAAGATATTCCTAAGGAATTTACAGTCCAGTGGGGGAAGGACAGGCAAATAAACCAACAGCTGTGGGGCAATAAAGTATGAGCTATGGCTCAGGCCCTATCCCAGGCCCCGGGGGGAGAACCCCGGAGCCTTAGGGCACGGTATGAATGGCTTGGGGCAGGGTAATCAGGAAAGACTTCCTGGAAGAGGTGACACCTGTGCTTTCTGCATGCAAGAGGAGGAACTGGAAGATGGAGTTGGGTGAGGTGGCAGAGGAGTGTTTGGGGAGAGGAAACAGTACAAGCAAAAGCACCAAGGCCTGAAACAACCCAGCGTTGTCAGAGAACACTCTGCAGTTCCCTTGGCTCTCGGCTGGGTCCCTGTGGGAGAGGGGAGAGAAGGAGGCTGGAGGCTAGGCCAGGGTGAGACAATGAGGACATCCCTGTGTCTGAATGTTTTCTGGGAGACACAAGTTAGGTGACATTTGCAAGCTTGATAGAGGTATGTTTGGAGTGTATTCAGACGTGGACATTGAGGGACGATGGTGGAAGGAGCCCAGACAACTGCGATTTGAGACACAGAGTCATGGTTATTATCTGTGTGACCTTGGTTAACTTTCTTCCCTTCCCTCTGCTTGGCTTCTTTATATATGACCTGGATACAGTCAATAACAGTAACACTTAGCTCATGGGATTTTTGTAAGGCTGAAACATGGAAAAACTTGAACTTGAAAGTGCTACAAAAATGCTAGCACCACTTGCATACTTTTGTTACGGGACTCACTATGGTATATTAAAATTATGCATTGATTTGTCTCCTTCCTCATACTGTAAAGTCACTGAAAAGGGACAGTATGTTTTCTTTATTTTTGCAGTCTTGGTGCCTAATACAGGGTCAGGTATATGCTAGGTGTGCTTACTAGATGTTTACAGAATTAATGCATGAATTACCTAAAAGTCCGTTCTTTTGACATCAAGTATCTCTACATCGAAAATTAGCCAAAATAAATAAATAAATAAAACCGAACATTGGGTAGAAGCTCTGATGTCCAAATGTTTTTAAAATGAAAAAAAAACAGGGGCGCCTGGGTGGTTCAGTCAGTTAAGCGGCTGCCTTCGGCTCAGGTCGTGATCCTGGGGTCCTGGAATTGAGCCCCACGTCCAGCTCCCTGCTCGGCGGAGAGCCTGCTTCTCTCTCTCCCTCTGCCTACTTGTGCTCTCTATCTCTCTGCCAAATAAATAAATAAAATCTTTTAAAAAAAAAGTAAAATAAAATGAAAAAACAAACTAACCAGAGTTTTTGAAGAGCCGCTCATGAGAAAACTAGCTCTTCCTTGGGGGTATTGTGGAAACTTCCCCTTGTAACATCTACAGAAGAAATCTGTGAAAGGGAAGTTGTGCATGTCAGCCCAGCTTGGCCGGAGATGATGGAATCCAAGTAACAGGGTTTCCGCAGGCTTGCTGGAAGGTAGTGCGGGGTGTTGGGTGCAGATGCAGTCAAGAGGGCGGAAGGGATTGAACCCTCCTGCTAATCCAGGCGCATTATTTACACACACTATCATATTTCATCTTTGTAGCAACCCTGTGACATAGCTGCACTTTTTAGGTAAGGAACCTGGTTCAGGTCGAGTGACCCACCCAAGTACCATAGGTGGCCGGGAAGTAGTCCAACCAATAATTGAATCTCTCTAACCTGAAGGCTCACACTCTTTTCTACCCCACACGACCTTGGTGCATGTCCATCGCCTCTCTGAGAAAACAACTCACATGTACCCACACCAACAGGGAGGAAATTGTGTCATGTTTTGCTCCACAAATACTATTTTGAGAGATCATCGTAATAAACATCTGTTTCTCTCAAAAGTTCACGGTAAGGCGGCAGCCAATTACCTATTTTAAAGTCTATCCAACACTTCAGATTTCTCATATAAATAGCAAATTTGGATTAATGGGGACAGGATTCTGGGATCCCATATTTTCAGGCAAGTGCACATCAATTATCATTACTTAAGTGCATTGTTTTCGACTAAAACTACTCAATCTTGAAGTCATGTGTATAACTCATGCACGAGAACCATATCTTGTCTCAAAGTACAAGTGTAGTTTCAGTTACAGTGAAGTTCAGGGAAAAAAAACACACACACACACTGAAGCAGCTTCAGTGTTTTAAAAATACCGTACTGGGTGACTCATTATCTTTGATCATGCTAGCTGAAATTTGCACAGAGAAGTAGGTTGCACCAGTCTGCCTTAGAAAGGGTTCTGAGATCTAGCTCCCTTTGTGACCTGTTGGCTAAAACTTGACATTTATATGCCTTACTTTGCAGTTTCTTGATGCCTCTGTGAAGGCTTGAGAAAAAGCAGCTACTGCTTATTCTTCATAACAGGAAGAAACTTGTGACCTAAAGAAAAGTACATTATCTGTATCCAGAGCTCAGGACTATGACCAGGGCAAGAATATCATAGGTGTGATGTTTCAGTTTTGGATCAGGAACTCACATATTTTAAGTTTGTAGCAATTTATGGCCATGATTCATGTCATCAGTGTTGGTCGGTAATCTTGTTTTGCCTTCATGTATATTTTAGCCTACCTGAATGTTGCCATATCTTCTTTTGAGGTCTAATTTCTACAAAATAATAATTAAATAGCCTAAACATTGATAACAAACATACATTAAACCCCTCTTTTGCAACCTACTGGGCATTATAAATCTTTGGTTTCTATTCCAGGTGCCTGGATGAAGGTGATAGAAACGTATGGTGATGATGAACAATGTTGATAGTTAAAAAAATGTAATAGAACTTATGTCTTCAAACAAATGTTATGTTTTAAAGCATCATACTAGAAGAGTATATACTTATTCCAATTATAATTTTTTTAAATAAAGATTTTATTTGAGAGAGAGAGAGTGCACGAGAGGGAGGGGGAGGGGCAGAGAGAGAGGGGAAGAAGCAGACTCTGTTCCCCCACCCTGCTGAGCAGGGAGCCAGAGAGTCCAAGGCAGGGCTCAATCCCAGGACCCCAAGATCACCACCTGAGCTGCAGGCAGGTGCTTAACCGACTGAGCCACCCAGGCGCCCCTGCTTATTTCAAGTATGATGTTACTGTGTAAAACAGTGTTTAGTGAAAGTTTAGGGGCGCCTGATTGGCTCAGTTAGTTGAGTGTCTGCTTTCAGCTCAGGTCATGATCTCAGGGTCCTGGGATCGAGCCCCATGGTCAGGCTCCCTGCTCAGCAGAGAGCCTGCTTCTCCTTCTCCTGCTCCCCAGCTTGTGCTCTCTCTCTCTCTGTCAAATAAACAAAATCTTAAAAAAAAAAAGTTTTGCGACTAAAATGTTTGATCCCTCATTTTAGCCACTTGCCCTGATGACAGCACAATTTTAGCTCCTTCTTAAACTTATGTCTGTCTTTCAGAGACATAGTTTTATGTCAATGGGGCAGATTTGAAAAGACATTCTGGAAATGGCTGGGATAGTGACCCCATTGTGGGAGTATATTTATTGTCTCCCTGCATGCTTGCTTTGGTGGGAATAACAATCATTTCGACATCTAAGTCATTCATATTACTTTATAGTAATACTTCATACCCCCAAAATATATAACCATGTAAAGAAGCGTATGCCAGCTAGGCAGGCCAGTTTGGATTGTTAGCCTGGTGACTCTCAGATTAAGAAAGGACAGAAGGCAATGGTGATATTTGCGGGGTGGGTGTGCGGGGGTCTTAGTAAGGTGGCTATGAGGACTACCAGCTGACAGCAAGGATTTGATCAAATGAACACATTTTTGTAGCCAGCAATGGAGACTGCCTTGTCTAAGTGGAACAGGAGAGATTGCTATTAATTAATTAATTAATTAATTAATTAAAAGTAAGCTCTACGCTCAATGTAGGCCTTGAGACCCTGAGACCAAGAGCTGCAATCTCCACCAACTGAGCCAGCCAGGCACCTATTATTATTATTATTATTATTATTATTATTATTAAGGATATAAGAGCAGCCCCAAACCAGGAAGTAGAGTTGCATCTTGTGAGGCCCAGACCCAGCAACTGATAAGTTACCTGTGGCCAAGAAGGGTACTCTGTCCATTCCTCCTGCGCTTTTTCTTTCTAGGGATCTATTCATCTATCTCCTTCCGTACACCTGTGCTTCCATTCATTCTCCCATACCAGATTTCCCTGCTGTTATGAGCATGTTTACCACAGAGTTCCCAAATTCACACATCTTCAGTTCCAGAGAGCAGAGAGATTCCTCAGTGCCCTTGGATCCCAAGTCTAGACGCCCAGCCCGGGCCAGGTAGCCATTTCTGTAACTAGCTATATCCGTTAGGCGGGACAGGTGAGGCTGCTGGCGTGTACTGTCAAAGGTGTGAAGATAGTTCTTAGATAAGAGATGAGGGGTGATGGGCAAACACATCTAAAGTTACATTACCTCCGTGGACCAGAGGCCCAGCAAGGTGAGGAATTCCTGAGCTTTGGGGAAACTAAAGCATCACTGAGAAAAGTCAAATGCTTGTTAAGGTGAGAAAGAAGAGATGGGGTGGAGTACCAAAATTACACAGGATCTGGAAACATTTGTCTCTAATGAAGTGAGCTTTCAGTAGCACAGTGAGGTGTCTTGAACTTGTGCGGATGGGAGCAAGGAGGAGGGATTTTCCTGGGGAACAGCAAGGGTGCTGGAAGTCGTTGGCTGGGGTGCAGGATGGGAGCATATTGGAGGGGTGGGCCCCAGGGAGCAAGCAGAATAGAGGATGTGGGGAAGAAGCCTTGCTCATGAAGACGGACATTCTTCTCTCTCACCTGAGTGTTGGGATACCTGATGTCCCCCCGCCAACAACCACCACACCCACTGTGGGGTACACATTACCATGAGCTGTTTGGGCCTCTTTTATTTATTTTTAGTTATTTTTTTACTTTTTATTCATTTCAGAGGTAGAACTTAGTGATTCATCTGTTGCATATAGCACCCAGTGCTCGTTACATCAAGTTCCCATCACCCAGTTACCCCATCCCCCTACCCTACACACACACACACATACACACCCACACACACACATCTTCTTTATCCATTCATCAGTCGATGGACATCTGGGCTCTTTCCATAGTTTGGCTATTCTGGACACTGCTGCTGTAAACATTGGGGTGCAATGTTTGTATCCTTTGAATAAATACCCAGTAGTGCAATTGCTGGGTCCTAAGGTAGCTCTATTGTCAACTTTTTGAGGAACCTCCATACTGTTTTCCAGAGTTGGATCCCTTTTTTTTCCATTTAGCCCTCCATGGTCATTTTACCAGACCTCCCCTTCCTTTAGAAACCTTAATAGTGGGTCTTACACAGTAGATTAGTCCTGTGCCTCTTTTCAGATGCAATCCTGTGGTAGTGAGTTTGATTCAAACCCTGGCTCTCTGGGGATTACATTCTCTCAGATGGTAATCCTGGTTTCTGGAGCCTGTTTGGGACATGGGATGGCATTCCTCTGGCCTGGTCTGATTAAACATTTCTCAGCTTGGGTTTAGAGTTGGCCTTAGGTCACAAGCGGTTGTCCAGACCAAAATTGGTAGTTTTTCCCTAGGATGACAAATTCCCAGAGGGCTGGGATCTGAGAGAAGTCCATGGCCTCAGGCAATGGGAAGATGGGAATGTTTGCTCAGGCCCAGGAACACACTGAAGGGACCAGCAGCTGATAAGCAGCTGCAGAAGGAGAAAGACGTGTTCTGAACTTTCTGGTGCTGAAAAATCTACCTTGTCCATCAAAACCTATGTGCAAATGTTCCTGTCTCACTTCCTCCTTTGACTGCTTGGCTGTCACTCCTTTTTCTGTGCATACCTACCGTAACTGTTGCTCTTTGAGCCCTCTTCCTCCAAGGCTTGTCTTGATAATTTTTGTAGGTCCTCACCTGGGTGAAAGTATTACTGAGGACTGGGGGTGGAGGTGTCTCGATATGATTCAGTTGGTCCCTGTGCCCCATCAAGGAAGCCCTTAATCCCGGGCTGTGGTTTTCAGCCATTATCACCTTGGTGCTTTGTTAATAGTCAACAGGCAACAAAGGCACACCACAAAGGATGGAAAATTGCAGTCCTAATCAGCTACACCAGAAAGCAGCAAGTCTACCATTCACTTCTGGGTGGGCACTGGGTGGTGTTTCAGTGCCTCAGTGGGCGACTCAAATCAACTGTAATGGTCTGTTGATCAGAGCTCTTGTCTGAGTTCACATCCAAATTAGGTGGCAGAATTATGTTATCGAATGTAGCGTTTCTCAAATGTAACTATGCTTATGAATCACCTGGGGATCTTGTTGAAATTCAATGGGTTTGGGGTAGAGATTGAGTTTCTGCATTTTCTAACAGGTTTCTTAGGTTTGCTGGTGCTGCTGGTCAATGCACCACACTGTGAGGAGCATGCCTGTGTGGATAGTGTCCACTGTTTTAAGGATGAAATTCTCATAACATTGATGTAGCTCAAAATCCCATCCGTGGAAACGTTCATCTTGCGTGAAAGTCAACTCTCGCTTTCCTCTTTGGCAAACCTTACTATATATTACTTAGAGTAGTTGGAAGCACTGAAAGTTTTAGAGAGAGGGAATACTTCGGACTTACACTTAGGATATTTTGCTTCAGGAGTGCCCATGTGAGTTGGCTCTTGGGACTTTATCTGCAAACCCTTTATTAGAGTCTTGTGTCTAGAGGGTCAGTAGATGGTAGGAATAAGAGATAGAAGTGGAGGGGTGTCTGACTGGCTCTGTCAAAAGAGCATGCCACTCTTGATCTCAGAGTTGTGAGTTCGAGCCCCACATTCGGTGTAGAGATTACCTAAAAATAAATAAATAAACAAACTTAAAAAAGATAGAAGTAGGTTTTTTTGGGGGGGAATATAATTGACATAACATTGTATCAGTTTCAGCTGTACGACATAAATGATTTGGTATGTGTATATAGATTGCAAAATGATCACCACAATAAGTTTAGTTTAACATCCACTACCACACAGTTATAATTTGTCTTCTTGTGATGAGAACTTTTAACATCTACTCTCTTAGCAACTTTCAAATACATAATACAATATTGTTAATTGTAGTCATCAAATTAGCAGACATCACATTCTCAGAACTTATTTATCTTACAACGTTTGTTGACCACCTTCACCTAGAATTTTTTTTTTAAAGATTAAAACACTTCATTCACTGGAAATTCAAAACTCAAATCTATTTCTCTTTTTTCTTTTTTTAGATGTATTTATTTTATTTTAGAGAAAGAGAGCAGGGCAGAGGGCAGAGAGAGAGAGGAAGAGAAGCTCAAGCAGACTCCCTGCTGAGCATGGAGCCCGACACAGGGTTCTGTCTCCCAACCCCGAGACTATGACCTGAGCTGAAACCAAGAGTGGGACACCTAACTGACTAAGCCACCCAGGCACCCCTCAAATCTGTTTCTGAAGATAGCGTTACCTAAAACATGAAAAGACAAGAGTAAAAAATGAATATACACTTTTGGAAAGTTTTATGTCTGTGGAGAATTTTCAATTCTTCATTCCTCAGGGTTGGTAGTCTTTTGTAGAGCAGAAGGGGTAGAAGCTGAAGGAGACGGGAGTTGAGGTTACTGATGCCCAGACCAGGCTGTGACCATGGAAATCAGAAGGGAAAGCTCAGGAGCTGCTGCCATGATGGACGGGGTGTGCACTTCCATCTAAGGGACACCTGAGCATCAGAGTGTTGGTGCTGCCCCCAATAATTATGAGAATGCTGGAAAATAGGCAGATTTGAGGATGCAATAAGAAGATGCGCTAGTTTTTTCAGCTGTGGTTAATGTTAGAATACCCGTGGAAAATACCCTGTAGATGTGAGAAATACAGCAATGGGAGAGGCTACAGCTCTAAATGGAGAACTTTGACTTATCGGTTGTGTCAGTCATGTGACACTTTATTATTGCCTTGGATATTACAAGAATGTTCCTACATATCCTCTACATTCAACAAATTATTATTAAAGCAACCGTTGTGCAGTAAACGTTAACTTTTCGTATGATTATACATGGTCTCCCCTCTCTTTGAGCACATCCTTTGAGTCTTAGACTTTTGTAAACTCCATAGTGCCTCACCCATAGCACTTGCTTATAGAGCATTTGTTGGAAGTGACAGATTATACTTGGGACTATATGTAGTCACCTAGGAATGGTGAGAAGCCACAGCTGAAAAAAAAAAAAAAAAAAGAGAGAGAAGAGTAAGAGAGAGGGTGTGGTGAGGGAGGTTAGCAGCGCTCAGATCACCTAAGAGAATCTAAAGAATAAACACTGGAAAGACATCTTTGGATTGCATCTGAAGGAAGTTAGTAGAATTCACAGCCAAAACACTTTCAGTGAGGTTCTGGGAAAGAAACCCAGAGAGGTGCTGGGGGAGCTGGATTTGAAGGGAAGTTTCAGAACCAGGACCACGGATGGAAATGAAGTGGGGGCGGGAAGAGTGGAGGAAGTCACCGTCAACAGTAAGAGTCTTCTTGCGAAGCAAATACTTTCCACACAGCACCTTTCAGTAATCTTCCACTCGTGTAGTGTTCTGTGCTCGGTCGTGCATGTTCGTGGATGATACTGAGCACGTAGCAGATGGTGCTCCATCAGGATTAAAAACAAATCGAAGATCAGTTTTGAAAGACTGTCGGAATCTGTGATATTCAGCCACCTATTGCTGGCCAGGTATTCAAGGAGAGAAGTGAGCAATGATATTTCATCCAAAAGCTTAGAGGGGCTTTTCCTAGCCTTGAAGTGTGCCTATAGGGCTCACACCCACAGTTGTTGATGTATCAGTGATGTTTGGCAGATACTTAGCGAGGCTCTGCTACAAGCTAGTGAGAAAACAAAACCCAGCCCGCGGAGCCTACGTCACAGTGGAGAATATCAAAGAGAAACAAGGCTGGGCAGTAGTTAAAATGAAAAGGTCAGATTTTCATCAGTAATATACTTCGGCAACAGAGAAGAGTCCAGCATGACCTGAACCCAACTTTTGATTTGTATGGAGGTGACTGGCAGTTTAAAGGGAGAATGAGGGAGAAAGGGAGGGGGGCAAGCAGGGGTTCAGTGGAGTCAGGGAAGTGAAAAATTACAAGAAGTGGGAAGTGGGGGTTGGTACATGGAAATCCATCTGGGTTTGTTAACTGGTGCTCATCGAAGTTGGGTGCCCTACCGTCCCACCAAGGCTGAGAAACAGGGGCCCTATCCTCAGGTGTTGTTGGAACAAATAGTAAATTCCTTCTGCAGCCTTGAGTTCCCTCAGGCAGACACTTAAAGGGTTGCAGGGGAGGGGTAGCAGGGGTTCTTCTAGGGATGTGACCTTGAGCTATTAGAAACTATGTTAGTGTTTGTTCAGATATTTATAGGCCGAGGTTGAGGCCTAGTCAAGAAGGGAGCTCAGAGAGGAACAGTCAGGGAGAGAATCTTTGTCAGCCGAGAGAGATGATAAACAAAATACATAAAGAATATTAGATGGTGATAAAGTTGGGGAGGGGGATAGGGAGTTTTGGGATAGAAGGAACATTTGAGTAAAGCCCTGAGGGAAGTGATGGTGAGAGCCTGGGGGGTGGGTAGCTGAGGGAAGAGCCCTTCAGGCAGAGAGAAGAGCAAAGCCCCAGGCTAGAGGCAGGGATGTTTCCTACGTTGAAGAGAGGCCTGAAGGGTGGAGTGAGCTGCGGAAGAGGGCAGGGTGTACGCTCACACGGGTGACCGGAGGCCGTGGAGCTCAGTAGAACATCATGATGAGGTTGACTTTTCCTCTGAGATGGGAAGTCAGTGGAGAACTTTGGGCAGACAGGTGTCATGTTTAATGAAAATGTGGAAAGAGAAGTTGGGGAGAGGACTCTTTCGTTCACACAGTTATCAGCTGAAGAGTGAGTACACGCGTATGACAGGGCAATGCTGTCTGCCTCTTCTTTCCCACGTCCTTTAGTTAATGGACAGTAATTAGCAAATTAGTGGATCCTCTCAAGTTAACGCTGTGTGGTGTGGCCAAGCTAATGGACAACCTTCAGAAGGTCATCTCACCTCCAACAATTCGCCTTGACATTGAAGACTAAAGCACAACAATTCTCTTCTTTTCCAGCTTCAGCAAACTCAGTTTAGATGTTCCCCATCATTAAAATAATACATTTGTAATATAAAAAATTCAACCGAGGGCTGCCTGGCTGGCTCAGTCCATAGAGCATGCAACTCTTGATCTCGGGGTCGTGAGTTCAAGTGCCATGTTGGGTGTAGAGATTAAATAAATAAACAAAGTTCAACTGATATAGCTATATATATAAAATAAAAGCTTAGTTCTTCTCACATTCAGCTTGTGTTCTTTCAGGCTACTTCTCTGGAAACACACACGACTACGTAGGAATAATTTTTTTCCCCTTCACAAATTTGGGATTGTGCTATGCGTACTCTTTGCAAACTACATTTTTTTTTTTATGGCGCCAATTTGAAATACAGTTTTAAGACATTGCAGTTACAATACAATAGTTAAAAGGTATAACGTTATTTGCTTTCCCTGTGCCTATATTCCATATTCAGCTATCAAGAATGCCCAATTTATTTACTAGAGCAGCTCAGCTCTAAAATTGCCGTGGAATTGCACACTACATTTTCTACTCAAAAATTTCTTGAACACTCTTGCGTGTCAATAGACATGATTCTAATTTATTCACTTTAAAGTTTGCAGAAAATGTTACAGTGTATATGTATCATATTTTGTGTAAGTACTTCCCTGTTGATACACATTTCATTTTTTTACAGCTTTAAAAAAGATCATCTTTATTCGGAGTCATAAGGCTTTTGTTTTTAATTCTTACCGTTACAAAAGTTTAAAAATATAGATCAGTCTGTACAGTGAAATACATTTAATTATTATTCAAACACTTGGAGCAGGTTTCTCACAGTTTACATGAGCGAATTTAGCATGATCCAAACTCAGACATCCACT
Source organism: Eumetopias jubatus (assembly GCF_037043125.1). NCBI lineage: Eukaryota > Metazoa > Chordata > Mammalia > Carnivora > Otariidae > Eumetopias > Eumetopias jubatus. Next base: position 22,387,157 of record NW_028274812.1, on the reverse strand, counting down.
TCTTCTATCTTTCAGTGTCTGCAGCAAAAATTCTATTTTTCCCCTAATGTTTCGCTGTTACAACCAATGATCAGGGAACTTTAGACATATATGTCTCTCTGTGTGTGTGGAAGTATTTCCATGAGAAAATCCCCAAGTCAAAGGTTATTAGATCCCCTCCAGTTTTATTGAGATAAAATCAACATATGGTAGGTTACCAGTTTTTAAGATCTAATAGGTACAGCTGCATTTTCCTCCAAAAGTCTGCATGAATTTTTATTCACAGCAGAGTAGGAGTGCCAACTTCCCCATACCCAGGCCAGGACTGGAAATTAATGAAGAGTTTTTGGCTTCTGCTAGTTTAGCAGGTATACATTATGTCTTTAATTTTACATTTTTCTGATGGCTCGTGAACCTGCAGAGTATTTTATATTACTGGCCATTTGTAGTTTTCCTTCTGTGCACACATCTTGCATTGCTTTCTCAGCTCTTGGGGTGTTAAGGGTCATGGGCCTTTGTCTGTTGTATCCGTTGGAAGTATTTTCTGCTATTTAGTCGCTTTCACTTTGCTCTTAGTACCTTCTGTGCTTCATGTGTGAAGGTACGTGTTTATACCCAGAGGATTTACAAACATGCCGTGTATGTCTGTATTTGCTTTGAAATGCCCTTCAGTAAAAGCCACTGGGGCTTCTGTGATGCTTATCTTCCCTTTCCCGTGTGGGAGGCTTCCTGCTTTGCTTTTGTCTGCCTCTTTGCGCCTTTGCGCTGGGCCTGAGTAACTTCGTGGGACGGGGGTGGGGGGGGGTGATTCAAAGGAGAGTGTATTTACAGTCAGGTCAGATTACTGTGAACATCTGTGAAATTCGGGGATCTTTCCTCCAGGGGGCCAGTTACAATGTGGGGCACCACCCCGCCCAAGGCAAGTTTCTATTCTTGCTGGGCAGATTGGAAGGTGGTATTTGGAGCCAAAAAGCCTTTAGTGCAGCCACTACAGTTCCCTCCCTCCAGCCCCCATCCTTGTATTGTTCGGAACAACTAGTATCACCATCTGTGAGAACTTGTGCGGAACAGAGCACCGGGGGTTTCTTGTGCGTTCTAGGCTCTTACCGTGAGGATCACCAGCAGAGATGTTCTCCGCATCCTTTATGGGTTTATATTCTGCTTTTCCTCTTGTTCCAGTTTGCATTCCTAAATTTCTGGCCACAGAGAGGCAAATAAAATGGACAACCACTTCATGGGGGTGTCAGAATTTACTTGATCAGCTAGTAACCCTGGCCACCTGTTTGAATAATTTTTTTCCCAACTGATTGTGGGATTGCCTTGTTGTTTTGGTGAAATGTTGACATGACCACCTATTCCCATCCCCCTACTTCCATTTGTAGATAAAATCTAATTATCACCTCAGGATGGGTTCTTGTAGTGCAATAGAATCACAAACACTGACGAATTTAGGGCACATTGACATTTGTTTATTTTCATTTTGTGTTTAGTTTTTTAGACTATTTAAAATTTTATTTATTTATTTGAGAGCGAGCAAGAGAGAGAGAGAGCAGGAGCATGAGCAGAGGCAAGGGGCAGAGGGAGAGGGAGAAGCTGACTCCCTGCTGAGCAGGGAGCCCAACAGGGGGCTCGATCCCAGGACCCTGGGAACATGACCTGAGCCAAAGGCAGAGGCTTAACAACTGAGCCACCCAGGTGACCCTAAACATCAGTTTAAATATAAAATTAAGGGCAGCTTCTCCCCCTCCCTCTGCCCCTCCCCACCACTCGTGCTTGCTCTCTGTCTCTCAAATAGATCAAATCTTAAAAAAAAAAAAAAAAGGAAAAAGAAAAGAAAGAGCAAAAGGAAGAAAGGAGGGAAGGAAGGAAAGAACGAAGAAACTAAAGCTTTTTTACTTTTAGTAATTAATCTATTTGTAGTGTCTCATTGGAGTTAGTAGTAGAAGGGACAGTGAAAACTCAAGATCTTTAAGAAATTAATGAAGGGACATATTTCAGGCAGGTTTCTGTTCTCTGTAGCTAATTACCAAATTCTCCAGCTTTGATTAGAATTTTTCAATACAGAATTTTATGACATGAGGTACTATAGAGTCTAACCCTTGGTTGTTCTGGACTTTAGTCCTTAAATTTACTTATTTCAAGACATTAAATATGGACTTTTGTTCTGGGCATCTCCAATGCTCCTGGGTGCCAAGAGTTAATGGAAATGATGTTCAAAGACACGGGCAGATGTGCTGCTTGCCTGTCTTCCTTCCTCCTAGAAACCGCATTTGTCTTTGAAATAAAAATGAGGCCAGAAAAAAAAAGGGCCTGACCAGCCCCAGCCTCACTTTAAGCAGGGTCAGAGGAACTGGCTGGACATTCTCCACAGAGTTCTCCAATAAGAATTTCATTTGGTTTGACCAACTTTTCCTTTTAAAGAATAAACCTTACCTGTGAGATGAAAGCCATTCAATGGTCATTCACACTCACATGTGTGTAAATTACTTTCATCATCATCATCATCATCACCATCATCACTGTGGTATCCTAGAGAAGCTCACTCTTAACATTTTTGATCCTCATAACTGCTTGTATCCAGTTTGACTCTTATTTACCCCTTTTCAAGGATAGAGGGAAGTGAGAGGGAGTTTCTAGCCTTGGGTCCTACAGCCAGTGAATGCCGAGCAGAACTCAGATCCAGGGCTTCTGATTCCAAGTTTAGGGCCACTGCCATCAGATGGATCACACTCCCGCATCTGTGGGAACAAGCGTTGGGGGTAAGGGGGTGAGGAACGAGAAGGGTTTGGAAGAGTCAGAGGCAGGGTGGGCGGCGACAGGTGTGGGCTGTTGGGGAGACAGTCCACTGCGGTCACTGCCCAGGGTCCTGATGTCCCACGAAGTGACCCCGCCATGTGGCCTAGTCCAGCGTCTCCAGACCCCGGCTGTTCTACTTTGACCAACTTCTCCCTCCAGGTGGTCTCATCTCAGGCCTGGACACACCAATTCCTGGCAGCTTCCACTCCCACCCCACCCCTTCCTCCCCCTCCCTCACCCCCCTCCATCTCTCCATCCTTATTAGCATGCTGTGACCTTAGAAACACAGACATGTAGTCTCTTTTGCCTGGATTCTGAAAGAAACACAAAGGTGACACCTCTTGAGTGGAAACATAAGTCAAGCCATGTTCTTGAACCTATCAAATTTAGGCCCGTGGTCCGTGGAATAAGCTAGAACCATCTTCCAGCCTTGAGCACCATCTGTGCATTGCTGCCAGACCACCCTTCCCAGTGCTGCTTTCATTTTCCTTATTCTTTCCTCAGAAATACACTTGAAGGATGGCTAGGGTCCCTCATGTCCAGTCCAGCCTCACCTATTTCCGGAGCCCGCCCCCCCAGCACGAGCCCATTCCCCCCGAACCTCCCGGGGTCCATCCACTGTACCGACTCAGGTGCTTCTTTGTTATTTCCTGCCCTGTGTCTTCATTTGTGCCCAGATCAGGAACGTACAAATGGAAGGAATTAAGAGAAACATTGTACAATCAAATGTATGGATTTGGATTTTATTTGGATTCTTATTCAAACAAACTGTATAAAAAAGTAATACTGGATATTTGATATCAAGGAATTAATGTTAATTGTTTTTCGGTGAAGTGATAATGTGGAAATGCTTTTTTAAAGAATAATGGTCTTGGGGCACCTTCGGCTCAGGTCGTGATCTCAGGGTTGTGGGATTAAGCCCTGCATCGGGCTCCCTGCTCATCGGGGAGTCTGCTTGTTCCTTTCCTTTTGCCCCTCCTCCTGCCCTTCCTCCTGCTTGTGCTCTCTCTCTCTCTCAAATAAATAAATAAAATCTTTAAAAATAAAAAAATAATAGTCTCCCTCTATTTACATTTAACAATATTATGGGGAGAAAGAAGTGATCTACCCTTTTTTCTCCAAAATGTTCAAATACTCTTACCTAGCTTCTTCCCTTTACAATATAAATGATCTTCTATATGCATTAGAAATCTTACATTTTTTTAAAGATTTTTATTTATTTATTTGTCAGAGAGAGAGAGAGAGAGCACAAGCAGGGGGAGCAGCAGAGGGAGAGAGAGAAGCAAGCTCCCCGCGGAACAGGGAACCCGATGTGGGACTCTATCCCAGGACCCTGGGCTCATGACCTGAGCCGAAGGCAGACGCTTAACGACCGAGCCACCCAGGCATCCCAGAATTCTTACATTTCTAAGTTCATATGTAGTAATAGTGCTAGGTTTTTAAAAAATAAGTCATGAGTGTCAGATCTGTTTTAAAGACCAAATTAAATGTTTCCATGTTCATTTTCACTTGTTAGGACACATGGTAGAGAGACCAGGAAGCTCACTGTTTTCCTTATTCTTATCTTTATAATTTTTCTTAGTAATATCTTGGGTAGATGAAGGAAGAGAGGATACGTAAGTGAATTCTGTAGTGGCAAGGTAGGTTTTTTTTATGATGGAAAGAGGTAGAGGTCCTCTTACAAAATCAGTTAATACTGTTTGTTTACAAACGGGCATTTGAGTAGACAGGGGTATTTGGATTTTTAGACTTTTGAAGAGAATTTCAGGCCTTTGCTGCAAAGTGTGGACCAAGAGTGGTGATCAGGTAGCTTGGTAGTGCATAAAGTCTTCTCTGATGACTGAGCCGCCGGAATGCGTGGGTATGGCTTAGGCTTCTCCCTCCCTCAGTCCCTGGGAGGGAGGGAAGTCTGTCACAAAGCCCAGTGAAAGAAAAGGGGACTGTTGGCAAAAGAAACAGGTCAGAGTAGCTTTCAGCCTCTCCCAGCCCCTCTTTGGCTTCTCCCGCATATGGGGCGAGTGGAGGCTTGCTGGGCCACATGAGGAATGACCTAATCTTTAATGGTCTGTGAAGATTTCCTGGAATGGGATCAAGGCTTTTCCCCACTATAATATATGGATGATTGTTCCAACTGAGCGAGTGTCCTTGCCCTCTACTTCTTTGGGGTAGCTTTGGATCTTGGCGGAAACATTCTCATTGCAGGCATCTGCTTTTTATTTGCGTCTGATCAAGTGGGTCAGCTCCAGTCACATCTCGGGCCATGATGAATTCATAGCCACGTCCCCTGGATCTAATGTGAGACCAGCCTGTTTCGAGATTGTCCCTGATCTTACGGAGGAAATGTCAGGAGAAGGGAAGGAGAGGGAGAAGGGGAAGACTTATGAGTTATTTATTCCTTTGTGATACTATGTGTATCAGTGGTAACTCTATCCTGCCATCTCCTCCCTCATCTCTACCCTTCCCTCTTCCTGGGTCTGAAGCAGGAAGAGACAATGGAGGAAGGAATTGAATATAATTCATTCATGAGCATGAAAGACAATGCCTTCTCTTCCCTCCCTTTGCTGCACAGCAAATGTTGCCAGTTATTTTCCAATAGTAAAAAAAAATATACGAGAGCAGGAATTATGAGGATTGTTATGAAAACATTATCAAGATGTAGAGTTCTTGTATATGGGAATTGTTTTAAGAAAATAAATAATTTGATATTTAAAAATCTTTTTAGTATATATTGCCTAGTGTTATTTCTTAAAATACAATTCTCTAGGTTTAAAAAAATTAAAATCAATCCTGTAATTAAATGACTGTACTCATGGAGAGAGATCCTGGGAAAAGGTATGTTGTAGAATTTTTCTTTTCTTTTCCTTTTTTTTTTTTTTTTTTAGGGGGAGAGAGAGAAAGAGTGAGCTGGGGGGCAGGGCTGCAGAGGAAGAGGGAGAGAGAGAATCCTAAGTAGGCTTCACACAGAACCGATGTGGGGCTCGATCTCACAACCCTGAGGTCATGACCTGAGCCAAAATCAACAGTCAGACGCTTAATCGACTGAGCCACCCAGGCACCCACACAATTTCTATCTTTATAAAAAGAGCGCTGCAGTTCCGATTTTTTAAATCAATTGATTGATTCGTTAGGCACTGGAGCAAATGTTTGATTCTACATCTTAAATTGGGCTAATTCATCTATGAACCATGGGACTAGTAGCCAGTTAAAAATGACCAGAAATCTGACTCAGTTTTGGGCAACTGTCTTGAGCTGTCTTACTTAGATTCTGCCATTTACTCATTTATTCATTTAATCAACCCTGACGGAGAATCTACTATATGGAAGGTGCTACAGGAAAAAGTGAATAAGACATCATTAGCCCCTGTAGTTAGGATCTTCTTTCTGTAACATAAACAGACCTCTGACTAATTTCATTTCCATTGCCTTTCCATATAATGTAATATGGGCTACCCTAGGAAGGAGACCTGACCTGGACAGGAATCGTCAAGAGAGGTCACCCAGGGGAGATGATGGATGCCAGAGTTGAGTCAGGAAGGATTAAGTGGGCATTCACCAGGTGAGAGAGAAGAGATTGTTTCAGGCAAGGAGAGCAGTGTGGGTATGTGAATGAGAGGGACCATGGGAAGATGGTCACGACGTAAAATGCAAGGTGTGTGTGTGAGAGAGAGAGAGAGAGACAGAGAGATTGGGGCTGAGGCATGGGAGGAGAGTAATGTCACGAGTTGACAGGAGTTCCAGGCTTAGGACCAGTCGGTACCCTAGGGAACTTTAAGTGATGATCTGGCCAGACTCCCGAGCCTGGCCGCCAGACTGGGTTAATCAGTCTTGGACCCAGTTCGGCTTAGTGGGTGGCCAGCCTGGCACAGGCGCAGCACATCTCAAACATAGGCAAGAATTGGAGGAGATGCAGCAGGACTGACCTTCTGACCTTGGCATGATGCATGTGTTGCTGGTAAGCTACTCTGCCCCTCTCAGGAGGTCCTGGACCCCTGAGCATGGTTTCCCCTTAGGGAGGCTGTGGCTTGTCAGTAACTGGGGGGCCCATTCCAATACTGTTCAGTCAACACCTTCATATAATGCTTACAAACTCTCTGAGCTTGGTGGGTGTGAAGACCCTCAGACCCTCCAACGTTAGCAGAGGATTCTTGTGTATCCAGGAGACTACAAAGCCTGTACTCCCTAATTCTTCAAGCTGATTACTTCACAGTGGGGCTCATCCAAAAAGACTGGGTGACCTCACATCAGACCTAGACCAGGTAGGAAGGAAGGGGTTGCCCTTAAAAAATGACTAACCAAAGTGTTTCCATTATTTACCTATTACTGCTTTTATTATATGTGGAGATAAAACTGAATGTGGAAAAAATTTTTTAATTTAATTTGAACCTGAGATATTATTGGTATGTAGCATGTCTTTAAAAAAACACTAGTTACTCTCTAGAAGGAGTTTCATAACTCTGAGTTTAATTCTGTAATTCTGAGAAAGTGACATTTATAGACTATTCATACAAATAAAATGTGGAGTTGCTGTCAATTCTCTCATGGTTTTTGTAGGGGTTCTGATCAAAAGACAAAGTCATGCACACGAAACAAGGCCATGTGTTGTGAGTTTGGTAGGGTGACTGGTAGGTACATAGGGTTTCTCTTCTCAGACTGTCTTGTGGGAGCACCTGGCTCCACCTCGGCCTAGCACCTGAGGCCAGCTCCAAACCCCAACTCCCCGGCTAGTTGTTCAGCACACGTCAAGCATTCTCCTCCTCGCTCCCGGCTAGTTGTTTTCCCTCCCCTTCATAATTCAGTTCATCACCCGCTCAAATGATCTCGCTGTGTGTTTTTTTGCATTCCCTTCCACACATACGCAGGCTAGAAGATAAAATAAGCTTCACGAGAACAGGGACATGCCGTCTTCGTTTTAACTCCGTCTTTTATTAGAATAATAGAATATTCGATAGTTAATATTTGTTGAAGGAATAACTGAATGGGAGAGGTTGTTGGAGAAGAACTTTCAGGAAGAAATTTTGTGGTGGGCACCCATCCGGCTCCATAGTTTAGGTCTTAGCCCTTTGGAGAGAGGAGCTGTAAGGCTAAAATGGACAGAATGTACAGGTGCCCCTGTGGGCCCGGGGTGCAGGAGAGATGCACAGCGCCCTGGTCTGATCAGTTCGCAGCACAGACCGCACTGTCAGGTGTATGGGGAGCGCAGCGTCCGGGGGCCCCTGGCACGGCCTCAGCATTCCCACAGCTGTAGTGGTGAGATGCCTCACCAAGCAACTTTGAAGGCAGGCTATCTGAGGGGAGCGGAAGACTCCCAGATGCATGGGACCACTTTGCTGGGGACCCGAGCCCTGCATCAGGAGTGGGGCTGGAGTGGGACAGTGAGGCAGGGAGAGCTGGGTTATTACCACTCATGGGATATCACCCTGAACCACTGGCTCATGAAGTCTGAGGAAATTCCGGTCGCTTTGGATATTAACCTCCATCAAGACTGTCATGGAGGGGCACCTGGGTGGCTCAGTCGGTTAAGCATCTGCCTTCAGGTCAGGTCATGACCCAGTTCCTCATCGGGTTCCTTGCTCAGCGGGGAGCCTGCTTCTCCCTCAGTCTGCCGTCCCCCCTGCTTATGCTCTCTCCCTCTCTGACAAAAAAATAAATAAAATCTTTTTTAAAAATTAAAAAATAAACTGTCTATAAAATTCTATTGCAAGAAGCTGAGGTAACTGAAACTTGGGGTGTTGAAATGCCTCAGAAAAAAATTTTTTGGAATGCCTTAGAAAATTAATTTCCTTGGTTAATTTTAGTTTTTAATCTATGCTTTAACATTATAGAGAGCCGAATAATACTCAAGAGTGAAAATTAAATAAACAGTTATAACATTATTAGTGGTTTTATATATTTTTATTTTCTTGGGATTGGAGCCCTCTGTTATGTCAGATAAATCTTTTGCTTGGATTTTGTATTTTTAACTCTCATGAACATTTATGGGAACTCATTAGAGGGGGGAGCCCTCCATGAAACTGTTGGAGAACAAGAGGTAAGTTGTGTGGGACACGAGGTACCCCGTTAGAGCTGATGACGAGGCGGCTGTGTTTTGGATCACATAGAGGCACAATGCTGGGAGAAGGTGCCTGGTGAGTGCCGCAGATGGCAATTCTCAGAAGGGCTGCTGATCAGAAGCAGAGGCTTTGGCAGAACCTAAATGGCAAAGTCACAAACCATAACAAGCCCTAAAAATAACAAATGCAGCCCCAGCAAAATGAAAGCCCTTATATGTGGGAAGTATAATGGGAAATGTATCGATTGGTATATTTGACTAGATGCTTGAATAGTGATCACAAGTAGAGATGCTCACCTTTTCTCCAAAGGAGGGTGGTGTAAGACATCAATAACCATCAGCAGAGTCTTCTAGCAAGAATGACAACTCAGGTCCATAGAGGCATATGAGGAGTTTTCTGGTTGCAAGTGGCTGGACTGGAGCTAAAACTAGCTTTCATGTATGCATTCTTTCGGTCTACTCGTATTTCATGAGCAACTACTATATGCCAGGCATTCATTATTCCAGATATTTGGAAGACATCAGTGAACCAAATCAAGACCAGATTCTCTGCCCTCATGAAGCTTATGTTCTAGCAGGGAAAGACAGAAAATAAGGAATAAACATAATGCATATGTACATTATATCCTATGTTGGAAAATGGTTAGTGTTATAGAAAAAGAAAAAAGAAGGGCAGGAAAAGGAAACTGAGGCATGCCACTGGAGGCCACCTGCGGTCCTTGAGTCCTGCCCCCCACCTCCCCCGTCTTCAGAGGGCACCACGCCCACCTCCCCTACCTCCTCCCGTTCCTTGCTCTGACCCTCTCGGCTCCCTCTCACCGGACACTTACGATTGTATTGGGCCCACCCGGCTCTCCAGGGGAGTCTTCCCATCTCCAGATCCTTGAGTCAGTCACATCTGCAAAGTTATTTGAGTCTGGAGTTCCTGTAAGAGAGGTAGACTGCAGTCAACCTCCGGCACTTAAAGCCCTTGTGGTGGCCCCCTAGTTAGCAGGGAGCTACGGATGGAAGTGGACACTGGATCCAGACACTGAAAACGTGCCATCCTCTCTTTTTATTCTCTTTCTCCCCCCCTCGGCCCCCCTCCCACCCTGCCCCAGCCCCAGCCTCTTGGTTCTGAGTGTCCAGAACACTCAGGGGTGGGTTCATTTTCTCCTACCGTGGGGTCAAGTATGGTCACCAGTAACTCCATGCTTCAGTCATCTTAGTGAGAAATCCTGGAGAAAAGTCAGAGCTTCTCTCTCGTGGGGTCCACACATAAAGTTCCAAGGGCCCTGCGGGAGGCCTGATTAAGTCCCCTGGCGTCACCCCTGTGGATGGTGGCTCTTGGTCCCAACAGAACCAAATGGAACGGGAGGAGGGGCAGTTTCCCGAGTAAAGAGGGAGGGGGTTATTTCTAGAAAGGAGAAAGGGATACTGGTGAGACAAAAGCTATAGCGACGCTAAAGAGGCCGCAGACTTCTATTTTTAAGCTTATTTTTAATTTTTTAAATTTTTATTTATTTATGTTATTATTTTTTTAAGCAGGCTCCATACCCAGCGTGGGGCTTGAACTCACAACCCTGAGATCAAGACCTGAGATCAACAGTCACGTGCTCCACCGACACAGCCACCCAGGGGCCCCTAAGCTTATTTTTTAGAAAAATTTAAACATAACCAAAAGTAGATAGAATTGTCTAATGATCCCTCTTGGACCCGTCACCTGTGAGTCAACAGTTATTCTTCCTCCAGTTTGTTCTTCTGTGTGCCTATTTCCTTCCCCGCCCCCAACTCAGAATATTTTAAATTCCAGGCATCATATAATTTTTCCCTTAAATATTTCAGTACGTTAACACTAAGAAATGACGACTCTTTAAAAAAACAAAACCACAATACCATTATCGCACTAAAAAAATTTTTAACATTAATGTCATTAACTATTCAGTCAGTGTTCAGATTTCCCCAATTGTCTCCTAAGTGATGGCTTGAGTCAGGATCTAAATAGGGTTGATCCATCCATTTGGTTCAGAATTTCCTTTTGAAATGTATCTGTAGGTGATTTATCTAAAGCTGCTAGCAAACAAACACTGGTTCTGTGTTCCCCCTAATCCCTAGTTTGTGCTCTTGATTCCGTCTCTACCAGATCAGTTGCCTTGGTCTTGTCACTGTGACACTTTCACTTATTTAATTCATGGCCTCTACACACCCAAGTGACTTTAGTGTAGAAAGTATTCTGGAGTCATTTTGAAAGCAACAGATGTGGCTCACGTGAGTCTGGCTTTTGCATATAAATTTGAATTGAGGTTTAAGGTAGGCTCTGGGTTGAAGGGAGTGGGGAAAAGGAAGAGGGCTCAAAAAATAAAGAAGTATTAAGTGTCAAACCTTACCTTTAGAAAGGTGTCAGCAGGGGCACCGGGTGGTGCAGTTGATTAAGTGTCTGGCTCAGGCCCTGATATTGGGGTCATGAGATGGAGCCCCACGTCGGGCTCCTCAGTCAGTGCAGAGTCTGCTTAAGACTCTCTCTCTCCCTCTGCCCCTCCCCCCTGCACACTCTCTCTCTCTCAAATAAATAAATAAATCTTTTTTTAAAAAAAGGTGTCAAAGCAGGAAAGAGTGTCCAGTGGGAAAAAGACAGTCTCTTCAACAAATGGTGTTGGGAAAATTGGACAGCCACATGCAGAAGAACGAAACTGGACCATTTCCTTACACCACACACAAAAATAGACTCAAAATGGATGAAAGACCTAAATGTGAGACAGGAATCCATCAGAATCCTAGAGGAGAACACAGGCAGCAACCCCTCCGACCTCAGCCGTAGCAACCTCTTTCTAGAAACATCACCAAAGGCAAGGGAAGCAAGGGCAAAAATGAACTATTGGGACTTCATCAAGATAAAAAGCTTTTGCACAGCAAAGGAAACAGTCAACAAAACCAAAAGACAACTGACAGAATGGGAGAAAATATTTGGCATCAGGGAAATCCAAATCAAAACCTCAATGAGATACCATCTCACACAGTCTGAATGGCTAAAATTAACAAGTCAGGAAATGACAGATGTTGGCAGGGATGCAGAGAAAGGGGAACCCTCCTACACTGTTGGTGGGAATGCAAGCTGGTGCAGCCACTCTGGGAAACAGTATGGAGGTTCCTCAAAAAGTTGAAAATAGAGCTACCCTATGACCCAGCAATTGCACTACTGGGTATTTACCCCAAAGATACAAATGTAGGGATCCGAAGGGGCATGTGCACCCCAATGTTTATAGCAGCAATGTCCACAATAGCCAAACTGTGGAAAGAGCCAAGATGTCCATCAACAGATGAATGCATAAAGAAGATGTGGTATATATATACAATGGAATATTATGTAACCATCCAAAAAAACAAAATCTTGCCATTTGCAACACATGGATGGAACTAGAGGGTATTATGCTAAATGAAATAAGTCAATCAAGAAAGAGAAGTATTATATGATCTCACTGATATGAGGAATTTTTTTTAAAGATTTTATTTATTTATTTATTTATTTATTTATTTATTTATTTATTTGAGAGAGAGAATGAGAGAGAGAGAGAGAGCATGAGAGGGGGGAGGGTCAGAGGGAGAAGCAGACTCCCTGCTGAGCAGGGAGCCCGATGTGGGACTCGATCCCGGGACTCCGGGATCATGACCTGAGCCGAAGGCAGTCGCTGAACCAACTGAGCCACCCAGGCGCCCTGATACGAGGAATTCTTAATCTCAGGAAACAAACTGAGGGTTGCTGGAGTGGTGGGGGGTAGGAGGGCTGGGGTGGCTGAGTGATGGACACTGGGGAGGCTATGTGCTATGGTGAGCCCTCTGAATTGTTTAAGTCTGATGAATCACAGACCTGTACCTCTGAAACAAATAACACATTATATGTTAAAAAAAAAAAAAAGTAGAAAGGGAAAAATGAAGGGGGTGGAAATCGGAGAGGGAGATGAACTATGAGAGACTATGGACTCTGAGAAACAGACTGAGGGTTCTAGAGGGGAGGGTGTGGGGGGATGGGTTAGCCCGGTGATGGGTTCTAAGGATGGCATGTACTGAATGGAGCGCTGGGTGTTATACGCAAACAATGAATCATGGAACACTACATCAAAAACTAATGATGTAATGTATGATGACTAACGTAACATAATAAATAAAATTTAAAAATAAATAAATAAAAAATAAAAAAATGTGTCAGCAGTCCACAGTGCTCTCTCAGTGCCATCTGGAGAATTTTGCTAGAGTCTACTGGGCATCTTTTCACGTAATTGTGATCATATAAAGTTTTACTCTTTTTTTCATTCACTACAGTATCATAAACACTTCTTTTGTTATTACATATTTTCCATTACCTCAATTTCTTCAACATCCATAATATCCAAAGAATTCTTCCTGGGGAGGAAGATGAATCTACTGGGTAGTAAAAAGGAACCTTGAATTAAGAGAACTGTGTCCTGGGCCTGGCTTTGCCACTGAACTAGAAATACATTCGAAGGCCTAGTCCCTAAGTTCTCCAGGTTTTCTCCTCCATTCATTAAATATTTCTTGTTTCACAGGGTTGTTACAGAAATGAAGTGAAATAATGAAGTTACAGAGCCTTTGTAAACTCTAAATAAATGTGCAGAAATGTGTCCGTATCTCTGTTTCGATGCAGTGAACGAGGTTGTAGAAACTCATTCTCCCTGTTGATCATAGGCTGGACCTTGAAAGCAGAGCCTGAAGGTTAGGGAGACAGGAGTGCCTCAGTTCCGACTGTACCCCCATTATTAGTCAGAGTAGGGGCTCAGCAAACAGCTCTTGAGCTGTATTTTCTGGAAGAAGTGCTCTTCTCCACATCCCCTCATTCCCCATATATAAGCAGTAGGGAATTGCTAAAGCATAGCTGAAGTGTTAAATCAAGAATGCAATAAATACTAGAAGAATTGTTACTCTGATTTCTTTATAAATGGAGCTGAGGGGTGCCTGAGTGGCCCAGTTGGTTAAGCATCAGACTTTTTTTTTTTTAAGATTTTATTTATTTTTTTGAGAGAGAGAATGAGATAGAGAGAGAGCATGAGAGGGGGGAGGGTCAGAGGGAGAAGCAGACTCTGAGCAGGGAGCCCAATGCGGGACTTGATCCCAGGACTCCAGGATCATGACCTGAGTCGAAGGCAGTCGCTTAACCAACTGAGCCACCCAGGCGCCCCAAGCGTCAGACTCTTGATTTAATTGTGAGATGGGCCTGCGAAGGGCTCTGGGCTCGGTGGGGAGTCTGCTCCAGATTTTCTCTTTCTTTCCCTCTGCCCCCCCCACCTCAATATAAATCAATCAATCTATCTATCTTTAAGGAAAATAAGTGGAGCTGAGAATCTCAAATGTTTCTGATATTTTCATGATGATTTGCAAAATCTCTTTCTTCATGTGTCATTTTATTTTCATATTTTAGATTGCATGTGCTTAGAACTTAGTGTGTTTCTTTTTTTTCACAGAAATCGATTATATTTTTATATACAAGCAGCAAACAATTGGAAAATAAAAGTAAAAACAATTCAATTTATGATATTTAAAATATGATATACTCAGGGATAAGTTTAACAAAAGATGTGTAAGACTTGTACACTGAAAACTAGAAAACACTGCAGAGAGAAATTGAAGAAGTTTAAATACATGGAGAGATATACCATGTTGATGGATTGGAAGACTCACTATTACTAAGCTGTCAGTTATCTCCAAATTGTTCCTTAGTGTCTTTAGAAGAAAACATAGGAGGATAGCTTAACAACACTGAGAACATCTTGGTGAAACAGTACAAAATGTTAATTTTATTAAATCTTGACACTCGAGTGTGTATCTTTTTACTATTACTATTACTATTTATTACCATTACTATTACTGTTACTATTTATCACTGTTACTATTTATTACTATTACTATTTATTACTGTTGCTATTACTATTACTATAAATGGGAAGTATGCATAAGTCACTTGTGCTACAGACCAGACCATGATGGTTGTCTCAAGGAAAAGCACCTGTACAATTATTTTAGTTGTGAACTGAATGAATTACTTTTCTAAAAAAAAAAATAGAACAGCACTTTTGAACTTAATGTGTTTCTTGCACATTGTAGGAATCCTGTAGATGCATGTTGACCTGAATTAAGGTATAAGCAGAAGATAATTATGCATGCAAATATGGTAATTATGTACACTTGTCTTCCCATTGAAGAGGTGATTACAGCATTTCTCCAGTCTAATAGGTCAGTATGTGCATTCTGGATTTTATTAATCAGAGCTGCAGATGTGTTCTGAAAATACCTCTTATCCATTCAGTTCTGTGCCCTTGGCTCTTTCCTCTATTTCTATTCACAGATACATTTCTCCCTAGAGATTGTTTCTTCTGGACTAGTATTTTAAGCTTCCCAACCCATATTTGGTGGGGACTTCTAGTGCTCACTCATGTCCATGAGAAGCAATTGCACTTTTGTGCCTCCCCTGCAGTTGGGGAGGGCTGTGTGATTAGTTCCAGCCAGTGGGCTGTGAGGGAAAGATGTGTGTCACGAATGGGCCAAGGCCATGAGAAGCTTGTGTATAATTCTCTAGACTTTCTTTCCTCACATTATCAACTGGGAGGCTGCAAATTTGTGATGATGAAGTCCCCATTGGCCTCAACCTTGAGTTACCACCTGAGGACAATCTCCTTGGAGAGTTCCTGGCCCCACAGTGGACTTTGTGTAATTAAGACATGAATTTTGCTGGTGTCACGCCAATGAGATTTGGGAATTTTTTGCTTTTGGCACAATCTAGTCTCTCCTCACTACTGCACATTCCATCTCTAAAATGGCCTCAACCTACTCTTTGATTATTAAGTCTTTCCTGTATGTGGAGAGTAAATCCTTAAGAATGTGATGTGTCTACATTTGTTTTAGATTATATTGAAGTATTTTTCCAAACTGTAGCATGCCTACTACTAGTGGTATGTGAGATAATTTTATGTGGGATATAGATAGACTTGTTTGTATTTTAGATATGTATTTACATTTATGGTTTGTTTCTATTTATGGCAAATGATTCTCCTTTTCCATTCATAGTGGTTACAGAAATATTTCTCCTAAAATAACTTTGGTGAAAATGAAGTGATTTAAAGAGAAATATGAAAGAGGTAAAAGTATAATTGGCATGCAGTTATGGCAAAAATCAAAGAGGTGGTATTCAAATGACTGAGGGATTGGGAGACACTCTATCTGCTAAATTATTTGATGGAATGTCCATTAAAGAACTTCTCCACCAGACAGGGGGACTTTTATTTTTGACTCCCAGTGCTTAGCATTAAATTTAGTAAGTGATTTTGAAGGAGTGGATATTATTATATATTTTTATCTAGGAACTTAAACGGTAAAAGCCCCAGTCCAATCCTTTGAGGTGGGTTGGAATGTTTTTCTCATTCTTCTGTTCTTTAAGAGGTTCTGTTTGCATTAAGTATATTAGGCTCACATCAGATTTGACCAAAGATTAGCATTTGTGGTATTGTGACATTTAAGAATTTAAAATGTGTGGGCAGGGGTGCCTGACTGGCTCAGTCAGTAAAGCATGCAACTCTTGATCTTGGGGTTGTGGGTTCAGGCTCCACGTTAGGTATAGAGATTACTTAAAAATAAAATCTTTAAAAAAAAGTAAAAATAAAATATGGTGGCATAGTTGACATTTTTAAAATGAGGATTTGTTGAGCTTATATTCAGAAGGGCTATTGCCATTGGTCTTAAGTCACAAGTGGAGCCCCATTGGCTCTGATTTTTTACCATCTGTTGGGCCCTAATGACAAATGGCTTTGTGTTCATGTTCATACTGTCTAGTGGGATACTTTGACTTCTCTCAGTGTGGTGGACATCCAACTGTGAGATGAGAAGTCACGTATTTATCAGCAACATGGACAATGAACATTGTTCTTGTGTGGTAACATCCTATATTGCCTTTCCAATGTAGCCGAGAAGATGTTCTCTTGATAGCTTTCAACGGATAGGCATTTTTATGCTTTTTCAGCCCAGCTCCCAAAGCTGCTTCTGGGAAGGTGACAGGCATCCCACACCAGGTGTGTCAGCTGCCTCCCCACACTCCGGTGTCTCTCCCTCCCCCTGCTTTGCTCCTCCTCCCTAAGACCCACACATTGTTATGGAGATTAACCCCTTTAGCAGCAGATTGGGAGAGAACTACAGTGGGAAAAGGGCCACAAAATGGTGGCCAGAGAGAGGTACTTTGCAATTAGCAGAGCTGTTGGTAGATCCATCCACTTGTTCTTGGGGGGAGTCTGTGCTGACTGACTGGGTGTTATTACAACTACTTCCAGCAGCTGACAGTCAGTTTTATTGCTGTGCTGGTGCCTTTGTGAGGCTTCCTGACCGCAAAGCCCTCCCCTGTACTCCATCTCTTACTCTAAAATGCAGGTCAAGGACGATTGCCCTGATTTTCTTAACCTAAGCGATGAATGGCTCAGAAAGTGGTGATTGATATTTACCATAATGACCCTGAGAACTGAAGAAGCAAATTATGTTCATATTATTTTCATAAAATTTAAAAAAAAACAGAAAACCAAATTAAATTCATTAAAACAATTTAGCCACAGACAACTTTTACAAAACTTGTTGGTAGAGTTCCCATAGACCCCTCACCTGGCCTCCCCAAATGATAACCTCTTATAAAACCCTAGTGCAATTATTGAAACCAGGAAATGAACACTGATCAGATACTCCTAACTAACCTACAGATCCTATTCAAATTTAGCCAGTTATGCCACTAATGACCTTCAGTAATTCTTGCCTGCAACAATCATTATTATGGTGCTTGCCTTGTGGTGATTTTCTATTCCTGGCATTCCTTCTACATTTATTAATTGGAATTCCACTGTAAGGAAGAGCTGTTTATTCTGAGTTATTTATTATTCATTCAATTATTTATTTGTATTAGTATGGACCATGGATATTTATTTAATCTCTATGCTCTCATCCATTACTGTCATTGCTTATTTTGTTGACCAAATTGTTGTGTATTTGGCTATTGAGAGCTCATTCACGTTGGCTCCCAGATCCTTTTGATTTGTCCCATCATTTTTTAATTTTTAAAAATATTTTATTTATTTATTTATTTATTTGTTTAAGAGAGAGCAGGAGAGAGAGAGAACAAGCAGGCAGGAGGGTCAGAGGGAGAGAGAGAGAGAGAGAAGCAGACTCCCTGCTGAGGAGGGGGCTGGATCCTAGGACCTGGAGATCATGACTTGAGCGAAAGGCCGATGCTTAAATGACTGAGCCACCCAGGCGCCCCAACCCCATCATATTTTTAAATCACTTCCTTATTTTCTGGCCCCACGGAATGTTCCAGGCTCATCTTGTGTTCCCTGCCCCATCCTAGAATCAGCCATTTCTCCTAGGAGTGCTCATTTCAGTATTGTTTTAATGTTCTGTTTATAACATTCTATTCATATTCTTTGAAAATTAATTTTGCCTTCTGGGAGATATTTATGTAGGAAATATTAGATGATTTCTTACCATCTATGGCACTTGATTGTGAAACATTGGTCCATCAACATGTCAGATTATAAAAAGAATATTCTATGTTGTTAAATATGGTAAAAAAAAAAAAATAAGGGGGTGGGAATGCCACACAGTTAAGGTCTTCACCAAAAGATCTGCTATGCTTTCTGTTGGTTCTCTATTTCTTTTTGTACCTAACCACAGAGTCAATATCTTTTAGACTTTTCCTTGCTTTTAAATTCTGTTATTGCTAAAAAATTCTTTTCTCCCTCATAGATTTTCTCTGACATTCCTCTTCTGCAATTTAGCTCCTAACTGGCCTAAATTCCTCTCTCCTCTCATATTTTATCCTGACACCTTAGCTTTTTGCTGAATTCTTGGTATAGCATCTCTTTCTCTGACCCTTGTGCCAATTTTCCAGTCAATTCAATCAATATATCCAGCTCAACTTTGAAGTGGACTAGAAAGTTTCTTGGCTGAAACTAGAGGGTCTAAATGCTTCCATCAAATGTATCCCAAATATATATTTTTCTAACTAGGATGTGTGTGTGTGTGTGTGTGTGTGTGTGTGTGTGTGTGTGTGTGTGTGAGTGATATAGATTGATTTCAGGCTCAAAAACTAACAAAACAGTAGTTTATTTTCTTTTGAAATTCACGAATTTTACCACTACCGATCTTTTTAAATTATCCTATTGTAAGAACCTAATTTCTTTAATGTGTGGAAGTTTGGCCTCCATCATATCTAATCCAGAATAAGAAATGAAATGTTTTTAACTTTCTAATTTGAAATATTGTCATCTTTACAAAACTGTGGTGAAATTAGTACAGGGTGTTCTCATATATCCTTCACTTGGGTGTATGTATAATTCCTTTATACATTGTATTTCAATATATATTACATCTGTGATCTTCCCACTCAGAATTAGTAGGGCCCTATGGTCAATATTTTTTGGTCACCACTTTAGCATCGATTGCCTTTGACTCCCACCAGTTACCCTTAAGTTATTTTCCTTTGGGGAAACCACCTCTGTTTGGCATTATCAACCATGTGGCTTTGAGGGAATGATCCATTGTTGGCTCCAGGTCTGGGCTCCACCTGGCTTTAGATAGTTTTGGCTGTGGAGCTCGGTTGAAGGGTGTGTGCATGATCCAACCCAGGTCAATGAGAAGCATAGGGACTTTGACTGGGGCTTATGGAAGAGAAGTATGGTATTCTATAACCTCTATATTCAGATTTTCAACATGGGGGCAGCTTGCCCAAGTTTGAAAATGACATGCTTAGGAAGGAAGAGCCTAGAGAATTTTGGAGCCTTGAGGATGGATGTACCCAAGCATGAGGCTGGCCCTACTTCCAGACTTTGTGAATCAATGAATTCCAACCCTCATGTTTTTTTTTTTTTTCTAAGTAGTTTTGATTTGGGTTTTCTATAGCTTGAAAGATTTCTATTGACATAGATTCTTTTCTGTGCATCCAATCATGTTACTTATACCTATGTTAGTATTTATTTTAGTTACTTTAATTATTTTAGTTACTTTAGTATTTTGTTATAATAGTTAATTACATGTCCATTTTTCCTCAAGTGGATTATGATGCCCTTGGAACTGTGCATTAAACTCTTGCCCGCCTTTCTGATCTTTGTATAGGATATAGTACATTCATTTAGCTATGTTCTGAGGACCTACTCTATACCAGACTCAGACCTGGGTCTAGTTTTCAATAACTGTAGAATTGTGAATTTTATTTAACATACTACATGTATTCGTTTTCTATTGCTGCATAACAAATTACCACAACATTAGCAGGTGAAACAAGTCACAATTTCCATGGGTCAGAAGCCTGGGCACAACTCAACTGGGTTTTCTGCTTAAGGTCTCATCAGGCTCCAATCAGGGTGCCAGCTGGACTGTGCTCTCATCTGGAGGCTTGAGTGGGGCAGAGTGGGCTTCCAAGCTCATTTGGCTTGTTGGCAGAATTCATTTCCTAGGGCTGTATGACTGAGGGCCCCAGCTTTTTGCTGGCTCTTGATTGAAGGCTGCTCCCACTAGGAATCTTCAACATGGCTGCTCACGCCTTAAGCCAGGAAGGAGAATCTCTCGCTCCAGTTTGCTAAAACAGAGTCTTATTATATAGTATAACATATCACAAGGTGACATCCACCCACTTTGCCCTTTCCTACTGGCTAAAAGCTGTTCACAAGTCCCATTTGCATTCAAGGATAGGGGACCACACAGAGGCATGGACAACAGGAAATGGCAAATTATGTAGGTCACCTTAGGATCTGTTGTCTACACTACCTTAAATGCTCATGGTGAAGTGTCTTCTTTTAGCTCCATAAGTGGATTTTATACCTCTTAGCATCTATAGAATTCAGTTAGGTTTTTAAAATTATAGCTGCATTTTCTTTTTCATCTCTGGAGAGATGTTGCATTTGCCTGAAATTTCTTTTTATGATCACCTGTGTTTCCTTTAGGATGAATCATTTTACAAATACTCATAAAATGATTCCTGAGGACATGTTTAAAATTTCAAAATACTTTATGTTCTTTTAATGATGTTTAAAAAGTAGCAGCTCCTAGAGTTGGTTGCATTGGAAATTTGATGTACATATTTTCCAAACAAACCAGGACCTCCTCAATAGCAATATTGAAAAGAACCCCCCAAAATGATACACTCTCTCTGATAGCATTTCAGTTCTAAATCTAAAAGCTGGCCTTCTGCCATTTTTAAAAAAATAATAGAATGATATTTAAAAAAAAAAAAACTTTTCCAAATGTAGAAATTAATACTTTTATTGGGGACCTGTGGAATTTGGCCAGGTTCTTCTTTATCTTGCAGAATAGCTAGATGTGACTGTCACATTAGCTTTATAAATGTTTACTTGGTTTGTTAATTACAACAAAATATCCACTTGAAATAATTAAGAGCTATAATTAGACAAATAAACAAATAATCATCACTGACTCCAAAAGCATTTCCAACCAGTAACAAATTACTCTCTTGCATATATTTTCATATTTTTATGTTTGACTTTATATCTGCCAATTATTTCCCCCCATTCTATGAATGTCATGATTCCTAGCTACTGTTCAATGTACTATCTTAACTTTCTCCTTTACGAGGTCTTTAAAAGACTTAAAAAGTCTTAAAAAAAAAAACAGTCCCATCTTTACCTGGGTTCAAAAAATTGTTTTATATAGTTTGTATTCTTTGTAATAAACTATTTTCCAAACACTAGCATATAAAATGGCATTCAGAGACGGGCTTGCAGAAAAATCTCTCCTTAGCCGCTGTTTGCAGTTT
This sequence comes from Eumetopias jubatus, assembly GCF_037043125.1. Lineage (NCBI taxonomy): Eukaryota > Metazoa > Chordata > Mammalia > Carnivora > Otariidae > Eumetopias > Eumetopias jubatus. The sequence continues at coordinate 22,365,546 of NW_028274812.1, read as the reverse complement.
GGACACTAGATGGAGTAGTGGTCATACTGATCAGCAAATGTACTGTCGGACACAAGAGACTTAGTATTTGCACTTAATAACTTCTATTGAAAAGACAGATGTACCTATAAATGTGTTGTTTGAATTTTTTCTCTTGTAAAGTACTGTAGTCCCAGAGAAGCAATATTAGATGAATTACTTTTTGTTTTTACCTACTTAATGTTTATTTATCTTCCAGTCTATTAAAACCATTATCAGACCGTTTTGTTAAATAAAAATCCAGTTCCTCTTAGGGTAAATTGTTTTCAGAATACAATTGATTCTTAAGTACATTAAGACTTCCTAATTGGACATTTGTTTTCACTTTAGAAAAAAAAAATCTGTGTCCAGTCTGTGGACAATTGTTTAAAAAAAATTTTAGCAAGTTTTTGAGTTGCTGTTTTCAGCTAATAGGGCATAATCACATTTCTGGAATGAGATATGTCAGAGAAAGTGAATGCCCTTGGCTATATTAATCTCTTTTGAATTGATGTCCAACAGAGCTAACGTAGATGTTATCATCTTTATATCCATAGGGTTTTTGCTTATGTTGGCTGGAAATTTGGAGGCTCTCCAAATTTGGTGTCTTCCACATTAAATGACTCTTGTGTATGACAGGATTTGAGGTCCAAGCCTGATTCTCTTAGGCACCTTTAAGTCCAGCCACACCCAGGGCCTGGCTAGGGAGAGAGGCTGCTGTGTGACCCTCGGCTCTCACCACCTAGCTTTGGTAGGTCTCTCTTCTCTTGTATATTCTGGATTACATATTTTACAAGTCACAGGTCATTTCTATTCCTGGAAAAGAAATTTTGTGGAATTTCGTTCATTCAAGAAGGAGCTGTGCTTAAAAATACAGGAAAATAAAACATTTAACAGATTTTACGTTTATTATTTTTTAGAAATAGAGTTCATTACTACCAAACGGCTTCAAGTGGAAGGTTTATTTCTAATATTTACCTTTCCAGTTTTAAAACATAAGCCGAAAGAAGTGATATTTGTTCTTTTTAAAGTTAATAACCTAATATTCCTTGAAAAGGACCAGATTTTCTATGACATAGCTTATATTGTAGGTATATTCTATGTAAAACCATCCCCCCAAAACATAAAACTTCTATATCAGATTATATACTTATCTTCTTTAATTTTGCTAAGATGCACCTTTCAGGTTTATGATTTTTTTTTAAGATTTTTATTTATTTGTAAGAGAGAGCACAAGCAGGGGGAGCAGCAGAGGGAGAGGGAGAAACAGGCTCTGCACTGAGCAAGGAGCCTGATGTGGGACTCTCTCCCAGGACCCTGGAATCATGACCTGAGCCGAAGGCAGACGCTTAACGACAGAGCCACCCAGGCGTCCCAGGTTTATGATTAAACTTTATAGTTAGGTCAAAAAAACCCTTCTTTTTGAGAAGTTGAATGGAATGTAAAAATATATATATATTTTAATTTTAAAAGTCGTATTTTAAGTCTACCAGAAATTTTGTTATGGTGGATCTTCTGGTAAAAGGAAGAACCAATCTTTTGTTCGTTTTTGTGCAGAACGCTGTGCTAGGCAACGTGGTAGGCACATGAAGGTAGACAACTTGCTCTGGTTCCTGCCCCGAGGATCTCACAGTGAAATCAATATTTAAAATCAAATATTACATAACATAGGGAAATTGAATTATGATCACAAACAATATAAAAGACAAGAAAAGCGCTCTAGGCATTAAAGAGTTAGGAAAGGCTTCCAGAGAAAGATACATTTTAATGTTAATGTGTTAACCATTAATGTATTAAAGGTTGTGTAAGATTTTGATTTAAAAAAAAAAAAAAAGGAAGAAGAAGGGGTGGATAAAAACCCCAACCAGAAAGAATCGGAATGGGCAGAGGCACAGAGATGAGAATTTTCAGTTTGGCTGGTATCACAGGTTAGGGCGTGAAGCCAGGTGGGTGTATTGAGATCGTATTGTGCCGGGCCTTGAACCACAGGCTAAGACTTTGAACTCCAGGCTCTACTTAGTGGGGAGCAGGTGAAAATGTTTGTGTGCCAAAGTGATATCCTGAAAGTCATGTTTGAAAGGGGTTTATCCAGTAATCCCATAATAGGTGGGGAAAAAGAAGTGAGGGGGAGAGATGCAGGGAGAGTCATGGAGCACCTACTTAAAAAGCTTAAATCCGAATCAGCAGAACCTCAGCAATGGTTTAGGGAATGCAGCTAGAAACAAGGGGTATGTATGAGATCCAGTGAGGGAAATATGGGTATAGAGGTAATGATATAATATACTGTGCCGGTGAGGTCTAATTATTTATCCTTCTAAATTAATCAAAGTCTGGTCCATCCTTATTCATTCGCCAGCACTGATGAGACTTCCAGAATCCATCTACTTGCCAGTCCGTCTTCCCCGCTTGTGGGTTATATCAGTAGCCATACAGGCACAACAAGGGAAGGAGCCTCATTCTCTGCCCTTTGTGGTCACTATTACACTTGCTCCTTCACCAAACAGTGCAGTGTTGTGGGGGACTCTGTGGCTGCTGGAGATGGGCCCCCCAAACCTGCCATTTTCATCACCTAGGTAGGGAAGACATAGCCAGATTTACCCATTCCCCCTTTCCAATGCAAAGCATCATCCTCCATCTTCCCACTTCTTGGATAATCTAGTTTAATTCAACTCTTATTGGTTCTTGACTTTCCTCAGGGAGGCAAGGGAGCTCAGAACTCAAGAGAGCAATACCCAACCCTGGGCTTTCCCTGGTAGAAGGATTGAGCTGGGTAGCAATGTAAGGATGTGTAGGTTGTTCTTTGCACAAGAGCATTGGCCATGGGAGAGAATGTGGCTGGAAATCCAGCCTGTACATGGTTTTCCAAGCTGGACAAGCTGCCAAGAGGAAAGGCACTCTTTAAAAATTTTTGCATAAAAGAGCCTTATTGGCTAAGGGAGGTCCTGGTTGAAGGAAGGAAAATATTTTCATTTGGGAGGAGCATGAGTCATTAGTGGAAAATAACAACAAAAATCTAACCAAAACACCAATTTCAGCAAATTACTCTGTTATGTGTATAGGTTTTAACTAAATTTTCATATTCAGGGTTTAAAACAGGTGACATGTTCAGCATCAGGGAAATACAAATCAAAACCACAATGAGATACCACCTCACAGCGGTCAGAATGGCTAGAATTAACAAGTCAGGAAACGACAGATGTTGGCAGGGATGCGGAGAAAGGGGAACCCTCCTACACTGTTGGTGGGAATGCAAGCTGGTGCAGCCACTCTGGAAAACAGTATGGAGGTTCCTCAAAAAGTTGAAAATGGAGCTACCCTATGACCCAGCAATTGCACTCCTGGGTATTTACCCCAAAGATACAAATGTAGGGATCTGAAGGGGTACGTGCACCCCAATGTTTATAGCAGCAATGTCCACAATAGCCAAACTGTGGAAAGAGCCTAGATGTCCATTGATAGATGAATGGATAAAGAAGATGTGGTGTATATATATACAATGGAATACTACTCAGCCATCAAAAAATGAAATCTTGCCATTTGCAACGACATGGATGGAACTAGAGGGAATTATGCTAAGCAAAATAAGTCAATCAGAGAAAGACAATTATCATATGATCTCACTCATATGTGGAATTTAAGAAAGAAAACAGGAGCATAGGGGAAGGGAGGGAAAATAAGACAAGACAAAATCAGAGAGGGAGACAAACCATAAGAGACTCTTCATCACAAGAAACAAACTGAGGGTTGCTGGAGGGGAAGGGGGTAAGGGAATAGGGTAGCTGGGTGATGGATATTAAGGAAGGCACATGATATAATGAATACTGGGTATTACATAAGACCGATGAATCACTGAACTCTACCTCTGAAACTAATAATACATTATATGTTGATTAATTGCATTTAAATTTAAAAATAAATAAAAGTTTATACTGCTATTTAAAAAAAATAAAATAAAACAGGTGATATGGTAATGCTAACCAACACCAAAGAAATTTTAGGGACTGTCTCCAAGAACTCTTTTTAATATCCATTCATGATATATTCATTCACTATATATTTTTTAAAGATTTTATTTATTTATCTGAGAGAGAGAGAATGAGAGCTAGAGAGCACGGGAGGGAAGAGGGTCAGAGGGAGAAGCAGGCTCCCTGCTCGGCGGGGAGCCCGATGCGGGACTCGATCCCGGGACTCCAGGATCATGACCTGAGCCGAAGGCAGTCGCTTAACCAACTGAGCCACCCAGGCGCCCTCACTATATTTTTATGAAGGGACTTCTGTGTTCAAAGGATGATGGTAGGAATTGAGGATAAAACAATGAACCAGATTAGCATAGCTTCTGTCTTCACAGAGCTTACACCCTTGGGGCAAACAGAGATGAGGTAAGCTACGAGTGGACAAGTGTGATGAGACTCCCACACTCAGGCAAGATCTTGAAGGAGGGGCTTGTTTGTGGGGGACCAGTAAGACCTGGGGGGAGGAGAAGGGAGGGGACCTCTTCCACAGATTGTGGAGTCTACTTCAGAAGAGAGGCTCCTTTTCCATTGCAACAAGAGGAATGGCAGGAAGGAGGAGTGGGTGTGTATATTCATTATTGCTGTGTAACAAATTACCCCACAATGTGACTGTTTTACACAATGCATTTATCGTGCATTTATTCTGTGGGTCAGGAGTTCTCCAAGCATATCTTCACTGCGACTTCTGACTCAGAATCTCTCACAGATTGCGATCAAGAAATATGGCTGGTTGTACTTATTTCCACACTCAACTGGGTAAGGATCTGCTTCCAAGCTCACTCACAAGGGTGTTGGCAGGATTCCGGTTTTTGTGAGCTGTCGGGCTGACCTCAGTCCTTCCCTGGCAGTTGTCCAACAGGCCACCCTCAGTTTCTTGCAACCTGGGCCTCTCCATAGGGCAGCTCACAACATGGCACAGTGAGCTGGAGAGGAAGCAAGGTGGAAGTCATAATCTTTGTGTAACCTGATCACAGAAGCGATAGCCTGTCACCTTTGCTGGACTCTTCATTAGAAGGGAGTTAGTCCAGCCCACAGTCAAAGGGAGGGGATTACCCAGGAGTATGAATACCAGGAAGTAGGAATCCTCAGGGACCAGCTGCCTACCACAGTGTAGTTAGTTAGGTAGAAATGTGGTGGCAGGAAAGGTGACGTTCTCTTCTGATGGCTTCCATGTCTTCTGTGAGGTAGGAGGACAGTTCTTTTGTTCAGGGCTACAGAGAGTCCGAGTTTGTTGGAGAAGGTTTGAGCTGGTCGTTGTGTATCACAGAAGAGAGAATTCACCATGGATATTTACAAGAATTGCTAAGCAGTTTGTTTGTTTGTTTATGTATTTTAAGTAGCCTCCACACCCAATCTGGGGCTCGAACTCATGACCCCAAGATCAAGAGTCGCATGCACTACCAACTGAGCCAGCCAGGTGCCCCAAATCACGAAGCAGTTTAAAGCAACCAGATACAGAACTTGACTCCAAGTGGCACAATCTGTATGGATTGTGTGGATTTTCCCAGCAGCCCAGGGGAAGGTGTGGAAAAGGCAGACTGCTAGATCCACAAAGTTTGGGTTTTCTGTTTAGGCAGGTACAACTGAAGGGCAGTGGGGGAACATGCATGGGTTGAGAGCTTCCCCTAGGGTGAAATGGGTTGGATGCAGGTGATAGATAAGGAGAAAGGAGGAATCGAGGATCTGGAAATACCAAAGAGGTAACTGAATAAGAGAATTGGAAATATAAGAGACTGTGGTCTGAAGTTAAGATGATGGAATTAAAGTTTCTGAAGGGGGTGCCACTGATGTGGTAGAAGAGAGGCATCATGTAGGTAGCTGAGGACCAGGAAGATGAAGGTCACTAAAGATGAGACAGTCATATAATCGAGAGGCTAAGATGTGTTTACGGCCATACCACCCTGAACGCGCCCGATCTCGTCTGATCTCGGAAGCTAAGCAGGGTCGGGCCTGGTTAGTACTTGGATGGGAGAGGCTAAGATGTTGGATGGGTTGTGCACATAAATGTTGAAGTGGCCCAGAGCGTTAAGAGGCAGGGGCTGCAGGTAAAACTGGGGTCTAACACTTCCGGGGAAGTGACAGGAGGTCTAGAGATTGCAGATGGGACCTCTTCTGGCAATATGACCAACTAGATAGTCTGAAGTATGCTCCCACTACACAATACCCTTAAATCGGAGTAAGAAATAGAAATACAGCCCTTTAAATGTCTAGCTGAAATATCTTTTTTAAAAATGGGGAAACCTTCGGGGCCAAAACCAAATGGGGTTGGACACCAGAGTGATAAACAGGCATGGAAGACACTGACAACTTTTATCAGTAGTCTAGGGCCTTGGGTGAAGTTTTCTAGTCTGCAGGTGGACAGAGAACAAGGTCATCTGGTTCCCCTCTATTGACGATGGCATAAACCCTGTGGATATCTCTAATCAACCTAGAACATAGGGGTGGGAGGTATGAAGGTGAGTATAACAGGCCATTCTCTCCTCATCTGCCTGTCTGCTGAGTCGCCTCCAATGAATCCAGTTGTTTCTGCAATCAGACATGGAGATGGTAAGGCAGCCTCCTGGGCATGGGCACCAGGGCCTTGGGTTTTAATGCTAGGTGTCACATCAACCCTGGATAAAGGGCTGCACCCTTAGTAAAAGGGAAAGCTAGAAAAAAAAAATCTGTCATTAAAGAGACACCAGGAAACTTACCTATTTCCTCCTAGGCTATGGATGGGAAAAAAACCTCCCATAAAAATGTATAACCATAGAACCACCCTCATGCAGTTACTCGTTTGGGCCTGTAAATGCCAAGCCAAACAAATAACTTAAAGTGGTTCTGGACCAGAGCACCATGGGCTCCTGCTACATACAATCCAGAATCAGTCCTTTCTGGAAATGGAACCTCAGCCCAAGCTTCATGCGATTCCCACGAATGCTCAACTGAACATGAGCTTACAAATCAGAATGACAAAATACACCGAGAGACAAGTCACAAGGAGAGGAAATCAGAAGGAAAATAAGGTAATAAAAAATCAGATTCCAAATTATTGACATAGACAATGGATACCAGCAGTAGAGGAGGCAGGTAATTTGATTCCATGGCAGGGACCAGGAAAACAATTTGGCTGTTTACCCAAAAGCCTTAAAACCTTTCATTCTCTTTTATTTAGCAATTTGATTTCTATAATTTTTTATTAAAGAATGATCAGACATGGACATATAATGCTACTCATCATAGTGTTGTTAAAATAGAACAGTCTTCCTACCCAAGAATAGGGCGGTGAACCAGTAAATGATAGAAATTGTACAGTATTATTTACATTTATGAACAGTTTTAATGACATGAGGTTATGGTCCCCATATAATATTAAGGGATAAGAGCAAGATCAAAAACTCCTTGTTAAAATGGCAGTGTTCAGCTCTCCAAATTATTTAGCTACGCAAAAATATTTCATTCCGTTCAAATAGGTATTTGATGTATTCAGCATTCTGTTCAAATAGGTACTTGATGTATTTTTGAATACATCAAGACTTGGCAAAGTCTTGCCAAGATATTGTTGGAGGATTCAGCTGTAATGAAAGAGAAAAGTCTACAAAGAATTTAAGTATAAAATTAAGTATAAGAGTCTAAAAATGTAAAAATGTATAAATAATAGTTTGCCGAGATAGACTTTAAATTCAGATTCTGATGCACTTTAAAATGCAGTCAACATTCACCTACTTGAATTAGAAACACCATACTGAATCTTTCTATTCTGGGTATAAGAAGTTCTCAGGGAGTTTAGGAGTTAGTAAATTTCTGTTCCTGTTTTTGGATGTAATTATGTGTCAACTATTTATGCTGTTAGAACCAGCATACAGGCCACTTACGTACCAGGGATTCCAGCATGATTGCACATTTCACAGTAGCAATGAAGAACATGCCTCCACAATCCTTTCATCTCTATGAATTGAGAAGATGGAATATTTTCTACTAAACAGTGATTTGGTTAATGAAAGTGCTTGTCAAACCGCGTCGGGTTGGATTACAGGGGTACATGCTTGCTGCTCTCTCAGGTTGTCGTCTGCACAGAACCATCTACAGAGAAAACACAATCCCTGTCTCACTTTTCAGTGTTGGTAAAACACTGGTTAACACTCCGGAGGTTTCTCCTGAAGTTGCTAAGTGACACGATGATGTGTTTGACTTTGCTCCCCCACAGAGGCAGGGAATCTGGCAAATACTTGTGAAAAGAGGTCTATAGAATAGGAATACCATCAAATCGAGCAATAACAGAGCCATAAGGCACGTCTGTCTTAATTGGAAGGCATGTCTTAATGGTGAGAGCAAGAGCTAAAGTGTTTCCTTTCTGCCTGTACAACTTCATTCTTTCATTCAACAAGGGTTTCTTGGATCTGAGACTTACTACATTTCAAGTACTCCCAAGTGCTATGGATACAGATTTTTTAAAAGACAGTTCCTGACCTCAGTGCCATGGATTATGTGGATTAAACTGAAGTCCTACTCTGGGGGAAACCATGATATTTAATCAGCAATTACCGCATAGTTGATGAGCAGGACCAGGCACAGCACTGGACCTGAACAGTGAGGGGAACCATAGTCTTAATGATCTGCAGGAACTGACAGCGGGACTCAGCAGGGTGGGAACCACACCTGCGCCAACATGAGAGGGAATGTGGGGGAGGGATGACGTTGGAGATCCAGCTCAGGAGTCACTGTTAGGAAGCAGGTCTGTCCATTGCAGCAGGATTCTGGCTGCTAGGAAGGGGTTGGAACTGACTTTCCGTCTTGGGGTGAGATTGATTTAACCAAGGCAAAATCTCCATTCAGAGTGGAAGCTGAGATACCAGACAGGGCAAGGACAACACATCAGAACTAGGCAAGCAGGTTCACTGTTAACCTAGAGCTGAAGGAGTGGGAAACTGGATTCAGAACCAGAGTCGCCAGAGCTCCTAGCAAGCCGGAAACCACAGGCGTGGCTCCGTAGCTCAGGGAGCAATATAGGAGGCTGATGGTGTTGTCTTGGGAACACAGGGTTTTGAAAAGATGAAGCCAACTAGAGAGCAAGCTTCTCGAAGGGAGGGATCTTCCTGGCTATCACTGGGCTTGGCACCTGATAGGTGCTCCAACAATGTTCGTGGGTGAATAAACTACATGAGTGACTCTGTTCTCAAAATGATGTGGATAATGGGACTTCGAAGGTGATTTGTTTTGCAGTTAGATTTGGCCAGCAAATTGATGTTGTACTGAAGGCTTAATGGGAGCTGGTGAGCCCAGCAACAGGGGATTTTAAGCTGGGGCTGCTAGCGATTCGTGGAAGAGACAGATTCCTTTTTCCTTAAAACAAAACATAAACCTCGGAAACACGTTATCACGTGCTTGGATGAGACCTGGGCCTTCTTTATTTTTTTATTATTTTTTTATTTATTCATTTGAGACACAGAGATAGAGAGAGAGAGAGAGAACATGAGCAGGGTGAGAAGCAGAGGGAGGGGGAGAAGCAGGCCCCCCTCTGACCAGGGAGCCCGATGCGGGGCTCGATCCCAGGACCCTGGGATCATGACTTGAGCCGAAGGCAGATGCTTAACCATCCGAGCCACCCAGGGGTCACAGAGACCTGGGCCTTCTGTATCATATAAAATGGAAGAGAAGTTTCTATCCGGGGTAATTTTAAGGGTAAATAGTACCAACTGGCCACACAGCTCAAAGGAAGCATGGTAGGTCTAATTGTGGTTAGACCTGACATGGGTCCATCATGCAGCATTAGCTGAAATATGTCTTTCTCAAAAGTTCTGAAAGTATGCCCATATTCAATGATGTTAACGCCATATGTTACAACATCGAAGATTGTCTAAGTCAGCAACTGAGATTTGTGTTATTATTGAGACTTTTTTTTTTTCTGATAGTAATTAGCTAGTGGGTTAAGCTCATTACTGTTCTTGGTTTGTGAAACCCACATCATATGCATGAAGACAGATAATCATCTGTTTGCCATGAAGGAAAGACATGATGATTATTCTAATTTTTAAAAATTATTTTATTTATTTATAAGGAATCTCTCCACCCAACGTGGGCTCAAACTCATGACCCTGAGATCAAGCATCCCATGTTCTTCCAACTGAGTCAACCAGGTGCCCTGTAATTATTCTAAATTATAAATCAAATTACTTAGCTACAAGTATAAAGGGTAGGGGGAGTTGTAACTAAGATTCAGTCCTGGTCTATAGCATTTGAGTTTTTAATTTATTTTTCTAAGAAATCACTCTTTAATTGTTGACAATGATATATGATAAGACATTAAAGAAACATTTCTAGGCTATCTATGCCAAATCATATAGCTAAGTCCATAAATTATTTCTGTCCATGGAATCAAAGGCCCATATCAGATGAATTTATGTTATCTAGAGTTTTATATTAAAAAATACAATCTGACATTATTTTTTCTCCAATCTGACATTACTCTTAACTCATCTCTCAGTAACATGAAATAGTTTATGGCAGTGACCTATAATGGAATAATTGTACCAAAAGCCTGTCAGCAACTCATGGAAGATGAAATTAAAAGATTAAGTCTGGAGTCTGTTGACAAAAAAGCTGGGACACTATTTCAGGGACATATGCAACAAATTAATGAGATATTTGAAAGCAAGAAAATTGTCTGTTTTGAAATTAAGAAACCCTATTCTTTCATCCTTTGTAGGACCTCTACCTGAAGGGTTATTTAGAGTAAAAAAAATTAGTCCAATACTCAGCACAAATTCTAAATATTACCGGCAGTGAAAGATCTTTTAAAACCTTTTATACTTAAGATCATCGATCTTATGTAAGTAGATAGAATTATAGAATCCCAGTTTAGAAGGGTTCTGGCATTGACAGATGTGGACAAATTTCCCCAGCTATAAATTGGTACTTTGTAACTCACTATGTTGTCAATAGAAATATGTATATCTATAAGTACTAAAAGTTATGATATGGGAGAAACAGATCTCATTAGCTTAGTCCCTCTGAAGTCTTCAAATTTAAAAACAGAGAATGCAACCATCCCCCTCCCCCAAACTTTATGGAAGTCTCACACGTAAAACTGACAAAAGTAGACTTGCTTAGATTAAAACAGCTAAGCTTTCTCAGTGGGAGTCAGGAAATCTCTGAGACACCACCAAAGAATATCCCAGGGTCTTGCTGAGCAGAATTTGAGAAAAGTTTTCAATTAGCAATAATCACGCCTCGGATAAACCTCATTGATTACGATACTGCCACGGTGCAAAGCTTGCTGAGCAGAATTTGAAAACCACTAATTGACACTAGATGTTCCAAATGTCAATCCTCAGAGTAAGGCTTTCTTGGAGTCAACCCAGAGAAAGCAGAAAGAAGGAAATAATAAAGATAAATGTAAGAATTAATGAAACAGAAAATAAATATGCAAGGATCAACAAAGCCAAAAGTTGGTTCTTTGAAAAGCCTAATGGAAATGACATACCTGGAAATATCCACAAGAGAGAGAAGAAAAGCACAAATGAACAATATTAGAAATGGGAAAGGAACACACCTGTAGGGATTACAGAGATTAAAAGACAGTAAGAAGCTATTATAGGCAAAGCTGGTATCTATAACCTTGAGAATGGAGTTAATGTACATGTTCCTTAAAAATTTAACTTACCAAAACTGGCTCAAGAAGAAATAGAAAGTTGGAAGCTCCTATAATTATTAACTAATTTGAATCAATGATCAGAATGTTTCACCAGACCCTGAAGATTGTACTAGTGAGTTCAACTCAGCATTCAAGGAACAAGTCATTTTAGTTGTATTCATTTGCTAGAGCTACCATAACAGAATGCCACAGATTGGATGGCTTAACCAACAGAAATGTATTTTCTCACAGTTCTGGAGAAGTCCAAGGTCAAGGTGTTGGCAGGTTTGGTTTCTTCCAAGGCTTCTCCTCAGCTTGCAGAAGACTGCTGTCCTGCTTTGTCCTTGTAAGGTCTTTCCTCTATGCGTGAGCATCTCTGGTCTTCTCTGTGGGTCCAGATTCCTCATCTAATAAGAGCACCAGTCACATTGGATTAGAGCTTACCCTCAGGGCCTCATTTTAACTTAATCATCTCTAAAAGTCCTGTCTGCAGATACAGTCCTATTCCAAGGTGCTGGGAGTTTGAATATGAATTTGGGGGATACGATTCAGCCCACAACACTAATCTTACACAAACTACCTCGTATTACAGAAGATGATGAAACATGTCCCAGCTCATTTTTTTTTAAAAGATTTTATTTATTTATTTGCCAGAGAGAGAGAGAGCACAAGCAGGGGGAGCAGCAGAGGGAAAGGGAGAAGCAACTCTCCACTGAGCAGAGAGCCCAGACGCAGGGCTTGATCCCAGGACCTTGGGATCATGACCTGAGCCGAAGACAGATGCTTAACCAACTGAGCCACCCAGGCGCCCCTTTCCCAACTCATTCTAAGGCCAGAAGGGAAAATGACAAACTAATCTCACTCATAAGAGCAGATGGAAAATTCCTAAACAAAATACTTATAACCTAACCCAACAATGTATTGGAAAATATAATAATCACAGGGTTGAATTTAGTGCAGAATATTACAGTAACTAAAACTCTATGCTCAGCGACTACAGTTCATGATAAGAAGAGTTTAAAATTGATCAGTTTACCTGTACTTAGTGATTGAAGAAAATGTACTTATTTGAAGATGAATTTGATTTACGTAAGATGTGGAATTTTGTGTGGTCTTACATTCCTTAAATCTACAGGTCTTCTATAAAACTGATTTTTACTGTGGTGCCTTCCCTATATTTGGACTTATGTTCATTAGAACTTTTCATGTGCTGCCGATGCCTTTCAGGAATACCACCACGAAGGTGAAGGATCCACATTCATAAAAACATGCTGGTTTTCACACAAGTCCTAATGAGCTTCTGGTTGGATTGTTCAGAGGAGAATGTCAGCCTCTGATTTTAAATGTACTCTTGGAGCAAATGTCTATCAGCATGTGGCTGCTTACATCTGTTATTTTAAGACACTAATCAAGAGAAACATAGCATTTCACATCCCCTACATTATTTGTGTGCCTTAATATAAAATCAATGTTGGAAAGCTAATTACAGTATTCTGGATTTTGCAGTCAATAGGCATTTGCGATCATGAGTGGGTGCTATTGAGAAAGAAAAATAAAGGAAATACTGTCAAGCAAAGACTACTCAGGAAATTTTATAGGTTTAAATATCACTCCAGTTCAAAGACTTTCTATTTATTTACTTATTTATGTATTTCTTTAGTAACAGGAACAAGCTGTCTTATATGTTGTATCTGAAGATCTAAACAAGAAAAGACCCTGTGTCTTATTAGCTGAGGTCACTGTGGTAAAAAAAAAAAAAAATTCAGGTCGCAAGGACAGTCCATTATGATGTCTGCATGAGGATGGACTGATTTGTCCTGTTGCATGGGCTTGTCCTTTCCCCTGATTCCAGATGGCCATCTTTCCATGCATGTGCTAGTCACGAGGTGCACTGGCTGAAACCATGGATGAAGTAGAACAAATCCATGCCCATTACCAGAAAAACTCAACATTTATATCCTGTGCACAGTGGGTCAGTTTAATTGTATTTGCATACGAAGGTTAGCATTTCTCACAATAATTTTATTGGAGTTTTTGAGACAATATTTTGAGGTACTGACAGATTTTTTTTTCTGTAATTCCTGGTGCCTTGTGACATTCCTTTTGCCCAGGCAGCTGGGCCTTCTGCACTCATTTCTTCAGGAGAGGGTGACTGAGCCGCAAGCAGAGAGCAGTGAAGCCAACTCTTGACTTTGGAGTTTCAGAAGCTGAGGCCTGGCATAGGGTAAAAGACTGGAAAGGATTGCTTGTAGATACTCAAGGAGGCAGATGGACTCAGATCCATTCAGGACACTGTTGGAGTGACCTTGTGTCAGGCAGGTTGACAAAGAGAAAGAAACATCGGTGTGGCAGTCTAGGCAGGTTGCCTAAGTGCCATCACCTTCTGCCCTCGATGTGGCACGTGAGCCGAGAACGAGCTTGTGGGGCCAGGGGAGCAGTGAGGTTTGCCTTCCCCGGCCCAGAGTTATGTGACAGCAACAGAATGTTCCTTCCCAAGCACCCAAGAATAGCATGAAAGTGGCACGGAAGAGGCCCTAGGCCGGAGGCAGCTGGAAAGTTTGGGAGGGAGGCAGGATATAGCAGTGACCTCCATGGGTCTCTGGCCTGAGGCCAGTGAAGGCCAAATGGGATTAGGGACTTCTCAGAGGATGCCAGTATACACAGGTGATGAACCCAGTGCCACCTTGAGACTCAGGCACAAGGTCACCTTTGCTCTGGGCTTGGCCTCTTCCAGTTAACCTTCCTCTTACACAGCGGGGAACGTGCCACCTGGAGCCTGGACCCCCTTCCCGGGGCCATGCCTCAGGTACCCGGGGGCCTGGAATTCCTGCTCCAAACAGCCCTCAGCCCACTTCCAGGCCTGTCTGGTTTGCCTCCCTTGACCCATCTTTGTGAGGGTGAGGGTGAACTGTACTGCTGGGGTTCGTAGCCACAAGCCGGAAGAGGGGCCGTCAGCAGGCTGTGCTGACAGAAAGTGCATATGTGGCTATGAGCAGAGCTCACAGCTCTTAGAGAGCAGGACAGGCCTGGGGGCAGCAGAGAAGGGTGGGCCTCAGGCTAGAAACCAACTCTCAGTGCGGCCACTTTCCAGGTCATTATGAAGGTACATTTATTTGTTAAGTGGAGGATAGAACATCTTCTAATAGTCTCTTAGCTTGCTTTATAACCTCAATGTTTAGACAGGTGGAATGTGGGTTTCCACTTGTACCTTTGGCCTGTCTCATCTCCCTGCCCTGCTGTGACTTCTCAGAGCGTCAGCCTTTTGCTCGGCTCCATGGCCGGCCTAGGATGGTGCTCAGTGAGTGTTGCCTGAAGGAATGTGGAGAATAAATGTGTTTTTGAAAGCTGTTCACCTGAAAACCCATGAAAAGTTAACTACTGGCATTGAGAACCCATGGAAATATTCTGGCAGAATTTGGAAACAATACACAGGGGTTGGCATAGGTTGAACACCACTAATCCACTTCTAAATGAAGACGGGGTGTCACTGCTGCCTCTGAGGAAGTGGAGTAGGAGAAGCCCTTGACTTGATTATGGTCCAGGAAGCAAGCCCAGGCTTCTGCTTCGGTGCCGGCCTTGGCTGGACCCAGTTGGCGGCATGTGGGCTTCCTCTAGAGCTTGCCGTCAATGGGTCTGGAGCCAACAGCCCACGCTTCTGGGCAAGCAGGGCTTGGCTCCTGCCTTGGACTCGGAGACCGTGCTGGCGCCGCTACAGAGTTCTTGGCCCTGCTTTGCTCTAATTAACCAGGCTATCGGTGGGGCGAAGCGGGTCAGTGGTGATGTCTGCTCTTCTGTGGACGCCTCAGCTGAGGGAAGAAGTTCTGAAATGAAGACTATTACATAATGATTTTATGAATAACACATAGCTTCCTAAAACAGGTCTTTTTCTATTACATTCTCAGAGCAGGTTTTAGAAGCAAGCCAATTTTAGACTCTTGTAGTAAGAACAAATCTAGGAACCTTCATCAGGTGTGACGCATTTGATGCAAAATATAGATGGCCAAGGAATGATGTTGCTTGGTAATAAGTGCAATGATATGATGACCTCTAAAATATATATGAGCTCAGGGACGTATGTCAAATGACACACTAAAGGATAATTAGGTGAAGGAAGGAGGTAGCTATACTAGTTTTGTTCAGTATAAAACTGAAATGGAGGGTTTCATCCCACTAGGTGGGGAGGAGGGGTTGTGCCACATTTACTGAGCTCTGGGGGAGTCTTTGGATCTATTGAAGCAGAGTGGACAGAGCCCAGGACATCTCCAGGGTCATGAGCATTCTCTGGTGCTGACTTGCTGACTGGGTTTGGAGCTTAATTATTTAAATGTTTCCAGACTCAAATGACTGATGAGCTAACATATTTTTAATTCAGGCTTTCACAGAGCAAGCTGTAAGATGTGCTGAAAGCAAATGCTGTAGAATGCCTTGCTAAACGGATACAAACTGAAAATTCCAAGCCATGGATTTGACTTCAGTGTTCACATTTGAAATGACAAATTTAAAATGTTATCCAAATTTCAAGGGAACAGAGCTTGACATCAGTTCTTGTCCTGAGCGAAGGCTTTCGTGAACTAGAATTTGTTTTGTTGTTGTTTTTAAAGAGAGAAAAGAATGTTGTTAGAATAAAGAAAAAGAAGGTTGCCAGAATGTTCCACTTAATTTAGCCCTCTAAAGATAAACACACTGGTGAATCATTGCAAGCTGATGTTACTATTTTAACGTTAATTCTGTAACCTTTTCCTACCGCTTCCTGTCTACTGAGTAGGTGGGTTATAGGTAGACTCACTTAGAGGAGAGTTTGTTTCTGTCAAACTCCTTTTAAGTTTTCCAGTGGCGCAAACTATTTCTGATATAAGCAGTCGCTACTCGACGCAGGGGGGTGGGGTGGGGGAGGGCTTAAAATAGTACTTTGAAGAATGAGCATATCGGAGAATTATTCAGTTTCTAGCGATTCTATAGAGTTAAGACAGTCTACTAATCATCAAACTTAGTAAGTAATTGATCTCAAATGAATTGTAGATACTTTATAGCACTATGCAGATGGTAACTGAATCTTGAGAGTCAGTCTTGCAAAATTGGCCATGGAAAATACTTGCCCTGTCCCCAACAAGCCAGATCTTTGTATCATTCTATTCCTTGTCTCCTCTGTCTTGATACCATGTCTTTTTATATGTTCCATTTTCCAAGTTGAGGGTGACTAACTAGGCTGTTCATCCTTTCTCGGAAGGTTTCCCTCTTGGTGGTTATGCTTGTGGCAGAAGCTCTCATCCACCTGAGCTTCACTAGCAAATGCACCATCTTATTTATGTTTGCATCAGAGTATAAGTAACAAATGTTGACAGCAAACGTTTCTGAGTGGATGCTACAATGGGTTTTCAGCAAGTAAATGGTCTTTAGCTATAGAAATACCAAATCTCTCTGTAAGAATCACAGCATCCAACCATGGGGCTGTTTCTAGAGCTTTGCAGCACTTGAGGCAAGTCCTATGAACCCACCCAGCTGGCCCCCACTCCTTCAGGTCTGCCCAGTGTCCTGCCCTCGCTGCTGCCTCCCTCCTTCCTTTGTTTTTCTTCCCAGCATCCATATCCAGGCCACATCATCCTGCTCTATACTCTGGATCTTTATACTCCTGGCCTATCTTTTCCCCTCCCATGTTCTCACTCTCCATACTGTCAAAGAGCCCATTCATTTTTATCTTGGGAGAACCCATTGTAGTCATTGGGAAAACCCAATGAATTCCAGGAAGACAGTTACTCAGTCTAGTGTCCGAGAAATGGGAGAAGTCCTGCTTATGAGCTGATTGCTGTCCGCTCCTTTAAGGGGTGCTGGGAAGATTGAGAACTGCCTCACGTAGGTAACACGTAGTTTCAGCTATGCTCTTGCTAAAAGATTTTTGAATTCTTAACCCAACATTGGCCTAAGCACTTTTGGTGTTAGCCTCAGGGGCGTCGTAGACCCAGTTGTTTGAATGCCATATAGAGTTAGAGTCTTGGAAGTCCCCTAAGTCCATGGTATTGAAACTCTTCTTTATAATCCCTCTACTCTTTTCTCCTGCTAAATACCTTTTCACTCCCTGCTCAGATCCCACTACCGGGGCCTTTTCTGGTATCGTCCCACCACCAACCATGCTTTCTACCCATTAGCCCCCATTTAAGACCTCAGGTGCACCTAGAGGAGCAGCAGGGCCATCTGGGCTGTCTTTCAGCACATTCCCAGGGAGAGGGAACTTTTAAAATGACTTGCTTAATGACATGTAGTTTGTTAAGATAATTAACAAACTCCTCCCCGTGCCCCCCCAAGCCCCCCAGGAGGTCTGCATCCTAGTCTCCAGAACCTGTCAATATGTTACTTTACATGACAAGGGGACTTTGCAGATGTGATTAAGTTAAGGACCCTTGAGTTGGGGAAATTATCCTGGATTATTTAATTGAGCTCAATATAATCCCAAGAGTCCTTATAAAAGGAAGGCAAGGAGGTCAGAGAGGAAAAGGCAATGTGACGGCAGAAATGGGAACTGGAGTGATAGAGCTATAAGCCAAGGCTGGAAGCTTCTAGAAGCTGGAAGAGACAAGGAATGGATTCTCCTTTGAAGCCTCCAGAAGGAATTCAGCTCTGCTGATACCTTGATTTTAATTCTATAAGACTTATTTCAGATGTCTGACCTCCAGAACTATAAGAATAAATCTAGGTTGTTATAAGCCACTAAATTCGTGGTGATTTATTACAGTGGCAACAGGAAACTAATAAAGATGAAATGACATAGGCAAACGATAAGAGACTCTTTTTCTTAAAAGATTTTATTCATTTGAGACAGAGACAGAGCACAGAGGGAGAGTGAGAGGGAGAGGCGGACTCCCTGCTGAGCAGAGAGTTGGATGCAGGGCTCGATCCCAGGACCCCGAGATCATGTCCTGAGCCGAAGGCAGACCCTTAACCAACTGAGCCACCCAGGGGCCCCAAGACACTCTTAACTCTAGGAAACAAAGTGAGGGTTGCTGGAGGGAAGGTGGGTGGGGGGGGGATGGGGCAATTGGGTGATGGGCATTAAGGAGGGCACACGATGTAATAAGCACTGGGTGTTGTATGCAACGGATGAATGACTGAGCTCTACGTCGGAAACTAGTAATGCAGTATATGTTAACTAATTGAATTTAAATAAAATAATTTTTAAAAACATAAAAAAATTTTAAATTAAAAAAAAGATGAAAAGACAATGCAAAAAGCAAATTGAAAGCAGAACTGAGACTCAAGGAGATAAAGCACCCATAGGATGGCTCATTGCTTCTTTAAGAGCAACCACACCAGCTCCCCATCTTCGCCTGTGTCCCTGATGGTAAGTTAGAGCCTAGTTAAACCCTGATTGCTGTCCAGTGCCTTTTCTTCTCTTGCACCTCATATCAGAGACAAAGGTTTATCTCCTTTCCCCCATCGCTCTCAGGAACTTTTCTACAACCATCTTGGAGGCATCTTCCTCAAAGATGGTAGCTAGGTATTTGCTCTGCTGCTCATCAGTACTTCTAGAACCATTTAGATGGCTGGTGTGGATGCTCACTGTTGTCTATGCCCAAGTTTAGTGCTGTGAATAATAAGCACAAAATGAGACCCTAGTCATTAAACTTGGGATCTTATCCTTCATTTCCTTAAAACAGTGGTCTAGTGGGAAAATTATGAGACTTCAGTCTCCAGCTAAATCAGCCACGCAAACTCATTGATCACCTTCTATGTACTCAGCACTTAGCTCTCGGTATCCTGCGTTGATACAAGAAATTTGGGTAGTCTACTTCTTCCTTCAGCAAGTGCCTGCATAAAGAGCTAAAAGCCACATGGTGAAAAAGAATTGTTTCCCCAATTAATCTGAAGCCTAAGTAAGTATTAGTACTTAACTATTTTTTACTAATGGATGACGAAATGTACTTTTGTAAGAGGAAAGTAAATTTTCATTGGGCTATTTAAGGAGATCAGGCAGAAATTGATGAATGAGTGAAAAAAAAGTGACCAGTATTTTTTAGGCATGATGGAATTCTCCTTTACGTGAAATGTGAAGTGGCTGAAGTTAAGAATGGGCCTTGCCGGGACCACAGTGTTTGTCTATTTCTCCATGTGTCACTTACTTAGGTACTCATTCTAAAAACAATTGCTGAGCACTTAATATTCTCAGAGCTGTGAAGACTGACTAGATCCCTGCCTTCGGGGCACTGCACATCATAGCGGAGCTAATCAGGACATATTTGATCAGGAATTATCCAAGGTAAGAAACATCCTGTTACTAAAAAAATGTTCAGCTTGAGTTAAAATTAAACAGCTTAAGTTTAAGTCACTCAGAACCCAGGATACCTTGTTTGATGAATCCCAGAGAAGTATCCCATGAAGGAAGTTTTCTTGGTTGCAGAGTGGTTTTGCCCTTGCCAGAAAAGCTCTTTAAGATCCAGCCTAGGGGCACCTGGGTGGCTCTGTCCATTAAGCGTCTGCCTTGGGCTCAGGTCATGATCTCAGGGTCCTGGGACCTAGCCCCATGTGGGGCTCCCTGCTCAGCGGGGAGCCTGCTTCTTCCTCTCACTCTACCTGCCACTCCCCCTGCTTGTGCTCTCTCTCTCTTTCTCAAATAAATAAATAAATAAATAAAATCTTAAAAAAACAAAAAAAAAAAGATCCAGCCTAAACCTTTTTCCCTTTCCATACTATACAGCTAATTAAAATATGCCACAATTTCTTTATAGAACCATGAATCCAGAAGGGATGTGAGAGGTCCTCAGTCCATTCTGCTGACTTAGGCACAAATGCTTTCAGGAGCCAGGCAGGTCATATAGGGATGTACGGCTCAATGGAAGACAACAGGGCGTAGTGGGTATTTTGGCAAATTGAGAGCATATGCCTTGCTGAAAGCTCTCAAGATCTGGCCTTACCAAATGTTCATGTTCACAGGCCAGGTTTGATTAGACTGCCAGTTGGCAGCCCTTGATTCCTCATCTCGGAAAACAGTAGGCTGACCCTTTTTGAAAGCCTATTAGAGACAGTTGTCTTTGAGTGTTTGGGTGACAGGCTGCCCTCGGTCAGGCCAGCGTGCACTTGCCAGCCATCTGTCGGAGGGGTAGGGGGGACCTTGCTATCTGGTTGGGATGAGCATCTATCATGCTCTTCACTAAGTGATGGCTCGTGGAAAGAACTTGTTCAGGCTTTATATTCCTGGAGCAGATTCTGTGAACCTGCTTTTCCCTCTGGTTGCTGGTTTTATAACAGAAGACTCATGCACAAAGCAGCTGTAACTGCCTTTTAAGCAACAGGCCATTCTTTTGGCTGCTGGATGAAGTCAGGAGACTCTTTTGCCAATTACTCAGCACCGAATCAGACAGATGCCTTCCTCTGCATTCTGGGGACCCGGTTGTATTGCTGCCGACTCAATAATTTTTTGAGCACTGGCCGTAATGAAGTGTATGTAAAGTTCCTGAAAACTATTCTTAAAAATCCTTGAAGTGATAAATAAATTGATCTGGATAATGGTAAACATATATCATCCTACTTTGACTTATAGATTTATAATTTAGTCTCCCTTCAGAAATAATTTTTAAATGCAGTTATCTCCTAGAATTTAGAAAGAGGCATGTATCTCTTCACGGGCAGAAATTCTACCATGTTTATTTTCATACCAACACTACTGAGTACTTTTGAAGACCAGGAGATTTCTTTTTTTCTTTTTTTCTTTTTTTTTGAAGGCACAGAAGATTAGCTTTAAACATTTTATTAGTCAAATTGAGACAGAAACTTGAAGCCTTAAAAGAAATTATTCTTTGCCATTAAAATTGGGAATTCGACAAAATCAGATTTTGTAAAAAGCAGTTGGGTTTCTCCAGAGAACCTCCCCGTTCCTAATAAATACTATAGCATGTAGAGATTGCAGACGGAGATGCTACAATAAAAAAGACCTAAATGTAAATCCAAATCTATAATTTGTGCAACCTGAGGCAAGTTTGTCTTAACCTCTCTAAGTCTTAATTGTTTCATCTACAAAATGTGAATAATGGTAATAGTACTGAACTCAATCTTATCGTTAGGCTTATGTGAGATAATGCACAGGGAAAGAATTAGGCACAGAGCCTGGCAAATAGTCAGTGCTCAAAAATGTGAGCTGTTCTTAGGGTGAGCAGCCTGCAACTCAGACACACGTGTCTCTGGAAGAGGAGGAAGGAGCTCCTCAGTGGTCTCCTGCAGTCGGAATCATCTGGGGAAAGGCCGTCTTGGGGGCAAGGGGCAAGTTGCTAGTCAATGCTTGATGAGTTGGTTCTCACCATAACCCACCAAGGCTTCCCCTGAATGTTTGTGCAGGGCTAGGCCAATGCACAGGTCTGCCTTCAATTCTGTGCTGGGCTACAACTCCAGGGCTGGGGCATACTAGCCTTACACCCAAGAAATCCCATTTGGATGCCAAAATTTACTTCTTAGGGTAGCCCAGGCTTATTGGTTGTATTAGAAAAACTAAATATATCTTACATATCAGGGAACCATCTCTCTGTGACTTTGTCATGTTTCACTTGATTTCTTTCACTGAGATGGGCTGAGGTGGTTCCTTTTGTCTTTCTAGCCACCAGTGCATTTACTTTGAGAGTCACTGTCGAGTAAGATCTGCCAGTGTGCACTCCTTGGTCCAGATGATCTTTTATTCCCTCTCATCCTTTTGTATTGTTAGAGTAAGAGAAATGCATTCCTGGACTTCCAGTTTTGTGACTAACGAGGGACGTCTGTGTTCAGGGGCGCCTCCCTGAGCACGCTGTTGGAAGCCTATCTTTTTCGTACTATAGGAGCAGTAACCGCAATTGACATTAAGTGCCGGAAAGGTTCAAGACAAAAATTATGGGCTAAATGCCCATTTCTTTCTTTTTTTTTTTTTTAAACTAGATTTTCCCAGACTGTAGTCAGTTAAACATGAGTTCTATTGGAGTTATAAGAGTTATACCATGAGGAGGTGAAGTAAGTTTGGGAAACCTTGGTAGGTCATATTAAGAGGTAAGTGTTCATGAAAGAGAGTTCATCTCTCTGATCTTTCTTCTGAGAAACGGGACATGGGATCTGCTGAGATTCAAGGGGAGTGAGAATATGCTTGAGAATTCAGTGACCAGCAGAGGGAAGGTGGATATGCAGACCCCCTCTGTGGTAATAGCAACAGGCCCTAAAAAAAGAAAAAAGAGAGATAACAAAGAGTAGAATCAGAATCAGGGGAACACACGGAATTTTGACGGAAGGAGTTTGTGCTACAGATGGCTGGCAAGCAGAACGCTGCAGTACTCTAGATCAGAAAATATTAGCATGTTCTCTCAATACATGTATATTTATTAATTTAGAAGTTATATACATGGACCACTGTAATATTATATCATGTATATTATGCAACATAAAAACAAAACACTTTTAAGGTCAAGATCAAGGTGAAATAAACAATATTTCAAAAATAACAGAAGTTTGTTTTAATAAGACTAAAGTCCTCTGGGCAAAAATTACTAATTTTTTAACGAGGCAAAGATGAAGTATGCAGTATTAATTTTCAAATCTTGGTTTAATGATGTAAGAAACAGCAAACCCATAGTTTGGTTCTCTAGGAGTTTATCCTGATACATGGCTTTAATGACAGTCAGAGCTGAAAAGAGATCTTTTTGAAGACGTGTACCTTTGAGCTTGCAAAATCATAATTCATTGCAAGCAATTTTTCATCCAAACTCTTGGTTGCAGTTCAGCTAGTAAATGGCTTTCTTGCCCGTTGTCATTGGTTCTTCTTGAAAACTAATCAATATGTGCTGCATCTTTGGATTTTAGCAAATGAGTTGAAAATTCACACACACACACAAAAAAAGGGAAAGCAAAAGAAAATTCACTGAAACTCATTTTGAAGCTTTTCAAACCAGATAAAGAATTCAGTTTCCTACTATCTTAATTCCATGCTGTGGAACTATTTACTGTATGTTTCAAGTCTGACATTTAGAGAAGTGAAGGTGCCATGAGCTTTGTGTATTAAATATTATTGTAGCTTAATAATTTATCTTTTATGTAAACATAAATGTTAAGAGAAGTTCTAATAATTTCTTTCCTCATAACAGTGGATCACTTTGCCACCCTCCTTGGTGTGTATTCAATCCATTGTAGAGACTATTAATGTAAGTGACCAAACTACTTCTATTCTTTAAGTGCTTGTTCTTTAAAAAAAAAAATATATATATATATATACCAATTTAAAATCTAAAATTACACATCATGTCTGAATCCAAATCTAAAACTATCCAATGTTTCTCTTCATTCACACTTGGAATTCTCATTGAACATCCCCCTCATATTTTGTCATGGTTTCCCAGTTTGACCTCTGTTTGTCAGTGTTTTTGTTAATTTTGAAATGATGGTTTCACAATCAATAGTTATTTAAATATGCTAATACGTGTTACCAGCTTCTAATTCATTGTTTTTCATTCTAATTCATTGTGCCTTCTCTCTGGGTTTACTTTCCGTCTTGCTAAAGTGCATCCTTTAGTAAGTTTTAGTCTATCTGTGTCTATGAAAGTGTCAATGTTCTTTTAGCCTGTTGGTATCAGTGATTGCTAATGAGAAGTCTATGTCGGTCTCAATGTCATGACTCTTTTATTTCCAAGATTTCCTGGGAGTTATCTTCCATATTCTTGTATTTTTGTCTCTTTTTTTTTTTCTATTTGCTTTTGATGTCATGCTTTCACTTATCTCTTTGATAAGCACAGTTATTAAAAAAATCTTTATGAGACTCTTCCATAACATTGAAATCATCAAGATTGAAATCATGTTTTATTGATTATTTTACTTGCTTTTGAAATATTAGCAATCTTAATTTGGAATTCAGTTTGCACATTCATTTTGAGTGGAAGGTTTTGTCTTGTTTTTTGCTTTTTTGGTTTGATTTTGACTCTCTTTTCTCTCCCCCTCTTTCATAGTTCTGTGGTTTGACGTTGCCTCTACCTTGCCCTCTGCTCTTCCAGTCTAGAGTCGGCTCTTCTCATGATGTCTTGGGGTTTCCGCATGATTTTGAGGGGGATATTGCCAATTGAGTATGGAGGGAGCCAGCGTGAAGCTGATTTTGTTCCTGATTTTGAGACTTTATCCTTCCTGGGCCCATCTAGGCTTTGTAAAGTCATGACCTCTAGAAATGGGTCAACAGCCATTTTTTCCCCCCAACTTCCTTTCTTGATTCAGGGGACCTCCCTGAAGCAGAGCCTGGCTCTCACCCTGCCTTTCTCATGCGGAGCTCTCTGAAACCCATCACCACACAGGAGCCATTCATGGGCCTCTAGCCTCTCTTTTGCACCTTGAGCACAGCACCCTCATCAGAAGCCTTAGTATTACTTTGAACTTTCGGCTCCTTTCTGATTCATGGAAGTGGTTATCTAGTTTTTTAAAGCCTTGCTGTCACTTACCTGTTTAATATTTTATCTATCCTTGCTGTGTGTGTGGAGCAGAAGGATGGTGTCCAAGTGTGGACTCACCAAACCACCTTGACCAAAAGTCCAAACATATCAGATGACCATGTCTGATAGTAATAGCTTCATTAAGGTCTAGATGCCAAACCAAGTTCCAAGTATGCTGAGAAGTATCATGGCTTCCCATCAAGGTGTTATTTAAGTCTGTGTGAATAGAAGGCCTTTTGTAAGGGCTGTGTACAAGGGAAGAGAAGCAAATGTTAATAAGTAATTCAGGAGGCACCCCCTCCCACTTTACACCAGAAGAGAAATCTCAAAGGAGAATGGTTAGGAATAATGGAAAACATAGGCATGTCAAGTGAGTATTCTCCTAAAGTCCAGATAATAGATCATTAGTTAAATGTCTAATTTTTTTGCCCTGATCTTCCTGGAAATACTCTCTGTCGCAAAACTTCCTCTTGTGAATTTTTTTTTTTTTTTTAAATAGTTCAGGGATTTGGTTTAGTACTTAGGAGAGTTATAAATCCAAGCACTTTGCTCATTGTCACTATCGATATACAATAGCTGTTCTTGTAAAAGCAGTATCTGAAATCTTTTCAGAACAGATTTCCAGTAGAATCTATTCCCAAAGGAACTGGGAGCAAGCTTGACTACTTCCTAATTGGTAGTCAATATACTAGTACTTCTTTATTTCCTTGGGTGAATCAGAAAGTGAGAAGATCAAGAAGGGCCGATAGGCTGATCTGGGTGTCCGAGCGATCTGCTGGGCCAAGCAATGGACGATTCATTCTCTTAATTTTTCCATTCTAAGGAACAAAGTCTAACTTTGCAGAGAAGTATCCCACTTGGTTCCCTGAAAGCCAAACCATGGTATTTTTAGCCAATAACTCTGGGAGTTGCTACACCTCTTGGAAAAATGTGTCTGCTTCTTGGTCCCCACAGTAGCCATTTGGACTGTTCTTGGGCTACCTGGGCTTGGATTACAGTCAGATTACAGTCAGAAAAGGGAGAGCATGATTGCCACCAGCTCCCTTCTGTGTCCCCAACACATGAAAGCATCTCATAAGAAAGTTAATAAAATGAAATAAGCAGAACTCTTTAGGAAGCCATGATGTTTTCTTCTTTGAAATTGAGAGAGAGAGAGAGTAGCTAATAGAGGTTTTTGAAGAAAGATGTGATAATGGCCAGGTTATCAGCAGGTGCGCATTTGAAGGCGCTAGACGCCCACTGGTAGCCTTGTTGTTTCTACCTTAGCTGGTCAGGTCTGGAATCGCAAATATCTTGCGACCAATCTCAGGCCAACAATCCTTTAGACATGCCCCCCCCCTGCCCCCAGGGACAGGTTGTAGCCTTCTTTCTGTAGGTGGGATGGCACTGAGGGTATTTGGGATGCAGGTGCTCCAAATTTACCACTGGCCTCAAACATATTAGTCTGATCTGAAGGGAGCTAAGGAGGTTAATAAAAACAGGAACTAAGCTTATGTTTAAAACATGCTATAGAACTTTTGACTTATTGATGCTCCTACTGGGCCACACAGCATCTCTGGGACATTTAGAAAGGGCCTGGTAAACATTTCACATGCAGGCATTCCCCAACTAGAGCACGTTAACTATGGGTCTGAATGAGATCAAGGGAAGGAATGGACTCTCCCTGGAGCTTGAGGGAAATGTTCCCCTCACTGCGCTCTTTCCCTGTTACAGTGCCACCTTCTGATGGCAGGCAGGAGTGGGAGGGGGCAGTGGGGTGTGGCAGGCGCGTGCAAGGGGACACGGAGCTTTGGGTATGTGGCCATTTATGCTGTTCGTAAATAGCTTCATTCCTAATAGCCACTCGGCATTGGTTTCATTAGAGCTAGACATCTTTCTTTGTTGCTCATCCCTTGTTTATCTCTGACATCTTCCAGAGCAGCTGGAGAAGTTTGGGTGGGGCCCCCATCAGGTGAGGGAGGGAGCTAGGGCGTTCCTAATAAGGAAGGGGGCCCTGTGGCAAAACAGTGTAAAGGATTATTTTCCACCCTTTTAAATTGCAAAACGGTACTGAAGGACCACAGTCCCTCATTTGAAACCCCTTGGGGTCAGGTGTGTTTGAGAATTCAGAAGTTTTGCATTTTAGGAAGGTAACATAATGCATATACAAAATGCTTTGTATCGTCCCCGGCAGGGCCCGAACAGATTCTCATAACAATAACATTAAAATTCTTGTTGTAAAACATGTTATTTACTCAAAATGAGATAAGCAAAGATTTTTTTTAAAATTTTTTAAAGGATTTTATTTATTCATTTGAGACACAGAGATACAGAGAGAGAGAAGAGAAAGCATGAGCAGGGAGAGAGGCAGAGGGAGAGGGAGAAGCAGGCTCCTTGCTGAGCCAGGAGCCCGATGTGGGGCTCGATCCTAGGACCCTGGGATCATGACCTGAGCCGAAGGCAGACGCTCAACCATCTGAGCCACCCAGGCGCCCCAGCAGAGATCTTAAATAGCCTCCCATCCCTTCAAGTCATGTTGTGGCAGAAATGTATTTCGGAGCCCTACTTTAAAAAAACAAAGAACCTTAAGATTTTCAGAACTGGATTTTGGAATTGTGTATAAGAGATTATGGTTATTATATAAATCATATCACGAGTTAGGCAGCATTTAATGGTCTGTCCTTGGAACCTAATCCAGTGTTTATGAGAACAAGTGTTTTTCAAATTACCAACAAAACAAATGTTTGGCATGCAATCCATTTATAATTTGGTGACTGAATTGTGTTAATGAAAATAATCAAGAGTCTCATTTTGAACCATGTACAGAGCTAATATAAATATATTCATATTAGTATGCACCGTCAATACCTAACACTTCTTAGCTACTCCTTACCAAAATCTCAAACTTCATGAAATGTTCCTCTTCCTTTTGTCATTCACATTTCCCTGTTAATTCCTAGCTAGCTTGCCCTAGATTTCTACCGATGACACTCAGTCTGGGTGCTTGACAATCTTAATCAGGGCAAGTAGATGAGGTATGGAAGCCACAGTGATTTCAGTCTTATGGGATCCAGGCATTTTAAACAAAACCATGTGAAGAATGTTTTCTTGAAATTCATAGAGTGATGTATCTTCAGAATTGTGACAGAATTGAAATAAGGGGGATAAAGTTTCAGTGCAAAAATTCAACTTTTCTTTGAAGAAAATGTTTTGTACTAGTATGGATATCATAAATGGTGTATTCTGTGTAAACAGTGAAGGAACCTCAAATCTATAGGAAAACCAGAAGTGAGGTTAAAAACAACTACTTCAAAGCTGTCGAAATGGAAGGCAAGATTATAAATAATTTGCAAGTGATTTGTCACCAGGAATTCCAGTGGTAGACGGAAAAGCGAAATAAATGATTTGCTTTTCCAACTGAATGACCCTGAGGGTATGATAACACCACAACTGGTTGTTTTTTTTTTTTTAATCTTGTCAAATAGAAAAGCTGTAGATCCTTACTATACTGTGGATTCATTGTATCATAGGTCAAATGAGGGCACTGTCAGTGTTTTTACTCTATCTAAGAAAATGCAGAAAAGAGAGTGGTGCTGTCCCCAGAACCTAACGTCATAACAGCCCCAGGCCATGGCACATCATTTCTTCAACACTCTGTCCATCCTTATGCCTTGCTGTCGTAAGGCGTTTTAGGTGACTTTGCATCTTTGCACAGCCAGATTAAAGAAGTGTACTTTCCTGTGTTCGTAAATGTGTTTTTCTTGATCGTCAGCTTTCTGTTACTTAGGTGGCTACAGATTGTAACATAGAGTGGAGTCCCCTGACATCTTTTGACAATTCCTTCTGGTGTTATTGGTGACAGTTAATGAAATTCCTTTGAATTTCTCTCTTTAGGATAGGTGGGCAGAAATTCTGACCGGGAATAGGGACACTCGTCATGATGAAAACATAGCTAAACCATGATGACAATACTCAGCTCCTTAGCATTTAATTAATGCAGAAATATTAAAGATTGCCTTTATTATAAAATGGTTTTTCTGCTCTTCCTTGCCCACCCCCCCTCCAATGACAGTGACAACCACCACCACAAACTTTAAAATCCTAAATTGAAAAGTTGCCCAGTCATTCGGTGATGTCAGTGATAAAGGCTGGACCACATTTAGATCAACCTCAAAGACAGGATAATTTATTATCGTTTCAAAGATTCCTTTTTACCTTTTAATTATCTGTGCCTCTTCCTGCTCATGTTTGCTCTGGCATCTTTTGGAAAAGCACCGTGTTCTGCATAGCATGTGCACTTCTTTCCTGAAATGTGCAGTACATTCAACATTGCAGTGATTTTTTTTTTTCTCCTTTGCTTGGAACAGAGGTGAAACCCCCAGTGGATTCAAGTATCCACTTGATAGGCTCAGTCTCTCTTAATCAGCCTGTAATGGAGCTAATGGCTGTTTGTCATCCTTGGAGATATAAATTTCCTGGCGGTGTCTCCTGCAGACAGTGCATGAAGTATGCTCTGTGTGCTGCCCGCAAGGACTGATAATCAGAAGAAGGGCAGGGTGCTTCGTTAGCCAGGAGAGGAGCTGGGGCTCCCGGGCTGCCAGGCTGCAGAACCTGCCTCGCCACTCCTGAGACATGGACAATGCCGGTAGGTAAAGCAAGCGTGAATGCTTCCCAGTCTCCGGGCTCGTTTGCAGGCGGCTTCCTTTGCTGCAGAAGGTTTGCTGATTTGTTGGTCTTACTCTGCACTTCATCATTCAAGCCCGGGGGGCATGGGATGTGCTAACCCTGCTGCATTGTCCAGCAGGCGATCGGTGTTTGCTTTGAAGTTCAGTAATTGGGGATGCAGATTCTAATTCCACATTCACCTTTTTCCAGACTGCACTGTTACTTTCTTTAGGCTGTATGAAGTGTGCTGTGTGATCCTTTTGTGCTCAGAACAGAGGGTGAAAAATGCATACAGTTGATGAAAAAAAACTATTACGAAAGGGTGGCAAAAGGTAGATGGAGTTAATGAGCTAAAGACAGTTTTTTTTTTTTTTCAGCATTACAATATGCCCAGTGTAATAGCAGACGAGTGTTTGGGTCTTATGCTCTGTCTTCATGTTAGGATGAAATGTGCACAATGTCTCAGTATCCTCTGAGGTTTTAATTTCGGGAGTATAGACATGAGTGGCCAATCATGTATGGACCTTTTTAAAAATGTATTTGTTTTTAATATCTTTACTTACCAGCTGGACAAATATAACTGTTGAAATATTCTAATGCCAGTTAAATGATTAGCATAAAATTATTTCTCACGCAGAACTTTTTTTTTCTTTGCTGTATTGAACTTTTTTAGAAGGTATCTGCTCCTCATTTCAGTGTTATTGACACTAAGTGCAAAATTCTCCCAAATGGGTTGTGGGTTCTCTGTCTCCTGAAACTCATTAGTTCAGTTTCTCAGCTGCTGTCAGCTTCATAGTGATACCCCCAGTGTCTTGAGACGCTGGGATGCATCTTTTAAAACACATCCTACACAGTAAGACCACCCATTTTTAGTAAAACACATTTGTTTATGACATGTGGCTCTTTCAGTCCTTGGTTCAGGTAGCCTAAGCAAGCAGAAATTTTGAAGGCAAAGTGTTTTGAGTTCTTTTGTGAAATAGTTTACCAGGACTAAAACTCTGTGACTAAAATAATTTTGTATTTGACGTTGAAAGCATTGAAATAAATTGGAAACGTGAAATATTAGGGAGCAGAATTTCAGGGTTGTGGAGGAAACGAAACAAGTGTTGGGGGAGTCTGTATGTGTGTGCATGTGCGTGTGCATGTGCGTGTGTGTGTGTGTGTGTGTGTGCCTGTGCGCGTGCGTGTGTGTGTGTGTGTGTGCGTGTGTGTGTGTGTGTAGTAGCAATAGTAGTAGGAAGGAGGCTGGATTGATGTAAATGCATATGATGTATATGTGTGTGTATACATTATAACCCCCATTTTGATCATTAAAAAAGTATGCCATAAGGCTTGTCATAAGAGCATGTAGGTATGATATTCCATGACAAGGCACAATTTCAAGATCCACCAAAAACTTCTCTAATTATAGAGGTAGAGTGAGTAAAAAATAAATAAACTAGAATCCCTAATTTAGCCTCATTTAAAACTTCTGCCACCCACAATTAATTATACTGACGTCCTGGCAGAATTATCACTTTAATTCAAGTAAATGCCTTTCTTAACTGACTCATATATTTATTTAAAGACCATTTAAGAAAAGGAAAGAAACTACTGTAGCAGCCTTTTTATTGGTATAAAAAATGCTGAGGGTTATGATTTACTCTTTGGCTAGCTATAGCTTAGGGGGATAAGTATTTTCTTAATTTGTACTTATATTTATTTATGCTCCCAAATGCCATTAATAAAATACCTCTGCCCCTGACACACTTAAGAATATTTATGCACTTGGTCAAGTGGCTTTTAAAGCAGCAATTTCTAGATCATTTCAAATTTTTGGTGAAACCTCCAATATAGGTATGTATAAACAGGCTTTTAAATTACATTGTTTGACTATTTCAGAAATAACATCTTTCTTATAATGGCCAAGTGACTGTCAGTGATCATTTTTCATGGTAATTTTTTGATGATGGAAATAGCCTCTCTTAGAGCAGGGAAATACAAACATCCATCACACACGTATACTTCAATAAATTGTATTGACTATGGGAAGGCATTTAAGATAGTACTGGTAAGTGGCCAAACAAAACAAAACCAAACAAACAAAAACACCCTGGAAATACCTTCAGCGTTTAGACCAAGACACCCCCCCACCATGAACTTGGAGCACTGCGATTTCTCCCATTTGATTTAAACAAGAGAATGATGTTGAATATCTGCTTAAATTTGTCCAGTCAGCCATGGGTTCAGGCCCCGGATGGCAGAGGCTGGCAGTTCAGAGCTGGGCACAGTTCTCACCATTAAACCAGCAGGTTCAAGGCCAAGCAGGGCTTTCTGGGTTGGGGTTTGGATAATTGTGAGGCAGAGACGCAACTATGAGTACGTGTGCAC
Organism: Eumetopias jubatus; assembly: GCF_037043125.1. Taxonomy (NCBI): domain Eukaryota; kingdom Metazoa; phylum Chordata; class Mammalia; order Carnivora; family Otariidae; genus Eumetopias; species Eumetopias jubatus. Next base: position 22,333,501 of record NW_028274812.1, on the reverse strand, counting down.
GCGCGCGCGCGCGCACACACACACACACACACACCCAGTGCCTCTCATTTACTGACATCACACAGAACATTGTGGTGGAGATATTTGCCTGGTTTCTGCTGTTAACACCTCAGGAAGAGTGTGCTGCCTGGGACTCTGGCTCTTTACGCCTGTCTGCACAGTTCAGCAAGCATGTGAGTCTGTCCAACCTTTTCTTAGCAGCAGAGACCTGTCTTTGGCATTCCTACTATCTCTGAGAAGGAGACATCCCTTCCCCATAATTGCTGGCTTATGTATTCTTTTAAAAGCTTTTCCTGGAATAACAATAAAATATTTATCAAACAGTGCATGTGGAATATGTCAGGGCCGTTTTAGCAATATCTAACCTTTTCTTCTTCTTCTTCTTCTTCTTCTTCTTCTTCTTCTTCTTTCTTCTTTCTTCTTTCTTCTTTCTTCTTTCTTCTTTCTTTCTTCTTTCTTCTTTCTTCTTTCTTCTTCTTCGTGTGTGTGTGTAACTGTTACTTCTTATAAATTCTGTAACAACTCAAATAGTGGTCCTTTACCAGAAACAGGTCTGTGACTACAGCTGCGGTCCAAATTATTCTGTCCCTGCTTTCGTGTGCCCTCGCTGCTCCCATCCCTCCCCTGCCTCAAGTGGTGTTCATGAATGAGTTGTGGAAGCGATGTTGCAGCAAAGTTGATTAGTAGTGTGCAGTTGATGTCTGAAAAACAATGCTTTTGAAATGTTATTCCATATCCTACAGGGGCAGAGTATTATAAAAAGTTCTGCAGCCTTGGTGGGGCGCATTTTTCATTGCTTGAGATCAGGATGTTTCCACTACCGTGCGTGGGTCATAGGAGGCACACTTGTTCGGAAGGGAGCTGATGGCTGGGAGAACCACTGTGCCCTCCCCTTACCTTCTAGCCTGGTAACTTACAGGCTTTTGACCCTTGAGCACAGTAACTGAGAAGTTCACAGTCTGCTAGCTCCTTGTGAAAAAGACTGGAGGGTTATTTGGGAACCAGACTGAGGGAAAGTTTATAAGGGAATGATCAAGAGCATCTGATCATCTGAGATGAACACTGGGGGCCCTGCCACCTGGCATCCCAGTGACCATGAACAAGCTATCTAAAACCTATGCATTTATTTTCTCATTTGTGAGTGCCAACAATAATTGTATCTGTCTCACAGGATTGTTGAGAAGAGAAAATAAGATACTACATGTAAAATTTGGTACAATAGTTGGCATACGGTCCTTCTCGATGCATGTTGGCTGTTTAAAGAACCATCCAAAATTTCAAGCAAGGTTCTTTATGAATAAAGATGTGCTCTAGCAGGATGGCTCTCGCAGAGGGGTGCTGGTGTAGAAAGGTAAGCGCTTAGAGTCGGACATCAGTCAGGTGGCTGCACCAAGAGCATAATTGGAAATTGAAATCAGTGGTGAAATGGGGATAGGATTGAGGGGTGCATTGCATCAGTAGAGTCTGATGAGTAGATAAGGAGGCAGGGGAAAGGAGACCAATCAAAGCAGACTTGTGGGGTTTCTAGTGAGAATCTAAGATAATAATAGTGCTATACTATGGAATACAGGGGAGTTTTAAGGGAAAAACAATGAGTTCTGTTTTGGACTTGTTGAGTTTGAAATACCTCTATGTTACCCACTAACTTTAATAGCTGTTAGTGATGACTTATACACACACACACACACACACACACACACACACACACACACAGGCACACGTGCACACACGAAATTCCTTACCGTGGATTTGGGATAATGCGGGGTTTTTTGTTTTTTTACCTCCAATTTAAAATCTTTTCTATTTTAATCTGCTTTGTTTAGTTCATCCCAGTAAACCCAACAGCAGTTACGGCTTCCTTACCCCTGGCCCCCCAGCCTGTGTGGGATCCTATAGGTGATGTACAGAAAAGAGACTTTCAAATGGTTCTTGACAATCTTTTCAACACAGATGGAGACAAGACCAGGTCCAGAGAAACATGCCACTAAGCATTGAAATAATTTTGGCAAAGGTAGGCTGAATGTAAGAAAATGTAAGCACAAACACATTTTATTTCAAACTGGTTCAAAAAACTTTCCTAGGAGAATCTACCTTAGCAGCTCGGGCTGCCACCTTCATGTTCCTGAACAACTACAGATGGTGATTCGGGAGAAGGGTTACCTAATGGAGCAGACTTTCCTATGTGAATTAATTTGTTTTGGAAATGAATGCTTTCTAGGACATTTGACTATGTTTGAAAACTATATTTGGTGCAATTTAAATTTTTTCCCTCTAATCCCCTACTTTCATGATATCTTGGTTTTAGTAGCTACAATTTTGTTAACTGTGACACATTTTAGAAATATAATAATGTTATATACACACATCATACATATGCATACATTTGCATGCATATAATGCATTTTATATATGTACTTGTGTGTGCATTTTTCGGGTGGGGATTAAAAGTGTCAATGTAGGGGAATGTAGTGTTGCTAGCTCTTTTAACAAACTTAATAAAAATCTCAAACAGATTTTCTTTTTAATTAAAAAAAGGAATTGATTCTTATTTTCTGAAATGCCTCTTACGTTATAAAAATATTGATTACTGAATATTTGCTATAAAACTGGTAATTACGGTATTTTCCTTTGCATTTATTGTGAAGTCCATTGTGCTATTGTAGCATTTTATAGTTCATCAAATAAGTATTTTTTTAAAGATTTTATTTATTTGAGAGAGAGAGAACAAGCTGGGGAAGAGGGGCAGAGGGAGAGGGAGAAGCAGACTCCCTGCTGAGGGAGCCCGATGCGGGGCTCAATCCCAGGACCCTGGAATCATGACCCGAGCTAAAGGCAGATGCTTAACCAACTGAGCCACCCAGGTGCCCCCAAATAAGTATTTCTGAGAGCACCTCAGATTCATGTAAAGATATTTTTCTCAGGGAGAGATTAAAATTTAATAAAGGATCTGCTTTTTGGAATGTCTATTTTCAAAGTGCTGTTATTATTATAGAAATCACTGTCCTTTAAAACAAAAAAGTCAAAGGAAATATAGGTTCATGTACATAAAAGCACTTGAAAAGTGGTACTAAATTTTCTTGTTTTTTTTTTTGTTTTTTTTTTAGTATAGTTGACAAATAATGATACATTAGTTTCAGGTGTACAACATAGTGATTCCCCAGGTTTATACATTATGCTACATTCACCGAGTGATTCCCCAGGCTTATACATTATGCTACATTCACCGTAGTGTAGTTACCATCTGTTACTATACAAGGCTTTTACAATATCATCGATATATTCCCTATACTGTACCTTTTATTCCTGTGATTTCTTCATTCCATAACTGGAAGCCTGTGTCTCCCCCTTCCCTTCACCCATTTGCCCATTCCCCCATCCCTCTCCTCTAGCAACCATCAGTTTGTATTATAGGTCTGATTCTGAGTTTATACTCTAATTTTGGGGGGACTTTGATCTCCTGAGAATAAACCAACAGTTTTGGCTTAAGAGTGTGGAGAAGGAGGACAAAGTCATTGTTTCTAAAAAAAAATTTTGGGTTTTTGGGTTTTTTTCCCCCGATCATTAGAATTAGTTCTAAGTGGTTTTTTTTTTTTATTTGCAACCACTCATCTTTCCAAAGGCAAAATGAATTTTTCTGTCTCCATAAGATAAAATAGGAATTCTTGTCAGATGGCTTGCTTGGGTCAAGAAGAGACAGTGGATCAGATATGGAGAGTCAACAAGAAAGCATTTTGGTGACAGAGAAGGGAAATCGGTAACCCAGCATTTTCTAAATGATAAGTCATTGCACATGAATGCCATAGGATATTAGTTAAATCTCACTCCCTTTTCACACATACACACACAGAGATTTCAGTGTTAGGCAATTTTGGGAATTGCTGAGTTTGACTGTCAAACAGGTTTTACTTAACATGCTAATAGAAGTAGCGCAGAATTCCTTGCCTGTGCTAATATTTGTTGTGAAGTCCCAGGATGGAATCTAGAATGCAGCATTTCCTGGTCATATTAACCACGGGTTCTCCGGGGGATGCCTAGTAACAGGGTGTAGAACAGATTTGGGAGTCACTGTTAAAATCCCTTCGTTTTCATTTTTGCTTTTCATTTTCACCCTATTCTTCTTCTCCTGAATTCTTCTCCATTTCCTATTTCCTCATATAGAAGCCATTTTGGGAGAACTAGCAAACTATTCGCTTGGATAAATATCAGAGCTTGCTTATTTTGAAATTATATATCTGTGTCATCTATGTCCAGGATTTCTCCTTCCTTGTTTCTAGGTTTTGGGGCATTTCATTGCTCATTAGCATCACCATCAGGTGCAGTAAAGAAGGAGAGGCAGCTAGACTTAGTCAGCTTTGGAAATGAATGGAATTCAATTACATCTTTGAAATTAAGAATAATGTGCAGATTTGATTGATCCAAACCAACATTTCATATGCATTGTTAAAAATGGATGTTAGATTTTATATGTAAAAAAGTTAATTTTGAAGTTCTATTTTATAAGTCAGACATCAAGAACATATATAACAAATGCAAGTCATATTTACCTGAATATTAAATGTCTTGAAGGGAAGAATGCTTATCTTTTTTGAATGCCTATTATGTTCCAGGCATCAACTTAACTATTTTACATGTGTTACATCATTAACACTTGCAACCATTCTTTTTTTTTTTTTTTTTAGTACTTGCCGTCATTCGGTAAGTAAAGATTATTTTCCCCAAGTCAAATATGGGGAAACTGAAGCTAAGTGCAAACTCAACAAATATGTGTGTGATTTATAAACTCGAATCCAGATCTTTTGATGATAGCAAAATTCAACCCAGCATTTTTTGTGTTATCATATTTCTTTGAGACTGGAGATTCTTCATCTTTGTATCTTCCATAGCATTGAGTCCAGTGCCTGGGATGTAGTAAGCATATAAGAAATGTTTTAAAATTAAATCAAATATGTCATTTCATTAGTTCAGGGCAATTTTTTCAAAAGGAAATTCATTTTTAAATTTCAGTGTCAAACATGATCTTATCATATACCTGAATAGTTTATTAGAGATCAGTACATGGGTAAGAAAAAAATGTAGTTGTGAAGTGTTCTTTCACAAACATTCATACATTTTATAAAATAGAGTACTTTTTGGGGGGGGGGTTGTTCGGCATGTTGCGTTTTTTTTTTATGTTATGTTAATCACCATACATAACATCATTAGTTTTTGATGTAGTGTTCCGTGATTCATTGTTTGCATATAACACCCAGTGCTCCATTCAATACATGCCCTCTTTAATACCCATCACCAGGCTAACCCATCCCCCCACCCCCCTCCCCTCTAGAACCCTCAGTTTGTTTCTCAGAGTCCACATACTTTTTGATAGAGTCCACCTATGAGATTTGTTATGGCTATAAAAAATTATTCGGCGCCTAAGTGGTGCAGTCAATTAAGCATCCAACTCTTGGTTTCAGCTCAGGTCTGATCTCAGGGTCCTAGGTTCGAGCCCTGCGTCGGGTTCCACGCTCAGAGTAGAGTCTCCTTGAGTTTCTCTCTCCCTCTCCCCTGCCCCTTATCCCCCGACCCCACTCTCGCTCTCTCTCTAAAATAAAAATAAATAAATCTTTAAAAAATTTCATTTGAAGGATATTGTAATGTTAGGATATTAACAGAAATTATGAAGAGAGGCATAGAAGAATTTTTAAGTGATAGTTAAATATTTAGACAAATTTTTCTGGAATGTGGAAGAATTTTACTCTTTCATTTTCTTTCAGAAAGATCATGGTTAGAGGAAAATCACAGAGTAATGGGGATTTTGTTTTCACCACGTCTGTGCATGGCTAGATCCTTCCCGAGTAATGCTAACATGTTACATTGTACATTACCTCTTTTCAGACTCTCCATGACTCTGAACCATGACAAGATTGGAAGACATGCTGTGAAATAACACTCTCATTTATTCAAATTTCCATAGATATGTCAAGAGAAGCTATGGTTTCAAAGATAGGTTAACAGGTTTTCCTACTGTTTGACATAAAGTATGTACAGACTTTTTCCATAAGTAGCTCTGAATAATTCTTTTGTAGAAGATAGACCCCCAACATCCAGCTATCTATCCCCCCAAATTACACTTTGAGTTTCCTCACATAAACCAGTTTTTTCCAAATATTTAATCTTCTAATTATGTATAGTGACTAAAATTATGCTCCATTACCTTCTGGATTTTAGAAACATGATTTCCTTTCTTAGACCTGAATCATTCAGTCCTGGTACAGTTTTTTTACACCTTAACAGATGTGAAGTTTCAACTCTGACTTTCATTAGTAACAGCTGTTAGTAACTGTACATGACTTGTTCACCCTTATCCTCAGTTATATCCCACGCATCTCCTACTTCCAAGGGTCTGGCCTTCTGTGTGTTCGACACAAACAAACAGGCGTATGTGTTCTCCTTCCTTCTTTTTGTTCTTGCTACTCTACCCGCTTAGAATGCCTTCCTCTCCTCGCCGTTCATTCTTTCATCCATATATCCAGCTGTTTCTTTATCACTAACTCTGTGCCAGGCACTGTGATGGTTAGCACGGACACCAGGGAACGAGTCAGAGCTTGTCATCATAGAAGTTCCTTCTAGCAGGGAAGGCAAAACTTAATAATGAATAGATAAAATATTTGGGTTGTGATTAGTGCTGTTAAGTTCATAAACTGGCATGTGGATAGAGAATGAGGTTATGGTGGAGGGCTACTCTAGACTGGCTGGTCAAGGACAGCCTCCCTGAGAAGGTGACATGCAGCCTGAGACCTGAGGAGTAAGAAGGAATCAGTCCCTTGAGAGTCAGGGAAAAAGTGCCCCAAGCAGAGTGACCAGCAGATACAGAAGCCCCAAGGCAGGAAAGGGACTGGGACATTTGAGGAACAAAAGCAAGGCCATCTTGCTAGGGAGTGGTAATGAGAAAGACCACCAGGCCAATCATGGAGGGTCTGAGATTTGACATGGTTCTACGAGCTCTCAGGGGCCTTTGAAGGGTTTGAGGCAGAGGCATGACCTGGTAAGACTGATGATTTCAAGGCATAAACATGGGGAGAATGGGAGAGAGGCAAGGTGGAAGCTCCCAAGGATGAAGGCCTCTTAGAAGGTGCTTGGTTGGGGTCGTGGCAGTGGGGTTGGGGCAGTTTTATTAAGGGAACTTAATGAAACCTCAGCCCTGTTCCAAGGCCCAGCACACACCCCATCTTCCTGACTGGCCTTGGAGCCCTGTCTTTTCTCTTGGCACTAAAAGAACTCACCACACAGTTTTGTACTTCACAGTACTCTGAGATTACTCTCTATCTGCGTCTTTTTCCCCCCAACCAGATTGTAGGCATCTTGAGGCCAGTTGGCACATCAGAGCCATCTGTGTGTCCTCCAACGAATTAGAGTGGTTGTTCTCAAATCTGGCTACCCATTAGAATCGCGTGGAGAGCTTTTAAAATATACCAATCTCTGGGCCTCACCCTGGACAAATTAGATCAGAGTCCCCGGAGAGGGGTCAGGACATTGGTATTCGTTTAAAAGTTGCCCAGAATGTTCAAATGGACAACCAGCATGAGAACCACCATGACGAACCCTCAGAAATACCTACCTCATAGGAGTAAGAAGCTGGCTTTTCTGCCCCCTCCCCCTCTCCCTGAGTATCAGGCCAATCTAGCTGAGGATTTGTGCTGGGGACTTCTCTGCTGGCAGGTGGGACCAGAGGCTGGGAGAGTGAGTGAAATCTCCAAGGATACAGCTGAAAGAAAAAAACAGAGGCAAGAGCATGCTTCTGGACAACATGTCAGGATAGGAACAAAGTAAACAGAATGCAAGTTTTCTGTAATCCATCCTTTTGGAGTCTGTGGACTTGATCAAAGAAGGCAGCTCTGGAGAGACTTAATCACCTACTTCCTAATCAGGAAGCGTGTTTTCTCCTTCATTGTCTCCCAAGCAAATTAAATATTGAGTGAAGATTCACCACGGTGGCAAAAAGTATTATCTAGTGAGATTTTACATGTGAGTTTTAACTAATAAGAGATGTTAAGCATCCCCTGTCGAGTTTTATATAACAGAAGAGGTACATTATTAGACCCCAGATAGCACTGCTATGAGTTAATCGTCACTAACTGTATCTGTGCCAACTGGCTGGGTCAGAGCCACTATTAGACACCGATGCTATATTTGTTATATCATGTGACTCCCCACAGGCGTCCTGCTTTTTAGTGATAGAGAAATAGGTCCTGTTCCACCTTATACTTCTCCCCTCCAGACACACACCCATACACACACATGCACGGACACACCTCAGGATGAGTTTAAGATCATTTTGAACTGATCTTAAATATTAAAGCAAAGGGATGATTTGATAGCTTGTTTTCTGAGTATTTTGGTTAATAACTGGTGCTTTCTACACTGGGCTTAATGCATATCTTTTAATGAGAACAATAACATTCAATAAAACCATTTTTTAATAATATTTTACTTATTTCATGTGGTTGTGAGGATCCCTTGAAAAAGTGACAGAGGGTTTTTAACTCCAAATGTTTCTGCAAATGAAGCATCAGGTATTGGTTGGAGCACTCCCCCCTCCCCCAGAATGACAAAGGAGCCTTCCAAAGGACCAGCCCTCATCTTGGTTGGCCTGTAGCATCACCCCTACACAAGGGCACCTCATGTCCCCACCCTAACTGCCCTTCTCCCCATTGCCCTCACCCACACATCCTGTGGACTGGCCATTCTGCACTTCTTAATACCCCCTAGAAACACACATAATTTAAACATGCTGATCCTTCTCTGTGGAAGTCTCTGGCTTCTCTGCATCCACCCTGAAAAGCCTTCCCCTTGAGTAAGACCCAGCTCAAGTGTCCCTTCCTCTGTAATTCTTCTGGATAGAATTAGTGTTCTCTTCCCTCTGCTCCCACACGACACTCTCCTCCCCAAATATAGCACATTAGCAGGTAAACTGTAACGTTACTTTATGTGCCTGCCTCTTTGACTAGGGCCACAGCTCCCCAAGGACGGGCATGTCTTCTCTGTGAGCTCATCACCTCGCAAAGCACCTGGCAGAAGATGCATTTTCAAAAACTGGCTGAAATAAAGCCTGAGGTGCATCTTTTATTGTGTGCTAGTACTTACATAGAAAGTATCAATTAATTTTTATTGGCAGTTGAATGATGTGGCCATATACCACTTAAGAGAGGAGCAATGGAGAGCCCATCAAAATCACCTGTAGAATTAAACTTTGTCTGTCTGTCTACCTACGTACCTATCTGTTTATACATATCTATCTGTTTGTCTGCCTGTCTATTTACCTACCTCCCTATCATCTTTCTTCCTATATATTTATCTATCAATCAGTCACCATCCCAGCCCCACATCACACCTACTAATTCGGAATCTCCCATGGGAAAAAGGGATTGCTGAAGTAAAACAACAAAACATTCCACAGAGGATTCCACTGCACACCCCTGTGAACACCCACTGTCAGTCTAAGGGAGAGATTTTATACCTTTATGAAGCTGCTCAGACAAAGCAGGTTTCCTCTCTTTTGTGTGTTATTAAGAGAATTGATTGTTGCGATGTGAAAGTAAATATTATTAGAACCATAAAGATCTTGTGTCATTTACAAAAATGCTCTGTCTGGCCTACTGGAGGCCTTCGTTGACCTGTAGACAAAGCACCTCTCAGTGAGTTGTTGCCTGGGAGTGCTGGTGAATTCTGTATCCACTTTCTGTGGAGAGGCCCCCAACTAGATTCCCTAGCATTAACCAGCATCTGCTTAAAACTTTATCCACCCAACTTGCCTTTAATTTACCACCTGCTGGATGCCTCTCTTTGCATTTCACATACTTGGGTGTTATTTGCTCGCTAATGGAAATTTGGCCACCATTGTTTTTTGTTTTGTTTTTGTTTTTTTTTTATAAGCAGCTTCGTTTAGGGCATTTTTTAATAAGGGCATACAAGGAAAAATGACCAATCCTGACCTGTGGTGGAAGAGTGAAAATATCTCTTGGACTTCCTGTGTGAGACTTTTGTCTTCACAGAAGCCATCCTGCTCGGTCTGTGGCACTTAGAGAGGGGACGTCGGGAGGTGGAGCCAACTCATTTGCTCAAACAACAAGCATTTTACGTTCATTAACCTCAGGGTCACTTCTTTAAAAGAAGGAAGTTCAAAGACATTTGTTTAAATAACTGTGTGACTATGACTCTCATTGAAAAAAGCCAGAGAGTTGGGAATTAAAGCCAACCTTGTCCTTAAAATCCAGACTTTGTGAAAAACCAGCAGCCCCTTAGCATACATTTAGCACAAAAGTACCACCGTTAACTTTTACATTTCCTGGCTTGTGTCAGTTTTTGTCACAACCCTAAGGTTCTATAAACAAAGGTGTCTCTTATACTAACACACATGGGCTTTGTCCCCAGCAGTTCCAACGAAGCTTTTCACGAAGCCTCAAAACTCAAAAAAACTTCTAATGTCCTTGAGGGGGCCTGGGTTGTTTTAACACAAAATCAAGTTCCACAAAACTATGTTATAAATGCAGGACTCGAGATAAGTGATTTGTTTTTTTAGAATGCTATACATACCTCAATCATGTCCCTTTCATCTTCAAAAACGCTTATCAAGGTAGTACATTTCTCACCGTGTGCCAGTGAATTATGTAAACATTTCAAATGATCGGTTCTGCTTTTACAGATAGGAAACTAAGGTAAAAAAAAGGAAAGTAGATTTATTTATTTATTATCAGAGAGTAGCCCCATGCACAGCTTAACTGCACATGGAAAACGTTGCCTTGACATACAAAAGCATGTCGGGTTGAGTGTATGGTTGGCCATTTGCCAACTCATGAGGAATGGGCCATGCCAAATCTGATTCCCATTGACTTTTACACAGAAGGAAAGCCAAACGCAATTTACCCTTTGCGTTGCATGCAATATTGTTTTTCAGGGCAATATGTTATATTTGTTCTGGCCACAAAGGCTGACTCTGGGGAGGACAGCCAAATGGCTTTGGTCACAGTGTCCGTGAAAACCCAACTGTCCCAATCCGTTATCCTGAAGCTGTCTGTGCTGGGATATGCCATCAGGTGATCAGGGACCGGAAATCAGCTGGAAATTCCAGTAGAGGCTCATTAACTAGGGGACCAAGCGTACAAAGGACATATGTTGATATGGCAGGTGGGGAGCAGATGGAGGGACAGTACAAACCCAGGGGAAGGGACAAGAAGTAGGAGGATTAGGGAAGCCCTGGCATTTTCCCACAGAAATTGAGTGTGGAGGTCCAATTCCAGAGTAGGGACTGGAGTCTCGCATTGGGGATTTGGACAAATTAGACCAACAGACCAAGGCAGATGCTAGTTTATGAAAGGGGTTGACAGAAGATGTCGGAAGGACTGCACGAATTTTATTCTGGTTTATTCGATTTGGTGTGAGTTGGCAACAAAGAAAACTCAGGAGACTAGGAATGAGCCCCGGGCACCTCGAGCCCTCCGAGGCCCCCTCCACCCAGGAGCACAGCTTTCGATACAGTTCCAGCACCTCTCTCTGGAACAACACAGGCGACCAGCAGCTGGGAGGACTCTCACCCCTTTACCACCAACGTGTGACTTTGTATTTTGAGTGAGAATCATTCTTAAATTGCAGCTCTTGCGTATGTTTTGTCACCGTTCCCTGCTTGCTCGCATTGAACATACTCTACCATTTGGACTAGCGCAAGGAAACTAGGCTCGGAGTCGGAAAAGGAGGATCCGTTCCTGGCTGAGCCGCTTCCAGTTGTTGGCATGGGGCCTCGGGCTGACTCATGGGCCCCACTTTCCTTATCCAAGTAGAGGGTTGATTTATGCCCCGGCCGGTAGAATAACATCACAACAAACTGGTTTCACACTTAAACATGCATTTGAAGTTGTTAGCAACATTAACGAATGGAATGCTCACAGCCACCCCTCAGGTGGTCGCATGGCCCCTGCCCTCCGCCTGCCCTGGCTGGCTCCCCCGCGTTCCTATCTACGTCTTCTGACCCTCTGCTGTGGTCTGGGTCCTTGCTTCTCGCAGCTCCCACTGCTCTTCCCTTTCCCGCGCTGTTGCTTTTCTTTTCCTTTGCCGTAGAACTGACACCCAGCACGGGCTAAGTTTCAAGCATGCAGCACCATGACTCGACTCACTTTGTGAAATGATCGCCACCGTCAGATTAGTTCCCATCCATCACATCCCACAGATACAAAGAAGTTGATGGGTGCTGTTTCTTATCTTTGGTGGCCTGGGAAAACAGATAATCAAGATTGTTCTTCTGTCCACGATAATAATGCACAGACACCCCCCCACCCCCCATGAGGGCCGGAGTCGTTTTCCTGTGATTCATGTTGTAGGGGCTGGAGGTCGTGAATTTTTTTGCGTTTACTTGGATTCAGTGGCAGCTCAGTGTATTTCCTAGTTCTGGACAAAAATCTTCAATGATCCTGCCTGTGCCCTCGGGATAGAATGAAAGGTCAAGATCTCGCCCAAAGCGCTTGTCCGCATGGCCCCCCCACCTGTGTCACCAACATTCCCACCCACCTCTAGTCGCACGGCCGGGTTCCCGCACCCGATACTTCATCTCATCCCCAATGCTGTGTGTTCTCACTTCTCTGCTTTGCTACATGCTCTGTTCCTTCCCCATTCTTCACGTGCGGAATTGTTTGTCTTTCGCGACATGTGTCTCCTCACTCCGTCACCATGTGGAAATCCTTCTGCACCCCAATGCAGGGTTAGCCACTCCCTGAGCTCTCCCCAACAGCCAGGGCCCTGCTCCAGGGCAGCGTTACCTTCTTCCTTTCCTTAAGGCCTCACACACTATGCGGCACACAGTAAGTGCTAAATACTTGCAGGCTGACTCCCTGCTTGGACCATTGTCACCAAGCTGCAAAATGTTCTATGTAGCACACTGGTGTGTTTGTACATTCTCATTATCTATATATTTTAAAAAGTTTAAGGAGAGAAGGGTAGTCTGAAGGGAAAGCACTTGGATGCAAAAATGCAAAACAAAGCTGCCTGCTTGATGGTGTTGGTAAAGTCCTGATACATCCGGGAATAGTTCTTGGGAATCTTGATTGTTTTTTTCTGTTTGATTGCCGTTAAACCAAATTTAGAATTTTAAACTGTATATTTTTATAGGGATCCCTTGCAGGGGAAGATAGAACATGAAAGAATTACAGTAACAAGTGTATTAAATTTGATATTGCATGAAGAAGGAAGTACAATATACCTAGAAGAAAATTGTTTTGCCCAAGGAGGATTTGATTATACCAGAGGAATAAGGCATTTGAAATTTGGTCATAAGGAGGGAGTAAAAAGAAGCCAGCCTTCAATCTGAAAAAGGTTCAGCCTAGCAATACTTTTTATCCATTTTCCTTGAACATTTCTAATTACCTTCTCTAGAAAGAAAAATTCTTTTTCAAAATACCTAAATACATCAATATCCTTTTTAAAAAAGATTTATTTATTTTTATTTTAGAGAGAGAGTGGGGGGTTCAGAGGGAGGAGGTGAGAGAGAATCCCAAGCAGACTCCCTGCTGAGTGCAGAACCCCATGTGGGGCTCAATCCCACGACCCTGAGATCATGACCTGAGCCAAAATCAAGAGTCAGATGCTTAACCAACTGAGCCACCCAGGTGCCCCAGTATATCAGCATCCTTAAATTATCCCTTGTTCTCAATATGTGGAGGGGGAGTGAAACTTAGTAATAATACCCAGATGAGAGGGAAATAGTTCTGAACTATTGTTGAAAATAAGCGGAAAATAACCACCATAAGTGGTTATGGCATGTATAGCTTATTAAATTTATAAAATCAGTTTGTGTGTGCATGAACAATGTCTGAAAAGAATATAGCCCAAGCTATTGGTAGTTCTTAATCCCTGGGAAATGAAAGAGGAAGTTTTATATTTTACTTCATGTTTTTCTATTTTGTTTGAGGTTCTTTTTGGTTTTGCTTTTACAATAAGCATGTACTGCTTTTTGAAATGTTTGAAAGGCAATAATTCTCTTACTCAAGTTAATTGGAAGGCAGCACATACTTCGCATGAGCATGGGGGACAGGTTGTATCCTGGGTGCACTCCCTGGTGCTACTGACATAGGTCCCAACCCCACAGTAACTTGGGATGAATGGTTAGAAGGCCCAGCTTCCCCACCCATTCCCCACCCTGACATAACACATGCTACTACTGAACTTGTTCTTTTATTAATCAGCAAAATCTCATTAGTTCTTAGGACCAAGACTCATAGTGATTAACTTGCATACAGTATGATCACAATGAGAACATTTTAATTGGACTTTCTTCTATCTTCCTATGTTGAGAGTAGACTTGAGGTTTATGGGTAAAATAAGCAATTTGGGAATACATCTCCAGTCATTTCTAATGTTGTCGGAAGCAGCTTATTTTCAGGATATGTGCTTGTGTTCAGTGGATAAATACCCTGTGTCTGCTGGGTGGGGGCATTGTGTTCAAACTGCCCTTGAGGGGCTCCAGGCCTGAAGGAGGGACCTCAGGCGTACACTGGATCAGCTGAGGTGCTTCCTAAGGAAAGCAGAGCAGAGGGCATGTACAGGTGCAGCTGAGAAGGGGAAGCTGAGGTTGTCATTGAGTCTAAGACTTGAGAACAGCGGTGGAAATGAGAGGTGGTGAACACAGTCAGGAGCTGAAAAAAAATATCATAATGAACCAGGAGTCAAGGATCAGGGTGGAGCAGATCTAGGACTAATGCCCCAATCTCCTGTTATGAATATTTGCTGAGTGCATTATTTGTCTCATGGTGAAAATATGGTCACATATATAGAATAGGATGGGATCATTTCTGTGCCAGAATTGTGTTTCTTTTGAGATATAGCGAAGTTTTACTTGGTGACTCAGAATTTAAACTACACTGCCACTGGGCAGTTCATTCAAATGATATTTGATACCGTATCAAATCAGTTTCTGCTACATGTTGATTTCCACTTCACCTTGTGCAAGGAGCTACTGTTTTGTATCTTCCTGTGTATCGTACCAATGTACCTCTAATAGATTTAGTTCCTTTCCTGAGTGTGGGAGTTTTATAATTGTTGATAATAACTGGGTGAAGCTTATGGTTTTGAATTACTTTGAAATACCTCTTTCTTCTTTCCTTTAACGATAACAATTTTAAAATATAACTTAGATGAAAGAAATAGTCAACAAATATGTATTGAGTACCTTCTGTGTTAGGCATTCTTCTAGCCACAGAGAACGCCGCACTGGTAGCCCATGTTACCATGGGTTTCCTGGTCTATTGGGGCAAACAGAAAATAAACATGTGAACAAATATCTGACATAAGGCCAGGCAGTGAGATGGGCCGTGAGGAAAAGTAAAGCGGAGTGGTTGAGCGGGTTGATGGCGTGCTGTTCTGAGTAATGTGAATTTCATCCCGCTCTGTGGCCTTCTGAACAGGACTGAGTTACAAAGCCTAGGAGATTTGTAAGCGTAGCTTCTTAAAATCTTTTATTAGTTTGGTGTAGTTTCGGGTAAACACTATTTTTTCTTATTTCAATCTGTTTGAATCCTTTAAGTATCATGCTGTTTCAAGTTTCAAGAAGTGGTCCAAGGTCAAAGAAAAATGCTAAGAATTTCATTTGTTTTGTGTGACAACAGAATGAAGGCATGTAATTACATGACTGTCCCCACCCCTGACAAACCTGCAGTGGCCCAGATTTGTTTGAAATTTAGCACAAAACTGCATTGTTATCAGAGGATGTTCTCAAGAGATAAGGAAAGCCTGGCAGAATTGTGGTGACAGCTTGATTACAAAAATATTAAAACATTTCTTCTTTAGTGACAAAGACCCGTTGTTTAGCCTTATAGAGAACAAGTTAGCACATGTTTATTCTAAAAACCTTTGGTCTTTTTTTTTTTTAAGATTTTATTTATTTATTTGCCAGAGAGAGACACAGCGAGAGAGGGAACACAAGCAGGGGGAGTGGGAGAGGGAGAAGCAGGCCTCCCGCCAAGCGGGGAGCCCGATGCGGGACTCATTAATGATTGAGCCACCCAGGCGCCCCTAAAACACTTTGGTCTTAAGAGCATCTGCCTGACTTTGCTGTGCACCCCAGGCACCCCAGGGAGAATGTATAAGGCGTGTCAATTAAAGAAGGACGGGATGGATTTTAGCAAAGACATGAGAATTTAAACAGCCAAGGAGAGTTTCTTTCAAGAATTGCATTCATTTCGGAATGTTGATATTACTCAAAACAAATTTGGAATTCTAATTTTAGAATTGTCTTTGGAGCCCGTTCACGAGCCAGAACAAAACTTTATTCATTCAGTTTTTCATGAGTTCATTCATTCTGTCGTTGGACAAACATTTGCGAAGCCTTCTCTCTGCCAACATGGGGCTTTTTGTTAAGTGTATGTCAATAAATTAGAGCTTTGCTTTCCTTCGAGCTGACACCGTTATGGGGAAGACAGAGAAGTTATAGAACTGGAAGTGCTTAGGTAGCTATGAACTGTTTAAGGTGGGAGGCCCAGGAGGTAAGCTCCACTTGGCAAGGTAGGGGAAGCACCAAGGGGAGGTGACATTTAGGCTGGAGTGTTTGAAAACCAAGTTCACATTTGCCAGGTGGAGGGAAATGTGTTTCCGACAGCAGTCTTTTACTTTGTAGTTACACTTTATTCTTTTCAAAACTAAGATGGCATGACTCTGTGTGATAACCCATCTTATTCAGCTGACTTGGCCTAGAATGATCTTGACTAATTCCAAAAAATAAATTTACTTGCGGGGCCTGAATATTTTCTACCATTCAGTTTCATAAATATTTACCGTGCACCTAGCCAGACACAGCAGCATGCTATGCCACTATGTAGATGCCTTGGAGAATTCAAGACAGGCTTTCCTCATCTTTAAAAAAAAAATCATTTTTTAATTGAGGTGAAATTCGCATAAAATTAACCATTTTAAAGTGTACAATTCAGGGAGTGCCTGGGTGGCTCAGTCAGTTTGGCAGCGGGCTCTTGATCTCAGCTCAGGTCTTGATCTCAGGACCATGAGTTCAAGCCCCGTGTTGGGCTCCACACTGGCTGTGGAGCCTACATTAAAAAAAGATTAAAAAAAAAAAAGGGTGTACAATTCAGGGTGTACATTCACAGTGTTGTACAACTACCACTTCTGTCTAGTTCCAAAATCTTTCCATAACCCAAAAGAAAACTCTGCACCCATTATGCAATCATTCCTTATCTCTACCCACTCACCCCAACCCCCCAAAACACCAATCTGCTTTCTGTCTCTATGGATTTACCTATTCTTGATATTTCATATAAATGGAATCATACAATATATGACCTTTTATTTCTTTTACTTAGTATAATGTTTTTGAGGTTCATCCACATTGTATCATCTATTAGTACTCTGTTTCTTTTTATGGCTGGGTAATATTCCACAGTATGGATAGACCACATTTTGTTTAGCCATTCATCCACTGATAGACATCTGGGTTGTTTCCACCACTTAGCTGTTGTGAATAGTGCTACTATGAACACTTATGTACATGTATTTGTTTGAGGACGTGTTTTCATTTCTTTGGGGTATATACTTAGAAGTAGAGTTGCTGGGCCTTGTCATCACTCCGTTTAACTTTTTAAGGAACTACCAAACTGTTTTCCACAGTGGCCGCACCATCTTACATTCCCACCACCAATGTAGGAGATTCCAATTTGTGCACATCCTCACCAACACTTGTTACTTTCTGGGTTTTTTTTAATATATATATTTTTTAATAATAGCCGTCCCAGTGCATGTGAAATATTATCTTATTGTGGTTTGGATTTGTATTTCCCTATGACTGATGATGTTGACCTTTCTTTCTTGTGCTTCTTGGCCTATTGTATATCTTCTTTCCCTCATCTTTGATGGCAATTCCAAGTTAGAAAAATGTTCTGAGCAATAAGTGAAGCACCTCACAATAGGACTGATTTTAGGCAGACAATATTCATTTGGCTCTGTAAATGATGGCATGACTGTTTAAAAAACCAATCTTATTGGGAAACCTGGGTGGCTCAGTTGGTTAAACGTCTGACTCTTGGTTTCATGTGGGGCTCGGCCCTCAGCAGGGAGTCTGCTTCCCCTTTCCCTCTCCCTTTGCCACCCCACCCCCAATAAATAAGTAAATCTTAAAAAAAAAAAAAAAAAAAGAATTGTAAGGGTCAAGTTTATCTGTCCCTTGTGCTGGGAACCAGATCTGTCTGGCTTCTGGGTCCGTAGCATGTCTGTATTCATTTCCTATCATTGCTGTAACAAATTGCTACCAACTTAGTGGCTTAGGGCAACATAAATTTATTATCTTATGGTTCTGGAGGCTAGAAATCTAAATGTGTGGGCAGGGCTGCATTCCTTTGGAAGTTCGAGGGGAGAATCCATTCCTTGCCTTTAAAACTGGCCTGTAGAGGCCACTCACAGTCCTTGGCACGTGGCTCCTTCTTCCATCTTCAAAGCCAGCAGCATAACATGCTCTCATCTCCAACACCTGCTCCTGTCCCTGCATCTCCCTCCAACTCCAACCCTCTTGCCTCCCCCTTACAAGGACTCTTGTGATTAGATTGGGCCCACCCAGATCATCCAGGATATTCTCACCTCAAGATCCTTAATTTAGTCATATCTGTAAAGTGTCTTCTGCCACGTAAGGTATTGACAGGTTCTAGGGGTTAGGATATGCATATCTGGGAGTGGAGGGGGCTGCTTATCCAGCCTGTCAGAGTGGTCTTTCTTGCTGGAGCAGTCTGATTTCTTTAGCAGTGCTAATGTCAACCTCCACCGGGCTGTATTTGGGTTATTCAGGTTTTTTCTCTTCCCTTCCTGGCCAATGGGAAAGGAGGTAAAAGTTTTATTGGACTAATCCTTTTGGGCAAAGCTGGCCTCATTCATCTCTTTATGCCCAGTGCTTAATAGAGGTCAAAGCACATGCTCAATCAATATAGAAGGTGGTGGTGATAGTTACATTATAAATGAGGGAGGTGTAATTGTATAGTGTTCTTAAGGAAGCCCAGAGAATAATAAGATTCTCTAATTCCAAGTATGAATATTGATCTATTATATGATCATACATCCTTTTCCCAGACATCTCTCTGGAAAAAAAAATTAGAAGGTGGCCATCCAGTTCTGCTAAGAGGGCAGAATTCTACCATCTCAGAAAGAGCAGAACATAGTTCTGGTACCCAGTCTAATTTTTACTTCGAGTGGTATTTTTAAAAACAAGTGGAGTTTCAGCATTTGAATTTATGTCAAGCCCCACTTTTGGCAAGGAATCAGCTAAATATTAAATTAGGTAATTTGGGCTTTATTCCAAAGTAACCAGTACCTCTCTGGGATGGAGAAATACAGTTTGGCCTCATAATGGTGCCTCCACAGAATGTCCTTGAGTATTGGCAAGGAAGGTGATCCAAATTAGTGAGACCTGTGGGTATGAGGAGGCTGAAGATTTTACTAGTCACTTTATGGGGCCTGAATAGGCTCCCTTGTGTAGGTGGCCTTTAGCTTGAAGTGTTGTATCCCTGCACAAAAGTACCGTGGTGTTGTTTACTTGTTGAGTGTGCTGCCAAGGGGAAGAAAAAATTCCAAGGAGACACTTACTGAAAGGGAGCCCAAAACAGAGCAGTGTGCTCTTCCAGGACAAGCATTCTCAGCCCTGAGATAATGAAATTCAAATGAAAGGAGTGTTCAGGGTGCTGCTCAGATTCATCTGGAGCATTCCCTGTAATGTGTTATTCATCACTGGGGACCACCTGTAAAATGTGCCACCTGTAACATGGGGCCTCAGGGGCCTTGTGAGAGAGCAGACAGCATGATAGGAGCTGACCTCTGAAAAGCAGTCGACAGAATTTCTGCTGGCATATTTCCACCTTCTTGTGGTTTGCATTTTCTGTTAAGGTAACCTCAGTGGCAAGAGGAAGATGCAAGTCTTGGGTGCATGACCAAAATAACATCAATAACAGCATTTGAGTCTTATGATATTAAGATGAGTATTTACAAATATTCTTCATTTAAGATTAAATCATTAAAGTCTTTATTTTACTATCATTTTAAAAATGTTTCTTGCTTTGTATGGATGTAAACATTGAGAAAATGGAGTATGGCTAGGAAACCACACTCAAGCATATTAACTCTGTTTCCTTTTAAAGGAAATTTAAGAAATAATACATTAATATACCAAATCCTTGATTTGGTGACATGTATAAATTAAGGATCTCTATAAATAGTATATATCAAGTTCTAATTTTACCCAAATTTTTTACTAATCTGACACATTTGTTCCCTGATTATGACTCAAAACTAAGTTAAAAATCTCGTGATAACCATTTTAGACTCCATAAACAACTATCATTAACCCATAATGGAGTCGTTACATAGGTTACATGAGTTAATATTTGTAAAGCCCCATTCCTGACACATTATTTTTAAAATAAATGAAGATCATAAGAATGAATTCCACTTATACAACACTCTTGGATAAAGCAAAGTAAATTCCTTTGTTGAATCTGAACTCAATCATACTTAATTCACTTGGGGCAGCAGTGGAGGGATCTTTTCAACCCTAAATCTCTTTCACAAGTTACTCATAAGTCTTCTTCATAACCAATGCTCCCTCTCTACCAGCCCTCTTGTTGAAAGTCATAAGGAATTACAGTACTTCACACAAAAATTGAACACCCGAATTAGGCTTTAATAAAGGGGGGTTTGTGTAGTATCTAACTCTCCATGCATGGCATCACTTCAAGGAGATTTAAGCTTCTACAAGGGAAGTGGGTCTCTTCCCCTTCCTGGCTCCATCCACATCACCTGCAGTGGGGCTGTGCCAATGGTACACCTATTAAGTATGTACTAAATTGAAATGAAGACTTTCTCATTGTAATAGGGAGAAGACAAGGCCATGAATCTAGCTGGGTTCTTGACCTATAATGTCCAGCTTCATTTCCAAATCCCACAAACTGGGTCTCATCAACAAAGACAAGTTGGCAACCTAGTCCTTGGAACTCTTCGTACATCTTAAAAATGTTAAGTTTCTCATAAAGGGCATGCATTCTACAAAGCATTTTTAAGAAACAGAGTGAATAGAAAAGGACAAAAATGTTGGAAACCCTGAGAGTCTTTATTCTGCAGTGCCATTTTTTTTTTAAGATTTTATTTTTAAGTAATCTCTACACCCAACCTCGGGCTCAGACTTACAACCCTGAGATCAAGAGTCGTGTGCTCTACTGACTAAGCCAGCCAGGCACCCCTGCAGTGCCATTTTTTTTTTTTAAATCAAATCTCTTCCATTTCTAGGGTTATGAATCCATCTCTGTTAGGGTAAAATGGCATTTATTCTGGAAAGTTGAAACTAATATGAGGAAATAAGTAGTGATGGCACTAAGCCAGACACTGGCACAGATTGGCCTTTGAAGCCTGAGAAAGGGACTGAGACGACTCACTTCCTAGGCCTGCCCCCACCCCCAAATCCACCTCACCCTCACCCTCCCTTGACCTGATGCTAAGACAATGCTCAATGTGCATTTTTCCAGAGTTGGAGAAGCAAAAGTACACTAACCACCAAAAGGAGAAACTTAAGCTGTTTCCTTTCCCCATCTTAAGCACTGACTGAAACTCACCTAGAAAAGGCTGCTTTTTTGAGGTCTGCCCATAATATTGTTCTTTAGACAGCTTCTATTTGGGGGATGATTAGCATGTTTTTATAACTTATTCTGGGCATGTATAGTTTACCTAAGTATTTATGTTATATTTTTTAAAAACCCTATTTAGATGCCTATCCAACTTACTAAAAATTTAGCTAGAATTTATAAATATTGGCAAATAAAGAACTTTGAATGTTTGACTTCTTAAAATTCATAATCCACTTTTTAGAGTGGTTTTGCGTTCACAGCAAAATTGAGCAGACAGTACAAAGTACAAAGAGTTCCCATATGCCCCTGCCTCCACACACACACGCAACTGTCCCTGCGGTCGACATCCCCCACCAGAGTGGTCCATTGGTTGCAATCAATGAACCTACATTAACACTCATTATCACCTGAAATCTATAGTTTACATTGGGATTCACTCTTGATGATGTTTTGACAGATGTGTAATGACATGTATTCATCATTGCGGTGTGATACAGAATAGGTTCACTGCCCTAAAAATCCTCTATGCTCTGCCTATTCATCCTCCCTCCGTTCTAACCCAGCAACCACTAGTCTTTATACTGTCTCCATAGTTTTGCCTTTTCTAGAATGTCATGTTTTCAGACTGGCTTCTTTAAATTAGTAATGTGCATTTAAGTTTCCTCCATGTCTTTTCATGGCTTGATAGCCCATTTCTTTTTATTTTATTGTTTTTAAGTAGACTCCACATGGAGCCCAATGCAGGGCTTGAACTCATGACCCCAAGATCAAGATCTGAGCTGAGAGTAAGAGTCAGATGCTCAACCAACTGAGCCACCCAGGTGCCCCAGCCCGTTTCTTTTTAACACTGGATAATATTCCACTGTCTGGATGTACCACAGTTAATGTATCCATTCACCTATTGAAAGACATCTTGGTTGCTTCCAAGTTTTGGCAATTAAGAATAAGCTGCCATAAACATCCATGTGCAGGCTTTTATGTGGACATAAGTTTTCAGTTCATTTGGGTAAATACTAAGGAGCATGATTGTTGGCTTGTATGGTAAAGAGCGTATTTAGTTTTGTAAGATATTGTCAAACTGTCTTCCAAAGTGGCTGTGCTATTTTGCCTTCCCACCAGCAATGAATGAGAGTGCCTGTTGTTCCCCATCCTCAAAAGCATCGGAGGCTCTTAGTGTGCTGGATTGTGGCCAGTCTAATGGGTGTGTAGGGTATCTCATTGTTTTAATTTGCAGTTCCCTAATGACATATGATGTGAAGCATCTTTTCATATGCTTACTTACCATCTGTTTGTCTTCTTTGGAGAGGTGTCTGTTCAGATCTTTTGCCCATTTTTTAATCTGGTTGTTCATTTTCTTATCATTGGGTTTTAAGAGTTCTTTGTAAAATTTCTCCCGGGCTGTGGATTGTATTCTCATTCTCTTGGCACTGTCTTTCACAGAGCACAAATTTCATAGCTTTTAAAAGTTTTATTTATTAATTTTTTAAAGTTTATTTGTTTATTATTTATTTGTTTAATTTCTACACCCAACATGGGGCTTGAACTCATTACCCCAAGATCAAGAGTCACATGCTGCATGGACTGAACCAGGCAGATGCCCCTCACAAAGCAAAATTTTTTAATTTTAATGAAGTCTAGCTTATCAGTTATTTTTTTATGGGTCATACCTTTGGTGCTGTGTCTAAAAAATTATCACTGTACCAAAGGTCACCCTAATTTTCTCCTATATTATCTTCCAGGAGTTCTATAGTTTTGTGTTTTACAATTAGGTCCATGATTCATTCTGATTTAATTTTTGTGAAGGGTGTAAGATCTGTGCCTAAATTCATTCTTTCTTCTTCTTCTTCTTTTTTTTTTGCGAATGGATGTCCAATTCTTCTTCATCTTTTTTTTTAGAGAGGAGTGGGGGTGTCAGGAAGGGCAGAGGGAGAGAGAGAGAGAGAATCTTAAGCAGGCTCCATGCCCAGCACAGAGCCTGATGTGGGGCTCGATCTCACAGCTCTGAGATCATGACCTGAGCCAAAATCAAGAGCTGGACACTTAACTGACTAAGCCAACCAGGCTCCCCGAATTATTCTTTTTAAGATGAAATATAGGTTTGAGATTGAAGTAGAAGGAGTCTCAGTTTAAAAACAAAGGCAGTATCATGAAATGACTATGACCGTTGTATTTCATTCTACTTTTAGAAAACATTAGCGCAAATGTGTCTATAAATCCCATTGTTTACTGTACTACAGCCAGGTCTTCACTGGGAAAGTAAAATAATCTCATGTAGAAAATTTTAAATTCCAAGTCTCATGCTCACCTATGTGATAATTTTAGGAACAAGATTTCTTTTTTCCTTGCAAATAACGCAATAATAACATTATAATTATGGAATTAGAACCCCTTTCAAGGAACATCTTAGTATGTTTTAAGTTCTCTTCTAGAAAGGTGTCACCTAAGAATGTACCATTCTCTTCAAAGACTGTAATTAAACAAATATATTCTCCTGCTGTCTGATCTTGCTAGAATGAGAACATTTAGTCCTGTTCATTTGATGAGAGAGCATCTTTGCTGAAAATGAAACTTGCATTTTTTCATTTTGATATATAATATCAAATGTCTATATAGTTGAAGATGGTACTTATATACTCAGAGGCTATTGAAGAAGAGCTGGTTGGATTTTTAAATTGAGGTCTCGGGGCCAGCTGTGACTCATGCAGCTGATCAGTTTGTGTTCACTGTATGAGAAGTGTTCACAACAGAGGAGTCTGATGATAGCCAGGCTGAGCCAGTTCAATGATTTATCTCTTGTCTATTCCATTGGAGAATGAGCCTTGGATTCATGCCAAAGATGATAAAGGCCAACAGCATCTGTGTTATAAGGTGTCAAGCTGCTGAGTGTGCAGCTGGGCATGTGCAGATTGCTGCAGGCAAATCCTGGGTGATTTGCATGCCACAAATATTTGCTCATTGGATGTGGCTGGCAAAGAGAGCAGATAGTGCAGCAGATATAGAACATGGTCTTGGCCCCACGGGATCTTATAGTCACAAATTAACAGGTCATTATAAATCTAATGCGCCAATATTTTAAATCTTTTTCTCATTTTTTTAAAGGAAGAACAAACTAATTTAAATATAGAAATTAAAGTAATTTTTATTCACAGAACATTTAACTGCTATAAAGGAAATTGAAACTTTTTTAGGTTTACTGTTATCATTAAGGTGGTGGACAGGTCCTTATATATTCAAACATGATATTTATCCTGTCTACTTTCTTGTTATTTGCAGATAGCAAGTGTTATTCACTTACATAGAGTATATATTTTCTTTTTTTAGCCCAAATTGGATTATACATATAGTTATGTGACAGTAATTTTTTTAAAAAGACTTTATTCATAAGTAAACTCTACCCTCAGCAGTGGGGCTTTAACTTACAACCGCGAGATCAAGAGTTACATGCTCTTCCAACTGAGCCAGCCAGGGGCCCCTTATGTAACAATTTTTAACTTAAAAACATCTGTTGGCTATCTATCCATATTGGTATTACGGACTTTTAAATTTTTTTTGTTATTAAAGTATAGGTTCTGTACAATGTTATATTAGTTTCAGGGGCAAAACATAGTGATTCAACAATTCTATACATTATGCAATGCTCATCATAATAAGTATAGTCACCATCTGTCACCATACAAAGTTATTACAATATTATTGACTATATTTCTTATGCTGTACTTTTCATCTCCATGACTGATTTATTTTATAACTGGAAGGGTATGGATATTTTAAATATGATTCCATTACTGGGACATTCCTAAATGTATTTAACCAGTTCATTTGGGGGAGAGGGGTTGGCATTAGGATGTTTGTGTTTTATTACAAAAATACCACGCAAAGCACACATACTCAGAAATCTTCATTGACTTAAATTTGTCTACAGGACAAGTTCTTCAAAGTGGAATCATGAGATCAAACGACATGCTCTTTAAATTTTGATAGATACTGCCAAGTTGTCCTTCTAAAGCTTTCTATCAATATATACTATCACAAACAATATATGAGAGTGCCCTTCCCCCATCCTCAGCAGCAATTAATATTATCAGATTTTTAATTTCTTGACAACCCAAGGTGAAAAATAATTTCTAATTATTGTTTTAATTTGTTTTTGTTTAGTCCTGGTCACATGTCTTCTTTTCTGTGACCAATCTCTTCATGATTCATGACATTCACCCATTTTACTCTAGGGTTTTCTTCTTGATTTATGATGTCTTTTTATAGTAAGGGTGTTATGCCTTTTCATAAATGGTGCAAATGCAGAACTTTTTTATTTCTCTAATAAACTTTATAAAGCTTTTAGTCTTCTGGGTTTTGTATCTCATTTAGAAAAGTCCCATTCCTAATTTATTTTTTAAAAATTGAACCATGCCTTTCTCTATTGCTTTTATGATTTCTCTTTTGTTATGTATATATGAAATCTTAGATATATTTTGCTATATATATGAAATGTTATATGTATTTTTTTATATATATGAAACACATTTTAATGTAAGGAGTGATGTAAGGATCCTCATTTATTTTCTTTGCCAATGTATTCTTCACACCATTCATTAATTTTATGATTCATTTGAACTAACACCTTTACTATATATTACTTGCCATATATGTTGCAACCTATTTCTGAATGCTTTATGTCAGTGTTTCTCAAAGAGCAATCAACATATCACTTAAGGTCATCTATGGTCCATCAGACAGTGTGTAGGTGGTTGGTTTTCAGGAAAAGTGTGATTATACCATTTAGTTCACCAATTTAAAATATAAGATTAATTGTGATTTTTACAGAAATCCTATTTCTTTCTTAATAATTGTCATATCTTTATTTATTATTATTTTTAAGTAGGCTCCACACACAATGTGAGGCTTGAACTCACAACCCTGAGATTAGGACTCATGTGCTCTACTGACTGAGCCACCCAGGCGCTGCAATTGTCGTATCTTGAAACATTGCCCATGTGTTAGTTCATCTTGGCTAACATGTTCAACATGGTGTATAGGCATACCTCAGAGATGTTGTAGGTTGGGGTTCAGAGTACCACAATAATGTGAATATTGCAATAAAGCAAGTCAACTGAATTTTTTGGTTCCCCGGTGCAAATAAAAGTTACGTTTACTTTATACTGTAGTCTATGAAGTATACAATAGCATTATGTCTAAAAAAACAATGTATGTACTTTAATTAAAAATACTTTATTGCTAAAAAATGCTAACCATCATCTGAGCTCTCAACTAGTTATAATCTTTTTGCTAGGGGAGGGTCTTACCTTGATACTGATGGCTGCTGACTGGTCAGGGTGTGGTTGCTGAAGGTTGGTGTGGCTGTGGCAATTTCTTTAAAATAAGACAACAGTGAAGTTCACCGCATCAATTGACTCTTACTTTCACAAGCGATTTCTCGCTAGCATGCGATACTACTTAATAGAATTTTACCCACATAACTTCTTTCAAAATTGGAATCCATCCTCTCAAACTTTGCCCCTGCTTTATCAATGAAGTTTAGGTAGTATCCTAGATCTTTTGTTGTCATTTCAACATGACAACAGTCTTCGTGGCATCTTCACCAGGAGTAGATTCCATGTCAAGAAACCACTTTCTTTGCTCATCCATAAGCAGCAACTCCTCATCCATTCCAAGTTTTATCATGAAATTACAGCAGTTAAGTCACATATTCAGGATCCACTTCTAATTCTAGTTCTCTTGCTTTCCCCACCCCATCTGTGGTTACTTGCTCCACTGACATCCTGAGCCCCTCAAAGTCATCCATGAGGGTTGGAATCAACTTCTTCTACACTCCTGCTAATGTTGCTATTTTGACCTCTTTCCATGAATCACAAATGTTCTTAATGACATTAGAATAGTGAATCCTTTCCAGAAAGCTTTCGATTTACTTTGCTCAGATTCCATCAGAGGAGTCACTCTCTATGGCAGCCATAGCCTTACAAACTATATTTCTTAAATAATAAGACTTGAAAACCAAAATTACTCTCAGCCATGAGCTGCAGAATGGATGTTGTGTTAGCAGCCTGAAACCACAGTAATTTCATGGTGTATCTCCAATAGAGCTCTTGGGTGAACAGATACATTGCCAATGAGCAGTAATATTTTGAAATGAATCTTTTTTCCTGAGCAGTAGGTCTCAACAGTGGACTTAAAATATTCAATAAGCCATGTTGTAAACAGATGTGCTGTTATCTAGGCTCTGCTCTTCCGTTTATAGAGCACAGTCAGAGTAGATGTAGCATAATTCTTAAGGGTCAGTGGATTTTCAGAATGGTAAATGAGCATTGGCTTCACCTTAAAGTCACCAGCCGCTTTAGTCCCTAACAAGAAGGTTAGCCTGTCCTTTGCAGCTTTGAAGCCAGACATTGACTTCACCTCTCTAGCTATGAAAGTCCTAGATGGCATCCTCTTCCAATGTAAGACTGTTTTGTTTACACTGAAAATCTGCTCTTTAATGTAGCCAGCTTCATGAATAAGCTTAGCTAGATCTTCTGGAGAACTTGGAACAGCTTCTACATCAGCACTTGCTGCTTCACCTTGCACTTTTATGTTATGGAGACAGCTTCTTCCCTTAAACCTAATGAACCAACCTCAGCAAGCTTCAGACTTGTCTTCTATAGCTTCCTTACTTCTTCCAACCTTCACAGAATTGAAGAGTTAGAGCCTTCCTCTGGATTAGGCTTTGGCTTAAGGGAATGTTGCAGCTGGTTTGATCTTCTACCCAGACCATTAAAACTTTCTATCAGCAATAAGGCTGTTTTGCTCTCTTATTATTTGTATGTTCACTGGAGTAGCACTTTTAATCTCCTCCAAGAACATTTCATTTGCATTCACAACTTGGCTAACTGTTTAGCACAGGATGCCTAGCTTTTGGCCTGTCTCAGCTGTCAACATGCCTTCTTCACTAAGCTTAATCACTTCTAGCTTTTGGTTTAAAGTGAGAGCCACACAACTTTTCCTTTCACTTAAACACTTAGAGGCCACTGTAGGATTATTAACTGGCCTAATTTCAATATTGTTGTGTCTCAGGGAGCAGGGAGACCCAAAAAGAGCGAAAGAGATGGGGCAATGGCCAATCAGTGAAACAGCCAGAGCACTCACAACATGTGTTAAGTTCACTGTCTTTTATGGGCATAGTTCACGGCTCCCGAAAACAACTACAATAGCAAAATCAAAGATCACTGATCACAAATATAACATAACAAATATAATAATAAGGGAAGAGTGTGAAATGTTTCAGGAATTACCAAAATGTGACACAAAGCCATGAAATGAGCAAACACTGTTGGAAAAATGGTGCTGTTAGACTTGTTCAAAGCAGAGTTGCCACTAAATTCGAATTTGCAAAAAACACAATTATCTGCAATAAAGCAAAACACAATAAAATGAGGGATGCTTGTGTTTTGTCATAGACAATGAATTTGCAGGTCATTTGTGAATTATTATTTTCATGATGGAATTTGCTTCTTATATTTTTTGGGCGGTGATATGTACTCAGTTCACAAAAATAGATGAATGGCTCCAGAGTGATTCATTAAAGTATAAATTCAAGTCTTTTGGGCTGTCTCATACCTTAGTGACTTTCTTATTTGGGGGAACTAAATTCTAGCTGAGTGTGGATCAGATACTCCCATCCTCTGGCAATCAGGAGTTGTGCATGTCGCCTAGTTATCACCATCAGATGCACTTGTTCCAAGGTTTTTAACCCTGAGGGTTGCCATAAAGCAAAGGTTTGTTAGAGATTTTTCATGGTGGTTGGGACAGTTGAGCAACCAGTTGTGGGTAGGGAGGGTCCAAAAGCTGCAGGGTTCAGCAGCATGAAAGACTAGTGCAGTGTCCTGTGGTAGCATTGCAAGGGGTAATGTCCTAAGCAGGTGGTTCTTCTGAGGGATCTTTACTGTGCCTTGTTCCCTTGTTCCTCCCCTAACCTTGATCCATGAGCTGCCCAATATCCTTCCAATTAATTACTTTTCTGTTTAAGTTAACTGTTTTTGTTGTTTGCAACCATTGTAAGGAACATAACAATGATGTTTAGATTTTCTTGGGCTGGTAGTCCCTCTATTTCTAGTCTTTAATATGTTCTCAGTGATACATTTTTGCACAATAGTAGTGTATTCATTTTCTATGCTGTATAACAAATGACCACAAATGTAACAACTTAAAACAACACAGATTAATTATCTCACAATTTTCATGCATCTGGAGTCCAGGCACAACTTAATTCTGTCTGTATACTTGTTTTTAATATTTACTGCCACTTGGCAGAGCCATGAAAGACTTCCTGTAATTCCCAGTGACTTATATTTGTGAGCTTGGGCTTGCAAACCAAGTAGAACCAGAAATTAAGGAAACTGCTGAATATGTAACCTGACCGATTGCTCAAATATTTCAATCTGGTTATACTGATCAAGGTGAAAATTGGTAAAAAGATCATTGCTATCAATAAGGACAATGATGATAATCATGGTGATTTGTTAATGTAAAGAGCATTCCTGATAGCGAGGATAGCAGGGGAAAAGTCTCTGAATGAAGAATGCATTATTTGAGGAACAGCAAAGAGGCCTTTGAGGCTGGAGCAGAGATCTGGGGATGGGAATAAAAGATGGAGGAGGGTTCATGTAAGGCTTTATAGGTCACTGGACAGTCCTTGGCTTTTAGTCTGGGTAGAATGGAAAGTCAATGCAAGGTTTTGATGAGGTGCTTCTATAAGAGTTCTGACAATAATAATGACAGAAATTAAAAAAAATTCCCAGAATATAGTGTACATTTATGATAGATTCTTACATAAAACTAATAGAATAGAATATGCACCAGAGCATCTGAGATGTATAGACAGATATGATACTCTTGTCCCTATCTCAAATGCTAGAAGTAAAACTATGATTAAGATACTTATACCAATTCTGAGTTAAGTTTTCAATTATATTAAGTAGTCCTCTCAAATATCTATTAGCTTAAGCAAAAATACAAAATACATACTTTAAAAAAAGAACACACAAGTTAGAATATGAATGCTTACTTAGCAGGCAGAATTACCACACTTTTACTTCAAGCATATTAAGAATGCCCAATCCACAGAAAATGTTTTTGCATATGGAAGTACAAGTATCATTGTGCATTGCTCTTTCTAGTGGCTTGGATAAATCTCTTTGTTCTACTCTATTTTCTAGTTCGATTTCATATTTGTCCTTAATAATCAGTAGTTTACATCATTTATTCTGTTCCAAAATTGTAACTCAGTTTGTAGCTTCCCCAACAACTATGAATGATACTTTTTCATTATAATTTTCTCATTGCTGAGGTGTAAAAAAGTAAAATTATTCTGTGTAGCATCAAAAGCCTCAGCCAAGGCTTGATACAGTCTGTTGAATCTACATAATAATGAATGGCTTTTTAAACACTGTCCACTGTTTAACTGAATAATTTTTTTTAATAGTAAATCAAAATTCAGTGACATTTTATTATCTACCATCAAGTTATAGGGTTTATTAACCCCCAGGGAACTCACCTGATTCACTTTGGGTTTTTTTTGTTGTTGTTGTTTTGTTTTGTTTTTTAATTTTGCTTTATTATGTTATGTTAGTCACCATTCATTACATCATTAGTTTTTGATGTAGTGTTCCATGATTCATTGTTTGGTTAATAACACCCAGTGCTCCATTCAATACATGCCCTCCTTAATACCCATCACCGGGCTAACCCATCCACCCACCCCGTCCCCTCTAAAACCCTCAGTTTGTTTCTCAGAGTCCATAGTCTCTCCTGGCTCATCTCCCCCTCTGACCCGCCCCCCCGCCTTCATTTGTCCCTTCCTACTATCTTCTTTTTTTTTTTTTTTTTAACATATAGTGTATTATTTGTTTCAGAGGTACAGGTCTGTGATTCATTAGTCTTACACAATTCACAGCGCTCACCATAGCACATACCCTCCCCAATGTCTATCACCCAGCCACCCTATCCCTCCCACCCCCCACCACTCCAGCAACCCTCAGTTTGTTTCCTGAGATTAAGAATTCCTCATATCAGTGAGGTCATATGATACTTGTCTTTCTCTGATTGACTTATTTCGCTTAGCATAATACCCTCTAGTTCCATCCACGTTGTTGCAAATGGCAAGATTTTGTTTTTTTGGATGGCTGCATAATATTCCATTGTATATATGTACCACATCTTCTTTATCCATTCATCTCTTGATGGACATCTTGGCTCTTTCCATAGTTTGACTATTGTGAACATTGCTGCTTTAAACATTGGGGTGCACGTACCCCTTCAGATCACTACATTTGTATCTTTGGTGTAAATACCCAGTAGTGCAATTGCTGGGTCATAGGGTAGCTCTATTTTCAACTTTTTGAGGAACCTCCATACTGGTTTCCAGAGTGGCTGCACCAGCTTGCATTCCCACCAACAGTGTAGGAGGGTTCCCCTTTCTCCACATCCTTGCCAACATTTGTTGTTTCCCAACTTGTTAATTTTAGCCATTCTGACTGGTGTGAGGTGGTATCTCACTGTGGTTTTGATTTGTATTTCCCTGATACCAAGTGATGTTGAGCACTTTTTCATGTGTCTGTTGGCCATTTGGATGTCTTCTTTGGAAAAATGTCTTTCATGTCTTTTGCCCATTTCTTGACTGGATTATTTGTTCTTTGGGTGTTGAGTTTGTTAAGTTCTTTATAGATTTTGGATACTAGCCCTTTATCTGATATGCCATTTGCAAATATCTTCTCCCATTTTGTCCATTGTCTTTTGGTTTTGTTGACTGTTTCCTTTGCTGTGCAAAAGCTTTTTATCTTGATGAAGTCCCAATAGTTCATTTTTGCCCTTGCTTCCCTTGCCTTTGGCGATGTTTCTAGGAAGAAGTTGCTGCAGCTGAGGTCAGAGGGGTTACTGCCTGTGTTCTCCTCTAGGATTCTGATGGATTCCTGTCTCACATTTAGGTCTTTCATCCATTTGGAGTCTATTTTTGTGTGTGGTGTAAGAAAATGGTCCAGTTTCGTTCTTCTGCATGTGGCTGTCCAATTTTCCCAACACCATTTGTTGAAGAGACTGTCTTTTTTCCATTGGACATTCTTTCCCGCTTTGTCAAAGATGAGTTGACCATAGAGTTGAGGGTCCATTTCTGGGCTCTCCATTCTGTTCCATTGATATGTGTGTCTGTTTTTGTGCCAGTACCATACTGTCTTGATGATTACAGCTTTGTAATAGATCTTGAAGTCCAGAATTGTGATGCCATCAGCTTTGCTTTTCTTTTTCAACATTCCTCTGGCTATTCGGAGTCTTTTCTGGTTCCATACAAATTTTAGGACTACTTGTTCCATTTCTTTGAAAAAAGTTGATGGTATTTTGATAGGGATTACATTAAATGTGTAGATTGCTCTAGGTAGCATTGACATCTTCACAATATTTGTTCTTCCAATCCATGAGCATGGAACATTTTTCCATTTCCTTGTGTCTTCCTCAATTTCTTTCATGAATATCCTATAGTTTTCTGAGTCCAGATTCTTTGCCTCTTTGGTTAGATTTATTCCTAGGTATCTTATGGTTTTGGGTGCAATTGTAAATGGGATCGACACCTTAATTTCTCTTTCTTCTGTCTTGTTTTTGGTGTAGAGAAATGCAACTGATTTCTGCGCATTGATTTATATCCTGCCACTTTACTGAATTCCTGTATGAGTTCTAGCTTAACTGAATAATTTTTGAATCATTATATCTTTCTGCTTTTATGAGCCATCAGTGATGTGCCTCATCATACAACTATTGCTGCAAAGTACTCTGAAGAACCATCTGTCTTTCTAAAACAAATTAATAGGTGAGATGTGCCTATAGTAATGTTACATTGTCAAACATAACAGAACCTTATATAGTCAAAAGAGCTTTAATATTTAGTTTCATCACATTGGGAGTTTACATTTATACCAACAATGTTAGCATTGCTCAAAACATCTAAAAAACTACTAAGTAAAAATGTATTCAGTGTCACTTAATAAGTGATACAAGGAAAAGAGAATAACCTTGAATTCCCACTTTGTTTTATGCCCATGTAGATCACCTATTTTCACTTTTGATATCTCAGTGACATTTGGCCCCTTCTGAAAGAATTGATCATTCTGGGGAAAAAGTCTTTGAGTTTTGGGGTGATAAAACCTGAATCATAGTGAGAGCTGTTACTAAGTCTCCAGCTGATGATGGATGCAGAATACTCCTACATGAGTCAGGATAGAGATGAGTTGAGTAACATGATTGACAAGCTTCATCTAATTGATCAAATATATATGTATATATATTATATATATATATATTCCTTTTAAGCACATATGGAACATATACAAACGTTGACTGTTTACTAAGTCACAAAAGACATGTTCAGAACTTTAGAAGATTGCTTTGAGGCAATGAACATTCTCTGACTACAATGCAGTTAGCTTAGAAGTCAACATGGAGATCATAATGGTAATATGTTCTGGTTCCTAGACAGGATGACAACTTGTTATTAATATCCTCATTTTGCTGCACTGATTCTCATTTTATCTTTGCCTATATGGATCTGCTAGTACATGGTGCCTTGAATTCCCATAGAAAAGGCATCTAACACAGATTTGTTGGGCCAGAACACATCCTAGAACCATGGCTCCTGAGCTGAAACCCAAAGGATGGACAGATGAGTGAAGTTAACCAGGAGACTCAGAGTCTAACAGAATAAGGATCTTCAGGCTAAAGCCCAGATGAGAGGCACAAGGAGAGCAACTTGCTGTTTAGCTGAAGTGTAGAAATGGAAGAGAGATGAGCCAGGAGATGAGGCTGGAAGGTAAAAGTGCCCAGTTTGGGGCACTTTGTTACAGCAGCCCTAGCAAACTGATACAGTTTGTTCCCTATTAATTTGCTTGAGAATTTTTCAGGGGCACCAAGATGGCTTATGATAATAGAAAAGAAAAGACTCAATTTATATTATTTTTCAGATGATTTCATTCCAAATTATTTTGGAATTAATTTTAACAACTATATATTGCATATATAATAATGAATTGAATACATCATTATTTTACAGACATCATTGGTGAGCAATTTATAGAAATTTCTGCCTAAACAAGTCTTTTTTTAGGGTCAATATTTCATAAATCATTTGCCCACTGACTCCTTGATTGACTTCAGAATTGTATTGGAATAGATATAGTTTCAAACAAATTTAACATCGCTTCTATTTGGAGAATGAGAATGTTCTGGTGGCCCAACTCAGAAGTAGTTTTAAAAATCAACAGGTTGGGGCACCTGGGTGGCTCAGTAGGTTAAACGTCTGCCTTTGGCTCAGGTCATGATCCGAGGGTCCTGGGATCGAGCCCCACATTGGGCTCCCTGCTCAGTGGAGAGCCTGCTTCTCCCTCTCCCTCTGCTGCTCCCCCCTGCTTGTGCTCTCTCTCTCTGTGTCAAATAAATAAATAAAACTTAAAAAATAAATAAATAAATAATAAAATAAAAAGATATTTTAAAAAAATCAACAGGTTGTCACACTGTGAACAGGTTCCTTGTGAAAACTTGTTAATTGCTATTCCAAAAATAATTAACATTTGGGTATAGCTCAATTTGGAATTTAGTGATGTTTGATACCATCCCATTGTGGAGTCAGGTTATCAATTATAACAATCTTCTAACTGTCAATTGATTATAATAAATTGTTATATGCATCTATATCTAACTCATAGATAATGTACCTTCCATGAACTTGGAAACTTAGTTCCACAAAGCAGTGATATCACTAGAGAAAAACAGGTAAAAATATAGAGCTCACTATGGTTGGGGTTCATAAATGTTCAGATCTATATAACAATATTTAATTTCTGCCTTTGTTTATCATTTAAAGTCAAAACACTAGGTATCTTTAATCTAGCTCTTTAGAATGTTAAATGTTTTACTTGAAATGCACGTTTCATTCACAAGCAGCAATTTAGTGTTCTGTTTCCATGATGCATTGCTATTAAGTAAAGCACTGGAAAGAAGTCGTCTATTCCAATTTGTTTCTCCTTTGTGCAAGCCCCTTTTCGTACCTCATGTCCTGTTGCTTGCTGGATAGCAAAAGAGATTAAAGGCAACATGATTTCAGATCAAAGAATAAACATCTGCCTACCCCTGGCTTTTCAAATTACAAAATTTTTTTTCTCATTAAAGAACTCAACAGAATTCTATTTTTTTTAAAGATTTTATTTATTTATTTGAGAGAGAGAGAATGACAGATAGAAAGCACGAGAGGGAAGAGGGTCAGAGGGAGAAGCAGACTCCCCGCTGAGCAGGGAGCCCGATGTGGGACTCGATCCCGGGACTCCAGGATCATGACCTGAGCTGAAGGCAGTCGCTTAACCAACTGAGCCACCCAGGCACCCCTCAACAGAATTCTAAATAAAATGCAATGTTAAGGAACTAATGATCCTTAAATTAAAGAGCTGATACTTCAAGCTATTAAACATTCACACTTTTTCAACTTATTTGCTGACAAATGCTGAAAATACACTGAAATTTTGCATAGTGCTACACTTGTCAATCTGTTTTATTATATCATGTTTTGACGCAAGTGACTTTGAATGACATTTATTTATGTGAACTCTTGAATACCTCAGGCTTCTTTTTTCATAATAGAAGGTATGGGTTGTTTATTTTAAGTTAAATTTAATGTTGTAAAGTGTTTCTAATTTCATGTTATAGGTCCAGCATCCCCAAGCTAAAGGAAAGGTATGAATATAGTGAAAGCATTTGGCAAGGCTGTATTACTGAGGGGTGAATTTCTCTTTGGAAGGGAAACACTTCTAGTGAATATATTAAGAATGATTGTGCTGGCATTGATAATTCTTCATCTTTTCCATTCTTCAGAATATAGATATATGCCATATAATATAATTTTGTTTTGGTTATGTCCTTTAAATCAAGAGGACAAATAAATTATAATAAGTTGTGTATGGCATTATTAATTAACAATTTAGAGGAGGCTATACACAATATATGAAAATAAAACACAGAAGAATTAAAGATTTACATCTAAAAAAAAATTGCCAGAAGAAAATATTTAAAAAGTGTGATTTCCTTTAAAAAAAAAAGATTTATTTACTTATTAGAGAGAGAGAGAGTGCAAGCATGCACATAAGGCGGGGAGAGTGCAGAGGGAGAGAATCTCAAGCAGACTCCCCACTCAGCATGGTGGAGCCCGATGCAGGGTTCAATCTCATGACCTATGAGATCATGACCTGAACCGAAACCAAGAGTCAGAGGCTCAACTGACTGAGCCACCAGGTACCCCCCAAAAAGCATAATTTCATACCATTAGAGTGTGAAAGTCATTCCTTAATACAACACTTAATACCCAAAACCATAAAAGAAATGATTGAAGGGTTTGTATACCTAAAAATGTAAGCCGATTCTCTATAAGAAAATGTAAGTTTTAAAAAACTTGGGAAAAAGTATTTATGTAGAGATAAACATGTTATTAACAGTGGCATAAATACGTTTTTAAGCCTTTTATAAATAAAATGTGTAGTCTTTAGTCCTCTAACAGGTATTTAAATAAACATCTAATATGTCTGAAGTCATAAGCTAAGTGCAAGAGAGATGCAGATTATACTCAGATGGGGTCCTTTGAAGAACCCCAAAT
Organism: Eumetopias jubatus; assembly: GCF_037043125.1. NCBI lineage: Eukaryota > Metazoa > Chordata > Mammalia > Carnivora > Otariidae > Eumetopias > Eumetopias jubatus. Next base: position 22,296,214 of record NW_028274812.1, on the reverse strand, counting down.
CTAGAGTTTTCTTTGCATTTTGTTAGAGTGGGTACGTAAATGGTTGTTTCTAAGTTATAAAACTATATTCTACTTTAAAACCTCTAAATAGAACAAGCATTATCTAACATTAATATCATAACATAGCTCCTTAAAGTTTATTGACTTTTTAAAATAACTGAATTAACCAGTTCCCAAATATCCATTGTACAGTGAATGACAGACCTCTAAGATCTAATTAACTTTATTTTACAGAGACATGCAAACACACCTATAAGCATTTTGATATAATACAATCACTTCTTAGACACAACCTAGTCTTTCCAGTACAACTGAAACGGTGTCCCACTTTGCACAATTTAGCATTGAACTACAGCCCCCTTACCTGTGTTCATGGAACAAATAGAGAAGATAATTAGAATTCCACTTTTCGTGAAATGTCAAGAAGAGCAGAAGCACTCTGACCTCAGCTTTAAATTTAACCAAGAATATGGGAGGATTTGAAGCTATTCAACATGCTTCTCGTGGAATCTCCCCCAAGCACTAATACCTGAATAGGCTGAAAAAATATGCAAGAGAAGCTTTATTCTCGCTTGACACAAAGTTATGCTCAGCGTGCTAACTATAACACCACCACTTAGTTTCACAACAACAAAGAACAACATTTTTCCATTCTTTGTAATGTTTGTGCTAAAATAACAGTCCTGTGATAATTTTTCTTATGCTCTATAGTCAATGTTTCTTAAGTACCTACAGTGGGGTACTTAAAGGTTCTTCTACACGATTTTTAAATGTATTTTAGCAAGGCTGTAAAGATTGAGTTTTTACCATGCTTGTCAGCAGTTACATTTTTTCTAAGGGGTAAAAAGCACAAAACATAGAATTATTCTTGGTCCCCATTAAAATATAGAACATTCTGTGGTGACTGGTTGCTGATAACTGATAATGGTAATTGGAAATATTATAACTTATGAACGAGTACTGAAGGATATCTGTTGTAATATGCTCGTTACATCCTTTTCTGTCACATAAGTGACATTATCTCCATTTTACAGATGAGAAACTGAGATTCAGAAAGGTTAAAAAACTTGCTAAGGTCACACAGCTAATAAGTAACATCAAGATTCAAACCCAGAACAATCCGACTCCAAACCCTCCTATTAACCACTGACCTTTTATCGTCTCAAATTCCTATAATAAATGGAAGCAATCTAACCTGTGTTATTTATTCACACCTCCCTTGTGCTATAGGCCCTAGTCTAGACTATAGAAATATAGTGGTGAAGACAGACTAGGACCCTGCCCTTGTGGGCATGCTTCAAATGAAACAGATAAATACTTAATATCAGTTATGTCATAATGAGGAAAAAATAAAGGGAAATAGAGAGTCATGGGAGGTACAACTTTATGTAGGGGCAGGGAAGGCCTCTGTGAAAATTTGTTAGCTGAAGGGAGACCTTGGATGAAATGAGAAAGGAGGAAGCTACACAGATATTTGAGGAGAAGAGCGTTCCACGCAGAAGGAAGAGCAAGTGCAAAGGCTCTGGGCTGGAAACATCCTTGTGTCTGAGGAACCAAGGGAGGCCGTTGTGGCTGGAGAGGAGAGGGTGAAGGAGAGCAGGGCCAGGTCGGGCAGGCTTTGTAGGCCATGGTAAGGATTTCCCATTATTAATTTTTTTCATGTGCGATAGGAAACCACTGAAAAGTTGGCCTTAGGGGAGAAAGCGGGGCTCATTGGCCCGGGCTGTATGGAGAATACTGAATGGTAGAGGGGCCAGAGCTGAAATCAAGAGTGCAGTTGAGAGGATATTGCCATGTCCCCAGAGAGAAGTTATAGCTTAGAGTGGCAGAGGGGGGAGTGGTGAGGGATTGCATATGGGGTCTATTTGAGAATTGGGGGATTTTACATCTGGCTGGGGAAAAAAACAAAACTCAGAAGAATGGAACTATAAAGACAGTATCCAATTAGGAACTGCACTGTGAGCTGCAAATTCTTCCCTGTTTCTCCTGCCTATTGTTTGGGGCAAGCGGACCTGGTGATCATAGTGGGAAGGTTTTATAGCCTCACTTGAGATTCCCCTAGAGCTCGTTTTTTTTTTTTTTTTAAGATTTTATTTATTTATTTGACAGAGAGAGAGCACAAGCAGGGGGAGCAGGGAGAAGCAGGCTCCCCACTGAGCAGGGAGCCCGATGCAGGACTCGATCCCAAGATCCTGGGATCATGACCCGAGCTGAAGGCAGATGCTTAACCGACTGAGCCACACAGGCACCCCAACCCCTAGATCTCGTTTAGTCATCAATTTGCCTTATTATTAGTCATCAATTTGCCCTATTAATTAGTAAGAGTTTATCATAATTCTACATAGGTTTCTCAAAAGAATTAAATCCAGGGCGCCTGGATGGCTCAGTCAGTTAAGTGTCTACCTTCCGCTCAGGTCTTGATCCCCGGGTCCTGGGATGGAGCCCCACGTCAGGCTACCTGCTCAGCGGGGAGTCTGCTTCTCCCTCTCCCTCTGCCTCTCCCCCTGCTCATGCTGGCTCTCTTTCACTCTGTCTCAAATAGGTATATAAAATCTTTTTTAAAAACAGAATTAAATCCAAAGGACAAAAGCAGAGTACATGGATCTGTGTGTAAATTGGGAAGAGTGGAAGGAGGACAGAGGGGAGGTGCAGAAAAAGCAGGCAAGGCTGACTTCGAGGGAATGCTGTGATCAGTGGAATGAGTAAGGGGAGACAAGAGACGCAGAGTGGTAAGGAAACCTGACCTCACTCACTGAGGCTGTAGCCCGAGGTAGGAAGGAATCAGAGCCAGTGGATTATTGAAGTGCTGGGAAGAGGAATACTCTAAATGTGGCATGCTAGCATCGTGGAAGGTGAAACCTAACTCCTCATTTTCCTGAGGCAGGCAGACTGGGGATCCACTCTTCGTTCCCACAGCCGCTTCCCTGCCCCAGAATACATGCGCCTGAGCGGGGGTGTGCATGCCTGCCTCTGTGCGCAAGTATCAGCTAAATAAAGCCAACTAGGTCTTGCCTCCCCCTCCTAGCTTCCAAACTGCCCGTGCTCCTCTAACCACCATTCAAACTCAGTAGCTTTTCCTTTCGTTTTGTGTGTATGTTTGTAAACAGTGACATTGAAACCCAACAGGTAAGGATGGAGGGGCGGAAGGAGGATGCAAAATGGGTATGAATCAAGGAAAATTTCAGAGGTGCAAGAATGAGGTTTTTGCTTGGACTTCAAAATGTTGGCAAACTTTGTTGATTCACATTCGTGTGTGTGTGTGTGTGTGTGTGTGTGTGTGTGTACATGTGTGTGAGCGGTGGGGGGCGGGTTCCAGGGTTTACTAGAGAACCTCAGATGTTTGAGTAAAAAAGAGTGAAAGCCACTACCTGATGTGCTCATGTCTTGAAAAGTTTTTTTTTTTTTAAGATTTATTTCTTTATTTTGAAGAGGGTGGGAGAGAGGGCGCATGCGTGGAGGGGGGCAGCAGAGGGAGACAGAAAGAACCTCAAGCAGATTCTGTGCTGAGCGCAGAGTCGATTGACGCAGGGCCCGATCTCACTACACAGAGACCATGACCTGAACCGAAATCGAGAGTCCAGCGCCTAACTGAGCCACCCGGGCACCCCGTGAAATGTATTTTTTAAGCACAGATGAGTTTGTTGTGTCTCTTTGTGATTAAACTTAAAATCCCCAGTTTTAAAAAAAAAATCAAGTTTTTCCAAGGAAAAGAAACTTTACCTAACTGCATCAGGTAGCAGCCTGGAGCTAAACAAGGATACCGGAGCACCTGTTTCTGTTCCTGTATCTGCTGGATTATTTTAGCTGAAGGACATTTGAGCCAGCATTTCTCAGACGAAAATCTCTTCGGAGTGACTCAGGCCATGTTTCTCCCCGTGGGATGTACGAATTACCTGTCAATCCTGTGACTACACATGTGCATTGCTTTTGTTTTCCCAGCAGATAGATTCCCTCTAAGCTGGGTCCGTTTTCAGGTCTTATTTCAAAGCTTTGAGTTTGGGGAACCCAACCGTGCTGCTAATTCCTGTTGGGGAAAGTGAGCAGTCCTCACCATTCCTGAATAACCTGGGAGGTACACGGAGCTGAGGGCGGTTTACCGGAAACAGTATCAGTCACAGCCGCAGGCGGAATTAAAGCCCAGTGCCCTCCCGGAACCATAGGCCCACGGTTTCCTCTGGAAGACGCTGTGTGTGTGTGTGTGTGTGTGTGTGTGTGTGTGTGTGTGTGTGTGTATGAGAGAGAGAGAGAGAGAATTGTCACTATATAATTCTGTTAGAGCAGCCAGTGATGATTCATGAACCCTGGGTAGGCAGGGCACCCAGCCTTGTCTCTGGAACATCCGCGTGATTTCTGGCCAGACTTAGCCCGGAAGCTCCTGGCAAACAATAGAAAAGCACCAGGTGTTCTCAGCAGAGATCTTCTTCTCCCTTAAAAGTGGAGATTGGCAAATTTCCCAATGCCAGAGAGGCACTCTTGGTTGTGCCTGGTGTTACAGTTACCTCACTACAGAAATATTTGTCCTGGATGCCTCCAGACCCAGTGGTACCAGGGGTGTCCCATGTAATGAAACTGTGGCCCTCTGGACACAAGGCCCATCACAGGACACACCAGGAAGTTGACTCCTGCTTAGAAACTCAGGCTGCTTTGAGGTTTCACTCTGGATGTTGGTAAAGCTGTTTATATATATACATATATGTTGGTCTTTCCGCCTTGGTATAATGAAGCCTTCTCTGACTCCTGTCTGTGAACTCCACCTTCTTGCCTGGAATTGGGACAGTGGGGTGTTTCTGCATGGCTACTGCTAAACCCCTTACCTTAATAGACTCTGAAGGTAAAAGGTAAAATGGTGAAGGTAAAATCTCTAGGCTATTTGTTATCGTGCTTCGAGGACATCGGTGACTAATGACCTGAGAGAATGCAGCTTTCCATATACCAAGTTTATTTAAGGGGCAGTAGCTTATATATGGAATAAACAGAAGAATATTAAGAGCCTGGAAATGAACCGTGACATTTATGGAAAATTGATTTTTCACCAAGGATAAATTGATTGCCACAGCAATTAACTCAAAATTGGCAAAAGATCTAAATGTAAGTGTGAAAACTATAATACTCTTACAAGAAAACTTTGGTATAAGTCTTCAAGATCTTGGATTAGGTAATGGTTTCTTAAATATGACACCCAAAGCATAAGAAACAAAAGAAAAAAATAGATAATTTGGACATTATTAAACTAAAAACTATTTTTCTAAACTAAAGACTTTAGTGTTTCAAAGGACACCACGAAGAAAGTGAGAAGACAGTCCAGAGAATGGGAGAAAATTTTTGTAAATCATTTATCTGATAATGGACTTGTATGCAGAATATATAAAGAACCATTACATTATAATAATAAAAAGACAACCCAGGGATGCCTGGGTGGCTCAGTTGGTTTAGCATCTGACTCTTGATTTCAGTTCAGGTCATGATCTCAGGGTCATGGGATAGAGCCCCATGTCCCTCCAGCTCCATGCTCAGCTGGGAGTCTGCCTGAGGATTCTCCCTCTTCCCTCTACCCCTCCCCCTGCTCGCGCATGCACTCTCTCTCTATAATAAATAAACAAATCTTTTAAAAAATTAAAAAATAAAAAGACAACCCAACTAAAAACAAACGAAGGATCTGAATAGACATTTCTCCAAAGATATACAAATTGTCAATAAACATGTGAAAAGATGCTCAACATCATTAGACATTAGAAAAATGCAAATCAAAACCACAATAGAATGGCTGTAATGAAAAGACGCAGATACTAGCCTTGGCCAGGCTGTAGAGAAGTGAGGACCCTCATACACTGTTGGTGGGAATATAAAATGGTGCAGGCACTTTGGAAGACAGTCTGGCAGCTCCTCAAACAATTAATCATAGAATTATGATATGACTAGCAATTCCACTCCTAGGTTTATACATAAGAGAAACAAAAACGTATGTTCACTAAAACCTTGTCCATGAATTTCTTAGCACCATTATTCATAATAGCCCCAGAGTGCAAACAACTCAAGCGTCCATCAAACTGATGAATGGATCGGTAAAGTGTCATGTATATATTTGGCAATAAAAAGATATGAAGCACTGATACATGCTGGAACATGAATGGCCCTTGAAAACATTATACTTAGTGAAACAAGGCCATATATTGTATGATTCCATTTCTATGAAATGTCCAGAATAGACAAATTCTTAGAGCCAGAAAGTACAGTAGTAGTTTCCTAGGTCTGGGGTGGGGGGTGGTGTGGGGACATGGGGCAGGATGCTAATGGGTACAGAGTTTCTTGTTGAGGAAAATATTCTAAAACTGATTGTAGTGATGGTCACACAACTCTATGAATATACTAAAAACCATCCAATTGTATACTTCAAATGGGTGAATTATATACTATGGGAATTAGATCTCAATTAAGGGGTTATAATAGAACAACCATAAAAAATAGGTAGGGGAGAGGATGGAATATGTCATTAATTGTAGGCTCTCTCTGTATTTTTCATTCTCTTCCCTTGGCCTCTATCTGCTTTCCTGGGTGTTTCTTCAAAAACATCTGAAGCAAAGATTTACAACTCATTGTTTGGAAGCCATCAGATTTGTGAGAAAAAGCTAGAGAGGAAGAGATGATTGCAATACAGTGTTTACATTCCTGATTTACCTGTTGTTCATGTTTCAGACTCTGTTCTTAACTGTGTACCTGTTACCTCGTACTAACTATCATCTCTCCTTAGAGATGGAAGGTCTTTGGAATTTTTAATAAAATGTCCTCAGTTTCTTGGTTAACACTTATCTACTGAGAATCAGATGTAGTTTACTTTTCCCCAAGCTTGCTTCCAGTAAGTTGCCACATAAGAGGTAGAAGAAAGCAGGGGGGCAGCAGATGTGCTGTTTTCTCCTACTTTCTCGCAAAAATCAGATCTCTAGCAAGATCAAAGAGTCCTTTATTTCACTAACTGCACTTGTTATCCTAAGCTGATTACAGGGGCAACTGTTTTAAAGCAAGAAACATCAGTGGAGGAAAGAGGAAATCACAGGATAAAATCTATTCTTTGTTTTCCTCTCCAAGCTGAGCTGCGAGCTGCTGGAAGAGAGCAAGGGCACAGGGACTGTGGGGCAGGGGTGCTTGGGGGGATGTGCCCTGGGATGTTGTACTCCTCCCAGCTAGACCAGGGCAACTGACCTTGGCAACTCACTTACCACCCGTGAGCCAAAGCTTACTTGTCTGCAAACTGAGGGATCTGAATTCTTTCCCAGCTGAAAAGGTCTTTGATTTTATGATCACATAAGCTGATCTGGAATTCTTTAAGAGATCAATGCTAAGTGAACATTCAGGTAGATGAATCTGTAATTGAATGAATATTATATCCAATGTCTTGATTCGTGAATAAATGTCATCATGGAAGAAGCAATTTCATGGCTTTCAACAAGCCTCTGTAGCTACAACTGATTAGTGCAGCATTTTAAATTAATGATTCAAACAGAAAGATCGTATCTGTTAATTTTGCAATCCACAAAAAGATGAACAAAACACACATGCTAATTCCCAAACTTTGGTCCAAAAAATTAACTGCCAGACTCCAAATGAACAGAGACTTGATTGACCATAGTGAAACTTTGAATATTTTGAATGTTGGGTGACCATAGTTCAACTTGAACCAAATTTGATCTGGTTACTTTTCTTTTTTACATTTTTTTTATTGGGATTTTTTGAATTGCACAGATTTTAAGAGAATAATTCAATGAGTTTTGACAGGTGCATACATCCATGTAACCCAGACCCCTATCAAGATATAGATTATTCCCGTCCCCACAATAAAATGCTTCATGCCTACTTCCTTTCAGTCCCCTCTCAGAAGCAAACAGAGGTCTGATTACTTTCACTATCCATTAGTCTTTTCAGTCTTTGAACTCTATCAATGCAATCATATAATATATACTCTCTTGTGTCTGGTTTCTTTCACTCAGTAAAATGGTTCTGAGGGTCACCCATTTTGTTGGGTTTATCAGTAGTTTCTCACAGGTTGGATTCCCCAGAAAGAGACAAAGATTAGCATGCAGGGCATTGATTAAGGAGGCCTCTTGGGAAGGGAGGGGAGAGAAGCAGAATTGAGCAGAGGTAGAAGTGAAGCTGTGAACCAGTCCCCACATCAGCCTTTAGCAGATCCCAAGGGGAGCTCCCGACAATGGCCTCCATGGGTACATGGTAGTTCCTGCCTGCCAAGGGGAGCTCTGGAGCTGGATGGCCTGTCAGAGTGATTTCAAGATGGGACACATTCTGCCCAACCCCATGTTGATTGGGCATTGGACGTAGACTGCCTCTCCAGGAAGAAGGTGGTGCTTTGGGTAAGGCTCTGTGTTTCAGCCAAGAAAATTCTACCCCCTCCCCCCGCCAAAAAAAGGGCTGACTGCTGAGGGCTGTCTTCCAGCAATGCCCCCAGCAGATGGGGAAATAAGTCCTTTATTCCTGAGGGGCTTCTGGGCAGCACATCAAAATGTTTTCTTGCTGAGTAGTATTCCACTGATGGATGTACCAAATAGATTTCTCCCTTCTCCTGTTGATGAACATTTGATCCAGTTTTTGGCTATTATGAATAAAGCTTCTATGAACATTCTTGAACAGTTCTTTTAATGGATATGTGTTTTCACTTCTCCTGGATAAATGCCTGCAAGGAGAATTTCTGAGTCATAGTATAGGTATATGTTTAACTTTGTAGAAACTGCCAGACCAAATTTCCAAATTCCAAGTTATCATTGTCTACTCCTGCCAACAATGTATGAAAGTCTAGTTGCTATATATTCTCCCCAACTGGTATGGCCAGTCTTTGTAATCTTAGGAAAGACTTGAAAAGTTTCCTGACCACTTGGATAGAATGTCAGAAGGGATTTCTGCTTGAGTTAGAGTTTAGACTAGAAAGATTCTGAATTTATGATATACAAAAAGCACAAGTTCGTATACACTTCCATAGGAAAAAAAAATCACATTTAAGCTTTTGACTTTGAGTCCTCTGTTATTTTGGAGGTATACTTCTATATTCAAATTTACTTCAAAATTACTTTAAGATTTTTTTTTTTCTCAGAGAGAGCACAAGCAGGGGGAGTGGCAGGTAGAGATAGAAGCAGGCAGAGGGAGAAACAGGCAAGGAGCCCGATGTGGGACTCCATCCCAGGACCCTGGGATCATGACCTGAGCTGAAGGCACTTAACCCTCTGACCCACCCAGGTGTCCCTCAAAATTACTTTAAATTCTTGAAGTTCAAGTTGAACTGAAAACCTAACATGAAGTTGAACCTCCTTAATGGTGAGATTCTCCTGTATTTGAAAATGAATTACAGTGCTCAGGTTCTTTTTCCTAATAGATTCCTTCAATAAGTAAATTAGATAATGTGCTTTAATAGTAACTAATTTTTACTATTCAGTTACTATATGCAAGGCTATGTTCTAATTAATTCACATGTATTACATCAGTTAGCCCTTACAATTGATTCAGGTGGAGACTATTATTATCACCCCCATTTATAAATGAGAAAATGATAGGGAAATATGGAGTTGCTTCATTCATTCAACAAATATTTATTGATTGCCACCAATATGCAAGGGGTAAAGACTAAACAAAAAAATCTTTTTCTTCATGGAGCTTATATTCCAATAGTAAGAGAGATAGATAGATGATAGATAGATAGATAGATAGACAGATAGATAGATAATGTGAGCAATTTTACTCTCGTGCTTTCAGTCTATATTTTTTATTTGGGATAGTAATTAGAAAGATAGAATGATATCATGTATATAACCTACATTTTTCTATATTATGATACTACTCTATATTATATAACACAATAGGCACCCACAGCTGGATGTCTAAGAGTTGCAGATAATGGGTCCAGATACTTCTTTGAGGGTCAAGAATGGATCACAAGTCACAGTCCTTAGGGCTTAGATTCACACTTTGGGCTATAAGTGACTTCCTAAGAATTGCTTCTACAGTTCAAATATGCTGGGTGGAAATGGACAATTCAGCTTTGCTGGTATAATTTTTTTTTAAGTAATCTCTCTGTCCAGCATGGGGCTTGAACTCATGATCCTAAGATCAAGAGTTGCATGCTCCACTGACTGAGCCAGCCAGGCGCCCATCCACTATAATATTTTTGAATGAAATATGATATAGCTTTATAAAAAACATATATTTTGATATGTAAACTACATTTGTCCTCAATTATTATCTATAGTGTATTTTTCTGGCTCTAGCCTGAACTCATCAAAGGAGAAAGTGTTAGTTTAACCATCTGGTTTCCTTCCCCGGCTGCTTAAAGTCTCTTCCTATTCCCTGCTGTGCCTCTCCCTCAATTCAAAGTAAACTTCACATATATTCTACTTCCTCTAGTCCTCCATTTTTACTGAATAGATCTTCCTTTCAAATAATCTGTATTCCCACTTGTGTTAGTTATCTATTGTGGCGTAACGATATTACCACAAATGTAGCAACTTAAAACAATATGTATTATCTCAGTTTCTTTGTGTCAGGAGTTAGAGCACAACTCAATGGGGTCCTCTGCTTTGAGTCTCAGGACCTCACTAACTGCAGTCAAGGTGTCAGCCAGGGCTGTGGTCTCATCTGAGGTTTGCCTGGGGAAGGCTATGCTCCCAAGCCCAGGGAAGCTGCTGGCAGCATTCCACTCCTTGCAGAATGCCGGACTGCGGGCCTCAGTTTGTTGCTGGCCTTGGCCTGGAGGTTGCCTTCTGCTGCTTGCCTCTCAGCACTCTCCACATGGCAGCACACAACATACCATTTGCTTCTTCAAATGTCTCCTAACAAGTGTCTCCTAACAAGACAGACATTATAATCTTACATAACACAATCACACACACATAATCCCATACATCCTTGCCATAGTCTATTGATAAGAAGCAAGTCACAGATCCCATTCATTCTCATGGAAAGGGGCTTACACAGTGATGTGAATATCAGGGGGCTACCTTAACCTCTATCCACCATACTCTCAGTGTTAAGAAACTTTTCTTTCTTTTTTTTTTTTTTTAAGATTTATTTATTTATTTGAGAGAGAGAGAGAGAGTGTGTTTGTGTGTGTGTGTATGTGTGTGTGTGCACACGTGTGCACGCGCAAGTCAGGAGAGGGGTCAGAGGGAGGGAGAGGGACAAGCAGACTCCGTGCTGAGCACAGAGCTCCATGCAGAGCTCAATCTCATGACCATGAGATCATGACCTGAGCTGAAACCAAGAGTCAGACGCTCAACCAACTGAGCCACCCAGGAACACCATTAAGAAATATTTCTTGTGGGGTGCCTGGGTGGCTCAGTCGGTTAAGTGTCTGCCTTCAGCTCAGGTCATGATCCCAGGGTCCTCAGATGGAGCCCCACATCGGGCTCCCTGCTCAGTGGGGAGCCTGCTTCTCCCTCTCCCTCTGCCTGCCACTCCCCCTTCTTTACTCTCTATCAAATAAGTAAATAAAATCTTTTTTAAAAAAGAAATATTTCTTGCACTACCTCAGTTTTCAAATGTTTCCTTCCTGCAAAAGCAGAGTAAATTAGAATCCTCCCTCAAGTTTGTTAACCTGTGTGCAGTGATTTGTGAGTTAATGGGCATTTCTGTTTAGCTTTAGCACTGCTGTTTTTCAGCCAAATCAATTTTTTTAACAAAAAATGAGGAAATAGCTGGTGGAGTTGAGATCTATAATGGGGATCATAAAATAAAAGTCTCCAATACCCTAGAAAGCTGGCTAGATCTCATAGCCCAGCAGATGATGCCAGAAGTACAGGGAGCCTTATTTGGTGCAAATGCCAACAGGAAGTTTTTGGACTAAACCTTTGGGCGAGGTGGTGTTCATCCACTGCTCTCCTGCTGTCATGCGGAAGTTTCTGATATTTGAAGAAACAAGATATCTGTGTGACTTCCTCTTCGCTGTTCTAATATTCTGTGTTTATCAGTGGATCCTCTCTGTAGCTAATGCCCTTGGCCTAATTGTTAACAGGAGAGATAGTTTCACTTACTATGATCAGGAAACCTCCTTCTTAGCTTATCTGAAAGTAGCACAACTTTCATTTGCTTCTGTAGCATGAAGATGAGGGTATCAGATGGTGGTTACTGGAGCTTCCCTGAGTCTCTGCTCTTCCTCTCGTCTTCTGCTGTCAGGTCTCGAGTCTAGAGGGTGATGTGTATGGTGTTCTCTGACATTCAGTCTCTGCTCTTTAGGCTTCAAATGCATGGGGCGCATGCATTCCTACCAGCAATAGTAGCTTCACTGTTCACCTGTTTGGGCCTAGAAGTGTTCCTCATCTGTAAATGTGATTTAAAATCTAAGCCATGAATCGGTCTTATTTATTAAAACAAAAGGTTTACACGGAAAAAAAAAAGAAATATATAGATTAAGATCCCAGAGGATTTAACAGCTAAGCCAACATACCTCTTAGAACATAAAATATAGGAGAACTGGAGGCCACATTTCAAGAATCAATCAACCCATGTCGACATACCAAAGGAGGATGAGTCCTCTAGATAGTAATAAAAGAGGGAGACATACAGAGATTTGAGAATCAAGGCTTTCAGTAAACCTAGATAGAATATGGGATGACAAGAAGCAATGAATTTTTAGTAATTGCAGTGTTGTCAGGCTATGAAAGAAAAGTCTCATTCTGCAGATGGTACCAGATATTTCTATATTGCCATAAATAATGGATACAACTCAATATTCATGGTGCTTTTGCATAAAAATGAAAAAGTCTAGATGAAATAGGGTAATATTTAACTTGGAAACAAAGCAAGAATTACCACCCTAAAGTCACAAAAATGGGAAATGTATAGTAAAGTTGACTGTTTTATTAATAAACGTAGCTGAATACTATATTCATCATTGGTTCAAAGAAATATATCGTAGTATGTCTCATTGGCTCACAAAATAATACTGTATATACACACCTCTGAGGAAGAAATCAAATAATCTGAAAAAATAGTGAAATCTTGGGGGCTTCATGTGGGTTTTGGAATACTTTCCAGCAAAGCAAAATTCACAGCATTTTCTCCTGCTACATGTCTTTTAAAGTATAACAATAAAACTTTCAGGTAAAATTTGCTTCTGTCTTGTATATTGGGCTCTCCTCTCCCCTGTAGAAATTTCCCTTGTGCATTCTCATAAGAAGTTGGGGAATGAAAATGCTTCAATGAAAAAGCCTCATTGCTTGGGAGGGGGTGTGTAGATTTAAAATGGCAATATTCCAAGCCCATTTGTATGTCTTCTTATTGTGTGATTATATGATTTCTCCCTAAATAAATCTTGTTTTGATGAAAGATTAAGTCTGAACACCTGCAAGGTGCCTCACACCCCCCAACCCTCCCAGCCCCCGACTTCTCAGCTTCCATCTTCATCACCTGTTTGGAGAATGTGTCAACTCTCCTTAATTGAGAAGTAATTTGCAGTTACTGAAATCCATTTTATATTATAAAGCCTCTTCAATATGTACAACTCTTCTCTAGAGGGTTGTGTTACTTGGAGGCCTTTCTTAGATTTAAGTTCTAATAAAATTAAATATGTTTTTAGGAACCAACCTTGTAGGGTGTTTTTTCTGTTTTAAAATACCAGAAGGTATTTTGGCTCGGTTGGTTAAGTGTCTGACCCTTGCTCAGGTCTTGATCTCAGGGTCATGGGATCAAGCTTGCATGGGGCTCCCTGTTCAGCGGGGAGTCTGCTTCCTCTCTCCCTCTCTTTCTGCCCTTCCCCCCTCTCTAAAATAAATAAATAAATCTTTATCAAAAAATAAAATAATAAAATACCAGAAGCATGAAAGTAAAGAACAGTTGAAGTTAAGCCTGTTAAATATGAGAAGCTATTTATTTTGTTTGTGATTCCCTTAAGATGCTATTTGGAGTTTTAAAGATACCATTGTACTACAAATAAAAAATATTACAGAGAGATATTTACTTTAAAGGAAACAAAAATAAGCCATAGATAGGAGTTCTCATCCATCCTGAGCTCTTTAATAATGGAAGTGGTTTAAATAACACTAAAAATGAATCTGTATTTTTCTCCCTGAATGCAAAACAGTAAGTTTTAAATTCACTTCCCTATGGGGCACCTGCGTGGCTCAGTTGGTCAAGCATCTGACTCTTGACTTTTGCTCAGGTCATTATCTCAGGGTCCTGGGATGGAGCCACTCATCCTTCTCCCCCTCCCCTTCCAACCCCTCTGCTTCCTCCTTCCCCCTCCTTTCCCCCCTCCTCCTCCCTGGAGTCTACTTAGGATTCTCTCTCTTCCTCTCTTTTTGCCGCCCCCACCCCTTGCATGTGCACATGCACTATCTCTCTCAAAAAAAAGTAAATTCACCTTTCTACTAGTGATGTTTCAACTCTTCTAACTTCCAGGTAGTTCTGTTTTTCATCTTGAATTGTCTTCACCTACATTCCGGTTACTTTTTCCATTCAAAAGTGTAGAGCATTCTCTCATTGAGTCAGCCCCTGCTTTTCACATGGATGAATGATGGTACTGAATATACCAAAGCAATGAATTGCCTCTCTTGATTTTTAGTTCTTTTGTTTGTGCCCCCCCCTTTTAATTCCCCTTCTTCTCTGTTCTTTCCTTCTTTTTTCTTTTCTTTTTTACTCTCATCAGTTTAATACTTAACTAATTTAATGTGTGAGTTTATCCCTAAAGCCACCTGCCTCCCCCCTTCTTTCCTTCCTTCCTTCCTTCCTTTAAAATAAAGGCAGTTAGGGTTTTAAATATACCTCTAATTATCACATTAACATCAACCCACATGTTCTGTGATACTTTCATTGTTTTTTCGTTCTAAACATTTTATAAGTTACAATTTGACTTCCTTGTGTTTCTTAGGAGTACATTTTTTTTAATTTCCAAAAATATATGGGAGACATTTTTGTTCCTGTTTTTAAGATTCTAAGAAATGTATTTCTAAGAAATCAATACATTTAATTATGGTCAGAGATTGTGGATTATTTAATATGAAGTCTTTAAAATTTATTGGGATTTTGCATATGATCCAGTATTAACTCAGTGTATAGTTGCCATTTCTTGAGTACAGGGCTCTACATACAACTACTGTCAAGCTTGTCAATTGGATTGTTCAAATCCCTATCCTTAAAAGTATTTTGCCTGCTTGATCTTATTACTTTTTGATGATATGTTAAAATCTCTCCATATTATTGTGGGTTTGTCAATTTATCCTTGCAATTCTGTTAGTTTTTGCTTTTCATATTTCAAGGTTCTGATGGTAGGGGTATGCCCCTTAATAATTTGTATGTGTATCTTCTTGTTACTCTTTTTATCCTTTGTAATAGATCCCTCTATTCTATTTATTATTTTGACTTAAATTTTAATTCACCTATTTTTTAAAAAGATTTATTTATTTTATTTTAGAGAGAGACAGAGTGAACATGGTGGGAGGGGCAAAGGAAGAGGGAGAGAGAATCCTCAAGCAGACTCCCCGCTGAGTGCAGAGTCCAACACAGGGCTCAATCCCAGGACCCTGAGATCATGATGCTGAAATCAAGAGTCAGATGCTGAACTGACTGAGCCACCCAGGCACCCCAATTATTAATATTGATATACCAATTTTCCTTTGTTAAGCATTTGCTTGGTATGTATTTTTCATGTTTTTATCCTCAGCTTTTGCTGTTTGGGGTGTATATCCTAAAGTTGGCAGAGACAGAAAGATATATAGTATTTCTGCTTCCTCCAATCTTTTAGTGTCTGTCATTGGATAAAGATATTCCTTTCATATTTATTGGGATTACTGATTTGGACTTGCCTTGACCATCTTAATTTGCATCATCTTTTTTAGCATGCTCTTTTTCAATTACTATCTCATTATTTGGGTTAGTGAAACTTCTATTTTCCCTTTCTTTTATTTACTGACTTGGAAGCTTATTATTGTATTTTCCTTATTACTTGGAACAATAACTTTTTCTAACAAAATCAAAAACTATTCAATTTGTCCATCCTCTCTCTGGTCAAAATCAGGACCCTAACATATATTAAAAATTTACTGACTACCTCTCCATTTTGCATACCCAATATTTTATTAAGGCCACCATAATTTTATCAATTTCTGTACCCACCATTGTTTTTTGCATCTCACCCTTAATCTGGGCTCATTTTCTTTCTTGTTGAGGAATATTCTATAGAAGTACTTTTAGTGATTAACTAAACTAGTGATTATTTGACTTAGTGATTGTTTATCTGGGTATGGAATTCTAAGGGGACAGTTATTTCTCTGTAACATCAAGAAAATATAACTCTGTTGTCTTCTTCAATTTATTGGGATTCCTTAACGTGGCATCTGTCTTGTCTACTTACTACTTTTTTTGATTTTCTCTGTATTCTTAATTCTTGATTTTACGAGGATGTGTCTAGATTTTTTTTCCCTTGGTAACACCTAGCATTGTTGTAATTCTCCCCTTGGATGTCTACTGAACATCTCAAAATTGGACCTGTAATTTTCCACTCTAAACCCACTCTACACACTGTTGTCCCATTTGGATTCATGGCAATTTGGTCCTTCCTCAGTTGCTCATACAAAATTTTGAAGTCATCCTTGCTTCATCTCTATTCTCTCATGCCCCACATTTGACCCATGAAGAAATTTGGTTCTACCTTAAAATGGATCCAGAATCCAGGTACATTTCACCATTCCCACTGCTGCCAAACTGGTCTAAGTTGAGATCATTTCCTGTCTGGATTATTCCTGTAGTATGTCTCCTGTTTTCTTTGCTTCCAACCTAGTCTCCCCTGTCCTCTACTCAGAAGCCATAGTGATCTTAAAATATGTCGGATCCTGTCTTTTTTCTTTCTTTCTTTTCTTTTCTTTTCTTTTTTGGTCAAAACTGTCACTGCTTCCCCATCTCATTTGTAGCAAAAGCCAAAGTCCATGGTCAACTACAAGGTCTTACAAGGCTTATAATCACTTTCTCATCCACCCTTCCTTTAGTACTCTAATATACTGCTTGAACATACAGTATACTCTTATCTTTGTATTAACTGGCCTTTTTGCTTGGAATGCTTTTCCTTCAGATAGCCAGGTGGCTAAGTCCATCACCTCCTTCGGGTCTGTGCTCAAATAACACCTTCTCAGTGAGAACTACCACGACCATCCCATGCTAATCCAATCTCCTACTCTTCTCTATTTCATAGCACTTTTCATCTTCTAAATTGCTATAAAATTTACTGACTTATTGTGTTCATTGCTAATTTTCTGTCCTTTCACTAAAATATAAGTTCTGAGTGCAGGTATTTTTACTTTGTGTTTAATTCTATATATCAAATACTTAGGACAGGGCCTGATACAAAGAAGAAGCATAATAAATATTTGCTGGGTGAATAATGAACCAATAAATAATTCTTATTTATACAGAACTATCACATATAATATAATATAATAAATATAATCCAATATTAGATCTTATGTATTTTTACAGCACAGGAATACAATGAGATAAAGTTACAACCCAAAGGCCAAGTAATTGGTAAATGGTTAAACAAATTTTGCTATAGCCATACAATGGAACACTACTCAACAAAAAGGAACAGAATACTGATACATATAATATGGATGAATATCAAAAACATTAAGTGAAAGAAGACAGATATAAAAAAACTGCATATGGTATTATCCCATTTATATGAAGTTTTAGAAAAGTCAAAACAACAGGGATGGAAAGCAGGTCAGTAGCTGCCCAGTGCCAGGCGGTGGGATGGGGATTAACTGCAGGACATGAAAGAACTCTTGAGGGCTCTCAAAGTTTTCTAAAACGCTATTGTGGTAGTGATTACACTATTGTTTACCAAAGCTCATTGAACTGTTTATATAAAATGAATAGATTTTAGGTTTGTAAATTACTCCTCAAAAAGCTGTAAGCAATAAATAAACAAATGCAGTTTAGATGATCCACATATTATCAAAATTTAATCTTTCTTTGATTTAGGAAGTATGTCATAATCTGGAGGCATCTTCAGAATGAATTGCTGACTCTGTGGTGCAGATGTGGCGATTAATAAAGCTCAGAGCCTCCTCTGTAGCAGCCCGTTGTTCATCCTTAACTCTTGGTGGAACAAATCTCTATCATAGTACTCACTTTTATAATCATTTACGTGTAAGCCACAATACCCACCCTTCAATCTCTCTCTCTCTCTCTCTCTCTCTCTATATATATATATATCTCCGCACTATGAACTCTTGCCGGGGTAGGGTCTGTACCTCATTTACGTCCCATGCGCTATAGGTGCTGGGCTGATGGGAGGTGCTCAGTCAATGTAATTGAATGACTAGACGATTATTCATAACATGGCATATAAAAGCAAATTTACAATCATTGAGAGACTTGATATTATTTTGCTATGGAGTCTGTATACTATTATCAAAAGCATACATATAGTTCTAGATGATTTTTTTTATCCATGCTTCAAGTTGCTGTAATTACAGAGGTAATGTAAATGCTTATTCTTTTATTCATCACGTATGTATTGAATGCCCTCCATGTGCCAGACATTTTGGCAGGTCCTAGGGACGGATGTGATGGTTAATAAAACAATGATTTGGGGGCGCTTGGGTGGCTCAGTTGGTAAAGCATCTGCCTTTGGTTCAGGTCATGATCTCAGGGTCCTGAGATCAAGCCCCACATCATGCTCCCTGTTCAGTGGGGAATCTGCTTCTCCCTCTCTCTGTTCCCCCACGCCCCCACTTGTGCTTGCACCTGCTCTCTCTCTTTCTTTCTCTCTGTCTCTCAGATAAATAAATAAAATCTTTAAAAAAAACCACACCAATGATTTGGACCTTACTTTAAGCAATTGTTTTCTGTAAATTGGGCAGTAATTATTAAAGATGTCTTTAAGGCTTGGTCTCTATAATTTTGATCAGTAATTAAAAATTAATTTTACAGCAGTTGTCAGAGTCTGAGACACTGTGGATGAGTAATTTATCTTTCCTGTGGAATGAAGTGCAGCAAATTACACACTATTTCTCCTGGGGCGGGGAAAATTTGGGGGAAAGGAAATTGCAGCACCACCCATAAGGTCTTTATTTTCCAGGATAAATCTTCCAACTGTCCAACTCAATCACTAAGTAAGCACACGTGAGATACACCACGCCCTCTGTGGAGACTCACTCAGGGCAAGGCAGGGGCAAAGTATTTTGATAATCCTAGCTTGAGCAAGCAGTAGAAGGAAAACTCAGGAAATAAATCATATAAAAATATGAGAACAATAGGAAAGAAAAGCCTGTTTTACAGGTTTGTTTCCTGTTCTAATACTTGTGGAATGTGTTTTTCTCTCCTAGTGATGTTTAATATGACTAGAATGCCCAAAGTTCTGATTCTTTCCTTAACCAGAATTCTCCTTTGTCTGTTTATATTTTCATGTTAAAACTAAAATCTCTCAGAATTGTCCAAATAAAAGGCATAGGAAGCATTTGGTTGCAATGCTAGAGAATAACATTTAAAAAAGTAAACGCTTGTTATGTATACAGAATTTCAACTGAAATTATAAGATCCAGTACAATTTTAATTTGCATTTTAGTAATTATATTTTTCTTAGTAAGCTTCCTTTCACAAAATGTAGCCAAGTTTTGGAGTAATACAAAGTTTTAAAAACCCAGCACACATTCTACTAAAAAAAGTACCTTAATACTTAAAAATTTTGCATATTAGTCTTTAGTTTCTGAGTTATGTATTCTTTTACCTGATTATTAGAACCCCTTGTGTTAATAGTCTTATAACTTTAAAAATTGCCTTCCAGCGTGCTCCCTTCAGCAGCACATATACTAAAAAAATAAAAACTGCCCTCTAGCACCTCCATCAGCGGAAGGAAGAAAAGACAGTTTTCTGCTTTTTAATAAATCTGACAATGGTAATAGAAAGAAAATAATTGGCTAACATAGTGGTCTTAGATGACCTGTGAATTTTAGTTGTTTGTTCTGACCATTGTGTCTAGAAAACAAACTAATACATTGAGAAAAAAAAATCCTATTTGGGAAATTACTGTTTTAATCACTAAGTTTCATTTCCTTCCCAGTAGGAAAGGGTTTTTCTTTGACTGTAATTCCCCTTACTCAGGGAAATGTCTGTAATGCACCGAATTTTCATGGACAAGTCCAGGAATAAGAGGGGCAATTAAGAGAATCCTTGTCTACTTGTACATGGCCACCACCAGCCACTTTGCTTCCTGGACCATCACTCTTCTGACCAACATCTCATCTGCTGGGAGTCTGCCTAACCCTCCTCTCCCACCCAACTGCTGGTGTCTCAAAATGGATCTTGCAGCATCTGGGCAGAGCAGACCACCAGGATGTGTATTCATGGCATTTGTGCTCTGAGGGAGAAAGATCTCACTCTTTCTCCCACTCCCAGCTTAGATTTGGCCACCTACAAAAGACTGGCAGTCACCTAAAGGATAGGATTTGGTAGTGATGACTGTTCTAATTATACAGCATCTTCTCTAGCCACCAAATTATGTGTCTACAATTTGGACTTGGACCTAGTAGGTAGAGACTTTTCTGCAAATAGATGGCTAAAGTTTAGGTTTCTTTATGCTTTTCACTTTTATCTAGCAGATCTAGTGATTTCCATCCATCAGGGGTGCACATGTAACTTTGGGTACCCCAGGTAGGAGAGCTTCATAACTCCAAATCAGACAGACCAGTGAAATCTGTGTGATAAAGTAAAATGCTTGAAAACCTCAATGTGTGCATACAACCTTTTTGTCAAAAGGCAAACCAGATTCAGGAAGGGGAAATTCTGCCTAACTAATCCACTCACTTTAACTTCTTTCTGGAAGTAAACGAATAAATCTTTCAGGGATTGAAAGATATTTAGACTATAGGGTGGAAAAATCAGTAGATGTCATCATTCTATATGTTTAGGAGACCTTAACATAGACTATTCCTCAGTTTCAGTCATGGTATGACCTGATGACAGCATATTATAAAGGATGAAAGTAGTGGTATGCTGAAGGCAGCTCATATAAACCAGTTGTTAAATTTCCAGGAATTTTGCAAACCAATTGACATAAATTTTGCAAGCCAGTCAACTGCTTGTTGAATTGGCCATTGTAGGAGTGTTTACATTAAGGAAACCGGCAAATACTATGTACAAGTCACAAATCAATCTTGTCTCCCAGCTCCAGACAAACCCGAGTGTTGAGTTTTTATCAGGATATCACTGGATAAGAGTTTGGTTTAGAAATACAGACCAAAGAGCAGGACCAATGGGATAAATGCTGAAGAATTATAAATAGATGGCTTCCTCAGAGTTAGATGTTGGCACTAATCTTATTTAGCATTTTTATAAACTCCCTGGAAAGAGGTAATACACAGAGAAATGTCCATATTTTTCCGATGACATTAAATGTTCCCATAGTTAAACTATAAACTGTAGGATTAACACCCAGAGCTCTTAGTAAGACTGTAAATTGGCTGAATAATTGATTATCTCTAATAAGCCAAGAAAAAGGCAATTTTGGAAATTATCTTAAAATACTCTTGTTAGTTGATAAATTCTAACGTGATGACCTATAAATGGAATTTAGGGATTTCTGTAGACTTTTTCTATGTTCATTAGTACAATTTGTTAGCCTTGATAAAAAGGCAACAAAATAGAATAACTGTCCCACCCTTATAAAGAAACCTTGATGCACACTTATTGCAGTTGTGGTTGACATGTTTCAAGGATAATGTAATGGAACTGGAAAAGTTTCAGAGAAAAGTGTGTAACCTGATCGGGGGATTATAGGAATCTCAGATGAGGCTAAGATTATATTAACTAGCGAATCCTGAAAGGTTTTAAATAAGGTAAACATAGATGGATCTAGCAAATCCTGAAAGAAGAGAACTATAGAGTACCCCTTTGATGTTTGAAATAAGAATTTGTAGAAGAAATAAAAAAGAAACACATTATTGTTAGTCAAGGAAAAGAAGTAATGATAGCAAAAATAGCCTCAGATTTAGCCTTTGTCAGTTTAAAAAAATCATTACATTTACCTAATTTTTAAAGATTTATTTATTTATTTATTTGAGAGAGAGAAAGAGAGAGAGCATGAGCGGGTGGGGCAGAGGTAGAGGGAGAGAGAATCTGAAGCCGACTCCCGCCTGAGTAGGAGCCCAACCAGGGCTCAATCTCCCCACCCTGAGATCATGACCTGAGCAGGAACCAAGAGGTGGATGCTTAAAGGACTGAGCCACCTGGTGCCCCGCCATTTACATTTTTTTAATGAGCAAAATTTACTGTGTATTTCTTATGATCAATGACCTCCCTTATTAATTAGGCTCAATCAATGGAAGGAAGACTGTGAAGTTTCCTCCTCTCACTTTAGGTTGAGAAAACACTTAACTTGAAATTGTTTTGTTATTGTTTTAAGGCAAACTTATTAAAGTAAAGAAATGGAAGAGCCATTATAATTGTTTATTCTCACTGATGAGTCCCCCAGGTGGGATGTGCTCCCAAAATACCACAGTTTTGCACTTTATAAAGAAATTTAGTTGATTGATTTCATTGTCTAATTAGAACTCACATCTTGGTTAATCCTCAATTTCATTAAAAAAAAAATCAAGTGTCTTAAGAATGAATTAGGCAAAGGGAAGTAGATATTTAATTGATCACAGTATTCTAGGGGAAAAAATTCTCCACAATAGAGGGTGGACTATTTGGGTGTGAACAAAATAGGGCAACTTACATCATTATGATGAAACAGACAAGTAAATGTCTTTCAAAAAATAAAGCAAGGCTGTGTGTGATTTTAATACAAACTTCAGAAAAAAAGATTTTCATGCTTAAGGTATTAAATAACTTAGATTATTATTTTATTATATATATTATCTAGCTTTTTAATAGTTTAGAGTGGAATGTCTAGAATAATCTACAAAGTGAAAGCTGTGACAAATGAATTAAATGTATTACAGGTAATTTTTTACTTTTTAATGAAATATATACATTCAGAAAAATGCACAAATCATGGTATACAGTGAAATTTCATCAAGTGAACACATTTATGTGACCACTACCCAGTCTAATGCACTATCTATTGATATATATACACATATATGTACACACACATACATATATACATATATGCAATTGAGTAATCTATATATATAACATACTATATAATCTATATATAATGCTCTCTCTATATATAATCTATAGATTACTCATCAATTGTATATACCAAGAGTATTTATCTGTATTCGTATTTTTAAGAAATTTGGGAGAGATTTACTTATGGGAGACTTTAATTCAACTTTTAGGGAATGTTAGCTTCTAAAACAAATTACCCTTTGTTTTTGTTGTTTTCACCTTTTTGTATATTTTAAACACCTTGCCACAAGGTTTCAGAGATTTCACAGTGATTCTTTTTAAATAGGAGAGGTGCGCTTCCCGGAATTTAGGTGGTTGAGAGGAGTCTGTCCTTTGCTGATCTCACACATAGATCCATCTTTCAGATTTATTGCTCAACGTTAACTGAGGCCACTAATTTTTTTGTTTGTTAAAAGGAAGCTAATTTTTAAAACGAGGAAAGCCCCACACGGAGCAGACCTCTAACAGTCCTGCAGTACTGCCAACAGAATGTGGGGAAGAAACCAACTTTGAAGAACAAATTCTGTTAAATTAAGTACCGTGACTAAGTACTTTAATTCCTTTTCTTACAGCCCTAAAGGATCATTTGACATTGAACCTTTTAAGTTAAGCGGCAGTCGCTTGAACTCTCTACTACCCTGGGGTGGGGGGGGTGCCGGTCTTACCGCCCCCGCGGGCGCCGCTGGACCCGTCCCCTTCCCACTACTTAGTGCCCCTGCACCCATTCCCCTCCTCCCCTCCCCCTCGCTCTCTCCCCTCCCTCCTCCCCCGTGACCCCTGACCCCAGCTAATCTGCATAGAGGAATGACAGGCATCCGCTGGGCAGGATCCGCCTCGCCGGCTGCGGCCGGCCGGGCTGGGAGACCCGCGCCGGGGAGAAGGTGAGGGAATCCGGCGGGCAACTCCGCACAGCCCGGGAAATGAGCGCTTGGAAACCTGCTTGCGAGCGGACCCATGATCGAAGGACCAGAGGAGCCGCGTGATCGCCAGACGTGGCCCCGCGACCCCAGACATGGGTCAGACCTCGGTCTCCACGCTGTCCCCGCAGCCCAGCAGCGGTGAGTCCGGGGCGCACGGGGCGCCCCCGACGCGCGGGCGCTGGGCTTGCTCAGGGCAGCTGGGACGGCCGAGGGCTCCGCGGCAGGTCGGGCTCTGCCCGAACCCGCCAAGTCCCTTGGAGAAACCCGAGAGGTAGCGCTCCCCCAAACTCTTTGTCGTGGAGAAGTGGAATGCGTTTTGGGATCCAGCCGGTTTTACCTTAAAGGCACAGGCTCCATTTTCCGTGCGGGATGCCTCGCCTGGGTGTTTATCTGAATTTCTTCCGACTCTGAACGTTATGAGAAACGCCATTTGCGTATTGCGGTGTTTTTAAAACGTGAAACTTAGCAAGATAAACGTGCCAACAGGTTTTTCTGTATTTACGCTTGGCTTACGAACAGACTAGAACTGAATTCTTGCAAGCTTGTCAACTGATTTATGGTTTGTTTTCGGAGTAGAAGTGCTGGTTGCTTTCTTTTATCCTGGCAGAACTCTGAATACTTCGTAACTAACTTTAAAAACGCGTAATCGTTTCAAAAGTTTTGTTTATGTTAGGCACATAAGCTGTTAAACTGGGGAAAACGTACCTCACAAACTCAGTTGTCGAGAGCTAAAGTTCGTTTTATGGAATCCTGTGTAACGTTTCTAAGTTACAATAATCTGTTTAAAAAGTTTGTTTTTTCCATTTTCTTTAAAAAAGGGAAGGAAGGTAAGCCTGGCATTTCTCCAGCAGGGTAGGGATAAACAACTTTTTGGTGGCGTTACTTGTGACTGGATAATGAAATAAATGTAAGAAGTCCTATTTTGATATTTTTCCGTAACATTAAAAAAAAAAAAACCTCAAAGGGGCCATTTACGTTATCCCTTGAGATATCTGATACACTTTTAAAATTGTGTAAACATTAACAGGATCTTGCTGAAAGGAAGTGACAGGGTAGAGATGAAAGTTTTTTTAATCAGCTCCAGGATGTCTCCCAACTAGATAGCATTCTATCATTCCAACTTCCCCCCACATGGGTTTGTTCATACTGCAGTGCTTCACACCCTGAAGAATCAAGCTTTGCTGGGGCTTATGTTAATGTCCACAAAGGAGGAACCTTCTACAAAGGAGAGAAACCAAAATCCAAAAAAAGATCACACCTTCCCTTCCTGTTAAGGACAAGGTTGTACAAAGCTCCAGAACATCAGACCCATATTGATATGGCTTTTGGGGATGGGATGGTGGCGGGGGGGGGGGGGGGGGGGGGGGGGGGGGGGGGGCGGGCGGGTGGTGATTAGGATCTTTAGTAAACTATCTTGTGCAAATGGGGCTTAGTTTCCTTTGTCTTACTTTAAAGCAGGGTGACTTCTTTCATGTTAAAGAAGAGTTAATATTTTAAATTTCTGCACTGGTAAAACAATTAAATCATCACTCGAATACAACAGTTATAAAATACTGCCCTGAATTTAGTTCTTTTGCTGCAAAATATTGTTAGGGTTAATATTAGAAAAGTGAATTTTGCCTTTACGAAAAGCAAAGAATATTACATAACTGATCACTAAGAAGCAGAGTAGAATCTTAAAATATGACTGTCCTAGCTCTTACCCAGTACAGCAAAAAATACCCAGATTGCTATAATTCCCAATAAAATGACTAATCATGTCAAAAAATTGTGCAGCTGATTTATACAAAAAGTAATTTAAACAAAAGATTATGCTTGACCATAAAAGATATTTGATTTGGGCTTTTGTAAAATAATCATTATAGGCCACAAGTCAGCTTGCTTTTCACTCTCTTAATTTTAGTCTCTTGAACTTTCAGCTTAGGGCTGCATCTATTTCTCTAGGTTTTAGGAAGACCATTAATCATTATTTCTGAAAACATGCAGTGAGAGCCATTATTTCTATTTTTTAAAAACAACTTTATTGACATATAATTAACATACCATGAAATTACCCCCTGAAAATGTACAGTTTGTTGTTAGTGTATTCAGTGTTGTGTAACCATCAATCTGTTTTCCCAGCCTACTCAACCCCCAGCCCCAGTCCTAATGAACCACTAAGGTACTTTCTATCTCTGTCGATTTGCTATTTCTGAACATTTCGTATGAATGGAAACATACGTCACGTGCCCTTTTGTGACTGACTTCTTTCACGTAGCATAATGTTACCAAGGGTCATCCATGTTGTAGCGTGTTACCAGTACTTCATTTCTTTTCATTGCCAAATAACATTCTACTGTATGGACATACCACATTTTTACCCATCCTTCCATCAGTTGGTGGACATTTGGATTATTTCACTGTTTTGGTTCTATGACTAGTGCTGCTATGAACTTTATGTGCAAGTTACTGGTGAACATATGTTTTCATTTCTCTTTGGTATATTTCTAGGAGTGGAAATGCTGGGTCACATGGTAACTCTATGTTTATGTTCTTTTTTAAGGAACTGCCAAGCAGTTTTCCAAAGCAGCTGTACCATTTTACATTCCCTCCAGCATTGTATGCAGGTTTCAATTTCTCCACATCCTTGCCAATACTTGTTATTTATCTTTTTGATTGTAGCCATCCTAGTAAATATGAAGTTGTATCTCATCGTGGTTTTGATTTGCATTTTCCTAATTACTAATGACATTGAGCGTCTCTTCATGTAAATGTTGTCCATCTGTATGTCTTCTTTGGAAAAATGTCTATTCAGATCCTTTGCCCAGTTTTAATTGGATAATTTGACTTTCTCTTACTGAGATAAAAGAATTCTTTATGTACGAGAGATAAGTCATTACTAGATATGTGGTTTACAAATACTTTCTCCCATTCTCTCAACTGTCTTCTCACTTTCTTAAAATGGTTTGCAATTCAGAATTTTGAAATTTTGATTATTTCATGTTTATGGGGTTTTTTTTGCTTTGTATTTTTGGAGTTATATCTCAGAAACCATTGTGTAACCAATGTTAAGATTTACACCTGAGTTTTCTTCTAAGAGTTTTATAATTTTAGCTCTTACATTTAGGTCTATGATACATTTTAAGTTAATGTTTATGTCTGGTGCATTTGTAGGACTCCAAGTTCATTCTTTTCCATGTGGATATCTAGCTGTCCAGCACCATTTATTGAAAAGATGATTCTTTCCCTCTTGAATTGTCTTGGCACCTTGTCAAAAATCAATTGACAGTATATGTAAGGGTTTATTTCTGAACACTTTACTTCTGTCCCATTAGTCTATATGTCTATTAATATGCCACACTGTGTAGATTACTGTAGCTTTGTAGTAAGTTTTAAAACAGAAGAGTATGTCGTCTTTGTTCTTTTTTTAAAATTTTTGTTTTTTAAAGACCATTTTTAAGTAATCTCTACATCTGATGTGGGGCTTGAACTCAAAGCCTGAGAGCTGTGTGCTCTACCAGCTGAGCCAGCCAGGCGCCCTAACTTTGTGTTTCTTTTGCAAGATTCTTTTTGCTATTCTAGTCCCTTTGCATTTTTGTATGAATCAGTCGTCAGCTTGTCAATTTCTGCAAAAAAGCCAAAAGCTGGGACTTTGATAGGGATTGTGTTGAATAACACTGTTCTCTTAACAATATGAAGTCTTAAAAACAAAAACAATATGAAGTCTTTCAATCTGTGAACATGAATGTCTCTTCATTTATTTAGATCTTCTTTCATTTCTTCCCACAATATGTTGTAGTTTTCAATGCATAAGTATTGCTCTTTCTTTGTTAAATTTATCCCTATGTATTTTATTATTTTTGATGCTATTATAAATGCAATTATATTCTTATTTCATTTTCAGAATGTTGCTACCTAGCATATAGATATACAAAAATAAATTTTTATATATTGATCTTATACCCTGCAAACTTGTGGAACTCATTTTTTAGTCCCAATAGTTTCTTAGTGCATTCTTTAGGATTTCTATATACAAGATCTATATACAAAGTCAGGTGCAATAGAGATAATTTTACTTCTTGTTTTCCAGTCTGAATGTCTTTTATCTCTTTTCTTTGTCTGATTGCCCTTACTCATTATACACTATCATGTTGAATAGAAGTGGTTAGAGTGAATTTTTCTTTTTTTTTTAATGTAACAACATTTAATTACATCAGTTTCCCATCAACACACTAGTCATTTAATCATGATTATATTGGTCATTTCCATTGATTAGCAGGAGGCTCTTCCACTAAAGGCTCCTGTGATTTCCACTGTTATCATTTTTCTTGCCAGACTTAGTTCATTTTCAGCCTGAAGAATCACCTCTTTTAGTTGGCCACCCTGAAGTTGGTCTTCTAATTTCTTAACATCTGGTTCTGCTTTAACTGTACTCAGCTTCTCATTTGTAATCTTTCTGTATACTTTCTGTATGCTGCATTTCTAGGAATTTGCTCAAGAACATCAAGAATCTTTGTGTACAATATTCTTA
Source organism: Eumetopias jubatus (assembly GCF_037043125.1). Taxonomy (NCBI): domain Eukaryota; kingdom Metazoa; phylum Chordata; class Mammalia; order Carnivora; family Otariidae; genus Eumetopias; species Eumetopias jubatus. Next base: position 22,267,681 of record NW_028274812.1, on the reverse strand, counting down.
GCCTCTTGTGTGACTCATACAGCCAGTCCCACAAGCCTGGTGGTCTTCTTCAGCAAAGCCGCCATGGCAGAGCCCAAGAGTGAATGTTCTTGTCTTCTTCCTGATCTAAAGGGGAAAGCAATCAGTTTTTACCATTTAGTGTCATGTTAGCTGTGGGTTTTTCATATATGCCCTTGTATCAAAAAGTTCCCTTCTGTTCCTAGTTTGTGAGCATCTTTGTTATTCAAGATTCAAAGGCTTTTTTTTCTTGCTCTGTTGAGATATTCATATGGTTTACTGTCCTTCCTTCTATTAATATGGTATAGTATATTAGTTGATTTTCAGATATTAAACCAAGTTTCCATTCCTGGAATAAAGCTTACACAGGTATGGTGTATAATCCTTTTTAAGTGTTGCTAGATTTGGTTGCTAGTATTTTATTGAGGATTAGATCCATTATTTCTAAGCACAGGCTAAAATGGCTCCAAGGAGGGTGGGTTCAGTACCCTCTGGCCTCATGCCCTAGAAGCATTGAGACTTCAGTATTCCCCTGACCAAGTACAAGGCATGGTAGATTGGACACAATAAATGTTTGTTGAATATATGAATGAATCAACAAATATTCTCAAGGAACAGCCTGATCACTTTAAGCCAATGATAATATGAATGAAGGTTATGTTTGTTTTTTTACTTCAAGAATTCTGTGTTATTCTGGCTCTGTTGTCTGAAGGGTGGTATCTAAATCCAGTAACCATTTCTTCTGTCTTCTTCAGTACCACCGCACCCCCACTGTGTCACACAGACCAACTCTTGGCTACTTGGCCTCTGCCCTGGAGTTAAAAGGGCAGAGAAAGCCACTCTTTAATTTTTAGGGGACAAGGAAACAAGTGAGTAAAGTATTCAGCATCACACCTAGGCCATGATAGAACCTCTATCTATCTATCTGTGTTTTTAGGTTTTCATATTTTGGTCAATGCCCAGCTCCTGCCCAGAATACTTACCCATTTCTATGTAAACCTGGTATAGGAAGAAATCATGAAGGCAAAAATGGATAGAGTTTATTTTCCTTAATGAAAATAACATGCACATGATTAGAAGTAAAACTTTATTAAGACGATTCAGGCTAAAAGTGAGTTTTTCTCCCTTCCAGACCCCCAGTCTCTTCCCAGTTATAACCTGGAATGAATAACTTTGTTTTGTTTTCATTTCAGAAAATTTTCATTCAAGTATATGTATCTTTATCAAAACACAGCAAGACATGTTATATAGTTACTGCTCTAGAGTTTGAGTTTTTCATGTAATATAACTTCAAAATATTTCCATAATGATGTTTATAATCCTGTTAACAAGCAATTTTATAATAATAGATACATCATAATTTTTTAAAAGACCTCTATTATTTTTTATCTTTTATGTTTGTATTTTTATATTGTTTTGGGGTTCTTTTGTGTGTGGGCTATTATGAAAAATGCTGAAATGAACATCTTTATCTAAACATCTTGAACTACATGGACCAGTAAAATCCTAGCAGTGGAATCGTCAAGTCAAAAGATTTGTATATTTTATTTTGATAGACTTTGTCCAATTACTCTCAAAGAGGCTGTATATCAGTATATCTGCTCAGTATATGCAATCCTTTTTCTGAACTCTCACCAACACTGCAGGCATATCAGGATCTCTCAGACCAATAGTGCTTTGTGAGAAACTGAAGTCACTCCCTCTGAATGAGGCAGCCCTGCAGGCACAAGATTTAACAAGTGGAACATTAGCAGGAATTCCGTCCCAACTCATTCCCTAGCCTAGCGATGCCCTTGTGCAGTGAACACTCTGCACAACTATACATGACCACAATGTTATGCATAATTAATTTGAAAAAATCCATGTCAATCTATATGCAAAAAGGGATATCTCACTTTCATTATGAGTGAAGTGGAGCATTTATATTTCTTTTTCTCTGAATTGCTTGTAGCAAATCTTACAGATTTTGTGTTAAGGAGATGTTTTCCTTCGCTGTTTTTCTCGTACTTGAGTATTGGATCTCTGTAACTTGTTCTGTTTAAAGTGAATGATTTAATGATATTAAGTTTTTAAACTTATGTATAGCAAAAAACTCATCATCAGCAAATTGAAAAATGAAATCATGAAGTTGACAAAATATTTGTACTGTATATGGAAAACAATGATAAATATCTTAATGTACTAAGACCCTTAAAAAGCGGTAAGAAAAATATCAGTAAGAAAAAAGTAAAGGCTCAAGTAGAAAACAAGAAAAGAACATGAACAGGCATTCTTCAAAATATCTGATGGCTATAACTGTGAACTCACTGTAAGTGAGGAACTATTCTAAGTGCCTTGCTTGAATTAACTTTTAAAGCCTCACAACATCCCTAAAGGGTAACTACTATTAATATCCCCATTTTACAGATGGGGAAAACTAAAGCACAAGAGTTAACTTGCTCACATTACTTAATCAAAGAAGAGACATAATTTACCAATTGATATATGAAATAGTTTCAGCAGTTTAATGAAAAAAAAAAGATGCCATTGATCACCTATGAAATGAGCAAGGATATAAAAGAATGATTCTCAGACGATTGTCTTGTGGTAGTTTAAATTGGCACAACCTGTCAGAAGAGCAGCTTTGGTGATATATATTAAAAACCTTAAAATGTGCATACACTCAGACCCAGCAGTTGCACTTTCAGAAGCATATTGAAAAGGAAATAATTACTTGCTCACTGGGACAATGTTTATTAAAAGCCCAAAATTGGAAGTAGCAGTCAAACACCAAGAAATTTTTTCAGTTAATTGGGATACAGTCATATAATGGAATAAACCATTTAAAAATGGTGTAAAATATGGGGCACCTGGGGGGCTCAGTCGGTTAAGCAGCCAACTCTTGTCTTTTTTTAAAGATTTATTTATTTGAAAGAGAGAAGGCTCATGTGCATGTGGGCGCACGTGCATGAGCGGGGCGGGGTGGGGGCGCAGAGGGAGAGAGAGTCTCAAGCAGACTCCTTGTTGAGCAGGAGCCCGTCACAGGGCTCCATCCCAGGACCCTGAGATCATGACCCCGGCTGAAACCAAGAGTCTGATATTCAACCAACTGTGCCACTCAGGCGCCCCTTAAGTGGCCAACTCTTGATTTCAGCTCAGGTCATGATCTCAGGGTCCTGGGATCGAGCCCCACGTGGGCTCTGTGCTCGGCAGGGAGTTGGCTTGAGGATTCTCTCTCTCCCTCTGTCTCTCCCCCTGCTTGCGTGCGCACGCTCTCTCTCTCAAATAAATCTTTTAAGAAAATGGTGTAAAACATAATTTTGAAGAGTGATTTTTATAATAAATAACAAAAATATTAAAAGGCAGGTTTAAAATAAAGATTTTATTTTTAAAATATGTGCATGAAGAGAAATCTAGATGGGGGTGGGGAGAAAGAGGAGGAATTTCATTGCTGAGGAGGTTGTGTGACTGTCCCGGCTTTCCTCTGCCTCGGACACAATCCTAGCTAGGACTTCCATATCCTGTGTCCACCTGGACCTCCACTGGAATTAAAGCCACAAGCTGACCTGTAAGTATATCAGCTTTTCTCGGACGTGGTTTTAAGTTCATTGGCTGCTTTTCAGCCACTTTTTTTTTTCTTGTGAATTCCATGATGGAAACAAAAATATCGGTCCTACCATAGCCATCTTCGTTTTGGGCTGAATTTTCTTCTTAGCCTATTTGATCATAACACAGATGCAGTTGCTCACCTGGCAAGAAAGAAAATGAGCAAACATTTGAACTTCATTTACTTCTCTTTGGTCCATAGCTCATCAGGTCTGGTTGACGAGTAATATCCCAGATATTTTTGGCTGCAATGTATTTTTTCTTCAGAAGTCCAAGAGGATAATGATCAGTGGGGGAGTCAGACTTCACCTTTTGCCTACTTATTGCAGTAGGGAAGGAGGTAAGGACTCTGGATTGTTGATCCTCTAATTAAGCCTCTTTCACTTCAGTAAAGGAAAAGTTCCAACACATTTTCTTCTCTTGAGGGACTTCAGTGTAAGAGGCTAACTGTCTATTCTTGGGAGTCTCTGTTCTTGGGAGTAGAGATACATATTTAGTGAAGACTCAACTTATGTAAAAGTGTTCCTGAGGTAGAAATAGTCTTAAGAAAATAAACACTTCTGGTCTACCCTCTTATTTCACTGCTATCTGAAGCAGGGAAACCCAAACCAAAACCAATAGTTTCTGTTCCCCAGAAGGGAATGGGCAAATAACATTACTTTTTTAAAAGTTTGTTCTGTTATTATTTATATTTGCTTACTACTGCTGTTTATTTTGGTTTCAAGGGGTGGATGTTTTTATTCATATAAACCTTCTGGCAAGGATGACATTCCAGCCATTAATACTAAGAGAATTTGGGTTGACAAAGGAGGGACTGAACTGGTGTTTTGTTTAAGAATAACCTGGAAAGCTGTGCTGGTATGTGCTCGGTGGGTATATTCCTGCAAATCAGACTTGCTTTGTGAAGCAATATTAAAAGGAAAAAGAGTGACACTTTCATCCAACTGAAGTAATTACATACGGAAGGTTCTGTGCTGGGCTGTGGGGGAAGAGTCAAAGGGGAATCATACACAGACCCTGCCCACAAAGGGTCTGTGCCTACAGGTCTCATCCACTTGGTGGAGATGGGCAGCAGGGAAGGTGGAAGGAAAGGGACCCCTGGAGAACTATGAGGGCAAATCAGGGAAGCCAAAAAGTACAGAAGCGGGGACAAGAATTCTGGCCCATACAGGTGGTGGGAACCACTGAAAGTTTTTTATCAAATGAGAAATGATTAGAGCTTTGCCCGTGGGGGATGGATCTGCCTGACCCCCCGCAGTATTGATTTCCTGGGGGAGATTGATGGCAGGACCAAGAGGTCGGCTGTGATAATCCAGTAAGGTGAAGTGAACGCCTGGCCTGGGAGGGTGGCTGGAGAAATGGGAGTGGGGCGATGCTCATGTCTCTCTCTGCAGCTTGGCTCTTGCCTTGCGCTTCCAGGCTCAGATCTGCAACTGTCTATTGGGCAAGTCTGCTTGTGTCTCTCATGGGCATCTCACAGGGAAAAGGTGTCAACAGAAGGCTTGAGTTTACCCTCCAAACCCCTTCTTCCCTGAATTTTCCACATGTCACCAAATGATACCTCCCACCACTCACTCATTCTAGCCAGAAGTTGAGGAGTCCTCCTTGAGTTTTCCCTTCCCTTTCACACCAGACCATCGTGTCCTGTACATTTTCCTTTCAAAATATATCTCCAGGCCCCTCACTTCTGTCTTTACTGCCACCTTCCAAACCTTGACCGCTCATTGCCCGGAAAGCTGTAGTGGGCTCGAGCTGATCTGCTTCTGTTCTCAACATCCTGCAATTCCTGTCTCACACAACAGCTAAAGTGATGTTTTAAAACATAAATCACGTCACTTCCTTACTCACAACCTTCCTGTGTCTTCCCATTGCCCTTAGAATGAAATCTAGATTTTGTAGTCTGGCCCTCCAGGCCACACACGATCCTCTATGATCCTTGGTCCCTGCCCCCCCGCCTCCCCCACAGCTTTACTCCCTGTTTCAGTCATCAGACAAACCTGGCTCATTCCTACCTGTGACCTTGGCAGTTGCTGCTCACTCTCTCCAGGATGTAAGGGACACTCTTCCAGTAGCTCTTTACAAAGTTGACTCCTTGTCTTTGATCCAGCATGACCTGCTTCATAGAGACCTGCCTTGTCCAGTCCTCTTCAGAGGAGCCTGTCCACCCACCCCTCAAGCTACAGTTCTCTGCTCTTTCATTGCACAGATCTCTCATTGCACCGATCTCTCAGATTATCCTGTTTGGCATTGTCTCCCTTCACTAGAACCTAAGCTCCAGGAGCTAAGGGACCTTATCTTGTTGCCCAATCTGCCTTCTTATTCTGACATCTATGCCTGACACAGCTATTTGTTGAATAAATCAATGGCTCTGTCTGGTCAGATTGGATATTGATAGAGTGATAGGAACTGAATGGAAAGTTAGCATCCAAGTAGTGTATGGTTGTTTAAACCATTCTTTAGTATTTACCTCCAGTCTCTAAATAGCATGCTTACATTGCTAATTATTGATTGTACAGCTTGACACATTATTATTGACCTCACAGTATGGAAACTGAAGACATAGCTTTGTTTTTCACACTTTCTCTGACCCCTGTCTCCCCACCCCACCACGCATTTCCCATCCTTCCATGTTCTCATCTTCCCAGCATTCTTCTATTGTGTTTTTGATTAGAACAGTATTCTCTATAACTGTAAAAATTGATGCTAGCTAAGCCTTGTGGTAAACCAGGATTACTTTTTCTTTCCTGCATGGCTTTTGCTTTCCTTACTGGTGTTTTTGTTTGCTTGAGAAGGGGCCTGCATACTCACCCCCAAATCTTTCCCCAATTATGTAAATCTCTTCTCAGTATGCTCAAACAGTTTTGTTATTCAGTCAAGTTCGGCTGTAAGAAGTGAATCCGAGTTGGACTGGATTTCCTCTAAGCTTGCTGCCTGGCTGTTACCCTGCATCTCTCTTCATATCATCCTGGGGAGTCCTCCCACTTCCCTCTTGTGATGGATCTCCAGATTGCTAGGTCAGAGTCTTATCTTCTCTGGGTCCATTTCCTAATTTGGACAGAGCACGCAGGTAGCTTCTTGAGAAAAGCTCATGGGACTTGGTTTTTTTGAGACCTACTACTAGAAGGCATCTTTATTCTGGCATTCTTCTTGGTCGATAGCTTGGCTGCGTCATAAGGTAGCAAAGCAAACTTGCTGTAACATGTCAAAATACTGTCGCTTATAATTAACCACAATTAATGTTTTCTCTTTATGTAGAAGATTAGTTTTTTCTCTTCAGCACATAGCTTTTAATTAATTTCAAAAGACTTTCTCAAGGGCACCCGGGTGGCTCAGTCGTTAAGCGTCTGCCTTCGGCTCAGGTCATGATCCCAGGGTCCTGGGATTGAGCCCCGCATTGGGCTCCCTGCTCAGCGGGAAGCCTGCTTCTCCCTCTCCCACTCCCCCTGCTTGTGTTCCCTCTCTCGCTGTCTCTCTGTCAAAAAATAAAATCTTAAAAAAAAAAAAGACTTTCTCGAATGATTTTCACATGAGAACTCAACTTTGATCTACCCTTGTTGTTATAGTCTAAAAAAATATTTTATAGATGTTTAATGTTTTATAGCTGAATGAACTAATTTAAAAATATGTTTACTGTGGTGATAATAATGGTACTTTACAGACTTTGCTGATTGTGAGAATCACCTAGTATGCCTGGGGAGAATACTCAGTTCTGGGCAACAGCAAAATCCATCTCTTGGAGAGGGGTCTCAGAATCCGAATTTTCAGTAAGCATTCCAGAAGGTTCTTAACATGAGAAATATCCTCTGGAGATTAGCAGTGTTTAAAAAGTGGCTTCAGATGAAAATTTCTCTTCATTAACAATGTGTCTTCTCTTGACATGAGGTAGAAGTTACAAAATGTCCAGTTCAAAAACACTGATGTTCTGTACCCAGTGTCTTGATAAATTTCGTCATTAATATGTCCTGTTCTGAGCAAGTATTCCCATTGTCAAGTACAATTTTGGTAAAATCTCATTGCCAGAAATTTTTTTGCTCTTACGTACATTTTGCTAATATTATAAACTGCAAGATAATTCATTTCCCACAACAGTCAGGCTTGAGGTAAATGTAGTTACATTAGAAAGGAAAGAAGTTATCTGCAGAATGACAATTACTGTTTAAGGAAAGGACACAGAATTTCGACTCTGTTGCCTTTTTAGGAAGACCTCCTTGAACTTCCATCTGAGGTGGCTGCATGCTAATTACTTAAGGAGGAACCAAAGTGACAGAGCAGGGGGCTGGATGAAAACAGGTGTTTAATAATGCGTGGGAGGGACTGTAAGAAAGATTTTAGTAAGGTCTATTTTATAAAAAGGAGACTGAGCCCTTTTCTCTTTTAGAAATGTGGGCAGCCAATTCTGAAAACTTCAAAAGGAAGCAATCATTTATTTAAAAATTCTTTTCATATGTTCCTTTCAGAAATGTTTGGCTTTTTATTTTTGCCTCTGTTTGTACTTCAGGGGTCTTTCCTTTCAGTGATGTGCCTATTTTGCAGTACATTGCCCAGTGTGAAGTAAATTCCAGTCTTAACTGGGGTCTCTTAAAAGCTTTTACTAAAGGGTTTCTCAGCCTCCCCGAGGAAAGGCCACTGTTGTTTGTCTAAGGTGCTCTGAGGAGGGCCTGCTGAGCATTGCCTTGGACCTTCCTTCCAGAATAAAAATGCTTCTGACCACAGCTGGGTAGCCCACAGGACTGAGCAGGGCAACCTGACAGGATGATTCAGGATTGCAATTGCCGATTTCATCTATTTAAAGGGATTCTGTGTTTTTCAAAATTTCTTCTGCATCTGTAAAGTTAACTCGCACTGACCTGCCAGGCTGTCTGTGGAGGAGCTGGCTGAGGATGGAAACTTGGAATAAGCCAGAACGAGTTAACTGAGCTCATGTTGAATGTTCCTGTGTGTCTAACAGAGCAGTGTTTCATTTTCCTAAAGTCTACTAAAACGGAATTATATACATATGTGCGCAACTAGTGTTCTGTCGCTTGGAAAGTACTTGGCTGCCAATTTTTTAAAGAAAACACGAAAAGAATAAAATCAAACTGGAGATTTTAAAAAGGATCTAGAACTGTACACTCTTTAAAAGACTGAATCCCCTTTAGTCATCAGACCATGGAATGTCAGAACACACCAATACCTCATTTTTCAAATGATGGTGTTTTAATTTATAAAGCCATTAAAAAGTGATCATAATAGAAGCCTTTAAAGAACTTTCTTTCCCCCTCTGTTAGGTGGGGTGGGGTGGGGTGTGTGTGACATTTTCATGCTGTCTTCAGTATATGAATACACAGCTTTACAGACAATAGTAAAGTCTGTATTAGTTTGCTAGAGCTGCCATAACAAACTCCTACAGACTGGGTTGGCTTAAACAATAGAATTTCATTTCCTCACAGTCTGGAGTCTGAGAACTTAGGACTTAGAACTTAGAAGACCAAGATCAAGGTTGGGTTTCTTCTGAGGCTCTCTCCGGGCCACTTTCTCCCTGTATCCTCATATGGTTTGTGAATGCACAGGTCTATCCAGTCTCTATTTTCTTACCACGGCACCAATAATTGGATTAGGGCCCACTCATTATGACCTCATCTCACCTTACATAACTTTATAAAGGCCTTATATCCAAATAACAGTCACATTCTGAGGTACTTGGGGTGAAGACTTCAGATGAATTTTGGAGGACAAAATCAGCCATAACAAAGTCCTTAAAACAATGTCGTCAGTTTACAAACTGAGATCCACTCACAGTGGCCCATAAACACCTTGGATCCATTGTCTTTTTTCTGGTTTCTTCAGTTCCCCTTCCTAACAGATTGTATCTTCTTCCCTGCTCACCTTCAACGGCGCCACATACTCAGTAGATCTGACCGAGAAAGAGGATGCTTTGAAGGTGTTTTTCAGCAATGGGACCCAACATATGTCACTAGGCAGTGCCACTTAAGAGATGAGGCGTGGAATGTAAAGATTATATGTGGTAGAATTAAAAATAGTCTATGTGAACACTGTTTCTGCCATATTTGTGTTAGAAATAATTACCTCGTGAGTGGAGCGCCAAATTGATTGTGTAATGCTAACAAAAACAGTGCTTATGAAGATGCGAATCCCAGTGTGGTCAGCAACTATGTAAGTACCACCTGACTAGTTTTGTAATCTTTGAGGTCCCTGAATGTGAGGCACACTATTTAGAGAAATGCTTTATTCCCAAATGTCACTACATATAGATTCATCTTTTCTGTGTTTGATTTTTTTCTTCCTCTGTATGCTTTGTTATCTTAGATGTGTTTGATATCCAGCAGAGTGACATGTTTCTTCACAAAAAGCTGCTAAAATAAGAAATAGAATGAATAGGGTTGCTAAAGAAAGATAACGTTAAAACACCTGTCAGAGTAAAGCCAGAACAGGAATGTTCTCGCCAGAAAATGCAGCAGCTCCGTTGAGTCAGGTTGGTAATTCAAAGATGATTCACGTGTGACTAAACACATTTGTATTATGTCCCCTACACATTGCAAAACACTTAGGAGGCTTTGGTAATGGCTTCCTTTCTCTTGTTAAACTCTTGACTGGGGTGGACGGATTGGGTGGACTTGTTCATCTTGTCACAAGGCAGGAAAATAGTGCTTCAAAAACATACCCACCTCCATGAGGTTCAAAATTCTTTAATGTAAATGGAACAGGTCCCTCAAGCCACGTAAGCACTCAAGTAAGACGGGTGCATCAGAATCTAGCAATCCTAGATCTTCCCTCAAAAGGGTTGAAAACTCTCCAGACACCTAAGAGATGATTTAATTTTTTGGCATCTTTTGGACCAGGAGTTTCCTAGAAGTAAGTTAGATCTTGAGATGGCTGAGATACAAGGCATTCCTAAAAAGCTCCATGTAAGACCCAGTTGTTTTGGGCCCTGATCTGAATCCAAAGGGTGATGGAGTGGGAGTTGGGGGGTGTACAGGAATTCCTCAGCCAAGCTCCACACCCATTAGTTGTGACCCTGTCACTTTAGTCTTTTAAGGCATTGAGTAGATTAGAATCGGCCAAACACTTAATCTAAGGATGGTTAAAAGTCACAGAACGTTGGTGTTTTTCCAAGTGAGAACATTTCTCTTGGATTCAACCCTGATATTTCAGATTCAGAATTCAGTGTCCTAAGACCTAAAGATGAAGTCTTACTATATACAATGGAAATAACTGATAAGGATTTAATTAATAAGTACTTAAGATTTTGCAGTGCCGGTCTAATGTTATTTTTATTGTCCGGTATCTAGTCCTGGGAGCAAAAAGAAAGAGCACAAGGTTCCTGTCAGATCTCAAAAAGGAAGTGGTACAGAATAAACACAGATCCCCTTGATAATGACTTCTTAGCCAGTCCAGTAGGTGATGATTCTCAGTAAGTGTGAGTCCTTTAGGATTTAGATATCTATGTTGAATTTATTTATTTATTTATTTAAAAAGATTTTATTTATTTATTTGAGAGACCCAGTGAGCGAGAGGGGAGGGGCAGAGGGAGAAGCTGACTCCCCGCTGAGCAGGGAGCCCAATGTGGGACTTGATCCCAGGACCCTGGGATCATGACCTGAGCTGAAGGCATACACTTAACCAACTCAGCCACCCAGGCACCCTCTATGTTGAATTTAATGGTGGCCTTAACTGTAGAGAATCGGAAGTTAATAGAGTCATGAAACAGAACTTCGTTTTCTGCTCGGATTTTAACACTAGGCATATTTGGAAACAGGAGTAAAATGCAACTTCCTGTGTTTGGCCGCTATAGCAACACATCTTGTCTAACACAGGCTTTTAAAAGCAACAACTTGTAGCTCAACGAGATGTAGACAGTTTGATAACTGAATTTTCAACATGGTTCAGTAAGAATTCACCAAATATGCAACATGTCTTTTGAGTAAAATAGGTTTGTGGGGTTTTTTACTTTACTTTTTTATTTTTTGCAAGTACAAGTGTAAAAATAAACTGTGCACCTTCCCAGCTGGTGGGAAATAGAGCCAAATCCAGTTCTGGCTGTTGTCTCGATTCTTGTGGGTGATGTCAGCCTTCTTGCCTTGTGACTTTCCTGAGGGCATTTCTGCTGTAGGATGATGGTGATTTCCTTTGAGTGCTAGTTGGTCTCTGCTGCTCTCAGCAATTGACCTGAGACCAGTGGAGAACACAGGTGGCTCTGTGCAGGAGTCTGTTTTGAACAGGGTGTTTTTGTTTTTCTGGAGCCCTCTAGAAGACCAGGGAAATAGCTTTCAAAGAAATTTCACTGTCCCAGTTGCTCCAAATCATAAATAACCCACTTTCTAGAATTTATTCCCCTCAAAACCTTTTAACAGCCCCCTTTCCACTTGTCTGTGTAAGACTAGGAGAGGAAGTAGTGGAAGGCATTGACCTTTCTTGAATATTGGTGATGCAGTATGACCCTTTACGTATGTTATTTCTGTTAACTCTTGCAACAACCCAAATGCTAAATTGTATTATCCCATTCTGTGGATCAGGAAGAGGTTCTGAAAGCTTGAATGACTTGCCCAAGATTACCAGCTAGGAAGTGGAAGAACAGATTATTAAATTCAAGTCTTTCTGGCTCAAGGCCCATGTTTTCTCTCATTGGCACTTACAGGTCTGTGTGTTTACTTAAAATGACTCTCTCTTCCTCCCTTTCTTCCTCTCTCCTGTTCTCCGTCTCTTTCCCTCTCTCCCTCCCTCCCTCCCTCCTTCCTCTCTCTCTCTTTCTCTCAGCATATACGAGGTATCACCAGGGTGCCAAATAAGATAAAGGATAAAACAAAACATTTTCTTACTTTTCTGGAAGCTTTAATATAGAGCACAGGAAGAGCCGATCATTTCTCCATTTGTGTTTGCTCCCATAAGATACTGGTATAACGGAAGAGGTTTGATTCTCAGTTGAAAGGTGAGATAAGAGAGTGGTATTTTCTGTTCAGAGTGGGACAAAAACTTGCTGCTGGTTGCCAGGCTTAAGGAATGATTAGTCATTGGGCACGTCACATTGTCTAGTCAGATATTTGCCACCGCAACACTGGGCTACCATGCAGAGGGCCTTGTAGTTCTACCAGTTTCTGATGTATTTAGTGAATCAAAAATCTGAAGTATCAATACAGAGCTAAATATCCATAATGTTATAATATGACAGAATTTATCTCAGGTTAAAAATATGGTTTTCTGTGTGGTTCCCTGTTTTCTGAGAGATTTAAATTCTTGTACATAATGCCTGAAAACAATGGAAAAACAAAGGCAATTTGGACTTGGTTTCAGTTTAGTCAGATAATTTGCCTTTCCGGTTTTTTGACTGTGAAACTAAATTGCCTTTCTGAGTCCCCCAATTAGGAGAAAGAAGATGAAGACTGCAGAAAAGTCTGAGTTGCCTAATGTGTTTTGAGAAGCAAGAAGGAAATGTCCCTGTGGGGTGTGTGGAGGGGTCATTCTTGAAAACATTTAATTTTTGCCACTCATTGCTGTGTAAAAATACAAAATTCTTAAAAGATCTTTTCACATGTAAATTATTCCAACTGTTTTTTTTTTCACTTGTTTGTCTTTGGTGGGTTGTCTTTTTAAAAGGACACAGTAAACCGCAAGTAAGTCTTTGTTCACCTGAAAAATTTGTCAACAATGTCTGTACCATTCTTATGAGTGTTAATCATCCTTCCTGCTGGCTTTGATATTTTCTCAATTTCAAACTTTAGTGTTTGTTATGTTATCATTCAAAATATTTGGAGTTCTGCAGGAAGGCACCGTTGGAAACAATTTCCTCTACATGAAAAATCTAAAGACCTGCTAAAATAAATCATAGCCTAGTTAGACCAGGCCTTGTACGTTCATTATTGCCAAACATTTGTCCAAGATTTAGTCATTCATTCTGTAAATATTTATTAAGGACTTTCTGTGGCCTGGGTACAGGGTGGGGGCACCACCTGGAATGAAATGCTTTTGGTGCCTGTCCTCATGGGACTCCTGATCTAGTATGGAGCGCTGTTACTTTTTCTTTATATACTTGCTCATCAAGAGGCAGTCTTTTTTTTTTTTTTTTCCCCTACTTGCTTAATAACAACAACAATTAAAAAGTTACTTTTATGGCTTCTGGAAGAGTTGATGAATTGCAACTAGCTGCTTCTGAAGTTCAGTTATGGGCTTTTTTCCCCCATTATTCTAGTACACATTCAGTGTTCCTTTAGGCCAGTATTGAAAATCTTAATAAAAATTATATCAGAAAAGAATTTTGGAATAAGCTGGTTGGCTTGATGGTGCCCTAATTGGATTCAGAGAGGCTTTCCTTGTGGTGTTCTACCCAAGTCCTGCTGGTACAACTCGTTCTCTGGAATGCTTGCTTGACACACATGTCGTTTTAAAAGAAAGAAACCAAAATAGAACATTTTGTAAGTGGGATCTCCTTAGTGACTGTGTTGGAGAAAAAAATTAAACTTGACCCTAAAGTCATCATTACTATAAAATTTTTTTTTAAAAAACAGCTAATGGAATTCTCTCCCTTCCCTGCCGCCCCCCTTCTCTAGAGAACTAGGTGTACAAACGAAGGAATGTTAATCCTTTGCTTTTCAGTGACTTTAAATGGTTTCCTGCCTAATTTGGTTGGGGTGTTTCTACCTTTTAAGCACTGTTATGAAACTAGATTCAATCTCAATAACCCTCAAACAGCTTTGCCCTGAATCTGTAACACAGAACTTGGAGAGTGTGTCAGGCCACGCCTGTCACAAGGACTAGTGCTCAACTATCACAGTCTGAGCCCCTCCGGCCACTTACATCCCCCACGCTCTCACAGCGTGCCAGGTTTCTATATTGGAATGATGGTTATTTGAAGAATGTCAGCCCCTCTCGTAGACGGTAAGCTTCCTGAGGGCAGAGGTCCAATCCATTTTTGCTCACTAGTATGGCTTCGGAGCATTACCTTGTCTAGCATAGTTGCTCAGTACATTAATTATGAATGAATGACTCCATTCCACAGTAAGCAGATTTTTCTCCAGCCTCATCTTTTTGTGGACCTCTCCTTCCTCCTTGTCTTGTTTTGTCTGGAACCCACCTCTCCTTGGCTGGTAACTCCGTAATGGAGGTTCTGCTCTCCCCCAGCCTTCACCATTGACATGTGATCCACTCCTGACTGCCATGCCTGCCACTTTGCTTCCAGTAGCATGTATTGTCACTGGAAGTACATACCATCCTGCTGCATTCCTCTTCACATCTCTGGTGCCGTCATCCCCTGACTTCTGCTCACTTCCTCACATTCGTCAAGTGAGGTTCAGGCTCTCCTTCGCCACCCAGAGTCTCACTGCTATCCTGAGAGAAGCCCATCCCCCTGTGGGTAGTCAGTTCTCTCTCCCTTCAGGCTCTTTCCCCTCAGTTCATAAACATGCCCTAGAATCCCCCACACTTGTGACTTTACAACAAATAAACTAAACTTTATCTTGTACCCGATGATTCTCAGTAAAGAAGTCCAAGGTTCTTTACTATGTACAGCCTACTGCCTTCTAAATAGAATCATTTTCTAAGCGTTTACCTTTGGCCCTCAACTGCCGCTTTTGTTTGGAAGACTCCCCCAAATAATTTCAACATTGACTTCCTGCTAGTGTGCTGATAATGTATTTCTGACTGTCTGCTGGACATCTTCCCCTGAATGTCCTGCTAATACCTGAAGTTCATGGTGTCTGAACACAAGCCATATAGGTCTTTCTCCAAGTCCTCTCTTGACATTCCACCACACCTCAGAGAGGTTCAAGCCATAGAATTCTCCATGATTTCTCTAGACAGTTCCCCCATCTCCTCACTTCTTCCTCAGTGTCCCTTGGATCCATTCATCATTTCTAATTCATTTTCACTGCTCTCCAAGTTGAGATGCCTGGTTGTTGCAGTCACCTCTTAACTGAACTATAAGGATATAACTGTGGGAGCCCTGGGGATTCTTTAAGACATAAATTCTTCTCCCAGCATCTTGCCTAACACTGTATAAGCCTGTAGGTTTCATTTCTGCCTTGGGTAGGTAGTCTGGAATTCTGCATGTGGCTACTATTCTCTTCCCAGATACCAGCCTCGGTGACTTGGTGTGACTGCCAGGGGACTGCTGGACTATAAACAGAGTTATCACATTATAGGTAGATTCTCAGGGCTCTTATTTATCCACCAGCTTTTCGACCTAAAGATATTGGTCCAGATTTAATATGTTATTTTATTAATACTTCTGTTACATTCATCCACAATGGGAAATTTTTCATAATTGTCTCTCAAGCAAAATTTAGTCACTTACTTAAAAATTATGAAATTTCATTTGACTTTATTTTATGACTTGTACATAAGATCTGCCAGTTTCTCCCCTAAAGTTCCATCCCTATGCCTGTGCTCAGCAAACCAAGTGGTTGTTATCCTAACGTAGAGGAGGTAAAATTTGCTCAGTTGATGTTTTGCCCATTGGAGATGGGTCAACTTTTTCTTCTTTTTTACAAACACAGTACAACCTCCACACACCATGACCTGCTCCCCACCCCAGACTCGGGGAGTTGTAGGAGAGAAGGTTAGTAAGGGAAGGAAGGTAGAAGGTTGGTTGCTTCCTTTCTTATTTTCACTTCTGTAGCAAAGTTCTTAATATTTCCATGTAGAGCCATCAAAGCTGTTCATAGAACGCTTTGCTTATTGTGATCACAGTGGTATTCAAAACTTAAAATGCTTTTATTTAACAATAAAATTCATTTTCCATTTGCAAAGTGATCCCATTTTCTACTCAATCAGAGTTTCTTTAAACCCAAAATACAAGTGATATTATTTAATCTGTTAAATATCCCATAGCAAGTCTAGGGGCTGTTGTGCATGTCAGAGCATCAGGATGTCATACAGCTGCACAAACATACTCATTCTGCAGGCCTATCAGCCATGAGTTTAAACTCTGAAATTCTTTGTCAGTGCTTGCAGACAGATGGAAGTCTTTAGTAGCTTTTCCCTTTGGGGGTTTAAAAATAATGGCTGCCTCCATTAGAAAAACAAGTTAAAAAACTGGTGATATCAAATTCCTAAAGTTAATACTATGGTAAATAAGGATTATGTGCAATCAAAGGACCGTAGTTAATTTAAGCAAAGGACACACTCTGCCTGCAACTAGCATGAACTAAACTGTGAAGACACTGGGCATTGTTTCAGAGAGCATAACAGTACCTGCTGTAATTCCTTGGGTTAGTCCACAGAAGAGGCTGGAGGTAGAACTGAGTTATTATTCATTAAGGTTTATGTCTTGCCTCCTCTTAAAATACAGCTCTATTCCCACCCATATCCCTCTGACCCATCTTGTACAAAGGATACCCTGGAGGCAGACTATTGACTAAATCCCACTTACCAGCTCTGTGACCTTGGGACAATTCCTTGGCTCTCTCTGGACTTCACCTTCCTCATTTATAAAGTGGGAGTGCTAACAAGCACCTACTTCACAGGGTTGTGTTGACAGTTAAGGAGGCAACATTCATGAAGCACTTAGAACAGGTCTTCATGTGGCCTGTAAGATCTATGAATTCAGCACAAATCAGTATGAGAATCATAGAATTTTTTAAATTGGAAGCGAGCCTAGCGATCATGTAACTTAGTCTCCTCATTTCAGCAATGAAATATTGGGGTCCTTGCCGAAGGTCACAGGGCTCTTAGGAAGCAGAGTTGGGTGTGGGACTCAGCTCTCTTCTTGGCTTACAGTCACCCACTCCAATTGGTTGGTTAAAACCCAAAACAGTAACTGAGATTTATTGCCTGTCCTGATTGTGCAACATCTTCTTTGCTTTTTGCTCTACAAATAGTTGTAGTGCCCTTCTGGAGCTACCAAGAGGTGCTACTGGTTCACCAGTTTAGCTGTTGTATTCCAATGAGGACAGACTCATGAAGTGGGAAAAAAAGCCTTGAACAGGAATCACAGGACCTGGATGGTGTCTCTGCCATTAGTTAATGACTTGGGAAGCCACATAGTCTTCTTGGGTCATTGTTTATCCACTGAGGAGAGGTTTTTAATATATATGTAGGTTTTTAATATATATAGGATAATGTAGAATGTAAACACAGTTGTTGTTCCCATACCAGATAACATGGTACCCAGTGTTTCTGCGAATTGCTTGGGTCAGAACTGCTGCATGATTTCATTTGCAGAGTGGGAATAAACATAAAACTGTCATTATTTATGGAAAATAAACTGCTTCTTCACCTTTCATCTTGCATAGGTGAGCTTCCAATTTAGCATAGTTTCAGGGCAGTCTCAAAAGATAATAGAAAGATAGATTAGCTTTCCCAGAAATCTGGCATGGGAAGGGAGATATTTGCATTTTCCAGATAAAGAAATTAGTAATGATATCCTTTATAAGTAGAAGAGCTTGCATAAAGCTTATCATTGTCTCTATCATATGATAAAGCTCTATCATCTGAGGTCTTGCTAAGACAGCAGATTTCCATTTTGTAGCTAGGTAACTTTGCTTTGGAATGCTCATGTGTTTAGATGATTCTCATAGACATAAAGTTCAGTGAAAAAGGACAGACATAAAGGAGTATGCTGTATAATTCCACTAAGTTGAAGTTCAAGACTAGGTGACACAAATCAGTGGTAATAGGGGTTAAAACAGTGGTTATTTGGGGGAATGGATGGGAGAGACTGGGTATTGACTGGGAAGAAGCACAAGGAAGCTTTCTGGGTCTGGAAATGATTCTAGACTTTGATCTGGATGGTGATTGCATGTACAAAATCATTTACTGTCTGTAAGTATACCTAAAAATCATTTTGAAAGAGCTCTGTAGTATTAATTTGAATGACTGATCTTACCCCAGGTCCCTTTGGATAATTTTATAGCTTCTTTCAAGTGACAGAGGACTGGAAATTGGCAAATAGGGAGTCGAGTTATGAGAGCAGTCTTCCTCTGGGGGGACTAATATAACTTCATTTGACTCTATGATATCAAGGTTTTTTCATATTCTATTCTTTTTCTTCAAATTTAATTTCTTGTTTACATTCTGTTCTTTTTACTCTTAATGGATTTTAAAAGATGATGGCTACACAACTAAAAACATATTTTTAGCTGGGATGCCTGGGTGGCTCAGTCGGTTAAGCATCTGCCTTTGGCTCAGGTCATGATCTCAGGGTCCTGGGATCGAGTCCCCCATCCGGCTCCTTGCTCAGCAGGGACCCTGCTTCTCCCTCTCCCTCTGCCTGCTGCTCCCCCTGCTTGTGCTCTCACTCACTCTGACAAATAAATAAAATCTTTAAAAATATATATTTTTAGCCTTATTACCTTAATGTTGATTTTTCTTTAAACAGTCAGCTGATGAAAAGCAATTTTTTTCCCTGCACCAACCAAGATCTTTTCTAACTCTAAAATTGTATTATTCTCAGATTTTTAAGTCATGGTGTATACATTGATAATACAGAAAGTTCACTAATTCTCTAGTTCCTTTTTAAATTTTTCACATTTAACCATTTCACATGTTCAAAGACATGACCTTAAAAATTTGCTTTCATTTTTTTTCCGTAAATATGTACCATGTGTCTATTTTGAGACCAGCGGCATGGCATGGCAATGAGAACATTTTTCTTGGCTTTACTTTAAAAGGTCAGCCATCCTTAATCGGATCACTTTCAGGCCATTCCCTCCTTGATTTCCACCGAAAAGTCTGCTCATCTTTTCGGTTCCCAGTCAAGTCTCTCACTCCCTGTGAAACATTCCCCAGTCACCTGACTGCTCCCCTCCATGGGCTTCCACCTTTGGGCTCTGTTCCCACCTCTGGTCCAGTGCCTCCTCACCTGGGGAGCACTGATTGCGTCTGCTTCCCCAGCCCTCCTGCTAGCTCCGTAAGGGTGAGGATCCTTCCTGTCTGTGATCTCCCAGGACCTTATATGGTGGGTTCATAGCACTGAGTTAAAGCAGGCCTTGCTGTGCAGTAGTAAAGAGAACCATCTCGGACTTGGAACCCAAGCTCTGCCCCTTACCCAGTGTGTCACTTGAGGAAGATGCTTATTTATTCATTGTCAGTCATATAATTTAGTCAATAAATCTTTATTTAATCTTTCTGCATATGAACACACCTCCACACACCCACCCTGGCAAATCCTGAGCTAGATATTTAGTCTCTGTGAGTCTTTTCTCATCTCCAAGATGGGACTGATGATAGTATCCATGTCAGAATTGTCATGAGAATTAGCATGAGCCAAGGCAGGTAAGGTACTTTAGCTCAGAGCCTGGCACGCATACACAATAAATATCTGATTATCAGTTCTGCTGTTGATAAAGTGCTCACTAATTTCCACTTTGAGGAGAGAATGAAACACAAGGTGGGTCAGTGGCTAGTTCATTGCTGGGTACTGTTCATCAGACCTTTCACACTGGCATGAGCTATGGGATTTCTGTACCTGAATTGTGCCATTCACTCTTCCATCCCCATGAGTGCAGGGGAAAAAAATGGTTGAGATAGGAAATGCGTCCTCAGTTGTCATGAAATAAGCTTCAGTCCTTTAAATTTACTTTGATTCCCAAATAAAATTCTATTATTGAAAACAGTTAAGCTTCAATGACTTAAAAATAAAGAACAAGAAACCTTTTTTATTCCCAGGTTTGTCATTCTGTGTCAGCAGTACATGATACTAATCCTGGCATGGTGAGAGAGAGAGAGAGAGAGGGAGAAAGAGGGAGAGAGAGTATTGGGGGTATGTTCGGATCAACTCTCTCTGTACAGCCTCACAGTAACTGAGTGAATACTTTCTGACACCATTTTTCAAGGCCCATTATCTACACTTTTGAAAGATGTTGAATGTCAATTACCTTATTTGGGTCTATCATGTGCTAAAAAGTGCTGAAATAGCAATTTGATGACCTATAAATATCTCTTGGTGATAAAATACTAGGAATTGAAAATATTGTTTAAAAGAGATTTTAGAGAGAAATATGGGCAATTCTAAAGCATATTAACTTCCCAAAACCTCTTTGAGCAGAAATGTTTACTGTTGGTAAAAGCAGTACTCCCTGAGGTCTCCCTACAGCTGATATCCTCACCCCTAAGAACCTCCTAAATCCTCATCCTCATGCACCTTCATGCTAGCCAATGCCACATTTATACACATGAATTCTTAATTTTAAGATAGTTTTAGATTTGTAGAAAAGTTGCAAAAATAGTACAGAGAGTTCTCATATACCCCCTACTTACTTTCTCCTGTTGTTCATCTCATGTATGAGTATAATACATTTGTTACAACCAAAGAACAGGGCATTGGTGCATTACTGTTAACTAAATTCCATAGTTTATTAGGGTTTCCCTCATTTTCCCCAAATGCTCTTTTTTGTTGTTGTTTCAGGTGGTATCCAGGATACCACATTGCATTTATTTATCATGTCTCCTTAGCCTCCCCTGGTCTCTGATTGTTTCTTAGACTTTCCTTGTTTTTAATGACCTTGACAGTTTGAGGTGTATTGGTCAGGTAATTTGTAAATGTCCCTCATTTTGGTTTTGTCTGATGTTTTTCTCATGGTTACAGCAGGGTTATGAGTTTTGAAGTATGATTCTCATCCATCATTTCAAGGGTACATATGATCAACATGACTTACTACTGATGAAATTAATGAAGATCACTTAGCTGAGGTAGTGTTTGTCAATTTTCTCCTCTGTAAGGTCACTCCTCCCCCTCCATTTTATGTTGCAGTCCTTGGAAGGAAGTCCCAATGCGTAGCCCACATTTAAGGAGTGGGGAGTTCAGCTCTACTCCCTTGAGATGGAGTGCTTATATAAATTATTTGTAGTTCTTCTGTACAAATTTGTTTTCCCACATTTATTTAATTATTCAATATTTATCCTTATTAGTATTATATTATTAACCATTCAATATTCATATCAATGTAATATTGTCTATATCAGTATTCAATATTTATCAGTATTGTATATATTAATTTTATACTTTGGATTATCATCTAATACCACTTTATTTATTTTGTTGCTCAAGTTGTTCCAGCTTTGGCCATTGGGACTCTTTCAGTTGGCTCCTGTGTGACTTTGACATACTCCCATCAGTATGTGTTTTGAGCCCTTGCTTACTTTATGGCACTGTAACATGCTCCCGGCTCATCTAGTATTTTCCCTGCCCTAGCCCTGGAAGCAGCCATTTCAGTAGAGATCTGATTCCTTTTCTTTGAAGAGCCCTGTTAGAAACCAAGAACTGAGTGCCAGTGTGCTCACTTGGGGTATTGCTGCTTCTAGGCTTTCTGAATGAACAGAACTAGGAAATACATGTGTGTATACTGAGCTGTATGTACACGCATATCTATCTATCTATCTATCTATCTATCTATCATCTATCATCTATCTCTCTCTCTCTCTCTCTCTCTCCCTCTCTCTCTCTTTCTGTCTGTCTATCTGTCTGGCCAAACATGAGTTCATTATGACATTTCCAACCCTAATACAGTGCCGTATGGATCATTCTAGCAACCCCCCCTTGCTTATCAATAAGCTCCCTTTCCAGCAGTGAGAAACCTGGCTTCCAACATCAACTGTCCGTTTACTTATTTATTCTATCCCAATGTACATGGATAGCAGTTTCAGAATTAACTCATGCTCTCATGTAATGCCACACACCTTGATTTTTCTGTTCCTTTTCTTTTCCTGTCCAGTGATGATTCATCTTACCCCCCAAAAGGAAGAGATTTGATACAACCCAAAGTAAACTCTGATTAGCAAGAGAGTAAGGATCTCCATTAGTGAACTCAGAACAAGGATAGCCACTTGGCTTCCTTGGAAACCATTATCCGGTCTCATCTGCGATGGCTCAGAGCTTGAGTTTATTCTGATCTTGTTGCCTACTTGGTTCTGTGTCCAGAAATGTATGCCCCTATATATGATAGTATGTATATGAAGGCATTTTTCAGTTGAGAGAGGCCTCAAGTCAGTATAGGAAATACAGTCAAATCTTCCCTAAACGTTGCTCTAAAGTTCTGTGGCCTTTAAAGGGGAAAGTGGCAGACTTATACTGGAAAACATAAAAACTGTAAAATACATAAATATTTTAAAATGTTGATCTCAAGTGTGAAAAAGAAACTTCTGATGAAGGACAGGTTACTTTTCAAAACATGAAAGTCAATCAAAATTAACCTTTTAAAACAGGAAATTTAGACTTTCATCTGGGATTTACCTAGCAGTTTGTTCTCATCTGCATGTAAATGCAAGATTCAGGAGACCTGTGAAAAATTTTGTTATTAAGTTTCAAACTGATTTTAATGGTAAGTTGTTCAAAAGAAAAATTATAGATGTACCAATGGAACTGGCAGTCTCCTAGGTGTTTGGAGGAGAGAAGAGAGTTTATATTCTGTTCATACTACTCAAAAGCAGATGAAAATCCCCTACACATTCATGATTTAATAGAAGTACAATGGCAATGTGGCCAACTGTGCCAACATATGGTTCCTAATTGGAAGTGTAGTTTGTTTTACTAACCCAACAATTACAAAATTACAGATGAATTTATTCAGTCAGAAAAAAGATATGTATGTGTATGCACTGCTCTGGTCATTGGCACTGGCCCAGGCCCTTTCCAGAGCAGAGATAAAGACTAGAACGGTAGATGCATAATAAAGATAATGGCACTTAATTTCTTATACAGCTATGAATTTAACATTAAGGCTTTAATTCTTCACTCACTCAGTCTCCCCATCTGTCACCTAGAGAATTACTTACTTTTTGTTTTGTTTATTTTTGTTTTCAGGAGAAAAAGTAGATTATTCTTAAGTAGTTTGGATCAAAAGCAGAATTTTTATGGAGTGTCAAGGAACTGGATATGTGGCTTGAGAGAAAAGAAGTAGATGTATGTCTATAGCCACAGAGATGAATTTGAGGTAGAAACCCTCATTCCTATGTGTGTAATAGTCAGCCCTTATATCTTTCACAACATTTAAATTGTTCAAAATTAAGCCCTTCAGCATAAAATCTCAAAAAAGAAGAAACACCAGACACTCAGTGCCTCCTTAGGTTTGCCCCTTGTTTGAGTAAGGTAGTTGGAGAAGAGTGGAAGTAAAGTAAATCAGGATTTTATATTTTCACTCTGGCTTAGCTTCAAAATCAGTCTGTCCTATATTTCTCTCTGCCTATACCCTGTCCATATGGGCAGGGTAAAATAGGGTCAGAAACCATATATGGAAGAAACAGTCACTGCAGGATTTGCATTTCTATCTGAAACTAGAATAGGCATCACTAGAGGGAAGAATGGCATTTATCCTTCTTATTTGGAAGGAGCTCATAAGGATTTAGGTATTAGTGTATATTGATTGTATTTTTTCCTTCAGTTTAAGATTTTTCTAGTTCTGGTATGTCAAGTGATTTTTGATTGAGATGTAGACATTTTTATATTATGCTATAGGACTCAAAATCTTATTGAATCCTTCTTTTTGTTTTGTTTTGTTGTTGTTTTTTTTTGAACTGGCTATGTCTGCCACATCTCCAGCATTGGAAGGAAGGGTACTGCCTCATTACTGCCAGGTAGAGGTAAAAATCCAGGTTCCCCACTCATCCTCTGTTGATACCTTATGGTGGAAATGGGGGCAGGGAATGCGCCTCATTACTCTTGGGTATAATGGTATTTCCAGATCCCTGCATGGTCTCCAATGATACCACAGTGGATAGGGGTGGTCTTGTTCCCACTGGGCATTGGTTTGATACCACCCCAATATTTATGGGGATGGAGGAGGAGAGAACCCTCATTACTGCTGGGTAGGGGTGGACAGCCAGGCTCCCATGTGGTCTCTACTGACACTGTAGAGGATGATTCATTACCAGCTGGTGGGCATGAAGGTCCCAACTCCCTCCTTGCTCTTCCTTGAATTCTCTGACAGGGAAGTTGGGGCTTCTTGTTACAACTTCATGAGGGTAGACATCTAGTCTACCCCACTCAGCCTTTGCTGGCATTCATGGTGGTAGTTTCTCTTGTGGTATTTGGCTGGAGTAGAGCAGTTATTGTCTAAAGGTTTTTCATCTTGCTAGGCTGTCCCTTTCTTGCTCTTTTGGCTGGAGAACAGGCTTTTGTTGAGGCTATTTTGGTCTATGCCTCATGGTGTCTCCAGGTTGGTGACCACTTCAGCTACAAGTCTGGTATAAAGGAGACAAAAAGAAAACCCAGGAATCTCACCTTCATGTTGTTTCTTGGGTCCTGAAGTCTCAGGGTGGTCTACTTTCTTTTCACTTTGCTGAGTCTTCTTATGCTTCGTTTATATTTAACATCCAGGGTTTTTAAGTTCTATTTAGCAGGAGGAATAGGAAATAAGTCTGCTCCATTTTCCTGCAAGCGAAAGTCCTTGCCATTCAGTTTTTCTTTTGTTTTGTTTTTCCCAGTATTTTCTTATGAAAGTTTTGAAGACGGAAGAATTACACAGTTAATCACCACATATCCACCCTGAGATTTAACACTTAACTTTTTGCTATATTTTTTTTGAGTATAAGTTTTATTTACTTTATTATATTTATCCATCTGCCCATTCCATCTGTCTGTCCATTAATTATTTTTGTTGGACATCAGTACACTTCACCCCTAAACACATCAGCATGCATATCATTAATTGCATGCAAAATCACTATTTATTTATGGTTTTTTTAAAGGTAAATTTTACATGAAGTAAAATACATGATATCATAAATACCATTTGATGAGTTGTGTATGATCTATCCCTTATTGAGATAATTTCAGTCACCCTAGTAAGTTCCCTTCAAGCCCCTTCTCAACTAATGTTTACTTCCATCTCATTCCAAGAAGTCCCTACTGTTCTGATTTTCTTTCTTTTTTTGCTATTATCATAAATTCATTTTGGCTCCTCTAGACCTTCATATAAATAGAACCACACGTATGTATTCCGTTGTGCCTGGCTTTTTTTCAGCACAGTGTTTTTTAGAGGCATTCATGTTGTTGTATGTATTGGGGAGGGTATCATTATTGCTGAGTGTTATTTCATTGCATGAACAATACCATGGTTTATCCATTCTGGGCTGCTTCCAGTTTTTTGCCATTACCATTTAATAGTAGGAATAACATAAGTCATCATTGTCTACCTTCTGTTTTGAACATAATGCAAGGCAACTTAAGGTTTTGGGCCTTTCTCTGATTAATAAGTTGATTAAGGCACTAAAGATATGTTCTATCACACACAATACCCACATTTTCCACACATTTCTTATTATTAGTGAAAATTATCAGTTTATTGGGAAGCTGAAAACTTTCTTTTTAAATAGAAGCAAAAGATAGTTTTAGTATTGTAAAAATTAGAATTTAGCTTCTTGGCACTACATTTTATTTTGCAAAGGAGAAACAATGGTTTTAACTACACCATAACTGTAACATTCATTACTGAGAATGCTATACTTGCCTCTGGAGGAACATCCTATTTCAGGAATACTTAGAATACTCTGTTCCTCCACAAACTAGTGATGTAGTTGCTGCAGATGGATTCAGCTGTGTTTCACAGACCCTTATTTGTCTGGCCCTACCTATTATGTAAGTCTCTTGCTTCTTTTCTATTTTCCCAAAATGATTATCTAAGTGGACTGTAATTTCTGATTGATTGATTTACTGATTGATATTAGGGGAGTTCTACCAGCTGGGGAGTGGGACAAAATAAACTTTACATGAGATTCCAATTAAAGTGGTCATACTTGCTATTAAAGTGCAGGAAGAACCAGACGATGTTGTCTCAAACTTTTTATTACAGCTTTTCTCTGACTTTATTTTTCTTTATACAGTTGATGGACTGGACAAAGCATCTGTAGCAAATTCAGATGGCCCAACAGCAGGCTCGCAAACACCTCCCTTCAAGAGAAAGGGGAAACTCTCCACCATCGGTAAAATCTTTAAGCCTTGGAAATGGAGGAAAAAGAAGACCAGTGACAAATTTAGAGAAACCTCAGCAGGTATGAATATCATAACTTTGCTAGACGATAAGTTGTTAAATTTTTAAAAGATAAAAAATTGTGTCTTGTAGGGCTTTTTTTTTCCCCAGAAAAAAGTCCATATTTGACATTTGCCTCCTTTTCCACTCACTGACTTTCTGATATATTCTTATTTTTAACTATATACTTGTAAATTCATATGGAAAACTAGTGTGGAGGGAGGGGAAGGTGAAGGAAGGTGAAATAGAAAATTAGAAGGGAAAATGTTACTTGTCAACATTGTAGCTGAAATATCCATTCCCACACACACAATATTATCTATCTACTTAGTTTCAGTAGCACAATCCTATTTTTAATTTAAAAACTTTTTGAATGTCTTTTTTGAATGTACTTGTTTTGTGGGCAAAATGTAAATGGCTGTTTGAAGGAAAAGTGTTGCTATATTTTATTGTTAAATTTTAAAATTTCCATCATGCCTTTAAGACAAATAAATGGTTTCTGTCCTGAGGGAGTCATAACACTATTGGTGTGAAAATTTATCTTTATTATTTTGTGGATTTGTTAAACTTTAAGAATTATATTATTTAGTACCTTTCATATGGACTCCGGGAAGAAATTGGCTTTAAACCTCAGGCCCAAATGAAGCCCAATTTAAACAAGTGTCTGGCATCAGTGATATTACCTTTAAGGTAGAAAAGCATTTATCTCTTGATATAAGTTCAACGTTCTCTATGCTTATTGTCTAATACAACCACTTCATCAAAATTCCTCATTGCACCAAGGTTAATATTGTCAGTGTATGTGCAGGGTCACAGAGCATATCTTACTGGCCTGTGCTGACATAGGAGCTGGCCTTTAGTTCTAGAGCTGTGAAATAAAATAGAAAATACCTCACATAGCACAAAGGTATGGAATAGGGACACCAAAGCATCCTAACAAATTGCTTCTGATGCATTTGCAGCTATATAACTTCTTTGAGCATTTAATGTTTAAAAAAGAAATAATAATACCATATCTGGGATTTGTTTCAAAATCCTGGAGGTGGGGGTGAGTGTAGATGAAAGAAGATTGGCCACAAGTTGGTAATTGCTTAAGCTTGGCGATGGGTACAGGTTATTTATTATTCTCACGTCTCTACGTGGAGGTATTGGAAAATTTCTATAATGAAAAGAGAGGGGGGAAAAAAGAGACTTGGCTTAAGGGGAAATAACAATAGCTTTGTTATTACATTTTCTGTAGTTTCTAATTGGCTTCTTGGATTAGAAACAGTGGGCAGTGGACAGAGTGCTGTGCTGAGTGAGGACATCTGAGTTCTGGTAGTGTCCTTGCCACCCAGGTACCACGTGACCTTGAGCAAGTCAGATCAGAGTTGAATGAGTTGAATTCTAAGGTGCTTTCAGTTCCAGATTCTGTTGTCAGTCCTTGACTCCTAATCCCTGGCTGGACATCTTGTTCTCCCTTATTCTTCAGTTGTGAATGGAACCACACCGGTCTTCTTAAGTGTCCCCCTCTCATGTTTCCCTAAGCATTGAGAGAATCTGGCCCTTCGGGTTGCCATGGCTACCCAAGATGGGAGTAGGGCTCTGGACAGTGCCAGTAAGAAGATATTGAGAAGGGAGGATGAAAGTCTCCTCACTTGTCTAGCTTGCCCTTTACTTGAATCTTGGCTGCTAACTTCTCTCTCCCTAATGTAGAAAAGACAGCCACAAAGAAATTCTCCTTCACTTTTCCTTGTCATCTCTTTTTAATATTCAGGCTGTAACCCTGAATATTTAAGAAAATTCATTTTAAACAGCATTAAGTGTTATTTTATGTTATCCCATATTTGTTGAGGAAAGCCTAGCCATCTTTCTATTCTGTTTTCTTTTCAGATTCACACAGGATTTTATATAAGTTTAGCTCCAAGGAGTTATTTGTGGGTGCTATATCCCTAGTTCCTAAAGACTACCAAACTACATTAACAACCTGAAAAAGTTATTAGATGTCTGTTTTCTTTGCATCAAAATTGTGACATAACAGAATAAAGACAAGCCAAGGAGATATGTTAACAATTCTTTGTGAATTTATCTGCTACATTTGTGTCATTTCTTTCTAAACCCATCTTAATGTCTTACTTGAATTTCATAAGATGTTATCAAGTGTCCCATTATAAAATACTTTGTTGTTACCTTATATATATGCTTATTTTAAGGCTTAAATTTCTGCTGAGCTTTATGAAGTGTATCAGTAAAGCCTAAAATAAAGGGAGGCACAAAATGCTGTAACAGATGTTTTATTCACATTGAGGAAAGATGTCACGTCTAGGGGAAAACTGATGCATTTGGAAATAACCAAGAGAAAGGTATTTTCTTCTTTAATAAATTGTCTCAAACAGTGAACTCTAGTTGTTTGGATGTGACCAAGGCCATGTGCTGTCTGGCATACTATAAAGTACACCTTAGGCACATCCCACAATATGTTGGGATCTGAAAGAAGATGCATTTCTTCCAAGAAAAGTAAATCTTTGTTTTTCCTTCCCCTAAACTCCTGGCGTTATAGTCACATGGCTATGAATCTACTGCGTTCCACTACCTAGTGATTAATGCTGCTTTTCCTAGTCTGGGTTTCTGTTGTAGGAATTTTTAATTGGTAACAGAGAGGATGCAACACTGATTTACTAATGCCATCGTAATCAATGCCATTGTACTCATATGTTTACCGTGGTGGTGGTAATTAAGAAGGATCCTAGTTGGTGGAGCATGTGAGTCTTGATCTCAGGATATGAATTCAAGCCCCACATTGGGTGTAGAGATTACTTAAAGATAAAAATATAAAAAAAAAAAGGGGGGAGAGAGAGAGAGAGAGAGAGAAGTGTCTTGTCCTCTGCTTGCTTTGGTAGTCCTTGAGCCAACTATATTTTGGAAGGCCATCTTGTCCTATAAGTCAGGCTGGGCCTAGGCCCCAACTTCAAGTTCTCTGGCCTTGTTTGAAAGTGGGAAGTTACCTGTCTCTTCAGCTCTGTGTAGGCTGGTCCACAGACTCTTGGATTCTGGGGCAGGAGAGCAGTCTTCTTTCCACTTACTTTCCCCCAGGGCCTCTTTTCTTCCCTCTTCATCTCCTGAGCTCGAGGGCCCTTCTCTGGTCCCACCTTTGCTCTCAGTCACTTCCCTTCTGTGTCTTTAGAACTCAAAATGTTATTTACACTTCTTTTCCTACATAATTATTTCTTCCTGGTTTTTTTCTTTCTTTTTTGGGGGGTGGGGGTGCCATGTGTGTAGTGGCTGAGGTTCCTCCCTCTGGATCCTTAAATATATTTCCATCTCCCCAAAGATAAGAATACAAACAAATCCCCTGTCTAAATTAACACTTGTTCCTCCAACTTCTGCAGTCTGTTGCCATCAAGACCAAACATCTTGAAAATCCAGCCTATGTCACTGCTTCCACATCCTCTCCACACTAACATTCCTCTCCCTCTGCCATCTCTGCCTGCATCCAGCACTCCACTGATGACACTCCAAGCCTCCCAATCGGGAAATTCAGAGTCACTCTCTCATTTTCATCCATCCCAACCTCTGCAGCATTTGCCATCGCTGGTTAGTCTTTCCTTGATTTACAAAAGATGTCATTATCTTGGTTGTCTTTGACTTTTCTTGCTGCCTTTTGCCTCCTCTTTCCCCCTTCTCCTGTCCCCTAAACCTTTGAGGGAGTTTGCTATGTGTCTTAGCCCTTCCCTTTCTTTGACTGTGCTCTTTCTCATCATGCCATCTCTTCTCAGTACCCACATCTCTCAAGCCAAGTCTCCACCCAAGACCTAGGCACTTCTACCCAAACACTTGATGAGTAGCAATGCCTAAGGAGTGCATGTTAACTCAAAATCCATTCCTAAGGTCTACATATATCTGCACTGAAAACGTGATGCATGCAAGTATTGTTCTGGCGTCCGGTATTCTGGAGTGAGTGAGCGAGCAAGGTTCCTGCCCTCCTGGAGCTTTCATTCTAGAGAGGTAAATGCTATGAATGAGCACAGAGTGAGGGAAGAGAGAGTGGAAAAGTACTATGTACAAAATCCATTCCAAAGCAAAACAGATCCCTTGCCAGTCCCAGCTATCCATGCTGTTGCAGACATGGCTTTATTTGGCATCCAGACTTGGAACCATAGAGTCCTTTGACTCTTCCTTGCCTCTTACCATCTTCTACATTCCATTAGTTCCTAAAACCTTTCATGTGTTTTCTTCTGGTACAGGATCTCTAACATTAGCCTTTCTTCTCAGTCCCCATTATCTGGTCCTTATCACTCTATTATTGCAGGTAGCCTCTTGGTTATATTTAGGTATTAGCTGTACCAGCTATAGAAAGCTAGAGAATGCTAGAGAAGGTAGGGAGAGGTGAGGTTCTGGTAGTAAATCTGCCCACAGGAGAGCCTGACCTAGCTGGTGAGGCTGACAGCGAAGGTTCAGGATGCCAGAGGCTGTCAGGAACCCCAGAGTAACCAAGATGACAACTTTCCAAATCTCAGGCCAGGCAAATAGAGCAATGGGTTGTGTTCTGCCCGACAGGGTAAAATAGGAGAGCATCCAGGTAAGTGAGAGAGGGAAATCCAGGTAGACCTTAGTAGCCAGGGTATTCTGAATTCCTTAGGTGGTAGTGCTCATGAGCAGATGGTGCCTGGTACAGGAATCAGAAAGACTCAAACAGAGCCCCTCTCCTTTTTTTTTTTTTTTTTTTTTAAGGAACCAGGGAATAGAGCTGGGAACTAGGACAGGAAGTTACCAAAGGATTCAGGACAGAAACTTGCTGTATGAAGTGGAACACAGGGAATGGGTTTGGGGGAGTGGTCCCCTTAGACCCCAAACCTCAAGTGCTGGAGCTCCTGTTGCTAAAATGGTACAACCGAAGAGCTGGGTGACCAGAAAGAACAAGGATTATTGTGGATTTGGAGAAATACGTAGGCAAACTCCCCATCCCTACCCTCTCTCCTCTAGCTCATCTTAGATACCACTGTGAGGGAATCTCTTCAGGTGGAACTTTGGTCCTGTTGGTCCTTGGCTTAAAGGGTGACTGACCCCACATTGTTTCCTAAGTGAATTCCAGACTCTTAAGCTCTCCTCAGTGTAACCCACACTGACCTTTCCTGTCATTTCCCTGTCGGTCACTTACATTGCATTTCAGTCACACAGGGTCACCACTTACTGAGCATGCCCCTAAGCCTTCTTGTCCCCAAGCTTGTCTTCCTTTCTTCTTTCTTGCTCTGAGCATCATCGTCTTACAGCTACACCTGGGGAGATACCATGTCATGCAAGGGTCATGACATATCTCTTCTTTCCTGAAGATACTCTTTTTTTTAAGTAGGCTCCATGCCTAGTGTGGAGCCCAATGTGGGTCTTGATCTCATGTCCTTGAGATCAAGACTTGAGCTGTGATAAGAATTGGATGCCCAACTGACAGCCACCAAGGCACCCCTTTCCTGAAGATACTCTTTTTTTTTTTTTAAGATTTTATTCATTTATTTGAGAGAGAGAGAGCATGAGCAGGGGTGGGACGCTCCACTGAACAGGGAGCCTGATGCAGGCTGGATCCCAGGACCCTGAGATCATGACCCTGAGGCAAAAGCAGATGCTTAACTGACTGACCCTTCCTGAAGATATTCTTAACCTTGATTCTGTATCAACTGAGTAGGAACTTCCCCTCCTTTGCTTGTAATTCTGTTAGGATATGTACACTTTGACTTTTCTGGTTTATGTGTCTGCTTCTAATTTGCTATGTAAAATATTGAAGGTCAGAGACTATCTCATTCACTTTTGCCCCACTTCAGAAAGTACTTTATATAATAATTTATACCTCGTATGTACGTTTTTTAAGAGAGAAAAAGGGCTCAAGCATGAGCGGGGGAGAGGCAGAGGGAGAAAGTGAGAGAGAATCTTAAGCAGGCTCCACGCCCAGCACAGACCCCGATGGTGGGCTCGATCTCACAACCCTGAGATCATGACCTGAGCCAAAATCAAGAGTCAGACACTTAACCAACTGAACCACCCAGGCGCCCCCCAATATGTACATTTAAATATGCCTTGAATTGCTTATTTATTGAATATCCACTATAACTAAAAATGCAGCACTGGGTGCTTTAGGACTTTGTAAAAGAAATTAAAGATTGAAAAATCATAATGGGAAAGAGAAAGACAATAAATTAAAATACTAACCAAAAACATGTACTCAAAATTGCAACCAT
Source organism: Eumetopias jubatus (assembly GCF_037043125.1). Taxonomy (NCBI): domain Eukaryota; kingdom Metazoa; phylum Chordata; class Mammalia; order Carnivora; family Otariidae; genus Eumetopias; species Eumetopias jubatus. Next base: position 22,235,001 of record NW_028274812.1, on the reverse strand, counting down.
GTACAACTATTAAGAAGCCAACAAAATAATTAGGGAAAATTTCTCTTTCCTATCTTTGCCCCTATTTTAAAAGAAAGTTATACGGACATTTATCTTCATTATAATCATGACTTTTTTATTTGTGTTGTTAGTAATGCAGAAGGAATGCCTGCCTAGATTTTTAGATAACATTGTTGCAAGTTATCAGCATTCTAAGAATCAGAGTGATTTGTAGAGAGTCCTCTGGTAAAAACTTTAATTTACTGGTACTCTGCACTCCCTAATAATAATGTCTGATTTTTACTGAATGCTATCATATGCCAGGTTCTGCTCCAAGAACTTTATTCACATTAACTCATTTAATCATCAAAGTTTATGAAGTTTCAGTGCTACTGTTATCTCAGTTTTACTGATGAGGACACTAAGGTCGGAAAATTCAAATGACTTGCCCGCGGTCGCATACCTGGTAGGAGGCAAACACGATATCTGAACCCAAGCAGTGTAGTGCCCAGCCAGTACTTTTGACCATTACACTATGTTGTATCTCTAGAAGATAACTTCATACCCGGATCACTAAGGATTGATCACTGAAAGGTGATTCTACTATGTGGGTTTGCTTCATATACTAGAGTTTTTGCTGTGAGAAGGATTTGGTCTGAAGAATAATTTTGATTCTACTTACCTGCCTAATTTTAGCAGTGTATGCATAGAAAAATGGTTGACAAGGGTCAAAATTGTTTGGTCCTATTAAAGATCATGTTCTCTCTAACCCTAGAGGCATAATGTTCCTGCGTGGGATTATTTTCTTTATCTAGAAAGTAGGGCAAAGTTAGAAGATTTGCATAGGGTGATATTTGTTAAGGACTGGTCTGATTGCATAATAAACAATAGCATTTTGGTTTCATCTGTCTTGTTCCACAAAGAAGATGGAAGTACTTTCGTGTATCATTCACCCTAACACCATCTTGGAGGAAGGGAAGAGAATCTCTCCCTTTCCCGATTTACTATAGCAGAAGGAAGTTACATAATCAGCCAAAGACCACACAGCACAACCAGGTCCACATAGCACTCCTTGCTTATACATTAGACAACACTCCTTTGTCTTCTCAACAGATGTTTACTGAGCATCCACACCTACTATGTTTCAGGTACTGTTATAGACTCTAGTGATACAGCAGAGAACAAAAGAGACAATACGGCCTTCCCTTATGAGGTTTATATTCTAGTAGGGATAGGAGGCAGAAAGTCAACTCCCAACGTTAGAAAATGAGAAGAAAAAACATAAAGCAAGAAATAGGGAATATAGGAAGTAAGTTACAATTTAAGATGTGGTGGTCAGAGAAACTTTACTAGGAAAACAACATTTGAACAAAGACAGGAGAGAGGGAAAGAAAAGTACTCAGGGAAATCCTATTAAGTAGTCACATGTGTTAGACCATGGATTTCCTTCTATCTAACAGTGGTGTCAATTTACTGAATGTAGTTCATTATAAACTTTATCCAATCTCTTAATGATTAAAATATCTCACATTCATGAACCTCATGGTTGTTAATCCTGATATCTGTTGCTAGCACCGTGGCTCCTAACAAATCATGTCATTTTACTCTATACAATTCTAGGAGAGAAGCCAGGAATCCAGGAAGGGAATTTAACTCTGTAATATAAATGTTTGGTTATGGCTTCCTTTCTTAAGTTAGAATTTAGGAGCCAGATTTTGACAGGGCATCAGAAATCCAGCTTCATGGAGTCCGAGTGTAGAATCCCTCATATGTTGGTGTTTTGGTGGATTTGAGTATCAAGTCCTGCAGAGAATGCTTTTATAAAATGAAACAATAATGTATGATTGCCTCTGTGGGTAAACAGTCCCTAACTCACATGCTAGTGGTGTTTGCAATACTGATTTGTTAGATTACTTGGAATGACAAGTATATTCCCAAATTAATTTACAAAATTCACTTTGGTCCACAATGCACCTGAAGCTGGGCACTATTAAAATGTGTTCACATACAGCCAAACACTACTTACTGAAACTCTAGGAAAATAGCTTCTGAATTTTCGATTGGAAATTGAGAATTTGAGGGCTGTAGAGTACTATACCTTTCATCTGGGTCTGTCCCCAAGGCAGGAATGTCCACTGTCTCCAGCAAACCTGACAACATGTAATCATTCCACTTCTGAGCTCCTGATTTCTCGCTCTAATTATTGAGGAAAGTTTCTTTTACATTGAGCTGAAACAGATTCTCTCCAATTTTTCTAGCTCTGCCCTGGCACTAATATATATATATACACATACATGTCTCCAAATCACAGTGTTATGTGATGGTCCTTCCATCTTTTCAGAAAGTTTTTTCATCCCCTTGATGTGTTCTCAGTTCAGAGTTTCTCACCATGGGGCCATATTAAATTGTCTAGATTATTCAGTACATTTTTCTTGAGTACCAGGCCCAAGGCAGTATGTTCTGAGGACACAGTGATGAACAAGCCTGACGAGGTCCCTGCTCTCACAGAGCCCACAGTGTACCAGACTTCACGTTCCCTTTCTTAGCCATTTTAATGCCAAGATAACACCATGACTTCCCCCCAGATTCTTATGATTGCACTTCATCAACCATGTTTTTTATATTTAGAATTGCATCTGCAATAGGAATTCATCTTGTTATTAAAATGATAAGAATTTGTCAGTAGGAGTGAAATATCTTTTGCTCACTTAATGTTCTATGTGTAGAAAAACAGCCAAGTCCTCCAAACTGGGTGATCCATTTTACCCCCTTCCAACAATGTGCTGTGTGTGTCCTTTCTGGGTACCCACTTCTACATATTCTCCACCATGTGTCTCCCTCAGCTGGGTATGTTTCCCTGACAGGGTCCCGCTGGCTGTGCTCCCTGCTGACATTAGGCCTCCCCCTTGGATCAGATCTGACTCTTTCAAGTTATCAGGAATCCTGCCCCACCACATCTCAAAGAGTTATTTTCCTGGGTTGACACCCCCGATCTCCTTTCTGTAGTACTTCTCTGCCTCTGCATCCATTCATATTGTGCCCACACTTCTGGGATGCTATTTTCTCTGAAAGCACCAGAAATCTCTGCTGCTGTGTCTTCTGTCCTAGCTGCTGTCTTCCATGGGACCTGATTTTAGACCGTTATCTGAGTGTTTTCCTCCCTCTCTAACTCAGCTTTAAGGTCCTCTTCACTAGGCCAATCCAGTCTCCACCTGGCATATCACTCCTTTTTCCATGGAATGGGCCTCACAGGCCTGGCATTACTGTATAGAATTTAAGGTCTAGAAAACCAGACCTTGATTTGACACCATCAGTTCCAGTAGCTACTCCCTTCGGTTGTCCACTCCACTCTTCGTATGTCATGATTTCAGCCAGAAGGTTAGAATACCACCCCCGGCCTTCCACACCTTTCTGTTTCCTCCTCAGAACCTCTGACTGGATGGACTATCCAGTTGCTTCTGGGGAAGACAATTATTCTTGTTAAAAATCAGTAGAGTAGGGTTTGAGGAGTCTCGGCATGGCCTCCTTCAGGTCTTAAGAAACATATTATGAGAAGACAGCTTTTCTTCGGAGGAGCCACCCCGGTCTCCGTGAGGTGCCATCCTGAGCTCACACATCAGTAAGAGCTCCTCGGTGACCACTGTGTGACTCTTCCTGCCGGCCCTGCTGAGCCTTCCTTGTTGTTCATTCACACAGCACATACTCACCGACCTCCTACTGTGAGCCTACATGCTCTTCAGTGCTCCAAGGATACAGTAGTTAACAAAGGGGCAAGTTTCTCGAGGCTTGTGAAGCTTGTCCTTTAGTGTCTCGGGTGTACTGTTCTTCTCAGCTGTCCACATCACACGTCAGCCTTTCCCTCTCTGGGTTCCCCGTTTTTCTCCTGTCAACCTCTTAACTACAGTTTTGATTCCTCTTTTCTTCCTCAAAACATTTCTCTTTGTGCCTTCCTTAACTCTACCGTTTTTCCATTCCTTGTACTTATCTTGTACCTCTTCCAGATCAGAGCAAAGAGAGATGTTCCCCAACTCCTTTTACCTTCACGTTGTGGAGTGGCAGGGGGAACTGGTTTATGTTGATAGCTCGCCTATTGGTGGCTTCTCTCTGAGGAAGAAAAGCAGAGGTCACAGCTAGAGATCACTGGAATGGTTTTTGCATGGTCCAGACCTCATAGCCTCCAGGTTACCTGTGGCTGTTTTTGGCAGCCCCTTTGGAAACATTTCCTGTAAACTTCCCCCAGCAAAGCGGGGCCCTAGGAATGAAGCTTTTCACTGAGCACTGGTCTGTGCTTGCTGTGTCAAACCTTAGTCCTTTCAGAGAACACAAATAGGTTTTGATTTTTCCAAACCTTTTCTCTGCCTTGCCTCTCTTTTTGACTGTGGCCATGGGCGAATGAGCCTATATAGTCCACAGACAAATGTAGCTGCCGTTCCTGACAACTCTTGACGCTGGACGCCTGAGATTTTCTTAGAAGTAGGAGTTGTGTTTGGCTTAGGTTGGAGGCAAATATAAAAAGGAACTACTAACTAGTTCACTATTACTGCATTTGTGATCATGACTTTCCCAAAAGAGGTCATTTCTTGGTCATTCACCACTCTGGTATTTTTTACTTTAAGGGGAGTGTGTGTGTGTGTGTGTGTGTGTAGTTCTGTGAATTTTAACATAGGTATGTTTTGTGTAACTACCACCATTATCAGGATATGTCCCAGATCCACCCCCCCCCAGTCCTCCCGCCCCATCCTCTTACAGTCATACCCCCCCTTCCCTTGACCACCTCCCCAGCTCCTAACTTCTGGCAACCACTGTTCTGCTCTTCACGATCATTTTGTTGTCTCAAGGACATCATAAAAATTGAAATCATTCAGTATGAAATGTTTTGAGACTTTCTTCACTCACCATTTCACCCTTGAGAGTCATCTGGGATGTTGTGTGTACGAGTCGCTCCTTTCCATTGTTGGTTGATACTCTGTGCTGTGGATGTACCCTGTTCGTTTATCCATTCGCCTGTTGAAGGACGTAGATTGTTTCCAGTTCGGGGTGATTATGAAGAGAGCTATTATAAATATTCACATACAGGGGCGCCTGGGTGGCTCAGTCGTTAAGCGTCTGCCTTCGGCTCAGGTCATGATCCCAGGATCCTGGGATCGAGCCCCGCATCGGGCTCCCTGCTCGGCAGGAAGCCTGCTTCTCTCTCTCTCCCACTTACCCTGCTTGTGTTCTCTCTCTGGCTGTCTCTCTCTGTCAAATAAATAAATAAAACCTTTAAAAAAAATATTCACATACAGGCTTTTGTGTGAACAAAGTTTGCATTTCTCTAGGGAAAACATGTAGGAGTGAGATTTTTGAGTCATACACTAAAGGCATGTTTAACTTTATAAATAACTGCCACAGACTATTTTCTAGAGTTCTGCATTCCTTACCAGCAATGTAGGAAGGTTCCAATTGCTCCGTATCCTTGTCAGCACTTGATATTGTCATTATTATTTTTTATTATCATAAAAAGACCTATCAAAATGTACTGTCTAAATCATTTTTAAATGTACAGTTCAGAAATGTAAAGTATATTTACAGTGTTATGTAACAGATCTCCAGAACTTTTTCATCTTACAGAGCTGAGACTCTATACCTATTGAACAACTCCCCACTCCCCGTTCCCCACCTCCTGGTAATCACCATTGTACTTCCTATATGTATGAAGGTGACTACTTTAGTATATTTCACATAGATGGGATCATACAGTAGTTTTCCTATTAGGACTGGTTTATTTCACTCAGCATAAAATATCCTCAAGGTTCATTCATATTGAAGCATGTGTCAGCATTTCCTATCTTTTTATGATTGTACAGTATTTTGTTGTATGTATATGCCACATTTTGTTTATCCATTCATCTGTCAATAGACTTTTGGGTTCCTTCCACCTCTTGGTTGTTGTGAATAGTGCTGCTGTGAACACGGATGTGCTGTCTTTATTATTTTAGCCATTCTAGTAGGTATGTAGTAGTATTTTATCATAGTTTTAATTTGCATTGCCCTAATGGCTAATGATGTTCAACTATTTTTAGTGTACATTTCTGCCATCCATGTATCCTCTTTGGTAAAGGTTCCGTTCAGGTCTTTTGCCTCTTTTATAATTGGGTTATTTGTTTTCTTACTGTTGAATTTTGAGAGTTCTTTATATATTCTGGATTTAAGTTCTTTGTTGGATATGTGATTGCAAATATTTTCTCCCAGTCTGTAGTTTGGCTTTTTATTCTCTTAATCTCTTTTGCGGAACAAAAGTTCATCATTTTGATGAAGTTCAGCTTATCAGTTATTCTTTATAGGTCATGTTTTTTGTGTTGTGTCTGTTTGCCTAACCTCAGATCACAAAGAATTTCTTCTGTATTTTCTTCTAAAAGTTTTATAGTTTTATGTTTTACCTTTACAATCAATTTGGGGTTAATTTTTATGTAAGGTATAAGGTTTAGGTTAAGGTTTATTTTTGCATATGAATGCCCAGTTATTTTAATACCATTTGTTGGTATTTCCCCGTTCAATCACCTTTGTATCATTTTAAAAATCAAAAGCCATATTTTTCTTCCATATACTTCTCTTTGATAAATATCTGTTCAGGTCTTCTGGCCAATTTTTATTGAGCTATTTCTCTTCTTAATGTTGAGTTTTGAGAGTACTTTACCTAATCTAGATATAATGCCTTTATCAGATATTTTATTAAAGATATTTTTTGCCAGACTGCAGCTTGTTTGTTCATTCTTTAAGTGTCTGTTACAGAGCAAAGGTCTTAATTCTTAAGAAATACAATTTATTACTTCTTTCTTTCGGGATCATGTTTTTGGCGTCATTTTAAGAACTTTCAAGAGCATTTGTTGAAAAGACTATCCTTTCTCCATTGAATTGCCTTTGTGTCTCTGCCAAAAATTAATTGGCCACATGGTCTTTGTCAAAAATTAAGACTCACATCTGTGTAGGTTTATTTCTGGACTCACTATTCTGTTCTCTTAATCTGTGTGTCTATTCCTTCACCAATATCATGCTATCTTGATTAGTATAAGTCTGAAAATTAGATACTGTAATATTTCCAACTTCATTCTTCATTTTTAAAATTGTTTTAACTAGTTTCTTTGCCTTTTCATACAGATTTTGGTATCAGATTGTTTATATTCTCAAAATTTCCTGCTGGAATTTTTATTGGAATTACATTAAATCTATATTGCAGTTTGTGTAGAGTTGATATCTTTACTATGGTTACATTCCCAGTATGTGAACTGGTATGTCTATCCATTTAATTAGCTCTTTTATTTCTTTCATTAGCATTTTGAAGTGTTTGGAAAACAGTATTAGGTTTATACCTAAGTATTTCTTTCCTTTTGAAAAACTATTATAAATATATATTTTTTTAAAAATTCTGTTTCCAATTATTCATTGCTAGTTTACAGAAATACAATTATATCATGCTACCTTGCTAAATTTATTTATTAGCTTTAGTGAAGATTCCTTGGGATTTTCTATGTAGATGATTATATCGTCTGTGATTAGGCATGGTTTTATTTCTGCCTTTCAATCTGTATGTCTTTTATATCTTTTCTTGCCTAACTAGGACTTCCAGTATAATAGTAAATAAGAGTGGTAAATGGGACATCCTTGTCTCTTTCCCATTCTTAGAGGGAAGCTTTCGTTAAGTATGGTGTTAGCTGAAGGTTTTTTGCAGATGCACTTTATCAAGTTGAGCAGGTTCCCTTTTATTCCTGATTTTCTGGGAGTATTTATTATGAACAAATGTTGAAAATCTCAAATGCTCTTTCTGCATCAGTTGATATGACCCTGTGGTTTTTCTCCTTTGGACCACATTGTTATGATAGATTACACGGATAGATTTTTGAATATTGAATCAGTTTTGCATCCCTGAGGTAAATCCCATTGAGTTGTGGTGTATTATTCTTTTCCTATGTTGCTGGATTTTACTTGATAATATTTTGTGTAGGATTTGTGATATTTGTCTCTTGTTTTCTTTTCTTGTACTATTTTTGGTTTTGGTATTAGGATGTTGTGCTGATCTCAAAATGAGTGCTTTCTATTCTTTGAAAAGATTGTGTAGAATTGGTGTTATTTCTTCTTTAAATGTTTGATAGAATTTACCAGTGAAACAATCTGAGCCTAAAGATTTCTTTTTTAAAAATATTTTAAACAGCAAATTCAATTTCTTTAACAGGTACAGAATCATTAAGGTTCTCTCTTTTATCTTGGATGACTTTTGTTAGAACCTCTAGTGCATTGAAAGAAGTCTCTTCCCCCAGATTTCCTTATGGTTAACCAGCTACTTCATCTCCTTCAGTGAAGTCCCGTGTTTAAATGCTAACTTCTCAATGAGGTCTGCCTTCAGTCTTTATGCTGAATCTCTCCTCTCCCCCAGCACTCTTTCTTTAACAGCGTTTTTGAGATATAATTCATATGCCATACAATTCACCCATTTTACATGTCTAATTCGGTGGTTTTTCACAATATTTACAAACTGTGCAACTAGCACCACAATTAATTTTAAACATTTTCATCACCCTAAAAAGAAACCCCCTTGAGCAGTCACTCCCCCCCCTTCCCCTGACCTCTGTTTTCTGTCTTGATAGGTTGGCCTATTCTTCATGTTTCCTATAAATGGAATCATAGAGTAGATATGTGGCCATTTGTGACTGGCTTCTTTCACTTAGCGTAATGTTTTTAAGATTCATCCATATTGTAACATGCATCAATATTTAATTTCTTTTTATTGTCAAATAATATTGTAAGAATATATCATATTTTATTTATCCCTCCATCATCAGTTGATGGACATGTGTTTGGGTTGTTTCTATTTTGGCTATTGTGAATAGTGCTGCTGTGAACATTTGTATGCAAGTTTTTGTACAGACACATATTTTCACTTCTCTTGGTTATACATCTAGAAATGGAATTGCTGAATCATATGGTAATTCAATGTTTAACATTTTGAGGAACTGCCAAGACTGTTTTCCAAAGCAGCTGCACCATTTTACATTCCCATCAGCAGTGTATGAGGGTTCTAATTTCTACACAGGCTGGACAACCTTTGTTATTATCTGTCTATTTTATTATTGCCATCCTAGTGGGTACCGTAAAGTAGGTCCCTCCAGCACTCTTGGTTCTCTGTTTCTGCCCTGCCTTGTTCTTCCCACAGCACCTCTTACTTTTGTTTTTTTAAGATTTATTTATTTATGTGAGAGAGAGAAAAAGAGGTGGGGAGGAGCAGAGGGAGAGAGAGAAACTTTAGCAGACTCCGGGCTTAGCGTGGAGCCTGACGCAGGGCTCGATCTCAAGACTGAGATTATGAGCTGAGCTAAAACCAAGAGTCGGATGCTTAACTGACTGTGCCACCCAGGTGCCCCCACATCATACCTTCTAACATGTATAAATTATTGGTGTTGTTCATTAACTGGTCTCCCTTCACACTAGATTATAAATTCCATGAGCATCGAGACTTTTGTTTTCCTCTTTGATAAAATCCCAAGAGCAACTAGAATAGTGTCTGGCTTATGTTAAAGGATTTAGTAAATGTTTGTTGAATGAATTAATTAATGAGGGGCTCTTGATAGGCCTTACCCTATTCCATATATATGGTGTTTGCCGGTGAATGTGATTTGGAAAGTGCTGGAATCGGGGCGGGGGGGCAATTATACCAGTTTTTAATTCTTTCTTAGTGTTCATATCATTGAGAGCTGCTTAAGAGCCTTAGGAATTGAGAAGCCAAAATAGACAAAATTAATATTTCACCAAATTTAATGGACAGGTTGGGGTCCCATTCCCTCATGAATGGGTAATGAACTTAAGTAACTGTTACTGTCTGTTCTGTATGGCAACAGCCTTTAAAAGGCCAATGTGAGGACATCATTGATATGAGAAGGAGGCTTGGGTTGTGTTTTAGTTCAGCCATTTCTGTACCTGTGTATTTTATAAGTGAAGCTAATTAGACCAAATGGGTGTTAAAAATTCTGTGGAGAAGAGAGAGAACATAGAATAATTTTATCATACAGACTTTTTCTGAAATTCTTTTATTCTGTTTTCCTAAAGATATCTAATGGCATTAAAACAAATTTCCTCTCTATGCATAAAAAAATGAAGGAGACTATTCCTCTTCATTTTTTTTTTCTCCCAGTAGAAGGAATCTTTTTTCGTGTTTCACTCTTCCCGCATACAGATGGATGGAAAGAATCATTAAGGCCCCACCTTTTTATTTATGGAGCATTTATTATTCATTATAGATCTATTCTGGGGATAAAACCCATTCATGGAAAAGACTAATGTGAGTGCTAACTTTCTGTATATTTTTCATAATAGAAATTAGTGGTTTCATAAATAGGAAAACCTTCCATCCTGGGTTTAAATTAGCCAGCTGCACAATGAATGGCCAAACCATTAGGACCCACCTTCTTTAGATACGTAGAAACCAGAAAAATCTTATTTGTAAATGGAGTGGAGGAGATTCCTTTGCCTCCTGTCCCTTCTAGAAAATGCGATATTGTTTGTTTAATCCAAGCTAAGCTTTAGGTTTAAATTTGTTGAGCCATAGAGCAGACTAAGATCTCAGGCCTGCAGCCTCTCCCAGGAGGAGGTAGGCTCTGCTAGGGCAAGTGAGCTCAGGTAAGCAAGGCATTTTCACTGAGCATTCTACGCAAACCTTCTCAATTGAGCCATGGACACTACTGGTTTCTGATTATAAATGACATTATTTTAAAGAATCACACCCACTAGAATGGAATATAGAATTGTTAACTTGCATTTCTTTTTTTCCTTTGCCACATTTAATTCCTGAGGGAGATATAGAGGAGAGAAACAGTATTCCCACTGACCTCTTGATAAAAAAGGCTTCCATGAGACGTCGTTCATATTGCTTTAAGAGACGATCTGATTGTTTATAAACTTTACTTGGGTGGATAATTTCCTAATTTCATTTTCCTTTGGAGTAGTGCCACTTGTGAAATACTTCTTAAAGGTGCTACAGAACTCTTTCTGGCCTGGTCAGAGAATCCTGTCAGGAAAGTCCATTATTTTATTTCCTTTGCATATTATTTCCTTTTGTGGTTTGTTTTGATTTTTTTCATCCTGTGATACAAATCCGGTCTTTATCACTAAGGGCTAAGTCCTGGAGAGTGACTGTTTTTTGGCTTCTATATTTTTCTGATTTGTTTCCCACTTGGAATATAAATTACAGTCTTAATTCTTGCTTCTTTTTGTCAAGTGAAAAGAGTTTGCTCATCGAGGCTTATAAAATTTTTCTGCTAAGTTTTCTTCACCGACTTTTCCAAACCCAGACTCTCCAGGTTTTGAAACAGATGCTTTTGAGGTTTTCTTTATTCCAAAGTCTAAGTGTTTACTTAGTACCTATTAAAAGGCAGGGGGCGCCTGGGTGGCTCAGTTGGTTGGGCGACTGCCTTCGGCTCAGGTCATGATCCTGGAGTTCCGGGATCGAGTCCCGCATCGGGCTCCCTGCTCGGCAGGGAGTCTGCTTCTCCCTCTGACCCTCCCTCCTCTCATGTGCTCTCTCTCTCTCTCTCATTCTCTCTCTCAAATAAATAAATAAAATCTTTAAAAAAATAAAAAAAATAAAAGGCAGGGCAGGAGAGGCTATGAGAGAAATATAAGAGATAAAAAGCATGGCTGGAGAGAAGAGATTCTGGAGAATAGTTGATGAACACAGTAAACATCAGTGTGGTTAAAATTCTTTGGAAATACCGTCTCATCTATTTTTCATCTTCGATAAATGGCTCTTAGCATTAATGTAGTCCAAAAATGTCTTACAGTTTAATTTATTTTAAAAATTGTGGTGGAGGGGCGCCTGGGTGGCGCAGTCGGTTAAGCGTCTGCCTTCAGCTCAGGTCATGATCTCGGGGTCCTGGGATCAAGCCCCATGTTGGGCTTCCTGCTTGGGGGGGGAGTCTGCTTCTCCCTCTCCCTCTGCCCCTCTTGCTTGTGCACTCGCTCGCTCGCTCTCCTAATAGCCACTTTTAAGTATACAATTCAGTGGTGTCAAGTATATTTGCATTTTTATGCAGTAGATCTCTAAAACTTTTTCATCTTGCAAAATCTAAACTGTCTACCATTAAACAAAAATTCTTCATTTCATCTCCCTCCCACCCCTTGTAATTTGTTTTTAAAGAAGACCGTAGGTGAATCGAGTGTGAAACATTAGTGACACTAACTAAAATTGAATTACCTATTTAAATCTGATGTTGACATATTGCTGGCATTATGTAGTCCTTTCTTTTTGCTGCCTTTCACAACTCAGTGCTAAGATGTTCAGTTTAGTTACTACTCTATGAGATTTGAAAAAGTTCCCTTTGAGTAATTTGTATAATTTGCTACATCTGCAGCATGTGAAGTAAAGTGTTTGTTAAAAAATAAAAGTAGACAAATTTTGATTTCTGTTACTCATTTGCAGTTTTATTTGGGATTAAACTTAAAGTAGGAATAAGATATGTGGGTATTAATAACTAACTCTTGAGTTTTTACTGTGTGCCAGATGCTGTTTGAAATGTTTGTAATCCGGGGCACTTGGGTGGCTCAGTTGGTTAAGCTTCTGCCTTCGGCTTAGGTCATGATCCCAGGATCCTGGGATCCAGTCCTTCACCGGGCTCTGTGCTCAGTGGGGAGTCTGCTTCTCCCTCGCCCTCTGCCCCTCCCCCCACTCGTGTGTGTGTGTGTGTGTGTGTGTGTGTGTGTGTGCGCGCGCGCGCGCGCGCGCTCTCTCTCTCTCTCTCAAATACATAAGGAAAATCTATTTAAAAAATAGAATAAAATAAATGCTTGTAATCTTCCCAATTACTCGATGAGTTGGGTTGCTACTATAACCCTCATTTCACTAATGAGTAAACTGAGGCACAGAAAAGTTAAATAACTTGCCCTAGGTTTCAGGGTTTGTGAGTGGCATAGCCCATATTTGAACGTCAGAGGCCTGGCTTGAGTCTTCATTCTGAATCCCTGTACTATGCCACCTTCTAGATCAGTAACCATATCAAGGTAAAAATATCAACAGAATATTATCAAAGAGATATACATCTGTATACAAGAGAAAATGGAACGTAGAGGAGGAAAAAACTAATATTTAGAGGGTCCTTACTTTGTGTCAGATACTTACCAAATGTTTTAATCATCCTATTGGGCATCCAACCTAGGTTTTCCTACCTCTGTTTTCATGTACAGAAACAAAGGCATGGAGAGGTTTGGACTTGCCTATGATCACCTGCTAATAAATTGCAATGTCTAGGGGAGCACCTGCGTGGCTCAGTTGGTTAAGCGTCTGCCTTCGGCTCAGGTTATGATCTCAGGGTCCTGGGATCGAGCCCCGCACCAGGCTCCCTGCTCAGCTGACAGCCTACTTCTCCTGCTCCCTCTGCTGTTTCCCCCGCTTGTGCTCTCTGGCTCTCCCTCTAGCTCTCTGTCAAATAAATAAATAAAATCGTTAAAAAAAATAAAAATAAGTTTCAATGTCTGGATGTGAGCTCAAGATATTTTTTAAAAGGGCCAGAATATATACTTCCTGGTCCATTTTCTATTTTCTAGCTTTGGCAAGAAGAATGATGAGACCTTGTTACCACCTTAATAATCAGAAATTTGGAAACAGAGAGTAGACAGGGAGACTCCTGAGAGGGAGCATTATGTCCCAGTGGAAACTTAGCATTGCTGTGAAACTTTAAACATTATAGTTTTAATTACAGTGAAAAGCCCCCAATATTTTTTCGTGTTTTGTCTTGGAAAATAAAAACTTTAGTAGAATCATTCTTGGTCCTCTCACTGCAGGGTCAATCAGGTACAACGCTATTACAATACCATTGACTATATTCCCTATGCTGTACGTTTCACCCCTGTGACTTACTCATTCTGTAACTGGAAACCTGTATCTTCCACTTCCTTTCACCATTTAGCCCAGCCTCCTACCCCTACCTATCTGGTAACCACCAATTTGTTCTCTGTGTTTATGGGTCTGTTTCTGCTTTGTTTGTTCTTTTGTTTGTTTTGTTTTTTAGATTCCACATAGAAGTGAAATCATACAGTATTTGTTTGTCTCTGTCTGACTTATTTCACTTAGCATAATACTCCCCCCCACCCCGGTCTGTCCATGTTGTTATAAATGGAGAGATCGAATCCTTTTTTATGGCTGAATAATATTCCATGTGTGTGTATGTGGTGTGTGTATGTGCATGCACATAGAACACCTTTATCCATTCATCTCTCAATGGACACTTAGGTTGTTTAAGAAAACAAATCTTTAGGGGTGCGTGGATGTCTCAGTTGGTTGATTTTGGCTCAGGTCATGATCTTGGGTTGTGAGATCAAGCCCCACATCAGGCTCTGCACTTCACACTCAGCACAAGGTTCAGCTTGTGATTCTGTCTTCCTCTTCCTCCTTCCTCTGTCCCTCCCCTCACTTATTCTCTCTCTCTCTCAAATAAATAAATCTTACAGAAAAAAAAGAAAACAAATTTTAATCACTTTAAGAAACGTAGTCTAATGAGATATGTATATGAAGGTAGTAAACCTAGATATGCAGAAATGCCCACTCAATCTTATTACTAACTCTGACAGGTTATTCACACCTATTGGTTTGAATTGGTGATGTTTTATGACGTATTGTTTCTAAATTCACTAAATAAAAACAGGCTTTTAAAGATTACACGTTAATGCCTTCAAAAACTTTTGGCCTAAGGTATGGATAATTTCAGATGCCTTTAATCCTGCACAGTTGAATTTGATGTTTAAATAAGTGAGACTGTCTTAATTTAGGATAGCTTAGTGTCACTAAGGTCTCTTTCACAGCGACTCTTACCTGCCATTTGGCTGTCTGATCAGAGGTAAAATGAGATAGGATCTCATCTCAATCGACGTTGCTGAGTCCCTGAAATGTGTAAAATTGTCTTGAAACAGATCACGGAGAAGGGCCTCAGAATTGGAAGTTTGGGCTCTCTAAGAACTTCTCTAATGGGTATTGTTTATGATCTCCTAGTTTGCAAAACCTCTTCCATGTAGGGCAGCGATTTTTTTTAAATTTTATTTTATTATGTTATGTTAATCACCATACATTACATCATTAGTTTTTGGTGTAGTGTTCCATGATTCATTGTTTGTGTATAACACCCAGTGCTCCATGCAGTACGTGCCCTCTTTCATACCCATCACCAGGCTGACCCATCCCCCCACCCCCCCTCCCCTCTAGAACCCTCAGTTTGTTTCTCAGAGTCCATTTTATATCAAGTCTCTAGCTTGTTCTTAGTGTGAAGTTAGAATTAATTGCTCTAAGGATGATTCTCATTATCTTTGTTTCAAGCTTCTGCCCCTTTTGTGGTCTCACCCTGTTTTGGGTTTACTATCTTTTAATGTGAAGAAACAAGAAATGGAAACACACAGGATGCATCCAAAAGCACCTGTCTCGAACATTTGTGTTTGTCATGTGTTTGAGAGTCACACTGGAAGAAAGACAAGCAGGGTTTCACGTAGCTCTCAGATCCTGGCCTCTGATTACTCTCCTGAGATTACTTGTACTTCCTGGCCAATCTGGGATTGGGGACTTGTGCATTGTTCTAGTCCTAAACCTTATCCTTTGGGAATAAAATCCCCAAGTCCCTTGAGTTGACTTGCCATGGCTATTCCCAGCTTGCCCTCTCGGGAAACAGCCATGATTTTAGCTGCTGCTGTGTTCACAAGGCAAAGATCATCATCTCTTCTCTCCCCAGCCTGGCCTTTGTCTGTCACCCTGTTACCTGAAATTTTAAAAGTACTACATACAGTGTTCAATGAAAACGCATAGTGCTGAACAACTGGTTTTTGTTTCTTTGTTTATTTTAAAGATTTTATTTATTTATTTGAGGTAGAGCAAGAGCCAGTGAGAGAGAGAGCAAGAGAGCACGAGTCGGGGGGGGGCAGGGGGAGAGGGAGAAGCAGGCTCCCCACTGAGCAGGGAGCCTGATGTGGGGCTCCATCCTAGGACCTTGGGATCATGACCTGAGCCAAAGGCAGATGCTTAACCAACTGAGCCACCCGGGCGCCCCGTGCTGAACAATTTGTAAAATAGCGTACCTTGGGTGTAAAAAAGAGAATAATTAAAATGAGTATTTGGATTTGCCTAAGAAAGTCCGGAAGGGCACAGGAGACACTAAGAAAAGTGGTTATTTGCATATGGAGTACAGGTGAGGTTCAGTTTGAATAGGTGGGGGATAGGGTGAAAGTGAGAGCTTTTACTGTACCCTTTTATAATTTGTACTATGAGGATGTACTACCATCTAAAAATTGCTCATTTAAAATTAAATTTAAAAAGTGTTTCTACCTCATGTCTTGAAGGGAAATTGGAAAGCATTATACCTGTTGTGGGAAAGTTGAAATCTTTGTTATTATCAACTCAGTCTAAAGAATGCAAGCAGTAGGCTTTTGGCTAGACACATTTGGGTTCAACCAGATTCTGAGTATGTGATTGGAAAATGTGTTTCACCTCTGTGAGTCTTGATATCCTTATCTATTCGAGGGAACTAAAAAGAATTGTTTAGCCTGTCTTTCAGGAATACTGGGAAGCGTGATGAGAAAATAAATATAAAAATGCTACCTAAGCATCAAGTAAATGGATGATTACTATCAGGTTTCTGAAGGAAGTTGTGACACTGATTTCCCAAGAGGAGGAGGGGACATAGATCTCACCATCTTCCTCTTTTTTAAGGTCTGGTCAAGTTTCAAACTCTTGGGGGATAAAGAAGTTCGTGTAGTTCTTTCATATTTCTGCCTTGAAAATCTAGAGGATCTTTGGCCTCTGCTGGAAGAAAATTCACGTTAAAGAAGCATCTGTGAAACACTTTTTTTGGCTCTTTAAAAGTAAAACCTCTTTACTGCCAATGAATAATAATAGACTTAGGCAAATGGAGAATTTATTGGTTCATGCAAGTAAAAAGCCCTGGGCCAAACAGCCTTTAGTTTTGGTTGGATCCAGGTGCTTCAAAGCTAATATTAGGAATGTGTCTCCTTCTTTGAGCCTATGTTCCTCAGTATTGGCTTTTTTACTTTTTTTTTTTTTTTAAGTTAGACTTTCCTTTTATGGAGGCAAAATGACTACTTGCAGCTCTAGGCCCATATGTGGCTAGTTTTAATAGATACAAAAGAAAGAGAAAGCCTTCTTTTCCCTGTTGTTCGGGAAATTCTTGGGCTGGTTGTCATTGGTGCAACTTGGGCACAGCCCCTCTCTGAACCAGTCATGAAGGCCAGGAAAGTATCAGGCTCTGACTGGATAAGCCGGGGAGCCCTAGAGCCCGGCGTTGGGGTTAGCTTCACACAAATGGCATGGACTGAACGAGGAGGAAGGTGGTTCCTCAAAGGCTCACTATCAGGAAGACTGTTTCTAAAATGAGAAAATAGAAAAGATTAGAAAATTAGAAAAGTGTGCTAGACATGCCTTCCCTCCGTCCCTTCAAAAAACAAAACCAAAAACAACATAATATTATTTGGGGCATTATGGGGCCTATGACATTTCTCATAGGGCTTCAAGTCATGTGAACATGCAACTACGTACACATGTAGCAATGAGGAAGAAGTGCTGTAACAGAAATAATAGTAATTAACATTTATTCAGGGCTTTCTAGATTCTAGCTCCTGGTCTAAGCACTTTAGCTTTTTAACTCCAAAAGATCTCCAAAAGAACCAGAAAAGGTAGCAGTTGTTCTCCCGTTTTAAAGATTTTATTTATTTATTTATTTATTTATTTATTTATTTATTTATTTATTTATTTGTCAGAGAGAGAGAGAGAGAGAGAGCACAAGCAGGGGGAGCGGCACGCAGAGGGAGAAACAGGCTTCCCCCTGAGCAAGAAGCCCGATGCGGGACTTGAGCCCAGGACTCTGGGATCATGACCTGAGCTGAAGGCAGATGCTTAACCGACTGAGCCACCCACTTGTCCCAGTTCCCCCATTTTGTAGATGAAAAAGTTGAGGCACAGAGAAGTTACTTTATAGTACGCTAGGAACACCGTTATTACTGATTAGCCACCCAGAATGGTGACATTGTCCTGCAGGGGGCGCTGTCTGAAGAGGTCTTGGGATTATAGGAGGATTTCACCAGAGAGGGGGAGAGGGCAAAGGTGTGATTCTAGGAGAAAGAAACACTAAAAGAATGTACAGGAAGTGTTTAGGAAATGGTGAGAAGTAAGAGTAAGGTTGGGCTTTAACTCTGGGCTTGTGGAAAAGGATGAACAAGAGGGAGGGGGAGAATGGTCCACTGGGACCAGTTGTAAAGCCTGGCCATGGCTCCGAGGGGTTGGGCTTTTTCCGTAGTCTGTTGGATTTTTAAGTAGGGGAGAGACATGGATTAAATGAAAATGGCCAGACCCCTGAGTATTTTTAGTGGGGGATGTTGGCTTTATTTCTCTGCCTTATGTTCTTGAGCTGTTTTGGAAGTTTTTGCAAATGTCCCGTTGGGTGGCATTTTGGTGGTGGTTTCTTTAAAGGACTTTGCTATGCTTTAGTGAAGGGTTTTTTAAAAGGGAGCCCGTTTTTTGACATTCTGTTTTCTGTAACTGCTATTGAGGAGAGGTAAAGCAAAGCCGGGCTCTTATAGAACACTTGCAACCCAAGACAAGCAGGTCTCTGTTTCTGTCACAGTTGTACAGTAAGGTCATTCAGTCCTCAGAACCAAGAAGATAACACGGTGCACTTATTTAATAGTCTAATTGCTCTTCTGTTTTGTTCCATCATTAAATGGTGTTAGAATTGAGAATTAGGACTCTCTTTCCTCGCCAAAAGAAAACACAAGTGGCTTGTTGACTGCAAGATTTACTCTCACAGATCCTTCCAGAGTAATATAAAATCCTGGCCATGCCTCCATAGCAAGGAGGTGGCATATGCCCCGGCCTCCTCTCCTGAATGCAGGCTCCATGCCCAGAAGGACATCATAAATCATTTAAAATTTATGATGAGCCCAGTCGTGTGTTACACCCTGTTAGTTGGCTGCCATCTGTCCTCTGCACACTATAGCCTTCCTTCTTCAGAGCACAGAGACTTTTTCAGATGAGCCACAGGACAGAGAGCTCAGGATTTTCCCTTTGGCGGGCCCAGCCAAAAAGTAGAGGGGGCAGAAAACAGAAGACGCCTGTTCATAGAGTCTTGCCACAGGCCTCGCTTGCTTTCTCCTAGGCTGGAGGTGGAGAAGGGGCAGAAAACAAGACCGTTAGCATTATCAGCCTGTTTTCTCTTACTCATTTATGCAGCAAATGCACATATTTTCTGAGTTCTAACAACCTGCAAGGCACTGTTGGGAAAACGGCAGTAAACAAAACAAGGGTTTTGGTTCTCATCTAGACCATACTTAAGGAGTAGGTGCCATTTCAGGAGGGGATGATGTATTTTGCAGGAAAAGATGGATAAAGATGAGAAAAGGAACAAGCTATTCTACATTGGGTGTGTGAGGAGGGATTTCTAATAAGGTGACCTTTGAGCAGAGACTTGAAGGAAGTGATGGACTGAGCTGTGTGGGGGTCCGGGAAAATCCCATCCTGGTAAGGACAGAGGCCACCAGACAGGGGCTTGCCACGTGTGTCAGGTGACAAGCAGCAGGGCTGGAGGGGCTGGAACAGAGAGAGCCAGGAGGGAGCCATCAGGGAAGGACCCCATGGTGGGAGGCATCCTGTGGGGGGCAGCCTTCGGGGGTCATTGTGGAGACCATGCCAAGGAGTAGAGATAGTATTCAAAGCCAGATGGACAGCCATTGGACGCTTTTGGAAAGATCGGTCCTTTTCAAATATTTGAAAAGCCGGAGTGTAAGCATGAGAGCAGGAAAATGGGGGCACAGGATGTCCTTCACTTCTTAGAAAAATGTGTGCTGTTGTAATCACAAGGGAACTGTCAGAACTTTAACTCCCCCAGTCCAGGGAGCAGGGAGCAAAACAGAAATCATGGGTTTGCTTGATCTTCGTGTAAAAACCACACATGCTTTTTTTGATTGGGATAAAAGTGAGCCCCCATGAGCTATTTACTCAACTGGGAACAATACTTCTCCTGGAGACACCTGGCTACTGCGTCCAGTGATCTGTGCCCCTGCTAACTCTCTTCCCCAGCAGTCCTTGCGAGGGAGGCAGGCCCTCAACATTGCTGTTGTTGCACTGATTAGTGTGAACTTCAGGGTCAAAGAGCAGCTGGTTGGATACTCGACATCAGATTCTAGGAGGCTTCAATAACCCGCTTTGCTCTCAGTGAACACAGAACTAACTCGTACACTGTTTCCCTATCACAAATGACTTACTTTACTCTAGAGCTATAGGGACCATGGGCTTGATTAACTGCCAAGGTCACGGGGAGTGTGGCTCTGACTCCTTATGAGGAATACTTTCCTAAGAATGAGGGTGACAGATATCTGGAGGAGGCCATCCTGCCTCTGAATGTTTTCAAGCAGGTGAGCACATCTCAGGAATGTTCCTGTAATGACTCCTGCTTTGTGCGGCCCTGTTGGACGAGAATGACCTCTCCAATTCATTCCAGTGCAGAACACTTCCAAGCCTATGAAAAAGTGTCCAGTGAATGTGCTCTGCAAACATACAGACACTATGTAAACATGAGGCAAATATTTTAAAAGATGAAGAGTGTGATACTTGTTCTTCTGGGAGAGCGGTGGTTGGAACTTGGTGCCCTAGCAACATACTTTCCATGCTCAGTCGCCTGCAGTTTGTTCTCATTGGCCCACTACACAGTTATCTGCACTGTGTGTTAAAAACCTGCTCAGCCAGAGACCAAACAAATCGCCAGGGCATTTTCCTATCAGGGCCCGTTTATAAAAGGTAGAGCAAAGAACAAAGCTGTGGGGTTTGATTCCTGGCCGGAAGCCAAGCTGCGTCCTCGGAGCTCCAGAATTTACAAGGAAGAAAGAGGAGGGATTTATTAACTGAGATTAAGTTAGACTTAAAGCGACAGAAAGCTTAAAACTAAAACTGAATCATCCTCTGGGATCCATACTGGAAAGGCAGAAACAAAAATGAGATATGTTCTGGGCTCTCAGACGATTTTTTTTTTAGTGCAAGAGTGAAAGCTTTTAAAGACGCCCAAAGCAGAGATTACGGAATGGCCTTGATTAATGAGAGAGGATCACACAGCATTGGAGGTGGATGAGGTGTCCTTCAGTGACTATTGAATGCAGTGGTCAGGGTCCATCTGAGCCACCTGCACAGTGTTCGCAGCACCCCTACTGTGTCGTTAGGGGTGTTGTTTGGCTCCCTGTGCTGACAGGAGTTCTCTTCTCTTTGACAAAAGCTTGAACAAATTGAAGCTATCCTGAAATAACAGCTCTCTTTTTACCTAAAAGAACAGCTCCAGCTGGCCCCCCACACCCAGTTAACTTTGTCCATTGAAATCACCAGCGTTTAATGAGCTGTGGTTACTTGCTTCTGGAAGGAGGGTGGAGTGGGGGGTGGGTGGCAATCTAAAGGAAGAGGGGAAGGTTCTGTGTGTGTGTCCATTTGAACCAACAAGGTGTTAATTATCATTCTTGTGACCATTTGTTCATCCACTCGTTCATTTATTCATTTTCTTGTTTGTTGCATTCTGAGTCTCTCCACAAAACGTGTTTGGCAAAACTGAGAGCAAAGGGCATGTATACTAGAAATTAAATACAAATGAAGTCAGGTCTCTAAGAAGGAGGAAACAGATTTCATCCATGAATCGTCATATGAAATCTGTGTTAAAATCAAGTGTTACTCTGACCTCTGGCAACCAGGATAAAAGGGGAATACACAGTTACTAGTTGTCAGAAAAGGAAAGAAATATTTCAGTTTCTTCAAGAGAGACTAAGTGTTGGTACTCCGGGGCTCATGCCATTGCTGAAGACTTTCAGGGGCTTCATACAAAGCTCTCAGCCCAAGGCACACCCCTCTCTCCCCCTCTCTGTCTTCAAAGTCCTTCCTTCAGACCACCTGGAGCACCCCCAAAAAACATGTCCTTAGTGTTATTACGAGCCCTGTCTATATGTGTTAGGGCAGGACTTGGGGTAATGGATCTTGAAATGATGTTGTTCATGTGGCTCTAGGATTTGCAAATTCTGAGACCAGAAATAGGAATTTTGGGGAGAATCAGAATCCAGTCCTGCTGTGGCTACCTGGTCTCCACCAATGTGCCTTTCCTTCTCTCTAAAGAGCCCTAGGCCCTTTCTGTGGCCCGGTTCTGCTGTGTCAAGGTGCTTTTTCGAACAGGTCATCTAGAGGGAAGAGAATTCTCCAGAACACACTTCGGACAGTGTTGGCTCAGAGGATTAGTAGATGATACTAATTTTACACACCATCTTGGCACCTCAAAGTGAGGAGTAGAGTTAGACATGCAGGGTTCAGGAAACCAATACTATATACACATAAGGTGAATACGGTCGAAGTCCCACCCTAACCTCCTGAACTCCACTCTGAAGTTGTAGCAGGAATTTAAATTCTTCCAGAAGAGGGAAGAGGCATTGTTGAGATTCCCATCCCTTGACGTGCCTTTGAAAGCATGAATTGACCCCATCCTCCTGACTTGGGATTTGTCAGGGGATATACCGGAACATGCTAGACCTTTTGAGTATGGCAAGGGAAAGAGTTACAGAGATCTGATGTGTTGGACTTTTGTGATAGATGGTGTGAGAGAGGAAACACTGGAAAAGTAGTCCCTTTTCTCTGGGATCCAGGTGAGTTACCTGACTATCTACTGAACGTTTGTTTGTCTGTTTGGTTTTCATGTAAACATACGTATCCTTTGTGTACATTGCATATTCATTGAAGCCTATGTTTTAGAATGCCTAAAAAAAAGGAATATTTTGAAGTGAGAAGTAGCCTTTGTGCTCTATAGCTGATATGGATAATGTGTCTGGTTTCTTGGGCAAACATCATCATTTGAAGGACCAGGCACAGCAGCTGGGTTTCAGAGCACAGGCTACAGTCCTGTGCCCTTGTCCTAATTATATTTACTCCAACCACGTATTTTGCTAGACAACTCAAAAAACTGGGCGTTGAGCCCTCAGGTGAACAGAATAAATATGCTCAATTCTACTTGGAATGTTTTTCATAATTATTTTAAGCAATGACTTGATTCTTACTTATGCTTATTCTTTTTTAAAAGTATTAGAAAGGAAGATATCCACAAGACAAAGTAGAGAGGAGCTGATAAGAAGGGGCGTTCTTAAGGAGTTGCCTGATCAAGGTGAGGAAATTAATCATACATTTAAAGTAACTTGATCCTTTATTCTTTGGTCTTTCTTTCATTTTCTTTTAAAATTTAAGATGATCATGGTCTTTGGGAGATAAAGCAGTGAGTACGGCACTCTGAGAATCTTGCTTTAATTCAGAATACCTTTATGGGCTGCAGAGAATCTAAGGTATTCTAGAAAAGAAATTCGGTGACCTTCACTGAATTCAGCCCTTCACTGTATGTCACTAACCCTAAAGCTCTACAAAGGTACTCAGCTAAAGATACAGATAAGATACAAATGTTTATATGACTCCTGTTCTTGAGCTTCAGTCTTTCTATACAAGTTAACTCAGTTGTTTGAGTAAAGGCAATGTTGTAGCTTGGCTCCTGCCTTTTGGTTTCTTAAGCCTACCAGTAAAAGAAAAGGGAGAGAAAAGAAATAGTAAATGTATCTTTTGTTCTTATTCTATAATACAATCAAATGTACAATCAATAAGGCACAAATGGACAAATTAAATTAATCCGCTTTATGCATTCTCTCAAGTAATTTTCCTAGTATTGTTCTCTTTTCATTTCTTTGAATCTAATTGTCTTTCACCTTTTCACAAACAATTATTATTTCTAAGTATTTTGTTTTCCCTGTCCCTAATCTTCTTCCCCTTTTTTTCTCTATCCTCCCAAGGGGGAATCTTGCTCAAAAAGACTAGGCTTAGATAGAAACCAAGATAGACCCTCAGAAGAAGACACCAAGATTGGTTATTTCTCCAAATAAGTAATACCAAATAATTTTCATTGCTCCCCCTACTCTTAAAACTATAGGAAATTTTTGTTGCAAAATTGTTGATTTACCTCATGCCTTCCCTTGCCCCACCCCCTGGACATTTACTGGGATAAAATAGTATTACTGTACTTTTATGGGAACAAATAAAGTGCTATTAATTTGGAATTAAATCACAGAATTCTGGTAAATGTTCTTTGCAAAGAACATCTTTTGGAATTCACTATTTATAAATCCAAATGACACACTTTTTCCAACATCTGAATAATTCTAGAGTGGAGCTAGGAAATGCTTTACTATTTTACTGCTGTTTCAAAGAATATAGGGAATTCTAGAGTGAATAATGCCATTTTTCTTGAGCCCTCAAGATTCAGGCGTTTTATTTCAATCTCTGACCGATCACATTTTTCTCATTCTGTTTTATGAATGAACTTTATGTCTTCTTTAATTTTCTATTACCATGAAGCTATTTATTTCCTATCTGGGACTTTTAAAGATAAAAAAAAATGCACACCCCTAACTTTTTGTTCCTGGAAGGCGGGCTTGCAGTATCAAAATTAGTCTCCCCTCTAATCTCTCTGGAGGCAGGAGAGAAATTACAGATCCACTGAGCAATCACCTTTCTGAGCTATCACCTTCCTGGACTGGGCCAGCACAATTGTTTGGTATCATTTATTTGGAAATTGTGTAAAGAAAGGAAAAATGCAAAAATTTATGACTGAAATTGCTAATGAGTATGAAAGATAGAGATTTAGAGACCCCTTTTTGTCTGATTAAAAATTATAGCTAGAAACGAGTTTATTTTTTCTAAAAACAAGTGGCGGTGGTCAACTTAAATGCTTAGTGTTGATTGGTTTTTGTTCTGTCTAATCTGTTAAACTATTTACTTGATGGGTATAATTTCCGATACTTACTTCCCAGAATTCTGACTCTAGTTGACCTTTTGGTAACCTCTGCAGACTGAACATTAAAAGTTTTTTAAAACATAAAAGAATGAAACAATCTTTCACCTAAACATAAGGTAATATTTAATGTTTGGGAAGTCCTAAATTACTGAATTTTACTTTCTGCCTTTTTCATGGTTCCTATATGGAACTATAGAAATGACCTAATCCTTGAAAGTTCCTGGTGATGCCTCTTGTAAATAGAGTCTTTCCCCTTTTCAGCCAAGGGCTGGAGAAAATAGTTTTCTGTCATTTCTCCAGAAACAATTATCTTGAGAATTTCAGTCTGTTTTCAGCCCTAGCCAGAGACTGGAAGCTGCTGTGCTTGGTGACCACCTCCTGTCCTCTGCCAGTGAAGATTCATTCTTTGCCTTGATCTTCCTGACCTTGCCTTAGCTCTTGACAGTTATTATCAATTATGCCCTTTATTCAGGGAGCCAGATAGACTTTTTCGATCCCTCCAGCTTCCCGGGGTCTGACCTCATCCCACCCCACCCCATACCCTCACCCCCAGCTTTTATTATTATTACTCCTTTTAGATGATCTTTTTTACACTAACCTCTAACTTCCATCTAAAAGTTCAACAATTGATCTTCTCTCCTGAGATTTCCCAGGAAATCTAGTCCAAGGTCATTCCTTATTTTCTGCTTCTTTCCTTCCATCTTTTCCCTTAGCTTTAGCATGAGGGCATGGAGATGTTCCTGCCTGCCGTGCAGCCTCCTTTCTCTCTCTTCCACGGTGTACTAGTTTTAACCTTCTGATGAGTCACTCACCGTTTGGTCACACACAACTTTCTCCTCATCTCTGTTTCTCTGTTAACTATATCCCAGATACACTCGTTTGGCCAGAAAGAGGAAAAGCCCCCAGACACTCTCCTGCTCCTTGTTTCACCACTGATGTCTGTGTGCTTCATCTCTTGTTCACTTGAAGCTTACAGCCTTTTCTGAGCTGTCTTTTTCCTCTGCATACAAGGGCTCCTATTACTTAGGACATCAGCATCTTCCCCTCCTCTCCTTTGCTGGCAGGTATGTGTGCATTTCACTCACATACACAAACTGAATGCACCCCCACTGGCTGACACACACATTGTGACACACAGAAATGCTCACATACATACATACACTCACATATTTAATCACTAACAAAACACATGTCCACTCTCATTCAGATATGCTTCTAAATTCACTTTTATACACAGACATAGATGTATGGACATGCACACATTGACATATTTATTCTTTCACCAAAATATGCTCAACTAATTCAGTCATATGAAAGGGCTCATACTGTTTTATGAATGAACTTTATGTCTTCTTTAATTTTCTATTACCATGAAGCTATTTATTTCCTATCTGGAACTTTTAAAGATAAAAAAAAAATTAACATCCCTAACTTTTTGTTCGTGGAAGGCGGGCTTGCAGTATCAAAATTAGTCTCCCCTCTAATCTCTCTGGAGGCAGGAGAGAAATTGTAGATCCACTGAGCAATCACCTTCCTGGACCAGAAGGAAGGGCTCAACTTGTTTTAACTCTACCATTATGCACAAAACTAGAAAACCTTTTCAGTGCACACACCAATTAATTATTAATGACTTCAGTTCTACTCTGTTTGATGTTTGAATTTATATTTATCACATATTGGTCTCTTTTTCCTACCTTACTTTCATAGGCACTAGCTTTATTTCAGACCTCAAAGTAAGTATCTTTCCACATTGTTGACTCTATTATGTGAAAATCCAATTTCTTACTGCACCACGCGTATTTAATTTTCTCTCTAGCTTTTTTTGTTCTAGATTTTAAAATCAATTATTTAACCTACTAAAGAATTTTAGCATAATAAGGGTTAAAATATAATTAAGTTTTCGCTAACATGACTTCAGCATATTTTTGTTACCAATTAAAGGCCGAGTAGTCAAAGATAAATTTATATTTGGGTGCCTAAAAATTGAGGGTTTTTTTATATAAAGAAGTGGTTTTCTGTTTTGTTTGGAATTTTCCATTCTTAACATTAGTTTTTAATTTTCCTGTGTCTAATATCTGGACATTACATTGTGTCTCCCCTCCCTTGTTTTTAATAGTGAATTCCTTGGTATCTAATAATAAGAATTAAGAATCATTTGATTTCCCTTTGGTTTGACCTATACTCTTTAAAAAGTATTACCTTAATTTTATTGAAATAGTTAAGATTTATTTGCAGTGGCATTGCCCTCAATTATCATCTATTTTACTTGTATACAGGAATCAGATTATAGGTACTTGGAAGTTATATGGCTTAGCAATGATTGCTTTTTCATTTTGAGCATGACAAAATTCCATGATATGTATTTTTCTTATTAAAATGTCATGCCTGTTTTTATGGACAAGGCTAATGGGTTTTATGTTGAGCCAAAGCAGTTCAATCATATTTAATGAAAATTTGAGAGATGATCTCTGTTTTACTTATAATGATTGCCAAAGTAAGATTAATCAAAAACTGAATAAAAAGAGCTCTGATCATGCATTTCTTGAACTTTGCAAAGTCAAAAACTTCAACGCATTATTATTATTATTATTATTATTATTATTATTTTTACACTGGTAGCAAAGCCTCTTAAAATGTTCCAGTTACGATCTAGGGTTAGTCTTTTCAAACATCACTGAATTAAGAGTTTATGCAAAAAATCTCATTCACTTTAGAAACTTCTAGAAATTATGAAACTTCACGGATTGGATTTAGTTATTTCTGATTTAGATAACATATTAGAAATTTTATTTTCACTTGTGTTTTTTTTTAAGTTCCTCTGTAATTATTTTTCTTCACATTTTTTTCCCTAATATTTTCAAATTATAATTAGGCCACATTAAAGGCTTTTGGTCTGTTATATGTAACAATTACCTGAGTACATTTTAATATTTCCATCAATAAATAAGAAAACGAAAATAGAATTAGCCTCGCTACCACCTTTCCCTGAATACAGAGTGGTAGTTATATTCCTATGTAAAGTTAACATTATCACAGATGCAATCATGTGAGGCAGAGATGGTTGTAAATTTTCATATTCTCCCTCTAATCTTTTGTATGTATAATTACACTTCATGTTATTTGTGTATTTATATTCACCTTATGTTTTTAGTGCTTGTTAAAAATGTTTATTCCATTTTCCAGATTTCTCCTTTTACCGTTCAGTTTGTGAATAACAGAGACTCCTAAGTACTGACTTCAACAAAGCCTAAGTACAGAAGAGAAGGGCTCTGTTGCCCAGGGATGTTGTATAATTAGGATAATAATTCCCACTGTCCCAAAAGGGCAAGCAGATATCCCCTCCATTGATGCTTTGCCCCAAGACTAAGGATTTTCTAGCTTTTTCTTTGGAATGAATTATTTGGTAAAACATGGTGAAATGATGCAGGATGTATCTGGTTCCCAGGGTCTGAAAACACGAGCCCAAACCCTACAGTCCTAGTAACTGGAAAACTGGGTTTTAAGAAAGCCATCAAGTTAGACATCTAGGTGTTTCTTTCCCCATTATAGATGGAGATGTAACAGTTAACTTTGAAAATTCAAACGGGCACATGATACCCATCGGAGAGGAATCTACCCGAGAGGAAAATGTAGTAAAATCTGAAGAAGGTAATGGCTCTGTAGCTGAAAAATCACCACCTCTGGAGGAAAAGGCAGAAGATAAGAAAGGTAAAATCAAGAGAAACTCCATATTCTTTTACTTCAATACAGCTCAACGTTGAGAATCAGGTCTTAGGCTCCAAATAGTGACTCTTAAGACCAGTTAGGGAGAAGGTTTGCAAATACAAAGAAGAGAGAAATTACAACGAGTGAAGAGAAATGGGATGGTTTTCTCAGGTAGATGCATACATTTTGTAAGCACATCATTTAATTTTTTACTTGGGAGCATTAATTAACAGTAATAAGCAGATCGCCTCTTCAGTCATTAGAGCTATCTGGGAATATTATCCTTTCCTCGGGAGCTTTCCCTCAGTATTTTCTCTTATTTTTAGAAAAAATGCTATCAGTCTGAATATCTTCTTCTACTAGTTAGAAGTAATCTTTGTGAGCATGTCAGTGTGGAGGGATGGAGGAGTATCAAAACCAAGATGGCTCTTTCTTGCCCAGCATCATCTCTCCAATAGTGGGAACTTAGCTGGTGGCATCCATACACCCAATGGTGTAGGTTCTAGTCCAGGTTCTAGACATTTCTGAGAGAGACCCAAGAAGAGTTCCCAGAGATGCTGGGGACTTTGGTTGACCACAGCCTCAGCTTCATGATTTGCCTGTGCAATTGGAAATTTCAAAATACGCCAGGGGCAATTATGCCCTTCCCTGAAGGCTTCTTAAAAGACCTTGGTTTCTAGAGTGAATATGCTATGGCCGATTAAGGTACCTGCAAAATCTGTGTCTATCAAGGACCCCTCAAAACATTTCACAAGTTCCTGGTCACTGACTGACTGATTGATTACCTCTCCCTAAGACTTCTATCATGTGCAGGAACCTCCAAGCCTTGTACTTATGCAAATCAGAACTGAAACCCCCACAAAGTAAGGATTTGTTGGGAGATTCTAGATGATTCCTTGCAGCCTAGAAATGAATCCTCAGGAAGCAGACTATTTCCTGTCCTGTAATGTCTGCCTCTGAGTTGAGTGGCAAAAATTTGTCAGACCTAGCTTAAGTTCTGTAGGCATTGTGAAAATTCTTAGAAACTAAGCAGACTTCTCTTCCTCTGTTCTTGACCCAAATCCTCTAAAGACAAAGAAAACAAAAGAGCACTTGACAGACATTATAACTTAAAATCATCTTCTCTGGAAGTCCATAACCCCTTATTTGCTTATAAATTAGCCTGTAAAAACTTCAGAAGCCTCTATGAAATCTGTTAGAAATTTATTATTTTGCTTTATTTATTCAATATTAAGTATAGTATTCATGAGGCTTTACTTAGTCTTGTTCTATTGAAGGACTCCTGTTAAACTTACAAATACCGATTATAAGAAATTAGCTAATATTTTTAATGATCATATTCCTGGAACATAAAGAGAAAATAGACCTAAATAGATTCCAGTGGGATTAATTTGAAAGTATTCATGCAAGTAGTGGTTTTTTGTTTTTTGGTTTTTTTTTAAGTCCAACTATCCTGTCTCACCCAACTGTTAAATTTCAGATCCATCTGTGGTTTGTCCCTGGTACGGCCTTTTCACATTCAAGAATCACACCCTTCCTTACGTAATAGTGCCGTCATTACTGCTTGCCTGGTCCATGTGGGATGTCCATCAGTGGTCTGGCCAAGCTTCAGAGGACGTGTTTCCCTTATCAACTTAATAAAAAGTTGCTGACAGTTCTATGTTAATGAAACCAGCAGGCCTTGATGTTCTAAAAGGATGGCAGACCTCATAGTCCTAGGTCCATGGATATTTGAGAGGTGTTTTTGTTTTCTTATTCTTTACTTAGAATTAGTACATTCAGTTCTTTTTGGTCAAACAAGGTCTAAGATAGCATCTTGCTTGCCTGGTCTGTACATCAAGAGATGGAAATGCTGGACATGCTGCCATACCACCAATAAGGCAGCGAAGCTTCCCTCTTGCTGTGTGGATGGTACGCCTGCCGGAGCCACACTGAAAGTGAGGGAAGGCATTTGGTATGGAAGCCACTTCCTGAGAGTCAAAAGAATGTCACTCATAACTCACACCGTACACAATGTTAAACATAAGATAACCTCATAGACAAAGATAGCCACTTACTTCTCTGGGAAGACACCGTTTAATTCCAAAAAACAGCCCAAGATTCACTTTTGCTTCTGCTCCGTTCATGGTTTCACTAGCATGCAAATCCACAATCCCATGTTCTTAATTGACCCTTCGGGTGTTCTTAATTCCCTTTCAGGGGGGTGAAATGCTCCTTTTCCTTTCACATTAAGCCAATTTATCCGAGTGTTATTTCATCTATTAATTGTTTATATTTGCAAAACCGTGCCACATGCCCTTAAGCCCCCAAATGCTTGTATCTCTTTGTAAGATAATATGTCAGTACTTTAATAATTGAAACATCGGTGTCAAAGAAAATAGAACAAATGGCAAATGCCCTTACACTGCACAGTGTGTAGGTTCCACCCGTGACTCTTGGGTGTTCCTGGGGCTCTGTATGGCACTGGACTCCAGAGTTGGTACAGTGGTCCAGGACCTCCTCTGGCTAACACTGGAGACTTTTCCCTAAAACCTTCAGGACTTTCAGTCTCCCACTATTCCTTCTCAGTGAGTGCCTTTAAATATATAAGAAAAACCAATCTTCAATCTGTTATACATATATTGGTATTAAATATAAGAAATCTGAAAATGATTTGATATTCTATCTATTGTGGTGTTGTAGAGAGCTTTCCATGAAGTAACAAGGGACGTACATGCATTTGTTCCACAAATAATAATGAAGGTCTCCCATGGGTAGGGCTTTGCTGGGGCCAGGAGAAGAGTGGTGAGTCAGAAATGGTCTTTGACTCCAAGCAGATCATGGCTTACGGGAGCCCAGCATGCAAACAGGTGATCACCAAGCAAGATAGAAAGTACTCTGGAAGGCCTGAGCACATGGAACTAGGGGAGCTTGCAGTGGGGACCAGATTTCGTTCTTAGATATTTCCAAACTGAGATCTGAAGGAGACAAGGAGGTAGTCAGGTGAAGGAAGGGAATTGGGGCAGAGGTGTTTTCTTGGCAAAGCGAGGGTCACGCGCTGTTCTCAGGTTTGTTCTAAAAGTGTTGACCTGATGGAAGGAGCCATAATATAATAAACAGCTATCCTCCAGACATATTGTTTTAAAACATAGTATCTGTATCAACCCAGAATGAATAGGCACCCCTTCCTTAACCTTCTCTTGAAAAGATAATACTCCTGTACACCATGAGTTTATATCATGTCTTCAGATCCTATGGTAATAAAAAATATAAAGACTTCATTCATTACCTCTCAGATACAAGTAGAGAGTTTGTTTTCTACCAACGTGGGGTTAATAACTATCAGCCAGTCACATTCATTGAATAGACCTCCTGTTTAAAGCATTGTGTTTAATGGGATTTTAGACATTTAGACAAAAGGAATTTATAATTTAGTCAGAAGAGTGTACTGTTGGCACACAGGGACACACCGCTCCCTTAGGGTTCTCCGCAGAGTAGTCGTAAGTATCGGCTGTATGGCAGGCACGCACACAGCATTGACAGAGGTCGCAGAGGATGGAGGTGTGGATGGTGCTCGTCCACAAACGCCAAGAGCTTGCACACAGCATGTTCACTTTTCACCTCGTTGGGATTGTCACTCCCAACTGTCATAGAGTGAACATCTCCTCCCTCCCAAACCCAGAAACTGCATTCTGGGGGATGCAGCTTGAGAATTTGAAACTTTAGACAGAAAGAAGAAAGATCTCAGTGATAGGCCTGTGAGGACAGGCTAAGACCCGCAGCATGAAAGAGAATTGAGGTTCCCAGTGTTGCAGATGAGTCTGATGGGCTCTCACCGTGGACAGTATCATCGGACTTCATCTCTGTGCATTGTGCAACTGTCTAATTTTACAAAGAGTCACATAAAGAGGTATTTAAAGAGCAGACCTATGCCCCATGTCAAAAGACTGACAAGTCAACAAAGGTTTATATGTTTTATGTTAAAATGAAATGATTTACGTGCGGCATCAACTTGTATTGTCCTCGAACCTAACTGACGTTTGTGACTCAGTGGCCTTCTGGTTCAGACTAGGGAGGTTGGGAGAGTCACCACTCAGTTAAAAAGACACAATATGCAAACAGAAAGGCACACATACAAAGTAGCCTCCGGCAAATATTAAACAAGCAGCTCAGACCATAAATATCAGTAAGTTTAAGGGCAGGAGGGGACGGTGGTGGGCTTCATGGCTGGGGGAAGAGAAAAGAAAAGCTTTATTGATTGTCTACTGTAACTTGAATCATTCTTATGGTAGTTATCTATGTAGCTTGAGGGGATATAGTAAAAAAAAAAGGCAGTTCTCACTTTGCACTCACTAGTACGAGGGAGAAGAAAACAGAAGAAATAATAATAAAATGGGATGCATTCTAATATTAAAACCCTTTCTGGTCATTCAGTAATGGGAGGATATATCCAGGAGAGGCTTATTAGTCTTTTTTTTTTTTTTAAGATTTTATTTATTTATTTGACAGAGAGAGACGCAGCTAGAGAGGGAACACAAGCAGAGGGAGTGGGAGTGGGAGAGGGAGAAGCAGGCTTCCCGCCAAGAAGGGAGCCCGATGTGGGGCTGGATTCCGGGACCTGGGATCATGACCTGAGCTGAAGGCAGATGCTTAACAACTGAGCCACCAGGAGCCCCGAGGCTTATTAGTCTTGTCTTAACACTGTCCGATGTTTTTTTTTATTGTGCTCCATTGTTAAAGAAATGCTGCTTAGCTCTTTGGACCAGAACTGTATTTTAATTTATTTTAATTTCGATTAGCCACCATTAGAAATAATACGGATGTGAGTACATGAGTGAACATTCAGCATCTCCGCTTTCCATAACAAGAGACAGACTGTTTCTCCTCCAGTTAGGCTAAAATCTTGTGAAAGGCTTCTGTTCTTGGGTATGAATTTTTTTTTTAATGAATTTCAACCCTTGTCTTTTCAAAATTGTTACTTGTGTTTACATTGCAAAACGAATGTGATATTTTGGGGGATTCTGCACCCTCTGTACCTGGAGTTGTGACATTGTTTGGAAAAGGTCAGAGGAAGTTACTGGAAAACAGGAAGCTGCCCTTGTGCACTGTGAGAGCCTGAGAAAATTTTCATAGTAGAAAATAGTTTATTCGGCAATGCACTGTGCTTCCTGGAAAAGAGTCTACAGAGTCTCCCTGAGCATAGAAAATGATTGATTTTTGACCATAATTTGAGACAGAGCTCAAATCCCTTTCCTGTTGGTGGGGCTTGAGTTCTCCTGAGAGAAAGTCCCTGCACTCACAGTAATGGTAGTCCAGTCACCACCTCGCTGTCAGGCCTCACGGCATTGTGTGCAGTGCACTGACCTGCCACTCTCAGCGCCCTTCAGTTTTGTTAAATTTAAATGTAGCACCCCTGCCCAGATCCTTATCCAGCAGTCGCTGGTTCATGGCTGGTGTCGGCCCCTGACGGCGGACACTGACACTCGTCCTCAATGTAACTTCATCAAAGTAACTCATGCGACCCTGTTTGATCGCAGGAATGATTCATGTACCCAGACAGTGCACCCTGCTTTGGCCTTCAGCCTGTGCACCTTTGATCCTCTTGGCCTCTGGTATGGCCCTCCTGGCTGGTTCCAAAGGGCTGAGCAGCCACGTGCTTGTATCACTGTCGCCATACGTCTTGCTCCTTCTATTTATATGGTGTGTGTCTGTATCAGTCTGCTTCTGTTCACTTTCTCATTTGTAGAGAACACTGAAAACCACTCTGCAACACCAGCAGCTCCTGTTCCGTCTCCAGCTCTTCCTAAGCCTAAACCCAAACCTAAGCCCAAAAAAACA
This sequence comes from Eumetopias jubatus, assembly GCF_037043125.1. NCBI lineage: Eukaryota > Metazoa > Chordata > Mammalia > Carnivora > Otariidae > Eumetopias > Eumetopias jubatus. Next base: position 22,200,646 of record NW_028274812.1, on the reverse strand, counting down.
CCTGTGCCTCCAAAAGGGGCTGCTGCCGGGGCAAGCCCCAAGGGCGACGAAGTGCCTCCTATTAAAAAAATTACCAAGGCTCCTGGTAAGCAGGCCCCCATCCCTCCACCCAAGCCAACGAGCCGAAACACGACCCGAGAGGCTGGTGAGTATGCCCCCTGGGGGCTGGAGTCTAGGGTGTTTGGCCCTGGGGTGGGGCTCATTGCTTTTTCTAGGAACGGTGGCCTTTCTGGTATCTGGTGTCTTAGAATGTAACACCAGTGGATTTCACTTTGCCATAGAGAATACCCAGGAGATTCCTTTGTTGTTGCCTCTACCAAAGGAAAGTCAACCAGTTGATTAGTTGACCTCACTAGTTTTTGGGTGAATAGACCTCTTTCATTCCAAGTATCCACTATCTGTGTAAGAACCAGTAGAAGGATTCAGAGTGTAGTGTGCTTGATGAATGCCGGTGATCTGATATCACATTATTTACACATCGCCTGGCTTTCTGCCTATTTGAGTTCATGGGTGGCTCCTTGGCTTGGATTTTCCTTTAAAATGTATATGATCTTATATGCATATATCTTATATCACATATAATTTTATATGCATATAAGAATATGACACGTCTTTGACATTTTTGCTGGAGCTTAGTATCTTAAATCTATCCACAGACGTAGTCATTTCTCTACTGGCAAATGACAAAGAGTTCATGTCACTCAGTCCAGCTCCACCCCACCACTCTCTACTGGAATCACAGCTTTTTCATCCGAGTTGAGAGTCACATGCTCAGTGTTCACTGTCCACCCTCATCCGCAGACTTCCGTGTGTTAGAAGGAATAGCATTCTACAGGTGTAGTTACAATCACTATTGCACATCACCACGGGTGGTTTGGGCAACCTACAAACAACGTGTAATGTCTGCCCAGTGTTCCTTTCAAATCAGTTATGCTTAATGCAGAGTGGAGCTCCCAGTCTTCTAGTCAAGTGGCATAAAGAAGGCTACCATGTCGTCCAGCTGCAAAAAGGACAGTAATCAAAGTATACCTGCTGAATGGCTTTTTCCGCTAACGCATAAACATTCTCCTGTGGTGTAGCAAACCTTATTTTCCTCAAAGTCAGTTATTTTCTTGCGGTTGGCTCCCAGGCTATGCCTCCATGTTGATCTTTTTCCCTCCGTCATTTATACCCGTACTGCAAAGAGAATGGCTTACTTGACAGTATAGCAGAACTCCAAATACAAATAGATGTTTCTCTACCTGTGCTCCTCTCTTCGGCCTTTGACCTCAAGAGTCTGGGTGTCTTCTAATAAGCTCTGAAAGCAAATGTCTCAGAATGCTGTGCTTACGGTGCCGACGGGCCATTTCCTCAGGTACCAACTGCCCTGTGTCCATTCTTGTTGGCATTGCTCTGGTTCCCAGATTGCCTAGCAAACCTGAGGAGCAGGGCTTGAAGTGAGGCAGGCAGTGATCCACTTCTTAAAGAAAAGCCCCAAACAATTGCCCCATGCTTGGGAATTACACAAACTTTCTCACTTCCTCCTGCCCCATAGGGTAGAGGCTCACTATTGCCTTGGCTTGGGCTTTCTCATTTCTCTCAGAAGAAAGCTGGTGATTAATGCCGGGGCAGGGTACAGCTTTCATGAGAGATTTTGAGTTATACCCAGATATTTTACTTGAAGGTTTATTTATGGGCTCATGATGTTCCTAGGAGAATAATACAGTCACATTATTATCCATTGTATTAAATAAGGTTCCACTGGCCCATAGTTTGAATAACAGTGTTGCTCTTCTCAGGCTGTCCCAGAGAAACAGGGGTTTCATTGAGCTATACCAACAAGCCTGATGTGCAAGAATCCCTTGATCAAATATTGATAATACTCCTTCAGATTCCAACTGATATTCCACTTGTAACCATTTAGAACTTCCTACGTGGGGACTTGGTTTTATTTGAATAATGTTGTCCTTCTAGAAAAGTTACTTCAAATGCAACTCATGACTTTTAGTCAGATGTTTCAATTCTTATAAAAGCTATCAGTTAGGATTCTTCTTCAACTCCTTGGTAGACCTCCAGATAACCAGATGCTGGCTTAGCACATTCAACTGCTTCATGTGTGAAGTAAGGTCAAATCTCCTGTACTTTTTTTCTTTCTCATTGTTACACACTGTGTTAACAATGAAAGTATTTAACCGAGGAGAGGTGGCTTTACTTTTTTAATCATGGCCTAATTCAGGGTAGCTTAAGCAACATGGTTGATTTCAGCAGTCTTGTCATTTTAAAAGAAACTTAAAGAAGTATCTGGAGAAGTGTGACTTGAAGCTGCACCCCAGGCATTGAAAAAATTGTCTTTTTTTCCTTAAGTTGAGCTAAAGTTAACTAAAGATAACTGTTAGAAAAGAAAGAATTTTCTTTAAAAATATATCTATGATGCACATTAGTATACATATGGGTATATGAAAGGGATTCTGTTCAATTTACCTACAAAAGTAACTGAATGTATTTAGACATCAAATCCTTAGATCTTTTTTGTGAAAAATAAATTTAGAATGGACTTAGATTGTAGAAGTATGCTTAATACCCTTGTCTTATTAGCAAGTGAAGATTGTTAGCTTCAAAGAAGTAGTATGAGCAGGCCCAGACTTGGGGTAGTGTGAATTCTAGTTGTGTGTATCTAAAATAATAAAGCCCCAAAGCCATAAAGATACCTTTTAAGTCTGGGTCTTCTTACCAAGTGAGACGCGCACTTTTTTAATATGTCAGAGTTGATGAAGTCTTACATCTCATTGTCTATTCCTTTATTTGTTCTTCATTTCTTGACCCTCCCCCAACTGACTTCAGTAAAGGTAAGTTATAATAACATCTGTTACGGATTGACTCCATGGTACTAACAAGATATTTTGTAATAGTTTTGTGGAAGATAGTTTAACCCCTCATGAAAAAGAAGGAATGTGCGACATTACAACAGAAGAGGCAATTAGGAGAAATTTATACATCATACAGGTCATGAAACAAAAGACTGTTCTCATAGGAGTTTAAATGTGTTTCCCAAAATGATATAAAGAAAAGGAGAGTTAAGCTCTTTTTTTCTTCCTGAAAATGGTTTGGTTGAAGGCAGTCATATCCAAAAGCAGGCAAATACCTTCTAGTGGCCCCAACCATCCTCTGATGAGGACCCTCTAGGAACATAAGAGGTAAGGAGGATGGGCTTTGTGAGGGCGTTGGTCACAAGATCTGAGAATGGCATTCTTTCCCTTCAAATTATTCCAGTGCTACCCATGTAGACATTTTTTGTAAAAAACAATTTTTGATATTTTGTGGGTTTCGGGGGTTTTTTAATTTAATTTCAATTTAATTAACATATAGTGTATTATTAGTTTCAGAGGTGATTTAGTGAATCACCAGTTGCATATCACACCCTGTGCTCATTACCTGAAGGGCCCTCCTTAATGCCCATCACCCAGTTGCCTTTTGATATTTTGAAGGGGACTTGCCCTTCTAATGTGGCCGTGTGTTTTCTCTCTGCCTCATTGCCACTGCAGATGGAGGTGCAGCTGGCATGGCAAGCTTCTCTCTCTCGAGCCATGGGGATAACAGGTTTAGAGCTGAGTACATTTGCTTTTGGTCCAGAAAGGAGCCAGAGGGATATACCCTGGCCACTCTGAATGCGGGCCGCTCCATTCCCAAAAAGACATCATTGAACATGTAGAATTTGTGATGAGCCCAACCTGGCACTATAACCGGACAGTTGCTGTCTGTCCTTTATACACTGTGATGTCCCTTCTTTGGGGCATGCAGGGACTCATTCAGGTGACCTATAAGACAAGCAGCTGAGGCTTTCCCTTTGGCTGGTCCAGCCAGAAAAACTAGAGGGACTCCTCTTGTCCCTTAAGTTTTGCCTTCAGCATCACTGGCTCCCTCCTAGATTCGGGGTAGGGAGGAGGCAGAAAATAAAACCATTATCCTAATTAGCCTATTATTTCCTTTTATTTGACAAATGTTAACATTTTACAGAGAGCATCATAATTGACAGTTGCAACTCATTTGTTTGTTTAAACAAATTTAAACTCCTATTCTTTGACTTTTAATGCAAAATCTCTCTATTTTAGCTGGCTCCTCTCATTCAAAAAAAACAACTGGGTCCAAAGCATCAGCTTCACCATCTACTTCCTCCACCTCGTCTCGTCCCAAAGCTTCAAAGGAGACACTTTCTAGCAAAACAGGGACAGTGGGAATCACAAAGGGCAAGAAAAAAACTGGCAAGCAGCCAACCTCTCGCCCGTCCTTGGATGCAACCACTTCTGGCACATCTGACCTTAAAGGAGAACCTTCTGAGACGAGGGTGGAGAGTCTCAAGCCTGAGCAGACTGTCCCTGGGACCGATGAGCAGACCACGGGCAAATCTAAGTCTGCGGTCCCTCAACCTCCTGTGGCTCCTCCACCTTCTCCCCCCGCCCCTCCTCTTCCTCATGAGGAGCAGTGCGCTTTTGCCTCAGACACTCCTGTTGTCCTGGTCAGCAATGGAGCTGACCTGCCTGTCCCTGCCTTAGACCCAAGTCAGCTTCTCTGGACCGAAGAGCCCACCAACAGAACCACTGTCCTCTCAGGCACTGGCTTAAGTGTTAGCAGAGAAAATGCAGAATGGTGAGTCGGGGCATAAACCCCCATATTGCATCTTGTATCCCCTGTGAAATGTTGTACGAAAGATCACCAAACCACTCTATGGGAATTGAAGGAACCTACTTGGTTTGGTTTTACAATGTAATCTAGTGATTGTTAGGGAAGCACACGTATCATCCAACCATCGGTTTTTTCGTAGCCCTGCCCCAGGAATGTCACAGGCTACTGGAGAAGATGGCATCAGTCCTACTGACAGGTACCACTTCAGATCTGTGGCTTTCAAGTAGATTTAGAGACTGCTTCATCGCTGTTCAGCAATCCCTTTTCTTTTTTCCCTGGACAGTTCCCTTTTCTTTCCTTACAGTGGTTATTTTAAGTCTTTACTACTTGTGTCCAGATGGCTCACCCATTCCTGCCTACCTTCATTACAAGTCATGTAGCCTTCTCTTTCTCGAAGAAAATAAAGACCATTAGGAAAGAACTCTCAGATTCCATCCCTTTTCCCACCAGCTTCAGGGGGGCCCCCTTTCTTGCTTCCTCAATTCCCCACCCAACTCCAATGTTACCTCCTCTCTGATGCATTTCAGCACTCATCCAGACAGAATTGGTTGGTGCATCTACTCTGGCAACCCTTTTTTTCCTCTCTCCATGGGACAGAGCTAAGCAATATATCTGTTTGCCTCTACATCCCTAGCAACCAGTACAGAATCTGGTATGCCATAGACATGACATCATCCAGTTGCCCAAGCCAGAAACTGGGGATTCGTCCTAAGGGTTCTCATTCTTCTTTGTTCCATGCATCTAATTCCTCATAAAGCCCTATCTATAAAGGCAAAAAAAACACATTAGCTCTCCTGTCCCACAGGTATGAAGGGAGGGCTGTTGGAGTATAGTAGTTGTCATAACCAGTTCTGTCTGGGGAAGTCTTAGAGTTCTTAAACCCAACCTCTCCTCTCCTGTTTCTAAGAATAAAACTAAAATTCACTCTTGTGATCATTTAATATTTTCTCTTTTAAAAAAAGCTTAGTCATATTAGACTTAAAAAAATTAGTACATTAATTAAGTTGATTTGGATCAAGAGACTATTGTCGTTAATTATTCAGTTGCTGATAATAATCACCTTCATTTATTGAATAGTTATTTAATGTCAGGAACTGTCAGTTATCATTAACTCACATAAGTCTTATCTGAAATATCTCTGTTAATAGATGAGAAAACTGACACAGAGAGGGAAAGTAGTTTGCCCTAGATTCCCCACTTAGTAAGTAGCTAAGTCAGAATTTAGGCTCAGAGCTGCACACTTGGAGCACTCTATGTTCTAAGAAATTGTGTACATTTCCAAAGCACTTGCTTCTATTTCTGCAGTTTCTTTTGTGTTTGTTTCTTGTTTTTTGTTTTTATCATTTTGAGCACCATGGTTTGGAGGAAAGCCAAGGAAAGATAAATGTTAAATTATAAATTATTTTATTTGCTTGACACATTAATAAACAATATGGGAGAAGACATTGAAAGGAACGGCTATGATGCCCATAACCCTTCCAGCACATAGCAAATGTCTTCATTTAATTATAGTGTGTGTTTTGCAGCACTGCAATGAACTCCAACCTTTAGAACTCAGAAATCATTCTTTGATCATATATTTCCTGCTTGCCTTCTATGGGCTGGGCAGTGTACTCAGCACCAAAGATACAAAAGCAAGCAAGATGGGGCACCTGGGTGGCTCAGTCGGTTGAGCATCTGCCTTGGGCTCCGGTCATGATCCTAGGGTCCTGGGATCGAGTCCCGCATCGGGCTCCTTGCTCAGTAGAGAGCCTGCTTCTCCCTCTTCCTCTGCTTGCCGCTCCCCCTACCTGTGCTTTCTTCCTCTCTCTCTCTGTCAAATAAATAAATAAAATCTTGAAAAAAAAAATCAAGCAAGACCAAGACATTATAGTTAAAAATAGTTTTTACCAACATAATGTCCAACATGCTCAGGAAGTACAAATATTTAAGACAGATCTGAATAGATTGAATATATGGGTTTATTATTCACTATATTAAAGGACAAGGTACAACAAAGTGATTCCTTAGACAGTCTTAGGCAGTGAGAGAGCCCATATCCCAGGGTGACTTGACACTGTCTGGTCCACTTCCTCAGACATGCAGGGAAGCCACTATATTGTGCTAAGCACTGTGCTGCATGAGGAGGGGGGCTTAATGTCAGTCTGCAGCCCAAGTACACACAGGATTGTCGGACAAATAGGCGAGCGTCTGTTCCCTATTTCCACTGGAACTATGACCAGAGAGCAAGCTTAGAGCATTATTAGACATCAAGATATTTATATATAGATTTTTCTGTCACTCTGGATAACTATAATCCTTCCCTAGAAGAGGGCATTGAGATTTTCTTCTCTGTATGTTCTTCAAAGTTAAAATTTAAATAGCAGTTCTTTCCACAGGAGTGGTTTGTTTGCTCTTGAGTTAATGAGCCTGGAATAAGTAGTCTCTCAAATTTTTTTCCAAATTCTTTCTTCCGTTTTTAAGTAGATATTTCAGTTAGAATTTATAGCTCTTAGTCACTTGCTTTACTTAGAACTTTCCCCCAGTTATGTTTAGTGAACAAATGTGTGAAAATCCTGTCATCTTATGAAGAGGCTTCTGTTTGGAATACAAATATCAAAACTTTAAAGAAGATAAGTGGCTATGTGTAAAAATATCTTCCTCTATTCACATATTGCAGGGTAGTAACCATGTGGTAGATTTCTATTTATTGGCGGCTTCATTAGTATCATATAGGTCTGGGATAATTTAAGGCGGACACTAAGAAGCCCATCTGGAGCCCATATCCAAAGGGGACTTGACTGTGTTTAGTCCATTTCCACAAACACTTGAGTTCACTGTTTTGTCCAGTGTGCCCAAGACACCTAGGGGGCAAATGAGAGGCAAGTCATGAGTTGATTGACACAAATTTGGAATACAATAATTCACCTTTAAGTTAATTATAATCTATATAATATGAATATAACTTACAATATCAAGTATAAAATAAAATACAACATTTAATAGGTAGATTAAGAGTCTTAAATCTGGGTTCTAGAATGGACTTGATACCTTGTTTTGGGCAGCGCACCCATGGTCTTCTCAGATTCCAGGAACTGCAATTTATCTGTCCCCTTATACTGGAGAACAGATGTGAGTTGTAAATGTATGCAGAAGTCTTTGAAAACTATAAAACATTATAAAATAGAAATGATGACATGAAAATAATGATAGATATCATAATAAATTAGTGAGCGGTGACAGAAACAAATACCAGGGCTGAGCCCTAAAGTATCTTTTGTTCTGCTCTTCAGAATGTGTTATTAATTGACACATCTGCTAAATGTGCTGTGGTCACCCACAATGGCTGGCTGTTCAAACAAGGATGGCCTCCAGTGAGAGTCAACTAGAAATCCAGACTGTGGAACAGTTGTCTGTTCCATTTAAAAGGAGATTTCACACGGTGGTAACAGTATGGTGGTTCCTCAAAAAATTAAACCTAGAATTACCATGTGATCCAGCAATTCTACTTCTGTGTATATAGCCCAAAAAATTAGAAATAGGTACTTGAGTAGATACGTGTACACCAGTGTCCTTAGCAGCATTATTACAACAACCAAAAGGTAGAAGCAGCCCAAATGTTCATCAACTGATGAATAGATAAAATGTGGCGTATATATGCGATGGAATATTACTCAGCCTTAAAAGAAATTCTGACATATGCTAAAGCATGGATGAACCTGGAAGACACAAAAGGACAGATGTTGCATAATTTTGCTTATATAAAGCACCTAAAATAGCAAAATACATAGAGACAGAAAGTAAAATGTTGGTTGCCAGGGGCTGAGGGATGAGACTGGGGAGTTATTCAAGGGGACAATTTCATTTTGGGGAGATGAATAGATTCTGGAGATGGACAGTGGTGATGGTTGTACAATAGTGTAAATGTCCTAACTGTCACTCAACTGTATACTTTAAAATGGTTAAAATGTCAAATTTTATGCCGTGCATATTTTACTCAATAAAAATAAATAAAATATGCTGTGCATAGTTTCCCCTTTGAAAAGAATTTTGGCTGTTGGCTTTTTCTAATAAGTGAAAATTTTTTAGAGTGCTTAGACTAATAACCACAAAGTACAATTTTCAGTACCTCAGATTCTGACAGTTTACCTGTTTTTATTACTCAAAGAACTGTTTTCTGGGTTTTTTTGTTTTTGTTTTTGTTTTTTAAGTTAATGAAAACAGCAAGCACATGCTTTGCACAAAACGGTCTTTGAGCAGTGTGACATCCAAATTTGGATTCTTCTATTTTTATCAGAAGGCAATTTGGGGATTTTCTGAATCTTAAAATGAAGATTACATTGTTTTTGATATGATATGTTTTCGGTTATGTTTTCAATGACATTTTTTTTCCTATTCTAGTCTGTGAAAACTGGCAGACTTTAAGCCAGAGACTCTTACCAAGCTAACTAATAGAAAATTATTGCATACGTGCACATCACCTTTCTTGTATAGAGTGCGTTTAATTCCCCCTTTTTCCATGTCACGTTACTAACGCATTCCTGTGAGGGGCCGTTTTACAAATGGAGAAACTAAAACACAGAGACGATACATGATTTTTTGACTTGACACACTGGCTGTGATGAAAATAAGATTAATTCATACATCAATTAAAGAAGGTATGTTTTTCTGTCACTACCCTTCTAGGTGTTGGGCTGCAAATCAACATGAATCCCACTTGTCAAGGAACTTTGAGGGCTGAGATGGCAGACAAGTGAATGGTGGTCGAGGTGCAGTGTGCTAAGTGCTCCAATGGGGTTGTCTTCAGATCACCTTCAGAGCCAGGAGGTGGGGCAAGGATCTAGATGGAAGGCCACTCAAAGATTCCTGAAGAAGCTACGGCTTTAGCTTAGGCTTGAAGGATAAGTAGGAGTTACAGGTACAGAATAAAGATAGACAAAGTCAAATATCCGGAAACTTCTAGTTCACTGTTTTTTCCACTGAGGCCCCATGGCTGTGGGAAAATCAATTTGCAAACTGTAGTTTTACCATGTTCATGTACTAAATATATCAGGCATCATCTAGTCATTCCTTTTCATTTTATAGAGGAAGAATCAAAAACCTTGAGAATCAAGTCATACTGTATACTCCTGTTCCATTTCACCATGCCTAGCTGCCTATGATTGCTTTCTCCTTTCGCCAACTTGAAAGATGCTCATGAATCTCGGGCTCCTTCTCATGGTGTTGGTGTTGTCCCTGAGGGTTGCTCTGAGCTTCACTCCACCCCTGTGTTCTTGTGCCTTTAATAGTTTTACAACCAAAGATGAGCCGGGAAAGGTAGTACCTCAGCTACCGACTTCTGGGCTGACGGGAGAATCTTCAGAATCCTTCAGTGCCCCTGAGGACGAAGGCCAAAGGGAGGACCAGGCCAATGACTCGGACTCTGATGGGCCTGTCTTGTACACTGATGATGACGATGATGAAGAGGAGGAGGAGGGCAGTGGAGAAAGTAAGACTTTTTTCAAGAGGTGGGGAGGAAAGTGGATGGCGGACAGAAGCAGGTGCGTTTTGTAGATGACAAAAGCCATTGGTGTTCAGAGAGCTGATGTTTTCTTTCCCCTCACATTCTTTTCTCAAATTAGAACTGTGTGTGTTCTAAGGTTTAGCTTTTGATGACAGGCCTTTCCAGAAAATGGTTCCACAAGGGCCAGGGGGTCAGGCCTTTGTCTGTGAGGAAGATATGCACATTTGTATTTGTACAAGGAATCAGAGCTTTCTAATGACAGAGGTGTTTTCAGAATGATCAGAGATGGCCCTTCCACTCTGAGATCTTTCTCTTTCTCTCTCTTTTTTTTTTTTTTTAGATTTTATTTATTTATTCATGAGAGACAGAGAAAGAGAGAGAGGGAGGCAGAGGGAGAGGGAGAAGCAGGCTCCCCGAGGAGCAGGGAGACCAATGCGGGGCTCAATCCCAGGACCCCGGGATCATGACCTGAGCCGAAGGCAGGTGCTTAACCGACTGAGCCACCCAGGTGCCCTGCTGAGATCTTTCTTGAATAAAGAGCATAAACTCGGATTCACTGGATTACTTAATTGGAGATGTTTGAGACTTCCACTCACTTTTATACCAGGGTTTAAAGAGAGGGGAGGGAAGAATGAGTTGAGAAAGACAAATACCTTTGAAGAATAGAAAAAAAATCATTCTTCCACATAGGTGAGATAGGATGCCTTTTAGGAAGGAGTGATACGGTAGATTAAGCCAACTGTTTATATATAACTTAGGGAACTGGAAAGTGCTCTAAAAAAAAAAAAAAAACTTCTAAGCATCATGACTTAGGAGTAATTCACTATGGAATTGAATTTATACATTATGAAAAGTTATTAACGATGAAACATCAGTTTGTCAAGTTCCTTTTAGTTTGTACTGAAAAACAATGACAAAATCATTATCATCCACCTGGTATTAAGTATCCTTCATTGAGGATTCTTGGTAATTAAGGATTAAAATATTGCTACCATAGATAAACTTCTTCCAGTGTGATTTTTGAGTGGAGGAAAGGGGAAGACAAGAACTAACTGTACAGTATATATAAAGGAGCTGTGTTTTTAAGACTTAGAAAGGAAAGTGTTACACAATCTGTAATTTCCATGATACGCCGTCTCAGCAAAATAAACTTCAAAATCACTTTCCAAATGATGAGGTGATATTTGCAAGTTTTTTCATGGTGCCCCAACATTTTTCAGGACATTTTTAAAAATAGTTCTTCAGGTTTTCAAAATGAACTACATCCAACTCAGAACTTTTTTTTTTTTTTCCCTGAGGTTAATTAAAATTCCACTCTTGCATTGGATAAAGAATTTTGTCTGGACTCTGTTTAAAGTCCATGCTCTGTGTAACCTGAGTGCTGCTTGCTCAAAGCCTCTTCCTCTGCGTTTCTGCCTTTACCAATCCTCAGGTGCTTTGGCAAGTAAAATACGACGAAGGGATACTCTTGCTATCAAACTTGGCAACAGACCATCAAAGAAGGAACTAGAGGACAAAAACATCTTGCAGCGCACATCTGAAGAGGAGAGGCAGGAGATCCGACAGCAAATTGGAACCAAGCTCGTCAGGTAATGGCTGAAACGTTCATACAGCACTGACCAATTCATACTTTTCTCCCACCTGTGGTGTCCTACCCAGCTGAGATCGTGTGAATTCCTTGGGTAAGGGCACACCTGGCCTGTGTGGTTTTCTAAAGTTGGTCCTGGATGGTGAACCACTCAAAGAACTCGCCCTTGGGTCCAGCCAGTCAAAGCCTGAGCCAAGTGTCGAAAAACTTTTTCTATTAAGGACCAGTCAGGAGGTGTTGTTATTGCAGCTACACCACTGTGCTGTTAAATGAAAGCAGCCATAAACGTTACGTAGACAAATGGGTGTGGTCATGTTCCAATAAAACTTTATTCACCAAAATAAGCAGCAGGCCAGATTTGGTCTGTAGGTCATAGTTTGCCCAACTCCTGGCCTAATCCGTGGACTCTCTGGCATTCCTCTGACTGCCATGAGGTTCTGCCCTGTGGGCCCTGAGACTATAGAAATAGGGAGCTAGCTACAATGGCCATCCAAGTCAGGTAACTGTAGCCCCCCTATCATGACCTTCCCCTTTTAACTTCAAACAAATTGTTATCTGATTTCACATTCTGCCTCCAGCCATTGTAGGGTTTCTGCTTTGGCCACCAGCGACTTTGGAAGTCCATTGAACTGGCAGTTTTAATAGAAGTGAGTGCCATTGTTTGATGATCAATTTAAGCATATTTAATAGCATTATCTATTTTGCTGACTTCTCTCACTCTGCGTAAACAACAGAGTGCATCAGTTGGGAGAAGGGGGCCGTCTGGGATCCCAGGGCAGGATTTGGAACTGGAAGAAATCCCTCTTCTTGCTTGGAAATGGAAGACTTCTGTGACTGTGTTGGATCTGCAGGGTTGGCCTGGGGGGTGCAGTTCCAGAGGCTCTTCTCTGTTTGACAGATGGGGCCAAGCAGTGGCTTGTGGTGGGGAAATGAGATGCTGCACTAAAGCACTTGAGTGCCTGGATCGTAGCAAGCACTTAACCTCAAAATTAAATATTTTTATTAGTAATTTAAATCATTATATATCGCTTAAACAGCTAAAACATTTTTTAAAATTAAACCCCATATTGGCACCTTTGTTCAGTATTTCTGAAGAGCAACTTAACAATATGAAAAAAAGGAATCGTAAAGCAGTCTCTTTCTTTACGTGGTCATTCCATTTGAGAGACGATACAAGAAGGGAATAATCCAAAAGGAAAACAACCTGTACACTTTACAAGGAGGTTTATTTCAAGGCTATTTAGAGCAGTGGCAAATTAAACCAAATGCTTGAAAACAGGGGACTGATGAAGGACGTTGGGAGAAGTTGACATGGTGAACTAAGCATAGGGCAGTGGTTTTCTGACTGCCCTATCAAGGATTTCTTGGAGGCGATGCTCGGGCTTCTGTGGGGCGACCTGGGGTGGTATGGGTGTGTTTGCGGTGGGATGGGAGGTGCTCCTTCGCCCCAGGCTCAGCCATGAACAGCCTCTTCTGTTTTATGTAAGGAGTCTACTCCAGCCCCCCAAAGTTTGAGAGCCTCTGTAAGTGTACACATGAACCATATCCATAAAAAATTTTGTTTGAGTAGAGTTTTTAGTGTTCAAAATATGTAAATTTTACAGAATTGTTTTTCTACAAACACCATACATCTATCTGGTCACTGTCATTCAAAGATAAATCACCCATAGTCCCTACCTTGGGGGACTCGATGTGTAGTGGAAGAGACAGAGATACTGCATGGTGAGGTCGATGAAAAGCACAAGCATGTAGGTCAAGAGAACTAGGTATGAGACTGCACTCTAAACATATTTGCTAAGTACTTTGTCTCGAGCAAGTGAATTAATCTCTCATTTCCTTGTTTGTAAAATGGGAACTGGCTACTCCTTGCCGAATTATTTTGAGGATCCATGATAATGTAAATTAAGCACCTTGCACAGTGCCTGGGACTTTAAAAGTATGAACTACTGAGAGCTCTGATTATTGCCTTATCTATACTATCACTTGTGTCATAGTGTTCTCAGAGCCGTGTGATCTGTGTGTGACCACTGCGGAGGGCAGACAACCGGGAGTTTAAAACTCACTCGCGGGACAGGTCAAATGCCCACCTGGCAGGTTACTATTTTAGTCATTTGTAAGACTTCAGGAGGTGGAGAAAGAGAGGAGGGCATTCCTGAAGGAGGAGCTTCATCAACAAAAGAAGGAGGATGACTCTGGTGGTTGAGACGGTGTAGATACGTAACAGGGTACATGGGTACGTGGGTGGCACCTCATCTGGCCAGCATAGTAGCTCCCTGGGTTCTTCTGCACTGTAGGCTCAGTTTTGTAAATCACTTTCAAGGTGGCTCTGATGAAGATTAAACTTGAACAAAAATTTTAATGAGGTATTTAAAATATCGTTGATTTCAGTTCTTCACTCCATTTCTGCCACAGGCATAACATTAGAATTGAGAGTATCTTATATTAAGATTACCTTCATATATATGTTTACTTTGCACAAACTCCTCCTACATCCAGAAGGCATTTTACAACAAATCTGTGATTAACAGCAAATTAACACTATAAGCAAGACCAAGAACAAAGTTATAAAGGTTAGGTCATTCAGCGTTTGTGTACATATAGTTAGCTACTAATCACAAATGAGCCTAGCTTTTGTTTTCTTTTCCTTTTTAAGAGTTTATTTATTTATTTGACAGAGGGGGACACAGCGAGAGAGGGAACACAAGCAGGGGGAGTGGGAGAGGGAGAAGCAGGCTTCCGGCTGAGCAGGGAGCCCGATGCGGGGCTCGATCCCAGGACCCTGGGATCATGACCTGAGCCGAAGGCAGACACTTAACGACTGAGCCACCCAGGCGCCCTGAGCCTGGCTTTTCTTGAAGGCAGATGGAAAGGGCCCATGTATCTTAAGATAACTCTATGTGTAATATAAATCCATTTGCGGTCACAAAAACAGTATTTCTTTTTTTTTTTTTTTTTAAGATTTTATTTATTTATTTGACAGAGAGAGACACAGCGAGAGAGGGAACACAAGCAGGGGGAGAGGGAGAGGGAGAAGCAGGCTTCCCGCAGAGCAGGGAGCCCGATGCGGGCTCGATCCCAGGACCCTGGGACCATGACCTGAGCCGAAGGCAGACGCTCAACGACTGAGCCACCCAGGCGCCCCTCAAAAGCAGTATTTCACTTGAAACTCTGTGCAGTGTAGATCAAGCATCTTTTGAGTTAGTATGAACTCTCATGCAGAAAACTTTCCTAGATTCTAATGATCTGTGTATTAATTGGGGGATAGGGAAACTGTTCTAACGGAGACCAAAAAGTGCAGTGGTCCAAATAAGACGCTGTCACGTGTTTATTTCCTTTTCACATAACAGTCCAAAGGTAGGTGGGCAGTCCATGGTGGATGGCGAGCTCTATTCCTTGCAGTCACTGGGCACCCAGATTCTGTCCTGTTGCTCTGTGGATATTCTCATCTGCATGATCCAAGCTGGCTTACGTGACCATGTTTAAGTTCTAGCCCATGGGGGAAGGAACGAGAAAAGGGAAGACACACTCAGTCATTTTAAGGGTAAAAGGCAAATGTTACAAATAACCACCCCGCTCACATCCCATCGCAGGGACTCGGCCACATGGCCACACCTTGCTGCTAGGCAGGCAGAAGTCTGTAGTTGGGAGCCACAGCTAGATCTCAGGAGGTTCTAGATCTAAAAGGAAGACGGAAGAATGGATAAGGGGGAGTACGTAGCGGTCTCAACCACAATCTTTAGTCTCCAAACTAACAGAAAGGATGGTAACCTATTTTGTAGGTTTAAAATGGATTTGTGTTTCTCAAAACAGGAAAAAAATAAAGCTTTGTGTCTTTGTTATTTTATTTTGCATCTCCCACCAAGGAGGCCTTGTTTGTAACCTGCGGTATATCCTTTTTGTCATCATAGGAGACTTAGCCAGAGGCCCACGACTGAAGAATTAGAGCAAAGAAATATCCTAAAACGTGAGTGTCTTACATTTTACAGTGATTCCTTGTGTAACCATTAACAAGCTCCCTTTAGAGGCAATCTATTTATCAGTAGGAAACCTTGATATATTTGTTATTCACAAATGATTGAAATGGCCCATTTAGATCACATTTTTATATAATTTAAAAAACAATTTCTTGAAGTTCATATTTTGTTTTATGGTTTTGAGCCTGGTAGCCCCCAGACCAGAGTCACGGTTATGACAGTTGTTTTTAAGAGAGATGAAATATATTCCATGTATTCTTTTACCCAGATATTAAATAGAAGAAAATGCTCTAGTCTGCTTGCAAATAAATGTCAAAGAAAAGGCCAAAGAATCCACAAGGAAATAAATCAAACATTCCTATATTATTATTAATAATACAGTTTGTTGCCAGGTTTAACAAATGACTCAATTTAAAACAGAATTATGGTGAAAGAAATTTTTGAGTCCTTTTCATTTTCCTTTGTTATGATAACTCTGTTTCCCTCTTGAGTTATTTATAATTTCTCGGCACTTAAGGAGTTCTCCATTCATTTTCCTACTTTATTTTCCCATTCTATTTTCCCCTCTGTTTTCTTTGACTTTACTTCTTACTTACTAGTCCAGTAGAACTTTATTGGAGTTTGTATGTTAAAGCTATAAAACTAATAGACGCGGTTTGACGTTATATAGTATATCAGTGTGGTTACCAACCACAGTGAGTTAAGTAATGGATATTTTTAAATTGAGCCTAGCTGCAGTTTTATATATTATTAACCTGGTTTCAAAAGAGCTTTTTATTGTGTGAAATATCAAAGAGCGGGGATGGGCAGAGCTCCGGATACAATAGTAAGAAGGCACTGGCATGTGGGAAATCTTTCTCAATCAGGCGTTTAGAGTCAAGTTGACTTGTCTGGATGATCCCCACTCTTCAGTCTGAGTTGTTTTCTTTCCCGAAGGAACGAAAGATTTTAACGGCATGTTTATACTATAAACATGCCATTAAATAATCGTTACTCTGCAACGACGTGGATGGAACTGGAGGGTGTTATGCTGAGTGAAATAAGTCAATCAGAGAAAGACATGTATCACATGACCTCACTGATATGAGGAATTCTTAATCTCAGGAAAGAAACTGAGTGTTACTGGAGTGGTTGGGGGTGGGAGGGATGGGGTGGCTGGGTGATAGACATTGGGGAGGGTATGTGCTACGGTGAGCGCTGTGAATTGTGCAAGACTGTTGAATCACAGATCTGTACTTCTGAAACAAATAACGCAACATATTTTAAGAAAAAAGAAAAAGAAGAAGATAACAGGAGAGGAAGAAAAGGGGAGTATGTCAGAGGGGGAGACGAACCATGAGAGATGATGGACTCTGAAAAACAAACTGAGGGTTCTAGAGGGGAGGGGGGTAGGGGGATGGGTTAGCCTGGTGATGGGTATTGAGGAGGGCACGTTCTGCATGGAGCACTGGGTGTTATGAACAAACAATGAATCATGGAACACTGCACCAAAAACTAATGATGTAATATATGGTGATTAACATAACAATAAAAAAACCTTGATAAATTATTAAAAAAAAATAATAATAATCGTTACTCTTACTAAGACAACCCAACCAGGAGAATTGCTGGTCTATGGGATTCTTTCCTTGGAATGTTCTTGTCTGGCTCTTTGTGACCAAAGACTGGAGTAGAACCCAAAGAAGGACTGAAGTGACCATCAGTGGGTAGAAGAGCCAGTATGGAGATGGAAAAAGTCATGACGAGAAAAGAAAAGAAAGTTGTGTTTTAGCGTTCTGAGGAAGGATGAAAGCAGCAGCTAATTTTGACAACGACACAAAACCAAAAAAGCTCATGGCTTTTGACAATAGGTTCCTGGAAAATATTTGTTGAATTATATTTTAGGTAAGCTCAAGTGCAGACCATAAGCTCCTAACACACAAAGATTATGTCTTATTGGATACCTAATGCAATACCTAGAAAAAAAAGGAAGAGCAGATTCTGGGTAATTCTTTACTGCTTCTGAGAGACAAATAGTGCCAAACCACACTGGTGTTTGGTTATTTGAGGAACTGTTTCATAGATGTAGAAATTTATCACACGTTGATCTTAAGTGCTGTCTTGGCTTCTATGCCCCATTTTCCTGGAGGTTCAGGGAAGAGGGAAACGCCAAAGTCAACTTCAGATTTGACTCCAGCCCTTTTCTTACTTCCTTCTTAGTTTATCTAACTATGCTTATTCTGGAAACAAAAGACACATTTCCAGTCTGGAGAGGCTGATAACTGGCTTATGATCTCCTGACATAATATTGTATAGCCAAGGGAAGCAGAAAAGAGAACTGGTGGAGGTCATCCAGAGCATTCCACTGAGCAATCCCAGGGAACTCAGCGGCATAGCTTACAATACTTTATTCAGCCTCTGTTTGCCTCTGGGTTCTTCCACATAGATTGCTCTTTTTTGTTCGTGTATTTCATCTCCGGCTTTTGTTCAAAAGCAATATGACTGACTCTTTAAAGAAAAGTCTGTGTGTGACATGGTGTGTTTGTGTGGTTTTTTTTAAGGACACTTATTTTAACTAGGTCGTCTTGTCTTGACAGACAAGGGAACTCATTCACAGCATAAACTCATTCAGCAGTTGTCAACTCCGAGCTCATCATTGGTTTAATAAACATGAGCCAGGTGTCAGTCAGTGCTGATCGCTTTCACTGGAGACCACAGGGCACATTTTATTTCTTAGTGTTTCATTCGCACTGTCCACCTTACTCCATCGCTTTCCTATTTTACGGAATTGAGGCTTTTTAAAAGAACATATAAAGTTACATTTAGTTGTACATTTTAGAACTGACTCCTTAATATTGTTAAAGGTAGAAGGTAAGTTTTGGTGCTTGAAAGGTCAATGTTTGCCTATCGGGAAAAGAGATGTTCATGGAATACCTTTTATAGCACAGGGATAGAAGTTACAGATCTATTTAGTTGTGACTGTAATTCCATCTCTATATTCTATAGAGAAAAAAATGTATCAGGTCATTAAGTGCTGCGTGTATTTTTTCCCAACGTTTTATTATGAAATTTTTTTGAATATAGAGAAAAGCTGAAAGAATTTTACAGTAGACACCCATATATGTACTATTTATATTCTACCATTAACAACTTATCACATCTTTTTTTTACATTTTATCACATCTTGCTTTATCATGTATCTGTCCTTCCATTGATCCGTGTTATTTTTTGATGGATTTCAAAGTAGATTTGTAAATGCATTTTCACTTGTTAAAAACACCCTTATAGAAAAACATGTTAAATCAGCAAAAAGAGAAACAAACCCACAAAAAAATAGTTGGCTTTTTTTAGCCTACTGTATCCAGATGGACGAGTCAAGACTATAATATTCCAGGTGCTGATGTTTTGGTGCTTTTCTGTCTTCTCCTTTTTAGCTCATCCATAAAACGCTGTGGGCAACACTTGCTAGCTGGGCAGGTTTCCTGCAGTGCCCACGGCTGTTAAACCACATGTATTGTTCGTGTGTGATGGCAAACACTTCCTGTGGCTGTTCTAGAATACCCTTCCTCCCCACCAAGCCCTGCTCTGAGGAGTTACTGAAGGCAAGATTTGTCAATGAGCTACGTCATTTCCTTCACGAATATCCCTCCAGTCTGTTTAAAGGGACCAGGAAGGTTTACATCCTCCTTTATAATTGGCCCTCTAATAAGCAAACGAAGGAAACATTTAAAAAACTCAGTGAATTTTTTAAACTAAGATTTAACCTTGATTCTTTGTAAGAGATTTTACAAGTATATAAAAAAAATGCAGAACAACAGTCATGCTGACTTCCCTCCACCTCTCACTTTCTTGAACTTCTTTAAAAGCCACAATTTCAAATATGGAAATATGTAAGGAGGTCAGCTCCTGATGTTAAAAAGAATTCCCAAGTGGTAAAATCCTGTTTATTGAACTCCCTCAACTGCAGTTGGCCCTTCTTTTTTTTGAATAGGTAACATGCTGTCGCCCAGTGTACACTATGCTTAATAAGATGAAATTATCAAATAGTCCCTTGTGAAAATTAAAGCATTTGTTGGCTTTGAGTCATATTTGATACCCACTTTTCTTTGAAAAGTACCTTTTTTTTATTAAAAGATTTTATTTATTTATTTGACAGAAAGAGACAGTGAGAGAGGGAACACAAGCAGGGGGAGTGGGAGAGGGAGAAGCAGGCTTCCGGCTGAGCAGGGAGCCCGATGTGGGACTCGATCCCAGGACTCTGGGATCATGACCTGAGCCGAAGGCAGACGCTTAATGACTGAGCCACCCAGGTGCCCCAAAAAGTACCTTTAAAAATACAGCACAGTCACTGTATAGGAGGAATTGACTAAAATGGTTTGAGGATTTTATTTTCCCTTTTATTAGTAATATCATCATAGGCGACCTTGTAAAGCCTTAGTTTGAATCACATGAACCACAAGTTTGGCTCTTGTCTATTATGTATAATTTATAACCTACATGCCTTATCCAAATCATGTAAAGTAAATATTTGACCCTAAGGATGTATTTTAAGAATACCAAAGGACATATATTTTGTGAAGCAATTAGAAAAACCTACAGTGTTTTCATAGGAAGAAACCTGAATTATAACAAAATTTGTTTGACACACGGCACTTTACTCAGTGTATTCATTGGTTTTTTCTTATCTTTGAAGCGTGATTTCAGTTTATGCTTATTCTTTGTCTAAATAACCAGACAGATCATCCTCTTTCTTATGAATTAAAATTAGTATTTTGGAAGAATGTTGAAACTTTTCCCTGTCCAGATAAGGAAAATTAATAGAGAATTTAGCATGTTCAGTTAACAAATACAGTTGGTACAAATATCGAATATTGATATTTTATCCGTGATAAAAACAATCTTAGTGGTAAGAAGTCTATTTGAATTTTAAAAATAAATTTACCTTTTCATAGAGGAAACTCTTCTTTTTTAACCTTTCGGTTGAGCCTTTGTATCATGTGATGTTCCTTCAGTAGAATTCATAACAGCAGCTTCTAAAAGATAATCTTTTTTTTTTAAGATTTTATTTTTTTTTATTTGTTTATTTGAGAGAAAGAGAAAGCACAAGAGGGGATAGGGGCAGAGGGAAAAGCAGACTCCCTGCCGAGCAGGGAGCCCGGTGCGGGACTCGATCCCGGGACTCAGGGATCATGACCTGAGCCGAAGGCAGTTGCATAACCAACTCAGCCACCCAGGCACATAAAAGATAATCTTTTGTAAGCATTGGTGTCCAAGAAGTAAAACCTGTGCTCACTTATTGAACAAATGATGGGCTGCTGGAAGCAACAGAGAGAAGTTCATCAAATAAGCAACCATTAAAACCTGAAGGGGATGTTTATTTCTTTAAAATTTCTGGTCATTTTTCTCTTTATCCCATCCATTGGACAGCATTCGTTAAATTGGCCATTAAATTGTACCATTTGGTGAAGCCCTAGAGAAACAGAAGACTTTGGAAAGTCAAAGTCACAAGAAAATAAATCATCCCCATCAACAGTACACCATAATAACCCCATTCAGAACATTCTGGTTTGAAGGCAGAGTCCAAAGAAATGACTGCATTTTGCTTCTGTGGAAACCAAAGCAGACAAATCAAGTATTTTGGTTGGATTTGAATGGAAATCAACTCAGACATGCATCAGATGGTTCTAATTTGCTCTTTTGATATGTCTCAGATTTTCATGTGAAGGCCAGATCCAGAAATAAATGTTTATCTGGATTCTGATAAATTGTGCTTATAAGCCCAAGAGATGTTCAGCAATGAAAGATTTTCACCAGAGTGTGGGCACTCCTGTAATTTTTTTCAGAATGGAATATGAAGTCAGGAAGCTAAAAGGCTTACAATTAGTAAAGAAACCAATCCCATAAGGAGAAAAAGTAATGTGTATATAAATTAATGATCGATCTTTCTGCAAAACCTTTTGACAACTTTTTAAAGATGTTGGAATGTTTGGTCACTAAGTCAAATAATTGTGGCCTGATCTACTTTTCTGATTATAAAATCATTTATAGTAACTAAGTCTTCATGCCTTTCCTCTCCCATCTCCATTAATAAACAGAAAAGAATGAAGAAGAAGAACAAGAAGCAAAAATGGAACTTAAGCGCAGACTCAGCAGAAAGGTGATGAAACTATGACTGTTAATGAGCATGTGTGTTTTGAGATCTACTTCATTATTTAAATGCAAATCAGCTGTCTGCCTTTAAATCTAACATTGAGGAATACTTATTCCTATTAGCCAATAACCAATCATAGACATTAAAATCAATGTAATGTATACGATATGAGTTATGTTTATATTTACAATTGCATGCTATGCTAATTTTGAAAAGCTAACAATCAGAAGTTTTAAATTACATTTACTGATTATGAAAATAACATATAATCTATGTGAATTTTTTTAAGTGCAGAAAGGAACAAAAAAGAGAAAAATCACACAAATGTCTTTTATTCAGAGATAACCATTATTAACATTTCAATATATAGTTTTTAAAAATGCTCACGTTTTCTGTGCAGTCTTGGAAATAGTCGGTAAATATGAAATTGGAGACCTGCCACTATTCCATGTGCACTGGGTCAGTAATTTATTACATGAACTTGATCACCCAAGTTGCCTGCCACGGTGCTACCCACATTGACAAGTGGCTTACCTCCAAGACTCAGAGTTGTTTCCACCCATTCATGAAAATATAGATCTGATACCTGGGCCATCACTCTTTTCTGGAAGTGGTAGTAATAGTCTTAGGAAAAATTAAGCACTATCAGAGTTTATATTTCATGATATTTCATTATAAATCTGTATTCAGTAATTCTTCAGATAGACCTTTCACACTTGGATAAGGCAGGGTGAGTAAAATATGACATCTGCGGGGAAGTGTGTGACCTGACCCACATTTATTTGGGCTGGCTGGGGAGTCCACAGCCAAAGCATTCTAAGGCAGGGAGAAGAAACAATGTTCCCATGGAAAAGTTGGAGATTGTATTTTGAGAGTTTTCGGTTTTGATTTTTAGGGAAAGAGATCCTTAATTCATCTCTCTTTTTTTTTTCAAAGACCCTAAATGACAGGTAATGATCAACCTGAAAAAGATTCTATAAACTGAATTGCTAGAGATGGCTCTTCTAACATTCAGTGGCTGTTAAGTTACCAGCTACAGATAAGCAGTAGCCCCTCCTCATTGTTTCAGGCTCACCCCTGCCATACATAATAATCTTTTCTCCATCCAGTTGAGACCCTCCAGGAGGCAACAGAGCCCGCCGTGAGCCCTGACGGCTGAACCCTGATTCCCACTGGCCTCCACTCTACAGAGCTCTCTGCCATAGATGCAGGACATTCCATAGCACGAATAGCACAGTCCTAAAGGGCAAGACAGGAGGAAGAATTTCTGACCCATGTGGTCTCTGGTCACTGGCCTTTTGGGCACTTCATAGAGGCCTTGGTGTCTCTACCTCCTTAGCGCCACCTGCCCCAGAGAAGCAGTAAGAAGCTAGCAGTAGAGACGGGACAACAACTGAGAGCAGAAGAGAACCACTTAGATCGTTCCTCCCTCTGTCCATTGCCTACCAGGGCTTTATGAAGCTAGAAGGAGCCACGGTTGCCATACTCCAGCTCAAGTGAACTCAGAGTGTAGACCCAGGCCTTCTAAGGGTCCTTGAAGGACTTGACTATTGACCTAGTTCAGCCTCTGATTTTACTCAAGAGGAAACTGAGGCTTAGGAAAGGGGATTTTTTTTTTACCACAAAAACATCATTTTTGTGTGTCCTAGTGCTTAATTTTTTTTTTTTTTAAATTGAATCTGTGCAAATGAGGAACCCCTCCAAAGAGGACCACTTAAGACAGTGGATGGTCCGGCTATATGCATAGTACAGATATGGATAGAAAAGGTACTGGAAATGGACCCCATGGGTACAACAGAAGCCTGGGCCTATGACGTCTTCAGACCGAGAGAGGCCACAAGAGCATGAACCTCAGGAGAAGAGAGTAGATGACGCCTGTCAGCCAGGGGCCAGGACTCTTTAGTCTCTCAGAACCAAGAATCTCTTATTCCTGGGCTTGGGAAAGGAGAGCAAATACACGGGGCTGAGTGGATTAAACAGAACTATAAATTTGAATTTGACAAAGACCATAGGAGGAATCCGAGCTATTAGAAGTGTCTTAATCGTCTCAGCCTACTTTCAGCAGTCCTGGCCCACTGAATGTACTCTTCCGTGCCCCCTGCGGCTTTCTGCACAGCACCTTTTGCAGCAAGCAAGGGTGATGTCAAATCTGGGCATGGGTCCCTGGTCTGTCACAGAAGACTGCTACAAGTGCAACCTTCACCGGACCATCTCTTTGTCATAACTTTGTGCGTTTCTGAATATAAAGGTTTAATATACTAGGAACAGAGATCTCATTTCTAGAAGTTAAGAGTGCATTTGTCTGGATGATTCAGTCTCCAAACCAGCCAGCCTCTATCTGAATTGCTCTTGTGTCTGTGTTGCTTCGTGCTCCTTGTGTCAGAGATGACAGGTGTCTTTATGACAGTGCCAGGCAAGGTGGGGAAAATAGCATAACGCACATGGCTGCCAAAGCCTGTGACCTATCTAACAATGGAGGTTTTTATAGTCTCAGAATTAGGGCACACTGCTTTCTGGTTCTCATTAGAAACTCCCAAGATGCTGCTACCTTTTTTTTTCTTTTGGATATCTGAAAGTGACCTTATTCAACCATAACTTTGAAGTTCTCTATAGAAAGCTTGCCACCATGAGACTGTAAATGGTTTCCTGAACTTGTCCTTCTTTTTCCCTATCCACCTGCAGCTCAGCCTGAGACCCACAGTGGCGGAACTACAAGCTCGAAGGATCCTGCGGTTTAACGAGTATGTAGAAGTCACCGATTCTCCCGACTACGATCGCCGGGCAGACAAGCCCTGGGCCAGGTTAACACCTGCAGACAAGGCAAGGGCCCTCATGTTTTTAGCCATGATTTTATTTGTTTATGATTTTATTGCTTTTCTCAAAACTTCAGTATCCACTTACCCCCCCTCCACACACACACACACACACACACACACACACATTCAGTCATCCTAGGAGGCCAGATAGTACCAGATAGCTCAACAATTTTCTGCCTTTTGTTATTTAAGCCACTTAAGAGATATATTTTGTAATATCAGTGAGGTTCTTTCAGCTAAGTCTCAGAAAAATTCTTTCTTGGTTACCATGTAACCTGCCTGCATTCATACCTGGATTGAGGGTGGGGTGGTCCCACAGCCATGATTTATCCTTACCCTTAGAAAATACAATTTATACAAGTTACCATTTTTTTAAGTTTTTTTTTTTTTTTATTTATTGAGAGAGAGAGAATGGTAGAGAGAGAGAGCATGAAGAGGGAAGAAGGTCAGAGGGAGAAACAGACTCCCCGCCAAGCAGGAAGCCCAATGCGGGACTCGATCCCGGGACTCCGGGATCATGACCTGAGCCGAAGGCAGTCGCTTAACCGACTGAGCCACCCAGGCGCCCTCAAGTTATCATTTTAAGGGGATATCTTAAGGGGTGCCTAGCTGGCTCAATTGGTAGAACATTTGACTCTTGATCTCAGGGTCATGAGTTCAAGCCCCACATTGGGCATGGAGCCTACTTAAAAGAAAAATTTAAAAAAATAATAAATAAAATAAAAGGATATGTTAACAGTGAAAAATGTATTGCTCTATATCAAGGCCAGCACACTTTTTCTATAAACGGCCAGAGTAAATATTTTAGGCCTTGTGGTCCATACAGTCTTTGTTGCAACAGCTCAGCTCTGCTGTTAGAGTATGAAAACAGCCATGGGCAGTATGTAAGTGAATGTATGGATATGTGTTCCAATAAAACTTTATTTACAAAAACAGATGGTGGGCCAGATTTGCCCTGTGGGCCATGGTTTACCAACCCCTAATCTATATCGTAGCTCACAGTTCAGAAAAACTGAAATGTATAATGGGTCACATTATGGAGAAAGACTATTTTATGAATAATATGGTTCCAAAGCCAAAGAATTTTGCCAACCTTTTGTTCTCAAAGTCTTCACTTTAGGATTTTCCTAATATCCCACATAATGATTTCTTTTTTCTTTTTTTTTCCAAATAATGATTTCTAAATTTTGTTTCTGTGAAAAATGTGGTATCAAATAAACTCATGCCACATCCAGTCTTAATGCTAGAGCTAGGTATTTAATTACATGCTGGGCATTTTAGTAGAGGTTTCATACTGTAAAGCACCTACTGCAGGTAGGTATATATTGGAGCTATAGATCAGAAATCATTTGCTCAGGGCTCTTGGGTGGCTCAACGGTTAAGCGTCTGACTCTTGATTTTGGCTCAGGTCGTGATCTTGGAGTCGTGAGATTGAGCCCTGTGTCTGGCTCTGTGCTCAGCAGGGAGTCCGCTTGAGATTCTCTCTCTCTCTCAAATAAATAAATAAATATCATTTGCTCTTAGGAAGAAATGAAAACTAAGGAAGAAGAAATGAAAACTGGGGAGGAAAAAGGTCATAAAGGAAGGATGTTTGGAATGAGAATAGAGGGAAGGAGGCTGGGAATAGCACCCAAGGGACCCGACATTGACGAAAAGGTGGTAAAACACAGAGAAGAAATGTCTGTGAGGTGGGGAAAGAGGAAGATGTAGCCCAACAGCCTAGGAAGAAGAAGGTCAGGTCGCAAGTGGTTAGGGACATGGTAAGAGGGGGCATTTTAGGAGTCTGGTGGGTGGAAGCCTGACTTGTGGAGACAAGGAGAATAAAATACAACCTCAAGAGTCTTGGCTGTGATGGAGAAGTGATAAGAGGAGGAAGTCACCTGAGGGGTGATGACTGTGGAGGCTGCAAGTTTCTATATACATAAGAAATACCTGAGCGATCTTTTATGCCACGAAGATGGAGCCAAAAGAAAGGGAGAGGTTGAATCTATATTAGAAAAGGTCGGTAACTAATAGAGTAGGGCATAATCAGTGGAGCAGCAGGAGAACATGTGTATGTAGAAAAGGCAAGGAAGAGACCCTTGAGGTTGGGATGAGGGCACAGGCTGAGGTATGTGCCCTGACAATGTAGGCTTCCCAAGGCAGGTAAAATCTCTCAGGTTGAGGGCAGCCTCCAGGGGACGAAGAAGACCAAAACTCAGGTCACGTGTCAAGCTCACCACCAATCAGTGCCTCGTTTCCTGAGGAAACGTCAAGTTTATGGAGTACCAGGAATTGCCTGTAAACTACTTAATGTGGTTTCTTGTCCTCACGTCCAGCCCCCAGCTGTTCCCTAGGTGACCAAGAGGAAGAGCCTGGTCTTGAGAGCTGTATGTTCTGGTCAGAGGGTATACTCATGGATGCACGTGCAGTGAGTGACCGAGCGTGCATGGAGCGTGAGGGGGAAGGTGGGAGGATTTGGGGGCAAGCCCTCCCAGCCTTGAGGTGAGCCTTGAAGGTATCTCTTAAAGCATGGTGTGGACAGCGGGAGCCTGCTGTTCGCCTGATGCTCACCCCTCACATCCAGGTGGTCAGCAAGTTGTCATGGGGTGTGAGAAACATGTTTCCCCCTGGGAGCCCCTCTCGGGCTGATGTGAATCGCAGCTAAGAGCACTAAGTGTGTTTTATCTTGATCACAGCCTGTAGCCAGCAGCCCTTTGCTCTTTCCTTTTCTGCCTCCCACTTAATTCTGAGTGGTTCCCACTGCTTTATCTGCCTTCCATCCTGCACTTTCTCCTCGCCGTTCAGCAGCGATAGACTGCACTTATGACCTCGTGTGGTATCTGACACCCACAAAGAAACACGAGGCTTTAGGTCAGGTGCAGTCTTTAGAGTGAGTGTTAACAATGGATAACATTTCTTTCTCAACCCTAACTCTATCTCAGGTCTTACACATTTTCCTGGCATTTTATTTTTTCAGTTGTGAATTATATCACGTGATAGAGAATATATGAAACAAATGTACCATTTAAATAATAAAAAGAAGACACCTGTTTTATTAATCCCTGAGTATTACTAGTACCTGAACAGGGCCCTGTGGGCTCCTCCCCAATTGCTTTTCCCTCCCTTCCATAACCACGACTTTTGTGTTAATCATTCTCTTTCTTTTCTTTTTAAGAGTTTAACCACCTTATATATACCCCTAAACAATACATATGTATTTCTTGGTTTTGCCAGTTTGGGAGTCTTAGGGATTGGAATCATACAAAGTTCTTCTGGGTGTTACATCATTCAATTAACAAAAGAATCTGGGTTGATGGACTAGGTGATAGTGACTCTTTTTCACTGGAATATAATACTTCGTTGTATGTTTAAGTCACAAAGTAATTATCCATTCAATTGTTAATTATGTAGCTGGTTTCCAGATTTTAGGTGTGCAGGCTGTATTCTATGGAGATTCCTGTATCATCTTCAAGTTCACTGATCCAAGACTTTTTCTAACATATATTCCTTGTGATGGAATTGCTGGATCCTGGAATGTAGGAATATTCAGGGAAACTAGGCAGCGTCAGCAGTCTTCCAAAATGATCATTTCTGGTTTACCCTTCCACAGCCAAGGTTACCCGTAGTCCAATATTCTTGCCAACATGTGATGGTCAGTCTTTTTGTTTTGTTTTTTTTATTTGACAACCTAGTGGTTATGAAATAACATTTCATTGTACTTACACTTTGCCTCTCATTAATTATTAATGAGGTTGAGCATATTTTTATACCTATTGGGCATTCAGGTTCCACTTCTGTGCCTGTCTTTTGTCTGTTTTCTTTTGGGTTGTCAATTTCTTGTTGATTCATAAGAATTCTTCATATATTCCAATAATATATAGTGCAAATATGTATATATCTCCCAATTCATGACATTTCGTTCTCTTTATGGTTATCTTTTGACATAAAGAGATTTCTTAAATTTAATGTTGTGAATTTATCTACCTTTTCTTTGTGGCTTGTGATTTCTTTGAAAAAATTCTTCCCATACCAAAATCATAAATGTATTCTGCTGTACTGTTTTTTTTGTTTTTGTTTTTGTTTTTTCAAGATTTTATTTGTTTATTTGACAGAGAAAGACACAGCGAGAGAAGGAACACAAGCAGGGGGAGTGGGAGAGGGAGAAGCGGACTCCCAGCTGAGCAGGGAGCCCGATGCAGGGCTGGATCCCAGGACCCTGGGATCATAACCTGAGCCAAAGGCAGATGCTTAGCGACTGAGCCACCCAGGCACCCCAACTGCTATACTGTTCTAAAACATTTATAGTTTTGGTGTTCACATTTAAGTTGTTAATTTACCTAGAACTGATATTTTTAGAAGATATAAGATAAGCCTTGAGCTCTGTGGATCATCTCTAATATGTTTCCTATGTTGCTATTTGCTCTTTGATCTTTCTCCTAATTTTCTTGGCTTTATTTGGCCATTCTTTTCTAACTTAAGGTGGACTCCCTAAATTATTAACCTTCTGGGGTGCTTGGGTGGGAGCGTCTGACTTCAGCTCAGGACCCTGGGATTGAGCCCTGCATCAGGCTCCCCGCTCAGCAGGCAGTCAAGATTCTCCCTCTCCCTCTGTCCTCCCCACTCCACTCTCTCTCAAATGAATAAATAAAATCTTAAAAAAAGAATAAATCATTAACCCTCTTCCTTTCTTATTTTCTGATACAAGCACTGAAGGCTATAAATGATGCTGTATGTCAGTGGTTCCCAACCTTAAGTGCATGTTGCTCTCATGGAGCAGGGTGGGGGTGCTTTAAGAACGGTGACACCTGGGCGCCTGGGTGGCTCAGTTGGTTGAGCGGCTGCCTTCGGCTCAGGTCATGATCCTGGAGTCCCGGGATCGAGTCCCACATCGGGCTCCCTGCTTGGCGGGGAGTCTGCTTCTCCCTCTGACCCTCTTCCCTCTCGTGCTATCTCTCATTCCCTCTCTCTCAAATAAATAAATAAAATCTTAAAAAAAAAAAAAAACGGTGACACCTGGGTCTGGGTCCCACCCCTAAAGATCCTGATTTAATTGGACTGTGGTATGACTTTAAATATTGAGATTTTAAAAATATGTGGTCAGTAATGATAAGTGTCCCATATATCCTTGAAAACAGTGTACGTTCTACAGTTCTGGGGTATGGAGTTTGAAATATGTCTGAAACTTAAGCTTGTGAGTCTCATTCAGATTTCTGTATCCTTCCCTTTTTTTCTTTTCTTTTTTTTTTTTTTGTCTGTTTGGTCCCATACCAAGAGAGGGATATGTTACCTCTCCCACTACATATATGGATCTTTCCTTCTCTGTAATTCTATTTTGCTTTCTATATTCTGAGATTGTGTCAAAAATGTATATAAGTTTAGGATAATTACATTTTCCTGATGAAGTGTTTATTATGAGACTATTCAAGAAATGCTTTCTATCATAAAGACTTTATGATATATAAAAATTTATAGTATATAAATATACTATATTTAATATTATTTTAATATAAAGGTGAGTTATTTTGGACTGCCTTAGTGCTATGAATTCAGGCTGTAAACCCATGTGAGGGCTACTTACCGATTCATATTCTCAGGGTAGATTTAATTCTGCCTCACCTGCCAAGCACCAGCATGACATCATCTGTGCTGTCCTCTGGGGATCAGACATTCTAGCGCACCCTTCCCTGAGGCTATGCCATAAGAGCTCCTTCCTGAGGCGGGAGGGTCATTCATTAGACTTTCTACCTTGGGCAGGTTTCTTCACTGGTCTTCAGTATCTCACCAAACTATGAAAATGACCGCTCACAGTTACCACATTTAACATTGCAAATGCCCTCAAGGTCAAAGCCAATTTTGGTGCTCAGCTTACTTCATTTCTCTGGGCTTCGTCTTCATTTATTCTTTTATGTCAAAGTTTTTTTTACTTTCTTACTGGCTGATCAGGACATTTAAAATAATTTTTAAATGTTATATTCAGCATTTTAGTTGTTTTTCAATAGAAGGCCTAGTCAAGGCACCTGGTGTGTTGTTTTATAAAAAATAGTGTAGGGGCACCTGCCTGGCTCAGTCAGAAGAGCATGCAACTCTTGAGCTTGGGGTCATGGGTTCGAGCTCCATGCTGCATGTAGAGATTACTAAAAAAAACAAAATAAAAACATCTTTAAAAAAAAGAAATAGTGTATACCATTTACAAGTTTTCTTCCATTCTCCTCCCCTAGTTGTGGGCTTTTGGTCACTTACCTCTCATTTAGTGACTCCTAGTTGACCCTGTTCCAGTCACCATTTCTGTGCAGTGAACTTCCCAAAACTTAGTGGCTGAAAATGACAACTATTTTATTCTATCTTATAGATTGTGGGTTGGGGATATAGTCAGGACTCAGCTGGGCAATTCTGCTTTTCATGAGGTTGACTCTGGTCACTCAGTGTTCCTCAGCTGACAAAGAGGTTGCTCTGGAGGGTCCCAGATGTCTTCTTTACATGTCTTGTACCTTCTAGAGCATGGCTCGGAAGCTGGGCTCACTTGAGCATGGCTCAGAAGCTGTCCACCAGAGCACCTACACATGGCCTCTTCAGCAGAGTGGCCTCAGAGTGGTCAGCCTTCTTACATGGTAGCTGGCCTTCCCCAGAGCAAGTGCCCCAAGAGAACAAGGTGAAAGCTGTATGACCATATCTGACCCCACTTCAGAAGACACCCAGCCTTACTCCACCACATTCTGTTAGTTACAGGGCAAGGGGAATTAGCTCTTTCTCTCAGTGGGGGATCAGCAAGGTCATATTGCAGAAGAACATGTGGGCTGGATGTGTGATTGCCGCCATCTTTTACAAATATAATTGCCACATCCACCATTCCCAGCTAGCTTGATATTCCAATGCTGAACTTCACAGAGGCAGGTAGGGGGTGGCCAGGGAAGTGAGTAAAGATCACAGCAGGTGCAAAGTATGCAAGCAGTGAGAGTCTCAATGATTAAATTTTCCATACCCTAGAAATAGTTTCTAACTTGTTGAAAGGTTAAACTCATCCATCTCTAGTCATAATGGAGAGGATTTTTCTTTTTAACTTCGTGTAGAAACAAGAATAGATTTTTCTGCTGGACTTAAGCTGCAGGGGAGATCTACTTGGTCAGTTTCTCTTCTGCAGGCCTCCTCTCTGTTCAAGAGTACTTTAAAGGCACATGACTGGCATCTCCCCCGCAGAGCAAACTCTGAGCCCCAGAGTGCAGCCAGAATCCCTCCCTCCTCACATCTGAGGCTCACATATTTGTACCCTATGACATTGTCTCTCCCATTTCTCCTGACACTTGTGAAAGTCTAAAGGGCAGCATTTTTAGAACTGGAATTATGTTGTAAAAATTTTTTCCTGTTGTAAAATAAGAAGAATATCTTTTAGCTTAAAAAAATGTACACTTTTTAAAGATAGAAGATAGAAAAAAATGCAACAATTTAAAATGCCGTTAATGTAAGTACATTGTGCATACACAAGTGTCTCATGTTTGTTGGTAAAAATCAGAATATTCAAAAATACAAAAAGAAATAACAATGAATGCATATTACTGCATTAATGCATATTATTGTGTATTATTTAATGCTCATTAATGTACATTAATGCACATTAATGCATATTATTTTCTACCTAATGCTGAAAAAAATAAAGTTACTTGTTTTCTCTAGAAGTTAAAAAAGGAGAGTAGTGAAATGTTACTTATTGCCCAGAGATACTAAAACTATTAATGGTCTTAGTGTATTTTTTTATTTTAGTATGAAAATAATACATGGCTAATCATCATCATTATAACAGGCATTTCTGGATTTCTGTTGCTTTTTACTGTAAAACACTTCGTAATGCATAATGAGCAGGTTAAAGATAATGTATTTTATTCAATGGGTATATTTTATTCTATAAGTAATATATTTTATACCAATTAAGTATAAAAATCTGTAATTTAACTTTCAGGTTAAAAAAGAGTTTTACTTTTTATAACTTTTGAACTGTATATCCCATTTAAAGAAAAAAAAATATTGGAACTAACTATTTCCACCTCTGCTCTCAAAATAAACACTGAACTTCCTGCCTCCTAAAGACACCATCCTTTCTTTCTCTTTTCTTAGTACTAAGTCTTAGCCCCACTAAGATACTACTTTGCATTTAAAAAAAATCTTTGCAATTCAAGTATAAAGAGAAGAAATCAGGAGGTTGCCAATAACCAGTCAATGCCCATTCTATGAAAGCACTGTAGGGAATCTCATAAATCTGGTAGTCTTATTAAATTGCTCAAATTAGGAAAGAGAAATGGTGGGAGAAATGCCTTATTAATTGTGAATTTTTTTGTCTCCCCCCATTAATTGTGAATTTGATTGAGCTTAATTCACCTTTGAGATACCATTTTTAATTTTAGAATATATGTATTTGAGTAGAGCACTAGAAACAGATACATATACAGTAAGATAGAGCGTCTGTCTATATCTGTGCTGAAGTAGATAAATGGGCCCTAAGATGACGGGACAGGCAAAGCCAGAGAAGGCCATCAACTTGGCCTGAAGACCGAGGCTCACCTCCTGGTAGTTGCCATCTCCCAGGGTAGGCGCTGGAAATTCCATCCATGGTGGAGATGGGAGGGCAGGCTTTGGAGCTGGGCATCTAAAGGTTTGATTCCTGACTTGGCCACTTGGAAGATGTTTGACTTTGGCCAAGTCACTTAAGTCCGGTTTCCTCGCTAGTAGAGCCAGTTATATCCATCTTGGGAATTAGGTAGTGTATCCATAAAGTTCCAGCTCATTAATAAATGGTAGCGCTTACCAGTGTTAGATTCATGGTCAGGCTTAATAATCTAAGCTTTGTGTTCCCCATTGGTGACATTTTCACTATGCAATGAAGCCTCAGTCTACAATCTAGTCTAAAATTATCTAGTGAAAGAGAATTGAAAATTCAGATGATACATGGATTTGTCCAAGAAGATACTCAGTAATTATTTATTAATATATTAAGAACTGTCTTACATACTGGGGACATAAAGATGAACATACTCCCCTTCCAGGAATGCACTGTCTATAAACAGGTTGCAGGAAAAACAGATTTTAATTCTATGCAGAGACATTCTTGGCCTGTTCCTGGTTGTCCTGCAGCAAAGAGTACACTTATATACTCATGGCATAGAGCTTGATGAGTAGTCATGAAATTCCCTCCAGGGGCGCCTGGGTGGCTCAGTCGGTTAAGTGTCTGCCCTAGGCTCAGTTCATGATCTCCGGGTCCTGGGATCAAGCCCCACGTCAGGCTTCCTGCTCAGTGAGTCTGCTTCTCCCTCTCTCTCTGCCCTTCCCCCCAAACCCCGCTGCTCATGCTCTCTCTCTCAAAAAAAGAAAATCTTAAAAATAAAAAAAAATTCCCTCCTTGTTCCATATCAGATTTTTATCAAAGAAATAAGCAAAAAACATCAAATGAGGGGAACTCTAGTTAATCTTGGCCTCACAGCTCATGTTATTTGAGAAGGCAGCAGGGTCCATATTTTCAACAAAACACCTGTTGCTTCTGGCCAGGGTGATCCCTGAGTGGACTGGAAGAGATTAAGCAGACCTTCTGACACCAGTTATCACTAGTCAATTTTAAACTTCGTTTCAGTCATTTTTCTTTCCTCTTTCCTCTCTATTATTCTCATGGTACCAAAAAATGCTGTGTATTTGGTCTCAGGGGATTTGTTCTATTTAAATCTTAGAAATACCTGGTTTCTGGGGCACCTGGGTGACTCAGTCACTTAAGCATCCAACTCTCGGTTTTGGCTTAGGTCATGATCTCAGGGTCATGAGATCGAGCCCTGTGTTCGGCTCCACACTCATTGGAGAATCTGCTTGAGATTCTCCCTCTGCCCCTCCTCCCACTCACACATGCTTGTGCGCGCTCACTCTCTCTCAAATAAATAACTCTTAAAAAAAAGAAAAGAAAAGAAAAGAAAGAAATACCTGGTGTCCGCTCAGTGACTACCCTGTGTTGGTCCAGCTCAGCACCATTCAGGCTCCAACCAATCTCACCACAACAACCTAGCTCTTTCTATCCCATATCTTTCTAAAGAATCAGTCCCATTTACATTTATGGGAAGAGTCCTTAGGCCTTTATGTGTAGCACACAGTTTACCATTAAAAATAAACTATACCGTACTCTTGTTTTTGCAGATTCTGTATCTCGATTGATTCTAAAAGAATGCTTTCATTGACTTTTGCAGACTCTTAGATTGGTAGCCAACCTACTATTGAGAATAAGGACTTTGCCTTTATTTGTCTTTGAGTCTCCTTCAGTGACATTCTCTTCCTGTACATAGTAGACTCTATAAATAACAACGAAAGATGGGGTGCCTGGGTGGCTCAGTCATTGGGCATCTGCCTTGGGCTCAGGTCATGATCCCAGGGTGCTGGGATCGAGCCCCGCTTCGGGCTCCCTGCTCCACGGGAGGCCTGCTTCTCCCTCCCCCGCTCCCCCTGCTTGTGTTCCCTCTCTCGCTGTGTCTCTGTCTGTCAGGTAAGTAAATAAAATCTTAAAAAAAAAAAAAATGAAAGAATTGTTAGTCACAATCATAAACTAGAATGTATTTCGTCTTTTGGAAGTTTCACAGTAAGTGTACAAAGCACTTTCACGTATGCTCTTAATGGAGCCTTGTAGTACTGTGAGGAATTCTCATCCCCATTTTCCAGAGGGGAAAACAGGTTTCGGACCAAAATAATTCACTGAGGGTCACCCTGCTACTGAAGGCATAGGTGAGACAAGAACCTATGACTTCCGACACCAAGTGTACCACTTCCTACTTCCTCTACTGACATCTTACATTCAGAGGAGAAATTTAAAATGAACGTGGAGACCAGATTCTCTGCCACTACCCACATTAAAATACTTCCTTTCAGGGAAGTCTTTCCAATAGATGCTAACTGGTGATTGGTATAGAGCGTGTTCACTGTTTCAGCTCCTGGGTTAGGTATACTCGTTAGCGAGTACGACAGAGTATCCTCACCGAGATCCCCTTGTGAGACAAGATGGATGGCCTTACCACAGGGGCCTTGGGCCCACAGGTATCTCTCTGCTTCATCTCTTTCAGAACCCAGTAGCAAGAATTATCGCCCCAGTGTCCAGCCGCAGGTTCCTCATAGAAACTACAGTGGCTGAGGAATACAAGTAGAGAGATGAGTAGTCTGGGACTGCAGGATTCGAATACAACACTGACAAGCCTGTTGGGGGAAAGCGCATATTGCCGAGTGACAGTCAGTGATGGGAGGAGGCGAGAGAGGGGCCTCAAGGCTTCCTTCTATCTTTTCCCTTTTTCTAAATTTTATCGTTTTCCAACCACAAACTAGATTTCCTTATCTCTCAGTGAAGTCATTCTCTGTGGTTTGCAGTATCCTATGTTTGGGCTGAAGAGTCCAGCTCTCATAGAGGTTAGGTGATGGGGATGTTTTTATTAATATTTTTTCTTCACATGAGGGAGTTCTTTGTAGAGAAATCAGGAAATAAATGTAAGCACAAAGTTGAAACCAGAAACCATCCATGATCCAGTCACCATTGTTAATAGATAACTGATGTTAACATTTTGATGATTGTCTCAGTTTTTCAACCTGAGGGACAGAAGCATCTCTTCAGACCCCAACATCTACGTGACATGGGTGATATGTTTGTTACATGGTAATAGTCATCACATTCGATTAACACATTTTCTTTGAACGGCTTTAAGTGCTGTGCTGAAATTTTTCATTCTGACTGTCTGAACTTTCAGTATTAAAGAATAAATAAGCAGCTGCCTTCTCAGTAGTTCCATGGTACCTAATCAAAGCCATGTTGCGGTATGAACTATAGAACTTTCATAGGAAAATGACATTGTTTCTCAGAAAATCTCATGACCTGGACTATCCTTGTGGTCATCAAGGGTGGGGGATGCATGTGACTCAGACCAGGCCCCAGGATGAGTTTAGCAAAGGCCTTCTTCCTCTCCTCCTTATCATGACACGTGAAGGAAATCTTCCCTGGTTTTAGTATGATCTTATATTTATCTTACCTTTACCTAGTAGAAATGAGGAATCTCTTTTTGCAAGACATTTTTTAAAAGAATGCTTTGTTGATGCTGTATATGCTGAGGAATTACGTGACCTAAGTAACATTTCTGTTTATCTATTTTTTTCCTATGCAGGCAGCAATAAGGAAAGAACTAAATGAATTTAAAAGCACAGAAATGGAAGTTCATGAAGAGAGTCGACAGTTTACAAGGTAAGTGGGCAAAATGCAGTTCGGCATATTTTGTGTTATGTGTACTTTACCACAGTTAAAAAAATTTTTTTTAAAAACAGATGAGCATAACACCATCTAATGAACATTTCTAAAATTAAGTCTTTTTTTTTTTTCTTTCACAGAAGTCTGAATCATTCCAAAGGGCTATGTTCTGGTTTCTTTCTTAGTCTTATTTTGTGGGCCAGGAGACAAGGATTAGAATCATTTATTCTGCTCTTGAAGAGACTCAGTTGAAGTTTTATGCCCAGAACAGATGCTGGTGAGAGCCACTTTGGGCACCTGTGTGTCTGCTTTGGGCTCACAGTAGACATAACTTAGAGAAGATAGCAACTCAATTTTCAGAAGACCTAACTTGGACTAGGAATCTAATTTTTACTGCTGCTGTGGAAGGCTGCGGTAATCCTACCCTTTTTCCTCCCAGTACCCTTGGAGTTCAGTTTATTCTTCTGCTAAAACCAGAAGAGACCTGTGTGATCATGTAGTCTAACCACCACCCCTGCCCTTCACAGGTGTTCTGTTTATTTCTCTCTAACGGGTTTATGTGCTTTGCTTTTTTATAACATGTATGTTCCTAAAAATTGGCATGCCAGTTAAATCTTGAAATACTGAATTGTTAAAAAACATACCAGGACAGATGATTACATGCGAAGACCACAGGAGGTCTTTCTGGAAAGCAAACACTGATTCCCTAGACTCGAAACGGCCTCTGCAAGACAGGCATACATTATAGTGCCACTGTCTCTGCAGTGGTTCCTGTTGGTGGTGGTGGTCCATGCTGAGAGCATGTCCTGTGATAAAGGAAGTAATGGTATAACTTCATAATTCCGCTAAAGTCGGTAGGGACCTCCTTGCCCCAAAGCTATTGCTCCTATCATAATGTCTGGTTTGCAGAAGAAACTCCCTTTTCTTCTAGAGGAGTTGTATCTGTTTTGGTTCTTCCTATATCATGTTTATTTGTAAAGGCATTCAGGGCTTTTAGCCATCTGGATGTGTAGGATTTTTCTCTGAGGGCTGCATCCTGTCCTGATCGACTCTTGGACCAGTCACATGCCCAGATCAAGCCAGACCTATTGTCCCTCCTTTTCTCCCTTCCACTTGTGGGGTCAGGGAAAGTTCATGCTGATATTTGACACCTGTGGTCATACGTCTCCAGGAAAGTTGATCAAAAAAAGGTGGCTGAATATTTACGGTGACATCGAGTTGGCCGGGTAACTGGAAAGATAGCATACACGTGTTTGTGCCTTTGAGTCCTGACCCCTGAGATACAGTGACTGTGCTCAACCTACTCTTTATCATTCAGGATCGTTTGACTTCTGCATAGTTTTCCTAGAAATCATAGTATCTGATTACCTAATTATCATTTGATAACATTATATGAAGAATAAACTAAAATAGAAAATAATCAAATTTTTTAAAATGCATTTCTATGGAAGTTCCCAGCTTATGAAAAATAAACATTTATACTGAAAGAGGTTCTTTCTCTTCTGTTATTTGCTATGAACAAGGAAAAAAAAAGGTTGCAAGGAGAGTAAAGGTCATTTATTTTTTGCATCTATATTTGTTATGGGCACAAACGATATATTCTAACTAAGCATTCAAACAGTACAAAAATCCATCAAATAAAAATGAAAACTCTCTTCACTCCCTCCTTCCTCAACTTCATTCCTATTCTCACAGGTAATCACTGGTAAAAGTTTGGTGTAGATCCTTCTAGACATTTTTCTGTGTATTTGCAAACATGTAGGTGTATGTATATGATCTACATCTATGTGCACATATACCTTTATGTCCTCCCTCTGAGTCACACATAAAACAGCATCTAGAAAATATTTCCATATTAGTGTTTATCTTTCATTTGAATGACTTTATGGCATTTTGTAGATAATGTACCATAAGTTATTGAACAATTATTCTATTGATGAATGTTATGGAATTTTCAATGTTTCATTAGTAAAACAGTGACTTGACTTTCTTTATAAATATATCTTTGTAGGGGCACTTGGGTGGCTCAGTTGGTTAAGCATCTGCCTTCAGCTCAGGTCATGATCCCAGGGTCCTGGGATCGAACCCCACATCGGGCTCCCTGCTCAGCGGGGAGCCTGCTTCTCCCTCTGCCTGCTGTTCCCCCTACTTGTGCTCTCTCTCTCTCTCTGTCTGTCGAATAAATAAATAAAATCTTTTTTAAAAATGTCATAAAAATATATATATATATATAGCTTTGTGCACACACGCTAGTATTCCTGTACTAGTAACATGAGTGGATTTGCCAGGTCACTGGATATATATTTTTTTTACATTTTGAAAGATGCTATTCTGTAACTTGTAGTTTATGAGCATGCCTAGTGTATCACCCTCATCAGCACTGGTGGGGCAGGATGGTGGTGGTGGTGGTGGTGAGGGGTCTATAGTGTAAAGAATAAACATTGATTTCTGTAAGGTTGAGCATCTTTACATATCTTTATTGACCATTTATTTTTAATTTTTGATTTACTTTGACCAGTTTTCTTTTGGGTTGTCTTTTTCATATGGATTAGTAAAAACTCCTTAGATATTGTGGATATTGGCTCTTTATTACATACGTCACCATACTTTTCCTCAATTTGTTCTTAATGTTTTAACTTTTTTTATGGTCTTTTGTTTAAATTTTTGCACATTTAAATGTGTCTGTATTGTTACATTTACTTCATTGTTTTGTGTCTTATGGAGGAAGACCAAGATTATAAATCTGTCATCTTTGATTTTTATATATGCTTTTTTTTTAACACTCAGATCTTTCATCCATTGGGCATTTTATTTGTGTGGGTGATTGAAGAGAGTAAACTAACTTTACTTTGTTCTAAATCAGTAGTTAGGATGAATGGATAAAGAAGATGTGGTATATGTATACAATGGAATATTACTCAGCCATCAAAAAGAATGAAATCTTGCCATTTGCAATCACATGGATGGAGCTAGAGTGTACTCTGCTAATAAGCAAAACAAGTCAGTAAGAGAAAGACAAATACCATGTGATTTCACTCATATGTGGAATTTAAGAAACAAAACAGATGAACGTAGGGGAAGGGGAGAAAAAAGAGAGGGAGGCAAAACTTAAGAGACTCTTAACTATAGAGAACCCCAACTGAGAGTTGATGGAAGGAGGTGGGTGGGGGATCGGGTAGATGGGGGATGGGCATCAAGGAGGGCACATGTTATGATGAGCAAGTGATGAATCACTAAATTCTACTCCTGGAACCAATATTACATTACATGTTAACTAACTAGAACTTAAATAAAAACTTGAAACAAAAATAAATAAGTCAGTAGTCAGTTGCCCCAGTTACTTCCCCCTTGGTGTGAAATTCTTCTCATATACACATAGATTAGTTCCTGGATTCTTTATTATGCTCTAGTGATCTGTTACCTATCTTTGCGCTGTGTCATCCTATTTAATTAGAATAGATTTGTAGGGGCGCCTGGGTGGCTCAGCCAGTTAAGTGTCTGCCTTCAGCTCAGGTCATGATCTCAGGGTCCTGGAATCGAGCCCCGCATCGGGCTCCCTGCTCTGCGGGGAGCCTGCTTCTCCCTCTCCCTCTGCCTGCCACTCCCCCCTGCTTGTACTCTTTCTCTCTCTGTCAAAAGAAAAAAAAAACAGAAAGATTTGTGGTGTGTTTTTGTATCTGATAGGGTATTTTTTCACCTTCAAAATTCCATTGGCTATTTTTTCTGTATTTATTCATCTACAGAAATTTAGAGTATACTTGTTGTATACTATAAAAGCCTGTTGATATCTTTATTGTTTAAGTAAATATTAATAGATGTAAATAGGGATGAGCTGCATTTCAAAAGAAAATTATAGGCTTTTTTTTTTTGTAACAAGGGTAAGCTTTAAAAGTTTTCCAAAAAATATATTGATTGACACTCTCTAAAATGTCTATTTTTCTAAGGAAAAATTAAATATTCATGTCACTAAGATAAATATGCCTTGCTTAAGTACTCTTTAAAACCTGGCAGCAAAGCCAGTGTCTGCTGCTATTTTTCCATTAATTTGTACTACATCATTAGAGTTTCATTCCAATAGAGAAATCTTTTGGCTCTAAGACTTAGAAAAATCGTGCTTATGATTTTCAAATTGTTTTCAGTATTTCTTTTAAGAGGTTAAAGGTTTGGTAAACACTGCTGAGTCTAATCAAAATAATACCAAAATATGGTAATGTTTTACATTTAGAAAATTGCTTATGGAGAAGATAGGGTTGCTCTTAGCACCAGCCACCCTTGGAGGGAACCATACAGGCTGTGGATCATTACCTAGCCCTTTAAATGCAATCTAGATAGAGAGCAGTTAGTTCACTTATTAGCTCTTCTTATTAGTGCCAGACATTATCTCCTTGTATCAAGTAAACCTGCCATTCAAAACCTAAATCTATTAACTCCCTGTGGGATTTAGAGTGGTTAATAGAAAGGCAGCCCTGCGCCCTCTGCTCAGGCACCTCTTTATCCAGAGTTTATCTTCCACACAGTGATGTATCAGTCAACACCAGAAGGATCCATTCCCGTATAGATCTTCCCTTGCATCTGTATCTCTGGAGAGATTCACAAAAAGCTGGTAACATTGGTTGCCTCTGGGGAGGAGAACCGGTGGGTAGGGGCAGGCCTGAGAAGGAGGCTTTCCACTCTGAATTTTTGAAATACAAGAATTTATTACCAAAAACAAATATTTAAAAGAAAAATAAAGGATCCATTCCCTGAGTTCTCTTTCTGTAAATGAGGATCCCATCACAGTAGCTTTTCCTGAATAATGTGCCAGGACTAAAATTGTGACATTCTTGTTATTGGTGTACTCAGAAAACACCTCCGAAACCTCCGTCATGGAATACATTCTGTGACATGTTTGATCTGCCCCGCAGTAAAGAATTATAGTGACCCACCCTTTCATCTAATTGCCCTGGTTTCTCCCAGTATCTTTTAGATAGCTGTCTGGCATTGCAGTACATTCTGGGGCCAGGTAACAAGGGTGAGGGCTAGTGGTGCCCATGAGACTTCATCCTGTGGCCTGAGAGGTACCAAGCTCTAATCTCGGCTTCTTAGAACACTCACTGCTCATCTGGCTACATCCTGTGTTTTCTGCCACCAACAGCTGCCCACCCAGCCCACTGTTCAAAGCCCAAAAGACCATTTGAAGGGCAATGTATTATTTAATAGGATTATTGCATTCTGGAAGGAGACCACCATGGCAAAATAAAGCCACTCCCCTTTTCATAGTAAAGGACATTTCTACAATTTAAAATGATTCTCTAAATTATAAAGACAAATTGTATGAAAGGTCAAATTTCACTTAAAAAATTTATTTATTTATTTATTTTTAAAGATTTTATTTATTTATTTAACAGAGAGAGAGAGAGAGAGAGAGAGAGCACAAGCAGGGGGAGCGGCAGAAGCAGGCTTCCCGCGGAGCAGGGAGCCCGATGCGGGGCTTGATCCCAGGACCCTGAGATCATGACCTGAGCCGAAGACAGACCCCTAACTGATTGAGCCACCCAGGCATCCCTTAAAAACTAAATTTTAAAATGTTTATGGCTGAGTGGTAAGATTATGGGTCATTGTCATCTTCAGGATATTCTCTGTTTTCCAGAATTTTTTTAAGTGTCTGCATGGGTTAGATTTATAATCAAGAGAGAATATTATTTTTATAAAAGTAAACTTTGAATTTGTAAATAAGAATATTTTTAGAGTGTGCAGTGTAGTACTTTCATGTTTATAATTTTATTAGCTTATTATTTCCTTGTTATATTAAGCAAAGAATCATTAAATTGATGCTCTTAGACTCAGAGTGGGTCTCAAGAGATCACTGGCATATTGTTAGGTGTAAAAACCAGGATACTGATAAAGCTACAAATGCAATGGTATGTTTTATTTAAAATTCAGATGCACAGAAAAAAATTGGAAAATAACATTCAAAAGCTCTTAACAGTTTCTTATAGAATGGGGTTATTGTTTTTTGGGTTTTTTTCTCTACTCCAACTTTTTTAATGTGGTTGAGATATGTGTGTGGGTGTGTGTATTTAAAGTAATTATCTCGTTCTATACCATTTTGAGTGATTACTGTCCTATGTAGATTTACAGCTGAACTGCTTTTCAGCTTCTAGATATGCTTATCAAAATGTGACATGGGGGCCGCCTGGGTGGTTCAGTAGGTTAAGCCTCTGCCTTTGGCTCTGGTCAAGATCTCAGGCTCTCTGCTCAGTGGGGAGCCTTCTTCTCCCTTTCCCTCTGCCCCTCCCCGACCCCAGGCTCTTGCTCTCTCTCTCTCTCTCTGCTAAATAAATAAAATCTTTTTAAAAAATGTGACAGGGCAGGAGTTACATGTGGGACCTCAATGAAAAATAAGGGGTGCTCCACAGAGGAATGAGAAGGCTTCTTCTGCAAGGCTGCCCTCTTCCATGGGTGCTCCATGTACCTGGACAGAAACTTGAAAAAGTTGCAAAATGCTGCTTTAACCACCAGCATTGAAAGCATATGGCTCAGTATTTGGAATCATAAAAGCCCGGGCACCATGTGGTCTGGCTTCTCTGGTAAAACTAGGAGCCCTGGTTTAGGAGAACCTGCTCATTTGTTTAACGTGTATATGCCTTGATGATAAAACCCTTTCAAATAAAGAAGTGAATTATTCAGGATTTCTGTTTCTATCAAACAGGGAAGTATAGGAAAGTAACATTTTACATTTGTGAGTAATTTTCCATGTTCTATTATCTGAATGATTTTACAGGAAGGTATGTTTTTATATGGTAATTGGTGGAGGAATCATCTTTATGGAAAACAGTGATCTTTATCTGAATTCCATGACTTAAAAATAGCTCCGCCCCCATTCACTTCCTCTCAACAGTATGAAAATAAAAAAAGATGTATTCCAGTTTTAATAAGAAGAAGAAAATATAGGTAACTTCAAATTTGAGTCTCGGGAGAGTTCCAAAAAAAAGAGTGAATGAAAAGTTTCAGTATCCTTGGGGCACAATAAATCTATTTATTGCTCTATTTATTGCTGCATCAACTGGAAGCCTGAAGCCAAACTGTCATTCTGTCGGGCTAACTTCTCAGGAGGTAAAGCTGAACTTCTCATATTTCAGAATGAATGCAAACCATTGAGTAGTAACAAATGTAAGAACATTTTACATTTTCAGTACCTCTGAGCTGAATTTGAAGAAAAGATGCCTAATGTAAACAGAATATAAATGTCTTTTTCTGATTGGATAGTGCAAGAAAATATATGAGGTGGCTTTTTGGTTTATTTTTGGTTTATTTTGTTGTTGTTGTTGTTGTTGTTGTTGTTGATTATTTGTTTTTTAAACCAGGTCTGGCAGTCCATTTGAAGAGAGGGTTACATTTCTGACCCCCTGGCTTTGTCAGCATATTGTTGCAATCACACTCTTGGTTGGTCACCTTCTTCTCTTAGTGAGCCCTAGGAGCTATGCCGAAGGCCTGTGACTCTCCACACATC
Source organism: Eumetopias jubatus (assembly GCF_037043125.1). NCBI lineage: Eukaryota > Metazoa > Chordata > Mammalia > Carnivora > Otariidae > Eumetopias > Eumetopias jubatus. The sequence goes on along the minus strand of NW_028274812.1, from coordinate 22,156,285 downwards.
CAGATGTGGAATTCATTCTCTAATGGGATCTGTGGGCAAATAGTGCCTGCAGGAAAAACAAAAAACTTTATAGTGTCCGGTGAATTTTGGGAAATTAAAAGCAGGACACTTTCCAGGAAAATACTGGGCTTTAGAAAGTGTTAAATCTCTTCTGGTCCACTGACTACTCACTTTTAGTTGCTCAGCTCACTTATTAACTTACCTTCTTCATCTCATAAACATTATTGGTGTAAAGACCAAACCTGTCATGTCATGTTTCCCCATGCTTGTCCTCTGAATCCAGAGCCAAATGAAGATCAGGGTATTGTGGAATGTTTGCTGTACAGAGCCCAGCAAATTAGGAGAGGGCTAAAATAATTGCTAAATTGGGTGTTTGTATTTAATTCCTAGAAAAGCTGAATCTAACAAAGAGGGGTCTTTGATAGCTCAGGGTGGGAAGACCCTGCAGGTGCAGTATTATTTGTCTGTATTGTCAGGGTCCCTGGAGCTCCTGCTTCCTTTGTGTGGCATGTGCTTGTGTGTCCGACGTGCAGAGAAGTGATACTGCTCATTGCAACCACAAGGACATCACTGGACTTGCTTTTCTAGTAACTGCAAAAAGTTTGTGCTGAGCCCATTCTCATCTAGTTCCCTTTGTGACAAAAATGAGAAAACTATAGCTATCAAAGTATAGCCTAGGGGGCTCCTGGGTGGCTCAGTCAGTTAAGCATCCAACTCTTGATTTCAGGTCGGGTCATGAACTCCCCACATTGGGCTGGATGGAGCCCTAGTTCGGGCTCCACCCTCAGCGCAAGAGTATGCTTGGGATTCTCTCTCTCCCTCTCTGTCTGCCCCTCTCCCTGCTCTCCCTGTTCACTCTCTCTCTCAAATAAATAAATAAAATCTTTAAAAAAAAAGTGTAGCCTTGGATTTAGAACAGGACTTTTCTCTGGTCAAAATTCATCAAAACTAACTGACAGATTTAGAAATCTAACTGATTACCTTTTCCTTTGCATTCTGCCGAGAGAGCACCAAGAAAACTCTTTGAATGAAAGTATGAGTGAAAACATATTTTGTTCTCATAGTCTGGTCTAGGTTAGGAATAGAGTCTGGAGCCTGGTGCCTCTCCTTACCAGCTCTGTGCTTTGGGCACATGACTTAGCATCCCTGTGTCTGTTTCTACACCTGTACAGAGGGGAGGGGATACTGGAGTAGATGCCTCCTAGGATTGTTTTGAGGATTGAACTAGGTAATATATGTATAGTACTTGGACTACTGCTGGGCATATGGTAAACAGTAGTAATTTCATCTGTCATTATTATTATTTGCCTCTTTTTTATATTTTACATAAAAAGGTTGATTTAAGAGGTTTTCAATTACTATTTTGAAATACTTTTATACAATTTCTATATTTTTCTTCAGGTAATGGTTGACTCTTCCTAGAATGCATGATGGAATGTCCTTGTAGATTAGTATAAATTTAATTGTAGTTAATATTGGGGGTCTCATGATTGGACTCTTCAGTTACAAGAATTACTTATAGAAAGTTATCAAGTAACTTTCTAAGTGCCCCAGTATATATGTATTCAGTTGTTTATGCATTCAGCAAGTTTGATTGAGCACATAGAGTGAGTCAGACTCTGTTCTGGACCCTGGGAATTTAGAACCTGTCAGATAAAGTCCTCACTCTCACATGGTTATGTTCTAGTGAGGGAGACAAACCATTAGCAAGTAAACAAATAAATCAACATGATAATTTCAGATTGTGCTAAATACTATCAAGAAAATGTAACAGGATGCTCTGGAAGGGATGGGAGGGGGTCTCTTAGGGAAATACAACCTATCCTGTGATTTAAATGACGAGAGGAAGCTATCAGGCACTGTCAGTGGAGAGAAGAACATTCCACCACCAAAAGGGGGCCAGCCCATTTAGAGGGAAGAGCTAGTGCAAAGGGCCTGAGTTGAATAAGGATTTTGCATGATCAGAGGGCGAAAACAACACCCAGGTGACTGAAACAAGAACATGTCTCCATTTAACAAATGTAGAGCAAAGGTTATGGCGAGGGCTAGCATTAGGAATTGAATTCAAAGTGGATACATCCCTACTTTGATCACAACAAGTTTGCTATTTTGGTAAGGTTGGTATATCTTATTTTTCTTTTGAGTTTTGGAAAGTCAAACATGCAAAAGTAATATAACAAGCCCCATGTATCCGTCATACAGCTTCTCCAATTATCAAATTATAGCCAAGCTTGCTTCAACTGTTCTTATGCCTTTAATTTTTCATTTTTTAATGCTTTGATTCCACCCAGCAACATTTTTTAAGTTGTCCAATGTGCCAGATATTATATTCTGTGAGTAAATAAAAGTAATTAAAAGCAAGTCTTTGCTCAGTGCCTCAGGATCTGAGTAGACACACCTACACAAAGGTCATATACTGACTGTGATAAATAACTATTATAAACCCAGTGTTATGGCAACCCGGAAGGGAACGCGATTAATGCTTTCCTGAGAAATGGGGAAAGGGGAGTTTGGAGAACTCACAGAGTAAGATTGCAGGACGTGGAGATGGGAAGCAAGATAGGGTAAAGGACAGAGCACAAAAGTGGAGAGCATTTGGGGACAAATGATTGGAACTTGGGGTATTTTGGGAGTAGTGATGGAGATATAGCTAGAAACATGGTTTGGGCCACATTCTGAAAGGCCTCAGTCACTACTCTAAGAAATTTAAATTTTATTTCACAGGGAAAGGAGAATAATGCAATGATATTAATAAAGAACTGGAATGATTAGATTAGTGCCTAGGATGATATTGCTAGTGACAGTGTGGGGCACAGATTTGATCTACAAATCTCTGAGCCTGCGACAGGGAAATGAATTAGGAGACTGGTTTATTAGGCCAAATGAACATTAGATTACACAAGACAAATGAAATACTAAATAGAGTGGAAATAAATAAATAAATAAATAGTGTGGAATCACAGAAATAGGCTGAAGAAGTAGACCAGATAAGGCTTTTTGGAGAAGATGACTTTTGGCCTTGATCTTGAATATGAAAACATAGATGGGAAATGAAGGGAGGGGATTGCAATATTATGAAACATAGCATGTGCAAAAAGCACAGGGCTCCGAAAACACAAGGAATGTTCAGTAACTTGCATGGAGGGATGTGAACATGCTGTTCAAATAGCACTAGCGAAAGATGGGAAAGCTTTAATGGATTCAAAGACAGAAACAAGGCAAGACTTAGTGTCTCGTGGGATATGGAGGGTGAAGGAGAGAAATGAGTTGCAAATCTGAGGGTCCTAGACTAAAAATCTTTTAAGGGGTAGATTGTTTAACAAGAAAGAAAGTGCAAGGGCTCCTGGGTGGCTCGCCTATTAAGTGGCTGCGTTGGGCTCAGGTCATGATCCCAGGGTCCTGGGAGAGAGCCCTGCATCAGGCTCCCTGCTCAGCAGGGGAGTCTGCTTCTCCCTCTCTCTCTCAAATAAGTAAATAAAATCTTTTTTAAAAAGTGCTGTGGACATGCTTAGTGGAGCATTTGGATGGAAATGCCGGTGAGGATTTGGAAATTTCAGGCGAAGAAGGTAGATTTGGAGTCTTCAGTGGGAGGCAATGGGAGGCTGAAGCCAAACCAGTAGGGACTATTTGTTGATGGTTTCCTTTTATAACTACAAACCAGGTGTAACCAAGTCCTTTATGAAACATCCCACTCTGCTCAGTACAGGTCAGAACATGACCCTCAAGATTAGTGATGTTTTGTGTATTGATTGCTCCGTATCCTGGACAATATAACCATAATATTTTGTATAGGGGCTGTCTCTGCTTTCCAACGTCACATTTGTTAATAGTATTCTGTTATGACAGTGATTTATAACAGTAATGCAGTTGGGGGATGTCTAGAGCTGCCTTTAATTTATAAACATTACTGGCACCTTATTTGTTTTACTGATTGTCAGCTGTGTTTCTCTACCACAGACTCACAGAGTTTCTGTTTCTTGTGTCAGGTTTCACCGTCCATAACGAAGTGTGAGACTCTTTGGAAACACAGACTGATCATCTTTGGGGGAAGCCTCTCTTCCCGAAAACCTGATATTGCACTGGGATTTGAGTGTGTGTGTTTCCATTTAACTGGTGAAGGAAGTGTATGGAAAGTGCTTCCCACCTGCACGGCCCAGATGGGGCCAACAAGCAAAGGGAGGGGTGCAGTGACTCTGCTGTCCAGCGTGTGTATTGATGGTAAGCAACACCATGGTCACACCAGTTATTCTCCATCAGGAGTTTTAATCAAAGAAGATGAGCAGAAGACAATCGCTGGCTCCCTGTTACCAGAAAGCCAAATTGTAGAGTGCAGGTTGAAGAGAAATCCGGGCCTGGAGTTGCTGGGCACTGAAAGGGGTGGGGGTGGAAAATCAGAAAAAAAAAAAAAGAAATATTTCATTATGTTAATGAAGAAAAGAGAAAATCAAAGCATAAATATTTTTGAAGAAGGCTTTTGGTAGCTGAGAACTTACTAAGATATGGGAATCTAATCACCTAACATGGATTCCTTAAAGACCTGATCCTAGAAGAATATTCTCGTTTCACAGTTATGTTGGTGCAGTATAGTACCATTATTTTATGTTGTGCCAGTGAATCCAATTGCCAGAAATACGTCTGAGTGTTTTCATGCATCTTTTTCTTAAATGCAAGAGACTTTTATTGACTCTTAACAAGCATGCCTGCCCAAATTTTGTTGCATGTTTTAAGTAGCATAGCTATACACACTTTTTTTTTATACTCCTTATCTAATGTACCAAACTTCTGCAAGGATAACAGGACTGGGAATAAAGTCAGATGAATGTGATCCTATAAATCTGTAGGAAGCTTTAGAAAATAAATCTTTTGGTCTTTCCCTAGCTTGATTATCTTCAGAGTTGAAGCAACCATACTTGATCTAAGGAAGATAATATTGACAATCACAATACCTTTCTAAAAAATCTGAGTCCAAAGTAAAAACTTAAGCAAATGCAAGTGTTCTTCCAGCAGTTAGTTCTGAGTGGGCATGGAAAGGACTACTTATTTTCAGGGCTGCATTAAGTTGGATTGCTGCTATTAAAAAAAATTAAGTACATGGATCAAAAACATACCCGAAGGCTTAAAAGAACACAAAGTTTCTGCTAAGTTGCAAGTGAGGAGAACCTCATTTTGTATTTTAAGAGTCTTCAGATTGCATCCATAAATATAGCATTGACTTGCAATGCAAAAGAATCAGTGAGATTAAAGTCATGGAAGGTTTCTCTGTGAGCCTACAGTCAGTATTGTTTACATTAAGAAACCCTCAATTGCCATCTTGCGATTTTCTGTGGAGTTGCAAGCAGAGCGTGGCTTCTGCTCGCAAATACATACGATCAGATGTAAATACTACCTTGCATTCGATTGTTCTTTCATGATTGTTTTGTGCTCCTTTTATTAAAAACACGTGAGACCTAAAATAACAAAACAAGACCTAGTACACTTTATTTTATTCACAGAGCTTGGGCTAGAATTTTCTGAAATGCTTCTGGTTCATGATAAGGAAGACTGTAATTTGCGATTTCAACCAAAAAAGCAAACATTTAATCTGGTGGATAAGTTTGGATCCTGTCAGTCATGTATATTCTGTAGAACCACTAGAAATGGGGTGATTTTGCTTAAAATTAATAAGTTTTAGCCCCAATTGGCCTGTTAGAAAAAGCCAGGACCATTTTATGTCTAAGAAAAGTAAGCAACATTGTTGCACCTTTTGCTGCACTGGGCTACCTGCGTAATAAACCCAGATTCTGCACTGTTGTCATTTCATTACTAGTGTAAGATGTACTTCTGCTTTTGAAAAAAATGTTCTGCATGTCCAAGTGTCTTTCTCTGTCTGAAAGGTTTTGTCCATTTCATAGTGTTCAAATCCAACCATGGACATTAACTTTGTTCTCATTTTTTTGCCGAAGCCTGCCTTTTCCTTAAAATACTATTATGTTATCGTTGTTGTGTCTTGGGAAAAAGTCCAAGGAATGTAATGTTATTTTAACTTTCTATACTTAAAATCTTAAAATGTTGTCATAATTTTTAATCACGAGGCCTCTATAAAATGGTATATGTAAGACATTATCACTGTTTTAGCATTCAGGATACAGGTCATAGAAAGTCTCTACTTGGTTGATAAAAGGAGCAGTTTTTTTCCCCACTCATGGTGCATGTGATGCAGGTTTTTTTATTCCCTACAATGAGATGCACCCAGTACAGAGATGAGACTCCCGTCCTTCAATATACTGTTTTGCTTGTGTGATATATCAGATTTATAAACTACCCACACTTTTTTCTTCATACCGATTGACACATTTAGAGAAAAGTTTAAAAGTTAGAGCAAAAGCAAAAAGTCAAAAATGTTACCACTGCTAGTCTACTATTTAGGAATTGAAACCACATATCATTAGAATGATTCTTTAAATAAAAAGCTGTGAAAAGAATCGAAGGATTGTGAGCTAACCTGTATTTTTCAGAATAAGGCTCTGTGTTCCTAGCTAATTTTTTAAAGGTGGAAACACTGCATATTCACCCAGCAGCCCATCCAGGTCTCTTGCCTGGCATCCATAATGATGTGGACCACCCTCCATCTAATTAGGCCTCTGCCCAGTGCCAGCATTTCTGCTATCCAACCAATAAGCTACAGTTCTATGAGAAAAATAAATGTGTGTGTGAATTGGGCTGTTGTAACACAACACCAGGCTTTTCCCTATTTAAAGTGAGACATTAGGCAGACATAGAGGAAGTGAATGAGTTTTCCTGAGTCCCCAAGATATGATTAGGGTAGGAAACAAACCCATATCCAGGAAGATCTCAGGCAGGAAGGAACCAGACAGACTGTAAAACACAAAGTGGCCATTTCTGTCTTTTTTTGAAATGGAGCAAAAGAACATTAAGGTAGTAAGGAGACGCCATGGGCTTTATCAGCATCTTTGTGGTCTGACGAAATTAGTCCTCTAATGAGCATTAATTAAGGCAACCCTGCCTGATAATTCCCTGTGTATGTGAAATGTCTTGCATTTTTTATGTTTGATATAATTTACCTTTATGTTAATTCCTTAAATTATTTAAACTAAATCTATAATATTCAGAGAGCCATTTGGGGTATTGGAATAGCTGTTTTAAGTGGAGGAAAAAGCAAACTCATCTATCTCTTGGATTTACCCAGAAAAACAGACTTTCTTCTTTCATTTTCATGTCCTTTATTGGCATAATGATTGTAGTCACTTATCTTTTTCTAATGCTAGTAAATATGTTCTGCTAGAAAGTTTTGAAATGTAAGGGAAAACCTATTTAAGACAGTAAAGGAATTGACTACACCCTTCAAAAATCATCAGATATTGAAAATGAGAGATAATTTCCTAAAACCCATAATTTGGGTTTCACATCCCTACAATAATTCTGTGCTACATTGGTACTTTGAAAAAATCCAGTAGCTTACACTTAAAAGAGAAAAAATTCTGCATTAACACTGCATATCCTGATATGGACCACATTTTAAGATATAACAGGCATTGTATTTATATTCAATAGTCATCAGACAGACACAGCTTTCAAAAATGATACTGTATTCACAAGAGAAAAAGACAGTCTCGTCTACCACATAGTAGCATGTACACATTTAAAGAGTAAAATCTCTTTTCCTCCTTTTTGCTCAAAAATTTCTTTAGTTTATTATTTTTTTAAGTGGTCCCAGCAGCACATTAAACAGTGAGAGAAGTCTTCCTCAAAATAGGTGAGATGGAAGATATGCACATTTATGTCATTTCATCAGTACAGAAGCTGAAGCATTCCTAAATTCCAGTCATATTATTAGCCCTAACCTTACTAGTGAAGGTATATAATTTGAGACAAGAACTAATTTCTTCACATCATTAGAGTATGATGTGAGCAGTAAGGTATCACTAAGATGTAATTTATTTACGGAGTTGTCCCTTGGCTTCTTGAAATAGGTTATGTTCCACTACTGAGCATTTGCTGTCTTCTTATTGACAAGATATGTCACATTATTTTGCTTGGCAAAGCAGAATGAACTTTCTGGAACTGAAATATGTCCAAGAGGGGAATGCAATGGCAAAAGTCACCATCACATTAATAGGACCATCTTTCTGAGAGAAAGCTCATCTTTAGGTAGTTCAAATCCAAGTTTCAAAGAGCAGCATGAGGAACTACTCTAATTTGGCAGTGACCAAAGGGTGGTGGGGACTAGGGTAGAATATTCCCAAACCAGTTCTCATTTTCACTTTCCCTTTATTTTTGGTATTAATTAAGCTTAAGTTCTATATGAAAATGGGAACCACCATTAGCATATCTGGAAAACATTGGAAGCAGAGTTCACAAGGTCATTCCAAATTAAGAAATCCCACTACATATTCTGTAAGATTTCTGGCAAAATTAAAATTAAATAAAATATAAAATGAAATGAAATAAAATAAAATAAAAAAGAATCCTGTGGCTGTTATTCTCACCAAAAGCCAACCTTATAGGCAGGGGTCATTTTTAGCCATGCTAGGATTTACTGCACCTATGAGCACCGTGCTGTTGATCAGTGTTTCGGGGGCGGGGGTGGGGGAGCGGTGCTGTTGGCATTTGGAGCTGGGCAATTCTTTGTTTACAGAAATGTTCCCTACATTGCAAGCTGTTTTATATCCTAAGCCCATGCTGACTAAATTCCAGTAGCATGCCCAGTCACTGTAAAAACACCAAAAGTCAGAAGCGCTCCCCCATGTTCAAAGGCCCTCCTAAGGAGGTACCACCTCCCTTGCGTACCACTGTCTACCGCAATTTGAGGACACACAGGGAAGAGTACCTCTTTCAAAACATCATCTGGACTGCCTTGCATTACTTTGGGCCCTGAATAGTTCCTTCCCCCTTTATTTTTCAAGCCTTCTGCTTCAGTGAAGCTTTAATTTGCCAGTTCTTCAGGGAGGAGGGTGCTGGGCAGCCTTGGCCGTTTCAATTGGCATAGTCACTTGGCTGGTCCATGTATGTACTTACAGGAGAAATTTCAAATGAAGCAAACTTTTTTTCCTCTGTTTTGGCCTCACAGTTTTACCTAAGAACTACACTGTTGGTGACCGTCTTTGTCAGTGTCTTAAGGATTATTGCATGGCTTAATCACAAATACAGCTAACAATCCAAATAAACAAAACTGGCGGTCCATGAAAATCACCGTTAGATTTTCTCCTGGTAAGGTACATCCCTTGAGGTTCAAAGCCATCACCTGTTGATCCTGTTAAAGAAGCATTTAATCCACATGTAAGTGCTTGAATTCTCTCTGTAACTGTAGTCATGCAGTTCAATTTTTCTAAAATTTGTCAATACTAAATTATGAAGGAAGTGTGGATTAACTGGATTGCATGCCTATTGTTCATACTTCATTGACTGTCATACACAAAACAAGATGATTTTACCTAGTTGAAACATTGTGGAACTACGCTAACGATACATAAACATACTTTTTCTCAGTTGCTTTTTATCACCAAAACTGAATGGTGAATATGTCTTGAAATGATTTGGATGAACTGTGGCTAATAGAATGGAAGAATTTAGCCACTATAATTTTTCTAAATATTAAAATTTCTAAATATCTTTTTCAAGACAGAGCAACTCAGAGTTGATAAAAGAGGTTATATTGTGAATTTTTAGATGGTGCTTAAGAATTCTTATCTTGTTAAATACCAGTATTTTTTTTTTCTTTTTAAGAATAAATTAAAGGGAGTAAATGAGGCAGAATGCCACTCCACCCTCAGGTCAATTTCATGGTATATTAAAATGCCAATAATATTTGTGCCACTTGCCAATTTGGGGGACTCTTCCCATACTGGATGCTTTTGTTATAGTTTGACTGTATCATTACATTGCTTAGAGAGCCTTCACAAAAAGATGTCACCTTTGCAGTGCTAACTAGCATTTGAAAACAATCTGAATAAATCTAGGGTCAAACCACTTTCATCACTTAAAATATAGGCACTAATTTTTATTTTTATTTTTTTTTAATATTTCTTCTGTGGCTTAGAAATGTGCCAATGTGTTCACAACATTCTGCACCAGTTTCACCAGATTTAATACCTAGCAAAAACTCAAACTCGTCATTTTTTTCTATGTAATAGTGATTTTTAAATCAAGAACTATACACACTCATTTGTTATTTTAGTCTTTGGTTATAGTGATTAAGAATGGTAAGCTGTGATCATTATCAGACTGACTGAATGATTCCTAATTTCCAGTAAGTGATCTAATTCTACATATTACACAGGTACAGTATCTGTGAGTGTAAATAACTGGAACTGTACACTGATTACCATGACAGTTTCTCTTTTTTTGTTGTTGTTCTTGATCTGTACTGTATTATAGTATGTGGGTATAAATACCTACAAGTATACACAGGTATGTATATGTATTCCACTATTGTAACCTGAAAGACAGACTATGTATTATCTTTTTTATTCCTTACTGGTGTTTGTGTTATTTAAAAAGCAAAATTATGCTCTATTTAGTTGTATAATATAGGATACTTTGCTGTGCACAATTCCAAGTGCCTTAGAACATCGTTTAGCTTTCTTAAGTATATATAAATGCATATATGTATAAAATTGGGAAAAGTTACCTCAATAAAATCATTGGGAAATCCCCAACTTTAGTTTCTTCCAATTCTATTGTATTGAGACAGTGCTCGGTATTTTTAAAGTAAAAGCTCACGACTCCTCCCCTGTAAAGCAAGAATAAGACAGATCTTCTAATTGTCTATTATTTCAACTGCACCTAATTTAAAATTTTTTGTATGGAAGGCCTTGTGATTTGTAATTTTTATTTAAAATATCTAAGAATTACTGCTTTAAACAGCAACTTACAGTATATTTTTAAAACTTGTTTTTTTTTTATATCTGAGGATATTTGATGTTGATGTTTCTACTGACATTATACTATGTAAAAATAAAAGCTAGTACCTTTAGAGTTTATAATACAGAAAATAAACTTCCTCATTATGCTTATTATTTAATGTATTATAAGCAAAGAGAGAGGTGGGAGCATATTTTGGCCAGTAAAGGAAGTGGAATATACTTCTCATTTTTTCAACAGCAATTACAAATTGTAACTTAGCCTCCCTCAACTCTGGGACAAAAGCAAAGGTAGAAGAGGAAGGTATGAAAAGCAATTTGTGTCATTATCCAAGATAGAAGACATATAGGAGAGAAGATTGGGACCAAGAATTTTAAAAGTAGGTTTGAAAAATTGGCCCCAAGTATGCTATTAAAAATTAGCTGTACATCCCCAAGGTAAGTGTAATAGTTCAACAACTAATTTCCATTTTTGCTCACACTAAACTAGGTTTTGCATTGAAACACTAATTTCTAAAACCCAGTGGAGGTAAGAAATGGACAAATTTTTTTCCATTTTACATAACACTTTGACGGCATTCATTTACATAAGACTATTGTGATTGAACTCATTGCTGGACCTCAACTGACATCTGTTTGGAGTGCTTATGCTGCTGTCTACATGCAGGCCAAGTCCTTGCTCAGTTTATGAGTTCTGAACTCTTTGCCCTTTACTCTCCCTCTGCCCCTCTCCCAGCTCATTCTCTCTCTCGCTCTCTCAAATGAATAAATAAAAATCTTTAAATAAAAAATAATAATAAAGGGGCGTCTGGGTGGCTCAGTTGGTTAAGTGTCTGCCTTTGGCTCGGGTCAGGATCCCAGGGTCCTGGGATCAAGCCCCACATCAGGCTCCTTGCTCAGTGGGGGAGTCTGCTTCTCTCTCTCTCTCTCTGCCCCTCTCCCAGCTTGTTCTCTCTCTCTCTCACTCAGATGAATGAATAAAAATCTTTAAATGAACTCTTTGCCCTTTAACAGGTGGTCACTAAGTAGTAGAACACAGAAAACTCTAGAGAAAGCTGAGAACCTAAATTTGTGTGAAGGTTTTTTGCTCTTTTGCCAAAAACAGGTACCATTTTTAGATTTCCAGGGAGAAAAGCTATAGATACTAACTTTGTAGTTAGATAAATATCCTAAGGTGGAGAGAACTAGCATTTCACTCAACGTTGGGGAGAATTTGTCCCTAATTATCACGTAGGCATACTCAGCAGTTTGACCTTAAGTTATAAGTCATCTTTTCCACGGTCAATTTAAGTTTGTTACCTCTTTATGTTCAGCCCCTGATTACCTCTGAAATCTTGGTCATTGCCTCTCTGAGCCTTCCTCAACCAACCATTCTTAAGCCTGCTACCACATTATTCTTCCTAAAGGATAATCCTCATATTATTCCTTCTCAGAACTTTCCAGTGAGTTCCCTCTGCCTACCGAATACCTCCCAGGTGCTTCAGTCTAGCCCTCAAGATCTGCAGCTTCACCACAGACCACAGTTCCAGATAACTCTTCTTTTATTCCTCACTTGGGCCAAATCAAATGAAACACATTGTTCTCCATATACATTATGCACTCTCCCAACATCACAGCTTGGTTTGTGCCATTTCCTCCAGCTAGAATTTGCCTGCGTTTATTAACATCCTTCTAGGAAGGGTTCAGATGTCTTCTCCAGCTATTGTATTATAGTTTCTTTAAAGTGTTCAACACCATATATAAATTCAACAGATTTGATTCCTTTTATAAGCACTTCGAAGGCCCAAATGTCACTATAACAAGCATTTTTTTTAAAGATTTTATTTATTTGACAGATAAAGACAGCGAGAGAAGGAACAGAAGCAGGGGGAGCAGGAGAGGAAGAAGCAGGCTCCCCGCGGAGCAGGGAGCCCGATGCGGGGCTCGATCCTAGGACCCTGGGATCATGACCTGAGCCGAAGGCAGATGCTTAACGACTGAGCCACCCAGGCGCCCCTATAACGAGCATTTTAACAACACTTTTAAGTTGAATACCTTATACATGGAGTCAATCAAATTTTCTTAAACATTTCAGTATTATTTACAAATTAAAAATATTCTTATGCTTTTCAGCTTTGCAAGTCTAAAATTAGTTATATAGTTTAAATTAGAATTGTGTGGCTAATTGGTGAGATTCTACAATATTCCAGTTTTAAAAAATTACAAATATTTTAATACCAAGTACATACAGATTTTCCCAATACTTACAAATCATACATGTAACACAAAAATATTTTTGCCTTTCATCTAATTTCCAAGTTTAATTCTAAGCCTTTCCAAGCTTGTAGAAATAAGACCACTGTCTTTTCTTAGACACTGAGAAAAGCACATTTTAAAACCAAAGACAAGCTGAAATTACTGGATTGATGATTCACCATTTGCTTAACGGTCAAAGATCTATTACTGAGAAAACCATCCTATGGGCTTCTTACTTCTGAAAAGAATCTACTTGAACCACAGAGACATATTAGAACCATTTTTCAGTCCCCGTAACTTCTGGGGTCTCCAAATCCACAATCTTCAGATAGGATTGGCTTATTAAAACAGATTCGAGCTACATCCTAAACAGTTCTTTTGTCTAATAGGTAGAAGGAAGTCCTGAGTTGTAGTTAGCTCCCTTCAACAATCTTCTACTGGCTTGTTGAAATTCTGCAACTTTTTTTCATATTCTTTCTCTCTGACTAGACACAACTCATTTAAATAATAACCAACTAGATTCTGTCTTCATCCCACACATATGTCCGGTCTTGTTTGTCCCTAAGACCAGAGCTCTGTAGTCATGCTCAGGATGGTCTAATTAAATCTAAAAGCTGAGCTGACGGAAGAAGAGAAAGGGATAGAAGACTAACCGAGTTTAACAATGGCTAAATATTGAAGGTCCTTGTAAACTTTCTACGGGAGTTCGGAATTTATCCTTGAGAAGAAGTATTTTAAGTGCAGGAGAAACATCCTCAGATTTGCCCTAATTACAATGGTCACAATGTCAAGACTGGATTGGAGGAGGCAATATTGGAAGCGTGAAAACCATCGCTATTGCCATAATCTGACTGGTAGATGATGGTGACCCCAACCAAGGTGTTGAACTATGGGAGTGAAGAAGCATAACAAATTCAAGGCACAACTGAAGGGCAAAAGTGATTGTTGCAAATGCGAAATGAGGGATATGGAAAAGTAAAGACTATACCTGTGTTTTTCGCTTGGGCAACTTGGTGGATGGTGGTGACGCCACATGCTGAAATAGAAAGTAAGGAAGGTGAGGTTGTAAGACTTGGGGGTGGGGGAGGCAGGGAGCCCGGGAAGGACAGGGTAGGAGGTACGGAGAGATGAGGCATTTAATTTTGCACATGAAATTCAATTTGAATTGCCTGCCTGTTGAGACATCCACATGTGGACAGATGTATTCAGTTGAGTCTAAAGGTCAGGTACAAGGTCTGTCCTACAAAGAGGAAGTAGAGAATCATTAGCACGTGAAACAAGCTGTGGAAATGAGTAAACCTCCCAACAGATAATGTAGCTTACGGCTAAATAAATTACTACAATGAAAATTTAACAAAATATTTTTTCTTCACCTGAAGAAAGGAGACAAATCTCTAAGAACACAAAATCATTTCATTTGCACACCATCTGAGTGCTTTGGAAGGTATATATATATTTTTAATTTAACTGGGTTTTACTGGTTAGCTTAATTTTAAGTAAAATGTAGTGCTTTATGTAGAGGGTTAAGTTGTAAAGCAAAAATTATATTTGAAAATATATTGCCTCGAATACAATGAACATTGAGATCTACTATTTCAATAAGTCCACATAGCCCATTTTTACTTCAACAGTGAAATATGTGGCTGGTTCTTTAATAAGCCACAGATGAGGAAGTTAGTTTACATCTAAGTGCTATGTGATATTAAAAAAAAAAAAGAAAAAACAAAAAACCTTACCTTTAAGCATAAGAATTATACTCAGCGCAATGAGATGCTCATACCATAAGCATAGGGAACATAGTAATGGAGGAAATAGAGGTCAATGTCTCACCCACATTCCCAGTATGAGCTCATTGACAGAATGGCAGCGAGAATCACTCAATAGTTAACAGTGGTAATTTGGGGTGCTTGGGTGACTCAGTCAATTAAGCATCAGACTCTTGATTTCAGCTCAGGTCATGATCTCAGGGTTGTGAGATCGAGGCCTGCAGCAGGCTCTGCACTCAGCTTGGGGGAATTTCTGCTTGAGATTCTCCTTCTTCCTCTCACTCTGCCCCTTTCCACCCTCTGCAGTGGGCTCTGTGCCCTTCAGCTGTCCCTTCAAACCACATTTCTAATTTGGCGGGATCTGCTTGAGAGTCTCCCTCTGCCCGTTTCCACCCTGTGTGCTTGCGCTCTCTCTTTCTCTCCCTCAAGTAAATAAATAAATAAATAAATAAATAAATAAATAATCTTTAAAAAAAAATAGCAGTGGTGGTAATCTTATTTCTCTCTCATTTGCTGAAAGCATAGAGTTAAATTTGTAAGTTAAAGGCATGCATGATCTAATTACCAAAGTTGTCACCGGTTTCAGTAGTGGATTGTCACTCAAAAGAAAGGAGACTAATAATGATTTGTGAGCTTTTAATAGCCCAAGGCTAGAATGAGCATAACTGACACATACCAAAGAAAACTCAAAATTCATGTTATAACTAGAAAGGCACAATAAAAAAACAATAATTTGGATTAATATTTCCAAAGTGTACTCACCAATGAAATGTAAGTACTTTTGACTCAAAGAACCCGAGTCAGTAAACAAAAAGCCAAGCAATATGAAGAGTTTGTGCTATTAAAAAGAATTTTAAAGAACATAAGATTACCGGGGGCTAGAAGCTAGTAAAATCATCTAAGTATGTAATATGAAAAACCCAAAAGTTACCAGAATTTGAGGGAAAGCAAAAGGATTAAGATAGAGGAACCGACAAGTTGGGTCTAAATGCAAGCTAACAGATTCCATGATGTGAATCTGACTTGAAGCAAAACGTGTTCCCTGACAAATCCCAGAGGCTACGGGCCCTGGTTTCAGGAGATGGTCACCCTGAGGCAACAATGAAGTTAGGTGAATCCTTACACTTACCTGGGAAGTGGACAATTGCTAATCTTCACTGAGCACTGAGCACAGGTCAGGCACAGGTCCCAGCATTTATAACATATTTTCTCATTTAATCCAACAATTCCTCTAAGGTAAGCATTAATACTATCATTCCCATTTTACATTCAGGCAAGTAAACAGAAGCCCACTTGCCTCAGGTTACACAATCAGAGTGAAACAAACTACAGTTTAATTTTGGCCAATGTACCAAGCCTCCTACTGCTGTCGTTTAATATTATAGGGGAAAATTTGTGTTTCATTGGAAAATGATGCATTTTCAAATGAGTACACCCTTCCAATTCTGGGTTTAGGAGGACTTTGCACCTTTCCTTGCCTTTGAGCTATTTTACAACTTTGTAAGTTGTAGAAAGCTGACAGGAATGTGGAATAATTCTTGTCTCCAGACACATACATAATTTCTGTCCAGTGGAGGTTCAGTTGCCTTCCTTAGGTCACTGGGAAAGAAGCCAGTTTTGTCTCCATTTGCACATTCTTCTCAATATTCCTTCTCTGTAAATGTTTCTCTTCTGTGGATTGTCCTCTGAACTGATTGTAACATCCTATGTTTCCCTCCTTAACAATGTGCTAAATAAAATCTTTACTCATTTTATGCTTATGTATGAGAGTCATGGGTTTACCATAAAAAAATTATCCTTGAACAATATTTTAGTATCTAACCTGTCCTATCTTTTTGTTTTTTGTTTTGTTTTTAAGATTTTATTTTAAAATAATCTCTACACCCAACATGGGGGCTCAAACTCATAGCCCAGAGATCAAGAGTCACATGCTCTATGGACTAAGCCAGCCAAGCACCCCTACTTTGGTTTTTAAGTATCTTCACTTTTTTTAGACACCAAATGTAACACTTCAAATCCTCACTATAAATATATAAACAATAAGATATATAAAACAATGCAAGTAATTGTAAACAATGAAAAAATATATACAGGAGACATCTAAAGTTCCTATAATCCCAGCTCCTCATGGAAAATTGCTATGGGCAAGTTTGGTGCATAGTTGAGTATTTTTCAGTGCTTGCACTATGATATTTCTGTGTAAAATGTTTTTCTATATATAATTATTAACAACGACAACAACAAATGCCATTTTCGTGATGTTCTACAACCTGCTTTTTTTCTGACTGAATGAATGACTGTCCATGTCAATCTGCATCTCCGTAGAACAGCTTCACAATAGACCATGGTATTAATTTTTTTCAATTAATCCCTTACTAGTGGAATTTTAATTGCTTTCTTATTCTCTATTAAAAACAGTGCTACAGTGAACATCCTGCTCCATCCATCTTGATGCTTTCTCTTTTTATAAATTAACTACCTCCATAAGCTCTATTAATATTGTCAAGCATGTAATTTATAATTCCTCAAGTTACTGCTTCGGTGTCTAGTTAGTTTGGCTATATTCAAGCAAGTTTTCTCCAATTCTGTGTACATTGGTTTCCTGGTGCTGGGGGTCCTTGGGCAATGCTGATGGAGAACCACTGCTAAATGTGATATAAATAGTGCTAAGATGGTAAACATGGTTTCAATAGGCAGGTTCATTTCACATGGAAAACACAAAATTTTTCAAAGCCTAGACTAAACCAGGAATTAAAGTAATTAAAATGAGTTTATTAAAATTCTTCTTCATCATTGTGAAATGAATGCTATTTATTAGAGCATGCTAATAAAATTCTAGGAGAAGTATGGCTTGGATTTATTATCATTACTATAATATTTCAGTTATGGGTGTTTTTATCATAGGAAATGTTTTTCTGTGTTAAGACAAGCCAGGGTTTTGTATATATATACAATTTTAACAAACGCATTGTTCTAGATACTGTATTCAACAAATATTAAATGAGCTCATATTTATATACACAGCATCCAGAACAGGCTTGAACACGTTAGCTACCATATGTGTTGGCTTTTTGAGATGGCGTGTATTGTAATGGTTAAGGGTGTGACTCTCAAGCTACACCTGAGTTCACATTTTGGCTGCATCACTTAATGGCTTTGTGCTCTTGGGCAAAAGTCCACTTAATTTTCTGTTTCTCAATCTCTAATCTATATATAACAAAAGGATAATGATAGTAAATCTCTTAAATCCTTCTTTAAGAATTTAAAGAGTAAATATATGTAAAGTGCTTTGAACAATGCAATTCTTATTGAGTCCTTGCTATGCTGTGCCCTGGGGAAGTAAATTAGGCAAGACAAAAACCCTTGTCCTCAAGTTGGTTACTACAGTTTGAGTCTAAAGACAGATGAAAATAGTTGTTTGGATTTACAGTTTGATGTAACTGAGTAGACTAATCACAGGGTACGGCGAGAACATGTGGGGTGGGCCCTAGTTTTGAAGAGTGTAAGTTTCCTAGAGGCAGAAATGGCTAACACTTGAAGAACAGGGAGGCGAGAGGAAGAGATTTTTAGATGGGCATAGCAAAGTCAATCTCTTTCAGGTACATTGGGGAACTGCAAGCTGTTTGGTAGAGCTGAGTCATAGAGTAGTGTGTGGGGGATAAGGAGACGTGATGCTAAATTGATGGGTAGAGGCTAGATGAGAGAAACGGTTGGCTGCCATGCAAATGAGTTTAGACTTTATCCTGAGGCCAGAGGGTAAGACATCCAAAAGGTTTTATATATGCAAATGACATGATTGGATAAGAGTACTAAAAATAATAAATTTGATAAAAGGGGTAATGGGGTGATACCTTTGGATATTTAAAAGGTAGAATGGACAGAATTTGCTAGTAAAATACCTTTGGATATTTAAAAGGTAGAATGGACAGAATTTGCTAGTACTAAACATAATAAATTTGATAAAAGGGGCAATGGGGTGATACCTTTGGATATTTAAAAGGTAGAATGGACAGAATTTGCTAGTACTAAACATAATAAATTTGATAAAAGGGGTAATGGGGTGATACCTTTGGATATTTAAAAGGTAGAATGGACAGAATTTGCTGGCTGCCTGCCTTACGGAGGCAGTGTAGCACACGGTTAAGGGTGTGGCCTTCCTGACCAGACTGATGGGCCACACATCTAAACTTTTCCATTTATTGTGTGACCTTAGACAAGTCACTTCAATGCTCTGAACTCCAGGCTCTATAAGATTGGCTAATTGTCGCCTAACTACATGTTTCTTTTATCAGAGAAATTAAATGACATAATGAATACAATGTGTATTAAATCAGTAAATATATACAGTAACTGAATAGTACTCAAAATTTTTTAAAAAAAGCAATATAGTTAAGTGGTCAGGCTCTAGTCAGACTCAGGTTTAAATCCCTACTCTGCCATTTACTAGCTGTGTGGCCTTGAGAAAGTTACTTAACTTTCCTGTGCCTCAGTTTTAGTATTTATAAGATACCGAAAATAATAGTGCCTCTCATAGTGTTTGGTAAGGAAGACACGAGATAATTCAGGTAAAGTGCCAGCACATTAATTCATTTAAACAAATATTGAGTGTATGTACCAGGCACTATTCTAGGCCCTGAGGATAGATAGACACAGTAATAAATAAAACCAATCAAAACAAAACAAAACCTGCCCTCAGGGAGCTTAACTATATTAAACATCCTGCACATAGGAGTGTTATATATGTTAGAAAGCATCATCCTAAGACAATTTCTGTGGCCCTAATCTAAATTGTTTCTATAAGTTTTATTGTAATAAAAGAGTAACATTCCACAAATATTTATAGAAGTAATAGGAGGACATAAAGGCACAGTCCAAGATAACTCAGACATTGGAAAGACGCCAGATTGGGAAGGGGAAACACCAGTTTGAGGAAAGATCTGCTGATAAAGTTATGAATGCATTACCACCCTCTTTTGTCCAGGAAAAGCTATGAGAATGTGCCAACACCTGCCTGAAATCTTCCTAAGAAGGGGTGATTATAGCCTATTTGCTTAAACCACGTTAAAACATTTGACGAACGACTTGGAAGAAAATAAACATTAGTACCCTCCTTATAAGATAAGGTATGCAAACACCAAAGAGAATCTATTAGTTCAAATGCCTTGACTGTCAACAGAATCCCCGAGGGTTTGAACCTTTGAACAAAGACCTGATTAAGCATGGTGCAGCGTAGCGAGGCCTTGATCCTCCGTTGCTAAGGCAACCAACTCGCCGCCAGCCCCGAAGAGACGGAACCTGAAACCTCAGTGACCCGGGAGGGTGGACACCTTCCTTCTGTTTGTGTACCTGCGTTATGTGTTACGGATGGGAATAGGCAGGGCATACAATTGTCCATAGGGATGCTAGATACGTCGCCTCTGTTCTCGGTAGAGGGCGCTACAAAAGCAAGTTCCCCCAGAAACAGCAACACTTCTTTCGCGCCTCACCACCACAAAGGCGCCCACGACTTCGTTTCCCAGTTTACTTAATTCTGGCCGGAAAAGCCCCGCCCTCCCGGGGGTGAAAATAGCCCCTCCTCCCAATAGCTTCTCGCGATCGTTGGACGGAGCGAGCTATTGGCAACTTCCGGCCGCGACCCCTTCAGCTCTTCGGCGATTGGCCCATTTCCACGGTCTGCGCTTAACTTCCTGTTCGGATCCCGGCGTTGCACGTGGGAAGCGGCCTGAGGACGCCGCTGTGAGCCGGGCCCTGTTGGCGTTCGTGTGGTAGCGAGTCACTTCTCCGGGACGAGGGGAGTGCAGCTGCCGGCCTTCTCTGGGGTGAGCGCCGCACGGCTGCAACATGGTGAGCAGGTCTCGTTGTCTCGGGGACGGGGCGCTCTGGTTCTGCTGACGGCCAGGCTGGTTCCTCTGGTGCCAGTGGCTACTGAGGGCGAGGATTGGGAGGGCTGGCCCGGAGGTGCTGGGACGAGGCTTGCGGCCCTGTGCCCCGGTATGATCACCCTCGCCACTCTGGGCCTACTTTGCAGTTTAGAGTGCGTCTCCCCCAGCCAAGCCTCCGTAGGGAGTGGACCGAGGAGAATGGGTTCCTTTATCCCTTGGGGCCTAGGAACCCGTGAACGCAGGACACAAACGCTCAACCCTGTGCTTCATGCATTCGGAGGAGGGAGAGTTAGCTGGTTTCTCCAGACGCTGGAGTGGCAGTTGTCTGCTCGTCTGTGTTTGCTCTGGGCAAAGGGAACTGGTGGGAGAGTCTAAGGTTGGGCCCAAAAGCAAAATGGCTTAAAAACTGGGATGATGTTTTCTCAGTTTAGCGAGTCAAGTTGGGTAGGGTAGTGAGAGTGTTAAAAGAGATGATGGATCTTACTTAACTGTAGCTGTGTTGTCCAGGTTTCATTTAGTTGTGCGACAGCTGTGTAACTTGATTGAAACGGTCTTCCCCAGATTTACCTGTGGCAGCTTGTTTGTCATTCTGATTCAGCCTGTCAGGGACCTTCTCTGAGCCCACAGTCTGAAGTAACTTTTGGTCATTTGCACATCACTCTTCTTTACTTAAAATCATTTTTTTTTTTGGTGATTTGCTTCGTAAGCATAGGGACTCTGACCTCATTGCTGTATCCCAGCGCCCATAAGAAGGTTTGGCACAGAGTAAGTGCCATCAGATACACATTGAAGGAAGGTAAGTGCGGATTTTGTTGAACATTGTTGACGTTGCCTACCATAGAAATGTAAGTTTTAGAAATCTGTTGATCCCTCACATAACTTGCTGAAGATTCGTATATGGACTGTGGGTTTGTGTGTGTGTTTTTGTTTGTTTGTTTAATGGCTTGTTCTGATTCTGTTCCTTTGAAGCCTCACAGGAAGAAAAAGCCTTTCATAGAGAAGAAGAAAGCTGTGTCTTTTCACCTGGTCCATCGGAGTCAACGAGATCCTTTAGCAGCAGATGAGACTGCACCCCAGAGGGTTCTGTTACCCACACAGAAAGTAGGTCCTGTTCATTAGCCAGTAAGTTTGCAGGTGGACTCTCAGTAGTTTCTAAATAAATTGTTAGCTGCTGTTCTGCAACTACTGTGATCTTTTGGGAAGCAAAATCTATGACTTAAATTTACAGTAAATGTGCCAGTTTTTTGGCTTGCATATTGGATTGAGAGGGTAAAGCATCTTTATTGGAGATCTTTAAATGAGCCAATCTTGTACAGTAATAGTAAATATTTACTAAGACAGTTACAATGCTGCATGGTATTATTTAGGGCATATCTCTGCTTTCTTAAGATCCTGTCATTTCAAAACCACAAACAACTGTTTTGTCTCCTCATCATTCATCTCATAAGATGTAAAACATTAGAACTCATGAATTAGCTTCAGAAAATGTCAGGAAGCCTTTAAAAGGTTGATTTGATAATTGTCAAGAGTATAAGTGTGGGCAAATTTGAAAGGAATTCTTGGGGAACATTGGCATATTTAGCTTTTTAGTAAAGCCTGTTTGTGTTGTATGTTGAGAAGTTTCTTTGCATATAAATACAAGAAATTGTACTTGATTTTCAAGGCCCTTTAGTCTGTTAAGCCTCCCAAGTACATGATAAAACAGTGTGTGTGTTTCTTGGCTTGAATTTTTTTTTAATTGAAGTACAGCTAGATATACAATGTTACATTGATTTCAGGTATACAGCATAGTGATTTGACAAGTCTATACATTACACTGTGCCCACCACAAGTGTAGTTATTGTCTGTCACTATACAATACTATTATAGTACCATTAGCTATATTCCCTCTGCTGTACCTTTTATTTCCATGAGTTATTCATTACATAAGTGGAAGCCTGTATCTTCTACTCCCCTCCACCCATTTTGCCCATCCCTAACCCCACCCCCACCGCTGCCCCCCCCTTCTGACAGCCATCAGTTTTGTTTTCTGTATTTATGGATCTGTTCTTTTTTTTTTTAAGATTTTATTTATTTGAGAGAGAGCACGCGCACAAGCCAGAGGGAGAGGGAGAAGCAGACTCCCTGCTTGGGCAGGGTGCCTGACGCAAAGCTCAATCCCGGGACCCTGGGATCATAACCTGAGCTGAAGGCAGACGCTTAACCGACTGAGCCACCCAGGCACCCCTATGGATCTGTTTCTGCTTGTTTTTTTTCTTTTTTTTAGATTCCACATACAAGTGAAATCATATGGTATTTGTCGTTCTCTGACTTACTTCACTGAGCATAATACCCTCTAGGTCCGCCATGTCTCAGATGGCAAGATCTCATTCTTTTTTTATGACTGAGTAATATTACAAATATATTTGTATATAAATGTATACACACTACATCTTCTTTATCCATTCATCTGTTAGTGGACACCTGGATTGCTTTCATATCTTGGCTGTTGTAAATAATGCTGCAGTACACATAGGAGCCTATATGTTTTTTCAATCTGTTTTCATTTTCTTTGGGTAGATAGTAGTGGAATTACTGGATTGTATACTATTCCTATTTTTAATTTTTTGAGGAACCTCATTCTGTTTTCCACAGTGACATGACCAATTTATATTCCCAGCAACAGTGCACAGGTGTTCCTTTTTTTCCACATCCTCACTGACACTTACTTCTTTTCTCCCTATCTTGTCTTAAATTGTTGCACGGAAATGTCTAGTAGAAGCAGGAATTGTTTCCATTCTATTTAAATTTTATGTAGCACTTGGTTTCAGAAACTTTTTTTTTTTTTTTTGAGTTTGTCAGGAATTCTTTATCTCATTCCTGTCAGCCAAAATGTTCATGTGCCATCTGCGTCCTATTCTGAAAGCTGTGTTCACTGGAAGGTCCTATGGCTTATGCTTGGCAGAGGTACTAATTAACATTTGTTTATTATCCTAGGTAAATGATGAAGAGAGGCGAGCAGAACAGAGGAAGTATGGCGTGTTCTTTGATGATGACTATGACTATCTGCAACACCTGAAGGAACCATCTGGGCCCTCAGAGCTTATTCCCATAAGTACTTTCAGTGCACCCGACAGAAGAGATGAAAAAGAGGAAACTTTAGTAATTTCAGTAAGACTTCTTATCAATATATTTGGGAGTGAGTGAAGAAACCACTTACAAATCAAGATAAGTGAGGCAAGAGATGGTATCAATTTCAAGAACACAAAAATAGGGCGCCTGGGTGGCTCAGTTGGTTAAGCGACTGCCTTCGGCTCAGGTCATGATCCTGGAGTCCTGGGATCAAGTCCCGCATCGGGCTCCCTGCTCAGCAGGGAGTCTGCTTCTTCCTCTGACCTTCCCCCCTCTCATGTTCTCTCTATCTCATTCTCTCTCTCAAATAAATAAAATCTTTTAAAAAAAATTTTTAATAAAAAAAAAAATAAGCCATGCCCTAGTGTGTACATGTATGTAGCATCAGTAGAGAGTAGGCTGCCTGTTCTGTGGTGGCAGCTGTCAAAAAGGTGCCTTTGGGTGTCTGGGTGGTGCAGTCAGTTAAGCATCTGACTCTTGGTTTTGGCTCAGGTCGTGCTCTCAGGGTTATGAGATCAAGCCTCAACTCAGGCTCTGCGCTGAGTGCGGAACCTGCTTAGGACTTTCTCTCCCTCTCTCACAGGCACGTGTGCACTCTCTCCCTTTCTCAAATCTTTAAAAAAAAAAAAAAGCAACCTTTGACAGGGTTAGAATTTTGATTAATAATTGTGGTCATGTTAGCACCTTTCAGCAGAAGAAAAACAGCTGACATTGTGTATGTTAACAGCTAATCAATATCATAAAGTATCTTCTAAGAACTTAATTTTTGCAGAATGTTCAGATCTTTAACAGTCGTAAAAAGCTGCAGGTTAACCATAAAAGAATAGAAGCAGTAGATTGTAATGAAGTTCCTGTGACTTGTCTCAACTAAAATGCAGTCCACTTTAATATTTTCTTTTAAATACAAATGAGAGCACATATTTATATGAAATTAACACTAAGTTCTGTTTTTCTCCCATTAATGTTAAAGATGTCCATGTCTTATGCCTTTATCTTTTTATTTAGTGTTAGTATACAGTAAATTTTTCTATAAAACTTTGTATTATTTGGCACTTAAGGAAAAAAGATATTTATTGGGTTTATTAACAAAAAAGAAGAGCTAAAAAGGGTACCAATTTCTCCCGCTTCTCATTCTCCACTCCTCTCATGGTCTAGGCATTCTTTTTCTCAGGGAAGTGTAATCATAGCTTCTCCAGTCTATAGTTTGTTGCTTACGGGAGGTCAAAAGGGTTAGGCTTCAGGGTATTATCCCAAAGGAAGGTAATGAACGCAGCTGTTCCCTCACTTCCTAGGTTGTAGCTCTCTTTAAGGCCGCATACCCCACTCCTACATCCCTGTCATAACAACCAGCTTCTGTACTCTTCTTTCCCAAGGTGACACTATCAGGAGTAGGGTATAGATCTTAGTGGCTCACCTCCTTCCAAGACACAGGGAGGGGAGAGTGTCCAGTAGTTGTTCAAGTTTATCTTAGGGAGAAAAGTCTTTTTCTTTTTTTTTTTTTTTTTTTAAAGATTATTTAGTTGACAGCAAGAGAGGGAACACAAGCAGGGGGAGTGGGAAAGGGAGAAGCAGGCTTCCCACTGAGCAGGGAACCTGATGTGGGGCTTGATCCCAGGACCCTGGGATCATGACCTGAGCCACCCAAGCACCCCTGGAGAAAAGTCTTAATAAAAAGTTCTAAGATTCTTCTGGCTGAATTGTATTGGCTTTTGAAAGATTAGCTTTTAATCCTTAATTCATTTTCGGTAAAAGTAATCACTATTTAGTTGGCTTTTTAATAGAATAAGGCTCTTTATTGTTATGTTAATCACCAGACATTACATCATTAGTTTTTGATGTAGTGTTCCATTAGAATAAGGCTCTTAAATGGACACTTCAGTGATGTTTATAAGGTTGAGTGAATTATGTTTGAAAACAAAAATGCCATCTGTTTTCTGTAGCATGATGAAAAAATGATGAGTCCCATGTGCTTTTTTGACTTTAATTTGTAGGGGCACCTGGGTGGCTCAGTCGTTAAGCTTCTGCCTTTGGCTCAAGTCATGATCCCGGGGTCTTGGGATCAAGCCCCTCATCGGGCTCCCTGCTCTTCGGGAGCCTGCTTCATCCTCTCCCACTTCCCCTGCTTGTGTTCTCTCTCTGGCTGTCTCTCTCTCTGTCAAATAAATAAATAAAATCTTTAAAAAATCAATAAAATAATTTGTAACAAACCACCCAAATTGAGTAAACCAGAAATGTTGAATAAACCCTAGAAACAAAATAAAGCAGTACAGAAGTAGTTCTGTTTAAGCAGCCCAATTGTCACATGAAAGAAAGCAGGTACCACTGTGGTAGAAAGCAGCTGGGCACACTCTGAACAGAGTTCAGAACTACTGCAAATAAAAAACACACTTCTTTTTTTAACTAAACTCTAATTGTGTACGTAATTTTTTTTTTTTTTAATTTATTTGAGAGAATGAGAGAACACGAGAGGGGGGAGGGTCAGAGGGAGAAGCATCAGGGAGTCCGATGTGAGACTCAATCCCAGGACCCTAGGATCATGACCGGAGCCAAAGGCAGTTGCTCAACCAACTGAGCCACCCAGGCGCCCCTGTGTACGTGATTCTTTGACTGTTTTTCAAGACTTGAAAAAGATCTCCAAAGGTAAATTCACTAAACACAAGCTGATCCTCCCTTTTTTTATAACCTCACAATCCAAAGATAGATAATCACAGAGTATCTTTAAAACAAAGCAAAACAGTGGGGCACCTGGGTGGCTCAGTCGGTTAAGTGTCTGACTCTTGATTTCGACTCAGGTCATGATCTCAGGGTTGTGAGATAGAGCCCCACATCGGGCTCCGAGCTGAGTGTGGAACCTGCTTGGGATTCTCTCTCTCCCTGCTCGTGCATGCGTGCTCTCTCTTTCTCTCTTAAAAACCAAAACCAGCAAAACCAAATCACATATTTTATAATTTTTAAAAAGTAATAATGTGATATACCAAAAATCATTAAATTGTGCACGTCAAGTGGCTGAATTGTATGGTTAATTCTAAGTAAAGCTCTTTTAAAAAAAGGACATTATAGTGGAAAACCAGATCTTTCCTATGCTTATGCCACCAAGAAACACACTTTGGAAGCTAAGTTTGCTGGATGTGCACTCCTGTACGTAGCTTTTTAGTCATGCTCCTCAGAGGTTTCCAATTCCGCATGCTCCCATGAGCCAGTAAGAACATACATCTCAGCTTTGTGCCTGCTGCTAGACTGAGGATGAGGTGGGTGGTGAGGTACAAGAGAGATGACATGTGGTGACCCTCACATTGGTAACTGGTTGAAAAGATCACACTAAAGCATAAGGACCAGTCAGTCAGATAATGTGCCAGCACATTTTGAGGTGTATTGTGTATGGTGTGAAGAATGAAGGGATTTACCCGAAGGAAAGTTCTAGAAGAGTGATCAAGAAGGGCTTCATGGAGGAGGGAGGAACTGAGCTGGGCACTCAAGGGTGGGTTGTATTGAAGACAGGAAGGAAACATTCCAGTCAGAAGGGACATAGGTAGTAGTGTGGATCATAGTGTTTGGCATATGTGTGCTCCATAAATTACTTTGAATTATTCCATGATGTGAGGAACTGGATGTGATTTACATGGAGGTTATAAAGTAATAAATTTGGATATATGGAATAGTAAGTAAGCCTTGCTTTTACAGACTGAAAATCAGGAGTGAAAAATCAAAACCTGTTACAAGTTCAAGAAGGTCACATTATAAAATAATAAAGGAGTTTTAATCTGGAAGTGATATGAAGGTTGGATTAGGTGTGGACTATCTAAACGGTGGTAGTAATCTGTGTGTTGGTTAGCCATGAGTAAGATGGTGCCCAAAAGACTGATGTGCAATCTCGGTATACAAGAGAGTTCAAGGGCTATAGAGATGGAGAGAAATGATTTATGACCACCCCAGGATTTAAGATGGCCAGTTCAGAGAAATGCTGTGCCATTACCAGAGATTGGCGTGTTACCTCATTTTAAGAGGGAAAAGATTACATTTTGAAACTTGAGGCATTACAAAACTTGGATTTGAATCCCGGGACCTCAGTTGCCAATTTGAGGCAGGCATGGCATTTGACCTTTCTTAGCTTTTGTTGACTACCGCATGCTGATATCTCACAAGGATTAAATGGAATAATACGCTGGAGGAGGCTTTGTGAAATATTCCAGGGAAACCGCTTGGGAGAGGATGATGGGATATATAGGTTTCAAATATTTTACTGGAGTACAAGTGAGCGAGAAAGCAGGACTTAGTTGTATTCGTTTTCCTAGGACTGCTGTGACAAATTTACCACACCTTACCACTGGGTGGCTTAAAACAACAGAAATTTATTCTTTCACAGCTCTGGAGGCCAGAAGTCTGAAAGTAAGCTTTCAGCAGTGTTGCTTCCATTGTGGGGGTCAGGGCAAGAACATTGTCCCTCACCTATCTCCTTGTTTTCGGTGGTTGCCAGCAATCCTTTGTGTTCTTTGGCTTGTAGATCCATTTTTCCAGTCTGCTCTTATCTTCACATGGCTTTCTCCCCCTGTGTATCTTTGTGTCATCATGTGACCTTGTTACAGCGACACACCTATCTTTATGAATTAAGGCCCACTGTAATCCACTGTCACCTCATTTTAACTAATTACATATGCAAGGATCCTGTTCCCAAATAAGGTCACACTGAGCTGCTGGGTGGACATGAATTTTGTGGGGGACACTTCAACCCAGTATAGTAGGTCAGAAGTACTTCTTAATCTAACTTTGTGTAATTTCTCTTTCAAGACCACGGGAATTAAGTTGCCTTCATCAGTATTTGCATCAGAATTTGAGGAAGATGTTGGATTGTTGAATAAAGCAGCTCCTGTTTCAGGTGTGCTTGATTTCTTGAACTTTTCGAGTGACTTGATCTGTGTTTAACAAAAAGGAAAGCATAGTAATGATAAAGCTTTTCTCTTTCTAATAAAGTGTTAAAACAGTTGAGATGTCTGAATTCAGATTAGAGGTCATTAGGAAGGGATGAGTGATGGGGTCCTTTTTTTATTGCCATCAAATTCTTAGTCTTTGGAGTTTCTGTTTGCAGAGGAAAGTGGGAAAATTTGTTTTGAAGATCTAGTAGGGGAATTTTAACCTTGACCTAAACTCTTGCAGAGGAAACGATGATATTCACGTAGCCTTAACATACATGTAGACTTAATCTACTTTCAGAATTTCTTCCAAGAGTGTAAGTATTTTATAGAAGTCCATTTTATCATCTTTTCCAGATACACTGAAAAATTGTTTGGGATTTTTGCTATTTGGATTTTTTGCAGTATTAATATTGTATTTTAGAACAAACACAGAAGTGATGTTTGGTATTTTCTCTTGAATTGCCTTAATTATTAACCAGTTTTGCCACGTAACATTCATTCATTTATTCCTTCTGTAGATTTTTGAGTTGCCACTATATGATGGGGTCTTGGGTTGAATCAGATTAAGCATAATCCCTGACCTCAAGGAATTTATCATCAGTTGGGAAGGATAGACAATAAATAGGAAATTACAATTACATTACGAATGAATAAATAATGGTTTAGTTAATAGTGGGCAAAGTGTCCTGGAGAAAATGGTGTCTAAGTTGATTTCTTAGGTAGAAGTTAGGTAGGTGGGTAAAGGAGGGTGGGGTGGGGAGGAGAGGCTATTTCAAACAGGAAACTATTTGCAAAATTGAGAGAACATGAATAGGAAACCACATTTTAGCATGCCTAGAATGTGAATGGTAAGAATTAACATGAAATGAGTCTGGAGAGTCAAGCAGTGGCCATGTTATGAGGGATGTTGGAAGCCATGTCAGTTTACAAGGTTGAACTTGAAGTTTTTTGTGGACACTATTTTTACACGCAAAAGACCATAGCTGAAGAAACAGGTTTAGGATTTATTAAAATCTCCTAGGCTGGAAAGACAGTTCACCAGGCTACACATGCTTAATTTGAGTTTCTTCTAACAGGTAAATTTAAAGCCCAGATTTTCCTGCAGGTGAAAACCTTGAATTTTATTAGACACAGTTTAATATCTCAGATCTATAGTGCAAGAGTTTTTACAATTGGATCCTGAAACCAGAGGTGTTTTTCCCCCTGTTTTGTTTTCTTGCAGTCATCCCTGCTGTTCCTCACTAGACCAAACTTGAAGTTTTTAATCATTTTTTAATTCTCAATACAGAAGTAGAATGTGGTATATGATAGCTACTCAGATTATGTTAAGTAAAGGAATCATGTTTTCTTGGGAATTACTGGTCAATTTTTGTTTTCCTGCTAGGACCTCAGCTGGATTTTGATCCTGACATTGTCGCGGCTCTTGATGATGATTTTGACTTTGATAATCCGGACAATCTGCTTGAAGATGATTTTATTCTTCAGGCCAATAAGCCAACAGAAGAAGAGGGAATGGATATACGGTATGTGTGGTTTCTTTCGAATCAGGGATGACCTGACTATTGCTTCTTCAGTAGGATGTACCTATAGAATGTTATAACTGGAACAGACCTTTGAGAGCATTTAGTGTTAGACTTTTGTATTTTAGAGCAGAAAATGTGAAACTTGAGGTCTTTACAAACCAACAATAGGTGGGGCTAAAGTCCAAGTTGCCTGATTGCTGGTTCATTACTTTTCCAGCCCTACCAGACAGGTCAAGCAGCACAGCTGTTACTGCCTAAACAGGAATCCTCCCTGAAATACCCTCAAATTTTACTTGTGTAAAGTCATTTGGTTCTGTTGTTTCTCAAGTTGTTTTGACAGTTAATTTATGACTCTGACTTAGGAAATCTGAGGCCGAAGATGACAGTGAGTGGGAAGACATGGATGATGAGAAGGAAGGAGGTAGTGATGACGATAACTATGGCTCTGCAGGCTCATCAGATGAGGCCATGTCTGTCCCTGGAAAACCTCCTGGGACTGTAGAAAATCACTTATTCTGGGAAGAGGAGACGAAAAGTCGCTTTACTGAATATTCTATAACATCTTCAGTTATGAGGAGAAATGAGCAGCTGACTCTTCATGATGAGAGATTTGAGAAGGTAAGGTCCCCAAATAGGGGCCTTTTAATACTAGTTCCTGGTAAATTTCGTATGACCTTAGAACTCAAAGCCAGAACTTTCGGCATTAGAAAGAGCTTATGTCTTATTAAAACAGACCATAAAACCATTCTAACTTTAGTTCTGGAAAGAATGCATATAGGTCAGAGATGGCTAATGCAATCTCTGGACTTCCCTCAGAGAAGTTTGACATTTTGATTCTGAACCTTTGACTCCAGTCCCCAAGATTATGCTTTTTTCCTCAAGCATTGGTCTGAGCATAAACAAAATTCCATTGCTTTCAGTTTTTTACATGTGTTTCCTCACTGACATATCCCAAGGTCTAACGTGGTGTCTGGCATATGATACAAATTCAAACTATTCAGTAAATTCATTCAGTGAATGAATGGTTTCCTTCAAGGTGAATTTGAAAGGTTCTAACTTTGCTACCTTTTCACTAAGTACTAGTAGGCAAACTGTTAGAAATGACTTCACTCTTCAGGAGTCACACACCCCCTGTTTACCCTTAACAGCATTCTAGTAATACAGTAAACATCATCTAAACAAGAATGAAATTTGTACTTATTTTTATTTATTTATTTTTTATTTTTTTAAGTAGGCTCCATGCCCAATCTGGGGCTTGAACTCAACCACCCTGAGATCAAGAGTTGCATGTCCTAAGTACTGAGCCAGGCAGGCACCCCTGAAATATGTACATTTAAAGGAGACTGTTCAGTTATATGGTCTTTTACTTTGCATAATTAGTGAATTTGAAAGCATCTGTAAAATATTCTGAGGTAAAGATTTCTACCTAGCTTTGCTTTCCAAGCTGAGCAGAACGATTGTCTTTCATTTTCCTATTAAATGACAGCCTATTTTTGGGGCGCCTGGATGGCTCAGTTGCTTAAGTGTCTGACTCTTGATTTCAACTCAGTCACCATCCCAGGGTTGTGGGCTCAAGCCCCACGTCCTTTGCGTTCAGCAGGGAGTCTGCTTGAGATTCTCTCTCTCCCTCTCTCCCTCACCCTGCTTGCGCTTTTTCTTTAAAATAAATAAATTTTTGGGAGGGCGCCTGGGTGGCTCAGTTGGTTAAGCGACTGCCTTCCGCTCAGGTCCTGATCCCGGGGTCCTGGGATCGAGTCCCACATACAGGCTCCCTGCTTGGCAGGAGGCCTGCTTCTCCCTCTGCCACTCCCTCTGCCACTCCCCCTGCTTGTGTTACCTCCCTCTCTCGTGCCCTCTCTCTGTCGATTAAATAAATAAAACCTTTAAAAATAAATAATTTTTTTTTTTAAATGGCAGCCTGTTTTCAGGCTAAGTGTAAGTCTTAAAGTACTGGGTAGAATGTCTTCCACATTCTGTTGTCATTGTGCTAATCCCTGCTAATATTATAATGGTATTTATGATCTCAATGGTAGTGCTTAAATATTGTGTACGATTAAAAATAATGTAAAAAATCAGGGTGCCTGGCTGGCTCAGTTGATGGAGCATGTGACTTGTGGTTGGAAATTTGAGTCCCACTTTGGGTGTAGAGATCATTTAAAAAAATAAAATCTTAAAGATTAATGTAAAAATAACATTTTAAATGTTATAGTCTTAATACATTATTTTTCATGGCATCTTTTCTCTCTGTATTCAAGTTTTATGAGCAATATGATGATGATGAAATTGGAGCTCTGGATAATGCTGAATTGGAAGGTTCCATTCAAGTAGACAGCAATCGCTTAGAGGAAGTCTTGAATGACTACTACAAAGAGAAGGCAGAGAAGTACGATGACTTTTCCTTGCTTACTTGCTTTTTTGCATTTTTAAATAAAGTCTGTATTTGGACATCTGAATCTAGAAAATTACCCAGTCAGAACCTATATTGAGAAAATGGTATGTCTCGGGACGCCTGGGTGGCTCAGTCTGTTAGGTGGCTGCCTTTGGCTCAGGGAGTCCCCCATCAGCAAGTCCTCCTTGCTCAGCGAGGAGCCTGCTTCTCCCTCTGCCTGCTCTGCCTGCCACTTGCCCTGCTTGTGCTCTCTTTGCTATCTGACAAATAAAAAAATGGTGTGTTTTTCCATAAACTTTGACTCACATTTTGATATTAAGGTTCTGAAGCTGTCTGTAACATTGAGTGGGAACCTACTGAGAACCACTTCCTCTATGGCTCTGACCTAAGAGTCATGATGGAAGAGCTAGGGTTAGAGTTGGGGGTGCGAGGTCATGTTCCACTTGGAGAATGAGGTGGTGCTTTTAGCCTCTTTGGCTGAAAAGTTAGTCCGACCCCTCATTTTCATCTTTTTAAAATGTCAGGTATTCTGAGAAGTTGATATTTATGGCTCATAGATAAGCGTCTGTCTCTCCAGCCATATTAGCATAACTTTACAGCCAAATATTTGACAAATCAGCTCAGCATCCATATTGAGGTGATTTTTCTGCAAGAAACTAATGAGGGGTTTACATTTGCTGCAAGGGTCTGGTATTCCATGATCACCATCATTTGCAGATCCTACTAAGACAAGGGGTATGCATTTTGAGTGGATATATGACTACTTTGGAGAGACAGATGGGGTAATGCTTTTTGAGGCTTTGAAAAAAAAACCATGTTTTAGGAAAGTTGCCATCTTGTTCAGTGTGTTATAACCCTGCAAAAATCCCTTCTCTGTCAGCAGAATGAATGTCCAAAACCTGCTAGAGGGGAGAGTTGGGGCTGGGGAGAGCTAGGATTTTTTTAAAATGCTGTTGTTTCCATAGCTCTTCAAGTGCAGTTTTAGTAACAGTATAATAATCGGTGTTTTTTTCTCCCCCTCTTCTGTCTTCATTTTTGAAAACTCAACCACAAGTTGTGTAAAACTGAATACTCTTGAACCCTTCGAGGATCAGGACTTGCTAATGAATGAACTTGATGGGTCTGAGGAGGAAGAGGTTATTACTGTAGTTCTTGAAGAAGCCAAAGAGAAGTGGGATTGTGAATCTATTTGTAGTAAGTATTGTAGTGTCCATTTTACTGCTAAAGGTATGATAGTAATTTTAAAGTATTGAGTACATCAGTTTGAAAAAGTACATGTTTTGTGAAAATGATTTGGAAAAAGTAATATTCCCAGTACTAAGTTGCAAACAATTTAAAAACATTTAGAAGAGAGACCATTGTTATTTTGAACTATGAAAACATCAAAGTTGGGGATATAGTAGGAACTCAGTAATGTTTTGCTGAATTGAAAGTGTACTTATTGGTACATGTTTGTTTTTTTAAAGGTACATACTCAAATTTATATAACCATCCACAACTTATCAAGTATCAACCAAAGGTAAGTCCTAGGGTCCTGAGCTATTTGAAGTATGCAATGCAGAAAATGGAATGTACAGATTATTTTCTCACAGTGGCTATATCCCTTTGTGGCTGGCAGCCCTATTAGGAAAAGCAACAACAGTGTGTCATTAGTGAACTGTTTTTTAATAGGAATGGGAAATGACCTTAGTATGATTTTATCTTTATTTCAGCCCAAACAAATCCGAATATCTTCTAAAACAGGAATGCCTCTCAATGTCTTACCTAAGAAAGGACTCACAGCAAAACAAGTTGAACGAATGCAGATGATTAATGGCAGTGATTTGCCAAAGGTGTCAACCCAACCTCGATCTAAAAATGAAAGCAAAGAAGATAAAAGAGCAAGAAAACAAGCTATAAAAGAGGAGCGCAAGGTAATGGGAGATGTACAAAGAGCTCGTGGTGGGGGGATGGTCGTGGAAATTTTCTTCTGTAAAATTAGTCTTCATCAATTAAAAATTTGAGTAACCCGAATGTATTCTTACACAGGAACGGAGAGTGGAGAAGAAAGCTAACAAATTAGCCTTCAAACTGGAGAAAAGAAGGCAGGAAAAGGAGCTCTTAAACTTGAAGAAGAACGTTGAGGGGCTAAAGCTATGACGGTAGAACATTTAGGATAAGGTGCCTTCCCCACTGGGGCTCCTCATTCAGTATTGAACAGGGATCTGCAGAGAGACAAAACTATTTAATCTGCCATTTTTACTGGCAGGTATTTATACCACCA
The DNA here is from genome assembly GCF_037043125.1 of Eumetopias jubatus. Classification (NCBI taxonomy): domain Eukaryota; kingdom Metazoa; phylum Chordata; class Mammalia; order Carnivora; family Otariidae; genus Eumetopias; species Eumetopias jubatus. The sequence goes on along the minus strand of NW_028274812.1, from coordinate 22,121,347 downwards.
AGTTTTCTCTGCCATCTGTCTTGTAAATATTGTAACATTTTAAAAGTTAATATTATAAGCTTAGAATTTGCTCTGAAATAAATGATTTCACAAATGTGAAATGTTTGGATGAGTTGAAGGAAAATATCTTCATAACATAAATGGAATTGGTGTATTTTTCATTTATTTGTATGATTGTCCCAGCTGTCCTTTGCAGATGTTCTCAAATATGTCTTTGAAACCTTTCCATTCCTTTTCAGGAGTTAAGTGGTTTAATTTGCTGTATGTAGAAAAGTGACCCCATTAAACTCCATTTGAAATGCTAAGTGGTTAAGAGTTTTCCTGAGAAGATTCCACTGGTAGGAACTAAGTTTCCCCCTGCTGTATGCAAAGGGCTGTTTCAAAAGGATGGTAAAAATGAATATTTATTAGGATTGTTGGGACTCAATTACTGGATAACTTACTTTTGGAGTTTCGGAAGAGTGAAGACAGGAAGCAGAAGCAGAAATCAAGAAAACGTCCTTGGCTTCAGTGAGTACCTGGCTCAAAATCAGAAATATTTACTTCAGTTTAAACTAAAAAGTTTGTCTTTTCAACATTATTTAATGCTTGGAACCATTCATATTTGATTAAAAGATGTAGTTAAAAATTTTCCTTGTTTTTTGGTGAGGTTTGTTTGGTGTTTGTTTTTTTTCCTGTAAACTTTTTCAAGGCTCAAGCAATGACACCATCACAATTGTTAATTATTTGGTAAACTGTGACTCCCTTGCAACAGACGAGTTGTTAGTGACCCTTGTTCATGTGTCCATGACTAATGTGTTGCTATCTGGACTGTTCGGGGGGGAAAAAAAAACACAAAAACTGGGGACATTGTTGGTCTGAGTTGGGAACAGAATGGCAGAGGCAGAACCATTTTTAGCTGGTGAGCTGCATTTGATAACTAAATTATTAGAATGTGTCTTCTATAATTCATTAGAATATGGCTTTTCCAAAGTTGGTGGGTGTTACCTTGTTTGTTTTAAATTGTAAATCTTAGTATTCTAGGAATTTTAGGAGCTAATAAAAACAGTAGCCTTAGGTATTCAACCAACATTGCTACAAAAAACTCTTCAGCTGAGTTTTTTGTATAGCTATACACAAAATATATTCTACTTCTATAGAAGTAGAATCTAACTGGGGAGTATATATTTTAATGCTGATTTGCAGATGCCAAGGGTCAGATGATGGTTTATGTTAGTATTGTGAATATATTATTATATATATATAATATAATATATATATATTAAATCCTAAGAAGATTGACCATTTATTTCGGTAGCTATCTCAATTGAAGGTTCTTAAAACCAGCGAGAATCTTAAAGACTTGGAATATTATTTTGACTTGATGCTATTCAAATTCCTTCTTAGGAGCTTCTAATATCACTTCACCTATCCAAAGGGTTTAAATCAGCACATTATATATTTTGCAGTCAAGGAAAGGTGACTATAAGTCATTAGTCTTACTGAAAGCATTGTGATTTAGGCTGATTAGCCTCCAGATTTAAAGATCTTAATTTTATTCTGGAGAGCAAACCTTACATATTCTGAATTATTTTATAGAATTTTAGAATATTTACGATTTGAGTTGTCTCTTAACAGTGGTTAGGAACTTAACATAAGGTCCTAGCAAATGTTGGAAGTCCAGAGCAGCAAGGGGGTTTTTGCCTTCAAGGACTGCATCTTTTGAGGAGGCAGGGTGTGTGCAGCAAAATCTAACTAGCAACACCAAGTCACTGATAAGTCCCTCTTGAAATGAGGGTCTTGGTACCTGCTTTTCCCCCTGAAGTGCTCTTACTGCAAATAAAGCTTCCTCAAGGTTGGTGTTTAGTTGTCACCTCCACTATAAACTTTCACCTGACTGTGTAAAGATAGCAAAATCCCTCCTTTGCATTTTTTAAGCTTCTTCCCTGCTTTATGGTCTCCATGGCATCTCTTGGCATCTGAGCTGTATCTTGTTGTTCAGTCTCCTCTCAGTAGAACAAACTGAGGGGAGGGAATTTTTATTTACTACTTTATCCCCATGGCCTAGAACAGCTCCTGGCATTTGGTAAATGATCACTAGGTAGTATATAAATGAATGGATAGGGAAGAGATTTCACCAAAGGAATTGCTTAAACTTGGAACAATAGGACCTAGAATCAATATTAGCTAGGAGAAAGAAGGCCTAAGGCATCCCAGGTAGGGGCAAAGTCATGAAGAATTTGCCTGCTGTGCCTTAAGCACCTCTTTTATATGAGAACTTAATGCTTGTTAGAAAATCACTTTTTTAGATATTTTAGAGCTGTTTTTTTATAAGTCTTAAGTATCAAAAGCTATCACTATTTGTGTATGTTAACTGCGGTCCATTGTATTCACACCTCCATTGTGACATCATCAAATGATCTCAGGTGAAAGACAACTCCAGCCATCTTGTAGCTTTACAGTTACATTATCAGTACATTTATGTTGCTTTTTCCTGTGTGTTAGTATGTCTTATCAAGCTTGTTATAGTGAAGGGTCAGGAGAAGGTAAACACTGTAATGGCACGTTTTGTTAAACTTTTACGAGAATTATAATAAAACAAAAACATTGCACTATTCAGGTTAAGAAATAGAACACAGAAGCCACCTGTGGTTCCATCCTCAATTTCATTCCACTCTTTCCCCTCAGTAACTCTTAAGTATTATCTAGGTTATATTAATCATCAGCTGTATGGTATTCCTTTTTTTTTTTTTTAATTAACATATAACGTATTATTTGTTTCAGGGGTACAGGTCTGCGGTTCATCAGTCTTCCACAACACACAGTGCTCACTATAATACATACCCTCCCCAGTGTCACCCCATCCCTCCACAACTCTCAGTTTATATAGTATTCCTAGGCACAATATCTTGTTTAGTTTTGAAACACAAATCTGGCTTTATAAGGGCAATATTTACTACCAGTTGATGAAGGCATCCTTGAGCTGAATAGTCTCTGAGCCTGAGTTTAGCTTCTAGAATTTACAAGAGCCCCAAGAGATGTTGTTGAGCTAGGTGATTGAGTCCTAGGGAACACAAGTGACCACAGCTGCAGCATCCTGGATCTCCTGTAGAAATATGTTTAGTGGTTATATGGTCATTTTACATTTTCTGCTTTCTGAGGTCATCGTGATCTCAAGATCAATGCAAAACCTTCTTGTGGAGTGAAAGGAGTGTCCTCCACTCATCTGGATGTCAGAATATGAAGGGAAAAACAAGCACTCCAGTGGGACAGGGTCAAACAAGCCAAGTATAGAACAGTGGGAGCCAGATACTAGGACATACTAACCTCAGATTACAAAGGCAATGAATATCATGCTCATGACAGACTTCAACATGTCTTTTTCATATATCTTCAGTATGGACTAGTTGCTCTCTGGTTCTGGTTCCCAGCTGTTATCCTGGGAGTTACTTTCTCTCCCTCATGTTGAATTTCCTATTTGCTGTATGTTTTACTCAACGTTGTCCTGAAGCAGATCCTCTAGTAATTGTTGAGATGGTGTGTGGGATGTCAACTTTTTCAAATCCTGCATGTTGAGAAATTTACCCAACCCCCATATTTGATCAATAGTTTGGCTGGGTATGAAACTATAGGTTGTAGATTATTCTCCCTCAGAAGTTTAAAGGATTTTTCCTCATTCATTTCCAAGTTTCCTGTATGGGAACCTGAAGTCATTCTAATTCCTGATATTTTTGTCAAGTATTTTTTTTCATCTCGGTAGAATCTGTTTCCAGAGTTCTGAAATTACACAATGATGTTATAGATTTTCATCCATTGTGCTGTGTCTTTTCAATGGAAGCTCCTGTCCTTTCACTTCTGGAAATCGTTAAAATTTTTTATTTTCTGCCTTGGGTTTACTCCTTTTCTCTCTTGAACTGTTACTTGGAGTAGGACCTTCTGGACCAGAGAGAGGTACTTGAATTGCTTATGTTTTTCTTCTCCCATCTCTCTGCCATTTTACTCTACTTTCTGAGAAATTTCCCTAATTTTATCTTCCAATCTTTCTTAAGTTTTTCATTTCTCCTATAAGGCTTTTAATTTCTAAGAGTTTAATTTTTCTTTAAATTGCTTTTTTATTTGTTTTGGGCTTACATGCTACAGTTTTTCCACAGATCTTTGGAAATTCCTGTCTGTTGGCTCATGACTAAGACTGGAGGAAGGAGACACTGGAAATTCTGAATGGATAAGCGGCATTTTATGATTTTGAGCTTTATTGTAGAGTGGTCTGGGTGAGCTGTTTGGGAATCTTCCCAGTGTTGATATCTACAGATATATTTTGTCACGGAATGGTTAGGTTCTCAGGGAAGTTTCCATTCTGTCTTGAGAGTAAGGGTCTGGCAGACAGAGTTCTGTGAGCCAAGTAGAGGAAGGGGGTTTGAGGTGTATTCTCTGCTTTCAGCATCACTCTTCATGAGAGGAATCACCAGATTAATCAGTATATTTACATACACACACATGCCAGCAACTTCATTACTCAAGTTCTTATTTGCAAATTTGCCTATTTGCTAAAATTTGAAACTCTAAAATACACATGGTGTTTTCATGGTCATTCACAGACCTGCACATAGCAGTTAAAAGGTCGAGTCACCCGACGTGCATGTTCTCAGCAGAGGTGGAACAGGGTGATGCTCTCTCTGCCTTCTTGTTTCAGCTCTCATACTGTAAACAAGTGTCCTTTTCACAGTCTATGCCACATTTTTCATGTTTTCACAGTTTTTCTTGGTGATTTCACTGTTTAAAATGGCCCCTAAATGTTGTGTTGAAATGCAGGAAGGCTGTGATGTGCCTTATGGAGGAAATATGTCTGTTAGATAAGCTTCATCCAGGCATGAGTTACAGTGTTGCCCACTATGAGTGTTCACTGTTACTGAATCAACAATATATATTTATGCAAGGTGTCTTTATTTATTTTTTTTTAAAGATTTTATTTATTTATTTGACAGAGATAGAGAGAGAGAGCACAAGCAGGCAGAGAGGCAGGCAGAGGGAGAGGGAGAAGCAGGCTCTCCACCAAGCAGGGAGCCCGATGCGGGACTCGATTCTGGGACTCCAGGATCATGACCTGAGCCGAAGGCAGTCGCTTAACCAACTGAGCCACCCAGGTGCCCTGCAAGGTGTCTTTAAATAGAAAAACAAAACAAGGTTGTACATTGATAGGTTGATAAAAATAGTGTGACCAGAGACTCACAGGAGCCTAATCCTATATTCCCCCTAGAAGTATTAAGTCAGTATTTGTTCATTCAGTGCTCACAGAGCCTTTATGGAATACAACTACTACAAATAATGAGTCAACCATAAATATGTGTATACATCTATATCTGCCTACCCATGCCTTCAGCAGTGCCTCATGCATAGGCCTCTGTCATTTTTGGAGAGTAGACTTATGCCGGAGTTGGAGAGGGCAGTCACCCAGGGGGTGTAGAGTGAGGGAGGGGATCTAGGAATCAACTTCTTTTCAGAAAACTTTCATCGTGGCCCTCCATGTTTTAGCACGCTCTTCCACATTTATCTCATCGCAGTCCCAGAGGTGTATGCTGCTCTGGGGATTCCTGTGACTTTGAAGGGTTTGAGATAAAAAAAAAATCGATGGTTGGTTCTCCCTACTGTCAGCTTGGTAAGTGGATTCTGATGTAGTTTTAAGTCCTCCAAGTCACTTACCATGTCTGTCAGTTGAGTCAAATTTTTTTTATTGTCATCGTCTTTCCTCCCTGATCTTGTGGGTTCTCTTTGTCTCTATTTTCCTTTACTGTAGTTTTTTGGGGCTTTGGTGGAAAGCAAAATTTGATGGAATGTTCTCTCTGCCATTCTTAATTCCTTTTCTTCTTTCATAACTCACGTTCCTGAGGTAAGTGAGTAAGTTGAGGCCAATATGCTCCCCCCTTTACCATAGGGCCATGGAAGATGTCGATGTTGCTAATGTTTGTATGTTCTGGGTTGCAAAGGACTTAAGAGTTCTTTGACTTGCTGACGACTGAATGAGAAAATGTCTTCCTTTTGTCCTCTCTACCATGCCTTTATAAGGAAATGTGGGTTGGTAGGTGTGTGTACAAAGCAGTCTTAACTTCCAGCTCAGAAAGTGAATGTCTAGTCAGAAGTAGAATTTTTTCTAATTTCATTATAGCCATAATCCTCTCCAGGCTGCTTATAAAATTTTTGAACTGAGATCTTTGTAATGCTTATTTTTCACTGTTAACATGCTAAACAAAACTTTTGATGGCTTCCAGATCACTTTCTTTCCCTCATTTAAAAAAAATTGTCTAAGATTTTTAAACCAAAGTGTAAAAATAATAGCCAATGTATAAAAATAATGGCCACTTTAATAGTCTACTAAGAGAGGGTAAAGATAGAAATAGCTAAGTTGATACTGATTGTTTTAGCATCTTTTCTATCAAACTGTTCTTTTTTAAAATGTCATTGTTTTAATTCTTAAAACGATAATAATCTTTGTAGAAAAATTGAAAATGCAGGAAACTAATCACCTTTACTCTTAACCACCTTTACTCTTAACCGCTGTGTGTATGTACACACACACACACACGTACATATCTGTATAACTCCTAGTCTTTATGTGTATAAAAATGTCATTAACATTTTCCATGTTTTTCTCCTGCAAATTCTTTTTAATCACTACATTCTCATTCACTGGTTGGCAACCTATTTCTTAGTATGATTTTTGGCTTTGCAGGCCATATGGTCTCTGTTAACTACTCACCTCTACTGTTGTAATGTGAAAGCAGCAATAGACGTGTAAACAAATGGGTATTATTTGCCAATAAAACTTTATTTACAAAAACATACAGCTTCAGATTTGACCTGCTGGTCACAATTTGCTCACCCCAGATATTTCTTTAAACTTCTTATTTTGACAAAATTAGTGCATGAGAATTGCAAAATAGTAGAGTTTCCACTCACCTTTTACCCAGTTTCCCCAACTTAAGTTACAGTTTAAATAACTAGTACAATATCAAACCCAGGAAACATATACATGGGTACAATGTGTACCATTTTATTACATGTGTAACCACCACTCACCACCACAATATGGTTCTAGAACTATTCCTTTTCCTCTCCCCACCCCCGACTCCGATTTTATTTTTAAGGAATCTCTACATCCAACATAGGGCTCGAAGTTACAGCCCTGAGACCAAGAGCCCTATGCTCTATCAGCTGAGCCAGTTAGGTGCCCCCAGAACTATTCCACTACTCAAACTATTCCACCCTCATTATACTCTGTATAGTCACAACCATCTCCCTCCCCGACCATCCCTCCCTGTTGGCAATCACTAATCTATTCTCCATCTCTAATTTTGTCATTTTGAGATTGTTCTACAAATGGAATCTTACAATACATGACCTTTTGAGATTGGGTTTTCTCAGCATTGAGATCCTTTTCTCAGCATTGAGATCCATCCAGGTGTTGCATGTATCAATAGTGTTCTGTTGTTGAACCAGTATTCCAGGGTTTGGATGTAACTGTATAACCACCTGTTGCAAGGCATTTTGGTTGTTTTAAGTGATTCTTCTAAGGTTCTAGCGATCACATATTCCATGTGACTCAGCATTCTGTCACCAACACGATAGACCTTGATCTCCATGTTTAATTCGACTGAGTAACTCGGTAGGTGCTCCCTTCCTTATAGTCAAGCTTCAGAACTGAAAGTGGTTCAGAAAGTGGTGGTCCATTGATTTCAGGTGTTCAGTTGAATCCTATTGTATCTGTCATTCTTTTAAACTCATTGAGCTAATTAAAACTCACTGATTTAAATCAGAGGCTATTTATCCTTCAGGGACTTCCATTTGTTTTGCAGGTTAGTACCAGCATAACCTATATTTATGGTGATGGTTGAATATAGTTTTAATACTTGTGGAGATAGAGACCTAGATTTGAGTCTCCATGTTACCTTTTAACCACCTGTGGTCTTTGAGAAGTCCCCTAACTTTGAACCTTTGTTTTCTTGTTAAAAAAAAAAAAAAATCCCAACTCTGTGAGGAGTAAATGAGATTATTGTAGGAAAGTGTTTAGGAAACAGGAAAATACCATACAAATGTTACAGTACCATTCGTAAAAATAAAAATCATCTTCCATTAGTGGTTTAGGAAAAGCAGTTTTATTATTAAAATGAGTCCTTTTATTAACTCTCGTAAGTATATGCTTGCTGAAAAAAAAATAATTTAAGACTCCGTTTTACAGAGTTAGAAGGCCAAAAGAACAGAGAAGAAGAGTAATATTTCTGTATGCTGTAATGGATGACCTGTGTTGCAAATACAATACCATCTGGCAGATGTGAGAAGAAATCATTTAAATCAACAATGTCTGTAATGAGCTACCATCTGATTCCTGTTAATCAGTCCTTCCTTTTTCAAACTGTCTTCTCTTGGTTTCCATGACCTTGTTCTCTCCTGTTTCTCCTTCTGGCTTATCATCCTCATCTTCTTGGCCTTTAAATACGGAGTTCCCTAGGGATCATCCCTGTACTTCTCTTTCCATGACCTCTTCCCTGGCAATATCATGCCTTTACATCACTCTCCAAACAAAGCCTACATCTGTGTCTCTAGGCCTGACCTCCCTCATTTCCATCCTGCTGGCTGGATGACTCTCTCAAACTCAGTATTTCCAAAGCTGAGGTCATTTTTCTTGCTAAGATGGCCCTTCTTCTCAAATTTTGTTTCTGTCCACAGCCCGACCCTCCTCTCAGTCCTGCACTGTTCTCTTTGTCACCTCACTCCTACATCTAGTCATGTTGTCAATTCCTTGAGCACAGTGTCTCTCGTTTCATCTTTTCTTTCCATTTTGGGCGTACACCTTTAGCTTTTTAACTGAAATAGCATCTTCCCTCCCCACTACCATCCATGCAGCCGTCCACAGCTCTGTTCAGATTCTTCCTACTCAGTGTCCCTGATTGTTGCCCTTGTTTGTAGAATAAAGCCCAGATTATTAGTCTAATATAACGTCATCTCCAAAATCAGCTTTTCTAATCCATATGCTCAACTCCAGATGAACTTAAAGTAATGAGGTGAAGCCTTTACAGAATTCCACAATGTTTTCCTTTCCTTGTGACACTTAACTTCATTTAATGGCATACTCTCTCTCCTTTTCTCTGCTGGACCCATGTATGGTTTCTCAATATTTCCACAGAGTTGCATGTAGCAGATAGTTATAAAATGAAGTATTGGTCCTAAGGTAGGAACTCGGTGTTTGGCCCACACATTCAACAAGTATTTTATTGTGCACACCTTACTATGGGTCAGGTACTTTGAGACATGGGGCACATGTGGGTACAGTCTCAGCCTCTTTTTTTTTTAAATTGACTTTATTCTTCATTTAACTTTTAAAAACACTAGTTGAATATTAAAAACAATAGCAAGTAGTGACCTTATTGTGATTACAGTCCCTCACTCATTCACTACTGCATATAAAATGCTAGCAGTGAGTGTTATTCACTGACCTCATTAAGAAGTTGGACCAAACACCCCTCCTTAGGATGTTGCTCATCCTCCCATCCTTCTGCATTGTAATGGTGCCATCTTTCCTGATTTGGATAGAAGTCCCATTAGTTCTACCTGGTCCCTTTCATCAGTATCTTATACTCCCTTCCTCTCAGGTAGGAGTTTTTCCAGCAAAGAGCATTTATTGAGAGAGTGCCATTCTCAGGAAATTTTAAATTTGATGATTAGGTGACTCTTTTCATATGATCTGTGATAAACTGTCACACCTTCATTTAGCACACACATAGGCCTTACATCCTAGTAGGAATCTTAAAAATGTTACCATTAGATAATTTATGACTTTATACTAAAGTATTAACTTTGCATTTATGTCTAAAGCAAAGCTATTAGGCACTTAGTTTAGGAATATGTTAAAGAATTGTACTCTGGTTGCCTGAAGGACATGGAATTTACCTGTTTAGTGAAGTGAGAAGTCTATATTAGAAAAAGAAGATGGATGAGTTCATGAAGTATCTTCCTAAGAGAAGGAAGCTGGTGGGGAGGGAAAAGAGAGTGAGGCGATCAAGCTATCGAGGTCCCCTCCAGTTAGTCATTTCTTCTCAGGCAGGCAGTTCCACGAAACTAACATCATGTGCTTTTGGATCTTATACAGATGGCAATCAGGAGTTACTTCCCTGTGAAGTCTGTGGAAGACGCTTTGCAGCAGATGTTCTGGTAAACATAAAGACATTTTGTAGATGTGTTTCGTTGGAGTTAAATGAACTGTCGAGTCAGTGAGGAGGCTGCAGTGGCAAAGATTAAAGACAGATGTGGAGGGAAAGCAAGGGAAGAGAGGTCCATAACCTATGGCTGGCAGGTCCGGAGGACACCGAGGCACATAGATGCCACCCCATTCAAGAGGGAGCTTAATTAACCATGGTACTCTTAGGAAAAGGATGCCAGATGAAAGTGTTTTGGCACAGCTGATTGTCTCTTGAGAGGTTTTGGCTCTTTTGCCTTTTCTATAAGCATCAAAAATTCAAATTTTAAGGCCAAAGCACCAGGGAAATTAGCTAGTCAAGAGGAATGAACATTGAATTTGGAGCATCTGGAAACTTGGCTTTTAGCCTCAAATTTGTCACTAATTCTGACAAGTCCTTTAACCTCCCTCTGTTTCCTGCTTTGCCACGTATAAAGACAGAACCTTTCAATTTCAGGGATTTTATGTAATTTGAACAAAATGGATGTAAGGCCTGTTCCAAGATCTAATTGTTAATCAGATTCAAACTAACTGCACGTCAAGGCCCCTGATTGATGCCTATAAAGTGGAATAAAAGCTTAATGTCAAAATTAGGGAATCAAACAGGTATTAGATTCCAATATTATAAAGAGATTCCCAAGAAAAATGTTAAAAAAAAAAAAAACTTGAGGTGATAATGCAACTCCGAGTTTGAACATTTTAGATCAAGGAGATGTAACCAAACTTAAAGGATTTAGACCATCCACCTGACTGCGTTTGGGGTGAAAGACTGTACAATGAGGTTGTAGGTTTTCTTTCTCTGGGGAATTTTAAAAATGAAATATCTGTTCTAGTTAACTATAGCTAGAACTTCTGAACTTAGAAGCAGGACCTCCAGGGCCTATTATGGCCCAGGAATCCACCAGTGTGTTCCTTTTGCCAAGCCAGGCCTACACCCCATAAGAATGAGTTTGAGACCTAGAAGGTACCATCCATTTGGGGATCACTAAATGTCATCCCCAATGTGTTGGGTCCTCTTGGGTTTTACTTCTAGGCCTATCTCTAGGCTACAAAGAGCATTTGATCAAGTGATATGATCTCTCTCTCTAATTTAAAATGGTATGGCTTGGGGCTCCTGGGTGGCTCAGTGTTTTGAGTGTCCTGACTCTTGATTTCAGCTCAGGTCATGATCTCAGGGTCCTGGGACGGAACCCCACATTGGGCTCCGCACTCAGTGGGGAGTCTGCTGGAGATTCTTTCTCTCTCTCCCCCCCCCCCCGTCTTTCTTTTTCTCTCCCTAAAATAAATAAATAAATCTTTAAAAATAAAATAAAATGGTATGGCTTGTTTGTAACAAAGTGCAGGGATTTTTATAGAGCCCTGAATTTTGTTGGACGAAGGAACTGTGTGTTAGCTATTATGAGTTACATATCCACCAAGGAAGAGGACATTTAGTTGGAAGTTGTTGGTGTAATCCTATAGTGGTGCTGTAACGGACTTTGTAAGGGTGGTACACAGGCAAAGCTCTCTGTGTTGATTCCCTTGTCTTATGTACTAGAAATGCTGAGTACTTAAAGGATTACTTGGCTGGAGTAAAGAATGTTTTCCCTGCCGATCATCTGTTAAATGTTAAATATTGTAACATTGTAAAACTTAATATTGAATGCTTAGATTTGCTCTGAAATAAATGACTTCATGGATGTGAAATGTTTGGATAAATTAAAGGAAAATATCTTCATAATGTAAATGGAATTGGTGTATCCTTCATTTATTTGTATGGTTGTCCCAGTTGTCTTTTGCAGATGTTCTCAAATATTTCTTTGAAACCTCTCCACTTCTTGAGGAAGTTAAGTAGTTTAATTTGCTGTATGTAGAAAAGTGACCCCATTAAATTCAATTTTGAAATTGCTGAGTGGTAAGAAGAGTTTTCCTGAGAAGGTTGCACTGGTAGGAACTAAGTTTCTCCCTGCTGTATGCAAAGGACTGTTTCAAAAGGATGGCAAAACTGAGTATTAGGATTGTTGGGACTCAGATTCTCTGGTAGGTTACTGGATGGCTTGCTCGTGGAATTTGGGAATCGTGGACACAGGGAACAGAACGAAGACATAATCAGGAGAACTTTCTTGGCTTCAGTGAGTACCTAGCTCAATATCAGAAATATTTATTTCAATTTAAACTAGAAAGTTTGCCTTTTCAACATTATTTAATGCCTGGAACCACTCACACAGCCCAAGTGATAGAATTCAATATATAAAACCAAATTCGAAGTAAGTCTCTAGCTGCAGAGGCCTCTTCTTGACCTTACCCTCACGCAATATCTAGTGATGTGTAACAAGGGTGGAGAGAGCCAGATGGATTTGTTCTGCTGTGCTTTGAGAGTTGGAGAATGAACTTGGCTCTGAAGGTGAACCCTGTCACTCCAGTGGGGGCTGCCTGAGTACAAACCTTGTGACTGTACATGTTAAAAATTTTAATCCCCACTGTTTCTTTTCTAGGAAAGGCATGGACCAATATGTAGAAAACTCTTCAACAAAAAGCGTAAACCTTTCAATTCCTTGAAACAAAGATTACAGGGCACTGACATTCCCATTGTGAGAAAGGCTCCTCAATCCAAGGTACTATCAATATCTTGTTTACTGTTCTTGATTACATCCTTAAGTACATTAAAGCCTCTTTTTGGCTCTCTGGTTTCATTTTTGCTTGATAGTGCAGTGTAATGTCATGTAAGTATAATCCACCTTTACTGTTTTCTTTTTAATCATGCTCACTTAGATTTCGAAATGTATTTCAGATATTTTCCAGATGTGGCAAAAAAAGAATCTCGTTTATGCTTTCATTAGTCTAGCGTTAAATCTAGCAATTAACTTGGAAGAGAATCCTTTTTAATCTTAAATATAAGTCTTTAAAGTTTTGTAGCTCGTTTTTCTGATGGTTATTTTGTGTTTTCCCTCACTGCAGTGGCTTGCAAATTTTATTACTGTATTTTCCAAACCTCTTTTTTTGTACTTTTGAAAACAAATTCTCTTTTCCCTCAAAATTTCAGTCCTTTTTCCTATAAATTTAAATCTCAGGTTAAAATAGCAAATAATCTTAAAATAAAATAAAATAGCAGTGGAGAGATGTACAGTCTAGGTTAGTATATATTGGTTTTGTTTTTTATAGCCTCAACCTGTGAGGAGATCTAACTGGAGACAACAACATGAAGACTTCATTAATGCCATCCGATCGGCAAAACAGTGTACACTAGCCATTAAAGAAGGCCGACCTCTCCCACCTCCACCTCCTCCATCCATCAGCCCAGGTGTGTGGCCAGTTTGGTTTGCTTTTGGCATTTTACTCTTAACCAATTGTGCTTGATTTGGGGCCAAATCATCATGACTTGCTTCCTCCTATGCATTCTAAAATAAATAATAGCAATTAAATTATATAAAAGTAATTTTATCATACAATATATCTTATCCTAATTTCTTTTTAATTCTGCATAAAGATTCTGTGTTTTCTTCTAACTCCATGAGAACACCACTGTACCCAGTGTCATGGCCATTCACATCATGGTGTATGAGAATGAGGCTGTGCAGGGTAGTTCCACGGTAGCTCCACAGTGTCAGATACCCATAGCTCTGGGTTATTTTGGGGGTGGGGGTTTGGTTTTGAGATAAAAATCCCATGATATAAAATTCACCATTTTAGCCATTTTAAGTTGTGTAGTTTCGTGGAAACCTAAAGGTTTCTTACCCTAAACTTTTTATTTTGAAAGTTTTCAAGTTTACAGAAAAGAGGAAGAAATAGTACAGTGATCACTCATACCTTCCACTGAAATTTGGCAGTTGTTGACGTCATATTCTCTGTCCTTTTATTTGGTGGGGGGCAGAACTATTTAAAACTGAGTTTCAAATACCGTAACACTTTAACCCTTAACTATGTCAGTGTGCATTTTTTAAGGATGAGTGCATTCCCTTGCATAACATATAGACTTATATTTTCCCAGTTATCTTAAGAATGTCTTTTAAAGCTCTCTGCTTGCCCCCTAGTCACAATCTAGGATTCAGTCAGGGTTCATGCATTTTTGTTGTTGTCTCTTTTCTTTAATCTTGCACAACACCCCTATCAGGCCAATTATCTTTTAGAATACTTCTTTTGCTAGATATGTCTGTTTTTTAACTCAGGTTATTGTTTAACTTGTTCCCCTGTCCTGTTTTTTTGTAAATTGGAAATTAGGGCTAGAGACTCTATTAGGTTAATAATAATATTAATCCCTATCAGATATAAGATATTCAAATATTTTCTCCCATTTTGTGGACTATCTTTTCACTTTCTTGATGGTATCTTTTGATGCACAAAAATTTTTAATTTTGAAGAAGTCCAGTTTATTTTATTTTTCTTTTGTTGCCTAGTGTTTGGTGTTAAATCCAAAAAATCAGTGCAAAATCCATGTCATGAAGCCTTTCCCGTATGCTTTCTTCTAAGAATTTTATAGTTTTAGCTCTTACGGTTTTCTCTTTGATCCAGGTGGAGTTAATTCTGTATGTGGTATAAGGTACGATCCCAACTACTTTGGAAGGTGGATATCTAGTTTTACATGTGGATATCTAGTTTTCTCAGCACTATTTGTTGAAAAGACTGTCCTTTCCCCATTGAATGATCTTGGCACCATTATCAAAAGTCAGTCGATTGACTATATATGTGAAGGTTTATTTCTGGGCTGTCTGTTCTAGTCTATTTCCCTTATGCCAGTACCACCCTCTTTTGATTAATAAATTTGTAGTAAGTTTTGAAAGTTTTCCAAGATTGTTTTGGTTATTTGGGGACCTTTGAGACCTCATATGAATTTTTAGGATGATTTTCTATTTGTGAAAATGCCATTGGAATTTTGATAGGGGTCGCATTAAATCTGTACATAGACTTGGGTAGTTTTGTCATCTTAACAATATTGTTTTCCAGTCTATGAACATAGGATGTCTTTTAATTTATTTATCTTCTCTTTAATTTCTGTAATGAATATTTCATTGAATAGGTGTAGGAATATACAAGTCTTTTACCACCTTGGTTAGATTTATTCCTAAGTATTTTACTCTTTTTGATGTTATTGTAAATGGAAATGTTAACTTTGTTTTCAGGCTGTTCATTGCTAGTATATAGAAATATGACCGGCTTTTGTGTATTTTGTATCCTGCAACTTTGTTGAATTTTGTTAGCTCTAACAGTTGTTTTTTGGTGTGGAATTTTTAGGGTTTTCTACGTATAAAATTATGTCACTTGTAAACAGACATAATTTTTCTTCTTCTCTGATTTGTCTGTCTTTTATTTCTTTTTCATGTCTAAGTCCTCTTGCTAGAATTTCCAATACTATTATTGGATAGCAGTGGTGAAAGCAGACATCTTGTCTTGTTTTCCACTGAGTAAATATTATCTGAGGGTTATTTAAAGCATAAATAATAGCATTTTATGAGGATTATGATGTGGAAGTAAAATGTATGAAGACAATACAAGTTTAAGGAACTGGACATACATTGTTGAAAGATTTTGTCTACATGAATAAGTGTAGTACTCATTAAACATGAATAGGTATAGTATTTGAAGGTAGATTTGTATATCTTAATGATCCCTATTTTATTTTTTTTAAGATTTTTATTTATTTATTTGGCAGAGAGAGAGTGTGAACATGAGCATGAGCAGGGGGAGTGGCAGGCAGAGGGAGAAGCAGGCTCCCCGCTGAGCAGGGAGCCCGATGCGGGGCTTGATCCCAGGACCTTGGGATCATGACCTGAGCTGAAGGCAGACGCTTAACCGACTGAGCCACCCAGGTGCCCCATCAAAGATGCCTATTTTATTTTTATTTATTTATTTTTAAAGATTTTATTTATTTATTTGACAGAGAGAGACACAGCGAGAGAGGGAACACAAGCAGGGGGAGTGGGAGAGGGAGAAGCAGGCTTCCCGCGGAGCGGGGAGCCCGATGCAGGGCTCGATCCCAGGACCCTGGGATCATGACCTGAGCCAAAGGCAGACGCTTAAATGACTCAGCCACCCAGGCGCCCCTAAAGATGCCTATTTTAAACTCTAGAGTAAACACACAAAAATATTGACATGTAGCTAATAACACAGTAAGTGGAGTAGAGCTAAAATGAAAAAAAGAAATTCAGTCTAAGAGAAGATAGGAAAAGAGGGTGAAAAAAACAAAGGAAAGGTGGGATAAAGACAAAGCAAGATGGTAAACTTAAACCTAACCATATGGACAGTTGCATATAAATGACCTAAACCCTTCAGATAAAAGGCAGATTATCAGACTAAATAATAAAGGAAGGTCCAATTATATACTTTCCCCGAGAAACACACTTTAAATATGAAGACACAAATAAGTGTGCCAGTCAGGTGACAAAACAAGGAGGCGAGGCAGGTGGGCCTAAAGCAGTGACACCCTCATTGAGGGACAGGTGTTCTGCACTAGCAGGGCTCCTGCCTCAAAGGAACACACTGCCGGATCTAATTTCTCAAAGGATGGCAAAAACTGCAGATTTCCTGATTTCTAACTATCAGAAACTCAGTTTTTTAGAAACTTCGGGTTTGAATCTCTGAGGTTGGAAGTCAGGCAGTGGTTTTCCTTGGAGGGATGGGGATGACCAGGAGTGGGCATGAGGAGCATTGCTAGGAGTGTTCCGTGTCTTGAGCTGGGCTGGTTACATGGGTGTGTGCAACTTATAAATTATATTTCATGGAGACCTACACTTAGGATTTGTGCCTTTTCTCTTGGATAAAAAGGTAAAAGAAATAAACACCAGCAGTGTCAAAACAACTGTAGACTGGCATGTGAAAAGCATGGGGAACGATATGTATGCAAACAGTCATAAAACTAGAGTGACTAATATTAGTATCAGTCAAAGCAAACATCAGTGTTATTAACAAGGGTAATGATTAAAAATACATTCATCAGGAAGGCTTATCAGTCCCTAAATGTTTATGTACCTAATGACAGCTTTAAAGAACATGAAACAAAAACTGGGAGGAGAAGTAGAAAGATTCACAATTATATTTGGAGATTTTATCGTTCCTTTCTTAGTAGCTGATAAAATAAGCAGCAGGAAAATCACTAGGGATATAGAAAATTTGAACAACAGTATCAACCAGTTTGACCTAATTGAGATCTATTGCTATAATGTGACATGCAGCAACAGCAGAATATAATTCTTTTTATTTTATTTTATTTTTTAAGATTTTATTTGTTTATTTGACAGAGAGAGAGATAGCGAGAGCAGGAACACAAGCAGGGGGAGTGAGAGAGGGAGAAGCAGGCCTCCTGCTGAGCAGGGAGCCCGATGCGGGGCTCGATCCCAGGGCCCTGGGATCATGACCTGAGCCGAAGGCAGACGCTTAACGACTGAGCCACCCAGGCGCCCCAATATAATTCTTTTTAATTACACATGGAGCATTCATCCAAGATAGACCATGTGCAAGACCACAAAGTGAGTCTCAATAAATCATTGAAATCATACAGATTATGTTATTTGACACAGTAGAATTAAGTTAGAAGTTAATGATGAAAAAAAAAAGAAGATAATGATGAAAACACCTAGAAAATTTCCTAATATTTGGAAATTATCACCTCATTTCTAAATAATGCAGGGATTTAAGAAGAAATCATAAAAGAAATTAGTAATTATTTTGAACTGAGTGGCAATGAAAAACACATCAAAATTTGTGGGATTCAGCTAAAACTGTCTAGAGGGAGTTTTATAGCTTTAAATTCTCAAATTAGAAAAGAAGAAAGGTTTAAACCAATTATTCTTCCTCTTTAAAAAGTTAGAAGAACAAATTATACCTAAATTAAGTAGAAGGAAGAAAATAGTAAATGTAGTTCACCATATTAACAAAATATTTTTAAAAGCAGATGATCATCCCAGTAGATAGATACAGGAAAAGCCTGTGACAAAATACAGCACCCATACATGTTTAAAAAAGAAAACTCTTAGGTAGAAAAAGACGGGAACACCTCAATAAAGGACATCTTTGAACAATCTATCGCTAACATTACACTTGATGAAAAACTGAGCACTTTTCCACTGAGATCACGAAAAAGCAAGGATGTCCTTTCTGACCACTTCTGTTCAACTCTGTACTGGAGATAAAGTACCCAGTGTAATAAAGAAATAAATTATCAGAGAGGAAGAAGTAAAACTGTCTTTATTCACAGATAACATAAAGTCATGAATAAGTATAGAAAATCTTAGTAAACTGTAAGAAAGCTACTGGAATTAAAAGTTCATTTAACATACTTTCAGGATATAAAGACAAGGGGCGCCTGGATGGCTCAGTCAATTAAGCGTCGACTCTTGATTTTGTCTCAGGTCATGATCTCAGGGTTGTGAGATCGAGCCCCCTGTCGGGCTCCACCCTGAGTGTGGAGCCTGCTTAAGATTCCCTCTCTCTCTGCCCCTCCCTCCTTGCTCGTGTACACTCTTTCTCTCTTAAAAAAAAAAAAAAAAAGGATATAAAGTCAATATACACAAGTAAATTTTATTTCTATATACTAGCATAAACAATTGAAAAACAAAATTAGAAATAGTATTTACAATTATGAAAAAACATTAAGTACTTAGGTATATATTTAATAAAATATGTGTAAGACTTGAAAACCACAAAACACTGTTTAGAGAAATTAAAGAGGACCAAAATAAGTGGAGAGATTTACCATTTTCATGATTCAGAAGAATCCCTATTATGTTAGGATGTCAGTTCTTTGCACATTGATCTATGGACTCAGTGTAATTCCAGTAAAAATACCTGCAAGTTTTCCTTGCCAAGTAGGAATTCACCAGTTGATTCTAAAATTGTATGGAAATTCAGACAATCTGGACTAGCCAAGATGGTTTTGAAAAAAAGGAAAAAGGCAGAGGACTTACACTACCTGATGTCAAGAATTACTGTGATGTTACACTAATAAAGTAATTTGATATTGGTATATCAGTTGAACAGAAAAGAGAATCTAGTTGTAGACCTCCCACCCATGTATTGGTTTTTGACAAAGGACATTCAGTGTGGGAAAGGATAATCTTATTAACAAATGAAACAGAGAAAACTAGGTATCAATTTGGAAAAAATGAGCCATGATCCTTGTGTAAAAATTAATTGACAAAAATTGACAAAAATTAATTCACAGTGGAACATGGACCTAATGTAAGTGCTACAATTCCAAGATTTCTAGAAAAAACAAAAATCTTTGGTCTAAGAATCAACAAAGATTTCTTAAACAGGATGCAAAATGTACTAATGATTTTTAAAAAGGAAATTGAGGGACACCTGGGTGGCTCAGTCGATAAGCATCTGCCTTCGGCTCAGGTCACGATCCCAGAATCCTGGGCTTGAGCCCCGCATCAGGCTCCCTGCTCCTTAGGAAGCCTGCTTCTCCCTCTCCCTCTCACCCTGCTTGTGTTCCCTCTCTTGCTGTGTCTCTCTGTCAAATAAATAAATAAATAATCTTTTAAAAAAAAATGAGTTACATTACAAAAAAATAAAAAGGAAATTGATAAGTTGGGCTTCACCAAAGCTAAAAATTTTAGTTTTGAGAGACACCATTAGAGTGCAAAGCAAGCCACAGGCTGGGAGAAAATATTCACAATACATATATCTGACAAAGGACTCAGACTAAGAATGTGTAAAGAACTCTTACAACTCAATAATAAGACAACCCAATAAGAAAAAAGGCAAGAGATCTATTTGAACAGACACATCACAAAATAATAGCCAATAAGCACATAAAAAGATACTCGGCATCATTTCTATCAGGGAAATTTGAATTACAACTGTGATGAGATACCACCACATACCCACTTGATAGCTGAAATTAAAGACTGACAATACAAATGATAGCCAGGATGTAGAGCAGCTGGAAGTCTCCTACACCGCTGATGGCGTGTCAAATAGTACAGCTACTTTGCACTGGTATTTTCTTAAGTTAAACATATACTTATTTATAGAGCAATTCTATACCTAGGTATTTATGTGAAAAACTGGAAACAAGTTCTTAAAAAAGACATATGTTAATGTTCGTAGTGGCTTTATAGAATAAACTGAAAAAAAAAAAACCCCTGAAAATGTCCATCAGCAAGTGAATGGATAAACAGAACAGAAAACAACTCCACAGTAAGAAGAAAGTGCTACCATACATGCAGCAACATGAAATTATAGAACAGATATCTTTAGTGACAGGAAAACAGAGTTTTGATTGCTTGAGACTGGGTTTGAGGGAATATTGACTGAAAAGGGGTTTGAGGGAACTTTTTGGAGTGATAAAACTGTTCTATGTTTTAATTGGAGTGGCTGCACAAATGTGTACTTTATCAAAACTCATTGGTCTATACACTTAAAATACTTGCATCTTCCTCCATGTAAATTATTTCTCAAAGTTCATTTTAAAAAGTAAAAAACCAAAACCAGTCCCCAAAACCACAGGGGAATACTATAAAAATCATCTGAAAAATAATCTGAACTAATATACCAGAAAATAACCTCTAAAAAAATATAACTTTATTTTTTAAATTATTTTTAAGTACAGTTAACATGCAATATTATATTAGTTTTAGGTATACATTAGTGATTTGACATTTATGTGCATTACGAAATGCTCACCGTGTTAAGTATAGTTACCATCTGTCCCCATACAAATTTATTACAGTATCATTGACTATATTCCCTATGCTATACTTTTCATCCCCATGACTGACTGACTTATTTACTGACTTTTAAGTTTTGAGGGGAGGATGAAAATATTTGGTACTGAAGGAAGTGCACAAGAATGTGGAGTAAAAGATTATATTGGCTGGGGCACCTGGGTGGCTCAGTCAGTTAAGCATCTGACTCTTGGTTTCAGCTCAGGTCATGATCTCATGGCCTGTGGGATCAAGCACGGCCTCAGGCTCAGGGCTCAGCAGAGAGTCTGCTTGAAGATTCTCTTCCTCCGTCCTCCCCTCACTTGTGCATGCGCTCTTTCATTCTCATTCTCTCTCTCTCAAAAAAAAAAAAAAAAAGATTATATTGGCTTTCATAATTTTCCAACATGAAAAGAGCTTTACCTTGACTATCCTTAATACAGGAGATTATTTCAATTGCTGAATGACTTAAATTTTAGAGTTCTATGTGAAAAATAAAGTCTGTTTAGTGTTGAGATTGATCATTGTGGGTGTCCTTGGTCTTTCACCCATTGACAGAGTACATCCTAGTTTTCTGCTGTTCTTGTATAATTTTCCTTGATTAATTTAGATTTTATTTATTTATTTGAGAGTGAGAGAGCACAAGCAGGGGGAGAAACAGAGGGAAAGGGAGAAGCAGGCTCCCCAGTGAGCAGGAAGCTCAAAGTGGGGCTTGATCCCAGGACCCTAGGATCATGACCTGAGCCGAAGGCAGACGCTTAACCAACTGAGCCACTCAGGCGCCCTTCCTTGATTAATTTCATATGCTTTTTTTAATCAGAGGAAGAGAAAAGGAGTAGGCTAGGATGATTTTTTTTTTTTTAAAGATTTTATTTATTTGAGAGACAGAATGAGCTTCGGGGAGAGGCAGAGGCAGAGGGAGAAGCAGGCTCTCCATTGAGAGCCCGATGCAGGACTCTGATCCCAGCATCCTAGGATCATGACCTGAGCCGAAGGCACATGCTTAACCGACTGAGCCACCCATGTGTCCCATAGGATGCTTTTGATAATACTTTTGTATTGCATCTGGTGTTTGTTTTTGTTTTGTTTTCTAATGTGAGGAAAATTACAGATTCCTTTTTTTTTTAATTAAACATTTTTTGGTGAGATGGCCTTTTTTCTTTATCCTTTGTTTAGGATTATTATTTAAGATTCAATCCTTTATTGAAAGGGTACCTTACTTATTTTGTAACTGGAAGTTTGTACCTCTTAATCCCTTTTCACCTGTCTTTCCCATCCTCCCACCCACTCCCCCACTAGCAACCACCTGTTTGTTTTCTGTATTTGTAAGTATGTTTCTATTTTTTGTTTATTCATTTGCTTTATAGAGTCCACATATATGTGAAATCATATGCGATTTATCTTTCTGTGTCTTATTTCACTTAAAATACCCTTTAGGTCCCTCCATGATGTTGCATATGGCAAGATTTCATTTTTTTTATGGCTGAGAATATTCCACTATATATGTACACCACGTCTTCTTTATCCACTCATCTATCAGTGAACATTTAGGTTGCTTCCATATCTTGGCTGTTGTATCTTGGTTATTATAAATAATACTGGCAATAAACATAGGAGTCCATAGATATCTTTGAATTAGTGTTTTCATTTCTTTGGGTAAATATCCAGAGATGAAATTACCTGATTATATGGTACTTATATTTTTAATTTTTTGAGGAACCGCCATACTCTTTTCCACCATGGCTGTACCAGTTTACCTTCCCACCAACAGTGCATGGGTTACCTTTCTCTGCATCCTCACCAACAATTATTTCCTGTCTTTTTTATTCTAGCCATCCTGACAAGTATAAGGTAATATCTCATTGTGATTTGATTTGCATTTCCCTAATGATTAGTGATGTTGAGCATCGTTTCATGTGCCTGTTGGCCATCTGTATGTTTTCTTTGGAAAAATGTCTATTCAGGTCCTATGCCCATTTTTTTTTATTGGATTTTTTTGGTTTTGAGTTGTAGGAGTTCTTTATATACTTTGAATATTAACCCCTTATCATACATACCATTTGCAAACATCTCTCAGTCAGTAGGTTGCGTTTTTGTTTTGTTGATGGTTTCTTTCACTGTGCAAAAATTTTTTAGTTTGTTAGAGTCCCAGTTAATTTTTGCTTTTGTTGCCCTTATCTAAGGAAATAGATCCAAAAAAATATTACTGACTCCTATGTCCAAATGTTTATTGCCTATATTTTCTTTTAGGAGTTCTATGATTTCAGGTCATACATTTAGATTTTTAATCCATTTTGAGTTTATTTTTGTATATGGTATTTTAAAAATGGCATAGTTTCATTCTTTTCATGTATCTGTCCAGTTTTCTCAACACCACTTATTGAAGAGATTGTCTTTTCTCCACTGTATATTCTTGCCTTCTTTGTCATAGATTGACTATGTAAGTGTGTTTTTTTTTTTTTTTCTGGACTCTTTATTCTGTTCCATTGATCTATGTGTCTGTTTTTGTGCTGGAACTATACTGTTTTTATTACTATAGCTTTGTAGTATAATTTGAAATCTGGGATTGAAATCTCCACCTTTGTTCTTTCTCAAAATTTCTTTGGCTATTCAGGGTCTTTTGTGGTTCCATAGACATTCTATTTATTGTAGTTCTGTGAAAAATGCTATTGTTATTTTGATAGGGATTGCATTGAATCTTTATTTTTTTTTTAAGATTTTATTTATTTACTTGACAGAGAGAGACACAGCGAGAGAGGGAACACAAGCAGGGGGAGTCGGAGCGGTAGAAGCAAGCTTCCCGCAGAGCAGGGAGCCCAATGCGGGGCTTGATGCCAGGACCCTGGGATCATGACCCGAGCTGAAGGCAGACGCTCAACGACTGAGCCACCCAGGCACCCCGCATTGAATCTTTAGATTGCTTTGCATAGTATGGACATTTTAACAATATTAGTTCTTTCAGTCCATGAGTGTGGTGTATCTTTCCACTTATTTGTGTTGTCCAGTTTC
The DNA here is from genome assembly GCF_037043125.1 of Eumetopias jubatus. Lineage (NCBI taxonomy): Eukaryota > Metazoa > Chordata > Mammalia > Carnivora > Otariidae > Eumetopias > Eumetopias jubatus. Next base: position 22,097,512 of record NW_028274812.1, on the reverse strand, counting down.
TTTAATCAGTGTTTTATAGTTTCCAGAGTCTTTCACCTTCTTGATTAAATTTATTTCTATGTATTTTATTCTTTTTGATGCAATTGTTTTTTTGTTTGTTTTTACAGATTTATTTATTTGAGAGAGAGAGCACACACAGGGAGTGGGGGGTGAGGGGCAGAGGGAGAGGAAGTCCCAAGCAGACTCCCTGCTGAGCGTGGAGCCCGACACAGGGCTCAATCTCACAACCCTGAGATCATGACCCAAGCCGAAACCAAGAGTCGGACACAACTGACTGCACCACCCACGCGCCCCTCTTTTGATGCAATTGTAAATGGGATTATTTTCTTAATTTCTCTGTTAGTTTCATTATTGTTGTATAGAAATGCAACAGATTCCTGTATATTAATTTTGTATCCTGAAACTTTACTAAATTAATATACTAGGTCTGAGTTTTTTTGATGGAGTCTTTTAAGGTTTTCTAGGCATATGATATCATGTCATCTGCAAATAGTGAGTTTTATTTCTTCCTTACCAAGTTTGATGCCTTTTTCTTTCTTTCTTGTCTGTTTTCTGTGGCTAGGACTTTCAGTATTATGTTGAATAAAAGTTGTGAGAGTGGACATACTTGTCTTCTTTCTGATATAAGGGGAAAAGCTTTCAGCCTTTCACCATTGAGTCTGATAACTAGCTTTGTGTATGTCATATAGGGCATTTATTATGTTGAAGTATGTTCCTTGTGTACCCACTTCGTTGAGAGTTTTTGTTATGAATGGATGTTGAATTTTGTCAAAATGCTTTTTCTGCATCTATTGAAATGATTATATGATTTTTTTGAAATGATAATATGATTTTTATCCTTTTTTTTTTTTTTTTTTTTAAGTAGGCATCATACCCAGCATGGAGCCCAAAGTGGGTCTTGAATTCACAACTCTGAGATCAAGACTTGAGCTGAGATCAAGAGTTGGACACTTAACCAACTGAGACACCCAGCCACCCCATCCTTCATTTTTTTTAATGTGGTATATCACATTGATTGATTTGTAGATACTGAACCATCCTTGCACCCCAGGAATAAATCCTGCTTGATCGTGATGTATCATCTTTAAAAAAAAAAAAATTTTTTTTTAGCTATTTTTATTGATGTACTAATGTTACATTAGTTTCAGGTGTACAGCATACTGATTCAAAAATTCTATACATTACTCATTGCTCCCCCTGGTATGTGCAGTCACCATCTGTCACCATACAAAATTATTGGTGTTACTGACTATATTCCCTATGCTGTATTTCTTATCTCTCTGACTTATTTTATTTTATTTTATTTTATTTTTTAAGATTTTATTTATTTGACAGAAAGAGACAGCGAGAGAGGGAACGCAAGCAGGGGAAGCGAGAGAGGGAGAAGCAGGCTTCCTGCAGAGCAGGGAACCTGATGCAGGGCTCGATGCCAGGACCCTAGGATCATGACCTGAGCTGAAGGCAGATACTTAATGACTGAGCCACCCAGGCGCCCCTGACTTACTTATTTTAATGTGAATGAATTTGATTTCGGTTTGCTAATATTTTGTTGACGATTCTTGCATCTATGTTCATCAGAGATATTGGCCTATAATTTGTTTTTGTAGTGTCTGTTTGGTTTTGGTATCAGGGTAATGCTGGCCTCATAGAATGAATTTGGAAGCATGCCTTCCTTTTCGATATCTTAGAATGGTTTGAGAAAGATAGACATTAACTCTTCTTTAAATGTTCAGTAGAGGGACGCCTGGGTGGCTCAGTCAGCTAAGCATCTGCCTTCGGCTCAGGTCATGATCCCAGGGTTCTAGGATTGAGTCCCATATTGGGCTCCTTGCTCAGTGGGGAGCCTGCCTGTTCCTCTGCCTGCCACTCCCCCTGCTTGTGCATGTGCACATGCTCTCTCTCTCTCACAAATGAATAAAATCTTTTTTAAAAAGTTTGGTAGAATTCACCTGTCAATCCATTTGGTCCTGGACTTTTGTTTGTTCAAGGTTTTGGATTACTGATTGAATTTCATTACTAGTAAATGGTGTGTTCAGATTTTCTATATCTTCCTGACTCAGTCTTGGAAGATTTCATGCTTCTAGGAATTTATCCATTTCTTCTAGGTTGTCCAGTTTGCTGGTATATCTTTTTCATAGTAGTCCCTTATATTTCTTTGTATTTCTGTATTGTTGGTTGTATCTTCTCCTCTTTCATTTCTGGTTTTATTTATTTGAGCTCTCTTTTTCCCTTGATGAGCCTGGCTAAATGTTTATCAATTTTGTTTATCTTTTTAAAGAATCAGCTCTTAGTTTCATTGATCTTCTCTATTGCTTAGTCTTTATTTCATTTATTTCTGCTCTAATTTTTATTATTTCCTTCCATCTACTAACTTTGGGCTTTGTTTGTTCTTTTTGTTGTTTCTTTAGGTATAAGGTTATATAGTTTATTTGATATTTTTCTTCTTGAGGTAAGCCTGTATTACTCTAAACTTCCTTCTTAGAACTGCTTTTGCTCCATCCCAAAGATTTTTGAAATGTTATATTTTCAAAGTCATTTGTTTCAGTGTTTATTTTGATTTCCTTTTTAATTTCTTTGTTGGCCCATTGGTTGTTTAGTAGCATGTTGTTTAGCCTGTAGGTATGTGTTTTTTTCCAGTTTTTTTTTTTCATGTATTCAGTTTCTAGTTTCATACTGTTGTGGTTGGAAAAGATTTATATGATTTCAGTCTCATTAAATTTGTTGAGACTTGTTTTGTGGGCTAACATGTGATCTATTTTGGAACATGTTGCATGTGCACTTGAAAAGAATGTATATTCTGCTGTTTTGGGATAAAATGTTCTGTATCTGTCCATCTAGTCTGATAATGTCATTCAAAGCCATTGTTTCCTTATTAATTTTCTGTCTGGGTGGTCTATCCATTGATGTAAGGGGAGTGTTAAAGTCCCCTACTGATACTTTATTACTGTTAATTTCTCCCTTTCTGTCTGTTATAGTTGCTCCTATGTTAGGTACATGGGTATTTATGATTGTTATATCCTCTTGTTAGATTGATCCCTTTACCATTATGTAATGTCCTTCTTTGTCTCTATAATCTTTGTTCTAAAGTCATTTTGTTTGAGGGATGCCTGGGTGGCTCAGTCAGTTAAGTGTCTGCTTTCAGCTCAGGTCATGATCCTAGGGTCCTGGGATCGAGTCCCACATTGGGCTCTTTGCTCAGCATGGAGCTGCTTCTCCCTCTGCCCCTCCACCTGCTTGTGCTCACACTCTCTCTCAGTCAAATAAATGAATAAAATCTTTAAAAATAAATAAAGATTTATTTATTTGAGAGAAAGAGAGAGAGAGTGCATGAGTGGAAGGGGCAGAGGGAGAGGGAGAGAGAATCCCAAGCAGACTCTATGCTGAGCGTGGAACCCATTGCAGGGCTCAGTCTCACAACCCTGAGATCCCAACCTGAGCTGAAAGCAAGAGTTGGACACTTAACTGACCGTGCCACCCAGGCACCCCCCCTTTTATTTTTCCTAAAGATTTATTTATCCAGTTTAGAGATCTGGGGCGGGGCGGTGGGCAGAGGGAGAGAGAAACCCAAGCAGACTGTATGCTGAACATGGAGTCTGACAAGGGGCTCAATCCTGTGACCCTGAGACCACGACCTGAGCCAAAACCAAGAGGCAGACACCCAACCAAGTGTGCCATCCAGGCACCCTTGAGCACTTAGTCCATTTACATTTAAAGTAATTATTAATAGATATGTACTTCCTGCCATTTTGTTCATCATTTTTTGGTTGTTTTTTGTAGTTCTTCTCTGTTACTTTCTTCTTTTGCTCTCTTGTGATACAATGACTTTCTTATGCTTGGATTCCTTTTTCCTTATTGTTTGTGTATCTATTACAGGTTTTTGGTTTGTGGTTACCATGAGGTTCATATATAACATCCTCTGTGTATAGCAGTCTTTTTTAAATTGATGGTCTCTTAAGTTTGAACTCATTCTAAAAGCATTGCATTTTTACTCCCCTTCTCCATAATTTGTCTTTTTATTTTGTGTATCCCTTAACATTATTATAGATATAACTGATTTTACTACTTTTGTGTTTTAACTTTTCATACTAGCTTTATAAGTGATTGACCTTTAATATCTGTTTGCTTTTACCAGTGAAATTGTTTCTTTCATAATTTTCTTACTTCTGGTTATGGCCTTTTATTTTCCACTTAAAGAAGTCCCTTTAACATTTCTTGTAAGGACAGTTTAGTGGTGATGAACTCTAACCTTTGTTTGGGAAACTCTTTATTAGTCCTTCAGTTCTGAATGATAACCTTTCCAGGTAGAGTATTCTTGGCTGTAGGTATTTTTCGTTTCAGCCCTTTGAATATAGATCATGCCACTCCTTTTTGGCTTTCAAATTTTCTGCTAAAAAATCAGCAGATAGCCTTATGTGGGGATTGCCTTGTATGTAACTAGTTGCTTTTCTCCTCCTGCTCTTAAGAATCTTTAGCTGTGATTTTTGACATTTTAATTATTATGTGTCTTGGTAGAATCCTTTGGGTTCATTTTATTTGGGACTCTGTTTGATTCTTGGACCTGGATGCCTGTTTCCTTCCTCAGATTAGGAAAATTTTCAGCTATTATTTCTTCAAATAAATTTCTGCCTCTTTCTCTTGCTCTCCTTCTACATGGACCCGCATGATACAACTGTTAGTATGCTTGACGTTGTCCTGAGAGGTCCCTTAACCTATTCTCTTTTTCTTTCTTTCTTTTTCTTTTTAACCTATTCTCTTTTTTAAAAATTATTTTTTATTCTTGCTGTTCAGTTTGGATGATTTCCACTACCCTGTCTTCTACATCACTCATCCATCCTTCTGCATCCTCTAATCTATGTTGATTCTGTAGTGCATTTTTCATTTTGTTATTGTATTCTTCGGCTCTGATTGGTTCTTATATTTTCTGTCTTTGCTGAAGTTATCATTGACTTCATCCATTCTTCTCCCAAGTCCAGTGAGTATCTTTATTACCATCACTTTGAACTCTTCATCTGGTAGATTGCTTATCTCTGTTTTGTTTAGTTTTTTGTTGTTGTTTGTTTGCTTTTTAGGTTTTTTCTCATTCTTCGGTTGGGAACATATTTCTCTCTTTTTTTCTTACTCCCTGTTTGTTTCTATGTATTTAGTAGGTCAGTTATGTTTCCTGATCTTGAAGATAGTGGCCTTATGTAGAACACATCCGGTGGGGCCTAGTATTGCAGTCCTGCTCTGGTCACCAGAACCAGGAGCTCCAGGAGTGTGCCCTATGTGGGCTGCTTGTACTGTCCTGTTGTGACTGGGCCATAACTGCTGTGAGTGCATGGGGGGTGGGGCTGCCCTTGGCATAGCTGGCTGAGAGGCCTGGCTGCAGCTGCCATGGATGTACTGGGGGGTGGGATTAGCTCCCACGCAGCTGGCTGATGGGCCTGGCCACAACTGTTACGGGCGTTCTAGTGTGCCAGGAAATCATCTTAATAATTGCTTCACTTTTGCTGGGTGCTAATGAGAAAGTAGCTTAAAATAATGTGAAAGTAGAAAGATCTATGGCTATGATTTGATAATACTTTGGCAACAAGCCTTATACAACAACAAAAAAAATCTTTTATGATTTAAAAGCAGTACTTCCTTTTAATAGCTGAAGCTACAGGATTGATGTCTACTTTATAGTTCCTGAGGCAAATAAATGAAACTATGTCAGCTGTCCTGCTGTGTGGATTTCTCTAATTTCCACATTGGATTTAAAATGTGGGGATTATTGTTTTCCTTAAAATAAATAATTCCCTTTGTAAGGCCTCATCAAATGTACAATTTGTTTCTTTGCCCTTACATTTTTATGCTAAAATACATCTTTATAATTAAATTCTTCCCTGTGCCCTTATTATAATTTTATGCACCAAACAAAGTGATTATCTAAAATAGCATTTTTTCATTACTACTCCATTAGTTAGATTGCGTGGGGATTTTATATTAGCCCATATATTCTCAGACTTAAATACTAGAAAATTTATACAGACATAACTGGGGTTATATATAATGGAGCCTATTATGCATGACTTTGCAGGTCATTTCCTTTTTTTTCTCAGCATGATTCCTTCATGACTCAGTTTTTGTGACATGCATTTGTTTACTCTAATTCTTACTGACTTAAATAAGTCTGCCAATCATTCAACTTTCTAGCATGTTGTGACACTTTATAGGAACAACAATATAGAATATTTATAATTGAGATTCTCAGTGAGGTCTGGGATATTTGGTCTCTGTTTCACAGGCTACATAGACATGGGTACTCAACAAAACGCTTGCATTTTAAAATGACCCTTGTTTGTCTACTTTAATGTTTTTGAGGTCTGGCCACCTTCCCCATAACTGTCAGAAGAATCCATTTGTAGTCAGACCTTAAATATCATAATGTATTGAAATAAATAGTACATAATGGTGTTCATGACACCATTGTTGATAGAGGAAGAGGTGACTCAGATTGAGATGAGGGTAGAACATGCTACTCAGTCACGCTGTGTTCAGATTATTGTTGCAAAAAAAATTTTTTTCCCATTTCCAGAGTGGTTAAGCTTCCTTTCTCTGCCCCTTTAAATCTGAGCTTCATGTCCCTCCTCTGGGCTCCTGGAGGACCCAGTCCTTCCTCCTTTCAAAGCTTATACCACGAGTAGTAATTGCTTCTTTGCCTTGCCTTCTAGCTGTCTCTGAGACTTGTTGGGAGGGAAATACACTTCAGCTTTGTTGTCTCCATGGTGACAGTGCCAAACACACAGAAGGGTGGCACAGAAGGGTGGCAGTGAGTCCATGAACCAACAGGTGGAGTAAGGAAGCCATGCAGTCACTGCTATAATCATTGTCTGTGCACATTAACCCTAAATAGGTTTTTTTTTTTAATTTTTTTCTTTTAAGATTTTATTTATTTATTTGAGAGAGAGAGACAGAGAGAGCATGAGAGGGAGGAGGGTCAGAGGAAGAAGCAGACTCCTTGCTGAACAGGGAGCCTGATGCGGGACTCGATCCCAGGACTCCAGGATCATGACCTGAGCTGAAGGCAGTCACTTAACCAACTGAGCCACCCAGGCGCCCCATCCCTGAGTAGGTTTAAGGGTAGCAGCATTTCTGATAGGAGCCTTGACTCTCAGCTGGTCAAACTGAAGAAACCACCAAACCAAGAGCAGAGTTGTAGATTGTTTTCTACATCGTTGTAAATGAGTTCTGCACAACAATGGCACTTTCGATTTTACTTTTATAAGCGGTTGCATTCCTGTTTGGTACCTAGAAACACAACCTTGCTGGGCCTGTTTCCTCGGAGTAATAAGATGTTCCACCCACCCACTATACCCAGCCCGAGTGTGGGTTATCTAAGTTAACTTTCACAACAGCCTGGTGAAATAGGTGGTATGTAGGAACTGCGGAAATTGAAGCTTAGGGAGATTGAGTAACTTGCCGAAGTTCACACATACAGCAAGTGAAGAGCTCGGACTCAAAACCAGTCAGGCAGGCTATGGGGCCTTCATCATTTCCCAATGCTATCCTATTTTATTTTTGTCCAAGGAATTTATCACCGTGCGAAAACTCTTTCTGTATTGGAATGCTTAGTCCTTGATGACAGAGACATTGTACCTCCCAAGTATAAACCAGTGCCTGGCACGTAATAGATGTTCAATACATATCGAATTGATTAAGTACTGCCTTTCAGAATGTGAAATAAAAGGTTAGGCTAAGTGCTTATCTTTTACTATACTCCAATTTCTTATGTATTCCAATTGTTAATTCTGTGAATATTCATTTTAGGAAATGATTTGTTCAAACAGAAAACCCCTCAGATTTTTTAAAAAGATGCCTTCAAAAAATTCTTAACCTTGAAGACATCACTGCTTCAAATATTCATCCACACATGTAGGAATTTTGACTGTACACTAACCCAAACTTCCATACAGAGTCTGAGGTTGGGGCTGTCTCAGATCTTTCTTATGTGGCTCATATCCACTTTGTCATCCCTTAGAGGTGCCTAAAACAAAACAAGACAAAACTAAACAAAAACAAATCTCACATTCCTGCTTGATTTAGTGGGGTGGGCTCCAAACTGGCTTTGCTGTGAGCCTCTCCTCATTCTAAAAAGACTGTGGAACTTTCTCACTTCCCATTTCTCTCACTGTTTATTAATTACAAATGAGAGCCACACTGAAACCAGTGGGTATTCCACAGAAGCACAGAGGGTCTAGTACCCACAAGAGCTGCCTAGGAGGTTCTAACACTGGAAGCTGAAGCTGTTTCTGGAGCCACTTTCCTATCAGCCCTCCTTCTTTCCCTTTTCTCCTTTTTGAACCCCACCTTTTTCCTTTTATTTCACCTCCTTCCTGAACTTATTTGCCTCCTCACTTAGGAGTTAATTAAAAAAATCAACCCCTGCAGAAGCAGTGTGTCTTTCTGCCAGTGACACTGGCTTCAAATCCCATCCACCAGGGGCACCTGGATGTCTCAGTTGTTAAACGTCTGCCTTCGGCTCAGGTCATGATCCCAGGGTCCAGGGATCGGGCCCCGCTTTGGGCTCCCTGCTCCGTGGGAAGCCTGCTTCTCCCTCTCCCTCTGCCCCTGCTCATGTTCCCTCTCTGTCTCTGTCTCTCTCTCTCTCTCTGTCAAATAAAAAAAAAAAAATCCCATCCCCCAAACCCCCAAATTTGAAACATCTTTCTCCTTCCATAGGGAAGGAGAGTAGTTCCATAACTTCTGTGTGACCTGTCCCACATGGTACCACAGCCTGGGCTTCTGAATCTTCTGTGTCCTTCAGGGCATCATCAGTACCAACATTCTGTGGTTCTAGGACTACTTTCTTTACATAAGGATTCACTAAATAATTCCTTTAATTGGGAAATTCCTAAGTATAATGAGTCTATTTTCTAAAAAGTATATAATGTAAACATTTTAAGGGCACACTCTTAATTGAAATAAGTGTATAGACAGAAAAATGTCCCCCCTACTATGTCCTTTATTTGCGCCCTTGCATACCTTCCCCTCTGGCATAAGCTTTCTCAAACCAGAGGCTGGGACTTCATTCTTTTATGTTGGAGCAGAGTTCATATCCCATTTATTTCATGTCATATAGTCCATTCCAGAGTTGTTTTTGAAATGTTAATTGCCTTTTGTTGTTATCTTTGCATTTAGATTATATTCAATGCCCATATTGTCTGAGGAGATTTAATGAGACTGCAGCCAACCGACATATTAATTTCTGCAAGGGTCAGTCTTCTCGCCGAGTCTTTGATCCAGCCCAAACAGCAGCCAAGCTGGCATCGAGAGTACAGGTAAATATCTCTCCCCAAGTGTTGGCTCTGTGCCTTGCGTGGTCGGGGCTAGCAGGTAGAATTTGCTAGGGAACCTAAGTTACCCATCCTGAAAAGTGTAAGGATCAAGATAGCTGATCACTGTCACTCATCCTCCTGGAAATTGCCTTCTTTGGAGGCTTTGTAGCTAACAGCACCTTTGGGTGTTGTAGAAAAAATATTTCTACAGTGTTTGAAGCTTCTTAGGATGAAGTCTTGAGTATGTAAGTAGTTTTTCTGTAGTATTATGGTAAAACTCTGTCTTATACAACGGTAGTTATCAGCCTTAACCATCCAGAAAAGCATTGTGAACCTGAAGTGAAGCTGCCTGAGTGGAGAAGCTATCAAAGGAAGACTGTTCTATAGGTCGTGTGTTTTGCTCTACAATAGAGGAGAGGGTCGGTAGCCTTTTATTTAAAGCCACAGAATCAGCAAGTTAAAGTAAATGAATGGAAGCAGCTGTTTTAAATAGGTACAGATAAGTAAAATGACTGCCTGACTAGGAAGACAATAGATTTATAAAAACAGAACTGGAGTCCAGCAAACAGCTTCATAAACATCAGAGGTCCCAGGGATATAACTTACAGTATACTGCAAAAGCTGTTAGTTTCATAAACATGGCTCAGAAACCAAGGAAAGATTAAATTGGTCTGAATACTTGAGGGTATGAAACATATTTAGAAAGATTTCCATGAAATCCACTATGTAATAAGGGTGGGAGCCTCTCCAACAGTGTATCCCACGGACTGTGAACTCTTAAGCTCTATCTCCACATACATTAGACAGTTACTGGATATCTGCTCTGTCCCAGACACTGTGCTGGGTGGTGGTTGTTACAGCATTTGTAACTCAGCGAAGGAGGAGGACGTGCAAACAAAGCAGGGGGAAGCTGTGGTAGTTGACGTATATGGAGCACTATGGAGGACGAGACCAGTGTGAGCCGTGGGAGTCTTCAAAGAGGAGCAGCATTTCCCCCTTGAATATCAGATAGGTTCACCAGCCTAGAGTGGGAGTTGGGGAGGACTTTACACACAAAATGTCCAGTTTGTGGCCTGAGAAGTTCACCATGTGGGGCTAATGGATGGAGTGCCTGTGGGATGTGATGGAGAAGGGACAGGCAGGGGGCATCAGATCTAGATGAGCTTTCACTTGAGTCAGTTCAGAGAAACGGAAAAGAGGAAGTGGATAGTTGCCCAAAAGCTCGAGGATCTGAAGCAGGACCTGGAAAGTCCCCATGAACCCAGCAAGTCTTCCTCTCCACCTTCCCATCTTGTCTCTTCGTCCTGCTATGCTTCTGCTTGTTCCTCTCACTGCAGATCGACTTTCTTAGCTTTCCTGTCCTGTAGTTGATTATTTGCCTCATGTGTCGTTCTGTGGGCAGTGTAGACTGGTTGAATAGTAGCGACTGGAGTGACACAGAATTGGTTTTTTAGAAAAATCACCTTTGCCACTAGTGTTCAGATGGATTGGCCATGGTCAGGAGCCACAGCAACAGACAGAGAATGAGGGCCCAGAGGGGGACAGATGGGCTGTGTGTGGAGGAGAATTTGAGAAAGAATGGGTGGGACTGAGAAGCTGCTACGACATGGGGGTGACAAGAAGGGTTTTAGCTGCAGAGCCTCGGAATGTCATACACTGTGCGTCTAGATGAAGAAACAGAGGAAGGAGGAAATAGGTGTGTTGGTGGGGCGGGCAGGGTGGTTACAATAAATATAGTTGTTAGAGATTCAGTCTTCACACTGAACTAGCATGGGAGCCATGCAGTATGGAAGGAGCCCAGATTCTGCAATCAGTAGCCGGGGTTTGACTCTAAGTTCTGTAATTTGTTATCTGTAGGTAAACTTAGGGCAACTAAATTATTTGAGACTCACTTTAATCTATACCTTGCTGTGTTGTTGGGAGGATTATAGACAATATAAACAAAGTGCCTTGCACATAAGTTTCCTCTTTCCATACTGTCCGATCCTCCTTCCTCCTCCTCTCTGGTGGTCCTTTCTTGTTGGTGGGATAGGCACCACAATTTGAGGGGTATATGACTGCTTTGGGCTTGAATTCAACTGAATTTTGGTAACATTTTCTAAGTAAAATCTATACCTTCTAAAGCAGCACGTTTCTTCGAATGGTTCTAACCAGTCCACAAAGTTAGTCACATTAGTGGGGCCAAAGGGAGCCCAGGGAAGCAGCAAACGGAAGTGCTTTTTATTCCTGAAGGAGGCCAGCTGGCCGTCCTGAGTGTAACCAGTGACTTGGCCTTGTTCCTCTCCTTGTTTTCCAGAACTAAGTGGTAATTGGGAACACAGAGGAAAAATTAGTTGCTTTCTGAGGAAACTCACTGTAGACCATAGCTGAACGGCAGTCCTTGTTTCCCTTGTGGCAGCTTCACCACTCGGGCCCTGGCTAATAGTGAGGCTTATTCAGAGTGGAACAAAGAGGGAGGGGTTGTTTTACTTCTGACGGGCTGTTAACAGCACAGCTGAAATGTGTTTCTATTTTAAACATAATCAACTTTAAAAATGTGTTATACCCTTAACCAAAAGAGACCAATATGGGCCTCTGAAAATAGCTGTCTGTGTTTGGATGGGGATGAGCTGCCTGCTGTAACCTCATAGCTGTCCTTGTCCAAGTGAGAATTCTCACTTGGAGCAACAGGTTATCTTTATACAGTCGTTGCCATGGAAATGTTGGGACCAGTAGCTAGGTAAGAAGCTCCCAGAGGACCTTTTGGTCCTTATTCTGTAGTAATGTAACTGTTCTGCTACTGCTGCTCAGCAGACAGGGGCGTGGTGTGGAGATGATGGAATTCCATGTTTAAAACATTTGCTGCCTGCCAATGTCTGTTTTTCTTCTCTGTTCATGTATTTAAAAACAAAATCATCTTCAAGTAAAATGAAAAACTAAAATGTTCCATAACTATCCTTATTGACATTAAGTGATTTCTTATGTCTCCATACAACTAATTTTACAGGATTAACATATCACCACTCCCCTCAAGGGTTGATTATGGAATGAAAGTGCCGAAACCCAGACATGGCTCTGAGAACAGCAAGACAACAGGCGAGCTAGGGCACAGGGTGTGCATGTCCCCTTCCCCTGGGTGCAGCAGGACCTGGGGATGAGTCCAGTCTGCTGCTGGTTAAGTGGAAACAGCCCTACCTCCTGTGTGCTACCTGACGTTACGGAGTTGGTTCCCCTCTCTCTTGCTCTCTCTGTAGGCTAGGGCTCAAATGAGTCCAAAAAAAGAGCCAACTGTAACCAGTGCCGTGGGAGCCCTGCTGCAGAACAGGGCCCTGGCGGTCCCAAATGTGGCCCCAACAAGGCCAGGTGAGTCGGAGTAAGCATGTCAACGATCAAATGAGGGACCAGAGGGGAGCCACTCTCGGCTTTGGAATTTGTTGGCAGCCGGCAGAGGTTTGACATCAAGTGTTGCTTTTGGATCTAAAGATATATGGGTTTGTTTGAGGTTAAAGCATATTTGCCAAGAAGGAATTTTCCTAATTTATCAGAATTTGATAACTCTGTCAATATACAGAGTCAGAATACCATTACAGCAGCATGGTCTAAATCATCATTGTCTGGTCTAGTAAAATTGAAAAGAGGTTAAGAATGGGAGATAACGGTGTGTCAGGTATTGTGTGGAAAATAAGAAGAAAGCAAATAGCCAAGATACGAAAACAACCTGAGCGTCTGCTGATGGGTGAAAGGTTAAAGATGTTGTATGTATACACGGTGGGGTATTATTCAGCCATAAAAAGAAGGAAATTCTGCCTTCTGTGACAACATGGGTGGACACTGGGGTTATTATGCTGCTTTCTGTGACAACATGGATGGACATTGGGGTTATTATGCTGAGTGAACTACTTCAGACAGAGAAAGATAAATACTGTGTGACCACATTTACATATGGAATCTAAAAAAAGTTGAACTCATAAAAACAGGAAATAGAATGGTGGTTGCCAGGGGTAAGGGTGGGGAGGGGGGAAACGATGGTCTCAGGGTACAGACTCCCACGTGTAAGTGCTGGGGATCTGTACACGTGCTGACGATAGTTAGCAATATTATATTGTATACTTGAAAGTTGCTAAGAGAGTAGATCTTAGATGTTCGCACTACACAAATGCACACACACACATACCCCACAGAGGTAACCGTGTGAGGTAATGGATTTGTTAACGTTTTTTGTGGTAGTTATTTTGCAATATATATGTGTATCAAATCATCACATTGTATACCTTAAACTTACACAATCTTCTCTTTACTTATATCTCAGTAAAGCTGGGGAAGAAAAAGGAAATTGTCCTTGCTGAACTAAATAATTTCTTTCAAGTAGCAGGAAGGCCTAACCACTATTACAGTACTTAACCATGTGCTAGACCCATTTCATTTTATCCTCCTAGTAAGCTTCCAAATGTTTTAATCTGTGGGAATGGAAACAGCTCATAGAGGATGTTATTTGTTCAAGGCACGCGACTGGTAAACACCAGAGCTGAATGAAATAATCTATTTTGCTGCTTCTCTTCACTGAGTTGCCTTAATCAATGTGTCATTCTTCTTTATGATCAACATTGCACTATGAAGGCAATGTGAATTAACTCATGACCATATTGGCGCCTCTGATCAGGTGTCTTATTTTGAAGGTGTTATCAGAACCAGAGTAGGAACTAACTGCCAGTCTCACAGTCCATAAAGTCACCAGAAAGCCTTATTATTAGTTTTTAAATTCCTCATGGGTGATTTATCATGGGGTAAAAATGGAATGGGGCATTTTAAAAAGATTCCCCATAGCCCTTTAAACCCAAGTCATTAGTTTTTTCCTGATCTATGAAAACTTAACAATGGGGTTTTAGTTTTCACTTAGAAAAAAATAAATTCAAACCATATATGAGTTTATTTGGTAAAACTTTCACTAAGTTATATTTCTCAAGTATAAAGATTAGTGTCCTTCAGAAGAGACAAATTCTTTATATTATGGTTTCTTTTCTTATTTTATTCAAAGATTGTATTATAATGCTTCCCGAAAATGAAAAGCCCCCCTTTAAGTTTGAGGTTAAAGCTTACTTGCCAGGAGGGAATATTTTCTTTTTAAAGATTTATTTATTTGTTTGAGAGAGAGAGTGGGGGATGGAGGGGTAGAGGGAGAGAGAGAATCTCAAGTAGACTCCATGCTGAGCTTGGAGCCTGACACGGGGCTCGATCCCATGACCCTGAGATCATGACCTGAGTCAAAATCAAGAGTTGGAGGCTTAACCAATTGCGCCACTGAGGTGCCCCGAGGGGAAATATTTCTTAATTCATTGTGATTAGAGAACTCTGACAATGTGCAAAGGTCCGATCCGAGTACAGCAGTGGAGTCTAGGACCTTCATTCCCTGGTCTAGTAAACTCGCAAAAAGATCGGGAATGGAAGAAGACGGAGTGTCAGGTATAGTGTTGAAAATAAAGGAAAACTTCCTTGGACTAAATAATTTCTTTAAAGTAAAGCAAGGCATAAGTGAAAAGATCCTAAACTAGAATTCAGAAGTCTTGTGTCCCAGTATGCAACACATCCCAGTATACGTGACACGTCCTTTGATGTGTCCCAGTATGTAACGTTAGGCAGAATATTCTAGAGACACCATTCTGATACATAGGAAAAATAGATGTAGCCAGTAGGTGTAAGCAAGATAGTATTATGTTTATTCTTTTTTTTATTATGTTAATCATCATACATTACATCATTAGTTTTTGATGTAGTGTTCCATGATTCATTGTTTGTGTATAAGGTGGTTTAGGACCACTGTGATGTTGCTCAGTAGAAGGCACATTCTATACCACCACTGCCTCAGTGTTGTTCCTTGACCATAATAGGCCTGCCACTCCTGGGCTCAGGGCCCATACACACTGGTTGCTCCTTCAACTGAAAACCAAACCAGTCCCCCACTAATCTGCACTGCTCACTCCCTTCAGTTCTTTGCTGAGTGTCATCTTCAGATTGAGGCCCCCCAACCTGTCCATTTAAACTTAATCAAACCCTCCATAATATCCTTTGTAGTTTCATTTAGTAGCATTCATCACCATCTAATATCTAATGCATATTTGTCTCCCACCACCAAAAAGGAATGTAAGTTTCAAGAAGGTTAGGATCTGCCTATTTTTAATTGTACTGCTGTATCCCTACTATTAGAATTGTTGATGGCACATGTAAGGTGTTCAATAAATACTTGAAATATATGAGAGAAAGTAGGTATCTTGATTCTATAATTTCCCACTTAAATTATTGGCATGTGAATTAGAATTGTCATGTTAATTAGCTTTAAGAGATAATTCTTATTTTATTTCAGGTTTAAGTTGCTTTTAAAATTTAATTTCTTGTCTTTTCTTGTAGCCTCACCTACTTACATTTATCTTTTCCAAAGGATTTATTTATTTTAGAGAGAGTATGTATGCGAGCAGGGCGGGGAGGGGCAGAAGCAGAGGGAGAGAGAGAGAATCTTAAGTAGGCTCCACACTCAGTGTCGGGCCCAACGTGGGGCTCAGTCTCATGACCCTGAGATCATGACTTGAGCCGAAGTCAAGAGTTGGACGCCTGACTGACTGAGCCACCCAGGTGCCCCTCACCTTCTTACATTTAAATAGAAAGTCTCCAGTGTTGGTGTGCCTTTAAATTAGTCATATTTCATTTGGAGTCATTCTGGGGAGAAAGCATATTGAACATATAAGAAGTATGTTGAGGGGAGGTGAATTCTCAAAAATATTTAAGGGTTGGAAAACATTGCCTTTCACTAATACGAACAGGCTCATGTGTGAACGAGATTTGCATCTTACTGTCCATTGGTTCTGTTCTGCTCAGTCTTACTCTATTTGTAATATGAGAGTCTTTTAAAAATTGTAGTTGCTGGGCTTTGCTATTTCTAGATTGATAATCAGTAGTTTAGACCACTTGGTGTCACTCGCCTTCCACATAAATCCTATTATTGTCTTTCATCTAACTGGTAGTTAACTCCCTAAAACTCTGGCTTTCATTCTTAAACTCTCTTGAGTAAAAGAAACATGTAGTACCTTCCATGTACAGCCTTTTGTTCTAAATTCATAGTCGGGGAGATACATGTGTGTAAGTCACAATCCTTATCCATTCTAGAGTCTTAAGATAAGCATGTGCAGGAAGATCTCTGATGCAAGAAAGCATGTAATGTTGTATGAAGGTGATTCACAGCAGCCGTGGATGTTCAGAGAATTCATTCATTCATCACATAATTATTATGCATGGTTATTTCTTATGCTCATAGAGTCTTAAAAGTCTAGGGGGAGAGACAATTATATTGAAAATTTAACAATCAGAAATAAAAGTTCTAAGGGGATACAAGAAAGAGATCAACTTTGCCCAGGAGGCTTTATGGAGGAGGTATCAGTCTGAGAGAGAAGGGCTTGGTAGAGGTCGAGACATTCGGGGTGAGCTTTCAGGATGAGGTAGATTTTGACCAGTGGAGAAAAGTTGAAGATGGAATGAATAAAGCTATGAAAATGAAAATGCAGAGGACATACTCTGGAAACAAATGGCCCATTTGGCCAAAGCATAGGAAAGAGTTGGGGTATGAACAGAAATTATAGAATGGAAGGCTGGCCCTGGAGCCATAAAGGCTCAGCGAGGCACCCAGACTATCTGTGATAAAAACAGATGCTGGTGATGCATTCTCCCGCACGCGTGGCTCTGTGAGTTAGGCAATTGTGGGGGCCTGGGAACTTCTTGTTTCTAGCTCTGTTGTTTGTCTGCAAAAAAATGCTTTTGAGAAAGAGCATGTCTAGAAAGTATCATGTAAGAAATGAATGCTTAGTGTAGAAAATGTTGGAAAATGGGGGCAAGGTGTGAAGAAAATAAAAGTCACTTAGAATTCCACATCCTGACATAATCACTGTTAACACCAATATCTTCTTCTATTTTTTTCTATTTATACTCTTTCTTTTTCTCCCCCTCTCATCAAAGTTTAGGATTATAGGCCCTATACACATCCTGATTTTTTTCACTAACACGTTCTGAAGATTTCCGTCTGGCAAAAGAGGTGTTGTTGTTTTTGTTGTTAAAACATAGTATCACAAGATGACTTATTTAGCTCTTTTCCTGGTGTTGAGCACATCGATTGCTTCTACTTTTTTGCTGTGCTAAATAACTCACATGGATAGTAGCCTAAATTTACATCGGACACTCTTCTAAGCACTACATATATTAACTCATTTAATCCTCACAATAGCACAGGGGTAAAATGTGCTGTTCGGATTCCTGGTTTACAGGCAAGGGAAGCACAGAGAGGCTAAGCAACTTGTTCGAGTAATTCCATGGAAAGGGGTAGAGCCGACCAGGTCCTCGTCTGCTTTGGAAAAACTGGGTCCGAAATGGAAACATTAAGGAGATACTCATTTATAATATAATAATTACCTATAATATTTACAACCTATAAATATATTTAATGTGTAATATGTAATTTATATATATATATGTATGGAAGTTGTTTTGGAGTAAGGTGTAGATCTTCCTTCATTCTCACAAAGATTCTAATGTTCACTTGGAAAGTGAGTTTATAACCTAGTCAGTGGATCTCTAACTAGTGACTGTTTTCTCGACGGTTTGGATATCCAAGGGACTGATCTCCTGAGAATGTCCTGCTGAGCAACAGCTCCTCCAGTACTTATACACAGACACTAAGATCCCTACGAAAATATAGTTCTGGGTTCTAGAGCTGTGTTGCATCATGTATGTAGTGAATTGCATTGTACAACTTTGTTGGGGTGGGCTCTGCTTTTATTTCTGGAGCCGGTGGATTTGATGAAGCTAAGCATCTTACCTGTATTAGCATCCCTTCCTTAGCTAGTTTAATTATGGTCAGTGTAACGAGTATCAGAGGGTCAGTTGCTGATTCTTGGGAAGACCTAAAACTTGTAGATCTTTTGGTAAAATGAACACTGAAAACTTTCTATTCCTGTGTCTTTTGATAGTTTGATTCACAATTTCCTTGGGTTGCTTGGTGACTTCCCCTTTGTAAAACACTATGAGTAGAATGGAGGGGTCTAGGAAAGAGGGGAATTGTTCCATTTTACAAAAAAATGATATCTCTGAGACTCCTGTTCCATACCATGTGGTACAAAACAGACCGTGGTATGACATGCTTCTATCTAAACTCCTTCATCCTCATACTTAATGGTGCTGGTGGGCACAAAGGAAACGAATCCTGTTAGTGGAATGAGTCCATCGCTATGTAAATAACCCCTGGGAGGAAAGGCATCTCTTGCTTCCATAAGGCTTATCAAACCCTTTCTGGAATGAGAGCAGGCAAAGAACTGTGAAGACATGATATACTCAGGGAACATTTTGAAAGCCAGGACAGCAGTGGGAAGAGGTGGGGAGAGTCAGATTGTTTAAATGGCGGGCCACCTGAGGTGGTGGTCCAAAGGGCCCATCCGTGAGTAAGTGAAGGGCTAGGGGCAGAGGAGAGAAGGTGCCTGAGACTGTCCCTATTTTCTTATTATTTGGCCCAGGATAGAGACTGAGTACTTGTCTATAGCTACAAAACAAAACAGAACAAAACAAAAAGGAAGAAGAGAAACTTTTGAATCCAATGTGAGGATTTCATAATCATTCCTTTTTTTCTTGCTAATGTTTGCTTTTACATAATAACAAATCTGTTTATGTCTGCAAAGGATTAGCTGTGGACCCTACTTCTGGAGCAAAACTCAGACAAGGACTTGCTAAATCTTCTAAAAAAGATTAACTCCTAGAGGCCAGGTAAGAAAAAAAAAATTAACCTCTAATCCAGGTGTTCCTGATCATTGAATGTGCAAGATACAGTTAGTAAGCCTTTAAGAGAATGAATCCATAGCAGGCAAAGCAAAGAGAAATTTGGATAAGCCTTCAGTTGGGTTAATAAACTGTGTGCTCTTGAAACCTACTCTTTTGTTAAACGTATAGTTTGAAAATGATATTCAGCCTCTGACTGGACTTAACAGGAAAGGGGAATGCGTCCTCATTTTGCCCTGGAAGCTACCACTGTGTCCCTTTTTCCAAACACATTTCCCCCAAAAGGGACCGTTCCCTGAGATAGATACGAATATCAGAGCTGCTGTGGAGACTTTTTTCTTGATATTGTGAATAGTTTGTTAAAACAATTAAAAATGTAAAGATGCCTACATTATTTAACTTTCTCAGTGTGGAAACAATGAAGTTCTAAAGTAAATGCCTTTTGTTGTTTTCAGACTGTCTCCCTTTAACTCATCAGCCTGGATGGCTGTGTGCCCAGGAATGCCACCTGAGGGGAAGGAAAGGCGGACAGCTGTTTATAAGCCCATGATTCTTCTTGAGACATAATGGAGAACGAGTAAAAACCAGATTCACCTTTTCTTCTTCATTACTCTCTTTAAAATTTTCAAAACAATATTAAACAACACATCAACCTGTATGTCAGTGGTTGACTTTTTTAATTACATTTAATAGGTTTTTAAAGAAATGTTGCTTTGATGTTAGAACCTTTTAGGAAAACAGTCTTTGGAGTTTTACTTACTTGCGTTATTTACTTAACTAGGAAAATAGTGTTTTACCTAGCTTCAGTCTACATAGTGTGAAATCCCATTTTTGATATTTGCTTCTAATGAACCTTAATCAGTAAGTGCTCCTATTTTAAGTGTCCATCTGTATACCATGAGGAGTCGTCTCAGACCAGTGCCAGTCGACCAGACCAGTCGTCTCAGACCAGGGGAAACACTGCCGTGGAGGAACAGTTACAAAAACCCTCCCCTCCTGTGGGAAGGGTGCTCTTAAGTGGACTCAGGCTATTTATTTATCATGGCTGAATCAGAAGCCAGCTGGTCATTCCACCACTGGTTTATATGGCTCTGTTCCTTTTCTTTGCTGTCCTCAGGGTGAATAAACTCTCTTTGTAGAGTCCTTTATACTTAGGCTTTTTTCATGTAAGAACTTTTTTTTTTTGACCTCAAGGAATTTCAATTAGGAATTAAGCCATTTTTCCTGTCTAAATTTAAGTAGGAGAATCCCAACCTACTCCCACTTGTAATGCCCCAAACACAACACCTGAAACTCTTAGGATCTGTATTTTGGGGATCTAATGCTGTTTTATGCTCAGGGAAATCAGGTATGTGTCCTGGAATGGACTGAAGACTACTAAGCCATATAAAAGTATTTGTGGAAGCTTCTATGAATGGATCTTGGGAGATTTTGCTAAGGTGAGCCAGTACTCTCCCTCTCCTCGTGCTCTAGCAGATCACCTTCTCTCGGAGAGGTAAGAGCAGACAGAGGAACAGAGGTAGGCATCGCAGTGGATTCCTACTTCATGAAGAGGTAACCTTTATCCCTTTGTCTCATTTCCTACCCCCAGGTTAAACTGTACATTAAGGCTCTACCACGTCAGTTCCACATACTACAGCCAAGCCCCAGGCCACTTGTCTGCTGCCCATCATGGTCCTCGGCATCACTGGTAAGGGCTGTGGGCCACGGTTTCTCACATCGGCCAGTAGGCTTCTTTGATGGGCAGAGGTACTCAAGGCTTCCTTCTCTCCACCCACCCCCACCCTCATTAGAGGTGAAACAAAAACAGGTTTGTCAGATTCAAGGGGTTATAATAGTTTCTGAAGAAATCCCAATAAGGAATAGGCAAATTTCTAATTTGTATAAAAAATTAATGGTCAGGACCATTATAAAACTGGAACATTGTAGCCCAGGGTAGACTAAACTCCAGTGGCCAGTACTCTGACATACACATCAGAAATAAATTACATAATATTATGGAAAGATCCAAATGTTCTATCAATCAGTAGTTTTTAGAAATAAATTAATAGCGCTAGGAACTTAAGCATATGAGCTTCCACCTTAAATCCTAATTTACTCAAAAAAAAAAAAAAAGGTAGTTCCTAATAGATGCTGAATAGAAGTCAGAATAGTTGTTTCTGTGGGGGAAGTAATGACCAGGAGGGGGCATGAGGGAGCTGGCTAGGGAGCTGGAAATGTTTTAATCTCCATCTGCATGGTTACACGGGTGTAGTTGTATATAAAAATCAGTCAAGTCAAGTATGCAGGATTTGTAGAGTTTATTATATGTAAGATATATCTTCATATAGAAAGCCTCTAAACACAAAAGACAAAGGAGCTTTAAAAAAAGGTTAGGTTTTATATTTTTAAAACTCATTAGATACCAAATTCAAGACATAGATTATAGTTACATTGTAAATGTTAACCTTTTTGAATAAAACTAATATTGACTTAAATGATGAATTTAAAATGCATTTATTGGTGATTAAAAATAATAAAGCAGAGTAGTATCTTAAGCCAGACAGAGCAAAGAAAATTCTTGTTTAATATATATATATATATTTAAATTCCAGTAATATTTTCTTAAATTCCTGTTAAAAAATATAATCAATATTAAAGTCAGCAAAATGCTTTTTTTGACTGACGCCTGGATTATTTTACCACTTAACCTGGTTACACAGTGATTTTTTTTTTTCTGTCAGATGTAACTGACAACCAGTTTAGTCTTTAAGATAAATGAAGTGATAACTCACATTGTAGCATCTTGTGGAAAATATTCAAACTACATTTAAAATGCTTTATTAAAATGGAGACGTCTATTATTCCACAAGAAATTGTTTCTGTAAAACTACAGGTTGGCTATGGCAATAGTAACTAAACTACATCCAACCCTGAAGGTAGAAAAATCCCTGAAAAGAAATACACAGCCTAGTTATAATATGCAATATAAAGGTTATTTTCTTATTGTAAAAATTCTCCCATTTTGGAGAAATCCAAACCTTTCCATAGTTCCCTTACTAGGCAGTGCCACATAAAATTAGTTAACATTATTATGATCATGGCTTACGATTAAATTCAATTTGACAAACACGTATATATAGCAGCCCTCGTTTGGATGACGGTTATGACAATATTTGCAGTTCCATTAAAGAATACTTGCTTATTAAATTTGGTACAAAGCATGAACACTCAGGACAGATTGGCACAATACATGCAGTTCGAGAACTCTTCTCATCTCAAGCCAGTCATCACTGAATAAGCCATATTCCCAGTCCTGCTTTCCAAATCTTTCCTTGTATTATTATAACTGACGTTTAAAATGCTTCTTAAAACACCTTTCAGAATAAGAAAAGTACGCTTTAAAAACCAGTCATCTGAATGCATGATGGAAATGAGGCAGGATGGCAGAGCCAGTGCCGGCTGGGAAAACATGGGGGATGGGAGGAAGGGGGAGCTGGCCCAGGCTCATGGTGCTCATGGCTAGTGAGGGATCTTGTTGCTGCTGCCCCAGACAGCCTAACCTGTGGGGCAGAGACTCCCCAGGCCCCAGGGTGAGAGTGCTAGTCCCAAAGGCATTTTGGGTAGCAGGCGGGGGCAGCTGCCAGAAGCCCAACAGGGGGGAAATGTCCAAAGAGGCAGGTATTGTGAGGTTCACAGCATCCGCAGGTAGCTCCTTGGGCAGGTTTACTTTACCAGCACTTCCCTTAGCCAGATCAAAACCTGGGGTGAGCTTGTGAGGTGACTGAGGCTCTTGCAGAGGCAAGTCCTCAAGCAAATTGATATTGCAAAATCCTTTCGTATCTGTTTTGAGGGGCAGGCTTGCAAGTGGGGAGTATGAGGTAGAACTGGTGTTGTACTTGTGATTCTGGAGGGGTGGGGGAGGAGAGCTAGGAGCGGTTACAGGGTGGAGGGGGGCCAGGGGCTCTGGCAGCGGTTGTACAGGCTGGGAGGTCTGATCCGAGGGGTTGTGGGGGTGGCTGTGTACCTCAGCTGGCAAGCTACTTGCAAGCCCGTTCTGTGCAGGAGCTCCTAGAGGGAAAGGAGACAACGGGGCAGCCTTCAACTGAAACTGGGGAGAGATGGAGTGGAAGGTGCTCAGAAGGTCTCCAGCCTGCAGACTCTCTTTCATCAGCTCCTGTGAGTGTGTCTTCTTGGTGTGTCGAGTGAGGTGGTCTTTGCGCCCGAATCTCTGGGCACAAAACTGGCACAGGAAGTCCTTGCAGCCTGTGTGGACCACCAGGTGGCGCCGCACGTCCTTCCGGGTGTAGAAGCATCTCTCACAGTGGTCGCACTGGTGCTTCTTCTCCTTGGTTCCGCCGGGGGGCTTTTCCTCCGCATGGGCTTTGAGGTGGTCCAGCAGCACTTCTGTGCTCCCTAGCTCCAGGGCACAGACCCCGCAGGTGAGGTCGCCGCTGCTGGCCGCATGGAGGGCCAGGTGCCTCTTGTAGCCCAGCATGGTGTTGTACTTCTTCCCACACTCCTCACACCCGAAGGCCATCTTGTTGGGGTCATGAGTCTGGAGGTGGTTCTTTAGGTGGTCTTTCCGGTTGAATGTCTTCTCACAGTGGGCACACTGGTGAGATTTCTGGGGGGAATGGGTAGCCATGTGCCTAGGAGCAGAAGGAAAAATTTCATAATAGACTCCGTTTTGTCAATAGTCAAATGTGTGGGGATGATAGGAAAATGTTAATAGCTTTCTCTAGGTGCTGGCATAAGAGATTTTCATTTAAAAAATAGCTTTTCTGTGTTTTCCAGATTCTACAGGTACAGAACGGTATAATTAAAAAAAAAAAAAGGCACTACACTAAAGGTCTGATTTTCATACCTGTAAAAAAATATTCTTTGAGAACATAGTTTCCTCATCTATACAAATATTTCTAAACATTTTTTAAATATGATTTTCAAGAAGGCTCTTTGGAAGTTACTGAATTTTCAAAAATGACCCAATTTACCTTCTACACAGAACCCCATGCCCCCCTCACACCCCCTTCCCAGATTTTAGGTTATTGGTCCTAAGTATAATTCCTGCTTGGTCTTTACTGCGGCGAAAAGTTCAGGCCACGGAGAGAACACTGAAAAATGTTTCCTTATTCTCAGCGTTCACTTAGACCCAGAACGCCATCCGCCACCTGGGCCTGGGCCTGAGCTGCATGCCTATGAGAGCCTGGCGCTTCAGGCTTGGTTCCTCTAGTTAGTGTTGTTCTATCAGCTCTCATGTCAGAGGTGTGCAGCCCCTGGCTCCAGAGGGCTTAAAGACAGAATACCTAAAAGAGTTAACTGTCGAAGTGGATGTGAAGCAACCCATGTTGTACCTGCAAGCCACAAGCTGTAATTACGGATGCTGTTTTGGAAGGAAAACTAACATACAGGACTTGGCATTTTATATGATACACTTTATTAAAATGGACCTTTTTCAAGTTTTAAGGATGACTAAAGTTTTCATTGAACTTGGGATTTAAAACCAGCAGTTTAGATTTTAAGAAATCTGTGGAACTACAACAGAATTGGAACTGTGATGGTTTTCCAGAACTGATCTGTGCTTCACAAATATAAAACGGGTATTCTGAAATTTCAGATGGCTTGTCCCGGAAGCTCAAAGAAAAACTTTCAACTGTTGTAGCAGCTTAGCCCTCCTAGAAAAAGTCCTTTTGAATTACCAGTGAAATTACCAGTGACCTTCAGGAAGTAGGCTGGATCTTGAAGAACTGGAGATGGGGCTGCATGCCTCTGAGAGGCAATTGAACTTGTGGCTTTGGATACAAAAGAATTTCTAACAACTCATTTCTGTAAGAAAAGGATTTAAGTCAAAAGTGTACTAATCATACCTTTCACCCAACCTTCTGCCCTAGATTCTTTTTTTTTTCCCTAAAGATTTTACTTATTTGACAGAGACACAGCGAGAGAGGGAACACAAGCAGGGGAGTGGGGGAGGGAGAAGCAGGCCTCCTGCTGAGCAGGGAGCCGATGCGGGCCGATCCCAGGACCCTGGGACCATGACCTGAGCCGAAGGTCACTTAACGACTGAGCCACCCAGGCGCCCCTTCTGCCCTAGATTCCTGATCCTTTTCTGGAGGTAGAATTGGTAAGGGGTCTACAGTAGCCAGTTCAAAAATATAAAGATGAGTTGTCATTTTCTTAAAAATAAAGCAAAACCTCTCTCTGCCTCTCTCCCTTAAAAAAAAAAACAAAAACGAGCTGACAATGCGCATGGGACAAGAAGACAAGGCAGTTGCATCCCCCGCTCCACGACGCCGGAGCTCAGCATACACACGGGTGTGTACCATGGTACGAACAATGTGGGGGGACGGGAGCCAGTGCACGAGGCATCTGAGAGATGGGAACAGATGCTGGGGCCCTGAGTTCCACATGTACTGAAATACACTGCAGCCAGGGTCTTCCAAGCCTAGTTAGAGGGCAAACAACCCCATTCCTATACAAGCTATCCATAGATCCACCATCAGGAATAGAGGTGGGGGGGGGGAAGCCATTTACAAACTTGGCATTTAAACAATTTTCGATTTGGTTCAGTACTAGTGAGTAGGGCCCCCAGAGCTTTGCCCTGGCTCTTCTATTCCTGCCTCTCTCCCTTGTTTTCTTTGTGAAGGACTGTGATCTGATTCAATTCCATTTACTGCCCGTGGACAGACCAATGCCACGTTAACAACGCTGGACTGTCCTACTTGTGACTACCTCAGCTCTCCTTGAGCAACAATAGCACTTTCCACGTTATACCAGCTGCCATTCCTCTGACTTTCTGACTCTCTCCTTTGCCTGGCATCCAGTTCTTCCCCCTTTCAATTGATCCCTGACTCCTGCAATAGCCCCAATCTAGAACGTGATCAGCTTAGAGCTGAAATTACTTCCACCACTGGTTTCCTTCCCTCAACTTCTCTTCTTGCCTCACAACCCTAGAAACCACCGGTCTCAGTCTGTGTGTCCACCAGCGCCAAGTGCGGCACCTGGGCTGTGCCAGTGACCTCAGAGTTGCTCAGGGCTGCCTGCTGACATGAAGACTTCCAACCGGCCTTGCCAAATCAGCTCTCCTTCTTGCCTTTGGCTGTTTCCACCTGCTTTCCCTGCTCGCTGTGCTGCCCGCGTTCTCTTCTCTAGTGAAGCAAGTTATTTTCTCCTACCTCTGCTTATAAAATGGAGCTTATGGTGCAATTGAGGGAAATGGGAGGGAATGCTGCCCGTTGTAAAGTCTAAACACCAAAAGCCAAGAGCATCCCCACCACCGCGCCCCGCGTCCATCCCGTCTCAGACCCACCGCTTCAGGCCCAGAGGCAATGCCGGGCTGGTGGCCGCTGTGGGGCAGGTGCTTCTTGTAGAAAGCGCGCTGCTGCCCACCTGTTTCGGCCTCACTTCACACCCTTCCCTGGGCAAGTTGTCTCCCTTACTTGGAGCCACCACCTCCCAGACAGATTGCCCAAGACCTCTTCTCTGCGCTCTACTCCAGTAATCCCGCCTAATTCCTGCCACTCCAGCCATCTGTTCGCTCCACTGTCTTCAGCACATACTTCTCTCCTATCCGGGTCTCGGCCCTCATTCATCGCCCGCACGGCCTCACCACCGGCTGACTGCGGCAAGCTCCGCGTTCGCGTTCAGCGCTCGGGCCAGAATTACCGCGGCCGCAGAAGCAGCTGGTTGCAAAACAGGAAGGCTTTGCAACAAAATCGGTGCACACAGTAGGCACTCAATACTTACATATTTATGGCAACTAAATGTTGGCCTATGTACAGAACCCATTTGAATTTTAAAATACCTGTGCGTTTATAGGCTTATTTTAAAAAACTAGATCATATTGCAATTATCTATGACCGTGGTATTCTAAAGGGCCAGGAGCATAATTTGATCTTTTTAAAAACTTACAGGTGCCTTCCTCCAAGGGCACTCCAAGATTTAATAATAATGTGGTCCATGTTAATACCACTCAGAGGGAAATCCTCTCCAGCCGAATTTTTACTCTCACCTGTGGTAGTCTGAAGGTTGCAGCTCTGAAGTTCACATCATGAAGATGAAAGGCAAATGACAGATTTCCCTTAACCAGGCATCCAAAGCAGCACATAGTAGTGGGGATTCTGCGTGTGGACCGCATACACAGCACACAACATTCATGCTCAACTACCGTTCTCAAGACTAGTGCGCAACTGAGGGATGTTATGTAGGTTTTGTCTTTTCTAGGATATAAAAATCTTTGGAGGCAGAAGCTACAACTCATATATTCATTACCCTCATGGAAGTGAGCACCTAACCGTCATTCAAGAAATAATTCAGACTACTTTTTTTTTTTAAAGGACTGGTCTGCTAAAACAGTACTTTTTACTCTTCTGCGTATCATGGATGCCTTTGAAAATCCAGTCAAATGCATATCCTCAACACCTGTATACCCAACAGAATTCTACTTGTTAGGCTGGACAGACTGCTCCTAAGGTGAGAAAAGGCTCCACAAGCTGACACTTGGGAGATGTTCCTTCCTCTCCATCCTCACTGTCCGGACCTGGACTGTTAACTCATACTTCACATCCATCTACTTGCCTCCTCTCTTCTCTAAATTACTGTGAACCATCTCTCTAACATCCCAGTCAAAATCCTGTTTTTCACTACTTAGACTCAGTAGGATAAATAAACCCTTTAGGACAGCAGAGAAGGCCTGTTAGGAGCGGCTTCCTTTTTTTGCCTCCAGTCTGAGCTTCCCCAGAACCTCCTCTGTGTCCACCTTCTGGTCATTCTTTACGTCACAGCCTGAGACTACCTGTCTGAGAAGCCCTGACAGCGCTCCTCCAAGTCACGGACAACAGCTCCCTCCACCTGCGTAGCTCTGTCAAAGAACTTATGTTGCATTTTAATTGTGTTTGCATGACTCTCTGTCCAGCATGGGTCTTTTCATCTTGTCTGTTTTTATGCCTGGCATATCGCAGGACCCTGGGAAATACTTGCTGAAAGAATGAACTGACGCTACATGCAAAACTGGCACAGAAAACCACAGTGAACAGTGGCGTGTTAAGGGCTAACGTGCATTTGCATCCTGCATCCCTTTTCCCTTGCGGTGTCTGGCCAGAGGGCTAGCTGAGCCATTTAAAGGTATGTGTAAAAGTGCATACCTTTTCTAGAGCCTCTCACCTCATTAATTTATATCTGGAAATGAAGGCTTTGCCACAGTCTGGCTGCAAGCACTTGTAAGGTCGCTCCCTGGAGTGGGAATAATTGTGGATAGTGAACTTCTCCAGGGTGAGGAACGTCTTGCCACATAATTGGCAGGGATAGGTGGCCATGGGCTTTACTTCTCACACCTTCCTTTTCAGATGCGCTGACCAAATGCTGTGCCATTTAGGCACAAATGGAGGGACGGTCCTGAGCACATGAGCGGAGCCACGGTGGCCTGAGCTCCAGAGCAGGGGAGAGGCCGCGCCGTGGGCCTGGCCTGGATCTACCCAGATATGGGCCTCTCAGTTACCATGAGCCTTGCTTCCTGCTTTCCCACATCCCAATTTATATATGCAGTCTCGGGCTGGGAGGACAATGCCGGAGGCACAGGTGAGGCTCCAGAGGCAGAAAGGTGATCTGCATCACTAGCGCAGGCGCATGTTCTGGATCACGAGACGGTCTGTGGAGAGAAGAGGAACAGAGGAACAGTTTTCTTGTATTAGCCGTTTGAAAACAGTGCTCTTCCTCTCCTCCCAGTTCAGCATCAACCACCCAGAACCAGCACGCTTCTTTAAATGGGTCCAGTGCAGCACCCACGTCCCCCTCCTCCCCATGCGCTCCCACAGGTCTCTCTGCACTCAAGTCCTAAGGGGTGAGGAGGCCAGCACGGTGTTTGGACGGGACACGAAGCACACTTTCCTTCCCCAGAGACCGCTATTTCCATAGACACGGTATTAGCTACTTCAGATCATGACTTCAGGTCAGTGGGAGACTCAGTCGGCCAAGTCAAAGAAAGAAAAATAACTCCCCTGTGCATTTGAGTGTTTTACTGCTATGGAAACAAAAATCATCTCTGCTTATTCAAACCGTGGGCTATTTGTCTTCGCTTGTTGTTAGCACAACATACACTGTTTATCACACCTGTTTAAACTTCCACAGGATGAGATGAAATAATTTGTATACATCCAAGTTAATTTGTTTGCAAGGTTACTAGACTGAAGGTCTCAACTCTAGAATGCCAACAAAATGTGAATAAAGCTAGTTTAGCTCGCTGATGTGGGGCCTGCGGAGGGGAGACAAAATATTCCCACGGAAACAACAGTGGCTCAGGCTGCGGTCAGAGGCGTAGGTAGCATCTTCTAGTGAACTGTTCTCCTAATCTCTTCCCCTCTGCTTTATGGGGACATTTCCTCATTCCCCAGCCCCACCCTGGAGGGCCAACTACTTGTTCGCAGGCCACTTCCAGAAGGTGGGCCTGCTGCCTTCTCAATCTCAACCTGTCTCAAACCAAAACTGTCACCACCCTTCCAACCCAGGCCAGTCCCCCAAAGCCAGGCCCTTC
Organism: Eumetopias jubatus; assembly: GCF_037043125.1. NCBI lineage: Eukaryota > Metazoa > Chordata > Mammalia > Carnivora > Otariidae > Eumetopias > Eumetopias jubatus. The sequence goes on along the minus strand of NW_028274812.1, from coordinate 22,067,926 downwards.
TGCTACTACCAGCGGACCATGTGAGGAGGCGGACGTCGCAGGCGGTCCTGAACAACGCAGTAAAACGGTCCTGAACAACGCAGTAAAACCCTGACTACCTAGAATCCTGTGCTTTTCTAGAGAGAGTAATTCTCAGGCAAGTGGATACTAACCTTTCAAGTGCCAATACTTAAAAAAAATTAGAGTACTATACGTTTACATTAAACACCCTGGGGTAGCTTTTGTTTGCAGACCAGCCTTTTCTGAGCTTTGCCAAGGAAGCTGAGCCCTGGGCGGTAAAGGGACCAATCACAGCAGGTCTTCAAGTGCCTGTTTCCTGCAGGCATTCATTGACCGCCCAGTCTTTAGAGTTGCTCTTTATTGTTAAAAGTTAATTTTTACTTACCTTTTCACAGTTACTTTCAGATCGGAAAGCTGGAGCCTAGCTAGGTGAAATTTTATTGTAATAACAGTGGAAGCCTCTTTAAACATGCCGGCTCACAGCACATGTACACAGAGAAACCGACTTTCCTTTTCTAATGGGCAAAAGCTTCAGCAAACTTCCTGTGTTCCTCATCAACTAGCTCAGATGCTTTTAGTGTCTGGTCAGAGCTCACGAGGAGCCAGCACCAGGCAGATACCCCTCACCGAGGTGCCCCACCTGCCTGGAACCCTCACAGCCGACGTGCATACTTTGACCGGAAGCTTCAGCACTGATCTAAAGCTGGGGACATGGGTGTTCTCAGCCAGCATCTTGGCACCAGACCTTCTTTCTGAGGGCAGCACACACAAACCTTGTTCCTCTGTCACCAAGTGTGACTTGAACCGAGCCCCTCTCCCCCAGCTCCTTGTGCCCTCACAGTATTGCCGTTCACGCCCGAGGCCCTCCTCTGGGGCATCTCCAACAACTGTGGCCACAGACAAAATGACTCCTTCCAGGAATGCTATCCCGTGTGGCCGAGTTTTTGCTGCCAGGTCTCATGATGTGTCCTACTTCTCATCCAGCCCAAGTCTGGCCGTAACACTGGCCCAGCTATAAAAGCCATAGAATTTACCGTCATCATTAAATATACACATTCACTTGAAATTGCTGTGTTCTCTCCAGGTCTATCAAAAAAGATTAAAATGTACACAGAGTATGAAGTTTGAAGTTCATCTTTTCCTCGTTCTCATTATAGCTAAACTCAAAATAGCACCAGTCCCTCAGGAGAAGAGCTGGCTTGGTTGGGGGGGCGGGGTTTCTCTCCCTTCCACCAATCCCCTGCAGAGACACTTCTTTCAGCTTTGCTCACTAAATTCATTCTCCCCACTCTTGCTTTATGAGAGATGACCAGTATGTCCCAGAGAACTTTCTGTGATGACAGAAATGTCACATACATGGCGGCTACGAAACACTCAAAATGTGACACCGAGAAATTGAAATTTTGTTAACATAGCCCCATGTGGCTGGTGGTTGCCATACCAGGTAGCACAGCTCCATTTCCTGCTCAAGGTTCTGCTTCCCTTCCCTTCAGGCCCAACTGTGCTGCTGATTCACCCTCAGTGTTTCCCTGAAGCGTGGGAGGGTATATGTAGAACGAGTGTCTTGTTCTATGAATACCCTGGAAAGATTCCCCAGTTCAGATTCTAGCCTGCCCATTTGTTCGCTACATCTTGGGTGTGTTTCCTCATTTGTGACACCACCTGATGCATATAATGGGCTGTTGGGGACAACCAACGGGAACAACAGGGATCGGAAATACGCGGGAATCTAAAAGCACACCACACAAATATAGGTTGTTTATGAAACACTGAGATTAAAAGTAGAAGCCATCAGCTGCACAAGTGGCCCAGGGTTCAAGCGGCTCCGCTATGGATACGAGAGAAAAACACACGTTCTCTCCCTCTACATAACCCGCCATCCATTATTCACAGTGGGAGGAACACACATGCTCGCACATGCAGAAAAGACCTATGACACTGCAGGTAAAAATTAGTATTCTTTCTCAACAGATACCAACTCTGGCTGACAGCTTACCAACACACCAAGAATACAAAGGAAAAGTAAAATCTATTCAATTTAGACTTGAAAAAAAAAAAAAGTACCTGTCCTTCAGCACTAAATAAAATTTTCCCAGATCCACTTTCCAGCCACTTCCCTAGATTCCAAAGTCCAACAGTCATGGACATCACTACCTACATTTTCCTTGGCTTGGCCCTTCAAAGATGGTGGGTATATAATCAGGGATTTTTAGACATGGCATGTTTTATTAAACGTGACACACATTTCCTACCTGTGTTCCCCATGGAACTTTCAAAGAACAAATGTCACTTAAACATTTTTATACATATTTAACTTATTTCATGAATGTCTTTTCGCAAGACTCTGTGTGTTAAATCACCTAGGCCAACACTAAGTGCAAAGTTGATCCTTAAATGTTGAACTGAATTAATTATACGATAATGAACACTCCTTAATTTCTTCAGGAAGCCTTTTTTAAAGACGAATTCAAATTCACAAATGGTTTTAATGTTTCAGTCACCATAACTGTATTTCATTAATGTGGACCTTCAAATATAAATATTTACACTGTTTTCATGATATTATCACAAACTCCTATAAAAATAGTCTTTCTCAACAGACTATAAATTCATTGTGGCTGAGGATCAAAGCTCAGCTATTTTTAAAAAAATAAACCGTGTGGCTAATACAACGTCCCCCATCACCACGTACACGACCAGTACTGGCTCGCTGCCGCTGATTCCAATCTTTGGTTGAAACCTGATGCGCTTTCTGGCCACATCCTTAAAACAGACTCGTGATTAACTTTCTATTATCTGGCAAACCACCAACAATCCTAACAGAGAACTGACAAAGGGATGGTCCTGATGATAATCAGTCTATTCTGTGACTTGACATACAGATTACATTTGAGTCTTAAATATGGTAATTTTTCAACACCTGTCACCCTGGAGAGATAGTAAGTCTTCCCCCAAAACATCTCAGGACATAATTTTCAATCCTCTTGATTCTAAAAATACTGAGTGAGTGATACAGATCTGCCAGTATGCCAAAGAAGGCTTGTGCCATCTGCTTCATTCTGTTCATGCTGATTATTTTGGGGATGAGTGAGGATCAGATTGGAATAAGAACATATATATATGGCAACAGCTAGGAAAGACTGTGTTCCCTGAGAGCGGGTGGTATACGATGGTAGAGGTCAGAGCACAAGTGTAGTTCTAGGATGTCCCCAGTGCTGCGTAACACAATCAGCTAACGGGGGGCGACAAATGTTCTACAACATTCTCAAAATAAACTATGACTTCTGGCTTCTATTTCCATTGTGCCGAGTGACACAATGCAAGGCCCATTTCTGAGAGGAAACTGAATTTCCATTTTTAATCTTCCAACATGGGTACTCTGAGCTCTTTTTTTGACTCCATTCATCACCATTCTTTGTGGGTAAAAAGGTTCTGCTCCAAACATTTCCCTGTGTCTCATACTCCCATAACTTGGGATTGTCTTTATAGAAATGTGTTAAAAATTTTATATAAATGTTTTTATAGAAATGTGTTAAAAACCAGTTTAACCAGTTTCTGTTTTCTTCTTATACTCACAAAATATGAAACAGCCAATCATGAAGCAGGGTGGGTGGAAGTTCATGGCTTATTTGGCTCTAGGAGCCCTCTAAAGAGGGTGCTTCTCTTAGTATCAGTTCTTTGAAGGACTTTGGTAGCAAGTTTCTAACATCAACAGAAAAACTATCCAGAAACCTCAGCAAGATAAAATGATTCTCAGAACCTCTAGATAGTTATTTCTTATCATGCAAAAGCACTGTAAAATTTGGTAGGTATTGTATCTGAGCGAGTATGGCAGACAAGTGGGGGCTCAGTGTATGTCTAATCAGCAGAACAGGTGCTCACAGGGCAGGACTAACTTGGTTGAGGATAACAGATGTGAGGCCTTGATAAGTACCTTACCAGATGGCCGTGGCTAGGTTTTCACTCTTAACTTAGAGCAGGGGTTTGTAAGTGGCTGTGAATTCTCTGAAATTCTCTGCAAGATCAGGAGGCATGTATATTGGAGTTCTTAAGGGGAAAGGGACCAAAGCTTTCTTCAGATTTGCTAAGGATTTCAAGATTCAAACAGGTTAAAGGCCACTGACTTAGAGGAAAACAGGAAAAACAAAAAACAAAAAACAAAAAAAACCCCAACCCTCTAGGTGCTCTTAACTCAGTGTGTTCACCAAGTCATTGAGATTTCCTAATCCACGGGCCATATACTTTGTCTTAATCACTGCATTTTATCAGGTTAGAGTAAAAGAAAAACCAAAAAAGATTCTATAATTATGTCCTTCTGAAATTCAAGCAGTAAACAACTTGTACAAATTTCATTTCAAATATGACTGTTGCGGGGGGGGCACCTGGCTGGCTCATGTCAGTATAGCACACGACTGTTGATCTCAGGGTCATGAGTATGAGCCCCACCGTGGTCACAGAGGTTACATAAAAAATTTAAAACTTTAAAAAATAGGTTAAAAATTATGACTAGAGATAACTATCATGTAAGACAGGCCTACCTTCTGCCTAGAGGGCAGACTACCCTCAAAATCATAGGGGTTCATTTGTCAGCACCTTGAAAAATCTTTTATATGAAAAATGTCTGCATGTATTTATCCTCAATAAAGTACTAAGATGTCATCACTGATATCCACTAACTCCTGAGCTGACAGCACCTGGGATGAACTCAAGCTAGATCCACAAGGCGTTGACACCCTGCTGTGTCTGCACACCTCTTTCCTACAAAGGCCCAACGGCAGCCAAGATGCAGGTCAACCCACTTGCTATTTCCTTACTGTGCCACGTTCTGTCACTCCTCTGTGTCTTCCACACGACGCCCCTTCCTAGAATGTCCTGCCACTCCTGCCCACCTGGCCAACTCTTCCTTCTCCCCATCACTCCCAGGCAGAGGAATGAGCTCTTTTCTGCTTGGGGAGATGGTGAACCTGGGAGGAAGTGATTAGAAAGTCTAGCTGAAACCCGGGGGGGCTTGGGCTAAGGAGGTTGTGGTGGAGATAAAAGTAGCTCACTGAAAACCATTGCTAAATTAGAAAGAGCAAAACTGGTTTGGTGAAAATCTACCTCCACAAAAAGTTCTTCTGTGTTCCCTCCAGAACTACTTATTCAACAGCCTATTAGACATCTCCACCTTAAGGCGTCTGAGACCATGTGTTCTCCGTGGCGGGAAGCACCGACTGCCCCTGTGTTTTGCCCTGGGGGGGTCGCCACCTGCCACCTGGAGCAGTCTCCCCACCACCTGCTGAACAATCAGGTTTGCTGCCTGCTGACTTTTAAACTGTTACCTTGAGAGACTTTGTTAACTCAGTGACTAAGCTCTTATTTTCTGGGAAACAAGGCCTAAAATAAACAAGAAAGCCGAAGTTACTTATGTATCTAATATTCAGAGAGCAAAGTAATGAGAAAGCTCTCTGGTTGATTACACCACAGGTTTAGAACGTCAAATCTATGCACTAGACAGAAAATGTCAGTAAGGACAGGGTGCAAACTTTCTATTTGCAGATAGTTGAGTAAAATCTAGTTAAAGATGGCAAATTGAGTAAGTGTGTGGCTCCAGTCTCTCCTGAAACTCTACTAAAACAGCATTAATGAGATTTTTCAAAAACACTGCCAAACATAACAGAAGAGGAGAAAACGGCAACAAAATGCTGGGAGCTGGAAAGCAGGGAAACAAGCAATAACTGGCTTTGCTGTCCTCAGAAAGCTCAAATTTAAGCCAGTAATGAAAAGCTATGGGGCAACATGATTTACCCTGTGGAACCCATCAAGAGACTCAGAAATGTGGGCACTAGGTAACTCTGGAGGGGAGGTGAGAGTGGGTATAAGAACAGAAGGAGTGGGAATGTCTGCTGGTGAAGCATTCAGCCCTCCGATCCCCTCCCCGTAGAGGGTCTGAGGGTGGCGCACTCTGCTGAAACAAGGGACTTCAGTGGAAGTTTGTACACTTGCCCTATCTGGCTATCAGAACACTGGCGATTAGGCCCATCCCCTCCAGGAGACTGAAGGAGTCTTCTCTGGGAAAGCTGAGCAGCCCAAGAGAAAAGAGCTGATTACAAGGACACATGGCAGTCCCCAGGTTTACCTGCATTAACCCACAACAAGCCCTATTTAAGTATACAAAGCTTCCATCAGCCTTTTAATGGCTCCACTCATAAATCGGCAGACAGCTGAGGATCACCAGAAATCAGAAGAAAGCATCTAATAAGAAAAACTGACACAGAATAAATAGAAAAAAGCAGCTAGGATAAAGATGATGACGACTCTATGGGGAATAGAAAACTCCTATAAATAAACAACTATAAATAGAGAGAGAGAGAGATCCCTAAAAGAACTATAAAACACATACATACACACACAGAGATTTTCAAAAAAAAAAAAAAAAAACGAGAAAACGCAGTAGCAAGGGCAAGACCCAGGGGCAGGGATTTGAGTCAGACCTGCTGGGGGCGCATGTGAGAATCTACGGAAACTCATCTGATGATTCTTAGGCAACTTCACGTTTGCCAGTGTGGCTTCTTTTGAGGGCACCTGATAATTTTATGTGTTTGCTCCTCCTGATGTTCACTAGTGATTAACACCATGAAGCAACCCTTTATAAACCAGCTAATATAACCCAGAGACTAACAATAAAATCATTCAAAGCTTAAATAGTCAAAAAATGCACTGTTAGACAAAAAACAGAAAAGAGATGATTTTTAACGTAATGAAACAGCTGTCTTCATATGATAAAGGTACCTATTAAATACTGCACCTTGTTAAACATTTGTACTAGAATGGACCTACAATAAAGCTATAAAGAGATGAAAGATATAAAATTGGAATGGAATAGATATTTATAGATGACTGTCCACACAGAACTCCAAAGAATCCACATACAGAATAACAGAAAGTTCGGCAAGATATTTAGTTATAAAAATCAAAATACAAAATCAACTGTATTTCTAAATGCCAGCAAACAGAAATATAATTTAAAATACCATATACATTTGCCACAAAACAAAGATATCTAGGAATAAATCTAACCACAAAGGTACCATATATTTATGGAGCACTTTTAAAACTATACTGAAATACATTACAGAAGACCTAAATAAATGGAAAAATATACCATGTTCATGAATAGGGAAATACAGATAATTATTGTAACACTGTCAGTTCTTTCCATATTTATATATTAATTCAGTGAAGTGCTAACAAAAATTCAACAGGGTTCTTTGTTAGAACCCTGATCATTCTAAATTTTATATGGAAAAGGAAAAGGCCAAGAAAAGCCAAGAACTTCCTAGCCTACTGGATCATACTCCTCCTCATACAAACAGACCATGGTATCTCCCAAAGAAAAAGGTAAGAGATAATGGATAAGGTTTGGGTTTTTGTTTTTAAAGCTACCATAATTAATGTAGTATGACATACTAAGGCACAGGATTAGACAAGTGGACCAATGGAGTAGAATGAATAACCAAGAAACAGACCCACCCTTGTATGGAAACAATATATGACAGGGCTTGGACTGCAACCACGGGGGAGAGAATAGACTACTTAATAATTGGTTATCCATGTGGAAAATAAGGAAATTGGATTCCCATCATGCACCATATTAAAAATTCTAGACAGATTACAGGCTTAATGTTTAAAACCGAACTTTAAAACTTCAGGCAAGAATAAAAAAAAAAAAAGCATTTCATAGAAGGGGGAGTTCAGATAACTAATATACAAACGAAAATATGCACAATTTTATCCAGGTGAGATTTCTTGGTCCATCATTAAAACAATTTCCTTATACTTTTCTACTCCATGGGACTGCCTTTTTTTTTTCCTTTTGTCACATACTTACCACATCTGACATTTTGTTTTATTTTTTAACACCCATCCACCCACCCACAAAAACACACTGGAATGAAAAATAAAAATTTATTCAATTTTTAAACCAACCACATTGGCAAAATATTAGAAAGTCAGGCAAAACCGAATAATGCCTTATGAGAGTGACAGAGACAACGTACAAGACTGGAGTCATGGACAGACATTCAAACATGCTCTTCCTTAGGGATTAACAGATATGATATAATTAAATCACTCTACAAAGATTTATGCCTGATAAAAAGTGAAAATAATTATCAGAATTCAAGGTAGATAAAGAACACAGTTGTCTAAGTCATGATCATCTCTTGATTGAGAGATCGAGAGAGGTTTCATGGAGAAGCCAAAGTTAAAGCTGAGCCTGAAAGTATACCAAGTGCTTAAGTGGGGAGGTGGTCTATTTCAGGCCAAGGGAATGAATCAGCCTAGGACACTTGAAAATAAGTAGTTCAGTGTGACTGGAATCTGAGGCAAATATGGGAGCACTGTGGACAAACAGGCCAGAAAGGGAGGCAAAGGCCAAATCATGAAGGTTCAGGGATATACTGCTTCACTCCACTAGGGTAAGGTGGTTTTGTTGTAATACTTTAGTAGACTGACCAGCCTACCTCTGAGTTTACGTGTTAGTGTGGAGCGAAGGAGGTGGAAAGAGAAGAGGTAGAAGGAAGTAGAGAATGCCAACAAAACACTGTCTCCACAAGAATGGGAAGAAATATTGGGAAGGCCATAAGCATAGGAATCTATCAAGAAGATGGAGAAGAGCCAAACCACAAGCAGCAAGGAAAACCCAGGACTGATACCAAGGCACAGGGCAACAGGAACTCATTATAAGCACCAGACTTGTCATCAGATCATACTTTGTGACAATAATTACGGCAGACATGTGGAAGATATACCGGAGAGTGGTGAGACCAGAAGTAGCAAGAGCATCCTGGCTTCTGCCACATCCCCGAGGAGGTAAGAGAGACCTGGAAGGAAGGGAGGGCAGGCTGAAAGGACCCTGGTAAACAGACTAGTTAGATTAGCATTTAGGTTAGGCCACAGGAAGGAGGTGTCTCTGGTGGCAGAGAAGGAAAGGAAGGGGGAGTCCCAGAAGCAAAGTCCAGCCAAACATGCGCATGGGGAGCTTCGTTTTCGACCTGTTATCCTTGCGCAGGGGCCCCGCTAAGGCTCTCTGCATCGCTCTGGTGTGGTCTATGTGCCCTGCCCAGGCGAGCACTAGTTTCAGACCTCTTCAATCTAATGGTGCCTAATGGGCACGGAGGCCAGCGAGGAGACCGACGGCATGGAGGAGGAGCTGAGGCTCTTTTCTAGACCAAACACAGCGAATGAGACCCTTTGGCTACAGGGAAGCAGATACCACTCTGAATCTGGCTTCTGTAAGGGACTCTGTACGTTACTCGGAGCTCTACATGGGTGGCCTCAGATCCTGTCATTAAGCCCACGTGCTCAACTTTGATCACCAATGTTTGTCCTTCCCGGCATCATTTGGTAAAGTGGGTTGTCCTGGGGGTGAGGAGGAATTTGTTTTCTTTATGGCAGGCTGTAGCTAAATCGATTTTCCCTTAGGATATCTATTCTGCCTTGCAGAACAGGGCGGAAGCAGGCTTGTGGGGACAAGTAATTCTTAGAGGTTCCAAGAGCAGAAGAAGCTTTCTGCTGTTAATTCCCCTACTTCTCTTGGGTACGAGAGTGTAGTGACAAGTCTGTGGTGATAAAAATAAGCATAATGAGAATTTGCATTTAAAAAATGGGATGTTTCAAAATAATTTCGAGACGGTTACAGTATAAAACAGGACCGAGCAGCTCAAAACCCCTATTTGGTTGCCCCGTCTAGTAGGAGAAAGTAGGCTTTTTTACAGGTGGGAACCTTTCTTGGTCACAATGTGTTTAGAGGACTGAAGATCTACATAACCGATTGAATAGTCAAGGTGAACCACTGAGTCTACGCGGACTGGAGTGAGGAAGGTGCGAGGAGAAGAGGTAGAAGTAAGGAGAGGGCGCCTCTAGGCCTCTGTGTCCACTGAAACCGGAGGAAGCCCCAAGAAGCAACAGAAAAGGCAGAAACCCAGGAACACGGGCCTCAAAGGGCCATAGAAGACCAAGAAAAGCCACACTACCCAGGGGAAAGGACTGCTGCCCAGGGAGCCAGGCTCCATCATTGCAGAGGCTCCTCCCTGAAGCAGGTCTGTTAGCAAACCGCCCCCCCCGCCCCGGCCACCCCGGACAGAGTAGAAGCAGAGGGGCTCGCCCAGCTCGGGCCTCCCCAGCCAGGGCCAAAGCACTGCCCCAGAACAGGTCCCTCCGCATGATGCTGAAAGCTTCCATTCCCTCTCCCCACCACGTACGTGATATTTTTAAGTACATTTAGGAAGGAATATCAAATGTCCACAAACAAGCAAAGCAGGCATGTGCATCCAGAGGGGCAAGTGTGAAGTCCAGGGCTGGTTCTCAAGCTGAGACGGAATGGACCTGGTCTCCCAGGGCCCATTCCTGGCCCCCAGGTAGCACGGGGGGGGGGGGTGTGAGGGGCAGATGGCCATCCAGAAACCCACACAAGAGCCTCTGGTATGAGGAGATCTTCTAGTCATGAAGTCAGTGATGGGGACTATCCTTCTGTGACCGCTGAAACGAGATCCCCCTCCTCCCTCCCAACAAGCCCTGTGCGACTGGCCTTAGGCCCTTTCAGGCTATGCTTCTCTCGCTGACAGCCAGTGATCTCTGTTCCCAGGGCCCTAGGAGTAGGGCGCCAGCGACCAAAACTTACCTAATTAGCGGCAGGGCCTATTGTCCTAATACGGTTACCATTCTAGGAAAAAGAAAAGCCTGGTCCCTTCCCAGGAAGTGTGTAGGGGTAAAGGCTCATACTGAGAAAAGAAGAAGAAGAAGAAGAAGAAGAAGAAGAAGAAAAGCATACTAGTCACTCTGATGATGGGAAGCCAGGTCATGAGTTAAAAATCTCTTGAGGGAAACATAAAAGCTACAGGAGGTCTGGAAAAAACGCTCAAGACTTCGATGGACTGTTTGATTCTGAAACAACAGTTATCTCTAAAAAAATAGAAAAAGGCCCACAAACAGAGAACAATAGGTCAGCAAAGTATCTCTGGGTGGCAGAATGAGAGGACTTCTGTTCTTCCTGTCTGAAAGTCTGACACTGGCCACTGAGGCGAGGTTGGGTGCGCAGCAGGTGGGCGAGGGCGGCCTGTGGGCAGCGGGGGGGGGGGGGGGGGGGCGGGTGGCGGACGACCCGCAGCGCACAGGGAGGCCGGCGGCGTCCGGTGGGCAAGGCCGGCTGGCAGGCAGGTAGGAGGCTAAGGGGAGGCGCAGGAGATGGGCCTCGAGAGGAGGCAGGGCTGTCCCAGAGGGCGCGGGGGCCAGTGACAGCAAGGACGCGTCCATCAACAGATTCCTTTACACAGGAAAAAAGTGACAAGTACTTACCCATCTCCCCCATGGACAACTCCCTGACCCTGAGGGAACCGCAGGTTTAAAACTACTGTCCTGAAACTCTGCGTGGTTCTTTTTTATACGCAATGAGCCTGAGATCCAAAATCTGATTACCCAAGTGGACACGGATATAATTGGCAATTGGTAAATGACAACTTACTCTTTTTTCCCCCTAAGCTTTTTCAACAAATGAGCTTCCAGAACTCACTTTACTCTGAACTGTGTACATACTTAAGAGAAAAAGATAAAATTGCTGCGCCTGTTCCAGCACTCAGTCCCCTGCTTCCGGAAGCAAGGCGGCCCACCTTGGAGGGCGCACGCCCTATTTATCAGATAAATGACTACCCAATGTTGGAGTGAGAATGTTCTCTTTGCCTTTGCATGCCACGTCCAATAGAGTCAAATGATGCTGACCGAACGGTTCATCCGGAAATACTTAAATTGAAATATAAAGGTATTTATCACTGGTCCTTGAAAATGACTCCAGTTGTTATTTTTTTTTTTTTTCTTTTTAAGATGCAACGCATTTCATCAGTTTCCATTTTCAAAGGCAAGGGCACTGGGGAGACAAGGCAACTCGTCCCTGTTCCTGCACTGGCTTCCCTGAAAGGGAGAAAGGAATGTCGGGGGGAAACGGGGGGCGAAAGCTTCAGAAGAGAGGAGCGCTGGCAAGCAGGGCCGCCTCTCCTTTTCACCTTAAGTCTTTTCTCTCCCCCCATTCACAGCTTTAGGCCCTTTGTTTGTTTAACAAACCATTACAATCATACCCAGCTCAATGGGGAGGAATGTGAACTCTCTAAGGAGCTGTCCTGGCCATCCACATGTGTGGTCCCCCCCCCCCCAGCCCATCCCCGGCGGCTTCTCCGTGCGGGGCTATGCTCCCGGCGCCCCCGAGGCCAGGCACCTTGCTTACAATGAGCCCAACTTCCCCCGCCGCATGCTTGCTGCTCCTTCCCAGTAGCCTATAGCGATGTCCCAAGCCGCTCCTCCTTTCTGGCTCGCCAGGCGCCGGGCTGGACTGGTCATCCTGCCTGGGCTTGTCCGGTGCAGCTCCTGAGACCCATGCTGCCTGGTGTGGCAGCCGCCCCCCTACCTGCCCTCGGCCCACAGCCTCGCCAGCAACCTGGCGCTGACACATTCCAGGCTCTTCCTGGTTATCATGCCTAGCCTTCCAGCGTCCATCACACAGGGAACAGAAGACACAAGGGCAAGATTCCCGCTCCCCTGCCTACCTGGAGCTGCGAGGGCCTTTCTCCGTTCCGACTAGATACACTGGCCATGTTGGGATGAATTGTAATGTCTTGGCCCATACATCAAAATATTTTTTAGTCCAATTATATTTCAAAGGACACCCAAATAATATTTAGCAAAACGACAGTGCGTTTCTGTCAGACTCATTAAGCCCTCTGAGGCCCCGTTAGAGAGAAGGGCATCTTCATCCCCATCTGACAGATGCGGAGACTGAGGCGCGGAGACTGACACTCCCTGCCCACAGGCCCTGACTGCTGAGATGCTGTAGGTGCTGCCCCGTTCACAGCCGAGTGCCCAGCACACAGTGGGTGCCCCACAAGTGTCCGCGTCCAGTGACAGCATTACTGGTAATGAACTGACGATGACCAGAGGCCAAACCCTGGTGGTCTGAGCTCAGTGCTCTTCCCACCCGTACCCTGCCATCTTTCCCAGTCACACCGCACGAGCACCAGGCTTCGGCTTTTACTACAGTATCTCCAAATACAGCCTCAGAATCTGTGGCTGGACTCCCCGGGACAACCCGTACGTGACCAGCATCTTCCTCAGGCTGGTCAGCGAGCATGTGCCTCAAAGAGGGGGATGCCCCTGACACAGCTCAGGCACACCAGTTAGGCCAGGGGCGGCTTGAGAACGTTTGATCTGACAGGGAAGTCTGCAGAAGATGCCACAGAGTGGCCTGTGTGTCTCTGGCTGTGGGTGGGGGCCGGCAGAGGACAGCACAGGGTGCCAATGGCAGCATCTGATTCCCGGTGCTGTACAGCATGTGCATGCTTTGGAAAAAAGGAAAGGTTAGAAGACTGCTGTTTGAAGATATTTGGCAGTTTGAAGGGGAAATGCATTTCTTCTCCACTAGAACCTTGGTGAAGGACCTGGAGGCTCCCGCACATCCTTGACTAATTGTACTACGTGGTTCCAAGTCAATGGTTAATACTTGCGCCCAGACAGAAAGAATTTGAAGAAGCTACCACTGTTTGCGTACCTGCTCGGTGACAGGAAACACCAGCTTCCGGGTGGTCGTGGAGTCCTCTCGGGAGCTTGTCTGAGGATTCAAACCTGTAGGAAGAGATCTTGCACATCTTCAGTGAATGAAGCTAGGGAAGCCTCCCCCGCCCCCTCCCCCACCCCCCGACCAGGCTGCAGCTTGGGCTTCCCTTCAGGAGCACGTACACACACCTGATCACATCTACAGATTTCTGACTGCCTTTTCCGTGCATTTTCATAGACAACAGACCAGTTTTAAACTTTAGGATCCTGTGGTAGGACACCTCAATAGCCACACCACCGTTAATTTTTAAATGTCTCCGATCTACCAGATGGCAAAAGTCTTAAACATTTAGATCATCTGTTTTATTTATTTATTTATTTTAAAGATTTTATTTATTTATTCATGAGAGAGAGAGAGGCAGAGGCAGAAGCAGGCTCCCAAGCAGCAGGGAGCCCCATGTGGGACTCGATCCCAGGATCCCCGGGACCGTGACCCGAGCCAAAGGCAGACGCCCAACCATCTGAGCCACCCAGGCATCCGAGCTCATCTGATATATTTAAAAGGTATGATAAAGTTCATAATGCTGTAACTTAAAAGATTTTCAATCCGATGTCATCTTGCACAAGAAGATCTTTAAGTATTTATATTACATCTTTTGTCCTACTTGCAACTGGATTAGAAAAACCCTGAAGTTTTCCCCTGCTTTCTGCCAAGTGGGGGGGAGGGGACCATGAAACTGTTTACATAAAATATTCAAAATAGCATGCAGAGGAAATGGTATTTTTTTAAATCAACAGTATTAGAATACCATAAAACAGGTATGCAAATCTATGCAATGACAGAACCTGAAACAAATTCTGAATTGAAAAGTCAGCAATAACCAGTAGGCATTCATTTTCAATAAGTGCTTCAAATAAACATATAGATTCACCAGATGTGCAGGGGGAAAAGGCTGAGGTCTCTAAATTTAACACACAGTTCAGTGGTCACCGAAGCTGGCTATGCGCTAGAATTGCCAGAGAAATCTTTTAAAAATACAGATTCCTAGGTCACAGTGCAAAGCCTCACAGACTGACATCACATCACTCTGGCCCTGAGAGTCTAGGTTTTCACCAAGCCTTCCAGAGCCCAGCCTGCAGCCAGCTTTGCATCACTGATCCCTGGTGAGCATGCAGAAACCACTATCTCTGCTCACCAATTAATTATAAAACTTGGCTTCTTCCAATTTAGGACTATTCCAACCAGTCAGTCCTCAAAGGGCAAAGCTTTTTAGGATTTTCTTAACCAGCACAAAGATAAATCTATTATGAAACAAAGCCAATCAGATCTCACCTACGTGATTTATTCACTTGGTTGCCTGTTTCCTTCTCTTAGTTTGATCAAAAAAGGCTATGCCCATTTATTTTGTAGGAGAACATCCTTTTAAGTTAAAAATGGAAAAATTAAGATCATTTTTAGACAACTAGATTTTTAAAATAACCTATCAAAATTCAGGAAAAAACCTGGAAGGTTAAAACTGGAGGTAAGTAGGATCTCTGAATCATCAAGAGAGTTTGTTTTGCATGTATAAACACCTCACAAATCATCTGATGGCCCATCTCTCTTCTCCAAATACCCAACATTTATCATGGTGCTTTAATTGGGTAGCCTCCAAAGGCCTGTATGTTTTTGTTGTTTTTTTTTTTTTTAAAGAACTTTAAAAAACACTGAGCCAAGAGAGTAAAATTCTTCTGGATGATTCTTCCTTTACTCCTACCCATCTCACCAATGGACAATACCAATTTGTGAATTCAGAGAGGCGGGAGCTCTCTCCTGCTTCACGAGCAAGGGTGCACATGACATGAGGTACGCAAACCAGGCAGTGGAGTAGCTTAGCTTCATTGTCAAAATATTCAAATTATCACTAAAAGAAAGCAATTCCTTTCTGAATCCAACAATACTCCTTGGCCTCCGAGGGCTCACACAGGAGCTTATTCTTCAGCTGTTCAATGTAAGCAGCCCCAGTGAAAGAGGAGAAGTCTGGCAGGGAGGAGGCCAAGTTCCTCTGTCTCTCCCACCTGCCATCTCGGACCAGTAACGCTCACATAGTTAACAATACAGCAGAGAACCTGGAAGCATGCGTGGCCCTGGGGAAAACCATGTGCAGGGTGCAACAATGTAATCAAGCAGAGAAGAGACGGGAAAAAGAACACATCTAAGCCTGACAGGATGCTATTTGCAGACTGCATTTCGGGTCAGAATTCAGACTTCAAGAATCAGAGAAAAAGGTTTTAATCTTTCAAATATATATATATATATATATATATACACACACACACATATATATAAAATATATAATCTTTACCATATACATATGGTAAAAATGACCCTATAAAATTAAACACTCCTAAATATACATATTTCTGAGCTCCAGAGTAGCACGAAAAATCACATTTTTCTAGGAATGGGGATTGGCACACAGTAAACAGATTAGAGTTAATTGTTTTAAATAAAAGGGAAAATATGGGGGGGGGATGATCTGTTTATGTCTGCTTACTCACTGATGACAAACAGTAAAATCTCCTGAATGTAGAGCGTACAGTTTCTAGAATGCATTTTTGCTGGCACAGTATGTCTTTCTAGGCATTTGCTTCTGGGAGCCGCATTTAAGAACATGCCCTTTTCTCTATGAATGTACTGGTTTAGCTGCCTGCTGAGCATGCACTGAAACCCAAATTAAACAAAGGGATTTCCCTCCAGTTTCAGCTCACTCACTCCAGGCTACTCCTGAATTTTCTTATGTCAATTCTTCAAACTCACTTTTTTATTTCTCATGATCTGAGTGGGAAAGAATTGGGCAAGCCCCAAACGCTGGGATTTCTGCCTTAGTTTTCAGTGAAAGACTCCTCTAGATTGAAGATGTGCAAGGTTTGTGTTTGAAAAGCTTTTCAAATAGTTTTTTTTTATTTTATTTTCTAAAGACTGTAATTCCAGATAGAAAGGAACCCACCTAATATGGGAGGTTAACAGACAACCCACTCTTATACCTCTGGAGTAGAGACCCTGAATGGGATATTCATATTTATCTCAAAACAACAAAGTCAGTTTAAAGGTGGCACGGAGGAGCGAGTTGCAAAGGGTCCCTCAGAATTTGAATAGCTGTGTGGGCCTGACACCTGGCCCTCTACCTTCATGCACAATCGCTGGGGGACCCCCCACTCACAACCCAGGGTTTCACCTCCTTGAAGTCAGAGGGCTCCCAAATCTCCGTCTTCAATCCTGAACTTTCTTTAAAATTCCAGATGAATCCACCTACCACCTCTCAGCCTGGAGATCTCACAGCCCTGAAGGTCGCCTGTTCTAAGGCAGGGCCCCTCCAGCATTACCGGTTTTAGCTACTGGCAGCACCGGGTACTAACAGCTAATATTTCCTGGATGCTTATGGGTTGTGGCCATTTTAATCACTTAACATGCCCTTAACAACCATATGAGTAAGAGCTATTAGCCCCATTTTACGATGGGGAAACTGAGGCTTAGAAGTGGCACTACTTGGCCCATGGGCACGCGACCAGCAGACAGCGGGGCTGGCTTCTGGAGCACGTGGTAGGAGAGTCCACATTATCAACAGGGCAGTCTCTTCACTGTGTCACTTCCCAGACTCTCCCAAGTCAGAAATTCGGAGTCATCCTAGATTTTTCCCACTCACTAAAGCTATACAGATTCTGTGAGCTTCCTGTCTCTCAAATCTGTCTCCTTAATTTCCATAGTTACCACTGTCTGGGCCATGTTTTGCCTTCATTACAGCCTCCAAATCAGCAGGGCAGGACGACTCTGGAATTCTGCTTTGTTTGTCCTCCCAACGGCTTTTCTTTCTAGCTCATTTAAAACAGGTGGCAGGCTTTTGTCATTCCTTGTGTTTTAGCCCAGATGACGACAGAGGCAGGCTGTCTTTGTTAACCTCTAAACCCAGTGAGGAGATTCTGCCCAGATCCCGAGACGGCAGGAGAGGGCACACACGAAAGTGAGAGAAAGAGCCTCTCTCGCCGTGGCCCCTGCACAGCTTGCTTCCCCAGGGCAGTGGGCAGAGCCCTTGGGAGGACAGGGTGTGGGCTGTGCTCAGGTAGACCCCGACCTAGGGCAAGGTTCCCAGCCTCCGCTCATGGTCCTGAGGCGGAGAGCCACAGAGCCTGCTGCCATGACACACAAAAGGTCCGAGCCAGTCCCTCACCTAGCAGGTGCCATGGAAATCTCTGGGTTCTAGGACACACCCCGTGAGGGAAAGGGAGACACTTACAAATGACAGACATGAAATGAAATTTCCCTGTAGGTTAGCTGAATGGGGGCTGGACTCTGAATCAGTTACAGGGAATAAAAAAAGGAAGACTTCCTGCATACCTGAAGTTGTGTGGTGAGGTTCAGACTTGGGGGGCAGGGGTGTCCGGAAGGCACCAAGAACCTTAGCCTCATATGCTGTATGCATCTGTGCTACCGACTAGCCTCAATTGCTACAACTGGAGCCAGACTGCTTTTCAAAAATGGCAATCCCCTGCCGCAGAGAGGAGTCTGGTCTCTGCAGAGGCACTGGTGACCTGGGGGCACTCCTGTGCTAACAGCCCCCAGGCAGACAGAGGAGGAAGGAAGGAAGCCCGCGCAGATGTGGAGTTTACTCACAAGATTAACTCCTCTGATTCCTATGCAAATACCTAGAAAGGGAGAGGCAGAGAAAGTGGTCTTTAAGGCCTTCATCTACACTGTGAATTGCTTAAAAACCAAAGGAAGTAAGGATGTCAGCCGGAAGAGGAAAGAGGGAGGCCAGTGTCGCTAGGCTCAGGCACAGAACACCCCTGCTTCCCAAGCCTGGCCCGGCCTCACAGGGCAGCAAGCTGGGACAGGGACGGCTCATTTCCACCCGATGGAAACGAGAGTGTGCAGCAAACGGAGCAGCTCGGGGGAGAGGAGAGTCCTACCCTAGGAGAGCAAGCCCTCAGTGTGACAAATGTGTTCACAGATGCTGCAGTAATGGTAGGTACTTGTGGTACCAAATGGAACAACGAAGAGGGGTTCAGACTTTGAGGCCAGTCACACATCCTCAAAGCAGATTCCATTTCAGTCCTGTGGCTGAATATTGGGAGGCCTTCGGGAGAAGCTTCTGAAAGCCCTGACAAAAACTAGAGAGGTTTCCAGATAAGCCCAGCTGTACCAGCCATCCTGCAGAGATCAGAATTTTCAGAACAGCGGGCCCTGGCCAGAACTTCAGATGGATGAGAATCAGCAACCAGGAAACCCCGTTTTCCAGCCACCCAGGCCCCCAGTCTGCCCGGCAAGTGGGGCACCTCCAGGGGGATGGTGGAACTAGGGGGTGGGGGAGGATTTCCCCGGGGAGCAAGTGCCCTGTCGCAGAGGCAGAGCGGGCTAAGGCTCTCCCAGCTGTGGTTGCTGGGAAGATGAGGATTCCGTAGGAAACTGGACTTGAGAAGAGAAGTCATAGACGGTAAACATGGAAGCGAGGCTGTGTTGAGCAAGCAGGCAGAGGTGCGGGAAAGCAAAGGAACCACAGTGCGGAGCCACTCTGGCCTCACAAGGATCTGGCCTCTGCTGACACTTACTTCCCTGCTCACGCCAGATAGGTGAGGCCCAGAAGGGAAGAGAGAAGCAAGCAGTTCATGAACATTCTCCCCGACCTCCATCACCCAACATGGGCAACCATGTGCAGGAGACTACTACTCTCCAATCTCTCCAATGCCTAGAAACTTGCTAGGAAAAGGGTGGAGAGGTGTGCCAGAGGATGGAAGACGAGCCCATTTTATTGGCCAAAATTCAGTTTTCATGTGGCTTCCCTTAAACCTACTCCCAGCCTGGTGAGTAAAGAGCCTGAATCAGTGAGGTCAGGGCCAAGGGACGTTTCTACATAGTGGAAACTGAGGTCCATTCTGGCTCCTCGGTCTTTTTTTTTGGAGTGGCTCCCCTTCATTCTAATCACAGTGCTTCTGTCAGAGGGATTCTTCTAACATGCAAATACACTCCCATCACTTGGCTGTTGGGGATTCTTCCGTAGTCCCATGAGTTTCTGTCAGTGGCAACCAAGAGTCCTGACTCATTAGAACCACTGAAAATTTGTCATCAGGAGAGCAATGTGCTCAGGTTTATGTTATAGAAAGAGACCTCAGACAGCAGACGTAGAGATTATGCTCCGGACTAATCCAGCGTATACATTAAAATCAATATAACTGTAGTAACTTTGGGGAAAAAAAAAAACCAAAAACCACCCAAAAAATGTGCACAAAAAAAATAAATGCAATAACTGCACCCTGAGGTTTCTCCATAAAATGAACTGTTTGCAGGGAGTTCTAAATCTTCCCTGAACCAGAACTCACAACACTCTTACGGAGTTGACGATACAGGGCAAGTGAGAACCATTTTAGGGAAACATAAAATGATGATCATCTTAATGTGGTTCTAATTTACATGTTGATTGTGTGGGTGTGTGTCTGTTTTATGAATCACTTTTAATTCCTGTGCTCAAACAAAAAGGAAAAAACTACCTTGGTAAATGCCACATAATGGATCAATTAAATGATTCCCCAAATAAAGTACACTTCATTATAGTATAAACATGCATAGCTCCTAGTGCTATTTTAAACACACTGGTAGAGAAAGGTGATTTACTAACTTTAACAATATTCAATACTATCCTATATTAGGAACATCACCACCCCCACTCCCTTCATCTCTAAACTGCCTTCATTTTGGCCTTTTGTTTGTTCAGGGAGTCAGAAAATAAAGACATTTTAATGATAAACTTTGCTGAGGCAGAAGTGTATATAAAACAATGTGTTTTACTCTGCCTTATTCTACCGTGTCAGCAGCATACCCTACTTAACACTAGCTTGTGTTCCTACAGTTAGTTCAAAAAAACATCAACCAAATGATAGTATTTGTCTAGATACAATCTAGAAAAATGGTGTGGTAGAGCAGAAAGATCCCTGGCTTTGGAGTCAGATGGGTCCAGGTTTGAATACTGGCCCTGCTACTTGCCAGGTATGCCATCTCAGGAAAGTGCCCTAACTTCCCTTTACGGGGACATCGATGTTTGCAGGGCTATTACAAGATTATACATTACATATGTACATATAAAAGCACAATGCTGCAGGGTCTAAAGTATACAGGCAAAGTAGATGTAGTCTGTTAATAAGTATCAAGAACGACTTTACAGGCTGGGTAAGTTCCCAATTAGAAAACACTAATAACTACCCTGATTTATTTGGAGCGGAGGCATTGTTTTTAAGAAAAAAAACATGTCAAAAAAAAAAAAGAAAGAAAAAAGAAAAAAACATGTCATGTAGGTTGTCTAAAAATAAAATGCATTTAAACTCAAAAAGAAAAAAAAGAAAACACTAATAACCTGTTTCAGAGTATGATATACATGACAGAGCATACATGACTGATTCACTTTCATAATCTTTAATTTGGATCAAGGCACGATTTCATTTGCTAACATGTGCTTATGAAAGAAATTTCTATTATTTCCTGCATGCTTCAAAAGTTTTGTATGTCATGTACTTGAAAGATTCCTAACTTCTTCAAAAAGTGTAATATTATTGCTGTGCTTCACATGGCAATATCATGTTTAACTAGAGAAAACAATTACAATGGTGCCTGGCACGAACTGATCTTACAGGTATCATAAAGTGACCTAAATGACATACAGAAGTGATTGTGGCATTTTTGGATTTTGCTAAGTTTTTCTTTTGAATGTGTTGGTGGGGAAGTGGACTAGTTTCAGTTAGAATCACTTGGAGAACAGAAATTTAAACACACACCCTCTTATATCTAATATTCTCTTCACTCTGGCTTTCCACTTCAGGCAGCTGTGAATAACCTTCCAGAAGTCAGCCCCCAGAGCAAAATAAATTGGGAAGTGACTTATCTAGTGAGAGGCTTAGGAAAAAAAAAAATCCAAGTGTTAGATGTAATATAAGAAAACTTACACAGAACACTGGAATAAAAAAAAATATGGCATATTACAGTCAAGGACATTTTGCAAAAAAAAGAAGTGTGGAGAGAGGCTAAGAACTATGGTTAAGCAACATTGTAAGCACTGAAGCTCGGAAACAGGGGGACGACAGCGTTAGGTGAGGAAGGCAGGGGCGTCTTAAACAGAGTACTAATACATGTTACAGGGGAAGAAAACAAACACACCAAAACGTTGGATATGAAATATAATGCTGGAATTAGAGGTTGCTATTTTGAAATAGGTGGTTAAAATAAATTATAATCTCCATATGTATGGTGGAAAATGATCAGAAATAAAAACTTCTGATAAATATTGAGGATCCTGCCAAACATAAGTTCTCTCAGATAAACACTGGATTTAGAGGCCCACTTATTTCCCCATTTCATAACTTTAGGAAATTTGGACAGAACAGATACAAATTGAGAATCACCTCATATTATGGTTTTAAGAGCATGATTTAGAAACTGAATTGTAACATATACAACAGACTCACTATGATTCTAAATGCAGGATAACACCCCCAAATTTTCCCTTAGTATTTATTTATCTGTTTTTAAGATCATTTTAAAACATCTTTTTAAAATGTAAGAGAGGGAGACCACAAATTTCCAGTAAGCAAGTCATGATAAATAAAAATCAGTCATATAATATCCCTTATTTCTAAATGGATATAAATATCAATGACAGTTTTTTGCATATTCTCTTGATATTTTCTAAAGAGTGAAAAATAGGCTTTCATATCCCTCAACCCTATTTTTCCTTCAAAGCCTGAAGTTCCTCAAGTGCAGATTCTCTGCGAGCGAGCATTTTCTGGAATATAACCCCCTCTACTATGGGAAAGGTGGCGGGCTTTGGTGTGTGCCGTACCAGAGGCAAGAACAAAAACACAGACTCACGACCTAGCGCGGGAGAGCAGATGGGGCAGAAGTCCGCCGGCTTGGCAGAGACATTCTTACCTTTGTCAGTCTGAGGTACAGAGGAGTGTGGATGTGACGCGAGACACAGGCCACATCAGACGTGAGAGCAATCCTAGAGTGGGGGGAGGGAGGAGAATCAGAAGGTTTAAAAAAAAGGCATTGAGAAAAACCACATCCATACTCCATAAGTAGATACCGATATACGGAATATGAGTTCAGGAATGCCAAGATCAAAAAGTTCTCCTCGTCAACATGCCCTAGTGCCATATCCCTACATTCCAGAAACCCGCCTTCAAGGTCTGACGGCAGCCCTCCTTGGGGAGAGGCTGTGCAGTGATGTGGCCAAGGGCATGGGACACGGTGTCAGAAGGCCCAGGCTCAAATCAGGTGCACCCTGGAGCCACTTAGAAACCCCACACAATTTGTTTGGTCTCTCTCGGCCTCGGCTTCCCTGCCTGTAACACGAAGACAATAATTGTACCTACAGCACAAGAGCCTTTTGAGGATTAAATGAATTAATTTGAGTAAAGGGCTTCACGCGCGTGCCTGGGAAGCAAGGAGCCCTCATGTACTTGCAGTTATTTTCCAGAGATCCCAATTCAAAAACAAATACCTCACAGCTTCGGGCAGAAATGAGGTAGATCATCAGAACCTTTTAAAAAGCGTCAAACACAAACACTATCCTTTGGGAAAAGGAAACGAGTCCCTGAACAGGGTTGAGGGTGAAGTGGAGAGGAGTGGGGGGCTTCTAAGGAGCAAGAAAAGATCATTAAAAGGCCCCGAACAAACAGGCAAACAAAAACCAAAAACACCAAGGGGGGAAAAAAACAAAACCCATGAAAAAACCAAACCAAACCAAACCAAACAAACCTCCTTTGCTTCACTGCGTTTCCCCCCCACCCCCAAAGACAACGACACTGTGAGAAAAGTGGCCTGAGAGGCAGAACTTGTTGACAGTAAGCACACTCAATGAAGGTAATTTTAAATCTATATTTCAGAACAGGCTTTCCTGTAATTCAATCTAATGAATAAGGAGGATGTTTCCCTTTCAATGACTAGATAAGCCGGTAGTAGGGCTGCTTTATTTGGTCAGTCTGGATGGACGGGAAGCCATCTGAGAGGGAAGTATCTGGTGTCTTTCTACAAGGAAGTTTGCTGATGGAGATAAACAGACACACAAATACAAACACCTCATATATGTTGATCCCTAAACCTATTTTGAAGGTTTTACTCTTAAAGCATTTGAACCGATTCTTCTTGGATGTTATAGCAGTCTTTGGTCCTGAGAAAAGGCTCTTTTATGGAGGATCATGGAGCTGGAGTTATCTGATTCAATAGACATAGCAATAACACGGTTTTTAACTGAAGTTACTTCCTTGGACTGTATGTAGTTCCTTCTATCAATGTAGACAAAGATATGCCTCACTGCTAAAATGAGAAAGTGTGGTTTGATTTCCTACACTTCCTTCCACCCTCCACCCCTCCCTACTTTGGTATGATGTCACATGAAATTACTTCCAGAAACGGAGAGTAGAGCAACCAAGTTATAAAACCTAAGTGCTATGCTTACTGCTTTCTTAACTACAAGTTAATACTTATGGGGGCGAGAGTCTATCGATGATCAAGGTCATGGTAATTTTCCTATTTCATAAGAAATCTGAAATCTCAGCAGAATTGCAAACTGCTGAATCTACCACATTTGTATGACCCATACAAACACCCCATTCCTCTACAAGATTCCTACCAAAACTCACACATTTGCAAACCTGTATTTTAAACTTCATCCTTACCTTTAATCAAAAACAGGCGACCAAATAGATTTCTTTAAAAATAATCTTGGTGGTAAAAACAAAAATATCATGGAGAGTAAAATATTAGCCAGTTACTGTACTTCTGTGCTTACTTACCCCCCTTTTACTAAAATTTTCCATTACGATTTTAAGATGTTGTTTCCCAAAGAATGTTGACAACTATTTCCCACTTAAAGCTGTGGCTTAAAAAGAAATAGGTTTTAACTTGAGAACAGCCCAGAATTGGGCTTGATCTAGGGTCCTGTGAAATCACAGTAGTTAGTCCTTTAGACTAAAAATTTCCCTCAGGCTTTTCACTGACAAGTGAAGGTGTTTACTTCCTTTGATAAGGGGCTCATAACATACAGTAGTGGTAAATCTGGTTAAAGAAATTGTCAAAGGGTGTTTTGTTTTGCATTATTTAATATTACATCCTAGAATTAAATCATGTAAAACGGAAGCTTTATCCATCTCAATCAGTAAATCTGGTCAAGTGAAAGTCTACAAAACTCTAAATTAAAAGCTTTTTCATCAAACTGGAAATATCTAAACACTGTGTTGAGATTTAATTTTAGGAAAGAATATTGGAGAACAGAATTTAGATTTAAAAAGGACAATGCCATCCACTTTTTTATGCTTCCTGTTCAGAGGCTGATGGACTGCTCAACAAACTTGCCAAATCAAAAAAAGTGTTTAATGATTCTCCATAAAGAATAGATTTTTAAAAGCTAGAGCACCAATCAGGTAACAATAGATCAATCAGGTTTTCCTAAAATGTAGTATTTGCAGTTGAAGCCTGGATAAGTAATTACATTCAAAGTAATGTACAGGGAGCTATCAATCCCCATTCAGGCAGCTCGCATTCACTGAGCCAAGAGCTTTGCTGGGCTTGGAGATATAAAAATGAATCCGCCACAGCTGCTTTACTTCCAGCTAAAAGAATACACCTAAACAAAGAGCTACAGGGCAGTGTGTTAAGTGCTATAATAGAGGTGTGCACAAAGGGCTTGGGGCCAAAGGAAGAAGCTATAAATTCTTCCTGGGAAATCAAGCAAGTGAGGGGAGATGTAAAAGAAGGTATGGTGATGATTCCTTGTGATAAACTCAAGACTTTTTCCTTACTGTGCTCTCAAAAGTAAGGTAGTAATTTTAGGATTTATGAACTGTGTTAATGGCAAGGGCTATACTGTTCTATTAGCCAGTTTCATTTATGCTTGGCATAGCCTTTCAGTTACAACGTCCTAAGAAGAGAACTTTAAAAATAACCGTATTATAATATTCCCATACAACACACACTATCCAGAATGGCAGGAATAGCTCTCATGAGTGAAATTTAGATACAAAGTTCAAAGATGTTTTGAAACATAAATGAATGACATTCTTGACATTTAGTAATAGTACATGAATAATGCTCATTTTAAGTATCAATTTTTTTTTCTTCATAATGCAAAAATAAAAAGAATCACTCGATTATATCATGGTTAATATTTGTCTTTCTCTCCTTTTGTGTTTAAAATAGAAGGAGGGTGTTGAATCAACTTCTACTTAGTATCATTTATTATGCATACCATATTCCTACTTATAACACAGTTGTGACAGAACCCCCATTGTTCATTACACACTAGCCCCAAACTTGAGTAATTCTAATGTAAGCATGAGAAACCACCGTCTCCTTTGGGGTGAATTTCCAAATTCCTCTGTGTTAAATTGAGGTCTAATTTTCCCTGTGCCTGGTTTTCACAAGAAGGTCCATTCCACCCCATGTGCTCCTTTTCAGCTGTCAATAAACAGAGGCAGCGAATTCCCCCACAGCTTCACAAAGCTAGTTAGGCAGAGCCATTCATTCCTTCAGGAAAACAGGGCATTGATTTCAGCGAGTTCCCAGGGAGCAGCTGCAACAAAGAGATCAAAGGCCCACCTCTCTTTCCCTCCACTGCTTCCATCAGGCCAGGCCCAGACAAACAGCGACAGGTTTCCTTGAGACAAGGAGAGGGCCCGGCAGACCACCTCATGGTTCAATTCAAATTCATCCGTTTCCTACATTCCAGGGACAGTCCAGAATGCTAACCATGACAAACCAGCACAATCGGCCGGCATAATATACTGCTCGCTAGTTCATCCAAGGTCAGAGGGAGAAAACAAGCACCCAGGGAAGCCCTCCACTTCTAGGGCCTGCTGGGCCTCCATGGCCCCCTGACATTCCATAAATAAACTTCGCCGGCTCACTCTCCCTTTCTTGTTTCGTCCTGCAATCCCACGAGCAATGGTCTCAATCTGCAATTTCTTTAGTGTCACCATACCCAAACGCTCAGGACACTTTATTCTCAACCTAATCATTCTAATGATGATAGGAGCATGGCGATGCAGGCAGCCCTTCTCAGTTCACACCCCGCACACTACCACCGGAGGATGAATTTACGGCCATAATCGCTAGGGCTTCCTTCAAGGCCTGATTTCCAGGGAAGGCCACACAACCGAAAGAGAGCCAGTTTGCGTAGATTCTGTTTGTGGAACAAAAACGTGAACGGAGATAGAACGGTTAGCTTTTGGTGTGAACCAGGTGAGCACCCACACTGGTGACCCAGACCCCTAAATGACAGTCTGTGCGTGAATGAGCCATGTGCAGCTTTGTGGGGTGCACAGCTTTGTGGGGTGAGGAGGGTTAGCAAGGGGGAGGGGGAGCACGAGGGGCGAGGAAAGAAGATGGATTCTTCCGACTGGTTACCTACACTGAACCGATTTGACCAAAAGTTTTCTCAAGTCTCTTCCAAATTCTGAGCTGCTTCTTTGAGGCAATCTTCAAGAAAGCCTGTAACAAAATGGGTTTATTTTATTGTGCTCCATTCCACTTCTGTCACTAATCCTGAGGAAACATGGGAGTGGATGGGTTAAATTTGAAAATTCCTAAACCAAAAAGAAAATAAACAATATTGGAATGAAAGGCATGGAGAACTCATTCCTTGACACAGAACACAACCTTCCCACGTGCCCATCTTATGAGCTTCAGTATAACCTGGGGGATCCATTCACTGATTATTCATTTGACTGCCAAAGATGTCATTTTGTACACAGACCCAAACAGCCCTCAAGAAGACTTGCACTTACTCTCAAGTCCGGACAGAAATGAGCTTAGAAAATACAGAAGTCTACATGGCACGGGAAAGGTAGCTTCCTAGTAGATGCAGTGTGACAGTTATATTAGGAACCTCAAAGCTGACTCTGGCATCCATCCACTTTGGGCCTCTCTGTCTTTCTACTGTTCCAAAATGAAGACAGAAATATCTGTCAAGAATTCCTTTACAAGGTATTGTGAAATAACCATTCCTCAAAAACAAAGTATCTCATCGAAGAACACTAGTCTCAGGAGTAGAACTTCCTTACATGATAGATCACTCTAATTCAATAGAGCTGCTCTGGAAACTCACTAGGTTTCTATAAATCAAATCATTTTTTAAAAGCACTCAGAAAATTTACTACTTAAGGAAAGGCTATGGCAAATGATCTATGGCAAACTTATCAATTCATTTATATACCCTTTCAAAAGCATTTATTTTTTGTGGGTTTTTTAAAAAAGATTTTATTTGTCAGAGAGAGTGCACACAAGCAGGGGGAGGAGCAGAGGGAGAGGGAGAAGCAGGCTCCCCTCTGAGCAGGGAGCCCGATGGGGCTCGATCCCAGGACTCCGATCATGACCTGAGCCGAAGGCAGATGCTTAACCAACTGAGGCACCCAGGTGTCCCTTTCAGAACGATTTAAGGCCCTTAGAAACATCATTTGATCTTCACCACAACCACCTAGGACAGGTAGTTTTACTAGTTTCTATTTTTGAAAGAAAACAGGCTTAAGAAGGGTAATAAACTGATTTGCCAAACTCTCAGAACTTGTAAGTAGCAGAGCCACAACTTTAAGTGTTCTGTTTTTCAATCCTGTGCAGTACCTAACTACCATGTGTGCATAGAATTATTCACTGAACGTCTCTCACCTTAACTCTATGAAACAATCAATCTATTCCTAAGCCCAATGCTCTATACCACTCATCCAAGGACGCAGTGCTTGAGTATGGAGTCTGGTGTCAGATCCATACTGAAATTTCAGTGTCATCTTTTAGTAATTTTGTAAATTAAGCTATTAACAATATTTTCACACTCTGAGTTTCCTCATCTGTAAAGGAGGAATAGTATCTTCTCTGGCAAGGTTTGGGAAGGATCAAATTAGATAACTTGCGTAAAGCACCTAAAGCAGTGTTAGCATATAATAAATGCCTAATCGTGGTAGCTATTATCATTGGCATTAAAAATCAAACCAATGTAAAACTTGTTAAAAGGGAAAAACAGGTTTCCTTTTCAATAAAAAGACTTCAAATGTAACTTTCAGCCTCTGGATGACATGGTTCTCTCGAGCACTAAAAATTTACCACTCGAGTCTAATATTTTTAAGGTGGCCAACTAATAAACCCAGATCACTGTCATAAAAGATAAGCTACTACACAAAATAGAAACACTAATTGAATTGTCTTTTTTAAAAAGCTGATTGAGGGAAAATCCCTGGTTGTTACACACACACACACACACACACACACACACATATATATATTTTAAAGATTTTATTTACTTATTTGACAGAAAGAGAGATAGGGAGAGCAGGAACACAAGCAGGGGGAGTGGGAGAGGGAGAAGCAGGCTTCCCTCCGAGCAGGGAGCCTGACGCGGGGTTCGATCCCAGGACCCTGGGATCATGACTTGAGCCGAAGGCAGTTGCTTAACCAACGGAGCCACCCAGGCGCCCCTCCCTGGTTGTTATAAAGCAGCAATGTGGTTTTTCCATGCTATCAACTTTGCTTCTTGCCATTTACCTACTTGAAGCAGGAATGTATGTCTGCTAGGCAGAAATTCGCAGTTGCCACATGAAAAGGAAAAATATATAATAGGAATATTTTGTTGCATGGAGCTAGTGCTTTAAAGTTTTCAAAGACTACGTATGTTATTTCATTTGACCCTCATGCTACTCACTAGAAGAAAACAGATGAACTTTTAGCACAAAGACGGCCAGTGGTAAATGGCAAACCCTTTTTTTCTCCTGGTCTCATTTTCCATGACACCCTATCAATAGTTGGTAGTATGTAGATGCTACAGTACAGAGTGTACAGAAGACTGTGGGAAGACAGAGGCCACTAAGTCTGGGAAAGCCAGAAAAGGCTTTGGAGAGAAGGTGACATACACCCAACCTTTTACCTAGTACAAAATCACATCTATAATGTTAGTGACTGTCCCTGAGCTTGATGTAATTTTCTCTGAACACTGAATATGTCTTCCAGTGGCTTACTTCTCATGCACTGTTTTGTTGATTTGCAAACTTAAATGGATGTCCCCTAAAAAAAAAACCAAAAAAACATTTTTACCCAAAGCTTTGATATTAAAAGAGGCAGAGAGCTGAGACAACTGTTGTTTGAACACCACTTACAGACCCTTCTAATTCTACAGTTCTGTGATTTTTTAAATTACTGCTCATTCTTACATTGTATTACTATATAATACATCAGTTTAAAAGTGCATGTTCATCTGTAGCCTATTAACACTAAAAAAAAGTATGTATTTTTTCCTTCACCACCGTTTATCTCAGAAGTTAAAAGCTGGGAAAAAACCCTTAAGAATATCTAAGGGAGGGGTGCGTGGCTGGCTCGGTTGGTAGAGCATGTGACTTCTTGATCTCAGGATCGTGAATTGAAGCCTGACCTTGGATATAGAGATTACTTTTTAAAAAAAAAAACTAAAGAATATCTAAGGGAACATGCCTCACTAAAGAAACTCAGCCCACAGCAGGGGAAGTCTGATGGTTATTTCTTTCCTATGAAGGGCTAAGAGTTGCCTTTTCATAACCATCTGTATTATCTTCTCCAACATGAAATAAGCATGTTTTTAAATAAAAGACACTCAGATATTTGAAGATGATTTTGACAATCCCTTACCTAGAGCCATTATTTTGAGACTGTTGCTCTTTTCCAGTATATGCACATAGTGCTATAAATTTACTTCTAAGCCCTGCTATAGTTGCATCCTACTTATTTGGAAATATGTTTTTATTTTCAGTCAGTTGACAATACTTTCCAATTTCCCTTTTCATTTTTTTTTTTTTGTCAAATGGATTATTTGGTAAAATTCACCGGCACAACCATTTGGGCCTGGTGGTTTTTCTTTTCTGGAAAGTTGTTGTTGTTTGTTTTTGTTTTTACTATTAACTTGATTTAACAGATATAGGGCAATTTGTGTAATGTTTCTCCTTGAGACAGTTTTGGTAGTTTGTATGTATCTTTCTAGACACTGTTCCATTTCATCTGTTATCAAATTTGTGAGCACACTGACTGTAGTATTCCCTTATTTGCCTTGTAATATCCATGAGATCAGTAGTTATGAGCCTTCTTTCATTCCTGATGTTGTTAGTTTATGCCTTCTTTTTCCTTTGGTTAAACAAACAGGCCATGATGAGTCCTTGATGAGTTTACCACTTTATCATTATGAAAGAATCATCTTTATACCTGGCAATATTTTTTGCTCTAATTCCTACTTAGAAGTTAGACACTCCAAGCTAAAAAAAAAAAACTTAGTACTAAATACATACTGTTTTCCATCCCTTACCGTATCATCTGTGTCTTTAGATAGATGAGGTCCATTTTTTGCAGGCAGCATATAGTTAATTCATTTTCTTCTTTAAAAAAAAAAAAAAATCTAAGCTGACCTTCATTGCCTTTTAACTAGAGTACTTACACCATTTATATTTAATATGATTATTGATACGGTTAGGTTGAAATGTACATCTTACTACCCATCTATTCTTCATTTCCCTTTTCCTTTTTTTCCCTGCCTTCTTTTGGACTATTTTTTTCTGATTTAATTTTATCTCCTTTGGCTTATAACTCTTTCTTTTGAGGTGTTGGTGGTTGATTTAGGGTTTTTTGTTATATTCTTAACACAATGTACCTTCAAGGGATATTACACCTCTTCACATATAGTATAAAAACCTTAAGGGCACCTGGGTGGCTCAGTCGGTTAAGCATCTGCCTTCGGCTCAGGTCATAATCCCAGGGTCCTGGGATTGAGCCCCGCATCAAGCTCCTTGCTCAGTGGGGAGTCTGTTTCTCCCTCTCCCTCTGCCCCTGCCCCCACTCGTGCTCTCTCATATGCTCTCTCTAAATAATAAAATCTTAAAAAAAAAAAAACCTATACCACATTTCAAATTTTCCCATCCTGACCTTTGTGCAACTGTTGTCATATATTTTACATGTTATAAACCCCAACTACATTGTTGCTATTTTTGGTTAAAACAATCACCTTTTTAAAAAAAGATTTAAATAAAAACAAACTTATACATTTACTCAGGAGGTTACTATTTCTGGTGTTCTTTATTTTGATCTAGTATTATCCTTCTTCCTAATAGCTTCCTTTAACATTTCTTATTGTGTGGGTATAATAGTGGTGAATTCTTTCAGCTTTTGTATGTCTAAAAAAGTATTTTACTATCTTTTTTGAAAGATATTTTTTTAGCTATAGATTTCTAGGTTGACTGTTTTTTTCTTTATCTTAAAGACGTTGCTCCACTGTCTTCTGGATTGCATTGCTTTTGGTGAAAAGTCTACTGTCATTCTTTTTTCCTCTAAACTTAGAGTGTCCTTGTTCTCTGCTTTAAAATCTTTATTACTGGTTTAAACTATTTGTGATATACGTTGGTGTAATGTTCTTCATTTTTTTGGTACTTGCTGGTATTTAAGCCTCTAAGATACATGAACTTACTGTTTCTATCAAATTTAGCAAACTTTCAGCCATTATTTCTTTTAATATTTATTCTGTTACCTTCCTCCTTTGGAGACTCCAATTATACATATATTTGGCTGTTTGAAGTTGCCCCATAGCTCACTGATGAGCTGTTTTGGTTTTTCACTATATGTGTGTCTTATTTTGTATAATTCCTATTGCTATATTCCCAACCCACAAAGTCTTTCTGCAATGTCTAGTCTGCTGTTAATCCTATCCAGTGTATATTCCATTTCAGACGTTTATGTTGCCTGTAGAAGTTCAACTTGGATTTTTTTTTTATAGCTTTCATGTCTCTCCTTAAACTTACTGCTTTCCTACACAATCTTGAGCATATGTATAAAATAACTGTTTTAATATCTTTGTTTAGTAAAGATGTTTACTAAATATTTAAAAATCTGTTTATTAAATTTATCTTTATTAAATCTATCATCTCTGAGTCTACTTGTATTGATTGATTTTTCTCTTCACCACTGAATTTTCCTGTTTCTTGGGAGATCTGGTAAATTTTGATTGAATGTTAGATATTGCATACTTTACCTTGTTACGTGCTGGATATTTTACAGTTCTTTAAATATCCTTGAGCTTTGTTCTGGGCTGAAGTTAAAACTACTAGAAACAATTTGACCTTTAAACCAAGAGTCTGCAATTTGTGGCCCACAGTCCAAATCTGGCCCACAGCCTATTGCTGTAAATGAAGTTTTACTAGAATTTGGCCATCCTCATTCATCTACATATTGTCTATGGCTGCTTTATCATTATAGTGGCAGAGCTTAGTAGATGCAGCAGAGATCATATGCCCTGTAAAGCCTAAAATATTTCCAATCTTACCCTTTACCAAAAAAGTTTATGATCACTCTTTAATGGCTTACTTCTAGGATTTTTTTTTTTTTTTTTTTTTTTTTTTTTTTTTAGACAGGCTCAGAGCAACCTTTAGTCTAGGATTAATTTTCCCTCACTACTGAGGCAATACTCTTCCAAGTACTCCATTTTATGCCACTTATATTAAAATGTTTTTCTAGTCTGGTGGGACACATTCTTCCCTGACCTGTGATCTACATTTTCCTTCCCAGTGGTTCTTTTCCCAGCCTTGGGTAGTTCTCTTATATGTGTGCACTAATTGGCACTCAGCTGAAGACTCCAGGGGAACGCTCTGATGACCTCTAAAGTGTTCTCTTTGAGCAACTCTCTCTTTCTCTAGAATGCTGTCCTACAAATTCTAGCTGCACCTGCCTCCTTGAATTCCCAACTCTATTACCTCAATTCAGGGTGACCACTGAGCTGTGTTTGGATTCCCCTTCTTACACTGTGGCCTTGGGCACATCATTTGTTTCCCTTCTCTCAGGGTTCAGTCTTATGCCGCTGGTTGCCTAATGTATGGAAAGCCTGTTTTAAATATTTTACGGGCTTTTATTTTGTTTTATTTTGTTTTTTGGTTGTTTAAGGCAGGAGATTGAACCCAGTTCCTGTTACTACACCATGGCTAGAAGTCATAGAAGTCCCCTCAGTATGAACTCCTTACATTTGCATTAGTGCTTTATATTTACAAGTAAATACTGAAAAGTCTGCGTTATCACATTTCATCCTCTCTACATCATTAAGATGTAGAGATTACCTGAAAGCTCAAAAAATGTAAAAAGTGACTTGTTTGGGATCACATTACAGGGCAGCTCATGTCTCTTAGTCATTTTCTCAACCATAAAAATATAGAGTTTTTCAGAATTTAGAATATATAACAAATAAAGAGATGATCTTCTGTATAAAGTACATTGTAAAATAACATATTACTAGTATCTCAAATTATAATACTGAGCAATATTGAATTAGATTGTTACTGAATATTGCTAATGACAAGGTCTATCACCTCAATTAATCCTTATAATCCTCATAGTTATTATTATTTCAGTCTTATAAAAGACAAACTGTGGCTAAGAAAGGTTCACTAATTCGCTCAATCACATACTTATTGGCATCACAGTTAGAATTCAAGCCAGGCTACCCTAATTCTAAAACTTGTACTCTCCACCATGCTGTCTGCTCAATTTATAGCTCTTAAAAAGAGTTTTTGGAACTAAATTATGATAGAACACTCCAAGTCCTCAGTAACAAAATGGCATTAGGAGCCATTTACTAAAAGTATCAAGATCTATTCATTTTTTTTTAAAGATTTTATTTATTCATTTGTCACAGAGACAGCACAAGGAGGGGGGAGTGGCAGGCAGAGCAGGCAGAGGGAGAAGTAGGCTCCCCGCTGAGCAAGGAGCCCAATGCGGGACTCGATCCCAGGACCCTGGGATCATGACCTGAGCCAAAGGCAGACGCTCAACCAACTGAGCCACCCAGACATCCCAAGATCTATTCATTTTTTACCAAAGAACCTCTAATCAAACAAGCACAGAAAAAGAAAATGAAAATTCTTAGAAGAAATTTCAAACCTAGTTTTTCTCTGAGCAATACTTCAAAATACACAGATGATTGAGATTTTAGCTGCTTTTTAATCATGTTTAATCTAACTAAAGTTCTAAAATCAAGCATTCAAACTTCCTTATTGAATTATCTGGGAAAGCCTACAATTGACAAAACTCAGCTGAGCTTGAGCTCTAGCACTAGAATTTTCTTACATCTAAGTACTGAAAACATATTCTTAAGATATTATTTTCTCATAACAAAGCTATATATACTTATTGTAGGAAATTCTGAAAATACACATTTCTTACTTTGAGTTAGTATGTTAGTTTCTCGCTAGCCATAAGAAATGAACCTATTATCTTCAGCTTCCAATTGTTGCCACTAAACATATATTTATCATTTCTCTAACTACTTATGGAATTGCATTAATTCTAAGAGTTTTATAGTTGACTTTCAGAACTGTATAGCTCTATCCATCATATTGCCCATAAGATTTTAGTGTGGGGTGCCTTGGTGGCTCCGTCAGTTAAGTGTCTGCCTTGGGCTTGGGTCATGATCTCAGGGTCCTGGGATCAAGCCCCACATCGGATTCTCTGCTCAGCGAAGGGTCTACTTCTCCCTTTCTCTCTTCCTCTCCCCCTGCTCATGCATGCTCGTGTGTGCTCCCTCTCTCAAATAAATAAAATCTTAAAAAAAAAAAAAAGATTTTACTGTTATCTCATTTTCTAATAACTTTACTTGTTACTTTTCTGTGTCACTGCCTGGCTAGAACTTATACTACCATGTTAGCAGACATCATGTCACTACTCTTGATCTTGATGGAAATTTTCTGGGAGCTTTACTATTAATAAACGTTAATGGTTCAAAATAAATGTTTTATATCCATAATAAGTACTATTCCTAAAAGATGACCAGAAATGGGTGTTAAATGTTATTAAATGTCCCATAGGACGCTAAGTTCACACTTTATTTTTTTTCTTAATTTTTTAAAAATTTATTTTATTTGACAGAGAGAGAGACAGTGAGAGAGGGAACACAAGCCAGGGGAGTGGGAGAGGGAGAAGCAGGCTTCCCGCGGAGCAGGGAGCCTGATGCGGGGCTCGATCCCTGGACGCTGGGATCATGACCTGAGCAGAAGGCAGCCGCTTAATGACTGAGCCACCCAAGTGCCCCTAAGTTCACACTTTAAAAAAATTATTGTACAGTGTATTTATGCATAAGATTCCCAAATGTTGAACCATTTTTGTACTCTTAGGGTAAGTCCCATTTGGTCAGAGTAGATAGTTCTTTTTAAAATCTTATTTGCAGATTTTTACATTTATTCTCATAACTGACAATATTTTAAAATTTTTGCATTGGCCATTATGTTTTAATGAGGGTTATATAAGTCTCTTGAATATATCTATTTTATCTTTCTGAGCTGTGGAAGTCATGTAGCATGTAAGTAACTATTACATGAACATTAGGAAGAATTTATCAATCTGACAGGCAAACTAGGTCAAAATAAACTTTAGTGTCTTACACACTGAAAGTTTCAAAGATTATTTATATAGAACTTTATGTAGTATTCACTTAAAACTTTCTTATTCTCCCCTGCATCTGCTCTAATATTCTTTTTGTGTTTTTTTGGTCACCTAGTATATGGGCAATTTTTGTAAGTGTTCCAAAGGCATTATAGTGTATGGCTGTAGCTCTCTTTTTGTCTAATGGTCTGTTAACAGTTAAAAGGACCCATAACAAGATGGGAATTATTTCTTTATTGCCACCTCCAGTCAGAAAAATCGAAGTCCCATGGAAAACTCCAGTCGGCCTGGCTTGGATCACATGCCCATCCCAGGACTAGAATACCAGAAGGACAAGATACAAAGACTGCCCCGATGTGAGTCACGTACCCATCTTTGTGGTCAGGAGGCAACAAGAGAAAGGCATGTTAGGCAGTCAGTACCTACTACACAATCCTTTTCCCATATTCCACTTTCCTCTTTCTGAACAAAACACACAAAGTTCCCTTCCTTGTGGAGTTCATTGTCAAAGGAAGGTAAGACAAACAAACAAAATATATACCAGATGGTGATTTAAAACTAAAGTACTGAAGAGATAAAGAGCACTAAGAGGGTAAGGCAAGGAGAAGTAGTGGCAATTCAAAACAGGCTGGTCAGGAAAGGCCTAGGTGCAATGACAATTTAGCAAAGACCTGAAGGAGGTAAGAAGCAAGCCTTATGGCTTTCTGTGGCAACAATAACTGCAAAACCCCTACCTGGAACAAGAATATTGGTATGGCTAAAGCAGGGAGTGAGGGGGAGCAGTAAAAGGTTAGGTCAGAAGTAATGGGGGCCCATATTAAGTTTATAAACCTCTATAAAGAGAAGCACTGGCTGGAGTCATTAGAGCAGAAAAGTAACATGATCAGAGTTAAGAGTTTTAAATAATTTATCTGGCTGCTGTTTGGAGAATAGATTATAGGGGAGAAAGTATAAAAGCAGGGAGACCAGTAAGAAGGCTATTTTAATAGAAAAAATGATGAAGGTTTGGACCAGTATGATAGTGGAAGAGGTAGTAAGAAGCAGTTCTTTTCTGGATATATCTAAGGTAGAGCTGATAGTATTTCCTGATAGCTAGATATGTAGAAGGTGAGAAAAAGAAGAAATGATAATGGTGCTAAAGAGTATCGCTTAAGAAAATGGAGGAATAGAGTCACCATTTACAGAGATTAGGAAGAGTAAGGAAGAAGAAAGTCTGGATGAGAGTGGAGAGGAGCCTAACTGTGGACATGTTAGGTCTGATATGCCTATAAGACATTCAGCATTTGGATCTTTAAATGTGGAGTTCAGGAGAGAGGTTTATACTGGAGATATAAATTTGGTAGTTACCAGTGTATGTGTGTAGTTAAAGCCATGAAACTGAATCAGCTTAGCTAGGGAGCGAATGTAGGCAGAGAGACACCACGCAGGAACTGCCCTGGGTCACCCAGTGTTCGGAAGTCAGGGCAATGAAGAGATATTTGAACTACAGACTGATATAGGTGGTCATGGTAACTGGAAGGCAGCTGGGGAAGTGTGGAGACTCATAACACTAGGGAGGAATGTGATTGGCTGGGTCAATTCTACTGGTAGGTCCCGTAAGATGAGGACTGAGAACTGTCAGATTTGCAACATGGAGGTCACTGCTGACACTCAAGACAGTTTTGGTAGAATGGTGAGAATCAAGCCTGACTGAAATGGGATCAAGATAGATTGAACAGAAAGACTGAAAAATTGTGTAAAAGGAAATGGAAATGAGATGGATTGGTAACTAGGGGGAATGGGAGTTAAATAATTAAGTAAAGGAAGGGGGAAATCCATAATGCAGGGGAGAAAAGGGACAACTGCTATAGCAATATCCTTGAGAAGGGGAAAGGAAAAAGAATCTAAGCACGTAAGTATAAGAGTAAGCTTTAGACTAGATCGGTGCAGCTCACCCAGGGGGAAGAAGAGAAGGCACAATGTAAGGTACAGGTGCAGGTGGTTGGGCAGATGTGATGCTGGGTGCTTGTGGAAGTTCTCTTTTGGGTATTTTTATTTGATCAGTGAAAAAGGAAACAGGGTCATCAGGTGAAAAGGAGAATAGGAGAAGAGGAACTGGAAGTTTACAGAGAAATAGGTTTTAAATATTATCCTAGGAATTAATTGTCCAAATTGCCAGAACATATTAGGGCCCCCCTGAGATTCGTAATCAAAATAGTTAAAGTAAGACTAGTGAGCATGGCTAGGCACTTTTCTCCAGCTGTGTTTAGCTGGGCAGCTGCAGGCATGGAAGAGACAGACTATGTCTTTGGGATTTAGATAGCTAAGGGCAACAAAGCAAGAAGGAGGGATAAGAGAGAGGGATAAATGGGTGATTTTAATGATAGCGTAGAGGCTGCTGACATTGAGTAAGGAAATGTCCAGGTGGAGTTAAAAATTTGTTGGTGGGAGTGGGGACTGGGGGAGCATGGGATGCTTAAAATCAAGATCATGGAGGGAAACAGTTATTGCTAATGACTAAGTCCACAATATGACCGTGGGAGGACATGGCTGAAGTCGTTCGGGAAATAAGATCATTGAATGAGAGGAAGTTAAGGAAGTGAGAAATCAGGGTATTGGAAGGACCCCAGGGTGGCCATAAAATCACCAAGAATTAGGACACATTGGTCTTGGAGAGGAGGACAGTGAGCCAGGAGCTAAATCTTCAAGAAATGGGAGTGATGTGGGAATTAGTAGGTGACTACAACAAGGAAGAATACATGTTTTTACTTTCAAGATAAAAAAAATTGTTTTATATCTATAATATTAATGCTTAGTTGCATGTCAACGGTTTTACGATACTTCAGTCTTTTTATGTTATATTTCTTCCATTCTAACTCCAATGTCCTTATTTTCTTTTGCCATCGTTGTGAAAAATGTACAAGAGATCCTGTCATTTTTACCAATTTCCTAAATTTTAAAGCATTTTTCCCCAAAAATGTTTCATGGGGCACCAGTCTTATGGCATATTTGCTGACACTGGGGTTATATTGAGAAATATGTTTGAGAAACACCATAGACCATAGGCTCTCTTAGATAATCAGTTGTTGGAAATAAGTCTAATTTAACTCAGTTTTTTTCCCCAAATTTACATGACCATAGGTCCCTTTCCCATATAACATCAGTTAACATCCAAAGGAACGAATATTCCAAGGCATATACTTTGGGGAAGTCTGTATTAGAGGTGTCTTCCTAGTGGCCTCAAAATAGGTGAAACAAAACCTGATTTGATTCAAACCGATTTAGACACTGTCAGAGAATGCAAATCCCCCAAATGTTACTTTGTTAACAATATTATCCTCCATTGCTAACATGATGAAAAACAAAGCCATCTTCAGACAATATTTCTCAAAGATGTCCTTAAAATTAGTTTAGCATATTTCAGTTCTTCATCAAAATGACAACATAGATAAATCAAAACTACTGACTGCACATTATGGTTCATAACCTTATTGTTTCCATACTGGCAACACAGTCTCTTTTCTAAGAAAGTGGCTGAGTAAAACCCACTTAATAATGTAATATGTTTTCAGTTATATAGAGAATAATTTATTTTCTCAGGTTAAAAATGTTTGTCCAAATTTTCCTACTTCAAATGTTTGCATTTCATGGAATTAAAAAAAAAAAAGCCCTACCCATTGTTAAAACAGGAGTTCTAATTTTGTTTAATATACAACAAAGAAAAAGTTACAAAATAGAAAGATAGCTACTTCAAATGATAAAGTGGGAATAAAGTTAAATTCTCCCAGCCTGGAATCCTGCCCTCATTTCATCTAATTGCCAGATTTTCACATGTAAATGAAGAATTCATTTTATCTCACTAGTCAAACCACTTACACCAGTGGCTTTCTCCCAGGGTGCTGTGTCCCTCTTATCAGCCACCAAGATGTTCTGTGTGAAGACTGTGATGTCCAACAGGATGGATGTATATACAACCTCAGCTCCACAGATGGCACTTTACTCCCGCTAATCATAACCCTGGAAGGAAGTCACTCCACAGAAACAGATGGCACCAGCCTAAGATGTGTAATTCAAACTTCCTCAGTGTAACTATCACCTAATGGTATCAGAAAAAGTGAAACAGACCTGAAAATAACGTTAAGAACCAAGTAATAGAGTTTTGCTCCAATTTTTGCTCCAGGTGCTCTAGAAAAGCACTCTTATGTAATTAGAAAATACAAAATGTTGAGGGTGGAGAATAAAAAAAATTAAAATGTCAACTTACAAAACCAATGAGGATTTATCAACGAGGCAGAAACAACCTAAAAAACAAAAACAAAAAATATTAAAAATCATTTAATAGTTTTATATAATAGTTGCACATGCATTTTTTAATTTTACTGCAATAACTGTATCATACATGATTTTGAGAGAGATCTTGAGTACCCTTTGCTCAGTTTCCCCCAATGATAACTTTTCACAAAACTAAAGTAGAATATCACAATAAATATATTTATATTACCACAATCCACTGGTCTTTTCAGATTTCCCAGTTTCATTATGCTTATTTGTATATGCATTTAGTTCTACAGAACTTTATTACCTGTAGGTTCACATATCTACCACCACAGTCAAGATACCAAAGAGTTCCATCACTACAAGGATCCCTCAATGTTGCCTTTTTATAAGTACACCCACCCCCCTCCCCACAACCCCCTTCTGTCCCTAACCTCTTATACATCTTTTTTTTTTTTTTTTTAAGATTTATTTGACAGGGAGAGACACAGCAAGAGAGGGAACACAAGCAGGGAGAGTGGGAGAGGGAGAAGCAGGCTTCCTGCCCAGCAGGGAGCGTGATGCGGAGCTTGATCCCAGGACCCCGGGATCACGACCTGAGCCGAAGGCAGACGCCTAACGACTGAGCCACCCAGGTGCCCTTATATATCTATCTTTAACATTAAAACAGCAACACCCATTTGTGAGTGATAAGTATTTTACTTACTGGGCATAAAAGACTATACTACCTAGTATATGTCAAATCATGAATAAAGAGTTCCATTTTTCTGCATTAAAGAATACGTTTTAATTAAAGGGAAAAAGTCTCTGGAGAGAATTTTTTTTTTTACTCGTTGTTATCGTAACAAACTATTCACTTCAAAAGTCAAAAGGGGAAAGGTAAGCTAACAGTATTGCCTGAATTCAGATTCCATACTTTCAAACATCTATTTTAAAAGACTTCATTCCTTTAGAGCAGTTTTAGGTTTATAACAAAATTGAGGGGAAGATGTTTTTAGTTTCAAATTCCATTTGTTCAACAACTGGTATATAGGAAAGTGACTGTCATATATTAGCCTTATATCCTGCAAACTTGCTATTAATTACTTATTAGTTCCAGGTTTTTTGTCTGTCAATTCTTCTGGTTTTTCTACACAAATAATATCATGTGAACAAAGATAGTTTTATTTCTTCCTTCCCAATCTGTATATCTTTTATTTCCTTGTCTTAATTGCATTAGCTAGGAATTCCAGTACGTTGTTGAAAAGAAACAATGAGACCATCTTGCCTCATTTCTGATCTTAATGGAAAAGCTTTTACTTTCTCACCATAAAGTATGATGTTAACTGTAGGCTTTTGTAGATATTCATTATCAAGTTGAGGAAGTTCCCCTCTATTTCTAGTTTACTGATTCTTTTTTAAGTCATGAATGGGTGTTGGATCATATCGAACGCTTTTTCTGCATCTATTGGTACAATCATCTGATTTTTCATCTTTAGCCTGTTGATGTGATAGATTACACTGATTTTTTTTGAATGTTGAACCAACTTTGCATATTTGTGATAATCCCCTTTTGGTCATCATGTAGAATTCTTTCTTAGATTGGTAGATTTGATTTGCTAATATTTCATGAGGA
The DNA here is from genome assembly GCF_037043125.1 of Eumetopias jubatus. NCBI lineage: Eukaryota > Metazoa > Chordata > Mammalia > Carnivora > Otariidae > Eumetopias > Eumetopias jubatus. The sequence continues at coordinate 22,026,041 of NW_028274812.1, read as the reverse complement.
TTTTTGAATCTATGCTCATGAGAGATACTGATTTGTAGGGTTTTTTTAATGTCCTCGTCTGGTTTTGATATTAGGGTAATGCTGGCCTCACCAAATAAGTTAGGAAGTATTCCCTCTGTTTCTAGCCTCTGAAAATGATTATGAAGAACTGGCATAATTTTTTCCTTAAATGTTTGGCAGAATTCACCAGTAAACCCACCTGGGCATGGTGCTGTTTTGAAAGGCAATTAATTATTTGATATCTTTAATAGATATAGGTATAGGCATTGAATTATTCATAGTATTCTATCATTTAAACATCCAAAGGATGTGAAATGATATCTCTTTTGTGATATTAATAATTTGTATCCTTCTTTTCTTAGCTTCCCTAGAGATTTATCAATTTTATTGATCTTTCCAAAGAACCAGCTTTTGATTTCATTACTTTTCTTGGATATCTTATTTTCAATTTCATTGATTTCTGTTTTTGTTGTTTTTTTTTAAGATTTTATTCTTAAGTAATCTCTACACCAAACATGGGGCTGGAACCCATGATCCTGAGGTCAAGAGTCTCATACTCCGCCAACTGAGCCAGCTAGGTACCCCAATTTCTGCTCTAATTCTTATCACATCTTTTCTTCTGCTTACTTTCAGATTTAGGGTTTTTGGTTTTTTTCCCTAGTTTCCTAAGGTAGAAATTTAGATTACTGATTTCAGGGCTTTCTTCTTTTCTACTATTTGCATTCAATGCTCTACATTTTCCTCTAAGCATCACTTTCTCTGCATCTGACATTTTGATAAGTCATGTTTTCATTTTGTTCAAAATAGTTAAAAAAAATTTTTTTAAAGATTTTTATTTATTTATTTGACAGAGCAAGACAGTGAGAGCAGGAACACAAGCAGGGGGAGTGGGAGAGGGAGAAGCAGGCTTCCCGCTGAGCAGGGAGCCCGATGTGGGACTCGATCCCAGGACCCTGGGATCATGACCTGAGCCGAAGGCAGACGCTTAACGACTGAGCCACCCAGGCGCCCTAAAATTTCTCTTGATATACTTTTTTGACCTTCTATAAAGTGTGTTGTTTAACCTCCCGTATTTTGAAATTTCTTACTTACCTTTATATTATTGATCTCCAAGTTAAATTCTACTGAGGCCTGAGAGCAAACAACATATGATCTTATTCTTTTAAACTTGTTGTGTTTTAAGGCCCAGAATGTCATCTATCTTTGTGAATGTTCCATGTGAGCTTGAGAAGAATATATATTCTGTTGTTGTTGGATAAAGTAATCTGAAGATGTCAATTGCATCTAGTTGACTGATGGGATATTATGTTCAACTATGTCTTTTTTAAAAATATTTATTTATTTGAGAGAAAGAATGAGAGAAAGAGAGAGAGCATGAGAGGGGGAAGGGTCAGAGGGAGAAGCAGACTCCCTGCTGAGCAAGGAGCCCAGTGCGGGACTCGATCCTGGGACTCCAGGATCATGACCTGAGCTGAAGGCAGTCGCTTAACCAACTGAGCCACCTTTCTACCTACAGGGTGTATCCATTTTTGATAGAGTATATAATATCTTTCTAACCAGAAACCTCTAAGCTCTAAGAGCTTACCATGGCATAATCTAGGTATTTTATATATATTATCTCATTTAATCTTCATAACAACCCTACAAGGGATGCACCATATTATCCCTTTTTGGCCCATGAGGAAACTCAGACACCAAATGTTTTAGTAAGTTGCCCAAGATCACATAATCAGCAAATGACTGATCCTGACACCTGGGTCCAGGTTTTAAGCATCTAGGCTATATGATCTCTCAAAGAAACCTAGGATGATGAAATCAAGTTATTTTGTGTTACCATTAATTTCTATGACAAACAGTGAAAATTTTCCAAGTCTTGGTAAGAGTAATTACTCCTAAGTGCTAATGTCCCTTTTACTTATGGTTGCTAAACACAATAACCTTGGCAGATACAGTATAAGCACAATACTTGTATGGTTATTCTGTGGTTCTTCATTCTAAAACATTCCACAAAACTGACTGAATTTTTTTCATGTTTCTTTGCATGTTACCACAAGTATAACATTTATGTTCATGTTCACTGTTTTCTTAAATTTTTAAATTCTTAATAGAGGCTATATTTGTACAACTAGGTTTGTAAATAACTACAGAGGAACATGCAAGAAATGCCTTTAATGAGCATAATCATGAGCACAAAGACAATGGCAGGTAGGCTCTACTTCACCAGAGTTTCTGGTTTTCAGGAACCTGGACTCTGACATGGGAAGGGAATGAAGACCTTCACTGGAAGGTAGGACCCATCATCAGAGAATATTATGAGCACTTTCCTTTAAACTTCATTTACCTACCGGGAAGATGATATAACTTATTAACCTACGTTAAAGTTTTTAAAATTCTAGGATGTAAAAAACCAACCATGCCATTCTTAGTTCATGTAACAAAGTACCATAAGCTTGATGGCTTAAATGATAAACATTTATTTCTCCCAGTTCTGGAGGCTGGAAGTCCAAGATCATGGTGCCAGTATGGATGGGTTCTGGGGAATATTCTCCTCAAGGTTTTAGACTGCCAACTCCTCACATGGTGGAAAAAGACCGGGCTAACTCTTTTCACAAGGGCACTGATTTCATTCATGAAGGTTCCACCCTCATGATCTACTTACCTCCCAAAGGCCCTACCTTCAAATATCATCACATTGGGCGGTTAAGATTTCAACATATGTATTTACGGGGACATATTCAGTCAATTGCAACGACCTTATACGGAGATGAAGACAATACAGTCATCTCTGAAAAACCTCTGTCTCTACAAAATTTCACACCTAAGGGAAAAAATAGGGATAGACTACTAAAAACCTATGCAATTCTGTAATCAGAGAGCTAGACAAATAAAAATGGTATCTTGCAGATAATTTGGACAGCCCAGGCAGGCATCTGTGTGACTGGAGAATGCCTCGGGGATATTAGACATGCACAAAAGCAGAGTGGAAAAGCTACTGCAGTAAGAAACGGAGATGGAGGGTTCAGAGACGGGAGTCTCACAGCCAAGGAGAGTGACTTCACTCTTAACTCCATCAATTCCAACTCAGTTGAATTCTAAAGCCTGCCCACAACTCTGGAACACTTCCCCACTCCTATTATTTCCTGCTTTCTCCCTGATCTTCCAGTTGGTGTCCTCACTCCCAACACTTGTACATATACCTATGTCTCTGTGAACATCCCCACGTTATACTCCACTGAGGGGGGGAAAAAATTAAAATAGCTATTGGATACAGCATTTCATCTCTTCAATGCTAACCCTAGGAAACTCCTTTCCTAGCACCAACCAATCCCACCTCTCCATTCAAAGTCTCCTCTACATTAGCATGTTTTCCCTTTCTACTAGAAATACTTTTTCCCTACATGCAACCATGATCTGTTATTTCCCAATCTTTAACAAACAAAACCTTCATTAACCCTGCACTGCCCTCCAGCTCCCACTATATTCCCAGACTACCTTTCTCAAACTTCTGAAAAAGATTGAAAATGTAGATAATCCCCATTTCCTCACCTATTCACTTTCCAACCCATTCCCCTGGCTCTTATCTCCACCACTCTATCAAAAGATCCTTATCAAGGTCATCAAAGCAATTCTTATTATCCTCATTTTAAAAATCAGGGCACTGAAGCTCAAGAGAGATTACTAGGTTGAGATAGTAAAGACATACCTTCCCTTAGAGATAAGCAAGAGTCCAGGCTGCCCCAAAGCTTTCTTTTCAGGATATTAGACTAAGAACTTCATCTTCCAGGGACCCCGCCTCTTTCTTCCCTTAGGTCATCTTCCCTGCATTAAACCTCAGACTTACTCCCCAAAATAACTCATTGTTTTTCATTTTTCATTGAGAAAGAATTTTGCTTGAGCTATGAATATTTTCTGTAGACCACTTAGTGTATATTATTTTATTTAATTCAATATAGATGGTTTTATTCCCTTTGTACAAATAAGAAAACTTTGAAACAGAAAACTTTCCCAATATCAGACATTTGAAGTATCAGAGCCAGCATTTGACCTGATCACCTGGATTCTACAACCCAGGATGCCTTGCCTTGATGGTTAGGTCTCACAGCTTCTCAGTTGTTCCTTTTACATGGTAACAAGGTAAGAACATCACTCAGAAGTGTTAACACAATCCCAATACTTCTATAAGATCAGAAAATGTAGAGCTGATGCAAATTTGCTATGAGCAAACCTAAGAAACTGATTTATATATCATAACGGGACTTTGTAATGATAATTATAGTTGTTAAGACATGACACTGAACTTTGGTGACTAGAGCATTTTCCCTCCCCAGCTCTACCTAGGAAGCTAAATTAGTAAGCATGAGGGATGATACAGATTTGTGTGCTCACCCATACCATATTTTTTTAAGCACACAGACATTACACTTGCTCAGTATTGCTCTTAAACCTGGATATGAGGGGTTCATAGCAAATCCTTCCCTCTAGAGTAAGAAAGTCAAGGGTCTAAGGGGACTACCCACCCATGCCCAGACTCCCCTCCTAGACCATGTCGCAGATTCCTGGAACCATAGGGTTCCTTCTCTAAAGAACTTTAAGCCTGCTAGTAGGGACTGTGCAGCCCTCTTTCCCAGACCTAGGTTTATGAAGACAGATTTGCCACTGTATATGCAGCTCTAGGTCCAAGAGGTAGCCAAGGGGTAGCTATTTGCAAGGGTGTGGACACAACTTAAATGTGTGCCCTCTGTGGTGCAGAATTAGGCCTGGAACATGAAGAGAAGGGAAGATGGGCCAGCCTTCCTACGCTGCCATATTCTAGAGATGCAGAAACCTCAAGACTCCAAAAATTCCTCCAAATATAGCTTTCCAGGTCATATAAGATAAATTTGTCCAAGAATGATAAATTAACTGTAAAATATTTACTCTATTAGCTTAACTTATAACTTTTAGCTATTCAGATATATGATACAATTCCTTCTGTTCATATTTCTGCTTTAACTTCTCTACCTCCTTACAGCTAGGCAGCCATGTGACTAACTATAGACTAGTTCAAGGCTGCTAATAAATAATGACTGGTACAAGACCATTTAACATTTTCTTTCCCTTCCATGGCAATCAAGGTCAAGTATTACAGAAAGTATTCAAGATGGAGTGCATCCATAGGCCTGAGACTGAGTGTGTGGGGCAGTTTCCCAGAAATCCACAATGGATGATTAGTGTGAGAAAAAATAAACTGTTCTTTCACTAAAGCCACTGGGGTTTGGGGATGGCTTGTCAGCACAGCATAACTTTAGCCCATCCTGACTACACAGAAATTGGTACCAGAAGTAGGATACTTCTCTAGCAAAAACTAAAAATATATTTAGTGGTCAGGAAGCAGTGAGGAAACAGAGCTAAGGGCTAGGATAGGTATTTTATATTGTGACAAAAAATTTGATAAATCATTTGTTTCTGGTACCTTAGAAGGCAGATCACCTACCTAATAAACTTGCAGCTCTAGAAGAGGTAAGAAAACAAAACATTTGAAGTGTACATTGGATATTTTTGGTTGTATTTGGGAAGGTATTCAAGAAAGGGATGATTGAAGAACTATCCAGTTTTCAATAAGAAGTGAAGAGGAACACAGAGATTCCAGACATTTCCGATTTGCAATGTTACCTGAACTAAACTTCTCAACTCCCATACTAATAGAGACATTAAATGAGGGTCATAGACCCAGGAAAACCCTTTTATTAAAAAATTAAATTGCAGGCGCCTGGATGGCTCAGTTGGTTAAGCGACTGCCTTCAGCTCAGGTCATGATCCTGGAGTCCCGGGATCGAGTCCCGCATCGGGCTCCCTGCTCAGCAGGGGGTCTGCCTCTCCCTCTGACCCTCTTCCCTCTCGTGCTCTCTCTCATTCTCTCTCTCTCAAATAAATAAAATCTTTAAAAAAAAATTAAATTGCTTCAGGGCAAGGATAGATAACATAGCTATTAAATCTTTTTTTTTTTTTTTGGATAAGATGAGTTAAAAGATCAGATTAAGGGTACAGTTTTCCAATAGAAGCCAATCAGTCCCCAAATAACTTTCTTTTGGTCTAGAAATAACTATACAGGTAAGAAAGCAAATCAATGCAGCAGACCGGAGAACCAAGTCTCAAAACAAAGGAAAAAAAATAAAAAGAAATGTGCTCACCAGCACAGAGAATTAATCAGAAACAAACAGAAATTAAATCCTCCAAGGGTGCCTGGGTGGCTCAGGTCATGGTCCCAGGGTCCTGGGATCGAGCCCCACATCGGGCTCCTTGCTCAGCGGGAAGCCTGCTTCTCCCTCTCCCTCTCCCCGTGCTTGTGTTCCCTCTCTTGCTGTCTCTGTAAAATAAATAAAATCTTAAAAAAAAAAAAAATCAAACCTTCTAGATTTTGGAGGAATTGTACTGCCAAAGAGAACCAGTCTATCAGCTGAAGTCTAAAAATGACCCTTTGGCTCCTCCTATATGGAAGCAGTGGGAAGAAAGGGCTGCTTAGTTCCAAGTGGAGCAAATTTTCTACTCTCCATTTCATAAGGAACTAAGGAAAATAAAAGGAAGAACTCCCCAGAGGGATTGATTTCAGAACCAGAGCCTCTGAAAACAATAAACAAGAAGGTAGAATCAAGCCCCAATCAAAAAACATTTTGTTCCACCAACGTGTCCCAATATCTGTCGTGAGGGATTTCAGAACTGCTATGGACCAGTGACTCCAGTGTGTCTCCTACATTCCCCTTTTCTGGAAAGGATAGTTTTACTACATTTAACTGCCTCGTTTTACCATTATATGTTACGTATATATAAGTGAGGTGTGTGCACACACACATGCAGAGAGGGAAGGCCATCAAGAAGGCAGCCATCTGCAAGCCAGGAAGAGAGGCCTCCTCAGAAACTGAATTTGCTGGCACTTGGACTTGGACTTCTAGTTTTCAGAATTGTGAGAAAATAAATTTCTGTTGTTTAAGCTACCCAATCTGTGGTAGTTCTGTTACGGCAGTCTAGACAGAATAATACAGATTTGGTACACTGAATTGGAATGCTACATAACAATGTGGAAGTGGCTTTGGAACAAAGTAGAAGCTGGAAGGGTTTTGAGGTGCATTCTAGAAAAAGCCAAGACAGCCTTGAAGAAATACGTTAAAGGGGACTGTGGTGAGAACTCAGATGTAAATGAAGAACATTTACAAGAAGTTTAGAAACAGACCCACAAGGATGGAAACCAGATTTTCACCACTGCAACTCAAAGACAGAAAGGAAATTCTTTTCAAAAAAAAAATGATTCTAGAGCAACTGGATTCCTACAGTGGAAAAAAAAAAAAGTAACCTAGATTCTTACTTCACGTCATACAAGAAAGTATTGTGATAAATCCTAGAATGGAACACAGACCTGTGAAATGAAAATGAAGCTCTTCATGATTGTGGAATGGGCAAAGATTTCTTAAACAGGACACAAAACATGGTATTCAAAAAATTGATGAATTGGATTTAGGAAACTGTGTTTATCAAAAGACAACATTAAAAGTGAAAACAAGGGCACCTGGGTGGCTCAGTTGGTTGTGCGACTGCCTTCGGCTCGGGTTGTGATCCCAGAGTCCTGGGATTGAGTCCCGAGTCGGGCTTCCTGCTCAGCTGGGAGTCCGCTTCTCCCTCTGACCCTACCCCCTCTTGTGCTCTCTCTCTCACTCTCTCTCAAATAAAAATCTTTTGGAAAAAAGTGAAATCAAAAAAGTCACAGGCTGAGAAGCTATTTGCAATACACACATCCAACAAAGGACTCTAATTTAAAATATAAAGAATTCCTACAAATCAATAAGATGACAAACAACCCAAAAAAATATGCAAAAGACTTGAATAAGTACTGCATAACACATATGAAAGGGTGCTCAACATTAACAATGAAGGAATGGAAAAGAAAACTATGAGCTACCAGCTCACATCCAGCAGACGGCTTAAAATGAAAAAGAATAATAAGATCAAGTGCTGGTGAAAATGTCAACTACATCTCGCACTGCTGCTGGGAGGGTACTCTTACTCATTCCCTGGGCAGAATTTACTAAGACCAATACATGGCTACCCCGGGACTTTAAAATTCTAGTCTGATATACAAGTAAAATACTGCAAATGTCACTAAAAGATCTGTGTATGACAATTCATAGGAGCTTTGGGTTTTGTGGTTTCTTTTTATTTAAGTAAAATTTTATTTTGGAAAAAGTTATTTCCAAAGTTATTTCCAAGAGACATGGATCAAAGTTATGTCCAAGAGAAATGGATCAAATATCCCAATTAGTTGCACTGATTGAAGAAAATGTTCACAACCACTTCATAGAAATTGTAGTTTCTCTTAACAGAATATTTAGAATGGACATGTCATGTCCAAATAGTTCAACCTGTAAGCAGGAAGGATTAACAGAGAGACAAAGATGGAGCTGTGGAGTATTTTATTGAAACAGGATGGCCCGTGGCACTCTCATGGCCCAGTCACCTCCCTCACCTGCCAAGGTGCTGCTGGGAGCTGGGAAAGGCCAATGACCTGGGTGAGCTCAGATCCAACAGCCTCAGAGGTACAGGACTCTGGACTGAGACCCTGGTTATCAAAGCAAGAACCCAGTTGAGGAGAATCTTAAATATTTAAGTGATAAAAAAGGGTTTTAAGAAATGAAAAGTATATACGACAAGAAGTAGGTTCTGAATAGAAGCGCTGGCGGCCCCTGCTCCTTGGAGCTGCTCCTGACTGATGGGCTTTGCTGACGAGCCTTGAGGGGCTCACATGGCCAACTGTGGTCACAACCTAAGGCCCTCATGTGGACTGGCCGTGGTCCCTGCAGATGGCATCAGTGAGGCCTCCTCCTCGTACATAAGGCAGAAAACCACAAGAGAGAAATCAGGCTGACCTGCTCAGAACAATTCCCTTTTCCATCCTGGGCAGGAAGTACAGACTGAAAGGCCACATTTTAGATACTTCGGATATTCGTCCTTTTTCACTCTCCTCCCGGAGAAATGCAATGTAACCACAGCACAGCCTGTGGAGGGAAGACAGGGAAGGAGCTGTGTCTTTAGCAACACCCACAGGAGCCGGGCTGGGGGCTGAGGAGAGCGGGTCCTTCAGGCAGCCCTGGGGCTGGAAGATCTTGTCCAGAGACATGAACCCCATGTCCCCGAGGGTCCTTAGCACCACTCAGCCATCAGGCCAGACCAGCAGGGGTGTGATGCGGCCATTGTTGAGAGAGAGGCAGAGCCAGCCTTCTGGACGGAACTGCCGCACCCTGCACATGATGTAGCAGATGACGCTGGCATGGCAGATGAATATCTCCCAACTGCCCTCCTGCCGCTTGACATCTGCCCAGTGGATATAGTTCCAGACGGCGGCCTCGATCCAGGCTCCCTCATAAACACAGCCTCTGGCTTCTAGTGGGGCACGGGTGGGTCAGGCTCGATGAGGGTGCCTTCCCTTAGCAGGTCTGTGCTGACCTTGCAGATGCCTGGCAGGTGTTTGCTGCTGATATCAGTGGTTTCTATTGCACAGCTCATGGAGGAATGGACAATTAACTAATCAGGTTCAGATTAGTTAAGACTAACTGTGCCACTGGACTATTTTATTAAACTTCCACCCCAAGCTTGCAAGTCAGAGCCCAGTTAGTTCAGCCTGTTCATGACCCAAGAGCTTCAGAGTAGGTCATTCTCCAGGGAGGCATCGGAGTGGTTCTGGGAGTGTCTGATGAGAAAGATGCATCGCCTGGCCCTGGCTTAGTAGGGGTCCAGCCTGCAGGCCAGTTCCTCTCTCCAGAGTCCAGGTTCCTCTTCTGTAGGTTGACCAGGGACCGTGGGTCTTGCCTGTCCCAGTTGGGGTCACAGATGCCTAGCCCGTGGCACATGGCCCCCATCCACGCTGCCGCCCTGAGCGGGTGCAGCTCTGTGTCCCCACCCACACAGGGCTTCCCCAACGCCACTGCCAAGAAGAGCATGGGGGCCGGGGGCCGAGCCCCTCACCAGGGCACAGGCCACCAGCTGCCACGCCTGTTGGAATGCCATGCCCACCTGACCTGCGCCAGCCATTCGCCCATAGCAGCTTTATTTGTAATAGCCCAAATTAGAAAGAACCCAAACATCTGTTAACAGAGGGGATAAACTGTGGTATGCTGATATAATGGATTACTACAGAAAAAAGAAAAAATATATACACATGCATTAATATGGATGAATTTCAAAAAACTATGCTGAAGGAAAGAAGTCAGACAAAGGAATACATATTATTTGGCTACCCTTAAAGTCCAACAATAGACAAAACTAATCTGTGGGGACTCTAGGGGAGATACTAGCTGGGAGGTGCATGAAAATTTTCTGTTTCTGGATGGATGTAATTGTCTTTCTTGATCTAGTGGCCATACAGGTGTACATATATAAAAATTCATCAAGCTATATATTTAAGATTGGCACATTTTATATGTTTTTTCCTCATGTATTTTATACCTCAGTAGAAAAAGTACTTCATAAAAGATACGCAGACTATTTTTACCTTATCAGTTGTTTAGTAAAGGTTATTAGGTAAAAGCAAAATTATCTATTTAAAAACAAAACAAAGACCAAGCAAACTCTGCTTATGTCTGTTTCACTGACCCCAAGGTAAGTCAAAATTAGACTATTCAAACCTTATCCATTAGTATGGCAAATCTGAAAAAAAGTAGGAGTACATCAGTTAGTCCACAGCAGTTAAGCTTGTTACTCAAGTTAAGACTCCACATAGCATACTGGCAATGTATGTGAAGCAATTTTAGTGGTGTGTTTTACCATAAATACACCTATTTAATAATTTTAACTATTTATTTTTAGTGCCAAGACAGTATGGCATAAAAGAAATAGCAAGAGCTTTTGAATCAGACGAACCAGTTTTGCCACTTACTAACTATACAGTATTGGGCAAGTTTCTTAATCTCTTTGATACTGAGTTTCTTCACAATTTAAAGCAGAGACAATAATACTTACTTTGCAAAACTGTAGCACAATTATAGTAGGTATTTAAGAGCGGTAGCTATTTAGCAATAGCTCTTTGTATGCAAAGTATCATGGTAGGTACTGGAACCCTATCTCTAAGAACCTGACCAACTGGAAATGACATTTAGATATAAAGATTGGTGATGAAAGGTAAGAATTTAACAAGGGCTATAGATTACAAATTATAGGGTTCCTATCCAGCTAGGAGGATTATGGAGTATCCTCTGAACAGAGCCTGGAAAAGTTTTGGAAAATCCACTTAAGGCAGAGGAAACGGCATGAATTAAAGTTTAGCCCCCAAAACAGTGCAGTGACTTCAGGTTCAGATTAGTTAAGACTAACTATGCCACTGGACTAATTCTAAGCAGTAAGACTACAAGGCTAGTAGAACAAGCTGGCACTAGATAGAAAAGGACCAGTCAGGACCAAGAAGTCAAGGACCTGTTTTCTCAAGTCCTGGGATATCACCAAGGGGTTCTTCTCAGGAACTGACTCCAGTGATCACTCTACACAAAAGGAGGGAAGGAAAATCTCAATACAGGGAAATACAGGATAATAAGGGCCTAACCCAACGTGCTGAGAGGAATGGAAAAAGAAAAAACCAGGAAAAATATTAGAGTTCAATTTTATCAACTTTTAAAAAAAATGAACAGACACGGAGTCTCCCTGATTATTCAAGCGGGCCTGCCTTCAACTTTTTAAAATGACCGACCGGCTCACATAAGCTCCTCAAGAGCAAAGAGGTATCCAAAAGCAGCAAAACATATTGCCAGGCACCTCAAAAGCACTCGGTATACACTGCTGGCAACTGAATCCTTTTAAATATTCCAAATACTGAAACCTCTACGATAATACAATGTTCATGGTGGAACATGCAGAAAAGCTAAATTCATTTTTTCCTTCCTATTGACTTTTTTTTTTTTTTACAATACATGCCAAGTTTTGGATTTGCTCATATTCAATATTTTAAAAGATTCATTTGCAAGAGCTCTCTCTACCAAAAGACTCAGATACAAATCACTCTAGAAAGTTGAGAATATTGCCACTTCAGTTGCTAAGCTCTGTGTAATTTTTTTTTTTTTTTTTTAGGAATCTGTCAGTATGTTTTTTGCTATAGCAAAAAAACCCAAAAACAAAAAAACACCATTGTATGTCTCATGATATTACATGAAAAAAAATCAGGAAGTTAAATTCATATCATATGAATATATGTAAGGTTCACTCAAGAGTACATAATTTATATAACTATTAAAATAATTAAAATGAGAATAACCTACTACATTAAGAAATAAAGAAAAAAATGAATGCTTCCCAGGGGCTAAGCACAATGCTTACCCCTTTCTATGTATTAGCTCATTTAATCCTCTCAACAACCTTCCATGGTAGACACTTGTTATCTGCCTTTTATAGATGAGAAAATCCAAAGATAGAGAATTGTCCAAGTTTACATTGTAGGGTCAAGGAAGAGGCAGAATTAGGAATTGAACCCAGGCAGTCTGGCTCCAGAGTCAGAATTCCAGTTAGTAAATGTAGAACGAATGAAGGAAATGGAAAATCACCATTAGAATACCACAATAATAACTGTTGCAGGCAAGATCAGTTGTATGTTAAAATTAGTGGGCTAAACTTTGAGAAACAGGACATTTGTACAACCTCAAAACATCTCCCTCAGAATATTTATTAATTACCCATGGTAGTTTTAACATAAATCCACAAATAATTTGATACCTTTTCCCTTTCCTCCCTTTGAGTGTGGACTTCTAGCAAAATAGAGTACAAGGAAAAAGTAGTACTGTGTTACAATGGAGAAACTGGGCAGACACCATCTAAACTACATGATTACGGTTAACATGTTGGTGGGGATATCCTGTGCCCCCAGATATGATGCAATGGAAAGAGCACAACATTCCCATGGTATTCATCTCCCGAAGTCCATAACCTCAGTCTAATTGTGAGAATACATCGGACAAACCCAAAATGAGGGACACTGTACAAAAAAGTGGCCATGTCTAAAAGACAAACATTTCCACAGATTGGAGTAGACTAGAAAGCCATGACAACTAAACGCAATATGGACTATGGATTAGATTATGGACTAGAAAAAGGACACTAGTGGAAAAACTGGGGAAATCTGAATGAAGTCTGTCATTTAGTTAATAGTATTGTGCCAAGGTTTCTTACCTTTATTAATGTAGTGTGGTTATGTTAGATGTTAACATTAGAGGAAGCTGGGTGAAGGGTATATAGCAACACTCTATACTATCTTTACAAATCTTTGGTAATTCTAAAATCATTTTATAATTAAAATTTTTTAAAAATTCAATATCCATTTGTGAAAACAAATGTCAATAAGCCAGGAATAGAAGAAAGTCTCCTCAATCTGGTAAAAGGCATCTATAAAAAAAATACAATAAACATCATTCTTAATAGTGAAATACTGAGGTATCCTCTTTTAAGATCGGGAGAAAGCAAAGATGTCTATTTTAATGCTTCTGTTAAATACTGTTCTGGTGTTCCCAACCAGTGCAATAAGGCAGGAAAAAGAAAAAAGGAATAGAGATAAGAAAGGCAAAGTTAAACTTTTTCAGATGATATTGTGCATTTTGAAAATCTCCAAACTACCAGAACTAAAAAATGAACTTAGTGGAATCACAGAATACAAGCTCAATATACAAAAGTCAATTGTACTTCTATATACTAGCAAGATCGTTGGAAACAAAACTGGAAAAAAGGTACCATTTACAATAGCATCAAAAACTCAAATGCCTAGAAATACATTTAATAATGCAGAAGTCCCCTATACTAAAAAAGGAAACAATGGTGAGAGTATTGAAGAACTTATACGATGAAGAGATATACCATGTTCATAAATTGGAAGACTCTCTTAAGATCTCCATTCTCCTAATAGTGTTCTGTAAAGGCAATGCAATCCCAGTAAAAAGTCTGGTAGACTTTTTAAATAGATGTTGACAAGCTGATTCCAAAATTTACATGGAAATGGATAGCACTTAAATAGCCAAAACAATCCTTAAAAATAGAAAAATTGAAGGGTTAACACTACCATATGTCAAGACTTACTATAAACTACAATGAACAATGATATTGATAGAAGAATTGATAAGTAGTCTAAGTGGAACAGAATGGAGTCCAGAAACAGATCCAACTGTATGATCATTCATTTTCAACAAAGGGACCACTGCAATTCAATGGAAAAAGAAAGGGCCTTTCAATAAATGTGTGGAGCAGCTCAATGTCCATATGGAAAATCTTGACACCACCCATCTCATACCACACACAAAAATCAACTAGAGATAAATCAAACACCCAAATGTGAGGACTAAACTATAGTTTCTGGAGGAAATCATACGCAAATGTATTTAGGACCTTCAGGGTAGGCAAAAATGAGGGTGGCAAGAAAATCTGTGGGCAGAGTGAAAAAAAGCACTCTCCACCCCCACCCATAACACTGATAAATTAGACTTCACGAGAGTAAGTCTGCTCATCCAAAGGCAACATTAGGAGAATAAATATGCAAACTTTAGATAGGTAGAAAATTATCTGCAAACATGTACCTGATAAAGATTTCCTATCCAGAATATACAAGGAACTAAAATCATTAACAGAAGATAACCTGCTAAAAAAGTAGGCAAAAGATTTGAACAGCACTTCACAAAAGAAATCTGAATGGTCAAAAAAGATATAAAAAGACATTCGACATTATTAATATTCACAGGAACGCAATCAACTTACCCTAAGACCATCAGTTTAGCTCCTTGGTATATATCCGTAAAACAGGAGTATATGTTTGCCAATGGCAATTTCAAGAACATTAGCAGAAACTGTATTAATAATGACCAAAACCAGAAAACAACTAAAATCAACAAGAGAATGGACAAATGAATTGTGGTCCACCCACATAATACAATACTATAGAAGAGGGTCACCAAACTTTTTCTTTGGCCCTATAAAGGGCCAAATAGTAAACAGCTTAGGCTTTGTAGGTTATACAGTCTCTGTTTTAACTACTCAACCCTACTGGACATGTTTATGTCCAATAAGGTTTTATATTATATACTAAAAGACGTTGTGGGCTAGCATTGGCCCACAGGTCATAGTTTGCCACCCCTTGCTATAAAGCAAACAAAAAACTACTTACACTTGCAACTTGGATGAATATCCTGTGAACAAAAGGAAACCAATGTGCACACGCGTGCACACGCTATATGATTCCATTTATATGAAGTTCAAGAACATTTGAAAATAATTCATAGTGAGAGAAGTCAGGACAGTAGTTGACTGGGGGAGAGGAGTGACTCCACTGAGTAGAAGAGACAGGAGGGAATTTTTAAAGGGACAAAAATGTATTCTATCTTTTATCTGGGTGGTGATCACACAGACATACATCCATGTAAATTTCATTAAGCCATATACTTTATTTCTGTGCTTTTATTGTACATAAGTTATAGCTCATTTTGGAGGAAACAAAACTGGACAAAAACCAGAATCCAGACCTGAAGAAATTATCTAGAATTCAACATGAACAAAACATATATAAAAGCTAGAGCAAGAGAAATGGGTAGACTGAGCAAGTCTAACAGAAGTCTCTTCAGAGTTTTTGAAGGAAAGAATAGAAAAAAAAATGGAGGGACAGCTACACAGAAAGAAAAAAGATGAAACTTTTGAGAATTGGTGAAACACCAACCTTGGAGACAGGGAATAATAAGTCCAGGATAAATGAAATGTCCACACCTTGACACACTGTCATAAAACTGAGAACCCAAGAGAAAAGATCTTAAAAGCAGGCAAAGAAAAAAAAAAAAAGACAGATTAACAACAAATGAGTTATTTGAACTAACTGTAACACGGGAAGCAGAAGTCAATGAAATGAGACCTCCAAAGGACTGAGAAAGAAACCGCCAGGCTGGAATTGTGTGCCAAACAAAACTATCATACAAATGAGTAAAATAAAGACATTTTCAGATAAAGTTTGCCATCAACATTCCTTAATAAACAAGCTTCTAAAATATACTTGACAAAGGAAAAAAGATCTGAGATGCAAGAAGAAATGACAAACAAAAGATCCATAAAAAGAATAAACTGATGTTCAATTTACAGGAGAAAAAAACAATCAAGGTGTAATTAAAACTCTAGATGACAAAAACATGCAATTAACTGGTGTCAAAGCAACCTAGGTTTCTTGAATTATTTGCAAGTAGAATTAATAAACTTTAGATTAAGTTGTACATTAAAATTTTAAAGAAAACTACTAAGAGAAATAAAACAATTTTCATACTAGTTAAGAAGAAAGAAAATGGAATAAAAAATCCAAAAGCTGGCAAAGAGAAAACACACACACACCCCAGAATAAAAACCACCATAAAACAGAATGTTAACTTTAATCTTAAATATATCTTAATTATCTTTTACCTAATTGGACTGAGAACTCCATTAAAAGACAAAGATTGTCAGAGTAGAACAGAAAAAAAACAATCAGGTTTCATCTATGCGAAAGGGATATTCTAAACAAATGCTAAAAGGTGTGACTAGAGTATTCTAAAACAAAATTGAGTTTAAGGTACTAGGCATTTGGGTGGGGAGCCATAGAACATCACTGTAGAATGACAAAAAGTTCAATTTACAGAGAAAATAGAGCAATTCCAACCTTGTATGTACTGAACTTTCAACTTTTTTAAAGCAAAGTGACAGAATTACAAGAAGAAATGAGAAAATTCCTTATTTTATTGTGACCTTTTTGTTACACCTTTCAGTAATTGATAGCTCAAAAACTGATAGCTCAAACCAAAAAATTAGTAAGATTAAAAAGATTTGAACACAATTCTTGTGCTTAATTTAAGACGTGTGCACACACACGTGTGTGTGTATTTATGTTTTTATACCTACCTTGCCCCAAAAAGTCCGTGAGTACATATTCTTCTCAATCATTCAAGGCGCAGTTGAAAAACTAACCATGAGGCCACAAAGCAATTCTCAAATTTCAAAGAATCGGTAGCATAGAGCCCTCACTTGCTGACTACAGTGCAAGTTAGAAATCAATAACAAAAGGATAACTCACAAAACCTTCCACATGTGGAACTAGAAAATACTTCTAAAAATCTCATGGGGAGAGAATAAAAATCATAATGAAAAAATTTTTAATTCTTAGAACGGAAAAAAATATATTGCATAGAAAGCAACACTAAATAAAAATCTGTAGTATTTACGGAGACAAATCCAAGACACAGTAAAGAGCCCAGAAATGAGCCCCAGCATATCTGGGAATATGTATAGGACAGAGGTAGGCACTGCAAATCACTGGGACGGGGCTAACTGCCACTCCACATGGGAAAAAGAAAACGAGGTCTTCTTAATCTCCCAACGTAAATTAAAAAATAGCTATCTATACATACACAAGTCAGGCAAATGAAAGAACTACATGTATAAAAAATGGAAACTTTAAAACTTTGAAAAAATTTCAAAACACATTTCCCTCATAGTAGAGAAGAATATCTTGAGTCACGAATGCACAAAGAAAAGATTGTCTGCAGTTTACATAACCAACAAAGGATTTGTACCTTGAATAATGTTTTCCAGCAGAAATTGCTGCAATGATGGAAGTGTGTTGTTATACAATATAGCACAGTATAATATAAAATAATGGAGTATAATATAATAGCCACTAGTCATATGTGGCTATTGAGCACTTGGAATGTGGCCCAGAGTGACCGAGGAATTGAAACTGTTGAAGTAAATAAGACAGCATGTTAACATTTAAAAATCCTTCGTGAAGGTCCATGAAGGTCCGTTATGTTTTTATGTACTTTTTAGTATTTACATTTTTCATAAAAGCACTTTATTCTAGCTTATGTTACTGTATAAAATATAATTTCACTTTCGTAAAAAATGCGTTAACAGTTGCTTTTCAGAAAGCAAACACACCAAATGTCCACGTTATCTGTGAATGATTTTTTTCTATTTTAAAAAATTAAGATATAAAAACATATAAAGGATTTAATGAACACAGATGTATCCACCCCGGAATTTATGAAATAAAACATTACGGATATTGTGTAAATTCCCTAGGTACCTTTCCTGATCACAACTTTTCTCTTTTTAAAGAAAAGCTGGCAAATATGAATAATAGACTAGAGTCCTGGCTTCAGGCTTCTTCATTTCACAACACCCATATTTTACTAGGTTTTTGGGGAAACTTAATATACAGACATTACATGTATCATTTAACAAAGAGTTATAGAGCAAACACTCATGTAACCATTGCCCAGGTCAGGAGATAAAGCATGTCCAGCATCCCAAAAGTCCTCAGTATGTCTCTTCTCAATCGCAACCCCCTCCCTTCACCCCCTAGAAGATCAACAGCTTGACTTTTAGGGTATCAATTTATTCACAATTTCTCTTTATTACTTTTAATGCCTATATATACATCTCTAAACAACATCTTTATTTCACCAGGTTCTGAATTTCTCATAGAATACTGAATGATATCATCTTCAACAACTTGGGTTTTTTTTGTTTGTTTTTTTTGGGTTTGGTTTTTTTTTTTTTTTTTTTTTGGCTTAACCTTATTGAGACACATTTACGTTGAAACACAAAACTACTTCATTCACCACTGTTCTGGGTAGTTTCCATTTTATGAATATAATTTACCTTTCCCCTTCAGATAGACATGAAGGTTGCTCCCAGCTTTGGAGTACTACAAATAACACTGCAGTAAACCTTCTTGTACACGTCTGCTTGTGTATATGTATGAAAATTTATCTAGGGCAGTGGCTTTCAAACTTTTTTGACCATGACTCATACTAAGGAATGACATTTTACATCATGACACACATCTGTGTGTATAAAACCGAGAGGGAAAAAAAAAGTTTCATGAAGCAAATACCCGATGATCTGAGACATATTCTGTTATTTTCTATTCTCTGCTAATTCGTGTTTTACAAATTCCGATCATTATCCACTTAGCTGATTTCATGACTAAAGTGGGCTTCAAACCTTGAAAAACATCGCTCTAGAGGATAAATACCTAGGAGCAGAACTGCTAGGACGTGGGACACGGTCAACTTTTCTAGGTCCTTAACTTTTTAAATAAATGTTATTATCTGAGTGCATATACATTTACCACTCTATAATTTTAGAGCTAAAACTGTGAAACATCAGATCGTTTTATCTTTTCCTTCGGTCATAAAACAGTACTAATCACTTACCATGTGCTATGTATCCAGTGGACTCCGAGCGAGACTGATGGGTTAATACACAGGGGGGTGGGGAGGACATAAGGGACCCGGACCTCAGTGAGGCCCCAGAAAGCTCACAGGAGGGGCCTCTCCGATCCTGCCTGGGGAGGGAGGGGTTAGGGAAGGATTCCTGGAAGAAGGAGGACCTAAGCTGAGTGCTTCTATTTTTAATTTTATTGGTTTCCTAAAACATAAAAGTAACACATTTGTTGGGGGGGGGGGGAGTCAAAATTACAGCGGTATATTTATGAAGAAGTAAAAATCCCCACCACCGATCTTAAAAGTTTGATGCTGAGACTAAACCACCAAAGTTGCATTATCAGTTATTCTAATCTAGGAAATTTTTAGGAGCCCACATTTTTAAATAGTTTTAAGGGTACATCTGACACAGTCCATCATATTAAGGCATAAAACGAATCATATTTTCCATAATGAATGTAAATGCAAACATTCATGTTTAGTCACATTATTACTTTTAAGAGACTTTTTTTTTTTGGCCTTTTGGCAAGGTTAGAGTGCCAGTTTTCAAAAATCCAGTCTATTTACTGCATACCAAATATACACAAATGCTTCAAAAAGTGGCATTAAAAACGACCAGTTGAAAGAATGTTTTGTTCAAGTCAGCTTGGCTTGGCCGGTGACAATTTGTCGGAGTTTCACACTTCGTCCCGAGGAGCCCCGGACCCCGTCACGTACGCGGCGCGTCGGCACCGGCACACCCTCCCCAGCGCGGCACGGAGCCCAGGACGGTCCTCGCTCCGCGGCAATGCCGCCGCCCCGCCACCCCCAGGCCCGCAGCGGGCCCCACCGCCACCGAGCCGGGCCACGAGCACCCAACCACCTACCCTGCGGGGTCAAGAGCCCCCCGGAACTCAGGCGAGGCAGCTCGGGCGCGCCGCCTCCGCGGCCATGACGGCGACCCGGGGAAGCACCCCGCGCGCCAAGGCCCGCGGTCCGCCGGGCTGGGAGGAGAGCCGCCCCGTCCGTCCGTCCGTCCGTCCGCCAGGAGAGTGAGGCCAGAATACGCCCCAGACGTGTCTAAATCAAGGCTCGGGGCGGTACCGACGGGCTGAATGACAAATGGCAGATGCCGTGGGCTTTGCCGCCCTCGGCAGCCGCGAGGATGGCTGCGCCGAGGAGGCCGCGCACAGGCGGAGCCCGGGAGCCGGAACGGCGCGTCCGCGAGGAGGGCGCTGGGGCCCCTGGCGGGGGCGTCACGTGGCAGGAGGAGGCCCCGCTGGGGAGCCAGGGGGTCGGCGGCCTGGGCGGAGGAAGAGGACAGGCGCCCAGACGCCTGGCCGATTGAGTCATCCGTGTGGGCTAAGCCAAGGTCGTCCAGGTGCAGAGCTGGCGCAGGTAGACCCGAACCAGCCCGAAGCCCCGTGCGGTATCGAAGACTGTTCACTTAAGTCACCACCAGGATGAACCGCCCTGAGCCAAATCATAAATGAGAAACACGACAGATGCTAGCAGAGCACTGCAATAAGCCAAATTCGCTTACCTCCTATTCGTGCAGCGTTGAAATAATGGCAGCCTAACTGTGATCACTAATTGTGAACCAGGCACAGTTCTAAGCACTTCACAGGTAAATTTACCCTGGGAGAAATACTCCCGTCTTTCAGATGAAAATACTAAGGCACAGAAAGATGAGACGGAAATAATTTTATAGTTAAGGAGTCATGCTATGTATGCTTAAGTAATTTAAAAATTTTCAATGTTATTTGAATTTAAGAAAAAGAAACTGAAGCAAATCTCCAGCGGTTGCTTTCTTCCCCACATGATATACATGCCTAAAAGAGGCCTATAAACGTTAAGTAAAGTGAAAGGCATGAAGAATTCATTACATATTTCAGAGAGTCTCCTAGCTCCGAAATACGAGGTTAATAGCATCTTACAATTCCACCCACCTTCACTGCAATCTTCCAATTTCCACTGCTTACATTACTTCTGGCTTACTAGCACTTAGAACATTTACAAGTGCTCTCCCACCTTATTCTCCCAGATGTTCAGTCTTGATTCTGTATTTAAATGAATTCAGTATTCATAACTTATTCATTCCTAAATTCTTTATTTTTATTTAATGGCCTGTTCTCTTTTTCAAGTAGTTTTCTTAAGGAGGGCTCAGCGGGCACCTTCATGTTTTATCTGCTTTTTAGCTCTACACATAAATAAAAACTGAACAGGGTAAATATTTTGGATTCACACCTTTCTTCAAAACCTAACAGAACAAACAAAAAGGCAATTGCTTTCATTGATTTTTGACATCAAATTTTGTGGAGAGATCGGAATCCTTGGGTGTCTTTTCCCTGGGAGGGGATTTGATTTTTCTACTTGGATGCCTGAAGAATTTTTTTTTTTTTTAATCATTAAAACTCTTTAGAGCCTCATCTGGGCTATGTCTCTGTCAATTATTCGATGTCAGTCTCCCCCCCCCCCCCCCCAGCATATAGTATGATCTTTCAGTTTATGGATTCCATTCTCCTTTTCTTGGCGTAGAATCCCATTCATATTATACATCCGAGTAAGTTTATCTTTCATCGACTGGGTTTTTTTTACTTCAGAGTCACCAGTCTTCTTATACTTGATTTCTGTCCTTCCATATCCACCTTCTTGAGATTTGTACTCACTCGGATTCTCTCAAAATATTCTGTCCATTTTTCTAGTTTACTGGATTTTAAAATCATGTTGTTTTGAACCTCAATTTTCTTAGCTATGCAATTTCCTTTTTCATCACATTCTCGTCTTATATTGTCCTTGAGCTGTTTTGAGTAATCCGTATTTTTTTTTTCCTTTTTCCTGTAGCATGAAACACATACAAGGAATACAAATTTCTGTTCACTGGTTGTTTACTTCCAGCCTTGGTTTTTTTTGTCTGTCTTCTACATGCTGTTTTCCTTGCTTCCCATTCCCATGTTATATAGCATGTTTGCATAACAGCTATGTCATATCTTTTATCTTGTTTATCCTTAAAAGTTAATACCAGACCTTATATTTGCACTAATATCCTGCGAGTGAATTCCTGGTACACTTTCCTCTTCACCTGAGAAGTGTCCGTCTTCCCTATCCTGAGCTTCAGTTTCAGAGCTGAGTGTTGTTGCTATCTACTTTTTCTGTGACCTGAGGGTTTTAGGATGAGGGGAGGGATGATGGGGGATTGTGGAACTCAGCTTGCAACAGAGGGTAGAGCTTGCTGGGGGAAGTCAGCCATCACTTCTGAAATTCCTTTAAATCCTCAGCAGCCCTCCTTCAAACCAGCCAAGGAGTATCCCATACCTGTGAACTTCGGTTCGTTTGCCCGGTTTAACACAATACCCCAAAAGGTGGCAAACTTTCCTGCTTCTGGCAAACTCCAACAGTGGCACATAAAGATTCCGTGATGTTTTACAGGGATGCCGCTGATTTCTTTCCCAATTGGAGGACATTTGTGAAAATTCTCAAAATTTGGTCTGATCATCTTTTTCCTCAGTATGTCTTGCAGGGGGGTAGAAGGTTGTAGATACACAATAAAGTAACAGAATCTCTGGCGTCTTTGCTTTGCCATCCCTTCTCACAGTTTACATTATAAGGTTTTACAGCACTTCTTTTTTTTGGTTATAGCAGGTGAGCTGTTTGACTTTCTTTGTGTGGTTTAGGGTTTTTAGATTTTTTTAGTGTTTCTTTGTGCCATATTTATCCACAAGTCAGTTGATCAGAGTGTCTCTCTCATTGGTAATGAATTATATGAAAGTTCTTTTTTTATCTTTAAGTCATTCCCACAAAATTCTTAGAAGAACTATATGTTGACTTGGTAACGGTAATACCCTCCCTTTCCCTAAGCCTTCCCTCAATGACACGTGCCTTTGCATTATGATGTGCCCCAACAAAAGTTCTAGGGCAGAGATAGCAAACTCAAATCTCTATGAAGTTTAAAACAATGAGGAATGGGATTGTAGTAGAGTGAAAAGAACATTCTTTGTGTAAGGGGCAGATGCTGTACAGCTCAGGCCAATCACTACTATGTTAGAATTCAGGGCACTGTTGTCAAATCTGTATAATTCAAGACAAGCACAATATTTAGTGTTTTAATATAAAATTTCCCAATTTTGGAAACAGTACAAAGGCTAAATGAAATATCTCTCGGGGCGCCTGAGTGGCTCAGTCAGTTAAGCATCTGCCTTCGGCTCAGGTCATGATCCTAGAGTTCGAGGATTGAGCCCGGCGTCGGGCTTCCTGCTCGGCAAGGGAGCCTGCTTCTCCCTCTCCCTCTGCCTGCCACTCCCCCTGCTTGTGTTCTCTCTCCGTCAAATAAATAAATAACATCTTAAGAAAAAAAAAAAAAGAAAAAAAGTATTTCTCAAGGCCAAACTGGACCCAAGGGTTATGAGTGTGGTCCCGGTTATAGAGAACCACCCAGCTAAATTCCATGATCTCTGTTTTATCCTTCTAAGCATTTTGAGATACAGGTTTATTCTAGACTCTTCAGTGACTTCTTAGAATGTCTTTAGCAAATATAAAGCAAGAAGATTCATGCTGACATATTTACAATTTGATACCACATGTCAGGACCCAGCACTTTCAGGAACAGATGTTACTAGGGGTAACAGTTATGATGGGGCTAAAATCAATACCATGTGAGCAGAGTGTTTATATAGATTATGACAACATTAACAAAACAGCAAGAAAGAAAATATTTTCAACTGATGCAGAAAAGGCATTTGACAAAATCCAACACCCATTCTTGCAAGAAAAAAAACCAGGAAAGAAACGAAACTTCTTCAGCCTGATAATGGACATATTTGTTTCCTATAGCTGCTGCAATAAATTACCACAAGTTTGTGGCTAAAACAAGAAATGTATTCTCTCACAGTCCTGGAGGCCAGAAGTCCAAAATCAAGGTGTCAGCGGGGCTTCACTCCCTCTAGTGGCTCTAGAGGAGAATCCTTCCTTGCCTCTTCCAGGGTTTGGAGACTTGGCATTCTCTGGTTTCCTTGGCTTCCTTGGCTTCTGGCCACATCACTCCAACCTCTGCCTCTGTTGTCACACTGCCCTCCTCTCTAAGTATGGTATGTTTCCTCTTCTGTGTGTCTATCTCACTGGATACTTGCCATTGGATTTAGGACGCACCTGAATTACTGGAGATGATCTCATCACAAGATTCTTAATTACATCTTCACACACACACCCTTTTTTTTCCAAATGAAGTAACATTCTCAGTTTGGCGGATTAGGACATGGGCCTGTCCTTTGGGGGGGCACCTTTCAACTGTCTATAATGGGCAAAATCCCAGTCAGCTTTGCTGTGGAAATTGACAAACTGAATCTAAACTACATATGGAAATGCAAAGAATCTAGAATAGCAAAAAGGAAAAAGAGGAACAAAGTTGGAAGAATTTGATTTCAAGGCCTATAAAGCTACAATAATCAAATCAGAATGGTACTTGCATGAACAGTATATGGAGTCCAGAAAAACACCCACACATATAATCCATTGATTTTTGGACAAAGGTACAACATAATTTCAGTGGAAAAAGATAAGTGATGTGAGAACTGTTACCTGTATGGAGAAAAAAAAAACAACCTTACATTTACACTTCACATCATATACAAAAGTCAAATTACAGCACAGATCTAAATAAAAAACAAGAACTATAACACTTTTAGAACTTCCCTGTCCAATAAAGTAGCCACCAGCCATGCTATTGAGCACTTAAAATGTGACTAGTCCAAACTGAAATGTGGTATAAACATAAACTACAGTCTAGCTTTTAAAGACAGGATAAAAAGAGAACGTAAAATATCTCAGTATTTTTATATTGATCAGCTGTTGAAGTAATATTTTGGACATACTGGTTTAAATAGAACATATGATTGAAATTAACTTCAACTGCCCCACTCTTAGGTATCTATCATGGAGAGATAATAACTTATCTACACAAAGACTTATACACAAAGATTCATATTAGCCCCAATCTGGAAACAAACAAATTGTAAGAAAATAAGCAAACTGCTGATCATCTCCTGGGTGAATCTAAAAAACATGATACTGAGTAAAAGAAGCCATCATAAAAGAAGACCTGCTATATGAATCCATTTATAGGAAATTTTAGGGGGGAAGAAACTAATACAGAGTAACAAAAAGCAGATCAGTGGTTTCCTGGGGCGGATGGAGATGGGGCATGAGGGAACTCTACAGGGTAATAGAAATGTTCTGTGTCTTGATCAGTGAGATAATTGCATGGATATATTTGTCATACTTCACTGAATACTACACTTCTAATAAGTACATTTTGTTATATGTAAATTAAATCTCAATGAAGTTCATTAAAATTTTTCTATTCTTACTTGCATGGAAAGGGGAGAAAGAACTTATGAGACTGTTTTTATCTTTATCCACTGTAGTTTGTATTTACCTTCTGCTTTTTTGCTAACTCTTTTGTCAGCATTCCCTGTACATCATCAGTTCATTTTCCCACCTGTGAGGGTTTAAGTGGCAGAGATGAAACTCCAATCCACGTCTTCCCTCAGACTCCTAATCCAGTGTTCTTTCACGATACAAGCAGCCAAAGGAAGCAATCACAGTATACAGTTTACATTCTGCTTAACAGACTTAAACCATACAATTTGAAAAAAAATCTTCCAGTGAATTCAACTCAACAAATATTCAATAAGTGTTTAGATTTTATTTTCTCTAACCAAAGTAAAAGTAACACCTTAAAACCTAAATAAACAGTTCTTTTGAGGCCCATGGCTTCTGGCCAAACTACATCTCTCACTGTCCTTTTGCTGGCCTTCCCTCAATCTCTAAGGCCCCCCCCCTTTTTTTTTTGAGAGAGAGAGAGAGAGAAAGAGAATAGGTGCACAGGTGGGGGTTGGGGAGGGGAAGAAAGAGTGGGAGAGAGAGAACCATTAAGCAGGCTCCACATTCAGAGCAGAGCCCCATCGCGGGTTCAACACCACAACCCTGAGATCATAGAGACTGAGCTGAAATCAAGAGTTGGATACTCAACCAACCAAGCCATTCAGGCGCCCCAAAGTCCCTCCTTTTTTAGAGACTGTAATCCTTGGCTCACAGAGTGCAACAGAGTCACTATTTGCAATGACTTCTCTATCCAGGTATCACTTCCTCAAACAGGCCTCCCATGAGAACATTATTTTTCCCAAAGTAAAATGACTGATGTCCACTTCTATCTTCAACTAACTGATATTTGGTGAACATAGTAAACTCACAAGGCAGTGTTTGAGTAATGTAGTTCTTCTACTGACATTTTTTATATTACACGATAAAGTTTTCCTGTAACACATTTTGGAAAGTGCAACAGAATAATCATGTTGCTTTGCCATATATCAAGGATCAAAAGAACAAGAGACAAGAAGACATGGCCGCTTGTGGCTTCCAAAGAAGTGAGTGAGGATGGCCCATTGATTTAAGCAGCTATGTGTTTCCTATTTTTATAATAAAATGTGTGGATGTAATTCAAATTATATGAAGTGTAGAGAAGACTTTCCAAGTAGGAAAATTCAGTGTCTAGTCTCTAGCTTGAAATAAAATAGCACAATTAAAGATGGGGGAACCATTCACCTTTTATTAATAAGCAACCAGAACCAGTCAGAAGTGATTTAAAATAAAATCAATGGCATTGGTTTTCATATCTGTTTCACGTGGCATGAAAAGAACCAAGTTGACAGTGACCAAATGTTGACCTTTGGAGTGAAAAAAATAAAAGTAGTGTACAAATGCCAAATATTGATATCTATTTTTTCCTACTATAATTAAAATTTTATCACAAAATTCAACAGCAGTAGGCAAGAAGATACAAGAAAGAGGGAAGGTGGTGGAGGTTTTTCTTAATTTAGGAGTACCAGCCACTCATTTTAAAGTTAAAGGATATGACAGTCTGACTATATCTGTTTATCTTCTCCCTCCCAGAGCTCTGCCAAAATGAGGACAGCAAAGAGAGACAGGAGCCACAGTTGAAAGAGTTCAATAGATTTTAAAAGACAAAAGCAAATCCTGGAGTGGTAACTGACTTAAGAGTGGACAAGTACCCCCTGAAGGGCTGGACGCTCAGGGGCACCAGAGAGCAAGAAGTGGAGTGTGGGGCTGTCCGTGAAGTGTTGGTTGAAAGCCTTTATTTTGCATACAGAGCAATTAGGTGACCAGGTCCCTTCATGTACCGTGGGTAGTCTGGCAACCCCACTTCCCCCACCCCAGAGGAAACCAGAGTTGCTATCTGGATAAACTGAACTGAGAAAGATGTAGAGATCCATAAGGTAAGAGGATTAAAATAGAAGAAATACTAATTATCTGAAGACTGAACTAGGGCACCATACATTATTTGGCTTTAAATCTGCCATACGCTTTTAATTTACATTTTTGTGTGTTTTAAAAATCATTTAAAGAATTAAAACAACAATGAACTTTGCAGTAAGTACATAACTGCCTCATCATATTCTTTACTATTCATCTTAAATTTTCCCTTTCCTTTTTGGAGTTAGCAGTCTAATAGCCTGCACTCTTTGGTCCACGGACTTTACCAACAGTTACTCGTGATTATCAGAAGATATAGTTTACTTCCCCTCCCCAAATGTCCCTAGTGACTCTTAAGTCTCTGCTCTAACACAAATTCCTATACCTTTATCCTAGAGAAGGAGTCAGCAAACTACGGCCTACGGGCCTCATGTAGTCTTTATGTCTCTTTTTGTACAGCCTGCAGGCCAAACGTAGTCTTTAGGTCTCCTTTTGTAGAGCCTGTGGGCTAAAGGTTTTACATTTTTTAGATGTTTGGGAGGAAAAAAAATCAGAACAAGAGTATTTGGTGACATGCGAATATTACATGAAATTAAATTTCAGTGACCATAAAGTTTTATTGGAACATGGTCTCCCTCATTCATCTACATATCGTCAATGGCTGCTTTCATGCTCCAACAGCACCCATCTGTATGGCCCACAAAGCTGAAAATATTTGCTTGCCAGCCCTTTTACAGAAAAAGGGCTGACATATGCCCTAGAGGTCCAGGCACAATCCTGACCTCAGCTCAAACCCCCAATCTCTTGTTTTCTTTTCATCCTTTGCCCTTCAATCCTCAATTATCCTGCAAGGTAATCTCCTCTCAGATTACCCTGAGCTTCCCGGTCTCTTCTCACTCTCTATTCCTACAGCTGTCTGTCCTACTGCCCTTTCCCTTGTGCCCTCTGATCCTCTCCCCAGTAGCAAGACCACGCTTCTCCCTCCTCCTCTTCAAAGCTCTCTCCAGCTCTCCACCTTTACTCAAAGGCCTGGCTCTCCTCAAAGATACCCCACACCAAGGGCCTTTTGGTTGAGGACGTACAATTGCCAATGGCCACTCCACACTAGAGACATTAAAAAGACAGCATGATGCTTACCCCCATCCCCACTGCTACATCATTGCTCTTTTACTCACATTTAAAACATCTTTAGGGCCCAGGACGTCTGGCTCCTCCACTCTCTTCCCACCCCTGTCACCGTCATCCATGGACTGACTCACTCTAAATCTTGAACAATGGAGAGCTTTGGCCCTTGGCTCGTATAATTTCTCCTCCAGTTGCCCCATCTTCCTGGGCCAATTCAACATCTACGTGAAGGATTTATGCAATACTTTGGTCTTAGAATTCCCTTGCTTCCTCCTAATGAAAAAAACCTTCTCTCCACTCAAGCTATCATCTGAATCCATGGCAACCTTCTAGCCCTTCAACAACCTGGAACAGCTCCACCCTAAGAAACTTCAAACTTCAGCATCCCCACCTCTGACCATGACTTCCAATCCTTTCAGGTCTCTAACTCTGTGCTCCCGGCATATTCACTTTGGAGCAACACACACACACGTGTGCATGCCTTCTCTGGGTTCAGTTTCTTCCCTAGACTGTACAACTCATTCTCTCTCCATGGTCTTCTTCAATGGATGCTAAAACTACTGGGTGAAACTTGGAGAGAAATAGGATAATCACAGTCCATGTAGTTCCCAAGCATCGATCCCCCCACAAATTTCTCATTAATTAAAAAGGGGGAAAACCGTAACTGGACAGCAAAGAAACCTAGCAAATACCACCTTAACCAAGTGAAGAAGTTTGTATCACCAGTAATGGGATAAACTGACCTATGCTTCGTGATGCAATGCACTGATAAGGACACATCATCACATATGTAGCATTCCCACTGGAAACACAGGACCCAAGTTTACAACAAGGAAACAAACCAAAATTAAGGGACATTCAAAAAATGACTAGATGGTATGTTTGAAAAACATCAATGTTACAAAGGACAAAGCTAAAAAAATTCTTCCAAATGAAAGGCAATAAAAAATTCCACTGAATGTAATGTCCAGTGAATCCTGGAGTGTTTTTTGTTTGTGTGTTTTTTTAAGCTATAAATATATTGAGAGGTGCCTGGCTGGCTCAGTCAGTAGAGCCTGTGACGTTTGATCTCAGGGTTGTGAGTTTGAGCCCCACACTGGGTGTAGAGATTACTTAAAAATCTTTAAAAAAAAAATATTGAGACAATTGGAGAAACCTGAATATGGACTGTACAACCAATAGCATTGTCCTGATGTTAAATTTCTTGAGTCATAATTGTACTGTTGTTATGTAGAAGAATGTCATGGTTTCTAGGAGATAAATGCTGGAATATTTAACATTTAAAGAGTCAAAGTCTAACTTACATTCCAATAACAATGTAAGTATTGCATAAAAATGATAAAGCAAATGTGTAAATATTAATAATTGGTGAATTTACATTAAGGGGAGTTCATTCTTTCAACTTTGCATTTTGAAAAACTTCAAAACCACAAAAAATTTTATAAAAAAACTCCAGCTCATGTCCAACCATCTATGGATGCTCTCAGAGTCAGGCTGTTGAGAACTGCTGGAAAACTCCCACCAATGAAGATACAATTGTCGACTGAGCTGTGCCAAATATTGCTTATTCAGCTTGCCACCCATTCGCTGGATAGCTTTTTGAAACCTTTATCCCTCTCCTCAAAACATCTCAAACACCCTCACCATCTTCCTGCTTCCTGGAAAGCTGAGATTATCAAGAACAAACTCTTACTTCCTCTCTTTTTCACCACCTATGAGCTTGCCTTTATCATCCATCCTGCCCCTTGTTTTGTCCAGAGCTAATTCACCCATGTGAATTCTTCTCCCCTTAACGCTTCAAAAAAACTTGTGCTGTCAACATCCAAAGCCCATCTTTAACTCTCCACTGGCTCTTTCTCCTCTGTAAACAAACATATTGAAGTTTCTCCCAACTTGAAAAAATATTAAACCCAAGCCCCAGATCACCGCTAGCTATACTTTATAGTTCTGGTTCCCCTCCTCACCCCCCATAAATCTTGAGAGTAACCTCTGCTTGGTCTCTCTACTTCTTCAGCATCATTCATGCCTCAGACTTGGGTCCCCAGTTGTCAGTTCTCCTCTGTCTCTCTCTCTACTCTTCCGATGCCCTTCTGAAATTGGAAAGCCAATAGAGAGTCCGCCATTTGGAATCTCTCTGCAGCATCTGGTATTACTCCCCACTCCTTCCTGCTTGGAAGGAGCCTCTCTCCTGGTGTCAATGGTGGCCTTCTCTTGGGGCTTCTCTCTTACTACTCTGACCATTCTTTCTAAGCCTCCTGGGAAGGGTAGGAGTCTCTACCAGGACTATTTTGCCAGGGAATTTCAACAACATTCCCTTTCATGGGCTCCTGAAATGTCCTTGGCCCTCTAGTCTTGTCACTTGAAACATTAACACCCAGGTGACCTCATCCAAACCAGTAATAGTAGCAGCCACAAATATATGCCAGGTACTACACTAAGCCCCTTTATGTTTCGTTAGTTTTCTTTGACATAGCAATCCAAGCAGGTACTATTACTATCTACATAGTACACTTGAGGAAAGAAAATTTAGGGAGGGTAAGGAACTTGCCAAAAAATTTCTCGGCTAATAAGTAATAAGGTTTAAAACTGATTCCAGAGCCTGTGCTGTGCTACTCCCACAAAATCATTAAGATAAGACAACATGGGCATAATGGCACATGACCAAAACAGAAACTAAATGGGTAATAGGGCATTCTATGAGATCTGAGTGAGTCCATAATGCAG
Source organism: Eumetopias jubatus (assembly GCF_037043125.1). Taxonomy (NCBI): domain Eukaryota; kingdom Metazoa; phylum Chordata; class Mammalia; order Carnivora; family Otariidae; genus Eumetopias; species Eumetopias jubatus. The sequence continues at coordinate 21,994,725 of NW_028274812.1, read as the reverse complement.
GATACTAAAACTGAAGGAAAAAGGACTTCATATTCCATATTTAATAACACCATGGGATGGGATTAAGAGCCCCTACAAGTTCTATTTTGTTAGGAAATTTTAGCAATTATTACCGTACTTTTTGTGTTACAAAGGTTTATTAATATCTTTTCTAAGTTTATTCCATCTGGAGATATCTTCAAGGTACTGTACCCCTACTCTTTGCGAGTCTTTCTTGTAGTTACTTTCCTATTCTGTCCTTCAGGGGACATTTTTTTGCAGGAAAAGTAAACTTTCATAGAAAATGGGGTTTGCTCTTTCATAATGGAATAATTACATAGAGGAAGGATATAGAGAAATTATAAACTGCCATTGTTTTCCTACCTGCCTACAAATGTATAAAATTTGTAATACACAGTAAACATGGAGGTCATTTTTGTGAGCAGTACCTCTGAGACATGATCCAGTAGATTTTTGTCCTATTGTCATTTTAAAGTCACTGACAGATTTATTTCCCTCTGGCATGCCATCATAACAGTTGAGCTTTTAGACAGTGGGAGTAATAAAATTCCACAAAGAAGTTAAAGACTCTCAGTGTCTGGATCATGCAGTTCTTTTCCTTTGCTAAAGCAATTAGAAAGGTAAGGGGATCTAACTGTATACTGGTAGCATTCCAGGGGGGTTTCAAAAGGTCAGGTGGTCATGGAATCATAGAACTGAAAATTGAAAGATACCTGCTCTCTGGAAGGTAACTTGATATTCTTCATTTTACAGATGAGGCGATCAAGACCCAGAGAGGCTGACTGGTAAGAAATGGAAAGAGGGGGGAGAAGGTAGCTGCAGAAGAGATGATCCAATGCTCCTATCTCAATCAGATCTGGGTCTTTGAGCCAGAAATTCAGAATCACCCAAAGAACTTTCAAAACCCACATGCCAAGGGCTAGCCACAGACTGGGAGAAAATATTTGCAAATCACAAATCTAATAAAGACTTATATTTGGATATACAAAGAATACTTAACAACAACAAAACCAATTAAAAAATGGGCAAAAGATGCAAACAGACCACTCACCAAAGAAGATATACAGATGGCATATATGCATATGAAAGGATGCTCAACATCATTTGTCATCAGGGAAATGCAAATTAAGACAAGATACCACTACACATTTATAAGAATGGCTAAAATCCAAGAATCTGACAATACCAAATGCTAGCAAGCATGCAGGGCAACAATCCATCATTGTTTGTGGTGATACAAAATGGCATAGCTACTTTGGAAGACAGATTGGCAGTTTATTACCAAGCTAAACATAAACATACCATAGCATCCAGCCATTGCTCTCCTTGGTATTTACTCAACTGATTGGAAAACTTATGTCTACACAAGAATCTGCACATAAATGTTTATAGCAGCATTATTCATAATTGCCAAAAACTGGGAGCAACGAAGATGTCCTTCAAATGAATGGATAAACAAACTATGATACAACCATACTATAAAATAGTCTTCAGCAATCAAAAGGAATGAGCTACTAAATTCATGCAACAACATGCATATTGCTAAATAAAAGGATCTAGTTTCAAAAGACTACATACTATATGCTTCCATTCACCTAACATTTTGGAAAAGGGGACAATGTAGAGATGAAAAGCAGATTAAACTCACCAGAAGTTTTGGGAGGGAAGAACACCAACTATTCTCAGTGAAGCACGGGAGTTGTTGTTGTTTAAGGACAGTGAAGCAATTCTGGATGGTAATGCAGTAGTGGATACATAACACTATGCAGTTGACAAAACCCATAGAATTATACAGCATGAAAAGTCAACCTTATTGGATGCAAACTTTTTTTTTTTTTAAATCAACCAGGAGGTCATGAATGCAAACTGTGACAAAAGAATCCAACTGTATTACTAACGTATAAACTCACGGAAGGGAGTCGGAGGAAAAAAAAGGTGTTGACCTAAGTAACTTCAGAAATGACTAAAGACAAAAGAAACTACATAAGCACTGAACTCCGGTTGGTAAAGTTGTTTCCCATGGGGGTACAAGTTAAAAATTCTGAAACCACTGTACATGCATACTGGGAATGAAAAATTAGTAAACAGATGGTGATAATGGAAGCCAGGATTTTCTCACTGTTGGAGAGGGAAGTTACAAAGAAGAGAGGGGAAGGCTAGAATAAGCCATGCAGTGCTGGATTAGAGTCAGAGATTAACATGATGAACTCAAGTTTACCTTGATAAAAATACAGACCGATATGGCAACAGTTACAGGTAGGTGTGATCCACAGGTTAATATTTCCCACTTCTGTCTATTGAGAAGACCAAGAGGCAGTAACACCCTGTCCCCACGAGAACACCCGACACTCGCATCTTTGTCTTGAATACAATTCTCCAATGAAAGGAACCACTCCCCTTGGAAAAATGGCCAGTTCTAGGGCTGGGGCAGGGGATACAGAAGATGAAACTACAGCATCCTGTAATTCCAGAAAGCAACAAAGTGCTCAAAAACAAAATGGTAATGGGGGTAGGTCAAAGAGACACAGGAGCCAACCTAAAAGAGTTTCCCGTGACTGAAACTGGAATAATTTGAGCAACAAAACAATTTGTGTAGTACTGAATTACAAGACATGTTACAAAATAAGTACTCATTTAGATCAGTACTGACAAATCCCATGGGAGGAGAATTCCAAATAACATATGTAGATCTAGATCCCCTGCCTTCAAGGAAGTGGAGCCTAAGTCCTCCCTCCCTAGGTAGCGGGCCACATACAGTGACTTCCTTCCAAAACGTATGGTATGGAAAAGGGAATAAAGGGCAACCCTGTAGCAGAGTAAGCTGACAAACATCACCTCAGCCAAGGGATCAAGGTAAACATCGACAGTGACAAGTCATATTCATAGCATAGACCCTATTCCCTCACCTCTATGGTCTTCATCCCCCAAACCCCTGTTAATCATAAGAAAAACCATCAGACAAACCTAGATGAAGGGACTTTCCACAAAATACCTGATCAGTACTTCTGAAAACTGTCAAGATCATCAAAAAAAGGAAAATGAGATATTTTCACTTCCAACAGGTCCCTAAAGAGACATGAGGACTAAACTTCATGTGCTCTCCTGGATGGGATCCTGAAGCAGAAAAAGAACATCAAGGCAAAACGAAAAATCTGAGTAAAGTATGGAGTTTACTTAATAATAATAAAATATTAGCTCATTAATTGTGACAAATATACCACAGAAATGTTAAGATGTGAATAATGGGGGAAACTGGGTGCTGGGTATCTGGGAACTCTCCATTGCCTTTGCAACTTTTTTGTAAATCTGAAACTACTCTAAAATAATATATTTAAAAGAAAAAAAAAATCCTGGTCTGAGCTCCACCTAAAGAGATCTGGATTCAGTCTGGGAACACTGCTATGAATAGAAGTTAAAAGGAATACTGAGTAATGGACAACAAATGGACAAAACCCACCTCTAAAGAATTTCTTCATTCTACCCCAGCACTTTATTACTCACCCAGCTCATTCATTCATATATTCGATAAACATTTATAGAAAGCCTACTGTGTGCCTGGAGCTCTGCAAGGTACTGTGAATCAAAACCTAATAAGGCAGTGTTTTCTAAATAGTGAGCCACAAACCATTAGTGGGTCATAAAACCAACATAGTGGATCACACCTAGCATTTTTTCCCTAATGAAGGAATTTAAAAAATATGGACTTGGGGGCATCTGGGTGGTTCAGTCAGTTGGGCATCCAACTCTTGATTTCAGCTCATCTCATGATCTCAGGGTTGTGAGATCATACCTGATTTAAGCACAGAGCCTGCTCTGGATTCTCCCTCTCCCTCTGCCCCTCCCCTCCAAAAAAAAAAAATCAGAATGCAATTTCCACAAAAGGATTTTGCTTTTGGGAAATTACTTTGAGGATGTGTGTGTTTGTTCTGGACGATGATATAAAATGCACTTCTTAAGGTAGGTATGTTAAAGTCAAAAGAACTTGAAAGCTATGCAATAAATTATGTTCCTGGCTTCAAATTGCTTAAATTTAGTAGGAGAAAAGATACAAGTAAATCTTAGATTTTTTTTAAAACTATAGCATAATGAAACTGTTTTCTATGATTCAGACAAAAAAAAAAAAGGTACAATGCCAACCAGTTCACACAATCTTAGCCTAAGTAGTATCATTGCATATTTATAGTGATTTACGTATAACTTATTCTACCTGTTTGGACTGAATGATGTCTCCTTCCCAAATTCATATATTGCAGACTTATCTCCAAACGTAACTGTATTTGGAAATAGGGCCTTCAGGGAGATATTAAGGTTAAATGGGGCCATTAGGGTGGGGCCCTAATCCGATGGAACTGGTATCTTTCAAGGAAGAAGAGACACTGGAGCTCTGTCTCCATGACCACAGAAAAGAGAGTAAGTGAGGATGCAGTGAGAAAGTGGCCAATTAGAAGCCAGGAAGAGAGGTCTCACCAGACACCAACCCTGATGGCACCTTGACCTTTGACTTCTAGCCTCTAGAACTGTGAGAGAATAAATCTCTGTTGTTTAAGCCACCTGGTATGTGGTATTTTGTGAGGGTAACCCTAGCAGACTGATACTACTATACCTCCAAAAGGAATTTAAGGCAGCCAACTAGCTAAGATAGTCAGCCAAGTTATGAAAGTTAAAGACCTGGCCTCAGTTGCTGTGCACATTTTCTTTACAAATGGCTGAACAAATTCCTGATGGTATATTTCTACAGAAATGCATACATCCATGATTTTCCAATAATTCAATTATACACAAGTCTTTGATTTATTAATTTTACTGTTATTTTAAGCTAGGATATATATACACATTTCTAATTTCTAGATCACTTCCATAAGCACACAATGATGCTTAAGATCAATTAGTAGTCAGTCCTATGGATGACCTGTAAATCATTGCAACTACTAGCAAGCAGGTGGAAAATTTTCTAAAGACTGAAAAAGTAACTGTTCAATTGAAGATTTCCAGGTTGGACCAATTCACCTTAGGCTTCTGAAATGCAAATTAAGCATATTAATACAACCTAGCATTGACATTTTGTCTGAAGTATAAAGTAATTAAGAAGTTAAATCTAAGTATTCAGAATAAAAAGTGAAATCACAAATAAGAGCCTCCTTTTGGTTGCTTTCACAATTCCCAGAAAAGAGGCTAAGGAGGAAGAGAAAACATAACAAAAGACTAGTAGGAAGGAACAGAGGAGAGGGAAGTGAATGGACATATGAGAGGGTGCATAGAGTCCTGAAATGTGAGGGGAAAAATGACAACAGCCAACATGACAGCCCCCCTCCCCGAGCCACACTGAAAAGGACCTATAAAAGTACCAGTACATTCAGATTCCGAGGTTGTGCCCTGGTGAAAGCGTGTTTAAGTGTTCCTCTTTTGAAATGAGGTTAGATCTTTGAAACAATCTCTTCACTGGGAAACACTTTGCTCTGCTGGGGAAATCTTAATCATGTCTGTGAAACTATTATATTTCCATTCTAATTATCTCAATTTCTCCAATCTTGCTAATATGGGTATAGGCTCACATATAATAAGATCTTAAAGGAAGGATTTGGATGTTCTCAATTGCCTCAGAGTATCATTCATTTTGTGAGAAAAAACAAGTGCCTTACAGAATTTTAAGGGAAAAACAAGGTCAAGGAAATATAAAGAAATCAAAACTCCCATAATGCCTAGAACTGTCCCTTTGAAGTTGCAGCCCCTCAGAGAATTTAACTGAGGGCGTATATAGCTCTTTATCAAGTTTACTTATTATAATTTCATGTTATAGCCAAAAGAGAGGTCTTTTGTGAAGTTATTTAACAATATACAGTTACTGTATAAGCCATTAACTTTTGAAACATCTTTGTCTCTTTTGAATACTCTAAAATTAACCGTTTCTCTCATAAGCACTCCAGAATATATTAGTATAAAACACGTTAGATCTTTTAAATTATATTTTTTAAAAGTCAGATCTCTGGGGGTGCCTGGATGGCTCAGTCAGTTAAGCGTCACTCTTAATTTTGGCTCAGGTCATTATCTCAGGGTCCTGAGATGGAGCCCCCCACCAGACTCCTCGCTCAGCAGGGAGTCTGCTGGAGATTCTCTCCCTTCCTCTCCCTCTGCCCCTCCACCCCTGCCTCTCTCTCAAATAAATAAAGCTTTTTAAAAAAGGTCAAATCTCTGTCATTTCCTAATGCAAATGTTTTATCTTAATTGTGGCAGCAGCTCCAAAGGTAAACTCATTTATCAAAACTTAAGCTGTATAGTGAGATTGGTTATATTTTATTGTTTGTAAGTTATAAATCAGTGGAGCTAAGGAAAAAAAAGCCTCTACCAACGGTCATGAGGATGTAGAAACTGAAAAAGAAAAAACAAACAAAACACAACAACAAAAAAAAAAAACGGCTTAAAAGAAAGCCACACCACTACTAGGAAGAAGAATTTTAAAAGAGAAATTTAAAAAAAAATCACCATTACGTGCTAATTTTAGGGTGCCATTGTAATTTGAGCTGCACTTTCTCAATGGTGAAATACATAAAAGAGAACATTCCCTAAGATCCTGATATCTGACAATAGAAGAAAAGAAGAAAATCTGGATAAACTAGCTCTATTCTGGACAAACAACCATGGTTTTCTTTGCTCTACTTCTGGGCTGCTGAGGGCGTGAAGTATGTCAAGTAGCTAAAGCAAATGGACCCCACAAAGCACATAGTATATGATGCATGTGGAATGGCAGTATCATCCATGTTGTATTTTCCTTATTATAAAAAGGCAGGCTTGTTTTAGAAGTTTAGGAAGAACTGGAAGACATTTTCAATAGTAGTAATAATTATCTCGCCATCTAATTACAATTATTAATATGCCTTCCATTTATTCCTTTCCATTTTTTATATTATTGAGATGATCTGGAATAGACACAGTCTTGAATCTGGCCTCAATCTGAACACAAACATCTTCCCACGACATTCTTTTGTAGGCATATGAGGAGGTTCCTAGAAATATTATTTATACAGGTCAGATCCTAATCCACTGTATAGCAATATTACAATTAAAACAACCATTCTTCGGGGCGCCTGGGTGGCTCAGTTATTAAGCATCTGCCATCAGCTCAGGTCATGATCCCAGGGTCTGGGATTGAGCCCCGCATCGGGCTCCCTGCTCAGCGGGAAGCCTACTGCTCCCTCTTCCACTCCCCCTGCTTGTGCTCCCTCTCTCGCTGTGTCTCTGTCAAATAAATAAAATTTTAAAAAAAAGCAACCATTCTTCAATCATTGTACTTCTGTATTATCAGTTTGTTTTTTTTTTAAATCACAAAGAATGCAGTAAACATCATTACATATAAAGTGTTTGGTCTACTTAAAAATTACTTCCTGAGGTAAGGAATGCCTCCCTAAGTTGGACACGAACTCCAAAAGCCATGAAAAAAATCAATAAATTCAACTATATAACAAAATCAAATTTTTGGCATGGCAAAACACACCATAAGCAGTTACAACAGTTACAAGACACCAAACTGGGGGGTATGGGAATGTGACTCATGATAAAGGGCTAATTTGCTTAATATATGGAGAGAGCGTGTCTACAGATCAGTAAGGAAAAGAACAACTCAACATAAAAATGAGCAAAAGATAAGAACAGACACAGTTCACTGAGTGAAGAGTATGCAGATAGCTCTTAAATCTATTAAAAGACACTCCTTTTAATCTTCAGAGAAATGCAAATTAAAACAGTATTGAGATTTTTCACTTATCACACTTCCAAGATTTTAACACATATTGCGCTGTCAAGAGTCTAGAAAAAGTACTGTGGCCCTTCACCGAGAGGAAGCTCTTCATGTACCGACATGAAACAAATTGCCGAGGTCTTAGAAGTCAAACAGCCAACTACTGACCAGTTTAGATAGCGTGTTATCATTTGTGTAAAAATGGAGTGTGGTGAGGAGATGATACCCCTCCCCCCCATACATGCAGGCTTTTGGATGTATCATGAACAAAAGTACTCGGAAAAGGGACACAGGGTTTTCCATAAACGCTAGTGTCTGGGGTTCAGAGGATCAAGCAAACTTCTTCACTGTCCACTCTTTAGTGCCTTTTGAATTGAAAAACATTTTAATATATTTCTATTAGAAGAATAAAAGTCCAATTTAAAAAATAAAATTTAAGTCATTTCTTTAGGCTAAATATCTAAAAGTAGAATCTTCCAGCCAAAGAGTCTAAACTCTATAAGACTGTGGAATAGCTTTCCTAAAGGGCTGACACTCTATTTCTGGTGGCAATATGGGATTATCTTTCATAGGCTTTATAGGCTACACAAGAGTGGTTTGTTTTTTAAGGTTTTTTTTTTTTTTTTTTTTTTTTTTTACAGAGAGAGAAAGAGAGAGAGAGCCCAAGTAGGCAGAGTGGCAGGCAAAGGGAAAGGGAGAAGCAGGCTCCCCACTGAGCAGGGAGTCTGATATGGGGCTCGATCCCAGGACCCCGGGATCATGACCTAAGCTGAAGGCAGACCATTAACTACACTGAGCCACCCAGCCAGCCACCCCAAGATCTTTATATTTGAGAAAGTGATTAGGAAAAAATGGCATCATTTTGATTTGCATACCTTGATTACTAGTGAGACTGAGCATTTTCCACCCTTTGTTAGCTCTTATATATTTGCTCCTTTGCGACTTCCAGTCATCACATTTCTCCTTTACATACTGAAGACAACGTTTTCCCTAAAATATACCATACTGTATATCAACCTTCTCCCTGTCACTTATTGGCAACTTTTTTTAACCAGTTTTTAATCTTTTAAATTGTATTTGACAGAAGTTTTAACCTCTTGTCTGGTCAAATATAGTCCTCACTTCCTCTATCTAGTTCAGTCCAAACTTTCCTTAGTCACCATTGCATACCAGGCAATCACTAAGCCCTGCGGGTAGTTGAGAGGCACAGTCTATCAGGGGGACTGGCATATGCAAGATTATTCTGATAGAGCATGGTAACTGAAGGTGAAGAACTATATGCTATTATGGACACACAGCATTGGGGCACTTAGCGCAACTCAGCAGCAGAGACCAATTTTCTAAAAGAGATGATTCTACACATTTAGTAGATGAAGACATTTGAGTGGGACGAGCACACTAGGTACCATCATGGACTGAGAGTCTATGTTCTGTGCAAATTCATATGTTGAAGTCCTAATCCCCAGTGTAACAGTTTGGAGCTGGGGCCTTTGGAAGATACTTGGGTTTAGATGAGGTCATGAGGGTAGAGCCCTAGTGATGAGATTAGTGCCCTTATAAGGGGATGATGAGACCAGAGCTCTCATCAACAGGCACAAACCAAGGGAAGGCTACGGCAGGGTGGAACTGGGAAAAGGGTTCTCACCAGAAACCCAACCCTGCTGGCACCCTGATCTTGGACTTTCCAGCCTCCAAAACGGCAAGAAGTGTTCCTTGTTTAAGCCACCCAGTCAATAGTAATCTGTTACAGCATCCTCAACTAAGAAACTGATACTGAGAAGTGGGCTATGCTTTAGCAAATGCCTAAAAATATGGATGAGACTTTGGAACTGGATAGAGGCTATAGAAGATTTGAGGTGCATGCTAGGAAAAGCTGAGATTGCTTGTAGAGACTTTTATTTTTTTTTAAAGATTTTATTTATTTGAGAGACAGAGAGAGAGTGAGAGAGAGAGGAGTTGGGGGGTGGGGCAAGGGGGAAGCTGACTCCCCGCCAGCGGGGGCTTGTAGAGACTTTTAAAGGAGATTCTGGTGAGAGCGCAGAATGAGAGAACCGCAGAGAAGGCTTCCAGTTTCTTAGAGAACACATCTGTAATCACGTACAGAATGTTGATAGAAATATGGGTGGTAAAGGCCATTCTGATGAGGATGAGACACAGATGAGGAACGTGCTATTGGACCATGGAGAAATACCAGGGTTTCGTGGAAGGAAGAACTTGCAAGCCATGAAATTGGATATTTAGCCAAAGAGATTTTTTTAAGCAAAGTTTTGAAGGAGCAGCTTCGTTCCTCCTGAAAGCTTATAGTAAAATGTGAGAAGAGAGAAATAAATTGAAGAAGGAAGTGTTAAGTAAAAAGGAAGCAGAACTTAAACATTTGGAAAATTCTCATCTTATCCATCTTGCAAAAAATGAGAAAGCATGTTTGGAAGAGAACACTTAGTGTGGTCTGACTGACCATTTGATAAGATTAGTGCATGGGTGTGAACCATGATTAGTGACCTAATCAGCCACTCCAGCAGGAACACCGCCAGTTTCAACAACATGGGACAAAATGAAGGAAGGCTCTCAGACTTCTCAGATCCTACAGGACCTTAGAATTATTTGGTTGTGAACACGCACTATTCTTCAAAACAAAGGAAGAAGCACACTGAGGGGTATTCAGCGATAATGGGGGCCGCCATTCCCACCACAGAACCAGAGTACCTGGGCCCAGGGAGCAAGGCTGCCCCTACCTCGGTTTCAAAGGGTGGGACGAATGCCCAGCAGAGCTGTGTGACTGGGGCTGCCCAGAGAAGTGGGGATACAACCCCCACCCAGCAGAGCCTCAGAGTCAGAACCATTGCCCCAGTGAGTCCAAAGGGTAGACCATCCAGCCAAAGAGGATTATTCTAAACCTTGAGGTCTAAGGGAGTATGCCATCCTGGTTATGGACTTGAGGCTCACTGTCCCTTCCTTCTTTCCTATTTCTCCCTTTTGGAATGGGGATGCCTATCTTATGCCTGTCCCACCATCAGAGGCTAGAACCACAGAGTTTGTTTGGTTTCACAGGCTTACAGCTGGGTTAAAATTCTGCCTCAGGCTGAATCATACAAGTCTCACCCATAGCTGATTTAGATGATACTCAGATGACACTGTGGACCTTAGAACTGATGCACGAATGAGTTAAGACTTTTGGAGCAGGTGGGATGCAATGGATGCATTTTATATGTGGGAAATTGGGGAAGCAAGGAGCATAATGCTATGGGCTGAATGTTTGTGTCCTCTCAAAATTCATATGTTGAGGCTCTCACCCCCAAATGTTATGGTATTTATGGGTGGGACCTTCAGATTATTAGGTTTAGATGCGGCCATGGAGGTCATGAAGGTAGAGCCCCAGTGATGGGATTCTCAAAAATTTACATGGGGATGATGAGACCACAGCTCACTAGCTCCCTGGGTGCAGTACCAAGGAAAGGCTATGTGAGGACATAACCAGGAAGAGGGTTCTTGTCAGAAGTCCAGTCTTGATGGCACCCTGATCTTAGACTTCCAGCCTCCAGAACTGAGACATCAATGTTCGCTGTTTAACTCACCCAGTCTGTGGTAACTGTTCTAACAGTTTGAACTAAGACACTAGGTAAAGGTAAGACCAGAAGTTAATGGATATGTAAATGGTCTAGTAGCTACAGGGAACTCCCAGCTGCTGCTTATTACCAGAGCCTAGAAGACACAAAGAATTGTGAGAGGTAAAGCTAAAGGGCTAGTGAAAGGTCAGCTCAGACTTGTGAGTTATAGAACTGTGAAGTAATAAAACAGGTGTTTTAAGCCACTAAGTTTATGTTAATTTGTTATGGAAGCAATCGAACACTAATACAGACTTTGGTGTCTGGAAGTGGTGTGCTGTTATAACAAAAATATTGAAGAGCTCTGGAATCAGGCTGTAGCAGAGGCTAGAAGAATTCTGACAAACATGATAGAAAAAGTCTTCAGGGGGGCGCCTGGGTGGTTCAGTCGGTGAAGCATCTGACTCTTGATTTTGGCTCAGGTCATGATCTCAGGGTCGTGAGACAGAACCCTGAATAGGGCTCCTCGCTCAGCAGGGAGTCTGCTTAAGATTCTCTCTCTCTCCCTCTGCCCTCCCCCAACCCTGCTTTCTCTCAAATAAATAAATCTTTAAAAAGACAGAGAGAGAGAGAGAAAAGTCTTCACCAAACTGTTTGTCGAAATATGGGCATTAAAGCACTACCAGTGAGGACTCAGAAGGAAATGAGAACATGTTACTAGAAATAAAGAATGCCACATGTGAAACTGATCTACAAGCACAACACAATCTCTATAAAACTTGTGGCTAATTTCTATGCAGAAATTGAGAAGCTGCTCCTACATTTATATGGAAATTCCAGGGAACCAGAATAACCAAAACAATCTTAAAAAATAAGACCAAAGTTGGAGGGCTCACCCTTCCCTAATTCAAAACTTACTATATATAAAGCTACAGAAAATTAAGACAATATTGTACTTGCATAAGACTGGATATAGATCAGTGCAATAGAATTGAATGTCCCAAAACAAATCCATACACCTATGGCCAGGTGATTTTTTTTTTTTATGAGTGCCAAGACCATTCAATAGAGAATAGTCTTTTTGACAAATGGATAAATAAAATATGACGTATCCATACAAAGATTAAGCAGTAAAAAGAAATGAAGAACTGGTATATGCTACAACATGGATGACCTTTGAAAACATTGTGCTATGTGAAAAAAATCAGTAACAAAGGACCACATATTGTATGATTCCACCTATATGGAATGTGCAGGATAAGCAAATATAGAGACAGAAAGCAGATTAGTAGTTGCCTAGGGCTGGGGAGGTGGAAGGATTGGGGGCAAGAGGTTTCTTTTTTAGATAATGAAAATGTTCTAGACTTGATTATGGAGATAGATGTACAACTCTATGAATATACCAAAAATTACAGAACTGTATACTTTAAATGATTAATTGTACTGCATATGAATTATAGCTTTTTTTTTAAGAAAAGAAAACCACATCAAGGCACATCATAACCAAATTACTGTAAAGCAATGACAAAGAAAAAATTTCAAAGCAGCTGGAGGAGGAGAAAAGGACATAAAATAAAACAACAAACCACAAATCTGAAGGTAGGCTTCTTATTCCAGAATTACAAAGAACTACTATAAATAAAAGAGATAAACCACCTGAAATGAAACTGGGCAAAACATATAAATAGGCACTTAACTGAAAAATAAACTGAAATAGTCAAGAAACAAATGAAAAGATGGTTGACTTCCTTAGTAATCAAATAACATAAGTTTAAAAATGTCAGATACTGGGGCACCTGGCTGGCTCAGTAAGTAGAGCTTTCAGCTCTTGGTCTCAGGGTCATGAGTTGGAGCCCCAGTTGGGGGGCAGAGCTTACTTTAAAAAAAGAAAGAAAAAAATCAGATATCATTTACCATTGCAAAATTTATAAATCTGACAAGAACATTTACACTTCTGATGGAAGTATCAAATAGCACAATCACTTTGACCAATAACTTAGACATTCAATGAATAAAAAGGGGTATATACTAAATATCCCAGAAATTCCATTATTAGGTATAAATCCTAGAAAAATGTGTGCATACGTACACCAGGATATATGTAGAAAAATATATCTCAAAATAGGAGAAGCAAACCTGTTTATAGTAGCAAAAGATCCAAATGTCCATCAACAGGAAAATGAATAAATTGTGGCATACGACATTCTTTATGCCAGTAAAAATGGGCATAGTTAGGGGCACCTGGGTGGGTCAGTTGTTTAAGCATCCAGCTCTTGGTTTCGGCTCAGGTCATGATCTCAGAGTCGTGAGATCGAGCCCTGGGTCAGATTCGCACCGGGCATGGAGTCTGCTTAAGATTCTCTCTCTCGCTCAAAGAAGATGGGATACACACACACACACACACACACACACAATGGAGTATTACTCAGCCATCAAAAAATCAAAAAGAATGAAATCTTGCCATTTGCAATGACGTGGATGGAGCTAGAGTGTATCAACTAAGCAAAATAAGTCAGAGAAAGACATATACCATATGATTTCATTCGTATGTGGAATTTAAGAAACAAAACATAGGGGAAGGGAAGGAAAAATAAAATAAAAGGAAAACAGACAGGGAGGCAAACCAGAAGAGACTCTTAACTACAGGGAACAAACAGAGGGTTGCTGGAGGGGAGGTGGGTGGGGGATGGGATAATTGGGTGACGGGCATTAAGGAGGGCACCTGATGTAAGGAGCACTGGGTGTTGTATGCAACTGATGAATCACTGAACTCTACCTAGGAAACTGATAATATAGTATACGTTAATTAAATTGAATTTAAAATAAAAATTAAAAACATTCTCTCTCCCTCTGCCCCTCCCCCATGCACTCGCGCGTGCTTGCACTCTCAATCCCTTTCTCTCTCAAATAAATAAATCTTTTAAAAATGGATATAATTACTGTTAGGTTCAAAAAAGCAAGTCTCTATATAATTTATATCATATTTCTACTCATAAAGCTAAGCAATATTCACAAAAAGGTAAACTATGAAGGGAATGATAAATACAAAAATCTGCCTACTGGTAACACTCAAAGGGAAACCCCTCAAAGGGAGGGAAGGATTTAGAGAGGAAGTCAGAGAACTCCAAAGTTAACAGGAAGTAGTAAAGACAGAGGGTTGCAGGATACTCTAAATAGAAAATACTTTTATTTGGGGTGCCTGGCTGGCTCAGTCAATGGAGCATGCGACTCCTGATCTTGGAATTGTGAGTTCAAGCCCCACGCATAGAGTTTACTTAAAAACCTTTTTTAAAAAAATAGAAAATACTGTATAATTTGCGTATCTAGTCAATGCCTCATTAAAAACCATTTCTAAAAAAGCTAATGGGGGTGAAGAACTAGAGAGAGCTAACCTTCAATATTCTTTAGACCATTTGAGGGGGAAGGGAGGAGAGAAGACAGTGGTTAGAAGGGGCCCAGGGAAAAGGGAAGGTTTGGCTTTATTCTTTTCCAGAATAGAAAATCGTTTAACAAACAGGCTAAGGGATAAAAAGCAGTAGAGACTTCGAGATTAGCAGGGTAACGGTAGTAAAGGTGGGAAGGGTAGACAGAGCATTCCCTGAAAGCCTCAGCCAGATACTGCTCCACGCCCTTTACCTGCCTTATGTCATGGCCGTTCTATCACTCGTCCCATTTTTCAAATGGAAAAACTGAATCATAGAGAAGTTAAGCAACATGCCCAGAATCAGACATTTAAAAAGTATGAAACCATATTCCAGTTTGGCATACTCTGGCCCCAAAGCCAGGATTGTTTATCCTCTGTGCTGCTAACCTCTGACTATAAGGGAGGGGGTTAAGTGAGGGAGCAAGGTCCTACAGGAGTGAAGACAGGTCTTGACTAAGAAAGATATTTCCAAGGCTAAAGAGGAGGGTAAATGGCAAGGGGTAGGGAAGAACAGATGGGAAGAAAGCAGTTCACAAGTTCGCCGTTTATAGTCTCCCCTCTCCCCCCCAACTTTTTTTTTTTTTTTAAATGAGGTAGGAGGTCAGATTGTTTGTTGCAAGTGGAGTGGAGACTGGTGGAATTAAAAATATTTGTGGTTCTGGTGAGAGTTGAGTGGAACTAAGACCAAGTAAGGGAACGCGAGATTCACACTCTCCATCACATACACCTACTGCGTGGAATGCTGGGTACGACCTC
This sequence comes from Eumetopias jubatus, assembly GCF_037043125.1. NCBI lineage: Eukaryota > Metazoa > Chordata > Mammalia > Carnivora > Otariidae > Eumetopias > Eumetopias jubatus. The sequence continues at coordinate 21,979,271 of NW_028274812.1, read as the reverse complement.
CTGAGCTGACTGATTTGTTCTCTTTCTCGATCTTGACTGGTTGAGCTCAAGCAAATTCAATGTATCCATAATATAGTCCTACTGTAAAGTCTTTGATACCAGCAACCAGAGCTCACTTAGCTTTCCTGCTTAGAACCCCTAAACTTTATCTTTTGTACGTTGTTCTCCCATCCTCCTTCAAGGAGAAAAGGGTTAGCTTTCTTTGACATTTCTGTCTCCATCATTAGATCATAAATTTATTCAAGGGAATAAGACCACGGTTTGCAAAGAACAAGCATATAATATTTAAATCTCTGTCCTGGCTAATTCAATAATTGCATTTCTATACATATCTCTGAAACAAATTACAGGGTAGAAAAATAGACTTCTTAAGTGCTACCAAAATCTACGTATTTTTACACAGATTTAAAACTCTTAAGATCTCTTTACACAACCATTTTTAGCAATAAGCTCTTATCTTTCCCAAGTATCAGTGCAGTTGTCCAAATTATCAAATTCCAAATTAATGATCTTTTCCTATAGTCTATGGAATCCTCCAATTTAGGAAACTGATTCTGTTACTCTTTTATTACAAATAAATATCTTCGGGCAAAATCCATTGGCAAACATTCAGAAATTAAGTGGAAGAAAATAATTTTAAAACAATTTAGTAGGTCATATTTAACAACTTAAAGTTTAATCAACTGTAGACGTTAACATAATCAGATTATATGATATTGCCTCAAATGGGTCATTTATTTCCCCTATATACCATGCAATTAAATTGCAAAATATATTTCAAAAAATAACGAAACCACTCAATACAGGAAACCACAATAAGCAAAAGAATAGGACACAGGGAAACCAGTAACTGCAACGTGTGTGTGTTTAATGAAAAAAAAATCTGTTCAGGCATATATTCAGATGCCAAATAACTTTCACTAGAATTTTCATCACAGAAATTCTACTTTATTGCTGTGATCCCTTTAGGTAATCAACCTATACACTAAAATGATTGCTAAGGATAATCATCTACTTTTATTTTCTGTCACAAACAGTATCTTACCTGATGTCCTTTAAGCCAATGTTTCAAATGTTTGTGACCACAACCAACAGTAAGAAAAATTTCATGTTGCAACCTAATACAAAAATATTCACGAAGTTCACATATTTATCTTACTAATACTGATATACTCTAACTTTTTTTAAATACTGGTTTCATTCTACCAAATTAAAGCAAGAGTTTGAAAAAATACCGCTTCAATTATTTTATTTTACTCACGTGTATTTTTGTTGTTGTTGTTGTTTTGAGAGAGTGTGAGCGATTGAGCATGGGGAGAGACAGAGAGAATCTCAAGCAGGCTCCATGCCCAGCACAGAGCCCAAGGGTGCGGTGGGGGAAGGGGGGTGTGTTCCATCTCACAACATTGAGATCATGACCTGAGCTGAAACCAAGAGTCCAATGCTCAATGGACTTTGCCACCCAGAGGCCCCTACTCACATGTTATTTTTAATAACATGATTCTAGGTTGCTATTCAGAAGATGAATATGATTTGCCCTAGTACTAGAATAGGGTGTAAGTGACTCCCACGGATGGTATATCTTTCCGCATCCATACCATGACACACAGGATGGAAAAGAGTGAATCACCACCATGGGAAGAGTAAAGATAAAGTAGACAAAATCATCCTGCTGATATCTGACCAGTGTCCTCCAAAATTATGTAAGGTACTATAGCATACAGGATAGAACACTGAATTTAGAATTAAGGCCCACTTCTACTATGTTGGGCAGGACACTTTGCAGAGATTTAATGTTCTCATCTCTGATGAATAACACGGGTCAGGGGCTCACTCTCTTAGCCACTACTCTATTCCCAGAGTCTAGAACAGTACCTGACATGCAGTAAGTGCTCAACAGAAATTGCTGAATATCTTGTTTATATCCTTGCAAGCAGGAGATCGTCCAAATGTGTGATTTTGTTTTTAAATTCAGTCTGAAATAACTGGAGACCCAATATGCTGGAAGCTTCACACTACCCAGTGATTGACTAAGTGCCTTCCTCTTTTTTCTTGGGGAAAAAAATGGGGTTGGGAGGACTTTCTGTATTTTTTTTTCTAACAGCTCATCCTTATGAAAAGAAAGTATGTGTACTCTTCTCTAGATACCCAGCATATATGCAACATTGTGCCCTCTTAAACCACGAATGTAAAAACTGAGCTACTCTTTGCTGCACCAAAACCATTTATCTCCTCCTTGGTACCAAACAGATGATTGAAGAGGGCCCCAGAACAAAATTGTAAATTACAGTACTCAATTTTTCAGCCTAACACGTATACTTATAAATGTTTTAAAATTATTTTGGCTGATGCTCAATCATAGTGAATTATCCTTATTAGCCAGAACCTCACATTGCCAAGATAATTTATTCCATTCATCGTTAATTTTTGAGTAATTCTTTTATTCTTTAGCTATCATGCCTGCTTCTATGAGGCATATGAAAGATGCCAGTCATTGCAATCTTACCACGATTTATCATGAAAACTTCCAACTATGCAAAATACTATCTGATTAAGTATAACAGTGTAGATAGTAAGTCCTTAAGATATCTGGATAAAAATAAATCTTTATCTTCATAAAGAAACTCATCACTTAAAATTCTAGGATTTGGGGATGGTAAATACATGGCAGATGATCCGTTATTTTCTTCACCCTTTAGTACCTTGCTCAGGCCAGTTACTGATCATGGTTTTTTGCCCAGTGGACAGAGATAGGACTTCTGGATTCTTCCCTCTAGGCAGCCACAACCAAATATGATGAAACTCATTCGTCATCTCTGGGTTCAAGAATCTCTACGTGATTGGAGAAAAGTCTTTGCTTATATTAACTATCACATGAATCTTGTCCAAAGATACACCAAAAAGAATACATTCAACCCCCAAATCTACTCTTCTAATGGAAGAGGTATCCATTTTCCTATGTGGTCTAACAAAATGATACTATTTAACTTTAGGTCTTAAATTATTTATGTCAAATAAATATGTGATCATGGCCTACCAATCCAATAAAGGAAGATACTTTATGATCATGAGGGCTCATTCTGTAACAAATCACACATGAAATTATAAAAAAATATATGTTCATTGTAAAAACACAAAAATACCTACGTAAAAATTAGAAGTTTACCAGGCCCTTTAATAGTCCATTCCCCAGAAGTAGCCAGGATTAAGTTTGGTGAACATCCTTTCAAACTCCCTTTATATTTATATAGGGAAAAAGTGTGTGTGTGTACACATGTCTGAGTTATACCAGAGCTATTTTATGAAAATATTTCCAGCAAATTTTAAATTTGAAAACGATCTGTAGTATTTAATAGACGAATGATGATGCAAATTTAATGTTATATCCCGTCCCTAACATAGCTCAGAGTTCGACATAAGACACTGGAAAAACGCATTAACCCAACACTTTTTCACAACATGTTATAATGAAATATTCCACCCAAATTTTGCTCAAGTTCAAAAAAATGAAACATTCTATTGAAAAATATCCTTTACATATGGTGGTACCACATACACAGAGAAAGGAGGGTCTCATTTCTTTTTAGGAAAAATACGAAATATGAGAGATGAGCACCGAGAGGCACAGATATTCATATCCATAGTTATTCATGAAAACACACTTGCCGAGACACAAGGTATTCAGCAGAGAAGGAAGCTCGCCAAGTGCTTAGTTTAACACTTTCATTTTACATATAAGGAAGCTGATTCAAAGGTCACAAAGCCAAGAACAGAGGCAGCATGAGAATCACAACGTACTGTCTCTTGCTGTGCTCGTCATACAAAAACCACATGGCCTCGGCGTTCTTTAACGTGAGGAAATGTGTTTATATGGACTGAGGTTTACACAGATTGCCTTTGTCCCCAACGCTTGCTCCTTAGGATCCCACTCTCCTGCATCCCTCTGCCCCAGCTACCCTCCTTTCTCCCTACTCCAGGCTGGATTCTACAGTCTCTTCTAACGACGACCCTCTGGCTGGTGCATCCCCACTCTGATCAGAACTCTGTCCTTCACTTTCAACCTTAGCAAAGTCCTGAGGCTCCAAGAAGAGACATGTGGCCTGCTCATCTCCAGATACAGAGCCACGGTTGTCAGAGGGATAAATCATGAGTACAGGTGCCTTTAGGAAAGCCAAAGCTACGTTTCCATGATTAATGATGATGAGCAAGACCTGGGAGAAAAACTCTGATCCCCATAAGCAATTATATAACCAATGTCTTGATTGGGGTTCTGTAGTCACAGATACAGTTTCATGTTCCAAATAAACGGCAGCCCTATAATTTGGGCTGAAATGTAGCCTTTGAAAGTTTTTATAATAGTAGCACTCTCACTTCTGAAGCAGATACACTTTTCCATAATGATATAGCAGAAGCTCAACACATAAAAGGAACAAAAGTAAAGCAGAGGAGTTGAAGCAGCATGTAAAAGAGATTTCACTTTATTTTTCCCTCATCCCTTCTCCTCACCCACATCTACTTTTGGGTACCCTGAGCTCCAGAGAATTAGCTTGAACAACTTTATATATTTTGACACATTCACCTTTATTAAGCCACGTCAACACCTATATAAAGACAGAGTAATCGACATTTTACACATTGCAAATTGATAACGGGTAATGTTCTACTTACCTCTTGCTTGCTAAAAACTTTCTACCCTTATTTTTCTCAAACATTAAACTATAAATATCTTGTTGTCTTGGATAACGTGTATATTAAAACATTTTCCTTCTGATCACAGAGCCACCCCACCCATGTCCCCAGCCAAGGCCTGTCCCATCAGTGGCGAGAGGGGCACAAGCCCAGTGCCAGTTTTATGCGGGCACACTGTTCACAGTGCTCCAGAGAACCAGACGCCTCCCTGCCCGGGGTGCCGCCTTCCACTGTACCCCCAAATCCCAAACCTTCAAGCGGCTAAAGACACTATATTCCCTTCGCTCCTCTTGCAAAAATGACACCAAAATGAGCCCCAACAGTTCACACTTCTGGGCCCCCCCCCCACAAAGGCCCAGTCTAAGTACTTGGGCCCCTGGGATCAGGGGTTGTGGGGGGCGGGGTGCCGTAGGCCATCCCATTTCCTCCACACCGCTCACTTCCATTCCTCTTACCCCTAGGTGCTGCTTCTATCTTCCTTTAGCCTAAAGTCTTCAGGTTTGTGGTCTTGTGCAAACGGATGGCCAATTCAGAAGCTACTTATTATTGGAGTTGTACCTTCGGCCAGAGCTCAATCCAAGTTTAGGCTGAGCCAATACTTGATCATCTCCAATAAGAGTGACTCAAAATTCATACACATATCCTGAAGCTAGAATAGGTGGAGTTGCCAAGAGTCCTCAAAAGTAAATTTGCACACACTAGCATTTCTCCTAAGAAAACTGATCCCCAATTTAAGAGAGATTATCATGACTAAATCAAAATCATGAATACCTGAGAGGTGGTGGACAAATCTAAGCAAAGGCCGGTGATCTGGGAGTCCTGGAAAGGGAGACTTGAAGCGGAGCATTGCAGTCAATGCATCTCTCCCACTGTGCAAAGGAGAGCCCAGCCTCGGTTCACTGCCGGGTAAAAGGTAGATCACAGGCTTCCGGGGCTCCGTGACACTATCACGGAGGATCAGTCAACTCTCCTGTTCTCTTTTCTCAACAAGTAGCCCTCCAGCCTTTAACTGGTTGCCCCTGCCATAAGGTAAATGCCTCAACCTGCTTCTGAAAAGGCAAAGGGGCCTGCTCGTCACTTTCATCTTTCAGATGTAAATTAATAACCCAAAAATGGGATGCTTTAGACAGATTCGGATTTGTTTACTTAGTGTGACTCAGACCCACAGGTCTTGCTACCATCTGGGCAGAACTCAAGGGCCTTTGTGTCTGATAACAAAGGTCCCAAGGTCCTCTCCAGACACCTCCCCTCCACTTTCCTTTCCTGGGGATCCTATGGCTTCCTGATCTCTAAACTCCATTCCAAGAATAGGGAAGAATCATTTATACTTTGATAAATGCTCTTCACAGCCCTACCCAAACCCTCTCAGGTGTTTCCAGTATATTTAGCAAATGTATTCAATAGACAGTTAATGCCTATCATAACTACTCACTAGATCGTCTAAGACGCCCTGTGACTTCCAGGGAGCCTTGTCATTGGCAGAGGAAGCTTTGCTTTGCTGCAAGTATTCTCCCCTGGAGGCTGCGCAGCAAGTGAACCTGCTTTAGTCTTTTGGGATGCCTGGGACTAGTTGAGCCTCAAGGTCCCAGTTATCTGTACGCTTACTCCCTCAGCTCTCTATCCCTAATGCCACCCACTGTTCCTGCATCCTCAGGGTTTGAAAGGCCGTTCTGACCCCTGCAGGAAGGCTGCAGTCCCCTCTCCTCCTCTGGGAAGCTTTCTCAAACCTTTCGGGAGACTGCCACATCCATTTGGCATCTACATTCACCCCACCCCTTGTTTCTTCACTGCTTCTTGGGCTATCTGTTGACTTTTTACCTTGAGTGTCACCTACAGCACCCAACACTACCCTAGGCACATGCAGTTTTGATTGAGAAAGTTAAAAATGCTAAATTGAGGGGCACCTGGATGGCTCAGTCAGTTAAGCGTCTGCCTTCGGCTCAGGTCACAATCCCAGGGTCCTGGGATCAAGTCCGGCATAGGGCTCCCTCTCCTTCTACCCCTCCCCACTGCTCATGCTCTCTTTCGTGCATGCTCTCAAATAAATAAAATCTTTAAAAAATGCTAAATTGAGAGTTATGAAGTTGGGAATCCTTCACATGTAAAAGGAGAAAGATGATCCACGAAGATTAAAGGCACACCTTCGTTAAGGAAAAGAAAAATGAACGAAAGCTGGGGGCTGCTCTCCAAAACGTTCTTTCTTTATACTTTTCTGCATCCTTGTTTTACATCGAAGAGATTCTCGGTCATACTTCTCCATGGCAAATTACCAATTAACATTCTAATTAAAATCTGACCCACATCCATGATCCCCTCCCCCACCTCTCCAGGGACCAGACATATGTGACAGGGGATACGCAAGGAAATATTTTTGCACCAGAACCACCAGCTGCAGATGAAAGCAGTTAGGTCACTGAGCAATAAGGCTACTTTTCTAGTAATATTACAACACATTACTGGAAGTTGGAGAGAGGGGCTCCCCCTTTTAGAGCTCTTCCATATAGGACTTCCTTATGGCTTTCCCATGGTCTCCCTCTCCCAATCCCATCCATGAGCCTAAGAAAAATGTAATTTTCATAGAAATCAACAACGAGAAGGGGAGAGTCACTGGGGGCTGGTGTTAGTGGAAGAGTTGTAACAGACACCCACGGTTACAGCCTTTGGCCCTTTAAACACCAGGGAGGGGCGACTTCAGCCAGAACCCCATCAGCAACAGTGTGGAGCAGGAGAACGGCAGACACAAAATTGCAAAAGACAGAGCTTCTCCCTTCAGTTCAGCTACCCATTACCTATATGACTTTCGCAAGCCAGCCTGGCCCAACTCCAGCTGGAAAAGGAGGACAGAGCTATCTGCCCAGCTCACTGGTGCTTCCACTAGGATCAAGTAAGGGGAGATAAGAACAGCAAGAGCAGAGGCCACCGGTGATTGAGGCCTTATCACAGCCAGGTGCCTCCTAAGCATCATAGCTGTTAATCCTCACAAGTCTCCTGTAGATCATATTATCCTCATTTTACAAATGAGCAGACGCAGGTAGTTAAAGTCACCAGTCAAATTCAGAACTGTTGAGCCCATGCTTTAACTACCACACTAAACTGCCTCCCCCTGTGTTTTGAAATAACTTTGAAAACTAAGAGTCCATACGCATCGAATCCCTGAAGAAGCTGGTGGCCATGTTTGATTTACCCATTTTTTTTAATCTTCCCTCCCAACAAGTACCCCCCCACCACTGATTCTATCAAAGTCCATTCTCTTCCCGACCCCCTCCTCCTAATTATTCCTTTTTTATTCCTCCTGCAGCTTTCCTTTTGTGCTTTCTCCTGTTAAATCATCTTAAGCTTTCCTAAGTAACATAATGAAAACTACCCAAAAAGGGGCACATTTTTAAAAAGTGCATAGAACAGACTTTATCTGAATATTATTTTTAAGTGGAGCTAAATTATTTAGTAAGAATGGAGGACACATTGAAAAGTTGTGTGTTTTTTTTTTAACAAGTCCTTTCTTGGATTAACTTTAGACACAGCTGAGGCTTTTACAAAGATAAAACTTTAGAAAGCCTAGTAAATTTTAAAGAGTCATCATGAAACCAAAAGTCATTTCTACTTTAGATTGTCAGCATATGATTACACTAGAATTTCATCAGATTGAAAAATAAGAACATAGATTTGACTACACATAGAATCCTCAATTCTCAAAGCTTTTACAGAAGGGTGCTGTTTACCCAGCTCCAGGGTAATGCCCTTCCCCTGAGGCTAATGGGGTTGCTCTTTCTTCTGGGCCACATGGAACTTTGTTCATTCTATACTTTTATAATCATCCTAACCAGGTTATATCGTGGCCTGTTTTACACATCAGTCTCTTCCACCAGCCAGAGACAGCTAGAACAACAAACTCAGCATTTTATTCATCTCTGTATTTCTAAAATGCCCGGTACACCAAGATCCTCAACACAAATCTGTTGAGTAATGGAACCAAAATTCACATTTATCAGGGAATCATGCAGGCTTCAACCTGACTGGGGTTACCACAGGGCAGGACACATTGGTGGTCACTGGCTCTTGATTTGCCTACCTGAAAATAATCTAAAGCCTTTGGGTTTTTTTAGAGGAGGAAATATATATGGTGCCTTTTTTAAACCATCATCCAGAGATGGGGCAGGCTGGAGCTTGCTTGTTTCTTCCAGATGATTCTGATTTTCTGAGTTACAGTTTACACCAACACTGGTCCAGATCACACTACCTGAAAACAAACACCCCTTTTCCCTGGCAGGGTGTTTTCCTCCATTCCCCTCCCACTGAATCCAAACACCACTCACAGAACCAAAGCCTGTGTCCTTTGTTGCCGCTGTACCAGAATTTTGGATCATTTTTCTGATTTCTCCCTTTTCAACACTTTCTTTTACACCTTTATTATGATCTTAACCAGGTTACTGGTTACTTAACCAGGTTACAGGTTACTACTTTACAGATGAGGAAACACTGTGCTTAAAATTTGTTCAATGGTCACACTGGGAGTAGAACCCAGTTCCCGCACTTCCTGATTCCTAACCAAGTGCCCACAGCGCGCGCGCACAGGCCAGAGCTTCAACCCCATCACTTTTGATTCTGGATCTTTGGGGTGGGCCCAACAGGTGTATTTTGAAAAACTTTCCAGGTGCTTCTGGGAGGTGCCTCAGGTTAGGCCGTCGGGCACCAGACAATATAAACCTTGTAGTGTTAATATGCATTCCCTGAACACCTCCCAGGTATTTGTTTTCATTCAAAGTGGCCAGACGCTCAATACCACGATATTGGAGTAAGTCTGGTAATTGTCACTTCACTTATTTTTCTCAGTAGGGCTTTCTACAGACATCTTCACACTTAAGTAAACGAAACCGGGGGGTCACTTTCCCTCGGGTAAGCCGCCCCCCAACACACACACACCACCCCCACCCCCAAGCAGGGGCACCGTCGCTGATAACACAGCTGAGCACCTGCAAAAGCTACGGCGACCGCCGCCAAAGGCAGCGTGTTCCGCGCGCCGTCCAGCAGGGCCACCCTAATTCTCTGTGCCTTGTCGAGGGTGTTGGGGGCACCACGGTCCCCTGTCCCTTTTCTCCCGAGGTCCGTGGGGACTTCCCCCCGCCGTCACTCGGTCATTTTCTTCCCATCATCTCAGTCTCTCAGGGGACAAGCTACGTTTGAACTTGAGATTCTCACGTTTGGGGTGGGTCAGAAACTACCCCGCGCTCCCAGCCTCAGCGCACGCAGAGCTTGAATCCGGCAAAACACGCCCCCCGCCCGAGGACTGCGGGGCGGGCGGTAGGTGGCGGCTCCTCCGCTCTCTCGTCACCGTCACCCGCTCCGCCCAGCGCAGAAGAGAGCAGCGGCCGACCCGAGAGAAAGGGGAAGCGCGCCGGGAGCCGCACAGAGGCTACCCGCCGGCGGCCGGTGCGTCCCGCAGCACACGGGGGCGGCCTGGCCCCGCGGCCCCAAGTCCCACGGCGGCCCCGCCCCGCCTCACCTCGCTCCGCCCCGCGGGCCTCCGGCACCTGCAGCCCCGCAGCAGCCCGGCCCGTCCCCCCCACGCCGCACCCTTACTGCCGCCGCCACCCCGCCCGCCGAGCGCCTCACCTTCGAGTCTTCCCGCTTCGCCGCCAAGTTTCCCCACCTTGGAAAGTTCTGGGGTCCGATCCCGGGGCCCGGCGCGGGCAGCAGAGGGGAAGCGGACGGTCTAGGCTGCCGCCGGTCGAGCAACGCGACTCCGACTCGGCGGCGCGGAAAAGGAGAAGGGGAAGGGGAGGAAGGGGCGGGGAGCCTCGGCGGGGTGATCCCCTCCGACCCCAGCCTGCCCGCGTTAGCCGCTCTCAGGGGCTTGAGCGCTGGTTTTCCGCCCCGCCGTTGGCGACTCTGGCTCTCCCAGTTGTCAGCACCGCCAGTGGTTAAGAGTTTGGGCTGTGGGGTCAGGATGTTTTAAAATCTTGCCCCACTACTTACAAGGGTGTCATCTTGGGCAATTTACCCCTCTTTGCAAAATGAGGAAAACTATAGTACCCATCCAGGGCGAATCCAGATTTTGTGGGTCCTGAAACTGAAACAATGAGGGGTGAGGGGGCTTCTTCAAGGGAAGATACAAAATTAGACTTAGGGCTTGGGAAGGGACTTGGACAAGAGAGGAGGCCTGAACCTTCACTAGCTTTACACCTCAAACGCCTTGTTGGGAGAATTAAATGAAATGAACCACGCGAAACCCTACAATGGGTCCTGGCACACTCGACAGGTGTTGTTTATAGGGATGATATCTTTGTAGCCGGTCAGGTGGACCTGGGAGAAGAAATAACACTGTCAATTACGTGCCAGGTGTTTTAAATACATACTGTACTTAATTCACGTTATGCCAATTTTACAGTTCAAAAACCTAAGGCTCAGAGAAGTCCTATTACGTGCTCATGGTCACGAGGAACCAATTCTGCCACATTGCAAGTACCTGGTTTTTCCACAATTCTACCTCACATACTAATATGTAAATATCTTCTATAACTTTTTTGTTTGGACGAGAAAAGAAAGAAGAAGAAATTCCCCCACGAGAGAACAAAGCGCCTCAGAAATACCTGTTTTCACTGCAAAATTTCCCCAGTTCAATACAACAGCAAATGGATTGCCCTTGAAATCACACCCAGTGCATGTGAAGTACCCTGTTGCAAAATCAATAAATGGCTTTACTTAAATGTGTTCAGGTTACACATTTGCTTGCTCTGCTAGCACTGTGTGTTTACTTTCTCTATCGATTATTAATACTACTGCAATTCAGATTGATGGGTTTCTAATCTATCCCCAAAGGGTTTATAAACTAAGATGAACAATAACATAATGAAAGGAACTCTCCTTGTGGAAGGCACTTTACATACCTTTCTCTTCGAAGCTCCACATCTTTTTGCTATAGATATAGTTACCCTCCATTAACTGACGAAAACTCAAAAGTATATTGCCTCTAAGTTCACACGGATACCCAGAATCTGAACCTAGTTTTGGTTAAGCCCTAAGCCTTGGCTCTTTTTTTCTACACCTTGGAGAAAAGAGAAGAAACTAGCAAAAATACTTGAAGTCACTTATGTCTTGTAAAGTGAGGGAGAGGAAGATGTCAAATTCTAGTGGTACTTTTCCTAAATGAACTTTCGATAGCAGAAAACTAAGACATAAAGCTTAGACAATTTGGTTTTCTAGAGTGAGGAGAGTGACAAGTATAATGTCAGGCACGTAACAGTGTATTTGTTGAATGAACTAATTCATAAAAGAATTAGCGAAATGGGTGCCTAGGTGGCTCAGTTGGTTGAGCGACTGCCTTCGGCTCAGGTCATGATCCTGGAGTCCCGGGATCGAGTCCCACATCGGGCTTCCTGCTCGGCGGGGAGTCTGCTTCTCCCTCTGACCCTCTTCCCTCTCGTGCTTTCTATCTCTCATTCTCTCTCTCTCTCTCAAATAAATAAATAAAATCTTAAAAAAAAAAGAATTAGCGAAATGGTACTTGGTGGCACCTATTAAGTCACAGCTTTTCAGTGGATGTGATTCTTGTAAAATGACAGCATGACAAAGAGGGATCCGTTTCCCCTCCCCTCCTCTATTTTTTTTTCACTGTATCTACTTTTGGGTCACTATTAACCAGTAAAATGGGCAAGTCAAAAAAATTTTTAATGTTTTATTTATATATTCATGAGAGTCAGAGAGAGAAAGAGAGGCAGAGGGAGAAGCAGGCTCCCCACCTAGCAGAGAACCTGATGCAGGACTCGATCCCAGGACTCTGGGATCATGACCTGAGCCGAAGGCAGACGCCTAACCATCTGAGCCACCCATGTGCCCCAGCAAGCCAAATTTTAAGAGCAAGCCAAAGGGAGGAAAGAACAGAGAGAAATAAAAGGACCATAGGCAAGAGAAGAGAGAAGGAGGAGGGACATCCTTTCCTTTGCCTGCGTCTCAAGGGGAAAGATCTTTTTATCTGTTAAGAAATACAAAAAAAAAAAAAAAAAATTCAAAAGTATGTGAAATCCTCTAACTAAATTGTGAAATTGAAGCCATAGTTTTATTTTTATTATATTAGTGTAAAAACAGTAATATTTTGTTAAGACAGAAAACAAAACCTGCATCTAAGCAATCTGTGCAACCCCCCCCCCCCCACCCATCATGTTTGTTCTGCAGCAGCTTTGGATGAGGTGGAGGCTGGGAGGTCACACGTTTTGATAACGAAGGCAAGTTCACTACCTCTCCCTCAGGCAGGGAAGCATTCGTGCAGGAAGTGAACTTTCAAAGACTTTCAAAAACAAATTCAATAAAGGAAGTGAGAGAGGGGGGTATACATGCAACTTTCAAGGAATAGGTGATTTTTCAGAAATTCCAAGGAGGGGATGAAATGGTGGTTCTAAGGAAGGGAATCACAGCTAATGTTTTAATGTTTACTCAGGCAAGGTGACTCCAGCGTCCAAGCTCTTTAGCCCATGCTGGTAAGCACTTGGAAGTGGAGGAGGTTAGACCATCCGATCTAAATATGGCAGGCCGGAGAATAAAAGGTGAGGGGAAAGGAACTCTGGGTGCTTTTTTAAATGATCTGCGGAAGATAGGAGGCTCTTGAGCCTGAAGCTTAAGGCCAAGTCTAAAGAAATGAGTGAAGGGGGTCAAAGGGTAAAACAACAACAACTACAACAAAACAAAAATCTGTTGAATGAAAGAATATATTGGCTGAACTGAAATCTACCTGAATCATCTCATAAAGCAAGAATAAAAAATTGACTTTACACATTCAACTTTCATTCAATAAATATTATTTAGTATTTTAATCTAGCATTTTTATCATAATGTATACATACAGCTCTTGAATGAATAAACATAAAGTTAAGCATATTGAGACAAAATGGTAACTCTCATTCTACATTTTTTTTTGTTGAAAGCAAGTTCAGCTCTGATGCTCAGCGATTGAAGTATCATAATTTTTTTCAAATTACCTTCTCTAAGGGGAACCCTCCTACACTGTTGGTGGGAATGCAAGCTGGTGCAGCCACTCTGGAAAACTGTATGGAGGTTCCTCAAAAAGTTGAAAATAGAGCTACCCTACGACCCAGCAATTGCACTTCTGGGTATTTACCCCAAAGATACAAATGTAGCGATCCAAAGGGACACATGCACCCCAGTGTTTATAGCAGCAATGTCCACAATAGCCAAACTATGGAAAGAGCCTAGATGTCCATCAACAGATGAATGGATAAAGAAAAAAAAAAATATATATATATATATACACACACACACACCACATCATCTATACTCATCTTGCGGCCACCCGAGACAAGCTTGAAAGTAGGTTCCTTCCCTTATTAAATCTGCTACCTACAAATCGGGAGTGGTTGGCCTCTTTGCTTTTCCCTGCCCTCCATATATAAGGGGCCAGTTTGTGAACTAACACTACCATAGCTGGAATTTTAACAGAATCTCTCTGAAGTATTGTAAGGTTAAGCAGACAATAATAGTAAGGATATAGGAGTTTTGAAAAAAATAATTAACAGGCTTGATCTACCAGATGTACATTCAAAAAAAATAAATAAATAAAGCAAATTTATTCCCTAAACCCCGATTGAGAGAACAGCTCTCTTTAGTTACCTATCTGGTTAGGACAACCCTCATCTCCTCATCACATTTCACAGGCATGTCCAGTAGTCCTCAACTTACAATACAGTATCTGAGTTATGTATGGTTGGCACAGTTGTGCACTCTACATGATACCTGCTCCCCCCACCCCAACTACGTTTCATACACCAAATTCCATTCTGGGCCATCATCTGCTGAGAGATGACACTAACTACTGAGTGACTGGAGCGCTATCAACTGCTTACCAAAAGGTCAGGCTTTGGGGGGAAGCCTGAGTTGTGCTGGGGGCTTATGGCCCCAATGCCCACTACCCTATACCAAATGACAGTGTTCTGAACCTCTGCCTGCCCACAGACGGCATCTTGAAGGAGGCTAGGGAGTCATGTTCCAGTGCCCAGAACCTACTCTACCCAGCGGGTGGTGAGGTAGTTCTGACAGTCAGCCTCTGTCCAGTAGTGACATCTTCAACTCCGGTCCCCTCTTCTGTTCCGACTACACAGCATAGCATGACCCTGGGAGCCAGGTTTAATCTCCCTAGATGCCCAGGACAAGGGGTAGCCCGACACCAGCAATGTCCCTATCTCCCGGCTTGGCATTGCTGGGTGGGGGTGGGGGGTGGGGAGGCTCTAACTCCCACTTGCTTCCCAGGCTGGGCTCAGGCTTAAAGAAGCCAGGGCTTACTGAAACCCTAATGAGGAATTTTGTAATCATTTCTTTGTTGTAGTAATGAGAGCCATTTATAACATTTACAGTTTTCCTTTCCTTATACATTTGCCTTTTGAACACATTTCCAGGAACTCATTAGTTAACAATATAAGGGACTGTCTTAGCCAATACATTACTCCAAGGATATAGATTTCTCTTCTCACACCACGACCTCCTGTTCTGCCCCTCCCTGTCTTGCTTCCTTTTTTTTTCTTAATTTCTTTATGACCTTTAATCCCTAGAACCCCTTCCTATTTTCTCAGTCCATTATCTCCATTCTGACTTCCCTTAGCTCCCAACCCAGTGGAGGTAGTTGTCTGTGTGTGTATGTGTGTGTGTGTGTGTGTGTTGTGTTTTTTTTTAAGATTTTATTTATTTGAGAGAGAGAGAGAATGAGAGATAGAAAGCACGAGAGGGAAGAGGGTCAGAGGGAGAAGCAGACTCCCTGCTGAGCAGGGAGCCCGATGTGGGACTCGATCCCAGGACTCCAGGATCATGACCTGAGCCGAAGGCAGTCGCTTAACCAACTGAGCCACCCAGGCGCCCTGTGTGTTGTGTTTTTAACATTTTTTTAGTGCACGTTTCCTTACCAGCAGCAGACTCTCCATTCCCTAGACCTCCCTCCATTCCCCGACATCCGGAGTCTCTCCCCATCTACTTTCATTGCTACTTTCCCAAATTGTTACACGTTACTAGAACATCAGAAGAGTACGTGGATTGGATCCATGGTGAATTCATATGATCTGAGAAGAGCACCTCTCCCTTCTTAGCATCCTTTTCATCCTCTTCCCAGCATGCCCTTTTCCAGCATGCTCTTCCTCGGTCCTAAACCTTTTCCATCCAAGACCTTGGTTGATGCCCCTCCTCACTGTCCACAGACACGATTGCCTTCAAGTAGAAAAGTACTCCCTCCACCCCCAGAGCTTCCACAGATATTCTTGCATCTTTCCATTCTTTATCTTTCTTCTTTCTGAGAAACAATTCCTCCCTGCAAAAGCTAATCCCTGTGCCTGAAACCCCAAACCCTCAACTTCTCCAGGATTGGATTCTATCAGTTGTCACCTTTTACTTGTGTTTTCAAAGTCCTCCACTTTGTTGGCTCTTGGGTCTCTGTCTTCAAGCTGAGGCCTTGATTAGCCTTTAAATAATAATTATTAATATTAATATAAAATTTCCCACCAGCTCTGCTATTCCCTTCAACCATTGACTTGTCTCTATGTTCCCTTAGCATCAAACTTTATGAATGAGTGTCCATTCTCATTCCTTCAGATTCTGGCCCTTACCCTTTGCGGAACGCCTTAGAACAGCACACCCACCACCTATACCCCGGAGTCTGGGCTTCCCAACCATTCTACTTTGCCTCCTTCCTTAGAAATCAATAATCAGATCCACTTGGCTCAGTCTTAGCATTATTCATTTCTCTGAACCATTTACCAGGTTGACCTGTCCTTCCTCCTTCACACTTTCTTCCCAAAAGCTTTTTTTTCCCCTAAGAAATTTAGAGGATTTTTTTTTATTGGCTATATGACAACTACTTGATGTTACCCTTATTTAGAGGTATTGGTTCCTTTGGTAGTCCATCAGGTTGAACACTTTAAAAAAGCCAGACTCCTGGGCATTCCATGCCATAGATCAATATTCTAAAATGATGTAGATTTTATATGCTTTTTTTATTTTTTAAGATTTTATTTATTCATTTGAGACAGAGAGATACAGAGAGAGAGAGAGCGCATGAGCAGGGGAGAGGCAGAGGGAGAAGCAGGCTCCCTGCTGAGCCAGGAGCCAGACGTGGGGCTTGATCCCAGGACCCCGGGACTGTGACCTGAGCCGAAAGCAGACGCTTAACCGACTGAGCCACCCAGACGCCCCTATATGCTTTTTTTTTTTTTTTAAGATTTTATTTATTTGACAGAGAGAGAGAGAGAGAGAGAACGAGCGAGCAGAAACACAAGCAGGGGGAGAGGGAGAGGGAGAAGCAGGCTTCCCGCTGAGCAGGGAGACCTAACGCAGGGCTCGATCCCATGACCCTGGGACCATGACCTGAACCGAAGGCAGACGCTTAACGACTGAGCCACCCAGGCGCCCCTTATATGCTCTTTCAATATTCTCTATCTACAGACTTTCTGGGGAGAGGAAGGAGGAGTTGTAAATAGGCCCAAGGAAATAGCTAACAGCTGTAAGTGAGGCAAAGCAATTATCAAGAAGCTGAAGGAAATCCTACATGAAATGATCTGTCTGTCCAAAGCTATTAGCTCCATACTGAGGAAAAGATGCCAACCCTGGAAGAAAACAATTCCTCACTTAGCTTCTGTGATTCTGAATGTCCTGGTTCTCCAAACACTTCTTTATCTCCATCCTTTTCCCTCGTCCTGAATGTAGGTAGTCCTCCAATGTTCTAGCTTCGAATCTTTTTCTTTTTCTGTCATCTCTTACTCTCCTTTCTGCTTGTGTTCTGAATAAGCTTATTATAAACCACTTGTAGGCACACAAATTCCAAATCTCTAGCCCTGAACGATCCTGAGTCATCTTCCCCTCAGATCCCACCTGTCCTAACTCAGCATTCCAACCTGAACTCAGTATTATGTCACTATAACTAGTTTCATATTTCAATTTTTGTAATAACAGCACTGCCAATTTCCTAGACAACCAGATTTGAAACCTCAGTGCAGTTTTTGCTTCTTCCCTGTTCCTTCTCTCTCATTTCATACTTCTTAAATTCTATCAAAAGTGCACTTAGAATAAACTTGGCGTATATAGCCTCATGATACCTATCTTTGTCTTGAAGTACAGTATGCGACAATTGTAAGAGAAAAATCTGTAAGAAGAAATTTATTTATTTATTTTAAAGATTTTTATTTATTTGACAGAGAGAGAGAGAGAGCACAAGTAGGCAGAGTGGCGCAGAGGGAAAGGGAAAAGCAGGCTCTCTGCTGAGCAGGGAGCCCGACGTGAGGCTCGATCCCAGGACCCTGGGACCATGACCTGAGCCGAAGGCAGCCACCTAACTGATTGAGCCACCCAGGTGCCCCTGTAAGAAGAAATTTAAATAGTATTATTCAGATACTTTAAGTTAATATCAATGATATTCACTCTGCAAAAATATTATTTATGGCAAGTACAAGATGTAAAACTCAACTTCTACCTTTAAAATTTAATTTCAATGGTCTAAAATTACATGCAGTTGAATTATTTTTACTTACTAGAAAAAATTAGTAATAGTTTAAAACTACATATCAGTCATTTTACAAGGTAACTTAATTTCTTTATGTGTTAAGGACTGAATTACGTTCACTCAAAATTCCTATGTTGAAGCCTTAACCCCCAAAGTGACTGTATTTGAAAATAGGGCCTTTAAAGAGGTAAAGGAAAATGAAGTCTTAAGTGTGGAGCTCTAATCCAATCGGACAGGTATCTTAATAAGAAAAGGAAGAGACGCCAGAGATGCACGTACACAGAAAAAAGGCCATGTGAGGACACAGGGAGAAGGTACTATCTGCAAGCCAGGAAGAAATCCTCACCAGAGACCAGCCTTGATCTTGGATTTCCAGCCTCCAGAACAGTGAGAAAATAAATTTCTGAAGGATCATAGGGGAAGGGAGGGAAAAAGAAAACAAGACGAAATCAGAGAGGGAGACAAACCATTAAGAGACTCTTAATCTCAGGAACCAAACTGAGGGTTGCTGGAGGAGAGGGGATGGGGGATGGGTAACTGCGTGATGGCCATTAAGGAGGGCACGTGATGTAATGTGCCCTGGGCGTTATATAAGACTGATGAATCACTGAATTCTACCTCTGAAACCAGTAATACACTATATGTTAATTAATTGAATTTAAATTTAAAAAATAGTAAGTAAATAAATAAATTTCTGTTGTTTAAGCCACTCAATCTGTGAATTTTTTGTTATGGCAGCTCTGGCAGACGAATACATTATGAAAATTTTAAATACACAAAGAAGAAAAAATAGTAAAATGATCTCCCCCCCCAAAAAAAATCATTGCTAAAACTTAATAATTACCAAGATTTGGCCATATGCATATCACATATATTTTTTCTTTTCTTTCTTTTGCTGACGTATTTAAAGCAAACCCAGACGTCAGCTTACTTCATCCTTTCTTACTTCACGATGCACCTCTTACACAATATCAATACCATTGTCACACTGACATAATCAGTGATAACTTGGAATTGTATAAAACCCAGGTCACATTCAAACCCTCAGATGTCTCAACAATGTGTTTTCACAACTGTTTCTTGTATTGTTTTGTTTCGTTTTAATCAAGATCTACACAAGTTCCACCCACTACATTTGATTATCATGTCTCCCCAGTTCTAGTTAATCTTTTTATTTTCCATGTCATTGATTTGTGGAAGAAACCAGGTCTATAATGTCTGAATGGTCCACATTCTGCGTTTGGATGTTTACTTCCCTCCTAGTGGTACTGGTTCCTCTATCCCCATATTTCCTGCAAACATATGCCAATTTTTTTTTTACAGTTCGTATTTTTTTTCTATCTTATGGGTCATTCACAAAAAGACATGTGTTTCAGAGATGCCTTTTTTTCTGAATGCATTTCTGTTGGTTTTTAATGTTTCATTCAGTAGGCACCAATTGTGGTAAGTTAGTCATGTTCTAGTTTTCTTCTCCAAGATTAGAATGATGATATATGTAGGATTTGAAGATATATCAATAGGAGTTAAATAAAAGAAAATTATTTTAGAAGAAATTCCAGAAACAGTTATCACTGTTTTATAGAGCTATGTTCATTGATTCAGTATGCTCTACTATAAGAATATTCTCTCTTCAAAAATTTACCTATTTTAAAGGAAATAAAATTTTCCCATATATCAGTTATCTTTCTTGATTATGAGGGCTACATTTTTAAATGTATAGAAGCAATTATTTTTAAATTACTGGAGGGATTCAGCTTATATGTGTGCAGACATGCTATTTTTAGTAGTATAGATGGGGAATCTTGTGTTTCATAGATTAAAAACCAGAGCTCAGTGAGTTTCAGTGTCCTTCCCAAGTAAATATAGATATTACAGTTTTTTATCATGTATGTATAACTTTTTAATAAGTATATGGGTTTTAAATATTTTCTCTAGACTTGATAATTCTTCAATGTTATGGAAATTTTATAAAAGATACACTGGCACAAAATTATAATTACTCACATTTTTGGGTACCTACAAATGTGCCAGGTATTAGTTTATGCTCATTATGTGTAATAAAACATTTTGACTTCACAACAACCCTGTAAGTAGGTTTGAGAATTATTCCTGTTTAATGGATGAGGAATCAGTCACAAACCAATGAGATTTCTTTCCAAGTTTTTTCTCATAGCCAGTAAGTGGCAGAGACAGGATTTGAATCTAGGCAGCTTAACCCCCTGATCCTTAGAGACCTGATCCTGAGCCTTAGATCCTTACCCTCCATGCTGTGCAAAGCCTGTATTAAAGTGGTCTAAGCAGGAAGGAGGAGGAAGTCACTAATTAGTTCTCCGTGTATACAGGCCAGTGCCCAATTTCCTCGTGGCTCCGGGGGACTTCTCCAGTTTCAGAGGGGCTTCAGGGAATCCCCATCCAAATAAAGCGGTGTGGGATATATCTGAGCACACTCTTGAAGAGCAGCGGAAAGCCCCAGCCATTGAGAGACTTGAAAGAGTCCAGCAATTTCCCTCCCTGTCTCTTCTGACAGAACTAGTAGTCGGAGTTAGCTTACAGAGACTGCAGCAGGTCAAGAAAGAAGTGGATGTCAGTGCCTTTGGGAGAATGCTGAGCTAGTCTTTGTAAGGCCATGTTGCCTCGATCCATCATGTCTTCCAAGAACATGCAGGAGGAGGAAGTTCACATTTTGAAGATCAGTTCTGAGCCAACTGACTTAGGTGAAAAGTTGCTTGTCATACATGCCTTTTTATCCTTCATGCTGAATACCTCACTTGAGATCTTCAAAAACTTCTGTAAAGAAAATCTTTCTAGCATAAAAAGACGTTGTATTAAAAATGCAGTTGATATGGGAAGGTTCTGTTTTGTTTTGTTGCAAACCTCCCTCTGTATATCTGAAACTTAAGTGTTCTAAAGTTTATATTTTTACTCCCCCCACCACGTTTTATGTTTTTGATGTCACAGTTTATATCTTTTTATCTTGTGTACCCCTTCCCTTAGCAAATTAATATAGTTATTTTTACCACATTCGTCTTTTAACCTACATACTAGCTTTATAAGTGATCTATTAGCCCATTACGACATTAGATTATTCTGAATTTTACTGTATATTCACCTCTACCAGTGAGATTTATACTTTCGTATGTTTTCCTGTTACTAATTAGTGCCCTTTCATTTTGGCTTAAAGAAGTCCTTTTAACATTTCTTGTAAAGCCAGTCTAGTGGTGAGGAACTCCTTTAGCTTTTGCCTGTATGGAAAACCCTTTGTCTCTCCTTCAATTCCGAATGATAATTTTGCTTGGTAGCGTATTCTTGGTTGGCAGTTTCTTTTTTAGGCACTTTGAATATATCATGCTACTCTCTTCTGGCCTGCTATGTTTCTGCTGAAAAAATCCGCTGGTAGTCTTATGGGGTTCCCTTGTACTTAACGAGTTCTTTTTCTCCTGCTGCTAAGAGTCTTTCCTTGTCTTTAAGTTTTGACACTTTAATTATAGTGTGTCTTGGTGTGGGTTCTTCGGGTTCATCTTATTTGGCACTTGCTGGATCTGGATGTCTGTTTCCTTCCCCAGGCTAGGGAAGTTTTCAGCCATTATTTCATCAAAGAAGTTTTCAGCCCCTTCCTCTCTCTCCTCTCTGGAACCTGGTAAGGCTAATGTTGTTCTGCTTGATGTCATCCTTTAAGCCTCATAGGCTGTCCTCACTCTTTTTTTGTTCGTTTTGCCTTTTGCTGCTCTGATTGGGTGAATTCCACTGTCCTGTGTTAAGTTTACATCGAGTGTGCTGTTGAACTCCTCTGGTGTATTTTTCAGCTCTGTGATTTCTCTTTGGTACTTTCTTATATTTTTTATCTCTGTTGAAATTCTTACTTTCTTCATCCATCCTTCTTCTAAGCTCAGGGTACATACTGATGACCAGTTTGAACTCTTTGCTTTTCTCCCCTGAGAGAGAGAGAGAGAGAGATTGGGGGAGCGGGGGCAGAGAGAGAGAATCTTAAGCAGGCTCCACGTCCAGTGCAGAGCCTGACACAAGGCTCATCTCATGACCCTGAGATCATGACCTGAGCCAAAATCAAGAGTCCGATGCTGCTCTCAGCCTTAGCTCCATCTTCTTGGAAACCTCTGTGCCATGAGAACCAAGTGGAGAAAGAAGCGAATGTGCAGGCTAAAGTGTAAAAGAAGAAAGATGAGGCAGAGGTCCGAGTAAACTGCTAGCTTGTGCACCCATGGAGCCACGGGAGCAGAAATAAGGAAAGCCAGAGGCCAGGGATGCTGGTACCAATTATTGGACTGCATGCCTACTTTCTAGAACTTAATTCAGTGGAACTAGACCACCCACTGCCATCTGATCACAATGACCACCTTTGAGAGACCTGCCATGTTCATACCAAAACAGTCCCTTTTGGTCCTTTGCCCTGGACCTGTGGCTTTGAGGACTAATTCTGTTTTCATTTGTGGCTGAATGTAACACGTGTACAATAAATGATCTCTTCTGCTGTTTTAGCTGAAATAAAAAAAAAGGAGTCTGATGCTTAGCCAACTGAGCCCTCCAGGCACCCCTTGAACTCTTTATCGGGTAAATCACTTACCTCCATTTCATAAGGTATTTTTCTGGAGTTTTATCTTGTCCTTTCATCTGGAACGTATTCCTCCCTTTATTCATTTTCCTTGGCTCCTTTTGTTGGTTACTATGCATTAGATAAAACAGCCACTTTTCCCAGTCTTGAAGGAGTGGCCTCGTGTAGGAGATAAACCTTATTGTTCAACCCTGTCCTCGCTCTTGGCTGTCTCTCTTTGTGATTGTCCCAGCAGCCTACTTTATTTTTAGTAGCTCCCAGTATTTGAGGGTGCACCAAGACCTGTTAGTGTCCCAAAGGTGAAGAGCTCAGTCAGCATCGATTCAGGCTCCTTAGAATCCAGACCTTCTGCCAGCAGCTTTTAACATATGCAAATATGCCTCTTCCCAGGGAAGACTGGGGCAGGAGGGTTTCTGTCGGCTCCCTTTGTACTGAGCCCAGGGGGTAATAGCCAGGTGAGAACTGCTTCTTTCTTTGCGGCTATCCTGTTGAACCCATGAACATAAACCTCACTTGCACCAGAGCCAGGCTATCAAGGGATGTGTCCTCTGGGTGGTAGACCCAAACTCTGGGGCATCAGATGTGCACACAGACTCTTCTCTTGGAGATACTGATCACCTGGAGCATAGCAGAGAGATAGCATAATGACAGCATCGCAGGCCTCCCTGGTCCTTGGATTGGATTGTGATCAGCCCTGGATGTGTGTCTAATCCTTCCCTCAGGCCACAGCCATGAAGGCAAGTTAACAGACCTCTTTTGCAAGAAAGACTAGGGGTGTGTTTTAATCTGCTGTCTCATTGCTGTGCTCTGGGTAGAGGGTAGCTGGTTGAGAAATATTTCTCCTTTTTTTTTTAAAGATTTTATTTATTTATTTGACAGAGAGAGACACAGCGAGAGAAGGAACACAGGCATGGGGAGAGGGAGAGGGAAAAGCAGGCTTCCTGCTGAGCAGAGAGCCCGACATGGGGCTAGATCCCAGGACCCTGGAATCACGACCTGAGCCGAAGGCAGACGCTTAACGGTGGAGCCACCCAGGTGCCGCAAGTAACAGTCCACAAAATCCACAAGCATAAGCCCTGCTGGCCACCAGGGCCATGAGATTAAGAAGTGTCCCCAAGCCCAGCCCTGGAAGATACTAGCAACCAAGAGTGAAGCAGAGGGAGAGCACAAAGATGGTACCACTGGCCTTCATCCCCAGGGAGCACCTCAGTAGGTTTCTTGGTGCGTGCCAACCCAGAAGCCTGCCCCTCATGCTGAAGTTCCAAAGCAAGCAAATAGGTATCTTTCACAGAAAGACCTGGGGTGTGTTTCAGTTTGCTGTTCTCTGCACTACGCTCTGTGGGTGGGGGCCAGCCAAGAACTATCTGTCCATTTGTTACAGTTCCACAGGACCCCCAAATGCATGCCCCACTGGCCACCAGAGCCAGGCAATAAAGGGCAATCTCTGAGATGGAAGCCACAGAAACCAGGGCACCAGACACATGTAGAAGCTCTACTCTGGGAGATACCAGTGCTCAGAAGAAGCAAGGCAGAAGGAAAGCTCAAAGCTAGCACCAGCCCTCTGAGGTCTCTGGAGAGCATTGAGTCGGGGCTCTTAGATGTGTGTTTAATTGGAAGCCTGCCCTTCAGGCCACAGCTATGAAGATAAGCTAATAGGCCTCTATCACAGCAAGACTGGGTGCCTCAGTTTGTGGTTGCCTCTCTGCTGTGCCCTGGGGGTGATAGCTGTTTAAGAACTCTTTCTCAGTTTTTCTAGTCCTGTGGGATCCATGACAATAAGCCCCGCAGTCATGAGAGCCTAGCAATCTAGAGGTGTCCCCTGGACTGCAGCAACAAAAATCAGGGCACCAAACAAATGTATAAACTGGAGCGAGGCCAAGGGAGAGAGTAAAGATGGCACCCACTGGCTTCTATCTTTGGAGAGTGTATCCGTAGGCCCCTAGATGTGCGCTAAATTACATGCCTGCCCCTCAGGCAGACACCTTAAGATAAGCAAATAAGTCTCTTTCACAGAAAGTTTGGATGCTTTTCAGTCAGCTGCCTCTGTGCTGGGCCTCAGGTTGGGATGTCTGTGAGCGCCCATTAAGGACTGCTTTTCAGCTCACTACAGTCTTGTGGATCTTGTGGATGCAAGCCCTGTTGGCTTTCAAAGCTAGATATTTGGGGCACTTGGCCCTCAGGTGCAGGTCTTAAAAGTTGGGGTGCCAGATGTAGGGTCAAACCCTACACTCCTCAGGGAGAAGCCTGGGTTGTGAGTTCCCTCCTGATTGTGTGTTGACACACCAGGGGGTGAAGTTTGTGGTAAGATTGTGTCTCAGCCTCTCCTTCCCACTTCAGTGTGGGTTTTTTCTTGTTTACCCAATCTGTAGGCATTGCTCAGTTACTTTTTGTTTTGTTTTGTTTTTTTCCAGGGGAAATTTTTCCACATGTAGCTATAGATTCAGTGTGCCCATGGGAGGAGGTAAGTTCAAAATCCTCCTACATTGCCATCTTGAAATGGACCTGCTCTTCTTTTATTATTTTGATCTCTATTTCTTTCTCAGAGTATTTTCTCTGTCTTCATCCTCCAATGATAGATGATGACAGAACTCTGTCCTCCATTTTGTACCCTGCCCCTTCTATTTCCTTTACCCCTTTTCTCTCTACCCAGTCCTTTATTCATATTGATTCCAGGCTCATCTTCAAACAGAGTAACTTTGAACAAGTAAATCTCTGCTCAGAAATCCCCATTACCTCACTACTCATAATATGGAGCCCAGACTCCTTTGTTTGGGATTTGGGGGGTCTTTCACAGTCTAGCCTCCAACTAGTGAAAACCTTCCTCTCTTGACTTTCCCTGAATGACTCATTCTGGCCAGGGGCATCTTTCCTCATAAAGTACACATTTTTACCTCCAATTTTTTTCTTGCCAACTATTATGTTCCTTCTAGAACAACCTCTCTCTTCTTACTTTTTGTTTACCTGAGTCAGAACCTTACTGAAGTGCCAAGTCCAAGACCCACTTCTTTCAGAAGAGGGTCTCTGATTACATGATACAACCCAATTGCAGAGACATAAAAATGTGGTAAGATGTACATTTTAAAAATAAATAAAATACAGGGACTCCTGGGTGGCTCAGTCGTTAAGTGTCTGCCTTTGGCTCGGGTCATGATCCCAGGGTCCTGGGATGGAGCCCAGCATCGGGCTCCCTGCTCAGCGAGGAGCCTGCTTCTCCCTCTCCCTCTGCTGCTCCCCCCACCGCCCCCGGCTTGTGCTCTCTCTCTCTCTCTCTCTCTCTGACAAATAAATAAGAAAATCTTTAAAAAATAAATAAAATACAATATGTAGCATGTAGTCGGCTAACTATTTAACAGCCTTAGTGTAAGCATCAGTAGAGGATAACCGTGGTTTATTTTTGTTCAGCGTCCATTCAATCTTCTCCCGATAACTGTCCCCCTATTGCTCTCAATGGGTCCACCCCTTTGCCTGCTGTGAGATCAGGTACCTCTGGAAGCAGTGAATCCACATACAATCCAGGGATGGAACACCTGACCGAGGCTAAATTAGTCCATGTACTAATACCCCTGACCAGAATGATTGGTTTAGGGAAAATCGGGGATTTGAACTCGAAATCCTGGAGGTACTGGCAGCCGTCAGGAAATGGAGGCAGCACCAAGGAATCAGAAATAAGAAATTAAGAGAGAAAGAGAGAAACAAAGTTCTGATCACATGTTTCACGTGTTCGAGTCTTGGATCATAAAGCACCAAGACAGCAGCACCCAGACTGGTCATGACATGAGTCCCCATGTTCTCTTTTTGCCTCAGATGGTGGATCTCAACACCTTCTTTTGCAATTAAAATAATCCTGACTTAGAAAAGAAGACAAATCCTTAGCTATAAAGACACATTTAACAAATATTTACTGCATGCCTATCATATACCAGCACTGTGCTAAAAGTAAGTAAAATGTCTCCATTTAAGCTCCTTTTAGGTAGGAAGGGAAAAGCCTCCACCAATCTTGCCCAGGTCAGTGTGGCATTCTCCTTGGATTCTTTAGTACACCCTGAACAGAATAAATACAATTTCACGTGAGTGGCTTCATCAGGAAGAATTGCTATAAGTATACCATATAACAGATAAAATTTGGACTTTATTAACCACATATTTGTGGTAAACTCTATCCTTTTGAAAACCATAATCTCTCATTACAAAAAATTAAGACATGACACCATTTTAAAATAGAGATTTAACATTATCTCTTAAAACCAGCAGGCTGTTTCAAGGAAGCTGTTACTAAAGATACTCACATAGAAATTAGAGAGTAGTTGGAATTAAATCCTTTTTAGGTTTATGTGCCATGCACTACTGATATTCAAGGTTCAGTTACTTGGTGGAAATGTGGAAGAGAAAATATTCAGTGGATTAGGCTGAGGAACAAAGAGAAGGTGTACATTCAAGTGTACAGCACTTGGTGCCCAGATAAATGTCCTATTCATTTCAACGCTTAACATGGCAGAGAGAAGCCAACTGATGTTGGTTATTAACATGCTGGGCATATAAAGTTACATTTTAGCATTCCCACAACTAGTCTGACACCAAAAATGTCAGCAATTTAGAGATAGAAGAAAGTATACAGCTTAAAGCTCATAAAATCAATATTATCACATGCATACTTAAAAAAATAAGGTGGTTATTATTAATACTGATTGGAATTTTAAAACTCAAAGCCTAAGTGAAAACAGAGCTTCTGCAGAGATCTACACATATATTATTATTCGAAACTTAAAAATGGACGTGCACACACAGTGAGAGTCAATTTTTACCTTGGTAATTGACTAGGGCCTTGTGTTTGAGGCAAAAGTAGGCTTTTATATAAATTAAAAATGATACATTAGTATTGAAAGAGACCTTAAAGTTCTTTAAAGTTACCTAGATGTAGAGCAAACTCCTCATTTAGAGAGGAAGGGTAAATTGAATACATACGAATATAACTTTCATGAAGGCACAAGGCAGCCCTAATTTTGCAAAGAACAAGTTTGGGGCAACAGGCTTTGAATAGCAAAAAAACTTTCTGTAAGGTGAAATCTACACCTATGTAACTATACCTCTATCTATCTATCTATCTATCCGAAAAATAATTCTTCCAGAAATACAGAACCATTACCTCCAAACACTGACATTCCAAAAGGTGGCTGTTGGGAGAAACACTGGCCTCTCACTGCTCACACGATACTTTAGCAAAGCCATGCCCTTTGGATGGCTCTCTGGTAACAGCTTCTAGACAGTTGCATCCACTTTCCCGCTAGGAAATATTTCCAGGAGTCCTGGCCTGGGTAGCGTTATAGTCTGTTTCTCATTATTGCATTAGCAATGAGCAAATTTACTGGCTTAATTAGTGAATATGCTCTCATTCAAAAAATACTTTTGCTAAATAAATTCATCACCCTTAAATTTTTTTCAGAGATTTGACATAGAAGCATGAAAAACCAGCTCCAATATAATTAGCACATTAAACATACGCAAGTGCTCCTAATACAAATGAATAACCCCTCTTATCTTCTGTACAGACCCATAAAAGTATATAAATATTATTAAACATTCTATTTTCCATTAATAGTGCTTATTTTATAAAAATAAATGTTTGTTATCAAACTATGGACTCCTTCACAGAAATATGTCTTATTTACTATCTTAAAAGAATTGTGCCTCTATGACACAAACTTCAGAGCGTGTGAAATTTAATTAGCACCACTTGTTTTCATATGCGAATTCTAAAGAAGTTCTAGGGCTGAGAGAAAAGGTTAAAGATGTATTGGCTTCACTACACTAATTATCTGTTAATTATCTTATCACAGAACTGCAAGAATCAAGAGATGTAAATAGGACAGGAGATAGAACAAAAGCCAGAGAGAACGCTGAAGACAGAGAGAAAAAAATGAATGTCAAATCAGCTTACAACCTCGAGTGTAAATATATTAACTTTTCATAATTTAGATTCTAATAATTACAGGTCCATTTAAATTAACTGGAAGACAAGGCACCTATTTAGTTTGTGCTACCCCATTATATTCATCAATCCCAAAGCAGGTCCTCACTGAGGTGTATTTATCTCAGATTTCATTTTCCATAAATCAATATCTATTTTCTACTACATATTGGAGATATTTTATTTTTAGCAAAATACGCTTTCCCCAAGAAACTAAGCAAGAACTCCCATGTAATTCTATAAAAATGGATATTGTGAACTTGCTTATTCAATCAAAAATGTATTTTGAGATTTACTTTGCTTAAGACTTTCATTTTATATGTAATTGTCCAGTTATTTGGGTATTTGATATTTTTCACATATGTCAAGTGGTAGGAACAAGTGTGCATTTCTTTGAAAGATGTTGAGGCTGGGGGGATAACCCTATCTTGCTTATCATACTTGATAAGACTAAAATCATTTGGGTGAGGTTTTTAACACATCACAACACATCAGGGTTCTGTTTTGAGCCTTAAGGGTGGCAAGATACGTAATAAATCTGTGTTTAAGTCCATCTCAACTTTACCCAATCCCCATTGCTTTTTGTGTATTTGTTCATTCACTCACTCATCGTTCAACAAATAAATTTATCAAGTGCCTACAGTTCTAGAACCTGGAGATCCATGGGTGCACTATGTTTTCCTTGTTAATTGTGACCTTATTTTTATCATCTTTTCATCTGTTCAGTGTCTAGGACTGTGCTTTATATGGTCTGATGATAAACCCTACTAGTGTTGATGGTCAACAAATATTAAAGCATCTATAGTGTGCTGGATGCTAAGCTACATGGTGGACAATATCAGCTAAAATCATTGTCCAACGTTAATACCTTATCGCTCAAAGTTCAAGTTAACCTAGTAGGAAGACAAAAGTTATAAGAGAAGGTCAAATCCTAAATTTCGTAGGAAATATACACTATTCTTTTGAACTCATTTTAGAAAAATTTCTTCCATGGCTTATATTCTTTTTTTCTCTTTTCAAGATGGGATGGAGTAGGTAAGGGTAAAAGAAGGGCTCTTGGCATAGGGAATATATTCAATAGCATTGTAATCCCTTTGGTGACAGATGGTAACTAGATGCATCGTGGGGATGGTGGAGATCGGGGATCCCTTTGTAATGTGTAAAACTATCGAATCACCGTGATGTACACCTGAAACTAGTAAGATATTGTATGCCAATTATACTTTCATAAAAAATTTTGAGATATATTTTATTTTTTACTTTTTTAAAGATTTTATTTATTCATTAGAGAGCATGCATGTGAGTGGGGGAGGGGCAGAGGGAGAGGGAGAGAGGGAATCTCAAGCAGACTCCCCGCTGAGATTGGAGCCCATCGCTGGGCTCTCACCAGCCTGAGATCATGACCTGAGGCGAAACCAAGTGTTGGTCGCTTAACCAACTGAGCCACCAGGTGCCCTGAATAGATATATGTCTCTTATATTTCATGATTAAAGTTCAAACAAACAAACAAAAAAGCAATTCTCTTTCAAGAGGTTGGGATGCCAAAAACCTGTGTGTCAGAGTGGGAGCTAGATAGCAAATGAAAATAGTGGGAGGGAAAGGGGGTGCATGAAGGAAGGAAGAGGGAGAAGCTGAGGTGGGCACAGATGACAACTATGGAGTGGGAACTCTCATAGAGACTGACGTGCTCAAGAGTCTGTCACTCCTGATTCTAACCAATTGGTTGCTTCTTCCCCACAGACTGTGAGATCCACAAAGGCTGTGACCCTCTTTGCCTTGGTGCAGGTTCAATAAACATTCATTAAATGAATGGCTAATAGTAAAGGTTCTGAACATGAGAACTCCACACTTACATAATACCTTTCAAAACACATGATACACATTTGTGTCCCGACTAGGACACCCTGCCCACACCTGAGGGGACATATGTGAGGATGTTCCACTGTTTGAATCAGTCTAAGCCCTTAATTAGGGAACAGATATATAAATTGTGGTATATTCCCATCATGTAGCATTAAAAAAAAAACTACATATCTGTATCTCTCAATCAGGATAGATCTCAAAAATATAATGTGTGTAAAAAGCATTGAATTATATGTACAATATAAGACTATATATATACACACACACAGCAAATATACAGACACAACTTTATCAAGACGTAATTCACATATCATACAATTCACTCATTTAAAGTGTACGATTCAGGGGCCCCTGGGTGGTGCAGTTGGTTGGGTGTCTGACGTTTGGTTTCAGCTGGGGTCGTGATTTTAGGGTCGTGGGATCGAGCCCTGCACTGGGTTCTGAGCTCAGAGTGAGGCGTCTGCTCAAGTTTCTCTTTCCCTCTGCCCCTCCCTGCACTTGCTCTCTCTCCCCCTCTCTCTAAAATAAATAAACCTTAAAGAAAATGTACAACTCAATGGTTTTGATGTTAAATTTTAAAATTATAGTAAAATACCTATAACATAAAATTTGCCATTTTAATAATTTTTAAGTGCACAATTCACTGGCATTAATTATATTCACAGTATTGTGTAGTCATTACCACTATGTTTTCCAAAACTGTTTCATTACGTGAAACAAAAATTCTGTAACTATTAAACAATAACTCACCCTTGTGCCTCCCCACAACCTCTGGTAATCACTAATCAACTTTCAGTCTGTGAATTTACCTATTCTAGATACCTCAAATAAATGGAATCATACAATATTTGTCTTTTTGTGTCTTGCTTATTCCATATAGTATAATGTCTTCAAGATTCATCTATGTTGTAGCATGTACCAGAACTTCATTACTTTTTATGGTTGAATGATATTCCGTCGTATATACTACAAACCATATTTTGTCTATTCATTCGTCTGTTGATGGACACTTAGATTGTTTTTACCTTTTGGCTGTTCTGATAATGATGCATCAAAATTGGTCTACAAATATCTGTTTGAGTCCTTGCTTTCGGTTCTTTTGGGTATATACCTAGAAATGGCATTGCTGGATCATATGTAATTATGTTTGGCTTTTTGAGGAATTGCCAAATCTTTTCATTGGTATATTTTTATTTTTTTTATTTTTTTTTATTTTTTTAAGATTTTATTTATTTATTTGACAGAGACACAGCGAGAGAAGGCACACAAGCAGGGGGAGTGGGAGAGGGAGAAGCAGGCCTCCCGAGGGCAGGGAGCCCGATGCGGGGCTCGATCCCAGGACTTTGGGACCATGACCTGAGCCGAAGGCAGACGCTTAACCATCTGAGCCACCCAGGCGCCCCTCATTGGTATATTTTAAAAAAAAAAACACTAAACACTTTGATAGCTGTTGGATGATAGACAATAGAGAGAGATATATGTTTGGTCTAATGCATATACTGGAAGAACACTCATAGAAGTTACTGTTTTGGTGGCAGGGATGGGATGCACATATGGGAAGAGGAAAAACTAGGCAAGGAGTGGTCAAGGGAGACAGTCTTATCTGTAATGCTTTTTATTTTTTAGAAGGGCTACGTATACATACATTATTTGTAGAATTATCTTAAAAATAGTTGAGAAAAGAACATTTGATACAATATAAACAGTTGTTAATCTGAGGTAGAAGGAATATCCATGTTATTCTTTGTACCTTTCTTATTTTTTTAATTAGCAAAAGACAATTTTTTTCTAAAAAGTACCTATCACCTGATCCTCATATCAAAATTGATGAAGGAGATAGGACTGTGATATTATCCTCATTGCAAAGGCAGAATTCTGAAATGGACAGTGGTGGACCAGAACCAGAGACTCGGGCTCTGGGCTGCTAGTTGGAGGGTTCGGTGAGGAGATGGAGGCTGAGGAGGTGGGCACCCTAAACTCTTTGATGCTGTGTACCACAACCCCTAAATATACCTTCTCAATGTTTCCCCCTTCTCAATGGTATGATGATATTTCTGTTTCAAAAGCCATCACTTTTGTGGGGAGACGTGAAGGAAGAAAGGATAAGGTTCAGTAAAGCAGGAGGCTAGCATGATAAGAGGGGAGGCTGGGGGACAAAGTCACAACTCACAATGGTGGCTAGGAAATGAGGGAAGTGGAGAAAAGGAGGGATTCTGAGGTCATGCAGATCAAAGAGACAGGGGTTCAAAGGGCCATTTGTAGCCGACCATTTGTGCTGTGTGAGAGATGACATGGATTCTTCTGTGTCCTGGCGTCTGGCCCGCACCCCTCACCCCTTCCCAGTTTTCACTACTTCTGTGCTAAGTGATTGAGCGGGCAGGTATGTGTGATGTGCGTACTGCAGGTTAGGAAAATGAAATGATGGGGAGCCTGAAGGGAATGTGGGATGTGAGATAAAAAGCCAGTTAAGAACAAATTATCATCTCTCTGAAATACAACTAACTGTCAGCTGCCAGGTCATTCACTACTGATCCCTTGTCAGTATACATCTTCTAGAACAAATAAAATGAGTGAACAAAAATGTCCAAATTCCTCAATAACATTGCTTTTTTTATGCCCTTGCCCTGGGAAAAAACCTTAATAGCTTTGTCACTAATTCGTACAGTTTAAGTCTCCTCTTTTTCTGACATCTTCAAGTTGCTAGTTTCAGATGAAAAGAATTGGAGCTGAGAACAAGGAACGCTTCACTCACAAAGGTGAGGGAATTACAGTCTAAGAAGGAAAGCAAAGTTATCTGCGGGGATGAGCTCCACCTACACATTGCCACCAGATTTATTTTCCTCAAGCCCAGGGTTGAATACATTTACTCCATTCAAATTTCTTTCCTTGCCAAAAGCAGTGGCCCCCAAAAGTATTTCTCAAAATCATCTTGGTAAGTGTTTCTTGAGGAAAGAAACTCCAAGATCACATAAGTTTAGGAAGGGATGAGTTAAATGCAGAATTTTAAAAAACTAAAAACTAGGGGCGCCTGGGTGGCTCAGTCGTTAAGCGTCTGCCTTCAGCTCAGGTCATGATCCCGGGGTCCTGGGATCGAGCCCCACATCGGGCTCCCTCCTCCGCAGGAAGCCTGCTTCTCCCTCTCCCACTCCCCCTGCTTGTGCTCTCTCCCTGTCAAATAAATAAATACATAAATAAATACATAAATAAACAACTAAACTAAAAACTAACTGTGAACCTCCAAACTGTGGGGGTATTTCTGAAACTTATTTGACCAAGATAGTCCCTTCTCTTTATCCCCCACTCCCTAACCCCAATCTGTAACTTTTCGTGGAATTAGAATTCTGAGAAACATAGTTTTGGAAACTTTGACCCACCCTCTAAAGCCTGGATGCTGGAAATCAGATTTGAGTGTAAGTTCCTACCTTAACACTTAACTAGCTGAGTGATACTAGGCAAACAATTTTAAGTTTTCCTACGTCTGTTTGCTTGTGGGTATAATGGGATAATAACCTTCCCAGGGTTGGTGTGAAGACTGATTGAGATAACTTATGAAAGTGTTTGGCACGTAGTGAGTACTCAGTAAACGGTAGCTGTTACCTCATTGTTACTCTAGGATTTGAACCTTAACTTGCTTTTCCAGCCTTATGAAAAAAGCAGGAGCCTGAGGGTGGGGAATCTTATAACCCACCAGACGTTAATGAAAGTAATGGAAAGGTTTTAAATGGGAACGAGTGGTTTGAATTCTGCCCACCTTGCTGTGACAGCTGGTATTATCTCCAGAGGCTCATCCTGCTTTGCCATTGTCTTAACCCGTATACATCCTACTTATCACTCAAGGCCCTCCTTATCACTCAAGACTTGAGATCTGAACAAGGTCCTCATTCACTCCCTCACTGGCAGTTTGCAATAATCTCTTCTTGTACACTTTATAAAGGCTTTTCTTCCTATATCTTTCGCTAGCACTTACCACTTGCAACTACGATCGTTATTTATGTGCTGCTGTATTTATTTCCCTAAGTGGCATCCTTTAAAGGGCAAGGTCCACATCTCATCCCATGTTTGTAAGCATAATACAGGGATTTGTAGCATTCGCTACGTATTTATCAAATGAAAAATATGCTATCACTTTATAGTTCAGAGTGGCTTTCTAATGACAAAACCAGTGTAAATGAATATAGAGTTGATTTTCTCCAATTAGCAGAAATCTGCAAGTATGGACCTCTTTCCAAAAGTAATTTCTATCAGAGCATCATCTGCTGCCCTCCTGTGTTTGATACGAATATTATTTTATACCAGAACAAAAAAAGAATAACTGGCTCAATTAAATTTATTTCGACTGCATTTTGTTTACTTTCAGATCCTCGAATCAATTTTTCCCATACAAATTAGTTGTTTTCCTTGAAGTGATGTCCCCTTTCCTTCATTTCTTGGGAAAATGCCTACCAAATACTCCAGTCTAAATAGCCACAGTTTAAGTTTTTTCAAGCAAAAATGATGGGAAAGGAATTTCAGGGAATCTGTGAACTTAACACTATTTTCATAATAAGAAGATTTGCCATTTTTAGCTGTTTTAGCATTTGTACAGATGATACAAAAGCAACAGAGTAAACGAGCACTTAGCATGAATCAAGGTAGTGGCACCAAACTACTAGTGGTCTTTGTATTTTCCACTGGCAGGCACTCTCAATAAAAACAAACAAAACCAAAAAGTTAACTCAGTTTCACTTAAAAATGTCCTTTATGCAGTAAAAAGTAGTAATTTTATGAAATCTTAGCCCTTGACGGCACATGTTTTTAAATATTTTGTGTGACAAAATTGGTAGTATGCATAAAGCATTTCTGCTGCTGCCAAAGTTTTGGTTTTAAGGAAAAGCACTTATTATTTGAGTTGCAAACTGGCTTTTTTTTTTTTTTCTCAAGGAACACCATTTGTACTTGAACAATTGACAAACTATAGTTACTCAGAATTGGGTATTTGGCAGACATTTTCTTGAAAATGAACCAAGAAGGCCTGTCACTTCGAGGAAAACAAAACAGTATTTGCTACCAGTGATCAAATTGAATCTATCAAGCAAAACTTAAAATTGTGGAACACTCATACAATCACTGTGAGTTTTTCAGCTTCCCAATACTGTAAGACTTCCCTGATGAGATCAGTGGTGATATTAGTAAGTGTGATTTTTTGATATGTATAATGAGATGTGTCAAGACTGGAAGGCCTCTATTACTCAGGGAGCCAATACTTTCCAAATGAGGGAGACATGTTACAAAATCATGTCTGGGAAAAAGATTCTTTCCAAGTTCCAGATAGATGAATGAATTCTAATGTAACAGAATGAAAGTTCATTGATCAGAGTCCTGATCTGATCTGTTATAACTAAGTTTTAAGAAATTACCACTTGTTGGAATTTTGGTAGAGAATTAAAGATTATCCACAATTATTTGAAAAGGCTATTAGAATATTCCTCCCTTACCACCTATTTTTGTGAAGAGGATTTTTCAAACTTCAACCAAAACTTCATATCACAATAGTTCAAGTATAGAAGCAGATAGAAGAGTCCAGCTGTTTTCTATTAAACCTGACATTGAAGACATCCGCAAAACTTAAAAACAAACAAACCCCAAAACATTCTTCTCACTAAATTGCTTTTGGAAAAAGTTATTTTTCATAAAGTTTTTTTGCTAATATGTGATGGTTTTGTTGTTATCTTTACACGATTTACTAAATACTTTAAAATTTCGTTTTAATTTCTAGTTTGATGAATATCAACAGCTATCACCCTCATAAACAGACTCTGTGCGGTCTTCAAGAATTTTTAAGAATGTAATGAAGTCCCAAGGCTAAAATATCTGAGAGTTACTGATCTAATATATGTCAGATCACATTACTGAATAAAACCGTTACTTCCAATGGTTCCCTATTTCCCTCAGGATAAGTCACAAGTTCTCGCACTGGCCTACCAGGCTCTACTCTTATCTGTTCCTCCGCCATTACCTATCCCTCTACTCTGACCCTTGCTCAGTCTCTCCGGCCACATTTGCCTTTCTGGTGTTTCTCCAATAAGCCAGACACAATTCCAGTATTAGCACCATTGTCCTGGCAGTTCCCTCTGCCTGGAAAACAATTCCCTCAGTTTTCCCCCAAGGCTATTTCCTTCCCTTCCTTAAAGTCTTTGCTCAAGTGTAATCATCTCAATAGTCTAACAGAAGCATCTTGTACCGCAAACGTACTGCTACTCCCATCCTGCACAACACCTTCTACTACTTGCTTGTTCATGCCTACAATGTGTGCGGCCTCCCCCGCCCCCAAGTATAACATAAGCTCCAAAAGCGCGGCAAAAATGCCCGCCAGATAGAACTCAACAAATATTTGTTGAATGTTGAATGAATGAAAGAACTCGTTTGTCATTTTTCAGGGATGTGTCCAGAGTCCCAAGATTTAAGAGAGGATGCAACTTACATAGAGAGGAGTGGACAATGCTAGCCAAGATTTTTTGAATGGAAGAAAACGAAGGAGGGATACAGTGATCACAAACCTCAATAGAAGGCGTTATGGGCCTGAAAAAATGTCTTGGGAGAGTGTGCAAGGCGGATCTAAGTGTCTGGCAATGAACGCTGGCCTTGTGCTTAACTCGCCCACCTCCCGCCTCTTCCGTCTATGAAACCAAAATCCCAGAGCCTTCCCTGGACTCCCTCCACCCGAACACAAGTAGTCCACACCAAAGAGACTGAAAAATTTCTAAACTTTATGGAAAAAGCAACGACGACAATCAACTAGCCAAAAAGGAGCTTCCAAATCCCGTCTCATTCCAGTGCCTCCGCCCCTCTCTTGCTGGCTTTAGGACGTCTCCACCGTCTCAGTTCTCGGGGGTCCTGATGGTCTCCCAACGCTGTGTTCCGAAGGGTCCACAGGAAGGCAGGTCAGGCGGGACGCCCCCAGGTAAGCACTTCTGTACAAGGAAGGCACGAGAAACGGGGGCAATGGAGAATCGGTCCACTTGGGGAAGGAACACGCGGGAATGACGGCAAACGGGGGGAACTCAGAAGAGGCTCCCGCACAGCAGTGACAGCACCGGGGTCTCAGTTCTCCTCCGGCTTGTCGGCTGGCGGTCCGCAAGGCTGCAGCATCTTCTCCATCAAGTTGAAGCGGACTCGGGCTTTGCTCTCATTCTCCGCAATGGCGAAGTAGTTGAGAAGGTCGAAGTGGCCCATGTAGGAGCAGTAAGAGTCGCGGTGCTGGTTGACCAGCCACTCCCACTTGGTGGTGTCGGCGTGGCCCGTGCCGATGTACTTGGACTGCAGGTGCTCCAGCTGGCTGTGGATGGTGTAGCGGTCAGTCATCTCGCCGCTTTCTCTTTGCTCCCAGGTCAGAGGCCACAGAGAAGGAGCTGCCCTAGGTTTTCACGCGGGAGAGAGGCCCACGGTACGGAACCTCCGGGCCGCTCAGTCGCAGGCGAATGACGCCACAGCCACGAAGCTGCCTGGACTCGCGGTCCTAGGGCTCAGAGGCGGAAGCGGAAGTGTATTCTGTCACGGAATTGGAGTTGCCTAGGCGACGCTACAAGTCGGCCTCCCTCCATAGAGAGCCCCTCCCCCCTCGTAGAGCGTTGCATTATGGTTCACTTAGTGGTTTTTTTTCTAACCGGGAGCTTTGCATGCCGGGATCTGTGGTCTCCGAGGGTTCGTGCACGCCCGCCCACTTTTGGGACCCGTCGTCGCCGTTTAAGAGCCCGCCGGCTGCCTAATGGAGCGTGGTGTCGGGGAGGCTGGGAGCATCCTTGGGAGGTTGAAAGCTGAGAAGAAATGGGAAGCTCATGTAGGACAGGGCTACAGGCAACCGTGAAAGTGAACTCGGTATAATTTTGATTTCGGAGCGAATGTGACAGCCTGGATGGATCACCCTGAAAATCAGTAGACGCAAGGTCTGGTCCCAACTATGGGTCTTATAAGCTGTGGAAAGTGAACGTTATTTCAACGCTCGCAGGGCCGCCGTTTCCTGCCTGCTGACTCAAGTACTGTACTAGTTCTGACACGTTCCGGCTCCCACACCAAGCCCCTCCTTCCTCTCCGGCTTCTTCATTTGATAGCCTCCCTCCAAGTCCTCGCCCCACCCTACACACCCCAGCCTGTATTTCTCAACATTCCGTGCAGCTCGCCTCTCCAGTTCTTTGTACTAGATGTTCCCTGCGCTTGGAATGCTTTTGTTCCCTTGGCAAACAGCTTCTCTCTTTAAGTCAGCTCAAAAGCATCTCCTTGAAATCGGCTTTGGCCACACCAGACAGATGTAAATTCTCTTCCTTTTTTGCTTCTTGTACATCTCTTCATTATTATCGCTTTATACCCTACTTTTTGGTTTAAGAACTTCCTCGTGTGAATTCAAACTACTTGAGAAAAGTAATTTGTACTTTTTTGATACTGTCTTTTATCATATGCTTCTTTTATGATATCTTTTTATGATATCCTCATGGCCCAGCAGAGTTTGTATTCTCAAAAAACATTTGATGAATGGGTGAACAACTGTCTGGCAGCCAAATAGAAGGAACTCTTTACTGGGAGAAAGATAACTTTAAAATAGTTTTATTCTGACACAAAGTTGCAGTTATGTACAGATGAATAAGTCTAGAGATCTAATGTACAGCATGATGACTAAAGTTAATATTGTGTTGAGTATTAGAAATTTGCCAACAGAGCAGATTTCAGGTGCTCTGACCACACACACACACAAAGGTAACTGTGAGGAGAGGGATGTGTTAATTAGCTTGACTGTTAGTAATCATCTCATTATGTACATATATCAAATCATGTTGCACACCTAAAACAATTTTTATTTTTTAAAAAAAGATTGAAAGGAAAGAAAATGACCCCCCAAAAATATTCCTTATGGGATCAAATGCCTGTACCAAAAACAAAACAAAAGTCTTATTCTTTGGTTTAAACCATGTTATAACAAACATTTCATCCCTAAAATGTAGAGACTATTATAAGACCTACCTGTGGATTCACCATCCAGATATATCAAAGCTTGCAATTTTGCCATTGTTGTTTCCAACTTTGTTATGTTGGTTTTGGTTTTGGTTTTCAAAGGAATAAAACTATACAAATAAAGTTGAAGTTCTCTGTGTTCCCTTCCCTAATCTATTTACTTCAGGAAACCAGCTTGAATTTAGAGTTAATCATACCTGAGTCTGGTTGGGTTTTTTTGTTTTTGTTTTTGTTTTTGTTTTTGATTGCTGAAAGTTTGTGTATCCAAGGGGTTATTGTTACGCATGTTTTGAAGCTTTACATAAATGACAGCCTGTGGGGGCGACTGGGTGGCTCAGTCGTGAAGTGTTCAGCGGGGAGCCTGCTTCCCATCTCTCTCTGCCGCTCCCCCTGCTTGTGCTCCCCACCCCCCACCCCTCCCCGTGTCAAATAAATAAACCTTTAAAAAAAACAAAAATGACACCCTGTATTTTCCCTAATCAGAGTCCATGTTGATATATGTAGTTTTAGTTCATTTTTCCTGTTGTGTAGTATGCTGTTGAATTAATATACCATAATACGTCCATTATCTCAATAATGGACATTTAATTTCACATCTTTGCCATAAGAAACAATGCTGCAATAAATACTCTTGCATATATATATTCTTATACACATGAAGGAGTTTCTTTAGGGCATAGATATAGGTAAAAACTTGTTGAGACATAGGAATGAGTATCTTCAAGTTTTGCTAGTTGTTGCCAAATTGCTCTCCAAACTGGTTATACCAATTGGTTTTCCCAGCAAGAGAATTGAGAATTCTTTTTGATCCACATCCTTCCCAAAACTGTGTTCTCAGACATTTAAAATTTTTTTCTAATTCAATGGGTGGAATAGAACTTCACTGTGTCTTTAATTTGCGATCCCTGCTTACTAGGGAGACTGGGCATGTTTTTAATTTTTATTTATTTATTTTTAAAAGATTTTATTGAGTTATTTGAGAGAGAGAGAGAGAGAGAGAGAGCATGGGGGTGGGGTGGCAGAGGGAAAGCAGACTCTCACCGAGCAAGTAGCCCGACATGGGGCTTGATCCAGGACCCTGGGATCATGACTTGAGCTGAAGGCAGCTGCTTAACTGACTGAGCCACCCAGGCACCTCTGGGCATGTTTTTTATGAGTTTATTGGTCCATTATATTTCTGATTGGTGAATTGCATATTCATATTCTTTGACAATTTTTTAAATTGGGATGCTTGTCTTTTTCTTACTAATTTTTTAGGAGATCTTTATATATTCAGAATACCCGGCTTGCTAGTTATATGCAATGAAAGTACTTTTTTTCCAGTTTGTGATACATCTTTACACTTTCTCTATGGTATCGTGTACAGAAGTTAAATTTAAAGTAGTGAGATGTATCAGCCTTCCTTTATGGTTGGTGCTTCTTGCAACTGGATTAAAAAAGTGAAATCAAGCATAACTCTTTTTTTACCCTAGGGCCATAAAAAAGTTTCCTTTACTTTGTTCTAAAAGTTTTATAATTTTGACTTTTTATATTTAGAAATTTAATCTACTTGGAAGTTTTTGTTTTGATTTGTTTGGCTTTAAGGATCTAATTTTCAAACATTTTCCTATTTGGCTGACTAGTCCCCGGTGATAAGGATAATTCATTAAATAGTACAACCTTTCCCTACTCATCTTTAATCCTTTTGTTGTATATGCATAGATCTGTTTCTGGGTATTCTGTTCCATTAGTCTCTTTGTCTATACATGCATTGGTAACACAAGATGTTAATTATTATTTTAAAAAATTTGTTAAGATGTTAATTATTATACCTTTATAATAAGTCTTGATATCTGACAGGGTGAAAGCCCATACAATTTCCTTCTTTTGGAAATATCTTTACAATTCTTTTTTTTTTTTAAGATTCTATTTATTTATTTGACAGAGAGAGAGCACAAGCAGGAGGAGCAGGAGAGGGAGAAGCAGGCTCCCTGCTGATGATGAGGGCTTGACCCCAGGACCCTGGGATCATGACCTGAGCTGAAGGCAGATGCTTAACCAACTGAGCCACCCAGGCGTCCCAACAATTCTTGATCCTTTGCCCTTCCACATGAATTTAGAGTTGTCAGTAAAATCCTCATGGAAGTTGTGATTACATAGTCAAAGCCAGGGAAACTAATAATTCCATATCATTAAGAATTATTCTAAGGATATGAGAGAATTCCTCAAATTCAAAGGCCTTTAGAACTAGATGGAAAATACATTTACATGTAGTAATTAAGAGCTAAGGTGTATTAGTTTGCTGGGGCTGCCCAAACAGAGTACCACAGACTGGGTGCCTTAAACAATAGAAATTTATTCCCTCATAGTTCTGGAGGCCAGAAGTCCAGGATCGAAGTGATGGCAGAGTTGGTTTCATTCTGAGGCTTCTCTCCTTGATTTGCTGATGGCCATCTTCCCTCTGTGTCCCTCTGTATGCCTGTGTCCTAATCTCCTCTTCTTATAAAAAGTCAATCATATTGTATTAAGGTCCATTCATATGACCTCATTTTACCTAAAGGCCCTCCATTCAAATGCAACCACATTGAGTTACTGGGAGTTAAGACCTCATCATGAATTTTGGGGGGACACAATTTAGTGGTAATGGTTTTATACAGTAATGAGGAATATATAAGAAAACTTGTGTCTTTTTACATATTTGTAAATTTAATTAGATTTGTGAACACAGTTTAAGTACATGAAAAATTTATTTGTAAGTCAGACAATTGCAATACTTACAAGGAAAATGCAACATATTACATTAATAAGTGTGGTTTAAAATGTTTTTAGAGTAAAAATTTGGAGTGGAACTAAATTTTATCCAAAGTCCTCTTAAGAGTGATTGTGAAATTTTGCTAGACTTATGAATAGTTTAGAATTTTTAACTGAACTTACAAGCTTACGGAAAAAAGGAAAAGAAAAAAATATATTTTAGACAGAAAATTATATTTTGTCTTGTCTATTTTTTAAGTCTGGAAATGCAAGGTAACATTTTCTTTTTTCATTATTCTTGTTCTTGTGCTGATGGCTTCAAATTTTTTAAAAGTCATTTCATATTTTGTTGTTGTTCTTTTTTTTTTTTTTAAGTAGGTTCTATGCGCGGCGTGAAGCCCAACGTAGGGCTTGAATTCATGACACTGAGATCAAGAACGGAGCTGAGATCAAGAGCAGGATGCTCAGCTGACTGAACCACCCAGGCGCCCCAAAAGTCATTTAATAATCTGATAGTCAAGGTGTCATTCAAAAACAAAAGAAGCGTACAGAGGAATGCAGTTTCTAACACCTGTCCATTTCCCACCCCACCCCCAGTAGGTAACCGTGGTTATATGTATCTTGTGCATCCTTCCAGAGACTTTTTTAGTGGATGTATATAGGCAAACACAAATAGATATGACATTTTACTCCTTTTAAAATGAATCTTTTATTTTCCTTGACATATCATGGAGATCATCCCAGAGGAGTACATGAAGAGCTTTCTCATTCTCTTTTTTTCAGTCTTGTTTAATAGTTGTATAATATTTCATTGTGTGGATGTATCGTACTCGAAGTAACTACCCTCTTACTGTCAAATGTCTTCTGTATCCAGAAATTGTATTTACATCTTATTATTATTGCAGAAAAATATGAACTTCAAATGGACATAAACTAAAGTCACATTTCCTTTGGTGGAAGATTATTTCAGGTATCATTTTTTGTCTGTAAGCAAGTTTTAAAATGTAGTGATTTTCAACATGTGCAAGTGTTGATACCATGTTTCACACTAGGGGACGCCAAAACAGTATTTAACGCCAACACATAGCCTGGTGGTTGAGAACATTTTATAGGGAGGCACCTGGAGTTTCTCAACCACAGTAAGCAGGAACGGTCCATGTGGCGGAGCTGCTGAAGACAAAACTTCAGTCTGCTGTATTTTTAAAGGCACGAAAACTCTGATAATTTAGGAGGAAAGCAAGCAGTCCTTCTCTTCTTTTCATGCAAATTTTACTTTGGGGTTTTATATTTAGTTGGATTAAAGAGTGATGTGGAATTTAGGTGATATAGAATTTAGGTGATATAGAATTTAGGGAAATTTTAAAAAGAGGTTTGCTAGACATGAGCTTATGTTCCTGTGATTAAAAATGTCTTTAGCTTCAGCTTTTCTTTCCTGGATATCCTGGGTTTCATATATCTGAGCAGATCTAGAACTCTATTTTTGAAGAGTTTTGCCTCTAATTGGGCATATGTTTTGAAAGAATAAAGAGTTCTGTATCAATTTTATAATTGCTCCTGGGGAAAATATGATTGCCGCGGACATGCATTCTATAACTCTTCATTTGAAATTTAATAGGCTGTCCCTCTCTGATCTTTAGTGATTACATTAAAACACAGGCTGGTGTAATTTTTGAACAAAAATTTCTCTGGAGAAGTTTCACAAAGGAACTTTGAAGTATTGTATACATTTTCTATTCATTGCAGTGATATGAAATCCTGCAGCACTAAGATTAATGATTGACATATCACAGGTATTATATTAATATTTACTGAATAAATTAATGAATGAATGTTTATGACAATGTCTTGCGTGACAGCAAAGGATTGAAAACAACTTTACTGCCAACAAGAAAGGAATAATTACATAAATTATGGTGTAATCTGGATACATATGACATATCTCACTTAAATGTAAGTTCTTTTGAAATATGTAACTTTTTTCTCCATTATATTAGCATAATGGTTTACCCATTGCTGGCACTCCATAAATACTTGTTGAATTAGAATACTGTTCTCATGCTGGATTAGTCAGGGAGATACTCAAAATCTCACAGCATCCCCCAGGAGTTGGGACTAGCCACCACAAAGTTGCCACCATTCTTAACCCTAAGCTTAAGAGATGTAAATTGGAGGGGAACAATTTTTTCAATGGAGTTAAAGGGAGAAAAAAAGACCTATGATAAGGCTTTACAAAATTGTGACTATACTAAATTTTAACTATTATAGAGTTGCTTCAATGAGTTATCCAAAAGGACCATGAGGAACAATTTTTCATTAACTGAGCCAGGTGCTTGAACATCAGTAATCAGAAATTAGAGTATGGAATCTAAGAACAAGAAGTGAAATGGATAGGACTGACTTTCTATGCAACATTTCAAGTACCCAATTAAACATGGTTCATTACAGTCTACCTAGAGTAAAAGTTGCAGGTGAAACTGGAAGAAAGGAGCTGAGTTTAGACTTTCCTTTGATTTGAATTGGAGCAAGTGTAAGATTTGTCCAGTTC
The DNA here is from genome assembly GCF_037043125.1 of Eumetopias jubatus. Taxonomy (NCBI): domain Eukaryota; kingdom Metazoa; phylum Chordata; class Mammalia; order Carnivora; family Otariidae; genus Eumetopias; species Eumetopias jubatus. The sequence continues at coordinate 21,934,447 of NW_028274812.1, read as the reverse complement.
CTAGGGAAGATTTAATGCCTCTTGGTTTTATTGTTTTGTTTTGTTTTAAGTAGGCTCCATGCCCAATGTGGGCCTTGAACTCACAACCCTGAGATGAAGAGTCTCATGCTCTACTGACTGAGCCAGCCAGGCACCCCAATGCCTCTTGGTTTTAAATCAACACAGGGAAATTGTTTCATTTTGATTTTTTAGAATAGGTATGTGTACAAAAGAGAACTGATGACATCCTTTTCAAAGTATGATTTCTTTCACTTTCCACAAGTTGCACTTAACTTCCATGTATCAAACAGACCATGTTTCAAAATCTCTGTGTGAATTTTTGTGATTTTCTTCATTTGTAGTGTATCTCCTTCATATGTCACCTACGAGTGTTTCCTTAGAAATCCCAAAGGGGGCGCCTGGGTGGCTCAGTTGGTTAAGCAACTGCCTTCGCCTCCGGTCATGATCCTGGAGTCCCAGGATCGAGTCCCGCATCGGGCTCCCTGCTCAGCGGGGAGTCTGCTTCTCCCTCTGACCCTCTTCCCTCTCATGCTCTCTATCTCGCTTTCTCTCTCTCTCAAATAAATAAATAAAATCTTTAAAAAAAAAAAAAAGAAATCCCAAAGGATCTGTGCTAATATGGCCCAAAAAGAAAATGACATAAAAGGGCACCTGGGTGGCTCAGTCGGTTAAGCATCTGCCTTCAGCTCAGGTCATGATCCCAAGGTCCTGGGATCAAGCCCCACATCGAGCCCTGCATCAGGCTCCCTGCTCAGTGGGGAGCCTGCTTCTCCCTCTCCCTCTGCCTGCAGCTCCCCCTGCTTGTGCGCTTTCTCTCTCTCTCTGTCAAATAAATAAATAAAATCTTAAAAAAAATAAATAAGAAAATGACATAAAAGCAAGCCTCAAATTTTTAATGCTGTTAATTTGGTTATAGTAGCTTAAAGCCAAAAAGGAATCTGGGGGTGGGACAGATTAACACATGCAGCCATGGCAAAGGACCAGTGGTACGATTTGCCCACCCATTTTTTCTCACTTTTTCTTCAATTTACATAAACCACTCTGCAAATGCAGTTTCAAGTCTCTCCTCTTCCAAGTAGTTATTTGCCTCTAAGTCTCTCTTGTCTTACATCCTTTAAATTTTACCATTACAGCCACCAAGAACTGCTCTAATCATACATTTCAGTAAGTTAAATGCTTTAGTTGTTTGAGGAACTGATTTGTTCTTTAGAGATATAAAAATATTTCCAAAGTCCCTTCTTTGGAGCCCTCAAGATAGCTAAATGCTGCTGGCATACTTTTTTTTTTAAGATTTTTTTTTATTTTTAAGTAATCTCCACACCCAACATGGGGCTCAAAACCACAACCCTGAGATCAAGAGTCACATGCTCCACTGACTGACTGAGCCAGCCAAGCACCCCTGGCATACCTTTTCATTTCTATGTTTCTGTCCCTTGATTTGCTAGGATAATCTTTGTATTTGGCTTAATGGCTTTACTTAAAAAGGTCAGAAAAGCACCTGCAGTTCTGTCCCAGTTTTAGTGCAGTTCTGCCCTGAGACCAAGAAAAGAGTGGGCCTTGCCTTGGGCCCCCTCACTGCAGAGGGTCTTGGTTGGCTTTCCCCTAGCTACACCCTCCCAACAACAGAAAAGTCCGTGGGTCAAGGAAACATACTCATCCATGCTCCCACTCCCCCAATCCCTGACTCAAGCACACACAGACTAAGCTTTGAAACACAAATTCCAAGTACAAATGGCCCCAAGCTCACTTCCAGGACCTGTGCAGGCTTCTTCCCTGAGTCTGTCCTCCCCAAGGCTGACCTTGCTGCTGATGTGCATACCTCTTGCTGCAGTGTGCCCAAGGAATGGCTGTCTATTCGCTGGGATGTTTACTTTGTGAACTCAGAGAGGCAGGTTGAGAAATCCCATCTGAAGAGTTTGGGCTTGGAGGCCATGTAACTTAGAGATGATTTTTAGGACTTGGGAGCAACTTGTAGATTATCCTGTACTTAAACTTCCTCCAGGTCCCCATCCAGTCTCAAATTCCTTGCTGGCAAGTAATCTTACCATCATAAATGGTATACTTAGTAACAATGACTTGTTCCAGGGGGTAACCTCAGCTCTCCTGAAATGAAGCTTCTTATCACCTTCAATGTTAAAGCTGCTTCATTTAGAAGGTGAGGGACTTTTCAATCAGAGGAAGATTTTAATACAAGGATGATAAATTAAATCATATTATTAGAATTAATATGTTAGATTGAGGAATAGCCTGTTTATGTAGTTAAAATGTAATACTTAAAGAACTTTGGCATTTTAGACTGACAGATTAATGCTGTGATTCTATTTATTTAAAATGTGTAATTGACTTATAATTTCAAATTAAAAAAAGAATGTCACCAAGTTTGTAAGTGGTATTCTAATATTTAAGAGAAATGGCTTTACCAAATATATAAGTTAAATTTCGATTTATAAGAGCCTTTGAGATGCTTTGGAATATTTTTCTTACTAGGAGATGTGCTTGCTTGGTCAGACATTTGAAATGCTTAAAAGTAAATTGAACATATGAAACCCATTAATGCAGTTAAGGGAAGTTGATGGATACAAAGTCAATATAAAAAAGTAACATTGTTTCTATATTTCAGTAAGAAGAAAATAAAAAGGTCCCTGCACAAATGGATACTTGATATATGACAGAGGTATATTTCAGGGAGGTGGGAGAAAAGATAGTATTTCTAATAATAGTATCATATGCTTTCACTCATATATGGAATTAAGGAATAGGGCAGAGGATCATAGGAGCAGGAAGGGAAAACTGAACGGGAAGAAATCAGAGAGGGAGACAAACCATGAGAAACTCTTGACTTTGGGAAAGAAACTGAGGGTTGTGGAAAGGGAGGTATGTGGGGGGGGATGGGGTAACTGGGTGATGGGCATTAAAGAGGGCATGTGATGGGTGTTATATGCAACTAATGAATCATTGAACTTTACATCAAAAACTAACGATGTGTTATATGTTGGCTAATTGAATTTAAATTAAAAATGAGAAAAAACAGTGATAGTACAACTGTGCACCATGTAAGGAAAAAAAATGAAATTGGACTCCTAATTTACACTATACACAACAGTCAATTCCAAGTGCATATGAGATCTAATACAGTGCCAATTATAAAGTTATTCAGTGATTAATATAGAAGAATATCTTCATGACTTTGGGGTAGAGAAGGATTTCTTAAATGAGACACAAAACGCACTAACCATAAAAGTTAGGATTAGGAGGGCTGAGGGAGTTGCCTTCAGCAGAAGGCAACATATTCAAGGCCTAGAAAGAGTGGCTGGCTAGCTCCAGGGTCATGAAGCCTCCAGGAGGAGAATCGAGCAATTATTTGGTAAGTCCAGAGGAAGCTCTTCCTTCAAACAGACCCAACAGAAAATTATCTAATATTTTTGGACCAATTGAAGAACCTCAGGACATACCTAAAAGGACAAAACCTCCTGGAAGGAGAAGTTGTATTTTTGACAAATCAGTGGTGTCTGAACCCATCTAGTGGGAAGACCAGTGATGTTTCTGTGTCCTCAATCACTGTCATTTCACCCTTGGCACACCAAACAAATCCAAGGATCATGTTTTCTTATGTGAAGGAGAAGACGCCCAAAGAAAAAATTCAATTTTGATAGAAACATTCTGTTATTTTTATAAAGTGGAATTGACTATAACAGTTGAATTAAACTTAGCAATCATGTACTCAAAAAAAGAGTCAAGATTAGTGCATTTAATTACATAAAAATGAAACATTTTTGTTCTAAAAATACCGTTAAAAGAATAAAAATACAAGCCATAGACTGAGAGAAGACATCCACAGTCTATGTAACCAAACACCACCACCACCACCAACAACAACAAACTTATTTCCAAATATACAAAGAACTCTTTAAATTTGATTATTTAAAACAGGCAAAATCTAATAGAAAAACAGATAAATGACCTGATTATGCATTGCACAACAGAGATTATCCAAATGGCTAGTAAACTTTGAAAAGTTGAATAAACAGAGAAAGGTTGATTAAGCCAATGATATGTCACTGCACACCTACCATATTAGCAAACTTTTAAGTTTTAGAATGCCAAGTATTGGTGAGTAATTCTAACTTTTGGTGGTGATGTAGTACAACCACTTTAGAAAAGCAGTTTGGGATTATCAAAATTGAAGATATTTTATACCCTATGTCCAAGCAGTTCCCCTCCTGGATATATTCCTGAGAGAAGTGGTTCTCAAAGTAGAGTCCTTGGATCAGCAGTATTAGCGTCATCTAGGAACACTTAGAAATGAAAATTCTTGGGCCCTACCCCAGGCCTACTGAACCTACTGATCTACTGGGGATGGGGTCCAGCCATCAATGTTTTAACAAGACCTCTAGATGAGTCTGATGCATTGTGTACATGTATATATAGCAATATGTCAACAAGAGAGTTCATAGCAGCATTATTCATAATAGATCCCTAAAAGGAAACAGACTAAATGTCCACTGTTAGTAGAAAGGTAAGTTCATTTTTAATTTGGGAACAAAGGAAGTATCTTTATATACTAAGAGTCAGAAACAAATGGGAGAGCAAAGGCAGGAGTTAAAGGAGAAAATAATTTGATGGAATAAGTTAAAAATCAGATTAAATCTAATTGGGGAGGTTATTTGAGGTGAAAAAGAAAAGTCTGAGAGACTAGAGAAGGAATGCAGAATTTTACTGAGGGTGGGAGAACAGGAGGAATTGAAGAAGTTTTTTCATCCATGAGAGCATTTATTTTATTTGTTAGGAATCAGGGTCCTCTGCAGGGGGGAGGGGATGGGCTGGGTGGCATGAGGAGAGTTATGAAGGTTTGAAATATCTTAGGAGCAGACTGGGGTAAGATGTGGAGCAGCCCAGTTCTAACTGCACATTTGGAACCTGTTACAGTGGGCCTAGGAATGATAAAATTGCACAGAACTGCCTTATCGTTCCTGTTATCTCTCTGACACATTCTTCATCCAATCTCTGTGAACTAGTCATTTCAAGTAATTGCTTCTGTTGAAGAAGCAAACCACATCTCAAATACTTTTTTTTTTTTTTTTTTTTTTAGAGGGACAGGGTTTGGGGAGGGGCAGAGGGAGAGAGAGAATCTCAAGCAGGCTCCACATCTAGCATGGAGTCTGATGCAGGGCTTGATCTCACGACACTGAGATCATAACCTGAGCCCGAGTCAAGAGTTGGATGCTTAACTGACTGAGCCACCCAGATGCCCCTCAAACACTCTTAATACAGTATTCTGTAACAGCTGCTCAATAAAAAAAATTAAATCAGTGATGGAGGGTTAGAGAATGGTGGTGGATAGCATACCAGAGTGAGTGTGACTTAGTGAAAGAGGAAAGTTTTTGGAGATGAACAAATTATATGTATATATATATATTAAATTATATTATATATTAAATTATATTATATATTTTATAATTATGTAAATTTATATTTATAGTATATATTATATACATTTATAATTAAATATATAATTATAATTTATAATTATAATTTAGAATATGAATTTATATTTATATTATATATTATATAAATTTATATTTTATAATTATATATAATATGTAATTATATAATTTATATAAATATAAATTTATATTTATAATTATATATTTAATATACAAATATTAAATTATATTAAATAAATATTTATATTTATATATTTAAAATAATAGTGACTCTGCAACTTAATAGCTGTTCTGATCCTAGGAAATGTGCAGTTCTCAAGACAAGTCCCCTAGAAGCACAGCCTGACATGGGGATTCTTGGCTAAGTGATTTGTTGAGGGAGTAGTCTCAGAAGAAGGGAAGGAAAAGGCAAGTTAAGGCAGGAAGAATAAGTTCAGCTTCTCCTGATCCCACAGGAGGTGATGGAGCTCAGATTGCCCACAGAGCTCATCTCACCTTAAAGCAGGAGTGTCCACAGTCAGTATCTCCAAGTCACTCAGTTACTGGAACGGGCTATCCGCCCTAGGGGAGATAAGTTCCCAGGCAAGGGGACTTGTGCTTAGCCAAGGTCAATTCTCTAGAAAAGGAGGCAGTTGTGGGCCTTTAGAACTCAAAATTCCCAGCATCCTGGGAGTTAGTGCATTGACCTGGTTAAGGATATAGGACAAAAAACAGCATCCACTACAATTCACCCCTTGTATCCACTTAGCTCAAATTCCTTCTTACCAGGTTTTTGGTTGATCACAGTTTCTGGGAAAAACTAACAGGAGAAAGATTAGTGGACCAAATGTAGCTTCTCGCTGTTGCAGTTGGTCTCAAGTTTGTAACTGATATTTATCATCTCCCTTCATCACCACACACTCCAGATTCCCCTCCCCTCCAGTTATCACCTAGGTTGGTCCAGGTGGCTTTCCGGTTAGGCTGAGGCAGACTCTCATCTCATTCAGGTTACCTCTAGGTTACCCTACTATTATTGGGCTGTGGGTGCTGAACTTCTGGGTATAAGATAACCAAGGGACACTCTAGTAGATGATGTGTCAAATATATCATCTTCTTGTGATGATAAGGATCAAGCAACCCTAACAATATGGTAACTCCTTTCTTTGATGGCTCATTTATAACAGCCATAGCTTTAAGTTTAGTTGTTTTCTTACTATGTTCTTTGGTGGAAACATCCCCTTCTGAGAACCAGGACTTTTAGAACCACAGAGCCTAAAATTGTGAGAATAAGAAACATAATTTCTTCAAAGAGTCACAGGAAGTAATGGTGGGACCATTCTGACTTTTATTTGTTGGATCCCGTTGGACCCATGTAATCTACTGAATGAGGACACAGCCATATAGTGGCTGATGGCTTAAGATATACTCTGCATCCTGAAGGATAGTGCCCTGTCCTTTGCAAGGTATCACCAGGCTTGTGCTTTGGCTGTCCCTTCAGGATGCTATTGCACTATTCTTTCAGGCTGACAGTTTCTGGATGGGGCATATAGATGATGTGAAATCGTATGCTTATTGCCATACTTCCTTTACTACAAAGAAGGTCCCTTGGTCCAAAGATGATGTTAGGTGTGACCCTATGCCAGGATATCATATGCTTTATGAACCTTCACATAGTGGTGATAGCTGAGGCGTAACAGGCATGAAAGGCCAATCCATATCTGGAGTAAGTGTCAATCCCATTCAAAATAAAAAGGCAAGGGGGTCCTGTAATATGTCATCCATTTAGAGAACCAAAAGGAAGTTCTATGGAAATTCCAGATGGCCTGGATCCCTTTGGGCCCTCATGGCAAAGAATTAATAGAGAATTAATATAGCATTGGGGCAAGACCATGAATGTATACTATTATCCACCCTATATGATGGCAAACTCTTTCTAATTCTCATTCTGATAGATATAAGATAAATAGATGTAGACATCCCTGCAAACCATACAGCAGAGGCTGTGGTGATCTGTTAGAGTAAATATACTACATCTAATATAGCAGATGCAGATGAGGCAACTACTTGGATAAGTTTGTAGTAACTCAATGTCATGCTCTCTGATTCACCCGTTAAGCCAGAATGGTGGATTAAATGGGGGATATTGTGAGACCCATCACCCCTACATCCTAAACTCTGCCATTGCTCTCCTGAGATTTAAGTTGTTTTTGATTTATAGTCTTGGCTGAGAGTTGAGGGTGTATTTGCAGGGACTTCTACTTGCCTTTCTTACTACAACAACTCTTATTCTACAAATCAAGGAACTAACATGAAGATTCTGTAAAGGTTCCCAACTCTATAATTTATAGTTAGTCTTACCCCACAATTCTCAAACCACAGAGATAGTGCACTAGCTGGTGCAGCTCTTTCCCTTCATAGCCTATCAAATTCACTACAAGTGAAAGTGTTAGCAATCTCATCTCTATGGCATGCCAGGGGCTACCAGTACTTTACCTACTAGAGGTGACCGCCAGCTGACCAGTGAGTGAATCAACTCCAGAACCACATCCAAGAATCCACTTCTTAGGATTACTTTCAGTTACCTTAGGTTGAAAGTCCAAGTAGCAGAACTTGAGGAAAAACAAAAAGTATATTTGTTGTTGTTGTTGTTCATAGTAGTTTCCCTTTTAAAAATAAAGATTTAATTAATTAATTTATTTGAGAGAGAGAGAGAGCAGGCTTGCACGTGTGCATGCATGAGGAAGGGTAGGGGCAGAGGGGGAGGGAGAGGGACAAGCAGCCTTCGCACTAAGTAGGAATCTGACCTCACCACCCTGAGATCATGACCTGAGCAGAAACCAAGAGTCAGACACTTAACCTACTGAGCCACCCAGGTGCCCCAGCAGTGTTCTTGTTTAATTTATTATTATTATTAATTTTTTAAATTCTAGTAAGGTTAACATACAGTATTATATTAATTTTGGGTATACAATATAGTGACTCAACAATTCATCACCAAGTGCTTATCACAAAAAGTGCACTCTTAGTCCCCTTCACCTGTCTCACTCATCCCCCCACCCACTTCCCCTCTGGTCACCAGTAATTTGTTCTCTATATTTAAGAGTGTGGTTTTTTGTTTGTTTCTTTTTTTTTCCTCTTTCTTTTATTTCTTAAATTCCACATGTGAGCAAAATCATATGGTATTTGTCTTTCACTGACTGACTTATTCCGCTTAGCATTATATCCATGTTGTTGCAAATGGCAAGATTTCATTCTTTTTATGGCTAAGTAATATTCCATTGTATATATATATATATATACCACTCTTCTTCATTCATCTATTGACAGACACTTGGGTTGCTTTCATTGTTTGGTTATTGTAAATAATGCTGCAATAAACATAAAGGTGCATATATCTTTTCAAATTAGTGTTTTCATATTCTTTGGGTATTCCCTAGTGGTGGAATTACTGGATCACTTGATACTTCTATTTTTAACTTTTTGAGGAAATTCCATACTATTTTCCAAAGTGGCTGCACCAATTTGCATTTCCCCCAACAGTGTACAAGAGTCTTTCTCCACATCCTTGCCAATGCTTCTTATTTTTTTGATTTTAGCCATTCTGACAGGTGTGAAGTGTTATCCATACATTGTGGTTTTAATTCAAATTTCCCTGATGATTCGTGGTATTGGGCATCTTTTCATGTTTCTGTTGGCCATTTATATATCTTCTTCAGAGAGATGTCTGTTCATGTTTTCTGCACATTTTAATTGGATTATTTATTTTTTGGGTGTTGGGTTGTATAAGTTCTTTATATATTATGGATATTAACCAGAATATTCTAGATATTAACCCTTAGTGGATATATCATTTATAAATATCTTCTCCCATTCAATAAGTTATTTTTTGTTCTGTTGATTATTTTCCTCACTTTGCAGAAGCTTTTAATTTTGATATAGTCCCAGTTGTTTATTTTTGCTTTTGTTTCCCTTGCCTCAGGTGACATATCTAGAAAACTGTGGCTACAGCAGATGCCAGAGAAATTACTGCCTGTGTTCTTTTCTAGGATTTTTATGGTTTCAGGTCTCACATTTAGGTCTTTAATCCATTTTGAGTTTATTTTTGTGCATGGTGTAAGCAAGTGGTCCAGTTTCATTCTTTTGCATGTGACTATCCAGTTTTCCCAGCACCATTTGTTGAAGAGACTGTCTTTTTCCCATTGGATATTCTTTCCTGCTTTCTCAAAGATTAATTGACCCATATAATTGTGGGTTTATTTCTCGGTTTTCTATTCTGTTCTATTGATCTATGTGTCTATTTTTGTGCAAGTACCATATTGTTTTGATTACTACAGTTTTGTAATATATCTTGAAATCTGGGATTGTGATACCTCCAGCTTTGCTTTTCTTTTTCAAGATTGCCCTGGCTTATTGGGGTCTTTTGTGGTTCATACAAATTTTAGGATTATTTGATCTACTTCCATGAAAAATGCTGATGGTATTTTGATAGGGATTACATTAAATGTGTAGATTGCTTTGGGTACAATGGACTTTTTAACAATATTCATTCTCCCAATCCATGAGCACAGACTATCTTTCCGTTTGTTTGCATTATCTTCAATTTCTTTCATCAGTGTTTTATAGTTTTCAGAGTACAGGTCTTTTACCTCCTTGGTTAAATTTATTCCTAGGTATTTTATTATTTTTGTTGCAATTGTAAATGGGATTGTTTTCTTAATTTCTCTTTCTGCTACATCATTATTAGTGTATAGAAATCCAGAAAACTGCTGTATGTTGATTTTGTATCCTATGACTTTACTAAATTCATTTATCAGTTCTAGTAGTTTCTTTGTGAAGTCTTTAGAATTTTCTATATATAGTGTCATGTCATCTGCAAAAAGTGAGAGTTTTACTTCTTGCTTACCAATCTGGGTGCTTTTTTTTTTTTTCCTGATTGCTGTGGCTAAGACTTCCAATACTATGTCGAATAAAAGTGAGAGTGGACATACTTGCTTGTTCCTGATCTTAGAGGGAAAGCTCACAATTTTTCCTTATTGAATATGATGTCTACTGTTGGTTTTTAATAAAAGGGCTTAGTTATGTTAATATACATTCCCTCTAAACCTACATTGTTGAGGGTTTTTTATCATGAATAGATGTTGTACTTTGTCAAATCTTTTTCTGCATTTATTGAAATGATCATATAGTTTTATCTTTTCTCTTGTCAGTGTATTATGTTGATTGATTTGTGAATATTAAACCAACCTTGCCTCCCAAGAATAATCCCACTTGATTGTAGTGAATGACTTTTTTTAATGTATTGTTGGTTTTGCTAATATTTTGTTGAGGATATTAGCATTTATGTTCATCAGAGATATTGGCCTGTAGTTCTCTCTCTCTCTCTCTCTCTCTCTTTTTGTAATGTTTTTATCTGGTTTTGATATCAGGATAATGCTGGCCTCATACAATGAATTTGGAAGATTTCCTTCCTCTTCTATTTTTGCATAGTTTGAAAAGAATAGGTATTAGTTCTTCTTTAAGTGTATGGTGGAATTCATCTGTGAGGCCATCTGGTCTTGGACTTTTGTTCTTTGGGAGGTTTTTGATTACTGAATTCAATTTCATTGTTGGTAATTGGCCTGCTCAAATTTTCTATTTCTTCCGGATTCCATTTTGGGAGGTTATATGTTTCTAGGAATTTATCCATTTCTTCCAGGTTGTCCAATTTGTTGGTATATAATTTTTCATAATATTCTCTTATAATCCTTTGTATTTCTCTGGTATTGGTTGTTATGTCTCCTCTTTCATTTCTGATTTTGATTATCTGAGTCATCTCTCCACAAAAAGAGTATTTTACTAAAAACTCTAACATGTTGGAAATGAGGAACATAGCTCAGAAACTCATCTAAACAAGTCTTGCCCATGAATGAGGGTGGGGAGTGAGACAATTCCTTCCCACTTCACAGCAGAACATCAACAGCTTTGTCATCTCGAGGGCTTCACTGTCTCCACTGTGGTAGAGACAGCTATGCTGGGAAGACCTGTCAGTAGATAGCACTGTGATTCTGCAGGATGGTGGCAGCAAGTAACGTGTGCAGACATTCATGAGTATATGTGTGAACCCTCTGGGAACTCTCAAGCATTCTCTAGAATCGCCTACTCTATCAGGCTGATAGAGCCTAGGGAAGCTTGGTTACAGCTCTGGCATTACTAGAACACTCAGCCAAGTACAAACACCTAGCAGATTCTCAATCCATTTTCCACTCATCCCTCCCCAATTCAGTGCCTTGACCCTGCTGCCTTTCTGTCACCAAGGAGGCAACCCTGAATACACGTTTTGAGTATATTGTCAGTTTGAGGAATATATATATATTTTATATACATATATATATGTATATATATGTCAGTTTGAGGAACCTTTGCTTCCGGACACACCCTTGCATTCAATGACAGTATCTGTGAAAATCTGTTACTTTTTTATTAAATTCCAAAATGGCAACTATTTTTTCAAAGTGGGTGGAGGAATCAATAACCTAGAAAATATAGTATTCAAAACTAGCTTTTGCGAAAAGATACTGTTTTGTTTTTCTTGTTGTTATGCTTTGTTTTGTACCTTAATGATTCCATGAGTCACTGCCTGAATGATTTGTCTTTTCTTTTGTTTTCCTTGCCCTAGAAAGTTAACTGACTTTCCATGTATTAAAAAAACCCTCAAAATTGGATAAAGGTTAGAAGTAAAAATATTAACCTTATAGTTTATTTTCATTCTGTCCATACACTTTCCTAAGCCTTCTTCTAGCTCAGGATTCAGCTGGAGTGATATGTCATCCTGAGCTCTGATTGGTGTCCCAACTCCTCCCATACAAGTAGGATTAATACGAAGTGCATGAAATAGTTTTAATCAGATCAGAAACAAGAACTATGGACACAAAAAGAGGTCAGAGAGGGTACAGAAGAGGGATAGACAGAGGGACAAATAATATAAAATTACAAAAAGGTTAATATGAAATCCTATTTTTCAGGAAGAGGTGTCCTTATAAGGCCAATATGGGGTTCATTTTCATATAATTTATTAATTTTAATTGGGAGTTTATTGTTTATTTCAAATTCTATAGCTATATTTTCCTGTCTGAATCTAATACACAGAGAACTAATTGAGAAATTGGCCAACATGGACAAAAGATTAATATTAAATAGGTCTATGGTCATATTTAACAGGCAATTCAATGTTGAAATTATTTTCACTTCCACCTGCTGTCACAAGACAATTAGCAGCAATCAAACTATAATTTTATTTTTTTATTATTTCTGAATAGGCCTGAGAGTTAAAATAGAAAGTAAAGTAACACAAGTGACAAACTGAATGACCTAGCAAGTGTTTGACTGAGATAAGTTACAACACTTCTGCTAAAAATTGAAAAACCATCACTTCCTTGTTAGAGCTGAAAATAGCTCTTACAAGTTGTTCTTTCTGATGCAAATCCATATTAAGCTTTGTATATTAACACAAATCACTCAAAACAATTCCACATAAGTACATATAGACTTAGAATTATGTAGTAAATAATACTAGATTGTTGATAAAGCATTTAATGTAGTTTAAATGAGTATTTTATCCAAAGAGAGCTGACTTGAGATTTTTCTCTTTCCTTCTATAAATTTAGTGGTTACATACTAATTCCATTTAATAAATATGTATTGTGCAGCTGTTAGGTAAAAATTCAGAGACTAGGTGCTCCCAGGACTGCAAAGATGAGTAATATGTAGTGAATACTATGTAATTCACAATATAATCATGGTTATGAATATGTAAATTTATAACTTATTATAATGGAAGGCAGCATAAATACAGTGGCGGTTCTGAGAATGGGTAAGTTATTTTTCATAGAAGTGATGAAAAATGAGCTTATAAAAGTAATATCATTTGAGATAGAGTTGGAATTCTGTGCAGTGTTTCAAAGGCTGGTGATGGGCTTTTAGGGAGCTCATTCTGGTGGAGGGTCTGTCATGATCAAAGTTATGGAGAAGTGAAAGCTCATGGTATATTCAGGGAATGGCCAGTTGAGGGGATAAAGAAGGGTAGGAAAGAAGAGGGAGATCAAATTGAAATGGTATTATGTAGGATATTAATATCATATTAAGTAAAAGGGTTTAGACTTAATCTACAAATAGTAGGGACCCAATGAAGATTATGGGACAAGAGAGTAATGTAATTAAACCTGTGCTTTGAATTCATGACTAAGGACAGCGACCTAGGAGACTTTGCAAGTGCAGGCAGTAGACTAGTTAGGTGAATATAATAAAGGTGGAAGAGGAGGTCACATTTGGAAGAGCCTTGTAATGTTAGGTACTCATGACAAGGACAGTTTTTTGTCTTCCAATAATCTTTTTCCCCATCTTCCTTTGAATAAAGATTAATCCTTGCCTCTCTTGCAGTTAGATGGGTCCATGTGTCTAAGGTCTGGCCAATGGATGAGGAGGAAACCATGCAATTTCTGTGGAATTATATCAAAGGAAGAGGTTTCCTCTTTATCTTTTCTCCTTTCTGACGGTTAGATTATAGTGCTATAGACTAAATGCTTGTGTCCTCCCAAATCCCTATGTTAAACCCTAATTCTTTTTTTTTTTTCTTTGAGAGAGAGAAAGCATACAAGCATGCAAGTGGGAGAAGGGCAGAGGGAGAAGGAGTAGGAGAATCCCAAGCAGGCTCACCACTGAGTGCAGAGCCCAACACGGGGGCTCCATCCTGCCACCTGAGATCACAACTAGAGTGGAAATCAAAAGTCAGACTCTTAACCCACTGAGCCATCCAGGAGCCCCTTAATTCTTCATTTTGATGAAATATTTTGTTTATGTCTTTGCCTGTTTTATAACTAGATTGTTTACCATTGAGTTTTGAGAGTGCTTTATATATTGTAGATATAAAGCCTTTGTCAGATCTGTGGCTTGCAAATCCTGCATTCTCTTTACAAGGTCTTTCACAACACAGAAGTTTTTAATTTTGGTAGATTATTAATTTCTTCTTTTACGGATCATGCTTTTGGTTCTTGTCTACAAACTCCTTGCCTAGCCCTGTCCCAAAGAATTAAAAAAACAAAAACAAAAACAAAGAGGGCACATCAACCTGTTTGAAGTTAGTGATGCAGAGAAAGATCTTAAAAGGAGCTAAGAGGGGCACCTGGGTGGCTCAGTTGTTTTGCGTCTGCCTTCGGCTCAGGTCATGATCCCAGGGTCCTGGGATTGAGCCCCGCATCGGGCTCCCTGCTCAGCGGGGAGCCTGCTTCTCCCTCTCCCACTCCCCCTGCTTGTGTTCCTGCTCTCACTATCTCTCTCTCTGTCAAATAAATAAATGAAATCTTAAAAAAAAAATAAAAATAAAAGGAGCTAAGAAAAAAAGACACGTTAAATACAGTCTTCATAATGCTGGAAGAGAAGGTACAAAAGGAATGATTAATATTTTAATTTCATATATCTATTTATCTGTCTATCCATTCTCTCTCTCTCTCTCACACACACACACACACACCCACACACACCCACACACACACACACACACGGAAGTGTCGTTACACAGCTGGATAAGCAAACTCTGTAAGGCTCATACCTGAGCTTAAAGACCAGAGCACAGGTGGACAGGAAAGCAAGATGCATGTAAATTGGGGAAGAGCAAGAACAAGCTGGAGCTTACAAAGACAGACTGAAATCCTTATCAGTTCTCATTGCCCCAAATCTTGATGGTATGAGTGTCCTGCAGAACCTGAGGCCCCTCAGGATGGAGCTAATCACACACACACACACACACACACACACACACATCTGGCCTAGGAGTCAGACAAGGTAAAGGAGGATCCTGGGGGAGACGGAACAGTCAGAAGCCTGGCTGCAGCCTTGCACCAATGAGGTCATCCAGCAGATAAACAACCATATGCATGAGCTAAAAAAATTTCCCCCAAATCTCAGACTCTATCCTATGGCCCTCCCTACACAGAAACATATAGGAAGGGGAATTCTGGGAAGTATAATTTAGCCTCGCTACCACACGTGATGTTTTGGTTTATTTTAGAACAATTTTAATAAAGTGAACATAAAGATACCTGAAAAACATTTGGAAAAAAAGAGTGCGTTTGTTTGGTAGATTGAGATCTAGTTTGTTGTGGGATCCATACCCCAGAAAGTTCATAAACTTTGCTTAATGGAGAATATATCTGGCTTGGCTCCAACAAAAAACAAGTTTTTTTTTTAGGTGAGATTTTGATGAGATTCTGCCAAATTTATCTAAATGAAGAGAACCAAGAAGGAAAACTGAGGTCTCTAGAACAGCACTGGCAGGAAGACTTTCCTTCCCCATAGCTCCAGTAGGCTGAACTCCACTGGAGCTGTGGTGGTCAGGAGCAGGGACAGCCAGAACCTCAGCATCACCTAGAGAAGAACAAAAGAAATAGGGGTGCCTGGATGTCTCAGTCCATTTAAGTCTCTGACTCTTGATCTCAGGTTTGTGAGATGGAGCCCCATGTCTGGCTATGCGCTCAGCTCGAAATCTGCTTGAGATTCTCTCTCTCCCTCTTCCTCTGCCCCTCCTCCTGCTCACATGTGCTCCCTCTCTGTCCCTCTCTAAAATAAATAAATAAAAATTTAAAAACACCCCCCAAAAAAATACCCTAACTCCATCTCATCTTTTGGGTCTCCTGCTAAAGCCTCCTAGGACTCAGAGCAGCATATAGAATGGCTCAAAATGGGTCTGGGACGCACACAGAGAAGAGGTAGCTCAGTGAATGATATCTAATTCAGCCAAACTTCCTAACATTTACCAAAGAGCCTGGAATAGTTATGATGATAAATAATATGGTGTAGGGTTTACATTTTTTGTGAAACTTGTTCTTTCCCACTGGTGTTGAAACATATTCATCATCATCTTTACGAATGCCATTAATTTTCATTTTTCCTCAAATGGAACAGTGCCCTATAAATTATTTTCATAGCAAAGAGTGACTCAACTCTCAATAAAAGTGATTTATGGCAATCTGCCATGTTCTCACTCTGTGACTCATAAATTTTCTGCATGTAGTCAAACTTCTTTAAGTGTTCTGAGTCACAATAACTCATGGTCAGGCACTGAAGTGCAATTCAACTATTTGAAAGGTGAACACAAATAATGGGTTGGTATGTCATCCAAGTAATAACGTAAGAAAGCGAGCAGCTCAACAAAGTCAAAGCACTCAATGAACTTAGTTCAAAAAGTTGGTGGATTTAAACTCATAAAGTCAATGCCATAACAAAATACTCCTCTAGTGCACTCTCACTTTAAGTATAAGTTTAAAAAGTCAAGCATAAATCTCTGGCTATTTCTTTGAAGTTCATTCAGGGCTCACCCTCCCTCCCGCCCTCCTTTCTTTCCTCCTCTCTAATTTCAAGCACTTCCAGGTACACCATCTTATTTACCCCTGAATAGAGGTATTATCCCCATAATGCAGATGATGAAACTGAAACCCAGGAAGTTTAAGTAACTTGCTCACTCTATCCAGCCAGGAAAGCTAACACCCCACAAATTAAAAGCAAGTAACTTGCTTCCAAACACTCCAACTTTAATAAAATACTTTATAATATTTTTAAAAGGCCATTTACCTGCTTGCTGACTCTGTAACCTATACTTTCTGTGACCTGTCATCCTAAAAATCAGTTTTTGACTTCACTCTTATGAAGGCCCTACCTTGTGAGGAGAAAGTGTTAGTACAGCCTTATAGAAAAAAGCCTTTTAAAAATTTTAAAATTTCTTTGCAAACTTATCAGGTCTACAGTAGTTAAAAATGAATACACAAACAAAACCAACTCAAGTGGTAGTAGTGACCTTTGAAAGCCACTCTTTAGGTCAAGAGACAATAAGTTGACTATAAAAAGAGAAGTCATCAAATGCATCAGAAACACAAATAGCCAGTTCAAAATCAGCTCAAAAAAGAAACGCTGCCAAAAGCTTGTGTTTGTCTATTTAATCTTCTTCAACAAGCATTGGAGAACACAGGGTAGTGTGGAGGGTTTTCTCAGACATGTATTTTCAGGGAAGTCTACTCTTACCTGCCACTTTTCTTCCATTCATAATGATAATATTAATAGCATTTATTGAATTCTTACTTATGTGTCAAGAACCCTCAGATCTTTATAGAGTAAACTCACTAATCCTCATGTAGACCCTGTGACATAGGTGCCCTATTTATCTTGACTTTCAGATAACGAAGCAAGCAGAGGGAGGTGAAGTAAATTGGCCCAGATCACCCAGCCACTATGGATAGAGCCAGGCTCTGAGCCCAGATGGTCTTAATCTTAATCTCTGCATGGTATTGCCCTCCAGCCTAGGCCTTCATCAGGTCCCTTAGATGCATTCCTGTTCACCTGAAATCTCCTTCCAGAGCAGGAGCCATCTGTACCAGTAGAGCGCACAGTACTATGATTGCTCAAAAAAGTTTATTGTAATTGATAGATTGAATGAAGGAAGGAGGAATGAAAGAATGAGTATACAAATGTGTTCTGAGTAGTTGCAAAAAGAAGAGACTATTTTAGAATAGGTAGGGTCGGAAGAAAAGGTTCCATCAAGAAGCCTTGAACAATGGTAGAATTTCAGTAGGCAGAGATAAAGAAAAGGGAATTTCAGGTGGAAAAATTATATAAATTTGGAGACATTGGAAAGCCTAGAGATACATTCAGAGAACAGCAAGTTGCACCAATTGGCAGAGGCTTGGGCTACATGAATGAAGGCAATGCAAGGAGAGGTCTGATCCGGTTAACTTGAGGTTAGTTTGCTGAATTTTTTTTTACCTTAATATTTTTTTTAAAAGATTTTATTTATTTATTTGAGAGAGAGAGTTAGCAAGTGAGAGCACAAGTGGAGGGCAGGGACAGGGTGAGGGAGAAGCAGACTCCCCGCTGAGCAGGGAGCCCAATATGGGGCTCGATTTCAGGACCCTGGGATCATGATCTGAGCTGAAGGCAGATGCTTAACCGACTGAGCCACCCAGGTGCCCCTCATCCTAACAGTTCTTATTTAAAGTCGTATATAAGATTACTTTATTCCTGCATCTTCTCAATTGTTTCTTCTTATATTTGCCCTTTTCCTTTCTTACTTGGTGAGATTTGGCTTTATATTCAAGGATCTTTTCATGGCTGTTGTCCTCTGGTAGTCTAGTGATAACCACCTTGCTAAGGTGAATGGCCACACGGACAGTTGTGCCATTTGCCTTCTCTCGCTGTACTCGCTCAATGTAGATGACAGATTTCTTCCTGTAAACCTGGACGACTTTGCCAATTTGCTGATCTTTATAGTGTTCTTGCACAACCTGTACATCATCATCCTCTTGGATGGGCATGGATCAAACATTGTACTTCTGTCTCAGCTCTCTGGAAATAGGGGAAGACATAATCTTCCTGTGAATGTGGGAAGGTGCATTGAAATGCCTTCTATGGTTCTTGCTCTGGTCAAAAGTCACAAAGGGATTGAACTTCATTTTGGCTGCTGGTGCTTCAGCAAAAGGAAAGAAGTGCTGAATGTTTCAAATAGCAGCCTGAAGGAATTACTACTTAAGGAACTGGACATCTCTGGAGGAGTGTGAAAGAAGATGTAAGAGGATGAAAATCTTGGGACTGTGCTTTCAGGAAACTGAGCAGTAATTGTCAGAAATTCAAAGCAGGGGCTGCTGCCCTCTAATGAATGAATACCTGGACGAGTCTTAAGAAAGTCGGTGAATCCCTGAAAGACACACAGAATTTTGTCTGTATTTGTGTATGTACACATTTCTATTGAGACTGTCTACAATCTCGCAATGATTTTCAAAAATTGTGATCCCCTGCCCCAAACAGGACTGCCCTAAGGCAAGCATCCAAATTGATGCCACCATTCCATAGATCTAAATATCTTAAGATTATAAATGAAGTTAAACTGTTAAATAAAATCTGTTCTTTATCCTATCTTGGCAAATATAACCTCACACATAGTAATGATATTCAAATTTTACTTTGAATTTACTCTTATCAAAAATGTAAATTAATGTAAATGTTCAAACCCTCAAAATATTAAACAATATATTATTAGAAATTATCTATTAAAACTAAAAAGCAATTAAACTAAGAATTAGATACTACTACACACCTATTAGAATGACTAAAATCCAAAACAACAACAACACCAAATACTGGTGAGGATGTGGAGAAACAGAAGCTCTCATTTACTGATGGTGGGAATGTAAAATGGTACAGCCACTTTGGAAGACAGTTGGACAGTTTCTAAAAAACTAAACATACTGTTATCATATGATCTGGCAATCCCGCCTTTCAGTTGGTGAGTGGATAAACAAACTGAGCATATCCAAACAATGGTATATTATTCAACAACAAAAAAGAAATGAGCTATCAACCCACAAAAAGACACAGAGGAAGTTTAAATGCACCTTATCTAGTGGAAGAAGCCATTCTAAAAAAAAAAAAAATACTGTATAATTCCAACTATATGACATTTTGGAAAAGGCAAGACTGTAGAGACAATAAAAAGATTAGTGGGTTACCAGGGGTAGGGGAGGCAGGATGAATAGGTGGAACACAGGAATTTTTTTTTAAGCAGTGAAACTATTTAGCATGATACATGTGGATACATTTGTCAAAACCCAATTCAAGAAAAATCACACACACACACACACATGCACGCACACACACTCCAGAGAATGTACAATACAAAGAGTGACTCCTAATACAAACCATGGACTTTAGTTAATAATGTATCAACAGTGGCTCATCAATTGTAACAAATGTATCCCACTAATGAAAAAGGAAGTTTGGTGGGGGTTGGTACTCTGTAGTTTCTACTCAGTATTTCTTGTAAACTAAAACTGCCCTACAAACTAAAGTTTATTAATTAAAAATTAAAAGGAAAAATACAAATTATAATGAATATAAAAACTTGAGAATTGTTTAAATAGACCAGAATTGTATTGATTTATTAATTTGTGTATTTGGAAGCTGATATTGATACATAAACCTAAGATTATTTCTTCCTGATTAATTGATCTCTTTACCTTATGAAATTACTTTCTTTATCACTACTATTTCTGCTCTGAAATGTATATTTTTTAAAAGATTATATTTATTTATTTAATTGACAAAGAGAGAGAGACAACGAGAGGGAACACAAGCGGGGTGGGGGGAGTGGGAAAGGGAGAAGCAGGCTTCCCACCGAGCAGGGATCCTGATGTGGGGCTCGATCCCAGGACCCCAGAATCATGACCTGAGCCAAAGGCAGTTGTTTAACCAACTGAGCCACCCAGGCGTCCCTCTGCAATGTATTTTGTCTGACATTAATGGAACCACTCTTGCTTTCTTTTGATTTGTGCTAGCATGCTGTATCTTTTTTCCATTCTTTGCTTTTACTCTGTTTCTCTTGACATTTAATAAGTGATTTTCTTGTAGGCAGCATATTGTGCTTTGATTTTTATCCAATCTGACCATCTCTGCCTTTTAATTGGAGTGATTAGACCGCTTACATTTAATGTGATTATTATGTATTAGATTGAAATCTAATCTTGCTATTTGTTTTCTCTTTTTTCCATCTTTGTTCTCTTTTCCCTCTTTCTGCTTTCTTTTGGATCAATTGAGCATTTTAATGATTCCATTTTTTTCTCTTTTGCTGGCATGTTAGTTATTTTGTCATTTTAGTTGCTTTAGGTTTATAGTATCCTTCATTCACGTATCTCAGTTTACTTTTGAGGGGTATTATACCACTTTACAAATAGTTTAAGAACCAGTTTTAAGGTTCTATTATTGTCATACATTATTATTAACATATTTTATAAATCCCACAGTACATTTTTATTATTTTTGTTTAAACAGTTAATTATCTTTTAAAGATATTTAATAATAAGAAAAAAATCTTATATATTTATTTATGTAGTTACCATTTCTGGTATTCTCCATTTTTCTGTTTGTAGATTTCCATATTTCCATTTAGCATCATTTTCTTTTTGCCTGAAAGGTTTCCTTTTACATATCTTATAGTCTGCTGATAATAAATTCTTCCAGTTTTTATATGTCTGAGAAAATCTTTATTTCACCTTCATTTGTGAAAGATACATTCACTGGATATACAATGATAGGTTGACAGGTTTTTCCCTTAATATTTTTTCTTTTAGTCTTCCATTGTTTCCTCGTATATTATTTCTGGTGTGAAATTTATTATTATACTAATCTTTTTTATCTTTTTTCCTCTCTACATAATGTGTTTTTTTCCTCTGGCTGCTTTTAAGATATTCTCTTTATCATTGGTTTTGAGTAATTTAGTTATGATATGCTTTGGTATACTTCATGTTTCTTGTGCTTGAGTTCACTGAGCTTCTTGGATCTGTGGGTTTATAGGTTACATCAAATCTGGAAAAGTTTTGGACATTATTTCTTCAAATATTTTTTCCGTCTCTCTTTTCCTTTAGGGGACTCCAATTTTGTGTGTGTGTGTGTGTGTATAGAGTTTTCCTACTCTTAAAGAGTAGGAAGAGTAGATTATGTCTTATACCTTGTTGGGTGCTAGGTATTTTTGAATTCCCATAAGTGTTCTTGAACTTTGTTAAATTACTTGGAAACAGTTTGATCCTACTGAGAAAAAAATTTTCTGACCACTCCTTCCAGTAAATTATGAGGTTTTTCAGTCTGGTTTGTGAAAATAGGCACCATTTCTGGCCTTGTGTAAGCAGCAGTTACTGCTTCCTCCAATCCTTTTACCTGGTTTTGCCCCCAGCCCCAGGTAGTTTTCTGATATGCATTAACTGATAAATCCTCTGCTGAATACTCCAGGGGGATCTTGTGCAAATCTGCTGGGATCTCTCTATACTCAACTCTCTCTCCCCAGTCCTCTATCCTGTGAACTTTAGTCAGCTTGGTCTCCCTGGGCATTCAGATTCATCTCCTCAACTCAGGAAATCTGCCTGGCTTCTTCTCTGTACCATGTGCTGGAAACTCTTTCAAAGCAGCAAACTGGGACAAGCAGGGCTTACCTTGTATGTTTTCCACATCTTGGGGATCACAGTCCTTCATTATTTAATGTTTAATATCTTGGAAATTGGTGTTTATATATTTTGTTTCTACTTGTTATTCAGTTGGGAGGGTAAATCTGGTCCCTGTTACTCCATCATGTTTGGAAGCAGAAGTCAATGTATAAGTATTAACTAAATAGTCTACTATTTAGTAGATTTAGTAATTTAGTAATTTAGTAATTTAGTATTAGCAGTATCTAGGCTCATTTTCTTCAGTCGGGGGCAGAAAAATGACTGTTAATAATCAGGACTTACAGTGCAATTCCACGAGTTGCTGGATTTATTATAAACTTTTAGAATTAGAAAGATATACAAAAATTATCTGGTCTAAAAGGATATAATGCCTGGGAATAGTCTAGGGTAGAAAGCATTAGAATGAAGGATTATACTGACCATGACCTAATAAATATTTCAGCTTAGGGATTAACTATTCTAGAGACTTTTGTACAGACCCAACATTTGCCATAATAAAAAGTTTAAAAAATTATCCAATCCAAAGAAAGAAAAAACAAAAAAAAAATTATCCAATCCAACTCTTTGATTTTACAGTTAGGAAAACCTATGTGGCTGTGTTGGGGCTAGCATAATGATGATAATGATGATGATGATGATGATGATTACTACACTCAGCAAAGTACTTTCTTATTTCATCCTGCACAAAACAAAGAAATAAAAGAAGCAATGAGTGTTTGCAGAAAGGAGAGTAGGTCTGATTTATTGTGATGGAAATTTGTGGTTGTTCCAAATAAAGCTGAAAAGTGATGATGATGATGATGATGATTATAACAGCTTACTACTTTCTAGGCACTATTATAAGTAGTTTGCATGAGTTATCTCATTAAATTCTCATAATTTCCATATATAAGATAGTCTGCAATTCATATTTTTTCACATTTTGACATTTCTGAAGTCAGGATGGATCTTTTGACTGTTGGTATAGTACAGTTACTGTCAATCTGGATAGTGTAGTATTTTCAGAGAGAGGGTGTACCTTTGTTTCAGCCAGTAGTCTGGTGGCATAATTAAACTAGTCCACTGTAAACTATCTGAGGCCTTTTGCCCCACACAGGTAATATGAATTCAGACTTCAAATTTCCATGACTATCAACTGCATACAATTCTCAGGGGAGATCTAACCCCCCTACATCTAGTGTCAAATTGAGATACCAGTAGGACCTGGATTAAGATAAGATGGTGGGGCTGCAATGAAGAGCTGTTGAAGGATAAAAATTGGTATGACTAGAAGCAGATTTTAAAAGCAACTTCTATCAACATATTTTTTTCCACTATACCTGACTAGCATCTTAGTTCTCTATGGCAGTAGCAACAGTAAAATAGGCCATATTAAACAGGACTATCTTGAAAATTTTATTTCCAATTCCAAATGGAGCTTTATATTGTGTTTGCCCTAAATTTATTTATTCTTCTCTTCCAGATGACTATAAATGCAAAGTAGAGCTTATTTTGACACTTTCAACAATGGACAGATCATCCACACAGAAAATCAATACGGAAACATGGACTTATACTATGTTTTAGAACAGACAAACTTAACAGACGTTTAGAGAATATTCCATCCAACAGTAGCAGAATGCACATCTTCTCAAATGCACATGGAATGTTCTCCAGGATACATCATTTGTTAGGCCACAAAACATCTCTTAATAAATTTAAAAATATTGAAATCATATTAAGTATCTTTTTCAGCCATAATGCTATAAAACTAGAAATCAGTTACAAGAAAACTAGAAAATTCACAAATATGTGGAGAGCAAACAACATGCTACTGAACAACCAATATGTTAAAGAAGAAATCAAAAGAGAATTAAAAATTTCTCGAGACGAATATGGAACCACAACCTACCAAAACTAATGGGATGGAGCAAAAGCAGTTCTAAGAGGGAAGTCCATAGCAATAAATGTCTAATGATAATGAAAAAAAAAAACCTGTTTAAATAAACAACTTTACACCACAAAGAAATAGGAAAAGAAGAACAAACTAAGCTTAAAGTTAGCATAAGGAGGAAAATAACAAAGACGAGAGTGGAAATAAAGGAAGTCAAGATTATAAAGACAATTGAAAAGATCAATTAAAGTAAGAGGAGATTTTTTGGAAAAGGTAAGCAAAGTTGATAAACCTTTATCTAAACTTACCAAGAAGAAAAGAAAGAAGACTCAAATAAATAAAGTTAGAAACAAAGGAGGAGATGTTACAACTGATACCACAGAAATACAAAGGATCATGAGAGACTAAAACAAATAATTATACGCCAGCAAATTGGACCACCTAGAAGAAATGGAAAATTCCTAGAAACATACAACCTACCAAGACTAAATCATGAAGAAATACAAAATCTGAACAGACCCCTTACAAATAAAGTAATTAAATCAGTAATAAAAACCCTCCCAACAAACAAAAGTCTAGGGCCAAATGGCTTCATTGGTGAATTCTACTAAATATTTTAAGAATCAGTACCTGGGGTGCCTGGGTGGCTCATTCAGTTAAGCGCCTGACTTTAGCTCAGGTCATGATCCCAGGGTCCTGGGATTGAGCCCCGCATTGGGCTCCCTGCTGAGCAGGGAGCCTGCTTCTCCCTCTCCCGCTCTTCCTGCCTGTGCTCTCTCCCTCTGTGTCAAATAAATAAATAAAATCTTAAAAAAAAAAAAAGAATGAGTACCAATCCTCAAACTCTTCGAAAAAAATAGAAGCGGACAGAACACTTTTGAACTCATTTTACAAGGTCAGCATTACACTGATACCAAATCCAATCAAGGACAACTACAAGAAAACAAAATTACAGGCCAATATCCCTGATGAACATAGATGCAAAAATCCTCAACAAAATATTAGCAAACTAAATTCAACAATATATTAAAAAGATTATATACCACGATCAAGTGGGATTTATTTCAGGGATGCAAGAATGGCTCGACATCCGCAAATCAATCAATGCAATACACCACATTAACAAAGTGAAGGCTAAAAATCTCGCAATCATCTCAATAGATGCAGAAAAAGCATCTGACAAGGTTCAACATAGATTCATGATAAAATCTTGTAATAAACCAGATATGGAGTGAACATACTTTAACATAATAAAGGCTACATATGACAAGCCCACAGCTGTCATCATGCTCAATGGTGAAAAGCTGAAAGCTTTTCTTCTAAGATCAGGAACAAGACAAAGATGCCTACTCTTGTCACTTTTATTTAACTTAGTATTAGAAGTTCTAGCCAGAGCAGTTAGGCAGGAAAAAGAAATAAAAGCCATCCAAATCAAAAAGGAAGACATAAAAATTTCTCTATTTGCAGATTACACATAATAGATAGAAAACTCTAAAAACTACCCCCAAAATTTTTAGAATAAAAAAATTCAGTAAAGTTGAAGGATACAAAATCAATACACAAAAATCAGTTGTGTTTCTATACCATGACAATGAACTATCAGTAAGAGAAAATAAGTAACCAATCTATTTACAATTGCATAAAAATGAATAATACACAAAGAATAAATTTGACTGAGGAGGAGAAAGATCTATACACTGAGAACTATAAGACTTTGATGAAAGAAATTGATGAAGACAAAAATAAATGGAAAAATTCTGTGTTCATGGATTAGAAAAATTAATATTATTAAAATATCCATATTACCCAAAGCAGTTTTATAAGGATTCAGTACAATTCCTATCAAAATTCCAATGGCATTTTTTCAAAGAAATAGTATGGTATTGGCATAAATACAGACACATAAATCAATGGAACATAATAAAGAGCCCAGAAATAAATCCATGCATATGTGGTCAATTAGTTTTCCATAAAGAAGCCAATAATATACAATGGAGAAAAGATAGTCTCTTCAATAAATGGTGTTGGGAAAACTGGACAGTCAAATACAAAAGAATGAAATTAGACCTCTGTCTTACACCATACACAAAAATCAACTCAAAATGGATTAAATACTTGAATGTAAAACATAAAACCACAAAATTCCTGGAAGAAAACATAGGGGGTAAGGTCCTTGACATCAATTTTGGCAGTGATTTTTTTGGGGGGGGGGCTTGACACCAAAAGCAAAGATAATAAAAACAAAATAAACAAGTGAACCTACATCAAATAAAAAGCTTTTGCATAGGAAACTATCAACAAAAAGAAAAGACAACATACCAAATGGGAGAACATATTTACAAACCATGTATCTTATAAGGGGTTACTGTCCAAGACATATGAAGAACTCATACAACTCAATAGCAAAAACAAAAACAAAACAAAACATTTTAAAAATGGGCAGAGGAACTGAACAGACATTTCTCCAAAGAGGACATACAAATGGCCAACAGGTATATGAAAAAGTGCTCAACATCACTAATCATCAGGGAAATGTAAATCAAAAGAACAATGAGATATCACCTTCCACCTGTTAGAGTGGCTGTCATCAAAAAGACAAGAGATAACAAGTTGGAAAGGATATGAAAAAAAGGGACACCCTGTGCGTCATTGGTGGGAATGTAAATTGGTGCAGCACGTATGGAAAACAGTATGAAAACTCCTCCAAAAATTATGGGGCGCCTGGGTGGCTCAGCCAGTTAAGCATCTGCCTTCGGCTCAGGTCATGATCCCAGGGTCCTGGGATCAAGACCCGAGTGGCTCCCTGCTCAGCAGGGAGCCTGCTTCTCCCTCTCCCTCTGCTGCTCCCCCTGCTTGTGCTTTCTCTCTCTCTCTCTCTCAAGTAAATAAATTCTTAAAAAAAAGAAAGAAAATTCCTCAAAAAATTAAAAATGGAACTACCATATGATCTAGCAATCCCACTTCTGGGTATAAATCCAAAGGAAATGAAAATAGGATAGTGAAGAGATATCTGCACTCCCACAGTGCCTTGCAGCATTATTCACAATAGCCAAGATACAGAAACAACCAAAGTGCTCATCAATGGATGAACGGATAAAGTAGATGTGGTATATATATACAATGGGATATTATTCAGTCATGAGAAAGAAGGAAATCTTGCCATTGGTGACAACATGGATGGACCTCATGGGCATTATGCTAAGTTAAACCAGCCAGACAGAAAAAGGCAAATACTACGTGGTATCACTTACATGTGGAAACTTAAAAACAACAACAACAACAAAAAAGTCAAACTCATGGAAACAGAGAGTAGAAAAGTGGTTTTCAAGGGCTAGGGGTCGAGAGAAATAGGGAAAGGTTGGTAAAAGGGTACAAACTTTCAGTTATGAGATGAATGAGGTTTGAGGATTTAATGTAAAACACGGTGACTATAATTCATAACACTATAAGTTTATATAATTGAAATTTACTAAGAGAATAGAACTTTTTGTTTCATCAAAACAACATAAATCAATGCTGTTTATTTTAATATTATAATTTTATACTTTTAATATGTAGATTTTTTCAAATTTTTTAAAGTTTTTTATTTTAATTCCAGTATAGTTAACATACAATGCCATATTAGTTTCAGGTGTACTATAACATAGTGATTCAACACTTCTGTACATTACTCAGTGCTCATCACAGTAAGTGCACCCTTCATCCCCATCACCTATTTCACCCATCCCCCCACCCACTCCCCTCTGGTAACCATCAGTTTGTTCTCTATAGTCAAGAGTCTAGGAGTACCTGGGGGGTTCAGTCGGTTAAATGTCTGACTCTCGATCTCAGCTCCAGTCTTGATCTCAGGGTCCTGAGTTAAAGTCCTGTGTTGAGCTCCACACTGGGGGTGGAGTCTCCTTAAAAAAAAAAAGTTAAAGCATCTGTATCTTGGTTTGTCACCTCTTTTTTTTTCCTTTGTTCGTTTGTTTCTTAAATTCCACATATGACGTTTGAATTTTATAGTTTTCTAATAAGTCTGTAACCATAAGGAATTTATACCATGTTTATGTAAGTAACATTGTATTTATATTATATTCAAGTCATTTGTCAACACTGAGTGTCATATATTTTTTTCCTTGAAGAGGGGTCTACTCACTACTTAAGTTGGAGACAAGATGTCCTAGGACCCTGAAAAAAATAAGGCATGAATAGATTATATACTGCACCCACATTTGCATTGTAATCAATCATGAATTCCAGTTTGCCTGGGGGCATTTGTTTTGTAAATGTTTCTTTGTGACTAGGGATGTAGAATTGTGGCAAAATTTCCTGTTTCATAATTGACTATGCCTATCACCACCTTGTAGAAAATAGGGTTTAAAGAAATCAGCTAGAGTGGCCTGCTTTCAACACTGAGACTTAGTGAAGCAAGGCCACGTCAGCTCCTACCAAAGATTCCTATTCACGCTCTGGGCCCATATGTAAGGTAAGGAGCTGCAGACTGAGAGGAACATCTATCAGCTTCCCCAAGATCTCATCAACAAGATCATCATCCCAAGAGCAGGCACCTGCAAGAAGACTGTCCCCTGAATCTGTGAGTTTACTGCTGAGACTTCAATCTGTTTTCACTGTGTCACTTTTAGTAAGCTCATCTTTAAAACGTATTCATCATTTGAAACCCGTTTGTCTTTTGTGGTGCCAATATTGTACTTTTACATTTTCCTTAGGGTCATGGAAGGATGCTGGCCATGGTCCATGCACTCACAGAAATTATGAACCATTTCTAAGGAAGGACTCAGTCCTTTTGAAGACTGTGTTAAAGGGAAAAGTAAGACAAAGTCATGGAGCTGCAAGAAGAGGATGAAATGGATAAAGAAAAAGAGAAGAAAATCATGTCTCAGCCCCAAAGTAAGGCTTTGTGGTGTAGAAATACATAGTTTCTAAATGAGTGGCACGAATT
This sequence comes from Eumetopias jubatus, assembly GCF_037043125.1. NCBI lineage: Eukaryota > Metazoa > Chordata > Mammalia > Carnivora > Otariidae > Eumetopias > Eumetopias jubatus. Next base: position 21,905,200 of record NW_028274812.1, on the reverse strand, counting down.
CATCTAAATGAACAAAATATGGATTATAAAAATGTTTAGTCTGTGAAAATTATGCTTGTTGAGAACAAATTTAATTATTCCAATTCAAAGCCAATATTTAAAGGCTCATGATGAAACCATTACTTTATTATTAAAAGGCTTGGCTTTTTTGTTAGATTCTATTTATGCTTTTCTGTTTCACTTTTATCAGTTCCGCAGGACAGGGCAATGGTGCAAAAAGGGGTTTACAAGAAATGAGTATTGAGAAAGTCTCATCTTAAAATAGTTTTGCAACTTGTTATGCAAAATCACAGACGCAGAAAAATCATTAAGAGCCGTTAAGCAGATCAATTATACTATCTCTAGACCTGATATTTTTTAGCTCATTCTCTTTCACAGAGAGTGTTCTATTTGTATGCATAGAACAGCTGTACATGCTCACCTTCAAGCCTCTTGCAAGTACGCCAATATATCAGAGGGAAGTTTTCACTTAATTGCAATTTGGGTTAAAATAAAAATACAGCCATGTCACTTCAGGAATTGTAGGCAGGAATAAGATTTAACTAATACCAAAACAGTACATTTTCATCACTGATTTTCTACTCCTTGTGTACCATGTACAGAAAAATAAGCTTACTGCACAATAAGAAATTTGTTTTTCTATGAGTTATTGTTGCATTCTTTTCTTTCTTTCTTTTTAGTTTTTTCTAAGCTTTTTAGTTTTTTCTTAGCTTTTTCTAAGCTTATTTAGATTTAGACATCATTCTTTGAGTGTAGGTAACAGGATAAGAGAAATCATTTGCTTCAGATAGTCCTTATTTTTTGGTTCTTCTGTGATCTTTAATTCTGTTCTTGGATTCTTAATTGGTGGTTAAGAACATGGACTTTCGTATTGGATACTAGGATTTGAATCTAGGATCCTTTGCTTGCTGGTGTTGGGACAGTGGACAGGAGATTTTAAGGCTCATTTCCTCCTCTGTCAAATGGGGTTGAGTTGTACATGCCTTATAAATTTGTAATGATAATTAAACAATATACAAAAGTGTTAGCATAGTGGTTGCCACATTGTAACTGAGCAATAAGTATCAGTTACCTTTATTTTATTTTTTAAAAATATTTTATTTATTTATTTGTCAGAGAGAGAGAGAGCATAAGCAGGGGGAGTGGCAGGCAGAGGGAGAAGCAGGCTCCCCACGGAGCAAGGAGCCCAATGCGGGACTCGATCCCAGGACCCTGGGATCATGACCTGAGCCGAAGGCAGACGCTTAACTGACCCAGCCACCCAGGTATCCCCAGTTCTCTTTAATATAGGTATTAGCATTATGGGGCTTATGTATTTTTAAATGAGCTGATGTCTGCTAATAATTGTACATTTAAATATTGAGCTTCAAAGGGTGTCTTAGTCCATGTAGGCTATATGCTATAGCAAAATTACTCTAGACTTTATGGCTTTTAAATAGCAGAAGTTTATTTGTCATAGTTCTGGAGGCTGGGAAGTCCTAAGATCAAGGTGCCAACAGATTTGGTGTCTGGTGAGACCCTAATTCCTGGTTCGTAGACGGCCATCTACTTGCTGTGTTCTCACATGATGAAGGGGCAAGAGAGCTCTCTGGGGCCTCTTTTATAAGAACATGAATTCCATTCATGATCTTATCACCTTCCAAGGCCCCACCTCCTAATATCATTGGGGATTAGGTTACAACATAGGAATTTTTGGCAGACACAAACATTCAGTGTGTAGGGAAAGGTTAGGAACTGTGTTCTCTGGTAAACTGTGTATACTGAGTCATGATGGTTTGTTTGCAGTACTGAGGTACAGATTTTCTCACATTTAGAAGTAATTTAAAGCTTATTAGATATTAAGATATTTAATATCTTAAACATAACCTAAGATGTTTAATATCTTAAACATAAACCTATTCTTTATATATTTCCATAAATAATATTTTATGTAGAGAAGCTATATGCAAGAAGACTTGCCTATGAATTAGAATATTTTTCTAGTCTGAGTGTACTGGAGAAAAATTTATATTATATGACATACAACATGGTTTCTTCATAAAGCTAACCAGTAGATTGAAATAAGGAGATGCTAATATTATCATTTTTGTTAAGGACTGTAGGTATAAAATTTTCAGAGCAGGGATTTAGACAGTACGGTATAGCTGATTAAGGATGGCTGTTCAAGGTCCCAACATGAAACAGATGGTACATTCAAATTAGAATAATTCGATGAAGGTTTATAAATAAAGGTAATATTATAAAGGTATAGGCAGAATGGAAACTATAGGGACTCCCAGGAGGTGATACTCCAGGCCTGAGAGCCATGAGCAGGGACAGGTAATCAGAACCAGGAAGGAGAGGGAATCATACAGAACAGACCATCTTAGAGGAACAGTGACCTTCTGTTGAGGAACACAGATAGTCCTCTGCTTGGAATAAATTCCCTGACCTCATTCTGCTCTCCTGCTAGATCTCCCTATTGGCTAAGCCCAACAGGATTGCCTGTTGCAATCATCCATTAAGATCAACCATCCAGGGTAGACAGCAGAATGGAGGGAGGTAGAAAGTAAATCTGAAGGGGCAAACAGAAGGTGTCCTCACACATGCTGACATTATTAAAACCTAGAATTTGTTTCTTCTTGTTATTATATTCTTTGGTGGCCAGTGTTTATAAAAGAGTTGAAGCTTTATAAACATGTACTAGACAAGATCCTTACAGGAATTAAGTTTTAAGCTATTTTTTGAACAATGAGAGAAAAGAACATGGCTTAAAATCCATGTTTTGTTAAAAAAAAAAACAGTGCTAGATCCATATTCCTAAATCTCATTACACCTGGGTGCCACCCTCTAAAATGTTATCTCAGTGCCCTGAGCTCCCAAGTTCTGCTCAGTGCTTACTTTTGTCATTCATTCACTCATCATTCAACAAATATTTATTGAGAGTCTCCAATATCCTAGGTATCATGTTAGGCTTTGGGTATAAAGTAGTAAGTAGAAACATAATTTCCAATCTGAATCTAAAAATATTTTTTGAAACCAATGGTTTAGTAAAGAACTGTTTTGAGTGATATAGAGAAAGGCTTACCTAGTTTAGCAAATCTGTGTTCATAAAGGTAATCATCGAGAGCAATAGAACCACATAATCACTGAAAGTCCAAATCTAATATATAAACATAAAAATTTGAGACTTTGTGTGGCAGCCATTTATGTACTAAGGGCCATAGACTTTTTAGGTAGCATATTTCCTCCCTCCTAAAAGAAAGAACTTTATCTTAAATTTTAAGCTGTCCAACTCTGGAAAAGCTTATCCAAATATGATTTGTGAGACAAAGCACAGGGCCCTCGCAGGATCTAGAAAGCACTGCCCAATATAGTAACCAAAGAACTGGTAATGTTCACAGTGATGTTCTAGTCTGCACACTCCGATGTAGTGGACACTAATAACCACTGGTTATGATGGCTCTTGTGCACTGAAAATGTCACTGAGCTGAACAACTAATTTAAAATTTTGCTTAATCTTAATTAATTTAAATTTAAATAGCTACCTGTGGCTACAATAGTGGACAGTGCGAATCTAGAACAAGATGTGCAAGATGGGGCTTGCTAATTCATTTAATCTCATTTCCCTTTTCAACAGGGTTAACAACAGCTGTTCGTTCACTCATACCACATCATGTGCCTAGCAGCATGTCAGGTAGAGAGCAAATCAGAGCTAGGTTATAAGAAGTAACAAGTGTTGGGCGCCTGGGTGGCTCAGTTGGTTGGGCGGCTGCCTTCGGCTTGGGTCATGGTCCTGGAGTCCGGGGATCGAGTCCTGCATCGGGCTCCCTGCTCAGCAGGGAGTCTGCTTCTCCCTCTGACCCTCTTCCCTCTCATGCTCTCTGGCTCTCATTCTCTCTCTCTCAAATAAATAAATAAAATCTTAAAAAAAAAAGAAGCAACAAGTGTTGGCAAGGAGGTGGAGACATCAGAACTCTTGTGCGTTGCTAGTATAAATGTAAAATGGTGCAGCTTCTGTGAAAAATGTGTGATGATACCACAAAAAAATTACACAGAGAATTACCATATGATCCAGCAATTCCAATTCTGGGTATACACACCAGAAAAATGAAAGCAATGACTGAAAAAGAAATATTATTCAGCCTTTAAAAGGAAAAAGATTCAGACACACATGCTATAACATAGATAAACCTTGAAGCCATTATGCCGAGTGAAACAAGCCGGTTACAAAAGGATACACATTGTTCCATCCTACTTATATGGGGCGCCTGGGTGGCTCAGCCGTTAAGTGTCTGCCTTCGGCTCGGGTCATGATCCCAGTGTCCTGGGATCGAGCCCCGCATCGGGCTCCCTGCTCGGCGGGAAGCCTGCTTCTCCCTCTCCCACTCCCCCTGCTTGTGTTCCCTCTCGCTGTGTCTCTCTCTGTCAAATAAATAAAATATGTCAAATAAATAAAAATAAATAAAAAAATATACGAATGTCTAGAATAGTCAAATTCACAGAGACAGAACATAGAGTGGTGGCTGCCAGGGGCTGGGGAGTGGGGGATTGGAGAATTAAGTGTTTAACGGGTACAGAATTGTCAGTTGGGGATAGATAAAAAATTCTAGAAATGGATGGTGAGGGTTGCATAACAATGTGAATGTACTTATGGAGCTGAACTTTACATTTTAAAATTGTGACAATGGTAAGTTTTATGTCACAAATATTGTATCACACACAAAAAAGACAGGTTAAACTAATATGTCCTCAAGGAGTTTGCAAACTAGCATGGCAAAGAGAAATGATGGTTGGTGGTTACTACATGGTGTGGGGATAAAAAATGACTATTTACTGAGGGTGATGGAGGAGTTATATGTGAGAGGGGTGGCTGGGGTAGATGACCCTCCAATCCTGGGATTCAGTGGGTTTATGAGCCCTTCAAATTTGGGATGGCAGTAGGATACAAGATGGTGTATACAGAGGACAAGACTTCATTTCATGTAGCAGATATCCCCCTCTCCAAATGCTTGTCCTGCTTTAGCTGGGTTTATCCTAAAGTCCTCATCCATACTCATGGTTCAGAAAATCCAGACTGGAGGTGAGGGCCAACCTCTCCAGAAAAAATGTATAAAACATAGGAGACCAACCTGGGAGCCTAGAAGGGGGTGGGCACATCAATTGCAGAAAGCCCACGTCAGTCTAGACTTTGTCATTATCAACATCTTCAGCCCTTCATCATCTAAGTCTCAAAGATCCCACTCTCTGATAACCAACTTGCATTTTTCCAACTGAATCTCTCTAATCCCCCACTGCACAATTCCTTGACATCCTGGAGCCTCCAACCCATTAACCTAACACCTTTTCACTTTCCTCAGCACCATCATTTATGTCCTCTTTTCTCTCCTTCCTTGGTTTAAGTGCCATGGTCCTTCCTTATAATCATTCCCTTGCATAGATGCTCCATGCTCTTGTCCCTCGCTCCTCCAACATATTCAGCTGGCAACTCCAAACTCTGGTTGTATCTGGACTTCTGCCTAGCATTATTTCTACCCAAATAGGCAAATGAGGCTGGTGAGAATACACAACTATACCAACTGGCCTCCCTTTATATCTTGGTCCCTGACTTCAAACAAACCCTTAGTGTTATCCAGCACTCTGACTATATTTTCAGAGTCTATTTACTCTCTCACTGTCCCTGGATGATATTTCATACTTTCTATCCTCTTCTCAAACTTCCTTTCTTTCCACTGATAACCTTGTTTCTTCACCGATAAAACATTCTGCCTCCACATTTACCAGCATCTGTGCCCATAAGTTCTGCCTCCCCTCCAGCTATCAGAAAAGAATTCTATTTTCTCTATCTTCTCCATTTAACCCCAACATTCCTTCTGTGCTTTGGATCCCACCCCTGCTCATCTACTCAAGAACATTGCTACAGCAATGATCTTCACTCTTCTGCATCCTCACTTTTTCCTTCTCTTTTGGCTCATGGCCATGAGCATACAAACAGGCATATCTTCTAATTAAAAATAAAAACCTCTCTCTTGACCATATATTTCTTCCAGCTATTGCCCCATTTTTCTGTCTCCATTTATTATTTTTTCGTTCTCTCTGGGCCCAATCCAGACAGGTTTGATCACTGCACACCACCAAAATTCTTCTTATCAAGTGTGCCATTGACCTCCAGGTGGCCAAGCCCATTGCTGTTTTCAGTTCTAATTTTACCCACTTTAGCAGCATTTGATAGAGTTAATTCTTGAAACATTGTTTTAATTTGGCTTCTGGAACACCACTGTTTGTTAGTCTAACTCCTATATCACTGATTATACCTTCTCATTCTCCCTTTTTGATTCTTCATCTTCCTGATCTCTGACCTTTGGAGTGCCCCAGGACTCAGACTTCACTAAATTCTATCTGCATATCACCTATATGCTAAGGACTCCCAATTAATAGCATTATCCCAGACTCATCTATCTAAATGTCTTCTTGACAACTCAAAACTTAAAGTGTCCAAAATGGAACTCTTAAACCCCAGCAACCCTTCCCTCCCCTCCCCCAGGCCCACAACTTGCTTCTCAAGCAGTCTTGCCTGCTTAGCATAAGGAACCTCTTTTCTTTTAATTGCTCCAAGTAAAAACCTTGACTCATCCTGATTCCTTTTACTCTGTCATGTCCTACATCCAATTAGTCAGCCAGTCCTGTCAGCTTCTCCTTGGGAATATATCCAGAACCTGCCCGCTTCTTACCAGCTCTACTGCTAGGGTTTTGAATCAGGGAGGGTTGTCAGAGAAACAGAACCATGTATATATGAATGAAACATATATATTATGGAGGCTGAGAATTTCTATGATCTGTAGTCGGCAAGATAGAGACCCAGGAAAATTGGTGGTATAATTCCTGTCTAAGTCCAAAGGCCTGAGAAGCAGGAGAGTAAATGGTGTAACTTTCAGTTTGAGGCCAAGTCTGAAGGCAGGAAAAAATTGATGTCCCAGTTCAAAGATAGGCCCAGAGAGGACAAATTCTCCCTTTTCCGGGGAGAATTGTTCTATTCAGGCCTTCAACAGATTGGATGAGGCCCACCCATACTGGGGAGGGCAATTTACTTTACTCATTCTATAGATTCAATCAATAATGGTGTAGAGGAGATAAATCTCCCCTGCAGAAGAATTTGTAAAATCGGCCTTCTTCCATCCTCTCCCCTAATTTGTCAACACAACAGAAAAAAAAAAAGCCATATCAGGTCACTCCTCTACTAAAAATTCTTCGATGTCTTCCTTTCTCAATCAGGGTAAAATATTAAGACTATCATGACCACCTAGGCCCTACATACTCTGTTGTCCACCCCTAGCTCCACCACCCATTGCCTTTCCCCTACTCATTCTGTTCCACCCACACTGATACTATTCTTAGAAGCCAAGCATGCGCCTGCCTCAGGGCCTTTACATCTGCAGATCTCTCTGCTGGAAATGGTCATAACCCAAATATCCACATTGCTTCCTCCCTCAAACTGTTTTCTTATCTTAGAGGCCTTTGAAATAAACCCCCCTTTTTTTTGTTTTTAGTTAATTATAACACCCCTCATCTCTCTTATTTTACTTAACTTTTAAAATAAACTTCATTTTTTAGAACAGTTTTAATTTACAGAAAAATTGCAAGGATAGTATAGAGGGTTCTCATAAACATTCCCATTTTCCCCTATTACTACCATCTTACAATTAGTATGGTACATCATCATAACTAATGAACCAATCTTGATACTATACTGCTAATGAAAGTCCATACTTTATTCAGAATTTCTTAGTTTTTAAAAAAGATTTATTTATTTATTTGAGAGAGAGAGAGCAAGAGCACGAGAATGGGGGGAAGGGGTATAGGGAGAGGGAGAATCTCAAGCAGACTCCCCACTGAGTGGGGAGCCCTCTAACTTCGATCTCACAACGCTGATACCATGATCTGAAAGGAAATCAAGAGGCTGACTCTTAACCGAATCAGCCACCAAGGTAACCCCTCCTTAGTTTTTACCTAATGGCCTTTTTCTGTTGCAGGATCCCATTCAGGATACCACAAACATTTAAGTGTAATGTTTCCTTAGGCTCCTCTAGGCTGTGGCAGTTTTTCAGACTTTCCTTGTTTTTGATGACATTGACAGGGTATTTTGTAGGATGTCCCTCTGTTGGAATTTGTCTGATGTTTTTCTTTCTTTCTTTCTTTCTTTTTCTTTTTTTAAAGATTTTATTTATTTGACAGAGAGAGACACAGTGAGAGAGGGAACACAAGCAGGGGGAGAGGGGGAGGGAGAAGCAGGCTTCCTGCGGAGCAGGGAGCAGGATGCGGGTCTCGATCCCAGGACCCTGGGATCACGACCTGAGCCGAAGGCAGACGCTTAACGACTGAGCCACCCAGGCGCCCCTCTTTTTACTTTGATTGCAGTCTACTACCACTATTTATTTTGTTGCTCAAATTGTTCTAGCTTCAGCCATTGGGAACTCTTTCAGTTGGCTTCTGCATTTCTCTGAAAAGTCCCCATCAATGAGGGGTTTTGTTTTTGTTTTTGTTTTGAGCATTTCCTAACTTTTGAGCCTCAATCTTATTTTTCAAGATACTTACCACCATTTCGCATAATATACCCTTTATCCGTTTATCTTTCCGCCCTGGAATGCCAGGTCTTCGAGGGCAGGGTCTTGGAGCTATTTTTAACCAGGGTAGTATCCTCAGTCCTTGAGTGGACGCTCAGTTGGTCCTGAATGAATGAATGTACCCGGCTGGGGCTCAGGGCTACTTGAGAGGGGTGAGTCGGAGGGGGCTCTGGCAGGACGGTGCTCAGCCTCCCTGCCCGCCTCCTGGCGGGTCCCATCGGGTGCAGGGCCGGCCCCAGCCTCTCGCACTCACACCCACACTCAGAACCGGCTGCACGGGTCCGGCCGGCAAATGTCACCAGCGCCAGGGGGATTCCCGGGGAAAGTCCGGGGCCTCCGGCCGCCCTCCCCGCGGGAGGGTCGGGGAGCGAGCGAGGGGCCTCGGGCAGCACGCGGAGAGCGCCTCTGGGCGCCCAGGAGAGGGGAGGCGGCTGGAGTGGACCCGCAGGGCCCGCCCGCTCGCGGGGCGCACGGACTCCGGGCGGGGCGGGGACGGGGACCGGCGCGCGCGCGGCCGGCGCAGTCGTCTCGGGGCGGGGCCTGCTCCCCCAGCTGTGGGCGCTGCCGACACCAGGGGCTGGGCCGGCGGCGTCCAGATGCGGCGGCGGCGGCGCGGAGCTCGGGCCGCTGAGGAAGAGCCCAGTCCGGGCCGCGGGAGGCGCCGGGAGCCTCGCCGCCAGGAGTCGCGCGACAGGTTTCCTTCCTTCTCACGACTCCCAGCGTGGGACGGGCGCCCGCGCAGGACAGGGCTTCCCGGTTCGCGCGCTCGGTCCTGTTCCTGGTTCGTTTTTTCCCTTTGTACCTCTTTGTCTCTCCCTAAGTGGCCCAGGAGCGAGGATGCGCCCCGCTAGGCTGTGCGCGGAGAGCGGCGGGGGGCGCCAGGGTGGCCTCGCTGGCTGGGCTTCGAGGGATGTCTCTGGGGGGATCTCGGGTCTGGCCGCGGTGCTCACGCCGCCGCCTCGCGCCTCAGCGAACTCGGCCCTGGGTTTCTCATGTACAGCGGAGTGACTTTTTTTCTCTCTCAGTGGGCAAGGGACTACGCATTTAGGGCTGCACTGAAATTACCTCGGGTACCTGTTGATAGGATTCCCTTACAAAGTATGCACCTAAGACTACTTTGGTTTTAAGTCGAGAGGCTGAAGTTCTTTTGAATTACCGGGGACATTACTTCGGTGTGATCACCTGTTCACTTCCTATTTTATTTTTATTAATTAATTAATTTATTTATCAACTTATTTATGAGAGAGTGGGCGGGGGGGGGTGGAGAGAGAGAGAGAATCTCAAGCAGGCTCCACGCTCAGCGCAGAGCCCGACAGGGACCTTGATCTCAGGACACTGAGATTATGACTTGAGCCGAAATCAAGAGTGTGCCGCTTAACCAACTGAGCCACGCAGGTGCTGTTCACTCCCTATTTTAGGTTGCACTTTCTCAAAAACACCAGAATGGGTACTTCTTGACTTGAACTTGACAATATGATTCAGGAGCCAGGAAATACGGAGAAATTGATATTGCCTTGAGATAGTTCCTTCCAAGCCCACATAAAAAAACTATTTTAGAAATAGTGGTAAGGTGACTGCCAGAGCCACACAGCCCTGAGAGGGAATTCTAGACTCCTCTGACAATAGCTGAAATGTGTATTACTTCCTGTGGTTCTCATGCACTTGTTGAAGCCGTTTCTCAGCAAAGGGAGGAGTTGTTATTTCCACACGGGTATCCAAAAATGACTCACAGGGCTGCTCTTTTAATTGTGAGACTTTGTTAATGAACTTTTGAAAAGTGAGGTTCACTCTGGGTGTGTGTAAAGTAAGACTAAGATATAAAGTGCGTGCACTGCTAAACTGGGGCTGGTGGTATAGGAAGTAACAGTTCAAGTTTTGAGTTTCCTAAAACACCTGATGGTACAGCCTACCAGCTAGGGTCACTAGGCTGATGTAAGAGAACCATTCAAATCATGTGCTTTGCTGCAGAGGCCCAAGAGAAAATTAAGTTCATTGTTCAATAACCAAGTGTTATTACTTTCACTGGTATGGTATGGTAGAAATATGTCATTTTACATAGTGATTGAATGTCACTCTCTGAATCCAAATATTTTGGACAGTTTGTCTTTAGTAAATTAGTGCGATATGAAAATATTTGAAGACGGTGGATACCTGTTGGAGGTGAGATATTAACATATTTAAGCTGATAGGTCCCATTGCAGCTGGGTAGTGGCTCTTGGGAAAGGACTGTGCACTGTCTCAACACACAGTAGAGAAGGGGACAGCATCTCTGTTGGAGCTGAGTTGAGCTGAGGTCAGCCCAGCAAACAGTTATCAGGCACCTTCTCTGTGCCAGGCTTTTCACAGAGCTCTGGTTATACAATCGTAAATAAGACAGGATGCTGCTGAAAGGGGCCATAAACACTAGTGTGGAAGGTTGGAAAATCCAATGAAGGAGATGGGCACTATGACAAATCTGTGTCCACAGTAAAGCTTCTGTCTTGATATATTTCTACAGATCTGGGATTTTGAATGAACTGTGTCATCATTGCTGGAAGAATGAGGAAAGTTTTGAGTTTGATCACCTACTTGTCTTTGTAGATAGCCTGTTGTGCTTATTCAGTAAGCATTTCATTCAATGAGTGATTTAACAATGTATTAATTAGAAAGGAATGATTCTTAAAGTGTTTGAATTAACCATATTTCATATTATTTATAACCATGTAAAAAGAAACTCAGCCTGTTATTACCCCTAGACAATTGCAGGCACTTAGAGTTACTTACCTTTTAAAAACAGGGTGGCCAGTTAATGGCCTATAACTTTATGACACCATATTGAAACAACTTTCTGATTATTGTTTTTTTATAGTTCAAATTAATCTTTTCCAACACATCATGGCTGTACAAGTCAAAATGACTAAATCTACTGCGTCACAGTTTATTGTTGAGATTGAAGTCTGCTGAGGTACTTTTGGACTCGATGCCAAAATATATTCAATTTCTACAATTCCATAAGGTATTCCAACTAGTGGGGGAAACAATGCTAAACTTGAGACAACTCAATCTCAATTTCCATATTTCATTTCTCCCTCAAGGGCCTCAAAGTTACTTAGTTACTTTTTCTATGAGAAAGAAAGGATTGAGTGTGTTCTTCATCATTGTACTCCCTGACCTTGGTACAGGCATTACTCATGGCAGGTGTTAGGAAGCATTTATTGATTAAATAAGGAGCCTCAGTCTAAGAGGAGGAGCTGTCGGGCAGATGGAGGGATAGTTGACCCAGCGGAAGGATCAGCACTGTACTGTCAGGGAACTCCAGCCTGGTTAGTATGGGCACAGGGTGAGGGCTGGGGAGACAGATTGGGCCACATTACAAAGTCCCATGTGCCATGTTGGACCTGTGACTTTATCCTATAGAAGACTTCAGCAGGTGAATGATATTGTCAGATATGTGTTTTGGAAAGACAATTTAGAATCAAGATGGAGAATAGATTGGATGAGCACAACACCGGCCTTAGGGAGACACACAGGAGATTACTGTAATATCTGAGAAGAGAAATTGGAGAAAGCTTGAGTCAGGCAGTGATAGTGAGGAGTGGAAAAGAGGGAAGGAGCTGACATGTCTAATAGGCAGAACTTGGCCACATCTTTAGGGGTGGGCAGTGAGGGAGAGGAAGGAGTTTAGGATGACTCCTACATTCCTAGTTAATGACTAGGATGGGAACCTAAGTAGAAGAATAGGTTTGTGCTAAAGGACCATGAGGCCCTTATACAGTGCTTGGTACATAATCAGTGCTCATTAAAATTTTTGAATGAATAATAATAGCTAAAATCTATAGAGTGCTTATTAGTGCCAGGCACAATTCTAGGCTCATTATGTAACTTCAGTCTTTTACTTTTCATTGCATCCCTGTGAGTTAGGTACTACAATTGACTGCTTTTGACAGGTGAAGTAAGTGTAATGTTAATAACTGATAGAGCTAGCAATTGATCCCATGCACTTGGTTTCAGAGCTTACATTCTGAACCACATTGCTTTGATATGGTATCTCAAAGAATGAATGAATAAATGAATGAATGAATGAGTGAGTGAATGAGTAAGTGAATGAATGAATGAATGAAGTCTCAGACACTGTGGTATACTCAAATTGGAGTCATTGTCTTTTTTTAACTTTTTTTTTTAAGATTTTATTTATTTATTTATTTGACAGAGAGAGAGAGCAAGAGCAGGAACACAAGCAGGGGGAGTGGGAGAGGGAGAAGCAGGCTTCCCGCAGAGCAGGGAGCCTGATGTGAGGCTCGATCCCAGACCCTGGGATCATGACCCGAGCCAAAGGCAGACGCTTAACGACTGAGCCACCCAGGCGCCCCTGGAGTCATTGTCTTGATGCCAACAATTCTTTCTTGTCCAGGGATGGCCCAATATATAAGATGGGCCCTCAGTGGCCCTATTGTGCTGCATGGCATCACCTCCCCTACCTTCACCCCTAAATATATTTGGTTGATCTAGGAATAAGCCTAGAAACTTCCCTTATCTTTACTCCCCCCCACCCTGAATTATTTAATCAGTTGCTCCTCACAGTCTGGGGAAAGCAGCTTTTTCTGCCCAAGGGTCCTGTCTCCATGCTTTAATAAAACCACCATTTTGAACTAAAAAACAAAAAACAAAACAAACAAATAAACAAACAAACCCAGAAGGAATAAGCCTAGAATAATCAGAAAAACTCTCCTGGGAATTTGAAACACTTTTATGGAGACTCACTCTGGCTGTGAGTTTCCAGAACTTTAACAAATGTGTCTTTAGAGCTGCCTTGATTACCACTCTCCCCAAACGCTGAATGTTCACTGCTTTGCATCTCTTAGATGTAGTCAATGATCTGTTGCAGAAATCTGTAGTATCCCTCTTGTGGGGAAACAGAGAGGTATTCTCTGTTTAATTAATATCCCTAAAACAGGGGATATTAATCTACAGAGCAGGGTCCAATGGTAGAAGAATTGCTAACAAATTCAAGCAGGCGCATAACTCTAAATCTTACACTGCCGGTTTGTGATCTACCTTCTGGGGCCTGTTTTATTCTGGTTTTACCCCGAAGCAGGTCTTGCCTCTAACTTCCAGAATCTTACTAAGTGAAGCTGGCCTGCAGTGTCCCCTGTCCTCTTGATTATAACTAGGCAAAATGACTCAGATTTCTAGGGGTTGGGACCTATTTTTCTATTTTTAGTATCCAGGTAGATTCCTTTGATCCCAATAAAGGTATTTTTGACAAACAAGCCCAGCTCCCCACTTCCCCCTGAAATCTGGCCTCAGCTCTTCACTGTTCTCATTATTTCATGAGTTAGATTAAGATTTTGATATTTGTTCAGCAAGCAGGGTCTAATTATCTTTTTCTCAAAAACCTCTACTTTGAACTATTTAAGGATTATAAATACTGAATTAATGTTCTACCTAAACTGAATCAGCAAACTCATCTTAAGTTTGAAGTTTTAAAATATTTTCTCCATGCATGAAGGAAATGTTTCATTCAGGAGCTCTTCAGCCTTAACAGGAAAACAAGGTATTTATAGCTTCCCACTATATGGGAAGACACTATATGGGGAGACATATCTTCCCACTATATGGGAGACACGAAGCCTTCCTTCTGGAATGATCCAGCCCAAATGATCACCCCTTGTCCTGAATTCCTGTATGCCTATCTGTAATTCATTCAGTACTCAAATAATAAGAAAGGGAAGGATTTTGGTTAATATTTCATGTGGGTTTGTCTTGCCTCTTCTTTTTAACTGTGGTTTCTCTGAGAGCAGAGAATCACTGAAGTTGGGGACTTTCATAAGTCTTTCAGCTTCCTTCCAGTTATAATCGTTCTGTGACTTTTGCTGATAATAAAGCCATCTGTCAGATTAAGTTCTTCATTAGCCACTCCTTCTGAGTCTGTGAATACCAGACATTATTTATACATCTCATTTAAGTTCTTGGTAAGGCTCAGTAATTTGGTAATTTTTAATATAAAGCACAGTTTTAGAATTGATAACTTCCACTTATTCTTCTTGAACTAAGTCAGTGTTTTCAACTTAATTTGTGTATTTTTTTTTCTTTTCTTTTCTTTTTAGTGGATACAGTGTCAAGGTAATCCAGAAAATACTTAGTTGCCTGGAAAAGTATTCCTCATTTTATATACTTGTTTCTCTGTTCAAAGATGTAAGAGATATTCCATTACTCATTGCATAACTTATTGGGTAAAAATGTGAATTCTGACTTTACAGAGGAGTGGAAATTGCTCTGTTGCTGTCTTCGTATGGAAACAGAGTGAACAAATATTGTTCTGTCTTCTCTTTCAGTTTCAGGATTACGGTAGTGCACATCTGACCTCCTGGTTTTATTTCTAATTTTTTTTATTTTGTGCCTAGCTGTATTGATCAGTAACACAAACACAAGGCTATTTGTGTTACTAATAGCATCCAGTGTGTAAGCTGAATGGTATCATATTGGTAGATATCCTACATTCTCCTTCCTTCTTCCTTGATTACTGCACGGTAAACCAGGATATAGAGATGTTAGCTGATAGTATGATGTAGCTCTTCATTAGTTACAAAGTACTCTCATATATGTTTTCTCTTTTAATTCTCATAAAAACCTGGCAAAACAGAAATGGTAAGTATTATTGTTGTCTGTATTCGAACTCTATACTTGAGGAAGGACACACTTGGAGAAATTAAGTGACCACCGGATTACCCAAGAAGTCAGGTACAGAGGCCCACTACACTGTGCTGTCAGTGCTTGACTGAAAAAGGCAAGTTCAGCAACTTCGGTCACATTCCCTGCAAATGGACTGTGAGGTTTGCATACAGGAGGTTTATCGGAAGATGCTGTGGGAACAGCACTTGTCAGGGAGAGAGAGCCTCAGGATTATGCAGAGGGAGAAACTGAACTTCAGTGCATGTACAATGGGGGCCTCAATGGCAGGAAACTTTGGAGCAGGAATGGCCCTTCAGAATTGTTCCGCAAGCAGGGGAGCTAGCCATCTGCATTCCCTGCATTGACGAGTCACTGGATATGGGCTACAGCCAGGCATGAGGTGCAGTCGTGGACTAAGCAGCTTCCTTCAGTCAAAGGCAATTCCTGGAGCTCTGAGCCTTCAGTAGCCAACATTTCTGGCAATTGGGGGAATGAGGGCCTTGGTCCTGAAGGGGATCAGAATATCACATCATCTACAACCATTGTATGGCAGAAAGCACTCTCCTCTGCTGCAGCCTTGTTTGTGTCTTTCTGATCCAGACTGTTGCCCTGCTGAGTGGAGCCCAGAAAGTTGGCATTTTTTCCAAGGCCCTTAAGGATTTAGAATAGCTGACCAGATAGCAAGAAGACAAAGGAGGCTTAATCCTAGGAAGATGAGGAGCAGACGGGGAACCCAGTGAGGAAAGGCTGGGATGAGTGGCGTGTAGGTGCCTCATAGAACACTAACTTCTGATCCCACCGCTAACAAAAAGCCCTTGGCTGTCCAGACCCAGAACGAATGTGTAATACATACTGGCCTTTGCTGTGATTCTGGGCTTAACATTGTTGAATGGCAAACAATTTTGTGATATTAGCCTACATGTTCTCTCTCTTCTCCCTTCTTCCGTCTCTCATCTTTCTACACCTTTGAAAAGCCCCAGACCAGTCCAGTGACTCTCAATATGTAGCCTGTAGATTATAATCATCAGAATAACGTGGGATCTTTAAAAATAACCCCCAAACCAAACAACAACAACAAAGAAAACAGAAAGTCCAGGCCCACATTTGATATCTATTGAAACAGAATCTTTAAGAGTGGAGCCTATGAACGGATATTTTCAAAAAATTTTCTACAGATGACTTTTATACATACTGTAGTTTGAGAACCACTTACCTAAGCTGTTATGCTTTTGATGGTGACCAAGCCTAGTGGGATTCTTCAAATAAGAAGCTATGAAAACTGTGGAACAACAGAGGAACACACGAGCCTTAATCCCAGCAGGTTTGATTGAGCAACATTTACCGCTTGTCTTTCATAGCATATCTCTGGTGTGGCCATGAGAGACTGTCCCAAATTCATTGGCTGGTTTTGCCCCAGATTGCTGGAAAGAGAGAGGGATCAGTCTGACTTGGCCTTTTACTAGCTGGGTGAGAGAGGCCAAATTCCTCGAATAGTCATAGGGGACAAGTCAGTGAATTTATAGGAATCAGTAAACTTTCTGGGAGAATAAGAAGGTTCTAAGAAATTTTATCTCAGATGAAGCTTTGAGGGGCTATCTTATACCTTTAAATGACCATCCAATAGGATGAGAGAGAGAACTATGACAAGAAAATATATTATCTTATTCATTGAAATAAGGAATAATTACTGTTCTTCAAAGGGAAAGGCACTTTTAAACCTACCAATTCTGAGTCTGGTCATTGCAGGAAGTATTAGTCACCTAAAGAAGAGTCTGATAAACTCCTAAGACATTTTGATGCTGTATGCTGGGTGCTCTGGGGTACATGGCAAACACAACAGGTACAGCGCCTGTGGAAGTTATGGGTAAGCAGAGAGGATGGGGAGTCAAACAGTTAACAATAGCATATAGTGAATACAGGAAAGAGGAAGTGCCAGAAAGTGTGAGGTCATAGAGCCAGTCATCCAGCTTAGTCTAAGGTTAGAGTGTTTCCCATTCTCCTGAAACGTATAAAAATAGAAGCTACAAAGCTGGCTTTGGTTCTAAGACAAAGGGCCGCTTTGTAACAAAGGAAAATCTTTTGGTCTATCTAGTTTAAAACTGACCAATCCTTCGTGTGTGTGTGTGTGTGTGTGTGTGTGTGTGTGTGTGTTTGTGTCTGTCCGGTATGTAAGCACACACTTTGGCAAAAAGAGGTCAAGAACATGACTCTTTCATTTAATGAGGGAAATAGCAAGGAGCAGAGAAGGAAGTCTTTTGCATCTCATTCGATGTGCCATTGCTTGAAGTTAATTAATGTTTTAACATGTAATATATAGTAAAAGAAAATACATGTAAAGCTCTGAAAATCATGGGCTTATATCCCAATTTTTTAAAAGTTAATTTTAACTCATTGAACGCTGGGCTAGATCACCAGACAGCTGAATTCTCCTCAAGCCGAGCCAGGCCCACACAAAAGCAACCATGTCTAAGGGACCTGCGGTTGGCATTGATCTTGGCACCACCTACTCTTGCGTGGGTGTCTTCCAACACGGGAAAGTGGAAATAATTGCCAATGATCAGGGAAACCAAACCACTCCAAGTTATGTCGCCTTCACTGACACCGAACGATTGATCGATGATGCTGCAAAGAATCAAGTTGCGATGAACCCCACCAACACAGTTTTTGATGCCAAACACCTGATTGGACGTAGATTTGATGATGCTGTTGTCCAATCTGATATGAAGCATTGGCCTTTTATGGTGGTGAATGATGCTGGTAGGCCTAAGGTCCAAGTAGAATACAAGGGAGAGACAAAAAGTTTCTAGCCAGAGGAGATGTCCTCTATGGTTTTGACAAAGATGAAGGAAATTGCAGAGGCCTATCTTGGGAAGACTGTTACCAATACAGTTGTCACGGTACCTGCATACTTCAATGACTCTCAGTGTCAGGCTACCAAAGATGCTGGAACTATTGATGGTTTCAGTGTACTTCGAATCATCAACGAGCCAACTGCTGCTGCTATTGCTTATGGCTTAGACAAGAAGGTTGGTGCTGAAAGGAATGTGCTGATCTTTGACTTAGGAGGTGGCACTTTTGATGTGTCAATCCTTACTATTGAAGATGGGATCTTTGAGGTCAAATCCACAGCTGGAGACACCCACTTAGGTGGAGAAGACTTTGACAACAGGATGGTCAACCATTTTATTGCAGAGTTCAAGCGCAAACATAAGAAGGACATCAGTGAAAACAAGAGGGCAGTTCGTCATCTCCGTACTGCTTGTGAACGTGCTAAGTGCACACTTTCTTCCAGCACGCAGGCCAGTATTGAGATTGATTCTCTATATGAAGGAATTGACTTCTATACCTCTATTACTCGTGCCTGGTTTGAAGAATTAAATGATCTGTTCCGTGGCACCCTGGACCCTGTAGAGAAATCCCTTCGGGATGCCAAACTAGACAAGTCTCAAATCCACGATATTGTCCTGGTGGGTGGTTCTACCTGTATCCCCAAGATTCAGAAACTTCTACAAGATTTCTTCAACGGGAAAGAACTGAATAAGAGCATCAACCCTGATGAGGCTGTTGCTTACGGTGCAGCTGTCCAGGCAGCCATCCTTTCTGGAGACAAATCTGAAAATGTTCAAGATTTGCTGCTGTTGGATGTCACTCCACTTTCTCTTGGCATTGAAACTGCTGGAGGAGTCATGACTGTTCTTATCAAGCGTTAATACTACCATTCCTACCAAACAGACACAGACCTTCACTACCTACTCTGACAACCAGCCTGGTGTGCTCATTCAGGTGTATGAAGGGGAGCGTGCCATGACCAAGGATAACAACCTATTTGGCAAGTTCGAACTCACAGGCATCCCTCCTGCCCCTCGTGGCGTTCCTCAGATTGAAGTCACTTTTGATATTGATGCTAACGGTATCCTCAACGTCTCTGCTGTGGATAAGAGCGCAGGGAAAGAGAACAAGATCCCCATCACTAATGACAAGGGCCGCTTGAGCAAGGAAGACATTGAGCGCATGGTCCAGGAACCTGAGAAGTACAAAGCTGAAGATGAGAAACGGCGGGACAAGGTGTCTTCCAAGAATTCACTTGAGTCTTATGCATTCAACATGAAAGCAACTGTTGAAGATGAAAAACTTCAGGGCAAGATCAACGATGAGGACAAACAGAAGATTCTTGACAAGTACAATGAAATCATCAATTGGCTTGGTAACCAGACTGCAGAGAAGGAAGAATTTGAACACCAGCAGAAAGAGCTGGAGAAAGTCTGCAATCCTATCATTACCAAACTGTACCAGAGTGCAGGGGGCATGCCAGGAGGAATGCCTGGAGGCTTCCCTGGTGGTGGAGCTCCTCCCTCTGGTGGTGCCTCCTCTGGACCCACCATCGAAGAGGTTGATTAAGCCAACCTGAGAATAGGTCTAGCATTGTTCCACACAAAATATTCGAAGGACCCAAATTTGTAGCAAATTCCATGGCAGTTTTAATGTTGAGCTGCTATAGTAAATAAACTGGGCATTCTTGATATTTGAATATGAAATACGTGCACAGGGAAAGGAAATGAACATTGCACTTTGTAAGCACTGTATTGTTAAGTGGAAAATGCAATGTCTTAAATAAAACTGTATTTAATTGGCACAAAAAAAGTTAATTTTAAGAATCTGATGACTCTGGCCTTGGAAGGTACTTGACAGCTTTGCCTCCAGGCTCTGTTACAGATCAAGTTTGAAGCACATTTTCTCAGAGGTCAGTGTCTGTTCTCGCTCCTCATCTGCCCGCTTCACATTCTTGGCCCTGGTGAGAGAGGATTCAGCAATGGTGCTGAAGTTTGGAGCCTCCGCCTGTCCTGGCAGCCTACGCTGGGCCCTTGTTCTCCTTTTCTGGTCAGTTTTTGCTTTTTTAGTATTTCTGTATCGGCTTCTTTTTCCCCATAAATTATAAACTTCGTCAAGGGCAGGGATTGTGATCTCTGGATTTTTAAATCTTTGAATCTGCAGCAGCTCTTCTATTATACTTTATTACATTAAATAAATAACCTAAAATATAGTATCTGAATTAAGAGGTGCTCCCTGGGTTGAGAAAGTAATTAAATTAGTTCTCCATTGAGGATATATTTCTTGTTTAACCTGCTATCACAAAGCAAATATGCCAAGTGCTAATATGTGCATATTTATCCTGTGAATGTCTACTTTAATTACTAAAAATACCATCCACTTGGCTGAGTGTAGGGAAGGGAGGATTAAGTCATCATGGAGCAGCACTTATTAGGTGTAGATGGAGGTATGGGTCTCGCTTAAGTCACCTTAGACATATGTTCACACCATAACATTGGAATAACATTGATACTAAAAATTAGAATTAAAAACCATAGTGCAGGGGCGCCTGGGTGGCTCAGTTGGTTAAGCATCTGCCTTCGGCCAGGTCATGATCCCAGGGTCCTGGGATCGAGTTCTGCATCAGTCTCTGCTCAGTGAGGAGTCTGCTTCTCCCCCTCCTTCTGCCCCTCCTGCTTGCTCTCTCTCAAATAAATAAATAAATAAAATCTTAAAAAAAAACATAGTGCAAGTGAAAACATAACTCAGGCTTAAAGTGTGACTTTCAGTGAACAGACATGTGATGTCCTATTATGACCATTTACTGTGTTTTCTTAGATCTTTCTTCCCATGCTTTGGCATGTTCCTTGCTTTATTTCAAGTATGAGTCAATTTACGCTCTAATTTTTTGGTCTTGCTTTTACTGTAAATACTGTGTATATTGAGTACATGAATGGTTAGGAAATCATTCTCGACATTTTTTCTTCTACTTTCTCTTTTGTGTAGTTCAAACTTGACTTATTACTGAAGTACAGGTTATGAGTTAGGCCACTGTGAATCTGGTTGGATACTTTGTTAATTGTAAATTAGTTCAACTTTGATATTTTCATTAAGAATTGGAATTTTTTAATAAAAGTCTATGTTGGTAAAATGAAATATTTTCTCCTTTTGAAAACTCTTTAGAAGATGGAGTTTGTTCCCTAAAGAATCAAAATGCTGGTAGTGTCAACTCATCTGAAAGAGGAAAATCCCAGTTAGTCAGTATGTTTTTGTTGTTTAATTGGAAAATTTGTCAAGTTATTAATTGCCTTCTGTTGAAACTTAGAGTGCTAGGGACACTTTCTCCTTTCTGTTGACATCTGCATACCTATACTCACCACTGATAACACCATGAACACAGAGTAAGGATTTTTTAAAATTTATTGAAGCATAGTATATAAATATTGTATTAGTTTTAGGTGTACAGCATAGTGATTTGACATTTATATACATTACAAAATGCTCACCACAATAAATACAGTTACCATCTGCTACCATGCAACATTATTACAATATTATTGGCTGTATTCCCTATGCTATACTTTACATTCCTGGTGACTTATATATTTTATAACTAGAAGTTTGTGCTTCTTAATCACTTTCACCTACTTCTTCCATCCAATCACCTCCCATGCCTCTGGCACCACCAATTTGCTCTCTGTACTTATGAGTCTGTTTCTGTTTTGTTTTTTCACTTGTTTTGAAATCATGTGATATTTGTCTTTGTCTGACTTATTTCACTTAGCTTACTTAGTACCCTCTGTGTCCATCCATGTACACAAAATATGTTTTTATTTTGTATTCTTTCCATCTAGTCCTAGTAACTAAAGCATAGACAAATCTTATATTCTGATTTCCTCACTCATTTTTGGCTAAGATAATAAGTCTAAACTAATGTATTATTTTTAATTTGTATTTATTTGCTAAATAGTAGATGATAATTTCATATTTTTATTAAGAATATTTTGGTCTCCTGTGAAATTCCTTTCTACATAGTTTGCTCAATAATTTATTGTCATGTTATTTTTTTACCAGTTGGGATTGTCTCTGCACATAACATTGAGTACCTACACAATGTTTATTATGTTTTGTGCAAATATTTTCTTCCAGTCTCTTGCTTTAATCCTTAATATTTGTTATTCTTTTTTTTTTGCATTTCTTGCATAGCCTCACATCTTACAGAAAGTTATTTTCCCAGAATACTGATGTTCAACTTTACTTTCTATTAGCATTTCTGTTACTGATTCTGCATTTTTAATTCTTTGATGTCCCTGAGGCATAAAAGGATTAGAGAGGAATAAATTCTTGCTACTCAATTATACCAGCCTAGTTGCTTAATATTCTTTTCCTTCACTATTACTTTTTGATGGTATGCCTTTTCACATACTAACATTTTATGTATAATTGATCTATTCCTCAATGTTGTGTTCATGTCCATTAATCTAATTTTTATGTTTGCAAAATTATTATGCTTTTAATTATTGTCTTATGACAAGTGGTAATATCTGCTAGGGCGCTCCCCATTTCACAAGTGCTATTTTCTTTTCAATTTATAAAAAAACTTAATCACTTATTATTTGAGTTTTATTTAAGGATCATTTTCTTTTTTAGAATTTTTTTTTTAACCCTGGCAGGAATTTTGGATTTAGTTCAGTCAAAAAAATTAACTTGGGGGAGAATTCCAGATTCCATTTATAAATGCATCTAAGTGTTCATTTTTCTGAAGTGGAATCTGTAAAGAGACGGTTATCTGAGAAAGAGAGAGAGAAAGAAGTAAGCAGGCAAGTTGGAGAGCTTCTGGTTACCCCTCAGCCAAAATTTACAGCATTGCCCTTTTAGCTAGTGTTTTTCATTTCCGAAAGCCTATTTTGTTCTTTTTTCCTGCTTGCTTCTCTCTCTCTCCTTCTCTCTCTCTCTCTCCCTTCCTTGCTTTCCTTTCTCTAGTTTTTAATTTTATCAGACATTCATACATAATTAAAGATTCAACTAGTTCTATAAAACTAATGAACAATGAAAGTCTAATGAAAAAGGTTCAGGGGCGCCTGGGTGGCTCAGTTAGTTAAGCGTCTGCCTTTGGGCTCAGGTCATGATCTCAGGGTCCTGGGATCCAGCCCCGCATGGGGCTCCCTGCTCCGTGTAGAGTCTGCTTCTCCCTCTCCCTCTGCCTCTGCTCCCACTGCTTGTACTTTCTCTCTGTCAAATAAATAAATAAAATCTTAAAAAGAAAAAAGGTCTCTTTCTATTTCATCTCCCTCTCCCCCAAGGCACATATGTTTACTCTACCTTTTCTTTATTGTGTTTACTCTGTTTACTGATTCTTTTGGTATTTATATTTATATCTCTAAATAACATGCTTCTATTACTCTTTCTTGGTTTTTCCATTTTGGGTATTATTTGTTGATTTCCCTGTACAGAAGATGATGATTTAGCTCATTTTAGCCCTCACTGCCAGAGATATGCACCTCTCCTGTTCCTTCATCCCATCTTCCCAATACAGCAGAATCCTAGTTTGAGTTAGATCAGTATTTAATAATTATATGATTATGATTATGAGCGTGCCAATCACAGGAGATCCATGTTTTATATCCGGGTTACTCTCCTATAACCACATAATCTTTTTACTCTCCTGGAGGTTAATTGTCTGGGTTTGTTGCTGTTGTTGTTGTTAGTTTAGTTTTATTTATACTTACAACCTATTCAATCCCAAATTGTCTAAATCTCCTCCCAAGAAATTTTGACCCATCAGTAATTCTGAGTTTCATCTTTCTGAAGAAATCTCTCGTGTCTCCTACTCACCTAATCTAGACAGATGGTCTTTCCAGTCAAGTGCCCCGCTCTCATCTTAGAGCTTCCCTTTGCCATCATCCTGGGTTGCTCTCTGCCTCTCTCCTCTGTTGGATTTCAGGTTAAGATTCTATAGTCTGTGTCTTTTTTGCTTCACTTCCTTGTTTTGTTGGAATGCATTCCCCAGTCTCTTCCCAAGAAAGAACATAGGAATTTTTTTTGAGACTTTGTCTATCCGAACATGTTTTTATTCTACTTCATATTTGGTTGATGGTTGGCTGAGTTGGCTGAATTCTGGGTTGAAAATACATTTTCCTCAAAAGTTTAAAGGTATTGTGCCATTATTTTTTAGTTTTCAGTATTGCCATTTAGAAGTCCAAAGCGTATTGACTCTTGATGCTTTGTAGGTGATCTGTTTCTTTATTCACCCCCCCCCACCATATGATGTGTTCTCTCTGAAATTCTTGTTATTCAGAATTTGAATTTAAAGTACTGGACCTCCAAATTCCTCATCATGTCTTTATTATTATTATTTTTAAAGATTTTATTAATTTAGGGGACCTGGGTGGCTCAGATGGCTCAGGACCTAAGTGTCTGCCTTTGACTCAGGTCATGATCTCAGGGTCCTGGGATCGAGTCTCGCATTGGGCTCCCTGTTCAGCGGGGAGTCTGCTTCTCCCTCTCCCACTCCCCCTGCTTGTGTTCCCTCTCTCGCTGTCTCTCTCTCTCTCTGTCAAATAAATAAATAAAATCTTAAAAAAATAATTGTTTAAAAAATAAAAATAAAATATCTGCTAGGTTAGTTATCTCTCATCCACTTGCTTCACAGCTTCCAGAATTTTATTGTTGCTATCTTCTCTCTGCTCTTTCTCCCTGTCAGCTTATGCCTTTGTGAAAGTTCTTTTAGTAGGATTTTGGAAGGGAGCAGAAATACTGTTTAATTTACCATTTTATCCAGAATATAGAGGTCATCTTTAAAAATACAAATGTGTTTTCTAGAATAAGTGGTAAATTAAGCTACAAGCACATAAGAACAGATATACTCATCAAAATAGCTATTACTGCCTTAAAAAGTAGAGACTGAACATAGGACTGGGATGTTTAAGTGGACAAGTTTGGATTTGCCTGAGGAGTAGGGAGGGGTGAGGGTCATCTCTGCTTGGAGGGCATGTCTAGAAGGAGGGCAGGATAAAATGGCCATAGTGGAGTTTCTTTAGGCTAAGATAGACTGAGGGCAGTAAGTAAAAAGCAAATAACTCAACTATTATCTACAAATTTTCTGTTGATGTTCATGGAAACTGTGTATGTTTACCATCAGGAGTAAAACTGTTAAGTATGCATTTGTTGAGAATTCACTCACTGTGTGTCAGGCACCTTGCTGAGCACCCCTTGAGGTTGGTAGTGTTATTCCAATTTGTTCAGAGCAAATTGGGAGTTCAATGCAGGTTTATTAGACTTTGCTTCCTCTTTTAAATACTAAACTATTATATCTTTGTGTCATAGTTGACAACAGTTGTTGAAACTAAGAAACTTTTTGTCATTGCACAGAAAACCGAAGAGGTAGCTCCCTCATTATCTTCATAGTTCTGTCTTTAAGTGTGTCGAAAATCAGGAAGTTACATAAGTCGGTTTTGGTTTCAGCTCTGTCTGTACTTTAAGTATATCAGAAGCCTATTTGACATTTCTAAATTTGCATTTTTTTCTTTAAAAGTGCTTTCTGTAAGCTTTTTTTTTCTGTTGTTGCTTATCTAAAAAAATACTTTGAAGAGACCGAGACCACATCTGTTTTGCTCATTGAGCTAACCTTATCCTCTTTTTTTTTTTTAAGATTTTATTTATTTATTTGAGAGAGAGAATGCGAGGAGAGAGAGAGAGAGAGAGAGAGAGAGAGAGAGAGCATGAGAGGGGAGAGGGTCAGAGGGAGAAGCAGACTCCCTGCCGAGCAGGGAGCCCGATGCGGGACTCGATCCCGGGACTCCAGGATCATGACCTGAGCCGAAGGCAGTCGCTTAACCAACTGAGCCACCCAGGCGCCCTAACCTTATCCTCTTATATTGCCTGGCACATGGTAGGTACTCACCAAATACCTGTTGAATAAACACATAAAAGTCTCTCTCATAGTAGCCCAGGCAAACACATGCATCCTGAAAGATATGCACAGGAACAGCAATCCCATAGCTTATTTTATGAATGTTACTTAAAATCTAGTTAACAGGGTGCTCAACTTGGTTTATAAAAATAAAATAAACCTAACATGCCATCATTTCTATGCTGTTATAAATATTTTAGCTAATAAAATTGAGATATTTAATATAATGCTAAAATCTAATAAATACTCAACAGAAAGTTATGGTGCTTAAAATTATATGCATTTTATGGTTGTTGGAATTAATCTACAGGGATATTGACAGTCTGTGCATGGGGGAATAGATAAAATTATTCTTTAGCTAGAGAATTTTCTGCAATTTTGGACAGATAGGAATTTTTTTAAAGATTTTATTTGTTTATTTGAGAGAGAGTGGGTGAGAGAGAAAGAGAGAGAGAACAAGCAAGAGGAGTGCCAGGGAGAGGGAGAAGGAGAAGCAGACTCCCTGCTGAACAGGGAGCCCGATGTGGGACTCAATCCCAGGACCCTGAGATCATGACCTGAGCTGAAGGCAGATGCTTAACCAACTGAGCCACCCAGGCACCCGACAGATAGGAATTATCTATTGATTCCAATTATGAATGTTACCAATACCTCTGTAAAGATGCAACTTCCCTTTTATCCAAAATAGAAGCTCCCACGTAAGGGAAATTGTAAATTCTATTAATATTAAAACGTCTGTTAAGATTACTTCTCAGCACCTAAAGGTGTTGATTCTACATAGCACTAAACAGCACAACTGCTACGTGGAACGGTTTTTATTGGGGTAAATGTGTAAGAAGTTTGGTCAGCTCCTGCTTTCTAGTTTGTTACTTTTGTTTTGCAAGGAGCTGTTGTTTGTCTTCTTCGACAGGGATAATGTGAGATATTCACTTTGAAATAAAAGTTTTCATTATAAAGGAGTTTGTTCCCTTGGCCCTCCTTCATACAGTAAATGAAAAACTTCAACTCCTACTTTGCTGTGGTTCTGAGTGAATATAGGGCATTAATATTCTGTCCCCTGAGTAGTTTAATAATATAAAAACTGGTAGTAGAATAGTTGTGTGGTGTTGGAGGATCATTTTAGATCACATGGTCTGTACATGTGTCTTAAGGGGTAGTACTTGTAGAATTTTGAATAAACTACCTAGAGAAGTAAACTGATGATGGATGGCAATGGTACAACATAATAATTCCTAATACCATGTTTGTAGAATACTTTCAGATATATAGAGTGCTTTTACGAGCATTACTTACATCATTTAATGATCTCCTCCACCCCTACCTTCCCCCCAAAAGACCCTTATAAGATAGGTAGTGTCATTACCATTTTACAGGTGAGGAACCTGCCACTCCAAGTCATGAGAAGTTTTGCTCGACTTTATACAGCTGGAGATGGAAGTGAGGATAAGTCCTCTGATGGCTAGATGAGCACCCTCTCTCCTACACCACATTTCCTTTCAGGACTCATGTCAGCTAGCTGAGGGACAAGACTTCTTCCCTCCATGGTCCTGTATCCAACTGGAAAGCAAAACAAAGCCTACCACTACTAACAACAAAACTTTACTTACTACTGGGGTGGGGAATAGGGCTTACTTTTGTGAGACATGTATGAGGGAGATGCTCAGTGGATGTTTACTGAATTAAAATTATTAATCTTCTCCCCAAAGAAAACCTGGTCACTGACTTTATAAACACTGAATCTTGAAGATAGCAGTCCTCAGACTGACAGAGCCCCTTAAGACTCTTCTACCGTCTCTGGGATGTGTGGATTTGGGATCACCATTTTGAGATTCTTAAACATGAAAGCAAAAAAGAAGGATTCTATTCCTTTTTAGAATTTCCTTCCCCTTTCCAGGTTGTTTTCATTGTGTCTGATTTCACCTGCACAAAAATGTTGGTGGTAGAAAATACAGAGGGATGTGCCCTACAGGCCTGCTTCCCTGAGGGATGCCTCTGGCAGGAAGAAACCCCAGAGAACTCCTGTGGTTTACTGTGGAACCATTCCGTATTTCCCAGTGTCAGGATCAGTTCTGAATGTTGTCTCTTAAGTATTCACAACCTTGTAAGATAGAAAAGAGTCTGGATTGGTTGTTTTATGTATAGTTATTATATATAGTAGTGTTAGATGATGTGACATTTTTACTTTCCAAGTGAAACAATTCTGTTTTTTTGTTTTTTGGGTTTTTTTCCCCTCTTCTTTAAAAAAGAGCATGTGTTGGGACACCTGGTGGCTCAGTCAGTTAAGCATCTGCCTTCTGCTCAGGTCATGATCCCAGGGTCCTGGGAGGGAGTCCTGCATCAGGCTCCTTGCTCAGCGGAGAGCCTGCTTCTCCCTCTCCCACTCCCCCTGCTGTGTTCTCTCTCTCTCTGACAAATAAATAAAATCTTTTAAAAAAATAAAAATAAAGAAGAGCATGTGTTGCTTTTGTACTCAGAAAAGATTTATAATAAGGGCATTAAAACAAAAATTATTTAAACCCAAATATGAGGGTTCACTTATGACTATAGGTGAGATGGGTAATAAACTGTTGGTAATATATTAGCAAATGCACTATTTATACTAATATTTATACAATTATAGTTGCTGAATATTCTTTGCCTTTTTAAGTGAATTAAAAATCACGAAGAGACAATAACAGCATATAAGAGAGCTTACTCTGCCAGGCACTCTTCAAAGACCTGTACGTGGATTATCTCATTTCATTCTGTCCACAGTCCCATGCAGAAGGTATTTATACTTGGGGAAGATAAGGTAGAGAGAAGAAATGTGGCGTAAGCAGAGGTTTGAAAAGCACTCATCTATTAAGCATTGCCCTGTCTTACTGCTGGGAACCCTGAAAGCAAAGCAGTCCGGGCTAGACCCAGTGGTGGCAGAGCTGGCTCAACACTTAGCCACTCTCTTAACATTTCCCTGAGCATATGAGCGAAATAAGTCAATCAGAGAAAGACATGTATCATATGACCTCACTGATAGGAGGAATTCTTAATCTCAGGAAACAAACTGAGGGTTGCTGGAGTTGGGGGGGTGGGAGGGCTGGGGTGGCTGGGTGGTAGACATTGGGGAGGGTATGTGCTATGGTGAGCGCTGTGAATTGTGTGAGACTGTTGAATCACAGATCTGTATCTCTGAAGCAAATAATACATTATATGTTAAAAAAAAAAAAAGGAAGAAGAAGAAGATAGCAGGAGGGGAAGAATGAAGGGGGGGGAATCGGAGGGGGAGACAAACCGTGAGAGATTATAGACTCTGAGAAACGAACTGAGGGTTCTAGAGGGGAGGGGGTGGGGGGATGGGTTAGCCCAGTGATGGGTATTAAAAGGGCATGTTCTGCATGGAGCACTGGGTGTTATATGCAAACAATGAATCATGGAACACTGCATCAAAAACTAATGATGTAATGTATGGTGATTAACATAACATAATAAAAAAAAAAACACATTTCCCTGAGCATATGCGGAATCCTAAGGAGAGTATACAACTGTGAAAAGAAGTACCCTGATTGCCTTTAACGATCTGAGAGTTTAATAGGGCCATAATCAATTTCTGATGTTTCTTCGAAACCTAGTTCACATCCCTCTAATTTTTATTTTTTTTAGTATGATAGCAAGAAACGTCTCTGGTCATCTGGAACATGACAGTGGACATGTTTAGAGGTTGCATTTTTGTCTACCCAGTGTTCTTTATTTTGGCAATCTGAATGACAGACTTATGATACACTTGAAACCGTCTACCTCCATTTCAAAACTGGCTCTTCAAGTTCTCAGAACCTCTTATCAGACTGAAACCCAACCAAGGTTAAAAGTGCTGTGTCTTTGTGCTGTCCTACCCCCACCGCTCAAGCACTCTTACTTAGCACGCTGCATTACTAAACAGTTTCTGGTCTTTCTTGTGGATGTTGCTTGTGTGTGAGATAATCTTTTTTTAGCATCGTTTTTTTTTTTCTCTCTCTTTACTATGATTATGACCACGATCTTCAAAAGGAAAGGAAGGCTGTCCTCAGACATGTTAAGAAACACATACTCCTTTTTTGTGTATTATTAATGTTTGCATACAATATGAACAGAATATTGTAAATGTACACTGCATTAAAATCCAAGTATGCAAGTGAACCATGATCAAGTAGGTGACATATAGCATCATGACAGTCATTTGGTACATGCTGCTTATGTTTGTGTTTTTATTTTTTTACTTCCCTCCCAAAATCAGTTTTATTACTTTATTTTTTTATTTATTTTTTAAAAATTTAAATTCAATTAATTAACATATAATGTATTATTTGTTTCAGGGGTACAGGTCTGTGATTCATCAGTCTTATATAACACCCAGTGCTCATTACATCATGTGCCCTCCTTAATGCCCATCGCCCAGTTACCCCATCCCCCCACCCCCCACCCCCTCCAGCAACCCTCAGTTTGTTTCCTAAGATTAAGAGTCTCTTATAGTTTGTCTCCCTCTCTGGTTTCATCTTGTTTCATTTTTTCCTTTCTTCTGCCTTGTTTCTTAAATTCCACATATCAGTGAGATCATGTGATAATTGTCTTTCTCTGATTGACTTATTTTGCTTGGCATAATACCCACTAGTTCCATCCACATTGTTGCAAATGGCAAGATTTCATTTTTTTGATGGCTGCGTAATATTCCTGTGTGTGTGTGTGTGTGTGTGTGTGTGTGTGTGTGTGTGTGTACCACATCTTCTTCATCCATTCATTTGTCGAAGGACATCTGGGCTCTTTCCATAGTTTGGCTATTGTGGACATTGCTGTTATAAACATTGGGGTGCCAGTGTCCCTTTGGATCACTACATTTATATCTTTGGGGTAAATACCCAGTTGTGCAATTGCTGGGTCATAGGGTGGCTTTATTTGCAACTTCTTTGGGAACCTCCATACTGTTTTCCAGAGTGGCTGCACCAGCTTGCATTCCCACCAACAGTGTAGGAGGGTTCCCCTTTCTCCACATCCTTGCCAACATCTGTTGTTTCCTGACTTGTTAATTTTAGCCATTCTGGCTGGTGTGAGATGGTATCTCATTGTGGTTTTGATTTGTATTTCCCTGATGCCGAGTGTGATGTTGAGTACTTTCTCATGTGTCAGTTGTCTTTTGGTTTTGTTGACATGCAAAAACTTTTTATCTTGATGAAGTCCCAATACTTCATTTTTGCCCTTGCATACCTCGCCTTTGGAGACATGTCTAGCAAGAAGTTGCTTCGGTCAAAGTCGAAGAGGTTACTGCCTGTGTTCTCCTCAAGGATTCTGATGGATTCCTGTCTCACATTTAGGTCTTTCATCCATTTTGAGTTTATCTTTGTGTGTGATGTAAGGAAATGGTTCAGTTTCATTCTTCTGCATGTGGCTGTCCAATTTTCCCAACATCATTTGTTGAAGAGACTGTCTTTTTGCCATTGGACATTTTTTCCTGCTTTGTTGAAGATTAGTTGACCATAGAGTTGAGGGTCCATTTCTGGGCTCTCCATTCTGTTCCATTGATCTGTGTGTCTGTTTTTGTGCCAGTACCATACTGTCTTGATGATTACAGCTTTGTAATAGAGCTTGAGGTCTAGAATTATGATGCCACCAGCTTTGGTTTTCTTTTTCAACATTCCCCTGGCTAATGGGGTCTTATCATTTGTTCCAGTTCTGTGAAAAACGTTGATGGTATTTTGATAGGGATTTCTATGTTTGTGTTTTTAAATCACAAATGAAAAACTTACATTCTAAATGCCTGAGCATTTACTTTAAAAATTATGATTTATCCATGATTCATGTCATTTTCTTAGTTCCTCTTTAAAGAAGGATACTTACCATGGGGTATAGAGAAACCTAAAGAGGGAAATGTCAATCAGCTTTGTCAGGATAACAAACTACTCCCCAAATCATACTGTTATTCCTCACAGTTATGAGGATTAAATGAGGTAATTCATATAAATCTTCTACAACAGTATGTGGTGGAGAGTAAGTACTGGGTGTTTCTTGTCCTTGGCTCAGCTGAACTCAGTCATCCAGCTGCAGTGGTGGGTGACCGGGGCTGCCGCTGTCTCCATGTGGTCCTCATCCTCCAGGAGGCTAGCCTGAGCCTCCACGTAGTGGTTTCAGTGTTCCCAGCAATAAGAGAGGGTAAGCCCCAGTGTGCTGTGCTCTTCCAGGCATCCACTTGCATCATGATTTCTATTGTCTTCTTGGTCAAAGCAAGTCTCCTGGCCAAGCCCAGATTCAGAGGGTGGAGAAATTGACACAACTTCTTGCTCATAGGTACAGCTGAGAATTTGTGGCCCTTTTTGTGCAATTAAATATAGTCTGCCTCCAGCAAAGTGTATTCACATTTCTCTCATGTTCCCCCTCATCTTGGGATTCTCGGGAGTCTCATTATGGCATCAGCTTCTAGGTCCAGAGGCTCATCCATGACCTGCATCACTTCTGGATACTTCTGGGACTTCTCAGACCCAGCTCTTTGCATGTGGATCCTCTTGATCTTGAGACTATGAAAAACAACAACAAAAAAACCCAGTTATCTCCCCATACACACCCAACATAAAATGATGAAACAGGGAAAGAATAAACAAAAGACATAATCCATTAAAGTAAAAACACATTCACAGGATACAAATAACCATCACAGTTCCATGGCAATTGTATCCAGGTCCATGTTGCTGGTACCCCTGCTCCTGGGCCAGGGGGTGATTGATTAGGACCCAGTTCTGTGTCTCAGGACTGGTTCACGGGTACCTATTTCTCCACTGCTCCTGGCTCCACCTTCTGAAACATTCCTCTTTTCCTGTAAGAAATGGCTTATTTCTGCTTCTAAATAGCTTTGTTAGCCTACTTCCTGCTCATAGGAAAGCAGGCATCCTGAGGCCTCTTTTCCTCTGAATTTTGTCTTGCCTTTGTGCTTATCAGGAAAACTCTCCGTAAAACCTTGTGGATTTCCTAAGAATCCCAGAGAGTCCCCGCCCCTAAAACTCAAGTCCACACTTTTTTTCAAGACGAATCTCTCTCTACTTTGGGCCGAGTGTCACGCTGCCGTGAAATCACACGTTTAGGCGTCTCAGAGTCCCTTTTGCCCTGCTGAGAAGGTCTACGAGGCATCCCATTAAATTTTACCAAGGTCTTTATTCTGAGGCCATTTTTTCCTATACAAATCTTTTCTTCCAATTGAAGAGACTGAAGGTAAACGGTTTTATTTTCCAATCTCGTGAATTCTGGCTCTTCTCTCTTTTCTCTACATAATGCTTATTAAGTAAATCATTCAGGTTTTAGCACCCCTCTCTCTTGCAGAACCTTATATGCAGCTAGAAGCACTCAATGAACACTCTCAGCCTTCAGCCTGGAGACCTCTGCAGCTGGATCCAGCCTTCACTGTGTGTGTTTTCAGTCTTCTGTGCTGCCAAAGACACTGTCTGGCTGCTACTTAATATGGGTTGCCTTTCCCCCTACGGCTGCATAGTTTCCTCGTCCCTCTTTCCATCAACACTCACATTTTGCATGCCACTTTCCCAGTTTTTGCTATAAATGGAAATATCTATTCCATAAGAGTTTTCCCCCTTACTAATAGCCATCTCTTTACCATTATTTGTAGGGTACTTAAACATAATGAGCTTCTCTTTCCTCATCTTTAGAATTAAGGCATGGGTGCAAGATAATCACTAGTCTTCCTGCTTCTCTGAATTTACTTGACATAATTATTGGGTTGATTGAAAAGGGAATGCAATAAATAACTTCCCCTTACCCATCTGATTGCCATACCCATTGAAATAGAAGGATAAAACAGTCAGAGGCCGAAGTGTTACCTTTGTTACCAATAAAGACAAGGTTGGAGGAAGTGGCTTCATTGATGGGGAACTGTGCTTTATGTCACTGAACCTAAAGTTAGATGGACGTGCCCTCCCCATCAGCTGACCTCTCCACTCCCACCCATGAGCACAGCGGGGGAAAGCACGGGTTCTCGGTGGTAAGCCGTCTTTCAAAAGGAAGAGGGAAGAAGAGGCTGGGCTATCCTGGGCAATTTCTCCTTCCACATTCACCAGTCAGATAAGCAACTCTGTGCCCTTTGGCAGGAGGAAGTGGCGAGAGATGTCTACAGGGAGGGAAATGTCAGAGTGGTGACAAATGTTTCTTCTTAGCAATACTTATACCACATACCCTCAACTCTTCACACAGCTTCCACGCAAGATTGAGTGGACAGAACATGAACGTAGGATCTGGAGAGATGTGGGCTTAAATCCCAGCCTACTCACTTCCTCAGAGACTGGCTCATATTGGACACTCAGTTTGTCACTGACATTAGCTTTTCCTTCCTTGCTTTACTTAGTACATTTGATTCCAGAGGGTTGTTGACCCACAGGTAGTTTACCATGATTCAATGCTTGGCTTTTATCTAATTTCCTACTAACTTCTGCTACAACCTGTAAAAGGGAATGAGAAGAATATCCGTAGCTGGGAATAACTGAGGTAAGGTTTGACATTTTAACCCCGAGGCAAGAGAAACGTTTGAAAACAAAGTGTATCCCCATACTGTTCAGAGATGTTAATAATGAAAATCTGAGTCAGCAATAAATTGTATCCAAAGTCTTCTCTTTAAGGAAGGAAATACATCAGTGCATTTTAGAAGAAAATTTTCAACAAAAATGAGTGAACCCCTTTCCTCTTTGAAGGGAGAAAATTCAGTTAGGTAAAGGTCACTTACATGG
Source organism: Eumetopias jubatus (assembly GCF_037043125.1). Lineage (NCBI taxonomy): Eukaryota > Metazoa > Chordata > Mammalia > Carnivora > Otariidae > Eumetopias > Eumetopias jubatus. The sequence continues at coordinate 21,870,506 of NW_028274812.1, read as the reverse complement.
AAAAACCCGCAGTGATGATGTTGGATAACTAAGATTTTTCTGCACTCATGTAAAAATTGTCAGCTAGAAATAATAATTTGTTTCCTTGAAGAATTGAAGAGAAGTAAGCAGCCAACAGGATCAGAATCAGTGGCTCACAGGACTTTGTCTCAGAGAAAAAGGAACAGGAAAGAAATATCTACAGATTCTGTGGGATGGTCCTTAACTGGTATTATGAGTTGGGAAAGAAATGGTCATTTATGATTCTTGAAAACTCTACTGATTTCCCCTTTTTAAGAAAGTACCCTGTGGAGGGCGCCGGGTGGCTCAGTTGGTTAAGCAACTGCCTTCAGCTCAGGTCATGATCCCGGAGTCCTGGGATCGAGTCCCACATCGGGCTCCCCCTTCTCTGTGGGGAGCCTGCTTCTCCCTCTGCCTCTGCCTGCCACTCCCCCTGCTTGTGCTCACTCTGTCTCTCTCTCTCTATGTCAAATAAATAAATAAAATCTTAAAAAAAAAGAAAGTACCCTGTGGAATACTTATAAAATATGAAAGTTTAATCAAAGACATACTGGACTGAACATTTTTATTCCCCATGATGTTTTTTTCCTCCAAAGATTTCTTCTATATTTCTCAGTCACAGGTTTGTTTCACATTCCAGGGCCAAAGCCAAATCAGATGTAGAATACAGCAACTGGTTTTTTTTGTAAATCCTCATACAGATAAGAGTGGAAAAACTTGTACAGATGATTCGAACCTTGACCCTGGAAGTCTATTGTCTTTACTCTCTCCCTTACCAAGTTCATTCATTAGCCTTTCCTCTGTTATCACTTCCACACTCCTGACTGTAAAATTTCTATTCCCAAGTATCAGTGCTTGGTTATTTCAATAGTTGAGTCAATCCTAAATACAGTGAATCTTTGTTATAAGAGAATTATCTATGAACATTATTTCTGTGGACTTTTGGCAAGTTGTGATGAGTTATTTCTGTCTGATAGAGTAACAGAGGCTCTAATAATGAAAGCATTGCAGTGTTGGGGAAACTCTGATGTGAGGAAATTATTTGAGAAAGAAGGTAATTGCTCTAATGGTGCCATGGTTTTCATGTGTTCTTTCATATCTGGGTTATTAGATGCTAATAATTGTTGCAGATATAAAACCTCGATTGGGGAAGGGTATGGTCTGAATGCTTGGGTCCTTCAAAATTCACATGTTGAAATCCTAACCCCTAACAGGTCTTTGGAAGGCAATTAAGTCATGAGGTGGGGGCCTCATGAATGGGAGTAGTGCCTTACAAAAGAGGCCCCAGAAAGCTTGCTTGTTCCTACTGCATTGTGAGGACACAGGGAGAAGACAGCCATTTATGAACCAGGAAGCAGGCCACCACCAGACGCAGAACCCAACCATGCTGGCATCCTGATCTCAGACTTCTGGCCTCCGGAGCTATGAGAAATAAATTTGTTGTTTATTTATTTATTTTTAATTTTTTAAAAGATTTTATTTACTTATTTGTGAGAGAGAATGAGAGACAGAGAGCATGAGAGGGAGGAGGGTCAGAAGGAGAAACAGACTCCCTGTTGAGCAGGGGGCCCGATGCGGGACTCGATCCCGGGACTCCAGGATCATGACCTGAGCCAAAGGCAGTTGCTTAACCAACTGAGCCACCCAGGCGCCCAAATTTCTGTTGTTTATAAGCCACCCTGCTTGTGGTATGTTATAGCAACTCAAATGCACTCAGACAGGGAATAGTTCCCTAGAAGATTAAAGAATTCTTCCTTTTTTTTTTCTTTTTTCTTTTCAAATTTTGACTTAAATTCTAGTTAGTTAGTATACAGTGCAATATTGGTTTCAGGAGTAGAACTCAGCAATTCATTGCTTACATACAACACCCAGGGCTCATCGTAACATGTGCCCTCCTTAACACCTCCCTCCATTAGCCCTCAGTTTGTTCTCTATCTTTAAGAGTCTCTTATGGTTTGTTTCCCTCTCTCTTTTTTCTTCTTCTCCCCTCTCATATGTTCATCTGTTTTGTTTCTTAAATTGCACATGAGTGAAATCATATGGTATTTGTCTTTCTCTGACTTATTTTGCTTAGCACATGATATACTCTAGTTCCATCCACATCATTGCAAATGGCAAGATTTTATTCTTTTTGATGTCTGAGTAATATTCCATTATATATACATATGACACATATACCTGTGTATGGAATATATATATATTATATATATGGAATATAATGGAATATTATATGTATTAATATATGTTTAATATATAAAAATATATCAAGGAAGATTAAAGATTTCAAAGCCTTTATCAAGGAGTCTCTGGAAAAAGAAGCTAATGTAGCTTTGTGGTTTATAGATGGGCTCTCAAGTCAGTTTTTCTGGATTCAGGCCTCAGCTCCACATTTACTTAGAGTGTGACTTTAGGCAAGTTACTTAACTCATTAGGCCTCAAGTTTCCTCTCCTGTAAAACAGGGATGACAGCAGGGCCTCATAGAGACCACACAGTCCTTAGCACTGTGTTGGACACTCTACAAATGCTGATATAGCTGATAAATGTCAGCTATAGAGCAGAATGTATGGACTTTGATTTACAGTGCGTATCTGTAGAATGCATCTGAAAGCATATTGCTGTAAGTAAAATCCCTCCTGCCCACTGGTGATCTACTGGCCATGCACACTGGACTGCCTTCTCTCCAAACGTTGGCTGAGAAGTCTGATTGAGGGAACTGAAAAGTGAAAGTTTCAGGAAGCAGCAAATGAATAGAGTGATTAAAAAGTGGAGACTACCTGCTTTTTTAGATTAGATTCCCCAGAAATGCTTTGGAAAAACTCCTGGCTTTGTTTTAATGAAGAGGGGAAGTAAGAAACATGTATTATTATTTCTTCTAGCCTCAGATTTTATAATTAGAATCCATTTCGGATAATACTCCTCAGACTCTCAAGTTATGCTTTGAGTGAACCACAAAAAATTAAACAATTAAATGTGTTCTTGCCAGTGCACTTTGGATCCAACACAACTTCTGTTTTTTTTTTTTTTAATTAACCTTTAGAGCAGTAAGAAGATAAGTCTTTTTAGAGACTCTTTCTATTTTAGCCTATAATTTTCAGAAGTTCAAAGAAGGATTTTTACCTCTTAGATGTGTCATTTTTTTAAATCAAGAAATAGAGCAGAATGCCAGGTTTTACTCGTTTGAGTAAAATTATTATTTGTGGACCTGAATCATCCTGTTTGGGAAAGTACATTTGTTGCCCGCTAAGCGTTGTGTTCCTGTGTTGTGTCCTGGAGGGTAACTGCTAACTTACCATGACATAGGATCCATGGGACTTCCTGGCCCCACCCATTGGGCAGGAAGGTCAAGAAGGGAGCACACAGGGCAACCACACGGGGCTGTGCAGACTGCCCAGTACAAGGGTGACTTGCCACAAAGATGAGAGAGACTGGAAATCCATCCTGTGCCGTTTGCCAGATGCTTTGCCCTGGTTCAGGGCTGTATCACTCAGAGAAAGGGGCACCCTTCTAGCATTCATGAGGATGTCATAGGGTCCTACACAAGGGCTCATTAAAATGCCATATGGACCAGTGGTGGACTTAGACATAAAGACACATTCTGATTTGTAATCGTCATTTTTTGTTTGCAAGACTTAAAATATTGCTATAAAATCAGGACCTAGGAGATATAGATTATACGTCCTGAAAATCAGAACATGGACCCTTCATAATTGAAGTAAGGGAATCATTACTCAAAAGTCCTTATTTGGAACTATCTATCATGGGGCAGGATCTTTTTAGTTTCATTAATAGCTGATAACTTTATACAAAGCCTATGCACACGTGTGTGTGTGTGTCTCTCTCTCTAAATGTGTTTTTTTAGTTCCCATTGAAACAAGAATCTGGAACTTCCTGAACTCAAGAAGAATAAAGTCTCTAAAAACATTTCTTTGTCATAAATACAGAAAGGAAAGTCCTTCTGTGTTTTTGGATTTGTTCCCCTTCTGTAATCTACAAGTTGATTTTTGTAATAAACCTCACATGATTGGCACATTGCCTTGCATTGAACTGTGTATCCCCAAGTCTGAAGTTTCTCACTACTTGTAAAAATACTTTAACATATTGCTGTGAAACAAGGAAAGGTTTTGTTTTCTGGGAATAGGCAAAATTTGCTTAATGTATGCATTGCTTAATGTATAATAATATAGAGATTATATAAAGAACTCCTTTTAAGTTAATTCCCTCTTTAAAGACCTTATCTCCAATTGCATTCTGAGGTGCTGGGGTTAGGGCTTCAATATATGAATTTGGCTGGGTGATATAATTTAGCCCGTAACAACGTATGAACAGTTTTGTTCTTGTTCTCCTTAGAGTAAGCAGGCAAAACATTTCTGTTGTATGATCAGAGATGTGACCTTGTGTTCTGTTTACAACTGGTTCCCTTAGAAGCAAGTAGGAACTTTCATAGTTGTTCTTTGTAGCATCCAGTATATGGGTTATTTGTGTATTATAACCCCCACTCATTGACCTTCTGAGGTATGTCCAAACCTGCCTTCTGAATCTTTCTTTTCCTGTCTTTCTGAATCTTTCCCTATCAAGTTTGTTTATCACCCAACCATGAAGACTATTATAAGTGGTCCAGAACTGCATTATGCTTATGAATCAGAAGCTGTCATGATCATTATCTATGGAATGGGTCACAAAGTTTAAGTGTGCCCTGGAATCACCTGAAGGTCATCTTAGAAGTACTGAGTCAGAAACTCTAGGGGCCCAAGCATCTGTAGTGTTTGCAGCTCTCCAGAAGATTCTGTTGCCTCCTAAAGTATGAGAACCTCTGAGCTACCATCACTTCTCTGTTCCTATATGTTTTTTGTACATAAAATGTAATTGCCCAATGAAAGAAGGATTACACAATTTCCCCTTTCTTCCCTGTGGGACCTTGTTTTCAGGACACATGATATGCATGCCTGAAAAGGAAATTAAAAGACAGGAGCAGATTTCTGGTAGTTGGTCATGAAATTTTGGTTGAATTCTTCATCTCCACATGACTCAAAGCAGGATTTATTTTAGCAACTTTATAAATACAATTTACCAAAATGTATTACATTATTCTTTATCATAGTGAGACAGGCTGGTCAATAGAATTGTTTAGTTTTTGGGGGCACCTGGGTGGCTCAGTTGTTAAGCATCTGCCTTCGGCTCAGGTCATGATCCCAGGGTCCTGGGATCGAGCCCCACATCAGGCTCCCTGCTCTGCATGCAGCCTGCTTCTCCCTCTCCCACTCCCCCTGCTTGTGTTCCCTCTCTCGCTGTGTCTCTCTCTGTCAAATAAATAAGATCTTTAAAAAAAAAAAAGAATTGTTTAATTTTTCTTTCTCATTTATCATAGTTTCCTTTTTAAGATCTCACAGTTCAGAATCAAGCTACTGGATGTGTAGGTTAATTTGATGTTCTTTCAGTGCCTGCATCTATATTTTGGTATAACTACAGCAAGGAATACAACCTTTTGGGCCACATTCTTAGAAATAGCAGCTTCATGATTGACTTTTTTTTCCTCTTTTTTTTAATTTATATTTTATTTTTAAATTTCCCCCCCAACTTTTTATTCAAATTCCAGTCAGTTAACATACAGTGTAATGTGAGTTTCAGATGTAGAATTTATTGATTCATCACTTACATACAACACCCACTGCTCATCACAAGTGTCCTCCTTAATATCCATCACCAATTTAACCCACCCCACTGCCCACCTCCCCTCCAGCAACTCTCACTTTGTTCTCTATAGTTAAGGGTCTATTTCCTGGGAGCACCTGGGTGGCTCAGTTGGTTGAGTGTCTGACTCTTGATTCTGGCTCAGGTCATGATCTCAGGGTCCTGGGATTGAGCCCTGCGTGGAGTCCTGCATTGGGCTTCCTGCTCAGTGGGGAGTCTGCTTCTCCTTTTCCCTTTCCCTCTGCCCCTCTCCCCTGCCTGCAATGCTCTATCTCTCTCTAAAATAAATAAAATCTTTAAAAATAGTTCTTTATGTATTTTGGATACTAACCCTTTATCAGATATGTCATTTGCAAATATCTTCTCACATTGCATAGGTTGCCTTTTAGTTTTGTTGGTTGTTTCCTTCTCTGTGCAGAAACATTTTTATTTTGATCAAGTCCCAATAGTTCATTTTTGCTTTTGTTTCCCTTGCCTCAGGAGACATATCAAAGTAGAAGTTGCTATGCCTGATGTTAGAGAGAGTTACTGCCTGTGTTCTCCTCCAGGATTTTGATGGTTTCCTCTCTTTGGTTGACTTTCTAAGATTTTTTATTTTTATTTTTATTTATTCATGAGAGACAGAGAGAGAGAGAGGCAGAGGGAGAAGCAGGCTCCCAAGGAGCAGGGAGCCCGATGTGGGGCTCGATCTCAGGACCCTGGGATCATGACCTGAGCTGAAGGCAGATGCTTAACCATCTGAGCCACCCAGGCCCCCTTTGGTTGACTTTCTGTTGTAGTTTTCCTAATGCTTGCTCCCTGGCAACCAGAAGACCTCTGGATCAGTGGGACCGACTCAGTCTGGGGTGGGTTGGGCCAGGCAAGGTAAAGGCCACCATCTCCTCTACACCTCCATAGAGAATCTTTAATTCCCACACTGTTCCTTTCGCTCTCCTTACCTGGTTACGGACTTCAGCCTTCAAATGAGCTTAGGCCTTCACTTGATTTAGGGTCCATGCCTTTATGGCTTTTAGGTCTTAAGAAGGAATGATTATCTCTGAACATCTTCTTCCAAGGCCATTATCTGTATGATTGAAGTGTTTTTCTGCTCATAATATGAATGAGATGATTCCCCCAAATAGCTTTTTTGTGGCTTTAGGAGAACAATACAGAGCATGGGACGCGTCTAAGACCAGTGGAAGACCAACAAACAGATTCCTAATATTGTGGTGTGTGGTGTTTTACCTTAACCACCCATTCATTACCTTTCATTGTAGTGCCTCCTAAGTCTTGGCCAAGAAGCAAGGATGGCACCTATTCTTACCTGGTTCATCAAATATAACCATTCTCTCTACCATCTACCTGTTGCATGGTAGAATATATTGGATACTAACTTAGGCAGATAGATACAGCTCAACTCCATACCAGCTAACTGTAATGTACTTTGTCCAGGTCACATAAGGTGTTAACTGATTGCAATGCATATGTCTTAAAGAAGGACCTTAAGAAATTAGTCCTTTAAGCAAATAATTTTTACAGTTTTGTGGGATTTTATTTAATTATAAAATCTACCTGGGCATCATATTCCAAAAAATTTTTGGAAAATACAGAAAAGTACAAGGAAGTAATTAAAATCATTTATAATTCCACAATTCAAAGAAACCAACTATTAACATTTTGATGCATATTGTTCAAGTCCTTGTTGCAGGATGTATGTGTGGTAGCGCTACACATCCTCTTCTCTTTACCTAGTTTTTCTACGTAAGATGTTTTTTTATACTTTACTACCATTAGATAGCCTTCTAAACTGCAATGATTTAGCAGCCAATACCTCATTTTTGCACATTTAAAGTATTTCTGAATTTCTGTAAAAACAGCATGATGATAGAAATATTTACAGCAATGGGCTTCACACACTGTTGCATAAATTTTTAGAATAAATGTACATGGGGCAAAACAAATACACATTTTAAAAGCTTTTGATACATATTGCTAACCTCCCCCCACAAAGATTCTATCAATTTGCTCTCCTACCAGCATTTTTTCAGAGTTCCCAGAATCCTCACCAATTTTTAAACATTATTATTATTATTATTATTTTAAATCCTGGCAACTTGGTGGGGGAAGAAAATCGCACTGCTTAAATTTGCACTTCCTTGTTTAGTAGTGAAGTCCTTCATGACTCACTTCTATATATTTACTGAAGAAGTTAATGTAGTGGTTAAGTAGGGCTGCTCTAGGGCCCAAGTGTTCACTTCCTGGCAACCATGGGTAAGTTCCTTAATCTCCCTATGCTCGGGTACCAGCTCTGATAATGACAATACTTACTTCATGGAATCTGTGTGAAGATTAAAGAGGGTATCACATGACAAGTGCCTAGAAAGCACTTGGTATTACAGTAAGCACCTGATACATATCAGCTACTCCTATGTTCTCTAGCATTTAGATTTCTTCATATATGAGTTGCCTTTTCATTGTCTTTGTTTGGGCAAGTGGTTTTGTTTATTTTGTTTTGGCAGGAGGTTTTAGTATATTAAGTATGTTAACCCATTACATGCATATATTGCAATTTCCCCCAATTTGTGGTTTGCCTTTAAGTTTTGTTCAAAGTGAGGAAATTTGGGGGTATCAGGAGACTCAGACTAGGGGATGGTGTAGTTTTGGTTCAGCCTGGGTCTTTTTTCTGCCTCTCAGTCCTGCCTCTAGAAGAGTCACTTCCTTATCATTGGGAAGGTCTGGTATTGATTCTTGTCACCAGATAGCAAAAATGGCATTTTAAGCAGGGTATTAAAAATCATCACCTTGGAATAAAACTTCTGCTTAATTTATGTAAATAATGATCATAGCAGATGAGAGGCCATGGTTAATATTTCACCATTTCCCATTTATCACTAAATCCAACTTGTCAGCATTCTTTGGTGAAATAAAATTAATTACTTCAACTTGAGAGAAGCTTTTAATTTGAGATCAAGATCCCTCATAGATTGAGTGTCCATTAAGTGCTACTACATTTTCCTTCTTTGCTGCAAATTATACAGTAGGAAGAGAATCTTTGTAGCCACAAAATCTTGTGCACAAGGGAACATGTTCATTATTTTGACATTTATACATGCTACTAAAAATGAACGTTTTTCACTTCCCTGGAAAAAATGTGGACGCAGAGAACATTATTTTACCTTGCTATGTAGCAATGAATTAGAACCACCCTTATGAAAACATGGAAATTCTGCTTGAGCTGCCAACTTGTTTCAAAAAGTCATGAGATTGCAGATCTCATGCAGATATTGCATATATTGCAGGTAACACTTGGAGGTGTACACAGATGCACAATTCCAATATAAAAGTAGCATCCATGTTCATCTGTGTGTATGTCTGTTCCAGATCCAGTTTATACTCCTCCCTGATTTGCTCAGTCTCAACTACCCTCTAGTTCTTTGCTGTCCGATCAGTGAAGAACCAAGAACCCAGCTGTTTGCTCTGTCACCTCATCCCCTAACACTACCATCTGTCTCACCCTCCCCCGAGGACCAGACCTTGGCAAGGCCTCTGTAATGTGTGCTGTGATGGTAGCCACATCAGCTCCACTGTGTGGGGGTGACCCGATGCATCCACAGAGGCTTAGGTGCTGTCATGCCTGGTTTCACAATAGCACCCAGTCATGGGCATAGGACTTGGTTTCCCCAGTAGCTGCCCTGAGGATGTGGATAACACAACCTGGAAGAGTAGAGGAATTTTAATGTCCACTGGCTGAATATTGACCAAGAAGAGACAGGAGACAGGAAGGAACCAATAAATAAATGACTCCCTCTTTCTCCTTTTCATGGACTGTTCCAGGTGCCACGACTCCATGTAGTGTTTCTGGAGACTTCTAGTTGACTAAGCAACTGGCTGTGTTGTTTTGTGAAGCTGTAGCCAGCTGGGTATTTGTCTCTGTTCTTTCCCACCTCACTTCCCTTCTCCCCCTCACCCTGGGGGCCCTGGGATTGTATCACGAGCAATATGTTGGCACATAAAATTTGCTTCAGACTGCTTTCTTGGGAACCTGGGGTAAGGCAGCATCTGAGAGCTTTCATATACATTTAAATGAATATTTTATATTTAGGTACTGTGTTTAGCATTCAGATGTGAATAAAATACCAGCATGTGCATAACAACAATAACAACAACAACAAAAGTACAAATATTGCTAATATGTGATGGTTAAATGGGGTAAATGAGAGTGTGCTTTATTACTGCTACTAGGGTTATGTATGGTTGAAATTTTCCACATAAAAATTTTTTCAAATAGTTTTGTTAAAGATGCTTACCACTAGGGACCTTGGGAAAAACTGAACATCTTTTGTTTCTGACATTTCATCTGGTTATGCTATGTGATTGCCGCCTAGAAGGGTATCTTCTTTCTGCCCACCTCTCCTACTTATTTTAAAATCACATTAAACACTTTCTTATCTCTTTCACTTTTAATATCTTCCAACAAAATATATTTTCAGATGTCACCCCCCCCAAACAGGTACTCAAACTGAAGTCTGTATCAGTGATAATGAACAGAGGAGCAAGGAAATTTCAATGTCCAAATTATATACTTCCTCATTAGATTTTTGTCTTTATTTTGTTGTTTTACTTCAAGCATGTTTTACTTTTAAAACATTTTTAAGAGAACACATTTTAAACCATGATTTATATGGTAACTGTTTTGAGAACTGATAGGTTGCTTAGGACCAGGCATGCTCAGCAGTTGCTGAAATAGACAAAAAACAGCACTTAGAGCTGGCCCTACAGCCCTGGAAGTACATTGATTGTCCTTATTTAAAAATCTCTATCCTTCCAAATATTTTTTTCTTTTTCCTTTTTCTGTGCCTGTTTTGATTTGCAACTATTGGAAAACATAAAGCAAGAAAAAGTGATTGGTTCCTAATGCAATCTGAAATTTTATTTTATTTTTTTAAATTTTATTTTATTATGTTATGTTAGTCACCATACATTACATCTTTAGTTTTTGATGTAGTGATCCACGATTCATTGTCTTCGTATAACACCCAGTGCTCTATGTAGTGCGTGCCCTCCTTAGTACCCATCACCGGGCTAACCCATCCCCCCCAACCCCCTTCCCTCCAAAACCCTCAGTTTGTCTCTCAGAGTCCACAGTCTCTCATGGTTCATCTCTCCCTCTGATTCCCGCCCCCTCATTTTTCCCTTCCTTCTCCTAATGTCCTCCATACTATTCCTTATGTTCCAATAAGTGAAACCACATGATAATTGACTTTCTCTGCTTGACTTACTTCACTTAGCATAATCTCCTCCAGTCCGATCCATGTTGATGTAAAAGTTGGATATTCATCCTTTCTGATGGCTGAGTAATATATTCCATTGTATATAAGGACCCCATCTTCTTTATCCATTCATCTGTTGAAGGGCATCTCGGCTCTTTCCACAGTTTGGCTGTTGCGGACATTGCTGCTATGAACACTGGGGCGCATATGGCCCTTCTTTTCACAACATTTGTGTCTTTGGGGTAAATACCCAGGAGTGCAATTGCTGGGACATAGGGTAGTTCTATTTTTAACTTTTTGAGGCAAACTGAAATTTTAAATTGCTGATTGAGTTCCGAGCTGCAGAGGCCTTATGGGCTATGAAGTAGGGCTGTGTTCACGCCTCTCGGTCACCGTTAGTCCTTTCCTTGTGAGCCAAATGTCCTAGAATATTTGGCTCCTTTAGTGTATTTGTTGCCTACACCCGGGAATAAAGAATTGGGAGCGCTGTGCAGAAGTTTCTTGATTTTGGGCGTCAGTGTTCTCAATGCAAGTATTTGACTCGCTGCAGGAGTTTAACCCCAGTCTGTACTTGCAGGCAAGATGAAGGACCGGCTAGCCGAACTTGTGGAGTTAACCAAGAACTATGACCAGCAGTTCCCAGACGGGGACGATGACTTGGACTCGCCCCACGAGGACATAGTGTTCGAGACGGACCACATCCTGGAGTCCTTGTACAGAGACATCCAGGACCTTCAGAATGAAAACCAGCAGCTGATGACCGACGTGAAGCGGCTGGGAAAGCAGAACGCCCGCTTCCTCACGTCCATGCGGCGCCTCAGCAGCATCAAGCGCGACACCAACTCGATTGCCAAGGACATCAAGGCCCGGGGAGAGAACATCCACCGCAAGCTGCGCGCCATGAAGGCGCTGAGCGAGGAGGCGGAGGCCCGGCACGGCCCCAACTCGGCGGTGGCGCGCATCTGGCAGGCGCAGTACAGCGCGCTCACCCGCACCTTCCAGAGCGCCATGCACCAGTACAACCAGGCCGAGATGAAGCAGCGCCACAACTGCAAGATCCGCATCCAGCGCCAGCTGGAGATCATGGGCAAGGACGTGTCGGGCGAGCAGATCGAGGACATGTTCGAGCAGGGCAAGTGGGACGTGTTCTCTGAGAACTTGCTAGCCGACGTGAAGGGCGCGCGGGCGGCCCTCAACGAGATCGAGAGCCGCCACCGCGAGCTGCTGCGGCTGGAGAGCCGCATCCGCGACGTGCACGAGCTCTTCCTGCAGATGGCGGTGCTGCTGGAGGAGCAGGCAGACCCGCTGAACGTCATCGAGCTCAATGTGAAGAGGACCCTCGACTACACCGGCCAGGCCAAGGCGCAGGTGCGCAAGGCGGTGCAGTACAAGAAGAACCCCTGCCGGACCCTCTGCGGCTGCTGCTGCCCCTGCCTCAACTAGCAGGTCGGCCCCGGCCGCGAAACACCCCGGGGAAGATCTGGGGGGCCGCGGCACAGGGGTGAGTTTCCCCAAGTCCTAGGGGCTTCTTAGAGAAAGAAGAATTTTCAGGTGTGAGAATTCCCACCCCGCTTGTGTTTGGGAAGGGGGTCTCATGCCAACCCGTGCTTCTCCGGTAAGGACAGATAGCCAGGGCGGTTGTGGGAGGGCATTATATGGCACGTGGCACCCTTTCCCTCTTCACCGAAGCCCAACAAAGAACTGACGTTGTGGCTGACTGTGCCGTAAATGTCCAGGGCATGCTTCCTAACGAATCTTTAGGCGGAAGTCGGTTCTGCACTGGCTGATAGTATGAACTCATTATCAAAACTTAAATTCCTTTACCTTATCCTGAAAGCCCCTTGGTTCTGCTCAATTTCACATGACATGGATCTTGAGAAAAACTGTACATCTTTCATCTCTGAGTCTTATCTGCCTTATCCGGTGTGATCCCTGCCTAGAAGTACACCTTCTTTCTGCCCACTTCCCCTACTTATTAAAATCACGCTTAACACTCATTATTTCCTCATCTCTTTCGCTTTTAGTACCTGCCATCAGAATATCTGTTGGATTTTTTCCAAATATTTTTAAGCACTGAGTTTTGAACACGTACTCAAATTGAAGTATGTTATCAGTCATATTTTATATATTTTTCATAAATAATTTAAAATTTATCTTTTTACTTGGTAATATAAATGCACATAAATACGTAAATATAAAGTACTAATATTAAGACATGTACATGATGACCAATTGGTTTAACTTGACTTTTGTAAATATGGTCTATAAATATCAAGAGCAACACTCTTACTGGTCACTGGTGTTGGTTTGCTTGTTTTGAGTTTATCTCACTCCCATGTCCATAGTCACAATTCTGTTTTGAACCACTCTGTGTCGGTTGTGGTGGTAGAGACAGATGTCAAAGGCGAAAATCCATACAGAACTGGAGATAATAAAATAACATTCTTGGAAATACTACTTTTGTTTTACTGTGGACCATTCTTTTCATGTACTGAAATGGAGTAATTTAAAATAAAATTTAGCTTAATAAACATTACACTATAACATCCCCTTTGTGTATTTTTATCTTGGCCATTTAAATCTTAGTTTGCTTTTTCAATTATTATTCTTAAAAATTCTTCTACTAGCTGCATGAGGCTGCAACATCTGGATGGAACTCTTGACTAGAAGGAGAAAGGATGAAACAGAATTCCCTTGTGGGTGTCCTGCTTTCTCTCCTGAGTTACTTCTAATAGTTTAGCAAATCACGTTTTAGAGATTTGGTTTTGTTTGCAAACTTTGTAATGCCCTCATCCACGTTTACCATGCTTCCTGTCTTTCTTCTGAGTCAACTCTTAACTTTTTTTACTCGTTATTACTAAATGAACAAGTTTACTCAGCAGTCAAAATTCTCAGGTCTTTCAGACAGATTTTAAAAAGGAGTAGAATGAAGAGCATGTGAACTCTTTGGAACTCACCAACGAACCTCCTTATGCCCATGAAAAAATCCAGCCCTGTACCTAATTTTAATTTCATGGTTAAATATGAGAATTCTGGAAACCAAGTTCCACTGGGCTCCTCTCAGATTTCTCCCGATTTCTTTCTCAGTTAACCCCACCGATATGTTTCACTTTTAACCGAATTACCTTTCCCTAAAAACAAAACAAAACAAAAACAAACAAAAAATGTCTTCACATAGCTCCATTGCTATGTCTTCCATTGTAGAGAAGTGAAACTGTGAATATAGACCACCAGCTAGTTTCCCTGAGAGAGAATGGTTCATGAATTCGACTTCTATTAAACCCATAAATCATTTTCTTTGCCTAGAACCAGCCATAAAAGTAAATGAGTTTGCAGGCTCTGTGTATTCTTTAATTCCCCACATTTCACATTAGAGAATTAAGTAAAAACTGCACTTTCATTTACTAAGTGATTAGTGAACTGTTGCCTATGACAAGGTAAGAATTTTTCTTCCTGCTTTTTAGTAACTTTCTGAGTGTTCACATAGTAGTCAAGAGCACTGATTCATTACCTCACTCTCTTGGTTTAAATCCTAACTCTGCCCCATACTAAACATATGATTTGGGCACATTACTTAACCTGTTTGTGCCTCAGTTTCCTTATCTGTAAAATGGACATAATAAGGCCTACTTCATTGAGCTGTTGTAAGAAGTAAAAGCTATCTATGTTCATTATTGTTATTATATAGCTTTCTGGTAGACTGAGAAAGCTGTTACTAATTTAGTAAATTAATAGTTATTAACTTCCGAGGAAAAAGAAATGTTTATTTTTCTGTTGATAGTCTTTAATAAAATGGAATAAAGAAACCAAGACCTATCTTCTTTGACTATTAGGGCTTTTTTTTTCCTACCACACACACACCAAAAAAACCCATTTTTACAATGGCATTTCTATTCCTAATTATATCCAAACATGTTCTGGAAGAGTATTAGATTTTCCGCTCAGAATAAACAGTTAAGCAGGAAGCAGGTGTTCTGTTCAATTTGGCAAGTATATTCCCCTGATCTTCCCAAGCTTTGAGTCAGAAAATCCCAGAAAGTGTTCAGTTGTGGAGTCCAGGTCACAACAGACTAAAGAGAACAGTTGGCTTTTCCCACATCCTGCCCTGTTTCCCTGAAGCCCTTCCTGGCTCTGAGTGCCGTGCCAAACAATGTGTGAGATGCTGGCGTTTTCCTCTGGAAAGGCTACTCCGGTGCCCCCAAGAGGTGTGATAGAGGTTGGTTTTACCCAACCCCACGATGCTGTCTTGGCAAACTCTGAAAGTTGACCTTGGGCAAGAAGAGGAAAACTTTGTGGCAAAGCTACTAATTTCATACACTAACATCATTTAATGTACAAAATGAAAGACCCAATCACAAAGAACAATAGATCCTTCAGGGGCAGAAGGTGGAAATCTATTCCTAAAGCTATTTTCATATATGCAGTGACTCCTTCTAACTAGCCAAACACCAAACCTTACAGTCACAGCCACAGATTATAGGCGGTGACTCCAGAAAGATCAGAAATAAGAGAGATGCTCACCAACAACGCGTCAGTATCCAGGACAACATGAGTTCAAATTTTTTAAAAGCAGATCAATGATTCAAAAGGGTTTGAACTCTGACATCATGGGAGTGAGTTTATGGCCTTTCAAGATAATGACTTTGAAAGAAAACAGCGTTCTTCTTGTGCTTCCTATTGATTTAAAAATAGTCCCAATGCTTTATAGTTGAATGTCATATGCACGTATTTTTCAGGCTCTACAATGTAAAATTCCTATCTTGACAGGAACCTGTGGAAGATTGTGTACAGCTTAAAAATAATAAAATAGGGTAACTGTCATCTTGGATGTTATGTATAAATCCCACCATTCTATTTTCCATCATCAGACAAGTTTCCACTCCTCTCTTCGAAATATGCACGGTATTTCTAATGCAGCATGCAGTTCACTCATTTGTAATCTGGACAATAGCTTGAAACATCCATTGCCGTCAAAGTAACAGTTGAGATGACTTGCTTTTGATAGCAAGAATTGAAATTCCTTGCAGTTAATAAAATGGGGCTATTAGAAGCAGAAAATGAATAGGATCTAGAATGCAACCTCACCACCATATAAATATTGGGCATCTTTATTACCATGTGCTATAAAGGAAAGATGAGATGGCCTTATACACTGGAAACTTCTGTTGTGAAGATTATGTATATATTGGTAAGAAAGAAGGCTTTCTGACCTGAAGGTCTAGGTGAGACTACATAGGATGCTTTTAAACCAGTGATATCCTAAAAACTGAGGAGTGAGAACTCCCCAACGCTATCATTTTCTAATTTTTTTTTTTTTTTTTTAAGTAGGCTCCATGCTGGGTGTGGATGCAGGGCTTGAACTCGACCATGAGATCGAGACCTGAGCCGAGATCAAAAGTCAGACACTTAACCGACTGAGCCACCCAGGTGCCCCTCTAATTCTTGATATTTAGTTTGAAAGTATTTTTGTACCCCTTTTTAATTGTAAGCATCTTTAAGCTACTCTTGAACCTCTCCCATTTTTTCCTGATCTGTATCTCTACATTTGCAAGGTATTATAGGCTATTCTCTGGACATACCCTTCTCTCTGTACCCAGGTATCCCATAATATTCTGTAGTGGATACAAATAACAGAGCATGAAAATTATATATATATATATATATATATATGTATATCTCCTTATCTCTCTGTTTTCAGGTGGGCCCAGCTATGTGCACATGCTCAGGTTTGCTATCCCAAACAGAAAAGCCCTCAGAGCCATTTAACAGGAACATACATGTAATGCATGTGTTTCTAAATTTCTGTGTCAGGATCTTTGCCCTGCCCCATCAGTGTGCTCTCCAGTTATGTGCCCCCTTTCCCTGATACCTCCTGCACATCCTGTATTCACACTTGGGGATTGCTCTGAGCCACCATAAATCTATTATGGAACGAGGTAGGGAAAGAAGAAGGAATGAGGAAGTACCCACATCTATCACAACTCACTGGCTGAGGCTGAGTAGTACTTGTTTTCCAAGTGTTCTTGGAGACAGATGGTGCCTCATAGCTGCTCTACACTCATCCCCCCTGTTTCCTTGTTTTGTTTACTGTGGATTTGACACCTCGCCTAACTCTTCACTATTCACGTATTCCTGATGGTCTAGTTTCTTTTTTTTTTTTAATGAGTGTTTGTTCTTTTTTTTTTTTTAAGATTTTTTATTTATTTGACAGAGAGAGATAGCGAGAGCAGGAACACAAGCAGGGGGAGTGGGAGAGGGAGAAGCAGGCTTCCCGCGGAGCAGGGAGCCCGATGTGGGACTCGATCCCAGGACCCTGGGATCATGACCTGAGCCGAAGGCAGACGCTTAACGACTGAGCCACCCAGGCGCCCTGATGGTCTAGTTTCTGTTCAACGGCTTGCCCTGACTCTGCAACCTGACTGCTATCCGTCTGCAAGTCTTCCTGGCTGTTTTTTGTCCCCCTGACCTTCCTCTTACGTACACTGCTGGCGCTACCCTGAATCTGACCCCACTTCGCTCAAAAGTCATCCCATCCCACAACAGATAGACGTAATAATACCCATTGGTAGAACACCTTTCAGTTTACAGGGTGCTTTGATCTCAATTTTTTTTCATGATAATCCTGTGAAGTAATATTACCATGTCATTTTTTCAAGGAGGGGGGAACTGAGAATGCAGTCCTCTAATACTTGGCAAAATTATGTATTTGTGAGTGTCTATTTCTTACGCTCGTATTACTAAGCTGCTCTCTGCATGTTCACGTCAACATCAGTCTAGAAGCATAAACTGCATGACGAGAATACGCATTTTCCTTGACTGATCTCTATAACATTAGTAAAACCAGCTCTTCCCTTGGCCTTCTGGCTCTGCATTTCTTTCTCCTACCTTTGGCTCCCCGTTCTTAGACTCCTTCCCAGCCTTCACTGCAGAGCCTGCATCCATGGCCAACTTCCCTGAGCTATTTCTTTCACTCTGAGGGTTTCAAATACCACCTTTCTAAACACTAGTCGTTTCCAGATCTGTACCTCCAGCCCTGACTTTCCAGCTGAGACCTGAGTCTGTACGTCCAACCACCTAGCAAACATTTACAATTAGACATCCCACCGGAGCTGCTGCTGCTTTTTTTTTTTTTTAAGATTTTATTTATTTATTTGACAGAGAGAGACACAGGGAGAGAGGGAACACAAGCAGGGGGAGTGGGAGAGGGAGAAGCAGGCTTCCCACGGAGCAGGGGGCCCGATGCGATGTGGGGCTCGATCCCAGGACCCCGGGATCATGACCTGAGCCGAAGACAGTGACCCAACGACTAAGCCCCCCAGGCCCCCCACCGGAGTTTCTAATGCTGATGCTGCGTCCGGACCCTGCCATCTCCCCCACTCCCCAGCTCCTCCTGTTCTTCATATCCTGCAGGCGTCATCAATCACTTTCTACCCACTGAGCAGACCAGTGCCCTTGCTGCAGGCCCCTCTCTCCCACTTTGCCTCCCCGGAAATTCACGCACTTCTCTTCACACACAGCCCTTTGCCCAGGTCAGACAGTTGTCTCCTCCTGCCTCGGTCACTTCAGCAGCTTCTAACTGGTCTCTGGCTTCTCGTCTTGCCTTTTTAATTCAATCTCTATATTACAGCCATAGTACTTTTTCTTTGTTTTCTTTTTTTTTTTTTTTGGTTATTACTCTACTATGTTGGAATTTTTTTAATTGTGGTAAAGTGTATATATAACCTAAAATTTACCATTTTAGCCATTTTAAAGTATACGGTTCAGTGGTGCAAAGTACACTTATGTTGTTGTGCCCTTAATCTCCAGAACCTTCTCATCTTGCAAAACCGAAATTCTGTACCCGTTAAACAACACCTCCCCATCCCCCCCTCCCCTCAGCCCCTGGCAACGACGGGTTTACTTTCTGTCCCTGAGTTTTGACTACTCCATGCACCTCATGTAGGTGGAATCATACAGTATTTGTCTTTCTGTGACTGGATGATTTCACTTAGCCTAACGTCCTCAAGGTTCATCCATGTTGTAGCCTGTCTCAGAATTTCTCTCCTTTTTATGGCTGAATAAGACTCCAGTGTGTATGTCGACCCCCTTGGGTTTCGTCATTCATCGGTTCATGTCCTCGGTCTGCTTGGAGCTCTGATGGTGGGCCCTTACTGTTGGGATAAGGATGCAGGCCGCTGGGACGCCTGGGTGGCTCAGTCGGTTAAGCCTCTGCCTTTGGCTCAGGTCGTGATCCCAGGGTCCTGGGATCGAGAACCACATTGGGCTCCTTGCTGAGCAAGGAGCCGGCTTCTCCCTCTGCCTGCCTCTGTCTCTCTCTCTCTCTGATAAATAAATAAAATCTTCAAAAAAAAGAAAAAAAAAGGATGCAGGCCGCACCTGCTTCTGCAGCCTCCGCTGCCCCTGTTCGTGACCCCAGTCCCTTCCCCAGCTCTGGTCACACGGTCCCGTGCGCTCTTTCTCTGCCTGGGTCGCGGCCCAGCATTTCTCCCCGGTGTCAGTCCGGTGGCTCTGAGAAGCCGACTCCAGGAGGGGATTCAACATGCCAAACTTTTATTCGGGGAAACGTGTTAGAGAGACGCTGAGAGAACATCACAGCTGCCTTAGTGTCCCTGCCGCGCTCAGTCACGGAGGGCGGAGAGGGCCTCGGTGGAGACGGATGGATCCCAGCGCCCACCCGCCAGCGCGCTGGGGCAGCCAGTGAGGTGAGTTCTTCCCGCCAACGCGGCCCTTCTCGTCGCCAAGCAACCTGTGCTTCCTCTGCGGGGCTGCTTTTTGATTTTTAAGGGCAGACAATATCATCTTATGTGGTTTTTTTTTTTTAAGATTTTATTTATTAGAGAGAGAGCGGGCACATGAGAGGGGGAGGGTCAGAGGGAGAAGCAGATTTCCTGCTGAGCAGGGACCCCGATGCGGGACTGGATCCCCAGACTCCAGGACCACGACCCGAGCCAAAGGCAGTCGCCCAACCAACTGAGCCACCCAGGCGCCCTTATGTGGTTTTTGATCTTAGCATTTTGCATAGTATCTCTGGCTTCATAGTTCTCAAATGTTTGTGGTCTGAATGCAGAAATAGAAATATTCAGAATTTCCTTTCTGTTATGAACGACTTTGTGTATACCTTTAAAAAATGTGTTGGGGCGCCTGAGTGGCTCAGTCCGTTGAGCAGCGGACTCTTGGTTTCCGCTCAGGTCATGATCTCAGGGTCCTGGGATGGAGCCCTGAGTCAGGCTCCACACTCAGCAGGGAGTCTGCCTGAGGATTTTCTCTCTCCCTCTCCTTCTACCCCTCCCCCTGCTCACACTCGCACGCTCTCTCTCTCTAAAATAAATAAATAAATCTTTTTAAAAAATTAGGTTAAAAATGTGTTTATTTTATAGCATAAAGCCCAATATCTAGTCCCTGCCCAGTGGAGGGTCTGTGTGGGGTGCTGGGCCCACGGGGGTGGGAGGCAGTGTCCTGGGAGTAGGGGTAGGACTTGGTGAGGGGCGGGAGGTGGATTTGGAAAAAACTGCATGGGAGGAAGGCACTCATCCAAGAGAATGGTCAATCTGAAAGGGCTGTGCAGAGAGAGAATGAAGGTCTGAGTCACGAGGGAAGCCTGCAGAACTGGGGGGCAAGCCATGGCCGGGAAGGAATGTTTCCAGGCAGGGCCTTATTAAAGGTACAGACTCTGGTTGGATGCAAAGAAACTTGTAAAACGATGTTCTAATCTGGAAGGACTTACTTTCTTTTTATTCTTTCAGCCATATAAAACAAAGATTATTTTTTAAATTGGGGGACACAATGTATTGGCTTGAGTTTCCGCTATACACATTCCTCTCTACTGTGGCTGGGTAATTCACGCAAAATACCTTGTTCTTTGCTCCTGGGCAGAAAAGGCTGTTTTAGGCTGATGGCTTTGGACGTCAGTCCTGAACTGTCCTCAGTCACTGAGGTCTCTGAATAGATGAGGATGCCCTGCCATGCCTCAGCCCATTCTCCTAAGTCTTTCGGGAGACCTATACATACAGACTCCTTAGAGATCTATATAATGCTTATTCAGTACAAAAATGTTCAGCTGCACGTGTACTCTGAGAAAAATAACTGCAAGGCCCCTCCTTTCCCTGCAGGAGCTGAAGACCAAGGAGACACTGCAATGACCCTAAACTGCCCTTCCTTTTATCTGGCGCTCAGCTGGGCTGCAAGGCTGCAGTGGGCCTGGCAGATCTACTGTTGCGGGGCCTGAGGTGCCTTCCAGCTAAGAGCAGCTGGTGTTTCAGCTCTTTCAAACCACAGCTTAGGACCAAATCACGACAGGAATCTCCAAGGGTAGAGAGGATATACAAGGAATGTCACCCCTCGATAAAAAGAAATGATTTAGCCTCCATGTGACGCAGATAGGAATTTCACTTGCAGTGAGGAATGTTTAACTAGTTCATTCTTTTGTCCTGCCCTGTGGTTTACCCTGGTCTAATGCACCCTTAAAAGGGCAGAGATGAGGTAACACGGTTTCTCTTCATAATCTCCATCCCTATTTTGTAATCCAAGAAACCTGTCAAACAAGAAATGTTCCTAAGTGGCAAGATGTTAAAACATGCACTTCCCCAGGAGAAAGTAAAACTGTCTGGGAAAGGGAAGAAAGTGCCTGCTCTTTTCACGTTGTAACTCATCCCTAGGGGAGTTTCTTGTGTTTGGCACCCCGCATTGGCCATTATCAATATTTGAAGTAACTCTGCCACAAGTTCTCATTTCCAAAAAGCTTCATTAGCAAAAGTTGCGCTCTTCATGCCGCTAAGAGTCTCAGTGCTACGTGGAAAATGGACCTGCAGAAGAACACACTGGAGGATGTGCACACGGTGATGAGCAGCCCTTTCCTTCTCGATAAGAGACAAGAGGCTTATAGGAAATATTTTTGGAAGGAATAATCTAGTAGCAGGAATGAACTTTAGATTTAAAATAAAAAGAAAGGGAGAAAGGATGACTTCTTCCTAAGATAAAAGGTGGGTCAGAAAGCAAGAGAACCCCAGGCATCCAGAAGTGCAGAGTGGAATTGGGGAGTGTGTCAAAAGTGGACCAGAAATTAGAAAGGGAAGCTGAAAATACACAAAGTAGATTTTCCTGTGACCTAACCCAATTAATTTCCATCAATGTACTAACAAAGAGAAATTGTGCGCCAAGCACTAGAGGTTGGTAAGCTTTCTTTTTTTTCTCCGTAGGCCTTGTGAGCACAGCTTGGTAAAACTGTGTATTGTATTCTCTAAAAAATTTGTTTGGGCTTAAATTCAATGTGGTAAGTGGAATGAAAAATTTGGAAATTTCTCCTAACACCTAAAGGTCTTTGTAGATTTATGATAATCCAACGCCTTTATATTCATTTGCATATTAATTTCTCTTCCTGTTACTTTTTTTAAAAAAATGAAAAATGTCTTCCTGTTCTTACAGTTTGATGGAATATAATTGCCAACCGTCTCTTCATCCTACTATTGCATTGTTCTTTAACAAAAAATAAAACCGAGCGAGAAGGATACTATTAAAGCCATTTAGTTTAGTATTTCTTTGCTTGGTCTGCTTTTTTACTCAGAAAAAAACTTAAAATACATATTTCCATTTTCGAAATTTTCACAGTCTTAAAAACAAAGTTGGACTTGCACTTTCTCCCTCAAATGGAAACTCATGTAATTCAAGGTACCTCACACAGCAACTGAACAACTCAATTACCTCCTTAAACCATATTGCAAAAACAAAAGGAAAAATTTATGCATTTAGATTTCTATTACCAACTCCTTTGACTTACTCGACAGGAGAAAGAAGCAATAATTGGCCAAAGGCCACACCCCCTGTGTGGGCTGGTTGACGGGATTTGCCTTCTCCACGGCAGCACCTGCACACCACCCAGCCTTAATAAACCATCGCATGTGCTTAAGGCCACTAAGAAAAAGGGGGAGGAGGGTAATTGGTGCTCCCCAGTGCTCAGCAGCACAAAAACACAGTTGCCTCATATCTGTTTCAGGATATTGGGTCAAATGGGTTAGCCCACACGCTGACATGAGAAATGGCCCAGACTTCTGCCCTTGACTCTCTCTTCTCTGTACACTCTTTGTGGGCAGTCTCATCCGTCCCCAGGCTTTGCTCTCTCGTGGTGGTAATTTCTAAGCCTCTGTGGAGAGAAGACTGACCACCGATGGCTCCAGCAGCTCCCTTCGGTGTGCCTAACGGTCTCAGCTTCACCGAGGGCCCCCAGCGCTGTCAGCGTAAGTAGGCAACCTCCCTGATACCCAAGCTAGACTCTTTTCCATCTGCTTGCGACACTGCTCTTATTCTCACCTTTGAAAAGCACTGTTTTGAGCAGTAGGGCTCAGCTCAAAATGTATCCATCCAGCTGGATATATAGTATAGTAGTATAGTATAGCAAAGTATAGCATGGGTTGATGCAAGAGGACACGGGCATCAGGGTGGGGCCGCCCCTCTGCCTGCAATTCCCGCCTGCCCTGGGTGACGCTGTGGCATTTGTCTAAGCCATTCACTCAATAATCTTTATCTTTTGCCTGGATCTGTCCCCTGAGCTCCAGATTTTAATACCCTATTGTCTGCTTGCCCTCCCTTCTCGAATGCCCCACGGGTTCCTGAGACTCAGCATTTTGTCCTTCCTCTATGGACCTCCTTCACTTAATGGAATCATTACCTTCCCAGATCTAGAGGCAAAACATCAGAATCACCTTCACTGTCCACAGCCTAATGAAATGAAATTTAAATTGTTGCTGATATTAAAAAAAGAGAGGGGGCGCCTGGGTGGCTCAGTTGTTAAGCGTCTGCCTTCAGCTCAGGTCATGATTCCAGGTCCTGGAATCGAGTCTCGCATCGGGCTCCCTGCTCCGCGGGAAGCCTGCTTCTCCCTCTCCCACTCCCCCTGCTTGTGTTCCCTCTCTCACTGTGTCTCTCTCTGTCAAATGAATAAATTAAAATCTTTTAAAAAATAATTAAAAAATAAAAAGAGAGAGAGAGATTAATATTTGTGGACTATTTTGTGGCTAGCATAATCCGAAACGCATACCAGGTACTTGAGGTGCGGTGTGAAGGCTGCTACAATTTCCTGTCTGGACTTTCTTAATTGACCCAGCATGAAAGTGTTTCATGGATCAGGAATTGTATTTTGATTTACATTTAAATTGATATAATCCTTCATGTTAATGTAGTTGATCATTCAATAAATGTCTATGGGCACCTGGGTGGCTCAGTTGGTTAAGCATCTGACTCTTGGTTTCGGCTCAGGTTGCGATCTCATGGGTCCAGAGATCAAGCCCCAGTGGGACTCCCTGCTCAGTGGGGGGCCTGCCTGAGATTCTCTCCCTCCCCCCCTCCCCCAGACTCACTCTCATGCTCTCTCTCGCTTTCAAATAAATAAATAAATCTTTAAAAAAATGAATGAATACCAGGTGCCAGATCTGGTACTAATTCATTTGGGTTTAAACTTTCACACATATTTCTTTTACATAGGTAAGATACCCAGGACAGCTTCTGGTATCCCTGCATCATGTTTAATGGCTCCTTTTCTCATTTTCACAAGTTTGTGTTTGGATGGCAAATTATATGGTCACCCAACATATATCTGATATATATAATCTGGATGTCCCCTTGTTTGACATTTTCTAAGCTGACCCTGCCCTTTAATATCTAATCAGTTTAGGGGTGCTTGGGGGGCTCAGTGAGTTAAGCATCTGACTTTGGCTCAGGTCATAATCTCAGGATCCTGGGATGGAGCCCGCTGTCCAGCTCCCAACTCAGTGGAGAGTCTGCCTGTTTCCCTCCCTGTCTCTCTCCTCTCCCCTCCCATTCCCCCTGCTTTTGTGCCTACGGGCGCTCTCTCTCAAATAAATAAATAAAATATTTTTTAAAAATTAAAATGAAATCCAACAAGTTTAGTCTGGGCCCCCATTCTGAGTGGCTGCAGAAAGACCCTGCCTTTTGTTAGATTGTCCCTCTCCCTGGTGTGAAGCACGTGGAGACTGAGGTTGTGGTCTTTCTTTCCTCACTGCCTCTTCCCGAGGCCATATTTCTTACTAGCCAAAAACGCAAAGTAAAATAAATATCCCTAAGGACAAATGAAAAGTTTAAAGTAAAATATCACAAGGAAGGGAGAAAATTAAGAGAAACTAAAATGTAGAAATTAAAATATAAGGGTTAAACTACAAATGTAGTGAAAACAAGCTGTCACAAGATCCAATGATCCCATTTAATTATAAGATAAAAATTAAAAGCTACCACACGTAAAATAAAAACACGAATACAGATTTAAAAAATTCTCAACTATACTGGGAATAAGCAAAAATTCAAAAGGATAAAAAAGCAAGAATATTTTTAATGGAAATAAAAAGGCGATGTAAGGGAAACAAGATAGAGGCTGAACACTCGAAGAATGAAGAACTGCAACAGGAATGGGGGAAATTAGATAAAATGAATGAAATGAGATAACACATGTAAAATGCTTCTCACAGTGAAGTGACATTGCCACAGCGCTCCATAAAACAAAATTTGTCTCTAATAAAACCGGAAAACAAAAGATGAGGTGGGAAAGAGGGGAGCAGGGAGTAAAGAGCCCCACTGGAAGCAAGCCAAGTGTCCCTGGCAAAATGCCAACCGAGACTTCTCAGTACTTGGCTCCCTGAGAGCTGGGGGATAGAAGGCAGAGGCATTACAAGCTCCCTTCCCCTGCACTTTGTCCCATGTCCCATGTCCCCTCACATGTCTTTGTGGTATCTATGACCCACAGCTGTCTGAAAGAGCCTCACCACAAACAATTTTGGGAGAGAGTCAGCGTTGGTTAACTTCACACATGCTCAGCCACCAGCTCTGTTCTTTGAAATCCAGAAGAATGGCATGCTCAGGTATCTAAAAGTGTCTGGCAAAAAAAAAAAGGCGGGGGCGTGAGGAGCTCCTGGGTGGCTCCGTCAGTTAAGCGTCTGCCTTGGGCTCAGGTCATGATCCCAGAGTCCTAGGATCGAGTCCCACATGGGGCTCCCTGCTCAGCAGGGAGTCTGCTTCTCTCTCTCCCCCTTCACCCCACTCGTGCTCTCTCAAGTAAATAAATAAAATCTTTAAAAAATAAAATAAAATAAAAAATAAAAGTGTCTGGCAAGTATTTGGTAATCCCCAATGTAAGCAAACAGATGGCTTTTCATTCTCACCTTCAGATGAAAAAATATATCCTAGTGTTGATGGTGTTTAGTGATAATATGATCACTAATTTAAATAATGAAAATCTATGCTATATTTCTTCATAATATAATAGAGATAAAGAATGGGTTTTAAAGTAACCTGGATGTTGAAGCATTTAACTGATGTTGAAACAAAAGGGTGTTAGAATAATGTTGTAGTAATCAAAACAGTACGGTAATGGCACAAAAATAGACACATAGATGCATGGTACAGAATAGAGAGCCCAGAAATAAACCCCTGCCTATATGGTCAGTTAATCTATGGCAAAGGAGGCAAGAGTATGCAATGGGGAAAAGACAGTCTCTTCAACAAATGGTGCTGGGAAAACTGGACAGCAACATGCAAAAGAATGAAACTGGACCACTTTCTTACACCATACATGACAATAAACTCAAAACGGGTTAGAGAATTTATAAAACTCCTAGAAGAAAACACAGGCAATCATTTCTCTGACATCAGCACTAGAAACATTTTTTTAGATATGTCTTCTCAGGCAAGGGAAACAGAAGCAAAATTAAACTGTGTAACTATACCAAAATTAAAAGCTTTTGCACAGTGACAAGGCAATCTACTGAATGGGAGAAGATATTTGTAAATGATATAGTCAATAAGGGGTTATATCCAAAATATATAAAGAACTTCTACAGCTCAACACCAAAAAAGCTCAAATAATCTGATGAGAAACGGGCAGAAGACCTGAACAGACATTTTTCCAAAGAAGACCTACAGATGGCCAACAGACAAATGAAAAGTTGTGCAACATCACTCATAATCAGGGAAATGCAAGTCCAAAGCACAAGGAGGTATCACTTCACACCTGTCAGAATGACTAAAATCTAAAAGATAAGAAATGACATTTTACTGAGGATGTGGAGAAAAGGGAATCCGTGTGTGCTGTTAGTGGGAATGCAAACTGGTGCAGTCACTGTGGAAAACAGGATGGAGTTTCCTCAAAAAATTAAAAATAGAACTGCCCTATGATCCAGTAATTTCACTACTGGGTAGTCACCCAAAGAATAGGAAAACACTAATTTGAAGTTATATACACAGCCCTATGTTTATTGCAGCATGACTTACAATGGCCAAGATACAAGAGCAATCCATAGATGACTGGCTACAGATGTGGTATATAGACACAACGGAATATCACTCAGCCATTAAAGAGAATGACATCTTGCCACTTGTAACAACATGGATGGATCTAGAGGGTATAATGCTAAGTGAAATAAGTCAGACAGAGAAAGACAAACACCATATGATTTCACTCATATGTGGAATTTAAGAAACAAACAAATGAACAAAGAAATTAAAAAAGGGACAAACAAAAAAACAGACTCCTAAGTATGGAGAACAAACTGGTGGTTGCCAGAGGGGAGGGGGGTGGGGAAATGAGTGACATAGGTGAAGGAGATCAACAGTACACTTACCTTGAGCACTGAGTAACGTACAGAATTGTTGAATCATTATACTGTATACCTGAAACTAATATCACTGCATGTTAATTATACTTCAATAGAAAATAAAATAAAAAAAGATAAAAGAAAATAAAGAAAAGGAAAAAAATGGGTTTAAAAGTAACCTGGACTTTGAAGCATTCAAGTGATGTTGAAATAAAAGGGTGTTAGAATGATGCTAGGAAGTGAAAGATTTCTGGTAAAGTGAAAGTAAAGATTCTTTTCAGGACAAGGCACACCTTAGGAGGAGGCAGTTTCAGGGTTCCACACAATAATTGATATGCCTCTTTAAATACAAGAAGACAACACGTATACCCTCAGGAGATAGACAGGCTTACCTAAGAGAAAGAGGTAAGTGTTAAGAAATCAAGCCAAAGGTAGGGAATCAATTGAGGAAGCGACTTTGCAGGAATCCTGTAGAGCCCTTCATGCATGCCACACATACTGTAGAAGCCCTTGGGAATGCTTTGGGTCAGGAATGCTTTGGCAGAAACCCTACTGTGATAACTGAGACTCTAAAACCTGGGTCTGCCTCAGATCACCCAACTCAAGTGTGCATTCAAGAAGGTGGGGTGGGGCTCGAGAATTTGCATTTCCAACAAATTCCGAGGTGTTCTGGACACTCTGAGAGCCACTGGCTTCTATTTAAAGACATGTTCCTTTTCTTGCGTAAGAAGCAGATTGGAGGTGTGTGGTTTCTGGTTGGCTGTGGCTCACTAAGGTCTTTAAGGGCAAGGTCTCTCTCTAATGTACCCTTCTGATACCTTTGGGCATTAGCTGATTATCCCTAGGCTTGTCCCCTCATGGTCACAGGATGGTTAACACAGCTCCAATAATTTCACCTTCACATCATCTCATTGAAGGCAAGGAGAAAAAAGGAATAGTACAAACTTTTCATTCCCCAGGCTTTGTTTTTTTATCCAGAAAGAACATCTTTTTCAGAACCCCCAACCAACTTTCCTTATCTCTCATTGGCCAGAACTGGATCACTTATTCCTGCCCAAACTCATTACTGGCATAATGGATGACGTGATAATCACTGCCTTAGTCCAATAATAATTTGTCCCCTGGGACAGGGAGAGGTATCTACCTTGCCTGAAATCAAAACAGGAATGGCTGTTCAAAAAGTAACAAACATTGGGGCACCTGGGTGGCCCAGTGGGTTGAATGTCAGATTCTTGATTTCGGCTCATGTCATGATCTCAGGGTCGTGGGATCACTAGCATCAGTCTCGGAGTTCAGCAAAGAGTCTGCTTGAGATTCTCTCTCCTTCCTCCTCTGTCCCTCCCCACCCACCTCCCTTTCTCTGAAATAAATAATAAATAAAATCTTTTTAAAAAAAGTAACAAATATTGACTATCACCTCAACAGGAGCCTACCTCTGGCCAACCACCCAGCTAGATATTTTGCATACATTAACTCACTGAATTCTCATATTTCTTTGAAGTAGACATTATTATTCTCATTTTACAGGTGAGGAAACTGAGACTTGAGGAAGTTAAGTATTTTGCTCACACAGCTAGGAAAAATTTGGAATTTGAACTAGGTCTATGATTCCACAGTCTAAACAGTACCCTTACATTACGATCTCCTGCTGCCTCTTGTTTTAGCTATCGCTCAGAGAAATCGTTGCTGTCATAAATGACGGCCCTTGATTATGGACAAAAAGGCTGATTTATATTCTGCTTACTATACGGGATATATGTGTGCTATATCTCACAAGATTTGATACAAAAATTTAAATCTATGAGTACTTAAACAGAACATCCCATCACCAAGAATAATATATTCTTAATGATATGACATAGCTTAATTTTTATTATGATAAACAAGATCTGGCAGAGTGAGAATGATGCTTCTAAAAGTGTAATTTGGAACTTCCCGAGTTTTGTACACTCATATTTTCAGGAAAGTCTAACTTATACTTACTCATTTCACTTTACAGTTAGATGTGTGGTGGGAAGGGAGGATTTATGTGGAGTCTTGGAGAATTAGGCAGATAAAAGCAGCATGGGACATCGACAGATGAACGGATAAAGAAGCTGTGGTTCATACATACAATGGAATATTACTCAGCCATCAGAAAGGATGAATATTTACCATTTACATCGACATGGATGGAACTGGAGGGGATTATGCTGAGTGAAATAAGTCAGTCAGAAATTGATTCATGAGATTATTCATTCATATGCGGAACATAAGAAAACAGCGCAGAGGATCATAGGGGAAGGGAGGGAAACTGAATGGGAAGAAATCAGAGAGACAACCATGAGAGACTCTTAATCTTAGGAAACAAACTGAGGGTTCGTGGAGGGGAAGTGGGTGGGGGGATGGGGTAACTGGGTGATGGACATTAGGGAGGGCATATGATGTGATGAGCCCTGGGTGTTATACGCAACTGATGAATTACAGAACACTACATCTGAAACTAATGATGTACTATGTGTTGGCTAGTTGAATTTAAATTTAAAAAAATGAGAAAAAAAAAAAGGCAGCATGGGAAAGGCAGAGGAGAGACAGAAAATGGCTTAGTATCTTCAAGGGACAAGCGGTTCCCAACTTGTATGACTGGGATTTCAGGGGTTGTGGAAAGGAGTTACTCATGCTACTTTAACTTTTAATGTGAATCTGTTTTAGGAAAGATATTTTCATTCTGAAAAAATAAAGAGAGAGAGAGAGAAGTCAGTGTAGAAGCCACACATCAGAGGATTCTGGGGGAAAAACTGAAAGTAAATGGGTAATCCATTCAAGAGTTGGAGAGCAAATGGGAAAAGGAACGTTGGATGTTTGCAAAGGGGTCAGCAAGATTATTCTTTTAAAATCTATATGTGAAAACAAAATATATGCTCATGAATATATCATCCAAGCTAGAAAAACTAGTTGGTATGTGTACTAGTCATCTATAGCTGCATAAAAATAGCATAAAACTTAGCAGCTTAAAATAATAAATATTATCTTACATAGTTTCTGAGGGTCAGGAAATCAGAGCTTGGCTGTGATTCCGGTTCAGGGTCTCTTATAAGGTTGTAGTCAAGATGTTGGCCAGGGCTACAGTTATCAGAAGGTTCGACTGGGCAGGAGGATCCATTACCAAGTTTGCTCATCCGGGACCTCAGTTCCTTGCTGGGTGCTCTTCACCACATGGGCCTCTCAAAGGGCTGCTCATGAAATGACCGTTGGTTTCTGCCAGAGGGAAAGATCCAAGGGAGAGAAACCAAGACATTAGCAGCACTGATAACCTAGTCTCTGAGGTTGTGTATCACCTCTTCTGTTTTATTCTATTCGTTAGCAGTGAGTCGTTGGATTCAGCCCACATTGCAAGGGAAGCTCCATCTCTTAAAGGGAGGACTGTCAAAGCATTCGTGAACACATTTTTAAATCACCAAAAAAGTGCAGAAAGACTATCACGGCTTAAATAAACACACACACAGTGAAAAATACTTTAAATAGAGTAAAACATTTGCCCATAAGAAGTATGTCAAATGCAATTTCCTGAACGTGAAGCCATTTCAGTATTGCGAAATTTGTCTTAATATTGTCACTTGCTTCCTAATATTGTCAGTTATAACAAATATCACTGCATAGTGCTTTTCACATTTTGTTCCAACACTCAAGTGGACATTTGTCATGCCTTGCAGTTGCCAGCACCTTTTGAACACCCTTCTGATGTTTGGGGAATGCCTGCTTCCTAAGGTAGAAAAGCCAGGACTTTGCTTCCTAACCCCCCTGTGGCTAGGACCTCGGGATACAACTTGTGATCCTCCACCCAGAGAGTCCCAGGAAGGATGTCAGTTTGGAAAAGGGCAGCATGGCCTAGGATCTGGTTGCCAATAAGGAGGAGGGGAAGAACTCCAGTGATGGACTCACACTTGGACTCTTCATCTCAGGATGCTGCTTTCCCTTGTTGGCTTTCATATCAGAGAGCCTGTTTCTATAGAACATTCTGCTCCCTGACTGAGGAACTCCAGTACACTATCCCAGTTTATCTGTCTCAGAGTTTTCATTAACTGTTGTTTCATTAAAAACAAAACAAAACAAAACCAAAACAAAACTTAGTGGCACAAAAAATATATATATAATATTTTTATTCTGCCCATAGAGTCTGTGAGTTAGAAATTGGAAAAGGATACTGTAGCTTGTCCCTGTTCCATGATCTGGGGACTTAGCTGGAAAGATTCAACAGCTGGGTCACTTGATGGCGATGTGCTAGATTCAACTGAAGGCTCATTCACTTATATTTGCAGCAATTAATATTGACTGTTGGTTGGGGCTGTTGGCTGGCAAAAGTACATGTGGCTAGTTGGGCTTTGTCACGGTTTGGTGGCTGGGTTCCCAGAGCAAGAATCCCAAGAGAACAAGGGGAATGACCTCAGAAGTCACAGAGCGCCCCTCTGCCACAGACCCAAGGCTTCCCAGTTTCAGGGAGGAAGAACACAGACTCTATGTTTTGACGGTATGGGTGTCAAAATCACAGTGGAAGAAGATGAAGTCACACGTGGGGTGGGAGATATTGTTGTGGTCCTCTTCGGAAAAATATAGTCAGCCACGCAGCAGACCGAAATTTTGTCTTCTGCAATAGCTCAGTTACCTGCATCTCTGACTAGACTAACCTGTGTTCCTTCCCATCCTTGAACAGCGGCCGAAGAAATTTAATACATCTCAAGGCCACCGAAGAGGAACTTGGGTACCCTATGGTGTGGCAGTGTTGTTCAGAACTGGTTTATACCAGAGGCTTTTTGGAGGCTAAGGCTGGGGTTAAATAAAACTATCATTCAGATAGTATATTGCCATGTTCCAGAAGATCATGGAGGATTTGATGGCTGGATGGTGGGGAAGGTCTGTAATGGCCTTGAGGTGCAGGCAGCATGTCTAGGAGGCATCTTCTTATATTTGGGTGAGTTTGTAACTGGGCTTCTAAACCTGAACATGGTGATATAAACACTTGCTATACAGGCTTGTTAAAAAAAAATCAGATTAGATAATATACGTAAAGAGCTTAGAGCAACGACCGCCACAGAGTGATACTTAGTACATTCTTTTATTATTACCATTTTAAGTACTCTGAAAGCCCAATTTTATGAAATCTGATGCTTCTTGACGATTTGCTGCGGTAAAATGGAGATGGCAGTAGGAGGACGTGATCCTGTGTCATGACCCCATGGATGTCTCTAGACCCCCCGCAAAATCTAAGTGCCCCTTCTTTTCTCGGCAGAGCCGGCCAGGTCTAACGCTCTGGTCGGCGTGCTCGGGTGGGCCAGGCCTCGCGCTCAGTAGAGGGGATATGGCTGAGGCTGGGAGGCAGACGCACGCCACTGGTACCTCACAGTGTTAGGTGGCCAAGTGAGTAGGGGCAATTCCACCGGC
Source organism: Eumetopias jubatus (assembly GCF_037043125.1). Classification (NCBI taxonomy): domain Eukaryota; kingdom Metazoa; phylum Chordata; class Mammalia; order Carnivora; family Otariidae; genus Eumetopias; species Eumetopias jubatus. The sequence continues at coordinate 21,837,558 of NW_028274812.1, read as the reverse complement.
TGCTGCCCCGAAGAGGGGCCGCCAATGTTCTTAGCTGGAACTCCGAGGCTGAGTGACAGCCTCCCCAGGTCAGGGCAATATTTCCCCGGTCACAGAAGTTCGAGGAGGGAGCCCGGCAGTGGGTTTCTTACCACGTGACCCAGCGGGGGAAGAGCCAGTAGGTGAGGTCCCACAGACTAAGGTGAAATTGTGCAGTCTCCCGGATGATACAAGTTCTTGGTCAAAGGCAGCCGCCTACGCTGTAGGAACCAGGGCGTGACCGCCAGATTGCGCTCAGGCCCCAGGCTCCCCGACTGTGGAACACCTGAGCCTTGGCTCTGTGGTAGGTTCGAGGTCCTGGGTGGCGGGGAACGCAGTGGCAGTCCTGGGAAAGGAGGTGACAGGACAAACGGAATCTCCTGTGCACAGAACGGAGGGAGAGCATTGCAGAACAATGAAGAGAACCTAAACTTCCAAGTGCACGAGTGGGTCGTGGGAACAAGGCCCTCACTGCCCCTGAGGCCGTGCAGCAAGCAGGTGTGGTGCCCGCAGCCAGCAGGGAGGGCCACTTGTGCCACGCTCCCTGCATGTGGCGTGGCGCAGTACAGACACGAATTTCTACATACTTCCTTCCTGTGTGAGTTGTGAGGAAGAAAAGCGGTGCCGCTGCCCACGCCACTCGTTCCTTGAAGTTTATTCTATTTAGAATAAATCCAACCAAACCCCACCCTCTGGGCTCCGTCCCGGCACCCCCATTCCGGCGCGCCTCCAAAACGTGCCACTAGGAATCCCGAAGTTTACGAGTGTGTTTGTTTCCCGCGCCCGCGCCCCTCGAAACCGAAAGCACAACGGGCTGCGCCGGAGTCCCGCCCGGAGCGAGCAGCCGAGCGCCGCCGCCACCAGCGCGCCGAACTCGGCTGCAGTTGCCTTCGCGGCCGCGGCGGGCCGGGGGCAACAGTGAGCTGCGGCGGCGGCGGCGGCGGCGGGAAACGGAGGCTCTGGCGGGGAGGTCGCTCCAGCTCGGAATGGGAAAACCGGGAAAGCGGCAGCGAAGGATCCTCAGAAATTCTTGAGGGAGGGTGCGAGGACGATGGAATACAGCTTGTAGGAAGAGTGAAAAGCAGACCGTTCGCCTGAACCAGGATGGCCGAGTGGTTAAGGCGTTGGACTTAAGATCCAATGGACAATGTCCGCGTGGGTTCGAACCCCACTCCTGGTAGATGTCTGCTTTTTGCTTTTTCTTTTACTTAAACATTTTATTTATTTGTTAAACAAATTTCACCGAGCACACCATGCCTTGGGCCCAAGAATTCCGTCTTCTGGCTGGGAGAGACGCACCCTTCCCCACTCCTCCCAACACACACGTCGCGCGGCCTCGCTTCCTGCCGGCGGGAGACGACGCGGCGAGCGAGTTGGGCGAGGGCCGGCGGGCCGGGGGCTGGCTGGCGGGCGGGCGTGGGGCCGGCGGGCCGGGGGGCTAGCTGGCGGGCGGGCCGGGGGTGGGGGGGAGCGGGCGGGCGTCCGGCGGGCGTAGGGCTGGCGGGCCGGGGGGCTAGCTGGCGGGCGGGCCGGGGGTGGGGGGGAGCGGGCGGGCGTCCGGCGGGCTGGGGCCGGCGGGCCGGGGGGCTAGCTGGCGGGCGGGCCGGGGGTGGGGGGGAGCGGGCGGGCGTCCGGCGGGCGTAGGGCTGGCGGGCCGGCCGGCGGGGGGGCGCGGGCGGGCGTCCGGCGGGCGGGGAGGCGGGGGGCGCGGGCGGGCGTCCGGCGGGCGTCTCCCCGGCCGGGGCTGCGCGGCGTCAGCGGCTCGCTGGGCCGAGCCGGGGTGGGGACTCGGCGGCGCAGCCGGGCTCGGGTTCCCGGCTGCAGAGCGAGAGCCGGCCGGGCGGGGGCGGGCGCCTCTGCTGTGAAAGCTTAGTTAGAAAGCTGCCCCTGCAGAAAAGTCAGAGGTAAATCTCTACCATTTTCCTTTTAACAAAATTGTGTGCACGCAGTTCTTCCATTAGCTCCTTGAAGGCGGAGATAGTATGCATCACAGCTCTAAAATCTTAGGACTCTAACTTGCATTCGGCTTAGAATTTTAAAATACTAACGGCATGGTCTACTTTGTTTTTTAATGCTTTTGAAATACGAAAGTAATCTAAAACCTAGAGGAAAAAGTTGCAACTACAGTGCAAAGAACACTTAAAAAATCATTTGACAATAAGATACCGACGAGATGCTCCAATACAACCATTAAAATCAGGAAATTAACATTGATAATTTACTACATCTAGTGCCCAAACCGCATTCAATCACCGGTTGTCGTTTGTAGTAAAAAGCTCCTGTTCAGAATAACGTATTGCATTTCCTGTCACATCTACTTAGGCTTCTTCAATCTGTAACACTTCCTCGGTGTTTCTGACTTTCATGATCGGGACACTCGTGAAGACGACAGGCCAATCATTTTGTAGAATGTCCCTTTGTCAGTTTGGATTTGTCTGATTAGATTCAGGTTGTGTTTCTGTAGCAAGAGAATCACAGAAGTTATCACATTGCATCCTCTAGGTGGAGTGATTTTGATGTGTCCTGTTAACTGAACTTAATTCGCTTGATTAAGCTTTTGCCGGGCTTCACCACTATAAATTCACTCTTTTTCCCTTTGTGATTAATACATATTTTGGGGGGAAGTGCTTTGAACCTATATAAATATCCTATTACTCATCAAACTTTCCATTTTATTCAGGTATTTATGGAATCATAAGTAATCTAAGTATGCACTTATGGTATCCTATTTGAATAAATGGTTACAATCCATTCTATATTTGTTTGATGCTCCCGGTGTCCCAGATTTGGCCAGTGGGAATCCATTTAAGCTGACTTTTGACATGTCTTCGTCATTCTTTAGCACTTCCTTACTTCCTAGTCCAAAATATTCCAGGCTTACCTTGTATTTTCTATAACCCAGCCCTAGAATCAGCCATTTTCAAAAGATCCTTGGTTCTCTTTAGCAGAGAATGGTAATTAGAAACCAAGACCTCAGTCTAGATGTGCCCATTCTTTTGATGTGTTACTGATCCTAGGCCATCTGAGTGAACAGAATTAGGGACTGTGTATGTATGTGTGGTGTGTGTGTGTGTGCACGCACATATTTATATTTATCTACTCTCTACTTATATTTATATCCAGGAGTTTATACCAACACCTCCAATTCTGATGCACCATGGTAGATTTTGTTTTAGTTTTTCTATCCATATTTGTAATTCCCTAAGCTTGCCAATGTAAAATTTACCTTGCTTGAGCCTATCTAATGGCTTTAGAATTGAATTGTTCAAGAAGGGAAGGAAAGAGGAAAAGAAAGAGTGTCTAAGTAGTTTGGAAATGAGCATCCTGCCAGCATCCGAGAACCGGCAATGAGCCAGTCACTGTTAGACACTTGGGATGTGCAGATAAAAAACCCAGCATCTGTCTCACAGAGCTCAGTTAGTGAGGGATAGATTTTAATGAGCCACATTTATAACGACAAAATATGAATTATGTCCAAGATGCTAAAGGAGCAGTGTGGGAAGCCCTCTTTGCCAGAGTGTCAGCTTTAGTTGGGAATGAAAGGAAGAGAAGTAGGGCTCTGGGAGGGAGGGAGAGAGGGACAGGTGGGGTAAGCCATCTTGAAACCATGCTAAGTATGGTCTCTGAAGTCCACTACAGAATTCAAAACAAGAAGCAACCTGGTTAGTGTTGCCTGTGGAAGTTTCTCTATCGACATTGAAACTCTTGGTCTGTCTGTATAGGTTTGGAAGAGGGGGGCATATTGAATTGGAAGGAAGTATTTTTGAGTGAAGATTACTTAATTCAGTCCATAGCCAATTCAGCTGAGCTCAGTGTCCCTCTCCCTTTCTCCTTAAAGGCCAAGCAAGAGAAAAAAAAAACCATATTGATTTGAAGCCTTTCCAGCCTGAGCATAGGGGCTTGTACAAATTTAAGTGTTCGTCTTACTATGTTCAAGTGCAATATGGAACAGTACTACCAAGAATAGGGAAAGAGTAGTACGGAGTTTTACTTTGTTTCTTTGAAACTATATTGTAAGTCAAGCTTCTAGTTTGTATTAACCAGTTACTGTGCATTAGCAGAGATGGTAAAAGACTCATGAGTATTCTTCTTAAGATTGTTGAAATTCTGCCACATTACTCTGAGATGCCACAAAGAGGGATGAAATGATGTCTGAAGACTGCTGGTCTAGAAACAAGAGAATCTATTAGATAGATCCTAGGGCACTGAATCACAAGTTTTCTATTGATTAGTATGTAGGGCCAACTTAACCACAATCTTCACACACTAATTTAGGTGGAATCTTTTACTTTACTATTTCCTTCTCTGCATAATGTTTTATCACTGGTTTTCTCTGATTAGCAGGATTCTCTAACTGAATTTTAATTTACCGCAGCAAACACGAAGAATACAATTCAATTTATAAACGTTCAAATCACATGGTGACTCAGTAGAAAGAACCCAGGCTTTCGGGTAAGACAGATTTTCCAATTTTCTCAGGCTACTAGTCTGCCTTTTCCCATTTGCAAATAGGAAAATAATACTTACCCCACTGAGTGTTTGTAAAGCTAAATGAACTATAATAATGCCTTCTTAATGATAATAATAAAAACAAGCATTATTAATATTATTAATTTATATCGTTTGCATAATAATGTCTTCTCACAAAAGTAGGTGTTTCATACCTCTCAGTTCTCTTCCCTTTTCTGGAGCCATTCTGTGTGGGAAGTACAGAAGAACCACACTGTGCAAGTGGGGAGAAATCTTACCTTGCATGTAAAGACCACTTTGCAATTTTTCAAAAACACTTTTACATTCACAATCTCCCTGGACAGACAAGTTCATACAAGACTCATTGTACATAGGTGGTGGATAGAATTATACACCCCCATCTTCTTCTATACATGTAAAACGTTTTCTTTCATTCAAAATTATATACAGAGAGCTAGAGAACATCAATAGTTCTTAAAAATTGAAATCCTGTCCTAAAATGTAGCAGCATCTTTACTTTCCCATGAAAAGTAGGCCTGTTATATTAGACTCTTTGTTTTTAAAAATTCGTAAAAGATTTTGAATTTAAATTTGAATCATTTGTGGGTATACCACCGCTAAGTTTATAATTATTTTAACAATAAGAAATTAAGTCACTACTTAATTTGAATTACAAATTATGAGTATGGGTTTGTAAGCATTCTCTATGTGGGTTTGAACAAGTTGTAAGTTATTCAAAAGTGTTTGATTCTTTTCTGTTGAGCTTCCTTACATAGAACTTGTTGTGGGTGCCTGGGTGGCTCAGATGGTTAAGTGTCTGCCTTCGGCTCAGGTCATGATCCCAGAGTCCTGGGATCGAGTCCCGCATCGGGCTCCCTGCTCTTTGGGAGCCTGCCTCTCTCTCTCTCTCTCTCTCTCTGTCTGTCTCTCATGAATAAATAAATAAAAATCTTTAAAAAAAAAAACTCGTTGGAAGGCTGTTGCCGATACATTTAAACAGTGACACCTAACTGGTTAATTGGAGGCAAATTTATGTGTTAAATTCTGCTTAATACGGACTATAAAATCCTGATAAATTGTTGTTCCACAGTAACTGTGTTTAGGAGCACATTAAGGCTATTGTCTTATCCAGCCAGTATTTTGACTTTCTTTTTTCTGTTTCAATCATTGATGATAAATCTGCCATTGAAAAAAATTCCCAAATCATTGACCCAATTTGCACGAGCCATTATTTTAATTGTATGCACAGGGGCTTTATCTCATCCTATCCATCATCTTTGTTTCAGTGTATTTTTTTCAAACTCAGAAACTATGAGATTGAAGATGAATAGATATTTAGGCTAGCCCTGACTTTAAAACACAGAAGCCATGCTCAATTTGGGGAATCCTGAACAAGAAGCTTTCTTTGTCCTCAGTACCAAGTTGGAATTTGGAGATCTTAATTAACCCCCTTGTGTTACATCTTGCTTTTAAGTAACCATTGCAGCTAATTAATGAACAACTTGAATGCACGTCACACATTTGCCAATTGTTCAAATGAGATAAATGATAATACCTCCAGCTTTCATGAGTTTGTTCAGGTACAAAAATGCCATGGAGGAGCCAGGGAACATAATTCCAGGTTCCCTGCATCCACACCACCGCTGGAGAGAAGGCCATGATGAACTACTTGATTTCATTTTCATGTAGATAGATTCTGATGTCTCTGAACCACTTACCAGAATATCCGGCAGAGAGGGAGTGATTGTGCTGGGAACTTACCGGGAAACTGTGCCTAGCAGAGTGTCTCCAGCACATATGCGTTGTAAAAATGCCTGTGGAACGAATGAACGGCCTTGAAACCCACTGAGTAGACTTCGTAGTTCATCAATTTATTGTACACATATTAATTCTCATTTAGGATGTGTGTTTTAAAATGTACCCCAGATTTGTTTTAATCAAGTATGGTAAGATACACGGACACAGAAATGATGATATAAAGGAATAACATTCTTATATCCACACATCCTTAGAACGGGCGTCCTGGCGTGCTGTGGAGGGGCGCACAGGGAAGCACCAGGGCGAGTCAAGAAGCAGAGGAAGCGAGGGGAAAGGAGGGAAAAACCTTCATTGTGGTTTTCACGGGAAGGAATGGGTGAGGCAGGGTAAGTGGGCTTAGGATTTGGGAGTTTGAATAATGTCAGCAGGCTCTGGGGTGTAGGGACTGTTCTGAGGTATCTGGCATCTCTAGAAATGAGCTAACCCTGATCAGCAAGGGCCCAGATGCCAGAAATGTCAGAAATACAGAAAATAGGAAAATATAGTTAATTTAGTATGGGTTCAGACATTCTTACACTTCTTTTTTCTTCTCTTTCTCCTTCTTCTTTTGTAGCTAGGGTGGGCCTTCTCTGATTAGAAGAATCAGGATCCAGAAGCCCAAGGAGGCAAACACGTAAGTGGTTTTTCAATCATTTCCATTTGGGTAGGCCATGCATGGTACTTGTGCAATTCATATCTCAAATTCATCTTTGGGGTTAGATTGTCTTCTCAGCCATTTCAGTCATGGTTATAGGATAGTGATGCTCACAAGTGACTGAAAAGGGTAATTTTTTTAAAAATTGCATTGAAAAGATGGATCATTAAAAAGTGTTGAGTATTTGTCTCAATTCTACAATCTCCTTTGTACATAAACGCAGAAGTATGTATATTTGTGAAATACACTTCATAGGTCCGAAGAGGCAGCGCAGAACTGTGGCTAAAAGTCAGTGAGCCCAAATTTTAGTCCCAGCTCCAACTCTGATTAGCACTGTGACTTTGGACTGGTTATTCAGCTTCACCAAGTCTTTGTTTTCTCATCTGTAAAATGGGGGTGTTAATAGAAGTACCTATCAAATGATTTCTCGTGAGAGTTAAATGTGCTGTTGACAAAATGCTTAGAAATTGCCTGGCATTTGGATGATCAATAGATTAAACTACGGCTATACTTCAGTGATTTTTATAAAGTGTACCAATAGATTGACTATAAGACCAATTTTGCTACAAAGGTAAAAGTTGTTCATGGAATTGATTCTGCTGTTGGATATACATTGTATTTGCTATAGCAGTTGCAGTAAAATGAGACCATTAGCAAAAGATACAATTTTTAAAAAGATTTTATTTATTTATTTGAGAGAGAGAGAGAGAGAGAGAGCATGAGCAGGGGGGAGGGGCAGAGGGAGAGGGAGAAACAGACTCTCCGCTGAGCAGGGAGCCGAGGTGGGGCTCGAACCCAGGACCCTGCAGATGCTTAACCAACTGAGCCATCCAGGCGCCCCCCCCAATTTTTTTTTTTTTTTTGAGAGAGACAGTATGGGCACGTGTATGCAGTGGGGTGGGGCAGAGTGAGAGGGAGGGAGAGAATTCTAAGCAGGCTCTATTCCCAGCCCCGAGCCTGACTCAGGGCTCAATCTCACGAACCTGAGATCATGATCTGAGCCGAAATCGAGAGTCAGATGCTTAATCAACTGCACCACCCAGGCACCACAAAAGACACTATTTTTAAAAGACATGACATTTGGGAAAGGGGCATAGATTGCATTTTTCTGATTTGTTCACTAAACTTTTTTCCATTTAAAAATGGAAATGCCTAACTTTCCATCTACAATCTTTTCTTAAATAAAACGGGTAATTCCTTGAAAAATTTTTATGTTAAAAAAAATAGCACAGAGTTCTAAACTCTAACTTTTCAAACTCATGATAAGTGAGCGTATTGTTTTCCTCTGGGTGTCACACCCACTGGGTTAGTCACAAACAGCTATATTAAGGATGTTGTTCACATTTTTTAAACATTAGCATTCTGGCCCACCCAGTTCTGCTCTGATTTTAAATGCAACCTGACTTAATTTTTTTAATTTCACATAAAGAAAAATAAAAGACCCCTATGACCTGGAAGATGTTTAGAATAATACGTAATGCCATGCTTTTAAGTGTGGCAAAGTGCTTCCTAGAGTGTAGACTGGCCTTAGAGTCTGTGATGATGCAAAAGGACCCTTTTACTATGACTCAGTGCAATGTCTAATTCTATTAGTGCACTACAAAGAACAACATATAGAAGGATACATAGAACCAAAATGAAATTTTAAAGTGGCTTAGTGAGTTGAAATGACCTCAGTAATATACTAATTGAATCAATTAGCCAATTTCTTTAATGCTGATTTTGGTCTCCTGTGAGGATTCCTCAGACCAAAGGAAGGTGAGGATGAACTTGGATAATTCTGGGTGGAGAAGCCCCTTGGGTAGATCTGGAGTGAAGAGGATGTTTTCCACTGGATTTCTCTATTTTGCTTCTACATCTCTGCACCATAAGCCAGTCTGATGCCTGCTTAGAAAACACACAGCTTCTGCTGCCTTTTGCCCATGTTTTCAAAATGTCTAGGGAAGTCTTGTAGAGAAACACCAGCATGGAAAGGTGGGCGACCTCTAGTTCCAACTGGACAGTTCATTCATTATTTTTTAAGTGACTAGAATGGGCAATGCCATGCTGGTTGCTCAGATATGGCAATGAATAAGAAAGACAAGGTCTTGTCCTCATAGATCTTACATTTAGGGAATAGAGGCACTAAACAACTACTCATAATGTTAATTCTTTCCCGTTCCTAGTTTTCTCCTAGACGTGGGGGCATAGTTTCGCGCAGGAGAGGAGAGGCGGAGGCCTTTCACAGAACAGAGAGAATGTGAATGGACAGTAGCTGTCTGCCCATCACCAGGAGAGACCCTCATTCAGCCCAAAGAGAGAGAGAGAGAGAGAGAGAGAGAGAGAGAGAGAGGGCGAAAGGGAGGGAAAAGAAGAGGGGAGGAAGAAAAAAAGAGAGAAAGAGAGGGACAGACAGACAACAGACAGACAGAACCCCAAGGCCTCACCAAATTCCCGGAGCAAGCTGTTCTGCAATCAGCTCCACCCTTGTATTTCCAAGTTAAGACCGTGAATGCCTCCTTGGTGCGTGGCTTCTCATTTGGAGCTAAAAGAGGCCTGTCCTGAATAACATAGCTTTTAAGTATTGGCATAAAGTTGAGTATCTTCTTGAATAGCAAAGGAGTTTAAAAAAAAAAAAAACAAAACCTGTAATATTTCAGAAGGAGAACAAGTGATGGCTTCATGAGATTTAATCATGGGCTTGTTGACTGTTACGGTTGGAAGGGATTTACTTAGACAAAGCTTCCAATAAAGCAGAAATAACCCACTGACCACTCCTGGCAGAGGTGAACCAATCTCTAAACTAGTGGTCATCAATAGTGCTAACACTGGCCTTGGGGAGCATTCTGGAGGAAGGTGGGGGCATTTGGGGCTTGACATAATAATTTGGAGGGAGGTTACTGCCGTGAGGGAGGGATCTGGGATGCTGGGCATGCTGCAGTGTCTGGGAGTCCCACATAATCAAGAATGATCCTTCATCCTACAAGAGTTTGGACTGTGCAGCAGAATATTCCTGTAGGTTAAAAGCCTGTTTGACTGCGCTTTTTCAAAATGTCTAGGGAAGTCTTGTAGAGAAACACCAGCACTGAAAGGTGGGCGACCTCTAGTTCCAAATGAACAATTTCCATGCGCTTTCCATGTTAAACACAACCTAACTGCGCTTTCCATGTTAAACACAAGATATTTTTGCAAGCTTTCAAAATGCAGTGAATTTTCCAAGTACCCAACTACCATGTAAATCAAGGAAACATTGTACTTCATTTTATTTAGAATTTCATCAAGAGCTAGTTTCCATGTTAGAAAACACATCACTCACAGCAGCAGGACGATTTGAGTATTTGGTATTTGATTCACTAGTTCAACACACGTGCCTACATTTGTTGCTATTGTATTCCTGATGATTTGATGGGTTCTGTCTTCTGTGGTATGGCCATGCCCTAGCACCTATATATTGAGATATCCTAGAGAACCAGATGTCTTTGACTTCTTCACTCATCAAGCTGGGCCTTTCATCCAACTCTGGCTCATTTGTGCTTTTGCTGACATAGGCACAGCCTGCCTGCTCGTGCCTCTTCTTGAAACGTCTGCTTCCCACATTCTCCTGAGGCCAAGTAGGCAGGATTACATCACCCCAACCTCCTTGCCTCAGTTGACTAGCCAGGGGTGGGTACCTGACTCAACTGGGCCAATTATGTTCTCTCTCAACCATTTGCAAGGATACATAAGGTCATTTTCTGCTGTGTGCACAGAGAAGCAAGACCATCTGATGTGCAGAGAGAGAGATGGAGGAAGCCGATGCAGAGAAAAGCAGAGGTGAGTGACCATGTAGCCAAAGAGAGAAATAGACACCAGTGAGCAGCTGATTTGGTCCTCAGAGCGTTTCCTAATGCAAGTTTCTGACTTCGGGAAGCCTGGCTGACTACTCTACTGCTTATACTTGTCGTCGAATGGTGCCTGAAACGAAAGGTCGCCTTTGACTTGGCCAGATGGGTGCGGCAACTCTTCAAGACCTGAGAGTCAGGTAGAATGAGTCTTAAGCTACTCTCAGGTTGCATTTCTCCTCTAACACTTTGCTAGTTCATGTGTCTCAGTTGAACTTATGTAAGTGATTTTTAAAAACTTTTATTTGAAATTATTTAAAACTTTCTGAAAAGCTGTAGAAACAATACACCCTTTACTTGGATTCCCTAATTGTTACCATTTTACCTCATTTGTTTCATCCTTTTCCCATTCTCACTATCTCTAATTCGCTAAATAATTTGAGAGTAAGTTATGGTTATGACACCCATTACTCCTACACGTTTCCCAAAACACAAGGATACTCTCCTATATTACTACAGTATAATAATCAAAATTAGGATGCTGATATCAATATAATATTAGCACCCAATACACAAATCCTGTTCAAATTTTGTTGATTTCCTCAATGGCATTCTTAATAAACACTTTTTCCTTTTTGGTTCATGTCTCTAGTCTAGGCTTTTCAATCTGGAATAGTTCCTCCTTCCTTTTTTCACCTTTGTGACAGTGACTGATCAGTTATTTTGATAGAATTTCCCTCAATTTATATTTGTCTTCCATTTCCTCATGATTAGATCCCAGTTGTTAACTTTTGACAGGAATGCCATGTATGTGATGCCATGTTCCTCTTAGTACATCATATCAGGAGGCACATGATGTCAATTTGTCCTATTTCTGGTGATACTGACTTTTAAACTTAAATGAAATGGACAGGTTTCTCCACTGTGAAGTTAATTACTAAGTATTGTGTACTTCCACCCACCAGTATTAACTTCCATTGATGATTTTTATCTGAATCAATTATCACTATGATTTTTACCAAATGGTGATTTTTTCTAAGTCCATCATTCCATCTACACTTCTTACTTAGCATTCTACTATAACGTAGACTTTCCTCCCCCACATATTCATTCAAAATACTCAATATAAGCTCATGGATTCTTTTTTTTATTCAACTGGTTATAACCCATACAGTCATTAAGATTTGGCTGTTCAAATTTTCCCAGCTTTGGCCAATGGAACCCCTTTCAAGCAGGTCATCTTGTCTCCCTGACTCTCTCCATACGTACCAGCCAAGAGAGTCCTGTGTACTTCCTCTGGTCATGCTGACCTGACACCATCCCCAACCCTGTACCATACCCATATGCCAGGTAGCTATGAATCTAAATGCTGAACTCCACACAGCTTTTAATAGCCTTTATTTCAGCTACTCTTTTAGGTTATTGAGATCATTTTTGAATTTTGATTCTGTCATCTGTGCATTCACTGTTCCTCCTGCTCCTAAGCTACCCAGGCTTTTAATACATTTTTATTCACATTGTTGAGAAAATCTTGAATACAACAGGGGCCAAGACTTTTCTACTATCAGAGACACTTTTTCCAGGTGGAATTGATACATTAATACATACTTTTGTATGTTGTTGTTCAACCAGCTCCAAACTTAGATTTAATGACTATCCAGTTTGCAGTTATTCACTGTGACCACAAGCATGTCTTGAAATTTTTCTCTAATAGTGTGCCAAAATTAAAATGCATTCTGTCTACTCATAGTGTAGTGACCTTATAAAAAATAAAATTGTTAGTTTGACCTAAGATACAGTAAATGAACCCATGCTGACTTTTACTGCTCATTGCCTTCTTATCAGAGGGGCTAAGTAACTTGCTCAAAGTATAGCTAAGTGAAGACCTGGAATTTGAACCCAGGCTGGTATATCTATCTCTAAAGCTTTGCTTCTTTCACAATGCCTCTGTCACTTTACATGGGGATGGAGAAGGACCTCCTCTTTCTCTTTTTACATTTTTTTAAAGATTTTATTATTTATTCATAAGACAGAGAGAGAGGCAGAGGGAAAAGCAGGCTCCCCACTGAGCAGGGAGCCCGATGCGGCACTTGATCCCAGGACGCTGGGATCATGACCTGAGCTGAAGGCAGAAGCTTAACCATCTGAGCCACACAGGTTCCCCATCTCTTTTTATATTTTGTGTTACTTTAAGGAGACATTGTCGGAGTGCAAGTCTTGGCACTTAGGTGTGCTGAAGGGCAAGTCAAAGTTTACCCTGGAGGGGCTCAGGAGTTACCATTACCTCAGTTCTCTGGGAGTAGACAGGCAGCCATTCTTCACAGTTTCTTGAGTCCTTCCCAAAATGTCCTACTGCATTGCTCATTTGATGTGTAGATTGAAACCTAACTTAGAAAAGCAGATAGTGAGTCTCTTTGACTAAGAGCAAAGCGTTTCTAAAACACAATTATGAAATGAAATTATTTGTACATGTGAAATATTTACCCAACATTATTTTATCTCTCAGAACACCAGTATTTCAAGAATTATGCAGCTGTTTAGTTCAGGGAAAGTTAAAAATTTTGTTGTTGTTGTTGCCTTCTTTTTTAAGCCCTTTAATCTAAGGCTCACTACAGCTTGGAAATGCCACAAAAGCCACGAAAACTATCCCCACTCAATGAAGGTGGCTTTGCCAGACAAAGAAAGAAGAGGAAACAAACAGAAATCTCCTTAAGTACTAGGAATGGCCCCTTGAGGCTGTTTTGCTGGATTTGGTGAATGTCGTGTGCAAAGATCACAGTCTTGTGGTTGTGGTCGTGTTGAAGGGATAAGAACCCGGGAAGAAGAAAGATTCTGAACAAAGGAAGATTGAAGTTCACTAGCAGGGAGAAGAGTCCCCACAGAGGAGTCTGTAAATTCAAGAGAAGTGGTGGGAGTCCTCATTTCAATGCTTAGAGATGAACTGCACAAAATAACAGAGGCACTTGTGTGGGGAGCAATCCCAAGCTGGTGGCTGCTCAGACAAGTCCACCCGCCAGGATTTGGCCACTTACGGCTCTACAGCTTTATAAGCTTCTGGGATAAGGGCTCCCTGCTTCCCACCTCTCAGGAAAATGGCCCGTGGGCCCCAAAGCCCACCTATCCTGTGATGCACCTGACGCTGAGTGAGCCTGCGGGCCCTTGAAAAGAACCCTGCAAGTGCACTGATTTTTTTCCATACAAATATCTCTTTTTCTCTACAGGATCTTCATGAAGAAGTAGCATTTCCATCACCTGTTGTCATCAAATAAATTGAGATATTTTCTCCTGGTTTCATTCATTGTTTGAACACAATATTGTTGAGACTTCTGGTGGCCCACCTTACCTCATCTATTCTCCACTTCAACCAAAGTAGTTGAAGCACAATGTTTGGCAGGGACACATTGCTGCCTGGAATAAAGACCACATTGGACAACTTTTCTCTTAGCTGCAGGCGGCAGAGTGTGTAAGATTTGGCCAGTGACATAGGTAGAAGTGCTACTGGAAAACTTCCAAGAAAACATCCTTAAAGGACTGTATGAGCATGCCCTTTGTCTGCTCCTGAGAACATGGATATGATGACTGGTCACGCTGGGCCACGGGGAAGGAGACCACAGCCTGGGGTTGGGAGAAAAGAAAGCTAAAAGGAGCTTTTACTTGAGGTCTTATCTTAGTAAAACCACCATCACAGTTCAGGACTACTGAAATTCAGATGTCCATGAAGACTGGAATAAACTGTTATTTGGGGAATCCAAATTTCTTTTATCTGCAGCTACTCGTCCTACTTGATAGTAGCACAAATCAGTATAAATATTAATATTAGTATAAGCAATACTAGAAAGAAGTCACTGACCATTGCTCTATACTGACACTTCAGCTTTTTCTTTTCTTTTAAGATTTCATTCATTTATTTCACAGAGAGAGAGAGAGAGAGAGAGAGAGAGAGGGTGCACACAAGCAGGGAGAGCGGCAGCAGAGGGAGAAAAAGAAGCAGACTCCCTGCTGAGCAGGGAGCCCGATGTGAGACTCAATCCCAGGACCCCGGGATCATGACCTGAGCCAAAGGCAGATGCTTAACTGACTGAGCCACCCAGGTGCCCTAGCTTTTTCTTTTTATCACATGTCCTTTCAGTCTTGCCCTGAAATACTGACATATAATTTAAGGGAATTGTCAAATTTCCAACCTGCCTACCTGAATATTAACATAGAAAAAAATGGTCACATGATTAATTTTTTTTTTAAGTGAAATTGCAGCCAATGATACCAACATTAAGATGTCAGGCAAAGCAGACAGCTGACTCTACATACTTCTTTTTTTTCTTTTTAAGTTTAGGACACTAAAGGAGCAACAGAGTTTCTGAAACTGAAGGCTCTGGTCCCATGTATGTGTTCCTTCTCTCTGAATCCCTCCATTCTCTGTCTCCCCAGAGATTAAAACTTAGGAGAGAGATGGGTGGCTCAGTTGGTTGACCATCTGGCTCTCGGTTTTGGCTCAGGTCACGATCTCATGGGTCGTGACATCAAGACCCACACTGGGCTCTGCATTCAACTCAGAGTCTGCTTGGGATTCTTTCTATCTTCCTCTCCACTGCCCGCCCCGTCTTCCACTCCCCCCGGGCTCACGTGTGTGTGTGTGTGTGTGTGCGCTCTCTCTCTCTCTCTCTCTCTCTCACTCAAATAAACCTAAAAAAAAAAAAAAAAGAAAACTCAGGAGAGAGATAGGCTAGAGATATAAGATGGGAATCATCAATCTAAAGGTGACAATGAAAGCAAGGGAATGAAAAAAAATCACACAGGAGTAAGGAGATGAGTAAGAAGAGAGTCCCTGTTGGATTTCTGCAGAAAGTTCACATTTAAGTAACGCATAGAGAAAGAGATCTTCCTAATGAAGACTGCGAGGGAGTGGTTAGAGACGCTGAAGAAAAACAAAACATTATCAATGTCTTCTATTGATCAACTGATAAACAGCATCAACTTTCTGTGATCTGGAAAATAAGACATGAATTGATAGATGGTCACTTGGATCTAGCAACTAGGAGGCCATCAGTGATGACCAACACACGAGCAGTTTCAGGTGGCAGGAATGGGGCCTGGCGAGAGGTTCAGGCAAAAGGTGGGGCAGGGCAAGATTCTGTGCATAGATATATCTAAGACTATTTCCAGCACACAAACTATTGGGCTGCTCTTTGTTTGCATTCAATGGCAAAGTCAGTTAAAAAGTCAGTTGTTTGACTGAGTGGGCCTTCCAAGTCCTTTGAAGCAAATTAATATTTGTGTGCAAACCTAGTCTATGGTGAAAGAAAGAGAAAACTGGAAAGCAGCCTTTCTTGGAGGGTAAAAAATCTCCTTTATGGCACCACAGTCCTGCCAAAGTGCCTCTCAGGGGCATCTGGAAACGGAATGGAAGCCACCACTTGCTTGAATAGTCACATTAGCCTTGAAAGGCATTAGACATCTCAGCAAATGCTCTACTGCTTCCAGAATTAAGCACTTACCACACGGAGGGAGGCTGAAAAGTTAGAAAGAAGAAACCCGGGCAAAGAGCCTGAGAAACTGACCTGCCTTTTGAGAGCTAGAATTAGGATGGAAATTTGGAACTTGGAAGACTTTCTGGTTTTTCCCACTGTTTCTATTTTCTGTAATTATTTCCTTTTCGTAAAAGCTTGCTATTTTGTAAAGTTCTCTGATATGTAAAGACAGTTTCTTATTATCTCTGTTTCTCAGTGCTTTGTGTTATCGTGTGCTAAATATATTTCACCATTTCATTTACTTCGGGCTGAAGTACTGACACCATTATGTGACTTCTCCACATCCAACTCCGAGCTGCACATTTCAAAGATAAATCACTGTAATTATTTATCCTCTTCAGCAGCAGGAGGTGTAAAAGCCAAGCTAATATGCACCTTTAGCCCATTTGAATGAGTCTTTGAAAACAAATTGCTCAGAACTCTTAACTTTGACTCTGTATTTCTAGAACCCCTAATAGTATGAGATAATTGAGGTTTGTGGAATGAGTTGGGAAATTTTACTTATTTTTCAAAGACTCCCAACCATAGCTTCATATTTATTAGGATTCTTATTGAGTCCTACAGGGTCAGTCTTCAGGGTTGGTCAGTCCTCACCAACAACCTCAGAAAGAACCTGAAAACTAGAGGTTTGGAATTCAGAGTGAACACTTTCGAAGCTAGGGCTTGAGAAGTTTCTATTTGGTTGCTTTGGTTTATTTTTAGAAGGCAATTCTTGTCTCCCTAGCACTTTTCTTAGGTAACTTAAAATGCAATCATTATCACAAATTCGAATTTCTTTCTCTTCCTGATGGCAGAAAATGAAGTTTGCTAAAATTTATTTCCTATTCCACTCTGAGGTGGAAAGAGAAGTTTTCTGAAAAATTCTTTCCTTAAGTGGGTGGACAAAAAATTGCCCATATTGTAACTTGACCTGACTTTGAAAGGGTTATATGCATAAAGGCAATCACTATTTTTATTCGGGAAATGTACCATCAGGGCCTTCATGTCAAATGCAACCTCTTACCGCAACAGAGTTGCCAAGTTCTACTAATTTATTTTATTTTATTTTTTTTCCCTGCTGGACAAATTTCTTGGTTCATTGTTAGAAAGTTCCTGCCAGGTTCTTGGGAAAAACTTTGGCTGGTCAGAAGTGGTTCACGGCTTCCTTCTCTCTACCTCTGCCTTTTTTATTTTAAATACTTTCAAAATGCAATCTCTTAATCACATGCTATACAAGGAAATCTTGATGGAAAATACTAGGGTTTAAAATTTCTCACATAAGCAAATTTTTTTAGATGATGGAAGTTAATCAAAGCAGAAGCCAAGAATATAATTTGCGGAATTCCAATTTGTTGAAGGCTAGTTTTCCAAAAGCTGATTTATAGAATATTCCAATAAATCACATTTATGTGAATATTGTAAATTTTTAAAAATATTCAATTTCTCAAAATTTAGCATGTTCTATGGGAATCCATCATACTTTTTCTTAATATACAGGATCATTTTAGGTAAATTCTGATTCATTTTAGATGGTTTTAAACTTGAAATAAAAATTTAAAGCTGATAGAGATGTGACAATATTCCTGTTAAAGCTAACAAATATGTCTGAAATACCAATAAATCTGCTAAGTTGTTTGTTCAGTAAATTTGCCTGATGCTAATTTAATGTGTGGTGACTAGATTAAGACATGTCTACCCTGTATAGTGCAGTATGTACCCTGCATATATTCAGGGCATTATTCACATGAACTATGTTGTGAATGGGTCCACTCACAGTTGTGCAGCACAGAGACCCTAGACCTAAGATAGATCATAACCCTAACCCTAACCCTAGCCCCAACCAAGTAGCAAGTTGGGAGCTCCATTAACCAGACCAACAATTCCAATCTAATTTGGAGGAACACACATATCCTAGAAGTTCAAATTAAGAGGATAAAGTGAGACCAGAAGCATAGCTTGTAGGATAAGTTAGAATTATCTGGAGGAGATTTTAAAAATTCTTATATCCAAGTTGTGCCCCAGACCAATTAGTTCTTGGTAGGATCCAAGCATGAACTTTTTTTTTAAAGATTTTATTTATTAAAAAAAAAAAAAAGATTTTATTTATTTATTTATTTATTTATTTATTTATTTGAGAGCAAGAAAGAGTGTGCGTGCATGAGCAGGGGGAGGGGGAGGGGGAGAGGGAGAATCTCAAGCAGACTCACAGGGCTGGATCTCACAACCATGAGATCATGACCTGAGCCGAAATCAAGAGAGTTGAACCCTTAACTGACTGAGCCACCCAGGTATGAACTTTTTTTTTTTTTATTAACATATAATGTATTATTTGTTTCAGGGGTACAGGTCTATGATTCATCAGTCTTACACAATTCACAGTGCTCACCATAGTACATACCCTCCCCAAGTTCCATCACCCAGTCACCCCATCCCTCCCACCCCCACTCCAGCAACCCTGTTTGTTTCCTGAGATTAAGAGTCTCTTTTGGTTTATCTCCCTCTCTAGTTTCATCTTGTTTAATTTTTCCCTCCCTTCCCCTATGATCCTCTGTCTTGTTTCTCAAATTCCTCATATTAGTGAGATCATATGATACTTGTCTTTCTCTGATTGACTTATTTCGCTTAGCACCATCCATGTCATTGCAAATAGCAAGATTTCATTTTTTATGGCTGCATAATATTCCATTGTATATATATAACCACATCTTCTTTATCCATTCATCTGTTGTTGGAAATCTAGGCTCTTTCCATAGTTTGGCTATTGTGGACACTGCTGCTATAAACATTGGAGTGCATGTGTCCCTTCGGATCACTACATTTGTATCTTTGGGGTAAATATCCAGTAGTGCAGTTGCTGGATCATAGGGTAGCTCTATTTTCAACTTTTTGAGGAACCTCCATACTGGTTTCCAGAGTGGCTGCACCAGCTTGCATTCCCACCAACAGTGTAGGAGGATTCCCCTTTCTCCACATCCTCCCCAACATCTGCGTTTCCTGACTTGTTAATTTTAGCCATTCTGACTGGTGTGAGGTGGTATCTCATTGAGGTTTTGATTTGTATTTCCCTGATGCCGAGTGATGTTGAGCACTTTTTCATGTGTCTGTTGGCCATTTGGATGTCTTCTTTGCAGAAATGTCTGTTCATGTCTTCTGCCCATTTCTTGATAGGCATGAACATTTTTAAAAGCCTCCTGAGTGATTGCAATATGCAAATGTTATATAATAAATAATTGGATTGGCATTTGTCCCTGGTCCTTAGGGAGGAGAGAAACTCCAAATTCTTGGAATTCCTCCAGTGATAAGAGTGTCTTTGTTTTTCCATAGTGAGCCCTTGGACCACACCTGAGTTTATGCCAAGTAGATGACTCAGATCGGGGGCTGGTCATGCCTGAAAGACCAACCATTGGATTAAAAGTCTTGAGCCATAGTGATATTAGCATAAACTTTCAACTTCCAAGGAGGTGAGAAAGGCTAGAGATTGAGTTCAATCATGTAGCCAATGATTCCATCAATTATGCCTACATAATGAAACTTCAATAAAAACTCTGGGCACTGTGGCTTGGTGAACACATAGATATGCTAGGAGGGTGATGGGTCCTGATTCCATGGGGAGAAGGCATGGAAACTCTTTATGTGAGACCTCCAGACCTCACTCTATGTGACTCTTCATTTGACTGGTCCTGATTTGTATCATTTACAAAAAAACTGACAATCAGATGTGTAGCACTTTCCTGAGTTCTGTAAGTCATTCTAGAATATTATCAAACCTGAAAGAGTAGTACAACCTCCAAATTTGCAACTAGTTGATCGGAGATTGGAAGTGCAGGTGGCCTGGGGACCCTGAACTTGCAGCTGGTACCTGAAGTGAGGGCAGTCTTAAACCTGTGGAGTCTGATGCTAACTGTAGGTGATTCACATCAGAATTGAATAGTGGCATTATAAAGATTTTATTTTATTAGTCAGAGAGAGAGAGGCAGGCAGAGGGAGAAGCAGGCTTCCCCACTGAGCAAGGAATCCAATGATGTGAGGCTTGATCCCAGGACCCTGGGATCATGACTTGAGCCAAAGGCAGATGCTTAACAGACTGAGCCACCCAGGCGTCCCCAAATAGTAGTACTATAGCAACAAAGTTGAGAACCACTCTTCTAGGAAAAGATGCTTCAGAGCATTAAGAGAGTGCCAAAATCAAATTGTCCATCCAGGTCAAGGCAGGGACATTATCAGGGTCCGATTAGCATGGGGTAGTGTGGAAGGAGTATGAGGGCAGGCAGGAATGAGATAGAGGTGCTTGGCCTCAAAGTTCCATCTGGCAGTGAGAGTAGAAATTATAAACCAGGACATAAGGTCAGTCATGAAAAGTACCTATATGTTGTGGGACACTAGAGCTCAGTGCTCAAACAGATAAGCTCCATTGTCCCCAGAGGCAGGCACATTGTCCCCCAGAGGCTTTGACACACAGCCACAGACTCTTGGTGGTGGAGCATCACCCCCAGCAAAAGTCGTTGGATGGAAGCTCTCTATTTCACCAGGGCTGGTTTCATGAGTAAGGTGGGGTTGAAACGGCTAGTCCTGGAATTATGGTCATTATGGCTGGATGGATCTGGAGTCAGTAAATATAAGATTTAAATAATCTAAATTCTTCCCATAAGTGGCTTCTTAAAAAAAATATGCTGAACATACAATAATTTGAATATATCTTGTGTCTTGCATTTCTTGATATGGAAAGCTGAATGAGAAGCTCTTGTCAAGGGTGGGATGTCACCAAGCAAGGTCAGGTGACTGGCTGACTTCCAAGAAGCGGCATTCATCCTCAAGAATCTGCCACAGTCTGGAGTCTTTCTCAGCTTTCCAGGTGCATCATTTTCATCTTGCTACCACTCTAAAGTTGATTCTTCTTGGACAAGCTGATTCACACTGAAGTAAGCCTCGGGTGTCTGAAGTGTATAACCCAAATGTGTGTGAATTCATAATACATCAGTAGGAATGGGGTTTCTCTATACAAAGAACTGCTTGGGAAAAAAAAAATGTGGGGTGAGCATGCAGTTAGAACAAGACGAATCTGTTGTACCACACTTAGAACGTCTGATGCTCTGAAGCCCTGTGAGACAGATGGCAGCCATCTCCACCGTGGGGTGGGCACACCCACTCTCTGACTAGACTTCCGCCTCCCTGCGTGGCATCAGTCAGACCCTGCAAAGCTTGCCTCTGCAACTGTCCCTTTGTTTTGCTTTCTTTATTGATCAATGCTTTCTGCTGATTGATTCATCTTTTCTTTAGATGTGTTATTAACTGTAATTGGGTCACTGCCAAATCTCGCAGGCCCGATAGCCATTTTGTCTCTTTATCAAGGTGACTTTACATGGTTCTCTGCTGGCCCATCATGGAGTGATTTGACTCTCAGAGTACAATTTTCCAAATTTTCTCCTGATTTAAAAACACATTTTTAACTGAAAATATATAAAAATATAAACATCCTTCATAATTCTACCACCTCATTGGAACATAATTATATTCTCTTTACTTACAAAGTTTTTTTCTGGGTTTCTGTGAGTATTCTGTTTTATTTATTTATTTGTTTATTTATTTAATCTACTAAGAGATAATTTGCATATAAAATCCACCTCTTTTAAGTGTAGAATTCATTGATCATTTTTAAATACATGGAGTTGTATAGTGATCATCACAATCCAAGTTCAGAACATTTCTGTCAGTTCAAATTGATTTGCAATCTCCATTCCTTGCTCCAGTTCCAACAACCACTAATCTATATTCTGAATCTACAGATTTGCCTTTCTGGACATTTCATAGAAATGGAATCATGTGATCTTTTGTTACTTAGCATAATGGTTACTTAGTTCTTCGATGTTGCAGCATGTATTTGCAATCTGTTCCTTTTTACTGCATAATAGACTTCCATTGTGTGGATATGCCACATTTTATTTATCCATTCACTGCTTGATGGAAGTTTGAATGGTTTCCACTTTTCGGTTATCATGGATGATGATGCTTTGAGCATTTATGTGCAAGTCTTTGTATGGACATATGTCTTCATTTCTCTTGGGTAGATACCTAGAAGTGAAATTGCTGCACTCTATGGTAAATTTATGTTTAGCATTTTAAAAGACTGTCAAATTCTTTTCTAAAGTGGTCATGCCATTTTGACTTACCACCAGCAAAGCATAAAGTTTCCAGCTTCTTCACATCATTGCCAACACTTGGTATTATCTGATTTTTTGAATATAGCCATTTTAAGTAGGTATGAAGCAGTATCTCACTGTGGTATTGATTTGCATTTTCCTAATAACTAATGATATTACATGTCTTTTCATGTGCTTATTAGCCACTTGTATATCTTCTTTGGTGAAATGTTCATCAAGCCTTTTGTCTCTTTTTTTAAGTCCAGTTGTTTGTCTTATTATTGATTTGAAAGTGTTCTTCATATATTCTAGATACTAGTCCTTTATCAGATACATGATTTGCAAACATTCTCTTTCTATAACTTATCCTTTCATTTCTTAATGGTGTCTTTTGAAGTACAAAAGGTTTTAATTTTGATGCAGTCAAATTTAGCATCCTTTTACAACTTGCTCTATGATCTATTTTGAATTACTTTTGTGTGTATGATGTGAGAGGTTAAGGATCTAAATTCATCTTTCTGCATGTGCGTATCTAATTATTCCAGCACTATTTGCTGAAAACACAATTCACATTGAATTTTCCTTACCCTTTTCCAAAAATCAATTGACCATAAATATTTCTAGACTCTAAATTCTGTTCCATCAATTTATATGTTTTTTTATATCAGTACCACAGTGTCTTGATTACTGTGGTTCTATACTGAGTTTTGAAATTAGAAAATTTGTTCTTCTTCTTGGCAATTCTACTCTGCTTTTTGAGTTATAGTCACCACTTGGTATGGTTTTTCTCTTACCTCTCTTGCTGTTGTTCCCACACCTGGTTGCTGTCAGGGTATCCGATACTAGAACACTCTCCTTCTTCTCCGCCTCCTCCTCCTTCTTTTTCTTCTTGTTCTTTTCACCGCTTCCTTTAATTGTATGCTTTGGTCTGGAAATGAAAGAACACTGTCTTATATTGATGCCATGCTTTCTATTTCTCCCACCATGCATGGGTCCCCAGCACAGAGAGGACTGGGAAATCATAGCCCCTGGTATAGTTTCAGAATGGAGTACACTCTCTCACTCACTCCTATATTGACACATGAAGCTTATAATAAAAGGAGGCAATTGTCCAACTGTATTCACTAGTTTTACTTTACCCAGGGAACTGAGTTCATATCTGGACACACAATATGAGTTTTTCCAGTAAATACAATTTGTTTCCCCTCTGAGACATCAACTTTTTCCTCACCTAAGGCCATGCACTTCCAGTCAAGTCTTTATTTCTTAATCCTCCTGAGCAGCATATTGCACTCTTTTGGTAACAGTGGTGAGTTCAGAAGAAAGCATGTGACACATTCAGAGCTATTAACATACAACGAAACTTTTTCTGGATTTCTGAAAGATTCCCATTCGGCCTACTAGACTTGAGATTGCAGAAAGGTAAGGCTGTATTTTTTTTTTAACCATGTTGCTCTTCTGAGGGAAAAGCCTCCCTGGATTTCTTTCTTAGAGAAATGGAGCTGGGAAATGAGAGAGAGAGTGAATCCTGATTCTGGCCATGTTCTGTGAGCCCCTGTTCCAAACCATGCCTTGAATGAAACTTACTCTGGAGTTTTTTAATTATGTGAGCCAATAAGGTTTCCTTTTTGCCAAAGCTAACTGGGTTTTGTTTTTGTTTTTTGCTACATGCAACCAAAATACTTTTTACTGATTCAGTTTAAGAGAGACACTGATAATTTAGAATAAACCCAGAGAAGAATTGCCAGGGGAGGTGAGTGTGACCAGAACTGTGTCAAAGGGGAAGAAAGGGAAGAGTTTGACTTGAAGAAAGAAGGTCTGGTGTGTATGTGTCGCAGGAGAAGAAGGATGTTAACGGTATGGGGGAGGAAACTAAAGAAAGAGAAATATCTCCAAATATTTAATTAGAATTATTGATAAGAAGGTCCTGGGAAACATATTTCAACTCAAACTGTTAAAATTTTAACAACTTAATGTGTCTATAAATGGAATGAATTACACTGACAATGTTTGCTATGTCCAGAAGGGTTTTAAATGATTTACCAGAGATCTTGTAGAGTGAATTCAAGTAACCCAATGGATGGTGTTTTTTTAGAACTTAGTCATTTGAGTATCATCTTTATAATTTTTGCCATATGAGAAAGGTACAACTTGTACCATCTTTTGTTCAGGAATTTCCTTACATCAACTCCTTATTCTTGTCTAAATAAGTTTATTTTAGAATGAAACTTGAATTCACTTCAATAAATTAAAAAAAAAAGAATCAGTGGCCAAAAATAAATATAATAAAACAAAACAGTGTTATTAAATCCTAACTAGAATTTGCCTGGCCAAAGCTCTGTGTCTGTGATCTGGGCTCTCTTTGTGAAAAGGAAAATTAATAGTTGAAGATATGATAACACCAAACTGATCATTTATCTTTCTCTAGTCAGAAGGATTAAACAAGAATTGAATAGGAAAGTTTTTTTCTCACTAAGCAATTCAGTGTTTTTAATGGCATGCCTGTGTGCCACCTAAAATCATCTATCTATTCATACATTTGGAAAGCCTCCAGCCTGGGTGTAATTCACACAAGAGCTTCCCAGTCTTTTCACAACTTGTCACACACAGAGAACAATATTATGTGGCACACTGGGGTAAACTAAGTCAGCTGCTCACCACCTGAGACGACTAGCCCAGGGGAGCTGACTCTGGCCCAGGCAGCACACCACCCCCACCGTTGGGGTGGAGGAGATGAATATATTGACACACAAGTAACTCTTTTTTGTTTTAATTTTTTATTGTTATGTTAATCACCATACATTATATCATTAGTTTTTGATGTAGTGTTCCATGATTCATTGTTTGTGGATAACACCCAGTGTTCCATGCAGAGCGTGCCCTCTTTAATACCCATCACCAGGCTAACGCATCCCCCCACCCCCCTCCCCTCTAGAACCCTCAGTTTGTTTTTCAGAGTCCATCGTCTCTCATGGTTCATCTCCCGCTCCGTATTCCCCCCCTTCATTCTTCTTCTTTTTTTTCTTAACATATATTACATTATTTGTTTCAGAGATACAGATCTGTGATTCAACAGTCCTACACAATTCACAGTGCTCACCATAGCACATACCCTCCCCAATGTCTATCACCCAGCCACCCCATCCCTCCCAACCCCCACTCCAGCAACCCTCAGTTTGTTTCCTGAGATTAAGAATTCCTCATATCAGTGAGGTCATATGATACATGTCTTTCTCTGATTGACTTATTTCGCTCAGCATAAGACCCTCCAGTTCCATCCACATCGTTGCAAATGGCAAGATCTCATTTCTTTTGGTGGCTGCATAATATTCCATTGTATATATATATACCACCTCTTCTTTATCCATTCATCTGTCAATGGACATCTTGGCTCCTTCCACAGTTTGGCTATTGTGGACATTGCTGCTATAAACATTGGGGTACGTACCCCCTTCGGATCACTGCATTTTTATCTTTGGGGTAAACATCCAGTAGTGCAATTGCTGGATCACAGGGTAGCTCTATTTTCAACTTTTTGAGGAACGTCCATACTGTTTTCCAGAGTGGCTGCACCAGCTTGTATTCCCACCAACAGTGTAGGAGGGTTCCCCTTTCTCTGCATCCTCCTCAACACCTGTCATTTCCTGACTTGTTAATTTTAGCCATTCTAACTGGTGTGAGGTGGTATCTCATTGAGGTTTTGATTTGGATTTCCCTGATGCTGAGCAATGTTGAGCACTTTTTCTTGTGTCTGTTGGCCATTTGGATGTCTTCTTTGGAAAAATATCTGTTCATGTCTTCTGCCCATTTCTTGATTGGATTATTTGTTCTTTGGGTGTTGAGTTTGATAAGTTCTTTATAGATTTTGGATACTAGACCTTTATCTGATATGTCATTTGCAAATATCTTCTCCCATTCTGTCGGTTGTCTTTTGGTTTTGTTGACCGTTTCTTTTGCTGTGCAAAAGCTTTTTATCTTGATGAAGTCCCAATAGTTCATCTTTGCCCTTGCTTCCCTTGCCTTTGGCGATGTTTCTAGGAAGAAGTTGCTGCGGCTGAGGTCGAAGAGGTTGCTGCCTGTGTTCTCCTTTAGGATTTTGAAGGACTCCTATCTCACAATGAGGTCTTTCAACCATTTGGAGTCTATTTTTGTGTGTGGTGTAAGGAAATGGTCCAGTTTCATTCTTCTGCTTGTGGCTGTCCAATTTTCCCAACACCATTTGTTGAAGAGACTGTCTTTTTTCCATTGGACATTCTTTCCTGCTTTGTCGAAGATTAGTTGACCATAGAGTTGAGGGTCCATTTCTGGGCTCTCTATTCTGTTCCATTGATCTATGTGTCTGTTTTTGTGCCCGTACCATACTGTCTTGATGATGACAGCTTTGTAATAGAGCTGGAAGTCCGGAATTGTGATGCCGCCAGCTTTGCTTTTCTTTTTCAACATTTCTCTGGCTATTCGGGGTCTTTTCTGGTTCCATACAAATTTTAGGATTATTTGTTCCATTTCTTTGAAAAAAGTGGATGGTACTTTGATGGAGATTGCACTGAATGTGTAGATTGCTCTAGGTAACATTGACATCTTCAAAATATTTGTTCTTCCAATCCATGAGCATAGATGTTTTTCCATTTCTTTGTGTCTTCCTCAATTTCTTTCATGAGTATTCTAGAGTTTTCTGCATACAGATCCTTTGCCTCTTTGGTTAGATTTATTCCTAGGTATCTTATGGTTTTGGGTGCAATGTAAATGGAATCGACTCCTTAATTTCTCTTTCTTCTGTCTTGTTGGTGTATCAGAATGCCACTGATTTCTGTGTATTGATTTTATAACCTACCACTTTACTGAATTCCTGTATGAATTCTAGCAGTTTTGGGGTGGAGTCTTTTGGGTTTTCCACATAAAGTATCATATCATCTGCAAAGAGTGAGAGTTTGACTTCCTCTTTGCTGATTTGGATGCCTTTTATTTCTTTTTGTTGTCAGATTGCTGTGGGTAGGACTTCTAATACTATGTTGAATAGCAGTGGTAGAGTGGACATCCCTGCCGCGTTCCTGTCCTTAGGGGGAAAGCTCTCAGTTTTTCCCCATTGAGAATGATATTCACTGTAGGTTTTTCATAGATGGCTTTTATGATATTGAGGTATGTACCCTCTATCCCTATACTCTGAAGAGTTTTGATCAAGAAAGGATGCTGTACTTTGTCAAATGCTTTTTCTGTATCTATTGAGAGGATCATATGATTCTTGTTCTTTCTTTTGTTAATGTATTGTATCTCATTGATTGATTTGCAGATGTACCAACCTTGCAGCCCAGGGATAAATCCCACTTGGTCATGGTGAATAATCCTTTTAATGTA
The DNA here is from genome assembly GCF_037043125.1 of Eumetopias jubatus. Classification (NCBI taxonomy): domain Eukaryota; kingdom Metazoa; phylum Chordata; class Mammalia; order Carnivora; family Otariidae; genus Eumetopias; species Eumetopias jubatus. Next base: position 21,809,825 of record NW_028274812.1, on the reverse strand, counting down.
CTGTTGGATCCTATTGACTAGTATTTTGGTGAGAATTTTTGCACCCATGTTCATCGAGGATATTGGTCTGTAATTCTCCTTTTTGATGGGATCTTTGTCTGGTTTTGGAATCAAGGTAATGGTGGCCTCATAAAAAGAGTTTGGAAGTTTTCCTTCCATTTCTATTTTTTGGAACAGTTTCAGAAGAATAGGTATTAAGTCTTCTTTAAATGTCTGATAGAATTCCCCTGGGAAGCCATCTGGCCCTGGGCTTTTTTTGGGGGTGGGGGGAGATTTTTGATGACTGCTTCAATTTCCTTAGTTGTTATAGGTCTGTTCAGGTTTTCTATTTCTTCCTGGTTCAGTTTTGGTAGTTGATACATCTCTAGGAATGCATCCATTTCTTCCAGGTTATCTAATTTGCTGGCATAGAGTTGCTCATAATATGTTCTTATAATTGTTTGTATTTCTTTGGTGTTGGTTGTGATCTCTCCTCTTTCATTCGTGATTTTGTTGATTTGGGTCATTTCTCTTTTCTTTTTGATAAGTCTGGCCAGGGGTTTATCAATCTTGTTAATTCTTTCAAAGAACCAGCTCCTAGTTTCGTTGATCTGTTCTACTGTTCTTTTGGTTTCTATTTCATTGATTTCTGCTCTGATCTTTATTATTTATCTTCTCCTGCTGAGTTTAGGCTTTATTTGCTGTTTTTACTCTAGCTCCTTTAGGTGGACACACAAGTAACTCTTGTAGTTAGCATTCTATTAAGAGTTCTTGCCAGGACGCCTGGCTGGCTCAGTCATTAACAGTCTGCCTTTGGGTCGGGTCATGATCCCAGGGTCCTGTGATCGAGCCCCGCATTGGGCTCCCTGCTCCATGGGAAGCCTGCTTCTCCCTCTCCCACTCCACCTGCTTGTGTTCCCTCTCTCGCTGTGTCTCTCTCTCTGTCAAATAAATAAATAAATAATCTTAAAAAATAGAGTTCTTGCCAGGAGTCTGTAATTCTATACTATTTACTCTTTAAATTTCTGGAATCCAAAAATTCAGCTTGAAGTAGTCACTTTTTATTTGTATGTCTGAGAGCTGACAGGCTGGGTAAAGATCATCTCTACACCTTCTGGAAAATTCTCTTGTTAGATATTTGGCATCTCCCTTTGTGCATATAACAGAGGAGCAACACTGAAATCAAGTTCTGTGTTTCAGTGGGAAAACATATCCCCCTAGCTCCCTGACCACTAAATGAAACCACAGCCAACATCTTTTCTTGGATTTATACTACCCTTTTCTCCAACTGGTACATTGGAAAGTCTGACTCAGTAAAAATGTGGTGTGTGTGTGTGTGTGTGTGTGTGTGTGTGTGTGTGTGTTTAAAGAAACCTCCACAATCCTTCTAGTCTTACGTGTATAAATGCACTTTAGTGCTGACAACAATCAGTTCATTCTACACCAAATAGACAATCAGGTAAGAGGAAATCATCTTTAAGAGCATAGCTTTTGGCTGGGGCTACCTTATTTGGAAGAATTTGAAATGTTGTTACGGCTTGCCAGGCTCTGTGGCTGGAGAACATCTGATACCAGTTTAAGATTCCATGGTTCATTAAAGGATTTTGGTCTGTTCCCTACTCTTTTAGTATTTCCTTAAAACAGACTTTAGGATTTTTCTAAATGGACAGATTATTTCTCTGAGTTTATTTCTGTTTTTCCCTGCATTGTCTTTTTTCCTAATTGTGGGGATTTACTGTCACTGGTGGTTTCCTTTTGAGTTCTTTGAGTCCGGGTGGGAGATCATTTTTGGCTTCAGACTGGAATGTCCCAGAATAACTGCTGTTTAACAGGCTACTTGTGTGTTGCAATTTTAAGGAACTCCCATGGTTGAGGCTGAGACTATCTATAGGCACCAAATAGAGTGGGAATATTTATATTTCTGATTTCTGTTCTAAGACTCCCATCACTTCAAAGTACATTTAGCCCAACTCTTTACTCAGACCTGGAAGAAGCAAAGCAGTGTGTGGACATCAGAGAATATACTATAGACTGAGTGTTGGTGTCACCCAAAATTCATGTGTTGAGACTGGTTCTGGGTAGTTTTGCTGTAAGCATCTTTGCCACAAATGTTTTTGCTACATAACTAATTGGTTGTCAGGTAATTTTGCCATAAAAGACAAAATCACGAACAATAAAAGAGAGCTAGTCATTAAAAAGGATGTAACAAAACATGAAAAATGAATGACAAAATTTAAAAGACTGTATTGCAGAATGCAAAACATTGGAATGTATCCGAAATATATAGCATAGGTTCATGGCAATATTGCCCAGATAGCTGGTTTTATTTTGTGAATTGTACCTAAGTATTTGTCTTCAAAATCTTTAATTAAAAAAAAAACCCCAAAACCAAAAACAAAATCTTTCATTCGTAGCATTATACATTTTTTTTGCTTGTTGACACGTCTCCCTGTTTAGCATCATGCTTTATCTTTTTTCACTAAAATTTCTTCCTTCATTAAGAGAGGTATCAGTTTCTAAATACTAGGATGCATGTTTGTAGATGTGCTTTGTATTGAGTTGTGAAAGCCTTTCACATTGTTCTTTGTTTTTGGCATATTGTTCCATCTCCATTTATAGATGTTCCAAAATTCCATGGGGAATGGGGATTAAAACTCTCTGCCACTGTATAGACCATTATGAAGGCTAAGGTTTATATAATATATATCTACAATATAAAAATGGATCTCTGCATTAATGGAAAAATGAAACCAAACTATCAACAAGTTTTTTTTTTAATCATTTACAGCAAAATTGCTGCATGGCCAATTAGTTGTGCAGTGAACATGCTTGCAGCAGCTGTTTACAACAAGGATACTTACAGCCGAAATACCTGACAAAGTTTCAACTTCAAGCCCAGATGTGATGGTATTTGGAAGTAGAGGTTTGGGGAGGTAAGTAGGTCATGAATGGGACTCATACCCTTACTGAAAATAAAAAGGTCCAGAGGGCTCCCTTTCCCCTTCTGCTACGTGAAGACACAGCGAGAAGACAACTGTCTGTGAACCAGATAGCGAATCTGCCGGCACCTTGATCTTGGCCTTTGCAGACTCCAAAACTGCAAGAAATAAGTGCATGTGGTTTAAGTCACCCCGGCTATGGTATTTTTGTTATAGCAGCCCAAACACATTAAGACTAAATGTAATAGTGGGGCACCTGGGTGGCTCAGTCATTTAAGCATCTGCCTTCTGCTCAGGTCCTGATCTCAGGGTCCTGTGACTGAGTCCCTCATCCGGCTCCCTGCTCGGTGGGGAGCCTGCTTCTCCCTCTCCCCCCTGCTGTGCTCTCTCGCTGTTTCTGTCTCTCCCTCAAATAAATAAATAAATAAAATCTTAAAAAAAAAAGACTAAATATTATAGTAAGAGGCAGGATTTTAATTCTAAGTGCTTTTCAATTATCCTGGGACCTTGTTAAAAGACAGATTCTGAATCAGTAGGTCTGTGGTGGGGACCAAGCCGTTGCCTTTCTGACAAAGTCCTGGATGCTGCTGCTGCGGCTGGTGTAGGCACCATATTTTAAGAACCCTTGGTCTGAACTATTTCCCAAATTTGCCACCAGAGGTGGCTGTTAGATATACCGGACACTGAATCTTTCTCTTAATATTGATTTAGCAGGGCGCCTGTGTCGCTCAGTTGGTTAAGTGTCCAATTCTTGATCTCAGCTGGGGTCTTGATCTCATGGTCTTAATCTCAGGGTCGTGAGTTCAAGTCCTGCATTGGGGCTTAAAAATATATCTATATCTATATAGATATATCTCTATATCCATATATATAACTTAAAAGATAGATAGATGATAGACTGATTGATCCAGAGGTCTGCATTGGGATCTTTAGCCTGCCCTTTCAAGAGCCCCTTCATGCTCTGGTTCCAGACTACCTCTTCACCTGATATAGTAGGACTCTTCTACTGCTCCGTTCATTCATTTTCCTCTCACCCTTTCAATCTGTCTCTTTCTCTCCCCTCCCTCCTTTCTTCCCACATATATTTGCTGAGCATCTCCTTGGGATATAGATCTGAATAAGACAGAGAGACTCTGCCTTTACAGACAATAGATAAGTAAACAGATAAGTAAATAGGAGAATTACAGTTTGTGACACAAGCTAAAAAGGAAATAAATATGGTGATATGATGCAAAGGGGTAAAGCCGAGGTAGGAAACAATTTAAGCCAAGGTTGTGAAGGGTGTTCTCTAAGGAAGATAGTTAATCTAAAATTCATATCCGACCCTCCAATCTAAGCCATACTACTGCTGAATGTGCCTGTGTTTTGGGGACACATTGCCTGTGTTCATGCTGTTTCTTTCACCACGAATGCCTTCTCACCAATCCCATCTACCAATTAAAAACCAACGTAAATGCCACCACCTTCATCCAGGTTCCCCAGCCATATGTGAGATCTCGCCCCTCTGAGCTCCCGAAGCACCTGCTATACTTCTGATCTTGTCTTGATTTTTCTGCCTTAAATTGTAGTTGTTTTGTAATAATAATGGCTGCATTTTGTGAAAGCACACTATTAATTTACATACATTATCTAAATTATTCAACAACATTGGGAGCTGATCTTATTATCTCCATGTCATAAATAAAGAAACTGTAACTTCGGAGAGTCTAGGTAACTTGCCCAAAGTCTCACAACAAATGAGTGACAGAGCTGAGATTCAAATATGCCCTCCCAGTTGATCTGTCCTATCTCCTGTAGCAAATCTTAAGCAACACAGAAGTGACTACTTTGTCTTTATATCCTTCAATTAAACAAACAAAAAAATCAAGTTGCAGAAGAGCTGTAACATTTGTGAAACACAAAGAGAAAAAAGAAGAGAACAGAATTCCCCTCCCAAATTATATTAGTTTGCTAGGCTGCTGTAACAGAGTACCACATACTGAATGGCTTGAACAACGGAAATTTATTGTCTCACAGCTCTGGAGGGTAGAAGTCTGAGATGAAGAGGTCAATAGGAACATACTGCCTCTGAGGGTGCCTGGGAAGTATTTGATCCAGGTCTTTCTCCTAGCTTATAGTAGTTCCTTGGCTTATGGAAGCATAGCTCCAACTAATGTGCACATGGTGTTCTCCCCATGTGTGAATCTCTATGCCCGAATTTCCCCTTGTTATTAGGATACCAGTCATATGGAATTAGGGGCCCATCCTACTGACCTTGATTTAACTTAACTAATTACATGTGCAACAATCCCAGTTTCAAATAAGGTCAGATTTTTAGGTAGGGGGCTTAAGACTTCAATATACGAACTTTTAGGGGACACAGTTCAACCCACAATGCAATTCTACCATGTAGCCTCCATCACAACGCTGATCCCTTAGCCAGACACCCTGACATGGTTGTTATAGTTGTCCTTTCTTAAAACCAACATTACAGAGGGGTCACATGATCAATTTAGACAAGTTTTATTGCACTCACATGGAACCTGGTTTTAGCTTTGGTCTTTGAAAGATTCTGTCAATCTGACATCAGTATTAGCTTTTCACATAAGCAAAAAGGTCATCTACTTAGTACCAAAAGCTTGGTCTACTTGAAGCTACTCTTACCTGTGATTCCTTCTGCCTCTCACGAAAGGGCTGAGTCAATTTCTGTATATAACATTACAATACCTACAAGTTATGTTTGATGGTGCTTAAAATGCTTAAATTTTATTTCAAAATGGCTTTAGCTTAGTGAGTTTCACTAAGTTTCAGCGGTAAAAGGAAATGAAATGTTAATATCAAGAACTATTCCCATCAAGAAAGAAGTTGGGCTGGTAATTTAGGAAGCCCTACATGGGAGATGATCTCTACACAGTACATCATAATGCAAAATAGGTGAGAATGTTGCAAAGTCAAAAAATTAAATGTAAAGTTCAACCAAGCACAAATTGCAGGGGCATGTAAATGTGGAGAATATTGAAGAGGCCAAGTGTAGCATTTTGCTTAAGGGACTGCAGAATTCCTGAAGACAGGGACTCTCTCCTCTGACTCAGCTTTGCTCCCCATCGGTGCCTAGCCCAGGGCATTACACAGAATCAGTTTTAATACGTTAAGTTGAATGAAGTGTTTTTTTGGTTTTTTTCAAAGTATCTTATCCCTCTTAATAGAGATAGGAAGCATTCACACTTACACTGTAGAAGTTAAATAAAGAGGGGTAGTGTTTCTATATGCCAGGAGCTGTTTTAAGTACAAGCAGGGAATGAGGTTGGCTCTATTATCTCCACCCTAAAGCTAAGGGAACAGAGAGATGAAATAGCTCACACAACTAGGAAATGGTAGCCATGGGAATTCACACATAGGCTGTTTACATTGAAAGCCCACATTTGTACATTGTACAATATGTCCATTAACACCACTGGTGAGCAGCCAGACAGCTTTTTTTTTTTTCCTAAAGAATTCTTCAATTGAGATGTTTACTGTCAGCTAATCAGTGTGTTACTCCTGTTGAATTTAACAAATTCAGTGTGGTGACTAAGCATTCCATCTTTGATAGTTCTCTAGACCTAAATTTAAGCCCTGGCTTTGGTATAGCTTGGATATGTAACCCTGTGTTACAAACTTTTCCAAGACTCCATTTCATCATCTGGAAAATAAGGCCAATGATTCCTACCTCATAAAGTTGTGATTACATGTTTAAAGCATTAGACACAGTGCTTGATACGTAATAAAAACTCAAATGATATCTAAAATGTATACCTATTTTATAAGTAGTATTTCATTGTATGGATATACACAATTTGATTATTCACTGTTAATACATATTTGGATTGTTACTAGCTTTTAACTATTACAAATAAAAGCTACTATGAACATTCTTTTTTTTTTAAAGATTTTATTTATTTATTTGACAGAGAAAGACACAGCAAGAGAGGGAGCACAAGCAGGTGGAGTGGGAGAGGGAGAAGCAGGCCTCCCGCCGAGCAGGGAGCCCGATACGGGGCTCGATCCCAGGACCCCGGGACCATGACCCGAGCCGAAGGCAGACGCTTAATGACTGAGCCACCCAAGCACCCCTACTATGAACATTCTTATATAAGTCTGCCAAAGGAGTTTAAGAAACTTTCCAAAGGAGTTGTACCATTTGATATTCCCACTAGCCATGTATGAGAATTCCAGTCCCTACACATTCTTGTCAGTGCTTGGTATGGTCAGTTTTATTTATGTATTTATAGAATTTGTTTTACTGTAGTAAAAAATCATAGAATTTACCATCACTATTTTTGAGACACAGATATATATATATAGAGAGAGAGAGCATGAGCAGGGGAAGAGGCAGAGGGAGAAGCAGGCTTCCCGCTGAGCCAGGAGCCCGATGTGGGGCTGGATCCCAGGACGCTGGGATCATGATCTGAGCCAAAGGCAGACGCTTAACCATCTGAGCCACCCAGGCATCCCACCATCACTATTTTTAAGTGTACAGTTCAGTAGTGTTAAGTATATTTGCTCTGTTGTGAAATATTGTACATAATGTTGCCGTGAAACATCCCCAGAAACTTTTTTCATTTTGCAGAACTGAAACGCTATACCGATTGAACAACCCCCCACCCCCCTCACCTTGCCCCTGCCAACCAGCATTCTACTTTCTGTCTCTTTGAATCTGACTACTTTAGATACCTCATATAAGTGAAATCATACAGTATTTGTCCTTTTGTGACTGGATAATTTCAGTTAGCATGATGTCCTCAAGATTCATCCATGTTATAACACGTGATAAGATTTGTTTCCTTTTTAAGGTGGTATAGTATTCCTTTGTATGTATAGACCCCATTTTGTTTATCCATTCGTCTGCCAATGACATTTGTGTTTCTTCCACCTCTAGTTATTGTGAATAGTACCACTATGAACATGGAGGTACAGACATCTCCTAGACCATGCTTTTATTTCTTTGGGATATATATCCAGAAGTGGGATTGCTAAATCATATGGCAGTTCTACTTAAATTAAAATAATATGACTAATTAAATTAGTAATTAATTTAAGGTAATTAATTAAATGAGCAATTAAAGTAGTATTGGGGGGCCCCTTGGTGGCTCTGTTGGTTAAGCATCTGCCTTTGGCTCAGGTCATGATCCTGGGGTCCTGGGATTGAGCCCCACATCGGGCTCCCTGCTCAGCGGAAGCCGGCTTCTCCCTCTGCCCCTCCCCCTGCTTGCACTCTCTCCCTAAAATAAAATAAAATAAAGTAAAATAAAATAAAATTGTATGAGGAACTGCCATACTATTTTCCAAGGTGGTTGCACCATTTAAAAATCCCACCAACAATGCTCCAACTTTTCCACATCCCTGTCAACACTTGTTTTTCCCTTTCCTTTCCTTTCCTTTCCTTTCCTTTCCTTTCCCTTTCCCTTTCCGTTTCCCTTCCCTTCTTTCTCTTTCTTTCTTTCTTTCTTTCTTTCTATCTTTCTTTCTTTCTTTCTTTCTTTCTTTCTTTCTTTCTTTCTTTCTTTCTATCTTTCTTTCTTTCTTTCTTTCTTTCTTTCTTTCTTTCTTTCTTTCTTTCTTTCTTTCTTTCTTTCTTTCTTTCTTTCCTTTCTTCTTATAGTAGCCATCCTAATGAGTATGTGATATCTCATTGTAGTTTTGATTTGCATTTCTCTGATGATTAGTGATACTAAGCATTTTTTTCATGTTTATTGGCCATAAGTTGAACCATCCAGGAATAAATTCTACTTTGTGGTGGTGTATAACCCTTTTAATGTGCTATTGAATTCAGTTTGCTAGTATTTTGTTGAGGAGTTTTGCATCAGTATTCCTTGGGGATATTGGTCTGGAGTTTTTTTGTAGTGTGTTTATCTGGCTTTGGTATCAGCATAATACTCATAGAAGGAATTTGGATGTGTTCCCTCTTCAATGCTTTACAAGAGTTTGAGAGGGATTGTAGTTAATGCTTCCTTAAATATTTGGTAGAATTTTCCAGTGACACTATCTGGTCTTGGGCTTTTCTTTTTTAGGAGGTATATATATATTTTAATCCTTGTCCTTAGAAACTAGAGAGACTATACATGATTTGGAAATGAGACTACCAAATAATAGCCAAAGAAGAATAATCAATCCATTCTCTGCCTTCTCTTTTGTCTGGTCACCCAGAAGTGTATTACCTGTTATGATGACCATTGCCTGTCACTTGGAATTATTTTTATCTGTGCATTCACCTGAACCTACTTTCCCTTGCACATCAATTAAAGACCCCTTTTCACCTACTGGTACTCCAAGTCTCTGAGGCCTGGCTATAATATTGATATTCTGTGCCATGTTGTCTTTTGACTGACATTGCCCATTAGGTATACCCCACTTTCCTCTCTGATCGCCACATCTCATTTCTGGTAGAGAAAATATTGTTGCTGGATTTTTTTCCTTCCACCTGTATCATGACAGAGCCCTGACCAACTTTCCCAAGTAACTGCACACAATTTAGAGATCTTTTGAGAACCAAACAGCTAGCTATTTGAGACTCATGTCTTGCAAACTGATGAATACCTGTAATTCAGGTCTTTAAAACATGGCTTCTGCATTTTCTTACAATCTAATCTTCAGTCTTTTCCTGATGCTCTAGCCCAGACATCTATGAGCCAGGGGAATCTGTTGGGAGGTTTTTGTTTACTGATGCAATCTTCTTAGGAGTTATGGTCTGTTCAGACTTTCTTTTTCTATTGATTCAGTCTCTGTAGGTTGTCTGCTTCTAGGAATTTTTCCATATCTTTTAAGTTATCCAATTTGTTGGTATGTAATTGTTCATAGCAGTCTCTTCTAATCCTTTTTATTTCCGTAGCATTGGTAGAAATGCCCCCTCTTTCATTTCTGATTTTAGTTATTTGAGTTTTTTTCTCCTTTTTGCTTAGTGAATCTAAGGGTTTCTCAATTTTTTTGATCTTTTCAAAAAGCAACTCTTAGCTTTGTTGATTTTTTTCTATTCTCAATTTCACTAATCTCTGCTTTAATCCTTGTTATATCCTTAAGATAATAAATTTATGTTATTTTTAAATCACAATTAAATATTTTTTCATTAAAAAAAGAAAGGAAGATGGGGCACCTGGCTGGCTCAGTCAGTAGAGCATGCAACTCTTAATCTCAGGGTCATGAGTTCAAGCCCCGCATAGAGCTTACTTAAAAATAAAGAAAGAAAGAAGAAAGTAAGCAAGCATATCAGTTTGCTTGGGGTAAGGAATGGGAGGGAGGGATTATCAAGGGTCATGAGGAAACTTTTGAAGCTAATGGATTTATTTGATTGTGGTGATGGCTTCACAAATACAAATATATGTCAAAACTCATCAAATTGTACACTTTACATATATGCTGTTTATTGTATGTCATTATACCTCAATAAAGCTGCCAAATTACAGATTTTCTAAAAACAAATCATATTTAAATTTTTAGATATACATTACTACAAGTGATTTTTTCCTAAGTGTAGTCTATTCAAAATTCCTTAACTAAAAAGTCAATATGAGTATATTTGTCTCCTTTACATTTTCATAGCTCTCCAATTTTGATTCTGATCTGCTGTTACAATTCTGAGTCCATTTGTCTCAGTTTTCTTCAGAAGAGGTAGTACCTCCAAGGATTGAAGTTCAACAGAGATACGCTTGCAACCATTTTTCAATTAGGCTTTCATCATGATGTCTTCCGATAGCTATTCATCCCATCAAAAGAGGTTGTATCAATGAGATGATATTGTTTTCTTAATTTTTTAAAGCATATAGCATTTATGACATTATTGCAGACATTTCATATATTTAACTTAGAAGGTTTTTTTATTTTTAAAAAATATTTTATTTATTTACTTAGAGAAAGAGTGAGAGAGCATAAGCAGGGGTAAGGGCAGAGGGAGAGGGAGAAGCAGGAAGCCCACTGAGCGGGAACCTGCCATTGGGGCTTAATCCCAGGACCCTGGGATCATGATCTGAGCCAAAGGCAGATGCTTAACCGACTGAGCCACCCAGGTGCCCCAGAAGTTTATTTTTCTTTTTTTTTTTTTAAAGATTTTATTTATTTATTGAGAGAGAGAGAATGGTAGAGAGAAAGCATGAGAGGGAAGAAGGTCAGAGGGAGAAGCAGACTCCCCGCTGAGCAGGGAGCCTGATGCAGGACTCGATCCTGGGACTCCAGGATCATGACCTGAGCCGAAGGCAGTCGCTTAACCAACTGAGCCACCCAGGCACCCCAGAAGTTTATTTTTCAAGAGCTTTATTTATCAACAACAAAACCAGCAATGATGTTATATTACCCCAGATGGCTTTAAGATGCTAACTGTGTTGAAGAATTTATACAGTTTAAACCGCAAATATGACTACTTTTACACTATTGCCTTTAAATAAATCTGAAGCCCCTCTTTGTTAAAACATAAAACACTAGTATGTGCTATATAATAAATGATTTTATTTTTTTAATAGTATTTTAAATACTATTTATTTATTTATTTTTTTAAAGTAGGCTCTACGCCCATGATGGAGCCCAATGCGGAAACCCAAACTCATGACCATGAGATCAAGACCTGAGCTGAGGTCGAGTCAGTTGCTCAATCAGCTGAGCCACTCAAGCAGCCCGAGATGAAACATGTTTTAAGGTAGCCAGACCTAGGTGCAACTGGGCATTTTTTTCTTTGATTCTTAATGATGACCAACGTAATCACACCATGTTCAATGCAGTCGAAAGATTTCTTCTCCGCTTTTGTCTTCAAAACTAGAAATTTGCCCTCTTCGTCTAATTAATTCCATTATATACTCCACATACAGCAACTTCAACTCCACATAGTGGCTTCATCTGCAATTTAAATCTTACTAGTTCCAATCACCCTTGTGGAAGGCTGTGGCTTCTATGTAATTTATTCAGCATTTTGTTCAAAAGATATTTATTGAGCGTCAAACTATGTGCCAGGGCTCTCTACCAGAGACACACACAGTAGCAAATAAGAAAAACATGGTCACTCTCATGGAATTTATAGTCTAATTGGAAGACAGATATCGAACAAGCAATTATAAGATTGATGAGTGTTACAATAAACGAAGTACAGGATGTTTGCTATGAGAACATTTCTTTTTTCCTCTGGGCTTCAGGAGGAAAAACCACCAGGTTAAAAAAAAAATGATGGTGTGCCCTCCAGCCCCCTGCTCCTGGCAATCCAAAGGAATGATTCCACATAGGGAGTATCTGTATCAAGAACTAGAAACAAGCCCCTGTAAGTATTTTTTTTCCTTCCTTTTTTAGGAATGTAGAAGCATCCTTCTTAGCAATTGGCATGTTTCCAGCTTAGCTGCTGACGGCATGAGACTAGGTATCTATAACAATTCTTTTGGTTTTCTCTTGGCGACTCCAGTTGTTCCCGTTTTCTTAGCTATCCCTGCCTGGGAGATACAGAGAAACAGCCCTCAAAAAGAGATTGCGTTCCTATGTTTTGAAACAATGGCTGAGGCAGTGGTTTGACAGCATCTGATTTGTCTCTTCAAGTTTGAAACAATGGCTGAGGCAGTGGTTTGACAGCATCTGATTTGTCTCTTCAAGACAAATCTTGAAGAGATTTTTCTTTTTCCCTTAGGTCTTAGATTTCTTGAAATACCTGGGAGTTCTCAGAGAAAAGCCTCTGCGGATTTTTAAGGCCCCATTTACAAGTCAATGGTATTTCTGCTATGAAAACCATTTGGTGGATCTATGCGCACAGTTAAGCTTGTCTGGGAGGAAGTAAATGAGCAACTTGGGTCTTCTGCAGGATCCGTGGGTTCAGCCTCACCTCCAGTGTCAGCAGCAGCCAAAACAGCAGAAAAAAAGAGGGTTGCATCTGGTTAAGAATACAAAAGAGAGAGAAGGCTAACCTAGGATTATTTTTCAAACCAGGGCTAAGCCAAATAGAAGATAAATGACATGTTTACATGTAGAGTCCTATAGAATTTAGGCTAGGCCAAGAATGCAAGCCTGCTCAAGTGAGTTCCCTTTTCTCCATGATCTGTCACCCTAGCTCACGGAGGAGGGGACAGGAGCTCTGGGGCCTCCCGGCCACGCAGGTCTTGCCGCCTCCCTCAGCTTCCTAACAGCCCTGGTATGCAGGAGGAGGGGTGCAGGTCTGTGAGACTAGTTCAGCATTTCTCATGAGTCTCTACTTCTTTTGGCTGGCGAGGATGAAAAATTGTCCTGGCAATGGACCAGGGATGATCAGGCAGCCCCTCTGTGTGAATGTTAACACCGTGGGTAGAAAGAGCCCTGAGCTTTGGGAAAATCATGCAACCTCTCTGGGTCTCATTTTTTCCTCATTTTAAAAGGGGCTAGGTTAGAAGGCTGCGCAGCTGAATTGTGTGGGATACTTGTTAAAAGTGGGTATTTCTGGCCCCCCCCTGCAGATTCTGATTAGTGGTCGGATGTGGGGGTAGGAGGTGAGAGTGGGGTGAGGGGTGGGAGGATGGGTTGTGGTCTGTTTTTGAGAAGCTCTGTGGCTGATTCTGCTGGTGACCAGTGTGGTTCTGCTCTAAAATCCCTCAGGGATGGTTTGGGGAAACCACAAAGTTAATATTCCACAAGGAATTCACAAGGGATGGTTTTGGGAAACTAGGAATACACCTAATATTGTACTAGGTAAAGTCTCACAATCTATGGTGAAAAGAATGTATTTGTTGCTCTTCCTCCCATCTCCCAAAGAGGAATCTGGGTTGATCCCAAGGTTATAGATATAACAATAATAACAATAATAGAAAATTTACTACACACCAGCCACTGTTCTAAACATTTCATATGTCTCCATAAAATTCTCTCAACAACACTGTGAGGTAGAGTATTACTATTATCCCCATTTTACAGGTGAAGAAAGCAAGGCATAGAAAAGTCAAGTAACATACATGTGGTAACACAGCAAAGTGTCCTGGCTGGATTCAGGCTGGCTCAGGGGAACTTTCTGTTTGGAGAAACTCAAGTAGTGTCCCTTTTCCTTTGGGTGGCAGTGGCGTTTTTGTGGAAAAAGCCCAGGGTTTGGCATAAAACACTTAGCTAAATTCTGGTGCAACTACTTACCAGCTGTGTGATCTTGGGTGACCTTACTTAGCCTTGCTAAGTGTCTTAGTCAGCTCAGCCTGCTGTAACAAAATACCATAGACTGGCTGACTTGAACAACAAACATCTATTTTTCACAGATCTGGAGACTGGGAAGTCCAGGATCAAGGTGCCAGCCAGTTTCATTCCTGGGGAGAGGCCTCTTCGTGGTTTGCAGAAAGCCATCTCCTCATTGCACCCTCACCCTGCGGGGGTGGGGGGGAGTCCCAGTCTCCCGCTCTTCTTAGAATGGCCCTGATTCCACCATGGGGGCTTCATCTTTATGGCTTCTTTTAAATCTAATTAATGTTCGAAGGTTCTACCTTCAAATTCCATCACATTGGGAGTTAGAGTTTCAACATGGGAATTTTGGGAGGACATAAACATTCAGTCCATAGCACTAAGCTTCAATTTCTTTATCTGCAAAATATATATCACACCTATTTGTAAGGTTTAACAATGAAATAAGATTTTTATAAGGCCTTAGCTCAGTCTCATAATAAAAACAAAGTATTCAAACTTTTCCTGACTATGTATCATGTACTGTTGAAGAAAATCTAAAGAATAATAACGATTTATGGAATGCCATTCTTTCAGAACTATGCTAAATGCCTTTATGCATTGTATTCACTGGATCCTTCATAACACCCTGCAAGTATCATTAGTAAGTATTGCTATCACTATTTTATAGATAGGGAAACTGAGAGGCTAAATATTTTCCTGAAGTCACAGTTGGTGACTAGCAGAACTGGGAATGAAAACACATTGTGTGCTCTGAGTTCTAGGATATTAGCCTCTTCTGTTTTTATGAGAATATATGAAACTCATTATTTAAAATGGTCATGAAATAAATATAAATGAATATTTTTTACCTAAGAGTTCTGAGGTTGCAAGAAATGTTTACCATGAGCCTCACAAGGAGAGAATTCAACTCTTTCATCTTAACAATGACTTTATTTGCTGACTAAAAATAAGAATACATGGGGAGGGGGACTTGGGAAGATATTAGTCAAAGGGCGTACGCTTTCAGTTACCCAAGACTACGAGGTCCTAGAGATTCACTGCACAGCATAGTGCATATAATTAACACACTGTATTGTATACTTAAAAAACTGGTTAAGAGAGTAGATCTTATATTAAAGTTTTTTTTTTTTTAAAAAAGAGGGAGGGTGGGAACTTTCATGGGGGATGGTTATTGCATTGTTTATAGTGACAGTTTCTTTTTTTAAAAGTTTTTATTTATTTATTTGGCAGAGAGAGAGTACAAGCAGGGGGAGTGGCAGGCAGAGGGAGAGGGAGAAGCAGGCTCCCCGCTGAGCAGGGGGAGCCCGATGCGGGACTAGATTCATGGACCCCGAGATCCTGACCTGAGTCAAAGGCAGTTGCTTAGCCAACTGAGCCACCCAGGTGCCCTACAGTGACAGTTTCATGGGTGTATGCTTATCTTCAAACTCACCAAGGTGTAAACATTAAATATGTACAGCTTTTTTTGTATGTCAGTCATACCTCAAAAATATATATATATAAAGACACATGATCTTACAATGGGACAAAATGGCCAAAAAGGAATACAGTAGCCCTGATCTCTGTTTTGCCTCTCCTCCTCCCACCCTCCACTCTTGACATCTATTACCAAAGGCCAACTTCAAGGAGAGAAATATAGCTCTGAAATCACTGAGCCTGAGGGAAACGTTCTTTTCTAGAATTCTTTAGTGTGTGAGCTGTCACCCAGCCCCTAGTTTTCTGTTTCTGACTCATCAAGGGGTGTAGAAACATTTATACTCTCTCCTTTGGAAGAATTCTTCTGTGACCTTTTCCACCTCCAGCCCAGCCTGCAGGCTGAACATGTTGGTTAAAGACAGAAAAACTCAATTTTTAGAGAAACCGATAAACAAACTGAGATTGAGTTTCCTTTTTAGGAAAATCTTCTAGATCAAAAAAAATCAGTATTACTTTTAATATTGAAAAAATGAGTTGGTTATGAAATTCTTGGGAAAAAGTATCATCGTAGTATTGAAATTTTTTGAAGATACTGCAGTATAATCACAAAACCACACAACTGGTATTAGAAACAAAGGCACTGACAGAACAACCTCTTTTCCAACATAACCGGAAAAATGATTATAACCACCAAATCTCTGTCAAGTCCAGGGAAATGCCAGAGTAACCACACTATTCATCTCACCAACCGCAGATAGTTAATCAATCACAAAGACAGAAAAATGAACAGTGAGGACTTCTAGAATTTAAAGAAGTTAACCCTGGGAATCTTGGCACCGTTGATGCAATGGCCCCTCAAGTTAATATTGAACAAACCATACCATTAGCCGAAGAAAGATAAGCAAAATATGTGGGGTTCTGGTGCAGCTGGATTGAGCCACTTGTGGGACTAGGTCTCACAGAAGGTTCTAGTAGGAGTGGCCTGGTAATAAATAACATTTTGTGATAATTAAACAAGGATTGTTACAAGAATTGTGGCCAAGAAATAAGCCAAAATTTATTCATGTTTTTGTGCTTTAATTTTGTTGCTGACCTTATCTTTCCAACTTGTAATTTTGATATGGTCCAACTTTCCTCATCTACTTAGTTTCAATTTTATTTAATCATTATAGAAATAAGCTTAAGTCCCTAGAGAAATCTGTAAGCCACTCGATAGTTAAATACTTATTAAGACAATGACAGCAAGAAATTCTCTTTTCTCTCCTCTCTCTTTTTTAAACAAAGATTGGTGGAGAATCGGGTGATCTCAGGCCTAAAGTATTTGGCTTTCCCCTTTGTTCAGGACTCCTGGTAAAGCAGGGGTGGCCTGGTGATCTACAATTAAGATGACAATCTACCCCCCCCTCCCGCCCCCGTCTTTTGCCCCAAGCTTTGCATGTATAAATTAAGACTTTGGGGTTTTACAAGATGCTAGTACTTTTAAAGACTGTTGATATTATTGTCATTTTGATTAACAGATTTGTAGTGATTGTAATTAACGTCAGCCAAAAGATGAACTAGAGATTTTTGCGAATTTGAACAAAATCTATTAGTATTACTTTTAAAAACAAAAAACAAATGAAATAACTCCGCTTCCATAATTAATTTCAAAGGACAACCATCAAAACGGTAGTCTTCCCCAAAGAGTGGGGAAATCTTTTAAATATGTATTTTAAAGGATTTTGCAACTGCAAAACAGACAAAAGTCCCTCCACTTAAAATTTGAAGCTAATAAACTGCTCAGAAATCTTGCTAAGCTAATGAATGAGACCCGTTTCCTCAAGCTGTCCCTGATAACGTTGTAGTTGAGGGAAGAAAAAGCTCCTTTTCCTACCCCTCTGCCATGGGAAGAGCTGGAGCTAGAGGCTTGCTAAGAGACCACACCTAAGGGAGGGGTTTATCCCTGCCCGGTGAGCCTGGGTCCAGTAAGCCCCGCTTAGACAGGATGCAGGTTGAGTACAAGTCTGGCTGGAATTCCCAAAAAAGAGGCACAGCCAGGGTGGGGCAGAAGCACAGTCCTCCAGATCCACAGCTGCTATCAGTTTCCCAAACTGTTTTTAGAATCCTCAGGGCTGGGGAGTGGAATAGGTCGTGCTCACTCCAGATGGTTTGGTTTGCAAATCTGGGAAGAGAGCCAGATAGACCATTTTCTTCCATAATTCTGGAGATGATGTGTGCTCTCCAGAGATGTAAAGTCATAGACTTATAGAACTGGGCCTTTGGAGATTATGTAGTGAATCCATCTACTCATTTTACAGACCAGGCGATGAAGGCATTAAAAGTTAAGAACTTTGGGCCGGTGGGTGGCTCAGTCAGTTAAGCATCTGACTTGGGCTCAGGTCATGATCCCGGGGTTCTGGGATCCAGCCCCTCGTAGGGCTCCCTGCTGAGCGGGAAGTCTGCTTCTCCCTCTCTCTCCTCCTCCCTCCCTCATGCTCTGTCTTTCAATAAATAAATAAATAAATAGATAGATCTTTTAAAAAAAAAGTTAACTTGCCCGAGGTCATTACATAGTTGGTCTCCGGTAGAGCTAAGAGTTGAACCCAGTGTTTTCTTCCAAATCATTCATATTTGATAAACTAAGTAGATAGTACATTAAAAGTTTAGATATAATTTGAAGATAAATAAAACATGAACTTCGATATATATAATATATATATAAATTTCATGTCATGTATATTTTATTACAATTAAAATTATGTATATTATATATATAAAACGTATAAAGTGGACAGTTCAGTGGTATTAAGTACATTCACATTTTTACAATGCCCTCTTTCTACATGGAAATGGAAGAACTTAACCAAAAATATTTTTCCCTTAATAGTTAACTACTAAATGGACACATACTGTGTGACCAATACCATGGTAGGATCAGACAGACTCTAGACCCTCAAAGAGCTTTTAATTTGTTCAGGCAACAAGATACAGAAATAAAGAGGCTATAACTAACCATAAAAAAGCAGTATATGATATGTTTTAAATGAGTGTACTGACAACAAAATGTTAAGACTCCAAAGGACGCAATCATTATGGGATGAGTACTTAGGAAAAGCTTCCAAGAGAAGATGGGCTTGAGCCACATTAATAAAAGGGAAGGAGAAGCCATGAGAGGACATTCCAGAAGAAAGAACAGAGTGACCAAAGGCATGGGGGTGCTCTACAAAGGACTTTTTGACAAAAAGTGGATTAAGAAGTCTGAGAATACCGAGAGTGGTTTGCTACTAAACAGAAATGACCAATTTTATCCCATAGGCAATGCGAGCTCTTTAAGATTTTTGAACATCATGATCACCATGCTAACAAGTTGCTGTGATGGGAAAGTGCGGGATGGATTGAAGGAGGAAGAGCTGGATGAGTGAGTCCAGTTAGGAGGCCATGACGGAAGTTTGGGTACAGAGAAGAGACGGGGTAATCGGTTAGGGAATGCGTAATGCAAATGGGTGAAATAATGCAAAGGAAGAGTCAATAGAGTTTACTAATCCATACTGAGAATGGGGAGGAGAGGCAAGAATACTAGGTTCGAGCTAGGATTAAGCTACAGAGACCAGAATTGTACCAATTGAATGGACTGAGTAAGTCAAGAGAGGGAGAGAATACTAAAGAGAAGCTCCATTCTGGATATGCTGAAATAGAAATGGTAGAAAGACATCGAAGTAGAAAAGAGAAAGTACCCAGAGAAATGTATAAAGTTGCACAACTGCGAGGTATTATTGAAAAGATTTTTTTAAAGCAATTCTCTTAGTTTTTACCTGCATCTTTGGGAACAAAGTGTTGATCTCAACCTAACCAATTGAAATGGGAATGATTAAGCTGATCACAATGTATGATATAATCTTCATATGGATGTATGAAGATTGTAACTCAAAGGCAAATATCAGGTTCACTTTATAATAATGGAGAAAGAATTGGAGACATAAAAGCCTTTTAATATTGTATATAGTTGAGAATAACCCTATGGAAAATTGAAAATATATCCAGCAACTTCAATTCTGGTTTACATTAAACTGCTGGTTCAAGTATTCCAACATGGTATTATTGTTATGAAATAAGTTTAGAAAAAAGAGAAAACATTGTGTAAAATGGTTTTGTACTAACGGTACAGAGCAAATAAAGGGGGATCAGAGCAAATAAAGCTTTATTGTTTATGAAGTCATTTAATTTGGCATCATTCTGACCTAGAAATTTTGATTCCCAGCAAAGGGAACTTTGTTACTTATAGAGAAAACATAAATCTGTGTTTTCCTCCTTTCTTTTTCCTGCCGGGAGGATTTATTCAGTAGGCACAGTGCTTAGGGTCAATGATATTTTTAGAGAGCCCATGAAATTTTATTGAATTTTGCCTAAGAAGAAAAAAACCTTGAAGTATTTTAAGTTATACCAAACAAATAATTTAAATATTGATATTATAGTGGGAGGGGCCCACAAAGTCAAAAGTGCCTAGGGCCCATGAAAGTCATAATATATCCTGCCTCCTGTACTTAGATCTGGGTCTCTGGTACTAACCATAAACCACTGCTCTTTGTACTATTTTGCATGAACTTAGAAATTCTGTGAGCTTGTTATTTTTATGAAAGTGAAATGTGCACATAATTTTAAGAATCAGCTAGTTCTACAAAGTTTGCAAAGACAAATAGTCTCCAACCCTTTTTCTCCATATCTCTTTTCCCAGAGGCATCTTCCTTGATCTTTTAAAGATACTTCTTCTTAGGCATCTGCCTTTGGCTCGGGTCATGATCCTGGGGTCCTGGGATCGAGCCCCGTGTGGGGCTCCCTGCTTGGGGAGCCCGCTTCTCTCTCTCTTCCTCTGCCTCTCCCCTGGCTTGTGCTCTCTCTCTTTCTCAAATAAATAAATAAAATCTTAAAAAAAAATAAAGACACTTCTTTTGTTGATGGACACTTAGGTCAATAGACAAATGGATAGGGAAAATGTGGCATATATATATATATATATATATATATATGATGGGATATTACACAGTCACAAAAAGTATGAGATTGTGCCATATGAGACGTTTGGGTGGACCTAGAGGGTATTTTGCTAAGTGAAATAAGTCAGACTGAGAAAAGCAAATTCCATATGATTCCACTCATAAGTGGAATCTAAATAAATAAACAAACAAAAAGCAGAATTAGACAATACAGATGACAAACTGATAGTTGCCAGAAGGGAAGGGGGAGGTTGGGCAAGATTGATGAAGGGGAGTGGGAGATCCAGGCTTCCAGTTATGGAATGAATAAGTTACAGGAATAAAAGGCACAGCATTGGGGCGGGGTGGGGGGCTGGGGAAAGCACTACTTCTGTTATTACCTGCATAGCTCTAAGTACCAAGCTTGTGATATTACTTCGTGTTTTTTTTTCAGCTTTAGCTATTACCTATTGACTTCCTGTCATGAAGATGAGGATTTAGATATCTTGTCTCTTTTACTCTTACCAAACCGAGTCATAAACACTTTTCAGCTGTTCATCCTGCAGATTGAGATTCATTGTAATTTTGATTGACTCAATGTTCAGGGTTACATTTTTATGACTCTGTAGGCTACTCTGTGTTGAGTCGTATAGAAAACTGTGATTACTTCTTCTTTACTGCTCAACTTGTAGTTTTCTCTCAGTTAAGAATTGTCTTGTTTTCTCATTTGCCTAGTTTTCTATGTACACACTTACTTCTATGCACACATGTCTACCAGATGTTGAAATATCTTCTTGATACATTAATGTGTGTTGGGTATTATATCGATTTTATTTTTTTTTAAATCTCTTCTGAAGCATGTGGGCCTGTATAAGTCCAGATGTGTTGCCCTCATGCTTGGTGCATCATCCTGGGTATATGATAATTCCTTTGCATTTTTTCCTGTTTTGGATCTTTTATCCTGTAAAGCATGGCTTCCTTTTTCTTGGTTTACTTCCTTGTTTTGGTTGCACATATTCTTTGGAAACTCTCTTAGAAGAGGGGTGTGTGTGTGTGTGTGTATGTGTGTGAAGTGGAGGTAGTTTTTCACTGAAAAATCTTCACCCTCACACTTAGTTGAGAAGTTATTAGATATCTAATATTAGTTAGATTTAATTTCCCTTCAGAATTTTGAGTGCATTGCTCTATTTTCTTCTAACTTCCTGTGTTGCTGTTGAGAACTGCAGAATTATTTGGATTCCTGTTACTTTGTATGTGAACTTTTCCCCTTCACCTTTCTGAAAACCTACAGCATCTTCTCATTGACCCCTATGTTCTAAAATATCTCTGATGTGTCTTGGTGTGGGTCTGTTTTCATTGCTGGACACTGGGTAAGCCCTTTCACATTGAAAATGCATATCCTGAAATTTTCAGAAATCTTAAAGTATTTCATTGAGAAAATAATTGTTTTCCCTAGTCTCTCTTTGAGGGACTTCTCTTGGACTGGGGTCTTTTAATTTGCTTATACTTTCCCTCCAATTTTTCATGATTTTTTCTTTTTGTCTTCTTTCTGCAAGATTTATTCTACTTTATCTTCTGGTCTATTGAGTTTTCATTTCTACAACCATGTTTACATTTTTTGTTGTTGCTGTTCTCTGTGTCTTTATTTTTTGGAGCTTCCTATTATTTTATTAATTGAAAACCTTCTATTATCTTCTGTAGACACTAAATTTTTTTTCCTTGCCAGCCTAGTCATTGTTTCTTTCAAATTGCCTTTTTCTGTTTATGTATTTTATGCCAACATTTATGTGAGGGTTTATATCCTCAGATGTCTGACAATTCTTTTTTTTTTTTTTTTTTAGGAAGGAAGAGAGAGATGGGGGAAGAGGGAGAGAGAGAATCCCAAGCAGGCTCCACACCCAGCGTGGAGCCTGACGTGGGGCTTGATCTCACCACCGTAAGATCATGACCTGAGCCGTAATCAGGAGTTGGATGCTTAACCAACTGAATCCCCCGGGTGCCCCAGATGCCTGATAATTCTTAATTGTGCAAGCATGATTAAGGGTGTTCAAATAAAAAGCTGTGATGTAGGTAATGGGGCAGCTGTTTGTCTTAGAGCCTCTATTGTCTATCTTTAAATGTTTCTTCTTAGGCTGTTCAGAATGTGCTTCTAGTCTCCTATGTGGAGGGTAAATGCCTGTCTGCCATTATTCTGGGAGTGAGACTGGGAGGGGAGGCTGGGGATGTCAGCTTTGAATATGCGTACTCAATCCCCCTGGTTCTGGGCACAGTTCCCCTGCCCTTGACTTGGTTTCCCAGTACAGAGATTCCTTGGTTTCTCTGAAAGTTGCTCAACTGTATAAGGAAGGCCAATGACTTGAGAGACCTAACTACTACTTCTTACAACCAATCCTTTTTATCTTCTCCCGGTCACCCACCTCTCCCAGGGACTGCTGCTTAGAGTGAAGCCTTTTCAGGCCTGCAAGTCAATTTCCACTTGACCACCTATGTACATCCTTCAAAAGTGTTGCTGTCATTGCCATCTTCAACTTGTGGTCTTATGTCTTAAAATAAGCCTCTTTGGTGTAGTTTCAGTGGTATTTTGGAAGAAGCAATATTAGATGATGTTTTCAATCTCCATCTTTATCTGAAAGTCACTGCAATTGACTTCTTGACTATATAGAGTTTGAAGTATTTAGCTTTTATACAAACACAGTGACTTATGGGGGTTTTGATGTTTCTGATACTTTATAAAAATCTATGATCATACCAACTGGTCTTTTTTTTTTTTTAAGATTTTATTTATTTATTTGAGAGAGCATAAGCACAAGCCCAAGGTGGGGGAGCTATGGGCAGAGGGAGAAGCAGACTCCCCACTGAGCAGGGACCCTGATGTGGGATGTGGGACTCGATTCCAGGATCCTGGGATCATGACCTGAGCCAAAGGCAGATGCTGAACCACCTGAGCCTCCCAGGCACCCCATACCAACCAGTCTTTTTTTTTTTTTTTTTAAAGATTTTTTTTTTTATTTATTTATTCATGAGAGACAGAGGAGGAGAGAGAGAGAGGGAGAGAGAGAAGCAGAGGGAGAAGCAGGCTCCCCGCCTAGCAGGGAGCCCGATGCGGAACTCGATCCCAGGACGCTGGGACCACGACCCGAGCCGAAGGCAGACGCTCAACCATCTGAGCCACCCAGGCGCCCCCATACCAACCAGTCTTAACACGGCTATTGTGTTAGCCTAACGCTATGCAAACTTCAGTAATGTTCCAACTCTATTCAGGGAAAAATAAAACCTATGGGCTTCAAGTGCTGAGTTACAGTAATTGTAATATTACTTAAATGTGTACAAATGTAAGTATAGATTATTTATGCTTATAGCTCTTGTGTATTTATATAAGCAAAAGCAAAAAACTAACTTAATAGAAGAAAATCACATATTTAATTCAAATTAACAATATAAATTTAATGTGACTGATGTTATTTTAATGCAACTAAATTGCTACTCTAAATATAAACATGGTACTTACTGCTTTGTCACAGGTTCTTTTAAGTCCACCGTCCATGTGCTACCACGTGTTGCAGGAGGAACAAATTACCCATCTCTCTGAATTTGAAATAAGTACAGGGAAACCTTTTTTAAATTTTTTTTTAATTTTTATTTTTTTAGGGAAACCTTTTTTTTTTTAGATAGCAAGATTTGTTGTCATATGGGCATCATTTAGCAAGAATGTATCCTCAACCTATTAAGCCTGCATCTGTTCTTTTCATATTAATCTAACAAATAAAGTAGCACTTTATAACGTCAAGACAATCATAAATGCAAACAAGAATTTGGCTCTTATTTTAATTTAGAAGTATCCTCTGAGGAAAGCTCTGGCTGCACACTTGAGTTGAGTGATGACCCCGTAGGGCCTCAGATTTCTGGGACACCTCCTGGGCAGAGGGGACTGCTAAGGAGAACTACAGAAATGGAAAACTCCATCCCAGGGCTCCATCCCAAGGCTCCGTCCCAGGGCTCCATCCCAGGGCTCCGTCCCAGGGCTTGGGCTCATGATCTGAGCCGAAGGTAGACGCTCAACCGACTGAGCCACCCAGGCGCCCCTTTTCCTTCCTTTTCTTCTTTCTACATGAATGAAGATGCATATTGGAAGAAGGGTACATTTGACCTGGTGACATGGTTTCATTCTAGTGGCAGGCAGCCACTAGTTTGAGATCTGGGGTGATTGTTAACGATGCCAAAAAGCAGTTTGCCCTAGCTTTGTAAAACAAAACAGTTGCATTTGTTAAAACAATCAATACTTAAAATTTTCTGCATAATACCAATAAACTGCCCAAATATTTTACCCTGATACTGTGATTGGATTTTTGGGCTCTTCCTTGGGGCCACGTGGCCAGAAAGGCCCAATAATCACCACGGAGGCACTGACCAGTGCATCTGGGGCCCCTGCTAGCTCTCCGGGGAAAGGAGGTCACTGCCCTCCAGGCACGCGTTACATAGGATGGTGAAACTATGTGGCAATATGTCTTTTAAAAGCAGGGTAAGAACCCAAAAGAATTTGGTATCCACTTGAAAACAGTAAGAGTATTTTCTAAATGCAAAGAATGGAGGGCTGGTTGGTTAATTTCATCACTTGATTAGGCTCGGGTTTAAGTCCTGCTGGCCATCTCTCCACAATACAGAGGGGCCACTGCCCAGAGGGAGGAGTCCAGGAAAGGGGGGCTGTGGAGACAGTCCGGCCTGTGAAGCTGGTCCCTTTCAAATCAGCCAGCTGGATAATGGAATGTTTGGCTTCCAGAAGAGCATCAGGAACACTGACCTCACCTAATCAAGCCTTCCTGTCTGCAGAGTTGTACTGGAGCATAAAAAGCACACCCCAGTCTGGATTCTCAATGCTAGAGGGCTGCATCTATTTGTAAGTGAACCTGAGGGTGCATCCTGGAGCCTGAAGCCTGGCCCTGGGTAGACAGCAGGCAGACTTGGCTCAGGGTTGGGGCTCTTGCCAAACAGGTTGTGATTTAGGACACATTTCAGCTCCAATATGGGGCACAATCTAGGCAGATGAAATATATGCAAATGGCCTGGAAATCTCCATGGTGATCCCCACCTTACCAGGCTGAGGCAGGGGATGAATTTGGGTTAGCATGTCTAGCATTGTCTCTAGGGAATTGGGGGTGGGTGGGGATATCAAGCAGGACTTCAACAAAAAGAAATGTTCCTCCTGAAACTAAGCACCACACATACAAAACCTGTGTTCTTTCTTATCCTCAAGCCTTCAACTGGACCTCCTCTTTTCCTAGTTACTTTTTACATTAGACCGGGCTTGGGCAGTTGCAAGTGATAGAATTCCAACACAAGCTAACATTCATAAAAGGGTTTATAAAGAGGGAGCTGCCCCTGTGCCTGGAAACCAGGGGCCCTCGCATCCTCAAGACTTTCTCTGTATTTTTTTAGCTCCTCATAAGATGATTTCATTTTCTCCTTTTGCGGGTACAGAACTCCAGCTAGTAGCAGGGGCAGGAAAGAGGCATGGAGGGATTGTGGGGTAGTCTCAATTTTATGTTACTCCAGTTATTAATTCCAAAGAGAAAAAAGAGAATTTTCCCTTCCAGTGTTATTCTGGAAATTCCTCTGGAAGGAGATATGTGGGTATAGATCTCCCTTTGTCCCTCTTGGATCAATCACTATGCCTGGGGTTGAGGCCAATGGTTGGCTGTTCTTGAGTCATGATCCTACCCCAAGGCTAGGTGGAGAGGTGATTGACAGCCCCATAAAATTTGATTGGAGCAGGGGAGGAGCAATTACCCAAAGGAAGGGGTCATGTTCCTTTACAAAGAAGGGAAAGATGCTGGGGAGAGGCGAGAGGACAGATGTCCTTTAGGATTCCTATTCATCTGTTAAGGCTTGACTCAGGTGTCTCTCTCCTTCCCCTGTTGGGTTACATGTCCCTCTTCTGTGTCATGTTACATCTTAACGTACTGGTGTATCCACAATAACTTATAATTGTGTAGTTATGTGTTGGTCTCTCTCACTAGACAGCAGCTTTTTGAAGACAACCACCGTGGCTTATTTCTATTGGCACACCCAACCCTTCAGCAGACAATGGGAGTTCCAGAAACGTTTTCAATAAAAAAATAAATGAAGATGATCACAAAATGGCAGCAAATCATCTTGAGTTAAAAAAAGGAGGAAGGAATATAATAGTAAAAAAAAAAACACCAGATACTGTGATAAATGCTTCATATCAAGTAATTCATTTGATTCTCAAAACATTTGAGGGAGGTATTCTTTCCATTTCAGACAGGAAGCTAAAGGTTAAGTAAGTTCCACAAGTTCATACAGCTAATAACTGTCAATTTAATAATTAGCACTCAGACAACTTAAATCCAGCCTCATTTACTTTCAGCAACTCTGTCTTCTGTTCTCCTCCCGTTCCTTCTGCAGGTTAACAATGAACTTATATAACCTAGGGATGCTCTCTTTACTTCTTAGTGATTTGGACATTTTCCCCCAGTAGATTTTTATTTTACCTAAATGCACTCCCTAGCCTGTTCTGCATCTTTGTCATTTGTTTCTTTAGCCACACAGAGGGTTGAAGGAGAAACTGTAAAATCCCTTCTAGTACCAACATCACAAAACTATACAAAGTAAATGAAACCAACTAAAAGTAACAAGTCTGACAACCCCAACATAGGACGCTCTTTACTCAGTAGGCTTTTGGTTCTCAGGGGCAGCACACTGTGAAGGGGTGGGTCTAGATGTACCCCTCCACTCTCCCCTCAACTCTTCCTTCTCTTTTGGGGACTCTTATTCTCTCATTTTGTTCTATCAGCTGTTCTTTTCTCCTCAACTGCTTAGTCTTTTTATTTTGTCCATAGCTTCTTTGGACCCTGCATTTCAACTCCCCTATCTTCAGCACCCTCCCTGCTCTCCTGGTAGCCAACTTCTCTTGCAGAGCATTTGGTCAGGACTGGCCAGGCTCTGTACCATAGGGTAGGCTGAATTGCCCAGAATGCTCCTGAGGTGTTAATGACCCTTGGCAACCTCAAGGGTGATCCACAACTAAACAAAACGCTTGCATTCAAATAGATAAGGCTAATTGTGGGCATTTTGAAATTATGATCGATCCAGTGGGCAATGTTTTTCTTGTAGGGCAATTTCTCAACTCCCCCAATCATCCAAAGTGGCCTATTTGAGGCCAGCTCCTTAGGGAACAGTGGCTCTAAGTGAGATTCCCCAACTATCCTGATCTAACTTCAAGAATTGTTTGTTAAAACTGCAGCTTCCTGGGCCTCACCAGACCTAGCAAATCAGAATTTCTGGGAGTTAGTAGGTAATTTGAATTTAAAATATTCTCCTTGGTGATTCTTAAGTTCACTCAATTGTGAGAAACTGCCTTCATTCTAATTATTCTCTAAAAGTTTAGTGCATTACTATTAGTTTCCTTAATTGTATCACAAAGAATTTTATTTTATTTATGTTTTCAACTTGCACAATAAATACTAGATATTTGACTGAAGAATTCAGCAATAATATTTAGCAAATATTCTGTTATCTATTATATATGTCACTTTCTTGACCTGGAAAAGATAAGAAAAGATGAATTCCCTAAAACCTTGTCCCTTCCTTGAATGCTTCCATGTGGGGCTTTATTCATAGTCAACACCAAGGGTGAAGGTGAAGGAGTGCCTTGTTTTTTATACATTATGTATTTCTCTCTATGTTTCTATTGTTTAAAGAGAAATTACATTTATATACTCTTACTGTATATACTATATTCATTATATACAAAGTTAAGTAATAAAGTTTTCTTTTCGGCTTGTACATTAGGATGCAGTTCCCTACATATGAACAGTATCTATGTAGAATCATGTCTCTCTATTATACATACATACGTATGCATATATTTCTACATCGGAATCTATATATAGTATATATATATAGTGTAAACACTACTCATCATATTTTCTCCTATGTCAAGGGCTTTGTCCCAGTGACATCAGTTCAGTTTTCTTGAATTTTTACTGTTCTGTGGTGACTGTGGAGCAATTCAGAATCTGAGTTAATGGTAGACCCTGGGCCACCTTCCTATCACTTTCTCTAAATGCTCTGCATTGCCCTTTGGGGTGGGGAGACAAAACCCACTGAGTACTGTCATTACAAGCCAACGTCCCTGGTGCATGGACCCCAGCTGGATTGTTGGTTGCAGGTGCACTAACTGCTATCCTCCCTCTGATAGTCTGTTTCCACTTTCCCCACAACTTGATTCCGAGGCTGGGAAGGAAGAGCAGCACACTGTCTGCCCTAAGGAAAAGAAGCCTTCTGTGGTTACAACCTTCCGTTAAATGTGTTTTCTTCCCTTGCAAAGGGAACAGGGAGTAGGACCAGCTTAGGACCTCCTGGTCATTCCAGCAACAGGAAGTTCTTTGTTTGGTCTCTGCCCCTGGCCTACAGAGAACATCAGTCTCTGCAGGCGGGGAGAAGGGCTAGAAACGGGGCACAGGTTCCAGGTAACGCACCATCAGCCACTGAAGCTGGGGGTGTGGGTGGAGTCACTCCGCGTACAGATGGCAACTGTATTCTCATGACTCTTTCCTTATGACCTTTGGGGAAGCTTAACTAAACATCCCCTCAGAGTTTCAAAAACTCAGGAATTCTAGGTCCCCAAGCAACTGTGTTTTTCAAAAACTTTGAATTAAATAAAGTAACATTTGTCCAGCACTTTGCAATTTACAAAGTGCTTTTCACTTACATCCTTTCAAGCAAAGAAATCCTTAAATGCTTCAGTGTGGTTTTATTTTAAAGGAGGAATCTGAGTTTCCATCAACTCAACCAGGAGGATACAGTGCATGATGAACAGCTTAGGGGTCTAGGATTACCAGTTAAACTTCAGTCTCCCTGGATACAGAGACTCAAATAGCACTTGATCTGTCCTTTTTTTTAATGGCACTTATCACTGATCTTGCCTATCCTTAATTGTTTACAGGCCTTATCTCACTTGCTAGATTTGACATTCTTTAAGGCAAGATCTGTATCCGATTTTTCTTTGCATCATTCATAGGGCCCAGGGAACTGGCAGGCCATAAATTGGCATTTGCTAAATGAATGAACCAATGAAAGTGAATGAATAAACTATGTCCATTTCAAGTTAATCATCCGGATGTATTGTGGGGTCATATGAAGAAAGTTCCCCAAAGGAAGGAAGCTAAGGTAGAGACTTTATAAAGAACACTATCTTTTGGACCTCCGACCCCTCTAACAGCATTTAGGGACTGGGGAAACGTTCATTTTAACTAGTAAAAAACTAGAGAATTCTTTCTGGAAAAAAAAAGGCACTTAAATCCCCTAGTGGTTTATCTTTGCTAAATCGTAAATTAACTTTCAAATATTAAACCAGCAATAAGCCAGAGCTGTGTTCACTTATCAGTCATCCTTTCTCTTTTCACGAACTAGGAACTCAGGTTGCTGTCCCCCTCACCCCCAAGTGTGGTGATCCTGTGAAAGAATCATAGGAACACATGAGGAATGAAATATGTTATTCTCCATGTCTGTATGTGTGTATATTGGAAAAACAGAAAAATATGGCCAGCATAGGCACTGTTTGTAGACATGACCGAATATAAAACGAAATGTCAAGTTTTTAATACTTAAAAGCGACACTAAGAAAGCTAAAATAAATACACCCTTGGAACGAGGACCTACAAATCAGCAACGTCAGCAAACGGAGGTGGGGTGAATGGAGGGGCAAATGGAGATTTACCTCTCCAACAAAATCACCCGAACTACCCGGGTTGCCTGGGGTGGGGGCGTGACTCACATTTTCGGGTAATCTGAATAGAGGGGATGGTGTTTGTGCGAGGCATCCATTCTCGCTCCGGGCGCGCCGCACGCACCGGGAACCGCGCGGGGCGCGCAGCCCCAGGCCAGCCGAGCGCCCGGCCAGCCGCTGCCGGAGGGGAGGGCGCGCAGGCCGGGCGCTGATTGACGGGGCGTGCGGTCAGGTGACCCGGGGCGCCACGTTCCCGGAGCCCAGCCCGCTGCGGCCGCCTGGGCCCGGCCCGGGCCGAACCGGAGCCGAGAGGGGCTGCTCTCCCGAAACAAAGTTGCCGGGCTTGCGGCGGCGGGGCCGAGAGCCGAGCGGGAGCGGGAGCGCCGGGGGCGGCACCGGCCCGGGGAGCGGTCCCGCTCGGCCGCCTCCTCCTGGGGAGAGCGAGTCCCGGGGTGCCCGGACGCGAGCCCGTGTCCCCGGGGGCGGCAGGGCGCCCCCGCTCGGTCCCGCGCCCCCTCCCTCTTCAGCCTCCTGCGCCGCTCTCCAACAAAGGGGCAGGCCGGCGGCGGCGGCGGCGGCGGCGGCGGCGGGGGGGGGGGGGGCGGGGGGGGCGGGTGCGGCGGCGGCGGCGGCGGCGGCGGAGGAGGAGCCGCCGGAGCGAGCGGCTCGCTCGCAAAGTTGTGGAGTCGCCTTTCCTCCCAGGAGGGGAGCAGGCAGCCGCAGCCGGCCGCGGGCTTTCTCCCGCCGAGGGCCGAGGAGGAGCCTCTGGCTTCCAAAGCCGATTGGGGCACCACGGCGAGCGGTGCCTCCTTTCTTTTGGGTCCCTTCTGCAGACGGAAAACTCTAGTGTTTGGCAAACTTGGTTGCCTGCGCGCCCGTTCCAGGTTTGCACTTGGACTGTTTTGTTTTTGTTTTTGGCGGAACTACCGGGGCAGGAAGATTGCACAAGTCGGGGGCGTTGTTTCAACCGGGTGTCAAAAAAAAAATTTTTTTTTTCTTTCGGATTTGTCTGGTTCTTCACAATTCCTTTTTAAAACACGTCGCCCCACAGAACTCACGCTCGCACACTCCCCCGCGATTGCTACGACCCAAACACGCCCGGAGGAGCCCTCGGCCCGCGGGTCCCGGGAGCAGGTAAGCCTGTGCAGTGTCTCAGCCTCGGGCAGTGGGATATGACCGCAGCCCCGGGGCAGTGGGGCGTGGGCTGCGGGGAGGATGGACTTTCTGAGGCTCCTACCCTGCGCCCCGGTCTCCTTCTCAAGTCTGAGTCTAAGATGTCACCAACTTTCGCGTGCACTTTCCTCGGAACTTGAGCTCAGCTCCCCTCGGCGGGAGAGAGAGTGCCAGAAACGTGGAGAGCGCTCGGACCCGGAGGTCCTCTCAATCTGTCTAGGAGCGAACGACCCCAGCTCCTCCGACCCCCGGTGCTGTGCAGCCTGGCTCCCCCAGCCCTCCTTCCGCGCTGGGTGAGAGGGTCGCGTGCCTCGAGCTGTGATCTCCAAGAGGGGACGTGGCTTCCTACGAGGGCCTGTGCCGCACACCCCGGCCCCGGGAAGGCGGGGCCCGAGGTGTCCGCCAGGAGAGGGTGGGAAGAGGGTGGCGGTGTGGTGGACGGGCAGGGGAGCGGCTCGCAGCCGTCGGCCTGGCAGGAAACGTGTTCACCCTCCACGCCGTTGCTGCTCCGGGGAGAGGACAGGGGAGGCCAGTTGGTGCTTAGTCCCCACGGAAGCCTCTTCTACTTTCCTGGACTCTTGGCATCACTTGCTGCATCAGGTAAGGTAATTCGTGTCCCCTTTTGGCCCCGGGTCCGAGGCTCTGGTTGCCCAAGGCCACTTATAAAACCAACAAAGCACGAATTTTGGGCTGTGCAACTTTTAGAAAGCACGCTGTTACAGGAGAATTTTTTTTCCCCCCAAGCCCCAGATAACGAAAGGGACTGTTCCAGGGTTGGTTCAAGGGAAGAAAACGTGCCCGACCTCCAAGACCCTGGGGACCCGCATTTTGTTTTACATTGAACTGCAGAGCCCCAGGTCTAACTTGGGGCGATCGGCTCCGCTTTCTGGGCTGTCCCGGGGCCAGTCTCCTCTTTCCCAGCCTCCAAGTCACCTGGGTCATCAGGGCCTCGCGGGTCAGTTCTCCATGCCCCGTTTGGGAGGGTCAGTGCACCGGTTGCTGCGGCTGGAACGCACCGACTTTGCGGAATCTTCGATTCCCCGGGACTGGGCTGAGGCCGGGTCTCGGGGCCTCTGGGACCCGCGGCAGCAGCCGCATCCACTCATTTGTAACTCGGGCGGGCCTAGGGAAGTGCGCTTGGCCCCTCCCGGCTGTTGCTGGTGGGCGTGGGGGCCTCGGCCTGCGGGGAGGGCTGCGGGCCAGGCGAGGGCTGGAGGAATGCGAAGCTCGTGGGTGCTTCAGCTTCCCGAGTACCGGCGGCCAGGGCCACGGTTTACGCGGAGTCATTCCCTGCCCCCTCTACCCGAGTTCATGGGACCGATGAGGCACCTCTTTAACTCTCCTTTGGGTGTTTACCTAAAATTTATTGCCCCTGTAAACAGTATTAATCGCCGTAGTACTAACCTTCCCTTGGAGCGTTTCCGAGAGTGAATGGCAGTTCTTGGCACTGGGCGGTTTCTTGTACTCTGTTTCAAGCAGAGCGGCAAATTCTTGGCCCCTTTCGCTTCCCTTTCCACTATCTTCAGCATTCCTAGGTTTTGGTTTCTGGTTTAAATGCATGGATAGTTTCTGCCCAAGGACCTATACCGCATTTCCATCATAATTACACGTTGTGGAACGTATTTGTATTCTTACATTATCTAATTGCCAAATTGTTTTAAAATTGAGACACTGGCTTCACCTTTAAGGCCACCCCCCTACCCTTTCACCCCCAAGTTTATTGCCACACACTGATGGCTTCTGCTCCATATGACAGCCAGACACGTTCTGAAGAAAGAGTCGCTGAATGCGGAGTTGAGTTATCAATTTCAGTGAGAAGGATCTGGCTACACTTTGCAAAACATAATTCTGAGGGAACAGAGATCTGGAGCAGTGGTAACAATAAGTGACAATTGTATAGGGCTTAAAGCTTCTAAGGCAATAATATCCCATTCATTTATTCTCAGTTTCTCACCCAGCTTTGTGTGGAAGATGGCCTCTCTTACTGTCTATAGATGTGCCAGTGGAAGGTCCACACCTGTGGAAGGTCCACACATTGTGAAGAAACCTTGATTCTGTCTCCTGACAACCAGTTATAAATAGCTGCAGCATTTAGTGATTTAGAAGGACGTATCTTTTTCCGTGTGCTACTCAACCTGGGGTCCCCTGACCATTCCTGGCAACAGGTGACAGTCAGTGGCTCTCACCGTTCAAATGGCGTTGTGTAGTTCTCACTCCTTCGCATTCTTTCCTTGTCCTCTGATCCTCTTTCTGCTTTTATAGCATATACGGGACTTTGATGATCAGAAAGAGAAAATTTGAGAAATTATCTTACAGTGGCAAAATATATGATAAATATTCATGTGCAAATGAAGTCAAGTCCCGTGTAAACAGTTTACTTTTCTTTTTTATGGAGTGGGGAAGGTCTTTGGCATGTGTTGAAGTGAAGACCCTTAGCTAAGACTAGTTATAAAGGAGTCAGAATATCTCTTAAAGGGAATAGTTAGTTGCTTTCCAGTAAAGAGAAGTTTTGTTGGACAAACCTGATTTTCCATAATAAAATTTTATATGCATTCTTCTGGACAAAGCTTTACGTTCTTGAATGTATTAAAATGCACTTAAGAACAGCAAATCTTTTATAGGTATGTACCCCCAAAAAGGAACTTAATCACATAATAATCCCTAAAGTCTTAACAGTAGTAGAGCAATATAAAAAATGAAAAAAAGTGCTTTATACTCAAAATTTAGCAGACTGATGATCTAATTCAAATGGTCCTCTCTATAAGAGAGGAAATTTTTCCTAAATCTTTAGTAGTCCACTGCTTTTCTTCTGCCTCAAACTGTTAAATACTTAAAACATTTTTTTCTAAGGTAAATTTGACCTCTTTATTATTAGAACACACCCTTTTTCTGACTAGTCAGGAAAAAATATAATTATTTTTTACATATATTTATATCATAAAATAATATGGTATTTCTTTGAATGTTACATATAATTAAACATAATATATAAAATACTATTACATAAGTATGCCAAATGAAGCATTTATAAAATAATACCACATGGTGTGTCCTTGAATTAAATGATTGAGTTGCCTAATCCTAGCTAGCAGTAAACTCTTGTTCTGTTATATGTTGTAGTATATGAATTAATGCCCATTATTTGCAGGTTAATATTTGGATGTGTTGACTGTTATATTCCCAATTAAATGATTAATTTATTTAATTGGCATTTGGGGTCCACTTAAGGGACTGTTAGGATACAGCCAAGTTGCTGAACTTAAGATTGAATTCTGATTCTGTTTGGGTTGTAGGGGCAATATATTCCAGGAAGTATTAGGGGCAATGCAGAACTCTCATTATTGACATCCTTAAAGAAAAGGTGGTTTGCCGGGTAGAATCCTCAATTCTTTAAACTCTGAAGACGATTCTAATTAATTACTATAAGATTAAAATTTATTTTATTGCTGGGGCACCTGGGTGACTCAGTCGGTTAAGCGACGACTCTTGGTTTCTGCTCAGGTCATGATCTCAGGGTTGTGAGATTGAGCCCATCTGGAGCCCCATGTGGGGCTTCTGAGATCAGTGCCGAGCCTGCTTGAGATTCTTTCTTCCTCCCTCTCCTTGCCCCTCTCCTCTCCCTGCTTGGGTGCTCTCTCTTTCTCTTTCTCAATAAATAAATAAATAAATAAAATCTTTAAAACTATTTCATTGAGTGGTAGTTATACTCAGCAGAATTCATATGATGCACCTTCTAGAATAAAATCTGTGTCAAGGGGTATAATGTGTAACTGTCCGGATTTTTATTGAATCCAGACTATTTTTTTTTTTTTTTGAATCCAGACTATTTTTTGAGATTAGACCTATATATCCAACTGTCTTCTTTGTTATCTGCCCTTATATAACTCAGAGGCACCTCAGACTTAGCAAGTCCAAACCACATTCATGATTTCTTCCGCCAGTGGCTTATCTGCCAGTGTTCCCCAGCTCAGTGAATGACTCACCCTCCCATAGTTGCCCAGACCAAAACTGGACAGTCATTTTGCATCTTAGTATTCTGAACAACTCATATCCAGTCAGTTCCCAAATGCTATTGACCTTCTGTATTTGATACTTAAATATCCCACATATCTACCCGTTTCTTTCCATGTGCCCTTGTTTGGACCACAGTCATTTCCTGCCCGTAATATTATACTAGAAAGAAGAGTAAACACCCATACGCTTTCTCTGCATTCCCCACTTAACATTTCCAACAGTTGCTTGCTTGCTTTCTCTCTCCCCCTCTCTCCCTGTATGTAGGTATATAGGTAGAGAGATACCTGTACCTAGATAGACAGGCATATGCTGTCCTGTTTGAATTGAAGTTGAAGTTATTATCACACTTCGTTGGTATAAATATTTCATCAGGTGTTTCCTATAATCAAAGATAGTCACTTGCATAATGACAAAACCATGAACCAATACTAAAGAACTGATAGAATAATATTACTGATAGAATAATATTGTCTGACATATAGCCCCAATTCACATTTTTCATATTATCCCCAAAACATTTATTTTTTAAATTCTAAATTCAGTCAAGGATTATACTTGGTTGTCATGTTTCTTTAGTCTTCTTTAACCCAAAAAGCTTCCCCTCCCTCAGGTGTTTTTGTTTTTCACGATGTTGATAATTTTGAGCGGTCCAGATCGTTTATTTTGAAGACTATCCACAGTCTAGATTTGTCTGTTCATGATAAGCTTCGTGAGGGTACTCTATAGACGATGTGGTATATTTCCCATTGTATCACATGATGCCCCATTATTGGTCATACGAAGTCTGATCTCTTGGTTAACGTTAAGAATTATTTTCCCCAAAATTCTGTTATGAAAAAATTTCAAATATACAGAGGAATTGAAAGAAATTTTTATTCAACACCCTTGTTGAACCTAGGCCCATGGCGTAGGTTCTTGAATGAACAATTGCTATATTCTGCCATAGTCTCCGTGGCTCCTCACTCATCCCCACAAACCAGAACCATCTTTTCAGAAGGCAAATCTGATCTTGTTACTTCCCAGCTTAAAACCATCTATTGGATCCCCCTTCCTCTTTAGAGAAAGATCAAGAGCCTTGACCTGGTCTCCAACACCCTGTCGCCGGTCCTGTCTACCCACTTCACCTAGTTCGCCAGATTTCTCTCTTCTTGGCTGTTTTCTCTCCAGAGACACTGGCTCAGCCTCTTGAATGCTCCATGATTCTTCCTGTCACTTCACATGGAAGGCTCTTACCTTTTTCTCTTCCCACCTCTTTTTTTTTTTTTTTTGCTAATTAAATTTTTTTCATCATTGAAGGCTTGGCTCAAATGTCACTTCTTCAAGAAAACCGTCTCTAATTGCCCTGGGCAGGTCAGATTCCTCTGCTGTATGCTCATATTACTCTATGCCTCTTTATTTGTACATTTGTAACATATCAGTATTACAATGAAATAATTCATTATATAATTAACAGCTTAATGTCTATAAACTTTGTAATGGCAGAGTCTGGGTCTCTTTTCCAGTCATATCTCCATTGCCCAGATCAGTGCCTTATACATAGAAAGTGCTGAATAAGTATTTGCTGAATTTGCTAGTATATATAACTATATGATTATATATATATTAAATAAAAAATGTATGTATACATTTTTTTCCATTCCTTTTCTCTTTAGATATTGATGTTGAGCTGGACCGTGATAGAAAACTGGAAGTCTTAAGAAGTGGATTTAATACAGTCTTTGGATTAAATTGAAACTCAGCAAAGATGGCTAAGTATGGAGAACACGAGGCCAGGCCTGATGATGGGCAGAATGAGTTCAGTGACATCATCAAGTCCAGATCTGGTAGGTAATGGAAGCTTAAGAAGATGATGCATTATTATGTATAAACTACTTAGAAGACATAGGTTTTTTTGGCTTGTTTTTGCACTGTTCTTGTCAGACAAACTTTTGAGAAGCACAGTTCTGACAAATGACTATTACATCGTAAAAGGTAATGTACTGTCTCTGAGTATCCGGTCTTACTTGCCAATCCATTATGGTCTTATCATATGTTGATGGGCACTGGTTGGTGAAACTCCTACCTGTGGTTGAATGCTTTGCCTTGATGAGACTACCCCTTTCCACACAGACACACAGCTGAGCAGTTTTTTCTTGTTGGTCTATTTTATGAGGTTGAAGGGATCACGTGTTTAAAATATGAAGTAGCAGTTTCTGGCCAGGTGTGTCTTCCTGAGTTTGCTTCCATTACTGTATATCCTCACCCCTGTCCTTTATGGGGGCCAGGGTTGGGTCAACAGGTACCCTACTTTGCTTTCCTTTTTGGAACTTATTATGAGTGTTCTGAAGGTACAGTTTTCACGTGGGTCCCCCTAAGACAGATTGATGGTTTTCATATGAACATTTGCATTGGGGACCTCAGGATACCCCTCCTTCCCTCAGTCTTTTATATAACTGAGTGCTTTTTGACTCTGGCTGTACAAATGAGTCAACTGGGGAGTTTTTAAAAAATGCAGATGCACTGACTCCACTCCAGACCTGTTGAGTAATTTCTGTATTTTTTAAAACTTCAAATATGATTTTGAGACAGGCTCTAAGGGGAGATTTATTTTTATTTTTATTTTTATTAACATACAGTATATTATTTGTTTCAGGGGTACAGATCTGTGATTCATAGGTCTTAACACAATTCACAGCGCTCACCATAGCACACACCCTCCCCGATGTCCATCACCCAGCCACCCCATCCCTCCAACCCCCTCCCCTCCAGCAATGCTCAGTTTGTTTCCTGAGATTAAGAGTCTGTTATGGTTTGTCTCCCTCTCTGGTTTCCTCCTGTTTCATTTTTCCGTCTAAGGGGAGATATTTTTGAGCAGGCAAGGCCTTTCTGAGCTTTGGAAATTACACAGAACTCCTCCCTGGGTGTGAACACTATACTTAAGTAGCTCTGAGAGTTACTTTGAGGTATAAAATTACATCCAGTGTCACTTTAAAAATGAAAAAGGAACCCTGTTTTTGCTGTGTGAACCAGCTATTTCTTAATTATTTGAAATTGCAAAAACATGTACTGAAAATAAGCTGTAAATT
Source organism: Eumetopias jubatus (assembly GCF_037043125.1). NCBI lineage: Eukaryota > Metazoa > Chordata > Mammalia > Carnivora > Otariidae > Eumetopias > Eumetopias jubatus. The sequence continues at coordinate 21,771,430 of NW_028274812.1, read as the reverse complement.
AATAGAGATACACATTTAAGATACACCTTTCCCTCCATGATACTGGTATCAGTTGATTGGTAAAGATTTTGATTATTACAGTCTTGGCTCTAAATATGTAGCTACTATTGTGTAACTTTAGGGATCTTTTGGGGGTACAGCTTAATATCCTGTGTTAAAATTCACTCTCAGGATGTTTTTATTCCTCTAAATTTCTTTTTGTTTAAGTGTTTTAGTAGTATAAAGGGCGATGTGGATATAAGGGATCATTAATATCTTCTTTAGAGCACAGAATATATATCCAGAAATATGTAACAAAGAAGAAAATAAAAGACACAACTTAACATATCCATGCTTGTCATGTTCTATAAATTGTGAGGTGGTATATTCTTAGATAGTTTTCTGAGTCAATGTCCATTACAGTAAGACCTTTGGTATTTATAACTATGTATTTTAGCCGTGTCCATAAAGAAGTCATTATATAAGTTTAAAAATATTGGGTATATATGATGAGTACATATAACTTCGAAACTCTCCTTTAAATTAAATATTATCATTTAAAAAGACTGACAATTCTCATACATTATTGGGGGACAGTTGGGCAGAAATTATCACATGTTTTTACCATATGCAAACCAATTGGCTCAATAACTCTATTTTTAGAGTTTTCCCGTAGGGAATAAACAGACATGTACAAGCAAGAAGTTGATCCCAGCATTTTTATAATAGAAAAAAACTGGAAACACCATAAAAACCCAGTATTGAGGATTGGTTAAGTCATAATTTCTCAAGGTTTTTGTGAAGGAGCACAAGTTCTGATGTATAATTCAAAAAAGGATGTCATGGACCAATAACTTTAGGAAATAAGTGTTTAACCTATTCTGTTCCTTTAGTGTAGGACCTCTGAACAGATCATAGAGAATCTCAGTGGAGCTAATTAAATTAGGGTATATTCATAAAGTAGAAGGTTGTACATTCACAAAAATGTTATGGATGTGTATAGAAGTACATTCTTGTTATTGTTAAGTAAAATATATGTGCAATATTAAGTCCTAAATGTGGAAAATATTTTTTTCAAGAAGATTTAGCAGAGCATACACTAAAATATTAATAGTGCTCATCTTGGCATTGTGGCATTATTATTTTTCTCTTTTTTGCTTATATGTATTTTCTAAAGTTCTTTAATGAGCCTATATTACTTAGTTCTTATAATTTTAAAGACTCTTAAATTGCTTAGAGAGTTCTAATGCCAAAGCTATGACTGTTACTTTGGAGGCATCTACTTCAAAACACATTGAAAAGCTAGCTGTTGCATAGCTGAGATACGACTCCCATTCTTTTGGCTGGATTATGTTGCAAAAGCCAGTAGATAAATTTGGATTTGAATGGGCCTATTAGTCCCAATCTCGCTTTCTGGAAGGCACTTTCTTGATTATTTTATGGTGAATACTAGTAGACAGTGGTCAGGTCTTATAGTACTCTAAAATTTACATATTGAATAGGGAGTTTTAGTTCATATCATGTCAAAGGCATCATCTACGTATAAAGATCCTCCTTGGATGTGTTCTATGCTGAATTTGTTGCCTTTTCAGTTTTTTTTTAAAGGAATCTTTTCCTATAAGAAAATTTTAATTCTAATCTGTTCCTCAATGTTTCTTCCTTTTGGAGGACTGGATGGGGGGAGAGGGGTAGAGATTGGGTGGGGAAAAAAACTAATGTTGAGAGTATATGGATAAACTTAATCTCTTGGTTTATGAAGATTCTTTTCTTTCCTCCCCAAGCTTGAGTTTGGACAGTCTAAAAGCCTGGCATAATAGAAATTTTGTGCATTTAAGTTATTAGGATTGTTTGTATTGCTCTTATCCAGTATTAATTTGTTTTATGCTCTGTGTGAGGTTTAAAATTTTTTTCAAGTCATTTACACCATCTGAACAGATATATGAAATCATCAGGGGTAGGTGATGAAGTAGTGTGGATGTAAAAACTGTACATTTCTTTATGGTTGTAGTACACTTGTCTTGGATTTGAGTGAGTTTTAGAAAAGAACTTGAAAGGATATGACCTTTAATGGTTCAGGATTGGGTAAAAGTAGACCTTTCTGTCCCTGACTGAAAGACACATAAGTCAAGTTTATTGTCAATGACTGCATCTTTGACAGCCTGAATTAGTGAGCTTCAGAAGGCTTAACAAGTTAGTAATGATTTTGAGAGAGTAGGCCAAAAATTAGAGGTGTTTTGTTTTGTTTTGTTTTCTGTTTTTGTGTGTGAAATATATTGCCAATGGGGTCTGTGGTGTGTAAGCTTCTGCTTGGGCTTTTTAAGCATGAAATAATAAAATGGTTTGAGATGCGTATAAAGTCAAAGAATATCCTTGTTGCTATTTCATTCCTACAATAGCTAACATACTTTTAAAGCCAGTAATGGAGAATACATCATCCTTTTCTGTTCTCAGTGCTGTTGTGGTAATTTTTTTTTTTTTTTTTTTTTTGGTACAGAGCCTTCCTAACTAGGGTCAACCTCAGGGCTAAAGGCAGGGTGTCAGCTAGCTACCTGTGAGGATTTTGGCCATTTGGGGATTCGAATCAATAGACTCTGAGATGGGAAAGGGCCATTTGTTGAATAAATGAGGTGAGCCACACACTGTTGTATATGATTCAGTATCCTCTTTAAAAGGTCTTGGCATTAAGCCTGAGTGTAACAATTTTATCATTTCTTCCTTCGCCTTTTCTCTTCTTGCCTAATCCTGGTGTCTAATGGTTGATGGAACCTCAGAGGCCATATAACCTGACCATCCCTGTGGCATGTCTGTACCCAGTCCCTGCTTGGACACGTCCAATGGTGGGATCACTCTGGTGATGGTGATGATGATGATAATCCTGGCAGTTTACATTTGTTGTACATAGACTGTGTGCAGATACGGTGTTATGAGTTTAATCCTAACAACCATGATTTTACAGATATGATGAACATGAGTCACATAGAAGTAATTTGCCACACTGGCCTGCCTTCTATTTCTCCAAAGGCCCAGGGCCTTTGCACATCCTCCTTTCCTTGTCTTTGCCTGTTAGGCTCCTTCTTGTCATTGAGATCTAGGCTTAAATGTCATCACTGAGAGGTCTTCCCTGCTGACTTTAGGAAATAGATCTCCCAGTCATTCCTGACTGTATCACTATATTTTAGTTCCCTAACGTTCTTATGGCTATCTGGCATTTTTCTTGGTTGTGTGTGTGTGTGTGTGTGTGTGTGTGTGTGTGTGTGTGTGTGTGTGTGTTAATTTCCTTCCAACTAGAATTAATTCCACAAGAGCAGGAACCAGTACATCCCTGGCATCACCCCCAGGGCCTAGCTCCTAGTAGGTGAGCAATGAATGCTTATTCAGTAAGAAAGGCTACAGAGCTAGAAAGTGCCAGAGCTGGGATTAGAGCTCAGGTGCTCTGACTCCAGAAACTCTAAATTTGACCTCCACATATTGCCGAGTCTCCCAATTTATAAGGTAGTTTATTCCATTGCCGCTGGATGATTCTGCGTTTGTGCCTGAATCTATTGCTTATACATTTTGCCCAGTATTAATTCGGCTTACACATCCCTCTGCCTCTTCCCTTATATCCACCAGGGTTGGGACCCTGGGCTATGAGGTAGAGCTTCTCTGGGCCTCCTGGAGTCCTAGCCCTGCCAAGGGAGGGCCAGTTGTGGGAGATACAGCCTTCTCCCAGACTTGTCCTGGCCTTCCTTGGCTCCAGTCTCTGTCACTTTCTCTAAGAGTTAGCAAAGGGGGAAATACCAGAGGACAGGCAGTCTTCTGGAGGGAAGGCAGAGAAACTGATGATTTGTTTCAGACATGAATTCCCTTTTCTTTTTTCCTCCGACTGCTGCTCGAGGCTTTTCACTGGCTGGTGAAATAACGTAGTAGATTTCAAATGCACTGTGATTTGGCACAGTTTAAGCCCTGGTCTGATGCCCAGATGGATATCTCTGGGATTGAAAGAGTTGGTAGCGGTGGGGGACGGGGGAGGGAAGAAAAGAGAGGCCAGTGAAATAAAAATAAAATGAATTATTTAATATGGATTATTATACCTGGTTACATTTATAGCACGTCTCCTGAAAACACGCTGTGTTTGCAATTAAAGTGAACTTGCTTAACAGGATTCAGTTTTATAAAAATTATGAGGAAGATCACCTTATTTGTTTATCTTTCAGGGGCCTTTCTTTAGGAAGGACACTGGTTATGTTGCATTGAGGGAGTCCTTGATCTACTTTCCCTTTCATTTAAAGAAATACCTGTGAGGGGATTTTTCTAAACAGCCTAAAGGACTGTGAAAAATTGTTCTCCCCGCCCCCCTCCCCAAAGCTTTACTTGGCTGGAATACCTCTGCTTTGGAGGGAGCTCTTTGAGCAGGTTTGTTTTTTTCCATGAGCCCTGGGGATTTGTGGGGAGGGATGGTAACCCTGATAGAAATTCAACTCTGACAGAGGAGAGCAGCTATTCTTGTAATGCGTGTAAAAATATTCTCCATGTTGTCGCCTCATTATGCTGAAGTAGTGCAATCGTAGAAAAATTTTCTGTATTAATGCGATTCTCATGACCTGTTACTGTGCTTGTGGAAGCTTTGTAGGTGATCCATTCCCAATCAGGAGACATGAATTGCTGAGAATGTTCTAAGCAATGGAAGTACATTAATTATATGGACAGAGTGGAAAACTCAATTTTATTGAACCTTGCTTGAGGCCAGAAGTTTGAACTAGATGCTGATATGATGATTTTCTGGGAACAAGGGAACATGTGAGATCATTGCAGCAGTTGTAAATATTAGTTAAAATTTAATTGTGAAAGGATATTCAGGTGGTTTCAGATGTATTGGCCAGATTGTTTGTCCCTTAAGCTGTGTGTGGAGGCAGAGGTATTTACTATATTACTATTTTTATATTTTTGTGTGCCTCAATTGTTTAATAATAAATATACTCAAGTCAGTATTTGAAATGTGAGTCATTGTGAGTTTTTAATATATATTTACTCTTGAAATGATGGCTTGTGGACTGAGAAATCTAAGCCAGATCTAGCTCTTTCACTTTTGCTTCCTCTGCCCTTGGATTTGCACATGTCAACTATAGGAGGCCTTGCACTGGGGCCTTTGAACAACCACCCACCTAAGGTTGGTTGGTTGGTTTATTTATTTATTGATTGATTTGTTTTTAAAGATTATTTATTTGACAGAGAGAGGCACAGTGAGACAGGGAACACAAGCAGGGGGAGGGGCAGAGGGAGAGGGAGAAGCAGGCCCCCCTTCGAGCAGGGAGCCCAATGTGGGCGATGTGGGGCTCAATCCCAGGACCCTGGGATCCTGACCTGAGCCAAAGGCAGACGCTTAACGACTGAGCCACCCAGGCGCCCTGCACCTAAGGTTTATTTAAATCCTGTGGGTCTTCTCTATCAGAAGCTTGTACTCCTGGCCTGGTTCAAATGAGGAGAATTTTTTTTTGAGTGCTCATGTGGCAGCTAAGATTAAGGTTTGGGGTGGACCAGTCTCACATTGGTTTTGAGAACTCAGTTTCTTAAAAAAAAAAAAAAAATCAGTTCTATCACAGCTGTTGAGCTCAAAGTGTAAAGTAGTAGAGTAATATTTCATAGGTGAATATTTTCAAATGAATTTTTCTTTTGATGGGGAGGCTGGCTGGTTATTATGATTTCTGTCCAGTTCAATAATTTTAGCATTTAATTATGTAACAAAATTTTTTTTTTCAAGGAGCAGAAGAAGCACATAATAATACTCTTACATAGCAAAGAAGCCCAATTAAAAATTGACTTTTTATCTCTAAAGTGGTACAACTTTGAAATAAATACATCTGCTGTAGTTTGAAAAGTATTATCCGTTTAGATATTCTTTTTTAATTCCACCGTTTTAATATTTGAGAATTTCTTTCATCATATAACATATACTGGGGGATGGGGATAGCATTTTGAGTTGATACTCATGGATTGGTTCTCTTGCTCTTTATAGGCTACGTGTGAGTCATGTTATTTAACATTAATTCAGTAATTACCTAGATGTATATGTATGCTTTTATTTTGAAAGTTGGGTTTTGGGCTCCTCGCATGTGGTACTGTTAACTCAGGCTGCACATCAGAACTACCCTTCTGGATTCAGATTCAGTTGTGTGGGGTGGGGTCTGGGCATCTGGAGTTTTAACAAGCCACACTGCTTTATGGAGAAAGAAGGCCAGTTTAAAAGACTGTTAGAACTAAAGTGAAAATGGTCTGTGCATTTCAGAGGAGTGAGGAGAGCTGTAGTCAAACGTTGAAGATTATTTCAAGTAATCTTATATATTAGATTAAATATATTTAATTATTTAATTAAATTTATTTAATTTTATTTAATTAAATAAAAACACTTCCCTTTAAACATTATAAAAAGTAATGGATTCTTGGTATTGGGCATTTTTTCTTTTGCTTTGTCTTTTGAAGAGTTTGGGTTACGTTGAGCAAAGGAAAAAACCATGGGGGTCAGGAGAGTGGTGAAATTTGGTGCATTTCTTATTGTGGCCCCTTAAACCAGAAGATCATAGCAAAATATGCAGCAGCAAAGTATTTCTTCATTGAACTCGTTGGTCTTCAACTCAGTGTACTTAACCTCTTCCTGCTGTAAGTTTAATGTCATATCCTGAAGTCTTACATGAAGTCCTTGCTCAATTCCTTGTAAAAACTTATTGTGTATATTTTCTAAGAAATTGTTTCTAAGACAGGTTTGTTTTTGACTCGTGGTGGGGAAAAAATTCTCATGTGCAGTCCTGTATGCTAGCTTTTCTTTTTCTTTTTTCTTTTTAGTTAAGTTATAATTTATTCATACAGTGGAATAATTTGAGGTAAAAAATCACAAGTTTTTTTCTGTATCAATATGGGGTGATTTCTAAGATGGGATACAAAGTATGAAACAACTTTTTGCTAGTTTTCTTTTATTCTTTAAGGTTAGAGACAATATTACATATGTATTTCCCTCCCTGTTTTTGTAATTTTAAATAGGTGACATCTAGTACTTATATTTAATATAACTAAACTTCCTTTTGATACAAAGTAATTTGCCTATCATTTTTTTAAAATACACTCATTTTAAAAGGATAATTGTTTATCATGTCAAAGATGGATTAGGAGTTAAGTGACTTTTGGACCACTCTAGCAAGTTCCTTGAGGATCTGTAAATACACCCCAGAGGTCGTGAGATGTCCTTGCATTTATTTAATTAGACCAAGCCAAACACCAGACTCCCACTCCTAGAGTCCTTGAGTTCTTTGCAGTAGTGTCTTTGAGCTCTAATCTTTAACCTCTTTGAAGATATAGGAAGGGATTTTCATTTCTTCATTGATTAAACAAGCTTTGGGGTGGATAAAAATATGTAATTGCTATTTTTTTTCTAAAGATATTTATTTATTGGACAGAGAGAGAGAGAAAGCACAAGCAGGGGGAGCGGCAGGCAGAGGGAGAGGGAGAAACAGGCTCCAAGTGAAGCAGGACCCTGGGATCATGACTTGAGCCGAAAGCAGACGCTTCACCAACTGAGCCACCCAGGCGCCCCTGTAATTGCTCTTACACATGTCATAGTGTAGAATTTGAGGCAGGTACGAGATTTACTTGTCCTGCTGCCCCCCAAGGCAAGCCTCATATGTAAGTTTCCTTGCTGATCAAACCTGCCACCTACCAACCTGGAGTGGTCTGCTCTTTTTTTGGGCTCTCCGTGTCTTTTGTACATGGGGGGCCGGTTTCAAATTTTACCTGGGGAACTCTTGAGGTTGTAAACCCAAACATATGCCTTTATCAGATAATATGATTTACAGTATATTGTCTTTAAACATTTTTTAAGTATTGCAAGTATTGAGTCAGAGCTGGGAGAATGAATCTGAGTCTTACTTTGTGTTGAAGGCTCCTGGCCTTATTCAAAAGCCACCTTCGTGGTGGGGTGGGGGGGCTCTTAAATAAGTATGTTCTAGTTTACTCTGTGACCCTATGTAGTTCCCTCATAGGTGTTTAGAAAATGTCATACTGCAAAATGTAAAGATACTTATTTTTTGTGTTTTTTCATGTGGCATCAGTAGCCAGTTCTATAACATAGCAGATCCTCACTCATATATTAGATCCCATTTTAATACCATGTGAGCAGAAAAAAATCAGAGTGACTTGAATTCTTTTAACTTATATGTGCTTTTTCAAGAGACATGACCTGTTACAGGTTAGAAGAGGGTTAATATTTGGGGAATGCACACACATGCTTGCTCTCTTTCTCAGACTGGCTTTATTGAACATTTGGTGTAGGACAGGTCTTATTCTGGGGACCTGCATGGAGGCAGATTGCTCGGACAGGGGGACTCACTTGCACGCATGTTTAAATGAAACATTTAGAGATGTCTGCCACTATCTTATCTTCCTAGCAGCCCTGCCTTTCTCCCTGCCACCACAGTAGCCTCTGAAGGAGGCAAATGGCACCGTGTGAGGACCGCCCATGGCCCTTTTCTTGCCTTTGCCATGTGGCTTGCTTTGTTTTCTGTGCTTATTTGTTTTTCCCCTCCCAACCCGCCCCCCTTCCCCCCCAGCTTTGAGACCTTCATTCTTCAAACAGCGTAAGTGCCACAAAGCATTCTACTTTCGATCACCAAGCCAGAATCAATCTCTCCCTCTCGTTCAGTCTTTATTTCGATTTTTGGCTCTTCTTGCTTGTGTATGGTCCGTGCTTCCCCAATTTGATTTTCCGATGCCAGCCTTTAGCTTAGTCTCCACATGCAGTAAATGCTCAGTAAATGCTTATTGTGTGCTTTAATGTTTTTTTTACACTTGATCTTAGCCAAAAGGCCGAGAAGCGATTTTAATTTTTTTTTAAATCAGACTTGTTTATATACATACCTCAGTCAATCAGCAGATGTCTGTTTTTCAGTCATTATTGCTAGATGATGGGCTCAGAGGTGAGCAAGACATGTCTGTTCTTAACATGCTCTCAGGCTAGTTGGGAGGAGAGGAATAAATAGACATCTTGCACAAAAAAACAGTGTGATGCACACAAGGCATAGGAACATGGAAGGAATGAAGGCAAGCTCTTGCGTTGGTGGGAATGAAGGTATGGCTGGTAACAGCACCTTAACAGGAGGGAATCTGAGGTGTGCCTTGGAGGATCCTTAGGAGGTACACATATGGACAGTGAGGGAAGGACATGCTGGATTGATGGAAAAGAGCAATGTATTTTAAGTCTGTGGTAGGTGAGTGTGGCTGGGGCATTGTGGATGGTGGGAGAGTTGAGGCCAGATTTTGAAAGCTCTTTTGAAGCAAGTTAAAGGGTTTGGTCATTTCACTGTAGGGAGCCACTACAGGATTTTAAGTGGTGAGCTTAGTACTATTTTTCAGAAAGATAATTTGGTGGGCAGTGTGAAAGGTAAATTTAGAAGGGACCAGAGTTGGAGGGAGGCAGGGGAGCAGGTAAGGGTTGTGAAAATAATTGAGGTTAGAAATTATGGGAGCTTGAAACAAAGTGGTAGAGGTAGAGATGGAGTAGGAGAAGGGATCTGGAAGATGGTTAGCAGTTAGTAAAAACATGTGTAAAGGTGCAGTGTAAACCTTACCTTCATGGGGTTTGTTTTATATTTTTCAATCAGCTGGACAGTTTTTTTTTCAAATCATGTTTAATTCAGGTTCTCAGCACTTTTAATTATTAGCTTTTCCTCCAGAATGAATTTTCTTAATTTGCTTAATATCTACAGTTTATTTAATTAATTATTATTATTATTTTTTTTAGAGAGGGAGAAGGGGAGGTGGGGCAGAAGGAGAGGGAGAGGGAAAATCTTAAGCAGGTGCCACACCCAGTGCAGAGCCTGATGCGGGGCTCGATCTCATGACCCTGAGATCATGACCTGAGCTGAAATCAAGTCAGACGCTTAACCTGCTGAGCCATCCAGGCGCCCCTCCTACATTTTTAAAGGTAGCTTTACTCATCAGTTACATCGACTACTGCTGTTTTTCTGAAGTATTGTCTCTTGGTCAGTTTGTTTCAGTAACTTTGAATTGAATTGTTTCAGTAGTATTTGTACTTTTTTCTATAAGTATATTCTGAAAGAAATGTGCTTCAGGAAAAAAAGATGAATTAAAATGAGAAGAAAGTTTATTCATGTTTATTTAGTATAATATAAAAGTTCTTTGAAGTGGTAGCAAAAGAAAGGTAGTATTAATCTCATCTTAGAGTGCAGATAATGGTCTTAGACAGCTAAAAGAAAATCTGTGTGCGAAATGACCCTGGAAAACTATTTCAGAGGAACTTTGACGAATAGAATGTTTCATGTGACTCTGTGAAGATAATGTCATCCTGTATTACTAATTTCAGCTCCAACAGATAGGCTAGAGTAAATGTAAATTAAAAATAAATTAAGAACAGATGTTGAGAAATACCTTTCATTTAGGGAATAAATAGTGGAAAGGTCATTGAAGTTCAGTCAATAAAGCTGGGATGCTTAGAACTCATAATTATTCAAGTAGCAGATCCTTTTCTTAATATGATGCTTTGCTGTGGAGGTTCGGGTACTAGGAGAAAGAAAAAGGCTGTTATTGTCATACTGTTTTTCTTTTGAGTTCCATTTTCGAAATTCTTATATTCGGTAGGCTGATTTTAAATTCTGGTATGTAAGCCAGTATCTCAGAATGGTGGTTCTCTTGACCTTTAAGACAAAATAAAAGGTCTCATTTGAAAAGTATGCATTGTTGGGTTGGGCATTGGTGGGGTGTAAGGTTTTGACTTGGCCAGTTTAACTGTCTCTCTCGGTTGTGAATCTAGCGTTCTTTAAGATTCAGCTCTAGCTTATGTTCTGGAGATGGTTAGGGAAGGACCTGTCTGACTCTTTCTGTATCTGTATTTATCTATCTACTTTATTTAGTTTATCTGTAAAAGACATTTTGTTTTATTTTAATTTTAATTGTTACTATTATTTCTTTATTTTAAAGACTTTATTTTTAAGTAATCTCTGCCCCCAACCTGGGGCTCAAACTCAACAACCCCGAGATCAAGAGTCATATTGCTCTACCAACTGAGCCAGCCAAGCACCCCTGTAAAAGACATTTTGAATGGCATTTTGTTACCTTGCTCATACTGTGTGTCAAGCACTTGGATTGGCACAGTGTGATCAAGACATAGTTGCAGCTGTCAATTGCTTTTCACCCAAAGAGGGCGGGTCTCATCAGATTTGCTGTTCAGGAGAATAGATGCCTTGGGTTGGCATGGCGGGTGGGGCCGGGCTGGGAGCCTGGAGAGTTGCTATGTGACCATCACAGTTGAATGAATGGTAAGCAGTATTGTTGGCCTGAACTAAGGAGCGGTGGTTGGGATGGAGGAGAGGGATGAGATGGAAAGCTGTAGGCGGGAGACTGACTTAATGGGACATAGTGGTGTAGGAGTAGTCTGCCATCTGGCTTCAACACTTGGTAGGTAAAGCTTTTCTGTTAAGGTTTTGGTGTGAGGGAGGTGGGTAAGGGAATATATTTCAATATATATTTAATATATAGGATATGGATGGAGATATATATCTCCCCGGAGAGTGGTGTGGGCTGGGATCACATCCTTGAAAATTGGCAGCTGGATTCTTGACTATCTTCCTCCATAGTCCGTTGAGCTCTTTTAAATATATTCTTAAACTTTCTCAAAATTTCATCAAGAACTGGTTTATTTCTCCTTGTATTTTCTGAGATTTTTGACTGACCCTAGAATGAGCCTCTGGAGAAAGAATTTAAGAGAGGGTAGATTATGGCAGTGGAAGATAAGAAATTAAGTAGTTTTTGATTTTTATTATTTTTAGCAGATATCAGTCCTTGACGCCTTGGGAGCTGACTGCGTATTTATCTCCCAGGGTCATAAGAAGCCTACTTGCTGATGTTATTCCAGCTAACCAGGTTGGCTTGGGGAGGAGGAGGGAGGGGTTAGGAAATGCTTGCACTGTATGCAGATTTTTTTACAAATGTGCCTCTGTACATTTTCTGGGTAAAAGTGTCCATGGTTTTCATTATACAATTAAAGGAGGCCTATGACCTACCAAAAAGTTGAGTCTTATAGGGTTGTGTCTCTCATGGGGTTTCAGTGTTTTCTGATGGAAATGAAATGGGCAGTCGATACTCTGGCATGAGTAGTCCCACAATAACTATTGACACAACTCAGATTCTGGACGTTATGTTATAGCCCCTGTTGTCCCAGAGCCATTCAAGCAAAGCTAGAATTAGGATGAGTAGACACAAAGTTTGAAGGGCAAAATTTCTGATAATGTTTGACCCAGTTTTGCATATAATGAATTTTTATTTGTTGATGAATCTTTCCCTTTTGTTGCTAAAAGTGGCAAATAATCAGACATAAATTACTAATTAACAGTCTGGTTCAGATTTTTTTTTTAATTAATGGAACTTGTGCTTCATCAAGCTCAGATGGAGTATCACAATGCTTTATTTTTTCTAACATCAAAGGTAATTTCTTTTTCAAAAATGTTGTTATATTTGTCCCTTGAAAACAGGCCAGTCTCTCCCATACTCATGGAGTAGGAGTAGTAGTTCTCACTGGAGGACTCTACTGCCTGATTGCTCCTCACTTTACATTCGGACCAGACCCCCTGTCCCCAGCTGAAATCTTATATCATCAAATTGCATCACCAACTAAAGCTTGTTGCTGAGATGCCACTCTGTCCCCCCATCATTCCCTCTTATTTCTTGGTGAATTTAACTCCTGGTTCACTGTCACTGTCTCTAAAAGTTATTCTTGTACTTTGATTTCAATGGAAGCATAGATGATCCTTCCAAAACTCTGTCTCTCAATTTTTGAACTTCTCTTTCTAGTGATCCTGTCTTCCACTGCGTTGGTAATATCTTGGCAAAACTATGTCATCATTTATGCCTGTGGCCCCTCCATAATCTGAATTTTAAGTGTCACACTTGCTGCCCATCATGTCTTATACTTCTGGCTCACTCCCTCATATCACAGCTCTAGCAGTCTCTGATCCAGTGGGGTCTGTAATCTGTTGCACCTGCCACCATTATGGTGTTGCCCATCCCTTCAGATACCCTCTTTGCTCTTTACTGAGCTTCCATGGTCAATCACAAGCACTTCTTTGCTTTCCTTGTCTTTCTTGCTTCATCACAGCTGTGTCAGACTCCACCCTTGGTTCGGTTTGACTCTTCACCTACTCTGTACCAGCCCCCATGCAGAGGAAGGAGGCTGGAGAAAAACACAACCCTAATGCCTTCAGTGAAATTCATGATCACGCGTGAGACCTTAAGGCTGCTTGGCAATCACTCTTCCACTGTTCTACATGATTATTTCACACGTCTTCTCTTTCTGAAACATCCACCCCTTCCTCCCCATCCTGATGCTTAGCTGAGGAACTTTGCCTATTCTTGTCCTAAGAAAATGGAAGTAAACTGAAGAGGAATCCCCAGTCTGCCTCCAACCCGTAACTTCCCAAGGCCACCCCAACCATACCTCCTCTTGCTTGCTCAAAGACATCTCTCTCTCCTCTGCATCCCTACCCTTTCCCTCTCTAGTGGATCCTTCCCATTAGCATGCAGGGTATTATTTGCCCTCTCCTAACAAAACTGTACTGTTGATCCCACCTCTCTCTCCAGCTACCACATTTCTCTCTTGTCCTTTAGGAAAGAGTTCCTCAAGAATTTTATATGCCCACGGTTGCAATTCCTCTCCATTCATTCTCTCTTAAAACCACTTTAAACAGGCATAGCCGCTACCATTCAACTAAAAGTACCCTGAGAGTGTAGCTACAGACTTGCCTATCACTAAATATAGGGGTCAGTTCTCAGTTTTTATTTTATTCATCTCTCGGTAGCATTGACCCAGTTGATCATTCCATCCTCCATGAAGCACTTTCTGCACTTGGCTTCTAGGATATCTCACACTCTCATGGTTTCCCTCTCATTCTCCTTTTGCTGATTCTTCTTCCTGGTATTGGAGGGCGTAGTCCTTGGACCTCCTCTTTGCCCCACTCACTCCCTTTGTCATCTTCCATCTCCTGGTTTGACATACCATCTGACACTGGACTCATATTTCTAGCTCTGGCCCAGCGCTGTCCCGCCAAACTGCATGCTTCTATTTCCTGTCATCCACGTGTTTGTTAAAATCTGAACTCCTGATCTCCCCCTGAGGCAAAGCTGATCCCACGCTCTTGCCTATCCCTCTTAAAGGCAATCTGATTCTTCCAGTTGTTCAGGGTGAACATTTTGGAGGCATCCTTGTAGTCTTTTCTTTATCTTAGAACCACATCCAGTCTGTCAGCAAATCCTGTTTATGCAGAATCCGGTCACATTGTACCATCTTCACAGTTCCTGCTGTGGTGTAGGCCACCATCATTCTTGCCTGAATTTCTGCAGTGGCCTCCTTACTGGTCTCCCTGTTTCCCCCTTTGTCCCACTGAGGCTGGTCTCAGCCAGCAGCAGAGTGAGCCTTTTTAAAATGGAAATAGATCGTATCACCCGGGGTTCACAGTTCTGTAGTGACCTCCCCATTTTACTCACAATAGAAGCTGAAGACCTTACAGTGATCCACAGGGTCCTGAGTGATCCTGCCTGACCTCGCCTCCCCTTACCCTTTTGCTCATTGTCCACAGCCAGTGGTCTCCCAGTTCAGGGCCTTTGCCCTGGTGGCCCCTGGGGGCCTGGAGTGCTCGTCCCTCTGGTGACCGTATGGGTGATCCCCTCCTCTCCATGACCTACCTGACCTGAGTGAAAACTGCGAAGCTCCCCTCTTCAGCACTCTGCATCGCTTTCCCTGGCTTTATTATGTTCCATAGCACTTATCACCCACTAGCACACCTGACAACTTACTTGTTGGCCTGCTAATGTCTGTCTCTTTCCGCTAGAATGTGAACTCCAGAGGGCAGGGTTGTCTGGGTTCAATCACTAGTATCTAGAAAAGTACCTGGCACATAGTTTATGCTCAATTAAATATATGTTGAGTGACTAACAGTGTTTTTTTTTTATCGCTTTTAACAACTGTGTAATCCCTGAGACAAATATCATTTTGATCTTTATTGTTTCTTTATTGTACTGATTGATTACCTCCACGCTAGCCTGTGACTGGCTAAATGTTTCCTAAATGCTGACTGGCAGACCACTTGGTGTTTTCTTCAATAGTCACACGTGAAATGAGAAGGCTAAGGCCAATGTAAAGTAGATGTATGTCACTGCGGGGTTGTCAACTGCACTTTCATTTCCAGGTTTGTTCATTATTCTGAGAATATGATAATTTAGTTGGCCTGAGAATGCCCATTTAATGAACCAATGGTGACCAGTTTTCTATGAGATGAATCCTGGCAGTAGGAAGCTTTCTTTAGGTTAAGCATTCCAAAAGGGCCCAGGAATAGGGCTCCTGAAAGTGAGGATGCTAATATTTCTCTTTGTTAGATGATTTGCATCTTCCCTCCCTCCCTTTCTTCTCCCTCCACTCCCCCTTCCCTTCTTCTCTCCCTCCCTCCCTCCCTCCCTTTTATTTCTTACTTTCTTTTGTCTCAGAAATCCTTCTGGAAACAAATTTTAGATGGAGGCTCATTTTAGGAATGTGACAATACATTGCTATTCTCTTTAATGCAGGGCGGACAAGTAGGGCATAGCTTTTTATAAAGCAGGGTTTGGGGAATGGAAGTGGCAGGTAGCTCATCCCAGAACCCACAGAGGGTTCTTCATGGGTTTTGGAACATAATTTACAATCAGTGCTTAAATTGAGGGGCACTTGGTTGGCTCAGGGGTGGAGCGTGGGACTCTTGATCTTGGGCCTGTGAGTTTGAACCTCACATTGGTTATAGAGATTACTTAAAAATAAAATCACTGTTTTAGTTGATAAATTCTAGAAAACTTCCATGCTCTATTAAAAACAAAGATCTTACCTTAGTCTCAGAGGAATTAGGTTCTAGTTTTGGTTCTGCAAATAACTAGCTTTATGACCTTGAATAAATCACTCAGTCTGCGCAATTGATTGATTTGTTTGTAAAGTTAGGAGTGTGGACTAGATGACCTCACACTGATCACTTTATAAGCTCCAGAGAACGAAATTGCTAATGCTTAATTGTTGAAGTGGCGCTAGCGAAGGGTTGTGTTCTATTATCGTCTTCCTCATTGCTGTAATTTCAGTTTTGTGTGTACTGATCTTGTGACCTTCCCAAATATTGAATATACTTGGATTCTTACAGGCAATATTTGGTTTTGGGGATTATAGAAGGGATTGATTATATGATAGCATTTGGGATAAGCATGTTGTCTCTAAATTGGGTTAGGTATCAAGTATAGCATGATGTTATTATTTTACATAAGATTTAAAAGACAGTGTAAGAAAATCCTACAGTATTTAAAAATTTTATTAGTGCTCTCTTGTAGCTTGTAATACAGCTCTGAACAGTGGTTCAGAGTTGTATTAGATGATGTGGTTTTGAATCTGAGCATGGTACATTTTGGCTCTGTGAACTTGGGCAAATTGCTTAGCTGCTCTGTGCCTCAGTTTCCTTATCAATAAATTGAGGATAGTAATAGTACCTACTTTCTTGTATTGTAAAAATTAAAGAAATTAATATATGTAAAGCACTTGGGTACATAGCAGCACTCAATAAATGTTAGCTATTACCAAAATAATACAAATGCTTAGTATAATTGTGAGTGTATTTTTTTCAGTCTTTTAAAATGGCATGTAACAATAGTTTTAATCATATCACACAAGCAAAAATTGTGTTTTTCTTTCCTAAGTAGATCCGGAATTTTACTTATTATTATTGTTATTGTTATTGTTATTTTTAAATAAGCTCTATGCCCAGTATGGGGCTTGAACTCATGACCCTGAGATCAAGAGTCACACGCTGTACTGACTGAGCCAGCCAGGCGCCCCCAGAATTTTGCTTTTTAAATTTTCCTTTTTTGTATTTATTAAGAAGACCTCTAGGATAGACTGAGCATTTATTTTCAGGTCATTTTATACACTTTTAGATGCCATGGTTAATTTTCATACAGAACTCATTTATTTTTTCTTGTGTGTTTACCGTATATTTGATACATTTTTCCGGTAGGATTTTTGAAAAAATAACTATCCATGTAAAATTTCTCCTCCCTTTACCCATTTCTTTTCTTCCCCCTTCTTTAAAGGCTTGGTATTGTACTCTTTTGTCTGGGATCACTGTAGTTGACTCACGGCTGGCCTAAGCATACCTCCCGCGAATCTAATTTACAACCAGTTTATTAAGAGCATTTGCAAATCTGTTAGTGAGAGGCTACACTCCTGTACCAGAGAAACCTCAAAATTCAATGGCTCAAATAAGATCAAGGTTTGTTTCTCTCTCACCTTACAGTTCAGAGTTGGTGGGTGGCTTTGGTGGCTCTGGTCTGTAGGGCCTCTCAGGGATCCCGGTCCCTTCTTTTTGTGATTGGCTATTCCACAGGATTGTCTCATCTTCTTGGTTGTGGCTGGCCCCTCAATACTCTGTCCAAGTTCTAGTCCAAAGAAGAGGGAAGAGAGGGGCGCCTGGGTGGCTCAGTCGTTAAGCGTCCGCCTTCGGCTCAGGTCATGGTTCCAGGGTCCTGGGATCGAGCTCCCTGCTCGGCAGGAAGCCTGCTTCTCTCTCTCCCACTCCCCCTGCTTGTGTTCCCTCTCTCGCTGTCAAATAAATAAATAAAAATTAAAAAAAAAAAAAAGAGGGAAGAGATGAAGGAAAAAAAGCAATTTCCTTTGTAAAGGATGTGACCTGGCGGTTGCGTGTGCGATTCCCTTGCCATCCCACCGGCTGTAGCCAGGTCACGTGGCCTCATTTTGCTGCCGTGGAGCTCGAGAATGGGTTTTGTGGTGAGGCGGGCCTGTGCTGAGCTCAAACCTCGGGGGAGAGGGGCGAGGGCTGGATTTCTGATACCAAAAAGAAGGGGTGAATGGATAATGCGAAGTATACTTTTACAACAACTTGGTGAGCCCGGTTTGAATTTAGAATTCTCCAAGTCCTCGGAGTTCTGTGCCAGATCTGTGCCAGAACACGGTGGCAGGTAGAGCTGGCATGGACTCTCTCCTTCGTGCTCCCAGAGGAAGGCTTTGCACACACGCCGGTGGCCACCCTGGCCAAACATCTGTGGTCTCTGTCCTATCCCACTTGGAAACGGTATGAGAAGTGAGCGCCTTGGGAAGTGAGCTCAGGGCTGCTTTGGGCAGGATAACAGGAGCCTGGGTCCCTAGAGTATGTTTTGAAAGAGGTTGTATGGGCTCTTAGCGCACGTGTTCATCCGCGTGGCCCTGTGATCTCTCTATCCCATTGGGAGGGGTGGGGCTGGAAGGGGGCCACCATAAGAGCCTTCGAAAAGGCAGGGTTGCAGGCAGAGCCCCTGTGGTTTAGGTCTTAGGGTGGTGCTCTAAAGAGAAGCAGTGATTTGATTTGCTTCTTAGTTTTCCACTTTCCCCCTGCTACTGCTTCATTAATACTCGTATTTATTGTTTAGAGTGTACGCGCTATATGTTTAATTTACTACGAGTGGAATATTTTTGGAATGAATGGAGTGTCGTTTTAATGGATGGTAAGGATGGATAAGGGCACAGTGAGGGAGGCTGGAGAATATTCACTTATTTAGCTTAGTGTTTTCAACAGCTTAAAAAAAACAACCCTTTGAGTGGCCCTTGTGATTCCATGGCAGTTTGCCCAGACTCAAGGGAGCCGGTGTTGGGAATGAAAACTAGATTCACTTTGAAAATCTAGAAAAAAAGTGACTAAACAAGTTACAAGAATGTGCTTGATGGCCTGCGTCCTCTGAGAGCAAGCGAAGTATTATGGCAGGCTGGGTTTCCATGTTCCCCGTCTGCTCAGCCTTCAGCTCTTTCCTCCTCCAAGCCCTGTGCCTGGCCAGCCAAGACCGGGGTCCTGATTTCACCTGTCCAGGGCAGAGCCACTGTTTCCCTCAGACAGCCCGACAGCTTGTCCAGGGAAAGGTTGCAGTCAAGCCTATCAATCAGACTGCTCTGGGGTAGAGTCAGCAGACCACCAGGTGGTCCTTCAGTTGAGGGATGGGTTATGTACACTCTCCACCTCTTATCCCAACGCTTGGAATCAGGTGTGTTTCAGGATTATTGGTTTCTTAAAGTTTCACGTAGATTATGGTACATATATCACATGTTTTGCAGCATCTCTGGGGGAGTTTGGGACAGTACCCTATAATTAAATATATCGATATTTCTGCCCCAAAGCGTATGAATATTCATACTAACTGGGACACAAACAAGGTTATAAATAGCTTCAGGTCAGTTCAGGTCATGTTTTGCTGCCAAATGGGTTATGACAAACCCGTTGGTTTCCAGAACTTTTTGGCGACTGGCGTCGCGAATCAGGGATTGTGCACCTGGGATGGGGACTGTTTTCTCAATGTTTACTCTGTGCCAGATGCTCTTGTATTGGATTTTGTAAGTGCTCACAACAGACCTAGGAGGAAGATATTTTATTATCCCTTCTTTTTTTTCTCCCTAACTCCCTTCCTTCCGTCCTTGGAAACTGAGGTTTAGTGAGGTCAGGTGACTTGCTTGAGATCAAGAGGAGGCGGCCAGGACCCCAGGCCTGGACACTTACCTACTATAAAAAGTTTCTAATTTGCTTGTTTGAAACCTTGGAATACAAACTGGCTTGTAGAATCCTATTTCACATTTCATGGTAGCTGAAAGACAATACGACACTAAAAGTGCCATTGGAAGTAATGACCCCTTACAACATTGTTTCTTGACAAAATGCCTGTTAAGTTCACCCAGCAGGGGCAGGAAGCGGGATCCAGAGACTTGCCCTTGTCTGTAGATGATCCCCCTTCCTGCAGAGGTCCTCCTCCAGTCCTGGCAAGGGCACTGTTCCAGGACCGATGGGAGTGTGGGCCGGACATGGGCACAGTACGGGGTGGAGAGGAGAAGGTTTGGGTTTTTGGCGTGATAGAAGAGGTCGGGGATGGGGAAACTGGCTGAGGTTCTGACACTACTAGGTCAGGGTCCCATTCCACACTCATGTTCCCGTTCTCATAGCAGTCACCATGGATGTTCCAGAAGCAGGCATCAGAGAGGGGGTGAGTTTAGCCTATCTGTTAGGTAGGGCTGCTGCGTGGCTAGATTTTGTGGGTGGCAGTTTGAATGTGGCTGCTTGGCATTAGTAGGGATCTGCCGTGTTAGAATCCTTGCACCTGTTCTATGATGATCCTGTGGAATGAGTAGCTGTGACTGCCATTGGCGGATGAGAACACTGCCACACTCACACTCGTTTAAGCTGCTTAAACTCATCTCAGGAGTTCGTGCCTCATGGCTCCTTGTTGTCCTGGTCAGGACAGTTGCCTGCACACGCCCTCTTCTGAAACGGAGGAGACAGCTGAAGGATTTCAGGGTCTGTCTCCCCCAAGTACTTCATCCTTTGCTGCTACTCTTGTTTCAATATTGTATTAAAAACACGTAGACTGCTACTGATTCTTATTTGGCTGTAAGTGGGACTAGTTGGCACTTACTGGCCTCTTAGCTCTCATTCGTGTAGTTTGTGTTACAATGGGCTCCTTGGTGTGCCATTTGGGTTGGGAGATGCAGTTATGTGAAAAGAAAACCTCAGAAATTAGAAGGTCTGGGTAAGTATATTAGTATACCAATCCCTTTGTTAGCGGTACCTTCATTGACATGACCCTCGTTTAAAATTCAACGTGATTTGTTAAACTTTTACTTCACGTAATGTATAGGTCTAGGAGTCTTAGCCAAAGTCAGTGATTTTTATGGGAAGTATCTGGATATACATTAACCTTTTGAAATTGTAACCGGTTAGTTACACCATAAAAACTAGCAATGTGTGAACCAATTGGTTGCTTGCTAGATCCAGAGCACAGGAGGAAAATTAATTTTATATTGAGAAAGTAGTTCCTAAAAGTGTGGAAGGAGCCCGAGAGCTAAGCTTATGTGCTGGGACTTTTCAAACACATGATTTCATTTCCTCCCTACAGTAATTCTATGGGGGCGATGTAATTTTTCTGTTTCATAGATGAGGATACATTTGAGTTATTAGTCAAGTCTTACAAGTTTTTGGCAGTATTTAAAAGACTACACTCCATCTTATTCCAGAATCCTACAGAAAGTCATATCAGGAGTAGAATTTGAAAAAAAAAAAATCAACAAAAATGCAGAGAGGGGAAGAATGAGTTGGTTAGTTAGATAAGGCCAAGAGGTATTGGTTCACAGAACCTTGGCTTGCTTCAATATAAGGTGCCCTGTCCCACTGTGAAACTTTGGATGCAGATTTGTCTCAGAGTGTTGTATTAGGCAATGCAGAGAGGAAAATGGTTGTTATAAGATTGACGTTATCCACAAATGTTTATTTTTTACTTTTTTAAATAATTTTTTAAAAATAGGCTTCACGTTCAACCTGGGGCTTGAACTCACATCCCTAAGATCAAGAGTTGCGTGCTCTATTGACTGAGCCAGCCAGGTGCCCCTATCCATAAATGTTTAACAAGACGTTTACTAATGTGAAACAGTTTTTTTCCCCCTGGCCTTGAGGCCCCAAAAGACCCTTTTTTTTCTGGAACCTCATAATGGGACAGTGAATGATAGGGAGAAGCTATCTCTCCAGCTCTATGTGATGTCTACACTAACAGACTGTTGATGGGTGGCATCCTTTATTGTATAGGCCAGGTACAAATTTATAAAATAATTTTTGAAAATAGAGATGGGAGGAAATTCTCCAGTGATCTGCCTTAAATCAGCAACAACTTTAAACGATCCCGGTATCTCAGTCAGTTATCAAACTGTTGTAATATGAGGATAATACCTACTTTTATCTTTCTTTTCATAAATTAATTTAAAAATGTGATCCTCAAACTTTCCTGTCAAGAAATTCTTTGCTATTTGATCATGTCTCATGGAACTTTCCCCTAGTTGTGTATATATTTCTACTCTCACGGCATGTAATTCTTAATAGAAGCTTTCTTTCTGGGTTTTGTTCTTTCCTTCTTTCCTTTCCTGGAAATAGCTTCCAGATGGGATTATTTTTTTTTTGACAAACCTCAAGTCCTTATGCTTTACCGTTGTCTGACCATTATCTCTTTTCTGGGTTTCATTTTTGGCTTAGGTACTCTGCTTTCAGTATTTTTTTAATACTCTGTAATATATACAGGAAATACTTGGCACGGGTTATGAGGCTGCACAATAATCTGTTAATGATACAATGCTCTGGACTTCTCTGTCGCTCCCAGTTTATTAAGGAAAAAAAATCTTCCTTCACTGTATTCCTTCTTTCTTACTCCTAGATGTTTATTTAGAAGATAGCATGAAATGTGGTATTACTTTATTTCATTTCTTTTAATGTCTTCTGAAAAAAGTAGAAAACAAGTTTGTTTAAAATTCGTTTGAATTAAAATACATTTTTATGATATTTAATTAGGCTTTTTAAAATGAATCTTCCATATTTTTCTGAATTAGGCCACGCACATTCCAGCCTTTCAACATCATGGCCCAAGGTGGCGTGTCGGTTGACCAGGCTTTCCCCTGGGGATTGGTGTTTTGGGACATGTCTGAGTGCAGCTCAGTGTTTCTGTCCTTGCATGTTCTCTTTTGTCAGAGACCTTGACCCTGAAGCACTGGTTGCTAAAATGCTTAAAATTATTTGTTTTATGAGACGTTTACTTGGACTAGGGATTTAGAGTATTGCTCCCCAAGAGTTATTTGGTTTACTAAAATCCTTGTGCCTCTTATTTCGTCTTCATCCTTTCTGTCAATAATTGAGTCTAATAGGTTTTCCTGTAGAACTTCGTAGACCGTAACATTTATTTGAGACATTGTATCTATCTTCAGTTTTTGGAGCCAAGTTACTTAAAGTAAATTTTTAAAAATGGTAAACTCTGTGGGCCAAGTAGAAGAAACCTAATGGTTCTGCTGCCTTTGAATGTTATCTGTAGGGTTGCTGTGACGGTTCAGTGAAATAAGGGTGTTTGGCTGCTACAGTTAGAGGCTCTTTTGTCCTTGTCATTTTTACTGTTTATTTCCCACCTCCATTCTTGTCCTCCCTCCCCCTTGCCTCATTTGCTCTTGACTTTCTGCAGGCTGTTGAGGGAGATAGCCGCCACTACAGGGCTGGGCCGAAGTTCCCAGGGCTGGCTGAAGGGACTTTGACCCGTGTTTCCAACCTCTCATTGGTTGGCCCTTGCCTGATGCTCAGGCACACACAGTTTGACCTTCTGGTCGGATTTCATAGGGTTGGGAGTCAGGGGGCAGCGGGAGATTGAGGAAGGATATAAACCTAGGGAGGGGCATTCTGGAGCAAGGGACAGTTTCTCATAGGAAGGATTATACAGAGGTACAAACATTAATCAAAACAAATTGATGTAAAAACATTAATCAGATAAATTAGTGCCACTTGCTCTGTTTTCCACCCTTTCCTTTCAGTCATGGTGTGAAACATTAGAATCCAGGCCGATGATGGATTCGCATAAGCCTCATTTAATACTGGGAACATTCACCTGAGTCAGCTGTTTAAACTCTGTTAAGTACTTTTTCAACTCCGAGATTCTACTTGTGCTTTATGTACCAGATTCTCTAATGGCCTCTACCTGCTAGTGGGGATGGAGTGGGGGAAGGTACTGGTTAATATCACTCAGATGAGCTTATTGTTCCTTAGTGGCCATATGGGCACAGATGTTTGGAATCAGCTGATAATTTTAAACAATCTCTAACTCATCCTGTTAAATACATTTGCACATGTTTAGTGTTTGCTTAGCTCTAACCTAAAACACTACATGAAGTAATTTGGTGTATAAGAAGCATTATAGTAACAAGAAGAGTGGCTTGGGTGGTTTTTGCATGCTTACTATGCTCATCACAATTTAACTGTTTTAATATCATTCATACGCACATCCCACACCTTCCCCACACACCCATATATGTGTATATATGTTTGTCCACACTTATATGTATATATACATATAGACAAACACACATTAATTAATTAATTTTTAAAGACTTTATTTATTTGACACAGAGAGAGAGAGCGCGCGCGCACAAGTAGGGGGAGTGGCAGGCAGAGGGAGCAGGAGAAGCAGACTCCCTACTGAGCAGGAAGCTTGACGTGGGACTCAATCCCAGGACCCTGGGATCATGACCTGAGCCGAAGGTAGAGGCTTAACCCGCTGAGCCACCCCAGCGCCCCCATATGAATTCATTTAATTCTCCTAATGAAAGTGGCACTTCTATTATCATCAGTCAGGAAACCAAGGCACAGGGTGGCTAAGGAACTTACCCAGCCTAGCACAGGTAGTGAGTGCCAGAGGGAGAACTTAAATCTGCATCACTGTGCCACACTCTTCACTACTACCCTATAGTGCTTCTCAGTGCTTAGTCTTTAACTCCAAGCAAATACTAATTATAGCTACTAAGTTATTTTGTTATGAGAAAATCTAAAAAGCTATATAGTTTTAAAAATGGAACCTGGTTGGGGTGCCTGGGTGGCTCAGTTGTTAAGCATATGCCTTTGGCTCACGTCATGATCCCAGGGTCCTGGGATTGAGCCCCACATCGGGCTCCCTGCTCTGTGGGAGGCCTGCTTCTCCATCTCCCACTCCCCCTGCTTGTGTTCCCTCTCTCGCTGTGTCTCTCTCTCTGTCAAATAAATAAAATGTTAAAAAAAAAAAAAATGGAACCTGGTTTCTGTTGCTTAGCATGTATGGGCCTTTGTTTGGGGTTTGGCTGTTTCTGTTTGTTAAGTAAAGCCTTTAGTTGTTTGGATGTTTGCGTGGCAAACAGTGTTTGTGACTCCCTACGGTGTGTCCTATGTTAGTGAGCTCCTGTTGAGTGTGTCCACTGATTTACCATCTCTCTTCTGGGCACCTTTATCAGCTGATTCCCAAAAGTTTGTGAGTGGCTTTTCACAGTGGCCCTGCAGGTGACTCTGGGCCAGGAATTTATTTCAACCACCCAACTCACCCTTGTGACTTATCATCTAGGGCTTCTGTCTTTCCTTATCAGTTATTGGGGATTAAAGAAACTGACTTAGAAATGTTTTCCACCCAGGGGCCTGTTAAACGAGACTGATACTTTGGTGGGCAGAGTGTTGAAGAAAAAGTAACAGGATTTCATGGACCATTTCATGTCACTGCCATTGAACAGTGTTTGACATGTAGGGACTGGGTATGTGTATCAAGAATTAGCAAATAGAACACTTTAGGCTTCAGTCATAGGAAAATGGGCAGGGAGGATTTGATTTTGACTTTTTTAGAAGGAGCATTCTGTTTACATGTAGAGAGCGGCAGTGTTTCAGTTGGCCTGGGGATTCAAGGCCTGATTCCCCGATTTAAGTAACAAAGACATTTTTAGTTACGAAGGAAACTTGGCAATTCTTAAATTTGGTGATTGGATTGATTTTACTTCCTTCCCTAGGCTATTAAATTATCACGACCACGAGGTAAATTATGGATTAAATGCTATAAATATTGTTTGTAAATATTTTAACATCATTCATCTCTATTCCTCTTATCAAGACTAATTGATTATTATAATTGACAAAATTATTATCATTTGAATGAGAGCAGAACAATCCTCCTGCTCAAATTAATGACATGATGGGAAAGAGCAGGGAAATAAATATTTCAGATACTCTGTTTTGAATGTTAGAGACTTAAATATTCTTGGATCAGAAACCATGGAGCACAACATTAATATTTATTTGACTTTAATGTTTGAAGTCACTTAATAGTATTTACCTTTATTTTTTTACTTTAAAGAAAATGAAGGAAGACATTAGGCATTTCTTGCTTTCTTTTATTTTTGTGATACATTAAAGATATATCACAATGTGGGCAAAATAAGAGTTTCCAGGACTTTCAGTGACTTCATCAAACAGGCTGTATGTGAGCTTCTAAACCAAGTAATTTTTTTTAAAAAAAGATTTATTTATTTATTGGGGGAGGAGGGGCAGAGGGAGATGGAGAGAGAGAATCTTAAGCAGACTCCATGCTGAGCATGCCCGATGTAGGGCTTGATTCCAGGACCCTGAGATCATGACCTGAGCAGAAACCAAGAGTCGGACGCTTAACCGACTGAACCACCGAGGTGCTGCTTGCCCAAGTAATTTGGGCAAAGTTTGCAGTTTTATGAATTCGCTGGCAGACTTTGTCTTTCTTTGCCTGAGAAGTTTCCACCCTCCTTGGGTCCCCATAGTCAATTTCACTGGGTTTTGTGGGAAATATTGGCATCTAGCTATGAAGTTCTTTCTGGTTCAAAAGAAGGTCTTGAAAAATTATTTCTGTATTTCATGATGTTACTATTAAAAACATGCACATTCCCTTTCAGCCCAGATGGGAATTACTTTCTGTGTTCTTAAAACTTACAGGCTGTCCTCTCTATTGGTCACAAGGTACTGAGCATTTGGGTTATAGGACCATCTATATTTTGTCTTTCATTATTAATATACTTGATACAGTTATAGAGTTTTTTTAGTAAATATAGGTGAACTTTAGGTTTCTGTGTTTATTTTAACATATACTTTCAGAGATAAAAATTATTTGATTTTTTAATGAAGTTTTAATGCAATTTAGTATTTTCAGTATGTAAAGTAAATTGAGGTCCCCGAATAGCAGCTGTTATTTGGCTGGATTGAATGACTGAACTTACAGTAAAATTTCACATTTAAAGATAAAGGAAAGAAATGTAATTTGATGCTATATCTATAAAATTTTGCTATATATGAAATGACTGTATCATATTATAAATATTAAATTCAAATTCCAAATTGGACCTAATCATGAAAAGAATAATTAACCGACAGTTACATCTGATGTTATGAATATTATTCTACAAAGTCTGGTTTTGACAGTAAGATATTCAGCAAGATTGTCTTTTGGAATTTGAGGCTGTAAGAATCCAGTCTTGCCTGCATGCTACCGCCATGTGAAACCAGTGCTTGGCTTATGGTCATGAGACCATTTTAGGACTCTCCGTAAGAATAAATGGAAGAGAGCAGAACTTGTAGTTAAAAGTGGAAGAGTGGATATGTGTTTATCACTGCTTGCTGCCATAATATTACAGCAAAAAGACCAAGAAAAGGAATAAACCAATACAGCCAAAGGGAATTGGAGACAAAGTGGCTTTGGATGGGCAAGGCATCACGTGTTGGAAATGATGGCAGAGTGGTAAGTACTAAGGGGTCCAGGGCAGAGGGTGGTGACAAGAGGCCTCCTGTTGCACCCCTCAGACTTTGTAAGCCTCCTGCTTTGGAGTCATGAGTACTGCCTGGGTTGGAGCAGGGGAAAGTGGGAGATGTTTGGGTCTAAAAACTAGGAGTTTGGTTGAGATCTGTAAACAGTGGGCCTTGACTCCCAGATCTTTCCTCTTCTTCCCTACCTGCACAGGAGAATATGGTTTTATATATTCTCTGGAGAAACTGAACTGTGTCTTGGGATCCCTGTCCCAGAGAGAATGGTGAGGTTCTGGTTTGACACCAAGGAGGTGAAGAGACACCAAGACTGGGAAACCCCAGAATTGCTGAAGCTATACCAGCCCCAAATCAGAGGGTGCTTTTATTGGGAAGATAGTATAGTTATAGCATGGAATTTGATGACTTTGAGTCCATCAGTTCACAGGCGACACCCAAGCACATAGAACCTGGGCATTTGACTGCCTCATTTTGAAATATGAGGGGCTGCCAGGAGTCAGATGTTTGAGGGGAACTTCCATTATTAAAGCCAAACCCAACCAATGGGAAAAAGAAACTTAGGGGAAAAGGAGGAAAATGATATATAATATAATAAATATCCTCAGAGAGGTGGGAAAATAATTACATCTTTGAAACAAGAACAGAATGCTGTAAAAATCAGATTCAGAGAGTAAGAAAGGAGTCTTGGAAACTATGATATCAGAAATAAAAAACTGGATAGAGAACTGGAAGAGTAGATGTAACGGAGGTAAATGCTTAATTACCATAACAAAAATTTTGTAAATAATGTCTGACTTACAATCAGAAAATAGCAGTGTAAGTGCTCTATTTAGAAATGCACAAATGTCAGAACAAATAGGTAATTGAAAGAAAGACTGAGGCAGGACTGCTGGATTTTGTTTTAATCCTATTTGATTAAAAAAGAAGGCAAACTGTGTATTTATTGCTTTAATAAATATTGAGAAACATGTAATGAGATATTTACTTGGGAGATCATTTTGTTGAAAAATTTTATTGACAGTATAGAAAATTCTGCACTATATTACTTTTTTGGCAGTCACATAAGCCTCTGTGAATAATATGGTCCCTTAAATCTCTTCAGTAGTTGTCTTTTCTCAGTACCAGTTTCTAGCTGCAGTTAGGCATGGTTATTGTAACATTTTGTATACCTTCCTCATGCCTGGCTGGACAAACTGTGTGGCTTTAACAATCATTTATTGTGCATGTGAATTGTAAATGTCCCAATTATTTTGAGACAAGCTTCTCCACACATTATAGCCACGTATTTTCTGTTTTGCTAGTGATTGTGGGAGTATTTTGTTAGACATTTCACACACTGTGGTTGTAATGAAATACAAATGTAGGGAACTAAACATTTGAGCACTAAGAGCAAGCAGACCTTCAAGCTAAAATGGTCTCTTTCCAGCATTTCCTGACTTATAAACTTGGGTGTGTGTGTGTGTGTGTGTGTGTGTGTGTGTGAGAGAGGGAGATAAGTGGCTTTCTTCTGCTCTTATCTCTCACTTATAACCATGCATGGCTGTTGTGGCAACATAGACCTTCACAGAATTTTAGAGCTGGAAGATGTTTTAAAGGACCATTTTCTGCACTTCTGTTGCCTGGTAATTGAGGAAACTGAGTCAAGGAGGAAGGAAATGACTTTCTCAAGATTAAATAGCAGTCCCAAACTCAGTATGCCCCTGCTGCTCTGGGCTACCCGGGACCTTAAGGGAACTTTTTGCTCACTTTCCTTCAAATCTCATTTGGTTGTCGATGGTTTTCTTGTGGATGCGCACCTGACAGGAAATGCTTTCACACATTTCCAAGAAATGTTCTGGTGGGAATGGTGGGGGGTGTGAACTTCTAGAAGGATTTTAGGTTTCTATTTACTGTGTGAAGTTGAGGGGGTTTTGCTAATATGCTGAAAGAGATGTGACTCCTATCAGAGAAAGACATGTATCATATGACCTCACTGATATGAGGAATTCTTAATCTCAGGAAACAAACTGCGGGTTGCTGGAATCGTGGGGGGTGGGAGGGATGGGGTGGCTGGGTGATAGACACTGGGGAGGGTATGTGCTATGGTGAGCGCTGTGAATTGTGCAAGACTGTTGAATCACAGATCTGTACCTCTGAAACAAATAGTGTAATCAATGTTAAGAAAAAGAAAAAGAAGAAGAAGATAGCAGGAGGGGAAGAATGAAGGGGGGTAAATCGGAGGGGGAGAGGAACCATGAGAGACAATGGACTCTGAAAAACAAACTGAGGGTTCTAGAGGGGAGGGGGTGGGGGGATGGGTTAGCCTGGTGACGGGTATTAAGGAGGGCACGTTCTGCATGGAGCACTGGGTGTTATGCACAAACAATGAATCATGGAACACTACATCCAAAACTAATGATGTAATGTGTGGTGATTAACATAACAATGAAAAAATTAATAAAAAACAGAGAGATGTGACTCCTGCTGGTGGATTAAAGCAGGCAGACCTTGGGCGCCAAGTCCTTAGTGTCTGCTTAAATAGGGAGGGGGGAGGGGGAGGGGGAGGGGAAGCGGGAGGAAGAAGAGAGCAAGGTTGTGAGGACCTTTTCTATCCTGTTGTTTTCCTTTTGGTGGGAAAGGGTGAGAATGTTACTGAACGCAACTGGAGCTGCTGAACTGAACTGGCCCCACACTGTCTTAATTTGTGTGAGAGAAAAGCTGCGGTGTTTAGTTCTTCAGAGCAATTCTCATCATGCAGCTGAGGCCTGCTGGCTGCCATGGAGGTTCTGCAAAATTTGATTTTTGTACCTTCTCTGAACTTTTTTCTGCTGACCCAGCCCCTGAGTGCTATTCACTGGCCTTCTAACTCCATCCAGGCCTGGCCTCTCTTTTCTCACTAGAGCTCCTTTTTTTTTACTGGGGTTGTGGATATTAATGGTTGGATGATTAAAGCAACTCACAGTAAGGTGTTAATGATTACTCTGTTACTCCTCCTGGTGGGGTATGTGCATATATTCACAGGGCTGTTACAGAAATAAGATGGGGCGAATCCTCAGTTGATAGGTTCTAACTGTGGAGACACCTGGTAGAAAGGAGTGTAATATATTTTGTAACCTTGTCTGCCTCTGTATCCTCATTTTACAAATCCCAGGTGCTCATTGACTGAATGATGTGTCTTTCTGGAAAAAAGTTAGAAGTTTCATCATTATCAAGGATATGTCAAAAAAGTGCTCAATGTCATTAAAGACATAGAAACAACCTAAGTTTCTATCAATAGATGAATAGATAAAGAAGATGTGGTGTACACACACACACACACACACACACACACACACACAGAGGAATATTATTTAGCCATAGAAAAGAAGGAAATCCTGCAAAAATTTGTAACAACGTGGATGAAACTTGAGAGTGTAGTAAGTCAGACAAAGATACCAGACAGATCAAATACTATATGATCTCACTTATATGTGGAATCTAAAAAACAAAACAAAACAAATAAAACAAGCCCAAACTCATAGATACAGAGAACAGATTGGTGGTTGCTAGAGGTAGAGAGCAGGGCGGGGGGGGAGCGGTGTGGTGGTGGAGGTGGTCAAAAGTACAGACTTCCAATTGTAAGATAAATAAGTCTTGAGGATTAATATATAACATGGTGACTGTAGTTAACAATACAGTATTGCATATTTGAAAGTTACCAAGAGAGTACATCTTAAAAGTTCTCATCACAAGAATAAAAGTTCTAACTGTGTATTGGTGGATGTTAACTAAACCTCTTGTTGTGGTGATCATTTTGCAATACATACATATATTGGGATCGTAATGTTGTACACCCACAACTGATACAATGTTATATATCAATTACATCTCAAAACAAGAAAGAGAGTATATTAAGGATATCTAATAGTTGAACTGTGTAGTAACTATTAAACTTGTAAATGTCCCTTGAGTATTTTTTTTTAGTTTTTTTAATAGCTTTTTTTACTGAAAGTAATGAAATAAATATTTCTATTTATTATAAAAAATAACTTCTTTAATAATTCTGTTTATTTTGAATTGTCTTTCAGAAATGTTTTATTGCTTTTTCCCCTGAGTAAAAATATGTTCAACCCATTGAAAACCGAATATAAGCATTTTTTGGTACATCAAATATTTATATCTCATGATAATGATATAGATTAGGGTTTTTATTCCTTTTTTTAAAGATTTTATTTATTTATTTGAGAGAGAGAGAGAGAGAGAGAGCACACGAGAGGGGGGAGGGTCAGAGGGAGAAGCAGACTCCCCGCTGAGCAGGGAGCCCGATGCGGGACTCGATCCCGGGACTCCAGGACCATGACCTGAGCTGAAGGCAGACGCTTAACCACCTGAGCCACCCAGGTGCCCTAGAGTTTTTATTCCTTATCCTCATCACCCCCCACTCTTTTTTTGACCCCCACTGGCTCCTTTAGCAGTGTGGTGCACCAGACAAATGTTTTTAAATGCATAAAATAAAGTACATGGCATTATAAAGGAAAACTGATTATATTGAAATTCACTTACAAAATAGTTAAAAAGCGTGTGACAGAGTAATCTTTGTTTTTTGTGAATACATTCAATGTCATGATCCAGCAGTTGGTCCATAACTGTTCTGAGGGGATGATGAGCCAAATGATTTTTCAGCTGTAATGTGAAGTGAAAATGGCTATGATTTTTGCTGGTAATACAGCCAAAGTTACCACCAGTAGTGTGTTTTCTGATTTACGTTTGTAATGAAAGGATGCAAATTTTTGTTAGGGGTTAATGAAATAGTTACTTTTTCTTCCTGTCCAAGTTCATGGACCCCCTTGCCTTGTAATAACCCCTACAGAAGCTGATGGCTTAAGAAACAGCATTTATATCTGTAGAGCTTTGGCAGTGACAGCAATGTGCCATGAAGAATATTTTTACAGACAACAATTTGAAATGGAAATAACTTTTTTTAAAAAATATTTTATTTTAGAGAGAGAGAGAGAGTGAGCACAAGTGGGAGGGGCCAGAGGGAGAGGGAGAAAGAATCTTGAGCAGATTCTGTGTGAGCAAGGAGCTCAACGTGGGGTTTGATCTCACAACCCTGAGATCATGACCTGAGTTGAAGCCAAGAGTTGGGTGTTTAACTGACTGTACCACCGAGGTGCCCCTGAAATGGAAATAACTCTTTATTGAGTTCTCCATATACCAGGCACTGTACTGGGCATGGTCAACAAAATTGACAAACACAACAGTTTTGGTGTCCATCTTCTCTGATGTGTTGACTAGTAGAAGAAACAGATATCAGGGTGCCTGGGTGGCTCAGTCGGTTAAGCCTGCTTCTCCCTCTCCTGCTCTCCCTGCTTGTACGCTCTTTCTCTCTCTCTCTCTCTGTCAAATAAATAAAATCTTAAAAAAAAAAAAAGAAACAGATATCAAACACCAGAATGTACAAATAGTTAGATGTTTATTTGCTAGGGGATCAATGTCCTAAAGTGCTGTAATCGTGTATGGGGAAGGGGCCTGAAATGGGTGCTCGTGGTGAGGGAAGCCATATTTAAGTTGACGCTTGAGTGTTGACCGAGGGCAGAGCTTGGCCCACAGGAAACCTGAATGAGGACAGTGACTGGGAATGAAGTGAGCAGAGGCTACACCTTGAGGTTGGCAAGTTATGCAGTTTGCATTTCATTCAGTAGTATTTTTAATCCTGGTTGAAGAGCATAGTTTACCCTTGAGCTTGATGGCATAAATATATTATTTAAGTATATTAATGAGGGCTAGACACTTAAGAACATTTTTTATTGTGTAATTCCTAAGCGTTTTCACTCACCCAAGTTTTCATTTGGAACAAATTCAAGGACAACCTAAGGAGAATGGAGGAAGTGCTTGGCTCCTCTGCATTCTGAGCAATTTGAACAGCGATGTTTGTAGAAATGCATACCTTACTAGGCTGTTCATAGGCAGATAAGTGCTGTCACACCTCTGGATTTTAAGGCCACAGGCTCCACAGCCTGGCGGAGGCTCAGATGGAGTAGACCAGGATTGGGCTGTGCACAGAGGCAGGAATGTAACCATTCTGGTCTGGGCAGTCGGGGAGGGACTCCTCTCGCCAAGGTTCCCATACTGTTTGGCTCTGCTTTTCAATTTGACTCCATCAAAGCACACTCTCCAGTGGATGGGTACACACATCTTTGTGACTTCAGAAAACATGCATGGTTGGCTTACGAATCTTAACCACCTTTGAAGGACATGCTGAGTCAACGAGAAATGGAAGTGACATCTGATTCTACACATGGAGACGACAAAGGGTCACAGGCAGGTAATGAACCCTTGCTTAGAATGTTATGGTTGCTTAGATTTTTGTCCAGTGGTTGTAGACAGGAAACCCGGGCATGACTCAGTGAACCAAGAATTAGTGTGAAAATTCCTGAGCAACAGATTCTAAATTATTTTGTCCTCTGGGTGATCTTGGAATTAAAGTTTTTTTTTTTCTCTGAATATTATGGAAGAAGTTAGTTACATGTAAAGAATCTTACAATGTCCGTCATTAACAGCATTTTGGAAATATGATGTGCTCGCCTTACAAGCGTTGTGGATCTTCATGGATAGGGCCGCTTCTGGCCTCACAGCCTCATGCGGGTCCTGGCACTTGAAGCGTGCTTGTGAATGTGAATAAATTGGTGCCTAGCGTCTAATGATACTCTGTGAAAATTATTCCATCACTTTCCTGTGATGCAAGATTTGCCCAAAAGTGTTTGTTGTATGACAGTCATGGGGGGATAGAAATCATCCTGCCCACAACACTATACATGGGTTAGCGAACTGTATCCATGGTGCGACTCCAAATTTCCAGCACTGGGTAATGAATTAGCGTTGGTGGTGCTCCTGCATTCCTTTAATTTGTCCATTCCTCTTTTGGTTTCTTCATTCACTCACTTAAGTTCATATCTGCTGGTGCCAAGTTCTATATAGACCGCTGGGGAACAAAGACAAATAAGGCAAGATCCCTGCTTATGGGTCCTTGAGCACAGTGATTCAGCACAGTGTGGTAAGAGGTATAATAATGTCACACGTGAGGTGCTGTGGGACCACGGGTGAGGGGGGATTAACTTCTGGCATCTTTGCTCTAACTTGGAAGGTCTGGGAATGTTTTCCAGAGGAAGGACCTGTGAGGTGGCAGAGGGGAGTGTGGAAGAGAAAGTATTCCTGGCCAAAGGAAAGTGTGTGTAATGGCAAAGGCATGTCGGGTGGATCATGTGGGGAGATGCCATTTCCATATTTATAATGTGCCTTCTCTCTCACTGCCCATGGCCCCATCCATGGCCAGCTTGCAGCTCTGGGTACAGCCTCTTTACAGGCTCTTTCCTCTGCCTGGAGTACCTGTCCTCCGGCTCTTGGCGAGCTTCTTCTACTCTTTCTGGGATTGGGCACTGGATTAAATTGCCTCTTCCTAGATGCTGTCCTGACTGCCCGTCTGAAGTAGATCTCAGCCTGTCATCTCCTACCACTTGTCCTGTTGCTTGTTTCAGCCCTCTAGTCACAATGTCAATGGCTTTGTTGACGTTGTTGTTGATAGGTCCCCCAGACCAGGATCTCTGCCAGGGCAGGGACCAAGATTTTCTTGTTCACCACTGTGTCTGTAGTGCCTTGCACAGCGCCTGGCCTGCAAATGAATGAATGCATGAATCAAATCCAGTTTATCCCTTGAATTTGAAGTAATTCTTAATTAGGCATTTAGGATCTCAGTTAAGAATTTTATTCACGACCTTTAAAAGGTAAAAGAAAGTAGAGTTATTTTGGATCTTGGAAGGAACAAGTTGAAAAATCTAAGCATTCTTTAAATTGAATATATACTGATAAGAGGCATTCTACTCTGATTACTTAGCTTATAAATAAAAGGGAAATTCATTAATTTAAAGAAAATTGGATGAAGAGGGCATTAAATGGACTTTTTTTTTTTAAGATTTCATTTATTTAAGAGAGAGAGAGCACACACATGAGCAGGGGGGAGGGGCAGAGGGAGAGGGAGAGAGAGAATCCCAAGCAGACTCTGTACTGAGCCCAGAGCCTGACGGAGGGCTGGATCCCGGGACCCTGAGATCAGGACCTGAGCAGAAGGCAGACGCTTAACCGATGGAGCCACTCAGGCGCCCCTGAATGGACTATTCTTTATGGTAATTTTATAAAATTATTTATTACACTATATTTTTATTTGTAGTTCTCAGACATCTGATAATTGGAGATGATTTAACTTATCTGTGCTCTAAAACTTTATTTTTAGATGATTTAACTTATCTGTGCTCTGAAACTTTATTTTCATAATTAATATCATTATTTAAGCCCTTTATCTTATATAAATCAGTGCTGTTCTCACACTGATGGTCTACTTTTTATTTAATACAGTATCTATGCAGCAGACATTCTCCATCCATGGGCTCAGTCTTATGTCATTTTTCTCTACTCCTTCTCTCAGTTTTTATAATTCATAAAATGGCTTTATCTCTACCACATCTCATCCATACTCCTATTTATCTCATACACATCACATTTAGCACATTTTCCAGAACATATAACCCATGGGTTGTTTTTATCTTGTTGGATAAGCAAGTGCCACAGCCTCCCTTCTGTGGCACTTGGTGTTGCATCACAGATTACACAACAAAATTTATTTTGTATATTTTATAGTAATGGCAGGTGGAAAATGCTGTGTGACATGGTATGTTGAAAGAAAGCAAAATCTAAAGGTCAAATTGCTCCAATGCTTATGACTCTCTTCCCTGTTTGGTCTCCTCTGAATGAGAATCCCTTGTGTGTAGGTCTGTTAATGCCGACAGGCGGCTGGCAGGCATATTGGCTTCAGCCAGGGGATGGATGGTTGGCAACCCCTGATCTGTTCACTAGTGAGAGCTCTTGTTCTTGGCCCCCGATTCTGACCTTCCGTTCTTTTTGAGGAAATGGGAAAAAACACATTTGCATATTACTCCAAAGGTAAGATTTTGTTAATCTTTATTTGTGAAGACAACTTTTTGTTTACCTGCTTGTTTGTTCCATTCATTCATTTGCTAAGTATATATTGCCCACCTACTATATACCAGGTGCTATGCTGGTCACTAGGCATGAAAACAATGTTTTAGTATGATCAATGTTTAAATTATTTTGGAGGAAACTGTGGGAGAGGACGATGTGAAAGAAGTCATGTGTCAACGGAGACATATTTTGTGGTCTGTGTGGTAATTTTTTTTTTTTTTTTACAAAATTGCTACTGGAGAGAAAATGATGATGGTTTGCACTTCTGACATCATTGCTAATGTTGGGTTTCTGGGCTTGGGCTCTTTGTGCTGCGGAGGCAAAAGGTGTTTTGAGGGGCTTAATTTCACTGGAACGCGGCACCTGTTGCTGGCTATTCTTGCGTATGAAATCCAGAACCTAGAGTCACTTGCTTTCATTTCCTTTTCCTCCCCGCTCCTTCTGGTGTGGAGGGGGTCCGGGTAGTAGCTCATGCGAAGAGTCACCACCTTCTTCCTTCAGGGTATGATTTTAATGCCCTCGAGAGCGGAAGTATCAGGTCTTTTTGTCCTTCTGTGGCTGAAAGACTCCCATATGAGCAGGCAGCAAGATTCTGAGGCTAGTGTTTGTGCCAGAGTTTGGGACTGGGGTGGGGCTAGACCAGCTTTCACAGCTGTTGCTGCCACCTGATACTTGGAACCTTCCTGCTGTTGAGGAACAGCATTTCCTCTTGGTTTCATATGATTCTTGGCTGTGTATCTGAGGAAGAGAGGAAGTACTGCATAGTATCATTTACTTTCCGGAAACTAACTTGGAAATCTCTGGGCTCCATGTTGGTTGAGGCACTGCCCTTGACCACCAGTGAGCTGCTTTCGAAGGCTCATGACTGCTGGAAGGGAGAGCTGTGGGGCTGCGAGCTGATTCTGAGGATAAGAACGTCCAAAGTGAATTTGTGTTTCCTCTGGTGTCATGAAGCTCCGTTACTTTATCTTCCAAGTGAGAGATGTACCAAATATTGGTACAGCTGAACTTGTAGGAATTTTGCAGGTGTCACTGAAAATAAATGTGAAGAAACCCCGAGATTCAGAGGTCTCTGAAGCTGGTGGGTTTTTACTGAGCAGTTACATCCTCATGTTCCAGTGGGGACATCAGGGCTTCCAGCACTCTCCTGAGTTGGCAACCTCCAGGAAGATATTTTAGTCCAACGTTCCCAATTTAAAACCAAGTTTGTTATATTTGCTCTATTTATACTCTTGTAGATAGACAGATTTACTCATGGACCTTCTCCAAGGGGAACCATTTTATGGAAAGTAGAGCTTCGTGTGGAACGGTACATAAATGATCCCAAGCTTCAAAGTTGGGCGTGGCCTGCTCACCACCAGAGCCTGCCCTGGGATAAGAGGGCCTGATTCTTGCTTTTGCCTTATTTCTGGATCACTGTTTTCTTTTTTGTACCTTCTGGAATTGTTTCCAAGTTCCACCCTCCTATCTTCCTCCCTGTTCTTTGTGACTTCTGAGAATACTTTAACAATAGGCTGCTTGTGCATTTCTTGCCTTCTGTGGCGGTCACTCCCACCTTGTTTGCTCAGCCTCAGCTCTCTCCTTTCGCTTTTTACGGGCTCCAGCCTGTCTCGGTGCTTCAGCCTGATCCCTGCATGATAGCAAGTGCCACAGCCTCCCTTCTGTGGCACTTGGTGTTGCGTCACTCTGCCTGGCCTGGGAACGGGTTCTCAGTGCACTGCATGGAACAGAGTAGGCACTTAGGGAACCCAGCTTTGGGCCCTGGGACCTTGTTGCTAAGTCCCATGGCTCATACATTCTTGAGTGATAACTAGTACTTGCTTTTCCTATTCCTTACTTGGTTACCTCTTGGAAAATCTGTCATCTCAGAAATCCTGGAGCTGATTGAAAATACGCCTGGTCAGTGCCTTGCATTGGTTCTGCCTCATTATTACCTGGATCCTTCCTACACAGTCTCCCCATGCTTAGCCCTAAGTTGTCAGAAGTAGATGATTACACCCCATTCCCAAGTTGAGAGGTAGGACCCATGGGAGTTTGGGTGGGTGTGCTCATAATTAGACAGGACTATCTTTGTGTGGTATAAGCTGCAGGCGGAATATACAGATGACTCATACATGTTAATACCCATATCCCCGGACTGGCCAACATCCTCAGATTTGCATAAAGGGCATAAGAGCTCCAAACAGAAGACATTGGATTGAGATTGTCACTGCAAGTGACTGAGGGGCAAA
Source organism: Eumetopias jubatus (assembly GCF_037043125.1). NCBI lineage: Eukaryota > Metazoa > Chordata > Mammalia > Carnivora > Otariidae > Eumetopias > Eumetopias jubatus. The sequence continues at coordinate 21,733,065 of NW_028274812.1, read as the reverse complement.
GTGTTATGAGTCCCACGTCTGAATCCGTAGGCTGGTGTGCCCGATGGGTGTGACTTAGGTCACCTTTCCCACTAAATGTTTTTATTGCTAACAGTAAAGAATAATCCCCCTGCTTCTCTTCTTCATACCTTCTCCTGAAGCTTGATGGTTCTAGAACCCTCTGAAACTGGAGAAGTTTTCTTCACAATGCCAGCAGATGCACTTCAAGCAGAATCACTTGCTGACCTTGCCCTACAGACCAGCAGGTTGCCTCTACTTTTTTTTTTTTTTTTTAGGTTGCCTCTACTTTTAAAAATGATTCCACCTTTATATTTCTGAATGTGTCCTTCTCGCCTGGCCACAGCTCTCTACTTCTCTGTGGAGCCCCTTTCTGCAGTTTTGGGGTCTGCCCTAGCTCTGCAGTGTTTCATTTTGCCCCTGTGATGGACCTTGCCCGCTCCCTTCTCTGTCAGGTGGGCCTGGATGTGAGAGCCAGCCTGGGCTCTTCTCGCTGTCCTGCTCCGCTGTTAACTTCTGCTCTGATGATGTCTTCCACAGCAGCTCCTCTCTCTTCTCTCACTAAGCGTTCATTTATTAAGTCCTTGCCATGTGCCAGTCACTGTGCTAATGGATGGCAGCATTTCTTTTTCACCTGATTTGTAAAAACAACATGCAAAACGTTCAGAAAAATCACTTCCATTTTCTTCTTTTTACCATAGTGTTTTTAAACGTTCCTCTTTCGTTTTAAAGCATTTGTGTTGTTTTATTCATCTCTTTTGATGTCTCCTTAAATAACTATTCCTGCTCCCTGCAGAACCCTGGCAGTGTCCTTCCTTTCTTCTGCTAGAATGGCCGTCCCAGGGACGTCTGCCTTCAGTAGCCAGTACTGCAGGGCTCCTTCCGCTGGCCTGGCCGACTGGAGGCTGGCTTCTCCAAAGCCGTGGCGTCACTCGGCAGCCATGTAGTGTTGGCCTCTTCTAACACAGATGGCTGTCAGCTCCTGGGCCTCACCTCTGTTGATTCCAGGCCATGGCCGTTCTGTTTGGAAGTAGCATTGCTGGTGAGAAACCCTGCTATACCTGTGTGTGTGTGTGTGTGTGTGTGTGTGTGTGCGCGCGTGTGCGTGTGCATGCGCGTGCACACGCACACACACACACACACACAGGAGGACACACACAGGAGGCCTGCCCTGGGAGGGGACCCCAGGTTCCTGCTCAGAGCCCTCCTCACCTGTCTGGGTGTAGGGAGTGGATGTATGCACCTACCACCTCTGTCTACCCATCTCATTAAGGGATTTGGTTGTACTCCTTCCTTACCTCTGAATCTCACTACTTCTGTGCAGTTTTCCTGAGATAATTGTAAGAACGTTTGTAATTTAATCCTGAAATAAAACTTCTAGGAATTTTTCTTTTAATTCATCATTCCAAGTAGGTATCTTTCACTGTTTGCATGCTAGGAAGTAAAACTGATCATACTTAAAAAAATATGATTTCTTTCCTCCTTCTCTGGCATGTTCTTAAAGTCTGCATCTGAGGTCAACCTCTGCGTGATTGGGGATAAATTCTAAGCTCTTCAATGGTGGGTATTTTGGCTTAACTCTCTCTAATGTAATATTGTTGATTATAATGTCATTCCATTCCATTAATATACTAATATGGAAACAAAGGCATGATTTCAGATTTTATTTATATCTTCGTGCTTTGGAAAAACAATCTCATGAGAAATCACTCAACCGATTAAATACCATCCTCAATGTTACTTTTTTGGTTTTGCTTGTTTTTAGAAAAGTTTTCCTGGCTTTTCCTCTTTGTAATTGTTTTAACCAGATCAACAGTAGGGTTGTAACTATTTTTAGATATGTTATTAAAATCATGTGAAAAATCCTTTTCATGTCAACATGTGGGGTTTTGTTAGGAATCTTTAATGTGATCAAGAACTAAGGGAGAATTTCCTAGCTAGAAAAAAAAATGAGTTAAAATATCCTGATACACTCTTTGATTATTAGAGAAGTTGTATTCTAACCAGTTATTACTCTGATGAAAATATGAAAGGGATTGAATTCGACTGTTAGAATCTTGAGGTACAGAGACTATACCTTTTCTGTAATGCTGTGTAGATGGTCTGGACCATCAGGGGAGTTGGCTCAGATTGTGGAGACCTGTATAAACTTCATGAAGATGATGAGATTCCAACCCCCTCCTTTTTTTTGGCATGGGAAATCTTTGAGGATTATGAGACTGGGGAGTTGTAGATATTTTAGAAAGATCATTCTGGGGGATCTGTGGAAAGGTGGATTGGTGTGGAGAGAGCCTGGAAGCAGAGGGGACACTGCAGGTGGCTTCGTCGGGAGACGGAGTGAGAGAGGATGTGGTTGAGGTAGGCGGGAGATGGACAAGACCATGGATTTCATAGGCAGTTCCACCATCCCTCATCTGCAGTGACAGTGGTTTAAAAGAACTCTGAACACCAAAAGGTACTTTCTTTGTACTTAGTTTGACAGTAAACCTGAGCTTGAACTGAATTCATTTGTTGGTGAAATCTGACTTTAATTGCTAGGATGCTTTTAAAAAAAAGCTCTACTTATCTCACTTACCATTCACGACACACACATATTTGTTGCAGAACTATTAATGCGTTTGCTTAGGGGAAATTGCTCTGGATCTTGCTGTTTGTTTTTTTTATTTTTTTTTAAAGATTTTATTTATTTATTTGACAGAGAGAGACACAGAGAGGGACCACAAGCAGGGGGAGTGGGAGGGGGAGAAGCAGGCTTCCCACGGAGCAGGGAGCCCGATGCGCGGCTCCATCCCAGGACCCTGGGATCATGACCTGAGCCGAAGGCAGAAGCTTAACCACTGAGCCACCCTGGTGCCCCTGTTTTCTTTTGTTTTAATTTAACATATGCCCTCTGTGCTCTATTAACTTTGCTCAAGTGGGGAAAGTTCTAATTCGGCAAAACAACTGGTTCAAGGGTTTTGGAAAGGGATTGTGAAGCTCTATTTTGACCTATGTTTACACGGTAAAGTTGATAAGACTGACAGAGTAAATATGAAGAGACTTGTGGAGGAAAAGAACATTCCTAGCCTAAAAGACTCCATGATTAACAATGACACCTCCTCATTAGCATGAGAAGAAACAGAACTTTTGGAGGGAATCAGAAATGTTCATGAGGTACTGCATTGCATGATTTATTGAAAAGGACATATCCTGGATTTTTGAAGTGTTGCTTGTGTGCAGGGTCTTGGACTGAATCACAAATCCCTAGGAAAAGACGACAAGTGGAGAAATTTGGACATGCCCCGAGGAGTAATTTATAGTGTTGCATCGGTGCTAATTGTCTGGTTTGACAGTCATACTCTGGTTATGTAATATGGTAACATTTGGGGATGCTAGGTGAGGGGAATATGAGAACTCTGGGTACTATTTTTACACCTTTTTTTGGTGAATCTGAAATTATTTCAAGTTCTAAAAATAGGAGAAAATAAATTGCTTGTCCTACCAGGACATGGCATCCTCATCCATGCTGCTTTTAAGTAGAGAACATTTATTAGCTGGAGCATAGTTTTCTTGGAGATTCAAAGTCTGTAACAGCAAGTCCAGTAAAATTTTCTTTTTAAAGATTTTATTTATGTATTTGACAGAGAGAGACACAGCGAGAGAGGGCACACAAGCAGGGGGAGTGGGAGAGGGAGAAGCAGGCTTCCCGCCGAGCAGGGAGCCCGATGCGGGGCTCGATCCCAGGACCCTGGGATCACGACCTGAGCCGAAGGCAGACGCTTAACGACTGAGCCACCCAGGCGCCCCTCCAGTAAAATTTCAAAGTCACATCACCCCTCCCTCTCCAATTATTTTTAAAGCTGACCTTGTTTTTATCATAAGAAGATTAATTTAGCATTTTGTGATCTGAGAAAAATGTTTGATTCCAGCCTAAGTGTGCGTAGAAGAATTACAAAGTGAAGCCAGTATTGTCTAGAGAGTTTGCAGGAAGGGCCTTAATTAACTCCAGCATTTCGCTTGCACTTGGCCTCCCTGGTGTTGGAGGGTGTGGTTTGTCTCCAGTTTTTGTCTGCTGCTGTGCAAGGTTACATGTAGGTTCATTAGTTAGGACCAACAGTTACAACGAGATGTTCAAAGCCAAGATGGTTTGTGGATAACAGAAAGGATGAAGAAAATGCGTGCGTTCCACAGCAAGGTCGGCTCGCTGGTGCCTGACCGGTGCCTGACGCTGCTGAAGCTCCTGGGCTTGTGCCTCCCTAGTGGAGCGAGCTTAGTGTCTCCCAGGGGCTATCTGACTTCTATACCACCGCCTGTAGTTTCAGCTGATTCACTCTGTGATTCTCTCTCCAGTCTAATGCTGTCTTTCCTTTTTGATGAAACAGTGGACCTAGGCTGACAGCCAGTTGCTGTTGCGCTATAATAGAGCTAGTGGTATGTACCAAATTTGATTATTGCTGTCAACACCAGATTGAATAAGAAAGTGCATCCCCTAGACAGATACTTGCAGCATAAATGGTCTCTTGATTTCCCAAGAACTAGAAATGAGGTCAAAGTGTAATCTAGCAGAAGGGGTCTGTGGATGGAGTGGGTTCTGACATTACAAAACAATTTTAAAAAGTGCCCTCCTATTAGATCTTTTTAGAAGAACTTTCAGATACCTTTGATAAGCTGATGGTTGCTTCTGATCTTCTTCACCATGAAGTTTTTATAGCAACTCTGATAAAACCTTTGTGCTTGTGTTTGATCAGTGGTTTGCTTTTCCTGCATAGAATCTACTTTAGAAGTTGTACTGGTTGACACAGACCATATTTGCTCCTGAGCTATGATGACATTTCCACTTAGCTTAATATGAATGTTTTAGAAATTTCCCACAGTGGAAAGTTCTATTTGACATAGGAAAGTTCAGCGGCCAGTTTCATAGTTAGCTGTATGCCAAGAAATAACTAAAACAATGGATTACATAGTGCAGCCTTGGGACATGGAAAATTTCTTAGGAGAGGGATGAATCATATTATTAATACATGTAAGGCTTGAGGTCTTATATTGGAAAATAAAGAAAAAAATATTTTTTAAAGCTTATGGCATTTTTGTATTTTCTTTGTCATATTTTATGTAGGCTTTATTCTGTTTATTTTTCTTTTTTTAGGGGTCAAGAGAATGAAAATCCTAAAATCGGATGTATTAGGAAAGAGATAATTCATATCATTGTACATGAATTTGTTCAAATACCATAAAGTCTGAAGAAAACTATAATTCCTCTGAATTAGATTAGATAATCCCTTTGCTTTAGAAAAAAACTGATAATCTCTTTGAATTTAAAATTAGATAATTCTTTGAATTAGATTGGATAATCCCTTTGAATTAGAATAATTACTATCCTCCCTATATCACATTTCTTTTTTACTTGAAGTATGGATGACACACAATGTTACATTAGTTTCAGGTGCAGAACATAGTGATTAGACAATTGTGTATGTTACACCGTGCTTACTGTTGGTAAGTATAGTTACCATCAGTCACCATACAAAGTTATTACACTGTTATTGACTGTATTCCCTGTGCTGTACTTTTCATTCCTGTGACTTATTTATTTTATATCTGGAAGTTTATACTTCTTAATCCCCTTGACCTGTTTTGCCCACAACCCCACCCACTCCCCTCTGGCAGTCACACGTTTGTTCTCTATTTATGAGTCTGTTTCTGTTTGTTTGTTTGTTTGGTTTCTTAGACTCCAAGTATGAATGAAATCATATGGAATTTATCCTTCTCTGGTTTATTTCATTTAGCATAATACCCTGTAGGTCCATCTGTGTTGTTGTGGATAACAGATTTCATTCTTTTTTATGACTGAGTAATATTCCATTGTGTGTGTGTGTGTGTGTGTGTGTGTGTGTGTGTGTGTGTGTGTATGCATGCCACAGCTTCTTTATCTATTCAATTATCGAGGGACGCTTAGATTGCTTCATATTTGGCTATTGTAAATAATGCTGTGATAAACTTAGGGGTGCATATATCTTCTCAACCAATATCACATTTTTAAGAGGTAAGGGGAAAATACTGCTGGTATCTAGATCCTGACTTGTTCCTCTTGGCTACCTTCAAAATTTGTGAGATTCTCAATCTTAAGTCACATGTGGTCTAAAATTTCTTCCTATAAATAATTATGGCTGTTCAGAGGCTGCTTTAGTTGAGCCTATTTTATTTTTTTTAGATTTTATTTTATTTTAGAGAGAGAGAGAGTGCGTGAGTTGGGGGGGGTCAGAGGAAGAGGGAGAGAGAGACTCACCAGCAGACTCCCTGCTGAGCGAGGAGCCCCACATGGGGCTCGATCTCACGACCCTGAGATCATGACCTGAGCCAAAACCAAGAGTTGGACGCTTAACCAACTGAGCTACCCAGGCACTCCTAAACCTATTCGTATTTAAGAGGAAGACATATATAGAAAGACAGAAGGAAAGGAATGATTTGTAAATGATTGAAATATCATATTTACATTGAGAATTTCATCTTCTAAGTTTTCTTAAGGAGCCCTTTGGGGAAGGTCTAGCTGCTTTAATAGCCTCTTACTGGAGATATGATTCAAAGGTCAGTACTTATTTAGCTGGCATGAACCTATACAGCTATATCAGTTGAAATTTTTTCATACCTGTTGGAAAATAGCCACTGTTAAAGCCAGACACCTTTAAGGTCTTGTTTCAGCACCCTAGCCAGTATCCATTTTGATTAAGTGGTCCCCATGCCTTACTGGTTGTTCCGTATTTTGAGTATTGAGTCCTGCCTACAGGAATGGAGACATTTTTGGGCCACTGATAAAATTAGGCTTTGATAAAACCACCAGGGAAATGCATATCAAACCACAATGAGATGTCAGTTCATACCGACTGGATGGCTGTAATTAAAAAGGCAGCTAATAATAAGTGTTGGTGAATATGTGGGTAAATTGGAACTTTTATACACTGCTGGTGGGAATGTAAGGTGGTGCTGTCACTTTGGAAAACTGTCTGATGGTTCTTCCAAAGGTTAACCATGGAGTTACTGTATGACCCAGCAGTCATATAGAGAAATGGAAACACGTCAACATAAAAACTTGTTCATGAATGCTTATAGCAGCATTATTTGTATTTGCCAAAGGTTAAATACAACGCACATGTCCATCAGCTGATGAGTGAATAAATAAAATGTGGGGTGTTTATACAATGGGCTATTATTCAACCATAAAGAGAAGTGAAGTACTGATACATGCTACAACATGGATGAACTTTGAAAACATTATACTAAGTTAAAGAAGCCTGTCACAAAAGACCACATATGCTATGATTCTATTTATATGAAATGTTCAGAAAAGGCAAGCCTATAGCGACCTACAAGTAGATTTTCATGGTTGTCTAGGGCTGGCCGGTGGGGAGAAAACAGAGAGAGATTGTGTTTTGGAGTGATGAAAGTGTCCTGAAATTGATTGTAGTAATGGATGCATATAACTCTGTGAATATACTAATAATCCTTGAATTCTATACTTTAAAATGGGTTAATTACATACTGTGTGAATAATATGTGAATAAAGCTCTTACAAAAAAAGAATTGGGGACGCCTGGGTGGCTCAGTTGGTTAAGCGTCTGCCTTTGGCTCAGGTCATGATCTCAGGGTCCTGGGATCAGACCCGCGTCATGCTCCCTGCTCAGTGGGGAGTCTACTTCTCCTTCTGGCTGCCCCGCTTGTGCTCTCTCTCTCTCAAATAAATAAACAAAATCTTTGTAAAAAAATAAAAAAGAATTGGGCTTTGACCATGTGGCATAATTGATGGCACTGTGCTTTTGGCTGCTTGCTCCTCGCAACAATCCGAGGAAACAGGTGGGGCCGCTGCTCCCATTTTACAAATTTGGAGATTGTATTAGAAAGTATTTTGCCGGAGTCCTACAGCTTCTAATCTAGGAAACACACAGAGATAAGGAGGAGGAGAGTGGGGCAAGTCTTGGCAAATTCTCTCAATCATACCTTAGCCAGTAGCAGGGACAGAGATGGCTTTTACCTTAAGCCCCTGTGTATCCTGGCATGGGTACATATTCTATGAAATATGAAAATTTTTGCTTATAACTGAAAAGTTTCTATTTCAAAGCAGGAGAGAAAAAAGAATAGAAAAAGAAGAGGGAGTGGCATTATGGGGACTGATTTTCCTTGCTTGTTGTGCATGGGTAACGTGAAGAGCAAGAGAGGACCTCACATACACAGAATCACAGAGCCTGGAAAATATGAGTCAAAAGTTTTACTTCTTATTTTATAACTCTGTGTGGTGAAGCTTATTTTTTTCCATAATAGTAACGTGTAAGGAATTAAGCAGAATTGTGAATTTCATTTCTCCAAGGTATATATGCATATTAAAGTAAAATAACAAGTCCAATTTATTCTTTGAAGTATAGTTAATATGTACCCAAACTCTTCAGCCCAGTTGTGCACCCAGGGCCCAAATGCCTCTATTTATATACATAGTGGGTTGGGAGGTGGGTGGAGGTGTCCTTTACCAGCCAACACTGTCAAAACAGGAAGCAAAGTTATAATCTCTTTGTAGTAGATTAGAAACATTCAAAAGCCCTGAGTTGTGACAATTAAAGAGAAAAAAAAAAACAACACAAAAACACAACAACGACAATAGTGAAAATGACCTAAGGAGTTTTCACTGACTGCTAAATGTAACTAACTGTCTGGTGTGTAGAGGAGGCTGGGTTAGCTTTAGTCAGATCCTCTCATGGGAAAAATAAAAGCCACCCCAAAACAGGACATCCCAGTGTGCAGTTCGCAGGCTGCTTTTGTGTTCCACTTCCTCTGCATCTTTTTCCTCGTCATTTAAGCCACTGTGGGTGATGAGCGGCCCAGCAGCTACCCCATTTCGTTGGAAAAAGTGCAGACTTGACTTGCCAGGGCGAGGAGCTCTCCAGGCCTGCAAGCACTTATCAGGTAAGTGTGTCAACTTGCATGACTCCCACCCTGGGAGGTTTTGAAAAGGGGACGACAGCAAAGACAGGGCTCTCTTAGTCACTTACTGAACCTGATTTGTTAACAGAACCGCCGAAGGCAGGGCCTGGCTGGTGAGGGGAACATACCAGTTTGTGCTTCCTGACGCCACATCTGTCTAGACTCCACAAAGAGTAGAGACCAACGCTGTCTGCTTCATCCTTCTCTTCAGAATGTGACAGTTTGCCAGTCATTGGCTTCTTTGGAAGAAGCACTCAAGGGTCCATAAATCCGTTGTCACAAATGTGCTTCAGTTTATCTCCCTGTATTTTCAAAGTAGCTTATTATGTGGTTTGACTATTTATTGTCATATAAAGTTTCCTCTTTGCCAGTGGACAGTGAGACAGAGCTCATCCCATGGTGTACCTGATTTATTGTACTGGCTAAAAAGATGTTTTACCTTTTTTAAAATATATAGTGTAGAGGGGCACCTGGGTGGCTCAGATGGTTAAGCGTCTGCCTTCGACCCAGGTAGTGGTCCCAGGGTCCTGGGATCAAGTCCCGCATCGGTCTCCCTGCTCGGCGGGGAGCCTACTTCTCCCTCTGCCTCTGCCTCTCTCTCTCTCTGACTCTCATGAATAAATAAATAAAACATTTAAAAAATATATATAGTGTAGAACTGATAGGGGTGAAGAGGACATTTGTACTTTGGGGGGGCTGGAAATGAAGGGGTTTTCGTATTAGTACCATGCTGTCGAGGAGGAACAGAGATGCAGAACTTCACAGTGGATGTGGTCATGTACGTTTCTCACCGGGGTTTATTTCCAGGGTGATATAGATTTTCTGATCAGGTCAGATGTACGTATCTTGTTTAATGTATATATTTGTGTACTGGTCGTAGAAGCTTTTTAAGGAAAAAAAAAAACAACAACCCAAGTGATGGGTATTGTTTCACCTCACATTCATGCTTGAATGTTGTCTCTGTGGGAAAACTTTCAGGCTGGTTAGAACTTTTACAGTATGTGTTTCTTCCCTTTGGAATTACTCTTTACCTCTTACTGTTTTCCTTCCTAACTCCATGTGAATGAGGTGGTCAGTGCTGGTAGGCACGTTCTCTGTGGAGCACATTTAAACTAAAATAGTTGGAGCAGTCCCTATTTCCTTAGTCAGTTTGGTTTCTTGGTCAAGTGTAATAGGAGATCAGTGGGCTATAACTCACTTCTTTGGCTATTACTTTTCTCTCTTATTTAAAGAACAGTATGCTCTCAACTGAAAATTAAAATACAGTTCAGGGACCAGAATTAAAATCCCATGCATTGGGACGCCTGGGTGGCTCAGTCAGTTAAGCGGCTGCCTTCGGCTCAGGTCATGATCCCAGGATCCTGGGATCGAGCCCCGCATCGGGCTCCTTGCTCAGCGGGGAGCCTGCTTCTCCGCTGTCTGCCGTTCCCCCTGCTTGTGCTTGCCATCTCTCTCTTTTGTTCTCTCTGTGTCAAATAAATAAATAAAAAAATTAAAAAAAAATCCCATGCATATGAAAGTATTGTGGCATCATGGCTTTTCAAAGATCTCTGGACTCTGATTTAATCTTCTTTCTCTGGCTTTTATAGTCTCCACAGTCCGCTTGTGTTTGTGTTACTGTCTTGCTACAAAGAGCCTCAAGTGACTATGGTGGTGAAATCAAAAGACAGGAGAAAAATACAAACAAATCTTTAAATAAGTAAGCACATTTTAAAATGAGTAGACTGTAGCTTTAAATATGAATTCTGGTCCATTTAGATAGCATTCTCTCCTGCCCTCTGACCAGCCCAAAGGCTTTAGGGGAATTGAAAGCATTAGAAAAAAAAAAAAAAATTCAGGACATGTTCTTTTAATAAAAATAGCAAACCAAATGTGTACTTGATTTCAAATTCCACAAACCCTAGACTCTCTTCTCATTGGTTTTTGGTAAACTGAATATTTTTTGTATTTGCTGGGTAGATCTCTAGTGATCTTGTAAGAAATAAAGATACAAAAAAATACATTTTTAATGGATGTTATATTTCATTGCAACACATGGCCTTTTTTGGTTTTCAGAGCAGTCTCCATAATAGATTAAACTTTGTGATGAATCCTTTTTTTTTTTTTTTTTGGAAGAATCTTTTAGTTACAAACCTCAAGTAGGTAGAAAGAATGAAACCATAAGTGTTTTGCATTAAACTTTTGACAATAAAGAGTTGATATGCAAATGACCATTGCAGAATTTAAAGGAAATAATAAAAAACAAGGTATAAAATGGAGTGAATTTTAGATACATATTAGCTCAAAATAAGCCATTCAGTGTTATTTTTGAAATTGCTGATCCTTTGCTCTATGGTGTGATCTGGAATGGGGAACCCAGTGTATTTGCCTCCCAGCCACCCACTGAGCTACAACAGGGAAAACTGAGTAAGTTGAAATCTGAATCTCTATATCTGTCTATCTATCTGTCTATCTATCTACCCGTCTATCCATCCATCTATGTATTTATTATATCTTTCTTTGATATGGAATGTTCTTATTTTATAATATTAACCCAAAGCTTTTATGACCTAATTCCTTTCCTTTTCTTAATCTTGATGTCTGTGTACAAATGATCAAATGTTAAAAATAATCTAATTGAGGGAGACCAAAGTTAAAAAACAGTCTTGAAAATGTGAAAAAAAATTATTTGGTGCCATTCTAGGACTTGCAGGCATCTACTAATGCACAGACGATTTATGTCTAGAAATTGCCCTGCTCAGGAAGCCACTTCTGGGAGGCCCAGCTTATCTTACCATCCTTCCTGCTTGCTTGGTGGCTGACAGGACTCTATGTCAGCCATTTCCTTTTGAGATGGGTTGGTTAAAATATCCTCAACCTTGGCTCCATGTTAGAGTCACCAGTTTTGAAGCCCCACAGCCAGAGATTCTGATTTAAGCAGATGGAGGCCCTGACTTTGTAGCTTTTCAAAAACTCTCTGAGTGATTCTACTGTAGATTCAAGGTGGAGAAGCACAAGGGAATGTTATTTGTTCCCTAGGAGACTGAGAGCTCCCTGAGGAGGGCAAGAAGGAAACTTTGTCACCATTGTACCCCGCACCCAACTGTGTGCCTGGCATACAGGAAAGGCTTAGTATCTGCTTGTGGAAATGAATGAATCAATTCCTCTGAGCAACAGGAAGGCTGGAAGAGGGTTGGATCTCTTCGTTTCCAGTTGGTGATGATGTAGAAGAGTATGTTGTATTAGACTGTGGCTTCTCTGAATATCAGCTGTCATCTGGGAAGAAGCTCCTCGAAGAGATCAGAGGAGGACCGGCTAACCTTGGGGCACATTGAGCAGCCTTCTCAAGAGACAGGCCTCCCAGGTGGCAGTGTCTTCATGAAGCAAGGCAGGTTGAGAACTTTGGAATAAGAATTTCGTCAGGGGCTGAGGTGTCTGTGTGAACGTGGAGGTGGGGCTGGTGGGGGGGGGGCGCTATCAGGAGGTTCTCTGGAAGGACCTGTGTAAAGATTAGTTTGAAAGGAAGGAGTGTGCTGATCTTTGCCAGATATTAAGGGCTTGACCTGCCAGCTGACTGCATCAAAGTGTAGGGAAGTTTGTTTGGGAAAATTTCTCAGGGCTTGTGAGTTTTTAGCTGATCTTAATGTTTGTAAAGAAAATGCATTGGTGGTTAGGAAGACCAGGTGGAATATAATTTGCGGAGGTGAGAGAGAAAATTGTTAAATTGGGAGAAGAAGGGTGGACAGAGTGACTTGTTTGAAACAAAAGAATTTGGGGGCAAAATGAGATGTCTGACTGATATGGTACTGAACAAACCACTCAAGGTATGGACCTGGGTCTCCGTTCCCCCTATGATTGACTGTGTAAGTCACTGAACCTCAGAGCTAGGTCTCCAAACCATTCAGATTCCCCAGGGGGCATTTTAAAGCACCTTGCAAACTATAGTAACATTCAAGGTAAATAAAAAGAATAAGTTCTATAAAAATTATCAAAATCTAGTCAGTTGATAATGGGCTTTGCCTGGTACCCAGAGTCTAGGAATAGGAAAACAAATATTATGCTCATTATGGTGCTTAAAATATATTTAGGCTGAAGCTGTTCACCCTGCCATCATTTTCGTTGTGTTTTCCCTTGGCCTAACTTGAAAGGCATGCTCATGACATGGGTCCTGGATCTGTTTCATGTTACATTTTGGTTCTTTGACCCTTATTTTGAGGGCATCAGGTGCTTCCTATCCTAACCTTTTGCAAATTCCAGATTTGACTGGAGGGCCAGCGAAAAGACTGGTAGGAGCAAGGACTGTTAGGAGCACTAGATAGGATCTGGGTGCAGTGACTCGCTCGATCCTGCCCCAATATTTTGATTTGAACAGTTCAGTGAACTGGCAACTCAAGTAGTTTATTTCCCAGTGAACTAGAACTTTCATTGTTTTGCGGAGGAAGATGAGTCATAGCCTAGTTTTACCATTGTGTCAAAGTGAAATTTTAGTCTAGGACTAAAGGAACACAGGTCAAACTTTCTGTCTGAAGCAGAAGATTGAAATTTGGATTGTGAGCTGGGCAAAAGTAAGTGTGGGCTCCCTCTGAGGGTGGCTGTCAAGTTAGAGAGGTATTTTACTGTAAGACATTTTCAATCCCAAATGTAATTTTTAATAATGTATTTAAGCACCTTAAAAAAAAAACAACCTTAAGCAATCAGCTTCTTTCTAGAAAAAATTCAGTGTAGAATAAACATTACACAGAGTAGAAAATTGTCATTCCTTCTCCCCCTCCATAGCCATTGTTAATAGTTTTGTTTGTCCTGCCACACCTTTTCCTATGAATATACAAATGTGCAGCTTTATAGCTAAGTTCCCACAGCAGCGTGGTTTTTCATTTTGAATCAAAGTCAGAACCATCCAGCATTAGTAGCATCCCATTAAAAAAAATTGTTAGAAATAATGAAATGTGTACATATATCTTAGTTCATTTGGGTAATTGCTGGGGGCAGATAAGTGTCTACTGTTAAGTTGCTGTCCAAGAAGTGTAGAGAGATGAAAAGTAGCATATAAATGTTTGAATTTGCATTTGTTTTTTTTTGAGGGAGTGGGAGAGCGTGCATGTGCCCATGAGTGAGAGTGGGGGGGAGGGGCAGAGGGAGAGAGAGAATCTTAAGCAGGCCTCATGCTCAGCATGGAGCCCCATGTGGGGCTCGATTTTGCTCAGCATGGAGCCCCATGTGGGGCTCGATTTTGCTCAGCATGGAGCCCCATGTGGGGCTCGATTTCATGACCTGAGCTGAAATCAAGAGTCTGATGCTCAACCGACTGAGCAACCCAGGTGCCCGAAGGTTGCATCCCTTTTTTTGTTGTAATTGAACTTCCCTGCATTTGTTTAATGGCTCTTTGGACAAATTCTTCAATGAATTGCCTTTTCCTGCATTGCATCCACCCATCCACCCTTCTTTTCCTGTTTTTTGGATTTGACTTTTTTTAAACTACTACTGATTCTGAAGGAAATTCTTACAAAATGGCAGATTTTGAATGACTTACTTAAATTTCTTTTGAGTTTGAAGATGGTTAACTTCCAACTTAAAAGACAGAAGTGATTTCTGGTTCTCTGGGATAGAAGTTTGAGTCTTTGGATTTAAATTCTTTCTCTTTCTCTTCTCTAGTGTGGTAGCTGTCAGCATCATCCCAGACTGTGCTGCGACTGGTGATTCTTAGGTGCCCTCACGATTTTATTACATTTTCTTATACCAATACATTACTTTCCTAGGGATGGTAAATCCCAGGGGTATCTATAGAATGCTCATTTTTCCATGTAATTTGTGGAGCATGATACACTTTGTGGGAAGAGGCTGTGGAGTTGGACTTACAGTTGAATCCCAGCCATCCTGCATCCTGGGTCTGTTTCCTCACTTGCAAAATGGTGATAATGGGACTGTTGTGAGTCTTTAAAGGTATATCTGTGTAAAATCCCTTGCACATTACTTGGCAACTTGCAGGAAGGATTATAGTAAATGGTGGATGTTTTTGTTAGTAGGGCCTTTCAAGTTAATCCAGGAAAAATGAATACAGCTTACATAAAGATAGAACATGAGTTTAAATGAGGTCCTGTATGCATCATCATACCGAAAATTGACCAGTGTCCTCATCCTTCGATCTGGATCTGTTAGTGATTTTTCACATCATAGCATCAAGGAAGGCAGTAATCCTATGCTGGACTCACTTAACCGCAGATCCAGTACGTGGCAAGAAATATAGAAATACATGACAACAAATGGCCTGCAGTTGCTTGGAGAATATCTTTGTGGCAAGGTGCCCGAAATGTTTTGCTGGTTTCAAAGTTCACTTTCATTTGTTCAGAAAGGTTTTGATTGTTTGCAAGCAAGCAAGGCAAGCAAAGGAAAAGGGCACATAGCCTCCCATATGATTCTGTGCTGTATGACCTATTTGCCTTTTGGTACCTTGTATGAAAAAGCTTTATTTAGTCTGTGGAGAGGACTATTTCTCCAAATAGAGGAGAACTGTCATAGTGGTCTGGAAACATGATAGATTTCAGTTTAATGCTGTTGATCCAGATACTGTGAGAGGCTGGAATGCACAGAGGCTGTAAGATAGGCATCTTGTACAAATTCTTCCAGGTCACTTGCATATCATCAGTGAAAATGCCTCCTCAGATAGCAATCCTCGCCCTCTGAGAGGTAGCTCCTCCTGTCACACCAACCCTGACCCTTTTCTCCTGGCCCAAGCCCCTAGCTAGGAACCTGCTGCCAGAGTGAGTCTCCTGGCTTTGACCTGGCCTGTTTTCTTGTTCTGTTCCTGAATTCTGTGCCTTTAGCTTCGCTTCACCGCTTACACAGTAACTCCTTCTCTGGTGTTAGTAGCTCCTGGATTGTGTTTGACAGAAGAAATTCATTTCCCCAGCAGATTCACTTTCTAAAACTCTAGATAGCTCCAACCCACCCATGCAATCTGGTATCTGGCATTGCTCTGAGAACTGTTTAGTTTTTAATAAATATTTAATGGCTAACTCTGAATAACTAGTGTTACAGCAGGAAAAGAAAGGAAAAGCATAGTTTGTGTGTATGTGATTTATGGGACATTTGGGAATAGAGGAGAAAGACATCATGAAATGAAAATACTTATATATTTGATCTCTGCCCATGCAAATTCTTTAAAACAATTGTTCTGTTCTATCTTTGCTCATATGAATTTAAAAAATCATGGTGGATTTCATAGTGATGGATTTTAAACTGGGAGGTTCTGGGTATTTTGCAAGTAGGTTGAGAAAACAGTTCTCAAGCCCCACTGGATCCTTCTTATCTACCCACCTCCTTCCTACTTATTTCTTAGGCTGTTACAAGGAGAATCTTATGTTTTGTGATGAGAAGTTACTTTGTGGCTAAATGAACTGTGCACTATTAAAAAAAAAAAGTCTTTGAGATTGTGTTCTGTGTATTCACTGAATTTGTTGCTGGGCCACATGCTGCAAAATTTCTCAGAGTAATAAAATCTAAATAAAAATAAATGGTGTTGAAGGTATATCTACCTCTTGGTTACTGAAATAAAGAATTGGCATTTACTTCCCATAACTTGGAAGTCTTCAGTAAATAATATGTGCCTGGTGTTTCATGATGAACAGTTCTTACTGTAGTGGGTTTGTATTAGGAAGAGTGTCAGTATTGATTTCTCTGTAATTTTCTAAAATTTCCCATCTGCTTATAGTCTTCAATCAAGTAGTGCTTACTTTTCTGTCAACCTCAGGTGAGCCACACATCTAAGAACTAGAAGTGAGAAAAAGAAGGAGCCCAAAATAAAAGATTTAAAGAACATTTATAGAGATCTGCTGTTTTCTGGGTCCTGTTGTAATTGCTGGGGTGTTTTAAGTGGTTTTAAACTTGATGATTCTCCTCACTGGTAGCCCAGGACCACTGCATATACTCCGCATACTGCACAGAGGTGACAGTTGACATTTCTTTCTTGGAGTGTGCAGTGCAGGGACATCTGTGAAGCACATCAGACCCTCTTTTAGTGACTGTTTTCTCAATTCACACTTAGGTATTCAGTTTCTAGATCTAGGGCAGTAAATCAGAAGATCCAGCAGCAGGCTGGAGTGCTGCTAAATATCAACAGAATGACAATAATGAGATGTGCTGATTATACAGAAGATCAAAAAAAAAAAAACTGCACAAAATAGCCTCAAAGCCAAGCAACCTGGGTCAATATGGCAATAGATTTTGCAACCTCTAATAGGGCTGAAAGTGAAAAACCATTAACACGTGAAAAAGCTTTTCCCGTGAAATGGCTACACAGTTGAGGGGAGACAGTATGGTTTTCTGGGCTGCAGCAACCGTTTGGGCTCTAGAATACTGTTTGCGTGTTTTGTCAGACCCCACTGAATTAATACAAAGCCCCTTTCTCCAGCCGTGGAGTAGCCCGAGTTAGGCTCATGTGCATTGCTGCTTTCTAGCTGCTGGGGTTGGGACTTTGTGGCCAGTGTTCGGTGACTTTCAGAAGCACTGTACATGTTCTTGGTTCTGTGCCATCCCTGCTCTAGGGCAGGGTGTGACCTCAAGGTTTATTCTGCTCTTAAGTGGTCAACAATTCACTTCTTTTCCAGGAATTCTTTCCTGACCTTCAGGTATGGGTTGGGTGCCCCACTCCTCTGCTCCCACAGCTTCCCTCCTGGGATCAGATTCAGTGATTCCTAGATGTGTTCATCTGTCACAGCAGTTACCACAGGTTTTATAGACCAGCGTTTTTGAAAGCATGGTCTGTCTTGGTAGGGTGTGGCCTGGAAACCTGCATTTTCATCTCTTGAAGTGGTCACTGTGCATGCTCGAGAACCTCAACTTTAGACTATGACCTTGAAGACAGGCCTTCTGCTTCTTTGTCTTTGAATCCTCAGGCCTGCCTCAGCTCTTGGCACATTTTTGTTGCTCAGATATTTCTTTTGTTGTTGTTGTTCAATGGATGAGATAGGATTCCATTCAGAAATGTATGGAAAGCAGGTGTGCATGTGGAATCCAGCACAGTCAGAGCCACGCAAATGATTCTTGACCACTTTTCTTTATTGTTTTATAAATAAACAGAATGGGAAACCGAAGATGTAATAGGGATGGACCAGAACTAGCTTCTCTTATTTTCTTGCCCAAGAAATACCCTGTATGTGATTATTTTTATTTTTACCTTGTTTGAAATAAACTTTTATTTTAGGGTAGTTTTACATTTATAGAGATGTAAAAGCAGAAAGTATGCAGAGTTCCCATACGTCCCTCACCCAGTTTCTTCTTTCTTCCCTGATTGACATCTTATGTCACTATGTTACATTCACTCTGTCACAATTAATGGGCCAATACTGATCCATTATTATCATTAACTCATTAGTCATTTCATTAATCAAAGGCCTCCATAAGAGTTACTGTTAAAAGTTTGTAGAGTAAGAGATGAAATAATGTTTATAACACAGGTACCAAGTCTTTCTTGAGGTTAGGGTTTTGCATTTGAATTTTTTTTTTAAGATTTTATTTATTTGGAAGAGAAAGAGCGGGAGAGTGAGCAGGCATGAGCAAGGGGGCGGGGTAGAGGGAGAGGGAGAAGCAGACCCCGTGTTGAGCAGGGACCCCGCTGCGGGGCTTGATCCCAGGACCCTGGCATCATGACCTGAGCCAAAGGCAGATCGACTGAGTCACCCAGGCACCCCGTGTTTGAATTATTACCTGCAATCCCAGTTGCAGGTATATTCACAAAGCAAGAGGTACAATTTCTGTGATTATGAAACAGATTTTTCAGGTGTCGGTCTTCTGGGGTCTAGAAGAGGTGGAAGTTATTTTCAAAAGCTAACATTTGTTTAATATATCTGAAGTACTCCATAATAATAAGAAATATTTATTGACACCTCAGGTTTTGTTAAATAGGATATTTGTTTTATCTATTTATAGTATATTCAGGCAGAGTTACTATTTGAAATATTTAATGACGGCCCAAGCCTATCAGATGGATGTCAATTAATAAGAAGGGGCAATGGCTGGTAAATATGTCTAATGTCTAAAATGCCCTAAAATGTCTCTTTACATTGCCACGTGTCTCGCAACATCACTCCCAGTCGAAAGCCCCTGATAGCATTTAGAGCCACCTGTTACTGCTCTCGTAAGTGCTATGGAAATATTTGCTGTCATTATGATTGTTGTTAATATCTTCCTTCATTTCAGTTATTTATTTCTGATACGTTTAAAAACATACAGCTAAGACACATCAGGATTCTCTTCTCCAGTAAAATCGCCACATGTATTACGAATAAGGCTCTACTTTTTTTTTTAAAGATTTTATTTATTTATTTGAGAGAGAGAGAATGAGAGATAGAGAGCACGAGAGGTAAGAGGGTCGGAGGGAGAAGCAGACTCCCCGCCGAGCAGGGAGCCCGATGCGGGACTCAATCCCGGGACTCCAGGATCATGACCTGAGCCGAAGGCAGTCGCTGAACCAGCTGAGCCACCCAGGCGCCCAAGGCTCTACTTTTGATAAGATTTACTCACAGTTTGTCAGAGCACATACACAGGGACTCTTCCAGAGAGGACGTTTTCCATTTTTCTCATCTGCTGCCTTCCTTCCCGACATCTCAGCGCCCTGAAACCGGAGCCTGGGAGGACAGCCCGTAGGTGTGGAATTGGAGACCAGATGTTCCTCTGGGCCTCCTCCCACCGCCCTGTAGCCTGCTTTGAGTTGATTAACTGGCTCAGCCAGGGAAGGAGCCTGTTACTTTGGCTTATGACAAATTCCCCTCATTGCCTTATGATGATATGTTATTAGTATCCTGATCCCTCTTTATTTGTTCAGTTAATCTGCGCTTCCAGGATCTCAGCAGATCACAGCATTTTGTTTTCAGTGACTTCATTTCATAATATATGCTCTGGGTAGGCTAGACTAGAGACATTTAAGCCCATCAATTTAATATTTACAAATATTTTATAGTTAACCTTCCTATCCGTTCCTCTTCGGCATTCTTGGAAACAGATGCCTAAGCTGTTTACTCAGACAGTCCTGCTACTTATATGAGGTATCCATTTTCCTATTGACAGGCTTTAGGCTTATTTTTTTAACCCCGAATCCATAAGAACTGAATATCCAGTGGGACATGGGGATCAACTGAAATCTCCCCATGTTAGAATCATTGATCACATGGCTTCTGGCGGAAACTCTGACAACCTTCTTGTTTTTTTCCCTTTGAATCCCCTCAGCAGTTTTGACAAACATTTATTTGTTAATAATACCCATTGATTATTATAAAAAATAATTAAAAAAATCTAAATATGAGATAAAAGATTGGTTAAATCATTATTAGGTGTGCCCGCACAATTAGTAAATATACTTCAGGGGGTAGGTTTTACAACCATGTATCAGCTATAATCAGTCCGTTGCTGATGGAGTGGAGGAAGCTAGGTAGAGGCTGTCTTTCCCTCACCCCCACCTTGTCCCCAAGCACACTTGGGGCTTTAGAGTCAGACTGCCTTGAATTTCAATCCAGGGACTTCCATTTACTAACCCTGTGAGCCCTGGATAAGTTGCTTCATTTTTTTTTTTTTTTAAAGATTTTATTTATTTACTTGACAGAGAGAGACACAGCGAGAGAGGGCACACAAGCAGGGGGAGCGGGAGAGGGAGAAGCAGGCTTCCCGCCGAGCAGGGAGCCCGATGCGGGGCTTGATCCCAGGACCCTGGGATCGTGACCTGAGCCGAAGGCAGACACTTAACGACTGAGCCACCCAGGCGCCCCAAGTTGCTTCATTTTAAGTGTTTTTGACATCTGCTGGAAAATGGGGATCATAAAAACATTTACCTCCTATGGATGTTGTGGGATTAGATTACATAGTAATCCTATGTAGGAGGCATTCAATACATTGTTGCTAATAATGGCAACAACAATAATGTTACTACTACTAATACTGCTACAATTATTAATACATTAAAAATAGTCTAAATAACTGTATATAATAGAGTTGCTAAAATGAATCAGATTTAGCTGGATTAAAGTTTGATTCTTTTTGTCCATTCTCTTTAGGTGATAGTAAGCCATGCAATAACTGAAAGAAAGAGTGGTAGATATAAAATCTAGGTTATTGATTCTTAACTTGAACATACAGTCGTATTATAACTTCAGAATTTAAAGCACGGACGTTTGTTGCTATTCTGTGGAAATTCTTCTTTCTAATTTCTTGATAGTAACTGTCTTCTTAGCTTGTTAACTGTTGTGTTGTTAAAATAAGGTATTCCTGGGGTGCCTGGCTGGCTAATCAATAGAGCATGCAGCTCTTGATCTCAGGGTCATAAGATCGAGCTCCGTGTCGTGTGTAGAGATTACTTAAAAATAAATCTTAAGGGGCGCCTGGGTGGCTCAGTCGTTAAGCCTCTGCCTTCGGCTCGGGTCATGATCCCAGGGTCCTGGGATCGAGCCCCGCATCGAGCTCCCTGCTCAGCGGGGAGCCTGCTTCTCCCTCTCCCTCTGCCCCTGCTTGTGTTCCTGCTCTCGCTATGTGTCTGTCAAATAAATAAACAAAATCTTAAAAATAAATAAAAAAATAAATCTTAAAATAAAATAAAATAAGGTATTCCTTATTTCATAAAAAATCATTCTTTAAAGAAAATTTCAAATTTCTTATCTCCAGTGTGAATGTTTTTTCTTTTAAAAATCAGAGTAGTATCAAAGAATGTTAGAAAAAAGGAAAAAAATTCATTCCTATTTCTACCATGTTAACACAGTAGTAACTTTAATGTTTTATCTTCCCATTTAGTCTCTATATTCAGACCTTAAAATAATTGTAATTATATCATACTCCTAATTTCTTATTCCGGTATTTTAGTTTTATATTATATCATAGGTATTTTTCAGCTTCTCTTAGGTCGTTCTATAATTTAACTCTCTCCCTGTTTTTTGGTATTTAGTTTATTCCTAGTTTTTCAACATTATGGATAATGATGAGTGAAAATGATCTTTATTGATCTGTAACGTGGAGGTAATAAAAATATCATAAGGTTGTCATAAGGATTACAAAAGTGACTAGATACAGAACAGGGTTTCTCAGACACAGACCTCTTACCATTTTGGGCAGATAAATCTTTGCTTTGGGAGCTCTCCTGTACAGTGTAGATGTTCCACAGCTTCCCTGGCCTCTATCCACCAGTTTTGATAAACAAAAATGTCTCCAAACATTGTCAAGTGTCTCCTAGGGGGCAAAACCATTCCCAGTTGAGAATTCCCAATATAAAACACTTAGAACAGCCTGGCATGACTCTAGTGAGTGCTGCGTAAATACTTGCCATTACTATAATTGTTGTTGGTATCATTCTTTGTTTGGGTTGCTTATTTCTGATAAGTTCCTAGAAATAGAATTTCTGGGACGAGGGTTTCTGACATTGATTACTAAATGCTTTCTAGAAGGACTGTGTTAACTGTTAAGTTTAATGCCGTCACTTGTATATAAATATGTCAGTAACTTTGAGATCCAGCCAGTATTCAGTTGTGAATTCCACATATTGTTTTATGTTCAATTTCTGTAATTAACTAGTCAAGACGAGCATTCCTGTTTCTTCACTTGTATTGCCCCATCTGAAGGTTCTGGTAGAGGTTTTTGTTGATTTGTTGATTTCCCTCGTCTCCCCCGGCCATTTTTGAGTTGCTTTACCATCTGCCACTTGAGATTGAAAAGTCATACCCTCAAAAACCAAGTCTGTGTTAAATTTCTTTGCTTGACCTTTAATGGCATCCAAGTTGAACGTTGTGAGGTCCTTTCAGATTATTGTGTTTTACCCAAACAGTCCTTTGTGATTTCAGGTTAAGACAGGGTAATTGACAGTGTCCCATAATAATAGAACTTTCAGGGTTCAAAATTAAGGTGGCATCCTCTTTTTTGAAGGATAATTTTGTGGAGGAGAGCTCAACCTTTGTATTCTGTGATGTGTCCTCTAACTAATGTGGTTGCCTCTGGTTAACCCTTTTGGAAATAATCCTAATCCTTGCTGTGGGTGGTCCCACCCATACCCCTGGCTTTTAGCACTTCAGTGCCTGGGGCCTTCCAGCTGCCGTCCCTGGCATTTCTTTGCCTGAGGGCATTCTCTGGCTGGAAAAGCTCACACCCAGAGTTGGCATTCCGGAAGTGCCTGACTGCTCTCAACTGCCAACAGCCAGTGACTGCTATAGTATAAATCCCTTGCTGTCTTGCATCTCAGTGAGCTGCCTTTGAGATGAGCATTTTACCCTGAGGTTCTCTGAGTTCCCAGTTGGATTATGATTCAGTGGTAATTTGCTTGAAAATGACCTTTTATTAGTTACTTTTCCTTTCCTGTCTCACTTCTTCATTCCCCACCCAGTGTTTTTTGGGATCACCTCCAAAATAAACTGCAGTTGACCTTGAACAATACAGGTTTGACCTGCATGGATCCACTTCTATGGAGATTTTTTCCCCAGTACATACAGTACAATATTATAAATGTATCTTCTCTTCCTTATGATTTTCTTAACATTTTCTTTTTGCTAGCTTATTCTGTTGTAAGAATACAGTATATAATACATACACAAAGGATGTGTTGGTGAGGCTTCCAGTCAACAGTAGGCTATTCGTTAAGTTTTTTGGGTATCAAAAGTTATATGCGGATTTTCGACTGTGCAGGGGGTTGGCATCCTGAGCACTCAAGTTCAAGTTGTTCAAGGGTCAGTTGTACTTATACATATGAATCCTTGTCTCAGTTTCTGCTTCTGGGGAGAATCTAAGATGTTAGCCAACTTTTCCTTTGATCTTGACCCTTTTGTTTGACCTTGACGGAAGAAGAGCAAAAATCAGTCCAGGAGAATAGAAATCTTTGGAAGACCTGGCTTTATAGAAAGTAGATGAGTTTAGTTTCACTGACTCAAGAGACAACTTGGACAAGTAAATAGTCTAGTTATGCTCCTGCCCAGGGAGTTTCAAGAGAGAGTGGCTGGGTGGCATGATGGGATTAAAGCCACAGCAGGACGGCTTTTAGTGTCCCTACCTAATGTGACTTTCCGTGCACTTCCTTCGCACCCTGGACTGACTCGGGCTCGCTGAGTGTCAGAAAGCCTGGTTTTTCAGCTTGTGGCTTTCTCCACATAGGGACTGACTAATGTTAGGAAGAAAAAAAGAATCCTCATCTGTTGCTTTCCTAATTTGGTCCTTGGTTTTGAGATTTTATTAAGGCTTTGGGAAATTTTTTGGCTTGCACCTCTGCTAGTTTGGCAGGCAGGGCATTATTTCAATTGCAGGCTTAGTCCAGAGGGCTGTTTGAGTGAAAATCACTTAGGAGTTGAGGGATGACCTGATGGGTCTATTTCGAGATGCTAAAAGGGGCTTTGCAAGACCATTAAGAGTAGCCTCTTTAAAATTAGAGGCATAGTGGGGCACCTGGGTAGCTCAGTCTGTTGAGCCTTGGACTTTCGATTTTGGCTCAGGTCGTGATCTCAGGGTCCTGAAATCAAGCTGTGGATCTGGCTCCACACTCAGCGGGGTGTCTGCTGGAGATTCTCTCTTTCTCTCTGCTCTTCCTGCTCGCTTGAGCACTCTCTCTCTCTCAAATAAATAAATAAATCTTTAAAATTAGAGACACAGGTTGGTTGATTTCAGGGATTTCTGTCATTATGCTGCTACTTCCTTTCTCAAATTGAAAGAATAGAAACAAAGACCAAATTAATAGCAGTACTAATAGGAAACAAAGAAAATTAGTAAAATAAATAAAATTGTAATTATCTGTTTTGTTAATTTAAAAAAATCAAATCATTCAAGCTGATTTCTAAAAAGTCAAATTTGGCTAGAATATAAGAACTGAATTTTATGTGGGTGGAGTCAGAATGCCGAGGTCCTATGTGGGTATCCCATGCTAAGGCAGAAATTTCTCTCAGGCACTTCCTGAAAGAGCCCTCCCAAGGAGGGTAATTGATCAGCCTGTTACATGGGCACCTGTCTCCCTGACCCATTCCACACCCTCCTCTTGCCTGTGCCATTATCCAGCTGCTTTCCTTTGGTGCCTGCTCTTCAGACTGCAAACCTCCAGGAGCACTTGTCTTAAAGTCACATAGCTGTTTTGTTTCCTTGCCAGCAAAATATTGAATGTAGTTTCTAAAAAAGCCAGGGTCATCACGTGGTTTCCAATGACTTTAGCTGCAGGTGAATGTGACCCAGAGTGAACCGAAGTGAATGTTGGGCAGCATAAGTTTCACATTTTCTGTGTGAAAGTTCTTCCTTTGTTGTTTGTGATTAATAACTGAGTAGGATATAAAGCCAAGTGATTTCATTGTTGAACACAGACTTGAAGGTCATGAGAAACTGCCTGTTCAAATTAAACTTTGCCAAGATATGGTCAAAAGGTCAGCATTAACACCTGGATAGTTTTTGAAACAAGGCAGAGAAAAACAAAACAACGAAACACCATTCTTTATTCAGTGTAAAAATTGATGTCAAGTAGATCAAATGATGTGTCAGATCCTTACAATAGATGACCTAGACCCTGAGTTTACACAGGGAGAAACACTTTAAAACAAAGGTGTGCTGAGGACCTAGTGTGTGGACCAAGTTGTTCAGAATGAGTTTGTTGTGCTAAGAAATGTGGCAAAGAGTTAGTTGTAGGTATGACTACTTTGTTAATAACTTGATTTTTAAGTTTTGTATCGTATTGTTTTGCTATTTGAAATAGGGTTTTGAATCAGGTTTCTTGGTACTTGGCACTTTGAATTTTATTGTTTTCAGTATTTCATTTAAGAGTCACGCATAATAACTGATGAAAATACAGCGGGACTTAAATTTAAAAATAGTGAGTCTCCTGCACATAACACATAGCCTCTTCAATAGCTATCTTTTATGCTTATTTTCTTTTCTGTGTATTCTCTAGGCTTTTGAATTTAGAAGTTACGAAAAGATTTTCTTCTAGTCTGTCATCTTTACTTTCCCCATTTGGAGAAGGAACTGCCCCAGTTCTTAGTTACATGTTTGTATACATATGTCCATTTGTATGATGAATTGCCACAAGACCTAGCAGCTATAACTTTTAAACCTAAGGATGGGTTAATTTTGAACATGACACACTGAGAGCCTGGCTTTCTCAGGACTGGTGTGATGTAGATGTAGAGGGACGGCTGGGCTGCTTGGGTCCTGTTCCTTCCTGTGTTACTACTTGCTTGTTCTCCAGCTGGGTCTTCATTCTCTTCTCCTGGGACCGCTTCTAGGCCCTAAGTCAACTGGTAGGAATTTGTGTGGCAGGAATAACAGCAGATGGGCGGAGATACAAACTCCTCACTTTGTTCCCCTTAGAATTTTTCCCTGCTGAAAGCAAACAAACCAAACCAAACAAAATCCTCTAAAGCATTATAATTTAATCAGAATTGAGTGATCCCTGTTGAAGAAGTTTTCTTACATGGTTAACTCTTAATTTCTTCTGAATGATTAGGATTTTTCTCTTTTTCCCAAGGA
Organism: Eumetopias jubatus; assembly: GCF_037043125.1. Classification (NCBI taxonomy): domain Eukaryota; kingdom Metazoa; phylum Chordata; class Mammalia; order Carnivora; family Otariidae; genus Eumetopias; species Eumetopias jubatus. The sequence goes on along the minus strand of NW_028274812.1, from coordinate 21,706,689 downwards.
TACATCAAGTTATTTCTTTGGTAATTCAGTGAATGTTTATTGTATATTTATGATGTGTAAGGAACTATGTGAGAGAGGCCAGGGGTTCAGACAGTTTCTTCCTTCAGGGAATTAAGAATCTCATGAGGTGGGGTGCCTGGCTGGCTCAGTTGGTAGAGCTAGCATGCGACTCTTAATCTCAGGGTCATGAGTTCAAGCCCCACGTTGGGCGTGGAGCCTACTTTAAAAAAAAAAAAAAAAGAATCTCACGAGAAGGGGAGATCCACATGGGCATATATATGTGTGTATATATATATATAATTAACTCCCTCCCCCAATATTTTGTTATAATTAAGGAACAAAATAAGTGAATTCAAAAGGTGGGGGTGGGGTAGACATAGGGCTGGGGAGGAAACTCTAAAGCCTTCGTGAAAGAGGATGCCATTTGGTATGGAAACTGGTTGGAGTTCTGGGACCAGAGGAAAATGTTCCAGAAAGAGGGTGCGGATCGGTAGGGGAAGGCTGTAGGGAGGCATGCGGAATGCCATGCTAAGTAGGTTACTTGACCCTGTAACATACAGATGTACCTGACTGGAGGCAGTGGATGACGTTTGGCAGGTTTTGTGTGTGCAGAGTTTCATGATCACAAGAAGTTAACCTTTCAAAGGGGGTTAGGATGCATCTAGGAGGGTGGATGGTACGGGAGGTTGTTGTAATACACTGAGGGGACGATGCTGAGGAGCTGGACATTGAGGTTGGTAGCTTGGGAATATCTTGGCTCTGTTGAAGAATTAAATTGAATTATGTCAAAGCTCTCTTCATGGTTTTAATACTTAAGATTCTGCTGCCAGAAGCTGAGCTCACTCTCCTCTTGGGTGTAAGTATGACTGAAAGAACGTGTGTGTGAAAGATTCTTTCCTCTCGTATTTACAGTATCAGTTTCTCGTTTAGGAGCTCAGCTGATACCTGCAGAAAGTGCTTCTGATGGTGACCTGCTTCCGTCTGCTGTCCCTTTTGTGCTTTTCCTAAGTTATTTTTCCTTGGAACATAAAAGGAGGTGCTTAGGTCACATTTCATTTTTTGGGGTCAGTTTGTGCGGGATTGCCCCTCTTCAGTTGTGTTTGTAGGTGCTGATTTGTGTATTGTGCCCAGTTAGGGCTAAAGGCTTGGATGGTTACAGTTGTGCTCTTACTTCTCTGTGTTTCTGCTTCTGATTTTATATTTCAGTTTGTGGTTCCCAGGCAGAAATGAATGACTGAGAAATGTTGCAGATGAGTGGGTGTGTTTGTTTCCTGTTGCTGCTGTAGCAAACCAGCATGAATTTGATGGCTTCGAACATGAATTTATTATCTTACAGTTCTGGAGGTTAGAAGTCAGGCACAGGTTTCACTTTACTAAAATCAAGGTATTGGCAGGGCTGCATTCCTCCTGGAGACTCTAGGGGAGAATCAATTTCCTAGTAGCCTGGGAATATCTTGGCTCTGAAGAGGTTGCCCCCATTCCTTGGCTCCTGGCCCACCCCGTCTTTAAAACCAGCAATGGTGGGCCAAGTCTTTCTCACATTGTGGTGGACAAATCTTAATTTTCATTTTTTTTTTTAAAAGAACCTCCACACAAATAATTTTGCACGGTGGTTAATTCCTCAGTCATTCCTGCTTGTTCAAAATAAATTTCATCACATTTGGGGGGGGGCAGCTGATTTATAATTAATTTAAAAAAGTAGTTAGAAGCTTTTCTTTTTCATGTATATGTGTGTACGTATTATATCATGATATATATGTGTGTCCAATGATGGGGAAAAGGGAAGGAATGAGCCAAGTGCAGGCATTGGATTGAAATTCTGGAAAGGGTCATAAAGAGGAGAGGTAACTTTGCTGTGACAAAAACATGTAAACCACTCATGATTCGCCACTTTTCACACTCTATTCTGAAGCCCTATACTTCAGTTAATGTGATTTAATGGTTTTCTCTCAGTGTTATTTGGCAGGATGTTATTAAGGAAAGACATCCAACATGGTGTTGAAGTCTGTTTGGGAACAAAACAAATGAGTAGCCAAATTAAAAGTGAAATTTAAAGAGTTTTATTTTATGAAAACTGAAGGAGGTCAGAGGCTAGTTAACAGGGAGTTTCTTTGTACATTTATGGATTCAGTGATAGTTTGGCCTTTGGGATTTCTTTTAGGTAAGCCAAATATTATTAAGGCAGATTCTAGCTTTAACGTTCATTGCATTCTACTGCTGACGTAAGAACCCGGGTAGCATAATTATCACAAGAATATAAAAATTGATGTATTATAGTTGTACAATTCATGTTCATTTACTTGGAACTAGGGAGTATACCTATGGGAGATGTCACTTCCATGAAATCTCTTCCTGCATTTTTAGGAAGGAGTCATACATGAGTCAAGGATTTCTCAAGAAAACACTTTTTAAGACAATAATAAATAAGTCACTTAGACCCACCACTTCTTCCTTGTTAATTTTATAGATAGGATTTTTTCTGCTCCTCCCCAGTCATCATTGTATAGACAATGCAATTGCCATTGAATAATATTTAGAATTTTTAGAATGATAATATTTAGAAAATTTTTAGAAAATATGCATTTCTGAAATACTCAGATTACCATTAGAATTAAAGTAGGGTTTTTTTTTGTCGTGGACAAATAGGTCAGTTTAATAACCTATGAGCTTAGGCATTGCCTAAATCTTTCATTTTCTTCTGATGAATTTGATTAGCTTTTATTTTTCACGGAGACAATTGAGTTGCATGAGGGCCAAGAGAAAAAGTCTAGGAATGTTAAGCCCCTATATGAGGGGAAATTTGCCTTTCTTTTATTGCTGATAATCCTTACTGATCTAAGGATTGACGTCCTATACGTTTGTCACTGCTCTTCCTTTTCATGTCCCCTAAAGGGCCATCAGACAAGCCGTTGGGACATGCACAGTTAAGATGGCCTAATGCTGGACATTTGTTCCGTCAGTTTCTTCAATCTGCTGCATGTAGAATGACATTAATTAAAGGAACAATGAGTCTAGCATGTCGAAGATGCCTAATAAAAATTTTTTAAAGAAATGAATCAAATAACTTGCTTGTATATGTGGTTAAAGTTAGTTTTTATAGGGTAGATTATTTCTCTTTCTTTTTGCTTTAGGAAAGGTGTTTGTATTGTGTCTAAAAGGAAAGAGAAACATATCTTTAACATTTAGAACTATAAATCTTAAGCTTAAAAATAAGATTAGTCCAGTGTTATGCTAAGAACTACAGAAGAAGACCGAAGAGAGATCTAGTGCCTATTCTTTCATGATTTGAAAAGGTGTCTCAATACTGTGTTTGGCTTAAGGGGTTTTGTTTTGTTAGGTGATCCTTTAATTTCTGTCTTGACCTTTCATATAATGAGACCATATAATCTTTTAAGATAATGATCTTGAAGTTTTTTTGCGTCAGAGAGTAACTTAAAAATTGATAGAAACTATGGAATTTCTGCCCCCCACTCAAAAATCACATATGCAAACACATAATTCTTCTTAGAAGTTAAAGAAGTTTGTAAAGTCACTAAAACTTACCCAGATATGTAGCAAAATATAAACTTTTGTTCATTTATTCAGTTTATTCTTATTTGTCCATTCATTTCCATAGCTTTATAGGTTTATAGGATTATCTGAGAAGGCTACCTTTGTTCTTTTTTAAGCAAAATATTATGTACTTATGTTTAAAAAGCCAGACATTTCATTGCATAAAAATTATGCCCTGCTCCCAGGGGGGATAATCCCCATCATTAGATGATTAAAAAAAATGTTTTTTTGTTTGTGTGCATATTTAGTGTATGTATTATAATATGTTTCATATTGCCTATTTTTAATAAATACAAGATCATATTATTTATGTTTTGCAGGGTTTTTTTTTTTTTTTTGCGCTAGGTATGCATATTCAATCTTTTTCCATGCCAGTATTGGTAGATTTAGCATATTCTTTTAAATTACTATTTCACCCTTTAATTAGCATGGACATAAGTCTACAGACATACTAAAATTATTTATAGAATAATTTTTATAGTTAACATGGTTGGTGGCAGAAATAGGAAAATAAGGAGGACTGGTTGGAATGACATGTCAGTTGCTAAAACTACCCTTTGTTCATCTTTTCACAGAGTAGTTGTGTACGGTAAGGCTGGGGGAGGCATATATTTTGAACAGGGGGTTGTTGGCCGAGAAATAGGCCTCCACCTAACAGAACACCCACTGTGATGATTTACAATGTTTGAATCTCAGCAAAAATACCACTTGTATTCTGAATTCTTTTGTTTCAACTACATAACTCAATAGAAAGAAAGTTTCCTACAATTGAAAAGAATAGACACTGTTTAGAGGCCAAATTTTGCCTTTTAAGGCTGAATGTGCTTTATTTTAAGCTGCTCTTTCTTCTCAAGAAGACTGATATAAACAAGAGAAGGGCCCTCTGGTATTTCTGTGCAAAGCATCAGTAATACTGTTTCTTTCTTTCCTTTTTTTGGGGGGGAGGAGAGAGCGAGCAAGAGTGTGCATGAGTGAGTGGGGGAGGGGATGGGGGATGGGGGAAGGAGAAAGAATCCTAAGCAGCTCGTGCCCAGCATGGAAACCAACACAGGGCTCGATCTCAGGACCCCGACCGAGATCATGACCTGAGCTGAAATCAAGAGTCAGATGCTTAACTGACTGAGCCACCCAGGTGCCCCAATACTGTTTCTTTTTAAATTAACTGTTTTACTCCTGTTTATCCACTTAGTGCTCATTATGTAGACCCTGAGGAGCTCTGTAGTTCTGACAGTATATCCTAGGGCTGAGTGGAGGCAGCTTGTCTGGGTTGGAATCTCTGCTTCAACTCTTACTAGTTATGAAACCTCACACAAGTTTATGAACTTTGTCTCCTCATCTGTGAAATGGAGGATACTCACAGCACTATCTCGTGGTTGTTGGGAGGGTAAGGCAAGTGAAGAAACACCCCAGGTACAGGGGAAAATTTTGCAAATCATATACAATAGTTCTCCCTTATCCACGGTTTCTCTTTCTGAGGTTTTAGTCACCTGCGGTCACGCATGGTCCAGAAGCAGATGATCCTCCTGCCGATTCATGGTCAGAAGGTCAATAATAGCCTAACTGTGTGTTGACAGTGCCTACGGCATTCCCCTCACTTGATCTCATCCCACAGACATTTTATCATCTCTTATCATTACAAGAAGGGTGAGTGTAGTACAAGAAGGTATTTTGAGAGAGAGAGAGACCACATTCACATAACTTTTGTTATAGTGTATATTTAGAGTTGTTCTATTTTATTATTGGTTTTTGTAAATCTCTTACTGTGCCTAATTTATAAATTAAACTTTATCATGGATTTGTACGTATAGGAAAGAACATATTATATACAGAGTTCAGTACTATCTATGGTTTCAGGCATCCATTAGGGGTCTTGGGATGTATCACCCACAGATAAAGGGAGAGTACTATATCTGAGAACGTTCTAATGTCCAGAACATATAAAGAATTCTTACAACTCAACAATAAAATGACTAGTAGCCTAATTGAAAAAAAGGGCAAAGATTTGAATAGACATTTCTCCAAAGATACACAAATGGCCAGGAGACCTGTAAAAAGATGTTCAAGATCATTAGTCTTCAGGGAAAGGCAAAAAAATCACGGTGAGATTTTACTTTCATACCCACTGGTATGGATATAATAAAAAATACGGAAAAGAAGTATTGAAGAGGATGCGGAGAAATTGGAACTCTCTTATGCTGCTGGTGTAAATGTACAATTAGGTGTAGTAGCTTTGGGAAACAGTTTAGCAGTTCCTCAAAAAATTAAGCGTTGACTTGTCATCTAACCTGGAACTCCCCTCTAAGTTATATTCCCGAGAGAATTGAAAACTATGTCCATATGAGAGCTTGTACGTGGATGTTCATAGCATCCTTATTCATAACAGGCAAAAAGTAGAAACATCCAAAATGCCCCTCAGCTGATGAATAGATCAACAAAATGTGGTCTCTCCACACAATGGAACATTATTCAGCTATAAATAAAATGCAGCATTGATACGAGTTACAACATGCTTGGACTTTGAAAACATAATGCTAAGTGAAAGAAGCTTGGCACGGAAGGCCACATACCATATGATTCTATTTATATGAAATGTCTAGAAGAGGAAGATCCATGGAAGGTCGAGTTGTGGTTGCCTCGGATTGGGGGTGGGGTGGGGATGGGGAATGACTGCTCATGGGTACAGGGTTTTTGGGATAATGAAAATGTTCTGGAATTAGATAGTGCTGAGATTGTGCAACTCTGTGAATATTACTAAAAACCACTGAATTGTACTCTTTTAAGTGGGTGGATGTTACGGTATGTGAATTATATCTCAATTGACAAAAAGTAAGATAGTGCATGGGAAGGGGTACCATTCCTTCATAGTGGGGACTCTGCATATGGTAGCTACTCCTGCTATCATTGTATCATCATCATTATTATGAAAAGATAATTGCTTGTACTGTGGTTATATTATTTCTAGTTCTTTTCTCCAAATTACACAAATACTAGCAATTTAGTGCTTGCAAAACGTTTGTAAAGATCTGCGTTTGTGAACAGGTTTTGTGACGGAGAGCCTTTGAGTTACTGTGGGTATATGTGTTTTTCCCATTTGCTTGCACTGCATCTTCTTGGTATGAAACATGGTACTTCTTGACAGGTCATACAGCATTTATAGATTTTTTTTTCCTTTTATTCTCTTTTATTTGGTTTATCTGATTGGATACATTCAACTCCTGTGAGGGAGAGAAAGCAAAGAAACACGGAATAGGATAATCTAGAGGAATTCCTCAGTCTTGGTGAAATTTTCCTTTCAATGTTTTCTCATATAGTTAAACAAGGGGTTTTTCTTCTTCTGGGAAATAGCTACATGGCGTGAGATTTACGGTAGTACAATGTTAACATAATCACACGAGGACGATTTTTGAAAATCTTTTATATAAAATACATGTAAAAATTGACTCTTTCTTTAGTCTGAAATAACATTTGGGCTGTGTTTGCTGAATATGTCGACCATATCCTAAACACTACGATCCTTTAAGAACTATTAATAGATGAGATTTGGGTGCATTTAAATAGTTTTAAGGATTAAATGGTATTTATACAAGTGTATAAACTTTTATAGCATGTTAGAATATTTGATTATGGCTAGGGAAATGAACATTATCTGCCTATTATAGGATCTAAAATTGATCCGAGCTTTAACTTTCATTTCTGGATTTACTCCTTCAAGCTTAAAGGGTATTCTGATTTCATTATTATCAATACCAGGACAAGAAGGTCTTTCGGTTTCATTGTAACTGAGTATCATGGTGGCCTCCCCCCCCCCCCCACCCCCGAGCCCTGCTCTTTGTATGGATGTTAGACTTGTCTTTGGTTATTATATATGTCTACCCCAGTCAGCCTTTGCCTGGCTACCAGTTTGCAACTTTGACCTTTGATAAAGCTACACTGATTCTTTCCTAATGGGGACCCACCTGATTGTCCTGCCAGTTGGATGCTTTGGTCTTGCTTGCTGTTTGGAGTATGTCCCTTGATGGCTTTACATGTTGGTATCCTTATTTTCTAGCTCTTGTCTGAGTGCTGCCCAGGGGCACTCTCTTCTGTTCTAGTGCATAGGCTGGTCTCCAACAATTGCCACATTTTGCATGGCAGTTTTAAGGCATGCTTCCCCCGCCCCAAAGAGTAGCAATCTTTTAATGAGTTGTGTGCTTATCATGAGTATTAATACTAAAATGTTATATGTGAATAAATTATATATAGTTATTGTTTTGATACCCAGTGTCATTCTGATTTGAATTTTTCTAGAATAATTATTATGTCTTAAACATTTATATCATTTATTTTCTTCTTGTTACTGAGAAGAAAATAGTTTAATCAGTCTGGTGATTTGTACATTAAAGAATTATATATGCAATTGCCATAGATGTCTGTGGTTAAATTCTTTTATTAAAATTTCACTTTTAGTGAAGTGAAAAATGTACCACCATAAAAATGGTCTAGCTTTATTACTTGATTTACAAAGTGAATAAGCATAGTTAATGATACTGTACTGTGAGCTACAGAAAGAAGAATATGTGTCTTTTATTTGTCACAGCAATAGTTTTTCAGACTCATTGACTATTATATCTTTTACTCTACCAAGTGATGTTTGTCTCTGTGCAAGTGTATGATATACCTGTGTTTATATGTATAATTGAGTTTATCATCTTCTATCACTATGTATTCACATGAATCTATCAAATTAAAATATGTGCCGTTTATCAAAGTTTGGCACAATTAGGTGTCTATACGTAAACCTGTAAGATGTTGGAATTTAGTTTTGGTGTGTGTGAATGTGAGTGGGAAGACTGATACGTGATTTCTATTTCTTTCCTCCCTCAGTGCCATGCACAGTTTCTTTTTTGGTTAGTTGTTGCCAGCACAACTGTGGGGCTGCTCCGTGTGTGTGGCTTCGCCTCGTAACCCACACTGTCTGCTCCCAGACCCACTCCATGTCTGGTTGCAAGTCAGCGTAGTGTTTCCTGGAATTGTGACTGGGCGTTGCTGCTCTACCCTATGCTTTCGCTTGCCCCTATTAGTGTTTCTTGGTTCTCCCATCAGTGCGTCTCTGATTTCTTTGTCCACAAATAGTCTTATGCCGAGTCATGATCCTCCTGCTTTTACAAATCAACCAAGCTCTGGCAAGGGAAATGATTATTCATCAAAACTCTAAAACACCAGGATGAAATGTTCCTATTTAGATGAATCAGGGGTCAATTTAGTTTGCTAATGAGCTTCAGAATTGCTCTGCCTGTGGGGACTATTTTTATACTAGTTTTTCTTCTTTTTAATGTTCCTTCCTAGAAGTCAAATTTTCATTCTTTGTCAATAATAAAAGGATCTTCAAGCACATGAAATGAGGAAGCAAGAAAGAAAATCTGTGAGTCATCTTGATGATCATGGTTTTAAAATTTTGTAGAAGGATGAAAAGGCCATAGATATAACGTAATTTTTTTTTAATTGAAGTGGAAAAGTTAGAGGTCTAGATTGAATTATGGTCAATACATAGTTTGTGTAGGCCCAATGAACAAATTAAATAAACTCATCCAATGATTTTTTTTTTTTTTAATTGACAACCTGTTTTGGGAGCTGCATATAGTCTGACAAGCAAAGGAGACATTTCTTGCCCTCATGGACTTATACAGATCAATATGTAATCAAATTGAAATAAGTATTGGGGAGCAAAAGAAAAGAAAACAGCATGCTTTGAGACTGTGAAAGTCTTGAAGTCTCTTCTGAAGAAAAGATGTTTAAAATTAGACCTAAGATAGCCATAGGAATTAAGCAGGTTGAAAATGGGTGAAAAGTACTGTAGGCAGGCATAGCAGCATTAGCAAATATCCTGGGGCAGGAAGGGCTGGGTACACACACAAAGGACTGTGTGGCTGGAGCTCTTGAGAGGAAGGGAAAGTGTTGCAAGATAGGGCTTGGCTTGGGTAGGGCAGGGTTAGATGAGTCAGAGCTTTCTAAACCATGTTAATTTAATTGTTCTAGAGTTCATTGTCAAGCTGGCTACCATTTAGAAAGTGTATTAGAAAGGAACAGGAGTAGGAATGTTAGGTTTTTGGCTTTAGGTTAGTGGATTCCAAGCAAGAGATGACAGTAGCTCCGGTGGGAGGCTGGCTGGGAGATGAAGAGTTGTGGCTGGATTCAAGGCGTCCTGAGGAATTGGAGCCGACAGGGTTGGTGATGGACTGTGGTATCAGGTAGGTTGCGGAATGCCAAGGATTGGTTTTAGGGTTCTAGCATGAACAAGTGGGTGGATGAAGGTGCTGGGTACTGAACTAAGAAAGATTGGAGACAGAATTGATTTGAGAAAAAGCCAGCAATTCAGTTTTAAATGTGTTAAGTTTGAAATGAGTCCATGAGCTATCTCAGTGGAGAAGTCAGATAGATGCTTGGATACATGCTGTTTTTATCTCTGACTGTGGCATAGCAAATTACTCTGAAACTTAGCAGCAAATTTACATTCATAATCTACTGCTATATAACAAATAACCCCAGTCCTTAGTAGCTTCAAACAGCAAATATTTATTATTTCATACAATTTCCTGGGTCAGACATTTGGGAGTGGCTTTGCTAGGTGATTCTGGCCCAGGGTCTCTCAGGAGGTTGTAATCAAGGTATTGGCCAGGGCTGCAATCATCTGAAGGCTTGACTGAGGCTGGAGGATCTGATTCCAAGATGGGTTATGCACATGGCTTTTGGCAGAAGGTCTCAGCAGTTCCTTGCTGGCGTTGGTGGGAGGCCATAGTTCCTCACCATGTGGACCTCTCCATAGGGCTGCTTGAGTATCTTCAGGACATGGCAGCTGGCTTCTCCTAGAGCGAGTGATATGAGAGAGTGCAAGGAAGAAACAGCAAAGCCTGTGACATAGTCTCAGAAGACCTACATCATTAACCTCTGCCGTATTCTACTTGTGAGAAGTGAGTTACCAAATCTAGCTCACATTAAAGGGGAGGGGAATTACACTCTACCTCTTGAATGGAGGACTAACAAGTAATTTGTAAACATATTTTGAAACCAGTACACATAATTTTGTCATTTAGTAGAGAGGTTTGGGTTGGCGATACAACACTGGGGCTTCTGCACATAGATGGTATTTGGAACTATGAGAGTGGATTAGAAACTACTCGCTAAGAGTGAATAAATTGAGATGTGGCCCAGGACTGATCTGCTAGGAAATCTGACCTTTAGAAGGACCTGCTATGGAGGAGTAGAGGAGAAAAAGGAAATTAAATCTGGAAAGACAATATGAGATTTTTGAGAGGTGGGGAACGGTCTGCTGTGTGGAAGGCTACTGAGATGTCTATTTGACTTCATTTTTAAGAATTTGTTCTTTGAATGAATGAATGAGTAAATAAATGAGTCATGCATATGTACAAAATTTTAACTCTAAATATGTTTGTTATAGAAATGCTTATAAACTTAAAAACAGGAAACATCATCAAGAATATGCAATAACAGGGTGGTAGTGGGAAATAAATATTGAATGTCCAGTCAATAGAATACCTATGGAGCTTTGAAAGGGACAATGGAAAACAGTGTGTCATAAGAAAAAGACAAAAATGTCTAGGAGGACGGACACAAACATGTTAATAGTGATTGCCTCTGGGTGGAGGGAGATGGGTGATTTAACTTTCCTTCCTTTTGCTTATCTGAATCTTCCTTAATAAATGTGGATTGCTCTTGTAACAAAATGTTTTCAGATATCCTCCCAAGGCAAAGCAAAATAATTAAAATAATACTTATACTACTGGCACTTAAAATTTGATTGAGGAAAATTGTGGCACCAAACTCTGGCAGCCAAGGCAAGGTGATAAAATGTGTGGATGAAGTAGCTCCATCATTTAGGGCAAAGAAGGACTCTAATTGATTTGGACACCTGGCTCATTCCTGGTCCGCAAAGTGAGAGGATGTGATATACATTGCCCTCTAAAGCAATTTCACATAAACTACAGAGATGTTCTTAAATTGTTGTGAAAGCAGAGAGCATACTTTTATTTATTTTTTTTAATTTTTAAAATTTCTTTTTAAAGATTTTATTTTTAAGTAAGCTCTACACCCAATGTGGGGCTCGAACTCACAACCCCGAGATCAAGAACTGTGTGCTCTACCGACTGAGTCAGCCAGGTGACCCCAGCACAGAGCATGCTTTTAAATGTAGGTTCCCTGAAGGCAGTTCTGTAGGCAGAAGGCAGATTCCTGTATGGGGCTTAGGGATACAAGCTTTCTAATGATTTGATATAACAAAGTGGTGAAGTTTGTAGTCTCTTGAGAATACAGTAGTTAACATTCGCTTAGACCAGACTTTCCCCCTGTCTCTGCGTGACACGCACCCTCCTGGCTCAGTAAGCCTGGTTGGGGTCAAGGAATCTGTGTTCTGGGGAAATTCTCTAGGGGAGTCTGATGTTTAGCTATGTCTGGGAATGTCTGCAGTTCATTCAGATGAGGATGACAGTCACTTTTTATTGAGCATTTCCCTGAGCCCCTTGCTACCTACTTTGATCATATTATCATTTTTTCTTCCTGCAGTCATTTGAGTGTTGTATTTTTCTCCCCCTTTTACATAGGAGGAAAATCAGAGAGACTGAACAAGGTATTTAAGGCAAAAAGATATCAAAAAAGCAGTTCAGTGGAGTGGTTGGGAGTGCAAGCTCTACCTTGTGAGGTTGTTGGGATTTGCGTTGCACACGGAATGTCTGGTCTGTGTCTGGCTTACAGCAAGCATTTATTAAATGTTAGTTTTATAATGAAAACATATTTGTGGGGTGGGGCTCTGACAACATCCTCAATATACTATCTCCCTATTCTAATCATCTTTTAGTGTTACCTTGTATATGGGGGCTGCTACATTTCAGTCTGGCCAATGTCCCTTTTACAGAGGTAGACTATAGGACTCCGTCTTCTAGACCAGAAATATTCCTGAATTTCTTTCCTCAGACTTATCCCAGCGGTGCCAGATTGAATTAGGATCGAGTGGAACTGTAAGGAAGAGAAACCCTACTACTCTGGGTTGTAAGAAATAACTCCCTTTTCTTCGGAAACTTTCCATCTGTAGATAGGCAGTCCAAGGCTGGTTAGCTGCTCAGGGAAATGGGCTGCTCCTGTCTTCTTGGAGAAAGGTGGAAGGCCAAGGGTAAAATGTTTATGGCAGCTGCATGTGTTAAATTTTCTCAGGGAGTTCCTAGCTCACCTGGAAGTTCCATCCAACACTCTTTTGCTCACCATTGGCCAAAAATGGGCTGTATGGTTGTTCCTAGTCGCAAGGGGAGGTGATTATTGTAACTGGCCACCTTGCCTCAAGGGAAGAAAAAATGAGATTCGACTTATAAGCAAGAAGAGGGGAGAGGTGATTGAGAAGGTAACCATCAGTATCTACCACAGGAGTTTGAACAGGCGTTTCCCTCTTGAGTTAGAGGTCTAGAGGCGTGGTCATTGTGAAAACGGTTTTGATTCTAGAATTTAGAATATCTCCATTTATATCTTAAAAGAATCATCTGTTGAACTATGAGTTTTAAAAGATGAAATTGGAACCAAGTGAAATTTCCTCATTCCTCTTTTTGGAGAATGTAAGAGGTGAGGCATACTAAATATCTCTTCTGTGAAAGGTTGCAATGGGAGTGAAAAATGTTTATTGCACATGCTTTTTTCCCCCATTTTTTTATGGTGAAATATGTAAAACAAAATGTAACATTGTAACCATTTTTAAGTGAACAGTTCAGTGGTGTTCCCTACATTTACCACCATCCATCTCCATAACTCTTTTCATCTTGCAGAATGGAAACTCTGTACCTGTTAAACAGTGACTCCCAATTCCCCTCGCCTGCCAGCCACCATTTTACTTTCTCTCTCTATAAATTTAGCTACTGTAGGTAAATGGAATCATACAGTATTTCACTTTTTGTGACCAGCTTATTTCACTTAGTAAAATGTTCTTTTTTTTTTTTTTAGATTTTATTTATTTGAGAGAGAGAGACACAGCGAGAGAGGGAACACAAGCGGGGGGAGTGGGAGAGGGAGAAGCAGGCTCCCCGCAGAGCAGGGAGCCAGATGCGGGCTCGATCCCAGGACCCTGGGATCACTTAGTAAAAGGTTCTTAAGGTGCATCTATGTTTTCTTCCTTTTTAAAGGCTGAATAGTATTCCAGTGTGTGTGTGTGTGTGTGTGTGTGTGTGTGTGTGCGCGCGTGTGTGTACGTACACACCACGTTTTGTTTATCCATTCATTCATCCATGGGCACTTGGATTGCTTTCATTGTTCAGCTATTGTGAATAATGCTACTATGAATATGGGTGCCTAGATGTTTCTTCAAGATCCTGCTTTCAATTCTTTTGGGTATATTATTGCACATGCTTGTACCTCAGACTCAGTCAGGTTTGCTCGTCCTGAGTGAAATGCTAAAGCTTTGAATAAAAATCATCCAAATCTTTTTGTTTGATTCACTCTCTTGCTAATAACTTCAAGAAAAATTTGTCATCATGAATTAGACTTTCTATAGTCTGGGATAATGGAAGGGAGACAGTCATTGTAGGGCTCTCACCCGAGTCGAAGGCAGACGCCCAACCACTGAGCCACCCAGGCGTCCCATCTTCCTTTCTAATCTAACCTTGAGATCCACTGGCCGTTGGCTTGTTGCACTATGAAAGGACCTAGTTTTTAAAGTGTCATTAGGAAGGAAACAGAGAAGAAAACAGAGTATTATCTTTCCTTTGCAAAGCTGTGTTGACTGTGCACCTGGGTGACTCTCTGAGTTTCTGGTCTCCTAATTAAGAAATGATTTAACAGTGAGAGGAGTCTAGTGAAGGAAACTTAGAGTGAATCCATTTGGTGTTTCCATAAAACTGACTGAAATGATTAGGACTCTTGAGTCTAAAATGATGAAAATAGAGAGGAGATATAATAACTGGGTATAAAGTCATTTATTTCAGAAGAGCAAACATGAACTTGTTCTTCTAATCTTCAATTGAATTAATTAAATTAACATCCAACTAAGTTAAATTAATCTAGACTTTCTGATGCTTAAGAGAGGCACATTTTAGACAAAGAAAAGAAAGAGCTGTTTTACACAGAAGGTGTTCCCCCAGTTTGCTGTAACCAGAGATGGTATAGTCTGAAGTTAATGAATTTTCAAAAAAGGCAAATAAATGTTAGACCTACAGTAGAGTATTAAATATAGTGCTGATTTGAGGCAGGATCTTAATTTTCTTTTATTCTTTTTTTTTTTTAAAGATTTTATTTATTTATTTGAGAGAGAGAATGAGAGACAGCATGAGAGGGAGGAGGGTCAGAGGGAGAAGCAGACTCCCTGCTGAGCAGGGAGCCCGATGTGGGACTCGATCCCAGAACTCCAGGATCATGACCTGAGCCGAAGGCAGTTGCTTAACCAACTGAGCCATCCCGGCGCCCAGGATCTTAATTTTCAACAGTAACTTAGAGGATGAATGATCATAAAGGATAACATTAGCATGCTGGGGAAGTGGCTTGAATATCAGGTTTCTTGCATTTTTTTGTTCATACTGTGGATTTTATCTCTCGTCCAACTCTACCTGAATAAGCTTTTCTTTTTTTCTTTTTTTAAAGATTTTATTTACTTATTTGACAGAGACACAGCAAGAGAGGGAACACAAGCAGGGGGAGTGGGAGAGGGAGAAGCAGGCTTCCCGCCCAGCGGGGAGCCCGATGCGGGGCTCGATCCCAGGACCCCGGGACCATGACCCGAGCCGAAGGCAGACGCCCAATGACTGAGCCACTCAGGCGCCCCTGAATAAGCTTTTCAATAAAAGAAGTATTAATGGCTCATGTGAACTTTTTACATAGTTATTAGCTATGTAAATGAAAAATGAGGGAGTATGCATTTTCCAATCTGAAACTATTTAAATTATTTTACTCATTAACTTTCAGTTTATATGCTTTGAAGCAAAGAGTGCTGTGCTTCATGGGCTGATTTCTTAACCGTGAGGCCCATGGGAAGAAATCTTTGCCCCTGAAGTTTTAAGAGGAAACATAGTGTTCCTTTCTGGCATGCTCTTCCTGCTTACTGTAAATATTTTTCTTGGATAAAGGATTGCATTTTAATGCACTTGCAATTTTGAAAATATAATTATTAAAATGACTCCTCCCCCTTTTTAAATTATGTCACATTTGGTTTTGACTTGCCATGGCTTAATATTAGAAGACTCTAAAATAGAGAAAAATTCAAAAAGGACTTCTGAAATACTCTATTTTCTATTTTAAAAATTATATATATGTATAGGCTCTGAGAAAGTCTAGGTGGGTCCGTGTAATCTGTCAGTAACATTTTGGTTTACATTAATCTTCTATTTTTGTCTTCCCATCTTTATAGCTGATCAGTACCCGGATAATTTTACCTTGAAATACTTGGATTTATTGCAAAAGGTGTATTTTAAATGATGCAGCTCCCTTTTCAGCAATGTTTCCATAGTGCATAGACTAGAAGATGGGAAGAGATGAACCTCCAGAAGCACAGCTACTTTACATCTACCCGATTATCTCTTCAGACTGAAGTGGTAAACTCAGTGGAAAGACAGATGGAAGGAAAAGCAGTGTAACCTGGAGAGTTTCATTTTTAGAAATGGGTAACCTTCACTGCACCTAGTGTAGGAGCTTGGGGCTTGGTCTCTAAGGGAGCTCTTCTTGTGTGTTGAGTGTTGGCATCTACAATCTCTCCCTCCCTCCCGCCTTCCCAGATCCTTCCCGTCTGCATGTAATTACAGACGGGCCATGTCGCCCGTATTCTCACCATCCCCCACCAAGGCAGGCAGGCAGGCAGACAGACCTTCTCTCAGCCCAGTTTATTTTTATAACTGCCACGTTCTCTTCCCTTCCTACTTGTTTACATTAACGTGGAAAACAACATACCTTTTGCAGAATGGGTGTTTTAAAGAAAAAAATGGTACAAAGTATTATTTGTTATAGAATTTTGAAAACATAGCTCATAAAAATAGAATATAAGAATCTCTCAGGATCTTAGAGATAGATGGTGCTAATATTTTGCTCTTGTCTTTCTAGTTCTATATGCACACAATGTATAAGTGAAACACTGTATACTCTTTAATGATCTGCTTTTTTATTCCTTAGCATATTGTGAAAATCTGGGTGCCTGGGTGGCTCAGTTGGTTAAGCGACTGCCTTCGGCTCAGGTCATGATCCTGGAGTCCTGGGCTCAAGTCCCACATCGGGCTTCCTGCTCGGCGGGGAGTCGGCTTCTCCCTGTGACCCTCTTCCCTCTTGTGCTCTCTATCTCTCATTCTCTCTCTCTCTCACTCAAATAAATAAATAAAATCTTTAAAAAAATATTGTGAAAATTCTTCCATATCTTCACATATTATTTCTTAATATCATTTTATTATATTATTTTATATTATATAAAATTATTTATATTATTATATTATTTTTAAGTAATTTCTACACCCAGCGTGGAGCTCGAACTCACAACCTCGAGATCCACTGACTGAGACAGCCAGGCACCCTCTTAAACATCATTTTTTTAATGGTTGTATTTATGCATGAAAATATACTTTTAAATAATCCCTATGGATGGATATTTAGATTGTTTGCCGGCTTTTTTTTTTTTTTTCAATTATGAAGAGTACTTCGAAGAAGTACATTCTTTTAAATGTATCTAAATATGTGTGAGTCTAATTATTTCCTTAAGATAAATTTCCAAAATTTGTGGGTCAATGGTCGTATAATCCTAAATATGTTAGTACAGAAGTTGTTGTATTGCTCCAGGAAACTTGTAATAATATACATACATGTCTCCCAGCCCAAAGCCAGCTTCCTTGCTCCCTTTACAACATTGGATGCCAGCTGATTCTGGGTGGTTAAATTCACCATCTTTCTCCAGGGACTTTTTCCCCAGCTCCTCTGTTGCTTTAACTTTGTTAAGTATGCCTTTCTTCTGAAAACTTCAGCTCCTGGGATATCTCCTGTAGGTGAAGACATTCTCTTTACTGCCCTAGTCTTGCCTTGTCACAGGCTTGCTTGACATTTTCACCGGAATATCCCGCTAACCCCTGATTCATTAGATGCAGAGAACGTCCTTTCTTTCCTAAGTGGTTTCTCTTCCTGTGCTTCTATTTTTCTTTTTCTTCTTTTTTTTAAATGGAGAGGCACTGCCATCCTTTTTGCATTACCTGAAAGCCTGGGACTTTTTTTGACTTCTCTTCTTCTTCATTGCCCTTCTAGTAGTTCAGTAGTCAAGTCATGGTAACCTCACCTGGACGACTCAATGCCTCTTTGCATCCATCTCTTCCTTTCTAATTTTTTTTTTTTTTTAAGATTTTATTTATTTGACAGAGAGAGACATAGCAAGAAAGGGAACACAAGCAGGGGGAGTGGTGGAGGGAGAAGCAGGCCTCCCGCTGAGCAGGGAGCCCAGTGCGGGGCTCGATCCCAGGACCCTGGGATCATGACCCGAGCCGAAGGCAGTTACCCAACCACTGAGCCACCCAGGCGTCCCATCTTCCTTTCTAATTTCATTGCTATCTCACTACTTCTGGCTTTCAGATGTCCATCATGGGTGACTGTAATAAGGGTTGCATTGGCTTCCTTTCTTCTAGCCTCCCTCTCTATGAATCCATTTTTCATATGAAACTCACTAGAGCACACTTCTGATCCTGTTACTCCTTGGCTCAGAAAGTCAGTGGCCCACATTGCTTGTTCTTTTGAATTTAGCTTGATTTTAAAAATCCTCCACAATCTAGCTGCAGTCCATTTAAAAAATTCAGTGATACTGCAGCTGTGATCAAAAATCATCCAGCCAGAGAAACAACTCATAGTTTTGTTTCTGTATCTGTTCTTTATGCCTTGAGGACTTTGCATGTTCTCTCTTCCACAAATGCCCTAATGGTGTCTACATGCCTCAAATAAATCAATTCAAATGCAGCTTATTCCTTGCAGCCTCTTTTGATTCCCTCCTCACCCCCATCAAAAAGAAATATTTTTCCTCCGCATTTATGAATGTATCTGTACCTAAGATATTAATTATAATTGTCCGTCACTTATTTATGTACTTGTCTTATCCTCTCCCCGCCCCCCACCTTCCCTCTATGATACCTTCTTGAAAGCATCATCTGAATCTCTTTTGGGACCAGCATAGTAGATATTCAGTAAAATACTATCTGGTGGTCAGTAAATGCCACTTTCTATTTCCTTTTTTTCCCACAAAGTTTATGAACAACTAATTTTCGTTAAAAGAGTAGGAAATATAAAACTTTAAGTGGTGACTATAACAAAGAGCAGAAATATTTCCAATTCTTAGTAGGTCTGTTTAGTGGACAAGAAGTCTTATAAAACAACTGATGCTAATTTGTTCATGCACAACTGTTAATTTTTGCGTTATTTTTGCTCAGTCCTGTTAGCTCCCAATGCTTAAAAGTAGGTTATAAGGGCTATCGATTGCCTCACTGGGAAGACTGCAATGAAGGCAAGCTTCTCAAACCTGCCATGCACGTTGGCATTCATTAAACCATCATTATGAGCAAGCAGGCTCAAAAACAGTTCGTATAGCCTGTTTCATAAGCTTGGTAAGCTGCAGCTCTCTGTCCTGAAGGACATGAGGGGTTTAGTTGGAGTAGATGGAGCAGTATTCCAGAGCTGTGCAATGTAGTGGGATGGCCACCATGTACCTGAACCATGGCCAGTCTGAGCTGGGATGTGGTATAAAAGTAAAACACACCCCATATTTCAAAAAGGGCAGTAAGAAAAAGATGTAAAATATCAATAGTTTAAAAAATAGAGTATATGTCAAAATGATAATTTTTATATGTATATGGGGTAAAGAACACATATTACTAAAATTAATTTTACCTCCTTTTTTTAACATGGCTACTCAAAAACTAAAAAATTTAAAATTTTTATATTATATAGCTTGCCTTGTTCTATAGAACAATGCTGTTTTAGAGGGAGGATTTAGTTAGACTTACCGTCAGTATCAGGCAATGAGGATCGTCCCAGCTGAGGCTGAACACAGGGTCAGAAGGGATTGAGCCTCCTAGATATGCCCAGTTTTTATTCTTTTTAGTCAGTGGTGAGACCTGTCTGTAAAATATTTTGGCCAATCCACATTTATTGAATAACACTAAACTCACCAGTGGGAGAGTGTTCCTAACCTTCTAATTATGCCAATTACCAAGCGCAGTAAAAGCACATTTCTCATGTTCATTAAATTAATTGGCAAAGTCTCTGGTGTTAATGGTGACAAGGATAACATACCTTGGTAGAGGCCACCTCTAGGGTTTAGCCTTTCTAATTAAATTACAACTTACCTTGTCTGGAGTTGTTATCCTAGGTTGGGATAACACAAGCTTGGGAAGTGGTTTGTGTCCTGGAGTCTGTGTGTTCCCCTGTGGTCAGCCTGTGCAGTGGTGAAGCAACCTGCCTCTCCTTTCTCATCTTTCCTCTCGGGATTCCCCTCCTCCACTTTACAAAAGAAAGACACACCACTCACCCTCTCCAGATCTTTCTGTGCTTCACTACTGCATTATTGCAAACAAGGGAGCAATATTAGAATGCAAAGTAAAGAACATTCCCTTAAAAATTATTAAAATGGTTAGTGCTTTACTGCATCCAGGGGCCAGGCTTTGTGCCTGCCATGCATCCATCCATCCATCCATCCATCCATCCCTCTCAGAATGAGAATTCTGATGGGAGTTGTGGCCTGGTTACCCTGGAGACACATATGAACGCGGTTTATAAATAGAAAACTAAAGTCAGACTTCCCGCATCAGAAAATAAGTCTGATTAGCTGATTAGTTTGACAATGAGGACTAGTTTTGCCAATTAGGTAGTAGAGACATTTTCTAATAATTGAATGAGCTAAATTTGTGGCTCCTTAACAATGTGCTGGAAATTATATCTTTTTAACTATTTAGATTTACCATAGATATTGTCAACTTAAAAATGTGCATGGGAATCCTTTAGAGGTTCATGAACACAAATGTTTTGAAGCCTCTGACTTTAACACAAACATAGCATCACATTTCTGTGTTGAAAATGTATATTATAGGGGCGCCTGGGTGGCTCAGTCGTTTAAGCATCTGCCTTTGGCTCAGGTCATGATCCTAGGGTCCTGGGATTGAGGCCCGCATTGGGTTCCTTGCTCAGTGGGGAGCCTGCTTCTCCCTCTGCCTGTTGCTCTCCCTGCTTGTGCTCGCTTTCTCTCTTTTTCTCTCAAATAAATAAATAAATTCTTTAAAAAAAGGAAAATGTATATTATAGACATCATACAGGAAGTTTTAAGTGGAGAATGAAAAGGTGCAGAAAGACACTCCAGAAAAGAAATGGTACAGAGACTCAAAGGGTGTTGGGATTGCTTGAGGGTTAACACACCCGTGCAGCCTGGTGATCTGTATGGCCGAGAATTCCAATATGGTGACCTAAGCCAAGACAGGTCCAGGGAGGGGTTTTGGAAAAGAATATTCAGAGAGGCAGGATGGAGGGAAGTTTGGATGTTTAAAAAAAGCAAGATGGGTGGAAGAAGGCGGTGAGTAATAAAAATTAAGAGGAGAGAAGGCGGGGAAGAGTCTCAGCCCTAAGGATTCTTCGAATGATGGGTCGTAGTCAAGGAGGCTGGTAGCTCTAGACATTTTGGGATGTTCATTCTGGCCTCTAAGGTTGTATAGACTTTTGCAAGTCGAATCTTGAGGAGCTGAAGATAGTTTTTCTTTGATTCTCGAATTCCTTGGGGTCACATTGCTCTTTGGGGCTACCCGGAGACTCTCCTGAGTGTCTGAATTGAAAGGCAGCACTTAAGCTTGCATGAATTGTGGTCTGGGTCTTCATCTGTCTCAGGGTGCTTACATGGGTCCTGACACACACAGAATTAAATGGAAATAGTTCCAAGGAGGGAAGCCAAACAGTACTGCCACACCTTTTAATTCAGTGGAGTTGTTGGCTTCAGAATGTTATCACTGGCATCTAGTGATGCTCATTCACTCATTATTAATTGCTCGCTGCTTCTCAGTATATATTTTTATCTGACTGTGATGACCCAAAGTTGTAATTATAGAAGACATGTGGTCTACAGTTAAAGTTTTTCTCCATCGGTTCTATGGAAAATAAAAGCATTCCTACATAGGAGTGAGAGGAAATATTTGGATACTGAAAGTAATGTTTTCTTTTTCTTTGGATATTTTTTCCAAGATTTTTTGTCTTACAAATACTATTTATTGGACATTTTTGTTTTATTACATGGACTTATTTGGAATCTAAAAGGAATCCAGATAGATTCCTCATAAAATGGGGAAAATAATTAAATAATTAAAATTAGAAAATTACTATGTGAATATTTAGCAGTCTTGGAAGGACATGTTTTTTCTCCTATTTTAGAAAGTAGAACTTGTCATGAGAAAGTTTGAAGTCAGATCACTGGAATGTTTTTTCCATTCAAAAACAATTTTCCCCATTCTCATAAAAACTCATTTGCATGAATTTTTATACATCTGGAGATGTATGTTTATGAAGATTTCTGTAGACAGTTTGTGGAACATAATAGATCTTTAATAGGAATAAAGTGAGAGAATTTCGCAGATATTTTCTTTTTAGAGTCTAGCTTTTTTATCACTAAAATCACTAAAAAAATTAGTTTTCTATTGACTTTCCATCACAGTGACTCATCATCATTATGACTCATTCAGTTCTTCCTAAATAACCTCTCCTTGTACTGTGACATTTCAAGTGATTTTTTTTTTAAGGATTTTTTATTTATTTATTTGAGAGAGAGAGAGGGAGGGAGAGAGCACGAGCAGGGTGAGGGATGGAGGGAGAGGGAGAAGCAGACTCTTTGCTGAGCAGGGAGCCCGATACGAGACTCAATCCCGGGACCCTGACATGACCTGTGCCGAAGGTAGACGCTTAACCAACTGAGCCACCCAGACTCCTTTCAAGTGATTTTAATAAAACTCCTTCACTCCTGGGACAGAAATCCAAAGTGAAGTGTTTGTATGTAAAGTTTACAGTTTCTGCCCCATAAATTGAGTGCTTGTTCTTTTGCATTTGCAACATATATAATACAGTTTATATCTAAGATATGAAGAGTTTTTCCAAAAGATATTTCCAGAGAAAAGCTTTCAAACAATTCTGGATGCCTACAAATCTTACAATCTTTAGCAGCTCTAGAAAGTTAAAGTTGGAAAACGTTCCCTCCTGTATTTAAAAAACTTGAATTCATCAGCTAGAGAATAGATAAGAGGTGAATAAACTCTAAAATTAGAAGATGGTCAGGAATTATTGGTTATATCTAATTTTGGAAATAATTCTTCAGGGAATAGATTGTTTTGCAATATTTTGTAGATTAAATGCAAAAGAGCTATCTCTGAACCCCAGTGACTTTGGAGTAGCATGCTGTTGCACTTGGGCTAGTTTCCTTTTGGCTAAGATCAAGTGTAGAAAGTCTTCAGGATATCTCAGATTTTGGTGGTTTTTACATTTTCAAAATGCAGTCTTATGGTCAACATCATTAGTCATTAGAGAAATCAAATTCGAACCATGACATACCACTGAACACCTACTAGGATGGCTATAATTAAAAAAGGAAAATAAATGTTTGTGAGGATATGGAGATTGAAATCTGTGTGCATTGCTGATAGGGGTGTAAGATGGTGCAGTCACTATGGAAAACAGTTTCCATGGAAGGCAGTTTCTCAAAATCTAAACGTAGGATGACCACGTGACCCAGCCATTCCACTGCTAGGTAAATATCCAAGGGAACTGAAAGCAGGGACTTGAACAGGTACTCGCATGCCAGTTTTCTCTGTGGCTGTATTCACAATAGCCAAGAGGTAGAAATGACCCAAGTGTCTATCAACAGACGAATGGAGGAATAAAATGTGGCATATAGGTGTGTCTGGGTGGCTCAGTTGGTTTAGTGTCCAGCTCTTGTTTTTGGCTCAGGTCATGATCTCCATGATCTCAGGGTCGTGAGATCGAGCCCTGTGTCAGGCTCTGTGCTCAGTGTGGAGTCTGCCTGTCCCTCTCCCTCTCTCCTCCCCTCACTCGCTCTTGTTCTCTGTCTCTCTGTAAAATAAATAAATAAATAAAATCTTTAAAAAAAAAGTGGCATATACATACAATGAAACATTCAGCCATAAAAAGGAAATTCTGACACATGCTACAACATGGATAATCCTAGAAAACATGATGTTAGGTGAAATAAGCCAGATGCAAAAGGAAGCTATTGTATGCTTCCACTTACATGAAATATCTAGAAGAGGCAAATAAATATAGATAGAAAGTAGATTAGGGGTTACTAGTGCCTGAGAGGAGGGGGGAATGGGAGAATTATCACACTTTATTTATAGTTTTTTAAGTTGGCTCCACTCCCAGTGGTGGGGCTTGAACACACAACCCCGAGATCAAGAATCACCTGCTCTACTGACTGAGCCAGCCAGGTGCCCCTGTGAATGGGAGAATTATTGCTTAATGATTATAAAATTTCTATTTGGGCAGATGAGAAAAGTTTTGGACATGGTGGTGATGGTCGCACAACCTTGTAAATGTAATTAATACCACTGGATTGCACACTTTAATATGGTTAAAGTGGCAAACTTTATGTTCTCTGTATTTCACCACAATTAAAAAAATTAGTAATGTAATATACCAAAAAAACATTGAATTGTAGACTTTACATGGATGAATTTTATGGTATGTGAATTGTATCTGAATCAAGATGATAAAAAGCTTTGCAAGCAGGGAAAGAGTACTAGATAAAGAGATGGGCATTCTTATTTAATTTCTGGCACCACCTAACTTCATCTTCTGGGGTAAGCTCCCGACGTGTCTAGTTTCAGAATGGGGTTTGATCTCTAATTTTAGGCACTTTCCTGCTCTTAGACACACTGATTCTGTGAGACTAAGGTGGGTAGTTTGGGTGGGTTAGGTTGGTTCTCTGCTGAAACAAACATTTTTCTCCAATGGTAAAAATGACAGAAATCCTAAATACAGTGCAGGTGGGGCTGTAGATTTTTTGGAATCCAAGGGCTGCAGAATTGCCATTAATTTGGGAGGGGAGTGAATGGATCATGCTAGAAGAACTTGTGTTTATGTAAAGAAGTTGCTTTTCAAAGAATCCATATTTTCTTTTCTTTCTTTCTTTTTTTTTTTTAAAGATTTTATTTATTTATTTGACAGAGAGCGAGCACAAGTAGGCAGAGCGGCAGGCAGAGAGAGAGGGAGAAACAGGCTCCCTGCTGAGCAGAGAGCCCGATGCGGGGCTCGATCCCAGGACCCTGGGATCATGACCTGAGCCGAAGGCAGACGCTTAACGACTGAGCCACCCAGGCGCCCCAAGAATCCATATTTTCTTAAAAAACATTTTTGAGCATGTATTTCTAACTCTGTACTCATCTTTTTATGGGTGTAGACATTTTTCAAGATTGAAAGTCCTGAAGTTTGGAGTATTTTAGAGTTATTCTTTGAACCTTATTGTATGTTAAAACCCTCTGTTTTCTCATAGATACGCAATTATGTTTTAATTAAATATGCTGTTTTTTGTAGATATTGAGTTTGAGCCTGAAATGAAGAGGGTATTATTCTGTTTTCTCTTACTCTGTCTAGAATGCCGTTCTTCACACGAACCAGACTCCGTCTGTCCTGCAAGATATATTTTAAGTGCCTTTTTTCCCCACGAAACTCTGACCTTGTGCTTGGCATACATTGAACGCAGGTTCAGGAGTCAGTGGGACCTGGTTCTGTTTGTTACTCTTGTCCCTTGCGCAGTGGGTGACACTGAGCAATTCACTCAGCTTTTGTCTCTGGATCTCAGGCTTCTTCTTTGGAAAGTAAAGTTGTTTTCCTCTTGTCACTTCACCCACCTTCACATCTCCTAAAGAGACCATCGAATTGTTGTTTGCTTTTTATAGAGTGAGGTCTGAAAGTCTGTTTCAAATGCAGTTTTTGGCTTTAATAACTTAGATGCAATAAACATATGAAGCTAACATTTGAAGTGTTAGTTATCTAAACTCCACATATACTTAGGTAGTTTTGACAATTTTGACAAAAACACATTTTAAAGTTTTTTTTTTCAGGCCCTCTGAGGATGTCAGATTTTGAAACAAATTCGGAGTTTACACACTCTCATTGAGAGCCGTCTGTCTCCTCTTGTCTCTGTATCTTTGACTACATATTTGCAACATTTGGCAGATTATTACATAAATATTTACATATTTCCATGTGCCATTTTAATTCATGTTGTTTCAGTAAATGAATTGCTGGTGTTCAGAGGCCAAGCAAGTGGGTAGCAGACATCAAGAGAGGAGAATGATCTCACTAAGCCTTGGTGGTAGGTTTCTTTGGGCTTGATTAAATACGGTAGCCAGAAAAAGAAGAAGTGGGAGTATGGTCTGAAATGCTTTCATTCCTTCTGAAATAATCTCTTTTGCTAATGAGGAACTGGCTTTCTAGGGTGAGTTGCATTTCATGAGAGGCTTTAATAAAGCCAGTCCAAGTTTTAAATCATCCAACAAGACATTTCTCTTTTGGTTTAAAGTGTAGGAACTTCTTTTCTGAATAACTGCATTCTATGGAACTCAGGTTATTGCCAGCCAATTGGATACTCTTCAATTGCTTTGAAAGATGTATGGGCGGATAGCGCTTTCTCTCTCATAGTAGTCCGGTTTTAATGGCGGCATGCGTGTTCCTAGGACTTGGGTGTTTCCATAAGGGAAACAAGTCTGATTTCTCTGCCACATTTCCAGTTTAGGATTTAAATTGGGATTTGTTGCTACATTCTGCTGAAAGAATTTTTGATATGCATTTGAGCTGGTGAAGTGAAAAAAATTGCAAGCCAGTTTCCTGGAAGATTTATCAGGCAGTTTTGTTGATGTTTCTTGCTTCACTTCTCTCACCCATCACAGAAATAAAATTCCAGGCGAGACAGCAGCAAAGGCCCTTGGATCTGTGTGAGCATGTCAAAAGCATTTTAAGAGGAGCAAAATATTTAGAGGAAGAATTTGGAAAATCAGCCTTAAGGGATTTAACACATTTTTCTTCTCCTAATTCAGTCCCGTGTTTGTCCCCCTAATGGAGAAAGGTCATTAATGGATAAGATTTGCTAAGCCCCAAAAGGCTTTCAGAAACTAAAGGGTTTTTCTAAAATCCAAATATAAAGAAAATGCTTGTTTGGAAACTGGAATGAATACATTTAGAGTGTAAATTATACTAACTTATTTATATAAAATAATCCAGTTATATGTAAGATGGTGTTGTCTACACATTTTTATTTTGGAGAAATTAAATGACAGATTGGCTTGATAATGGAGAGCTGAATGACTTTGAGACTTTTGAAGTTCTGTATAAATTTCTAGGAAGGGCAAAATGATTGATTTGAATTCCGACTGGACATTTTTTAGTCGCCTTGCTTATCGCTTTGCCAGCATATTTTCACCTCCCAGAAACAGGACCTGGGCCAGTGTTATTACCTTAATTGTGGTGCAGAGGGCAGTTTTCTACTAGTAAGCGTTCCAAATTTGTTACATTTTAATCTCATAATTGAAAAGCTACAGGCTAATTCCAGTTCTTTTACTGAATTCCTCTCTGGTAGAAATAAGAGGGTGTGTGTGTGTGTGTGTGTGTGTGTGTGTGTGTGTGTGTGTGATTGTTAGAAAAGGGAAATGTGAACTAATGCCTCATTGAAATATGAACTCTTCCCCCCTTTTTTAAAATTTTATTTTATTATGTTATGTTAATCACCATATATTACATCATTAGTTTTTGATGTAGTGTTCCATGATTCATTGTTTGCCTATGACACCCAGTGCTCCATTCAATACGTGCCCTCTTTGATACCCATCACCAGGCTGACCCATCCCCCCACCCCCTCCCCTCCAGAACTCCCCCCACCTTTTTTAACTGTATCAGGAAAATGAATACAGAGGAGTGTTTATAAATTTGGGAGTATTTTTGAAAGGTTTGGATGCTGGACAGTTTATCTCTGCAACCTCATACTTTATTTCATATTGTTTACTTAGACTCATTCAAACTTTGATTTGACCCAAAGATCAAAGACTATTACAGAAACATTCACTTACTAATTTTTATAAACATCTCTGTGTGGCAGGAATCTATTTTTAGAATTTGATTTCCTTCTTTGTGTGATAAGTTGAAAAACCTTAGTTATCATTTGGTAAGGTGCACATACTCATTTCTTTGCCTAGTCTATATCTGGAGAGGAACCTATGGAGTATTAAATATTTTAACATGTTTTTGAAAATAAGGTTAAATGCTCAGAAAAGAGGATAAGGAAAAACCAAAATTTATTAATATTAATCCCTAAGAATATTCCCCATTTTCATGGTGGTAAAATCTTCAAATTGTATGAATGTTATGAAATTAGGAAAGTTTAATATTTATAACCTTTATATGTATTTTTGTTCATAGCAATATGGAATAATATGTATGGTAAAATGTACAAAAGTAAATCCTTTCTAAGGTTAATGGGACAAATAATTAGCTTTTCTAAGCGCTCTGAACACTGATATTTAATATTATATTTATTTTGGTGGGGCTGATATAGTGCTCTCTGCAGGTTGATGTATGTGGCTGACTTCTATTCTGTGTATCATCTCAGCTCTGTCCCTCTTGGGCGTGATTGCAAGGTGGGGACATTCAGAGTGTGTAAGAAAGTCCTCTTGGTTAATAAATGGCTTATATGTGGCATTGATCGATGGTAGAAAGCCTGAAATCAGGTCTGATGCTGACTGCATTGTCCTTCCTGGAAGGCAGGCTACCTCCCTCTCAGTGCAATTAACATCAAGAAGGTTCTTAGACAGCAGTTTTGTTTTTCATCCACTTGCCCCCTTTGTGTCTCTGAGTCAGTCTCCAATTACCTTTATGGATGTGTAAAAGTGCACTCCTTTCTGGAGCTTCAGCTGTCTATTTATTTCAGGAATGACCTTTTAATCACAAACTCTCCTACCAGAAGGGAGTAAGGACCAAAGATATCACAGACTTGGTGAAGTGGTGGGTGAACTGATTCTGCTGTTAGAGATGCATGAGATCTATGTTGAAGGCAGCCCTTTGAAACTAATGCACGGAGAGCAGAGCACACTGGGGCCTCTCTGTTATTATTTTGCTGTTATGATGTGGGAGGCAGCCTGGCAGTGTGGATGGTTCCGGGCAGGCAGCGTATTCATACACACAGACAGAACCGCAGCTTTCTGCACGGTTCCAAATCCTCCTGAGGCAGCTTTGGGAATCAGTTAGAGATTGTTAATGTGCTGTTCTGTAGGTGTTAAGCCAACAGTGACTCTTGTTGGTTGTAATAGAGAACTGGGGAACAGTTGAAAAGGGTATCATTAGAAATAACAGAGAGGGTACAATGGGTATTTATCTTTCATGTTTACATGTATACTGTAGTAATAATTGTAGCAATAACAGTAACAAAGAGCTCAAAGCCAGCTCTTTGCCAAGTGGTTTCTGCTCATAGTCACTAATCCTCAAAATGCCCTTGCAAGCTGGGTGTTATTTATCTCTCTTTTACAGGTGAGAACCCGAGGTGAGGAGGCATTGTAATGATTTACCCGAGGTCACACACTAAGTGGATTGGGGTGCGGTCTATTTTGTTCTAAAGCCCTTTGTTCTTTTTGATATATCACATGGTTTCCCTGTGCTTAACTAAATCATTCTGCCCATCTTCAAGACGTTCAAGATGCTGTAGTTTTTAAAGTCAATTTTTATTGGCTTGGGCTTGGAACATGAATTTGTAATCAAAACCAAAGTTGATCTTTTTTTTTTTTAAAAAAACGACTCTGATTTCTCCATTTGTAAAATACTGTATTTATAGATCAAGATCATTAAAACCTTGTCCTATCGGTTTTACTACAAGAAAACAGGTTGTGGAATAACCTTATGCTAGTTTTTGTTCTGGAGGGTGAAGGACTTGTACAGAAAAGGAGGAAGATCATGAGTTTCTTAGTGTTTTTGTGGATAACTTCGATTTTTGTTTTGGACATGATAACGTCTTTATCATGCTGAAATTTTACTTAAACAAAATGCAACAGAAAGTATTATGTGTAATAGGGTGAGTGAGGTGCTGATTCTGTCCTACACACAGGATTGAATGGTTGGCAGCAATATGCTGAGGCTCAGGACGGGAGGGCCAGCTCCCTAGGGAAGGTGCCCCAGCTTCCTGTGCAAGCAGACTCCCTCAGCCTTCCTGTTCTTAGCTGTGGATCTTTGTGTCTCAGGAACTACTAGGAGGACTACTATTTTAAACTCTCCATGATGGGGATAATTATATATAGAACCCTTCCCAAAGGTACAGAGTTTCATACATTTCCCTTCTTCCTTTTCCCTCCCACAGATGAACACAATGACGTGCAGAAGAAAACCTTTACCAAATGGATTAACGCTCGATTTTCAAAGGTAATGGAGACTTTCAAACATTTTATGGTCATTCAAATGCCTCTTTCTGATTGACGGAGTTTGTTTGGAAGTGCAATGAAATTTCCCATGACATGTGACCTAATAGAAATCTTCTGAGTATGCAGATACATTTATACTTTTTAAAAAATTCTCTTCTCAAATACATTTAAACGGAAATCCTGATACAAAGAGTTCATGATGTGAACACCTTCATGGTATAAACAGCTTTTTATTTTTACCTGGCATTCTCCAGATATAGGGCAATAGTTTGCTGCTTTTGACTCTGTGAATCCTGGGTACATTTAGGAAAGGAATATATCACTGGGCAAATTTTGTGCTCACTTAGCTAGACAGATGATGATTTCCCTTTGCCTG
The DNA here is from genome assembly GCF_037043125.1 of Eumetopias jubatus. Taxonomy (NCBI): domain Eukaryota; kingdom Metazoa; phylum Chordata; class Mammalia; order Carnivora; family Otariidae; genus Eumetopias; species Eumetopias jubatus. The sequence goes on along the minus strand of NW_028274812.1, from coordinate 21,676,356 downwards.
GTTAAAATCAGATTGTTATTCAGGCAGCCTTTCTACCCCATGCAGAAACGTTTAAGGATTTTCCTGCCTGTGGATGTGGATGTCTGCACTGTGGTTCTTTTTTTGAGCACTTTCTCACTTCTTTCCCCAAGAATATACTCTTTCTCAGCATTTATAACCACTTGGAACATAATCAGTGTTTTGAGCGATATTCCTTTTAGGGGCAGGGCAAACCGACAAAGGAATTGGCAGTGCTATTTTCAAACTTGTTCTTATGTAATTATCCATTGGTTATTGACATTGGAATTTGGTCCTTTAAGTTTGAAGTGGGAGGGAAATTTGCAGGACTCCACACCAGAAAGAGGAGAAATAAAAGTTTCTTGGAGAAACATCATCATAGTCTTTTAAATAGTATGAAAGCTACTTTAATTAAGAGTTTTTTTTTTTTTTTCAGAATTTTCTATTTGAGAAGGTTGCAAGGGTCAAGAAAATAAACATTGGTATTTTCTTTGAGGCAACGTGAGAATGTTTTAGGATTACTTTGTGTAGCAGCAGTTTAAAAATTGCTTCACATCTCAGTGTTTACAGATGATAATTTGATTGCAGTGTTTTCTTAGGTTTTGCACGTTTTTGTTGAGGGATGTTTTATCTTGCCTCTGAGAATGTAAGGAATGTGAAAACGAACTTTGACAGGGTCAAGAATATAAAAGTGCTTGCATAATTGGTGGTTTTATGTGTAGGATTTATTCCAGAGCAGACATAGGTATTTTGGGGGAAATTTTAATTTGTTTTATTTTAGCGGCACAGGTAACATCTGGGTGCTTTGGATTTGACATGATTCGAAACTTTTGAAATATTCGTCTGCCTGTGACCATACTCTGGGCAGCATTGTTACAGCAACTGAGAGAGTTTGATAGGAGATGTTTTATTCCAGTGGTTTTATGAGTGCTCAGATGTGTAAGATTATCCATCTGGTTGTTATGGAGGATGATACGGTCATTTCTAGGTAGAGCAAGTTAAGCAGACCTACTTTTTAGCAGCTCAATGTAGTCATTAGGGAAGAATTACCTTAGAGCTGATTTTAAAGATCATTTGAAAGCATCATAGTCTTGTAGCCCTACGTTTGGGGGACATTTGAAACTGGGTGAATGACTTTTACCCCTATTTACGAGAATGGAGAAAACTAGTGCAATAGGGCATGGAAAGGTGGAGAGTAGGCGAATAGAGGTGATAACTGAGAAAGAATAATTGAAAATGAAATTGAAAACTTTATCAGTGTTGCCATGAATTTGGCTCAGGTGAGATAGTAGCTTGATGGTATATGACAGATGGTTGAGCTGGAGCATCACCGTCACCCAGTAGGTGTGCTTCATCTCCAGGTCCAGAGCTGTTACTGATGGATGCAAGGCTGGCACCCTTTGCTGAGCTTTAAAAACATCCTCACTGCAGCTACTGTCCCTTAACTTCTCCATTGGATGGTCCTTAGTGTCTCCTGGATCGTTTGGGTCATGTACCTGAATTCTCTAAAGAAATAGCTCAGTATCGGGGCACTGGGTGGCTCAGTCAGTTAAGTGTCTGACTCTTGGTTTCCGCTCAGGGCATGATCCCAGGGTTGTGAAATGGAGCCCCATGTTGGGCTTCACGCTCAGCGGGGAGTCTGCTTGGGATTCTCTCCCCTTTCCTCTGCCCCCTCCCCTCACTCTCATTCTTTCTCTCTCTCAAATAAGTAAATAAATAAATAGCTCAGTATTTATCGCTGATGGTTAACATCTTTAAAAAGACCTCCTATAACACAAAGTCCAGTACTACCGGGATAGTTTACTTAATGAACTTGATATTTAAATTTGTACATTTTATGATGTATATATTATTCTGTAATATTCAGTGAGTCATTTAAGTCCCATGTAAATTATTTGCCCCATGTAAATTATTTTGTAAATTATTACGAAGACAGTGAAAAGACCAGGTAATATTATCATTTTTAACATTTTTAATATTTTAACAGTTCCAGTTATGTAAACTGACATGGAACTAAAAGCTTATTTTGTTTGGAGAAAAAGTATCAGACGTAGAGCTGACCCTGGAAACATTTCCTTTCAGATGACTTTGAGTCAGAAATCAAAGTAGAGGGAAAATTTTGATGGTTCTAGAACAGACTTATCAAAGAAATTATGAATATTTGGATATAAAGAGATGGAGAGTTCATGGCAGTGACATTGCTTCATCCACATTTTTTCATTCCTCTGGCTGTCTGAAATCCATAAATCAGATTGCTTCCACACTGCTGGTCAGGAAAGAGAATAACATTTCTACGCTGGGAGATTTCCATAGACTCCCATACAGCTTAATTCCACTCTGCTGGGAAAAGGTAGTTTTTGGGCTTGGTGTCACTAGGTAATCCAGAGGCTAGCACAAGAAAAAAAAAATCCTGGTGAAAAGAATGAATTTGATTTCATTTATTTTTTTATCCATGTCTTTTGGTATATTGTGGTAGAGTTTAAAATAGAATTATTGATTGAGTCTGCTGCTTCCCTGCAGCGTGGATCCCTCCCTAGGGCAGTTGGGCCCTTGTCCTGAAAAATGCAAATAGATAACTGTTGGATGGTATCTTCCACCGTTTAGAAATTTATTTTGAATTCCATCCCTGGACATTTTCTTTGTGGTCCCCTCCCCAGCCCATTGTTTTTTTTTTTGTTTGTTTGTTTTTTTAACGGTGTTTTCTTTTTTTATTTTTAATTTAATTTAATTTTTTATTTATTAGAGAGAGAGAGAGAGAGAGCATGAGAGGGAGGAGGGTCAGAGGGAGAAGCAGACTCCCTGCCTAGCAGGGAGCCGGATGTGGGACTTGATTCCAGAACTCCAGGATCATGACCTGAGCTGAAGGCAGTTGCTTAACCAACTGAGCCACCCAGGCGCCCCCTCCCCCGCCCATTGTAAAGAAACACCAAATCTTATTGATTCCACTACCTATATATATTCAAAATGTCTACTTTTCCCCCTCTTTTCTGACACCTCCTTTTGCCGAGTCACTATCATCTGAGTTAGGAAAAATGTGAAAGACTTTAAGATAGGCAAAAAGATTAGTGAGAGTCCTGTCAGCTCAGACATCTGCATTACTGGCCTTCCTTTACCTGTGAGCTACTCTACAACTCTGAGAGTTGTAGAAAACAGATAATAATGCAAATGATTCTTATCCATAAAAATGCAAAGTAGGTGGAATGCAGTTGATTATTATCCCTTGGATAGACCTATTTTTGCATCTATTGTAAATTTGTTTCTGCTTTCCTTTATTGTATATAAACATGTGGTCTTTTGAATTCTCCTTTGAACTGGTCATAACACCTTACTGGTTCTCTTGTCAATTAATGAGTTAAAGTCTTTGACACGTGTTGATATTACATGTGTATGAGTCATGATTTTACTGTTTTTGGGAAAATTATCCCTGAACATGTGGACCACTGTAATAATCTACCAACTGGTTCTGCCATGCCATGCTTTGCCTATCCAGTTCCTTCCTTCTGCTTTCTACAGAATAGCGGGAGTGGCCTTACAGTCTCAATACCCTTTTCTCTTCAGTTAAATCTTTCAATGGCTGCCCACTGTTTTACTTGGCTTTTAAGGCCCTCAATTGTTGCCCTCTCCAGTCTACTTCTGATTACATTTTACTTTACTCTCCTTCCCTCTTGATGCTCTAGCTATTACGATGAGCCGTCTCATGGCTTCTACCCTTCTACATCTTTTCCTGGCCAACCCCTTCTCCTATTTCTTTCCTGAGCTGAAATGTCATTTCAAGGATACATTTTCTGAGCTCCTAGACGAGGGCAGATATGCTCTCTACTCGTAAAGCTTTATCCACTGATGCACTGATCAGAATTGTACTTTAAATAGTTGCATCTGAAAATATTTGTCTCTCCTCTCCTAATCAGTGGATGCTCCATGGTGCAAGGATTGTTTATTTTGGTCACTGGCACCACTTCTGGCATTTAGGAGGCCCCCAGTGAGCCTTGATAGGCTTGATAGATTAGTCAATGACAGTGACAGAAACATATTTAAATGCCCGATACTTTATATCCGTAAACCAGTTGGTAGTGGTTATATTGGAAAGAGGTAGGAGGGAGTATAGAATTGAGTGCAAAGTGGCATAAATGGTGTTGTTTCATGGATATGAATACATTTTGCTGCATTTACTCACAAAAATCGACAAACAAATCCAGCTGTGCAGTTTCCCTAATTACCTGTTTTTTGAAGTTGCACTGGAAAGATTGTTAAATCACCATTTGGGTTTAATACCTAAGATTCGCATGCTTGCTGCATAGGATTCTTCAAATAGAATCCTGCTACTAAATTTGGGTGATGAAAAGTGAGTTTTAAAAGTTAAAATCGGCTCAATTCATTCCTTGATAAGGGATTTGGTAAAGAGCTTGAGAATATTGAATAGTATGGATCTAAAACCATCTTTTTGATTTTTCACTTTATAAAGAAACATGATAGCTAAGGCAGCATTCACTATAAATACATATTCTTCTTGCTGCAAATCCATGTTAATATGTTACAGAGATATGCTTTAGAGTTTGGGAATCCTGAGAAGTCATCCAGTGTAGAACAGCTTATGGTTGTTGGATTTTAAAAAGTTACGAAGAGCTCAGAAGAAAATGATTCTCTAAAGGAGCTAAGAGTTAGGAAATTTAACACTTATTCCTGGATGTGCTGCTCATTTATTTATGACCTTAGGCAAATTATTAGCCAATTTTTTCCAGGTCACTTGGTTTTTATTCCTTTAGCTATAAAACACACTTGATCGTAATTACTTGCCTTATATTGCTAAGAAATATTGAGGCATTATTATGAAAGATTATAGGAGATTATAATTACTTAGGAACGCTAAATTAGGACCCTCTCAGGTAACCCTAACTGGTGGTACCCCGGTCTGTGCTACACATATATTTTAAAACAGAAATGAAAAAAAAAAAAAAAAAGCATTGGCTCATTAAACCTACTTTATTCCATTGTCTGGTGGGTAAAGCTTGAGTGTTTTGTTCCTCTCATCCTTCAGAGCCTCTGGTTTGTTAGTAGGCTGGTCTCCCGAGGGAGGCAGTGATGGCCTCATTGCTCCACTGTTGGGAACTTTCTTCTGACTCCCAGCCTGCATTTTGTTTGGCTGATTTTCAGAGCTGCTCATCTGGCAGAGCTGAGACATACAAATTGCAGAAGCTCTTTTATCAGTTTGGTGAGGTGATTCTCAAAAGAGGTTTAACAAATAAAGGTTAGACAGAGAATGTGCAGACTTCAAAATGCTGAACTTTAGTTTGTGCAGATTTCTGCCTTTTCCTTTTTGAAGACAAAGATGAGCCAAGTTTTCATATAAGTCACTAAATTCCAAACTTGAAGTTTAAATTGATGGAGCATAAAAGGAAAATCTGTGAAGCATTTTTTTTTAAAGTAGATTTCAATGTGGAGAGCTATTCAAATGGGTTCCTTTTGGAGGCAGTGGGACATTGCTTTTAGTGTCCCATTGTTTTGTCCTCTTCTCATGTTGGAAGTTGATGGTCACAAAAATGAGAGTGGGAAAAGATGTGTAGGAAGCTTGGTAGTAGAAGATGGGCCCAAGAGCCCTGTGCTCACTGATTCTTTGTAGCAATCTTGCTGGCTTTCCTTGCAAGGTGTTTAAGGACCTCCTTAGGCATTTTGTTGCACTCATTTTGCTGTCACTCTTCTCAGTCAAAAGCAATGTTGCTTTCATGCTTTCCCTGTGGGGTGGAATCATAAAGTTGATATTGGCCGTCATAGGTCTTCATTCCATTGGTGAAGCTATAAGTTTATAGTTGTGATGAACCTCATTTTATCAGCTTGCTTAATCTTGAATAGAGATACTATTCTTTGTTTTAACCTATTATTTATTGTACGCAGTAATACACTCACAAAAAGAAGAAATCCAAAGAAAATATTCTGCTTCTACTACTTTTCTTCTACTACCAAGAGAAAAAGCATAACATTTTTGTTATAAAAAACTTAAAACATATATTTATATATAAACATAATTAACCAAAATGGCATTGTTCATGGTGCTCACTGATACACTTGCTGACTTCTAAGAAAATGAAGAATTACAAGAGCCAAAAGGATTCTGAGATTGGATATTCATAAATGAAAGATTCTGGCTTTAAAAATGTTAAAAGAAATATTAAGTTATATTGCTTATTTCTTTTTGGAGTTTTAAAATAACCAACCCCTTGCCAAAAACGATCAAAAACGGAAAACAATAAAAAAAAAGAGAGAGATGCTAAAGCTTACAATATGTTATCAGAATCTGGGGACATCAGATTAATCTCAGATGAATCTGAGAAGAATGCAAATACGTTATGGTATATATGCTATATAGTATATGTGTTTATGCGGTCTACATGTGTGCACGCACACACACAGTAAACAGTGGAGATAGTAACTGAATTGCATTGGCTGCCTCAAATCCCGTTTTGAAAATAGAGCATAAATAACAGAATAGCTGAACAGTGTCAAAGGGCTCATATGTTATTTGTTTGTAAGATACCTTATCAGATATGTTAGTTGTGAAAGCATTTAAAAATTAAAAATTATACCCAGTTGTAACTTGATTATTTATAATGAGATTAGGTAAATCATAGGACAGAGTCTGCCTGTGTACTGTATCTGTTACTTGGTACAAATTTGGCAGAACGATGCTAGCTCATGAGTCCCTCGTAATGTGCTCAGCATGCTGTGTTGGTTTTGTTTACATCTAGGTTCGAGGGCCTTGAAGGCAAGGCCTGCATTTGTCAGCTGCAGGGGGTCCGTGTCAGCCTAGCAACTCCAGAAAGAAGGCACTGATCAGTCTTCCAAATGGAAAATCCAAGTCCTAATTTTTCTCTGGTTGGTTGGTTGTTGCTATAAAGAATTAGCACTAGGCTCTTTTAAGAACTCCAAACTAGACTTCCTAAATTTTACTTTCTTATTCAAGCTTCTGCAGATTTTTTTTTTTTTTTCTATTACCACTACTACTGTTGCTGAAAAACTTGGCCTCTATGATGGAAATAACTGTGATTTGGGAGTATCAAAGGAGAATAAGACAGTGTCAGATGAGAGGCAGGGTGGGGACCTGATCACAGAGGATCTTTTACTTGGAGTTTGGATTGTCTTTGCCTATAATGGGAGTCCTTTGCCTATAATTAGAGTTATTCTGGCTCTTAGGCAGAAGCAAAGGGATCAATTAGCCTGGTCCTGGAGGCATGATGAACTGGAGTGGGAGCCATGATGACAAGGAGAGGTGGTTACCTTTGGAATGTGTTTGGAGGTAGAAATGGGAGGTGGGGAGTGAGTGGGAAAAAAAGGATCTGAAATGACCGACTTCTTTGTGTTTTGTCTGAGCCAGTAATGACTGCTGGTGTTCTGTATTGAATCATGTTCTTTAGTCGTTAGATGGTGTGGTATCTGTGTGTATGTGTCCTTTCCACAGAATTTATCAGTTCCTCAGAGGACTCACTGTTGACTAAACGTAAATTTCACCTGCAGTTATGCCCTGTGCAGAGATTGCTAATCAGTTGCCTGATGATCTGCTATGCCTGTGGACACAATTTGTTTATCTGCACGATGTTTTCAGGAAACTACAAATATCTGGAGATTACACAGATAAATTCAAATTTCCAGGTTCTTTTGCAAAACCAGTAGTCCTGCCCCAGTGACCTGGGATTCCTACATGGCTGTCAGTGGGCGGGAAATGAGTACTGTTGCCCGCAGCCTTTGGGCTGATTTCTCCGGGGGTGACGGAGCCCATCATGTTGGCTTCATGCGGTTGTACTGTCACATGTCCCCACCAGTCTTTGCAGCTGCTGCCCTCCTGTAGACCCTGGCATCTCCTCATGCATTGTGATGACAGTTTGCTTGTATCTTCTGACACTTTTAAATCCAGAAGCTTCCGTGTCCCAGCTGCTCGTTTTATACTGGTCCCTCTTGTCACAATTGTGGGGTTAAAGCTGGTGTCAGGAGAGTGCACAGAAGTACGGGGGGGGGAAGGGTTGGAGGAGGGGGTCGCCAGAGCTGGTCACCTGCAGCAACTGTCATCTGGACTCATATCATGTTGCCTTTTGAGTTTTTTAAGGTTAAATGTGACCTACGGCTTATCTACGTTCCAAGTTCAAGACTGGTCATTTGTATTATTTTGTGTTTATTGGAAAACCATGAGAACCCTCTCTTGTGAATGAGGAGGGTAGCCTGAAGTTGGCATTTCTGCAGGGCCAAGCACAAAGGGGGTATTCACCATATATTTGTCTGATTGAATTATTAAACTGTATTTTCTCTGTCAGAGAAGGCTCTGCAAATATGTCTTTGCAAAGAATTAAACATCTAAATAAGAGGTTGACTGTCAGGATGAATCAGTTTTTAATTGTATTCAGTGATGACTTCTGACATTTCCAAACAGTTTCCCAGGGTGGACCCCATGTTGAGAGCCTGTGATATGAAAGCACAGATAATGTGTTACAGCTGTGTGCTCGGGAAAAAATCGTCTTCATTTTGAGTTCATTTCAATGTGATATATATTTTGTTGCTTTCTTTGGGAAATCATTAAATAGAACTCCCTCTATTCTGCCCCCTCCCATTAAGTATTTCCTTGCTTATATGTCACAGTCCTGTCCCCTTGTAATTTGAGTGGAAACTTAGCACAGACTTTGAGAACACTGATTTAGAACCAGATTCTATAGTATTAGATCCTGGTTCTGCCTCTCACTTGTCGTATCACCCCTGTCTCGTTTCCCTACTTTAAAAAATCATTATTATCAGGAAATAACTAATACATCTAAATCTCTATAAATCTCTTAGAACATTTCTGAGTGGTTGCTATTACTCTAAGAACATTTCATGTTTCCACTGCCTGTTTTTGTATGGCCTGCAAGCCAGGAATGGTTTTGACATTTTTAGGTGGTTGCAAAAAAAAAAAAAAACAAAAAAAAACAGAAGAATATTTCATGACACATGGATATTATATGAGATTCAAATTTCAGAGTCCACAAATAACGTTTTATTGGAACATAGTCATCATTACGATTGGCTCATTTGTTTCTGTATTGTCTGGGCTGCTTTCATATTACAGTAGGATTGAGTACTTTGGGTAGAGACCACCTGGCCAGCAGTGCCTAAAGTAGGTACTCTCTGGATCTTTCCAACAGAAATTTTCTGACCTCTGCTTGTAGGGCACAGAGCACTGAATCACCATATGTACAGGTGTGTTACTCTCTTGGGTGGTAAGTGGAACTTGCCCTTTGGCATAGTCTGGTCTTTTCTATCTGTATATGGGACATTCCTAAGTTGTATTTGTCAGGAATACGTACTTTTGTAGTGACTGGCCATGTGTGTGGTGAGTGTGGGTGTGTGTTCCCTGTGTAAGCTTTGAACGACAGTTTTGGATTTGTATGAGCCCAGGTACTTTCCTTTACTTTGTCCACTGAGGAGATTCACAGGCTGTATTTCCCCCTTTGACCATCCTGCAGGTGTAATCCTTGCGAGGAGTCTCAATGGGAATAAATACTGATAACACCGTCACTGGCGTGGGGTGGGAGATTGTTGGAGAAAGGGGCACAGCACAAAACATGTTTTTTCCTGATTGCCATCAATATTCATCTGAGATTTGGAGACAGAATAAAGAAATTGTGTTGCTGTTACTGTAGGGTTTTGTTTGTTTTACGTTTTTAAAGAAAAGAAGGGCATTGGTTATACCGTATGAATGACTTCTAGAAAGACAGGACTGTGTCTGGGTCATGTTTGTTTCAACAGAATGCTCCACAGGGAGCTTTTCTCAAGGTTTGTTGCTCAATATACCAATGAACTAGACAAGTGAGAGAGGAAAAGAGTGTCTCATCTAGAAAAACTGATGCTACTCCTAATGTCTCCTACTTTGCCATGGACCAGCAGTGGAGCTTAGGGAAGAATCTAGTGAGTTTGCTGTTGAATTATGGCTTGTCTCATGGTGCAGACCTACAGCACAGTGCTCTAGTCTTATCATGTTCATGGCTTTGGAAGGGGATGTATCCCTACCGGTCATCCTATTAGTGAATTTGGGACTGAGAAGATATTTATCTATGAATTGACACTAACATGTACTCAGGTTCAGAATCTGCTTTTACATTCTTGCCTGGGATGAAGAAGTGCTTCTTTGTTTTATTCGTTCTTCCAGATATTGTTGAAATTTTATGGCAGTTTTATGACAGTGGAAACACTAAGTTATGCTCCTACTATGAATAATAGTATCAATGATTTATTGAACATCTGTCATCTTTTTTAACAGATGAGCAAATAGATATAGAAGGGCCAAGTAACTTGCCAAGAGTTATATGGCCAGTGAAAGGCTTTTTTGTTAGTGAAATCACTGATGGGCATTCATAATTGTCATATGGGCTAATATTTATATTTACCTTATTTTATATTGTGCTGGTTTATGTTATTTTATTTATTTTTGAAAATGGATAGTGGATTTGAGAAGACATTATTAGCTGTACTTGTTATCAGTAATTTTTTAATTAAATAATTAATTTTTTATACTTTATTTTTTTATTAATATATAATGTGTTATTTGTTTCAGGGGTATAGGTCTATGATTCATCAGTCTTACACAATTCACAGCGCTCACTATAGCACATACCCTCACCAATGTCCGTCACCCAGCCACCCCTCCTTCCCACCCCCCCCACCACTCCAGCAACCCTCAGTTTGTTTCCTGAGATTAAGAGTCTCTTATGGTTTGTCTCCCTCTCTGGTTTCGTCTTGTTTCATTTTTCCCTCCCTTCCCCTAGGATCCTCTGCCTTGTTTTTCAAATTCCACATACCAGTGAGCCACTCTGGAAAACAGTATGGAGGTTCCTCAAAAAGTTGAAAATAGAGCTACTCTATGACCCAGCAATTGCTGGGTATTTACCCCAAAGATACAAATGTAGGGGTCCGAAGGGGTACATGCACCCCAATGTTTATAGCAGCAATGTCCACAATAGCCAAACTATGGAAAGAGCTCAGATGTCCATCAACAGATGAATGATAAAGATATAGTATGTGTGTGTGCACACACACCACCACCACAATGGAATATTATGCAGCCATCAAAAATGAAATCTTGCCATTTGCAGTGATGTGGATGGAACTAGAGGATATTATGCTAAGCGAAATAAGTCATTCAGAGAAAGACAATCATCATATGTTATCAGTAATTTTAAAGATCCTTTCTATGTCTAGGTATCCCTCTTTGTTATTTATTTATTTAATTTATTGTTTAAAAAAGATTTTATTTATTTGAGAGAGAGAGTGAGAGAGAACGAGAGCACGAGGGGGTTGGGGGTTAGGGTCAGAGGGAGAGGGAGGAGCAGACTCTCCCGCTGAGCAGGGAGCCTAGTGCAGGGCTCCATCCCAGGACCCTGGGATCATGACCTGAGCTGAAGGCAGATGCTTAACCCACTGGGCCACCCAGGTGTCCCTCGATATCCCATGAGCTTTACCTATATTCCTGTCCCATGAGCTTTACCTATATTCCTGTCCCTTCATGCTCAGAGCAGAGTTACTCGTCTTTCCCTGAAAAGGAATCTGGTTATTTGGTGGCTAGTTCTCTGAAGTGTACTTTGGTGGGCTTAGAGAGGAGGAAGGTTAGAGGTAGCAGATGATGAGGGCCACTCTTCCCTTTGCTTTTACAGGTGACTGGTAGGAAGTCTTTAACATGCAAGGAGCTCCTCCCGGAGTATCCCCTCTGGACCCTTTGGCCACATCTCCCACATCATGCAAATCAGTTTGTTATTGTGATTGATGGAGATACTCCATGTGTCCCTGACACCAGCACTGCTCACCAGAATGGCAGCTGGGACAAGAAAAACTGCTTTGTTTCAGACACAAATAAGTCATAGCTTATTATTATTATTATTATTATTATTATTATTATTATTATTATTTACTGATTCTGTGGTGAAAACTTTACCATATTTCCCCTCATTTGGAGTATGTGAACTATCCAAAAGCCATGCTAGTCTTCATTAGTTGACAATACTTTACATTTAATTAAAAATGTAAATATCAGGAGAGGAGGAAAAATGGAAAATGCTGAGTTTTAGGAAACTTCAGAATGGCTTCCTTCCCCCTCCATTTCAAGCTCAGAGTAAAATTGTGCTTCATATGACTTTATGTATGATTTCTTTAAAGATTTATCTATTTATTTTGAGAGAGAGAGAGTTCACGCACATGTGTGTGAGCTTGTGGGGGGTGGTGGGCAGAGGGAGAGTGAGAGAATTTTCTCTCAAGCAGATGCCCCTGAACGCAGAGCCTGATGGCAGGCTCCATCTCATGATCTCACGACCCTGAGATCATGACCTGAGCCAAGAGTCGAACACAACCAACTGAGCCACCCAGGTGCCCCTGTTTATGTTTTTTAAAGCAAAAAGTGAAAAAGATAAAATAGTTATTCAATTATAAAATATCTTTATTATTGACAGAACTAGGACTGTTAATCTCTGTGGAGATTTCAGATTAAAGGGGAATAATTTGATACAACATAATGATGTCACACTTATTACATTGTGCTTTATAGTTGTCTAGACATTTTCACATAATATTATTTATTGGATTTTTAGCCTGTGATGCAGAGGAAGGGTTAAGAGGTTGATTTAAGTTTACCAGTTTGTTAATGGTCAAACTGGAATTAAAACTGAGGCTTCCTGATTTTCTGTGTAGTAATCTTCCTATTGCATACAGCCATCAGATCATACAGGATCTGCCTGTCGGTGGGTGGGATTTTCTGGCGTCAGACACAAGGGTATGGTTGGTTGGTGGAAGTTGGAGCTATTTATCAATTAGGGATGCAAGTTTAGGAATTCTATAAGCTTTGCCATTCGAAATACTGGATTGGTACCTTACTTAGACACAGAGCCCAAGTGTCATAATTGTTTAGAAATTATAGCTAGAAGTATAGGTGCACACCAGAGAGCTGAAATTGTGGACAAAATGACCTGTTCCTGTATTTTTCAGCACATCTCTTTATCATTCCTTCTCAGGGATATATACCATAGGCAAGGCATATGGACATTACCCATAGCTTTATTTACTCCCTTTGTAAGAAATAATGCAATTTATATAAGAAATAATGCAGTTTATATTGTTCAGCTTAAAGCATTTGTTATGGATTTCAGAGTTCTCTGTAATTATGTTTCTTTCCATACAAGGCAAAGCTGAATAGTCTGCTGCCCATCCAGACTTTTAATTGGAAAAAAAATGAAACCATTCATTTATTTGCCACATATGTATGGAATTTCTGCTGCTAAAGAAACTGATAATTTACTTTTTCTTTCATAGAGTGGAAAACCACCCATCAATGATATGTTCACAGACCTCAAAGATGGAAGGAAGCTCCTGGATCTTCTGGAAGGCCTCACAGGAACATCACTGGTGAGAGGAGTCATCTTTGAGAACCAGACTAACAGAGTGTCTCTCATCATTATTGACTTGAAGACCCTCTGGGGGTACTTACAATGTCAAGGCCCAAATAGGAACATTAAAAAAAAAAAGTGTTTCAATGAATCTTTGATACAGCATTATTGAGGCTTTGTTGAGGGTTCTATTTTTATCAGAGATAAGATTATATATTATATTTATTACTCTCAGGGAGCCCAGGAGAGAATTACAAAAGAAGAATGGCTATGGAAAGAGGGCATAATGTTTTGAATAGTAGAAAACACATTTTTGGGGGGCACCTGGGTGGCTCAGTCGTTAAGCATCTGCCTTCGGCTCAGGTCATGGTCCCAGGGTCCTGGGACCGAGCCCCGCATCGGGCTCCCTGCTTGGCAGGAAGCCTGCTTCTCCCTCTCCCACCCCCCCTGCTTGTGTTCCCTCTCTTGCTGTCTCTCTCTGTCAAATAAATAAAATCTTTAGAAAAAAAAAGAAAACACATTTTTTGTTTTTTAGAAGATGTTAGTTGTAGAAAACACATTTAAATGTTATTTAATAAATATCTTAAAGAGTTGTTAAAAGCGATGGCATTTAATTTTACTCAGTTTTTCAGTATTATCTTTGTTTCTTCATCAAACCCAACTCTATTACTTTACATGTTATACTCACACAGAAATAACTCTGCTAATGAAGAGGATGCATTTTGTGGGTACAAACTTTAACACTAGAGGTAGAATTACTATGAAAGGGATAGGGAAATGCGCTCCTGAAGATGAATTCCTTTCTTGCCAAAACGTGAGGTGTTGTACTCTGCCTTTTGCCTTCCAGATGGTGGGTAAGGTACCTATTGGAGAGGCTGATCCCTCTCTCAGAGTAAGACTCCCTGGTCAGTGAGGCAGAAAGAAGCCTCCCAGATCACCTTGCCCCAGATGGCTATTCCTGCCTTCCCAGTGGGCCCTTGTAATGCTACCTGGAACCTGGGATACTGCCTCTGAATCCTCCCAGCTCTGTGCACACTGGTGCAGTGTGAAGGTGACATGACTTCTCAGTCTTCCTGTGTTCAGCCCCGTTTAGATAAAAGAAACTTTGTCCCGGAAGCATTGGTTACCAAACAGACCTGCACATTGGAATCACCAGGGAAATTTTTTAGAAATTCGAAACCCCTGCTACACCCCAGAATCATTAAGTCATAATCTGTGGGGGTAGGATCAGACAGGCTTTGTATTTTTTGAATGCTAGTGTTCAGGCAAATAAGGGACCTCCTATCTCAAGATGTTCATGGGGTAATTTGCATTCTGTCACCACTAACTTCCGTGGTGGCCTGAGAAGCCAGCCCGAGCTCCTGGCAGAGAGAGGTTCTGCATGCTGAGCTTCTCTGTATACCTCAGTATCATTGGCAATGTGGAGAGTCTGTCTCATTCAATGTCATGTTTTGTTTTCTAGCCAAAGGAACGTGGCTCCACAAGGGTCCATGCTTTAAATAATGTCAACAGAGTGCTGCAGGTTTTACATCAGAACAATGTAAGTTTGCAGTGTGACTTTTGGGGTTTTTTGGTGCCATCAGGATTATTTATTGTCAGACCAGCCACCTGCTCTGTGCGTTGTCATCAGCTGATTTTTGGAAACATTTTTCTCATAACAAGTATTGAACCTTTTCTGTGAGTGAGGGAATAGTCATGCTTTTTCTGATTACTTTATTGATCTATTGTATAAATAATACATTTTTGAGATTTAGGTATAGCTGATTCTGAAATTTCTTATCATTCACATATATTGCTGTCTAAAGGTGCTAAAACAAAAGTCTTGACTTCTGTGGCAAAATTGTCATAAGAGAGTTTTTTTGTTTGTTTTTGTTTTTTTCTTAATAGGTGGATTTAGTGAATATAGGAGGAACTGACATTGTAGATGGAAATCACAAACTGACTTTGGGATTACTTTGGAGCATCATTTTGCACTGGCAGGTGGGGAAATTTTCAATCACTTCTTAATAGAAATTGAAAATGTATCATTTGTGTGTTAGTTCCTTAGGGCTGCCATCACAAGTACCACAACCTGTGTGGCTTCAACAAGAGAAATCTATTTTCTCAGAGTTCTGGAGGCTAGAAATCTGAGATCAATGTGTTAGCAAGGTTGGTTTCTTTTGAGGCCTCTCTGCTTGGCTCGTGGATCACGGCCTTCTTCCTGTATCCTCATGGTATTCCCTCTATGTGTGTGTCTTTGTCCTGATCTCCTCTTCTAGTCTTAATGGGTTAGGGCCCACCCATATGATCTCATTTTACCTTCATTAGAGATCCTATTTCCAAATACATTCACATTAGCCGGTAGTGGCGGTTAGGACTTCAAGAATTTTGGGGGGACACAATTCAACTCATAGTAATTTGGAATGAAAGAGTCTGACAAACAGCTGTATTCTCCTGGCATAGGAAAAAAAGGTATCTTTTAAAAAATATTAAATTTAAAAAGTTGACATAATTTCAGATTTATAGAAAAAGTTGGAAAAATAGCTTAAAGAATTCCTGGATACCTTTCACTCAGGTTACCCAAATGCTGACAGTTATTATCTGTATTTCTCTGTTTTCTCTCTCTGTTTCTCTTTGCCTAAATAATTCAGTGTGTATTTTGTAAAAACAAACCTTTTTCCTAAAAGCAAGGAATTCTCTTCTTAATGTTAATATCATAATATGCATGTACAATATATAATATAGTGCTAGTGCTAATATTGTTAAACATATGGTAATTATACACTAAAATAATATACAATTATTAAAATCAAGAAGATAATATAAAAATAATACAGTTATGTAATCTATACATCTTATGGAGATTTTGTCAATTGCCCCAGTAATAGCCTTTATAAAAGAAAAAGAAAATACAAAATCATGCATTACATTTATTTGTCACATCTCTTTAGTCCTCTTTAATCTGGAATAGTTTTTTGAGTCCTTCTTTGTATTTCATGATATTAACCTTTTTGAAAAATACTGGACAGTTACTTTGTAGAATGTCCCTCCATGTGGGTTTGGCTGGTATTTTCTCATGATTAGATTCAGGTTATTCATTTTTTGCCACAGGGGCACAGAAGTGACATTGAGTTCTTAGTATACCATATCAGGAAGCACGTGCTTTCCGTTAGGTTTTTTTCTGGCAGTATAAACTTTTATTGTTTGGGTTAAGGTGTCTCCCCTGCAATGTGACTGCCCTTTGTTATTAAAGAGTAGCTTGTGGGGCTATACTTTGAGACTGTAAATATTCAGCTACTTATTAAACTATTTTTCCATCAGTTTTAAGATCCATTCATAGTTCTTACCTGATCAGTTATTGTGATGCTTGGCAAATAGTGATTTTCCAATTTCATTGTTCCTTCTACATTTATTTGTTGTCTTTCTAATTGTAAGGAAGAGCTTTCCCTTGTCTTTTGTTTATCTATCTACCTATTCATCCATCCATTCATTTATATATCACTGTTCACTCATGGATTTTTACTTATTTGATAGGTCAGTAATCTTTCACTGTCACAATTTATTTTGCGAGCAAGCCCCCTTAAGTTGGCTCTTGTGTCCTTTTCATATGTCCACATCATTCTTTGAACACTTCCCTTATATGTACTACTTTAGAATGATATAAAATAATAGTTCTATATTATAATTGTTATTACCATCATGAAATGTACTTCATTCTTTGATTTTGTGGTTAGTCAAAAGTTCTTCCTTTCTTGTTTTTGTAGAAAATAAAAATTGTATTCCTCTTATAAAAAGGCGTTTGCTAAGTGTATAGTATTAAAATATTACTTTGTGGATATGAAAGCAATGTTCACTGTCACCAAACCTAATATAAATATTGCTAAGATGTAGAAAATACCATAATGCAGAAAGGTGAGGTAAAAAATTACTTCTAAATCCTAGTACCGTAAAATGATTACTGTTAAAAGCATATTTATCTTTCCAGTGTTTAAGGGAAAATTTTGAGATAAAATGAGTACCAATTACCTGATCCATGATGGTTAATTAATGTAATATTCCTTATTCAAGGACTTGATTCTAGCAACTATTTTAAGTTATAGGCAGCATGGTTTTTTTGAACAGGTAAAAGACGTCATGAAAGATGTCATGTCAGACCTGCAACAGACAAATAGTGAGAAGATCCTACTGAGCTGGGTGCGCCAGTCTACTAGGCCGTACAGCCAGGTCAATGTCCTCAACTTCACCACCAGCTGGACAGATGGACTTGCCTTTAATGCCGTGCTCCACCAACACAAGTGAGATATGACCCTGCTTAGATGTGGGCCTTACAGATTTGTATCTCTTCTCTCTCTCTCCCTGACTATCCCCACTAAAGCCCCTTCCCCCTACCACCACTCTCCTCTCTGCACATGCTTAAGCAT
This sequence comes from Eumetopias jubatus, assembly GCF_037043125.1. Classification (NCBI taxonomy): domain Eukaryota; kingdom Metazoa; phylum Chordata; class Mammalia; order Carnivora; family Otariidae; genus Eumetopias; species Eumetopias jubatus. The sequence continues at coordinate 21,658,577 of NW_028274812.1, read as the reverse complement.
TAAGAAACATCAGTCTTCATTTCCGTAGGACTCAAATGCCATGGTGCAATGTCCTTGGTTTCTTCTACATATTTATAAGTTTAAAAAATGTAAAATAATTCACATAGTTCAGTTCCACTCATTCAGCACTAACCAGTAATATATACGATGAATTGTGTTAAGTTTTCATTCTCCTACTGAAAGGAAACCTCTATAAATTCAATGCAATCTCAATTAAATAAAGACAGTGGATTTTTTTCATAAAATGTGTAATTATATAAAAGACTAAAGGCCCAAGGAGAGCCAGTACACTCCTGAAGAAGAACTAGGTTGAAGTACCTCCCAAACAGAAGTAAAATTAGTTATGAAGCTATATTTATTAAGACTATATATATAGTACTATAAATAAATACGTGAATATAATAATGGTCTGAAAAATGTGAAATTGCAAAGATTTGACTGTTTTGACATATAAGAATGGCAGTTTCATATAGTTCAGCCTAACAGAATAAAGAACTCAGAAATAGCTCCATCCTGCTATACACCTGAGCTGATGTTGCAGATGAGCAGATGAATGGATAGTATGGGACAACTGGTTACCCACATGTGAATAAGTAAATTGGATCTTTACCTCACCATACCCAAAAGTAACTCCAGGGCACCTGGGTGGTTCAGTTGTTAAGCGTCTGCCTTCGGCTCAAGTTGTGATCCCGGGGTCCTGGGATCGAGCCTCACATTGGGCTCTGTGCTTCGCGCTCTGCAGGGAAGCCTGCTTCTCCCTCTCCTACTCCCCCTGCTTGTGTTCCCTCTCTCGCTGTGTCCTCTCTGTCAGTGAGTGAATAAAATCTTAAAAAAAAAAAAATAACTCCAGATGCGTCAAGGATTTAAATGTGAAAGGCAAAATTTTATTGTATGTTTCATTGCTATTGTAAATGATTTGTTGTTTCAAATTCTATTTTCTATATTTTTTTGCTGATATGTAAAAAATGCAATTGACTTTTCTACATCTTAGATCTGGAAACTTGTTAAATTTTTACAAATTTTACAAAAATGTTTCTGCAATTGCGTGTTTCTGTAGGGTGGTTTTTTTTTTTTTTGACTATCCATGAATCATAATAGTTTCTTCTCTCCTCTTTTCTTCTCTTCCCCCCTCATTTGTGCCTTGTCCTTCAACAATATTGATTTGAATAAGTGATAGTGAGCAGAATGTTTTGTTCTACATAATGAAGGGAGTAGTTTCAGTATTTTACCACAAGATTGGTATCTGCTGTAGCTCTTTTCATATACTTTTTATCTAGTTGAAGAACTCCCACACCCAAGTGTCTTTCACTTCTTCTTTATCAGTTTAAAGAGGATTGGGCTCTCTTCCTAGCTGGTTTAGAGATGTTATCAAAGAACTTGAATTTTAGCCAAAGCTTTCTCCCAATGATTGCTTAATCGATTTAGCAAGTATGTGTGGACTGCCTTCTACATGCTAGGTATAGGGTGTATAGCGGAGAACAAAACAAGCAAAAATCCTGGTCCTTTCAAATAGAAGGCGGAAGACAATTTAAAAAATGATAATGTAGGTCATATAGCATTTAGAAATGGTAAACATGCTGAAGGAAAATATATCAGGCAAGAGGGGAGGAGGGACCTAGCATTTGGGAAGTCAGTGGGTGCAGTGGCATGAATAGGAGGAGTAATAGGAGACGAAGTCAGAGGAGGAACTGGGTATGGAAGTGGGGCAGGCAAAGCCCAGAAATTAAGTGGGTCTAAGATGCAAGAACAGATAGAGTACAAAGAAAATGATCAACTTTTGGGTAAGTCAGAGCAACAATAATGTCCAATTTGCTGGATTAAAAGAAAATCGAGATAGAAAGGAAATACTAGACAATAGTAGTATGGAGGGAGATGATTGATGAAAAGTTCTCTCAGGGTTTTGTTGCAGTAGTATCCCATGAGCAGATCAAAGCTGGATTTTCTGTTCTGCTAATCTTGGTCTTTCAGTTGGAGAATTTAGCCCATTAACATTGATTGTGATAATTGATGTATTTAGGTTCCTTTTTACCTCTTGTTATAAGCTTCTCATTTCTTTTAACTTTTCTGTATCTTTTTTCTTTGTTGTCTTATATGGATAGATTCTTCCCTTTTTTTCCTTTACTATTTGGGAAATACTATATACCATTTCTAATCTTTTCGTGGTTACTTCACAGATTTTAATAGGCATATTTAACCAACACGAAACTTAGAATGTCTTATCTATTGTTTTCATATTATGAATTACTTTAAAATATATATTTGACAAGCCTTTGGGATATAAAAGATAAACATTTCTTCATTTTCAAGTAAAATAATTTAAAACTGGAATGTGTTAAATTGTAGCAGTGACTACTTTTGTCCATATATTTCATTTTCATTCAGTTTTATTCGCATTGTAATTTCAGACCTGATCTCTTCAGCTGGGATAGAGTTGTCAAAATGTCCCCAATTGAGAGACTTGAACATGCCTTTGGCAAAGCTCAAACTTATTTGGGAATTGAAAAGCTGTTAGATCCTGAAGGTATGGTTCAGTGTTTAATTTCAACCTTAATTTTGCTATACAATTTTGAATACTTGAAAAATAGTTTTTTTTTTTCCTTTTTAGAAAGAGTTAGAATTGTGGATTGTTTTTTCTTTTGAAGTATGGTGCAAGCCATTTCATTGCAGACTAGTTATTAGTACTATTGTACTTAATTTGTAGGATACTTTGGGGGGAAATTTAATTACATCATTGGAGGTTAGTTACTTGATACTCCCACAAGATTTAAAGGTTTAGGAAAATATAATTATTAGAGAAACAATTTAATATTTGGCTTATTTAATTAAAATGCATTTTTATGTGGTCTTCTTGCATATAATGTGAAAACTTTAGTTACAGATATTGCAGAGTTGAATTCTGAACTTATTTTCATATTATAAATAAAGTATGTGTCTCTTAAATGGTAGCTTATCTGAACATTTTGGGGAAGCTTTTAGGGAAGATTTTTAAGAAATAGGTTACTGAACAAAATAAATAATCTTCTTTGCTTTTGTCTCATCTCTCATTATACGAACTAGAAATTTACTGAGCTCTGGTATTACAAATATTATATACTAGTATTGTTTATGGGTACTAACGGTAGTTATTTTATAGCTAATATTGAGCAGTTCACATATTTTGGACATCTAATTTAAGCTGCTTCTTATTTTCTTCCACTTTTAGATGTTGCTGTTCAGCTTCCTGACAAGAAATCCATAATTATGTATTTAACATCTCTGTTTGAGGTGCTTCCTCAGCAAGTCACTCTAGATGCCATCCGTGAAGTAGAGACACTCCCAAGGAAATATAAGAAAGAATGTGAAGAAGGAGAGATTAGTTTACAGGTACAGGTCAACTTTTATTAAAAAGTTTGACTTGCCATATTTGTTTTCTCTTATGTACTAGATTAAAACACTTTCAGAGGATTCTTTTCTTGACTGAGAACATCTTGGGTTCTCAGCTTACATAGGCATAAGAGGTTCAGTTTATCAGTTAGCACGCTATCATACGTCACCTGCATGTAATGGAAAACCGTAGCTCAACTGATTTTATTGAGAAGGAACATACATTATTTCACACAATAAGTCTGGAGTTAGAGTCCAGGGCTGTGAGCATGCTGCTGCATGATAGGCTTAAGAACCTACATTTTCCCATCGTCTGTTCATTTTATCTTTGTTGTCATGTGCTGAAGATGGTTTTCCCATATCAGCCTAGTTTGTTCTAAGTACTAATCTTTGTTTCTTTTTTTTTTGCTACTGAAAAAAAGTTTTTAATCATATTCTCACAAGGGCTATCAAAATATAAGCTTTATTTCCCCTTTCATTTAGGAGAAGTAATTGACAATAGGCTATTAGGTGAGTTTTTCATTTAAGGGCTTCTAGTGATTTTATTTTATTTTTTTTTTATTTTATTTATTTTATTTATTTTTTTAAAGATTTTATTTATTTATTGGAGAGCGAGAGAGAGAGAAACAGCATGAGAGGGAAGAGGGTGAGAGGGAGAAGCAGGCTCCCCGCCGAGCCGGGAGCCCGATGTGGGACTCGATCCCAGGACTCCGGGATCATGACCTGAGCTGAAGGCAGTCGCTTAATCAACTGAGCCACCTAGGCACCCGCTTCCAGTGATTTTATTCACCAGGCTATAAATGTATATTTTGAGGGAGATATTTTTTCTTCCTGAATTATCCTATCTTGAATCAATCCGTATTTTCTTATTCTGCTTTAGTCTAACCAGTTCTCTTAATTCATAAAATGAGAGAATCTTAACAGTTAGAGGAGACCTTTTCCAAAAGTCATTTGGTCCAACATGTTAGCCAACTCAGCAACCAAGGGATATACATGGATTTCAAAATGATAAGAAATACATTTTAGAGAGGCAGAAAGCATGGGCTTGGAAGTTCAAAGTTCATTCCTGTTACTATTTGTTTTGAGTTGCTTACTTACCTTTTCAACCACAGTTTTAGCGGAAAAATCTGGATAAAACCACCCACTTAAAAAAGCACCCACAGTGATCTTGATAGACATTCAATATGCAGCAGCTGTCAGCACTGTAACTTTTCCTTCTAAATTTGTTTTGGCATTGCCATTTATCTTCTTTCAAGAAGTTCCTTTTTAAAAAAAATGTTAGTTAATTCTCATATAATGACAATGGTCTTGAGTTGGCATAACACTTGTTTTTCATTCTCCAGGGCTAAGAGAACTTACTTATTATTTCAGATTTTCTTCGGGTAATAGGTACCAGTCCTTTGATATTCTCCATTTCAAAAAATAGCATGATTTACAGAAAAAGAAAATAACTTATTGAAGGAAAGAGGGCAAGAGATGGGACAGATTCTGAACCCAGGGCTCTTTAGTAGTTTTGAAAATCAAGTGATATTTAGGAAAAGCCCTAATGTTTTATAACTGACTGAAAAGGATGCTGAGAAGCATTTGTTTCGAGTAGCATAGCTATCCTTCATTAACGATTCCCTGCTAATTGGCTCAGATTATCTTCTGAGGTTGCCTTTTGGTTTTAAAGTCATTTCTGTATTGGATCGGGTTCCTTTTGTTAAAAGATGGTATATTTTACTTCGTACAGTTAAAGCCATTCTTTAAAAGGAAGGAAATTTCATTTGCCTTTCATGATGTATAGATAAAATAATCATTTCTGTTTAGTGCTCAGGATTACATGATAAGAATTAGAGAAGCCATTTGCTGTTTGCTTAAGAGCAAGTGTATTAACATTAACCTCTTCCTTTTCATGCTTTCATTAGTGCCATAGAGGCTGAATTAAGTTAACTGAAGAAATAAAATGTGGTCAAGTTTTAATCATCTATTCTTTGACAGAGTTTGCCACTCTCTACTTTCCAGGGAACACTGATAGCCAGCCTTCCTCTCTGGTTCTTCCTATAAACATATGCTGTAGAGTATTAGGTAGTCAGCAACTAATTCTTGAATTTCTCTGTAAATCAAACTTTCAGTTGAAAGTCTCCTCTTGTGTTTCAATTACTACCTTCTGAACATTTGCAGCTAAATAATGTCTTCCATTTCACCCCTCATGGATCGTAGGGCCCATCTAAGTGACTTTGGCTGTCACTAACTGTCCTTGTGCTCAGATATCCTCATTGTAGTCTAGAGGTTTGGTACTAAATGATATCCAGGGTTATTTTGTCTCCACAGTTTCAGGAGTTTAGGTCCAGAACTTACCTCATTTTCCCTTCTCTGTCTTTGGCACCATCTGTGTCTTAATTATCCAGTGTTTCATCTGCATGCTCCCTGATTCGTTTTTTTAACTCCTGCATATGGTTTACTGGGTCTGTTTGATTCTTCCGCCAAAATGTTTTTGGTGTGTGTTTTCTTTCTGTTCCAGCCTTCATGCTAATTAAAGGCCTCATCTTCTCTTTTAATTTACAAGGCCCAGACTACCTCTGCAGTTCATTTCAGGCCGCTGCACTGTAGTCATGGTGGACATTGTCTTCTTCCCCAAGACTTTGTTCATGTACCTTCCTGTCTATGAAATGCTCCTCCACCTACTATTTGTATGGCAAGCCTTCCTGTCTTTTCTGTTTTAATGGGACTTTTTCAGAGAAGTCTTCCCTGAAATCCACATATACACAATACACACACACATGCCTGCACACACTGTTTCTTGCTGTCACAGTTTTTTTGTAAACTGTGTTAAGAATTTTAAATTGTTTCTTAAGAGCATTGGGAAAGCAATGAAAGATTTTAAGCAGGGAAGTCTTGTGATGTGATTCTGTTTTCCAAAGATCCTTCTGCTCCTCTGTGACAAGTGGATTGTGGAGGTGGGAGTGTGGGTGACAGTGTTTAGCAGGTAGTTGTAGCTCTGAGGACAGACATCATTTTTTTGTGGAGGTGAAAGGGTCTGGATGGATTTGAGGTAGATGTTGAAGGTACAGATTTCTTATGCATTAAATGTGGGAAGTGAAAGAAAGAGAAACCCAGGGTGGGCTCCCTAGTTTTTAGCTGGAGGAATTTAGTGCCATTCCAATGGGAATGGAGGAGACCACCGAGACAAGGTATACAGAAGAAGAAAAGGGGCCTGGAACTTAATTTTGAGGAGATGCATTACTTAGAGGTTGACAAATATTATTTTACCAGGAGAAGGCAGGGAAAGGAGAGCCTGAAGACAGTGGGGAGTGCTCAGCCACGTGGAAGAAACATAGGTGATCAGCTCTCTCGGTTTGTTTGGAACAGTTCTGGTTTATGTGTGTTGTCCTGGCACCATTATTATAAAAAATGTTTTAGTTTGTTGGTTAATTACACGGACACTCCAAAGATGATGTAGAAAAGTGAATTTGTCAATGGAAAGCTTATTGGCAACATTGACCAAAAGCCTTTTGAGGTGAGTAGTGAGGACCAAAACCAAACTGGAGTGAAAGGGAATATTATTGAACTATAGATGCTAAATACGTAAGCATTTCATATATTGTTCTCTATACATTTTTGTATGTTTGAAACATGTATGAATTGTGGTTGAGGGGTAATAAAGTGGAGACAGGCTGCACACAAATTTTAAAGAAGTTTTGTTCCGAACAGGAGCCCATGAGTGAGAGAGGTAGTTGATTTGGTTATGAGATTTTAAAGTATATGAGACAATACTCCATTGCTTAGAAAGAACTTGAGATAATAATATTGTACAGGTCCTTAAAAAAAGGCCAGCAGGTAAACTCGAGGGCAGTTGCCTCAAAAAATACCTTCGGTATACCAGCCTGGATGTGTGGCTGTGTTTCGGTGTCTAAAATGCAATGCAAAATGCAGTTTAGTAAAACTGGGAGTCAAAGCAGAGTTCCAATCTCTATCTATTTTTCTTTAAATTATATACATCCTTCAAGGCCCACCGTTACATTTACATAAATGTAAATGTAAAACTTTCCTGTTTTAGCCCTTAGTGAACTCAGATAGCATCCCTTGTTGGATCCATGGAATTTATAACTTTGCTAATAGCCATTTTATTTTCAGAAGTGATTCATGTGGGTTATTTATCTCTCTCCAACTATATTAGAATTTGCATGAGTACAGAATCCATGAGTGCATTCCACTTTTGGACTCTTTGCCTTCCTAGCACACTTAATAAATGCCACCTGCCTAGTTCATGGCATTGCGCCATGCCCAGCTCCTGAGAAGTGGATGAATGCCTAAGCCATGGTGGAACCTTAAGGTTCTTGATACAGTGTGTCTTTGTTGAGCACTGTCTTGTTTTCACGATGCTCGTGGGTGTTTTCTTGGGTTTGTTTTTCTAGAGCTCAGTGCTGGAGGAGGAGCATGAGAGCCCCGGAGCGGAAACCCCCAGCAATGTCGCCGAGGTCGACATGGATCTGGACAGCTACCAGATAGCACTGGAGGAAGTGCTGACCTGGTTGCTTTCTGCCGAGGACACTTTCCAGGAGCAGGAGGACATTGCCGATGATGTGGAAGAAGTCAAAGACCAGTTTGCTACCCATGAAGTAAGTAATGTGTAGCTGATGAGCAGGCGACATCCACCATGGTGTCATGGTGCCTTAATCAGGGACTCTGCCCCGATGTGTGTTGTTTATTCACTTCTCCGCAGAAAGGTCATGGCATATTTTAGGACTTGTGATATTTAAATAGGACTTTGTTATAAAATTGGTGTGGGTCATTAACTGTGCAGTGGAATTAGATAGCAGATTTTGATCTTATCATGACTTGTATATTCTGTGGAGCCACTGACAAAAATTAATGGGTAGTACTGCTTGTTTCTGAAGTTATGGTTATATTGTTATAATTAAAACACAGCATGGCTAATCAATACACCAGATCTTTAGGTTTTGAGTACTCCCTAGAAAGTGACTCTTTTCATTTATTGGATAATTAAACAAATGTTATATCTGGTGTTCCTGTATAATTTTATATAATGCAAATTTCCTCTTGTTTTGAGAATATATATATTTCGTAGTGTAATGATTTGATTATATGGAGATTTCCTTTGATTAAATATTTTTTTTTGGTGTGTTGGTATATTAATTGACAGGTTTTATTTGCTATTTTGATTTGAAAATAATAGAAATGGTAATATTCCTTAAGCAGTTCCTCTTGGGTGAGCATGGTGTTTTATTTCCTCTATTTTCTCATAATTCCATGTTCACAATCAGTAGCATAATCAGCATTTATTTAAAAATAGCTGTTACTATCAGATATAACATTGCCCTCTTTGATCTGTTCCCCTTTTTACTTAGGCCAGCTGCTTAGTTCCTATATTCAGCGCTTAAGCAATTGGATCAAAGTCTACTTTATTTATACTCTACATGGCTACTCTTTTCTGCAGCACTGATATTAGGCATTAACAATTTAATTAAGATTTTTTTTTTCTTCAATGAGCAGCTCACAAATCAAAATGATGTACCTTTCTAGGCTTTTATGATGGAGCTGACAGCACACCAGAGCAGTGTGGGGAGTGTCCTGCAGGCAGGAAACCAGCTGATAACACAAGGAACTCTGTCAGATGAAGAGGAGTTTGAGATTCAGGAACAAATGACCCTGCTAAATGCTAGATGGGAGGCACTTAGGGTGGATAGTATGGACAGACAGTCCCGGTGAGTGGAAGCAAAGAAATTAACCCTTTATTCCATCGACTGTGTTGCCCAGTTAGGCTCAGTTAAAGCCTGCGTGTCTGTGAAGACAAGATAATTTCAGAACTTGCCTTGTAAAATTTGCACTTTTCTTTTTGTAATGTTGTTGGAATTTTGTGTGATCTTCGTTTCCTCTTTGATATGTTAACCGAATGAGAAGGTAAATGTTGGAATACAGAAATTAACAGAAAAGGAGAAGACATTTCATATGGACAGTTATCTCTTCACAGTATTAAAATCGGCTAACCATGAACTCTATCTGAAGACAGGACTATGTAGTATTTATCTAGAATTCCATCTTGTAACGTTTTTTTTTTAGAGCAGTTTCCCCTCCCCCTCCCCAGGGTTCATTTAATTTCATGTATTGTGTATTAAGGAGCAAGCTGCATTCCATTGCAATTTCCACCTATTTAATAAGCAGGAATTCCGGATTGAAGAAACAATGATTTGGATATGAATAGAGGGGGCTGTGATTTGCATCCTTTGACTCCATTTAATTGACTCCATTTAGGAAGAAAGCAAAAGTTTTTTTTGTTTTTTTTTGCTTGTTTCTATATTTAAAGACTGAATGGTACTTTGAATGGTTAGACAAGACTGCATTCCCTTGCCCCATTTCTTTGGTGCCTGGAGCATGGGTTTGCCTTTGCAAAGGGAAAAAGCAGTGGGGTTGATGTGAGTTTGTCCCCGACAGGCTGCATGATGTGTTGATGGAACTGCAAAAGAGACAGTTGGAGCAGCTCTCCACCTGGTTAACGCTCACAGAGGAACGCATCCAAAAGATGGAAACTCGCCCCCTGGATGACGATTTAAAATCCCTACAAAAGCTGCTAGAAGATCATAAAGTAAATCTGGCTCATATTTCTTGTATATCTTATCAAATATGAAAAGGCAGCACTTCAGCCTTCTCAGGGGCTGATAGCTTCTGTCATTCGCGCAGAGAGGGGACACTTCTTCAGTGTTCTCTTTTCTTCGGTGTCTGATAGGGTAGAGTTCCTGGGGGTGTGGCTTTTCTAAGCCCTGGATGACAGTGCAGGTGAAATTTTACATAAGTACGTGTAGTTTTCTTATGAAAGTACTTAGTGTTCATAAGGCTCTCCTGGGTTTTTGTTTTGGACCCATAAGTGGCTAAGGACCCTAGTGTATTGGCATTAACACAGGGTATGGGGAAAGAGGCAAACCCTCAGATTTATCTGTACCTAATCTTTACCGAAAGCTGTTTCCTCTGTGATAGAGGAGAGTATCAGGCACTAGACGAAGAATTGAAATTTGGTAGACAATATAATTTGGCCACAAATTACAAGATAACTTTTCATAGTCAAGGAAAGGAAGAGTAAAATAGCCTCTCTGCAAATTGTTTGAAGAATTTTATTTTTCAGTGGAATATCTAGATAACTGATAAATAAAATCTTAGGGATACATTAAACACAGCTCAAGAGGCATTTAACAACACTGTTGGTAGCATTTAAATAAATTATCTATGTACAAAAATCTTATGGCCTGTCATGCTCTTCCCATGGAAGAGGGGAGAATGGAAGGTATCCGTATATCCTGCATTGCTTGCCTGGGCAGCTAATCTGAATGGCTTCTGACTTCCAAATACCATCCTACTTACCTCTCACCTTACGTTATGCTTCACTAAAATGATCTGACTCTGTATATTTTTTTTGTCTTACAAAGTCTATGTTCTTATCTTAATTTCTATTATATTCACTCAAGCCATCTATTCCAATTTTTTTTTTTTTTTTTTTGCCAGCACTTGTAAATAAGGGTGATGATATTTTCAACCTGCTTTGGTTCATAATGAAATGTAAAAATGTATAAGGGGCTTGTTTCATTAGTAGAACACTTAGGGTAATGTTGGGACATTTAAACACGATGCCTCATTAAGTGTCCTTAATTACTATTGACAGTGAGTGGATTTTAAATAGGTAAATGTGAAGAGAGTAGACATAATGGTGTTATCTTCATTTTTTCCCTAGTGTTTGCAAAATGATCTTGAGGCTGAACAGGTGAAGGTAAATTCACTGACGCACATGGTGGTGATTGTTGATGAAAACAGTGGTGAGAGCACCACTGCTCTTCTCGAAGATCAGTTACAGGTATGGACCCTGGAGATGGGCTACTTGCAAGGACCCTGTGGTCTGAAACCCTGATTTGGCACCCCTGTTGTTCAGGTCCTGTCTCACTGTTCATTTAGAGGAGTACTCTAATCTTTAGTTTGGACTTCGTAGTTGGGGTCCCCCAGCTTGTGGGTTTACAGGAATACCTTGGTATCTTTCCTTTCCTGCTGCCCTGGGGGTGGAGGGTAGATGGGCAGGGCTGCTTGTGGTCCCCAGCTTCCTTGTGCAAAATGGAAACAGCTTGAGGACTTTGTTAAAATATAGATAATTGGACTCCACATAAACTTGAATCCCTGGGAGTGGGGCCAGTGGATCTGCACTTATGTGCATATTGAAGTTTGAGAATTTCAGCTATGTAGGGTTAAATATCCCTGCTTCTTTGGTAGATCAGTGGGTGAATTTCAACAACAGTTTTGGGAACCCCAACAAATAGCTGCTTTTTGCACAAAGGCTATAGTGTATCTTTACAAGTCCTTAATAAGAGATTTATTGGTATTTTATTTGAAGAGTATTTGGATTACTGGATATGATGTCGCCAAATGATTTTGAGTCACTTTTAGACTATAATCTTATCATTTGAAATTCTTTTTCTTTTATAACATTTAAAGTTGGCCAGTGGTTCTGAGACTTTTTGTGGAGTAATACTTAGTTATTACAGTAACCTGAGAGGTAGGCATTCATGTCTTGTCTATTTAACAGTGAGGGGACTGAGATTCGGAAAGGTCATGTAATGCCACTGAGAGTTAAGTAGGCAATGAATTTTCATGCCAAGACTGGAGTCCGGTCTTTTGGCTCTATCTTCTCTACCCTTCACATTCTACAAAGCTTACTCTGGTATTAAATATTGAAATCGTATAATATGAATTAAATAATTCCTTGCACATGTAAGTAATGTGGAAATTAAATGTAACATTGTTAATCATTTATAAAATGGTAATAAAATAATTTGTTGGGAAAGTCATCATGAATAATGATTTTTAAACAACCAAATTTATTCATTTAGCATTGCTAATACGCCTAAGATTCTGTTCCTGATTTTTGTGTAATATAAACAGAACAAATCAATTAACCTTTTTTTTAATCTTACAGAAACTCAAAACAGTTTTTATAAGGTTAAATTTTTTTTTCATAATTTTAGTATTCCATATGAAAATTTTGTTGGCATGTAAAAGGTGGCTAATTGATGCAATGAATTTTTTGAAAAGATAATTATAGCCTGAAAAATTTGAAGCACAAAAAGTAGATATGTGTGCTGTGTTCTGAAGATCTGTGTAAAAATGTCAAATTGTCATATAAAAACCACTGATAGGGAAAGAGCAGGAATTTCCAAATTCAGAAGTTAAAGATCAGAGTTCTAGCTGTACCACTTTCTAGCTATGTAATATGAAACAGTTAAATTCTGTGGAAATTAGTTTTTCTCATCTATAAATTTATAGGATTCATCTGTATTATTTTAAAGCAATTTTTATTAAAAATATTTTTCATAAATTGCTACTCTGTAGTGAAGAGCAATGGATGTCATGAATTTCTTTAAGGATCATTATAGCTATCTTTTAAGCTTCTGTTGACAAGGGATGGTTTTTTCCTTTATTAGAAACTTGGTGAACGCTGGACAGCAGTGTGCCGTTGGACTGAAGAACATTGGAATAGGCTACAAGAAATCAATATATTGTGGCAGGAATTATTGGAAGAACAGGTATGAAACTGTTATCCATAATGGGCAAGACAGATGGTGAAAAGTAACCTATCTTTAATGTTGGCATTATGATAAACTTGTCTTGTTTACTTTCCTTTGAAAGAAATATACACAATGTTTATTATTTTCAAAATCAGATTTCTATGCATTTTTTTTTAAAGATTTTATTTATTTATTTGAGAGAGAGAGAATGAGAGATAGCACGAGAGGGAAGAGGGTCAGAGGGAGAAGCAGACTCCCTGCCGAGCAGGGAGCCCCATGCGGGACTCGATCCCAGGACTCCAGGATCATGACCTGAGCCGAAGGCAGTCGCTTAACCAACTGAGCCACCCAGGCGCCCAGATTTCTATGCATTTTATAACTAACTGATCAAGTAGCTTATTCATAGAAATTGTGTTATATGGCTTCATTGTAGTAACACTTAATTTGATGTGTTCATTATTTAGAATGTTAGTATTTAGACATTCTACTTTCATGATTGTTTTTTTATTGTATTTGTGTTGGGTTTTGTGTTTGAACTTGTATCAACATAGTAGTGCCTAGTAAATAATGCATAAATTAATCCCCTCAATGCTTTGCGAATTTTAAATCACAATTTTTCTTGATTTTTAACCAGAATAACTGCTGAAATTAACAAGAAAATATTATTTAGCAACACCATTAATTTAATACTGGATCAGTACTTATTTTTTCCAATAAGCGTTACTATGGCAAATGAACTTTTGGCACAAAGCTGTGCCAAAGTTTTCAGTCAGAAGGGTGGCCCTTTGCCTACCCTCCATCCTTCCAGAAGAGCAACCATCAAAACAATACAAAGAAGCAAAACTTTTCTCCCAAAGTGTCAGACATTTGTGGTTTTAGAAAATAAGCAGATACTTTATTCTCACCTTTCGGTGTCCATTTAGATTCTTTTAAATGTATTTCGTTTCCATCCACAAAAAGCGACTATATTCTTTTCAAGGGATAAAAACAAGCGTATGATGTTTTGTGGTTTACTGAATATGGTGGCAGAGAGAGCATCTTAAAAAGTAGGTTGCAAAATTTGTCCCAGTAGAAATTCTTAATCACTACCTCCTGCCCCCAGTCTTTGGCCAGAATTTTCTTCTTAAGAATCCTTTGATGGATCTTATTCTGACTTCTGAAATAGTTACATTTCACTTTATAAATGTTTATATTTACTTGCACCCTTGTATTCAGGCCAAAGAGTCACAGAGAATAACTTTTACTTCAGTAATGACAGTAGGAGACATTGATTGCTAGAGAAAACCATTGTGTTACTCTTCTACAAAAATAATTTAAAATTCGGAAATACTTTTAATTTGGTAATTAAAAATATTTTAAAAATAGGGACTCACTAGTATTTTGGCCATTTGTATTACTTTCGATTTAAAACTAACCTTTGAGTGGATTTCTGCTAGTGTTAGGGATGGAGGAATCTTGTTAAGATGTAGAATTGGAACCGGTGTTGGTACTTAATATACAGATAATTTGCTTTTGCATGGAACGAGACTAAATTGAATCTGAATGAAAAAATCTTTCAAGAGTCTTTCACTTGGTTGCGGAGGCTTTACGATAGTTAGAAATGGGCTCTGAGAATTAGTCCAAACTTATGCAGGATAGGTCAAGTGTAAGTGTGGCATGCAGGATATTCCATAAAGGACTCCAACCTCCCTTTCCAACTTTAATTTTCCCTCCGTCCTTCCATGTACCCAGGTTCAAACCCTGAATTCCCAGTTTGTAGCCCGTTCCTAGACTGTCAATACCACGAGAGCAGCGCTGGTTTTTTTTCACTGCTCTGTTTCCAGTGCACAGTACATTGTAACTTCCTCATGGTTTGTGTTGTTTTATTTTCGTGTTTTTGAAAGAGTGAATGTATTTGGTTTGTTTTCTAGCCTCTCTGTTTAAGGTGTGGTATCTGCTATGGAATATCCTTTTACCAGTTTTTTCATTTCTGAGTTCTCCTCTTCCTCAAGGAACGTGAAGTCATCTGTAAACTACCTCTCCCTCCCCCACTGTTCTAAAACTGGAGGTCGTCTCTTCTTTGGAATTGCCATGACATTTAATGTGTGTGTGTGTGTGTATTTAATTTCCAAATTAAAATATAGTGCAGACACCATTATATAATATTTTCTATTACATAAATATGTATTTTTATATATTATAAATATAAAATAAGCTATTATATATATATCTTTTGTGGTGTCTGCCCTTTCTTTTATCGTAGTTACTTATGTGTATATTTACCACCTTTACTATATTGAGGACAGGATCCCTGTTTGCTATTTAATTTCCTAATGTTACCTTTTTTTCTTTGGCCGGGGGGGAATATAGAGGCAAGGAATAATTGTTAAATAAACTGAAAAATAAAACAGATGGAGAAAGAATTGATCCTACTGCTAACACAGAACCAAGATTTTCTTCTCCAACTGTACAGAAGACCTTCTGCAACAGATACTATTTTGGGAAGAATTATCCAAATGCAGCCATGTGGTTTTCCACCCCTCTTTCAAGTTTATTTTTCTACATCACTAAACATCTTCTGCATGTTGGCTCATGAGGTTTAAATATTTTTATGTTGGCCTCGGACTATCCTTAAACTTTCCCTTCTAGTCACAATTGCTGTTGAACCTGGAGCATTAGTGTGGCTTTCCTGAATGATGCTGTGGAAAAACCACTGGTTTGGGGTGTGGGTCTTTGATCTGATTCTCTCATTAACTAACCAAGTAATCTTGGACATATAATGCCTTATCTCTCTCTCCTCCCTAAAATGAGGGGCTGGGACAGGACAATTCCCAAGTTTCCCCCTGCCTCTAGAGAGTTATAATGTGATTCTTTTGGAGATTTGGATAGTTGTTGGATTTAGCCTTTTAGATCCACCTACCTTCCTGGGAATTAGGTTTAATTACCCAGGTGTGGGGCTAATATCAGGTTGATCTTTTGCAAATCTGAGAAGGATAATATCTTAAAGAAAGATGTATTTCTAGGCCATTCATGACTCGAGTTTTAGTGTTTGAAGTCCTTCCTACCCTAGGTAAGAGTGAAGCTTCAACTAGCATAAAAGTTAGAGATTTGGGAACTTCATTGTATTGAATTACCAAATGATTCTCCAAATATATTTCTCATTTTTGTTATTACTTATAGTGCTTGTTGAAAGCTTGGCTAACTGAAAAAGAAGAGGCTTTAAATAAAGTCCAGACGAGCAACTTCAAAGACCAAAAGGAACTAAGTGTCAGCATTCGACGGCTGGCTGTAAGTGGTGTCAATGTCAACATCTGTCTTGTAAGCCTGTGATATTTTAGTGTTTTATATCATTGGCTAGTGCAGTTTAGTGAATACAGATTATGTCTCATTACCCAACACTAGAATGCCGCCATCTAATGATCTAGAACCAGGGATCTTTATGTTTTAGCATTAGTGACCTGCATAGCAAGTAAACTTCACTATAAAATGTATGTTTACATTTCCTGACTGGGGAGCAGGAATATAGAGTCCTTTTAAGAGGGAGTCATCTAATAAATATTTGAAATACTAGATCTTGAAGGAAGACATGGAAATGAAACGTCAAGCATTGGATCAGCTAAGTGAGATTGGCCAGGATGTGGGTCAATTACTTGATAATCCCAAGGCATCTAAGAAGATCAACAGTGACTCAGAGGAACTAACTCAGAGATGGGATTCTTTGGTTCAGAGACTAGAAGATTCCTCCAACCAGGTACCTTTTGCTTTGGATTGTATGTTATGCCATGAAGTAGAAATTAAATGTTCAGGTTAGTTTTAGTTTTTATGAAATAAAAGAATAGTAGGTAAACTGCAAACTAAAAAGTAGGTTCCTTACACCTGGATTACTATAAAATTGAGAAATTGACATGTAAAAAATCTTTACTTCTCTGAAGTAAATTTTAATAGATCTTCGAAAACCTTACTAATATCCAGGGGAGCCTGGGTGGCTCATTCGTTAAGTGTCTGCCTTCGGCTTAGGCCATGATCCCAGGGTCCTGGGATCGAGCCCCACATCGGGCTCCCTGCTCAGCAGGAAGCCTGCTTCTCCCTCTCCCACTCCCCCTGCTTGTGTTCCCTCTCTTGCTGTGTCTCTCTCTGTCAAATAATAAATTACAAAAAAAAATCTTGAAAAAAAAAAACAACTTACTAATATCCAGTAATTTAGCTCTTAGTAAACTGATAATGCTTAGACATGAATCCATTAAGTCATCTTTAAATCTTAAATTAATCTTATTAATTTGAAAATATGTATTAGTGATTTGACTGAAAATACAACTTTGGTTTGTACATGGATGTTTGCAGCAGTATTATTTATAATAGCGCAAAAGTGGAACAGCCCAAATGTCCCATCAATATTTGGATGGATAAACAAAGGTGGTATATCCATACAATGCAATATTATTTGGGGGTTAAAAACATGAAGTACTGACACATGCTACAATGTGAATGAACCTTGAAAATATGCTAGGGACGCCTGGGTGATTCAGTCGGTTAAGCGTCTGCCTTCAGCTCAGGTCATGATCCCAGGGTCCTGGGATCAGAGTCCCGCATCGGGCTCCCTGCTCAGCGGGGAGCCTGCTTCTCCCTCTGCCTGCCACTTCCCCACTTCCCCTGCTTGTGCTCTCTTTCTCTCTCTCTCTCTCTCTCTCTGGCAAATAAATAAATAAATGAAATCTTTAAAAAAAGAAAAAGAAAATATTATGCTAGCCACAAGAAGCCAGTCCCAAGATTAAATGCACTGTAAGTCTATCTATGTGAAATACCCCAAAGAGGCAAATTCGTAGAGATAATAAAGGAGATTAGTAGTCACCAGGGGCTGGGGCGATAGGTGGATGGGGAGTGGTGGGCTACTGATGTGTATGGAGTTTCTTTTGGGGAAATAATAAAACTATTGTGCAGTGAGAAAGTGGGGGTGCTTGCACAACTCTAAATATACTGGTAAGCACTGAACTGTGTATTGTCGAAGGGGGAATGGGATGGCATGTGAATTATATCTCAGTAAAGTAGTGAGAAAACATTAAAACATGTGGCTGATTTATACTTCAGGTGACTCAGGCTGTGGCAAAGCTGGGGATGTCCCAGATTCCTCAGAAGGCTCTTTTGGAGACTGTTCGTGTAAGAGAACAAGTAACCACAAAAAGGTCTAAGCAAGAACTACCTCCTCCTCCCCCAAAGAAGAGACAGATTCCTGTGGATACCGAAGCTAAGAAAAAGTGAGAACAGATAGAGAAATTTTCGAAACACAGTATCGTGCATCACGTGTTTTGTACTCATCACTAATCATATGCCAATTTAGATGTCATTATTGTTGTGGAAATTCAGTTGCTGAGCCCCTCACTGCCCCTGACTTTTCTGAGTGTTCTTCCCCACAGTGGCTAAGCATCTGAATGTCCCACGTGATTTTATGTATCCTGTGTTCAATCTGGAAAACTGTGTGCCAGAACCCTTCCTTCTTCCTTTCCATTGTCTACCTTGGGAGGACAGGGCGGTCCATGATTCCTTGTTTATTCTTTCTTTCACTGTGAGAACCCTGGTAGTTTTGCTTTAGGTACATCTCCTTATTCTTTGTGCTTCTCTTCCCTCCTCTTGCCATCCCAAAGTACTAAATGCAGGGAAGTCATTCCTTTGTAGTCTCCTTCTTCCTCTCAGTCTTTTTTCACATTTTCTTTCTTCCTTTGTTAATTCTTTTGTCAGATTCATGAACACATTCTTTATGTTTGGCTTAAAGATCCATCTTTGACATAAAATGTCTTTTTTTTTTTTTTTTTGGTCTTATTGATTCGGAGGAAACTCGGGCCCTTTAGAAAAGGACTAATCACAGCTGCATAAACTGAGCATTTGCTAACGACAGTTACTCTGTGGAGCTGGGCTGTGGGACAACCCGATAATGCACCTCACCCGTGCTAGAGCAGCCAAGCCGTAAATCAGCCCTTCTGTTCTCTCCCTTTTATGGGAGAATCCCAGTGCTTGGATAAATGGGCAATTATTTTGGGCCTGAATAAAAATGATATGATTTCCCCAATGTAGCTTTTGTTAGATGAAGCAGGATTCCAATTTTACTGGATGATTTTCATTTTGATAATAAGGCTGTGTTTCTGCCTCCCAGCAGCATCTCCCTGCCGGGCCAGAGTACCTCCAAGGTGCAGGCGGTAGCTGTGGACCCTTTGCCTGTGGAACCAAGCAGCACAGGAAGAAGATGCTGCTGATATTAATGTTGCCTAAATCTTTTCTCTCCTGAGTGTTTATGTTCTGCCCGGGAGATCTGGCTGTGTGTCTCTCCGGTGCTGACTTGGTGCATTTGGCAGCAGAGAACACTGTAAAAGACGAAGGGTGCAGAACAATAAAAACCTTAAACATGAGCATGTTGTAGAGAGTGCACTCTGCTGCCGGAAATAGAATCCTGTACCGAAGGTGACCTAAATAATGAGGTCATTGATTCTCTCACATGATGAGAAGTCTGGAGACAGGGCATTTTTGATGGGATGGTGGGGCTCAGCATCCTGCCACCCTGCCTCTCTGAGTATGTTGCCTTTCACCATTGTGCTTGCCCTCTCGTGGTCCCAAGATCCTGTTGTAGCACTGGGCAGAACATCCTTGTATAACCTGATATATATATATATATCAGGAAGGGCAGTTTTCCCTTGTCTTTTTTTTTTTTTTCTTAAATCAGGGAGAAAGACCTTGCCTAGAAGACATTGGTTAACTTCCTCCATGGTCTCACTGGCCAGGATTCAGTCACTTGCCCCACCCTGGGTGCATGGGAGGTTGAGACTCTCTGGCCTTTTTGGTCTCTGTAATTGTGTTCTGGGGGAGTTGGACAGCAGAGAGAAATGTGAGGAGGGGAGTGTGTGTTGGTTGGGCCACCAGCTGTGAGTACCATAGTCTTCCAGTCCATGATTTGATTGATGCAGAAATTCCTTTAGTTAATTCCTGGACAAATAGAAGCTTGTGTATGTCCAGTTCATTATGATAGAAGGCAGTGAGATCTCATTATTCGAAAGGTTATTTTTATGGGCAGCTGAAGTCCGCCCCCTTCATGTCCACCCTTGTGTACTAGTTCTGCTTTCCGGGATGATAATAGAGTTGCACCAGCCTTCTGCAGTTTGGTGCCTCGTCAGTATGGGAGGGGGTTTCATATTCCCATTTCTGTGGGCCTGCAGTGTGGAGTCTCCTTAACCATTCCGAGTGTGACATGCCTTCCAGACCCTTTAATACCTTCAGTCTGCTGTAGAAACCACTATTAGCTTGTCTTAAAATGGGCTGTCCGAGCAGATGTGAGCTCAGTACAGTTTATAATATATGCTTCAGAAAAGGTAGTTTATTTCCCTTCTCTTCTCTTGGTGGTGCTGGTGGCTGTTTTTACCAGCACAGGGTATAGAGGGACAATTCTTTCCTATGATGGAGATCTCTGTTAACGTGACCTGAGGCCATTGCTGCTGTATAAAAACCAAATATTCGTAGTTCACCAGAAACACTTAAGCTGTTTCCCAAAAAGAAACAGACAACCTGTGCTTACCTTAAAGTTCCTAAAAATCCCCAGGAGTTGTGTCAAGACTCTGGGTAGAGTCCTGGTGAGGAAGACCCATCGAACTCTATCATCTAGAGCTATGTGGCCTGGGGCAGTTATTTAAAACCTCCCGGGTGCCTGGGGAGCTCAGTCGGTTAAGCATCTGCCTTTGGCTCAGGTCATGATCCCGGGGTCCTGGGATCGAGCCCTGTATCGGGCTCCCTGCTCAGCAGGGAGTCAGCTTCTCCCTCTCTCTCTGCCTCCTGCTCTGCCTGCTTGTGCTCTCTCTCTCTCTCTCACTCTCTGTCAAATGGATGAAATCTTAAAAATAAACAAATAAATAAATAAATAACCTTCCCCCCCTCCCCGAGCTCCATTTCTCCAGCATTAATAGTCTAGGCCTCTCAGGGCTGTTGTGACTATTACTTGAGTTAATAGCACATGCAGAACTTTTAGCCAAAGGCCAGGTACATGGCCGACAATCGGTGAGTGTGCCCCTCTTGCCCCGCTCACGGTGGTTTCCACAGGCCTTCTCAGGTTTGTCCATTCTCTTTCTTCCCATCGTCACGTCTCTGCTCTGGCTGCCGGGACCACCACAGCTGCTCTCCTCTGGCCTTGCCTCTCTTTATTCTTCCTGCGCAGCGAACACTAGAAGATGAACACAGTCATGCCAGGCCTATGCTTTCAAGCCTTCCCTGGCTCTCTGTTGCCCTTTGGTTGTGCCCAGACTCCTTAATCTGTCCTGCAGGGCCTTCCAGGAATGGGCTGGTGTGGCTCTCTGCCACATTGGCAGTGGTCCTATCCCCTGCCTAGTACTCACTATTCTAGCCACGCCTAGCCGCTTGCTGTTTGCAGTGTGGTCCTCCTTCTCTCTGCTCTCTCTTTGCAAGGAAAACTCCTGGGCATAATACCACTGTTGTGCTCCAGGAAGCCATCCCTCCCTGACTGAATTAGGAGCCATTACCGTGAATTCCTGGGGCATTAGTACCTGGCGAGTTCTCTTGTGATTTGCCTGTTACTTTCCATTGCCCCTACTAGACTGGAAGCTCCACGAGGGCTGGGATCGTGTCTGAGTTACCTTCATATCAAGAGCCCAGTCCGGTGCCTGGCATACACTGGACTCAATAATTATGTTAAATTAAAGGAGGCATTGACTTTAAGAATATCTGTCCCTGCTTTTTCCTGTTATTTTCTAATCAAATCTTTTTCATTATCTACAGGAGTTTATAAAAATACAAATGATTTCTTACAAAGTTTAAAAATCATTCAGTTATTTAAAAAATTATTTATTAACGTGACAATATTATTCCTCTTTTCAAACTTTTAATTGTAAATGTGTGATTTCATTTTGTGTGCTTACTCTATGTCTATGATGCCTGTTTTTTTGAGGCATATTGAGAACACGTGCCTGGTGGGTGTTTTGATGGCTCTGTATCTTGAGCCAAGTGAAACAATAGAAGAATAGGAATGACAAACAGTAACATCTGAATCTTAAATCAGGTTTGATGCTGTAAGTGCAGAGCTGTTGAACTACATTTTGAAATCAAAGACTGCCATTCAGGCCGCAGAGATAAAAGGGTATAAGAAGATGCAAGAGACTTCAGAAATGAAAAAGAAGTTGAAGGTAAAACATAAAACAAAAATATCCTTGTGAATAAAATATTTCATCGGGTTTGATTTGCTATTGTGATGGGATCCAAAGGCTTCCTGTAAAATAAATATAGCCATAAGGTAGCTTTTAGAATATTGTAGTAAATTTTGAATCAGTCAAGCTGGCTGGCAATCAGGTCCCTGTGTGGAGGGAGGAATGTTTTTGCCCCTTTTCCCCTAAGATGTGCAGGAAGGAATGCTTCTAAGGTGATTCAATTATTAGTATTATTTTTTTTACCTTGATTAGATCTACTTTAATCTAGTCCCTAATAATTTATGACTTTGTGTATGCTGAAGATATTTTGCACTCTGAATACAACAAATGATTTCACATCTCAAAATCCCTTCAATATATCTTCTTTAGAGAAGAGACACATTTTAAAAAAAGAAATACTGTAAAAACGTGTGGGATCTTAGCTCTGCTACTTTGCACCTGATGTGTGTTACTGTAAATTGTGACAGGAGATTGTAGTGACTTAGGTCTTTGGTGTTCATTTAGTGTGTGTACCTCCTTTCACGAAGTGTTTGGACACCTAGAGCAAGTGTGTAGTCCCGTCTTTGTTGGTGACAGAGTTTGTGAAGAGTTTGGAGCACATTTCCAAAACGAGATGTGTGTAAATATCAGGGATGTAAGCCAGAAAGTGGTAGTCCCATGGGGGTTGAGAGGAGGCCAGGATTGCGGTTGTCTCTGTATTCACTGGTGAAGTCCAGAGGGTGAGGTAGCACCACACTGGGACCAGAAGGCGCTTGCTTGGAGCCGGGTGGGAAGGCCCAGCAGGCAGGGGTGCCCCTGAGCAGAGGCATGGAGGTGGACATGTGGGTTGTGATAGTGTTTTTTTTTGTTTGTTTTGTTTTGTTCTGTGCAGTCCTAGGGGTGTGTGTAAGAGTAGTGGAGAGTTAAGGTTTGAGAGGCGGCTTGGAGTCAAACCCTGGTTGACTTATGTTTGGATGAGAAGTTCGGACTGACTCCTGTCTTGTCGCTGCGTTGTAACTGCTCTTATTTAGAGGTCACCATTGACTGTTGGTTTCCACATCCCAAGGATGGATTTGTTTCCCCATTAAACCTGCTGCCTCTGCAGCATTTGCCACCGTTGACCCGTCCCTTCTTCTTACATTCTCACAGCCCTTGGCTTCTGTGGCCAATGATTCTTCTGAAATATAAATCTGATCAGGTGGCTCCAGTGGTTGCAGCTAACTAACAGCTTCCCACTGCAGTGGGGACAAAACTGGCGTGTCCCTGACATGCGCCGGAGCTACAGCCCTCCTGAGTCCTGCTTCACTTCCCTGCCTTCACCACACGTGCTGTTTTCCATGCTCAGAGTGGCCCTTAGTAAGCCTTTGTGCTGTGTGCCTGAAAAGGCATCTACTCCAGTAAAGCAAGCCTCTTTTAGCCTCATTAGGAAGAGTTAAGTGGTTCATCTTTGGCCTTCCACGTTGCTTTGACCATACCCCTGTGAAAGCTCTTATTGCATGTATGTCAGTATTTGTTTCTATGCCTGCCTGCGAGTGCTTACAAGTGAGGATAATTTCCCATCGAACCCTCTATTTTTAGCACTCAGCGGAGTTCTTGGCTGATGGAAGGAGGGAATGATGGCTGTGGAAAGGGGGACGTGGGAGGTTGTTAGCTTAGAAGCCCCATTATCTGAGTCCTCTGCACAAGGAGTTGGGAGGACCAGAAAGAGGGGCCGTGTTGCATCCTTTGGTAGGCTTCTTACAATGCTGAAAAACCAATAGATGGTATTAATGAGCATTTAACAGCCGGATTCTCAAAGGCAGAGAATTTGGAAGTTACAGTGATCTTCATGGAACAAGTTCCAGAAAATATTAATAAGTTAAATTCCATCCTATGATCTAGAAACAATTTTTTTTTTTTTTGGTGCAAAATGGTGGTTTATGAAAGCATGGGTCCTGTCCCATGTTGGAGCAAGTAAGGAAAAGGGTTTCAAAAGAACTTTCATATGCTAAAGAGGGCTGACGTACAAGATACCAGAGCCATTGTCAAGCTTGTTTCTCCCTGAGCAAGGTATTAACATTGAAACAGTTGGGAGATTCCTGGAAGAATGTCACACACGTCCCACCCAGAGGGGGGCAGTGGGGTGGGGTGGGAGAGGTTGTGCATATTATGCTTTGTCTTCAGCTAGCCCCTTCTGCTCCCTCATCATTTCCTCCCTGAGCAATTTTGACCCTTAAATCTAAGGTTGTTGAAGGCAGAAGTTCTCATTTTCTGTAACGTCCTCTCGCTGAATAGGGGCGTAGAGATGTCCCTACCTAGGGGAGTTACAAAGGGGAGGCAGCTGAATCTGAGGCTGACAGGAAGTCAGGAAGTATCTCTGTGGGTAGTAAGAATCATCTGTTGATGTGAAGTCATAGGGACGGAGTCTCGCACTAAGTGGAGAGATACTGTAGATGTGGGCAGATTTCTCTTCTCGAGGCCCCCAATATAACCTGGGGTTCCCGCACCTGGTGGGGAAATCTGGAGTGGGTGGTGTTAAGTCCAGCGGGTGCTCTTCTGGATGGGGTTTTGGAATATAGGTGAAATTCGGTGGGATGAGGTCCGGAGCTGATGACCAAGAATTCTTGAGACATCTTTGGTGCAGAAGGATGGTTTATTCTGATCTAGAAACAATTTTACTCCTAGAAATTGTTACTATAAAATTTGAAGGGATAAAAATAAGGACTGTGTTTATAACTGTGAGGCACGATTGGCAGTTCCCATGTTTTCCTTTAATATTTATAAGTTCACTTATTTTGTTGTTTTAGACAAGTAGGGACAGATGCCAAAAGGGTTGGAAAAATGTAAAATGAAGAAAAGTTAACCATCACTTTAATATCTAATTTTTCTTGCAAATTGGGGAAAGGGCAGCTTACTTGTGTTTTAGTGAAGGACTACCTTGTTCCAATTGATGACACACCTGGGTAGAATCCCTCTTTCAATCTGTCATCACCACATAAAGTAGCAACAGATCAATTTGTATAGAACAGGTAATAATTCTTCTCTAGTTTGGTGACTTTTTGCATTGATAGTTAAACAAAAACAAGTGGTGTTTCTTTGAATCTCTTATTATTTCTTTATCTTTGACTGTAAAATAGTCACATTAAAGTTGTGCAGATCAAAGTAGGACAGTTTATTGGATGGTGCTTATATGTACTGAAGTTAGAAGTGGGATTCTTCTCTGCGTTTTCTGGTTGAAATAATATGGTTGCCTAGAAGTTTTGATTGTCCTATTATGGGCACTCTTTGAGTAGCTAATTTTATCAGTGAGAGTGAGTGGGAGAAATTTCAAATACTGACTGTTCATGCGTACACACACACGTGTGTGTGTGTATGTCTTCATGATTATGTTTAACCCTTTCTTACTAGTTCTGGAAAAATTTTGTCTTCCTTGTCTTTGAGAAATAGCGACGTTGAGAATATCAAACTTTAGAGACGTAAATATTAAAATTAAGAGCCACTCTTCAAACATAAGGAACAAAATGCTTTGGTTTGGGTCCCAAAGCATATTGTCATAGTTTAAAATTATGTATGAATTATGCTTGTGGTTGAAGTTTGCATTAGATCCTAAACTTAATATAATATCAATAAATAATAATAAGGCTCAGGTATTTCTATTTTTCTTGTTAATTAATTTTTGTCCAGTGACCTCTGTCATAGGATATTCAGTTCACTTGACTTCAACAGTTGTTTTTATTGTGTGGCATAGACACTGACATTATGTATGTAAATAGATATCCTGGATCTAAAAACACTCATTTTAAATGTATCCTCTTGATAGGAACTCATAATTGTACATTTTTTTCTTATAAAAGTAATCAAAGTTTTTTTTTAAACTCACCAAAATTTTATATTGTTTGTTTAAATTTGCCTTTTGAATTTAATCAGCTTTGGAATTCTGTAGGGCAGCTTGGAATTGCATAGTTTTGTCTTGTAGCATTTCTCTTATGTCAAGTTTGATTATAACACCAAAAGTGATTGTGGGAGGGACACAAAACATGAAACTTACAATAGCGTGAACATTACATTCACTGAGAAGAAATGTCGTATTTTTGCAGTATTCTTATATTGGAATTTTTATTTCCAGGGATTTGAAAAAGAACAGACAGAAAGAAGCCCCAGACTAGATGAATTAAACCAAACCGGACAAATCCTTTTGGAGCAAATGGGGAAAGGTGAGACCCTTGATTTTTTTTTTTAAATGTTTTTTAGATGGTAGCATTGAATAATATTTACAGTTTGACAAATTATATATTTATTTTAACACTGTAACCTTTTTTCCTTTTTGTTTTGCTAAAAAAGTGGTTTTCAAAATTTTTTTTAGGTAGCAGAATCTTTTTTCAAATGAAATCCTATGCTGAAGCTGGGTTTATAAAACAGATAAAAGGGAAGTTGTTCTGCTTTTATAGAGTCAGACAATCTAAAACTCTGATAGGTTAGCAGAGCTGGTGAAATCCACTGCTGTGGAAGATTTTAAAATCTCCTTCTTCAGGGTTATATATTGGGAATTTGTTTTGGAGAGCAGTGGCAACAGAAAATTTTACTTTGGCGATATTTGGGAAATGAAGTTGTGTTAAGGTAAATTCATTAAGGTTATTTGATTTTTGATCACTTTCAAATTAATATGTTAATTTACTACAGGTATCTTTTTATAGTTAAATTTGATAAGGTGTTACTTGTATTTGAAATTTTTACCTGTATTAAGGACTTTTTTTTCTTTGCCATTAACCCTCAGTGATTCAGGGGAGTGGAAAGATGAATATTTTTGCTATCAATTTTGCATATTTTACTTTCTTTGGTCTAGCTCTGAAAGACCTTTCTTGTAAGTCCTATTCGTTATTCCAGTGCTTTGGAGGTCTGCTGCAATATTCTTTGACATAAGCCATACACGCCCAAGGCAGAATTAGGAATATTAGTTTGACAACAATCTTCAGTGTAGTTGTTTTCAATCTTTTTATTTTTTACTTTTTATTCTGGAAAATATAAATATATACAACGCAAACAGAATAGTGTAATGAAACTCCTTGTAGCAATGACCCAGCTTCAGTAATTAATGATATTCTGTCATTCTTGAATTATCTATACCTCTCCTCATTCCTCACCCCCTTGTTATTATTATTGTTGTTTATAGTTTTTTAAAAAGTAAAATTTACAGGGCACCTGGGTGGCTCAGTCGGTTAATGTCCGACTCTTGATTTCAGCTCAGGTCATAACCTCAGGATTGAGCCCCGCATTGGGCTCCTGGCTCAGCAGGGAGTCTGCTTGTCACTCTCCCTCTGCTCCCTGCGCCTGCCACTCACACTCTCTCTCTCTCTCTCTCAAATGAATAATTAAATCTTTAAAATAAAAAGCAAAGGTACTTACATTGAAATACATGAAACTCAAGTGAGCTGTTTTGACAAGCCTATATCCACATAACAGTATATAGAGAAATTCCATCTTTCCAGAAAGTTCCCTGGTGTCCCTTATGGTTCAGTCATCCGCCCCCTAAAATCACATTTTTAAAAATAGATTATTTTTACCTCTGCATTTAGGAAAATATGTAAGTTAATTATATACACACTATGGACACACACACACACATTTATACACCATATATGTGTGTGACCAATATATGTCCATTTATTTGGAAACTATACAGATATACCACTGTCAATCCATAGATGTTAGTACAGCTTAATTTCTTTCTTTCTTTTTTTTTTTTAAAGATTTTATTTATTCATTTGAGAGAGAGAATGAAATAGAGCATGAGAGGGGGGAGGGTCCAAGGGAGAAGCAGACCCACCGCTGAGCAGGAAGCCCGATGCGGGACTCGATTCCGGGACTCCAGGACCATGACCTGAGCCAAAGGCAGCCACCCAAGCAACTGAGCCACCCAGGTGCCCCAATTTCTTGCTTTTTAAGAAAAAATATAAATAGAGCGGGTATTTATTAAAAAATGGTATTTTTATTCAAAATCCTCCTGGCTCAGTGTCTTAGTTACCCTGGGTGTGGGTACCCCACTTGGAAATTACTCTTTCAAAAATTTACTTAAAGAGATCTAGAGATAACAGAGAGACTGTAATTTCCCTTGAGATGCTGATCTTTCAATAATTACAATAAATTGTGCGTTGAATTTATGTCAGTTACAATCAGAGATTCTTAACTTGCACATCAGTTTTTTGCAGTTTGGGAACCAGGCTTTGTCTCGTGTGAATGTGGGGTACTTTCATGAGTCTTGGTACTGAATTTGACTTCGTTTCTGCATCTGCTCTCAGGCAGTATGGCAGGATTTAGGTGCTAAGCCTAGTGGGGAAAACTACCTAGGGGAGAAGTTGGTGAAAGGTGCTATGTTACAGTGAGAATAGCAGCAAAATGGGAAATAGGAGACCTTGCGGTCTCCTACCCTTTTCTAGTTTTGTGTCCCTGGGTGAGTCATGTAACCCATTTGTGTCTTTGCTTCCTCACCCAGAAAGTGAGGCATTCACCAGCGGGGTACAGCTTTTGTTGCGTGCCTTCTTACTGTGAATAGGCATCTACTAAAATATATACTCTGGAAACTGAATTCATGTGAAAGTGCTACTTGTAAAATATCAAGTGCAATATTGGGGAATATATTTGTAAAGGAATGAGTTTTGTGACATAATGTAGACTTGTTTAATTTCATGGGAAACCCTTTATATTTTGCATTATCATGTTTTTTGGAGCATTGGTAGACTGGAAGTGCATTCATTGCAGGATCCTAATTTTATATATCTATTTTTTAAAGATTATTTATTTTAGAGAGAGAGAAGGGGGAGGGAGAAGCAGAAGGAGAGGGAGAGAGAGAATCCTGAAGCATACTGCTTGCTGGGTGTGCAGCCTGACACAGGGACTTGATCCCAGGACCCCGAGACCATGACCTGAGCTGAAATCAAGAGCTCGCTGCTTAACCCACTGAGCCACCCAGGCACACCCTAATTTTATTTATTTTAAATGACACATTTAGGATGGGATGGGAATCTGGGCAATGGGGGCATTGATTTGAATAGGATATTTATATTCTGAGTTTAATTTCTTGCTTTTTGAGGAGTGTCTGTTTCATGTTAGAGAATAAAAGCGATTTTTAAAAATCTTCCCCACTGTCTTCCCATTTCATCCATTATTCTAATTTTATAGTATTGTGTATTACTTCTCTCCATGTGGTTTTAGTGCTGTTAATCGTACTGCTCTTATAAACTAGAAATGTTGTTCAACAGAAATGAAAGCACAATTGGGTGCTTTTTGTGCCCCCCCCCCATTTTCCCTGAAACAAATCCTGGAACACCGATAATTAATATAGAGGAAGTTTTTTACAAAGTGTTATTTGGCAAGAGATGTTCCAATAATCGTGTCACTGATTTCCTCAAACTAGTTCCATCAAAAGCCCCACCAAGGTGAAGTTTGATGAGGCTTTTCTGTCTAGTGCATTTGAGTTATATTTTGTGGTATCTTGTAAAGCATAAAAAGGTTTTAAACAATGAAATTATCTGTTTCATTTAACTTTCATGGCTATTATATTTGGTTTTCTTGGTTCAGCCTATCTTTTTCCTAGAGGTTGTGAACTAATAAAATAGAATAGTTGGGCATTTAGGGCACCTAGGTGGCTCAGTTGTTAAGCATCTGTCTTTGGCTCAGGTCATGAACCCAGGGTCCTGGGATCAAGCCCCGTATTGGGCTCCCTGCTTGGTGGGAAGCCTGCTTCTCCCTCTCCCACTCCCCTTGCTTGTGTTCCTTCTATCGCTGTGTCTCTGTCAAGTAAATAAATAAAATCTTAAAAAAAAAAAGAATAGTTGGGCACTTGGATAATACAGCTTTATGAATTGATGTTTATTATGACTAGCCTATGGAATTTCATAGCGGTCCTATGTTTTGTAAATTTTCCTTCATTCCAATAGTGATAGACTGAAAGTGTAAAGTCAAGTGAGAGTAAGTGGCAGGAATATGTTATATTTTGCTCCTTTTAGATAATCAATAAGATGATGGTCTATTGATTTGGGCTTTTGATTGGTCATTTAAGAGTTGGATATTCTATGGAAGTAGAAAATTTATTACTCAGGATCTCCGGGAGCAAAACAATTATTTTAGAAGACAGTTATTTTAGGGACACCTGGGTGGTTCAGTCAGTTAAGCATCTGCCTTCGGCTTGGGTCGTGATCCTGGGGTCCTGGGATTGAGTGCCGCGTTGGGCTCCTTCCTCAGCAAGAAGCCTGCTTCTCCCTCTGCCTGCCGCTCCTTCTGATTGTGCACACTCTCTCTCTCTGACAAGTAAATAAAATCTTAAAAAAAATAAAAAAAACAATTATTTTAAAAGACAATATAGTTTTCCTTGCTTGATATGCAAATTTTGCTTTAATTATTACTTGATATCTGTCTAACTTAAAATATCTCAAGCTTAGAGGAAGGGAGATTTAAATTTTGGGAATTGGTTTGAAGGGGCAAAAGGAATGAATTGTACTATATTGTCAGTGAATAACTGCCTCTTACCTGCTTTCTAGATAAGTAGTGATAATTTTCCATCTCAAAATTTTACCAGCTTAATCTTCTTTCTTGTTTAGCATAAATTGCCTGACATGAAAGTGAAGTGGCTGATGTTATTCCTTTGCTCCCTTAGAATAGAAATGACCTGGCAGACACAGAGCCTAGATCACCATTGCTCAGATGGTTTGTCAGGAAATGGTGATTTGTTTTGTTTATGACCCTATTAATAGAGACAAATGAACTTGGACTGTGGTGTGGATGATTTGCCTGGGTCTCATATTCTATTATCTGTGTGATGATGGCCAACTAACTTCAGCAACTGACATGGGTGATATATTCAAATCATGTCATGTCCTGTTTGCATTTCTAATTTTCAATGGATACAGTGTGTTGTAGTATTTTTAAAATTGCATTGTCTGTGGATCCTAAGTGACCTTTTGTTTTACATGCCATTTTATTCCTTAGAGCTCTCATTACCCTGAATTTTGATTGCATATATTTACAAAGCATCATTGTTTTTTTCCCTCCTACTCAAATAATAAATATGTTAAGCCCATTCTTTCAACATGCCTGATCTCCTAAGGAGATAAAGATTCCTTTGTAGATTTCCCATGCTTTTTCAGTGTCATTTTCAATGATATGATGTATTTCATATTAAGGGAAGGACTGTGATAAAACTTATTACTACCTATGACTATTATTTCTACAAACATTCTTTACCTCTCAAATATATGAGGGAAAATGATAAGATTTCGGTAATAAACATAAGGCCATTTTTTTTCTCTGATGTGTTTCTAAAGTTGATGTTTTGGTATTTGCTCGTCCATGTGTGGCATGCCCTGCAGGCTTGCTGATGCCTCTTGGGCCTGGCTGCTGGCTGGATGCTCCTCCACTCACCAGGTTGCCCCCCTGCACTAGTTCTTGCCCTTCATTCTGCAATTCCTATGACACTGTGGTTGGGGCACCAAAGACTCTTTGGAGCTACCTCCTCCATTGTTTAGCCAGCTGTCTTTTTTGTGATGACAGAGGGTTTACCTTCTCATGTAGGAACTTCAGACAGGTGCACATCGTTCACTATATTTCCCTGGTTCTGTCTAGAAGCCGGCGGAGAGGTGGATGCACATACTCTCTACAAAAGCCCATGACTGCAGCGCCACTGATCTGGCTTTTGGAATAACAGTGCTACTCCTGAACTGCCATTTCAAGCTCCCGCTTTCCCACTTTGATCAGGGAGTGAAACATAGTTACTCTTAAGGGCATCATTATAATTTTGTTGTTATATTAGAAGGGACTTAAGGGAGCGGTCACTGTATGTGACATCGCCTCATTATTTTGAATAGGTTAGAATGTTTATAACAAATTCAACATGAGAAGCATCTGCTTATTTTTTATGTCTGCATAGAGGGTATTCCTACGGAAGAAATAAAAAATGTTCTGGAGAAGGTGTTCTCAGAATGGAAGGATGTATCTCAGCGTCTGGAAGATCTGGCAAGAAAGATTCAGCTACAGGAAGATATAAATGCTTACTTTAAGCAGCTTGATGATCTCGAAAAGACCATAAAGGCAAAAGAGGAGTGGGTGAAACACACTCCCTTTTCAGAATCTCCCCAGCAGCCCTTGCCAAGTGTGAAGGACTCCTGTCAGGTAAAGAGAGAACCATCCAGAGCATGGGAGCATTCTATGCCCCATCCTGTATTTAAAGAAGATGCTACTTGTATCATGAACTTTAGGTTAATGCTGCTCTGCTGAACTTCAGTCAGTTCTGTGACCCTTATTTTCTCTTCCGTAGCGGGAATTGGCAGATCTCCTGAGCCTCCACCCCAGAATTGAAAGGGCACATGCTGGTTGCTCAGCCCTGAGGTCTCGTCCTTCTGCTCCAGATTTTGTCCGGCAGGCCTTTGAGAGCCTTCTGGGCCGCTACCAAGCTGTGCGACAGGACTTAGAGCATCATCAGCAACAGCTGGAGAATGGTAAACCCATTCTCTTGGTTTTCTTAGTAGATGACTCTATTTTTTTAAATTTTATTTTATTATGTTATGTTAGTCACCATACAATACATTAGTAGTTTTGATGTGGTGATCCATAATTCATTGTTTTTGTATAACCCCCAGTGCTCCATGCAGTACATGCCCTCCTTAATACCCATCACAGGGCTCCACCCCCCTCCCCTCCAAAACCCTCAGTTTGTTTCTCGGAGTCCATAGTCTCTCATGGTTCGTCTCTCCCTCCAATTCCCCCCGCTTCATTTTTCCCTTCCTTCTCCTAATGTCCTCCATGCTGTTCCTTCTGTTCCACAAATAAGTGAAACCATATGATAATTGACTTTCTCTGCCTGACTTATTTCACTTAGCATAATCTCCTCCAGTCCCACCCATGTTGATGCAAAATTTGGGTATTCATCCTTTCTGATGGCTGAGTAATATTCCATTGTATATATGGACCACATCTTCTTTATCCATTCGTCTGTTGAAGGGCATCTTGGCTCTTTCCACAGTTTGGCTGTTGTGGACATTGTGACTCTATTGTCTTCTCTCTTAGTTTGCTGTAATTTAAAAAATTATCCCCAGTATTTAGACAAAGAGCACACTGGCTTGTTTTGCACCAGCACATTCTGTTTTCGTCTGTGCCCTGCTACTTACTGTTCGGGGTCTTAAAATATATTGAGTATTTCCTGGATTCACACTTGTTTGGAAAAGTGCAAACAGCTTTCACCTGCTCTAAAACCATGTTACTAGGATATAATGACTTTTAAGGAGTTTTTTGAAGGGTGCAGTCCCCGCCTTTTATTGAAGGAGGCCAGCTAATATCCTTATTAGCAGGGCTAAAAAGAATGATCACTTACTTCTGTTTGCTCAAAGTGGTTTTAGCAATACCATCTCCTCTTTGAAAAGAAATCATGTTTCTCTTTCAAAGTCTGAAATTATTTATTTGTTTGTTTATTTGTTTATAAGAGGGGGAGGGGCTGAAGGAGACAGAGAGAGAATCTTTTTTTTTTTTTTTAAAGATTTTACTTATTTATTTGACAGAGATAGAGACAGTGAGAGAAGGAACAGAAGCAGGGGGAGTGGGAGAGGGAGAAGCAGGTTTCCTGCCGAGCAGGAAGCCTGATGCGGGGCTCCATCCCAGGACCCTGTGATCATGACCTGAGCCAAAGGCAGACGCTTAACGACTGAGCCACCCAGGCGCCCCTGAGAGAGAGAATCTTAAGCAGTTTCTACCCTGGGCTCAATGCGGGTCTCCATCTCACAACCCTGAGATCATGACCTGAGCCAAAATCAAGAGTCGGATGCCTAACTGACTGAGCCACCCAGAGGCCCCTCAAAGTCTAAAAAATTTTAAAGAGTTTTTACTTTTGGAATAAACCTAATTTTGGCAAGTTAACTGTTAAATGTTTTGAGAGCTTATTTCTCATCTGTTCCCTTTTTTCTCCTTGGCTATTGTGTAAGTCAGGAATTGTGTTATGTAATGTTATGGGTAATGAATGTTAAAAAGCTATATGTTGAACCATATCCTTCCTTGTAGCAAATGTAGATTTTGTAATGACCTGTAGGAATCTGTATGTGTACATGGCAAGCAAATATGTCATGTTGTCTTTCTTCTGGAAAGGCATTTGGACACCATGCTTTTTTGTTCACTGAATTCAGTTCACCTAGAATGTAAAATAAATGAGAGTATTGCTTTTTAAATTTACTCTTATAAAACATGCCTTCATTATTAATCCTTGTCAAAAATAAAAGCATATTTTGTAACAGTAAATTGAAAAAGCAGTACACTGAAACATCTATTTAACATTACATAATACAACACAGTTCCTGACCTGAAAGTGAAAAAAAGTTCTAAATCTATTTTTTTTTTATTTTTAATTGTGGTAAAATATACGTGACATAAAATTGATCATTTTAACCATTTTATTTATTTATTTTTTAAAGTTTTATTTATTCAAGTAATCTCTGCACCCAGCATGAGGCTCAAACTCATGACTCCTAGATCAGGAGTCGCATGCTCCTCCACCTGAGCCAGCCAGGCACCCCATATTTTAACCATTCGAAAGTGTAGAGTTCAGTAGTGTTAAATATATTCACATTGTTGGGCAACCATTCTCCAGAACTTTTTCATCTTGTGAAATTGAAACTCTGTAGCCATTAAACAACAGCTCTTCATTTCCTCCTCCCTCCAGCCCTTGGCAACCACAGTCTTGCTTTCTGTATGCATGCCTTTGACTATTCCAGATATCTCATATAAGTGGAATCATGCAGCATTTGTTTTCTGTGACTGACTTATTTCACTTAGTATAACATCCTCGAAGTTCATCAGTGTAGGTAATACGTGTCAGGATTTCCTTCCTTTTTAAGGCTGAATAATATTCTATTGTATGTATTATACCACATTTTATTTCTCCATTCCTTTGTCACAGGGCATTGGGTGGTTGTGACTGCTAGCTTAACTTCTGCTTCTAGTTGGTTTCACATCTTTGTACTCCAAATGAGTTTATTTCCTTTTCACTCAAGTGTTGCTTGTCTGTGATTTTTACCTTGGTGACTGAAATAGACATCATTCCAGCTACCTTTTGCAGTCAGGGCCTCTGAGAGGACCTGCAGTAGCCCAGCTGTGGTGTTCCATGTAACACCCAGCACTCTGTAGACGGCTGTCTGTCTACCCCCTTGAGCTCAGAGGAAGTCTGGTTGAGGGGATCCTGGTTTTCTATTAGTCCTTGCGTAGCTACTGGGGAAAAGGAGATGAGATGAAACAAAAGAAACATTGTAGTACCATCTTTAGAGAGACATTTCATCATGATGAAATGAAGAAAAAATCATAGTGAGTTAGTTAATATTTCAAACATCAACATCCGTAGGAATGAAGTCACTGACTCTCAGAAATGCCAATGGAATGATTTATCTTAGTAGCTAACAGAGACCCATTTAAATTTTAATTATGGAGTTTAACTTATTAGGTATTAGGATTCACTTATTTAGAGATTTATGGTATGTATATAATAATATTAGGTTCCTAACACTATTTTCTAAAAGTAGGTATTTTTAAATAAACAGAACTGAAGAGCCAACCTGGACATGCATATTTGGAAACATTGAAAACACTGAAAGAAACACTGAATGATTCAGAAAGTAAGGCCCAGACCTCTTTGAATGCCTTGAATGATCTCGCAAAGGTGGCGAAGGCCCTGCAGGAAAGAAAGGTAATACATATTTTAGGTCTTAGAAGTCTAGGGTCATTTTGAATACCCCCATCACTTATTTTGAAATATTTTTTCAGCTATTTAAAAAAACATTAGTCATTTTTGGTCAAAATTGGTTAAAAGTTCTTTATAATTTGAAGGTTAGTGACTATAATGTAGTACCTCAGCTAAAAGAAGAGATACTCATTGAATATTACTAATAGAATAAAAGCATATTTTCTCCTTCAATTGTAATTAGTCTAGAATTCTCAGCCTGTTCATAATCTGCTAAAATATCTTTAATAAAAAGACTATCACTGGAATTGTTGTGTTCTTTTTTTCTGTGTTGAATAAAAAATGCTTCTCTGGTCATTTAGGATATATGACTCTGCATTATTTCATCAGATAAAACAGATCAACCATTGAGCACTGCACACTTGGTCGTCACTGAGTGTATTGTTTTACTGGATTTTAGTGTGGAGAATATATTATTTCTGGCCCACACACAATTCATGAAGGGAAAGCTTTAACTTTTTTTGGTTATGCTTATTTTTTTTTATGATTTTTGTGCAATTCTTTTTTAATTGTATACCTTTTAAAAAGTGACTTTAGGCTGTTTATAGCCCATATTATTACATCTGTACAAATTATTGTGCATATTTTTAATCTTTAAAAATTTTTTCCAGGCCCTTGATGAAATTCTTGAGAATCAAAAACCTACATTATATAAACTTGCAGAAGAAACAAAGGCTTTGGAGAAAAATGTTTCTCCAGATGTAGAAAAAGTGTATAAGCAAGAATTTGATGATGTTCAGGGAAAGTGGAACAAACTGAAGGTCAAGGTTTCCAAAGATCTACATTTGCTTGAAGAAATTACCTCCAAACTCAAAGCTTTTGAGGTAAATCCAGAGGCTAATGGTGTTTAAATTTATCAGAGAGCAAAATGGTAATTTACCAAGTAAGACTCTACTATCTATTATTTGGATATTTGCATTTTTTTCATTTCCCATATTTATTATGTAGGTAAGTTGGGATTTCCAACTTGCTTTTGATGTGCTGGAGAACACATTTATTTGCTTTTGCTTTGCAGAAGGGCTTCTTTGTAAGAGGTGAACTGGATCTTGAAGATAAGAGAAAATTCCTTAAAACTGGTCAAAGTAACGTTTCAGGGATGAGGAGCCTGCATGATATTCAGACTGGTGATTAGATTACAGGGGAACTTTGTTAGAGTGGTAAAATTGCCCAGGTAGTGGCAGACAGCTGAGTCCTTGAAGCTGGTTTTTGTAGACTTCAGAGATTTGGAGGTAAAAATCTGAAGCAGACCATTGATAAACAGTGTCAAATTGGAAAGCGGGTAATTTGAGGGATATGAAAATCAGAAGTAGGCTCCTTTGCTACATCTGAAAATGTCCACAGATGAAGCAGAGATAAAGTTCCAGAGGAAAGGACAAATGTTAGGACATGAGGAGAAAGTGGTAAAAGTCAATGTCAGATAAGACAGGATTTTAACATTTTATCTGTGAGGAAGATGGAGAAGTGGTCTTCAACAAATCATCTGGTTTTCTACTAGAAAAGGTCTGGGTGAAGAATGAATCAGTCATGCTCTCCTCCCTTTGTTCCTGATGTCTCCTTACTTTGGTCTTGTGTTGTGTTGTGTTTTCCCACTGTTGTATCTCACGTTGGACTTCTGGTATCATGCCTGGCAGAGAGAAAGCAGTCAAGAAATATTTTTCAATGAATGAAATGAAATTAGTAATAGGAGGTTTAAATTTGGATATATATATATATATATCCAACGTTAATTAATATAAATATATATATATATGTATTTGGATTTAGATTCCAAATCTATATATATAGGAGACTATATATATACATATATATATGTATATATATGTATATATATATATTTTTCATATATATGTGAGAATTTGTGTAAAGGATGTTGTTAAAAAAGTGAAAAGATTGAAAATGAAGACAAAATTTAAAAAGATGCTGTTTTAAAAATCAAAACCAGGGAACATGAGGTAAAAGAGGGGCGGGTAGACTATCCAGATCAGTGTAAAGATATCCAGAAAGATGAGATGAGTGTGGTGACCACTGACCATGGAGGGAAGCTCTGCCCGAGTGGACAGCTCCAGTGAATGGCCAGGAGAATAAAGATGGTGAGGTTTCTATGAGAGAGAGAGAGAGAGTGTGTGTGTGTGTGGTGGTAATGGAAGGAACTTGTTTTTCCTAAGTGCAAACTGCAGTTCTATACCAAAACTGAGATCTCCTTAGAATAGAGCATTAATTTAGAAGAGGGGTGTGTTATATGTATAAGCTTAGTATTTTCGAATCATTAAACTTTGTGAGTGGATCCAGTTCCCCTTATATGGCTTCCGTTGTAGTTCTTTAAACTTTAAAACCAGAATTACCTTGGGGCGCCTGGGTGGCTCAGTCATTAAGTGTCTGCCTTCGGCTCAGGTCATGATCCCAGGGTCCTGGGATCGAGCCCCACATCGGGCTCCCTGCTTGGCGGGGAGCCTGCTTCTCCCTCTCTCACTCCCTCTGCTTGTGTGCCCTCTCTCGTTGTGTCTTTCTCTGTCAGATAAATAAATAAAATCTTTAAAAAACAAAACAAAGCAAAATTACCCTTATTCGTGATTGTAAAATTTGTGGTTATGGTCCAAGCATTGTGTTATCTGTAGTTCTCAACCAGGGGTGATTTTGTCCCCCCCCACATTTGTCAGTGTTTGGAGACATCTTTTGGTTGTCACAACTGTGGGGGGAAGGGGGTGTGCTATTTGTTTCTAGTGGGTAGAGGCCAAGGTTACAGCTAATGCATAAGACATCCCCCACAACCAAAGAATTTTCTGGCCCTAAATGTCAATAGTGTGAAGGTTGAGTAATGCTGGATTAAATATTTCTCATCTTTTCAAAAGAGCATTGCTTTGTTTTCAAATTTAAATAATTTTCTTTTGACTTTCAGAAGTGTATTTTGGGGTTAGCTAAATGTGTGCCAATATTTTAATATGGAATTTAAAGAGAATAAATAGTGTTCCAAAACACAAAAGAGAGTCCTGTGTTTATAGTAATCCAGCCTTAGGCTTTAGTGAGTTGTTACTAATGTTGCACATCTAGGCACTTAGAGGGCCAGTTGGAATGTGTGCCAAATTCATTCCATAATAAATATCCCAGATATTTAGATCTTTTTTGTTATCACAGTAGCAGATTTGTAATGTCCAGCTATTCTTTATTTTTTGTGTTTAACTACAGGATTGTTGACATTATGTGTATTCCTTAACTGTACAACTTCTTTACTGAAATATGTATTTTTTCTAAAGAAAACTTTTACTCCTTTATTTGCTTTGCTTTGAAGGCATTGCTTGTTACTTAACTACTTACAATTCACTTAGGAAACCTTAGTTTTATACCCAAAGCTAATTACAAGTAAATATTCATTTGTAGGTTGTTATTGCTTCCCTCTTTTCAGTGACCCACTGTACAGTTTTTTAGCCATTTAAGTTCTATTTGTCTTTAAGGCATGAGGCACAGGTTTTTGATTCAGTGCTAGTTTAAGATGATGCTTCTTAGGAAAAAAATGGTGGGCTTGTTTATTTTTTAAAATGCACTTTTAATTATATAAGTAATACATAAAGAGTGCTCATTGCGAAGAAACTGAGTAATAGAGAAGTATTAGAGTGAACATTTAGAATTCCCTTTCCCCCTCAATACCATTCCCTTTTCTGAAGGCAGCTAATATTTTATTTTTAAAGATTTTATTTATTTATTTGACAGAGAGAGAGATCACAAGTAGGCAGACAGTCAGGCAGAGGGAGAGGGAGAAGCAAGCTCCCTGCTGAGCACGGAGCCCAATGCAGGGCTCTATCCCAGGATGCTGGGATCATGACCTGAGCTGAAGGCAGACACTTAACCGACTGAGCCACCCAGGCACCTCTGAAGGCAGCTAATATTAACAATGCATCCCAAGAGGACACAAAAAAAATGGAAAGACATTCCATGCTCGTATATTGGAAGAATAAACATTGTCAAAATGTCTATATTGCCCAAAACAATCTACACATTTAATGTAGTCCCTATCAGAATACCAACAGCAGTTTTCTCCTAAGTAGAAGAAACAATTCTGAAACTTGTATGGAATCACAAAAGACCCTGAATAGCCAAAGCAATCTTGAAAAAGAAAAGCAAAGCGGAGGCCTCAGAATTCTGGACTTCAAATTATATTACAAAGCTGTAGTAATCAAAACTTGTTTTAATGACCTTGCATACCTTTTCCATGATCCAGCAGCAGGTGTTGCCCATCCTAGACACATACAAATCAGTGCTTTTGAGCAGCGATGGTCAGTGTAGAATTTTGGCCCTTCCAAACAAAATATTTTTGTACTGGCACAAAAACAGACACATAGATCAATGGCAGAGAATAGAAAACACAGAAATAAACTCACAGTCGTAGGGTCGATTAATCTTTGACAAAGCAGGAAAGACTATCCAGTGGGAAAAAGACAGTCTCTTCAACAAATAGTGTTGGGAAAACTGGACAGCAACATGCAAAAGAAAGAAACTGGACCACTTTCTTATACCATACACAAAAATAAATTCAAAATGGATTAAAGAGTTAAATGTGAGGCCTGAAACCTTAAAAATCCCAGACGAGAACAGGCAGTAACCTCTTTGCCATCAGCCGTAGCAACTTCTTTCTAGATATGTCTGTAGGGAAACAAAAGCAACAATAAATTATTGGGACCACATCAAAATAAAAAGCTTTTTTTGCACAGTGAAGGAAACAATCAACAAAACTAAAAGGCAACCCATGGAATGGGAAAAGATATTTGCAAATGACATATCTGATGAAGGGTTAGTATACAAAATACATAAAGAACTTATAAAACGCAACACCCCAAAAATGAATAATCCCATTAGAAATGGGCAGAAGACATGAACAGACATTCTCCAAAGAAGACATGCAGATGGCCAAAAGACATGTGAAAAGATGCTCAACATCACTTACCATCAGGGAAATGCAAATCAAAACTACAATGAGATATCACCGCACACCTGTTCGAATGGTTAAACTCCATGACAGGAAACAACAGGTATTGGAGAGGATGTAGAGAAAAAGGAACACTTGTGCCCTATTGGTGGGAATGCAAACTGGTGCAGCCACTGTGGAACACACGATGGAGGTTCCTCAAAAAGTTAAAAATAGAACTACTCCATGATCCAGCAATTGCATTATTGGGTGTTTAACCAAAGAATACAAAAATACTAATTCAAAGAGATACATGCACCCTTATGTTTATAGCAGCATTATTTATAATAGATAAGATATGGAAGCAGCCCAAGTGTCCCATCGACGGATAAATGGATAGAGATGTGATGTACACACACACAGCCATAAGAAGAATGAAATTTGCCATTTGCAATGACATGGATGGAGCTAGGGAGTATAATGCTAAGCAAAATAAGTCAGAGAAAGACGAATACCATATGATTTCACTCATATGTGGAATTTAAGAAAAAAACTGAGCAAAGGGAAAAAGAGAGAGGCAAACCAATTATAGAGCACAAACTGATGGCTACCACAGGGGCAGGGGGTGGGGGGGATTGGGATTAAAGAGTGCACTTGTGATGAGCATTGGGTGATGTATAGATTTTTGAATCACTAGGAAGAAAAAGCGTCCTTGCTGGAGGTTAACATATTCCAAGTGAAAAAGAAAAGCTCATGAATGTTACTCATTCTAATCATTTTTTTGTTCACCCTAATTGAAACAAGTGATGTTGGAGCTCCATGAGGGACATTTAAATAGTACACAATGCATGAGCTTGGAGTGTGAATCCCACTACCAAAAATAATG
The DNA here is from genome assembly GCF_037043125.1 of Eumetopias jubatus. Taxonomy (NCBI): domain Eukaryota; kingdom Metazoa; phylum Chordata; class Mammalia; order Carnivora; family Otariidae; genus Eumetopias; species Eumetopias jubatus. Next base: position 21,616,996 of record NW_028274812.1, on the reverse strand, counting down.
ATGGTGCCTTTCATTGGTACAGCACATTTAAACTTCAAAAGCATTTCATAGCTATGTGCTTACTTTTTTCCTACCACCCTACGGTATTTGTAAAATACCATAACCATACTTGTTATTTGTTTGTGTGCATATTTTAATTTTCTGTTACTTGTTGGCAAATAGTGTTTTTTTTTTCACCTGCCTACATTTCCTTTGTCTGCATGGCTGGTTTCTCTGTACAGGTAGCAAGTTTAGCCTGCGTATTCTTATTCAGTGTCATGCTCATATATGTTCTTAAATTCTTTTTTTATCCATTCCATGCCAAAGTAATGACCTCAGTTCCTGTACTTAAGAATTAAAATGTTAATTGGTACTTTAAAAACCACTTCACAGTAAATCCTCCCACTTCTTTCGGGCAGCAAAACATTTAAAAATACATGAACATTCATTTTTTCATTATTGATTTTACTTGGTTTTCTTATGAATTATGGGGATTACATATTATAAGCTTCTAGGAGGCTGGTTATATATCTCTTATCACCAGTAATGTTATCTTTGCATTCAGGGGCTACAGGTATTTTGTATTGTTTATTGTTTCTTTTCCCCTCTTCAAAACCTTCTGCAGTGTGGTATAACTGCAGAATTGTGAAACCATTCCCGAGGCCCACACAAAACTCTGTCTTATATTTATCACTGCTCCTGCATCTTCAGACACTCCTGCAACCTCCCTCTGCTGTGTTCAGACTCCCAGAGAGTCCCTTGCCCTGGCGATCCCATTGGCCTTTAAAGCTGGCTCCCGCTTCCAATCTCTTCCCTCCCAAATTCCTCTTCCCCAGTGGTGCCAGAGTTCTACTTCTGGAAAGGATCGGGTTGTCTTTACCATGGTGATACAGAGGGCACTCACAATCGTCTCCTAGCTTCTGCCCCTTCCTTGCCCCGAAGCCCCTCCTGCACCCCCCCACCCCCCGCCCCAAGCAGACCCTCCTTCGTGAACTGAGTCTGGTGAGGAAACAGTGTAGTAGATCCTGAAGACCACATTGGACAATTGCCTTTCTCCGGAAATGCCACTTACTTGCTAGGAATTCACACCTTCCTCGTCTGAGTTCATCCTTTAAGAAGAAGCTTGTTCTGCAAGCAGCGCTCAGTCTTGCTCACCACCATGCCCACAGCTAATTATTCCCTCCTCTGGATTCTACTATGCACTGTTTACACCTTCACAAACCCTCATCTCAGGCCAGCTTTTATTAAGGCTAGACCTGTGTCTCTCCTCCCTCAAGGACTGAGCTTGTTGATGACAGGAGCCCTGTGTGGGAAACAGCAAGTAAATGGATGGGAATGTCATTGCTTTGTAGGTGACTACAGGCATCTTACCCAGTCACATTTCTCTACTGAGGTTGGAGCTATACAGTCTAAATGCCTGCTCATCATAAATGGAAGGACTCTGTATAGTCACACCCCTTCCTTCAATTGCTGATCAGTCGATGTGCTCTGACCCAGAGTTTGGAAGGGGATATGCCGGAGCTCTGAGACATGCAGAACCGAGCTTTGAAGTGACTCTGGAAAGAATTTCACAGTAAAAACGCTGTGGTAAATACCTAGTTAAGAGTAATCTGCAACATGGCTGATTTAACTCTTTCTAGGTAACATATGATTGATGATCTCATAAGGTTTTTTTTCTTTCCTTTCTCATTTTGAATGCATTTTACTTTACTAAAGGTGCATTCTAAACCTTAGATTTAAGAAGTCTTCTTAGTTTTAGATAATAAATGTTGTAGGAATGTCCTTGCTGGTCTTCCCTATTAAATGAAGGAACACTTTTTAAAGAGTGCATTTGAGGTTCACAAATATTATAAAACCATACAAAATAGAAACCCCATTGCCTTAAATTACTGTTTTAATTCTGGTTTCATCCTTTTTCTTGCCTGTGCCTTGGATTAGAAATTGCTTAAAAAGCTGTGGACATTCCACCAGATGGGGAAGGGACAAAATAAAATGCCAAGAATTTAGCTGTCAACAAAATCTTGGGAGGTAGTTGTGTACTTTGGAATCTTACTGTCTTAAATCCAGAGTTACCAAGCTTCATATTTCCCCCACCCCTAGCTCAGGGGCCAGGCTGGGAGACGGGGTGTGTTAGGGTTAGAGGACTTGTTTCAATGACCTTGCATTCCTTTTCCATGATCCGGCAGCAGGTGTTGCCCAAATCAGTGCTTTTGAGCACTGATGGTCAATGTAGAATTTTGGCTCTTCCAAACTGGAATATTTGATACTTTGGTTTTCAAAATACCATATTAGTCACTTTATATTTGTTTCAGAATTCGTGAGTATAAGTGAGAATGAGACATGGTTGCCCGCCCGAGGTTAGTACTTACAATTTATTTTGTGCATGTGAATTAATGATAGATATTTATTGTAGAAGTTTACAAGTATTTTTAAATGTTTTATATTGCTTCAAAAGAGCTGAGGTCCCCTAAAGAAGAGAGAACATTAGAAATTACCCAATCCTAATATATATATAATATTCAGAACATATATTATATATAGTAATATATGTAACGTACATGTGTGTATTTATTCTGCAAGTGGATGGAAGTGGAGAAAAAATTAAATACTCATTGTACATTAGAAAATCATGAGATAAAAAATCATGAGTGATTTTTTTTTTTAATGGGCAGAGAAATACTTTTCATATGAGCTCTTGTACTTCGGAATTTCTTTCTTGTGTGTTTGACTTAATGATCAGAATTTGGGTATTTTTCTTTTAAGGCACAGGAAACACCTGCCACAGGTGGATTGAGACGGTGTTTTCTTTCTGGGGAAAGAGGAGGTATTGGAGGGCGGAGCAGAGCTCTCTGTCTCCCACACTTGCCTGCACACAAACGGAGGCCAGTATTGGTCTTACTAACATCTTAACCCTTCCCATACGGTGTAGCCATGGGGGGAGTAGGGGAATGCCGTGAGAATCTGCTGCCACCAGGCATTTCTAAAGTTTGGGCCTTCCCTCATTTACTGGGCTTCCTTCTGAGCTGACTTCAGAAGATATAGTAGCTCTTTCAGTTCCTTTTGAACACCAATAGCATAGGACAAGGATTAATCCTGGCAACAGTTAAAAGCATTAAGCTGACTCATGACAGCATGTACCCTCCCTGGCTGCTCATTTCTGAACTTGGAAGTGGTACCTCTTTATGGGTTAATCTTGGTCCTAAAGCACTTGGTTTTGTAGATCTTAGTAATAGTAGCTAGCATTTACTGCATGCCTGCTCTGTAACCAGGCCTTGTCCAAGCATTACCTCTGTTTTTCAGAACAACCAGGTGAGCTAGTTGTTATTATTCCTGTTTTACAGATGATCTGCTGAGGCTCAAAGAAAAGAAATTAGTTTCTCAGGACCTTGTGGCTGATGAGGTGCTGACCTTGGTATTCACACTTTTTGTCTTTCTTTTCATGGGTCACACTGCTTCTCTTAGAATTCAGTGTGGCCAGGATTACGTGAAGGATTCTTAGTAGTGAAAACAGATTGTCAGATTCCCACCTGGTCCTTTTGTTACTGTTGGGATGATCAGCTAGTTTTCATGGCTTGTGTGTGTCTATTGCTTTCTTCTTCTTTTTTTCCGTTTCTCTTGTTGAAGTGTAAGAGAGAGAGGAACAGGTGTGTGAATCGTGTGTGCTCACACAGGTCTGTGTGTATCTGGGAGAGGGAGGAAGGAAGGCGGTTGATTTCTCACATGCCAATGACAGATTGCTGAGGCTGCTTGCTTCAGTCAAGGCTGGTTGTGATGAAAACCTCCATGCAGTGTAATGCTTCCCTCTAAATTTCAATAATCCTTGGCCCAGAAGACCATCCGTCTTTTAATTCAAAAATTGGAGGTAATGAATTGCCCAGTTATACAGCTGTAATGGTGTTTTGAATTCTTAAAAAGTTTAGAATGGAGATTAACAGTGCAGGAAGTGGCAAGTCAAATGGGCAGTCAAAAAAAAGTCCCCCCTGATTTCTAGAGATAGATGCATTTGTACTTTTTGCACTTTTATCTTTCTGCATCCCACCTCCCCCTGCCCTTGGCATGTCTTACCACGTAGATCTTAGGTCACGGAGCAAATACAGAAGAGATATGTCACCAATTAAAATAATACATAGGAGGAAGAGTGCATGAGCTTGTGAGAATAGTGACAGACAGGCTAAAGAACAGAGGGAAAGGACGCTTGAGGGAAGCTCACAACGTGACTGAAAGGGTTTTTGAAGCTGTGTTTGGAAGCATGTGCAGGGTGCCCAGGGTCAATAAGAGAGGCTGAAAGGCCAAACAAGTGCTTTTTGCTCCCCATTTTCATCAGAGAAGGGCCTTGTAAATTGGACAGTGTCAGATGGTCATTATGGAGGGAGCATTCGTGCCTCAATTAGGAGTTAGATAGGAAAACTACCCCAGATCCTACAATGCCTACATCTACATCCCAAGTAATGTGGGCATTTTACTCTTGGTCTCAAGACCACATTATGCATCTTGTGAGAAATTACCAGAAAAATAGAGTTGGGTGAATGTCCTAATTTGGGGGAAACATTATTTTCTAGAAGTTAAAGACCTGAAGTAAGCTTGATGTTCCTGGCAGAGCTATAGATAAATGACAAACCAGAGATCTTGTATGCGTTTAGGAAAGAATGTGGTGGTCGCTAGGAATCATCATAGACACCACTAAGAAGCCTTGCCAAGACTTGTTTCCTTTAACTACTGCTTTCCTTTATTTATTTTTTGGAGGAGGGATATTAGATTGTTAGATATACAGATTCATAATCTTCCATTTCATATATGCTCATTTGGTTCAAATAATGGCTCCCAAACTCATATTTGGCAACTCTTGACTTCATCAGTAAAGTATTTGAGAAATCTCTTCCAACCTTATAAGAAGGAGGTGGTAAGCTAGTTAGGTGCTAGTGTTAACGTAGATTCCCATATTTTGAAAACTAAGCTAAAACTGTGTTGATTAATGAATGGCATAAGTCCTCATGGGGAAATGCTCAGGAAGGCACTGTCATTGGTCCTGTTTTTCACCAGAAAAAAAACTGAAAACCCAACAGCAAAAAAATTCCTATAGAGAAAGGACATTGCACTGTCAGATATGCAGAGAAGAGAAAGCCAGGAGAAATAGCTGGTACAAAAGTGGGGAAACTAAAAATTCAAATCATTTTGTTGGCTTCTCATTATTACATTGGTAACTACTATTGTTAGCATAACAAGGGAAGATTTAATATTTATAAATATGAAGTCTTGAATTTATTCCAGAGGTCACTAAAGCAATATGAAGTAAGGGAAATGTAATTTTGAGGTAGTTGCGGGAATTTTGGAATTCTGGCTCACCATAAATACTGTTGTGACTAATATATCTATAAACAAACAAATGGAAGAAAGAAACAAAAAACAACCTACAATAAGAAGAATAAAACTTAAATGATTTTAGATGGCATTTTATGAATGTAAGAGCCATATGTGAAATGGTGGGTTCTATCGTTACCATTCATTCCAGCATTATAAGGAGAATAGTTAGTTCTGGGTGGCATGTTATAAGGACATCAAAAAAAAAATTGGCATACTTTCCTGAGAATGTTGATGGGTGTGGTGAGTGCCATACCTGGATCTCATGTCCTAGAGACATCCCAGAAGGAATTTGGAATGCTTAGCCACTAGGAGACTAAGGGAGGACACAGTGGCTGCTTTTAAATCTTGAGCAGGATTGTAAATGTACCTCCATTCTTAGGGTTGAACGAGAAGCAAAGAATCGACAGGATATAAGGGAACAAATTCAGCTCCATATCAGGGAAACTAACAAGTGAAACTGACCAGTGACTTCAGAATGGGAGGCCTGGGGAAGAAATGACCATTACTTTGCTCTGATACTGGAGATCAAGTTGGACCTACCTCATTGTATTAACGGCCCAGTTCCAATGTTACTGTCTCTCCTTCTCTCTGCAAAATGTTTTCTTTCTCAGTTGTTTGTGACCTGCAGCACCATACACAGTAAGGATTGCAGTGGGTGCCTAGTGCCTAGTAAATATTGGGTAAAAGGATGAAGCTGAGCAGCGGACTGTCCTGGGTTCTTAGGTAACAAGGTGTTGGACAGCGGAACTAAGAACAATCTATTGTATCCCCTCCTGTATGCCATTAATTTATTCCTGCTTTGAGTAGCTAACTTTTGGAGAAAATTTGTTCTAAATTACACGAGAACAAAAGTTTTTTTTTTTTAGCTGATTACATCTAGCAAAGCATTTTTCCTATAATTTGAATTTTTAATCATTGATATTGCTCACGTTTAAGCAAAGTAGCTTGGTTACTGGAGAGTGTTTTGAAATTTTTAGAATGATCACCAAAACTGTCATCTCTTGAGGGTTTTAGTCAATCATCAAGAAAATCATGATTTTCAGATTTGGAAGATTTAACAAAAAGAAACAGAATAAATGAAAAGGATGCTATCAAAGTTGTGAAAGGTTGCCTTTCTTCCAGTAGCGATAGATCTTGAGATGCACTAGGTTGAGTGTCACTGAGTAATTTCCTCCTCTGTTATTGTGTTTGATTTAGGCGGATTCGAAAGTCATTGAGAAGTGGATGGATGGTGTGAAAGACTTCTTAATGAAAGAGCAGGTGGTCCAAGGAGACGCAGAAGGGCTACAAAGTCAGCTGGACCAGTGCTCTGTGAGTTCTGCTGACTTAGGGCCTCTGCTGTAATAAATAACATTTCCTTCTGCTTCTTTGTTATTTGCTGTTATTAAAATTGCATGAATATGACATGACAATAAACCGAGATAAAATATCTTTCACCATAAACCTTTTTTTTTTTTTTTTTTTTTTTACTTTATCGTCATTAAAAGAATGGTTATTCATATTTTCATTTTTGGCCAGGGTTACAGAATTTTGCATAGAGAGAACAAGAGCAATTTTTATTAATTAGGAGCTTTGCTATTTTATGTTCTAGTGATAATTTTAGGGTCATAATTACCAATTGTATATTGCTTTTATTATGCCACATGGTGAGGTTTAAAGAAAAACATACCTAACAAGTGAAATTTGCCAGTAAGACTGCATGCAGTTTATATTCGGTGAAATCATTAGGCTTTTCTAAATTAATTGAGAGTACTATTCCCTGCCGAGAGTCAAATATTTCCAATCTAATTTGGCAGATGGCTATATGAAGCACCCAGGTGAAATGAATTTCTCAAGGCACAATATTTCTTAAGTAGTTAAAAGTCCTGACTCCCAAGCAGTCTGTTTTTATAATATTTTCAGGGATGCAAGCAGAGACAAATTATAATTGTGGCACCCACTTATATAGGAATGAACTCAACATGCGTTTGTTTCTGTGTTCAGGCCTTTGTTAATGAAATAGAAACAGTGGAATCATCTCTGAAAGACATGAAAGAAATAGAGGCTAATCTTCGAAGCTGTCCAGTTGCTGGAATCAAAACCTGGATGCAGACAAAACTAGTGGACTACCAAACCCAATTGGAGAAACTTAGCAAGGAGGTAAGTTTTTCAGCTTTGCTGTCTGTGACTTTTAAGAGGCAGACCGTTCCTTTTTTTCAGTGTCTGAATTGATTTTATAGCCCATCCAGTCTGAAAAACAGTGGTCTAGAATAACTATAGCATGGGTAGCAGGTTGGGGCAAAAAAATGGATTTTTCTTTTAATGAAGGGAGGGTACTAACTGTCCAGTTTGGCTCCTTGGTGGGAATGAGCTTGGTGTGTTCAACAAAGAACTAGAAAGGTAGTGTAGCTGGAATAGAATGAAGAGAGGAGTTAGCGGGTGGGTAAGATCTGAAGTCAGAATGTAGGTGAGATGAATTGTATATGGCCTTTGAAACAAAATTTGAAAATTTTATTTCAAGGATGACTCCACACAGAGAGCAGAGGGTTTTGAGCAAGGAAGTGACATTACCATGTGGGTACTTGGCTGTGGGAAAGCCAGAATGAAAAACAGAGATTATTTAAGAGGTTATTGCTGTCTTGGCCCTTCAGACTAGAGAGATAGTGGTGGAGGTCGTGAGGACTGTTAGGTTTGGACTATATTTTGAAAATAGAGATAGGAGTCTAGTAATGGATTGGACATGTAATCTCAAAAAGGGAATGGTCAAGGACAACTGAGGGTTTGGGCAGAGCTTCCACTTTGTGTGAATTGTGGTGCTATTTGCTGAAATGGTGGAGACTCAAGAAACAAGAAGCTTTTGTGAGAGCAGGTGAAACAATGATTTCCATTCTGGAAGGGTTAAGTGTGAGCTTATGAGGCATGCAGATGGAGCTCTTCAGCACTTACTGCCGGAAAGAGGAAAGGGTGAGTCCAAAGATGCTGCGAGGTTAGGGTCAGCTGGCGGAGAAACATGCCAGGAGGCTGTGAGGCCCGAGGGCCAGATGGAGAAAGCTTTCCACGGTGCCCTGTCCTGAGGATTGCTGAGGCCAAGGAGAACTGAAAGTCAGGCTTTAGATCTGACAAATGGAGGCTTTAAATGACCTTGAGGAAAGAGTCTGGTGGCATGGCAGGGAAGAGAGTCACGTTGGGGAAGGTTGAGGAGAGAATGGGAAGTGAGCAGTTGGGACAACAAGTATAACCAACTTTGAGGAATTTCTCTATTTAAAGGGGCAGAGAAATGGGGTGGGTGCGGAGGCCTGGGGTTCCAAAGAGGTGTTTTTGTAATTTTTAGAAGTAAAAGATGTTACAGGATATTTTCATGCCAAAAAGACGGACCTCACTAAGAGGGAGAAAATAATGAGGCGGAAGAGTTTGAGAGAAAACAGTTCCTGGAGTGAAGTCTGTCATATGTGAGAGGGTTGGGGTCCACTCTCTCCGTGAAAGAATTGTTGTTGGATAGTTTCTCCATGGTGATTGAAGGAAGGCACCTCAGGGTACAGTAGGACTGCAGTGTAACTGCTCTCTTCTGATTGCTTTTGCTTCGCCAATGAGATTACACAAAGCTGATGTGAGTGAGGAAGGGTGAAAAATGGGAGGAGAAGGTGTGAAATATAGGACTGTTCCGCAGACAGCCCTTACGTGGTACACATCTCTTCATGCAAGGTTTTTGGTTAATGTTTATGTAGGAAAAACTGATATTTGCATCCTTGGAATATTTTGTATTGTTTTCCCATAAATTCTGTATTTTGAATATGTTCAAACTTAAAGGAAGTTTGAAATAAAGGTAGAGGAGTAGCCACATACCCATTCCTTAATTTGCCAGTTGTAATGTTCTACCACATTTGCTTTCTCTCTCTCCTTCACTCTCCACACACACTTTTTTCCCTAAAAAATGTACCTTTTTAATGTTAATCACCATACATTACATCATTAGTTTTTGATGTAGTGTTCCATGATTCATTGTTTGTGCATAACACCCAGTGCTCCATGCAGAACGTGCCCTCTTTAATACCCATCACCAGGCTGACCCATCCCCCCACCCCCCTCCCCTCTAGAACCCTCAGTTTGTTTTTCAGAGTCCACAGTCTCTCATGGTTCGTCTCCCCCTCCGATTTCCCCCCGTTCATTCTTCCCCTCCTCCTATCTTCTTCTTCTTTTTTTTTTTTTAAAACATATAATGTATTATTTGCTTCAGAGGTACAGATCTGTGATTCAACAGTCTTGCATACTTCACAGCACTCACCATAGCACACACCCTCCCCAATGTCTATCACCCAGCCACCCCATCCCTCCCACCCCCCACCACTCCAACAACCCTCAGTTTGTTTCCTGAGATTAAGAATTCCTCATAAAAATGTACTTTTGACGGGGATTTGAAACTATCATGACACTTCATCCCTAAACACTTTAGCATGGATATTAAATACTAAATACTTCTGTCATAAATAAAGACAGTGTTCTACAAAACCACAATACCATTGCCACACTTAAGAAAATAAGTTTTTAATATTGTCTATTCTGGCCAAATTCAGATTTCTCTAAGTGTGCTATAATCTGATGGTTTGTGCTTGAATCTGTTGAGATTTGGGAGAAAGTAAATACGGAAAATGGTTTGGAAGTGCCAGCAAGGAGCAAAGAAAGTGATAGATAGATACAGACAGACATAGTTATTTAGGTCTATGTATCTGTCTACATATATACATACATATAGATATGACAACATAGAAATAATTATGAATTATCATCGATTCATCGTATGAGAGTAAACATATGGGAAGTTTTTAAGTGTCCTTATCAAGGAGGCAACCATGTGTTGTGTGAATCATTATCTAAAGCCATTCCAGACTCTTGTGTTTCACTGAGTAGTATAAAGGTTGAAGAAGTTTTGGACAAATATAACGTTGCCAAATTTCTATTTTGCTAAGGAAGGATGGACATTTAAAGTCAATCAACAAATAAAAACAATCTATTTCATCTGTTATAGCCACGGTATCATGAAACGAGGAACATTTTAATGCCAAAAAATAGAAAGTATATAATCTCAGGATAATTAATTATAGTTTTGAGCTTTTTTTTTTAAGTTCATTACAGTGTTTTTATTTCTCTCTGGATCTATGAGAATTATATAATTGACCAGTGTTCAGAAACTAGTAAGGAGAGTTTTCTGGAAGCAGAACCCAAGGAATCTGTATTTATATATATATATATATATATATATATATATATATATATCTGTATTTTTTTAAAAACAGCCACCCCACTTAAAGTGCTGATCAGCAGGACTTGGGCACCAGGGCTGCATAGACTGCTTGCTCCTGGGGCACCATGTGGGGCAGGGAAATCAGAGCTCCTGTTTGGCCCCCTTCTATGTTTATGTCTGTGATCCTGTTTGGAGAGTGGGTACAGGAAAGCCTCTAAGGAGTCTCTCTTGCTCTCAAGAGAGCCGTCCTATTCCTGCGCTGGCTTCTGGTCACGATCAGCTTTGCGGCCAAGCAAGCCCCTGGCGCCATGACCACTACTCTGAGTGGGAGGAAGTGAGCGCTGGGTGATCTCAGTGGGATGCTATCTACGGAAGTCCGTTTGTGGTCAAACATATTTTTGTGTCAAGTATTTGATTATCTGAAATATTTAACTGAGTTATTGAATGAGATTCAGATAAAACCTATTTTCTGATGTAACTTTTTTGTGTCTGTGTGCAGGATACAAGTATAGGAGATTATCAAAACCAGAATTTTGTACAGCAGTGCTTTATGGGAGAAAATGGACATTCTGGTTGCTTCCAGGGTTTTTTTTTTTTTTTCCATAATAAACAGTGCTGCAGTAAATTTCCTTAAAGTATATGTTTTTATGGTTGTAGGCTAGATTCCTTCATTTGGGGTTACTCTGTCAAAAGTTTTGCATTTTTAGAATTATAATAGGTATTTCCATATTGGATTAATATCCAAAATGTGGTGTAGCACCCCAGTTATAGTGATTGTTTTCGTTGTTGCTTGTATTCCTCAACATCAGCACAAGATGTATGAAGGACTTTATCTGAATGTTAAAACAAGACTCTTTGTGGAAGGTTCTCACTCTGTGCTTAGATATTAGAAACTAGAACCTGACATTTAGTGTTTTAGCGTTTGTTTATCTGGGTGAATGGCTTTTCCTTTCCAGATTGCTATTCAAAAAAATAGGTTGTCTGAAAGTCAGGAAAAAGCAGTGAACCTGAAGAAAGATTTGTCAGAGATGCAGGAATGGATGACCCAGGCAGAAGAAGAGTACCTGGAGAGGGATTTTGAGTACAAGTCACCGGAAGAACTAGAGAGTGCAGTAGAAGAAATGAAGGTGAGTCTGGGGCCAGTGTCCAATAGGCTTTATAGTTCCCCTTCTCCCTTAGATATGAATGAATGAATGAATGAATGGGCGAATGAATCTATCTATTTATCTATCTATCTATCAATGATCTGTAAAGCATGATATGTACATATAATCTTGCATAGTTGGATTTCAAATTGGAAAAAAAATATGGAAGGATAGCTGCTATGATTTTAGTAGAAAAAGGAAGCCGAGACTCCACGTGTTCCATTTGGCCCAGGAGTTGAGTCCATGAAGGCCCCTAAGACTGTCTCTTCCATTAGAACCTCAGGGAGCCCTAGAGAATGACTCAAAAATTTAGTTTTATCAATTATGTTCACAGTGTTGTGCAACCATCAACACTATCCATTTCCAGAAGTTTTAAAGAAGAATTGTCTTTTGTCAGGAACAAGGGCGACTTCCCAATTCGGTTGCGATTTATCTTCATTTTATCAAAGGTGTTCTTCCAGTGAATTCATGGGAAACACATGCATAACAAAATTTTGTTAGAGCAGGTAAGAGTTGCAGTAGGAACATTGTCAAGGGATTTAATATCATTTGGGTCCACAGGATATATTTCCTGTAAACTTATATTCCTGTGTCAATAGTCTTGAATGCTTTCTTTTTTTTGTATAGTAAAAGAATTGGGCATCATTCCCAAATTTTTATTTATTTATTTATTTATTTATTTATTTATTTATTTGAGACAGAGAGAATGAGAGAGAGAGAGAGAGAGCACATGAGAGGGGGGAGGGTCAGAGGGAGAAGCAGACTCTCCGCCGAGCAGGGAGCCCGATGCGGGACTCGATCCAGGGAGTCCTGGATCATGACCTGAGCTGAAGGCAGTCGCTCAACCAACTGAGCCACCCAGGCGCCCTCATTCCCAAATTTCTAACATTGCTTCAAGTGTTCTTCAGTGTTCACACCGAAGGAAATAGTGTCTTAAAGGCTATTTAAAAAAAAAAATAAGATTAAGCCACACATTAACTGTTTTATGCCAAATTTAACTTGCCTAAAAGTATAACTAAAGCAAAAATCTCTGTATATCTGTTTAAAAAGGGATTACATTTCATCAATGCATTATTGAATGTGAATCAAAGTAAATACAGTAAGGGACTCTTACTGTACTTGTATGTGGTGTTTTCACTGAAGCATCTTTTTTAGTGTAGGTTTTTTGAGAACTTTTAAAATATTCAGTATAAGGTATTTTAAAGGTGGCCTGCCATGTTAAGAACCATCTTATTTAATTTATTCTCTTCCTTTATATTATTGGCATTGTAGTTTTGTGGTTTCTTAAAATCAGTAGGGATGAGAGCTTAGAGAAATAAGTTTAAAACCCTTGATTGGGCAACATTCTATTTGTTTTTATTCTTCCAGACAACCGTTATGATTTTAAAAACCACTGTACTTAATTACTTTAACAACCGAGAGAAATTTAAAACCATTAAGCAGTAGAGGAAGCTAAAAGGGAAAGTGAAAAGCTGTCTTGGGTTGATTTTTCTAAAAATGAGTCTTCATCCCCAGCATGGAGGGAAAGTCAGGAAAGAAGCTCTTTCTAGGTTAGACTTCTTAGTATAACTTCATCAACTTCGAAATGCTATTAATTATCAGAAGCATAGATACACCTGTGTTCCAGGAGAAAAAAAGGTATGTTTAAATTATTTTTAAATGATACCTCTACTCTGGTGAAAATTTATTTATTACAGTTTAATATGCTCGGACTTACAGTGTTTAATTAAAATGCCTCACTTAGATTCTTATCATGGGCCCAGACTTTGAAAATACTCCACGTCAGTAACTGAGGGTGACTTAGGTGTTCACGTTGCTTGTTATGAAACGTCTGTGTTACGGTTAGTGTTCGTTCTTAGTTCAAAAGTACTCTCTGTGGTGATTCCCTAAATAAACGTTCCAAGTAGGTAGTTAGAATCATGTCAGCATTTTAATTTTGGTTTAGTTATCTTTTTGAAAAAGAAATAAATTGGTTACTGAGAACGGGAGACAGTTTTCAAGTTCATCCTTTCTTGGACTAGAGGGCGAAAGAGGACGTGTTGCAGAAGGAGGTGAGAGTGAAGATTCTCAAGGACAACATCATGTTACTGGCTGCAAAGGCGCCCTCTGGTGGCCAGGAATTGACATCTGAGCTGAATGTTGTGCTGGAGAATTACCAACTTCTGTGTAACCGAATTCGAGGAAAATGCCACACGCTAGAGGTATGTTATTTTATCAGTGACATATTTCTGAGATCAAACTGTGTAAAGTACCGGCCATTTCCATATCTTGGAAAAAACTCGAATTTTCTTTTCCAGTATGCGATCATAAAGGAAGAGTCGTTCTTGGATAACAAGTTGGTAGAATGAAACTGGGATTAAAAAAATAGGAAACCCGAAATCTGCCTTCAATTAGTAGCAGGTTCTTGGGAAAGCGGTTTCATATTTTCAGAATTTTTTTATATGTGAAATCAAGGTTTTCATGTTTCAGGTGATCTGTAGGGTCTGTTCCAATTCTAAAATTCTAGAACAATGTAATGTGAGCCTCTCCTTTGCTTTGTTTTGCCTGGTTAGTACACAGAGGTGAATTGAGGTTTTTTATTATGACTGGTGTCTGAAGTTAGAGTCACCTGATAGAAAGAAGAACTTGCAGTGTGCTGGTGTTTTGCTGGACCATTTTCCCCCCTGGCCATTGGTTGAAGATGTAGATGATGCTATGAGTTGTTGTTATTGTTGTTGTTGTTTTTAAATGTTTTTGCTTGTTTGTTTTGACATTAGTGTGACTTTTGTTGCATCTTACTGAAAAGATTCAAGAAGAATTTCAATTTATAAACAATTTAATTTAAATTCAGTTCAACCTAAATTAAATGATTGTATTGTGGTAAATCCTAAAATGGTAAACAATCACAGCTGTAATATTTAAATTCATTCAGTACTTGGCTTGTTCTGAATCTATTTTGTGCTAAGATAAATATGTATAATTCAAACTGGTTAATAAGAAAGCTGTAGGTCAAACAAAACTTCATTCCTTAAAGTTAACATACAGTTGATCCTTGAACAATGTGGTAGGGGGGTGGTTAGGAGCACTGACCACACCTAATGTCACCCAGCTGAAAATCTGTTTATAACTTTTGACTTTCCCAAAACTTAACTACTAACAGCCTACTGTTGACCAGAAGCCTTATTGATGATCTCAACGGTCAATTAACACATACTTTGCATGTTATATGTATCATGTACTGTATTCTTATAATAATGTAAGTTAGGTGTTAAGAAAATCATAAGGAAAAGAAAACATGTTTATATTATTGTGTTGTAAAAAAAATCCATGTATAAATGGATCCACGCAGTTCAAACCTGTATTGTTGAACGGTCAACTGTGTTGTCTAATATAAAATACCCGAGGTTACTCAATTGAGAATTTAAAATTTAGTAAACATAATATATAATATTATGTATGCCTAATCTTGAATCCTAGTGAATGATCTTGGACTTGAACTTTACTGTAGTTTTCTCCATGTTTTTGTTTTCCTATTTATTTATAGTCAAAATAGCAACTCATAATATGTTAAAAGAATGAACAAAGTCCCCAAGTTATACTAACCTAACAGAAGACCACCACGTATTCTGTGTCATTTCTTCAAGTTGTGTTTATGACCCAGAGGTGGCAATTTGAGGATGAGGAATGAAGTATGCATGTTGAAAATTTGGAATTGCTTTGAGAATTACTTTGGAATTAATTTGAGAGAATTACTTTGAGAGAAGAGAAGGAAAAATGCCAGAAAAAAAAAATGATAAGAGAGAAAAGATGAGGCCTTGATATCTTTAAAGGGGGAAATGAAAAGATGAAAAAAGAAGTTTAAAAAACTGACATGCTCTGAAATTATGTTCAAGATGACTAAGGAATCTTAGGCAGAAATAGCCCAAATTCCTAAATTAGAGTAAGAATGTTTTTCTTTGGCAGGATCCAACTTTATTACCTTGATTGTTTCTAGATCCCTTAATTTTTTTTAAATCATGAAATATTTCAAATTTATGGAAAAGTACAGATCATAACACCTATATAACCAGTGTATAACCATATACATATATATTCTTCAGATATAACTTAACATTTTGCCTTATTTTTCCAGATCTTGTTTTTAAAATAAAACAAATTAGCATTACAGGCTATGTTTCCTCCTTTCCCAGCCCCTACCATCTCTCTCAGCCCCTCTCTTGAAGTAGGCATTATCCTGGAGTTGCTATATATTTTTCCCATCCCTGTTTTTATATGTTTAATATATACACTTATGTTTCAGTTATCAGTTGCTATGTAACAAACCTCACCAAAGCATAGTGGCTTGCAAAAACAGCCATTTATTATTTCTCATGATGCTGTGGGCTGATCTGGCCCAGCGGAGTTGCTCTTCTGCTCCATGTGGTGTAGGGAGAGCGCACTCAGGGGGCTGCATTCCTGTGGGAGCTCAGCAAGGGGCACTCGCGATGGCCTCTCCTCTGCCGGTCTTTCTCCACGTGGTTCTCTGCAGCAGGGTGGCTGGCTTTTAGAAGGGAGGAAGCAGAAGTTGCCAGTCCCCTTAGAGGCCAGGCCAGCAATTTGGTAGAGCATCACCTCTGTTAGCATTCTTTTGTTCTAAGCAGGTTGCGAGGCCAGCCCACATCCTGGGGGAGGAGAAAACAAATTTGCCACCTAACGGGAGTAGTGGCAAAAAATGTGTGGTTATTATCAGTCCACCATAGTTCACTCTCTGGCCGTAAATTCGTTCCATTGTTCCCTCATGCAAAATGCACTCAGGCTCTCCCAGGGACTCCCAAAGTCATATCCAGTACAGCATCAAGCTTGAAATCCAGTGTCTTGTGATGTGCGCATCAGGTCCAGATATAATGGGGCTCATTGGAGCAGTTTCTTCAGGTGCAGGTGTGTGGGAGCAGTGCCTCTAGATCTGGTGACCTGGACACAAAAAAGACAGGTTATCTGCACCCCCCATACCCAACATCCATGGTGAGATGGGCAGAGGGATGCCTCAGTGGACACTTCCATTCGAAAAAGTTGGCAGAATGGAACGTAAATAACAGTCACTGGGAATGGTGACTCTGAAATCCAATAATAGTAGTTCTGGTATCGGGCCAGGGACGTGGTGTAGTCAGTGTTCTACTCCAGAGGTGAGACTCTTGCTTGATTAGGAACCGGTTTGTTTCTTGGGAATGACTCTCTGGGAGTCATCCTTTTTTTTTTCCCCCATCAGAGATAAGGTTCTGCTGGCCACCGAGTCGATCTCGGTCTGCTCTCTGTAGAAATCTGGGGGACTGGATACCTCTTTTCTCTTTTAGTCTTAGCCAGGGGTTGGCAGATTATAGCCTAAAGAGTAACTCTGGCTTGTGGCCTGTGTCTGTATGGCTCGTGAGCTAAAAATGGTTTGTCTGTTTTTAAAAGAGTGGTTCAAAAAGCAAAACACACACAATAAACAAAAAAGAATCTGTGACAGAGACTGAATGTGGCCTATGAAACCGAAAAGATTGTCTGGCGTTTTATAGAAAAATTTGCTGCCCCCTGACCTGCTAAACACACCTCCTGTGGAGTGCTGGGATGTGCCTTCTCTAGGTCAATAGATCTGAAAGAGGGTCACCCCAGGAGGCTCCCTGCTGGACTCTTTCTCCTAAATTTATCAATCAAATAGGCTCATCCTATATGGGAAGGGGTAGTTTCTCCCATAACTTTGCTCCTGGAAAGTGGAGTATAAACTTATCCCTCTCCCCTCAAAACTCCCATAGGAATGGGGAATAAGTGATTGGGACTAATCCAGTGAGAGTATAGTATAACTCCATTTGGTTGAATGTGACTCTCTTCATATATAGACACATTCATAGGAATTTAGGAAAAAATTGAAGGAGTATACAGCAAATTGTTAGATTAGTGAGCTCTGAGTTAGAAGAGGGTAGACCCCAGGGAATTCTAATTTTCTATATGATTTTGTTAAAAAGTGTTGCAGTTATGAGTACTTTTTACCCTCCTGTTTAAAAAAAAAACAACTAATAATATTCCCCTCCTGGTTTCTTCTACTAATTATATAGTTTTATTTTTGGCATTTAAATAAATCTTTGGAATTTTTTTTTAGTGCACAGAGGGAGACAACTCATTCCTCTTTACCCCCCGACCGCCCCCCCCGCCCTGCACCAACTGGTCTCATATGATTTGTTGAAGAATTTTATTTTTTCACTTATTGCAATTCCAACTTCATCAGTTTCTAAATTTTCAAATATACTCATATCTAAATGAAATTGTTATTATTGGTTAGAGAGAATGTGTTGTACTGGAGCTACATCACCTCTTAAATGACTTCTTTTATAATAGAGCTTTTTTCTTGCTCACGTTAGGAAGTATGGTCTTGCTGGATCGAACTGCTTCACTATTTGGATCTTGAGACCTGCTGGCTGAGCACTTTGGAGGAGCGGATGAAGAGTACCGAGGCCCTGCCCGAGAAGGCAGACGCTGTCAATGAAGCCCTGGAGGTGGGCAGTTCTTTCTGTGGCCGCGAGGCCAAATGCGTACTCCAAGGAGGAACATGGTGCTTTCTGTTGACAAATGCATTTGCTTTCTTGGTGGTTTTCAGTATAACTTCCGTGGCCTGCCGTATTTATACAGTCCTGTGTGTTTAGATTATTGGTGACCCACGAACTCAGCCTCATGGGGTGGGTTAGTTGTTTGATAATTAGCACATTTTGGGCATGAGTACTTTTAGCAAAGCACCCTAGTGATTTTCCAGCTTATTTTTACCTTTCACCGGATAAAACTCTGCCTTCTGTTATTAGGGCAATTGCTCTCTTGTTTCTTCATAAAGTTATTTTTGCTCATTAGACAGTGGCAACTGCTGAGTTTACAGTAGCTCTTGCTCTGTCATCATTCCCCATGTGAAGAGCTGGGGACGGGTTAGAGTGGCTAGTATTTGAGGCTTGGATCCTGCCCTAGGAGCTTGTCCCCAGGCCTAGGCTTGAGCTCCACGAGGCCAAGAAACGTACCTGCTTTTTCATCATTCCCAAGTTACCAGCACAGGGTGTGGCACACGATAACTTAAAAACTCTTTCTTCAATGGATTAAAATGTGAAGAGAGTAGATTTGCTTCAAATAAAAGAGGAGGAAGAGGGTCCCTTTGCTTTTAAAATGGAAGGGACACAGGATGGTAACTGAGTGGATGACCGGACTGAAGGTCCGGAATGAGTCCAAGGCGGGACCTGAAGCCCAAGAGCCGGATGCTCTGCTGGAGGAAAGATACCGCTTCTCAAGTAAGATCCCAGGGTGAGAGGTTGAGAGAAGAAGAAAAAATATGAAAGGCTTCCTTTAAAAACATATCTTCCTAATATAAGAATTAAAACATGTGCCTTCCAGAAATATGGAAAATGGAGAGAAGTAAAAAGCAACATAAGCACTTTTAAACATTTTGGTGTATTTCTTCCTAATTATTATTATTCAAAATTTTCTATCCATACTGGAAGGCAGTACATTATAGTACTGGATAAAAAAAGCCTTTAGAGTCTTAAAGTTGGAATTGTAGCTCTACTTTTTACTGTGTGTTTTTGTATTTAACCTCTGTGAGCTTCAGTTTTCCCATCTGTAATATGGGAATAGTATTTAGCCCATCCAGCTAATTAGATTTATGTATATTTATGTGTATATAAAACAGTGCCTAGCATTCTGTGTATGTTGTAGAAAAATGAGTACCTGTTTTTAGCAATATGGTCAATAACCGTTGGAGATAATTTTGCTTGTATAGTCTTGTTTTCTGCTTTTAAAATTTTCATCATTCTGTGAACGTTTCCCTACGTAATTAATAATTACTGAAATTATTTTTATGAAAGTCTAGTAACATGTATCATCATTCATACTGAGTTTTCAATTTTAGGTATTTATTAATACCATGATGGATATTTTTGTAAATTAATCATCTACCTCATTTCTGGTCCTGTTCTTTAGGTAGATTTCTAGAGAATGGAATTACTTGTTTAAAAAAGTGGACATTTTTAGGATCCTTGATGTATTTTGCCTCAGTCAATGCATATTTTTTCTCCTCTCCCTGTCTAGTCTCTGGAATCTGTTTTGCGACATCCAGCAGATAATCGCACCCAGATTCGAGAACTTGGCCAGACTCTGATTGATGGAGGGATTCTTGATGATATAATCAGTGAAAAACTGGAGGCTTTTAATAGTCGATATGAAGACCTGAGTCACCTGGTAAGAATTGGGGAACCCAGGTGTTGATAGGTATCACGGTATAGAGCTGACTGCAAGAACTTTTACCAGGCGGAAGAGTTGGTAACCAACATGAATAGGGATGGGGAGGACATGGAAATCCTAGGTGGCAAAGAGTAAACCTAACACTTAGAAGACAAACAGAACTTTGATGAATAAAAAATCTACCCTTGAGATTGTTTCTACTTAGGAACTATTCAGTTTCCTTTAAGGATATTTTAGCTATATATAAGAATAGGAACTCAGATTATCCTAGTAAATATTAGGACCAACTGAATTTGGCATAAGTTGCTGTTATAAAATGTCATAATCTCTAGATACCTATTCAGAGCGCATCAAATATGCATGTTCATATCAGTAAGTAGAGAAAGGAGATTATCCTTTATAGGAGGGTTGGATGGATGTTACATACTTTTTAAACACATTAAATAATAATGATTGGTGTTTAGGTTGTGAAGAGCATCAAATTTACCCCAAAAGTGCAGCAGATGGTGGTTCAACATGTATGTAACTCCGTAGAACTTGAGACTTTGGGGAAAAAGAAAAGAGATTTATATGTTCACGCTACTGATAGACATTCTTGTTATATTTTATATCGTTATTGGTAGGCTTACTGCGGGTTCCTGTAAATGTCCTAAATGTGTAATAGATGACATTTTTATTGTCTCTAATATGTTATGTGGGAAAACTTTTTTTTAAATGAGGTATAATTGAAATATAACATTATATTACTTTCAGGTGTATGATGTAATGATTTGATATTTGTATACGTTGTAAAATGATCACCACAGTAGGTTTAGCTAACATCCCTCACCATGCATCGTCACAATTTTTTTTTCTAGTGATGAGGACTTTTAAGATCTACTCTCTTCGTACTGTCAATCTGTTCTCATCTCTGTGTGCTTGTTTTTTTTGTTTGTTTTAGATACCACGTATAAGTGAGATCATATGCTATTTCCTTTTCTCTGACTCATTTCCCTTAGCATAACACCCTCAAGGGCATTTTTATATTTTGTCATTGTATATAGAAAGAAGTAAAAATTAGTCACTGTAAGATAAATAAGACACTAGAAGAGTCTTTTCACTGTTATCCTTGCTAATTATTATTTATTTGTAATGTAGGCCAAAGTTTTGAGCTAGTGCTTTTAAAGTCTGTTTCCCTCTTGGTGACCAGAACATGTAGGTTTTCTTATATTCAGCTCTTTATATTGGTGCTGTGCAACTGATTCAATTTTTCCCCTGTGTAGGCAGAGAGCAAGCAGATTGCTTTGGAAAAGCAACTTCAGGTCCTACGGGAAACTGACCACATGCTTCAAGTCTTGCAGGAGAGCTTGGGGGAGCTGGACAAGCAGCTTACAACGTACTTGACTGATAGGATAGATGCCTTTCAAGTTCCACAGGAAGCTCAGGTACTGCCATGGAGTGGAGGGCTTTCAAGTCATAAAAAGAGCATATGTAATCACTTCCTCCCCCTCAAGACAACCAGCCCCTCTTGCCATTCCAAACTGAGTCAGTGAGGAAGGTTGACCTTACTTATGGGGCTGCATATGGGTTTTTGGAGTTCTTTTGGTCTCTCTGTGAGACCCTGGCAAATGATCACCATTTTAAAATTATAGTTATGAAGTTGGGAAAATTCCTTTTTTTATAAATAAGTGGTGAACACTAGAAATGATGAACGCCAAGATCTTAGTTTGTGTGTCCCACATGGGAGTCCTGCAACACAGGTGGGCTGTATTATTGTCAAACTTATTAAAGCTTGTACAGTGGTCAACATGTTCTTATGTACTGTGTGACTATCTGGAACTTTTAACAGAAAAGACGCTCTCCCCTTTCTGATCTCTTTGTTGCAGAAAATCCAAGCAGAGATCTCAGCCCACGAGCTGACTCTGGAGGAGTTGAGAAGAAACACACGCTCCCAGCCTCCAACTTCCCCCGAAGGCAGGAATGCCAGAGGAGGAAGTCAGATGGACTTGCTACAGGTGAAGAGGGAGAGCAGCTCCATTTCACTCTTTGATGTGCTGGGTGTAAAAAAAATGAGGAAGAGCCAATGACTTGGATGTCTTTGGTCTTCTTTATGCTATAAACAGTGGGTTGGGAATGATGCATTGCATCCCGGGCAGAGCAGCAGAAACAAATTGTTACATGGGTGGAAAATACTGAATCTGATTTTATAGTTGAATTAAGAAGAGAGAGCAAGCTAGATTTAGAAGTTATCTTTGTATAGATTTTTCCATTAATGCAGAGCCTCTGTCCTTTCTGGTGTGGTCTGGCGCACTGGGCAGGCTGAGAACGTGGGACGCAGCGCCACCGAGTCCTTTAACGGTGGATGCAAGATTGACGACTCTGAACTTGCCATGAAGGGCATTTTGAGTTTTAGGTTCTTGAACTATATTTTTCAAACAGGTGAGAAATTCTGTGAAGTTTTAATTCCAGGAAGACCCGCTTAGCCTTTTCTTGTGTCTTAGACTGATACTCTGTCAAGTAATTCATGACACTGCGTTGTGCAGTGCACTCAGGTGATTGCTTAGGAACAAGGCCTGTGTTCCTTTAAGGAATGTTCTTATGGCTGCTTCATCTTGCAGCTTTTTAGCAGTGTGTGTTAATATTACTATCATCTGCTGAGAGAGATTATCATTCTGATGTGAATTGCTTATTTTGTTCATTTCTGGAAACAGAGGAAGCTTCGAGAAGTGTCCACAAAGTTCCAACTTTTCCAGAAGCCTGCCAACTTTGAGCAGCGCATGCTTGATTGCAAGCGTGTGTTGGATTGCGTTAAAGCAGAACTTCATGTTCTGGACGTGAAGGATGTGGATCCTGATGTCATACAGAGCCATCTGGACAAGTGTATGGTGAGGCCATTGGGTGGATAATGTGTCTAGTGGGTTTTCCAGCAGCTTAATATGGCTTCATCTGGTGCTTCCATACATGGCTTATTTAATAATTACCGGTTTAGAGTGAGCTAAGAAGAGAGCTCAGTGGTGAAAAACAGGTTAAAATAAGAAGTGTGGTAACCTTCAAGGAAATTAGAAGAGATAAGAGAGACAGGTGGGAGAGAGTAAAATCAATTACTACAATGTAACGAGATAAGGAAGCTGGAATAGACATGCATATTACATGATTTAAAAAACAAGGGAAACATCTTAATCACAGTATGAAGTTAGGGAAGATTTTGACAGAATGTGACTAATAAGCTAAGTTTTAAAGGATAAATTTGAGTCAGCTAGAAGAACCATATTGAGAATAGATGTCAGGAATATTACAGTGTAAAAGAAAATCATTCTTAAGGAAAGTAAAGCTTTGAATTTCAACTTAAAAAGTTTAAGCCTAAAATATGAAAGAAGAAATTATACTTAGAATTGATGTCAGGAATATTATTGCATAAAAAAATCATTCTCTAGGAAAGTAAAATTTTAAATTCAAGTTTAAACCTAAGATGTGAAAGAAGATATTATTTATAAGGCCTTATTACTATTTGAGTCTCGAACATTATAATTCAGTTGAGTGGAAATTTAAAGATAATGTGGCTAAGTATACACAATCTTAGAATTAGTCTTCTCCTTGAGAGGAGTCACGAAGAAACTTAAGATGACGCTTGTTAAGACAAAAGTCTGGGGAGAGTTCTTTGTGCTTTTCCAAAATTGCAGTCTCGTTGTTTGTTACACACTGAAGGTTTGTGTACTCGAAAACTGGAATGGGTGGGAGAATGAACAAATGGTAAATTTGTGGGTGTGTGAGTATATGTGTATGTGTGAGTGTGTATGTCTGCATTTGTGGGCATATGTGCATGTCTGTGTGTGAGTGTAAGTATTTATTGATTTAATGAGACACAGAAATCAGCAGAGCACTGTCCTTGGCCTTGTGTAACTTAGTCCAGTGGTCTGTTATTATGTGACAATGCCACAGGAGATGTTTCAGGTCAAGATCAGGATGGACGGAAACAAGAGAACTTACCCAGATAAAAGCTTTTTAGTTTCAAGGTAACTAGGGTGAAGACAGCTCTGAATTTGACCTACATAACTCCAGTTTCTTATAGTTACATACATCTTGATATATTGAGTATATATCTTTTCATCATATAAATAATACATGCTCATTGTGGTAGACTTGGTACTTCAGAGAATTCTAAGAAAAAAAAAAGTGAATGTTAATACTCCCAAATTTCAACAGCCAGAGATATAGCCAGTGTTGGCTTTTTTCTAGTAATAGCATGTATGGTTTTAAAAAATGTTATTTAAAAAATGATAGACATTCAGTTTTTAGTCTTAATATTTTTCCATTTTATGTAGGAAAAATGTTTTTATTACTAAGTACGTTCATAAACCTTGAAAATACATGTTTGAGGGTTTTTAAACAAGTATAGTTTATTTTCTTATCTGATTTTAAAAAGATAATACAACCTTGATGTCATTTCACTCATCCTTTGAACCAAATCTGAGGAAGATAAAGCCCTTTGATCTCCATAGTTACTTTGTAGCTGTCAGTCTGTATAAGCCGGCTTCTGAAATGATTCCAATTAGCAATTTTTCACCACAGTGTGTAAAATGTGCCTTGCTTTCTTTTAAAGAAACTCTATAAAACTTTGAGTGAAGTCAAGCTGGAAGTAGAGACTGTAATCAAAACAGGAAGGCACATTGTCCAGAAGCAACAAACCGACAACCCCAGGGGGATGGATGAGCAGCTGACTTCTCTGAAGATTCTCTACAATGACCTGGGTGCCCAGGTAAGGGCAACTCCACTGCTCGCCTGCATCTCTCTCATTTATGTATTTTAAATTTTTGCTCCTGGAAGGATGCATGTTTGAATTTTAGGGCACTAATAATAATGTCTTCAATTATTCCCGTATTTTTTATTATATTTCTTTACATCTGTATATTAATATCACAGTGATGAATAAGTGTAGAGAAATTCACTTTTAATATTTAATTCAGACTCATTTTTATATGTTCAGTGGCTAGTCAATTTTCAGAAGTTATTCTAAGGAAACTCTACCAGTAAGAGCCCCTGTATAAACTCAAGTTACTGGTCCTTGGATTTCTAAATGGAATAGTCTACTGAGAAATGTTAAAACATTGGGACTCTAATAAATGGTAAGTGACAGGAAGTTCACATTAATAATCTAGCACGATCTAAAATCCTTTTAAGAAACATCTATAATTTGGGCATCTGAGCAAATCTGCCGGGGAATTTTTGGCCATTTATGGTGAGTGACTATATTCAGAAGGTTGAATGTCTTCTCTTATGAGAACTCTGCCCTGAAACCAGGAAAGCAAAGCAAAACAATAACAACAACAAAAGTGTTTAAGTGAAACCTTCTTGGCAATATTGGAAAGCTGTGTTAGATAATATTTTAGATCCTTCTTGGGTTTTTAAATATTACCTAAGTTTCTACATAGACCCAGAGAAAACCAGCTGAAATTTTGTTATCATTTTTGGATCAGTAAGAATGAGCAGTGCATACATTTCCTGGACAATTTTGACCTGCTCACTAAAGCAAGAGAAAATTGCTAATCTGATATATTTTGTATCATTTTGATACATTGCACATCTGGAACACACAGTGTAGAGCTTCTTCTTGGTATTATTATACAGCTGAAGTTAGTTCTCAAATATTACTGTATTTATTTATCAACTGGACATTTTTTGGATGGGAATGGTGTTGCCAGTTTTAATGTCAACTCTCCAGTTGTGACTATGGTTTTAGTGTTAAGTCATTTTCTCATTCAACACAATTGAGACTGTACCGTGTGACGGGAATCACATAGGCAGTAGAGGTGGTGCACAAAAAGTTATCTTTGTCTAATAGAACTGAGGATAATGAGGGAAGAAAACATTAATCAGGTAGTCATACAAAGTAATGTCACATTAACAGTCTGAAGTGTTATGAAGGAATGTATGTGGTGCTGTAAGAATGGGGGATTTGGCCCAGACTGGGGTTACAAAAACTTCCTTGAAATAAGTGGTACGTAAACTGAGATCTGAAGGATGAGTAGGAATAGCCTGGGTGAAAGCAGTGGAGGAGACTTTGAGGTTGCTGGGACAGCATGTGCAAAGGCTCTGTGGCAGGGGGCAGCATGGTACATTTGTGTGGCTAATGCAGCAAGTGTGGGGAACGTGGTGTTGGAGAAAGGGATGAGACCAGAGCATACTAGTGTCTTAGGTTTGTGATAAGGATTTTAATCTTAAGAGCAATAAGCAGTAATTGCAGGACTTTAGCAGGGAGATAACAGGCTCATGTATTTGCTTTTTCAAAGATCACTCATTGCAGTTGAATTGGAAAAGGCAGCAATGGCCGTGAAGAGAGCAGTTAGGAAGTCATTGTTGCATTCTTAGTGAGAAATGATGGTGGCATTAATGAGCGGGGGCAGTGGAGATGGCATGAGCAGATGGACTTAGACACATTTAAGAAGTGAGGTGAGTAGGAGTTGATGATGGATTAGGATGTGGGAGTACAGGAGATGGGGAGATTAAGGATGACCCCTGCGTTTCTGGCTTGGTTACATGGAAGATCATGGTACCGTCATTGGGAGGGGGCACTGGAAGGAAAGGCGGAAACATGGCAAAGTCATAAGTGTGTATTGGGCATGTTCACATGTCAAGTGCCTTTGTGAGAGTGAATTGAATATATCAGGTACTCAGAAAGTTATTCAAGTCTGGAGACTATATCTGGGCTGAAGCTAGGAATTTTATGAGTCATCTGCATAGAGATGGTAATTAAAGTTTTCGGTGATGATGAGACTGTCTAGGGAGAAGATATAATGAGAAAAGAAAAGCCTATACAAGCCACAAAATAAAAAATAAATGAGTGGGACTACATCAAACTAAAGAGCTCCTGCACAGCAAAAGAAACCATCAGCAAAATGGAAAGACAACCTACAGAATGGGAAAAAAATATTTGCAAATCATATATATGATAACGAGTTAATATCAAAAATATATAAAGAATCCATACAACTCAATAGCAAAAAACCAAATAATCCAAGTAAAAATGGGCAGAGGACCTGAATAGACATTGTACCAAGGCAGTTATATGAATGGTCAATAGGTACCTGAGAAGGTACTCAAGCATCACTAATCATTGAAGAAATGCAAATCAAAACCACAATGAGATACTACCTCACACCTCTTAGATGGGTAGTATCAATAGAAAGAGATAATGCTGGTGAGGATGTGGAGAAAAAGATGTGCACTGTTGGTAGGATTGTAAATGGGTGCAACTGCTGTGGAAGACAGTGTGGAGGTTCCTCAAAAAATTAAAAACAGAGCTACGGTATGGTCCAGTAATTCACTTCTGGGTATATATCTGATGGAAACAAAAATACGACATTGAAGAGATATCTGCATTCTCATGTTCATAGTAGCTCTGTTTAGAGTTGCCAAGGCATGGAAACAACCTAAGTGTCCATTAATGGAAGAATGGATATGGAAGATACGGGGTGTGTGTGTGTGTTTGTGTGTGTGTATAATATATGGTTTATCTCACTTAGCACAATGCCCTCATTCTGCTAAGTGAGATAAATCAGAGAAAGACAAATAATATACGATCTCACTTTTATTTGAAATCTATAGAACAACGACAACAAAACTCACAGAAAAAGAGATCAGATTTGTGGCTACCAGAGGTGGGGAACTGGTGGGTCTGGGAATTGGATGAAGGTGATCAAAAGGAACAAACTTGCAGTCCCACAAGGTACATAAGCACTAGGAATATAATGTACAACAAGCTGACTATGCTCACACCCCTGTATATGTACATAGGGAAGTTGTGAAAGGGTAAATCCTATGAGTTCTCATCACAAGGAAAAAAAAACGTTTTCTGTTTTTTTTTTTTGGATCTGTATGAAATGATGGATGTTTAAAGTTATAGTGGTAATCATTTTGTAATATATGTGAGTAAAGTCATTGTGCTATACACCTTAAACTTATACAGTGCTATATCTCAATAAAACTGGAAAAAATAAATTAAAAATAATTTTTAAGTAAATTAAAAAAAAAAAGGGCCTGAACCAAGTCTTGAGGAATTAGATCATTTAGTAAGAAATTTGAGGAAGATGTGTTTGCAAAAGAAACCAAAGTATATCTGTACCACATTTTATTTATCTGTTCATCAGTGGACATTTAAGTTGTTTCCACATCTTGGCTATTGTGTGTAATGCTGCCATGAACATGGGCAGGCAGATATATTTTCTAAACACTGATTTCGTTTCCTGTGGATATATACACCAAAGTGGGATTACTGGATCATATGGTAGTTTTATTTTTAATGTTTTGAAGAACCACCATACTGTTTTCCATAACTGTATACGTGAAATCTGCTAAGAGAATAGATGTTAAGTGTTTTCACTACCAAAAAAAAAAAAAAAAGGTAACTATGGGAGATGATGAATGCATTGATTAGAAGTGTTAGCACACCAGGAGAGTGCTGGGGCTGGGAAGCCAGGGGAAAAGGGCATTTTGAGAATGGGTGGAGGCACTGGTTTTGAATTATTGAGCATTAAAAATGATGTCCACTTAAAGATGTCCATTTAGATCTGTTGCCTTTGGAGTCATTATTGAGCTGAGTCAGCAAAGACAATTTCTGTGGAGTGATAAGGGCAGAAGGCAGGTTGGGAGGAGGTAAGAAATGTGGGGAAGGTAAGAAAATGCTTTAGAGGATTGGTAAGGGAGAGATAGGAGTGAGGAATGTTTTAGGGTAGATGGAGCCAAAGAAGGCTAATTTTTTTTTTTTTAAATATAAGAGACTTGAGTATGTATATACTCAAGGGGCAGAGGGAGAGGGAGAAGCAGACGGGAGAAGCAGACTCCCCACTGAGCAGAGAGCCCCATGCAGGGCTCGATCCCATGACCCTGAGATCATGACCTGAGCTGAAGGCAGATGCTTAACTGACTCAGCCACCCAGGCGCCCCAAGACCTGAGTATATTTCATAGCTGATGGGGACGTTCCTATTAAGAGGGAATGATTGAATATCTAAGAGGGAGAAAGGAGAAATGATTAGGTAAAATCTCTCCAAGTTGATACTGCCGAATTCAGAATGCACTACATCTCAAAATGTATTGGTTAGACTGAGAAGAGTGAAATTGTTTTAAGTTGAACTGTAAAGTGTTTTCTTCCTGGTATATACAAATCTTTGGTAGCATTAAGTTTTAGGATGATTGTGTAACTTCCTGGGCATGTCAAGATCAGATGAGATCCTCTGAATACCTAATATCTTTTAATATAATTTGTGTATTTGTCTCCTGAAGTCTGCATTGAGGGGCTATTAATTTAAAGTCATGAATTCTAATTAAACTCTGTAGAGAAAAATATTTCACTTTTAAGAAGGAATTTAATAATAATCCTTGAGGTACGAAAGAATAAAATTGAATCGAGGGGACCAGAAAAAAAGAAATGTAATTCCACATTACTTATTAAGAAAATTCAGTCTTTTTATCATCTAAGAAAATTTTATCCCATACATGACTTATCACGACTTATCACTCTGTTACTTAGGTAATGCGAATTATCTCTACCTATGTGCACATAAAAAGAAGAACACATGTTTATTTATATATTGTGTTGTGATACGTTTAAAAATGCTATCTCAGCTTTAGATTATGAATGATAGTTTTGGTTGAGCAGACCATCATGTAATATAAAGTATCAGACCAGGCTCAATCCAGTGGCCATGTTCCACTGATTGTAGCCCTGGCCCCTTTAAGCTTCATGGCCCTGACCTGCAAAGTAGGGAGGATAGTGCCTCCTCACAGGGGCTGCTGAGGGTCTTACTGCACAGCACGTGTAAGATTCTTCAGCGTGATATGGGAGCTATGTTAAGAGCCTGGTAAATGTTAGTTCAGTTCATTTTGCTTTCTGTCAACCACAGAAACAAAATAAAACTGAAGGTTTATGTTGCATAGCCATTTATTATATTTTAAGTTAAGTAGTTAATTGCAAAATATAATTATGAAAATCATACTATTTCCCCCTCAAATTTCTAGAGTATAAGGTATATATGTGTGTTTTTTAAACAGAATTCTTTCTTGAGAGGATTGTAAGGCATCTTCTGTTCAAAATGATAAAAGATATTTACTGATTCCTTAACTTTGTTACAAAACCTGGGCCAAGCCCTCTGTGTATGTCTTTCTCATTTGATACATAACAACTTTTGAGGGCTATGCCTCTACCCAGGTCACTTAGAAAGTAATTGGGAAGAGCTAAAATGAAAACCCAGGGTTGCCTGACACTTAACCTCTATAGTGTATTGTCCCCTTGTGGAAATACAAGAATAGAGTGATTCCAGGTGGGAGAGATAAAGGTTATATATGTCTTGGGGGTTAAGTATGAATAGTTTGGATCTTTAGTTATTATTTGGATTCATTCTTTTCATGTTCTTTTCCCTCTTCCTTTCCCTTTCTTTCTCCCTTCTCTCCCTCCCCCTCTCTTTTTCCCTCTCCTCCCTCCCTCTCTCTGCCTCCCTCCCTCTCTCTTTCTCCTTTTTAGGTGACAGAGGGAAAACAGGACCTGGAAAGAGCATCACAGTTGGCTCGGAAAATGAAGAAAGAGACTGCTTCTCTCTCTGAATGGCTTTCTGTTACCGAAGCTGAATTGGTACAGAAATCCACATCCGAAGGCTTGCTTGGGGACTTGGATATAGAAATCTCCTGGGCTAAAGTATGTTGTAGTTTGGGTTACCTGCCAATATTATGCCAGGGTCTCCTGTGGCATTTTGTTCAGGATGTCATTTATCTCCATTTCATGTTAAATATAGCCTTTTCTTTTTTCCATTCTTTTTTTGACTTCTCTGTCTTAAGAAAAAAGAAAAGACTATTTTGAAAGACAATAATTTTAGGAAGATATTTTTATCTTGATTCCAAAAGCATTAAACTCACATGGATCATCAGTAGGGCCTATAAAGGCAATGTGCCTATGTGGTACTTAAAAACATTCTAATCATTACCTTCACAATTGGTGATATTTTTTGAGTATTCGTTTTTCACAAAGTATTGTGCTGAATTGAATTTATTTATTAACTCTTCTGTAATAACTTTTAAACCAATAACTGAATTTTCTATTGCAGACGAACTGATGTAAAGAGCATAGGAACAGAATTTAAAAAAAAAATCAATGAAAGATCCAAGAGTTTTCTGTAACTCTGTAGTTATTTTGACATCAGAGATTAGAGAATAGATTTGCCGATTCTCTTTTGAGGTGGACAAAGAATTGAATGGAACAGAAAGTACCTTTTTTTTTTTTTATTGAAGGCATTCTCTTTTCCTAAATTTACTTCCTAAGAAAGAAGCACGTATACTAGAGATAAGTCCTGAATATAAATGATCAATACTGTGATGGAAATGTATATAGAGCCACAGATATCAGCGTTGACATCTACAGGTGTTTGCTTGTGGGATGTGGAGAGCAGGTGCTATGAGGTCATGGATGATGCAACCATTTCTTAATTTGAACATTTTGTAGAGGTAACAGTTGAAAGAGAGTCAAGATATGAGGCATTACAATAGCTCATGAAAAGTATAATTATGCCATGGGCTGTGTGATGTGACAAGGATCTGGAGAAAGAGATGGAGGAAAGATAGGAGGAATATTGGAATTTGTCAGTGAATGCAAAGCAAAGACATCAAACTTTCTTTTTGTTAAATTTAAGTTTTTCAAGGAAATATTATCTTCTTTGTATAATACATTTTGAAAGCCATTATTTTCTTATTAATAACTTAAGTCATATAAGCTAACTGAATGACATTTGCACAGTGTAATGAAAAAAGGCAAAAGCAAAAATCATTTATACTCAAAGAATACACCATTTTCATTTGCTTTCATAGGCACATATAAACATGCACAGAAACATTTAAAAGTAATTATATTGTGTCTAATATTTCTTAACATTGTTTTAAAAAACTTTTGTCTTTAATATTTTTCTTTACCTACAAGGGTTTTGTATCACACACTGGAGAGGCATAGTATTTTATTGGGTATTTTTTATTATGCCATTCCTCTATTCATGTCCATTTAAATTATTACCAATTTCTACTATTGTAAAAAATGCTGTGATGAATATACTTGAAGCTAAATCATAACATATATTCATGATTATTTCTTAAGGATAAATTCTTAGCCTTAAAAATATTGGTCAAGGGATATACCCATTTAAAATTCTTTTTTTTTTTTTTTTAAAGATTTTATTTATTCACTTGAGACACAGAGATACAGAGAGGAGAGAGGGAGCGTGAGCAGGGAGAGAGGCAGAGAGGGAGAGGAAGAAGCAGGCTCCCCGCTGAGCCAGGAGCCTGATGTAGGGCTTGGTCCCAGGACCCTGGGATCATGATCTGAGCTGAAGGCAAACACTCAACCATCTGAGCCACCCAGGCCCCCATTTATAATTCTTATACACATTATGAAATTGCCCTTTGGAAATGTTGGACCCACCAACTGTGAGTGAGAATTCCTACTTGCTCGATGGCAGGCAAATATCATGTTTTGGTTATTTAATTGCAACATTTTCCAAAGTTTAGAAGCCATTTGTAGCTCTTTTTAAAAAATTGCCTTTTGGGGGTGCCTGGGTACCTGTCGGTTAAGCATCTGACTCTTGATCTCAGCTCAGGTCTTGATCTCGGGGTTTTGAGTTCAAGCCCACATTGGGCGAGCCTCCTTAAGAAAAAATTGCCTTTTTGTATTTCTGACCATTTTTGGTCTTTTAATTTAGAGCTCTTTACTGACCACAATAATAAATGCTTAGTGTGTTGTGTGTTGCATTTTTCTTTTCTTTTTTGTTTTTTTTGCCTCTGCAGTTTCCTTTCTGTTTTATGTTTTTTAAACCACTGTATTATATATTTTTTAAAGAATAAAATTCATCTTTTTCTTCACCGTATCTGTCTGTAGTGCTTAGAAACTCCAGCATTACACTCTACTCCAAGGTTATATAATTCTTTACTTATATTTTTTTCTAGTTCTTTTATAGTTTCATCTTTTACCTTGAATGTTTTAATCCTTCTGGACCAAATAGTTAACCATTTATCATCCTTTTCTCTCTGATTTGACATGCTAAATTCATATATTCTTTTTGCCTGTTGCTTTTGTCCGTTTTCCGCTTCACTGATCTGACCCTCTGAATTGTTCTTCAACTGTTTAACTATATGGCTTCATGATATATTTCAACATGTAGTTAATGGATTCCCTGTCTTAATGTTTCTGGGGTTTTTTTGTACTCCTATAAACTTAAGAAATATTAGTCTGAAATTATTTTAAAAATTCTGTTAGAAATTTTGGTTTGAATTGCCATAAATTTATAGATTTGTTTTGAGGAGAAACAATATCTTTGTTATAAGTCTTCTTAGTAAGTGGTATGTTTCATTTTCCCCAATGTTTTTTACATTACTACATAATACTTTGGGTTTTTTCTTCAAAACCATTATATATGTATGCAAAGATGTTTATTCCTACATACTTATTTTTATAGGTGTATAAAGAGTATGTTTTTTCTCTATTTTTACTAATTATAGCTTGTACATAGGTGATACTGATTTTCACATATTTAATTTTTAATCATCTGTCTACTCACATCAATTCAATTAGTTGATTCTCATTATTTTTTAAGGTAAAGGCTTTTAAAACAATGGTAAGATTGTCTCTTCTGGTGCTATTCATTTTAAAATTCCCATTTAATCTTATTTCAGGTTTGAAATAATGAAGATGGTAAATACAAATCACGAATTCACAGCACATTCTCTTCACTAGAGTAAATCAAGTGAAACATCAGTATCTAACATAATCACCCACTTTTTCAATGTTGTTTTCAGATTTAAGAAACATTCATATTTCACAACATTTTAATGTATTTGCACTTAAAAATTATGTAAAAATTTTTCAGTGTAAAAATTTAAATAGCATTTTCATTCCTGAACTTTAACAGCATTTTTATTCAGTAGCTTGAATATTATTTTCAGCGTAGTCATTTTATTTACAACACAGTCTATTAGCATAGATAGTTGTGTGTACTTTTTGCATTTAATTACTTGTACTTAATTATTTCGTATAGTTCTTAAAGACTATTCTAGTCAATCAGTACAATCCCTGTGAAGGTAGGTAGAAAGTCTTAACTGCACAGAGCTTGGCCATGGTTTTTTTTTTTTTTCCCTCCCTTCTGGAGAAGAACATTTAAAAGAAACATTTTAGTGCCTTTATAAATATACCAGTATTTGATGTGGCCAAGTGAATGTTTAAACCTTGACTCATCTGGGAATTTGCAATTTTTATGCCTTCTAAAATATAACTTAATGATGTGAAATTAAATATAAATGAGCTCCTTGAAATGATTTGTTTAAATGTTGGCTAAAAAAGGTACAAAGCAGTGGGGTAGATATGCTCATGTTACTTTTTGATTTTAGAACTTTGTAGTTTTAATTTTGGAATCCAGCATTTTCGCTGTATTTCTCTGCCTGGTCAAACCTTATGAATGTGCAAATCAAGTTATCATTATACCACCCAGAGTATTATCTTTGCATACGGCAACTATTATGACTACAGCTTAGATGTGCTAGTTCTCCTATGATTTAGCTAAGATGAAATATTTTTTATAATGCTGATCCAACAGATTATATATTAAGTCACCTAGTACAGGGTATTATCCTTCCAAATAAATGTAGTACATCAGTAGTTTCCTGTAGTAGTTCAGGACATAAATTCATTATAAAGTTTTGAAAATTGTGACTTCTGGGATAGTTCTGCTTTGCCAGGTTATAGTTACTGAAAATAAAGTTGATTCTTTATGTCTTAAAGCTATGATGAAGATACTTGGTGTTTGTGGGTAATAAGTAGCATTTGTACTACATTAAAATTAATGGAATGATTACCTTTTCACAACTGAATTTGTTACTTTTTTGTATTTGCATAATTCAATGTTCTAATTTTTATGAGGACGTTAAGAACTCTCAACATGTTAATCAGATGTGGAGTTTTGGAAACCTTTGACATACTGTGAATTATCTATGGGAGTCATGGGCTACTATGCATATGTTGAAGAAAAGTTTTTAAAAAATTAAAGTTGTATAAACTAGGTGTTACCTGCAAGTGCTGAATCACGAAATTCTACCCCTGAAACTAATACTACACTATGTGTTAACTAACTTGAATTTAAATAAAATCCTGAAACAAAAACAAAAACCTTTTATAATGTTCTCCAAAATCAAGTGGATCTTGGTATTTTTCTTTTCTAGAATATTCTGAAAGATCTGGAAAAGAGAAAAGCTGATTTAAATACCATCACTGAGAGTAGTGCTGCCCTGAAGAACTTGATCGAGGGCAGTGAGTCTGTTTTAGAGGAGAGGCTCTGTGTGCTTAACGCCGGGTGGAGCCGAGTCCGTACGTGGACAGAGGACTGGTGCAATACATTAATGGTATGTTTTGGGGAAAATTTAACGATGAAGTCTTTTCTCCTTTAATTATTTAAAAGCCAATACAGCTCTGATTAGAATCTTAAATCCTGTTTTCTCTCTGTCACAGTAATGTTTTGCTTCAAGTGAATTAATTTCATTAGACTACGTGTTATTTCTTTCCTTTGAAAAGATAATAACTAGAAAGAGTTAAAAATGTCTCTTTTAAGTAGTAAACCATTTGTGACATACATAGAAATATGTACTTTAATATCTTAGTAAACGTATCTCATTTGTTATATTGCAATGATTTGATATTGTATTTAATTTTTATGTGATCATAAACCATGTATATAATGTTTATAATGTTCTAATAATGGCATACTAACATCTGATGGCCTAAGGAAAAATTTTGAGTACTGGGGGGTGACATTGGTGAAGTCACTTAAATACTCTCTAAATCTCAGTTTTCTCATATGTAAAATGGACAGTATTATAATTTCTACCTCATACAGTTTTGTGATTATTATATGACATAAAACATGGATATTTGACTATATAACGATACTTAAAATAACCAGTGTTAGATATCATGATGATGTTTATGGTAATTATTAAAGGTTGTATGTTATCAGCCTTTGGTTATGTCACTGTTAATTATTTCATGGAAATAGTTACCATTTAAATTTCACAGTGGTTTTCTGTTCCTCTTATACTAACAATGAATATATGGCAACCTCCCTCTCTCTTCCCATAGGGGGTGTTTCATTTATAAATTATAATTTTGTTTTGACATATCTAAGATAGGACTTTTTTCAAATTCATAGAATTACTGGGTAATAAACAGAGACAGAGAAAAATAAATTATTGTGTGGTTGAGTATTTACTGAAATCAGAATGTGTAGGGCATTGAAGCTCATGGGCTTATATCTTGATCTGTCAGCTTTTTATCTAGAGTTCATTTGCAACTTATTACCTGCAAAACTTGGGTAAACTACTTAAATATTGCTACATTTTAATTTCCCTATATATAAAATCAGAATAAAAGAACATATCTCACAGAGTTGTTAAATGTTAAATAAAGAATATGAAACTCTTAGCTTGTAGAATATGTTCATTAAATATTTTATATATTCATTTTTATTGAAACTAACTTTATTCCACATTCTCACAGCTTACTTCTATATTCTTCAGTCTGTACCTTCCAAATTCTCCTTTCAAATAATACCTTTATAGTCCTATTAGAACATTTTTAAGGGATGCCTGGGTGGCTCAGTCAGTTAAGCGGCTGCCTTCGGCCCGGGTCATGATCCCAGGGTCCTGGGATCGAGTCCCACCATCGGGCTCCTTGCTCAGCAGGGAGCCTGCTTCTCCCTCTCTCTCCTTCTGCTTGTGCTCTCTCTGTCAAATAAATAAAATCTTTAAAAAAAAAGATTTTATTTATTTATTTGAGAGAGAAAGAAGGAGAGAGCATGAATGAGGAAGAGGGGCAGAGGGAAAGTGAGAGGCACACTTCCCACTGAGGAGGGAGCTGGACATGGGGCTCCATCCAGGAACCCTGTGATCATGACCTGAGCCAACTGCAGACGCTTAACTGACTGAGCACCCAGGCGTCCCTAGAACATTTAACATTAAATAAGTCTGGTGGTCATCAGTTCTTCTTTCTTAGAATCAAGATCACTTTCCAAACTTTTCTCATTTTCTTTTTTTAACTATTCTCCCATATTGTGGACTAATAATTTTTTCTTGTATTTTAAATACTTCTAAGGTTTTTTCTAGTTTATCCTATAAAATATAGTTCTTAAAAGTTGTTAATTTCATCCAAAGGCTTCCCTACTCTTTTTGATCAAGTCCTAAATTCTTGCCTTCGTCTCAGCTGTTTTGCTTTGTTTTAAGTGGCTTTACTGTTTTCTTCTGGTTTTCACATTTATTCTCTCAATCACATTTTCTTTCCTGCTTCAGGAAATGTTAGTGAGGTCTGTACCAGCTGTACGGGCCTGCCAGTCAGTCTTAGTCCACTGAGCAGGCAGAATCTTATTCAACCCATATTTTAATCGTTCTTAAAGAATATGATCAAGGGGGATAAATGAAATTACTTACAAGAATGAAGAATAAGGGAGACAAACAAAATGAAATTGAAAAAGAAAGTTTCACCTTTTATCCTTCTTCCAACTTTTTCCTGTATTGAGGTCTAAATCAAATAAGTTTAAAAAGTATGTAACCATAGCTCTGCATTTTCAGGAATGAGATTTAATCACTGGGAAAGAGCTTCACAGAAAGATGGAAACCTATCTTGAAATTCAGCATACATTTGGCTTTTCAGAGGTCTTTTAAATGTCATCTTAAGATTATTGTCTTAAATATTGCATGTGATTGCATCAGCATTTCGTTAATTCCTTTCTAGAATCATCAGAACCAGTTGGAGATATTTGATGGAAATGTTGCTCACATAAGTACCTGGCTTTATCAAGCTGAAGCTCTATTGGATGAGATTGAAAAAAAACCAGCAAGTAAACGGGAAGAAATTGTGAAGGTACCAAGCACAGAGCATCAGTAACACTTCTGGGAGTGGAAGGTTTTGGTGTGGTCTTTTCTCTAGTGCTCCAAGTTACTTGTGCATTCATTCTTTCCTTGCAGCAGATTCATTAGTTTTTATTTTGGTGGGAGAAACTGAGGTCTCCTATGAGTCCTATGTGAACAGCTCTTCATTAAGTTGATTATTCTAAAATCTTTCCCAGGGACCCAAGAAATTCATTTAAACTATCTTTAATTCTGAGTTAGCATCATACCCATCTTTGGTTTTGATTTTTCCCATATGATAATTTTGTGTTTTCTTGCAATTAGCGTTTAATATCTGAGCTAGATGATGCCAACCTCCAAGTTGAAAATGTCCGTGATCAAGCCATTGTTTTGATGAATGCACGTGGAGGCTCAAGCAGGGAACTTGTAGAACCAAAATTAGCTGAACTGAATAGAAACTTTGAAAAGGTGTCTCAACATATCAGAAGTGCCAAGGTCAGTAATTATACTTTAATATAAAACTACTTTTCGTGTGGGCATGTATCTCAGTGATAGGTGATTATATGGTAAATACATCAAAGAATTTTGAATTAAAATGATTTTAATCACTTTTTCTTTGAATGGAGCATCAGTTCTTATTTATTTGTGATTTTACATGTGAAGGAGAGACAACTGGAAATTAGTATTGAAGAAAATAAACCATTTGAGAAAAGCTTTCAAAGTCTCAGTCAGAAGTTAAAATTGGCTATAAAATAATAAGACTCCCCTCTGCCCCTCCACAACGTGCTTACTCTCTCTCTCTCTCTCTCTCTCTCTCTCAAATAAATAAATAAATAAAAGGTGGGTGAGCCTGGGGGGCTCAGTTGGTTAAGTGACTGTTGGTTTCTGCTCAAGTCATGATGTCAGGGTTGTGATATTGAGGCCCACTTCGGGCTTTGTGCCCAGCACAGGCTGCTTAAGTCTCTCTCTCCCTATTCCCTTTCTGCCCCCCCATAAATAAATAAATAAATCTTTAAAAAAAAATTAAGACTCATTTCCAAGCTAGGCATGAATATTTAAACCCATTACTGTGTGGTCATACTTTATAAATTTGTGTGCACTACATGCTCGTGAACTGGTTTTTTGTTTTATTGCATCAAAAATTACAAGAAGTTTCACAATTTAGAACTAATGCAGAAAAGCTACTGTCTGCTGTTTTAAGTTTGAAAAAGGGCTTTATAAATTTAAATAAGAGGATAATAAGTAAGAGTTTTCCTTTAAAAAGTTTTTATGCTTCTGTATTATAATTTTTCTCTATGTATCTTACTAATTCTCTTTCTTATTTCCCTTGTTTCCTGAGGCGGCGGGGAGGAAGCATTTTATGGTAGTGTTCTCAAGGCCTGGAGTGTGGCGAGTGCTCAGTAAATGTTAAATTGAAAAGATGAGAACATTTCGATGGTTTGCTAGGCAAAAAACAAAATAGCATAGCTGACTTTGGGGGTCATTCAAACCAGGTGTTCATTCTGACAGAGGATTATGAGGTTTTCAGGATCCCAGCTGGGCCCATGGGTTGGCATTTTTGAGTATTTGGTTAATGCTACCTCTTGAGAGCGGTGTGTGTGGAAATTATCTAAGAGGAAGGATCCTTTTTTTGTAAGAAGTAAACATTGTCTAGTCTGCTTTAATTTGAAATATCAGACATAATAGGCCAAACTATCTTTCATAGCTCATGAGTATATTTAGGTTATTCACAACTTAAGGAAAACAAACAAATAACTTGCTTTAACTTTTGTTTTCCTTAATTTGACCCCACTTCCCTACTTTCTGACCTAAGCTCATTTGTACTTTTCAAAAGGTATATAGGTATATAGGAGCGTTTTCCTGGTTTAAAAGAGTAAGGCATGAGACATAGGGGTGGAGTGAGAGGAAGTACAAAGAAGCAAAATTACTGTTGTCTTCTGTTAATATTTTAGCATACATGTCTACTCTTACTCATATCTATGTGATATGAAAATATCAAAATTTTTATATTGTTTTATATGTCCTCCTTTGACATGGTTTTCAACAGCTACGGGGTGTTCCATTATATGATCTGTTATACTTTTGTAAGTCAGTTTTCCACTTTTAGTGTCCTTTTGTAAATACTGAATTGTCAGGATCCTTTTATGCATGTCTTTTTGCTCATTTGTTAATATGCCCTTTCGGGTCAATTCTTAGAATTTCTTGAAATTGTTCTGAGAGTTGTGCATATAAATACCATCAAATAGATTTTTCCAAAGAGTTCTACAAAAGTTTGTGCCAATTTCTACTTCCATGATCAGTGTGAAAGTGCTCGTTTCCCCATGCTCAGCCAACACCTCGTTATTTTCTTTCATGTTAGTTTTATTAAAGTTGTTACATTGAGTTGAGTCATATAAATATAAAGTCTTTCTATAGTGATAGTGTCTGAAAATACTGCATTGAGAAATATGTACTTTTTCAGAGTTTGGGTATCAAAATCCAAAGGGGATTCTATGGGGGAAGGTTACCTGGGAGACATTCTGTGGGCCAGACCTGTACTCGGTGGTGGCCTTTCTTCCTTCCGTGGCCGCGGCACAGAAAGATCTTGGCACTATTT
This sequence comes from Eumetopias jubatus, assembly GCF_037043125.1. Taxonomy (NCBI): domain Eukaryota; kingdom Metazoa; phylum Chordata; class Mammalia; order Carnivora; family Otariidae; genus Eumetopias; species Eumetopias jubatus. The sequence continues at coordinate 21,576,596 of NW_028274812.1, read as the reverse complement.
CTTGCTGTGCTCATATGCAATCTCAGAATCCTCCCACTGCTCTCCAGGGAGCCACAGTTACTTGCACACTTGCTCACATCTCTGGCTGGAGTTTGGAGAAAATGGGTAACTCAGAGAAGCCCAAATAGATAAAATCATTGCTCTATGAATGAATGAAATTAAAGTCAACTCAAATAAATACTAGCCCTTCTCTTGACCCCCCGTCCCTCTGATTAACGATGGCAGGTCTGATTAAGAATGTATCTTTTCAAAGAACACTTTTCCTTCTGCAGTTGCTAATTGGCCAAGAACCATTAGCTTACCAATGTCTGGTCGCCACCGAAGCATTTGAAGCTGATGTACTTTTCTCTGACCTGGAAAAATTAGAAAGTGACATAGAAAATATGTTAAAAGTTGTGGAAAAACACTTGGAATTCAGTGATGAAGATGAAAAGGTCGGTTCAAGGAGATTTTCAAAACCATGGTGTTCTTACTTTTCTGTTCTGTTAATTATATTTTTACATCAATCATGTTTACCTGAAGAATCTGCCAAGTCATGCCAAAGAATAGACCCATATGTGATTTTCTGCTGAGTGTCATTGTAAGATTTGCCATGTGATTTACATAGTGCTTAAAAAAATAGGCACACTTTTTTGACTAAAGGTAGTGTTGTTTCAGTGTTCTCTAATTTCTTCTAAATTAACATTCTTTATGAGATATTTTAACTTCAAATGTGAAATATTTAAAAAAACATGAATTTTTGTTGCTTATCATTTAACTGAACAGATCTTGACTGATCTCATACTTCGTAGGTAGTTCTCCTACTTGGGAACTGATAAGTAAGTGATGCTATGCATTTTTCTTTTGAGTAAATTGTTTTTCCTATTAAACATTCAGATGGATGAGGAGAGAGCCCAAATTGAGGAAGTTCTACAAAGAGGAGAACAAATGTTACATCAACCCACGGAGGATAAGAAAAAAGAAAAGATCCGTTTGCAGTTACTACTTTTGCGCACAAGATACAATAAAACTAAGGTATCGTCTTGGGAGAGACTCTGTTTTCCTTAAATAACTTATTTAGCTCATGCCATTCAGATATTTGATGTTGCATTCATGGATACCTTAAAAAACAGGTGGAATAGTATCTCTTTCTCCTTTCTAGTATGCATTACTACATAACATTTATATTTTTAGATGGAACAGGACTCAAAGGAAATAGAAACAAAATCTTATTATTGGGATCTCTTTTGGACTTCTAATAAGAAATTAAAAGGCATCTATCTCTTTTAGAAGTGATTTCCTTCTTCAGTTCTGTATTTTATATGTGGAGGTCTTCATCAGCTCAAAAAAATTTTAGTTAACAAATAACTAAATTTGTGAATTGATAAACTCTGATTTGTATTCTAGAAAAAGATTCACTATCAGCTCCCTTTTCAGTGGCCATCATTCCGACTGCACTGTAAGTGTGCTGGTTTTCTCTAAAAGTCTGTTCTTAGGTAATCCTTCTAAGGACCATTTTTAGTTGATGATGTTGAATCTAGTGGAAGATTCTACTCTCCCAGCTTGCTGCCTGTTAGATGTCTCTCTCTGTATGTATACTGCAGCCTTGTAACATGTCCCAAGCTAAACTTGTCCTCTCCCTTCCCCTTCCAAACCATGTTTCCTAATTTATTCCCTATCTTAGTTTATTTCCTTAAAAACTACCTATTCTCAAAGTAGAAACCTCAAAATCTTCTCAATCATTTCTTATTCCTTACACCACATCAAATAGGTATTAAAACTGTCTCTTCTGAATGAAGTATGATGCATCTGAACCTAAAGTTAAGACACAGCTGCTTTATGACCCTGGGGAAATGATTGAATTCTTAGTCCACTATCCTTTCCGTAATTCAGACTCTTAGGATTTTCTCCTGTTAGTCACTACAGTGTGTCCCAAGCTGGGTTTTTTTATGTCTAGTTTTTCTTAACTCTAGCTCATCCTCCATATTGTCCTCAGAATTATTTCCCCCAAAGTTATGGCTGGTCAGGACATTCCTTTACCAAGAAACTATTCAGGAAAATATTGCAAAACGCAGAAAAAGCTTTAAGTGCAAGGTTCATCACTATACTATACACTAAGGCTTCTATCTGGCCTCCATCTACCTCTTTGATTCACTGGCACTTACCAGGAATATAGCTGTGCTGGTTTTCTGTACATTTTCCCAAACACACTGGTGCCTTTGCACCTTTGGGATCTTGCTAATTTTAATCTTACTCCTTGGTGTGGGTTTTATCTCCTTATTTTACCTGAAACATGTGTTATTTTTTAAGGCTTGGCTCCATTTTTATTCCTAACATGTTTTCAGATGATATGATAGTTCTTGGCTTCATTGTTACTTTTTAAAAATTTTATTATGTTAATCACTGTACATTACATCATTAGTTTTTTTTTTTTTTTTGAGAGAGAGAATGAGAGATAGAGAGCACGAGAGGGAAGAGGGTCAGAGGGAGAAGCAGACTCCCTGCCGAGCAGGGAGCCCGATGCGGGACTCGATCCCGGGACTCCAGGATCATGACCTGAGCTGAAGGCAGTCGCTTAACCAACTGAGCCACCCAGGCGCCCCACATCATTAGTTTTTGATGTAGTGTTCCATGATTAATTGTTTGCGTATAACACCCAGTGCTCCATGCAGAACGTGCCCTCTTTAATACCTATCACCAGACTAACCCATCCCCCCACCCCCCTCCCCTCTAGAACCCTCAGTTTGTTTCTCAGCATCCATAGTCTCTCATGGTTCGTCTCACCCTCCGATTTCCCCCCCTTCATTTTTCCCTTCATACTAGTTTCTTCTTCTTCTTCTTTTTTTTTTTAAGATACAGTGTATTAATTTGTTTCAAAGGTACAGGTCTGTGATTCAGCAGTCTTACACAATTCACAGCACTCACCATAGTATGTGCTATGTCCCCAATGTCTTTCACCCAGCCACCCCATCCCTCCCATCCCCCACCACTCCAGCAACACAGTTTGTTTCCTGAGATTAAGAATTCCTCATATCAGTGAGATCATATGATATATGTCTTTCTCTGATTGACTTATTTCGCTCAGCATAATACCCTCCAGTTCCATCCACGTTGTTGCAAATGGCAAGATTTCATTCCTTTTGATGGCTGTATAATATTCCAGTGTGTGTGTGTGTGTGTGTGTGTGTGTGTGTGTGTGTGTGTGTATCACATATTCTTTATCCATTCATCTGTCAATGGACATCTTGGCTCTTTCCATAGTTTGGCTATTGTGGATATTGCTGCTATAAACATCGGGGTGCACGTACCCCCTTCGGATCACTGCATTTGTATCTATGGGGTAAATACCCAGTAGTGCAATTGGTGGGTCGTAGGGTAACTCTATTTTCAACTTTTTGAGGAACCTCCATACTGTTACCCAGAGGGGTTGCACCAGCTTGCATTCCCACCAACAGTGTAGGAGGGTTCCCCTTTCTCCGCATCCCTGCCAACATCTGTCCTTTCCTGACTTGTTAATTTTAGCCATTCTGACTGGTGTGAGGTGATATCTCACTGAGGTTTTGATTTGGATTTCCCTGATGCCGAGCGATGTTGAGCACTTTTTAATGTGTCTGTTGGCCATTTGGATGTCTTCTTTGGAAAAATGTCTGTTCATGTCTTCTGCCCATTTCTTGATTGGATCATTTGTTTTTTGGGTGTTGAGTTTGATAAGTTCTCTATAGATTTTGGATTCTAGCCCTTTATCTGATATGTCATTTGCAAATATCTTCTCCCATTCTGTCGGTTGTCTTTTGGTTTTGTTGACCGTTTCTTTTGCTGTGCAAAAGCTTTTCATCTTGACGAAGTCCCAATAGTTCATTTTTGCCCTTGCTTCCCTTACCTTTGGCGATGTTTCTAGGAAGAAGTTGCTGCGGCTGAGGTTGAAGAGGTTGCTGCCTGTGTTCTCCTTTAGGATTTTGATGGACTCCTGTCTCACATTGAGGTCTTTCAACAATTTTTAGTCTATTTTTGTGTGTGGTGTAAGGAAATGGTCCAGTTTCATTCTTCTGCATGTGGCTGTCCAATTTTCCCAACATCATTTGTTGAAGAGACTGTCTTTTTGCCATTGGACATTTTTTCCTGCTTTGTTGAAGATTAGTTGACCATAGAGTTGAGGGTCCATTTCTGGGCTGTCTATTCCGCTCCATTGATCTATGTGTCTGTTTTTGTGCCAGTACCATACTGTCTTGATGATGACAGCTTTGTAACAGAGCTTGAAGTCCAGAATTGTGATGCCACCAGCTTTGCTTTTCTATTTCAACATTCCTCTGGCTATTCGGGGTCTTTTCTGGTTCCATACAAATTTTAGGATTATTTGTTCCATTTCTTTGAAAAAAGTGGATGGTATTTTGATGGGGATTGTATTAAATGTGTAGATTGCTCTAGGTAGCATTGACATCTTCACAGTGTTTGTTCTTCCAATCCATGAGCATGGAATGTTTTTCCATTTCTTTGTGTCTCCCTCAATTTCTTTCATGAGTATTCTAGAGTTTTCTGAGTACAGATCCTTTGCCTCTTTGGTTAAATTTATTCCTAGGTATCTTATGGTTTTGGGTGCAATTGTAAATGGGATCGACTCCTTAATTTCTCTCTCTTCTGTCTTGTTGTTGGTGTATAGGAATGCCACTGATTTCTGTGCATTGATTTCATATCCTGCCACTTTACTGAATTCCTGTATGAGTTCTAGCAGTTTTGGGGTGGAGTCTTTTGGTTTTTCCACATAAAGTATCATATCATCTGCAAAGAGTGAGAGTTTGACTTCTTCTTTGCCGGTTTGGATGCCTTTGATTTCTTTTTGTTGTCTGATTGCTGTGGCTAGGACTGTGTTGAATAGCAGTGGTGATAGTGGACATCCCTGCCGCGTTCCTGACCTTAGGGGGAAAGCTCTCAGTTTTTCCCCAAAGAGAAGAATATTCACTGTGGGTTTTTCATAGATGGCTTTTAGGATATTGAGGTATGTACCCTGCATTCCTATACTCTGAAGAGTTTTGATCAAGAAAGGATGCTGTACTTGTCAAATGCTTTTTCTGCATCTATTGAGAGGATCATATGGTTCTTGTTCTTTCTTTTATTAATGTATTGTATCACATTGATTGATTTGCAGATGTTGACCCAACCTTGTAGTCCAGGGTTAAATCCCACTTGGTCGTGGTGAATAATCCCTTTTAATGTACTGTTGGATCCTATTGGCTAGTATTTTGGTGAGAATTTTTGCACCCATGTTCATCGAGGATATTGGTCTGTGATTCTCCTTTTTGATGGGGTCTTTGTCTGGTTTTGGGATCAAGATAGTGGTGGCCTCATAAAACGAGTTTGGAAGTTTTCCTTCCATTTCTATGTTTTGGAACAGTTTCAGAAGAATAGGTATTAATTCTTCTTTAAATGTTTCGTAGAATCCCCCTGGAAAGCCATCTGGCCTTTGGCTTTTGTTTGTTGGGAGATTTTTGATGACTGCTTGAATTTCCTTAATGGTTATAGGTCTGTTCAGGTTTTCTATTTCTTCCTGGTTCAGTTTTGGTAGTTGATACATCTCTAGGAATGCACCCATTTCTTCCAGATTATCTAATTTGCTGGCATATAGTTGCTCATAATATGTTCTTATAATTGTTTGTATTTCTTTGGTTTTGGTTGTGATCTCTCCTCTTTCATTCATGATTTTATTTATTTGGGTTATTTCTCTTTTCTTTTTGATAAGTCTGGCCAGGGGTTTATCAGTCTTATTAATTCTTTCAAAGAACCAGCTCCTAGTTTCGTTGATCTGTTCTACTGTTCTTTTGGTTTCTATTTCATTGATTTCCGCTCTGATCTTTATTATTTCTCTTCTCCTGCCTGGTTTAGGCTTTATTTGCTGTTCTTTCTCTAGCTACTTTAGGTGTAGGGTTAGGTTATGTATTTGAGACCTTTCTTGTTTCTTGAGAAAGGCTTGTATTGCTATATACTTTCCTCTTAGGACTGCCTTTGCTGCATCCCAAAGATTTTGAACAGTTGTGTTTTCATTTTCATTGGTTTCCATGAATTTGTTTAATTCTTTAATTTCTTAGTTGACCCATTCATTCTTTAGTAGGATGCTCTTTAGCCTCCATGTATTTGAGTTCTTTCCAACTTTCCTCTTTGATTCAGTTCTGGTTTCAAAGCATTGTGGTCCAAAAATATGCAGGGAATGATCCCAATCTTTTGGTACCGGTTGAGACCTGATTTGTGACCTAGGATGGGATCTATTCTGGAGAATGTTCCATGGGCACTAGAGAAGAATGTGTATTCTTTTTTTTTTTTTTAAAGATTTTTATTTATTTATTTGAGAGAGAGAGAATGAGAGATAGAGAGCATGAGAGGGAAGAGGGTCAGAGGGAGAAGCAGACTCCCTGCTGAGCAGGGAGCCCAATGTGGGACTCGATCCCGGGACTCCAGGATCATGACCTGAGCCGAAGGCAGTTGCTTAACCAACTGAGCCACCCAGGCGCTGGAGAAGAATGTGTATTCTGTTGCTGTGGGATGGAATGTCCTGAATATATCCGTGAAGTTCCTTTGGTCCAGTGTGTCATTTAAAGTCTTTATTTCCTTGTTGATGTTTTGCTTAGATCTGTCTATTTCAGTGAGGGGGGTGTTAACGTCCCCCACTATCATTGTATTGTTGTTAATGTGTTTCTTTGCTTTTGTTATTAATTGGCTTATATAATTGGCTGCTCCCAAGTTAGGGGCATAGATATTTACAATTGTTAGATCTTCTTGATGGATAGATCCTTTAAGTAGGATATAGTGTCCTTCCTCATCTCTTATTACAGTCTTTGGTTTAAAATCTAATTTGTCTGATATAAGGATTGCCACCCCAGCTTTCTTTTGGTGTCCATTAGCAAGGTAAATGGTTTTCCACCTCCTCACTTTCAATCTGGAGGTATCTTTGGGTCTAAAATGAGTCTCTTGCAGACAGCATATCGATGGGTCTTGTTTTTTAATCCAATCTGATAGCCTGTGTCTTTTGATTGGGGCATTTAGCCCATTTACATTCAGGGTAACTATTGAAAGATGTGAATTTAGTGCCTTTTATTGCCTGTAAGGTGACTGTTACTCTATATTGTCTGTGTTCCTTTCTGGTCTATGTTACTTTTAGGCTCTCTCTTTGCTTAGAGGACCCCTTTCAATATTACTTGTAGTGCTGGTTTCGTGTCTGCAAATTCCTTCAGTTTTTGTCTGTCCTAGAAGCTTTTAATCTATCCTTCTATTTTCAATGATAGCCTAGCTGGATATAGTATTCTTGGCTGCATATTTTTCTTGTTTAGTGCTCTGAAGATATCATGCCAGTCCTTTCTGGCCTGCCAGGTCTCTGTGGATAGGTCTGTTGCCAGTCTAATATTTCTGCCATTTTAGGTTACATATCTCTTCTCCCGAGCTGCTTTCAGGATTTTCTCTTTGTCTCTGAGACTCGTAAGTTTTACTATTAGATGTCGGAATGTTGACCTATTTTTATTGATTTTGAGGGGGGTTCTCTGTGCCTCCTGGATTTTGATGCCTGTTTCCTTCCCCAAATTAGGGAAGTTCTCTGCTATAATTTGCTCCAATATACCTTCTGCCCCTCTCTTTCTTCTTTTTCTTGGATCCCAATTCTTCTAATATTGTTTCATCCTATGGTATCACTTATCTCTCGAATTCTGCCCTTGTGATCCAGTAGTTATCTCTTTTTCTCAGCTTCTTTATTTTCCATCATTTGGTCTTCTATATCACTAATTCTCTCTTCTGCCTCATTTGTCCTAGCAGTTAGAGCCTCCAGTTTTGATTGCACCTCATTAATAGCCTTTTTGATTTCGACTTGGTTAGATTTTAGTTCTTTTATTTCTCCAGAAAGGGTTTCTCTAATATCTTCCATGCTTTTTTCAAGCCCAGCTAGTATCTTTAAAATTGTCATTCTGAACTCTAGTTCTGACATCTTACTAATGTCCGTATTGATTAGGTCCCTAGCGGTCAGTACTTCCTCTTGTTCTTTTTTTTGAGGTGATTTTTTCCATCTTGTCATTTTGTCCAGAGGAGAATAGATGAATGAGAGAACAAAATGCTAACAGGGTAACAACCACCCCAGAAAAATATTCACTAACGAAATCAGAAGAGACCTGAAACCAGGGGAAAAGAAAGGGAAAGAAAGAAAAAAGAAAGAAAAAAAAAAAACGAAGAAGAAAAAGATAAAAAAAAAAGAATATGATCAAATATGATCAGGCTGGTGCATAGATCAGTGCCACACAGTAGATTTTGGGCATATTTTGGTCTGTTAGAAGAAAGTGCCTCCCAAAATTTTAAAGAAAGTAAAACTTATATATGTACAAAAATAAGGGTAAATATGAGAAGGGATGGAATATGCCTGTAAGGATGAAAATTATAAAAGATTTTATAAAAGGAATTGATAAGAAGTTGGTTGAAAAAAGAAAGAAGAGGAATTAAAAAAAAAGGGGGGAGAGAATGTGATCAGGTAGGAGACTAGAACAAAGCCATACACTAGAGGTTTAGGGTATATTTTGGTCTGTTAGAAGAAACTGTATTCCAAAATTTTAAAGAGAGAACTATACAGACACACACACACACCAAAAATAAGGTTAAGGTTAACTACTCTGAAGGGATAGAATATGACTCTAAAAATGAAAAATGAGGATTTTTTTTAAAAAAGGGATTGATAAGATGTTGGTTGAAAAGGGAAGAAGAAAAATTCAAAAAAACGAAAAAAAGAAAAGTAAAAAAATTTACTTTGAAAGACTAAAGAATCACGGGGAAAAAAGCCATGAGTTCTCTGTGCTGTATTCCCCTACTGCTGGCGTTCTGCCGTTCTCATTGATCGGTAAACTTGGTCTTGGCGGGCTGTGGTTGCTGATCTTCTGGGGGAGGGGCCTGTTGCCATGGTTCCCAAATGTCTTTGCTGGAGGCAGAATTGCCCTGCCCTTGTCAGTCCGGGCTAAGTAATCTGCTCAGGTTTGCTCTTGGGAGCTTTTGTTCCCTGCAAGCTTTCGGTACAGCTGTGGAGGATGAGAGTGAAAATGGCGGCCTCCCAATTTCCACCCCAGAGGAGCTGAGAACTCGGGGCCCCGCTCCTCAGTGCGCCCCCAGAGAAAAGCAGTCAATCACTCCCGTTTCCCTGGTCTCCGGCCGCACTCCGTGCTCACCCGGCCTGTGACCGAGCGTTTCTATCTCTGGCATTCGACTCCCTTTGAAGTCTCCAAACCCAGCAGATCCCTGCGGTGCGCTCCCGGGCTGCTCCCCCAGGGGTGAGGAAGGGGAGTCTCCCCAGCTCTGCCGCTTGTTGGGTCCCTGCTGGAGGAGCAGTGGTCCGACTGTGCCTCGGATCACAGTTTATGGCAACCCCGAGCTGAGAGCCCGCGTCTCGGCTCCGTCTCTGCAGCTGGCTTCCCTGCTCCGATACCTGGGAGCTCTGCCACACTCAGGCACCCCCGGTCTTTCTGTGACCCCCAGGGTCCTGAGACCACACTGTTCCAGTGAGGGTTCCACCCCCCGCTTAGCCACTGGAGCAACATCCCTCAGCGGAGCCGACTTCTAAAAGTTCCGATTTTGTGCTCTGCTGCTCTATCACTTGCCAGAAGCGGCCGATGGAGGCCCCCTCCCCCGCCGTCTATCCTCCTGAATATTGCCTTGGCTTCACTTCTCTGCATGTCCTACCTTCCAGAAAGTGGTCACTTTTCTGTTCAGAGAGTTGCTGCTATTCTTTTCTTCGATCTCCTGTTGAGTTCCTAGGTGTTCAGAATGGTTTGATCCCTATTCAGCTGAATTCCTGGGACCAGACGAAATCCAGGTCTCCTACTCCTCCGTCATCTTGCTCCTCCCTCTCATTGTTACTTTTTAAAGTATCTTACTTTCCTAGAACTTTATCTTTGGGTCCCAAATCATAACTGGTCCAAAATGGATATAATTTTTGGACTTTTAACAAATACATAAATTTGTTTTTTAAGAGTATTAACATACACTACAACAGGCACATTTCATTTTGGATTCACTAGCATTAGTTAGTGTAATTGTTTTAAAATGCTTGAAAAGGTTTTGTCGTTATTTCATTAGCCCATATGCTTCTTCAGACTTTCAGTTTTTAAAACTGTTTCTTATCTGTGACGTTAGAATCTCTTGGGGAACTTAAAAAAAAAATCTTACCCCCAAACCAGTTAAATCAAAATCTCTTAGGTTGGGCTTATCTGTGAACTCTCTTTAAACAAACAAACAAAGAAACTTCCTAAGTAATTCTAATGTTCAATCAGAATTGAGAACCACCAGTTTATAGGATTCCTTTTCTTACATGAAATGTGTGTTAAATGACCTTTTCTCATTTGTTTATGAGGGTATGTATTACTATTTTTTAAATACGTGTGAGCGCTTTATAAAATAAAGATATTAGTCTCCTGTCATATTTGCAATAAAAGTATTATCTTGTTGATTTTCATCTTCTAATTATTTTATCTTTAACATACAGCCATTTAAAATATTTGTTTAGCCCTACATGACTATGTTTTTTCATGGTTTTTTTTTTTTTCCAGCCTACTTGGGCTCTGAAAAGTCCTTATTTTCCACAGAGATGATGAATATTCAGTTCTATTTAGTTCTGGTTTTTCCCTATGGTTTGATAAAAACAAAACTTAGGAACTTTTTATAATGTGTTCATATAAAATTAACTTTTTAATCTATTTATCTGGAATTTAGGTGTGTATGACATGAGCACATCATGTAACACTGTTGAATGTTAGCATTAGCTTGCAGTAAATTTACATTTCTGTGTCCTAGCAGAATTCTTTAAAAATAAAATTATCTAGAAGTAAAGTCTGGGTCAGACCTCGAGGACTTTTTTTTTTTCCTTCTCCTAGGACATTTTGATTGATCACTCTCTTGGGATAAAATCTATTTTTGGAAAACAAAAAGCACATGTTTAAATTTTGAACTGCCTTGCTGCTTTTGCAAGAGTATGAAGGCTCAGGAAATCCTAGGTTATCTTTCTAGTCTGAACAGAAAATGGTAGTCTTTAATGAATGTGATTTTTTTTTTTTAACTTGGAACTTCCTATTTTCAATACCTACAGACTTTCCTAGTCTTTTATATTTGTTTAAAAAATATAATTTGCTTTCTTGGACATATGGGTAAATATCTAGAAATGCTTTCTGACTAAAATTTGCATGGCATCAGGATAATAAAATTAATATTAATATCAAGTATAAATAATCCTTTGGATAAAATCAGGAAATCTTTGGCTTGCTTCTATCCTGCTATCCAGGACTGTCCAGCAATTGGTGAACTCATTTTATCACATTCTAGGAGGCAAATAAATGCAAACCTCTAGATTCAACACTATGTTGTTGACTCCCTGGTTTTAGTCTTGATTCTTGGTTTCATTTAGGAATTGTAACCATAACCACTTTCCTGAAAGTGGTTATGTACCTCATTGAACATGTATTTATGATCATTTTCACTGTCATCTTTGAATTTGCAAATGAGTATCCTTTTTTTGAAGTTTAATAGAGAAAAATAGTGAAAGCATCAGGGAAGCTACTTTAATTTATGAGAAGATGCACTTTGCTATTTGGAAGTTGTCGATGGCACTTAATAAACGGCAGCCATTTGGAGTCAAGGACGTGAACGTGAACTGCAAGACTGGTAGCTAATCCCAGAGAACACTTTTTTGTTGAGAAAGCTCTGATTAGAGAATATATTGATAAGTAGTCCACCTGGCTTAGGATCTGTCTGAATTGATTGATTTATAAAGGAGTCATGTTCTGTAATATTGTTTGCAGAGGTGAAGATTATATACTGCACTACCTGGATATTATTTTAATCAAAACCACTGTTGCATTTCTTAGGTTACGAATACTTGTTTCACTTATTTATGTTCTCAACAGTGAGGTCCAGAAGTGTTTAATCTAATTGTGACATTTTACAAAATGGGTAAAATGATAATGGTATTAAAACGTTTTATTTCATATGGAACTTTATGATTTGAGGCATATTCTCATTTCCCCAACAGCTCAGGAAAGTAGTTGTTACATTTTCTTGTTTGCTAAATGAGTTTAGGTGGCACACGTTGTAAAGAAAAACCTGTCAAGCTGTCACTTATTTATACTGTTTAACCACAGGCTACAGAAGAAAATCAGTATAGAAATTGTGAAGGGTTTCTTCAGCAACACAGGGCAAAAATATAAAAAAAAACAACAAACACAACTCAGTTTTTTTGATTTGGATTCATGGTATTGAATTGCTCCACAAAATACTATTGTGTTTTTTTTTTTTTTTTCTATTTGCTACTACTCATTGTGGGGATATTTTAAGAGATGTGTCTTATTATTATTGTTTTTACAGGCGGTCCCTAATCAGCAGACAACAGGTCAGCTTGCTCCTGGAACTCGGTCGCCACCTCTCCCCACAGATTATCTAGTTGAGATTAACAAAGTTTTACTTTCCGTGGATGATGTTGAATTATCACTTAATGCTCCTGAGCTAAGCACTGTTGTCTATGAAGACTTCTCTTTTCAGGAAGACTCTCTGAAGGTAGATCTCCAGGAACGATTCAAAGCCACAGTTAATGCAGAAGTAAAGCAAGGAATCTGTCCTTGTGCCTTTGTAGATGGTCTATAATAAACCTTCCCCATTTCACCAAGGAAATAGTATCAAATTTTTAATTTTTTAAGAGTAGGCATGGATTTTTAAATATGCACAGTTACTAATTCTTGGAAACATCAAAAACTTCTTTAATCAAACCATGCATGATCCTTATTTCTTTCTTAAAAACTTGATTGTCAGTGTGATGTAAAATATTAGCATTTATGTTGTCATCTATAACGAGTTAAGATTGGTCAGTGTTTGGGGTATGGAATAGCATGTTGCTTAAACACTAATAGAGATCTGGAAGTTTTTAGTTATTCATAAGACTATTAAATACCATCAAGGCTTTTTCATATAATTTGATTGCACTTAAGTATAAAATTGCGATAAACTTGCTATAGATTTTATATGTTTGCCAGCTCGTTTCTGTCATTTAAATTAGCGTTATTACATATTTGAAAATATAAATCATTCCAGCTTCAAACACTTCATTACCTTTACAGAATACTAGTGAGGCTTTTTGTATATTCTGTACAAATACTGCTTTGAACACCTGTGAGGATTTTCTTTTCTGCCATTAGGATGTTAGATAGCATTTCTCACACTTTGGCCAATACAGGGTATTATTTTTTTTTAAGTTTTCAGTTTTGATGAGCAACAATTATTATGTCTCATTATATTTAAGATAAATGTTATGCAAGATAAAATTTTGGTCTTCTGTGATTTCATTCTTCTTATCTCTTTGCTGGATTGTGTTAATGTGTGACAATACATTTGTAGAATATCAAAGATCAACTGGACAAACTCGGGGAGCAGATTGCAGTCATTCATGAAAAACAACCAGATGTTATCCTTGAAGCTTCTGGACCTGAAGCCATTCAAATCCGGGATACACTAACTCAGTTGAATGCAAAATGGGACAGAATTAATAGAATGTACAATGATCGTAAAGGGTATGTGTAAATTAAATTAATACTTTTCTTAAAAAGGCCTGTAAGTTCATGGGCCACAACAAAGGTCATACGTACACTAAGATTAATGAGAATAAATTTCACGTCCTTGTTCTAGGCCTTGTTTAATAAATTGTGATGAGTGTGGTTCCTTCAAGAAAGAGGAATTGCATCACATATAGATGATCTTTTGCAACATAATATCCTCAAGTGAGGAACAGGGATAGCTGTAGATAATTTGAATCCATGTATAACCCCCCCCAGCTATTTTTTATAATTTTCTGTTTAATGTTTTTGAGCCTTCTTCTTTCTCAATTTTGACCAGACATATTAATAAGTAGAAATAAAAACTGCTAAGATTTTTGCCAGTAGCTGTGTATGTGGTAGAAAGGCAAGTAAGGTGTGAAATAGCCCAATATAAAGTACTGTGTAAGAGGAAAGTTACCAGAAAAATGTACTGGAAACATTAATGGACATACACACAAAAACTAAGCATCATGTTCTTTATCTTTGTTTTAGCTGACATTTCAAGTGAGTATACAGTCCTCGAACAGATCACTTTTAGTGGCCTTTGGGTGTATTCCTTTGTATGGATTTTTAAAATCATCTCTTTACATTTAGAGAATATTTTTTACATACGTCTTTATGCATAGTTATGCCTAGTTAGACTTGATTATTAGATGATGACTAATTTGTTAAAACATAATTTTTTTAAACGATTTTATTTATTTGAGAGAGTTGAGCGAGAGAGAGAGTATGAGCAGGGGGAGGGGCAGAGGGAGAGGAAGAAGCGGACTTCCCAGCTGAGCAGGGAGCCCAACACGGAACTGGATCCCAGGACCTTGGGATCATGACCTGAGCCAAGGGCAGATGCCTAACCGACTGAGCCACCCAGGCTCCCCTGTGTTGTTTTTTAGATTCCACATATAAGTGAAATCATAATAGTGTTTGTCTTTTATCTGCCTGACTTATTTCACTTAACATAATACCCTCTAGGTGCATCTATGTTGTTGCAAATGGCAAGATCTCATTCTTTTTTGTGGCTAATACTCTATTGTGTATATATACTACATCTTCTTTATTTATTTATTGATGGTCATATAGGTTGTTTCCATATCTTGGCTATTATAAATCGTGCTGCAACAAAACATAGGGGTACATATATCTTTTTAAATTAGTGTTTTCTTTTCATTTGGGTAAATATCCAGTAGTATTTCTGGATCATATAGTATTTCTGTCTTTAAATTTTGTGGAACCTCCATACTGTTTTCCATAGTAACTGCCCAATTTACATACCCACCAACAATGCATGAGGGTTCACTTCTCTCCACATTCTTTCCAATGCTTGTTATTTCTTGTCTTTTTGATACTAGGCATTCTGACTGGTATGAGATGATATTTCATGTGGTTTTGATTTGCGTTTCCCTGATGATTAGTGATGTTGAACAACTTTTCATGTGTCTGTTGGCCATCTGGATGTCTTCTTTGCAAGAATGTCTATTCAGGTCCTCTTCATTTTAATGGGATTATTTGTTGTTTTGGATTGTGTTGTCTAAGTTCTTTATATATTTTGGGGAACAACCCCTTATTGGATAAATCATTTGCAGATATTTTCTCCCATTCAGTAGTTTGCTTTTTTGTTTAGCTGATCGTTTTCTTCACTGTGCAAAAGCTTTTTATTTTGGTGTGGTTCCAGTAGTCTATTTTAGGTTTTTTTTTTTTGCCTTGCCTGAGGAGACATATTCATAAATATGAATATTTGTAGATACTTATTGCCTTTGTCCGAGAGATTACTGCCTATGTTACTTTTGGGTAGTTTTAAGGTTTCAGGTCTCACATTTAAGTCTTGATTATATATTTGCTTTTACCAGGGGAAAAAAATTTTTTTTTCATTATTTTCTTAGTTTTCTAGTTGTGGTCTTTTCTTTCCACTTGAAGAATGGTGATGAACTCCTTTAACTTTTGTTTATCTGGGAAACTCTGTCTCTCCTTCAACTCTGAATGACCTTGCCAGGTAGAGTATTAATTGTAGGTTTCTTCCTTTCAGCACTTAGAATATATCATGCCACTCTCTTCTCATTTGCAGAGTTTCTGTCTAAAAATCAGCTGATATCCTTGTGGGATTTCCCTTTTATGTAACAGTTTGTTTTTTCCTGTTGCTTTTAAGATTCCCCCTTTATCTTTAGTTTTTCCCATTTTAATTATGGTGTGTTGTGGTGTGGACTTCCGTGGGTTCATCTTGTGTGGTATTCTTTGTGCTTCCTGGACCTGGATGTCTGTTTCCTTCCCAATATTCGGGATGTTTTCAGCTATTATTTCTTCAAATAATTTTCTGCCTCCTCTTTATCTTCTCTTTTTGGGATCCCTATAATGTGAATGTTATTACACTTGATGATGTTTTAGAGTCCTCCTAATCTATTCTCATTTTTATTATTGTTTTCTTTTTGCTGTTCAGTTTGGTTGCTTTCCATTGTCCTGGGTTCCAGATTGCTGATCCATTCTTCTGCATCCTCTAATTTGTTGATTCCTTCCAGTATATTTTTCATTTCAGTTATTGTATTCATTAACTCTGACTGGTTATTTTTTATATTTTCTGTCTCTTTATTGAAGTTCTTACTGATTTCAAATATTCTCTTCTCAAGTTTGGTGAATATATTTATGACCATTTGCTCTCTTTATCAGGTCTATTGCTTATCTCAGTTTTGTTTAGCTTTTTTCCCCCACCTACGATTTTTGTCTTGTTCTTTCATATGGGACATATTCCTGTTTCCTTATTTTGTCTGACTCTCTGTGTTTGGTTCTGTGTGTTAGGTAGGTCAGTTATATTTCTTGGTCTCAAAAGTAGTGGATATGTGATGTCCTGTAATGCAGTCCTACACTACTGCATGTGCCCTCCTGTTGTGGCTGAGCCATGATTACTATGCATGCTGGTGGGTCAGGCTGGCCCTTCGCTCAGCTGGCTACAGTGACCTGCTTTGCCTGCTGTGGGCACACTGGGCAGGGTTTGCTCCCCTGGCTGTTGAAAGATCTGGCTGCAGCCACCTTGGGCTTGTTGTTGGATGGGGCCAGCACTTAGTTTGGCTGTCTACAGTTAGCTGCTGCAACAGCTGCAGGTACAGGGAAGGGCAGGGCTTGCTCTCTGCACAGCCAGCTGAGAGGCCCAGCTGCAGGAAGTGTGGGCACTTTGATATGTGGGGTTGTCTCCTCTACTCCCCAGGTCAGGAGTCACTTTGGAGGGATGCCTGCCCAGGCGAGTTGGTTGGGTGGGGAGGGTCTGCAGGGGAATGCCAGGATGGGGCATGTGGTGCTAGCAAGGTGGATAGATGGAGAGTTTCAGAATTGGCTCCCAGAAGCATCTGGCTGTCTGTGCTGGACAAGGACCAAAAAAATGGCATCTGCCAGCACTTTTGTCCCTGGGGGAATTTTCTGCAGATCCCTGCCCCTCTGTTAGTTTTGTGCTTTTCTTGTTTGTTACTGTAGAGTTGGTGTGTGGCAGCTTTCTTCTGCACTCTGTGTGATGTGTGTGTGTGGTATAGAATTGGTTTTTTTTGACCTTTGTAGTATATCAACACATCAATTGTGTATAATGATAACTTTTTCTTCTTTTTAAAAATCTTCCTATTTGTATATATTCATTTGGCTAATGTGGTAGAACTTCAAGAACGTTGTTGATTAGTCATACTGATGGCAGAGTTCTGCCATTTTCTTGATAATAAAAATGTTATCTCCTAAAAAGGTAACATGGGAATTTTCAAAAATTTAAGCACCAACTATATTTAACTATATTTTCTTATTTTAGAAAAGTCTCATCTGTCATAACTTTCATTATTTTGTTTCCTTTGTTAACTTGATTACATTTGCTAGAACGTTGTCTCTTTTATTTTATCCCAGCACATGGATGCATTATGTTCTTACTCTTAATTTTTGTTTTTCTCTCCCAACTTTGGTAACCTATCCTAAACCCTTATTTTTTCTCCATCCATGTTTTTCCACCTTTCACAAGTAGTAAGTGAGAACTTTTTTGTATTCTCTTTTTTCATAAAACATCAAGGTAGTGGCAAATGTCCTGCACTTTCATGGTTTCAGTTATCAGTTATAATCACATGAGGGTGAACACCAAGTCCATTTGTCTATACCAGGTCCCTGTGCCAATTGGCGTATAAAACTTTTCAAACTTTTTCAGGAGTAGAATTTAGTGATTCTTCACTTACATACAACATCCAGTGCTCATCACACCAAGTGTCCTCCTTAATGCCCATCACCCATTTAGACTGTCCCCACACCTCCCTTCCAGCAACCCTCTGTTCTCTATAGTTACAAGTCTATTTTATGGTTTGCCTCTCTTTTTTTTTTTCCTTTCCCCTATGTTCATCTCTTTTGTTTCTCAAATTCCACATATAAGTGAAATTGTATAGTATTTGTCTTTCTCTTAATGACTTATTACACTATATGATGACTAATTGTAATTTAAATAAAAACTTGAAACAAACAAAAAAGGTAAAACTAATCTATGGGGGAAAAAAACTTTTCAAACTTTGTTGGCCTATAGTAAAAGTAAGATAAATACCATGAAAATATAACAGATAAGCTTTCTTTGAGAACTCCCTTATGCCTACTTTACACTGGTGCATGGTGTTAGTTTTCATATTTTTTCAAATAAGTAATTTTACAACCATCTTAGATAAATAATGGAGCCCTCTTTTCCTGGACGAATTTCTTCCCTTTCTTTGAGCCAGTTATTTCTTCCTTCTCATCTTGGATCTTTGGATCCTTATGTATCTTTTCTTCTAAGAATGCCTTTTCAGGTATTCATCGTCTGTATTTCTATTGGTGGCTTTACTGCTATGCGGACAAAGTTCAGACCTCTCATCCTGAACTTGGAAGCTTTTTAACAGTGTTCTCCAGATGGCCTTATTTCTTATACTTTGTACCTATCGCTCAAAAAAAACTTTATTTCATTCATTTCACACAATCTTGATTAAAATTTTCTTTGTTTTCTTTACCTTCCCAGTTTCTGATTCTTATTCAGAATTCCATCTACTACAAGGAATAGTTTTCCTTCTTAATTTCATCATTCTTTTTCTATTATTTAAAAAGTTTCCAAAATTCAGTTTTAAGACTTTACCCATCCACCTATCTCTGTATACTTGTCTATCCATCTGTCCATGCACCATTTGTTTGACCAATATTTATTGAGTGCTGACTAATTCAAGGCACATGCAACTACATGTAAGTAGTTATAAAGGATTATAAGACAGGTGTACTAAGTAGATATAGTCTCTGTCTCAGGGTCCAAATGTATATAGTAGAAAAGTATAGACGGGGACTTATTACAGAGTGCATAGTGCTCTGTTGGGGACAATACAGGAGACCATGCTAGACACCTTGAAGGATTTGGGAAGTCTTCTTGGAGGTTACCCAGGTGAAGGAATAGAGGGAATACAACATTGCATAAAGTCATAGATAAGAGAGAGAGAGTGCAGGGCAGTTGAGGAAATAGAAATAGTCCAGCAGAGTTAGAACTCATAGCAGAGAGATGAAACCAGAAAGATCTGAAGGGACTATATCAGAAGGACCTTGTGTATCAAGTTAAGTACTGTTGACTTCAAGTTGTTCAAGTACCTTGAACAACATGGGGATAGGAGCACTGACGTCTCCTCCACAATGTAGTTGAAAATTTGTGTATAACTTTTGGCTCCCCAAAAACTTAACTACTAACGTTTACTGCTGACTAGAGCCTAACTGATAACATAGCTTATTAACACATATTTTGTATGTTATATGTATGATATACTGTATTCATACAGTAAAATAAGCTAGAGAAAAGAAAATGTTATTAAGAAAATCATAAGGAAGAGGAAATATAGTCACAGTATTTATCAGAAAAATCCATGCATAAATTTAGGGAGACTTTACAGGATTTTAACAAAGGAATGACAGTTTGCTGATTGTAGAACACATTGGTAGAGGACAAGACTAAGAGCAAGGACGACCCATCTATGCTGGTCGCATAACCATAACTTGACTAGGATAGTGGCTGTGGAAGTGGAGACTAAGGGAAAATTTGAGAATTAAATAGTTGAGTCAATAAAATGTGGTGATTCATGGGATGTTGGAGTAGGGAAGAGGGAAGAGTAAAAACTGAGCCCCAAGTCTTTGGCTTGAGGACCTAGGTAGGTGGTGGTACCATTGCCAGAGACAGGTACTTGGATAGTGAGATGAGTTTGTGCAGAAGATGGCAAGGCCAGTTGAAATATTAGAGATAGCAAACTTATATGTTTATAGTAGGCTGGGACTTTGAGTCTGATTCTCTGGAAGTCCACAGCCCTTCGCCATACTGTGCTGCCTCCCATATGAGCTAGCAGGGTTAGAGAGGAAGTGATGGCTTTGTGAGTCCTACCTGAACATGCACCTCCCCCGCCCCCTTTTTTACTCTTTCCTATTTAATCCATAGCTATGCTGCTTAGATTTATTTGAAATTTATATTCTGTTACAATGATACTGATCTTTACTAAATGTAATGTTCGTATTCTCGAGGTCTTCAGATCTTTTAGGCAGCCTTTTTAGCGACATTTTCTATTGCAACACCTGAAGAGTTAGAATTTATGTTTCTTATTTAGTTATTGCATAGTTTCATGAAAGGTAATGAAGATTGCCTCTGTATCTTCTCTTAGTATTTTGTTTGAAGTGCTCTTACTTTTGTCATGCCCAGTAGAATGTTATTGTCATGTTGGGGGACTAGGGCTTCAACATATGAATTTTGGGGGACACAATGCAGTCCATAACACAGAGATAATGGAGTGCAAGGAAATTTTGAAGTATTTTGGCCTTTGGGTTTTGTTCTAGCTGGGAATGAAGTGTTCTGGAAGTAAAACACCCTTTCTTCCCCCCCCCCTAAGAAAATAGGGTAATTAATCATATTTTACTTAGTTACCATGTTAAGTGTTTAAAGTTGGGTAGGTTAACGTGGCTGCGGCTAACCAATCTTGATTTTCCAAGCTGGAGCAGGCTGTCTTTTCAGGTAAAAAGCTGCCTAGTGTGTTTGTGTATGTGTGCACGCATGTTAAGATAGAGAGGGGCAGGATTGCTCTTGGTATGATGCCTGTTTCTTTAAGAGGAATCATGAACTGTAATCTATGAAAACTGGTCTTACAGAGCAGTGAGCTGTGAATTCACTTGTTTCGGGGCTTTCAGTTTAAATGAGATTTGAATTTGCTTTTTAGAAAAATTGCTTCTAGACGGTCCTGGGTATTTTGGAAACCTATTTTGTTTCTTGTCCTCTAGTCATTTTGATAGGGCTATGGAAGAATGGAGACAGTTCCATTGTGACCTTAATGACCTCACACAGTGGATAACAGAGGCTGAAGAGTTACTGGCTGAAACCTTGGCTCCTGATGGTGGCCTGGACTTGGAGAAAGCTGGGATGCACCAGCAGGTAAGTGCTTTCTGTTAGAGGATAGGGTGCCGCTCAAAGGGTGGCATACTTCTTTAGTATGTGGCATTGAAGACTGATTTTGAAAGTAAGGGCTAAATATGTTAACTTTTCAGGAGTACATGGATAACCTGTAATTTTTGTTCCACTTCTACTTTCCAAGTTCAGAAGTTTAAGAAACACTGGTATTTACATTTTTTAACCAGGACTTAGACTTTATCAAGGACAGAAAGATATTTGTATACCTCACCTGTTTTCTGTACTTAAACACTAGGTGTCTTATTTTTCTTTGTATAATTGATAATTCTCATATAAGTAAATTATTCTTGAGCTGTGTCAGGGCCACTGCTCATGTGAGTCTAATATAGTCTTGGGGAAATACAACACAATAGCTAAATCAGTTCTGTTGATATTGGGTCATTAAAAATAATGGTCAAAAAGCAAGCAAAATTTCAATTTACCATTATTAAAAATATTTTTTATTAAATCTTTAAAATATACTTTATGTAGAAAGCTGATGAGGAGTTAGAAAATGCTTATATTTTTTCATGAACATGTTAATTTTCATGAATTTTATTTTTAGAGTTATAGGTAAGTGCTTAAATTTGACTTTAAAATATCCCTTTTTAGTTTGTTGCTTAAAAATGTACAGACTCACGAAGCAGTGTCTCAATAAATTACACACAGGTTTACTTACATATGGTGGGACATAGGGATATGTGGGTGGTCTGTACATATATATGTTTTTAAAGAAATGCTTTCAAGCACATGTTTGGAAGAAGAGAAACAATCTACTCAAACATAATCGATGCTTAGGCTTCAGCATAAAGAGCTGTTATTTATGTTATTAGGCTCTTCTCTTCCGGCATATTTTGCTTGATGGCATTCATCTGAATGGGTTAGATTTCAAAATAGATTTCAGTTAGTGTGTTCATTGAGATGTAGGTAAAGTGTTTAAAATGTCTTTTTCATGAACATAAAATGTTCTTCCAGGACTGTGTTTCTCTAACACTTAAACTGCCACCATAGTACCTTTGTGGATCCGTTGCATAGTTTAGTTTAGTAATGGAGTTCATTTTGAGATGTACTCTGTTACAGGAACTTGAAGAGGGCATCAGCAGCCACCAGCCCAGTTTTGCAGCCCTAAACAGAACCGGGGATGGGATTGTACAGAAACTCTCCCCCATGGATGGAAGCTTCTTGAAAGACAAGCTGGCAGATTTAAACCAGCGCTGGAGTGCAATCTTTGCAGAAGTGAAGGACCGGCGGCCAAGGTGATTTAGCTGTGATAACGAGGGCACAGGGTAAAGAGATTTTGGCAGAGCCTTTTAAGATGCAATTAGATGAGTTCAAAAATCTTCGATTGTCTGATAGGAGTTGTACTGACATTTAAGACCTCCACTGTGATGTTCTATATTTTTAGAACGTTGTCTCTTACTGTATTTTTAGGCTATCTGTAAAGTCTCACTTTTCTACTCACATGTCCTACAATGTGAAAGATATCTTTATTCCTCTCATTTCTGACATTTTATTATGATATAGTGACTATGTGGCAGGAACTTGAAGTAGGTGGGGAACAGTCTGGACTTGCAGTCTGAAGATCTGTGCTCAGGGTCAGAATTCTCACTCACTCATTTCCTGACTGGGTCTTGGAGTCTTCCTCTGAAATCCCTCTTACTTGGTTGTTCTTAATGTCAAAGGGTGTGTTACATCCATATATGCCAGTGCTTTGTAAATAATACAATTCCTCATCTATGTAATATAATAAATACAATGAATTATTGTTTGCTTTTTTTTATGTCAGGTTCTGTTAAAATGCCCAGATTTTATTAGGTGTCTTCTGGTTGCAAAAGTGTTTGATTACCAGTGAATATAATACTCAGCATTACAAATTATTTTATATATTACCTTAAAATTATTTGAAGTTATTTTTGAGACAGTCAAGATTTGATGGTTGATTTCTACTTTGCATAACACATTTTACTTCATTAACAATCTTCTTTTTAGGTTAATGGTAGTTTGGGTTGAAAAGTCTCCCATTTTTTTTCCTGCTAATTTTAACTCTGTAGATGCTAGATTGATATAGTGATAAGCTATTGTTTTGTTATAAAGACCAAATTAATATTTTATCAAGTCCAGTTTTACAATGTAAAATATAACAAAATATGGAACTATGAATATTTGGCCTATGGTGGCTTTTTATAAAAATCACATCATCTGTTGTTTTGTGTGTTTTTCTAAGAGGCAAATAATGGTTTGTACATTTGGGTTGAGAGATTGCCTGTGACTAGAGACCGTGTTTGGCGCCTGGCACACATTGTTTCATTTTATCCTCTCAACTGCTCTAGGAGGGCTTAGACCCATTGTACAGCTTTTGAAACAGGCTCAGAGGGCAGAGTTTAAGTAGCTTGTCCAAGTCTCACAGAAAGTTAGTGACGGCACAAACTTAGGCTCTCAAACACTGTGCTTGAACAAATTCGGCAAGACCACAGAGCTCTCCGGCCAAGTTTCCTCCTCTGTGAATAAGAACTGTGATATCCTCTCAGAGGTGTTATGAGGATTAAATGAGACAATGTTGGTAAAAAGGAGACTCCCCGACTGTTCATAGTAAACACTCAAAATATCTAGTTCTTCCAATAGCAAGCTAAACTAAAACTTTTTCTCTAAGCATGCTATTGCTGAATTTTGCCAATGATTGATTGATTTGATCAATATTTATTGAGTTTTGTGTTTAGCCTTGGGGGTGTAAATATGACTTAGGAACTCAGAGACTAAGGTGAAGAAAATGTTTAAAGGGACGAAGGATACTGTGTGATTAAAGGGCACATCATTAGGAAGATACAGTGTCATCACAAAGGCAGGGATGATGGGATGGAATTTAGGCATCCCAGGGGAGGGATCCTGAAGCTGAGTTTTGAAGCGCTTGTAACAATTTCCCATAAGTTCATCCTAGGGAGGGCCTTCTAGGGAAAAGAGTAGAACAGGCAAATGTGGGAGGCATGAAGTAGCATGGCCAGGTGAGAGATCTGCAAAGTTACATGGCAAGGAGGGTTCAGGGGACCAGGGGTGCGATTGGAAGCCGAGGTCCCGTAGCGTTTTATGTGCCATGCTAATGAGTTTGCATGGAGAGCCTTTATAGCTTGGAAATCATCTAACTCTCAGGTCTTCTTAAGGAAAACGATGTGCCTGCTGGCATGGTATTAGCAATAATAGCAGAAATTCTCCTGAAGATTTTCAAATGGATCTCTGTGGAATGTGGTTGTTATTGCTCCCGGAACTAATAAGGTGAAGCTAATACATATTTTACTCATCTTGGGGATGAGATAAGAATAGTGAATCTCTTCTTCAACATCTTATATTTTAACTAAAGCAATATTTATTTTCATAAATTTATGTTTAACTTCATTTCAGGTTGTAACTTATCTTAAATTGGGGCCACCTTGCAATTTTAAGAGCTTGTATGTGTACTCTTAATCAGAGTCGTTGAGGAATATAGCACACAGTTTAATTTGTTTTTATATTGAGTGCCTGTAGTTAAATATTTGCACAGTTCATCAACTTATGCCGTTATTCCTTAATGAGCAATTGTTATCTCCTGTTTGAACATAAATTTATAACTTGTTTTTACTCTTAGTGATAACATTTAAAATGTGGATTATATTTAGCTAGTTTGAGGATGAAAACTTTGTGTGACTCAAATATGTCTCTTAAAATTACTTTGATGTTAGTTTCTTTCATAGATATATTTTCAAAATATTGTTAGTCATGATTATGCAACATTGGAAATATAAATTCCAACTCTTTTTTAAATACAAGTTTTCTAATAGTATTTGGGTGCTTACAAAGTTGTTACCTAAGTTAATGAATCTTTGACATAGAGGGTAAATTACCTATCTTAGTATTGTCAATCTTTAACAATTAGTACCATTGCTTGATTGATTGAGTTTAATCTTGAAGCAGTGTTCTCTTCTGATGGATACTTAAAAATGTAAACTTGTGATTTTGTAGTGATTTTCATTCATTTTTAACATCAAAATACTCTCCTTCAAGTATTACTGTGTTAAATACACAAATACTTCTTTAGCATTGGATTATAGTTATATATTGTATCATATGTTAGGTTTTTTGTGATTAAAAAGTCATAGCCATAAAAAATGTAAATTTTTATTCAGGATGACACAATGCAATTCATTAAAAAATTGCATTCAATTTTTAAGCTAGCAGCTAATAACCACAACTATAAAAATAATGATACCACCACCACACTGTAAATAGCTCTCAAACCCTCTCTGAAAAATACATAATCTTATTCACCATGAGTTCTAGTCATATTCTCATCTTCTGACAGATGGTTTATATACTTATGAATGTTATTCTTACAACATTTAAAAGATCTAATTAAGGCAGTTCCTTTTTTATATTCATATGACTATTTGTTTCCTTATATCCTTTAAAACTTTTGTTTTTTTCTAGATCTCTTTTTATAACTTGGTGCTATATTCAAATACAATACTTATTTTAACGAGCTAACCAAATTTTCATTTTTTTCTTAGTGTTTCCTAATACTTGTAAAAATTTTCCATTCTCAGTGTCTTGCCTTGTTCTTACTCTTTCTTTCCTATGAATAAAGTAGAGTAATAGTTGCTACCTAATGTGAATAATATGTCATATAATGATGACTTTTTATCGCCATCCACTACTCAAAGAGAATTACGTGTTTTTCCTTATTTTTTGAGGCAAAGACATTTTTCTTTCTTTTTTTAACTTCCATTATGTTGTACCATGGTCTCTAGCTTTAAAAAAATCTGTTGTATTAAATTTCTGCAGAATTTTTCTTGATGAGAGAAGATATATATAGTTTCAATATTTTTGAATTTAATGAAGGTAGAATTTTTATTCTCATATTATCAAAAAATCTTTGGTATTGCAGAATGTATACATTAGTATTAACACTCATTTAAAAATAGATATTAAAGTTATTAGGAATTTTTGTTTGTGTGGTGTATGGTGTATGTAGTCGGGATATCCAAAGCAAATATGTAATGTTCTGCCTAATTGGATAATTTCTGTAAATGTTTTTCAATAATATATTCTTTTAGGCTTAAAGGAGAAAGTAAGCAGGTGATGGAATATAGGAAAAGACTAGATGACATCATCTGTTGGTTAACAAAGGCCGAGAATGCTTTGCAAAAGAGATCAACCACTGAGCTGGAAGAAAACCTGCAAGAATTAACAGTAAGTGGTTTATTTGTCTCTGTATTTGCCAATGCTTTTTGGTGCATGAACATTTACACTAAAAATAAGATATTGCATGACTGAAGAAGAAAAGGGGAAGAAACTTTGTACCCTGTGGTAAATGTGGTGAACTTTCAAGAGGAAGTTTTTTTTAAGAGCAGCTATAATTTTGTTCTTGCAGAGGTAAGGTTTCACTCATAGAAAAGTGGTAAATCATGTGGTCTCAAGTATTAGACCGAACATTTTTAGGCTATTTTAAACAGACTTCATCATTTTAGAATATAGTAGTACTGTGACATATAGTTCTTTGCTTTTAGATTTAGAAGATAATTACTGATTACTAGGTATAAAATTGAGTTTTACAAGAAAACTCTGACTTGAGAGTCACTCACCTCAGCTTACTTCAGGCTTAGCATCATGCTTTTACTAATCAAATTTCCTTTGTTGATCCACAACCAACAAGAATTGTCTATAGTTGTATATGTATACAATATGTAAAAATACATAACGATGAGTATATGTAAATATATCCAAATATCCATACATTTTTTATATCTATAAATTTTATATTTTTGTATCAAGAATTAAAACACTTGTTGCAGAACAATAAGATTAATGTACTCATATTTTTACTAAAAAAAAGGAATTGTGTGTGAGTGTCGATACACACATGTGCATGCATCAAAGTATGCCTAAAAGGATACCCGCTAATTTGATAAAAGATTTTAAAGAGTACGATTAAGGCATTTTGGGAAAGAAATGTTTAATAATGATGAAAAAAAATGTGGCAAACAATTACTAAGTTTTCTTTTCAAAGGTGACAAATACTTAACAAACTTCTTCCCGTTTTGTCTAAAAATTTCAGTAGTTTTCTTGGAACATCCCATTTTGTAAACAATTTGGGGGCACTCACAAAGAGTGGGATGGTACATTAGGATAGGTAGGTAGAGATGAGGTAGAGATGGACGCCTAACGTGTTCCTGTTGTTTCTTTCTTTTGCCTTTGATTAGAATAGACATTATTTTCATTATCTAAGAACAATATGTTTAAGTATCAATGTAAATATGATATAATATGACCGTGTTAAGAGATGGGGGTCAGGGGAGGGACCGGAGCACAAGTTCAAACAAATACGCACGGCAAGTGTGTGTTCATTCCCATATCAGTTACAGTTTGTTAACATAAGTTCAGGCTTCTTATATGTTTATTTTCCAAGAAAATATTAAAAATATTAGAAGTCCACATTCATAAGAATATTTCCCAGAAAGATTTCTGATACAGTTCTTGAACTTTTCCCAGTATGACAACTTTCTAACTGCAACTCTATTCTGACTCTTTTAGGACTTAACCCAGGAGATGGACGTACAAGCTGAAAAACTCAAATGGTTGAATAGAAATGAATTGGAAATGCTTTCAGATAAAAGTCTGAGTTTACATGAAAGAGAAAAAATTTCAGAAAGCTTAAGAACTGTAAATTCGACATGGAATAAGGTGTGCATTATTAATTACTGTGATGACTTTCTCATGGTTATTGATTTTGTTGTCAAAGGAGTGAGATCGTATAACTTTTGTTTTCAAGTATACCCAAATTTGGGCACATTTTATTAATGCTTACTAATGTTTGTAATTATTATTTTTTTCATCTGTCATGGACAGAAACCTATATCCTCAGAATACTTTTTATTTTACATGGGATATTTTGTCTGGGGATCTATATGTTATATGCTACATTAAATAATGAATATATATTAGAATTGGCCAATACAATACCATATAAAATCATAAAATTGTAAATTAAGAGCACTAAAATAATGCTCTGATGTTGCACGTGACTTCTCACATATGTAGGTTTATTTTAATAATTTTATTCATTTATTTTTATTTATTTTTAATGATTTATTCATTTCTTCATATGTTTACTACGTTCCAGGTGGAATGTAATAGCATATGCTACAAATATGACTAAGATGAGGTCCTTTCCCTCGTGCCATTACTTTTTTTTTTTTTTTTTGCAGTTAAAACAATTAAAAGCAGATAAAATCATAGATTTCTATTTCTTTTGCCCTGGAACATACCATATCAGAATGTGAGGTCTGTCTGAGACAATGTATATGTCTCTGTCCCTGGATAGATCCCTTATCAGTCATTTTTTCCCTTCTTGATCCCCTTGAAATGATAGCCATCGTCCTATATCTAATGAGGCAGATGCTTTATTGATCTAGACTCTCTAACTGAGAATTACTGCCTTGATGAGTCACTGTTACTGATGACTCACACATGTATATCTCAGGCCTTGACCTCTCTCCATACTCTAGACTTACCTGTACAATGGCCTGTTCAGCATGTCCACTTGGCTATGTAATAGGTGTCTCAAACATACAAAATCGAGCTCCTGGTCTCCACTTCCTCCCTGTGCTTCACTGTACTTCTCCCACCTCAGTTGCTGGTAATTGGTCATTATTGTTCGGTCAGAACCTTTGGAGTCAATCTTAGGTGAATTATATCTCAATTTAAAAAAACTCCAAAGCTTGGAGTCATCACCAGCTTCTCCTTCAAAATACATCTGTTTGATGGATGGTTTGATGGATGGCTAGATGGTTAGATACATGATAAAGTGAATATAGCAAAATTCTAACAATTGTCGATGTTGGGTGGCACATTGGGTATTCTCTGTACATTTTTTTCAGCTTGTTTTTAGGTTTGTAGAATTTCCCAGGTTTGACTGCTTTTCATGAACCCCATTGCCACTAACTTGTTTTTAAGCCATCATCATCTGTTGTCTTGATTTCTGCCATGGCCTCCTCACTGATGTCCCTGCTTCCTCCTTTGCCCTTTGTGAAAGCAGCCAAAGTATTTGTTAAAACATAATTCAGATCAAGTAACTCCTCTGAGCAAAGCCCGCTAATGGTTTTCCATCTCACTCGGAGGAAAGGCTGAATTCCTTAATGTGACTTACTAGGCCCCTGATGTTCTGGCTTCCTGTTTTCTCCCCAACTTCATCTTCTCTTCTCTCTCCCTTACACTCCTGGTCTGGACATGTTGGCCCTGTGTCAGACGTGCCAGACTCAGTTTGTGTATATCCAATCAGACCACACATCTTTTCTTAACCCAAAGGATGTCAGTAGACATTGTGTAGAATAGGGCACCCTGGTTAATTTGGGAGCGCTGTGTTAGACAAAGCCAAGACTTCCTTTATCATAGCATTTCATGTAGATTTAACTCCACCTAGGTGAATTATAAGTGTCCAGTATCAAACAGTGCTTATTGTGCAGAGAATTTTGATAAATGCACTTTGGGAAATACTAACCTGGGGTATTTCATTCATGCATGCATTTATTCATCAGTAGTTTTGGACTGGACTCTTGCTTTCATTTTGAGAACTAAGAATCCAGCAAAGAGTATGACACTGCTTCTAACCCAAAGAGTTTATTGTGGGCGAGACAAGTAACCAAGCAATTGTAAGGTAGAGGTATCCACAGGGACACAAAGGTAGAGCACTTACCTGGCTTTGGGAGGTAATCATGGAAGATTTTGTGGAGGACATCGTATCCATGTGAATTTATAAAGAATGAATAAGTATGGATCAGATGAAGAATGGGGGAAAGGGCATTGCAGGGAGAAGCAGCAACAAGTGAAAGGGTCTAGAGGAGACAGAGAATGAGCACGGTGCATTTGGGTTCTGGAAATAGCTCAATGTGAAGTGGAAGGACGAGAGATGCTTGCAGAGACCAGATCCTAGCGGCCTCCCCATGCATCATAAGTAATTTGAGCTCCATCTTGAGAACAGTTCACCACCTTGAGAGTAGCGGGCAGCTACTGATGGGTTTTAAGCAGAAGAAAGTTACATTTTGAAAGATCACTATAGCTGCACAGTAGAGATGGATGGAGCGATCCTAAAGATAGAGAGCCTTAGGACGTCAAGATATCAAGGAACTCCTCTGAGCAAAGGCTACTATCCAGGACAGGAAAACTGATCTGAGAAGATCAATGAGAGTCATTAGACAACCTTGTGAAGGGAGTGTCAGGGAAACAGATGATGAATTCAGATTTGGACATGTCTGAATATCCAGTTGACAGAATGAGCTGGACTAAAGATATATTTTTTGGAGTCTTCAGCCTCTTAAGGCTCCATATGATAAATGAAACCATTAGGAATGAGGACCCAGGGAGAGAAGCCAGGGCCAAGGGTAAGAAGACCAAAAAAAACCTCCCGTGTAGAATGTCAGTATTTGATGGATTGGCAGAGGAGAATGAGCTGGTGAAGGATGCTTAGAAGATCAACCAGAGAGGGAGGCATTAAGTCAGGATTGCAGAATATTCACAGTGTCCCGGGGAGAGGGAGGGACAGCATTCAGTGTTTCAAAGGGCTAGGACAGCTAAGGACTGGCTGCACTCTTCACCATAGTGTCAGTGGAGGGGGGGCTCTGGGAAGACTGCAGTGGATATGAAGGTGGAGACAGAAGCTCAGGCGTTGAGGGGGAAGAAAAGCAGCAGAACTATCACTTAGAATAACACTTCCTCTTTCAAAAATATAATCGTCTTTATTTATATAGTATTCTTCTCTTTGTTTGGCCTGATGCTGTAGATATGCAGAGAAGTGCCTAGCACATTGAAGGAACGCATCCAGGAACCTTGTTCTGTGTCTCAGACAAGAATTGCTGGTAAGATACAGTTTACTTCTTCACAAAAAATGTTTATAAGCAGAACAAAATTTTATGATGATAAGTATAACGTCAGAAAAGCTTATTTAAAAACAATGCAATTGTGATTTATTATTCTACTTTTCAATATTTTGAAAAGAATGTTTTTTTTTTTTTTTTTTTTAAACACAAAACGTATTTCACTGCCTAGTGTGTGCAAGGCATTCCTTCTTTGGTAGTTAAGACTTCTCACCTTTCCTGGGCCTAGAGTGGGATCTGGGCCTCCTCCGCGGAGGCCCCTGAAGGCAAGGGGAACGCAAGGTGGGTGAATGGAGGGATAGTCTTCTGGGGACATGCAGTTTTTCAGGACATCAGCTGTAACCTGCTATGTTAACGTGTTCTGGAGTTGTGTTAATTAGACACTGATCATGACTGAAAACAAAAAGTTTGGGTGGATATCCTGGGAACCAGGTGAGAGGTGGGGATTTAGAATTCTCCACCCCAGGGAAGGTCTTTACCGACAAATGCTGATCACTAAGATTTGAAGAAAGAAGCGTTTTCTCACTCTTTCATTTCCTTCTCTCCTTGTCTGGAGTAGAGGGCAGGCTACTGCCCAGTAGCCACTGTGGTCACTGCTCATCACTGCCTTGCAGGCTCTGGAAACCCCCTTGCCCTGCTCCCCCTCTGTTGAGTCACCAGGCAAACCCCCAAGTGTGATGAACCCTAACTTCCCACTTCCCCTGTGCCAGCTCTGGGGCTGCTGCTGATTCCCCCCTTCCTTCTGCCTCTCCTTCCCCTCCACCGGTCATCCTTCCCTCCCCCTCCCTCCCCCTCCCCCTTTTCCTTGTCCCTCCCCTGCCTCCTGTTTCTTCTGAGGATTATGAAAAAGTGATGAGTGACAGGGTTTTTTAAAAACTTTTCTGAGATTGCAAGCTTGGTGAGAGCCAAGTTTGTAATTTGTCTTACTTATATTTCCCCGTACCTTGCCCCCCAAATACCTGGGGCCCGATAGGTCTGTTGATTATATTCAAAACACTTGAATTCACATTTGTGTACTGCGGCTTTGCAAACACAAGCTCAACTCTATACCTACAGGGAACAGACTTGATACATTTTATGAAAGAGCAATAGGTTATCTTACCTTTTGAAGCATCATTATGACAAAGGAACAGAGAACATTTTAATACACATTTAGAAGTATAGCGACACTACGCCTTCAGTGGGTGGGTAGTTCATTCTTAGTAAAATACTCGTCCCTGGGGCAGGTATGAGACCTAAAACTTATTTCAGTGTGTCCCTCTCCTCCTACACAGTGTTCTAATTCAATTTCTTCTTTTTTATATATTAAAAAAAATAACCATTTTAAAGTGAACAGTCCAGTGGCATTTAGTACATTCGCTTTATTGTGCAATTACCACCTCTGTCGAGGTCCACAGAATTTCCATCACTCCAAAGTAAAACCTCTTACTCATTCAGCAGTGTCTCTCCATTCCGCTCTATCCCCACGCTGTGCCGACCACCGGTCTGTGCTCTGTCTCCATGGGTCACCTATTTTGGGTATTTCTCGAACAGTGTTTCTTTCACTTGGCATATTGTTTTTGAGGTTTATCCAGGTCAGCTTCTTGCTGACCCTCCTCAAATGCGTGCTCAGCACTGAGAGGCAATCCTACTGTACTTTTCTCTGAGTGCCCCTTGCTACCCATCTCTCAACTAATGACCTCTTCTCATTTTTAAAAGACAAAATACCTTTTGTCCAACAAGGTCTTCTTTTTCCCATTAGAGAATCCCTATAAGTAGGTTTACCTACTACATCTGTCCTCACACACTGTGCATACTTCCTTCCTATCCCATGGAAGATTTATCTCTCCTTCTTTCCAAGATCATCTCCTCCACTTGGACTTTGGCTCACATCTTCTCTTGGCTTTTTACTTCCTCTCTCCTCTCTACTGGATCCTTCTCACTAGCATACATTTTGATGCCGGCAGCTCTGGTCTGTGCATTTTCACTGGTGTGTCGTGCTCCACCACACAGATCCACCGCAGTCCTCAGGACTGTCTCTTCTAATGTGCTCACCAATCCCATGGCTTTAGCCACTTTTTAATTTTAGAGGGTTCAGCCAGTTCTTAGGCCAGTACACTTGAAGTCACCTTGACTCTTCTCCGGATTTCACATCTAATCCGTCGGCAAGTTGTCAGTCCTGTGTCTCATCCCAGCTACTTCCATGGTCTTGAACGCCCTCATCTTTTATCTGTGTTACTGGAATAGTCTCCTGTATTCTCACTGTCCTGATTCTGTTCTCGCCTTTCCACTCTTCCATAATCTATTCTGGTAGCAGCTAAGTCACGCTTTATAAACATACGTTTTATTGTGTCCCTCCTGGCTCACCACAATCTTGTGTTCTCTTTCATCATCCATACTGAGTGCTGAAGTCTTACTGTGGTCCAGAAGACTCTGTATGATCTGCCTGCTGTCCATCCCTCTAATCTCATTTCTTACCATGTTTCCCTTTGTTTATTCTGCTTCAGACACACTGGTCTACTTGCTATTTCTAACATGCTGAGAATGTTTCCATTTATGGCCTCTGTGCTTGCTGTTTCTTCTTTCTTTCTTCTTCAGATGTCTTTTTTTCAGGTATCTGCATGTTTTACACACTCCCTTCATTCAGTTCTCTCCTCAAATGTCACCTCAGCTAGGCCTTTCCTGACCCTGCCCACCATATCTCCAATACATCCTGTCTCTCTCCATCTTCTTATATTGGTTTTACCTCATATCCTCTGTCCACCTACCCCACTGGAATGCAGGCTCCGTGATGGCAGGCTCTTTGTCATGCCCACTCCCATCCTGCAGCATCTAGAACAGTGCCGTGCACACGGTACGCCCCTACTAGGTATTTGATGGTTTGAAACAATGAATGAATATTGAGGTTGTTTTGAGTGTTTTGAAACTATAAAGTGACAGTGAAGATGGGGCAGAGTGGTATGTGAGGTATTCTCTAGGGTATATAGTGGTAGAATTGCTGGGTCAGAGAATATGGAGAACTTCTACTTGACTAGATCCTGTCTAGACAGCCTGTTGCAGTTCACCCTTCCACCAGCCGTGTGAGGGTTCTCATTGTTCAACGTGTTATCAGCGCTTCAACTTTGTGTTCTCAGGACCCTTTACACTTAAAAAATTATTGCGGACCCTCAAAGAGCTTTCACTGTGTGAGTTCTGTTTATAAATATTTACCTAATCAAAAAATAAAACAGAAATTTGAAGAATTATTTATTAATTTGTTTAAAGTAGCAATAACGAATCCATTTATTATATGTTAATAAAAATAATATATTTTTATAAATATAGTTAGAAACTAGTTTTTCTAAGACAAAAACAAATTAAATTAGAAAAGTGGCCTTGCTTTACATTTCTGAAAATCTTTTAGTTTCTGGCAAATTAGAAGACACCTGGATTCTCATATCCACTTCTGCATTTTGGTCCGTTACTATATCACATGCCATTATAGCCTTGAGTAAAAAAAACCACTCAAAACCACAATGAGATACCACCTCACACTAGTCAGAATGGCTAAAATTAAACGACAGATGTTGGCGGGGATGCGGAGAAAGGGGAACCCTCTTACACTGTTGGTGGGAACACAAGCTGGTGCAGCCACTCTGGAAAACAGTATGGGGGTTCCTCAAAAACTTGAAAATAGAGCCACCCTATGACCCAGCAATTGAATTACTAGGTATCTACCCCAAAGATACAAGTATAGTGATCCGGAGGGGCACCTGCATCCCAGTGTTTATAGCAGCAATGTCCACAATAGCCAAACTATGGAAAGAGCCCAGATGTCCACCAATAGATGAATGGGTAAAGAAGATTTGGTGTATATATATATATACAGTGGAATACTACTACTCAGCCATCAAAAAAAGAAAAATGAAATCTTGCCATTTACAATGATGCGGATGGAACTAGAGGGTATTATACTAAGCTAAATAAGTCAATCGGATGGGGTGCCTGGGTGGCTCAGTCGTTAGGTGTCTGCCTTTGGCTTGGGTCATGATCCCGGGGTCCTGGGATCGAGCCCCGCATCGGGCTCCCTGCTCCGCGGGAAGCCTGCTTCTCCCTCTCCCACTCCCCCTGCTTGGGTTCCTGCTCTCGCTCTCTCTCTCTATCAAATAAATAAATAAAATCTTTTTTAACAAAAAGAAATAAGTCAATCAGAAAGAAAATTATCATATGATCTCACTCATATGTGGAATTTAAGAAACAAAATAAAGGATTGTAGGGGGAGGGAGGGAAAAATAAAACAAGATGAAATCAGGAAGACAAACCATAAGAGACTCAATCACAGGAAACAAACTGAGTGTTGCTGGAGGGGAGGGGGAAGGGGATAGGGGTAACCAGGAGATGGACATTAAGGTGGGCATGTGATGTAATGAGCACTGGGTATTCTATAAGACTGATGAATCACCAAACTCTACCTCTGAAACTAATAAAACACTATATGTTAATTAATTGGATTTAAATTAAAAAAAGATTAAAAAACACTCTACACTTGGGAAAGAATGAATGTGAAAAGGCAAATCACTTATTATGATAATCATAATTTGGTCATCCACAGCCCTTGGAAGGGTTTCTGGGTACCTGTGACCTATAGAGAGAGATAAGGCATTTCATTTCAATTTGCTTTCCCCAGACGCCTGTGTGACTGAGCCTTTTCTCATGTTTCTTTCTTGCTTGCTTCCTCTTTCGTGGATTGTCTGTCAGTATTTTTGGAGTTTAAAAAATTATTTTGGTTACAGATTCCTTGTTTAGAGTGTGCATTGCAAATACCTCTCAGTCCATGGCTTCTAACATCTTGATTAATGGTACTGTTTTCAGAATTCTTAAATATTAATGGTCTATTAATAGCTTCCCCTTTTTGTGTGTTTTTAGGCATTTTTAGTACTCTGAAGTCAAAAAGATTCTGTTTTTATGTTTTCAACTAACAGTTTAACAATTTTGGTTTTCATATTCAGGTCCTTAATCCACCAATAATTAATTTTCCCAGGGTACATGTGAGGTCAAATTCTGTCCCTTCTCCTTGCTCCAGCCACGGGTGTTCACTCTTACCAGTATCATTTATTGGCCAGTAAATTCCTCCTCATTGATCTTTAATGCAGTCTGCCAAGGTCAGGTTTCTCTGCCATCCATGCACTATGGCTCTTCTCTTCCAGTGGTCTCTTTGAATGTCTGGGTCCATAAAACACTGAGTTAACCATTCATTATTAGCTAAGTGATACAACTAAATATCAAGTAGGGCTTAACCCTCCACCTGCTTTGACTGTTTGTGGTCCTTTTCTATATTGATTTGAAAGTCAGATTTTGAATATATGATTTTGTCAAGTTACACCCAGAATTGCTGGGATTTTTGTTAGAATTGGGCTTAATTTATAGGTTGACTACATTTTTTAGAAAATTTTTTAATGTACCGTATGCTAAAGTGGATTCCAGATGTATCTAATAATTAATTCAATTCTCTCTTATATCAAAGCTAAAGAAAAAAAAAAAGCCAACCTCCCTTTCTTAAAAACAAAGCAAGACAAAGACAGACAAACAAAAAATAGAAAAAGATATTTATCAAATCTTTGGAAAAGACAAGAGTCCAACTTTCTAGGAAAACAATCCCCCAAGACAAATGAATGGGTTTGATCACCGCAGGTTTGTTAGCATCTATATATTAAAAAGAAACAAAAATTAAATCCTAAAGTAGAAACATTGTTTTCAACAATATGGCAAAAGTTCATCTGTCTTGTAAAAAGAGTTCATCCCAACTGATAAGGAAGCAGATAAAGAACACAGTTATAAATTATACCATATTTGGTTAATAAACAGAGAAAATACTTGTGTTCATTGACAATTAAAAAAAACAAGAAATGAAGACAGTGGTGAAGGATGTGTTTATCCACTGAAATAGAATAGTGTTGGTGTGGATGTAGGAAGTTCATCAGTTCCATACCTGCTGTTGGAAGTCCAGATTTCCAACTTTTAAGGAAAACAGTTTGTCAATAAGTATTAGCTACATTAACCTTTTTCATTTTCTGATCCAGGAATTCTCCTTTGGGAAATTTACACTAAGGTGGTAATCAAAAAATTGCAAAATATGCTACATAAGAAGATAATCCTTGCACATTCCTTTTCGAAGTAACCATTTAAGTGTCCAGCTGTAGGATAAGGGTTAACTGAAAGTTAGTGAATATATACATAGACTATAACATAAGTATTCACAATGATTTTGTAGCTGGGACCCAGAGGTGCAGGAACCCCTGGCTCCCGGGGTCCCAAACAGGCTGAGTTTGGCCACTGGCTGCTGACAAAATCCAAAGGCAGAGAAACCAGTGGTGGTGAAAGAAGAAAGGGATTTATTTCAGTGAAACCAACATCAGGAAGACAGAGGACTAGTGTCTCAAAGACTGTCCCCAAAGTGCTGAAAAATCCTTCCAGATTGATATAAGGAAAATGCGGGACAAAGGTCAGTGTGTACCTGCGGGTGGGCAGTGAAGGTCAAGTCAAACATCTCCCTGGAGTCAAGCAAGCAGGGACTTGCTGATTCAGGGCAGTCCTTATTGCTTGAGGGGGTAGTTTAGCTTCCCATCAGGGGATGCTTTGCCCTCTGGGTCTTTTGCCTAAGTTTAGAGATACACTTGAAAGAAGAACTTAATCAGTTAGAAAGTTTGAGGTCAAAATGGAGGTAGTGGAAGGGGCTCTTTCAATTTTATTAAGAATGACTTACACTCGTATTATCAAGATAATTGGAAAAGAATAGAAAATTAGACTAAATTGACTTTATAATTAAGGCAAACATCTTGACAAAATAAAATCGTGGTCCTAATTTTCCTATGGTTGATTTATTTTTTATTTTCTCCCATTTTTTAATTTTCTTTTCTCTTAGTGTCAGTGACTCCTGAATTTTTGTGGCCCCAGAATGTTGTGGGACGATTTAATTGGCTTTATGACTACCACAGACATACAGATACAACAGGAAATGCCATTGTCATTTTAGTATGAAAAAAATCAAAGCTTCCTACAATTTTTTTTTACTTAAATGAAATTTTATGTAAATACACACACATACACACATCACCACTAGGCCACCACCATCAGAATCAGATGCTGTATTCATACTTTGCCACGGTTTTAAATTTCAGCTCATCCTGGTGTCCAAAAGGTGGTGCTAGTATCATCTGCGTCAGACATTCCTGCTCAGTCTCCTCGTACTGCGGAAATTTCAGTTCCTGCTGATCTGGATAAAACGATCACAGAGCTAGCTGACTGGCTGGTCCTGATCGACCAGATGTTGAAGTCCAACATTGTCACTGTCGGGGATATAGAAGAGATCAATAAGACAGTTTCCCGAATGAAAGTAAGTACATCATGTAAAGCCTTGTCAGGGAAATACCACAACACAGAAACAGACAAGATCTGTTTGGATCTCCTTTGTTTGTCCTAAACTCTGGGAGAATGAGCTTTAAAAAACTCTTTATCTGTCAAACCTCCATGCTTTGTTTGGCTGGCTCCAAAGAGTAAAGCTTGTCTTGCCTTTCTAGTGTTAGTGAGATGAGGTTTACCAATGTGAAGTTAGAGACTCAGTGTATTTTAAATCTAAATCTGATACCCACGAAGTGAGGCACATCAATACAGAAGTAAATTCGTGTGAGATTTAATGCCTCCTGTGATGTAGGATATTTTCCTGAAGCACCTTTTCAACTATTTCATAACAAGGCTTATTTAATTGCTGGCTTTAGAAGTGGGAATCTCCTGATGAGAATTTTGTCACTATACATATACCATCTATTTTTTTAAAAAGATTTTATTTATTTATTTGTCAGAGAGAGCGCACAAGCAGGGGGAGCGGCAGGCAGAGGGAGAAGCAGGCTCCCCGCTGAGCAAGGAGCTCGATGCGAGACTCGATCCCAGGATCCTGGGATCATGACTCGAGCCAAAGGCAGACACTTAACCCACTGAGCCACCCAGGTGTCCCCATGTACCATCTAATATAGATGTTCAGTATTCATTGTGTGCTAGGTTCTAGGCTATGTGTTGCATAGGGATACTGAAAAAAACATATGAGATAGAAATTGGGAATACACCATAAAATAATAACAGTAGTTATTACTAACTTTTATTAGGTGCTTAATGTGTGCTGGGTAGTTTTCTAAGTATTTTAAATGTATCATCTCATTCACTTTTTTAACAGTCTTTTGAGGTGGTATTGGTTTTATCCCCAGATTACAAATATGCCCACAGTGAGGCCAAAGCACCTAATGCACATAGGTAGACAAGTTGCTGCAGCAAGGCAGAATCTAAGAGAAACTGTGGGATAGGTCCAAGCCACCTGTTAGGGGAGCCAGGGGGAGGAAGGAGCTTAGTTCACAGTGGTGGAAGGCAGACTATGTGGGATTTTGACCTCTGGAGATGAAGTA
Source organism: Eumetopias jubatus (assembly GCF_037043125.1). Lineage (NCBI taxonomy): Eukaryota > Metazoa > Chordata > Mammalia > Carnivora > Otariidae > Eumetopias > Eumetopias jubatus. The sequence continues at coordinate 21,537,304 of NW_028274812.1, read as the reverse complement.
AATGACATTCCTGATATAGGGAACAGGGTGAATAAAGACATGGGGCAGGGGAGCGTGAAGGATGTTGGGTCAATTTTATGCAATAAAGAAGTGTTGTGGGAAGTAAGATAGCAAACACAGGTTCAAGTTCACTTTGGGAAGGAGCTCGTTGACCGTGTTTTAAGCATAGGCCCATTGGGCTTTTACTCTGTAAGCAGGTGACAAGCATCTTTTCCCCCTTTTCTTCTCCTTTTTTAATGGCTGCAGACTGATGATAACAATGCTCTGCACTGATGAGAAGACTGGGATGCTTTTTAGTGCTTAGGATAAATTGGAGGCAAGAGATGCTTAAAGCAAGCAAAAGAGCCCTTTCTGAGTAGCTAACATGATGCTATTGCAATTAGTGGAAATAAAGAATGGAAGAAATGGGCTGTGGATGAGGTTTGAGTGATTTAATTTCAGATGTGTTGTGTTGAGAGGTTCTTGGGCCATTTAGAAGGAAATAATCAGCCTTCATTGAAATGTCTCTCTGGGATTCAGGATTAGAAGTTGTAAATAATCCATCTAGAAATAATATTTGACACTTTAGGGCTAATTGAAATCTGCAAAATTAGTGAATTTATGAAGAGGAAAAGCTGGGAGAGAATCTTTGCCATCCTGTTTGTACTTATTGGAAATTGTGTTTTCTAATCGTTACGGCTGTTTATTAGTTCTATGCTTAAAACACACTATATTTCTGACTTTTAAAACTTTTTGCCCCTATTTATTAGCACTTTGACAGAGTCTCTAGAGCAGCATTTTTCATGTTTGAGATTATTTAGTTTTATTCCAATATCATCTTTTGACTGTTTCACCCCCATCCCTGTAGATGACATTAGTTTGTATTTATATCTCATGTAGGGCAGACACGCAAGGTATCACCAGAACTCATTGCTAAGGTTTTCAGACCATTTTCTCATAGGGATTTTCTTCATTGAATCTCCTCAGACTTGATATAGCCAAGCTGTAAGTTTTCTATTATTTCTTTTCATGAAAACAAAAACACAGAAAGTCAAGTGCCTTGCCAGGTAACCCAGATGAAAAGTGGCAGAGCTGAGATTTGAACCCAGGGCCTTTGACTTCAAACCTTGCTCTTTTCTCCTGTATTGCTGATGCCTCACTGTCCTGTATAAGAGGAAAACAATTCTGATGTCAGCACACCAGTTTTGCTCTGTTAGTAGTACCCTTCGGGTAAGGCTTATTAACTTATATTAATAATCATTTTTTTCTTAACAGATCACAAAGGCTGACTTGGAACAACGCCATCCTCAACTTGATTACGTTTTTACATTGGCACAGAACTTGAAAAATAAAGCTTCCAGTTCAGATGTGAGGACAGCAATCACAGAAAAATGTATGTTTAAAAAAACTTATATATCATCCTCTTTCTCTGAAAATGGTAACACACACACATTTTCACAGATTATTCAACCAGAAATTAATATTATCTGATATTTGATACTCTTAAACTACAGTTTTCCTTCGATTTTTATTTTTTGTGGACCATGTTACTATTCCTATATGAATTCCTTAAAGTGTTAACATTATTACTTTTAACTAATTACTGGTACATTGGATTTTTTTCTTTTAAGTTAAGATTTCTTTTTATTTTTAGTTTTTTAAAAAAGATTTATGTATGTATGTATGTATGTATGGGAGACAAAGAGAGTGCATGCGTGTGAGTAAGGGGAGGGGCAGAGGGAGAGGGAGGGAGAGAATCCCAAGCAGACTCCGACCTGAGCTTGGACACCAACGTGGGACTTGATCCTGTGACCCTGAGATCACGACCTGAGCCAAAACCAAGAGTGGGACACTTAACTGATTGAGCCACACAGGCGCTCCCAGTTAGGATTTCTCTTAAAGGAATCAAAAAACGAAAGTTAGAGAAAACATTGGAATGCAAACCCATGCTTCCATTATAATTAATTAATAAAACCAGATCTTGCTATGTCTTTTAACTTCTCTTCTCTAAATTCATTCCAAAAAGAATTTATTGAGCAACACACTTGTACCTATGGGCCTGGTACTAATTTGGGAATAATTAAGTTAAAAGCAAAATAAAACAAGACAAAAAATAAATGTACACAACAACCACAGCAAAGATCCCTGTTTCATTTTGCTTTCTGACTTAAAATCATCTGTTAAATCTGTATGGCATATAAAACAAAGTCTGAATTCTCAAAAATGTCATATAGGGATAGTCACAGCCTGCTTTCATCATCCCCTCTCCCATTCAGCCTCCACCCGTCTGTAGCTAGTCTATATTTTAGATATTCTTTAAAATGTCCTGGCAGTTCCTAGTTATCTGCATTATTTTCCCCTCCTGGCCTTTTCTCCCCGGTAAAATTCTACTCAGCAGCTAAAATGTCACCCCCTTTGTGAAGTCTTTCCCACCCTCTACTGGTCCCTGGTGAACTGTATCTTCTATCTTTAGTTCCTGCTGTGGCCTTTCCCCCCATAGTATCAGTGTAGATCTCACAATTATTTTGATTTTCTCTCCCATAGATGGTGAATATTCACCTTTCTGGCCCTGGGGCCTCCCACAGTGTCCAATACAAATTAAGTACTTAATAAATATTTGCGGCAGACTATAAACTGGAAGGTATTTTATTATCTTGTCTAATAGTTCTGAAGGGAAGAAAGTCAAAACTATGTTTTGATTTTAATATCAATGTGACAACAGCAATGTTATTGGAAGAGATGAGTTAAAAGAGAACTTTTAGTGTCTTACAATGTTGGTTTACTTTTTACTACATAAGCCATTTTCCTTCTTTCTCCCTCTTTTTTTTAAAAAAAGATTTACTTATTTATTTGAGAGAGAGAAGAGAGAGAGCATGAGCAGGGAGAGGGAGAGGGAGAGAAAATCTCCAGCAGACTCCCTGCTAAGCACTGAGCATGGAGTCTGACATGGGGCCCTGATCCCATGACCCCAAGATCATGACCTGAGTGGAAATAAACCAAGAGTCGGTTGCTCAACCAACTGCACCACCCAGGTGCCCCATTCCTTTATTTATTTAATTTATTTATTTGATGGAGAGAGAAAGCACAAGTAGGCAGAGCGGCAAGCAGAGGGACAAGGAGAAGCGGGCGCCCCACTGAGCAGAGAGCCCAATGTGGAACTTGATCCTCAGGACCCGGCTGAAGGCAAACGCTTAACTGACTGAGCCACCCAGGTGCCCCATCCCTCTCTCTCTTTTTTTTTTTTTTTTTTTAATTGATGGATTCCTTGTGCCTGTTACCCAACTCTGGAGTGATTCCATTTCCTGTTACATGGCAGAAGAGTTCTCTTCTTTAGTGACACTAAACTATTTACAAAGTCCTCTCCATTTTGCTTTTTCTACCATCTTATTTTTTTTTTTTTACCACCTCCTATTTGTCCAACTTTCTTTTAAGGTTTTTGATAAGACTTTTCTTTCTTCTTCTGGATATCTTCCCTTTCCAATTTAACTCCCTCTCTTTGTTTTCTCTCCTTTTTTTATTTGCATAGAGGCTGCATAATCTTTGTCATTATTCATCATATGAAAAAAATATTCTCAGCAGGAGTGTACTGCCTATAATAACCTGCTTTTAGCACTTATTCACAAAGAATAGACACCTTGCTTATTTTTAATGATAAGCCTGTGATATGTGCTCTCACTTGATGTCTTTCATTTTATTTGTTCAATATTAAAGGATTCTATTAGTAATAGCATTGGTCATAAGTACTTTAACTTTTTAACTGGCAAATAGAACATTATGACAAATTCATTCTTTAAGTGAAAAACTTAGGCAATCTATTTAAACTGTTGAACAAGGCAGCTTAAAACAGATAATTTCAATGAACAATTTTTAAAAATTATTACATACAAGTATAATTTTCAGTGTTCTGAACAGTCTTAAATTGATCACTCTTATGGCTTGCTGTAACCCTTTGTTATCCCAAGAATTTTACCAATAGGTCCCAATAGGACTCAGCTGCAATGTTGTTTTATAGTTCAGTTCTTGTTGGCCTGGTATTTAACTATTGCTCTACAGTCTGTGTGACATCCAAAGCATCTTCTAGAAGTTTATTTTTAATTTCCTACCTACTTATTATCAGTGGGTTGTTGAAGTCATTCAAAGCTATTGTTGACTAGTGCTTCAGCTCAAGATCTTGAACTACTCATGAAGTAATTAGTCAAAAGTTTAAGTTTCTTTAGATCTCTCTTTCTTTAGCTCCATGTTAAGAATGAGAAGAGGACAGAAGGTAGGGAAGAAAGAGGGAGGAGAGCAGACAAAAGAGAGAGAAAGAAAAATAGAAAGAAACAATAAAAAGGAAAGAGGAAAAGAACTAATGTGGATTTTTTTATGGTAAAGAGCTACTGGGTACATAGAACTTGAATCGAATTTGCTTTTAGTGTTTCTCTTGAACGTATAAAAATACTTTCTTTTAGACAGGTTTCATGCTGCAGTAAAACAAATATGAAAAGTATTCTTAGATTATTTCCTTGTAAAATCTTGACAACCTTAGAGTATCTCCTTTGAGGATGACAAGAGACTGCATCTGTGTCTTAAAGTTCTGTCGTAAAGTATTGTTACACTCTGCCTTCATCAAACCAGGGTCTGTGAATATACGTTAGATAGGAATTTATTTTCTTTAGAATTTTTGGTTTATCCATGGTAGATATTTTTATTGTGAGATATTTCAGGGCATTTAAAATAGAATTTTATTCAAGATTCTTCTTCAAGAATAGTTTCGGAAACGTATCAGTTGTATAGTGTAGCAGACATGTATTAAATTCCCTTAAAATGTATATACTGACTTGCCTTCTTTTTCTTTCCTATTTATAACCTTACTTATGAGAAATTTGGTATCAGGTATTTTTCCCCTTTCCTGAAAGTTCGTTTCTGGGATTATTTTTATATGCCTCCTCCAGTGGAAAAGGTCAAGAACCAGTGGGACAGCACTCAGCATGGTGTCGAGTTAAGACAGCAGCAGCTGGAGGATATGATTATTGACAGTCTTCAGTGGGATGACCACAGGGAGGAAACCGAGGAACTTATGAGAAAATATGAGGCTCGACTCTATATTCTCCAACAAGCCCGAAGGGATCCACTTATCAAGCAGATTTCTGATAATCAAGTAAGACTTCAGATTTGTGTTTTTTTGGCATTATCAGTTTGTTGGATGTACTTTTTTGTTCTGTTGTTAACTGTAATCTATAGGACCCTTGTCATGATGTTTTCACAAGTGCTTAGAATATACATTGAAATTTACATAAAGAATTTGACCAGGAAGGTTTTTGAAAAAATTTGGGAGGTGTAACAAGTAGAAATATACCGGTATACCAGTTGTATCGCTTACTGACTCTTTGCAAATGGAACACAACCATGAACCAGCATCTAGAAAGAGAATATTTTCAGGATCTTGGGAACCCTCCTTTTGCTCTCTTCCATGTCTACGCTGAAGGTTATTTTTATTTATAAAATTTTCTGAGATTTTCATTTGAGGCTAGTGTACTGAACAAATCAGGTAATAAGTTTAGTTTCTTTTAATAGTTTTATAACCAAACTGTTTTATCTATATTGTTAGACTAAGTAACTTTTTTTGATCGATTTGAATATAAGTTGATGATATTGAACGTTAATGGTATTTTTTAAGTGCTATTTTAAATTCTCTCTATAATTACAGAAAATATTTTTGAATTAGAGGTTATAGTTTTTAGGTTATATTTTGGCATAACATTTATTTACTCTTCAAAGAGCCTAAGATGAAAGTGTACATTTGTGAAGAATATATTGGAAACAATCTAAAACATGAGAGCATGTTTTTATAATTCATACCATGTACCATGTAGATGTTCCATGGTTACAATTTAAAAATCAAGTGGCCAGGTGTCCTGATTTTGTGGATCATTTTCTGTGTTTATGACATCTGCTGATTATTTTCACCAAATGACTCAAATATAATAATCAGCAAAACCCTAGGAAACTTAACTAGAGGAATAAAATTAAAAGTGAGATCAATGCTTCAGTCATTGGGTATTCAGAATATAGCTTTCTAAACAAGAGTGTGGCTCTTTTCTGCTCAGACTCTAGGATGTATTTTTTTTTTTTTTTTTTTTTTTGCCAGTTCCTATGGAAAGCATTATAGGAACATTCATTTGTCATTTAGATTTCATGGGGAGTATCTTGATCCAGGGGCTCTGAGAGGTGGAAAACCACTGCCTGTGGACACACTCAGCATCCGTTTAGTTATTTAAGCAACTCTTAGTAAATTTTGCTTGGCTGCTTGATCCACCCAAGCAGTTAATTTTGTCGGCAGACACAGTGACCCAGGGGCACAGAAGACTTCCATATTGTTGGCCATTTTCATTTTTGCCAGCATGTAGAGAGGAATTCTATAGTAAGTTCATTCCTGTATGATGCGTGTTGCTAGAAGGATCAGATATATAGCAGAACAAATAAAAAACATAAATAGTTTGATGCGTGTTGCTAGAAGGATCAGATATATAGCAGAACAAATAAAAAACATAAATAGTTTGAGGAAGTAAAATATCTCCTAAAGGAAAGAGAATATCATCTTTTAATATCATCTGCTCTGTACCTGTTCATTCGTTAGACATTTGCCTTTTTACTTCCAGAATTACTTTTATTTAAGCTTATGTTCAAGTGTTTGTCCCATAATTTGCTTTTTTCTTTTGATATTTGTGTCTAAAACATGTTAAAACCTATGGGGAGACCCAGTGTTTAGGTAGTACTTAGTTACTGAGTGACCGAATCTAATAATGACACCTGCAATTACACCTTAGATATTGCTTCAAGAACTGGGTCCTGGTGATGGTATTGTAATGGCGTTCGATAACGTTCTGCAGAAACTGCTGGAGGACTATGGTAGTGATGATACCAGGAATGTGAAAGAAACCACCGAGTACTTAAAAACCTCATGGATCAACCTCAAACAAAGGTAACATGAAGGGCCTGGCAGGTAAATGCATGTAAAGGAGAGAATTTGATTGCTTTGGCTTTCTCATGGAAACATGCCAAATATGTGACTACTAGAAGTACATCTTATTATTATTACTTTTTATTTTTGTACGGTGCTGGGTTAGTATTATCACACTTAATACAGAAGGTATATTTATACATTATCTACTTGAATTTCTGCAATGGAGTTTTTCCTTGAATGAGTCTAAACCTTGCCAAAGATCATTTTATGTGTTCTGATTTTCTGTGCCTCCCAGCATTACGTAGTATACATCCTGTAGTACTCTGGGGGTAAGGACTGGTTAGGTATTTACAGATGCATTAAGGTAATATTATCCCTAATTATAATTAAAATAGTGTGGGACGCCTGGGTGGCTCAGTCGGTTAAGCGTCTGCCTTCGGCTTAGGTCATGATCTCAGGGTCCTCTGCTCAGTGGGGATCCTGCTTCTCCCTCTGCCTTCCACTCCCCCTGCTTGTGCTCTCTCTCTGTCAAGTAAATATTTAAAATCTTTAAAAAAATAAAAAACATAATTAAAATAGTGTGCTATTTGGCCAGGTCATCCTTAGTTGAAGCTGAGAACACATGGATCCAATGCCAGACTTCTCAAATATACTATGTATATTTAGGGCTTCAACTAATTTGTTTTCTTTCCATTACTCTGTCTAGTCAGTATATTTGGAACAGTCTAAAATAGCATATGGGTTTATAAGAGAGATTTTTCTGTCACTTGAACACCTAGGGTCTGAGGAACTATAAACAGTGGTTAGCATCTCTTCAAGATAGCGTATTTATATTCATCATTGGGAAAAAGTGTTTCTTCTTGCACAGTCCTGGGAATGCCTGTGTCTAATGAAATTATGGTTTCACACACATCTTTATATATTCAGATATAGCCACCTGAAAGCTAATTTGTATCCAAACACATTTATTTTGTGGTGAATAAAATGGATAATACTAGAACACTTGATGATGCATGTTACTGGTAATAAAGTTTGGCCAAGCATTTAATAACAGTTTGACATGGAGGTGTTTTATACCTTTTTAGAATGTCATTTTTAGTTAGGGCCTGTAAAGTTGATTTTAGATTTTGGGAAACTCAAAGACAAGAATTATGAGGCAGTATATGAGTGTGAATATATATATATGTTGCTAAATATACCTAGGATTCTGGAGCAAATAAGGCTGGGGTAGCAAATACAACACTTCAAAGTAGTTAAAGCGGAAGATAGCTGTAATACTGCTCTTTCTAGCATTTAGTGCAACTGTTTTCTTCTGTTGTAGAAGCTTACTTGGATATAGTAAGGATCCCCAACTGAGGCTGGGAAGAGGATGGATTAAAAAAGGCTTTCTTTAGGGGTGCCTGGGTGGCTCAGTTGGTTGGGTGACTGCCTTCGGCTCAGGTCATGATCCCGGAGTCCTGGGATCGAGCCCCGCATCGGGCTCCCTGCTCGGCGGGAAGCCTGCTTCTCCCTCTCCCATGCCCCCTGCTTGTGTTCCCTTTCGCGCTGTCTCCCTCTGGCAATTAAATAAATAAATAAAATATTTAAAAAAAAAGACTTTAAAGTATAAACTTCCTGTTATAGGATAATGAATCCTAGGGATGTAACGCACAGCATGGTGACCATAGTTAACAAGATTGTATTGTGTATTTGAACGTTACCAAGTAGATCTTAAAAGTTCTCATCACAAGAGAAAAAAATGTGTAGCCATGTGTGGTGATAGATGTTATTGTGTTATTCATTCTGCATATATACTTACATCCAGTCATTATGTTCTACACCTAAAACTAGTACAATATTATGTGTTAATTATATCTCAATTAAGACATACAGCTTTAATACTAAGATAGTCCTTAAGTATACTTGATCTGCGTGTTTCCAAAAATCCATATGTAAGAATTATAACTTTGTTTTTGTTGTAAACAATACCAGAAAAATTGATCACTTAGGAATGTGAAGCCTGCTTTATTTAGCACCTCCAATTCTTTTTTTTTCTTTTACTTTGTAAATATTTTAAGACAGCCTACAGCAGTAGTTAGGTTAGATGGTAGAGGCAATTAAAAATGAATTATATTCCAAGGTGATCTTTCATTTATCGGAGCTAAGACAAGCACACTGTTCCAATTTTATGGTAGTTACAAGTCATTGTGCTTATTCTATTTTCTTTCTGCATTTTTTTGGGGAATACATCAACATTAAAATTTAGACATATTGCTATCTGTAAAGCAGGGAAAATACAACAAAACTGTAGCTCACAGGATCCTTTTCATGAGTGACAGCTGGGGTTTCTATGTATTGCGAGGATTTTCTCTTTTAAACACAGTGATATTTACAATTTTTAACTGTTTTAATTGGAGACATTTCTAGAATATACAAATCTTTCCTTGCCTTAAACAGAACATATGAACTTATAAGAACCATTTTTTAAAAAAAATTCTTGGCATTATTTTTATGAAGATAGAATTAAGGAACTTTAAGAGCTATATACAATCTTACGGTGCATTTAAGCCAGCGTTTCTCAACATTTTTACATCATCAACCCCCAAAGAGCCTTGTTAGATCCCCACTCCCCTGAAATTTTCATACCATGGGTGTATTGTGTATCTGATTCCATACTTTATAGTTGTGCTTTATAGATAAAAAGTGTAGATTTTTCCACTCCCCGCCCCAACCGTGCCTCACCAAAGAACCACTTCTCACCTCCCTTGAGAATGCGTGGTCTAATGTAATGCTCTCAGGCTCAGAGAAGGTGAATGACATGTTCAAAGTCACATAGCATAGCTGAAATGATATTTTTCTATCCTAAGTTATGATAATGTTCTTCCTGCTCTGAGTTCTGAAGAATTGGTAGTAAATTTATTTAGGCTGCTATGCTTTGTGAGATTTTCTGCTTTATTTTTAGTGTATGAATTTTATTGGGTGTCTTGCCATTGTCAGGTTCTGTGCTAATGCCTTCACATGCATTATTTTATTTAATCCTCAAATCATAATAGACAGGCAGCGTTTTCATCAATGCTGCCTCTGAATAAACTGAAGCAGAGGAAAGTTAAGGAGGACCTGAGATCACACAGCTCTAAGCGCAGAGCTGAGACTGATACCCAAACTTTTTCGACTGTGCAGTCAGGCTCTTACATTCTTTAAAAAATACTTTGTTTTCCTCCTTTGTTATCAGAATGTCAGCGATTGCTGGTGACTGCTCTGTGGACCCGCCTCTCAGATCTGTCTGTGATTCCACTTACTGTTTTATCTGTGTCGGGTTTAGAAACCCGATCTGATTAAGGATATGGGGGCCTCTACTATGAATAATGTAACACTCTTCAGTATGTGTCCATTGTGCCCTCTGTAGCGGTCACAGAGAGGCCTTATATGAGGGCTCTTTTATCTTCCAGCCGTATTCTGTATATGTGTCATTGTCAGCCAAATTCGCGGGGGCGGGGGTGCGGTGAAGGATTATTATACTTGCTTATGGAACACTGTCATTGCGGCATAATGTGTGAAGTTTAATATCAGCTTTCAAAGGAAATGTTTTGTATGAATTGCAATTGGCCTAAGTAAGTTGGCCATTCACAGTTACAGGGCCTCATTCCCTTATCTCCGATGCCAAAATCCAATACGCTCTGATAACAGAAAGCTTTGAATTGATGTGAGGCTGTTTATTATAGTCTTTATTTATTCTGGTTAGTATAAATAGCCTTGTTCCTAGCTGTAGAAATATTAATGTGTTTGCTGCCTCAGACCCTACTTGTGTGTAATATGTCATACAGATACATTCGTAATAATAATTTTTTATTGTACAGAAAATTCTTAATTCTGAAACACAACTAGCTCCCAGTATGTTGGATTCTGCAAACAGAAGGTCCGTCTCTAATATTTTTTTTTAAAGATTTTATTTATTTATTTGAGAGAGAGAGAGAGGGAGCATGAGTCGGGGGGAGGGGCAGAAGGAGAAGCACACTCCCCGCTGAGCGAGGAACCCGATGTGGGGCTCGATCCCAGGACCCTGGGATCATGACCTGAGCCAAAGGCAGATGCCTAACTGGCTGAGCCACCCAGGTGCCCCCCATCTCTAACATTTTTAACTAACTGATATACATTGACCACTGCTCTTTTCATCTGTGAAATGTTTTCCCCCTGTGTCTCTTAATGCCAATTAACAAATGTTTTAGTGTAAACTGAGATGTATTGGAAGTTGAAAAGTGCTCATAGTAACATTTGAGGTGTGAATGCCTGATTTGGATCTGAAATGTTGTTTAGCCCCAGAGTGCCTATGTATATGTATGTGTATGTGTATGTGTCTGTGTCTGTGTATGTGTATGTGCATGTGTATATGTATGTGCACGTGTATGTGTATATGCATGTATATGTGTATATGTATGTGCATGTGTATGTGTATATGTATGTGCATGTGTATGTGTATATATGTGTATGTGTATATGTATATGCATGTGCATGTGTATGTATATATGTATGTGTATGTGTGTATGTACATGTATGCATATGTGTATGTGTATATATGTGTGCATGTGTGTGTGTAGGTGTATGTGCTTGTGTATATGTATGTGCACGTGTATGCGTGTATGTGTATGTGTATATGTGTATGTGCATGTGTATATGTATGTGTATGTGTGTATGTGTATGTGTATGTGCATGTGTATATATGTATGTGCATGTGTGTGTGTGCATGTGCATGTGTATATGTATACGTATACTCGCATGCATGCATGCACATATACACACCTAGTTAACTATGTTGAAGTATTGTAAAGCAAATGAGACAATATAGTTTTGTGCTATAAGGAATATCTTATACATTATTAATCACTGTGTGGTGGGAAGATGAAAGGTTCTCTGCAACGAGTCTGCTCTCTTTCTGATCCATGGGTATGCTGTCAATGGGGCTGGTGGTGGGGCTGACACAGATTTGAATAGGATCACAGGTAACATCAGAATCCTGGTGAGTGGGGCAGAGAGCTTCCTGGAGGAACCTTAGTTTTGCTGGGCAGTGATGATGGCCTGTTTGTGGTTTATAATAATAAATGTTTAGCAATGCTTATCTACTCAGAGGCAAGTAGAAAGAATGCAGATGGAAGATCGGGAGCAGGGAAGAGGAAGGTGTTTGTAAAGGAACCAGAGATGGCTCCCAGTCCATAATCGTGTCTGAGATCTCCCTTCTTCTGGGCTCTGCAGTCCCTCCTGGTGGCTTGGCAGGCAGATCTTGAGTTGACTTTAAGACACTACTTACTTTTGAAGTAGTGAGCAACCATTATAACTGTTATGCAGTGACCATGGGCCTGGAGGTCAGTATATGAATGTAATGGACAAATGTCTCGTGCTTTGAAAGAGTAGGGTTTTGCCTGGAAGGTGGGAGAATAGTGGCCTGAAAGTACCAGTGAAAAGCAAGGAAGAGGGCACTTACTCCAACGACTCACCCTGGGGCTTGTAGGATCTGTGAGGAAACAGAAAAAAAACTTCATTCAAAATTTTCCAGGGGAATTGATGGTCCTAAGGAAACCCATTTTCACTTAAGATAAGATGAAGGAGTTGATCTGTGGTCTGCTGATCATAGAATAGATTTCTGGACATAACAGAAGAAGGGTTTGGGGATGAATTGGGGCAGATTGGGGAAGGTGCAGAGTAGTATTGGCGTTACAGTCCAATATTGGTTGGCCGATGAAGACCAGATATTTCATAGTGATTTAGCTAAAAGAGAAATAGGATATGGTGATGTAGATTCTGTCATGGATATAGCTCTTAAATATTTGCTGGTGGAGGTGGCAGTCCTAGGGAGAGCTACTCCTTTGGGTTATACAAGGTGGAGGGTAGGCATCATGGAGTGGGTGTGGGGCCAGTGGGGGCTCCTTTCTTGAGCTTCCCAATTGGTGTAGCATTAGCAGCTTATAACAGTCTCCTTAAATCCCATGGAGTGAATATTTAAGTGCTTGATGAGATGACCCAATCTCTGGGTCACCAAAAGACCATAGATTGTAGGGTATATTTGCAGGTACTAATTCTTATCAAATCAACTGCATTTCCCCAAAGGGTGCTTTAATACATTTTTTTTTAGCTCATTGTTATTTTATTTACAAAAGAACAAAACTACCTTGTGAAAATATCCATTGAAAAGCTTAAAGAACTGTTTCATTATAAGTTTTCTACATGCCACTCAAACTTCTGATGCCACTCTTTTCCTCCCAAAAGAGATAAATATATTTAGATCTCATGTAACTGTAAAGGTCACCTTTTAAGTATACCAAAATTTAGCAACACATATCCATGGGTTTCTGAAGGTATTCTTTTGCATTAAAATAGAAAAAAATAGGGGCATCTGGGTGGCTCAGTCAGTTCAACGGCTGCCTTCAGCTCAGGTCATGATCCCAGGGTCTTGGGATCGAGTCCGCCTCCAGCTCCCTGCTCAGCGGGGAGCCTGCTTCTCCCTCTCCATCTCTTGCACTCTCTCTGTCTCTCTCTCAAATAAATAAAGTCTTAAAAAAAAGGACATATCTAGTTGCGTTCACTCTTTTGACCGATTATAGTAAGCACATGCACACTGGATCAATACAGTATATCTTGTAGCTTAAAATATCAAGTATTATATAACATCTTTAAAATACCATTAAAAAAGTCAGTTATGTGGGTGGCCATGTTTTGTTATGCTACAAAATAACTAAGCTATTTTGTAGAATATCAGTTGATTTTATAGCAGAAATCTCTTTAAAAGCTGAGAGTTTACATTTAAAAAATCCCAGTTCCCTTTAAGATAAACTATTATAAATCTGTCCCCCATGGATTCCTCGAATCTTTTATGAGAAGCTATTTATATTTTCAGTGTGCACCATTTCTTGTCCCAAAGAACTCTGTAGTCTGTTATTTCTGTTTGAAGTAAAAATTGTTGTTTCTGCTAAAGTTACCCTTCTGAACTTCAAATATTATCTTCTAGGATTTCCATGTATCCTTATTCTTTATGATTTATAGGTTAAAAAAGATTTTTTAAAAAAAATCTTCTCTGCCTTTGTCTAGTAGCACAATTCCCTAAACTTGAAACCCTTCCCCTGTATCCTCAGAACCTCCTCTGGCTCTTCTGATCCTGAGATGTAGCAACCTGAACTGCCGGATATATAAACTCTTCCCTGAGAATTGTAGACAAATGTGAGTTCGGGGCTGGATGTTATCTTAGGAACTTGCACACGAATACTTCTAACCTTCTTGCTGCCTGCACTGCACTCATCTCTCCCCATCAGTAACATTTCGTTTACATGCAGTGACTCTTGATGAGCTGGATTTGAAACTAGGGATGGGGGTGAGAATGGAGGATCTCTTCGAGCAGGTTTTATAATGTCAGTGATGGATTTTGTGGTTTTTAAAAGGATCCCTGGAGACTCTGAAATGGGTCCTTTACTCATCTAGTCCAAGCAACTTATTTTAAGGATGGAAAAAAATTTGGAAATTTGAAGTGGTTTATCCCAAGCCATATAACCAGTCAATGGCAGAGGTGGTAGAATTAGGTCGTTTTCTTCTGAGAGCAGAAAAATGTGCAAATGGTATTAAAGTTAATTTATTAGCCTGTGCGATAAAGTGTGCATACACATTCCTGAACCTCTCATTTTAGCAATTATTTTTGACCTCATGGTTGTATGATAAATCATGTGAATCCCTTGAAAATGGATAAAAATTCTTGTAGTGTCCAGTATACCATACTCTAGCATTGGATCTAGTTGTTTTTTTTTTTTTTTTAAGATTTTATTTATTCATTTGAGACACAGAGAAACAGAGAGAGAGTATGAGCAGGGGGAGAGGCAGAGGGAGAGGGAAAAGAAGGCTCCCCACTGAGCCAGAAGCACCATGTGGTGCTTGATCCCAGGACCCTGGGATCATGACCTGAGCCGAAGGCAGACGCTTAACCATCTGAGCCACCCAGGTGCCCCGCATTGGATCTAGTTTTAAAAAGACTAACATGGGTGGTATGTTACCTTTGAGCTATATTCTATTTGAAATTGCATATGAAATTATAGTAAAAAAATCAGACTATAAATTAATATACACTATGATTATAAGGTTTTAAAATGTATATTTATTGGTGCGTCTGGGTGGCTCAGTTGTTAAGCGTCTGCCTTCGGCTCAGGTCATGATCCCAGGGTCCTGGGATCGAGCCCCGCATCGGGCTCCCCGCTCCGCGGGAAGCCTGCTTCTCCCTCTCCCACTCCCCCTCCTTGTGTTCCCTCTCTTGCTCTCTCTCTCTCTGTCAAATAAATAAATAAAATCTTTAAAAAAAATAAAAAAACAAAATGTATATTTATTATAATAATATGAAGACAATTTGGACTGCTGTAAATAGAGTTTAGCTTCTAGTATGTTCATTATTTTTAATAATTGATTACATTGGTGATAAAAAATTCTGACACGCAGATATATGTGAACTTGAAAAAATTCTCCAGGACCTTCATTATTAAACTGCACATTTGCATGCTGTAGGCAAAATTAATTTCCCAATATTTCACTCCATTCATGTACAAGATTAGGGAAAATATTATTTATTGAGTGTTTATTATATCTTGATACATTTATGGGTATATACCTCATTTTGTCCTTAAAATATTGCAGGAAGGAAGATGTTCTTCCTATTTTTGTATTAGTTTATTCAGTACATACTTGAGTTGCTTCTGTGTGTAGGCCCTGGGGGTACCAAGTGCACTGATGATTCAGAAACTTCAAACAGACAACAAAATAGTCACTTTCACTCACTATTGGAGATGTGATGCGGTGGCAGAATATCTTCCAAAGGTGGGACTATCGTGGATCATCTGAGTGGGCCTGGTTATTCCATGCACCTTTCAAAGTGAAGACGAAAGGAGTCAGGAGCCAAGGAATACGGGTGACCTTCAGCCAGAAGCTGGAAATGACAAGGAGAAAGAACTCTCTCTAGGGCCTCCACAAAGGAACACAGCCCTGCTGACAACTTGATTTCAGTCCAGTGAGCCCTGTTTTGGAAACTTGACAGAACTGTGAGATGATAAATTTAGGTTGCTCTAAGCCACTGAGTTTGTGGTGATTTGTGACAGCAGCATGGCACACTAATAGGGTAAAGGACATCATGCCATGGGCGGAGTGAGGTGCCATAGAAGGTGTCTGCACCAAGTTCTGGAGGGAAGGTAGAAATTAATTAGGTCGGACGGGGAAGGTTAGTGGGAATGGGCAGGGAGGAGGAAGGATATTTAAGGTAAAAGAAGTAAAAAGTAGGAAAAAATAAAACAAGACGAAATCAGAGAGGGAGACAAACCATAAAAGATTCTTAATTATAGGAAACAAACTGAGGGTGGCTGGAGGGGAGGGAGGTGGGGGCTAGGGGGTAACTGGGGGATGGGCACTAAGGAGGGCACGTGATGTCATGAGCACTGGGTGTTGTATAAGACTGATGAGTCACTGACCTCTACCTCTGAAACTGATAATTCATTATATGTTAATTAATTGAATTTAAATTAAAAAATAAAACTCTGAACTGAGGGTTAATAATTGATTCATTTTTATAGGTAAATAATCTCATAGGACTCTCAGACATTGCATCCTTTTGCTTCTAGTCTGGGCATTCTTAAGGTTTAATAGAGCTAATCTATAATGATCTACTTTTACATTAGCTGTTTGCCACACAGCCTATTTTATACATATGACTACTCTTAAAAATAAATGATACTGATTCCGTAGAATTCAAGTGTTTGACTTTACCCAATTATATAGTCATTAATTTTATGTGAGTGTGAAGAGCTGCCTATTCATGGTTGATTAATTGCATGTGTGTACTCATTTAAATTTTTTGCATTTAGGTACCTTTTTGGCACACTTTTTTTTTTTGGTTTTTCTTAATACTTTTTTTCTGTTGATATTTTAAAAATTGAAAACATGGGTGGGGTTAGGTGGAAGATAAAACACCAGTCACCACACTAACAGCCCAAATTCTAGTGGGTAACTTCTAAATTTTAGAAAATAAAAGAAATATATACATATGATTTAAAAAATTAGAAGTACTTAAAGGTTTATTACAAAATATAGCAGTTCTCTCACTACTCACTCCCTAGGGGCAACTCCTGTTTCTCCTTTTGGCTTCTCCTTATGTCATTTATACATTTCCATGTTCTACATAAAATGAGTGTACTATTATCTTCCAAAACATCAGTATTAGACCCTGTCTATTGATATACTGTTCTGGTAAACATATAGGGTATAGCTTTCTCATGCTACCATTTTCTTACCTTCCTCATCATTGAATTTTTTTTCACTTTTTTTTGTTATGGTAAAATACACGTAACATAAAATTTGCAGTCTTAACGATTTTTAAGTATACAATTCAATGGTAGTAAATATTCATGCTGTTGTGCAACCATCACCACCATCCATCCCCATAGCTCTTTTCACCTTGCAAATGAAAACTCTGTACTCATTAGACAATAATGCCCTATTCTTTCTTTCCCTTACCCCTGGCGACCACGATTCTACTCTCTGTCTTTATGAATTTGACTACTCTAAGTACCTCATATAAGTGGAATCATACAGTATTTGTCTTTGTGACTAGCTTATTTCACTTAGTATAATGTGCTCCAGGTTCATCCATTTTGTAGCAGATGTCAGGATTTCTTTCCTTTTTAAGGCTGAATAATATTACATTGTAGGTGTATATTACATTTTGCTTATCCATACATTTGTTGATGAACACTTGGTTGCTTCCACATTTTACCTATTGTGAATAATGCTGCTGTGAACATGGGTGCACAAATATCTTTTCAAGACCCCATTTTCAATTTTTTGGGTGTATGCCCAAAAGTGGAATTGCTAGATCGTATGTTAATTCTATTTTTAATTTTTTGAGGAATCACTAGACTGTTTTCCACAGTGGCTATACCATCTCATTGCTGAATTTTTAGATAAACAGATATTCAGTGTTGACATTGTTAATGTATGTTTAAGCATCATTAACAGCCAAGCACTGAAGTTTATTATAATTTTGCTTCCTCTCTGTTTTTTTCACCTGAAATTCGTAATTGCCTTGCGTTTATGTGTTTCAGTTTCTTTGCACCTGTTACTAATTCTTCCCACATTTTCCAAAGGTCTGACAGTGTAATTTCCCACAAAGCAATCACAATAAGTGGTCTATCACTTCTAATGTTTTTTTCTTAGAGACATTTCTTCTGTAGACATACTTTCTAGGCCTGGTGCACAGCCATAATCCTAGGGATATTCTGTACTTTCCTCCGAGTTTTGAATCCCTATTTCCTGGATTTTATGTGTTTTTTGTTTGTTTGTTTTTTTGTGTGTTTTTCTTTTATCTTTTGGGTTATTTCCTTATTTTGTCAGAGTGTATCCTTCATTAGTTTTGTCAAGTTAAAATAAGAAAACATAGCAGTTGGAATGGTGATGACAGCCCTCACCTGGCCCAATTCATCACTGTCTCTTCTGAGATCTCTTTCACCATTAGCACGAGGGCCTGTTTGCTTCTCCCTCTCTTGGATCTCTTGTTTTTGTGCTTCTCCTATCTTTTTTTTTTTTTCCTTGATTTACAAACTGGTTTTTGTGGAGGCCATCTCTCAGTAGCTTCTTGAAAACTCGGTGTTTGGCAGGTAAGTTTAAATACATTATAAATAGACTGTCATTATTCTATAAATACTTATTATAAAACTGTAATAAGGACTCTGAGAAATATGGAGATATATAAGACTGCTTCTGCCCATAGTGAGTCTACAGAACAGAAGAACAGAAAACAAACCCGTGTAATACCATCAAAGTAAAATTTAAGCGTGAAATAAGATCACAATCCAAGGGCTTTTCCAGGATACATGTGATTAATTTCTGTATAGAGAGGAGTAATGACCTTTTATGAACTCAGAGCAAGGAAATCTAATTGCTCTGGGATGTTCTAAAAAAGGTAGACCTTAACCCTAAGGATCAGGAGGATTTTGGTAAGTGGAGGTGGTCAGGAGGATATTTTTATGTGTATATGAAGTTTTGGGATGGGCACAGCCTTAAGAATATCCTAGAGAAAAAGGAACATAACCATGTTGACCTGAACAGAGTATTGGAGAGAACTGGGGGATAAGCTAGAAAAGCGAATTAATGATAGATTACAGAGGACATTGAGTTTCAGGAAAAGCAATTTGGGTTTATTCTGTAGCTAGCTAAACACTCTTGGAGTTTTTTTTAGTAGATAAATGCTCAGATGAGGTTGATGACTTTCTAGAATGGCTTAAGAATAGAAACAGCTTTTATGTCTGACTTTTTTCACTTAGCAGAATGCATTTGAGATTCCATCCCTGTTGTTGCATCTATCAGTTGTTTATTGTTGAGTAGTGTTCCATTGTATGCATATACTACAGTTTATCTGTTTTCCACTTGATGACATTTGGGTTATTACCTGTTTGGGGCCATTGTGAATAAAGTTTTGCATATGGGTTTCGTGTAAGTGTATGTTTTCATTTCTTTTGAGCATTTAGGAGTAGGATTGCTGGATTGTTCTGAGTACACGGTAAACTTTATAAAAAAAGTCTGCCAAAGTGTTTTTTAATGGCGGTACCATTTTACACTCGCACTTGCAATGTATGAGAGTTGCAGTTACTCTGCATTCTCACCCGCACTTGGTATAGTCATTTTCTTAAAGTGATTCCAATCTGTAGTGATATCTCATTGTGGTTTGAATTTACATTTCTCTGATGATTAATGATGCTGAGTATCTTTTCATGTGCTTATTTGCCACCCATATATCTTCTATGATGATCTCTGTTTAAATTTTTTACCTATTTATTTAAAGAATTTGTTTATTGTTGTGTGAAGAAGGTAACATGTTCATTATAAAATCAAAGAATACAGAAAAAGTACAAACAGGAAAGTAAATCACCTTAAATCCCAGCACCTAGAAATAACTTTTAATATTAACATTCCTGACATTTATCCTTTTATCTGTATATACACAGTCCTGTATATAGGACAGGTAGATGGATGCGTGATGTATGGGTAGATGAGTGGATGAAATAGAAAATATATATAAATGAGATATTACACATGCTGACTTTTTATTGTGATATAGTTCATATACCATGAAATTAACCCTATTAAAGTGTACAACTCAGAGTTTAGTATATTCACCATGTTGTGCAACCATCACAATACTCTTAATTTCAGAACATTGTATCATCCCGAAAAGAAACCGAATACCCAAGTAGCAGTCCCCATTGCCTTCCACTCCAGTCCTGGGCAACAACTAGTCTCTTTTCTCTCTGTGTTGATTTGCCTCTTTTGGACATTTCATATAAATATGAATAGAATCACACAATATGTGGCCTTTTGTGTCTGGCTTCTCTCACTCAGCATGTTTCCAAGGTTCATACACGTTACAACAAGTAGTAGTACTTTGTTACTTTTTATGGTTGAATAATTCAAGTACGGGTATACTACATTTTATCTATCCATTGCTTTATCGATGGACATTTGGGTTGATTGTAGTGTTTGGCTATAATAAATAATGATGCTATCTGAAAACTTGTACACAAGTTTTTGTGTAGATACATGTTTTCAGTTCCCTTGGGTTTAAACACCTAGGGTGTAATTGTTAGTATCCATTTTTAATTTTTTTTTTTTTTTTTTTTTTGAGAGAGAAAGAGAGAGAGAGCGTGGCACAGGGAGGGGCAGAGGTAGAGAGAGAGAATCTTAACTGGCTCCATGCCCAGCATGGAGCCCTATGCAAGGCTCGATCTCACGACACTGAGATCGTGACCTGAGCTGAAACTGAGTCAGACGCTTAACCGACTGATCCACCCAGGTGCATCTAAAATGATTTGTTTTCTTCTTATGAAGCTTTGAGGTATATAAAGTTTTAAAGATTGAATTTACAGATATGTGTTTCTCTTAAATCATGCAACTCCATATTTCTGTGTATTAATTTTGATGTAGATTTAATGAAGGGTTTCTAAAAGCTTGATTTTCCAATGTTTTTCAAATATAATATTATTAAATCAGCTTAAAGAACCAATTTGTATTGATCTCAGTTGTTTTAAAATAGGTAAAGTAAGCCCTTTAAATTATTTTCATTTTATCTTAAGTATTTCTTCTGATTTTACTGCTTCCTAGAATTCATTTAGTCACTCATTGCATGAATATTTATTGATATTTCCTCTGAGTGTCAGGCATTATACTAAGGTATTGAAATAAAACATTGGGGGATAACTTAATATACAATTAGGAGTTGCAAAATGGAGTCATAATTATTTTATGATATGAATGTGATTTTGTTACTATTTAGATGTCTCTCCCCCTCTCCCTCTTCTCGCTATTCACATTACTCCTCCCATGAAGGATTATTCAAGACACACATATAAATAAATGTCCCACTTACCTTAGGTCCTTAAATAAATAAAGGTTCCTCGGAGGCTGTCTGTTAATTTGTTTGTTAGGGCATGCGTGATGTGGGCTGTCCCACCATAAGTCATAGAGCCGTGCCTATCATGTTGTTCCTTGCAGCATTGCTGACAGACAGAGTGCCTTGGAAGTGGAGTTGAGGACCGTGCAGGCCTCTCGCCGGGATCTGGAGAACTTCCTAAAGTGGATACAAGAAGCGGAAACCACAGTTAATGTGCTTGCGGACGCCTCTCAGCGGGAGAATGTGCTTCAGGACACGGTGCTGGCCAGGGAGCTCACACGGCAGCTGCAGGCAAGTGTGCAGGGACCTGCACCCAGCAATTTTATTTCCGCTGTGCTCTTTTGATCCAGCGACATGCAAATTTATTACCGTTAAAGGGTGAGATTGTTACCTCATTCGGTTATGAGATCCATGCTCTCCCCTGTGAATCATTGGTTTCGGGAAAGACGATCTCTAAAATACTTTACTTAGTAAGAGAGAAAAAACACCTTTTTTTAATGGAAGTAATACTTGTTTATTTAGACTTACAGGCTCATAGCTGTTCTGTTTTTGTCATTTTAAGCCCTACACACTTAGCCTTATTGAATCCTAAATTATAAGGGCATTTCCTTTTAATATGAAGTTGCTTCTTTCTCCATTTATTTTAACATAATATAAAAGCTGCAAAGGCTCTGTGGCTTAATTTACAACTAAGAGCATTAGGCTTGGATATATTACTTTTATGTCTCTAGCTTGATAGCTATGACTGCAGATGCAGTCTGAGGTTCAAATTCTTCTCCTCCACGAAATGCGCTAACACAAGATCTTTCCTTTACAAAAATGTATGAGGAATCTCACGTAGCATGACTGTACCCTTTCTCTGCCCCCAAGTACAACTGCTTCAGTGCCCTTGAAGTTACCATCTTTGTGTAGAATGACCTAGTCTTGCCAATCGCAGACCTTCTCCTTTAAACCGATTTTAATGGTGCAGTTCCCTTGTCTACCACAGTTTCACATCTGCTTACTTCTCTCTGCCATGTCATTCGCACATCATTTTGACTGTTATTATTTCTGATATGCCTGTGAACTCATGACCCAATGTCATCTGAGGCATGTCTTCTCCTGTCCCAGCTGATCACATGACTCCTCAAGGGCAGAGAATACGTTACTCCATACTGTTGCCGACGCGGTGCCATGTGCACATTCTAGGTAAACACTGACTGCTAACCGTGGACCCTAACTTCACCTTTATGAAATTCAGTGTGATGACCTTTTTGAATCCTTTCTTAGAATTCTCTTCCCTTGAAACTCAGAATGTTCACAAATATGTGGATCTGGATAGAGGGTACAGTAGCTTTCTTAGAACTATTCCTATTCTTAGGAATTATCTCTAAGTTTGAAATTGTTTTCACTAAAAAGTATCAACATTTTTTTTAAAGGACCTTTTGGGAATAGACTTATTTGTAACTTGTTCCCATGCATATGGACTATTAGGGTGTTTTATGGTGGAGTCGTCGAGATTAACGAAAATCTGTGTTTTCCTACATTACTTCTTATTTCTTGTTCATTGCATAATACATTTGTGACTTGGTGATGAAGGTGACCCAGCAGGTATTGAGGTTAAATATGTTCTTTTGTCTCACCATCTAGAATCTCAGGAGGCCACTGTCCATGTTATTTGAAGAAATATTTAGCTATCGTCTCATTTTCGGGAGGTTAGAGAGGGCTCTAAGTGTGGGCCAATGCTAGAATGTATTGTTTTTTATGATTTGGACAACTGGAAGCCTGATCTATAAATGCTCACAGATGCTTACTTTACCTAATGGTGTAAAAAGAAGATACCCAGGCTGTGCATTTGAGGAGGCAACAGTTTTTAGACAATGAGCAAAGGAGGCTTGAAATGAACCTTGATGATGAGCATCAGCAAAATGCAGACCGGTCTGCATTTAATAATGTCTTCTGGCACATTTTATCTTGGGATATATTCTTACCGTAGCCAGAATTCTTCTCGATAGTTAGTGAATACCCAAACGGTAGAAATAAATGTAAATGAAGATGTTTAAATTCCTTCTAAATAAAAATAACTAAGCACAAGATTGCTTGTCTTATGGCAACCAGCACCAAGAAAGAAAGGTTACTGACTAAAATAATAAAGCACATTATGACATGTATAGTAAATGCCTCTCAAAAATAGTTGCCGAAATTTAATGTTGTGCCTCATAAGAAGTATAAAAGAGGGCATTTATTAAGAGCCTATTTCAGTCTCTTTGTTTGTCTAAAGATAAACACATGTATTTGCTTTTGTTTAGGATATTTCCTGTTATGATAATTTGCATGATTTTTCACTGCCTTGCTCCTTTTAAAAATGATCTTAATTTTAAAACATTCTCTCCATTTTATTTAAAAAAAATCCTATGTCTTTATTTTTGGCACCTTATAGGTAGATGCATTTAAGACCCTTAGTACCTTTTGCTGAGTATTTCCGAGACAAGAGAATTTAAATTATCCCATGACTTTTTGTATTAATGACGCCTCCATTTGTGTGAATGAACAGGTAGTTAAAATAAATGGAATGTTTGGGAATGGAAACATGTTTGTTGAAGAAAATGAATGTACAAACAAGAGTGTCTGAAATTATAAAATAAATTTTCTGGTGATGTGATGGTAGGGGGGTGGGGGTAGGGGTGGGCAGTTTATGGGTGCACTGAAAAAGATGGAATAAGGACCTCAGTCTGTGTGCACTTGGTGCACATTCACTGGCGGTACTTGCTTCATGTCTTAGGACAACTGGATGCAGAGCCATAGGAATATTTCATGAAGATGAACAAGTCTGTTCTGTTTTCAGTTTAAGGTGAATTTGAGTAAGTTTTTGATAAAGGATAGTTTGGAAGCACCATGGAAGATGAAGATTAATTTCTGGGAGTATGCTATGATACATGCCATTTCTGTTAAGGATGGATGATCATTTGGATTTATGTATTTATGTTTTACTGCTTGGCTGCAAGGCAGTTAGGCTTTCCTCCTCAGCAGAGTTGGCAAGAGAAAACCCAATCCTTTGGAGAGAGAAGCTCCTGAATTTCTGAGTGGTCCAGATCATCGAGGGTCTTACTTGACTTGCTAAGTATTTTATATTTTAAGCTGGTGGCAGTAGGGAGAAGTCATTAAAGAATAGTGAGCAAGAGAGGATGCAGTGGGATTTGTATTTTATTAGGAATCTAGCCGATAGCATTGTGAGGAGTGGATTTGAACTGGGCAAAACTGCCAGTAGGGCATGCAGTCTGCTAAGATAGTCTTGCAGCCATCTGCAGAGGGGATAATGACCAGAAATGAGGCCGTCCCAGGGGGGAATAGACCTACTGACTTGATAGTATGGGTAGACAAGGGAAGAGGAGAGACTAAGAAGATTGCCAGGCGGGATTAGAGGCCACGATTGGAAATACAGGGAAAGAAAAACTCAGGGAGATGGTGCCAGTTAGTGTGGAGTGTGAAGGAATGATCAATTTCCTTTTGACTATGTTGAAATAAGGCATTTGGGTAACATCCAGGAGGAGATGCCTTACTATGCCTTTGTCACTGTGGATCTGTATTTATGTAAGGGAATTTGACTCAACTGCAGAAATTTTTTTTTTCTTTGAAGGAAAGCCTAGTATTGGCCTCCCTCTAAGTTTATTGGTTCAAATGCATTGATTCTGAATTTTCTTGTCTACATTCTAGGATATTATTATCATTTTAATTGTATTTCAAAGTATAAGCTTTACAGTTTAGCAGGAACCAATTAACTGAGATGATCTGATTCTTTCCTGGACAAAAGCGTGCTGCCCTCCTGCCTTTTGGGGGTGGTTTTACGATAGGTGGCTATTTTTGCTCTTGCACAAGATGTGTTTGGGGATTGTTATATTTTTATCTCCTGTGTTCTGTTTCAGCCTAATTTTCCTCCTCTCATTCCATAGGTGCAGGTTTTGACTGTTTAGATTGTGGCTGATCTTGCCCGATACCCACGTCCAGAGCCAGCATGGGGTTTGGTGGGTCATACCTCTGTTGTGTACGCTTCACCTGCTGGTTCAGGGACAGGAATTACAACTTCATATAGTTTTTTGATAACAGCTTTACTGACATATAATTCACATTCCACACAAGCCATCCACTTTAAGGTATACAATTTAGTTGTTTTTAGTGTGTGTGTATTCACAGAGTTGTGCAGCAATCACCACAATCAAAGAGAACATTTTCATCCTCCCCCGCAAAGAACCCACATATTGCTTTGCTATCAGTCCCCCTTTACCAGCTCCCCAAACCCCTACACCTAAATAATCACAAAGCTGTTTGTTTCTATATTTTTGCCTGTGAACTTAGTATTTTTGGTTACATCACTGACTGCCTCTTCAGGTTTTGGCTTTGTGTAGATGTTTTGACATTGTTAGCCTATCCAGAGGGAGGCAGTATAGGTTCTCAGTATAGACCTGCAGGGGAAAAAAAATATACAAGGAGAAGCAGCAAAATATACACAAACACTGCCTGATAAACACAACTGTATGAGACCCAGTGTAGGACTTTCAATCACACTAACATGAGGGACTGGGAAGGCGGACAAAGTAAAAGAAGAGAAACAAATACTTTCAGGACTGCATTTCTTTTAAAGAATCATGACAACAGTAGAGAATAGCAGCCTTACCTGGGTCATTAGTTTGAGCAGGACACTGATAATGAGAAACGTCTGGCTTCTATTTCTGGCTGTGCCCTTTGACCCCGTCATTTAATCATTCTGGGTTATTTTGCTCATTTCCTAAGAGTACTTTACCCCAAATGATACTTGTAATAGTGTCCAAGCCACAGTGGAAGACACACCTCACATATGCACATACCTAAAAAAAACCCAAATTCTGTCCTGGGTTTTTATATCGTATAATCATGTTTTATGTTTCTTATAAAATTAAAACAGCATTATGGCAAATAAGATGAGATCACGAAGATGCTGTCTTCAGGGGAAATGTGGTCATTTGGAATGTTAGTAGTCAGTTACAGACTTTTTTTTTTTTTTGTATTTTATTAAGCTCACTGTTTAGTTAGAGAAGTCCTAACCTAACATTAGATATGTGATTTCTCATGGCTTTTCTCCTAGGCAGGCGTCTGAGAGCCCACGGACGACCCTGCTTTTAGGGTATCCTAGGTAAAGCCACATATCCCCTGCAGGTATTTCTTGTTCCGTTTTGTTTTAGATGATCTTGTTCCGAGACCTGTCTGGAGGTGATTTATTAGCACTTAATGTAGGGGCTGATCTCATTAAAGTCAGGTACCCTTCTGCTCTTCTCAAGATTTATAACAATGTTCACTCATCCCACAGAGCACAGCAAGAGAGCTACATTTAGTGGGGAAGCGAACGCATCTCTCTTTAGAGCGAGTGAATGAATACCACTCCATCTCTTAATATAAACTAGCCTCGAGGCAGGCACCGTGGTGATGTGTTGAATCTCGGTTCTCAGGGGATGTCTGCTATGTATCTGCAGCTTTAATGTTTCACTTAATATCCTTTTTGGCTACGGAGCGTACTCCTCTCAACCCCAGGCTGCCTTTGGCTCAACAACTTGCTCATTGTCTGCCGGTGCGGCGCTGAGCAAGTACCGGCTGTGAGCCTCTGCTGGGGGGGCTTTCTTTGTGGCGTTTTTCTGTGTTTTTTTTTTTTAAATTGAGAAGAAGTTGAAGGAATACCAGCCTCCTTTTGCCTAGCCCCTAAACCCCTGTATCTTTCAAATGCATTCCTGGAAACGAGCATGCTCAGAGAACTGGCAAATCATTGTCCAGTGACCGGGAGGAAATGATCATTGCTCTTCATTTATAATGCAAATTCTGAGGTGTCTCCAGAAGTGTGGTAAACTTAAAATGATGGCTGTGGTGAGAACGTCTCTGCAGAAAGTTGTGGTTTTGTTACATCGTTTACAAAGGATGGCAGTTTCTTCTCCTCGGTATCAGAAGCTCTGTAAGGTAACTGAGTGATTGAAATGAGGATCTCGGGTGTCTGACAATTCTCCTGTTTCTCAGGCTCTAAAAACTAACCTTTCAGGGTTCTTACCAAGGAAAGATTCCTTTTCTTAGTGACCGATTATAAAAGCTGTGAAAGTGAATTGCTTCGTTAAATTTTGTTTGAGCATCTGAAACAAGTATTGTTGTAGTGCATCTTTTATTTTGCATTTGACAAAATCTTATCTTCTGAGAAGGGCTGATAAACTGGAGAAAATACGGCAAAACTACATTCATTAAGACCTGTTACCTCGGTGGTACTTTGTAATGTCTTAATATTGAATTACCAGGTATATTAATCGTGTAAATTTCAGTGAATTTAAAAGAAGAGTTTAAAATAATTCAGTAGATTACTTAATAACTGTCTATCCCTTTCTAGTTAATTGTGTTCCCATTAAAAAATTAAAGCACATTTTCGAAACTACTGGACTGAATCTCATCATAAACTATCCCCTATATTCTTGAATCCTCATATATTATAGCTAAACTTGAAGAACTTAATTTTATTTGAACAGGTGGATTAAGTGCACTTTCAGGAGGCAACTTGTTTGACACTTGCAAATTTCAAATACTACGTCATCCTAAACATAAACCATTGAATGGGCTCTTGTGTTTTAAAGAAAAGTTGCCTATTGTATTTTTGATCATAGTTTTGTCTGATATGCCATGTTCATACTGTCTCGTTACTTTGTCAAAAATTGGAGCAATTTGGTAGAAAAGGAAGGAAGGAATTGTAATAGGAATGTGAAAGCAATTTATACAGCACCGCAGTACCACATTCTGCCTTCATCATGCACTTAGTACCATTCTCAAGAATGCATCTTGTTGCCCTGTTAGCTGCCCAAACTCATTTGTAATTGGAACGACTGTCTCTAGGACAATATGGCTTTTCCGATGATGGAAAATATGACATGTCCAAGCATCTAAACCGCATGTTATGTGGCAGTGCATTAGAAAGGGAAAGCAGTATTCTATTAACTTTATCATATATTTTTATTTTTTACAGCTTGGTCAATTAACTGTATTTCTGTCTAGAAACTTTTTTTGAAAAGTTTTAGGAGACAGATTGGTAGCGGGGCGTTCTTTGCAGAAATACTTATAAGGGTTTCATTTGCATGAGAATTTAATTAAAACTTAATACAACTAAAAATCCATAAATTAATTATTTCAGTGTGTTGTGTTTTGGTTCGCTTCAGAGAATATGTTTATTCTGGTATAAACATTTTATGTATTTCAGGAACAGGCAGCTTTGATAACAGAGTAAAAGCTCACTAAGGCGTGTTATTTTACCTCTTTAACTACAAGTGTGAATATATAAAGCATTTTTTTATTAGCTGGGTTATTTTTCTGATCCATTTATATGCATACTTTCACAAAATCAGGTCTTTTTCTCAAGTCATGTGACCAAAGTATTAAGTTAGTCTGAGGTAGGAAACAGTAGAAGTTCAAATACTAGAGGAAGTTATTTAGTTTCATAATTATACCCCAAATAAGCACACGTTCAACTACTAAAGTCATTGGATAAAGTAATTGCCATCAGAAGTACTCTTTGGATAGATTTCTTGAGACTTAAAATTTCCTAAATAAACTTAAAATTTAAATGTTTAGAATAAATGTACTTTTGGTTTTAAAAAATTAAAAGTTGTATTATTTGCCCAGTTGAAATGTCGCCTTCTTCATTTCTTTCCTCAGATGGAAAATTAACAACTGCCCAGATAATCAAATGAGAAATATGCAATTCCACTACTTGCCAGCAGGTGTCAATATAAGGCAGTTATATATGAGATTTTGGCTGAGGAATTGGAAGTCTAGAATAGGAAGTGGCAAAATTACTATGAAATAAATCAGCTAGTAAGAGATATTATTTATTTGCTTGGTTATATTTTGAAAATTGATCTTAGTTACTGAGCTGTGTTAACTTATATGGTATAAATAAAAGTTTTAGTTGCAGAACTAAATATTAACGGTTGCTATCCCAAATACTGGCATAGGTAGGTATCTATCTATAGAAAGTGAAAATACATAATTGTATTATAATTATCAGTAGTCTTTGTGTACTATTTAAACGTTTAAACAAGTTTGGTGTATATTTGCCTTAAGATACCATAAATTCTTTTCCCCTTAAATTGTGAATGTTATAATGACTGTCTCTCCCTATACCTCCTACATTCTCTAAATTTGGTTTCTTAGAAAGGAAGTGCTGTTAAGTTTCAGTGTTTCTTCATAAAAATATAGAAGTCTCTTGTAAATACATTTACAGATCAAAGTGAATGAGGAAAAAATGTTGCATAAACTAAGGGAGATGTGACTATTTTAAATTCATATTGGCATTTTGAAATCCAGTGTCTGTTAATATTCTTACCCTCTTTTCTTCTTCTTCAGGATCTCTCTTTTTTACATAATTATGTGGAAATTTAGTCTTTTATCAGACTTTCCTCTGTGATACCTTGTCTTTGCTTCTTTTCATACTTCTCTTGAGTGTCAGAAAATAGATCATGTGTTACACATTTGTCAATCTATGTTGAAAATTCTCATTTTGTGTGTTTCCTCTATGCTTTGAAGGGGGGGTAGATAGAACTTAGAATTCGTGGCTCTCAGAGTTAAAATATGCTTTTCCTCCTCTCCACCTATTCACACATTCACTTGTATTTTTGCCTTTAAAAATATTTCTTCCTTATACATGCCATAAAATTTGGGTAGGAAACTGAAACAGAAGTAATGCTTACTTCGAGATACAATTAGCAGCAACGAAATTGCCCTGATGACCTAAAATCACCTCATGCTGGATGCTAATTTTGGTTCCTTTAAAATATTAATGATTATAAAAAACAACTTTTCTTCTAACAGAGCACAGCAAAAACAACTGAATGTAAGTGATTTAAAATATAAAATTAATTTGTTTTCATTGTTATGTGATTATTTGAGGATATTTTATCATTAAATCTTTGTATAAAGCTGAATTTATGTTGAGTCAGAAAGGAGTTTTATAAGTCCTGTTTTTTTCCTTAGTGTCCATTTTCATAAAATATTTATTAATTGAGGACATGGTAAAAGCAGCTTTTTTTGTAAAGCAGATTGAGATATGAACCTTATAGCAAAATAAGAAAAAAATATATAGTGTTATAAATTGGAATCCTCAAGACTTAATAAGCATTTAAAAAATTTTGATTTAAGTAATGTAACTTCTGTTTGCCTGCATATGTATATAAATCACTTTAACTTTTGTGGCTTTAATCATCTGCAAACTTTTTTGATCCCGTAGTCCTATCAGCAAAAATATTTTAAACTTATATATACACACAAACATATAGTCATTTTAAAATTATACACATATGCTACGGGCAAGTCACATATTAAATATTAGAAGAGCATAATTTTGTTCTTACTTTCCACTTTTCTCTTCTTACACCTCAGTTAGTTGTCCTTTACTCTCTGTGTCAAACTCACGCCATTTTGGTGACCACTGATTTAGTGAAACTGTGGCTGTTCCCGGCCTTGGCTTATGGGGCACTCAGGCTTTCACGATGGTGCTGTTCGTGAAGTCATCCCTGAAAAACCACGTCTTCTGTGCTGTCAGAGTGGTTGTCGATGAGTACTCTGAAAAATAGAGACCAGAAGATCTTGAGATCTTGCCTCGCAAATCTGGACTGGCCAGCGATGACTATAGAAGCCTTGCTGTGTGTGTGTGTGTGTGTGTGTGTGTGTGTGTGTGTGTGTGTGTTTGCGCATGTAGACAACATAGAGCTATGTGGAAGGGTATGCTGTCATGGGCCAAGGATGTATGACCACAAAGGTACAGAGTATCTGAACAGAGTTTCAGATTCATTGACAAAGTAAATCCACACACCATTTTTCACCTACACGTGTGGGTCCCCTTTATGTAGAGATAGTTGAGGTTGAGTATGTGTTTTTAAGAAGGTGTGGAATGGAATGGTGTATTTTCAAATGACTTACACCCCACATAGTTAAATTTTATGTTTTTTATTCCCAAACATTTCCCCACCTTTTTTTTTTTTCTTCAGGTGGAAAACTACTATCCATGAGTAATCAAATCTTCACATGTTTTAGGGTGATGATGCTTTACTTTGTCGTGATCTGAATGTTGAAATGTAGGTATTGTAAGGTCAGCTCTCAGTCTCCATAATCAAATCATACACAGGATCGTCTGAACCGTAGAAGGTCGGAGTCATGGTCTCTAGCCGAGATGTAGAACTCCGGTTGATTGTATGAGCATTGGCTCTTCTTGGTTTTATGAGAAATTCTCGGTTTGGTTACTTCAGAAAATTTTTGAAGGCTGAGGTTTAATGGAGAAAAATGCCATACATGGAAGGATTTGCGTGCATTTATTTAATCAGTCGTCACTGATGCATTAGGCATGTTGCCTCACAGCTGTATGGACCCTGGGCAGACTACTTCCCTTACTCTCTGTCCCTGTGCCGTTTCAGGGGGCTGAGATGATAGATGAAGCAAGGTGGGTCAATGGAGACAGGAATTAGATCTCTGTGTGTCATCAGATATTTTCCCGTGGCTTCTGAAAGCAGCAGCATGATTTTAGATGATTCTCTGATCTCCATGTTGCCATAGCTCCCCAAGTCAAGGTGTATATCAAAATCATTTTAAAAAACCAGTTATCTAACTAACATTTTATTAATCAGAAAACTCATGCCATTAATGACTTTTAGCTAGACGTAGTATAATTAGATATGATGGAATGCTTTGTCAATTAACTAAAAAGTAATTAAAACCATTCTACAGGATTGCATTTTAAATAGTTCCTTAATAGCCAAGATACCATTATTTGCATAAGTCTAGATCTGTGATCTACAAATCAGGGACAAAGTCAATCTGACAGAGTTGGAGTAGCATTATGGATATGGATAAAAGTTCTCCTTTGTTTTTAGAGTAGCATTTGATAATTGTGACTAAAATGTTGATATCTGTGTTTACCTAGGGGTAAAGTTTATTAAATTTCAAGGGGGAAATTTCCAAGGTGAATGTACTGCTGGATTTTAAATGTACAGACATGACCCACTCCTTCTTACTAGGGACTGTGAGCACTGCCAGCTTCTCTTGGGATATTTGATGGTTTATTTTTAGCTCTCTAAAATAAGCAATTAGTAGAACTCTTACCATAGAGATAAAAGAATATAGAAAATTTCATGCTATGGTAGCTTTCTCAGTTTCACCAAGTTTATTCATTTCTGGGCAAGGTAAATGAGTCCAAATAATTGAAATTGGAAAGCATATGAAGTGCATCAGATGGTTTCTTTTCATTTTTCTTCTTTGAGTTTGTTCAGTTCTGTGGAATTATAGAAGATTAATTTATAACAAAGCTCACTTATAAAAGCAGACAGAGCCTTGTAATGCTTAATAAATAACAGGCTGATATGAGAATATGGCTTGATAAAGCTTAAGCAAGAATTTTGGAAAAACATCAAATGGAAGATGGCATTGTACTGTTTTTACAACAGACTATTTTGCTTTAAGAAAATTGAAAGAAAAATGGTCAAATACAGCTATAAAATAACTGCAGGTTTTCATGACTAAAAAAGGTCTTGTTACTACTGATATAATTTCCTTTCATTTTTAGAGTGTTCTAGAATTTACAGAGTGTTTTCTCATATTTCATCATTAATATATATGGTGTTAATTAATAATTATATTATTATTTATCCTTAAGAGATAGGTAGGAAAGAAATCATCATTTTTCCCAAAAACAAATGGAGAAACGGGATTGGTACACTGACAAGTTAGAGAGCATGTCAGTAATTGCTTCGCTAGGGGCACCGGGGTGGCTCAGTTGGTTAAGTATCTGACTTGGGCTCAGGTCATGATCTCAGGGTCCTGGGATCCAGTCCTGTATTGTTGGGCTCCACGCTCAGTGGAGAGTCTGTTTCTCCCTCTCCCTCTGCCCCTCCCCCTGCTTGTGCTCTCTCTCTCTCTCTCTCTCTCTCTCTCTCTCAAATAAATAAAATCTTTAAAAAAAATAATTAGTGTGAGGCACAATCTGAACTAAATATAGGTTTTCTCAATCTAGTGTCTCCTTACACTTAATTTCAGAGAGTTTTAGGGATTATACTGGGCTAAAATGAACCGTGCACTCTAGAAGGTATAGAAAGAGAAATCACATTAAGTAGTAGATACTGTTTTATTCTACATTATTTTCCTATGCATTTCATTTTCTAAAGAAATTTAGCCTACAGTTTCCTTTAAGACATGAGGAGATGTTGGAAATTCTCTGATTCAACTATTTCATTTTACAGATGAGGAGACAGATCATCTATAAGGGATATTTATCACTGCTAGTTTTGTAGAATGGAGATGTACTTGTTTTCTCCTAGAAGTTTAAGCCTGATGAAATATGTTTTTTTTTCAAAGATTTTCTTTGGGGTGCCTGGGTGGCTCAGTCGTTAAGTGTCTGCCGTCAGCTCAGGTCATGATCCCGGGGTCCTGGGATCGAGCCCCACATCGGGCTCCCTGCTCAGCAGGAAGCCTGCTTCTCCCTCTCCCACTCCCCCTGCTTGTGTTCCTGCTCTCACTATCTCTCTCTCTCTGTCAAATAAATAAATAAAATCTTTTTTTTTTTTTAAAGATTTATTTGACAGAGAGAGAGAGATAGCGAGAGCAGGAACACAAGCAGGGGGAGTGGGAGAGGAAGAAGCAGGGGAAAAGCAGGCTTCCCACTGAGCAGGAGCCCGATGTAAGGCTCCATCCCAGGACCCTAGGATGGTGACCTGAGCCGAAGGCAGATGCTTAACGACTGAGCCACCCAGGTGCCACGAAATACGTTCTTTTCAAAACTACTTTGATATTTGAATTCTGGCTGTATAATTTTAAGAGAACAAAGATTTTGTTCTAGACATTGGATATCTTTTAATGGGCTTATTTTGCAGTTTTATAAAAAATGATGGATTGGTTCATTTTATTGCAAATTAATATAGTTGGTTCTGGGTTTTGATTCATAATTTAGTTTGGTTTGAGTCTCATTACACAAGTATTGAATTATGTATTCACTGCAACTAATTCTCTACGCTCAAATGCAGTTTTTTATCATTATATTTAAAAGTGCATAATAACTTCTTAAAGAATAAATTGAAAATAGTCAGCTAATTTTCTAGACTGGGTCTTTTCTAATAAGAAATTTGTGGGGTTTTTTTGTCATTGTTTTTTGTTATTTTTTTGTTTGTTTTGTTTTTTTCAGTTCAACTCAAAGATCATGTATTGAATGGCTGTCATATGCCAAGGTACATGGTAAGCAGCATATATGCATAAAGTACAGCATTACATTTTCCATGTAAAATAAAGAAGTTCAGGTAACTTGTTCTGAAGACTCAGCTTGAAGTAGTGCAAGAACAAGTTTCCATCGACCACTGAGCTTGTGACAGAAACTCTTGTAGGATGAGTATTCCTCAATTTATGGGGGCTCCTCTAGATTATCGATTAGGCTCCCAGATGGCACTTGAAAATCTAGATAAACCACAGTGAAATTGATGTAATCTTAATTTACATCAAACATCACATTTGGAAGCAGTCCTATTCCATTGCCAGAAACTGAACAGAGCAAAGAAGTTATCTTTACTCTGACTGACACTGGAGGAAAAACAAACATGTTTGCTTAGAAGAGAATGGAAAGAAACTGCCGAGCCTCTTAATGTATTCTCATCATTTTTAAGAATTACGGGTTTTTATGCCATCAGTTTTGAATCTAAGTTCACTCTCAAAACATTTGAATTACTGTTCTTGGTA
Source organism: Eumetopias jubatus (assembly GCF_037043125.1). Lineage (NCBI taxonomy): Eukaryota > Metazoa > Chordata > Mammalia > Carnivora > Otariidae > Eumetopias > Eumetopias jubatus. The sequence goes on along the minus strand of NW_028274812.1, from coordinate 21,502,208 downwards.
CAGGTATACTATTAACTATAGTCTTTTATGGAAAACCCTTGATACTGGGCTCAAAAATGATATAAAATGAGTTTAGTTTTACTTTTTTTTCAGGGCATACTTTGCAAGAGTTTAAAGACATAAAGGAAGAGAAAACTTTTTTTGCTTGAAAACGTTATCTGACACCATATGTGCTCCAGGTTCAGCATTTTAAAAGGCCAAGGTGTGTGTGCACCTACCCAGTGTGAGCTGCCAGGGGACCGTCTTTCCTCAAGCTGGGGTGGTTGCAATATGGACGCAAGGGAAGTGTTTGTGATTAGGGCTTTTTTTTTTCTTTTAAATAAACTTTCTTTTTAACTTTATATATCATGAATGTTTTTCCATGTCATTAAACATTTCTTATGTTGTGATTTTTTTTAGTAGTGTTAAATATAATTCTATTGAATGGCTATAGGATAATTTACTTAAGCGATCAACTATGGTTAGATAACTAGGTTATTACCAGTGTTCTCATGATAAATAATTCTGTGATGGACATCCTTATACATCACTGAGTACATCCTGATTATTTCCAGGATGTGCTTTTAGAATAGAATAACTGGACCAAATTAACATTTGATGGTTTCAGTTTATATATTGCCAGATTTCCCTCATGCGAGGTGTTATATGTCCATTGGCAGCTTGAATGCCTAATTTCCTGCACCCTCCCAGAAAACAGGTGATATCAATGAAAAAGTATTTTATGAAATTGTTAGATGAAAAACGTAGCCATGTTGTAGAATGGAAACCAAAATCTAGCGAGGTTAACTGATTTACCTAAGGGTGGGAACGACTAATCTATTCCAGGACTGTCTCAATTCCAGATATGGGCTGGGAGCCCAAATACTGTAATGTCTAAAATGGGATGTGACAAATACCATATAATAAAGCTAACTATTTTTTGAACACAGAAGAAAAAAAGTAAACTCTGATTTGAAAATGTCAGGGAAGTGTTTAGAGAAAAGGTAGTACCTCATAGGGCTCTTGAGGAGTGGGTCAAGTTTAACAGAGTAGAGAATTCTGAGAATAGACAAGTGAATGAGCAAACACACAGGGCACAAAAGTGTGTTCATTATAGTTAGAAGACATGGGGTACTTGTTTATCAGAAATGGCTATGAAATTCACTCATTAACATTTTTATCTCCATGAAAAAATTATCCTTTTGGTGGCCAGCTCTGTATGCCAGATTGACTTTTGATTGTTTCCAAAATTGAGTCCAGTTTTAAAGGAAAAATATTTGTGAATATTGGCGATATTCAGACATGAAAGGCATTTCCAAAAGGGAATTATAAAATGAAAAATTGCACAATAACATGTCTTTGAAATAAGAACATAGTTCTTCCAAGTTTCTCCTTTAAATGGAACAACCTTCCTTTGGACATGAGTCATTTTGGTATGAGAGTGACAAAAACAGTTATACTTTTAATTCTAACTCAATTGATGAGAGAATGACACAATATATCAAGCAAAAATGAAAGATAATTCAGAGTGGAAGTCAGTCTATCCACTGCTAAATTATAGATTTATAGAACTTTAAAGTTATGAAGATTGAAACTATTTGACCAGTTTCCTCATTATTATATATGAGGAAACAAAGCCTTAACATTTATGTGGAGCTTTGCTCTTAATGTGCTTTGCTATATTATTTTACATTTCCCAAGATCACACAGCCAAGTGATTCTTGGCTACATATTTAAGTTTCCAGGAGATTACTCTAGTGTCCATTACATTTTATGTGTGCTTATTTTAATAGAATGTGTATTTAACTTTGCCTAGTATTTATAATTTGATGTTTATTTCTGTGTTTCTCCTTCTGAATTGTCAGTTTCTTGAATTTGGGGCCATATCTTATTTTAGAAGTATTTGCAAATGTTGAATAAATAACCCAAGTTTCTTTTTTTTCCTGAGATTTACAATGTTTTTTAATATAGTAGAAATGCTGTATTTGGACTTCATATTTTTCTTTTTAAAGAGTTTTATCGAAATATAATTCAAATACAATACAATTCACTCTTTTAAAGTGTACAGTTCAGTGTTTCATTTTTTTAAAGCATGTTTTTAGGTTGTGCAAATGTTACCACAATTAAATTTTAGAACATACCCCCTCCCCAAAGGATCCATGAGCAGTCTCTCCCCATTTTCTCCCACTCCACTGTCTTAGCCCTAGGCAACCACTGATCTATTTTCTGGGTTTTTTTCTTGTTTTTAACATGAGATTGGGAATAAGAGTTTGAAACCTCAAGTGTTAGGTGAAAGGGCTGGAAAAATAATTGTAATTTACCGTGATACATTTACTACTTTATCTTACAGAATTTGATAGTTTTTTTTAAAGATTTTATTTATTTATTTGAGAGAGAGAATGAGAGATAGAGAACATGAGAGGGAAGAGGGTCAGAGGGAGAAGCAGACTCCCCGCTAAGCAAGGAGCCCGATGTAGGACTCAATCCCAGGACTCCAGGATCATGACCTGAGCCGAAGGCAGTCACTTAACCAACTGAGCCACCCAGGCACCCCGAGAATTTGATAGTTTTTGAGTTTTAATTATCAATAAAAGGATAGCTTTTGCTTAAATGATTTGTAAACCTTATAGCACCATAAAATATGGTATTTATTTTTCATACTATTTTTTTAGAGTACCATAAAAGTGAAGTATATTGGGGAAAATGTTGAATTTGGAATCCGAAGCCCTAGGTTTGATGACCCTGCTTGCTGTTTGATCTTTTGTAATATTCAAGTAGTATATCAATCCTCAGTTTCCTCATATAGACAGTGGGAATAATATGCATTCTGGTTATTTTAGAAAGATATTATAGGACTGCTAAGTTAATGTTTATGAATTTGCTACAAGGGCTAGAGTATTACTAAAATTAAAATACTAAATTTTCTGTAATTTCTTTTTCTGTAAACCAACCAAGCAACAAAAACAATGACAATATTTACTCACAGGGCTTTTACCTTGGTCCCCTGCTGGAATAATTTTTGAAATACTGAAGGAACATACTTATCTACTTCTTAAAGCTTCTACTTGTCTCAACTCAGGCGGCAGAATGTTGAATACCAGCCACCTCATATCTTTTTCATTTTTCTTCTTTCCTACGGCACCAAACCAGCTTCCATATTAAGGTACATTCTCTGCCAGCAAAATCATACTATTTCCAAACAACTTAGATTCACACTGAGGCTACATGAAAGGGACCATGTCTTCAGAGAAGGACTAATAGGCCCCAAGGCAGCAGTGTCTAGTCAAAAGAAAGATTCTGAAATTTTTATGTAATCCAAAATTAGGGCAGTCATAATTTTTATAACCTATACATTATTTGTCTCAGATGCTGGTGGGCACATATAAAACTTGGGAAGGCTTAAGGAAGGTCTTTTTTGAATTTCAATAATAATTAAATATTCTGGTAATTCTCAGATGATTTGCATAACCTGTATTTTGAGAGTGAGGTTTTGATAGGTACTGAATAACCTGAATTAATGACTGATGACTGAGTGCTGTTTTGCATTAATTCTTGAAGCAAATCCTAGATTGTTTCATTACATAGCCTGTCATTATGGAAGATCCTTACATAGTGTGGTGGTAAAGAAAGGGAAACATTTGCTCTTTTTGAAGTAGTTGTGTCTAATGGAAGTCTAATGACCTATTATGCTTATTTCTAAAAGCTGAGCAGTGAAGCTTGAGAGGAAGCTAGTGAAAGATTCAAGAAATGATAATGTAAACCAAAATCTTAGAAAGTCTCATGTGGTTGAGAATCAGTGATTTATGATAATTAAATAATTCAGTAATTTACTTGTGCCAAATGTCCATCCTTACTTGAAAAGCTGGAGTGATTTCTTGAAAGGTACGCATACCACAGAGAGCTGGGGTAGAGGGCTGCTTCTGGCTAGGTGTCTTGTACCTTTTAGGTGTCTTACAGTTTCTCTGAATTTAGTATGCTGATTGAACAAGGCGGTGAGCCTAGTGTTCTTGCGGGTACTGAAATCATAGAATTAATAACCAGTGATGACTTTGGATATTTTCAAGCTCATTTTCTTCATTTTTTAAAGATGAGAAGACAGAGGCTTAGAGGGGTTAATTGATCTGTCATAGGACATATTAATGGTGAGTGGCAGTGGTAGAATTGCTTTGACAAGGATATATTCTCTTTTTGGATTTCATGGGACTATATGATTAAAAATGTATTTTATAGGTTTCTGAGATAGATTATTGACACCAAATGAATCAAATAGTTGGTACAAATGATTTACTTGGAGATGGGTCCTGAAAATAAATGAATAAAACATACCTGTTTAAATCAACACATATGGTAACCTCTTATGGTCGTTAAAGTTGGTTGTCAGTATAGCAGTGCTTACATTGCTGTCTTTCAACTATTCTGTATCCTTGAATATTTTCATGATAAAGTGTTTCAAAAGTAGCAGCAACTCTACAATGATAAAGGTTGGAGAGATTACTTGAAGCTCCGCAAACTTAACTATGGAGACTCATGAAAAAAATTCAGTTGCCCTCTATGTATGTTCCTCACATTTTCAAAACTTATGGCTAGGACAAATGCAAAATAGTTTAAAAGTGTCTTGACTTGCCCATAGTAACTATTTACAGAGTCTGTAGCTTTTCATTCTTTTAGCTTATTTAAATTTGAACAAGTCATTTTAAAATTCTCATTTTTCCTTTACAAAAGCTGCACATGCCTATTACAAGTTCGTGACTTCCCAAAGCATGAAATATGTAGTATTGATACCCTTGTTGCATATTGTTTACTCATTCTTGTGGAGATTAGAAAGAAAATTGTCTTTGTGAAAGCATTCAGTGTTGATTAGAAAGAAAATTGTCTTTGTGAAAGCATTCAGTGTTTGAAATTTAATCTAATCGGAAAGTTTGGTTTGTACCCCTTCTTAACAAGACTTTCCAAGTCCTGTTTGGAACTGATAACTTTTGTCCAGGTAGGCTTGTGGGTGCTTGACATAACATCTTCATCTTTCATGTTTATCGAGGTTAGTAGAAATTTATCAAGACACAATTCTTAAACCCCTTAACCCTGGGACTATCCTTACTTCTATTTAGGAGGGACGCATCAACTTTGCCAAAGGAGCAATCTACTCATAATACTTACTACAAAAGCCATTCATATTGGCATCTTTTTGTTTTGCTTTTCTCATCTCTTCTGAGTCACTACTTTAAAGCTGCTGCTTTGTAATAATTTCACTTAATCACATATGGTACGGCTCTTTCAGGACTCATGCTGTTATTTTTAAGCTTTCTGTCTCTTATACCTTTCTATATATATGTATATATACAGAACACTTTCATATGGCCAAATAAACCAAAATTTCTCATCTGGTGAAAGAATGATAGAAACCATACTATTTGAAACCTGGAGTTGTTCCTTATTTACTAAAAATTGTATGGAATGCATTTGATGCTGTTTTCCAAGAATGAATTGGAATGACATATTTGGATTGAATTGGAATGAGACCATAAATAACTGAAGGAGTGGTTGGGAGATTTCAAAACGTATTTATTTATTTATGATGTAATTTGTGCTCCTGATTAATTGCTCTTGATTAACCTCCCTGCTCTTTAAATTAAATCAAAATTAGCAAATATTTATTGCAGTCTCGGAGAAACCTCATTTAAGGCCTAAAGCACCATGGAGAGCAGTAGAATGTTTCCTTTAATAAAAGCCAGAATATGAAGACTTGGAATCCATCTCCCCATTTCTTGATATATCCCTGTTTAGGACAAGTGCATTATCAGGAAATGGGGTGGTTGATTAGGCTGGAAGAAAGTGAGAAAGGGTACTCATTTAAATAGTTCTCCATGATATCATTTTACATTGAAGAAAATCTTTTGGGAGGATAAACAAAGAATTAAAGTACTTGTAAAGCAGTGTGGGGCAGCGGAAGTGCCCTGCAGAAGGACTGAGAGATTCACTTTCTGGACATGCTTTTTACTGTATTAAATGAAATGGGTACATCACTGACCTTTGCCAAGCTTTGCGGCTTCATCTTAAAGTTAGTATAAAAAAATGTTTTTTAGAAAAATCTGTGAATTAATACTGTGAAGGAAATCTAATGACAGCTCTTAAATATGCATATATAGTAAATCACTTTTAATTTTGTTTGGCAAATTAAAGCAGATTTCATTAGTTTTAAAAATAGCATTTACAGTTTTATTCCTGGATATATTAAAAAGGAAGTGTTCCTTTTGTAAAATTCAGAAGAGGAAGAAGAAAATAAAACTTCTGCAACTCAGAAGGGAATATTATTAACGCCTTTTCCTATTTTATGTCACTCTTCCTTTCTTTGTGTATAGATATTTGTATGAAGCATATTCATACAAATTTGGAATCATGTTTTATATGATACTTTTTGCCTTTAAGGATATTGGTGTTTTACTCCTCATAACAGTATTCTGTACACATTTTTATATTTCTTTATTTTAAAAATCATGATTTTTTTTAATGGCAGCGTTAGGTATCCCATTGTATTTTGTGAACTGGACAAATAACTTTTTTTTCTAATTTTGACCTTATAATGCTGCGATGGATTCTTTTTGTCTAAATCTTTGACTGTAATTGATTGTTATTTTTTTGTTAGGATGAGTTCCTGTAAGTGGCTCTGCTGGATCAAATGTTATATACTGCCAGGTGGCTTTCCAGAACGGCTGTTCCAAAGTACTTTAATAGTGTATGAGAATATTGGCCCTGCCATACTCTTGCTAGTCTTGAATTTTATAATTTTAAAATATTTGTCAATTTGATAGCTTTATACTGAGTCACTGACTACTTATAAGAATTTTTTTTCTTACTGGCCCTTTGTCTATGACAAAATTTTAATTTCCTTTGAACTAGTATACATCTGTTTGATGTTTCAGCACCTGATCAACATCTATTTGATGTTAGGGAATTCAAATTACTTGGGAAGCAATTCTATCATTGAAGTTATGAAGCAGTTTCCAAAGTATTTGAGAGCAAAATTGCAAGTCTGAGTCCCTACGGTAAAAAATTTTTGATATCTTTTGAGAAAAAAATCAGACATTACAATGATTTATAAAAAATGTCAATTCACAGGTTTGTTAGTTCCCAGAATGAAAATAGAAGCTACAAGGATAGTCTCAGCATTATTTGAATAATTAAAATTTCTGGAGAATTCACTTTTACATTTTCAATTAATTCTGAAAAGGTCTAGTCCACTTGTGACACAGCAGTAGTATCTCAATATTCATATTCTCATTCAAATTTAAGTAAATAAAATATATTTGAATTAAATGATTCCAGAATATGAATTACATCTACTTCTGCAAAAAAACAAAATCACTCAAGTCTGCAAGTATTTTATCTGAGCCTAGCCTCTTGTAATGTTTATGGAAGGACCCACTCATCACAGTCAACCTTGCCTCCCCTTAGCTCTGTTGCTGTTGAGCAAAATTCTACCGCCATGAAAAAGTCTTTCCAAGTTCCCCGTGAGCACAGGATTTCTCTTTGACACTGGCTTGACGTTACCTTTTGGTTCTCAGACCTGACTGTATTGCCTTTATTCCAACTCATAGGACTTACTCAAGTCATCATTTATTTCTGACAGTTATATTCAAATCAGCAAAGTACAAACTTTGTAACAAAAATGGATTTTCCATACATCAAAATTCTATAGCACATTTGTCAAAGGTTTGCTGTATGTGGAAAATCACAGCCTTGGTATCCAACAGTGGCATGTAATACATAATCAGAAATATTTGATGAAATAAATTAGGCTAGAATATCCGTTTGCCAGGCAGGGCATTGATAATAGAACTTCCCTTGCAGTTTTTTTTTTTTTAATTTTATTGTTATGTTAATCACCATACATTATGTCATTAGTTTTTGATGTAGTGTTCCATGATTCATTGTTTGTGCGTAACACCCAGTGCTCCACGCAGAACGTGCCCTCCTTAATACCCATCACCAGGCTGACCCATCCCCCCACCCCCCTCCCCTCTAGACCCCTCAGTTTGTTTTTCAGGGTCCATCATCTCTCATGGTTCATCTCCCCCTCCGATTTACCCCCCTTCATTCTTCCCCTTCTGCTATCTTCTTTTTTTTTCTTAACATATATTGCATTATTTGTTTCAGAGGTACAGATCTGTGATTCAACAGTTTTGCACAATTCACAGCGCTCACCATAGCACATACCCTCCCCAATGTCTATCACCCAGCCACCCCATCCCTCCCACCCCCCACCACTCCAGCAACCCTCAGTTTGTTTCTTGAGATTAAGAATTCCTCATATCAGTGAGGTCATATGATACATGTGCAAAGAGAGAGCCTAAAAGCAGCATAGAACAGAAAGGAACACAGACAATATACAGTCCCTTGCAGTTTCATTGTTAAACTCTGATCTGTTCAGATTGGTTCCCACTCTTCTTTTATTACCACTGAATAACTTTTGCCTTATCATCAGTTTGGCAAGAGGTAACCTGTCAATTACTTGTAGAAAATTACTTAGAAATGAATCAATATTCTATTTATCATAGCACCTCTACTTTAAAAGGCTACAGTCCCATATTTCTTGTACCAAACTCCCCCATTCTTTCACTGTAGTGTGGACACCAGGTTTTGCCTTCCATCTTTTATATCTAATTCCTAAACTTCGTACTAAGAATGAAGTAAGAAATCTTCAATTTCAGATTTCATTAATACAGATGCAGGTTAAGGTAAGTTTCCTAATATTGAGGATATTTAGACATTAAGCAGAAGAAATTAGTTTGAAGGTTTTAGACAACTTTTATTCTCATTTTGGGCCTCCTTTTTTTCTTCTTTGTAAATGTTTACCTTTGTGAGTTGCTAAAAAGAATAATTTTCAAGTTATATTCCTGTTTTAGTAGTATTTAAGTTCTCCCTGCAACGTTTCTTTCTTGGAAAGCTAACAGGGAATACATTTTGAGATTTTTTTTCTTCATGCCTTAACATTATAATTGAGCGTATTTGATTGTTTGAGTCTAATAGAAATAAATTCTGATTGTACCTTCTCAACCTGAAATGTGGCAATGATCAGAGACCATAGATGAACTTAGTTTCATTCAATATTATTTATAAAACAGTGTTCAACATTGGGAAATAAAATAACTGATCTCTTTGCTATTTTGGTGTGATGACATCATCCTACACAAAACACACTTCAAATCATATGCCATTTATGCATGCACAGATGTGACTGCTAATACAAACCAAAAAAGAGGGAGAGACAGAGCAAGAGTGAGCTAGATGGTGTCTAGGGCATATAATAATTAGCATTTTTAGTAACAACATCTGTTGCTGGGAGTATTGTAGGAGAAAGCAGTCATTAAAATTAGCTAATGCTCAGTTTAAGTGCCACACAGTGTACTGAAATTTTCAATATTTTTACTAGTTTTGTATTTTCTCATTCCAATAAATTTGTGTTTTTGAGTTTGTTTGAATGCCTTGTATTATATTAAAAATATTCTTCAGATCCCTCCAAATTGATTGGGGGCTAAAGCCTGTATTTTCAGTGGGTCGAAGTAGCATTGTTCCAAATTGTTACAGACATTTATTATCCAACTCCTTGGAATAGATTTCTGAGTTTGGTCCTACTTGATTTAGGTCCTCTCTCTGAGTTAGAAATTCCCCTCCAACCTGCAACACACATTTTCCTCAAATCTTATTCTCTAACAGTTCTTGAGGTTTCATTCTGGAATTCTTATTTGAGGTATAAGTGTCAACATGAACTTTTAAAATTTAGTGAAGCTTTAGTCAGTTGGATGAGTTTGACAGGTAACCTATTGACTCCCGGCCTGTGATTCCTCACTTGTACAGGGTGTGTTGCCCTCAAGCCATGGATGAACCCCTCTGAGGAGGAGGAAAATGAGGGGCTTCTGCTCCACCATGTGGTGACCTTGATCTTTTTGTATAGTCTTTGTTTTCCACCTGTTTGCTAGTTTGGTAGTATGTCAAAGTGAAAAAGGAAGAATAGTCTGTTTTCTCTTCAAATATAAAACTCGCTAGTGAATCAACATTTGAGTCATATACTAAGATACGAAACAAATTTAGAGTCTACAGAATTGTTCATGAAAATAAACACAGAGTCAGAAATTATGTTTCTGGAAATACTTTGATGAGCTGAAATATTTCCCACTTTTGTTAGTCCAAACTGGGTATCTGTCAAACCTTGTCTGGGGGATATTAAAATGGGTACTGTGAAAGTTGTTTCTGTGGTCCAATTTGGAAAATTCTGCAAATCATGTCCTCCTTTGGTGCCTCATGATGCACATTATATATTCAAGGCTATAAAAACCCCTGCAGTAAAGAAACATACTGAACTTGCTCATCCCAATGGTTTTCAAACATTTTTTTTCCTGAGCCAGTTTTTGTTATGGAAACCAGTTTAAGAAATGCTGATCCAGTCATCCCAAAGTTTAACTTGCTATTTATGTTTGTCAAAAGTTGCAGAAAGAGCCTCTAGGTGAAGGCTAGTTGTCTGACTTGTAACAGGCTTTTTGGCTCTTTGTGATTTGACAACATCTTCATGGCAGAATTGACTCCGAGGCTTTATGAGTACCCTTAGAGATGGACACAGATGATATCAGAATTCACAAAAAACTACTGTATAAAGCACAATGAATTTATTCATTTGTTTTGGAGGATGTCTTCCCCAAAGACTGGGATGCCCACAAACTTAAATAAATATAACTTAGAAGGTCAGAGACAAGTTGGGAGAATTATTGGCAAGATTTAGGCCGGCTAAGGACAGACGACAAAGTCACTGTAAGTTGACCTTATTCACGGTTGGGACTTTCCTAGTTTTAACTCTGAAGTCCCCTCATCCTGAGATACCCAACAGTTCCAGACAAACCAGATGGTTGGTAACTTCACTGCCCAAAGCACACCTGCAGTGGCTTCTTGTGTTGCCTACATTTCGTTTTTCTCTCCCCTCACAATTTGTGATGGTTAATGTTATGTGTCAACGTGGCCAGGCCATAGTACCCAGATATTTGGTCAAACATTATTCTAGATGTTTCTGTGAAGGTATTTTTTTTTTTTAGGTGAGATGAACATTTAAATTAGTAGACTTTTTTTTTCTTCCAAATTTTTATTTAAATTCCAGTTAACATAGAGTGTAATACTGGTTTCAGGAGTGGAGTTTAGGGCTTCATCTTACACATAACACCCAGTGCTCATTATAACAAGTGCCCTCCATCATACCAAAAAGAAATAAAAAGCATCCAAATCAGCAAGGAAGAAGTCAGACTTTCACTATTTGCAGATGACATGATAATCAGTAGACTTTTAGTAAAGCAGATTATTCTCCATAAGATCGGTGGGCCTCATCCAATCAGTTGAAGGCCTTAACAAGAGAAAGACTGACCTTCCTAGACAGAATTCTGCCAGCAGATTACCCTCAGACTTGAACTGCAACTCTTCCCTGCGTCTCCAGCCTGAGAGCCTACCCTACAGATTTTGGACTTGCCAAGTCTCTACAGTCATATGAGCTAGTTACTTAAAATAAATCTCTCTCTCCTCCTTTCCCTACCCCTCTGTCTCTCTTTCTCCTCTCTCTCTCTCTCTACACACACACACACACACACACACACACACACACACACACACATTTTGTTGGTTTTGTTTTTCTGGAGAACCAATACAGATGTCAAGGACTGGTTACCAGATTTTATTCTGCTCCGTGTTTTTCTGTGTTGGCCACCATTTTTTTCTCAGACCTTTGTTCTTTTAGACACATTAGTAAACTTGATTAAACTATTCTCACTTCCACTAGACCCAAGGGACAGGAATTCACTTTCTTCTTATTATGATTCAAATGTAATTAATTTTACTTTTGAGGGCAGTTTTCCTGGGAGGTATCTCTTTTGTCACTACTATGAACCAGTTTTTTAATACTGAAAGTCCACAACAGTGCAGCTAAGCAAATTTTACCTACAGAGAAGGATTTGTGATACTTAATTGTTACCAGTCATGACACCCAATAACATTATAGACTCTAGCTCTGGGATATATCTCACAAGGTCAAAGTCTTACAAAAAAAGAGGACAGTAAATATTAAAAGTCTGTCTTGCTTTCTTAAACAATGTTCAGGGAGAATGATTCTGTGGCTCTGTTTGGTAGCCCCTCTGATGTTTTATTTTTGCTCTCAAACATTTTTTTCTTTGTCAGAATCCAAGCGATCTTGTAGTTAAACTCATTATTTTTATTTCTTATTAAAGACCTCTCTTTTTTGTAAGTAGTAAGCCCAGATATCCAACACATTACTGTTCTGAAGGACATGAAGCTTAAAAAGGCCATCACATTGCATGCCAAAGCCAGCACTCAAAGTTAGCAGGGTCTGGGTAGGATTCTAAATCTTGCTCAGTCCCAGTGAGACTGAATTGAGCAAAGATTTAAGTAAATTCCTAAACTCTTTTATGAAAATAAAGTGTGGAATTACAGGATAGAGGAAACTCATTCATTTTTTGTTGATTTCAATTGAAGGGGGTCCGCAGAACACAGTGTAATAGAGAAGTTTTGAGAAAACACTTAACTTTTTCTGTTTGAGCCTTATTGGGAGAACGTGAACGCAGTGCTGCCCTTCTCACTGGAGTCCCGTCTTTTCCCTTTTCTCTCACCCATCCCAGGAGACAAACATCATTGTATTTTCAAAAGTCAAATTTTGGATTTTCTTCTCCTCTGGGGAAGATAGACGGGCAGGCAGACAGACAGATGGACAGGTAGGCACACACACGTGTGAACATTTTCAAGGGAGAAAGAAGAGTTTGATAATGATTTTGCTATTGGAGCAGCTTTAGTAATGACTCTTGGGAGGGACTTTGTGTTTTATAACAACACAGCAGGGCAGTTAGGCTGGATTATTTGCAAGGAATGAGATAAACACGGTTTTGAAAAGTGAATATTAGTCAACAGCCCTAATCTGTGAGAGTGTCTCAGCATTGATCCCCACCAGGAAGGCAGATGCATCCTTTTCGTTCATTTATTTATTCATCCATTTCCAGATTCATCCATAGTACCTGGAGTACCTGCTGTGGGACAGGCACTATTCTAGAGCTGAGGATACAGCAATGGGCAAATCCAACCAAAAGACCTGCCTTCTTGGTGTTCACACTCTAGCTGGGGAGTTGGGGCAAGGGCTGTGATGGGGAGAGAGCCCCGTTCTTGAGTCGTTGGACAGACTCTTCATACTTGCAAGTTCATGAGCAGTCAGTTCTGGTTACCCTCAGTTGTGTTTGGAAGAATAACAACAGCTGCTGTGGGAGATATCTTTGCCCTTCATAGAAGCTAGAGCCACATCGGTTTCCCATGTATTGTGAATATTAATATTGGCCAACTGTTTTATAAAAGATATGGGTTTGCAGAGAATTTTCACCAAAGTATCATTGGAACTTTAAAAAAAGAAATCTTATGAGAGCTCATTTAAGCTATAAGCACAATCATAAAATAACTGTCCAGAAATGGCCCTTTCATTGTCTAAATGGTACCAAGAGTGACTTCCATCTGCTTTGTATACTCTCCTTTTCCCTGGTGGACAATAAATGGATTGAAAGTTCTCTATGGAAAGCACTAAATTTAAGCTAAAAAAAATGACAGAGTAACTCTGTTAATGGCATTTAAAAAGGTTTAATGATCAAATGAGGAAAACAACATGTATTTTCCACAGTTAAGTCCATAAGCTGTTTTTTCATCCAGATTTTGTAAACTCGTGATTTGATGGTGTGCTTGAGCTTGTGGATTACTTATGAGCTTGGGGTTCTAGAAGGAGTATTAGAGGCAGAAACCTGAGAAAGAAACTTACAAAAAAGTGTGGTAAGATTTAATCATACTTTGTAAAATAAAATATATACATACATACCATTAAAATATACATGTAAATATGCATACAAATGTATTTTTTTAACTTTTTTATTATGTTAATCACCATACATTACATCATTAGTTTTTGATGTAGTGTTCCATGATTCATTGTTTGTGCATAACACCCAATGCTCCACGCAGAATGTGCCCTCTTTAATACCCATCACCAGGCTAACCCATCCCCCACGCCCCTCCCCTCTAGAACCCTGTTTCTCAGAGTCCATAGTCTCTCATGGTTCGTCTCCCCCTCCAATTTCTCCCCCTTCATTTTTTCCCTTCCTACTATCTTTTTTTTTTTTAACATACAATATATTACTTGTTTCAGAGGTACAGGTCTGTGATCCATCAGTCTTACACAATTCACATATGTATTTTTTAAAACACTATTTTCTTTATTCTGACTATTGCTACTAAAAGTACTCATCAGATTGTCACTAATTTCTCCCTCTCTCCCACAACCTGAATACAGTAGGAGGAATGGATTCTCTTGTTAGGAACCAGCATCTTTTTCTATTTTTCTGAATTTTCAATAATGTCTTAGCACTAGAAGTACTCTTAGTAGTGTGCTTTGCCCACTATTATTGTTTTTTAAAATTTTATTTTTAAGTAATCTCCACACCCAACATGGGTCTCAAACTCACAACCCCAAATCAAGAGTCACGTGCTCTATGGACTAAGCCAGCCAGGCATCCTGCCCATTATTGATTTTTATTTTATTTATTTTATTTTTATTTTTTTAAAGATTTTATTTATTTATTTGACAGAGAGAGACACAGCGAGAGAGGGAACACAAGCAGGGGGCGTGGGAGAGGGAGAAGCAGGCTTCCCGCCGAGCAGGGAGCCCGATGAGGGGCTCGATCCCAGGACCCCGGGATCATGACCTGAGCCGAAGACAGACGCTCAATGACTGAGCCACCCAGGTGCCCCCATTATTGATTTTTAAATGACATATATTGTATATGTTTTTATTATTATATAAAGTAATCCCCCCTTATCCATGGTTTTGCTTTCTGGGGGTTCACTCACTTGCAGTCAACTGAGACAGATGATCTTTCTGAGACAGCATCAGAAGATCAATAGTAGCCTAATGCTACGTCACAGTGCCTGTGTCATTCACCTCACTTCATGTTATCCGTAGTGTTTTGTCATCTCTCATCATCACAAAAAGAGTGAGTACGGTACAGTAAGAGATTTTTGAGAGGCAGAGGCCACATTCACATAACTTTGATTATAGTATATTATTACAATTGTTCTATTTTATTTACTAGTTATTGCTGTTAATCTCTTATTGTGCCTAATTTTTAAATTAAACTTCATCATGGGTATGTATGTATTAAAAAAAAAAACAGCGTGTATGTGTACAGTTTGGTATTTACAGCGATTTCAAGCTTCCTTGTCTTGGAACGTATTCTCCACAGACAAGGGGGGACTACTGTAGTATATGATATAATGCCAGTAGGTAATGCTTTCTCCTGCTTCCAACACGTGCTGTTTTCAAACGTGTTGAATTGAGATTCTTGGCGGTAAACAAGAGCATAAATTCAAATGTTATCTTAAAACAGAATAGAAAAGCTTGGAGAAAAGATCCAGCAGATTCTAGGAAGAGCAAACAAAGGAGAAAAATGAGTGAAAATGTACAAAAGTTTCTCAGGATGCTCCCTGAAGATGGGCTGCTGAGACGGTTTTCAGTAAGTTTTGAACCTAATCATTAAGTTAGATATGTCATTTTAGTCTCAGCTAGTCTTCCAAAATAAGTAGAAATTCTAAATAATTACATTATTTTCCCAGATATGTAATATGGATTACATGCCGGTTACATATTCCTCATGCCAAATAAATGAATGAATGAATGAAGCAATGAGCAAATGAATAAAAGGAGCCTAGTTGTCAGCTTCCTTTGGTCTGTGGTGCTCCCATCACTAGCAGATCAGTCAGGATGAATCCTACCAATTAACTCGTAAATGAAACAGTTGAAAGTGCTTCTGTACAGCAGTGTGAAACGTGAAAAAGGATAAATACATACTTTGGGCTATGGAATCTGCACAAGGTTGGAAAAAGAAACTTTTCCTAAGTTTGTTCCCCTCCCGGGGAAGTTATTTCCATGATAATTATAGGAGTTTAGAAGCAATTTGTCCATTACACAAATATAACTTCTGGCTTTCAAAATATGAATCTTTAAGAAACCTGAACATTCTAAACACATTCCAAATTAGAGCGCTTTATTTCCTTTTATCAGAGGCTTTGCCTTGGGTGGTTTAAATAACAGACCCTTCTTTCCTGGTGTTTATGTAGAAGGGTGTAAAATATTTGATAGAGAAAATACAGAAAAAAAATACTAAGTTATAAAATATTATTACAAATCAATTGTAAGTGTTTTAGTATGTGAAAAAACTTGTAATTGCTAAGAAATAAGTTGTTGAAGGATTATCCCAAACTGGAAGATCTGTAGTTTCAGTGAGGCGTCAGAATACATATCTTACAAAATTGCACACTTCTCAGTGGAGCACTTCCAGGAGTCCTTTTCTTTACTATTTGGCCATAAAATATATTAATTCAGTTTTTCAAATGTATGGAGCTAATCTTTTAATTAGGAGCCTTGGTAAGTATTACTCCTTCTGACTAGGTAGAATGTTCTCATTAGGAGTCATATGTCTCATTCCTTTGGTTGCCAACTCAAATACTACTTCTTTTCTCCAAGCTTTATTATCTAAGATAACATTTGAATTTATGCTCACCCCAACTGCTTCCCGCTGTCGACACGTAGCCTCGCAGTGTCTTTGTGCTCACCCTGTGCCAATTCCCACCCTGTCATTGTCATCCTGGTTAGTTTCCTTGAATTGTGTTGACTCAAACTAAAACCCTCTGAATAGTTCTTGATTGCTCATTTTTTCCACCTACCTTATGCTCCATCCCTATTCACACCATGTCAGCAGGTGCATTGGCCTCTGCCCCCGAAGTGTATTCTCCATGAGACCATTTCTCCTGATCTTCATTGTTAATCAGTCAACACCATACCATTTTAACTGGACAAATGTACCAATTGAGTGTTCTTATTGCTTCAATAATTATGTCCCTTAGAGTCTACTCAGCAGCCCCAGTGATCTTTTAGAAACATAATCAAGTCATGTCTGTTCTCTGCTGAGAATACACTAAAGGCTTCTGATCACACTTAGAGTAAAATTCAAACCCTTTAAGCTGTCCTACCAGGTCCTGCATAATCGGCTTCCATTTGTCTGTCCCACCTTATTATTTTTTTATAAAAAAAAAATCATTCTTGTTCCCGTGGCCCACCACATTTGAGCCACACTGACCCCTTTCCTCTTTCTTGTACAGGTCAAACTCATTCCCACCACAGAACCTTTGTACCGCTGTCCCCTTATCCTGAAACAGTTTTTACTGTGATCTCCATGTAGTAATTCCTTACTAGTAGTTGCATGGGGCCCTAAGGATGTATGCCATTTTATTCTGTTTAATTCAGTTAGCTTGAACTAGATCAGCAGAGGGCCATACAGCACATTATGGTGAAATTTTGAGCCACTTGAGAAATTATTGACTCACCACTTAAATAATTCTCATAGTTAACTATAATTAACATTGTTATTTAAGAACTACTTCATAAAACAGGGTTTAGGGCTAGAATTTGAAGACAATTTATTGGATATCTTCAAATAATAAAAGTGAGTCACACAGATGAGAGAAATAACTGTTGGAATGTTTTTTTTGGAGTAAGCCACAAGCCATAGTAATTTGCAGCAGCAAGCATTGTAATACTAATCGCAATTGTGAATCACTTATGTTTGTTTCTTATTTAATCATGGTTCAGTGGTTGCTTTGGAAGTTTGTGTTTTCTCTGACAAGTTTTTCTTTGGTAGCCTTTTAATTTAATTTAATTTAATTTTTTTATTTTAAAAATTGAGGTGAAATTCACCTTACATAAATTAACCAAATTGAGCATCTCTGATGGATGTTAAATTTTGATTCTCATCTATATTACCACAGTTATTTAATATCCCTTAAAAAGACCCAGAGTGTCTCATCCAGTGTTTGAAAAGAATTTTTTCATCTCCCCAAATCATATGCCCACTGGCTCATTGGACAAGCTCTCTGAAACTGACGCCAGGTCTGCTCTTGTAAATTGCAAGCCTGCATTTCTTGTGCCAGGTTCTGCTCCAGGCGCAGGTGGGCTTCGGCGCAGCCAACCCACCACGGCACTCTACCACCTGGTGAAGAAATCCATTAGGAATATGAGAAGACTCTTTGTGGCTTTTATCGATTATTCTTTTGCCTTTGAATCTGCGAACAGAAATCCACTATCGAATAAAGTTCCATGAATTCAATTCAGACCCTGCATTATTGATTTTCAAGCAGAACCAGGGCCATAATACTGTTGCACTGTTGGTTATATTCAGGATCAATTGGAATGTCTCTTGAGAAATCAGAGGGCAATTTTCATTGGGATTAGATAGGAATGTGTTTTGTCTTCCATCTGTCCACAAGTTTTAAGTTCTTAATGATTTAATTCCACTTTTGGATGAATTAGATCCATTCTATCCCTACTCTGGCGAATAGAAAGGGAAACATTCTCTCGTATGCAGATGACATGTTTAGTAACACAAACTAAGGATATTTAAAATCACCCACTGATCCAGCTATTCAGTACTGTCATCAATTATTTTAAAACCATCATTGTGACTTCACTTGATATTCCTTGTATTGGAAGTAGTATAATTGGAAGTCTGAAAAAGCAAGTCATCTCAATTTGGTACCCAGGTTTGCATTTGAGACCTAATTCCTCTTACTAGCATTGGTAAGGTATTCTTAAAGCTGGACCTACCGAGGTTATGTTTATGAAGGCTGAGGCTGTGAGTGTTGGATTATATCTGCTTTGAACATCTAGTCTAAAGTCATGTGGCCATGCATTGTGGATGAACTGTAGGAATTTGATCACCCTTGGATTTGTGTGAAAGGGAACTCAGCTGCCATATTTTTCAGGGCATCTCAGGAGAGTTGAGTTGGACTTCTCTAGGAATTCATTCTTTTTATTCAGCTCCTCATACATGTCCATTAGCCCTGCTTTACATGGTCAGGTTGTTGAAGCATAACCACTTTGCATTTCATAAGCTACTCAGAGTTACTGTTCTACTGGGGAGTATACTTGCAGGGGAGCATAATCTCAAATTTATTGCCACCCACTCAGGACCATTCAGAGCTTGCTTAAGAATTTAGGGAGAATTGTTTGACCTAAGCAGTCCAACCATTCTTCCAGATGACCAAAATCTATCCCCAGATTTAGCGGACCTTTGGGTAGTCTTTGACTGAAAAGTGTTGGTTCTCTAAAAGCTTGCTTTGATTTAAATTGCACCTGGGTGTTTTAAAAAGAGAATACACATGAGTGTTAACACACTTGCATTGTAATTCAGAAGATGTATTTTTTTTTGCAAACTAAAAGGTTATAGCGACCATTTAGAGAAACCATCTGTCACTATTTTAAAGTCGTAATTAGGATAATAATTTTTAATGTCATTGTTAGACGTTGGAAAAGAAAAGCATTAGGATGTCAATTGGAGGTTCTCCCCCTTCTCTCTAAGGCTAATAGTTCAAAATTTGGGGATCTATTTGACTGAAAATTTTTCTTTCAATTTTTTAATTATATTTTTTTATTGTTGATACTGCTGGCATAATGTCTTCTTGCATGTGATATCCCTTGCCAAATATTTCTTCAATTATATGAATACTCTGTGACAGCCAGTCTTCAATTTGAAATTTGAATTTATATTTCTGTGTATTAATTAGGTAAATACAAAACACAGGAAATTACTAACTACCTTTAGTTACAGACTAAAAAATTTTAGAATTGATATCAAAATCCATTATGCTTCAAATAATTTTACTAGTCAATAGTTAACCGTGAAATAAAAAAAAAACACAAAAATGCCATTTCAGTTTTCTTTATTTGTTCAGTTATTCATTCCTTTGACAAATATTTATTTTTGTGCCTATTATGTACCTGGTACTATGAAAATCTTTGCTCACTTCTTTTCCTCTGTTATAATTATTTAATGTTTGAATATTAAAATATGTTATGTTTATGTGCTCTATTAGTTAGAACTAAGTATGATGCTGTATCACCAAACACAACAATAATAACAGCCCCCAAAAAGTCAGGATGCACCAAATTATGTTTGACTTATACTCAGAGATTTAATATGATATATTTAGATGCAATATTTAATAAGGCGTGTATTCCATCAGAATTTATATTCTTTCAAGAAGAATCATTTTTGAGTTGAAAATTAAATTGATCATGCACAACTCTTGATAAAATTAAACTATTTCATCTTTAAAAATTGAACTGTTTGATTTTGACACTTAGCAAATAGTCCATTATATTAGATATAATTGCTTTGTGATCTTAAGAAGTTTAAAATCATAAATGACTTTCTCGAGGTCTTAGTAGCGTATTAGAAACTTGCTATCTGTATGATTAAATAAACACAACAAATTCATATCAAATTGGTCCACCATACACATTTTATTTTTGTGCCCATAGACTGGTCAACTTTCAGGTTATTATTTTTTTAATCAATACGTAGAAGTATAACCACAATTTTTTATTCAGTAGTAGAGTACAACTGCTTTTTAAGCCATTAGGATTATTAGGCGTTTAAGCAATGCTTTCTACTTTAAATGATGCAGTTATCACTTGAGAACTCTGCCTCTCAACTTGGTCAGTCTAAAAATGCAACCCATTATAGGATGAAGTAGAATAACTACTTAATGAGGCAGAATACAACTTTATAAGCTCTTAAACCAAAAAATGGGTGAAGTCCAGTTTACCTTTAAAACTGTTTGGTGTCTGTGTGGAAAAAAAGTGTTCATGTGCCTCATAAAATTTCTCAAGAAGTATGCAATGATGAATACATTTCTTGTTCTACATGATTTCTTTCGGAAGAGTTCTTTTAATTTTTGTAAAGTTGCCCTGAAATTTGGTTGAGATTGTCAAAATGTAGCCAAAATGCGAAGTATCTCACTTCTACTACTTGTTGCATAGAATCTGGAGAAGACAAAGTTAGATTGACTCTAAAGGGAAGAAGAGAATGTAGTAAATGATTTCTTGAGATCTCTCCCAGTCCTGAGAATGTGATTTTGTGAATTGAATTCATGTTTATATTACAATTGAGTTAGAAGTAAGGAAGCGTTTGAAAACCTTGTGGCTGATTAAAATACTACACCACCCAGAAAGACCATTCAGTGTCCTAAAACAAAGGTCTTTAAACCTGGGCTAGCTTACCACATGTCTTGTATAAGTGTGGACTTCCCTTGAGCCAGAGTTCTATGCCAGATATCCTGTGTGCCTATATGAACGCATCTATCTGCCTTTCTTCCTCCCTCCCTCTCCCTCCCGTCTTTCCTTCCTTCCCTCCCTCCCTCCCTCTTTTCTTTTCTTTTCCTTTCCTTTCCCTTTTTCTTTCTTTCTTTCTTTCTTTCTTTCTTTCTTTCTTTCTTTCTTTCTTTCTTTCTTTCTTTCTTTCTTTCTTTCCTTCCTTCCTTCCTTCCTTCCTTCCTTCCTTCCTTCCTTCCTTCCTTCCTTCTTTCTTTCTTTCTTTCTTTCTTTCTTTCTTTCTTTCTTTCTTTCTCTTTTAAGAACGCAAAAGGAGTGTAGTATATTGAATTCCTCTTATATCATTGGTTTACTTTAGTTTCCTTCTGCTTATATTGAACTGGCTTATTTTGGGTTAGCTTGTGAATTTAATGAGATCATAACACATTGTGATGGCCATGATTGCAGAATGGAAAATGTCACTACTACGTGCCAGTTCATGTAAATCATTTTTAAGTACCCACCTGTGCTCTGAACTCTCCATTTGAATTTTATTGGCTAATATGTTTTTGCTCCAATTTCGGTTCCTTTAACTCATACTTTGGTAAGTTAATCTGGGAGCATGTGCTGTTGCCCTTTCAGCTTCTGTTCTGGTTCTAATAAAGGCACCCTCTGCTTGATGGGTAGACATATAGGCCTTTCTTATTTTAAAAATCAGTTTGAAAAAGCATAGTTTCTAAAGGGCAAGAAGAACCATTAACACTTTAAAACATATTATTTGGGTGGTGTTCAATTTCTGCTGTCATATCCTGAAATGTAGTGAATGAGAAATTGCATCCAAAACAATGCCTTTTTTTTTTTTAGACTACGTTTTTCCATCTTTTGTGCATGTCTGTTTCTATATTTCATGGAAGTCTGCTTTCTCTGATAGAGGCTTGGTGAGCTGGGGACTAGACAGCTCTGGAGATTAACCTTTCTGCTTTAGATTGACTACCTTTTTTCCTTTTAGTGCTGCTGCCCTGTTGATGACATTACCATGAGAATGGGGAGGGAATAAGGGATTAGTGTCGAGAAGAATGCCAATTTGGAGGTCTGAAAAGGATACAAGGGAAGAACGAAAAGGAGAGGAGTGGAAAAATCTAACTGGAGGCAGGTGAACTTGAGTCTGGGATCGTCTTCTTTTTGTCCAGAATATACTGAGGTTGGGCAGATGTGAGGAGATGCGTGAATAGCGAGAGCAGCCCTGGTACTGCATAATTAGGGTTGAAGCTTCAGTGCTCGGGGCAAAGCATGGCTCTAGGGGCCTCCTGAGGTTGAACTGCGTTACCTTGGGCAAATTAGTTAACCTCTCTCGGCCTTGGTTTCTTCATCCATAAAATGGGGAGACTGACAATCTTGCTTACTTCTTGGGGTTGTTGTGAGGATTAACTGAGCAACTATAGGTAAAGTGCTTAGAAAATGCTTATTTTAAGTAAATAAAAAAAAATCTTTAAAAAAAAGTGGGGGGGGCTCCTGGGTGTCTCAGTCCTTAAAACGCGTCTGCCTTTGGCTCAGGTCATGATCCCAGCGTCCTGGGATCGAGCCCCGCATCGGGCTCCCTGCTCAGGGGGAAGCCTGCTTCTCCCTCTCCCGCTCCCCCCGCTTGTGTTCTCTCTCTCGCTGGGTCTCCCTCTGTCAAATAAATAAATTAAAAAAAAATCTTGAAAATGCTTATTTATTTGTAGTATTCATTGTTAATAACTATTAGGAGTGGGAATAGCAATGTGGATGAGTTAAAAAACATGAATTGTGAATCATTTTAGAGAAAAACAGTTATTTCATTGCTAATGTGAACAGACCATAGTGGATCTCCAAAGAAACCTTGCACTTTTCTGATTTTGTGCCTCTCCCTTTGCCTAGAATGTCTTCCTCCTAGAAACTTTTGCTGATCCTCCAAGGGCCCATCTCAAATGCCATCTTCCCAGTGGATTCTTTCTGATAGCTCCTAGTTTGCACCCTACCTAGGGTTCCCATGGCACTTAGTTAATATCTTTAATGACATTTATGTCGTTAAAAGTAGATCATCTTTTCAACACTTGGGTGTCTTTCCTTGCTGACAAATGTAGACTCTGATAATTTTAATAATCAACCTGTGTCATCTGTGTATATGAAACAGGTAGATGTTGTTGACATTTGATTAGGAAAGGCACAGGATACTTCTTGTGTTCAGGTAGGATTCTCTTACTACGTGGATCACCACCATGCCTTTGACCCTGTGTAGGAGATCCCATCTTGAGAGTGTCGTAAACACCTGCCTCAGGTCCTAGCAAATGCTCATAGGAACTGGCAAGCTGATCTGGATGGTTATGGAAGAGAAATATTTATTTTATATCCTTCTTCCTCCTCTCCATGCTCTTTCTCTACCTCCTCCTTTTTTAGGGTATAGTTAGTTTATTTAAAGCTACTGTTTAATTTTGCTCATCCATTTAGAAATTTACTTAACCTGAGCATAAATAGATTTTCATTCTATTCCTGAAGTCTTTTATCACATTTTCATGAAATTTTAAGTAATAACCAGTTGAATATTTTGTTATAAACTGCTTATGTATACTTGTAATAATTCCTTTCCCATCTGTTGAGTCAGTGTTTTATCTTATAGCAGATGGTGTCCTATAAGAAAAAAATAGTGTCATTATGACACTGAATTTAAGAATAATAGCCATATACAAATCTGTGGAATTGGCTGATAAGAAATATGTACTGGTTTGTTATTCTTAAATGGCTTAATAATATATGTTTTGTTTTGATATCTTTACAAGCATATTAGAAATCATCTGTATTGTAATGTTGTATCATCTAATCCAAGGGGAAATAATGCATGGACATTTATAGGCTTTTATTTATAAATGAATCATTTAGATATGTTTCCTCTCAAAGAGGAAATTTAGCTCTAGAAAACAGGAAAGAATTGTAGAAACTCCCATGTGCTTTGGAAAGTGACTCGCTCTCATACTGGACCAGTGATTGTTGCAGATTATATCCATTTCACTCTGAATCACCTCTGTTTAAAAATTAGGTAACACTAATTAATATGAGAAGGAGAGTATTAGCAACTCCATAGATAATAGTAATATAACGATGGTGCTGGTAACTGTCCTTGGCTTGGAATGCCAAATATGAGAGATGCTGTAAAGAAATACCAAAGTGGTGCTTTCAATTAATCAGGTTTCTTCCAGAAAACTATAAAGGAATCTTCCATATAAACTTATTTTCTTGCCGGCTGTATTTTATCACCCAAAATAGTGGCTGTGTGGAGTAGAGAACTGGGCGCACGGGTGTGGGTCTTGATTTTTGCAACTTTCCTAGCTGTGTGAGTTGGGTCAAGTAATTTATGTTCTCTGAAACTCAGTTTCTTCATCTATAGGATGAGAAGGTTTTAAATAATTGGCACTACATTTTATCAATATGGAAAATATCAATAGAAATATTAGTAACATCTGTATAGTTTGAGCCTATAAAGTCAAATATTATTTCAACAATTATTTCAATAATTTAAGGAACTCAGATATAAAATGCACCTTTGAAAATCTTAACAGTGTTGTATTTGTAAATGACGGTGATAGTAAGGCTTAGAATGGAAGGCTATTTTGCAAATAGCATTAAATGATTCTAATTACCTGTGACTCTGTTTCATTCATAGATGGAGATAGATCCCCTTTAGGACACTGGGGAGGGTTTCCTTTAATTTCATTATGGCACACAGAATTTAGTGAAGAAAAGGGATAGCCCCCTTTGAGGTAGTTACTAATAAGTCAGCTGTTTGAAATTCTTGGTGTAAAAGGTCCTAGGGCCTTGCCAGCTATACAAACAGGAAATGTAATTGCTTTCAATATTCCCAACTCTGCCTTTGTTTTGTGAGTGCTTTACAGACTTCAAGGTGTTTTTGAAAAAAATAGAATTTATTCCCTTATTCAACAACAGGTTAGATGGCACACATCTTGGGGAAATTATCCTGCATTGGTAGGGGAAAGAAAGATGTAAAGATGAAAGATATATGATGCCTTTACACTTGATCTTAGCCAAAAGGCCGAGAAGCAAAAAACTCTGGAATTTTGGAGCACAGATAAAACTGTCTCACTGAGGCAATGAAAGAAAACAAGTAGAATGAAGTTATTATTGAAAGAGAAGTACAGAGTCTTAAAGGAATTCAGACCCGGAAGACATTGCTTCTAGTTGTGAAAACTGGCATACTGGTGAATGTTTTTGAGGATGAGAATGGTGGGAAGGGGGAAAGGGCATTGGGGTCAGAGGCGGACGTTTTGAGTAGTGGCTTAGGAATGGGATGAAGCTGGTGTTGCTGAGGAGTACCTATTAAAAGGAGCATGGTGGGAAAAATGGAATGGAAAACTGCATAGTGGGAAAATAAGAGAGAGGTAGAATTAAGTCAGATGATAGATTTCTTGGATTTCTTGCCAAAGAATTTGACCTTGGTTATTTCTAAATTTAAAGAAGTTATTCAAGTTTTTTGAGCAAGGGAATACATCACTGTGCTTTAGAAAGATGAATCTGGCCACAGTGTATAACATAGAAAGGTAATAGGCAGAAACAAGGGGGAGAACCCGTACGACACCATTATTAATAATTCAAACAAGAGTCAATAAAAAACTAAAGAGTGGAAATGTCAATGAAAATCAACAGGCAGGGGCGCCTGGGGGGCTCAGTCATTAAGTCAGGTCACGGAGCCCCGCATCGGGCTCCCTGCTCCGCGGGAAGCCTGCTTCTCCCTCACCCACTCCCCCTGCTTGTGTTCCCTCTCTCGCTGTGTCTCTCTGTGTCAAATAAATAAATAAAATCTTAAAAAAAAAAAAGAAAGAAAATCAACAGGCAGTAGTCGATTTGGGTGGTTAGAATTAGTAGAAAATAGTCAGTGGTACCCGGTTACCAGGGCTGTATGAAACGGAGAGACGGAAGAGGGCAGGGACGGCTGGGAGGACCATTACCGGAAGGAGGGAAGTGAGGCGAAGGTTGGTTGCGGCTGGGCAGAGCGAGTAGCGGGAAGGGATGAGGATTCATGTTCTGAATTCATTGAGGTTTTAACATACATGTCAGCGGTCTAGCCGGAGATGTCCAGCAGGCAGCCGGCAATATAGAATAAGCTAGTAGAAGAAGTCAGACCTTCAAGACAGCATTGGAATAAATAGCCCTGGGAACTTAGATTAAAAGTCAGTTCTTGATGAGGCAGTGAGTATAGCTATGTTTTTGGCAGTGAAAGTAAACCAAATACCATGAGTAGGTTGAGGGAGTGAGGGGGCTGAAGGATTTCTTTTTAAGAAAGTAAGATAGCCAAACGTGTTCTCACCCTGAAGGAAAAGAGCCAGGACAGAGGACAAGATGAAAGATATGAGAGACGAAAATAATGCTTCTGAAATTCCGTTTCAGTCACCATAGCGTTGGTTAAAATTGAAATTCAGACGCTCAGGTGGCTACCAAAAGTGAATTACTGGATTGGTGATAAAGGCCTAATGAAAGTATTAGGATTTGTACCATTAGACCATAGACATGGAAGAATTGATGAGATGCTCCTGGGAAGAAGCCAAAGGATATAACTGAGCTTGAGCAAATAAACAAACTGAGTTTTAAATACAGAGCAGGCGCAGTAAACTTCCATAATTCTGGGTCAACAGTGAGTTCATTAAAACTGGGTAGATTTCTTACAAAAACTACTCTTCCACGTTCATCAGGTATTTCTGGTATCCATGCAGGATACCTGACCTATGTGAAGCTATGTAATTATATAATTTTGAGTTATGTTTTTGTGGTTTATACTTTCCATGGAGAAATTTGATAGGATTATTTATTGGTGAGGTGTTTCTTTGTATAATTGATTCCTTAGTCTACCTGTGACTTAGCCCCCTTGTTAGTTTTCAGAATTGAAAGCTTGAACTTGGTTAAGAAAGCATTTATTTACTTCTGGTTTGTAAACAATACCTGATGTAATGTCACTACCATGAAATTCCCTTGGATTTTTCAAGGGAGGTGGTTGAAAAGCTTGAGGATTTGGGTAAAGAAAGTTGTATGCTTTGTTCAGTGAATAGCTGCCAAATTTATGAGGAAGTGCAATCATAAAATGTTTATAAATTGATTTCATCTAAATGTGTTCCCTAGTGACCTTTAATCTTCTGTTACTTGCTAGAATCAACCCTATGCAGCATGAACAAAGCCTAAATGCACAGCCCAGCTAAGGGTCTTTCTGCTCCCTCTGGATCACCTGAATATACTCCATCTCCATTCTAGGTGTGCATATATGACAAAAATGATTGAGCAGCCTTGAATGGTGCATCATGATTTTGAAACCATAAACAAAATTGGAGATTTTATAACGCCAAGTCCTAAAACTGAAATGGGAAAAAAAAAAATCCATTTCTGGCTGAAAACTTTCTGTTGACACTGGTCCGAGTAAACAGTGTTCTTCTCAGACAGTATTTCTGTAGCTGTATCACAGATATTATGGCCTAACGGTGGCCAGGAAATAGTTCGTTTTCATTGCCTCAGGCTTAAAATAAAAAACCAAAACCAAATATGGAACTTCGAAAGTTACTCTTTAAAATATAAGTTAAGGGTTGGGTGTTTATTTAAAGAATTAATTTACATTTTTAAACTAATTTTACATTTTTACATTTTTAAAAACTAGTCTCCCTATGATCGCTCATCTTTTCAATTTGTGTTCCATGGTACTACAAAAATTATTTCACTAAATCTGAGACACCCTGCTTACAGCATCAGTAATAAATGTCCATTATTCTTAGCATGGCTTTCAGAAACATGTACAGATTTCCTGTCCACAAGGGACCTCTCCAACATCCTCTAAGACTGGATCTCCCTCTCAGTTAAGGACCGGGCTCTGGAAGTATCCAGCACAGTGTCCCCACCTCAGACATGTCTTCTGCACTTTTTGCATTTCTTCTCCACCCTCAGGAACAAATTTAAGGACTGTATTTTATGAGAAGTTTGGTTTCCATTAGTTCAAAATAATTTCTCTTGGACAATTGGTAGTTTTGGCAACCATGGGCTTGTACATGGCGGCAGCCACCTGGAAGGGAGCAGATGTGCCCTGGGGCTACTGCTCCCCAAGATCCTGTCGTGTTGTTCCCAACACCGAGGTGGTCTCCTGTGTACCATCAAGTGTGTGCTGTTGTTTTTCTTCTACACAGATCACTCTGCGCATATGGTACCTGCGTTTCAATCTGCAGTCTCTGGTCTGTTGCTTATGTCTGAGTAGATCATCAAGGAACAAGGTTTGATTGACACAAATGAAACACTTCACGGGCTCCAGTGGCATGTGGTGGGGAAGAAGTGGGGTGGGGTAGACTAGGGTGGGGTCAATGTTGGCTTGTTGCCAGAAGAAGGGCTGTTGGGTGTGGACGTGTGTTGTTCAAGAGCATCATGTCTGAGTGGTGTCATTCTCCCTGTGGAGACCAGAGATTTGTACTAAGAGCTGGTACAATAATTTGTCAGTTTGCCCTCTGTTTCTCCACATGTTTTCAA
Organism: Eumetopias jubatus; assembly: GCF_037043125.1. Classification (NCBI taxonomy): domain Eukaryota; kingdom Metazoa; phylum Chordata; class Mammalia; order Carnivora; family Otariidae; genus Eumetopias; species Eumetopias jubatus. The sequence goes on along the minus strand of NW_028274812.1, from coordinate 21,473,491 downwards.
ATAAAAGCCACATTTTGAATAATATTGTTAACTTTTATCTTTCTGTCTTTGGATTTGCTCTATTTGGTTAGTTTGACTGTAAACATGACCTTTTTATTGTTGTAAAATACATATCATATAAAATGTACCATTTTAACCATTTTTAAGTGTGCAGTTCAGTGGCATGAAATACAGTCACAACGTTGTGCAACTATCACCACTAGCGATTTCCAGAATTTCTGTATCCTGTCAAACTGAAACTCTTACCCATTAATCAATAATTCTTCATTTCTACCCCCACCTCAGCCCCTGGTAACCAACATTCTACTTTTATCTCTATGAAATTGACTACTCTAGACACCTCATATGAGTGGAATTAGGAAATATTTGTTCTTTATCTCACTTAGCATAATATATTCAAGAGTTCATCCATGTTATATCATGTATCAGAATTTAATTCCTTTTTTTAACATCAAACATGGAATATATTTATATTTATTTTACATGTAAGCACTAGAGGAATAAGCCTATTTTGAACCATTAGAGGTTTTATATATATATATATATATGTATTTGTAAAATTATATGCTTATATAATTTTATTTTTTTAAAGATTTTATTTATTTGAGAGAGAGAGCATGAGAGGTGCGAAGGGGCAGAGGGAGAGGGGGAAGCAGACTCCCCACTGAGCAAGGAGCCTGATGTGGGGCTCAATCCCAGGACCCTGGAATCATGACCTGAGCCTAAGGCAGATGCTTAACTGACTGACCCACCCAGGCACCCTGCTTATATAATTTTAATAACAGGTATGCTATAAATTAATTGCTTTTGGTACCATATTGGCTGATTTTTTCTCTTTTTTTAAAATTGTGCATAGTACACATAAAATACAATTTACCATCTTAACCATTTTTAAATATATAGTTTAATGGTATTAAATACACTTACATTGTTGTGCAAGCATCACCCCCATCTATCTCCAGACTTCTTTTCATCTTGCACAACTGAAACTGTACCTATTTAATAGGAGCCCTCCACTCGCCCTTTCCCCCAGACCCTGGCAATCACCATTCTATTCTCTGTCTCTATAATTTTGAGTACTCTAGGTACTGCATATAAGTGGAGTCATACAGTATTTGTATTTTTGTGACTGGCTTATTTTGCTTAGGGTGTCCTCAAGATTCATCCATGTTGGGGCACTTGGGTGGCTCAGTTGGTTAAGTGTCTGCCTTCAGCTCAGGTCATGATCCCAAGGTCCTGGGATTGAGTCCCGCATCGGGCTTCTTGTTCAGCGGGGAAGCCTATTTCTCCCTCTGCCTGCCACTCCCCCTGCTTGTGCGCTGTCTCTCTCTCTCTCTCTGACAAATGAATAGATAAATAAAATCTTTTAAAAAAAAGATTCATCCATGTTATGCCATGCATCAGAATTTCCTTCCTTTTTAGGGTAAATAATAATTCCATTGTATGTCTGTAATACATTTTGCTTTATTTATCTGTTGATGGATACTTGGCTTGTTTCTACCTTTTGGCTGTTATGACTAATGCCCTATGAACTTGGATGTACAATAAGTCCCTGCTTTCAATTCTTTTGGGTATTTATATAGACATGACTTTTTAATCAGATATGTTATTCATCTCCCAAAGCTCTTGTCCCAATATATATTTCTTGTGAAATCTGTATGCATTCTGTCATTATTTGTACTACTGGGAGGAGGTTGATAGCAGCCCTTGTCTTTGAAATGTGTATAGAACTCCAGTGCTAGAAACGTCCATCTGAAATCATTGGTTCCTATCCCATAAGAATTCCACCAGAGCTCTGATCTTTAAAAGCTGTGCTGAGCTGTTTCAATCATGTTTCTTTAGAACTTCCAACATTTTAAGCTTTTCTTTGAGTTTTTCTCTGGTAGACTTGCTTTAGGTAAAGCTCCTTCATTTATCCATTGCTGTTTGAACTGCATTTTCTGGCTTACTAACTCATTATCCAAATTGAGTCATCTAAATAGAGGACCTAGAAATGGCCAGTTGGTTTTATTTTGTTTGGTGTGTTGAGATGGAGGATTCTTACTCTGTAATGAATCTGAGTTCCTACGCTTAGTGCTCTGAGATGTTATAGATTGGCTGAGTCACAACCTTCACCTGTTTGGGATACACCATCCATCATTGTAGAGGAGCACAGCCTGCCTGGGAAATGGGAGGATCTGGGAGCAGGACTGGTTCAACTAATCAGGACGCTAAGCTGGCTGGACGTTCTGCCTGTAATACATCATGAATCTTTGAACTGTAAGGCTCTCTACCTGTTAAATTTGATTGATTACCATGCATATGGAAAACTGGTTGTTACATTTGTAGCTCTCTTTTTGAAGTTTTCTTTTTGCCGAGCATAGGCACCAGCAGTACTTCCTCCTATTTTGGGAGCTCTTTCCCTTTAACTATGAGATGCCAGTCCTCATTGCTTATCTTTAATTTTAATGTGATGTGTGGGCCAAGTTGTTCCGTATTTACTTATTTATTTCTCTTACTTATTTTTCAAAAGGTGTTACATGTGTTTAGTTAAAAAAACGTGGAAAGGATGCGCAATGAAACATTTTCTCCCATGAAACAGCCACTGATGCTAGTTTTTTGTGTGTTCTGGAGATACTTGCTGTATTGCTTTTTTTTTTTTTTTTGTCAAGTACAGCATATGTACAGAATGGTGTGAAAGGATACATGGAAAGTACAAAGAATCATAATAAAAACAAGCACTCAGGAAAAAGTTATCGCTGGTCCTTTGAAGCAGTCTGTGTGTGTCTCCCTGGTGGACCTCCGTTCTTTAAGAAGTATCCACTGTTCTGACTGCTGTGATAACCTTCTCTGTATCCAGCAAGGATGCAGAGACACTGAATTATAACCGTTCTTAAAGGATACATGGAAAGTACAAAGAATCATAATAAAAACAAGCACTCAGGAAAAAGTTATCGCTGGTCCTTTGAAGCAGTCTGTGTGTGTCTCCCTGGTGGACCTCCGTTCTTTAAGAAGTATCCACTGTTCTGACTGCTGTGATAACCTTCTCTGTATCCAGCAAGGATGCAGAGACACTGAATTATAACCGTTCTTGTTATAGACAGTATCTAAATATAGAGACACAGTCTTTTTAGCACTGATGAATTGTTCATTGTATTTTTTAACCACACTGCAGATGCTTCCATGTGATCACAGAGCTGTTCCTCCTCTGAGCTGAGACTTTGCTTCTCCCTTAGCCAGGACATGATTTGGATATTTGAAAGGCACTTCCGCTTATAAGAACACTTCAAAATTTAATACATTCATGTTATTTTGGGCATGTTGCACACCTGCTAATGCAGAATGGTGATTCGGAAAATGGAAGACAATTAAAAAATTTTAGAGCATTCAAAAATGGTGTTCTGATTGGAAATAGCTGCATTTATATATTATGGGAAGGATTAACATTCAAAAGGAGAGCTCAGCCTTGTTAATTTTCATGATTTGCAGGGTGCTTGATACATAGCAGGTTATTACTAAATGTTTATTGAATAGTACCGAATTGAACTCTCTGTCATATTCATACTTAAGTCATTCTGCACACCGCTCATATTCTGTGCTCTGGGTGGGGGGGTGGCTTGAAGATTTGGCTTGAGTTCAGTGTTTATCAACCTGACTATATGTCCTGTGCCCCAGTTGTCACCCCTCTTTGTCCCTCACTCACAGTAAGTATCCTAAGAAGACTTCAGGTCTCATTTGGTCTGTGTGAGGCCAGAAAGAAGAAAAGAAGATTTATTTATTATCATTTGATTATTTTGGTTTTGGTTTTTCTCTCTTCATTTTCGTCCCTGTAGTTGTCCCCTGATGTCCCCCAACCATGGTTGAAATGAGGCAGGGGCTGTCAGATGAGCTGCAGGGGAAACTCTGCTCAGTCCTTGTCTGTTGCTGAAACTCATGTAACTAGCACTGCCTCCTTGGATGAGGATGGAGCCCAAATTTTTGAGACTGCTTTACCAGAAGCAAAAACAAGTGTGTGTGTGTGTGTGTGTGTGTGTGTGTGTGTGTGTGTGTGTGTGTGTGTTTAAGATGTCCTGGGACTATTCCTGAGTGACATCCTGTCTGGAATTCACTCACTTTACCTGGCAAACTCCAGCTATGCTGATGCTTGGTTATCGTACCATAAACTTGTCTTCCAGATGTTGGAGCAAAGAAAGGAAGCTTGTAAAGAAATTTCATTTTACAGAACTTGTAAAATATTCATGGTTTGTCATTCCTTAAATTCCAAAAACAACTGGGTAATTTGTGGGGACGAATAATGAAGGAAAAAAAGACTTCTGTGATGGAAAGGTAGAGCAGGTGGAGCTGAGAGGTTGGCATATGTTGGCATATGTATTGGAAAACCATGGTAATTTAGCAGGTAATCAAAGACATTGAGAGCAGTGATTCTCATGATTTCAAAGGAGTGTAGAGTATTTTCTTCCATTTCCTCTACTGTGGATCGGTTCTCTTCCAGTTTCCCCTTCCCACTTCTTGTTTGTGAGGGCTTTGGGCTCTATCTTATTTCCTTGTATATATAAAAAATCTTTTTTTTTTAAATTTTAAATGATATTCCAGTTGGTATTGGGAAGATAACAATGTCTTCTATTTCACTGTGGCATACTATTGCTCTGAAAAGAAAGAAAAAAAGAGGAAAAGAATTTAGAAGAAATAGAAGCTAAATTTCCATGGTGAAGTGATCCTAAACTTTCCTGAGTAATCCTAGAGGACCGACATTCAGATGTTAAGGAAAGAGTCAGACTCTTAGGCTTCTGAAGGACCTGAGGAGGCCCCAGGATACATCAAAATGTAACAAAATTTATTAGAACATGCATCTCCATAAGCTGTCTGAGTTCTCTGGGGATCCTCCAGCCTTTAGAGTATCTTGAGAGACAGAGCTGTAGTGAGAAAACAATTTCCTCTTAACTCGGTCCTGTCCGAAAACAGCTTAAATCTTAGCTGTTTAAGAGCTAGGAAGTAATAGAAACTTGCAGGCAGATTAAGCTACAGTTTTTATCTTAACTACCTTTTCCCTCGGAAATTCCAGAAATACGAGGAATGAGGTAATGACAAACATGGTCCCTTGTCCTCAGACCTTTAAGCGGTCTTTCTTAACAGCAGAGATATGCAGTTTTGGTAAAATGTTGTTTTACAACATTTACAACATGAACCACAGAAACCCACTTCTCTTACGGCTGCAAATACTTAGTCTTGCATATTTATTTTCACTCTTCCATGACAGACACCTGTGATTAATTTTCACAAGTGAGGTTCTGTAAGAATATGCATCATTTTATATTCTAAACATTCACCTTTTTAAGGTTGTTAAGCAATTAATACATAGTAAAAATTAGTACTTTGCCAGCACTTCACTGTGACTTTGCAGTGAGGCATTTAACAGAATAAATTGGAAGTGTGTATTTATTATAGTTCCTTTACCTTTCAGTCATTGTGTTTGTTTTTTTTTTCTAGGTCCACGTTTGCATTTTATTTTATTTTTTAAATTTTATTATGTTATGTTAGTCACCACACAATGCATCATTAGTTTTTGATGTAGTGATCCATGATCCATTGTTTTCGTATAACACCCAGTGCTCCATGCAGTACGTGCCCTCCTTAATACCCATCACAGAAGATATGAAAAGACACTTCTCTGAAGAAGACATACAAATGGCTAACAGACACATGAAAAAATGTTCATCATCATTCGCCATTAGGGAAATTCAAATCAAAACCACATTGAGATACCACCTTACACCAGTTAGAATGGCAAAATGGACAGGGAAAGGAACAACAAATATTGGAGAGGTTGTGGAGAAAGGGCAACCCTCTTACACTGTTGGTGAGACGCAAGTTGGTACAGCCACTTTGGAAAACGGTGTGGAGGTTCCTCAAAAATTTAAAAATAGAGCTACCCTATGACCCAGCAATTGCAGTCAGTGTGTTTCTTAAGGAGTAAAGAAACTTGAGACATAACCTGCTGCTGCTTCATTTTGGTCACAAAAATATTTTTTCCTCAGAAGTGTGGCATCGAATTGTCTATTGTTTTGTAATGAGAACATTATCTCAGAGAACACGCAATTTCTTTCAGGTAGTCACCAGAGTGGTCATCAAAAGGAAAAGCAGTATCATTTAACATGCCGTACTATATAAATATTGTTTTGAGTTCTGTTTGAGGAATTGACTGGATATTTTCAGTGATCTATCTGTTAGGATAGTTTTCTTTCTTTCTCTTCCCTTCAGTGGGATACATTCTTTCAAAATGATCTTATTTTATTCATTGAGAGAAATAACAAAATCTTATTTTGTGGTTTCTTGGAAAAGATTTCATCAAAACGTGACTGTCTCATAATCTCAAGGGTTGTCAGTGGAATGTCTACTGATAAGGTAGAGGTTCTGGGGTTAGATGAGCTATGATAGGCATTCTCTCTGCTCAACCTGGCAGCTAGATCAGGTTGCCCAAGGGAATTCCCACTGTCCAGCCAGGCAAACTATTGCACAGTTTTCCAGGCTGGTGGGTAGAGCACAAGGAGGGCAAATACCAGCATGAGATCTGTTGATGTGTAGTCTTTCCAATGGCTGAGAACTCAGGAACTTGGAGCCCGTAAATAGGGTAAATAAGGTAGTGAACTGGGGTTTAGAAAAACCTCTAACAGCTAAGATTCCGAGAAATATCTTGGATTGTGGAATTTGGGCATAGAAGCTCTGTTACCAGCTGGGAGCACTTCAGATGCCTGTCACTTTGGAACTGGCCTTTGGGGGAGTCTGTTGGTCATCCTTAGTTAGGGTTGCCATGTGGGTGACTATTGGAAGACTTTACACTAATTCCCCCACAGATGCATGGCTGAGATGGTTTAGATTCTCTCTGCCCCTGGAAGTGTTGGCTCAGAAATAGGGTTTGTGAAGTTGAGATCCACAGAGATACTGGAGAAGGGTCTTGACCCATTAATATGTTACTTATTTATTTTTAGTTTTTAGTTTTAAAATTATTTTTTGAAAGTTCTTCTATTGAGGTATCATTGACATATAACATTATATTAGTTATTATCTCATAACAATGAGATATTTGTATATATTGCAAAGTGATTGCCACAATAAATCTAGTTAACAGCCATCACCCTACATAGTTAACAATTTTTTTTCCTGTGATGAGAACTTTTAATTCTCTTAGCAAATTTCAAATATGCAATACAGTATTATTAACTCTAGTTGCCATGCTGTACATTGGCATGACTTACTTATTTTATAACTGGAAGTTTGTACCTTTTGACTCCCTTGACCTGTCTCACCCACTCCAAACCTCCTGCCTCTGGAAACCACCAGTCTGTTCTCTGTATCTATGAGTTCAGTTTTTTTGTTTATTTTTTGGATTTTGAAGGTTTTTTGTTTTAGATTCTGCATATAAATACGATTATACAGTTTCTGTCTTTCTCTCTCTGACTTATTTAATTTAATATAGTACCCTCAAAGTCCATCCATGTTGTAAATGGCAAGATGTCATTTCTTCTTTACAGCTGCATAATATTACATTGTGCATCTATACCATGTTTTCTTTTTTTTAATTTTTATTTTAAGATCTATTTTTTTTAAAGATTTTATTTATTTATTTGAGAGAGAGAGACATAGTGAGAGAGGGAACATAAGCAAGGGGAGTGGGGGAGGGAGAAGCAGGCTTCATGCCGAGCAGGGAGCCGGATGTGGGGCTTGATCCCAGGACCCTGGAATCATGACCTGAGCCGAAGGCAGATGCTTAATGACTGAGCCACCCAGGCGCCCCTAAGATCTATTTTTTTAAGGATTTTATTTATTTATTTAGAAAGCACACGTGTGTGAGTGGGAGAGGGGCAGAGGGAGGGGAGAAAGAATCTCAAGCTGGCTCTGCGCTAAACGTGGAGCCTGATGCAGGGCTTGGTTTCATGACCATGAGATCATGACCTGAGCCAAAATCAAGAGTCGGACGCTTAACCGGCTGAACCACCCAGGCACCCCTACCATGTTTTCTTTATTCATTCATCCATCAATGGCACTTGGGCTGTTTCTTTTTTTTTTTTAATGCTATTTCTATATTTGGGTATCATCACTAATGCTGCAGTAAACACATGTATCTTTTTGATATAGTATTTTCATTTTCTCTGGATAAATAGCCAGGCATGGAATTGCTGGATCATATGGTATTTCTATTATTAAGTTTTTGAGGAACCTCCTTAACTGTTTTCCACAGTGGCTGTGCCAATTTGCATTCCCACTAATGTAACACAAAGGTACGTAAGAGTTACCTTTTCTCTGTATCCTCTTCAACACTTATTTCTTGTCTTTTTGATAATAGCCATTCTAACAGGCGTGAGTTGATGTTTCACTGTGGTTTTGCTTTGCATTTCCCTGGTGATTCATGATGTTGGCCATCTCTATTTCTTTAGAGCAAGTCTATTCAGATCCTCTGCCCCATTTATAAAAATGATTGTTCATTTTTTCCCCTATTGAGGTGTATGAGTTCTTTATATGTTTTGGATATTAACCTTTTATTAGATTTATGACTTGCAAATATTTTCTCCTGTTCAATAGGTTGCCTTTCATTTCGTTGATGGTGTGCTGTGCAAGAGCTTTTTTGTTTGATGTAGTTTCATTTGTTTATTTGTGCTTTTGTTGCCTTTGCTTGGGATGTCAACTCCAAAAAAAAAAAAATCACTGCCAAGACCACTGTCAAGGAGATTACTGCATGTTTTCTTCTAGGCATTTTATGGTTTCAGGTCTTACATTCAAGTCTTTAATCTGTTTTGAGTTAATTTTTGTGTATGGTGTGAGATAGTCGTCCTATTTCATTCTTTTGCATCTGCCTGTCCAATTTTTCCCCACACTGTTGAAGAGACTGTTCTTTTGCCATTGTATATTCCTAGCTTCTTGGTCATAAATTAATTGACCATGTGTGTATGGGTTTATTTCTGGCTCTCTTTTCTGCTCCATTGATCTGTGTGACTTTTTTTAATGCCAGTACCACACTGTTTGATTACTTAACTTTGTAATGCAGTTTGAAATCGGGGAGCATGATGACTCCAGCTTTGTTCTTTCCCAAAAGTGCTTTCACAATTTGGGATCCTCTGTAATTCCGTGCAAAGTTTAGAATTGCTTGTTAAAGATTCTGTGAAAAGTGCCATTAGAATTTTGATAGGGATTGTAATGAATCTGTAGATTGCTTTGGGTAGTATTGGGTTTTTTACTTTTGAAGAGTTTCATTGAGATGTAATTCACATACCATGGAACTTACCCTTCTAAATTATACAATTTAGTGGTATTAAGTATATTCATACAGTTGTATAACCATTACCAGAGTCTATTTTTAGAAGATTTTTATTACCTCCAAAAGAAACCTCTTACCCCCTTGGCAGGATATCCTAACCCTCACATTTCCCCAGACCTGTCAACCTCAAGTCTCCTTTCTATTTCGGTAGATTTGCCATTCTGGGTATTTCATATGAATGGAATCATATAATTTGCAGTCCTTTGCAACTAGCTTTTTTCACTTAGTGTCATATTTTTAAAATTTGGCTATGCTATAGGTTGTATTAGTATTTCTTTTCTTTTTATTGCTGAATAATAGTCCATTGTATGGCTGTACCACCTTTTAGTTATCTGTTCATCAGTTGATGGACATTTGGGTTATTTCCACCTTGGGGCTATTGTGAATAGTGCTTCTGTGAACACTTGTGCACAAGTTTTTGTGCGCATATGTGTTTTCATTTCTCTTGAATATTCTACCTAGGAGTAGAATTGCTGGGCCTGTTAATGTGTTTTAAGTGTTTCGTATGTATTTGGGAACTGTGTAAAATGGTTTGTGAATACAATCAGTAGTGTAAACACTGTAGTTATTTGTGGTTTCCATTAAAAAGCTTTTTATATATATTTTATATAATATATTTATATATTTATGTTTAATATATGTTTATATGTTTTATATATATTTTATGTATATATGTGTGTGTGTGTGTGTGCACGTTGGTGCAATAATGTTTCCTGAGTTGAGAGACCTTTCAGTATTATTAGCCAGCCCATTTTATCTTTTTAAATTATTAAAGTATTTAACCCTAGTTCTCAATTTCTTGGCTTATAACCTTTTAGACAGTTATCGTTACTTTTTTTATGGGAATAGGATGATTTTTGACACCACATGCAGGTGTTTGATTATAATTTATCTGTATAAACATAAATAATACATACAACATGTTGGGGAAGTGTAGGTACTATCTCATTCTCTTGAAAAGCCTCATCAGGAAAGGTTCAGGGCAGCATCATGGAAGCCCAGGATGACAGGCACAAGAGGGAACGGGAGTCGGACGTGGACAGCGACACCAACTCTGAATCAGGCTTGGACTCAGACAGGACAACAGAACTGACAACAGCTAGGGACAGACTTTAGGGGCGTGAGATGCCTCACCATTGGGAAGACGAACAAATTCTGTACAACATAAAACAAGAGTATAAACGCATGCAGAAGAGAAGACATTTAGAAACTAGTTTCCAACAGACAGATCTTCTGAGGCACAACCACATGCATTTCTCCTCATTGGACCAGCTTCACCAGGGACTTCCTCTGCAACATCCTCACCATTAAAAAAAGAACAGCCCTTATTCACCCCACGGCAGGTTGGGATGATCTGTGAACGTTTGTTGAAAGAACGTGAAGAGAAAGTTCGAGAAGAGTATGAAGAAATATTGAACACAAAACTTGCAGAACAATATGATGCATTTGTGAAGTTTACGCATGGTCAAATAATGCGACGATGTGGAGAACAGCCTGCTAGCTATGTTTCATGAATCACGTTTTCTGCATTTGTGGGCTGCCTTGTTCCTTGTTGAGTTGTTGCGAGAGGTCCTAATTATGACATGCAGCAATGCCAATACCCCCCTGTGAATACAGGTTATTTCAAGCTTTCGTCAGTGGCAACCACTCTTCGGCAGCAACTGGTTTTGGAAATTTCCCTGATGTCAGTACCATCTGGATGTGGACCTTTGCTACCTGTATTAATGCCAGTGGCCTCATTTGCTGTATCATTACAATTGGGCTTCTTATGTTAATATGTTTGAAAAGGATTAAAGCTGGTATTCTAAGAACATGCCCTTCACTGGTTGTGTAAATAAAACTGTAGAATTGACACACACAAAAAAACAAAAACATAAATAATATGTTACCGGTTATAAATAAATAGCTTCTCTTCCATCGAAATGCAAACTCTCATGATTTGATTTGCAAGTTTATTATGTTTATAAGGAGATTAATCATTTTTGACTGGATTCTCCAAGAATGTTTTCCTTTCATGATAAAGATAATAAAGGAGATGGACTTCAGCAGAAATAACCTTTTCCCCATATTTCCAGACATTTTTATGGTCATCTTTAGAGTTTACTCCAGTGCCATAATTGGAGATTATAATGGTTTGCAGTATAGAATTTTATATATTTGGATTTTCATTTGCTTCTTGTGAGTCATTCTGCAAATAACTCTTCTTTTTCCTTTTTCTTTATTCATTCTCTCACACACACACACATTCCCTTTTATTCTCTCTCTCACTGGTTTTGTGAAAGAACATAATTGGATTTCTACTTTGAGCTAGTTTTAAATTTGATTCCAAACTCCAATAGACTGAGTTTTTGGATGGTAACTATTTTGTGACGATATGGTGGAAGTCATGCTTCTTTATTTTTATTATATTATCATGTTCAGAATCTAAAGCAGTTATTTGGCCCTTAGGTTGTACTGGTATCCACTATCTTCTCTACTATTTTGCATTTATTTATAATAGATTTTTTAAAATTATAGAATACTGCGTTTTTCTTGTGAGAAAAACATGAGTATAGTAGTATATAAATATATAAAGTGAAATATCTCCCACAGTGTGATTCTCTACCTTCCAAGTACCACAACTCAGAATATCCAGTTTCCTATATAGCCTTCCTGAAAATTTTCATATATATGCAAGCACTTATATTCACATATATTTTTTTAAAAGAAATGGTGTTATTCTGTACATTACATATGTTTCCACATCCTGCTTCCCTCCCCCCCCCACCTAGTAATTGACATAGGATAGTAATATAACTAATTTCTGCTTTTCTGCTTGCTTTGGTAGCCAGGGAGCTCTGCACTCATTTACAATTGCCAGGAGCATGGTACTCAAAAACTTGCCTACTATAACCCCAGTTTTCTGGTTGAATTTGCTTCCTCTGTTTAAAAAAATTCTTTTGTTTTATTAGGCCTTCTTTATGTTAGCCATTTAAACCATTTTAGTGCATAGGAGAATTGAATAGTTACGATTAATATGAGAGATATATTTGACCTTATATGCCAGATATTGTTACATGCTACTCTGTATAATTTTAGTACTTTGGAAGCTGTAATTATCAAGGTGATATTTAAGAAATTGCTTTTTAAACATAATAGTTGGTACTGAAGTACTCCAAAGGGTTACTGTAGTTCACAAATTCGGGAAAGCTTTTTATCTTAGGAGAACACTATGAAAAAAAAAAAAACACTAATGATTTTCCGTTTGAAACATTTAAACAACTTTGAAGTACAGGGTAATTTTTTTTAAAGGCAGTGACCATTTCATCTTTAAGATAAGCTCTTGTGCATCTGTCATCATCCTTGTTGATGTAATTACACTGTTTTTATTCTTTGGCACTGTATTTAAATAGAAAATATATTTCATGGTTTTTGTTGTTGTTTTTGGTCTCTCAGTCTGCAGTATTTTATTTTGAATGTCATATATATTGATCTTATTACCCTTGGGACTGCTTATCTCTGAACACTAGGTGCTTCCCTTAAACATGGATTCACAGATGGTAAATCACTAGAATTTTTGTTCAGCAGTGAAAGAAGTCACTTAGCACAGGCCTATCGTTGTTTACCATTTAGTAGCACAGTATCCATTTGCTTACAAGGAGATTAGGTCTAGGATATATCTGTTCGGAAAATTAGATTAAAATTGGTTTTCAGTTCATCAGAGTTACTAATTAGTGCCCTCGATTACCAGTGGAATTTAAAAATTAATTTTGGAAGATGTGTGTGTTGTTTGTTTTCTTTTTTGGAAGGATAGAATGCCCATGAGTTAAATTACGGCTCTTGATTGAGATCCTTTCAGAGAGCAATGAGGTGAATTGGCTAATCTGTCATTATCAAATAACTTCAGTGCTAAGATTCCAGTATTTAACTAAAAGAGCTAGAACTAGAATTACTGTTCTTAACATTCTTGCAGTTGTTGGTGGTTAACTCAGCCAACTTTATTTTTTAGTGTTTTCTCAGTGGGTCAGGATAAGCTTTCTATACCATTCATTAAGTCATTATTTGTTTCACAAACTTGTTGAAACAGTTTCTACTCACATTGTCTTGACATCAGTCACTTCCCATTTGCCCTCAATATAATGCAGTCTAGCTTTTGCTTTAGCCACAAGTTGCAGTTGCCAAGATCATTGATGACTTTACTGCTTTACCTCTTCCCAGGTTTCACCTGATTTTATCTTTCCTTTAAAAAAAAAGATTTATTTATGTATTTTAGAGAGAGAGAGAGAGAGAGAGAGCGCACAAGCAGGAGGTGCAGGGGAAGAGGGAGAGAGAATCCCAAGCAGACTCCGTGCTGAGCGTGGAGCCTGATGTGGGGCTCAATCTCATGACCCCAAGATCACGACCTGAGCCAAAACCAAGAGTCAGAAGTTCAACCAGCTGCACCACCTGGGCACCCCCTGATGTTATCTTTCTGTACCATTTTACATTGACAATACTCTCCTTCATGTGTTCTCATCTTTTGGTGTATCATGTACTCTTTTTTTAAAAAAATATTTATTTACTTGAGAGAGAGCGAGCACAGAGAGAGAGGGAGAAGCAGACTTCCTGCTGAGCAGGGAGCCTGATGTAAGTCTGACCCCAGGACCCTGAGATCATGACCTGAGCCGAAGGCAGATGCTTAACCAACTGAGCCACCCAAGCACCCCTCATGGACTCTTAATTTTATTGCTGCAGTTGGCTATTCCTTCCCTTTATTCTTTGTTGGCTTTCTTTCCTTTGTTCAGTTCTTAAGTAGTTTTCCAGAGTCCTGTCCTCAAACCTCTTTTGTTTTCACTTGATGCATTCTTCCCTGGCTTCTGTGACTTCAGTATTTATGCTTGTGACTCTCAAGTCCAGTTGGTGATTTCACAGACCCATTGCAATTCAAATCCATTTCTCTTACTGTATTACCTTGTTTGGTTAATCTTGCCCAGTTACCCAAGCCAGAAATGTAGGTACCATTCTTAAATACTTTCCATCACTCCCCATATCCAGTCAATCAGATAGTAAGTCCTATTGATTCTTAATTATTTTTTCTTATCTTACTGCTTTTACTGTCAGTATTTCTTGAATCATGAAGCATGTAAACAGGCATTGTATTAGGGTTGTTTGTAGGATGCTGCTGTGGGAGCTTCTATGTGGAAGGGGAGGGGGGATACGTAATCAAGTTTTGAGATGCCAAAGCGGACTTTCCAGAGGTGATCATCTGCAGAGTTTCAAAGAATGTGTTGCCATTATCCTGGTCAGAGGGGCATAGCCATTATCAGCAGGAGGAGAGAGGGGCTATTTTCAGGGAAGGCTCTAGCATGTGTCAGAGACCAGGCAGGCAACATTAAGATAAAACTATACAATCTAGCATGGGGAAAATGGCTTGGTGGAAGAAAGTATTTTACAGTAAAAAAACAAAACAAAACAGAGAGAAAACTGAGGGAGTCATGATAATTACATTTAAATAGAGGAAATATTGTCTTTTAAAACTGTGAATTTTTTCCTATAATATAAGCAGAAGAGGGAAAATAAGCTATATGGAAGCCCCTTTTTTTTCCTGCTTTAATATAAGAAAGTAATTTTGGAAACTGATACATTGAAAAGCAGTTCTCCATTGTGTCAATGTTCACACAAAAATTGGAAAATACTTATTGATTATATTATAGATGAAATCATTATATTGATTATTGTAATAATCATATGAACAATAAAATAATGATATTGAATCATTAGCTTAACTGAAATATTATACAAAGGTGGACTCTAGAGGGACCTCTAAAGTCTACTCCAAACATGGTATGTTGAGAGTATCTTTTACTATAATACTAAAGAAACTCAGAAAGTTTATGGTTTATTAAGCATGAAAATATTTGCAAGAATATACTACCAAATAGACAAAATTTAAACTCTCTTTTACATCTCTTTTCTCAACAGGTACCATGAGTAAAATTTATAAATTTTTTCTCTACTAAGATTATTAGCTTATAATTTCTTGAGAAATTGCCAGAAAAAAAAAATGCCTCATTTAGTTTTTATATCCCTTAAAGGGCATCTTGCAACATACAGATTTGAGTCAGGGAGATATATAATCATGAGTACAGTTTATATTTGTTTGTTTGAAGCTCTGGTCTTATGAAAATTGCTGTATAAATACTTATTTTAACAACTGTTGTTATTAGGGGTTTGTATGAAAGTCTGCCAACATGGTCCCAATATTTATATCATAGATCAAAATGTTTTGAAAAGAGCTGCTTCTCAACTGTGATCTTTGTTTTGAAATTCAAAATGTACTGGTGTTATTTTCATTTAATGCAGTCGAAATAGTTTCTATTGCCAGGTTTTTTTCCCTCTTTATTTAAAGACTAGAAGTTCTTGGACAAAGAATATCTATTTCAGACTAATAAGTAAATAAAATGAAATAAGAGAACTTTTTTTTTTTCTGGAACTGAGGAAGAAATAAAAGCTCTACCCTTAAATATTAGCATCTTAGTGACCCTAACCCACTCTCACCAATGATAATAACCCATTATTGAAATTCTTCCTTGGCCCTAAGATAATTATAGGTTCCGAATACCATGCTTAAAGTATTAAGTGATATAACAAAATGCTAATTTTAGAGTGTTTGTCTTATGCTTTTAATCAATTCATTTGAGCACAACTCACTTATTAAAGAAAAAATACTGAAGATTTGAATATTATTTCCATGAATAAGGCAATTAATTTGTGATTGGTTGATTTGATGCTTTAGGTTCACAGAAATCTTACTGCTCAAGAATCTTGACACAGGCAATGCAGGTGTTTACATGAATATAAAATTAGCAACTATACTTAGCTATAATTAAAATCTAGCATGGTATGTAAAACCTGTTTGTCTTTGACTGGAACTTATTCCGAGTTAATGAGATCTCAAACAAAGCACAGAGTGTATGTCCCTTTTTGAAAAGACGGTATTTTCTTCATTACTGTGTGGGTTAGCTAATTTTGACACAGTTACAAAGCTGCAAAAGCGTGGTCTGAAGTTTTCCATATTATGGCTAATTTTTCTTTAAATTTGTACTACTTGTACAAATACCCTGTAGTCTGAGCCAGGAAATTTTACAGGTGTAGATTTAATATGTAGTGTTGTCCGTACAGGTTGTACATATTGTATAAAAGCTTCAGTTTCTTTTTTATTTGCCCTAGTCATATTTAGATCCTTTTTCCAGTCATTTCTCTGTAACTTCCTGCTAATATGACATCCTTTTCATTGTTATAAACTTCTCTTTTGGGGGCAATCTTTTGTTTTTCTAACCCTAATCCCAAGAGGCAAAATTTGTCTAGTTTGAGGGATTGGAGAGTGATGTTTCTTAAATTCTGAGTTTTCTGTTTGCTTTCCTCCCGTACAGACAAGCTGCGCTGCTTATGGCTCAGTTCCAAGTGTTTTATGCACTAGTGACTGAAGGTCAGTTTAGAGATAAAATGTCACAGATCTACCCACCTCCTCCTCCATCTTCTCAAAGAACTCTGTAACTTCCTATTCTCTTCCTAACTGGAAATGCTTTCTTTGTTTTGGAAAAAACAAAACAAACAAAAAAAACAGTGATATATTCTGCCCAGCCCAGGAAGAAAGAGATGTTTTTCCAACAGGGCACTTGTTTTGATCCTGATTATTATGATTTTATTATATGGGTTTCCCTCAAGAGATTATACTTATGTAGATTATGTGTAATGTATTATGGGATATGCTTCTTTAATAGATGCTCTATAACCAGGAAAATTTTGACCCTGAGCCTGATTTAATACATTTAATTTTCCCAGTGGAGTCTGTCAGAACCCACAGCACTCTGTTTTATGCCCCCTTTCATTCAACATAATCATATAGCTTTAGGGAAAATAGTAGCAGATTGTCCTGGGAAAATTTATCGATGCCTGGAGCAGAAGTATGAGGGAAAGTTAAAGGTTCGGTGTCATCAAGGGCTCTTGTCTCCATCAGAGAAGGATGGGGTCTGGAACGTAACGTACATGAGTGATCACCAGTTTGGAGTTAGAGCAGATTTCATGGAAGAAGCAGAGCTAAGGATTTAAAGGTGGAAGTTTAAATTTTGATTTATCGGAGGGGATTAGAAGATAATGTATTTTAAGGGAACCACAAATACCTAAAGTCTAGGTTAAGGTTCAAAATATTGCATGTTGGTGAAATAGGAAAGGAGTTTAACTTTGTTTAGTGAGAGAGTAGGTTGGATTGGATAGTTTTTATGGAAATAAGCAGGTTTTTGTTTATTTTGTGAATAGTTGGGTTTTGTTAAAAATTTGTGTTAATTTTGCTGAAGTGGTTCTGTGTCTGGATCAAAAATATCATTGTATACTTCTGTACACATGCACTCATGCTTTCTAAATTATGTTTTGCATGTATAGTTGAGTCTGTGGTATCTATGGCTTGCCATATTTATTGTTTTGTTAATTATTTTCATCATCTTCCTAAAAAGGGCAAGATCCCTGGGGAAGTTTTCTTCATAATACTGTGTTACCTATGACTTTGCATTTGCAGAGGAGGGATATATGTAAATAAAAATATGGCTGCACAGTTGCTGAAAGAAATCAATTCATGCAAAACCCTGTGGAACTATGTACAAAACTCTGTAGTTATCGAGTAAGTATTCCTAATCTTCATCCTTGTCAAATGACAAAACTAAAACAATTTACTAAGGTGTTTGATGTCCTTTATTGAAGGGAACACAACCCATGGGCTGGGGGAGTACAGTGCCTCACAAGGCTGGAGCACTGTTCCTGGGGGATTTGGGGAAAGAGTGAGTTTTATAGAGCCTTAGAAAAGGCAAGGTGGAAATAGGGCATGCTTGGCTGAGGGGTGGGGAGATTTCCTTATGAGGCTAGAAGATCTTATTTTCTAGGGTAAGGTGAGCTAGCTAAAGCTGAGTTGGAGGATGGTGGCTGGTGTATGCTGGGTGTCCTTGACAGGGGGGCATTTCTGTAAATACAGGCTGATTTTGGCTTAGATTTGTGACGTGGCCTGGACCACAAGGGCAGCCTCCCCATTTGGTGGGTCCCAAATTACCTTTATCATCCTTTTATGCCATTTTATTTTTTTATTATTATTTTTTTAAAGATCTTATTTATTCATTCGAGACACAGAGATACAGAGAGAAAGAGAGAGAGAGGGAGAGCACGAGCAGGGGGAGAGGCAGAGGGAGAAGCAGGCTCCCCGCTGAGCCAGGAGCCAGGATGTGGGGCTCGATCCCAGGACCCTCGGATCATGACTGGAGCCGAAGGCAGATGCTTAACCATCTGAGTCACCCAGGTGCCCCCTTTTTATGCCGTTTTAAATGAACTCTAAAATTAGTACTGAAAAACTTTGACTAGTTGAAATGGCTGATATTTGTATGTCACTTTGGATCCAAAGAGCCAAAATAGAGAGTTTCATAGAGGTACAATCATTTTCTAATGGAATTAGGCTTTAGGTATAAAATAACAGGGTATTCAAAATTAATGCTCTCTCATCTCAGTGACTGAGAATTTAAGAAAATATTTTATAACACATGATATTAGTTTTACAAACTGTTAATATCCTAATAATAATCTAAGGAACTTTAGAAATGAAGAGAAAATTACGATAGCTAGGTCTATGTTTAATTATGTATTAGTAATACATTTATTTTTAGAGGCTTAAATTATATTCTTTCGATAGCAGTTTTTTTAGTTTTATTTTTTTCATAGTGCTTTATTAAAAAAAACCCTATCATTTCATAATTCTTAGTTTATCAGAGAAACTAACTTTATCTAAATTTCAGTGTATAGTGCTAATGAATTTAAATCTTGTTGGCAAAGAATTAGCTAAAGGCCTGGAAATTTGTCCGTGCCAGTTATTAAATTGAATTCTTCTCAGGTAATTTTTTTTTCTTAAGAATACTGTAGTTTGAAGAATTATTTCTGTCCTAATTACTATGCATAATTTTGTTTTTTTAATGTAATAAAATTATAGTCTAACTTTTTAAAAACAGTCATAGAAATTAGATCCTGTTTAGTTGTAAAGTATTTTGTTTTGAAGATGTATTTAAATTTAATGGCTCCAGAGACAACTTCTGTATTCCTTCTTGGGCTTTGCTCCTAGTTAAATGTAAGAAGAAGAGGGGAAACCCAAGAATTTAAAAAATGATGGAAATATGATCCACATAGTAGAATGGTGCTTGCAGCATGAAAGGTAGTTGATACAAGTCAACAAGGTAATTCAAGCTTAGCTCTTTGATTAAAAACGGTAGATAGAATCTTCGGGGTTAGAGGAAATACGTTAAGAATCTCAAAAAAAAAAAAAAAAAAAATGAAATGAGCCAGAGAAAGCAGTCTTCATGTTGGTGATCAAGAAATCGGCAGAACGGAGGGCTGTGGTGGCTTAACATTAGCAGGAGAAAAAGGTTTGGGGAGACATGCAGAGAACTGTGTTGGTGATGTAGTGTTTAGAGCTACTCAGGGCGTGGTTCTGACTGGCAGAAAGTGCGAGGTGCCCAGGTGGCACTGACTGCTAGTGAGGGGAAGGAAGAGGAAGCATATCTTTAAAAAAATTTATGTCAAAATGGTGTTCGGTGGTCCATCGCATTGAATCAACACACCTCTACTGAAAACTTATTATTTAGCACACGCTGTGGTGGCACATTTCTTTTCTTCTTTGAACTTGAAAACCTTTTCTTGTTGAACTTTCCTATGGGTCACTGAACAGGTTCTGTTTTACCTGATTAAATAAATGGTAACAAGACTTAGGTTGACTTCTTCTATTTTAATGGACTTACTTAATCGTTCAGTTTGTCAGACTTCCACCCCTTCCACAAGATTAAGGGAATTAGTGGTTACAGTGTCATGTAATTCTATTCGGTTTGAAAAGTTATTGAGGCATATATTTCCCTGCCTTTTTAACCTTTGTTTATTTGTTAGAAACATTATCCCTTAGGTATATGATGAATCAACATTTCTTTTGCCTGAAGTCCAGTAAAATCAAAGCCTTATTTAATTTAAACTGTTATAAATCATATTCATGTTAATGTTTTTTCCTTAACATTTAATTGGAGATTTTTTTTTTTCTCAGTTAGCTCACCAAAATGTTACAAGGTTCCTCTGAGGGTGTCTGCTATTTGAACAGAGAGGCACTAATTAGAATAATAGAACAACATGATTGTCATTCCTGCATTTTTTATGGGTTGTTTTAAAAAGGGAATTTTTTAAGGAAGCTGTACCAAAAATGTATAATATTAGTAAATATTAGACCCTTACTCTTCCTTAAGGCATTTTTTCACCTCATTATTCAGACACTCCTTTATTCTCTATCATAATACCAATCAAGAAATGGAATGTTTTCCCAAGTTAAGAAAACCTCTCATGCATAAAAATTCAAACGGCTAAAGCAAATATATCAGGGGATGGCTTTTAATTTGACAAAAGATCTACATTACAAAATAATTTCCTGAAGATTACTTTAAATATACAGCTCCCTTACAGTGCTGAGCATCAAATCAAAGAATGTTCTAAATTTTAAACATGTTCTTTTATGGGCACACCTGTTCCTAATATTCCTGTGTAAATGGTAACTATTTACATGTGTGTCCCAATGTGGTGGGTAAATGAAAACTGGCTTGTGAATTACTCATGTTTGGTAATGTTGGAGAAAGATCAAGATGGTTAGGTCTACTCTTACTATATACTCTTTGTCCAGCCAGCCTCTCATCCTCTTTCCATTCCAGGCCCAGAGGAAAGGATGGGAGAGGAAGCAAAAATTCATTATAAGAAGCTCATTCCATAGAAAAAAGGAAGCACTATGGGATTGACACTAATTTTTCTTTCTCCTATTCTAGTTCTTGATACCTTCAGAATTGAGATGATCTATTATTTGTCACTCAAGCAAACTGACATGTTTAATTGGATCCTTAAAGCCCATAGGTTTTATGGCAGTCATTTCTGTGAACTGTGAATCTGCTCACACTTGTTCTTCATGAAATCAGGGAATGGTTTTCCAGGCATTTCATGGATAGCAGAATGTGAGCTCCTTCAAAGTAATATTTTTATGGCACCTAGTGCTTGAACCATATAATAGATGCCCAAATAAAAAATGGCATATGTTGCAATTGTTAGACTTTCTGAGAGACTTTATTGTTTAAATACCTGTTAAGAATGTAATCTTGTTTATGGTAATATTAATATGACGTATTATTAAAATACTTTATATGTAAATAAATGGATTAAAGACAGATTAGACTCTTGCCCAAGGTTAATGGGTTGACTCAAAACTTCCCACATTATCATTGACTCATCTTCTCTGTCACTGGCTCTTCCACTGTCTCTTCAGTAATAGAATATTTAAAAACTACAGTCTCTCATTCATTCCTGTTACCGTGAAGATATTCCTGTTACAGTGAAGATATTCCTGTCATTCATTATTTTTTAGTTACAGTACACTTGTGAGCAGTGCAAGCTGATGATCCATTCCTCATTTGGGTGGAAAATTAACCAAGACCAGAAGGGAGAGACCTCGGGGGAAATAGATACAACTTTGAGATAAACTCTGTTTTGTTTCAATGTTAAAATTTAACTTTTAATACCTTTGCAATATTTACTCAACTGTCAGTGAAAAGATAAATCTTCTACCTCATTTCACAAGAGGGCAGCACTTTCTTTCAAAATTTAAAGTATGACTCTTAAAAAAATACAGTCAAGTTAACTTTTTGTCAAGAAGTTAAGCTTGAGTGGTTTGCAGGAGAAGGACCAGAACCTCTCTTTGAAGAAATTTATGAGTAAGAAAAGTACAAAATCTTTAGAGTAACTTGGGATCCTTTCAGCAAATGGAAATATCAGAATAACCCCTAGAATTTTTCTATTTGAAAATTGAATGAGATTAACTACTTGGGTAACTTTGTAAATATATGTGTCTGCCAAGATCATGGTTTTCTTTTCAATTGTAAATCACATTAAGGATGTAAAATTTTAATAAATTCTAATTGTTGTATTCCTATTAATTAACAACTGTTGAACAATGATTGTATGTTTAGCATTCTATTGGTTATTTGGGGGACCTATAAATTCAGCTTTTTTCCCCTTTCTCTCAAAGAGCTTACTCCCTATTGGGGTTGGAGGGAAGATAAATTGACAAAACGCCCTGTAAATAAAGCAAGGCAGGATATGAGAAAGGTAGGGGATAGCAGTGCAGCATGATAGAGAGGAGTGCAATGAATTGGAAGTTGTTGAATTAAAGCTATAGCACAAGGCTTTGAGCAGAGCAGGGAAAGTGAATTGGACCTTGTTGACTGGATGAAATTTCCATGGCTAGAAAAAAGGGAGGCTATTGTTTAAGAGAAGAGAATCCTATCAATGGAGAAAAAGTAGAGTGTGTCTTGGAGAAAGTTAGAAAGGCATATCCTTGAGAATATTGTGAAGAAATCATGCCTGGCATGTATAGTGAGGCCACTAGCCATATGTGACTGTTTACATTAAAATTAAAATTAATTAAAATTAAACAATTAAAATTTAGTTCCTCAGGGGTACCTGAGTGGCTCAGTCTTTTAAGCGTCTGCCTTCAACTTGGGTCATGATCTCAGGGTCCTGGGATCGAGCCCCGCTTTGGGCTCCCTGCTCAGTGGGGACCCTGCTTCTTCTCCCTCTACTTCACCCCTCTGCTTGTGCTCTCTCTCACTCTCTCTGTCAAATACATAAATAAAATCTTTTAAAAAAAATTTAGTTCCTCAGTCACACTAGCTACATTTCAGGTATTCAATAGCCATCCTACTCTGTTGGGCATCAAAGATAGAGAACATTTCCATCATCACAGAAAGTTCTATTAGATGCTACCTTACAGTTTAGATATTTTTGGGTTGGGATATGGAGAACATTAAAGAAAGGTAGAGAGCTGATATGGTAGTATCAAAAACTTTTGGATTTTAAAACTGTAAGCATGGAATGAACTTCTTATTTGTTGTTGCATGCTTTCTATGGACCAAACACAGTTTGCCAGATATAAGGTTATTGTATACATGTTCTAAAAAAGTCATTGTTAATTTACATTTGAAATTAGCTATTATTGTACTAGTTTTATAGATGAAACAATAGAGGGGGAGATAAAAGACGTGGCTTTTTGATTAAAGTAGTTTTTGAAGAGAATTTAGTTTGGTTTGTCATGCTAATTGGAAACAGAAGAGAATTTGAGGAGAGAGAGCTTCAAGAAGGATGGCTTGAATCAATTCTGTTAGGAGGTGAGTGACAAAACTGTAACAAGAGGGTATGAAACAATATTAAGACATTTTGATATTTAAATAGTTGGTCATTGAAGAGTATTCGTGATTCCAAGTTGTGTGAAGTCTAAACGTTTTATGAGATTATGTAAAGATTGTATGTATAAAATTGATTCATACAGATACATTCAGTAATCCAATGATTATTTTTTGGTTGTCTACTGTGTGTCAGGGACTGTTGTAACCTCTGGGGATACATCAGTGAACAAAATGGGAAGAACATTGCTATTTCAGGAACCACTTCACTAATGTGATGGATATTTTATATTGCTTTTTAATATTTTTAGTAATTAGCGATCAGTGATGAACTTTTTTATAATTTATATATATTTGTTTTTAAAATTGTGTTTCTAATAATAGCCAGTGTTAACACTTTACGAGTTATGAACATTTTGGTGAAAATATACAGGAATATTAAGAACATACACATGCTTCTCAAAATAATCTATTGTAATAATAATATTTTTCAGAGTTTTTATTAATTTAGGGGGAATATATGAATACACTCCTGGTAATGCATAGAATTTTATTAAAGTCTCAATTGGGCTATAATTAAAATTATCCAACTATCAATGAATTTTTGTTGAAACTAATGACCAATCAACTATATAGTGCTGGTGAATGTCTTTCTTGATAAGAGTATTTGAGTGTTTGCTGAAGTGTGAGAGGTTCATTTTACAAAGAAAAATCAAAGTCTAGACAAGGGTTCAAGTGTCTTTTTCTGGGTCAGGCAGCTAGATAAGTATTATTACGGATCAAATCACAACCCAGGTCTCTTGACTCTAAGAGTGTTATTGTTTCTTATTTATCCCATGAAAGATATATTATATTAGGGCTGGGATGTAATAATATAAATAAGTAACCTAGTTCATATGTAACATTATTACTTTCTCACATTATTAAGATGGTTCTATATTGTTTTTCAGACTATTATAGTAGTAGTAGGATCTGATTCATAATTTCTAGTGAGAAAGTTATGTTCTAATGATATAAGTTCTTGTCATTCTGAGCCATAATCATTTCTGTAAGAATATGTAGTGTTGGCTGAAAGGTAGTTAAGAGGCATTTAAAAAAGAATGCCACAGCTGAACAGAGCAACCAATGGCTCTGGGTGTGGGAACAGAGATGGCTGGGATGAGTCAAAGAATATTGAAACTCCTCGAAATATCTTGTGCAACGTTTAGATTGCATTTAAGTTTGCTAATTTATTTCATATTTTCCAGTGTTTTGCAGTCTTTGTAGCATCCTTAATAACATGCATCATGTTTTGAATCTACTAACCAAAGGTAGACTTTAAACTTCTCAGTGTATACTTGGTTTTTGCACATTACCAACAGTCATTCTAGTGATCAATGAATCTAGTGATCAAGATGGGTGTTACAAGTCTGGTAAAAGAGGAATTATAATTGAAAAATGAGATCAATTTTATTATATGGCTCTCATTAATTATAAAGGTATTTCTGAAGTGATATTTTAAAAATATTTGTGCAGTAGCAACATCACTTGGATATTTTTTCAGCTTCCCAAGCTTACGATTTTTATGCCAGTACTTGTCCTATAAGCATAAATACTAGTTCAGTGTGGTGCTTTTAAAGGCTGTATTACATTGTAATAATCCCATATTTTTATTTTAAAATTAAAACACCTGGCAGATCAAATTCTGGATTTATTTGCTTATTTAAATTTAATTAACTAACATATAGTGTATTATTAGTTTCAGAGGTTGAGTTCAGTGATTCATCAGGTTCATATAACACCCAGTGCTCATTACATCACGTGCAAATTCTGGATTTAAATTGTGCTTTGAATTCCTTGGTTTGGCAAAGTTAAAGTAGAGCTAGAGATTATTACCCTCCCCGCCCCCCGTTAGTAGATATAGTCCTAAAGAAGACTGTGGCTGACCTCAGGGTCTGATGGCTGTCTCAGCCGTAGCGATACATCTCCTTTTGGGAGAGCAACTTTCACAACACGTGACGCATACTTCTCCAGACATGAGAAGCAGGGCTGCCTTCCTCCTGTTTTATCTCTAGCTACTGTAACTTAGATCCATGAACAAAATTGCTAATTGTATTGTACCATCTCTGTAGTCAGTAGTAAACCCTGGCACTCACTCGGCCAGCCCCCTAGGTTGGATCACAATGTAGCTCAACTTGAAAGATTAAATGATGCTTCAGTTGCCTTGAGCAAACCAGGCTAGATATATATATATTTTTTAAAGATTTTATTTATTTATTTGACAGAGAGAGACACAGCAAGAGAGGGAACACAAGCAGGGGGAGTGGGGGAGGGAGAAGCAGGCTTCCCACGGAGCAGGGAGCCCGATGCGGGGCTTGATCCCAAGACCCTGGGATCATGACCTGAGCCGAAGGCAGACGCCCAATGACTGAGCCACCCAGGCACCCCAAGGCTAGATATTCTTTTGTGGGTATATGTCAATTGATTTTATAAACATTCCCAAAAATTATATATCATAGGATATCAAGTATGAGATAACAAAGATACCAGTTTCCTTGGAAAGAGAATAGTTTGAATTGTATACTGCCTATTTTAGACACACAGTTATTATTTAAGTAAGCTGGAGTTACTAGTTATTGAGTAACTTACAAGAACAAAAAGGCTTTGTCTCCCCTTTAGAAAAGTTTACCATTGACCAGCCCACTGCCGTTGAAGGCGTATTTCTGTTGAGGGCTGATTTGGTAGAATGTCAGACCATCTGGCCCCTAAAAACTTCTGAAACTTTCAGAAGCAAAAATGATTGTGGTGGCATTTACCTTCAAATCTAATTATGCCACCATTAAAACAAATAGATATCTACCCAGAAAGATAAATGTGTTTTAGTTGGGAATTTCCCATCTATTTATTGATTTACTTTTGTGTGGAAAAAGTATCTTGTGCTTGTAGTAAAATTTTCATGCACTGTAAAATACTGAAAGTGTCCTATTCAAGACACTCAGATCTCCAGTCCCTCTCTCAGAGGTGACTGTCAGTGCTATCTTCTTAACACATCTTTCCAGAGGTATTATCTGTATCTCATGCAATGTACTTTTGCATAACTGTATCAACCCCCCCTTTTTACCTATCCTATATACATACATGTATAGTAGGGATTATTTCTTATGAGCACATAGAAACCATCCCCCTCTTTTCCATAGTGGCACAGCATTCCGTTGTGGGAAATCTGCCATAATTTATTTACATAGTTGTCTGTTGATGGACATTTAGATTGTTTTCAGCTTTTTGCTATATCAGGTAGGACTTACTGAGCATCCTTGTACCTATGTGTACATATTTGCAAATTAGATTCCTAGGGATAGCATTTCTGACTCACAGGTTATAGACATTTTAATGTTTGATGAATATTGCTAAATTATCCCCCACCCCTCATTTGGCAGATTTTTAAAAGTCAGTTCTGCTGCTTCTGATAATCTCCAGGAAATGTAATGGCTCAACTTAAATCTATCAAACATAGGAATTCTTCATTCTGTGATCAGCCTATTGATTTTATTATGAGCTGCATAATACATTGTCTGGGCTCACTGTCTATCCAGTACTTTATCAAAAACTTTTGGGAAATAAACAAAGACATAATGTAGAACTCATTGCTCAGAGTAAACATATGAAGGAAGTGAGATAAAAGTGCAGAAAGTAAATATAACTAAAGATACTCAGGGAATAAAAAAGGATGATGATAGACTGTGTCTTTTGGAGGAGCCATATTTGTAAGTCTAAATGGCTCAAATGGTGAATGTATTGACAGGTTATTGGTGAAACTAGTGAAGGTGAATCATGATGAGGGAGTCAAAGAAAGTTTGCGGTGTGATTTGGCAGAGAATTCCAAAATGGACACTAAGCAGGGAGATGGTAGGATCGTGGCGCAGAGCAGTGTTGAAGCAGGAACTATGCCTTGAATGGATTGTCCTGCAGGCATCAGAAAAGCCCCTCTGCTTAGGATGATACACAGAAGCATAGCTGGTCTCACTGGGTCAGTTTGAGCTTTCTCTGGGTTCACTCAATGTCCAGTTCCTTCAATACATATCCGCATTACAGGGACAACGCCCTCCTGGGGATAGTATCAGTTTTTTACTTGTGAGTAAAAACAGCACCTACAATTTTGATTTATCTTGACATGTTCACTGTTATTAAAATTTGTTTTTTAATTTTGGCTTTAATTTTCTAAATCTGGATAGCTGAAGAAAATTAGAAGAGCCTTTACAAAACCTTTAGAAAACCTGTAAGAATTTTCTCCAAAGCCTTCTGTGATTTAGTTGCATATCCGACAGACGTGTGCTGTCAATAGACATCTGGAATTATGAGGCTTGGCTGCCTGGGATGGTTTCACTCTTGTCTGATGCTGCCTATTTTTTAGGAAGGATATGGTTTTGAAACATTAACTTGTCTTGGCATTATTTTTGTCACCTCATCAAGTGCTCTCTGAATCATTAAATATTTAGAAGGTTGTTGAAGGCTGACCCCTGCACCTGGTTGGCGAATTCAGAAGCAGATCAACTGGCATTTCTCTTCCTCAACCCTTACCCCACCCATCCACTCCCCTTAAAAAGAAAAAGCCCTTTGTACCTTTTAAAATGTCTTGTAGAATCTTCTGACTGCAGGTCATGGAAATAAAAAAAGTATTGAATCTTTTTTCCTATGATGTGTAATTTTTATTTCGCAAACTGCCACCTGTATAATTATCAGAACAGATGACATTATTGAAGAGATGAACGTTAAAAATAATTCGTGTACAAAGTATATTGCCTGAACTTTCTGGGATAAAAGGAGAGTTCCGCCTTTCATCAGGGGGCTTGGGCCTCCATTTTAGATTGAACCTTCTGCCCTTTAGGGCTGTATATTACTTTAAATGGCTACCAGCTGACAGACTTGGTTGCTGGCTGATGTTAACTAGAGGGCTGTAATGTATCGAGAGTGGACTTCTCTTAATAGAA
This sequence comes from Eumetopias jubatus, assembly GCF_037043125.1. Classification (NCBI taxonomy): domain Eukaryota; kingdom Metazoa; phylum Chordata; class Mammalia; order Carnivora; family Otariidae; genus Eumetopias; species Eumetopias jubatus. Next base: position 21,444,992 of record NW_028274812.1, on the reverse strand, counting down.
CTACAGCAGCAACAGACAAGGAATTGAAATCTCAGATCATGATTTGGGTCTTGAAGCTATTTTATTTTTGAATTAATAAACCCTGAGTTAAAAGGGTTAGGAAAAGGAGAATTGTGTTTGTTCTTTTCAAAGGCATTATAATCTGGATCTTTCCTTAAGTCCAAATGGGTTCTAACAAGTACATTTTTTGCCCCATGCCTCAAGCTCTTGATTTTGAATGAAGTCATGGTGTACTGATTTATTTGTAATCACCTATTGACCTCCATATGCTTCACTTTAGAGGTTCCCAAGAAGCTTTCTTTCCCCTTTTCTTTTCTTTTTATTCTTTATATTGACCAATGTAAAAAGAAACCCATTAGGTTTTGCATAGAAAACATACTTTAGATATCTTCACAGTTTTTAAAAATCTGAACTCTGTGTTTAGACTACTCTATGGGTAAGACATAAATTGCCTTTCAGCAAAGCATTTAGACTGCTCTTTTTGCTTATATTTGACTGAACCCTAGAGAATGTCTTGTTGCCTTGATAAAATTGCTAAATAAGTCATCTTTTAATAAATTAAATGAAATATAGTTTTTAGACATAAAAAGTTTTTAATTAGCCTAGCCTTTGAAAGTTTATGCCAAAACCATATATACATTTAGCTCTTTTCATTTTGGCAATGGAATGTGGTTTTCATTAAGTAATTTAGATTTAGATTTTATTGATTTCATCATTGAGTTTTCCCGTGCTGCTCTCGTGGAATTGCGTGTCCATGTTTGAGACATGGCTTATTTAGCTGGAGAATCCTAGCATATTCAGTATTGATCTGTTATAGAGATTAGCAGTATTGTGTTTTTTTCCACCTCTTGAGGATTAATGCACAATTTATTTGCATGCTAGTTTAGACTGGAAAAATGTCAACTACTTCAAATTTCATCATCTAATTTATTAAGTCTCTCTGGTGATGTACTGCTTACACTGGAGGCCTCTATTTCTTGTGTTAATGATTGCAGGATTATAAGAGATAATGTATCAAAGAGGTGCTTGGTAAAAATAGAAATGGCTGTGGAGATGTAAGGTGTATTACCAAGATGATATTTTGTATACAGAGTTTAAACTGAGAAAGTGTTTTTATTTACAGATATCAAACACATAACAGTAAAATGTGCTTTACAGTTATACAAGCAATTAAGTTTTATATTTTACAAGTCTCATTTCTAATGTATCACTCAGTTATCAAAAAGCACAGTACTTCTGAGTGATATATAAAGTTTAGCTATTTGAATTTTATAGAATATTTTTGGATTTTTACATAAACAATTTGTCTTTCAAACTTTACATTTTTAATGTCAATTACATGTCAGTAAAATAATATTTTAGTTGCTTTACAGTGCTTTAGTGAGAATATAGTTACCCTGTTATTAAAATTAGGTGAGAATTAACTTTTTTTTTCTTTTGAATGGTTCCGTATGGATCCACTGAGTATTTTTTCCCCTTTTCCTCCTAAAGAGGGTGTATTCATAGCTGTTTGTCAGTATCTTAGTTTTTGATATTTTACAACTCTAATTTGGGAGATTTATTTAAGTCTTTGAGCAGAGGATGTCTGTTCTGAGAATGGGTACAGGCATTTGCAGGGACGGTCAGAGAAGCTAGTGCTTGGTACAGAGACTAACTTCTGGACACTCCACTTTAGAATTACAGGTAAGAACATACTCTTCCCCTGTTTCTTTATCCTGTCTTTGTCTCTTCCAGGGCATAGGTACCTATCATGCTTTGGGGAAGATTCCCTGATATGCAGGATGATGCTCCTTTTCCCCGATAAAATTAGCCTTGTCTAAAGATAGAGGATATTGGGGTTCTAATAATAACCTATCATTCTTGCTCTGGTATAAGAACCTTTTAAATATAAGACTGTACTTTAGAGAAAGACTATGCTATTCTCTGTTGTTCCACAGAGTTTTTATTTAATTCATTCTTCTGATTTGTGCATGGGGGATTGCATGTTTGCACGTGTCTCTGATCACAATCATCCAGCACCCTGGGTGGTAGTTGGAAGTTTGCCCAGCTGAGAAAGATTGTTCTTTTTCCCCTCTCTCCTTTATTTATTTATTTTTTGTGGCGGTGGTGCTGCTGGTGGTGGTAGTGGTTCCTTTTGTCTTGTATTTATGTAAAAAGTTTATTTGTTGCTGCTGAAAGATCTCAACATGTGGCCCCAGAGCCCTCACAGGTCTGGGTCAGCCTGGTCAGTTTCTGTATAAGTTTCTCTGCTCCATTTCTGATGATTGGTCTTCATGCTGATGTCAATGCTTTTTTGATACAAACTGCGCAGATTAATTTTCCTTATACAGCTCTGAATAATCATTATTTTATCATACTTGTTTCTGAAATTAATCGTGCATGTGTATAAATCTGAATTGGGCACTTTGAGGTGAAATATATTCCACTAGAAATCTCATAAAACCATTTTTCCCCCAGAGACATGTTGGTTTTATGAATAAATGATGAAAATATTATTTTAAAAGCTTGTTAAATTTTGTATAGATCCGCATATGTAAAACACATGCTATTAAAATACTGATATGAAAATAAGTTGGGAATGAAATGGAAAGAAAAGTGGTTTGCAAAACCAAAAAATAATAACCATATTGTATATTGTTCCGTGATAGGTTTTTCTGTTCTGTTGTTAATGGAATCTCTTTCTCCATATGATCCAGTGCTGACAATTTTGATATTTAAGTAACTCAAATAGCCTTTTAGAAGATACATATTCTAATTTCAGGGTTTCTTTTTTTCCTTTGCTCTCTGCCCTGATGCAAAAAGTAAACTTAGTTGTATTAAGATTAACGTCATTCCATGTGTGATCATGTCACCTTTAAGAGCATTATATATTTATGATGAATTTCTGCACACCATGAGAGAAATATATTTCATATGGTCATATCTGTCAGACTTTTATTGGTATACTAAATAGCTATGTAATGCAAAAAGCAAAACCACATTTTTGCCTTGGAATGATGTCCATAATATCAGTGCTGAGAATATATCATTTGGATTGAACTTTGTCCTTTAAAGCAAATTTACTTAAAACTTCATAGAAGTGTTTTTGTGAATGGCAGGAAAAATTTAACATCAAAATTCAACATTGAAAGTAACTGGTTATTACTCACATTTTGGGTATTTTCACTTAAATTTTATTTCAGAAATAAGCAAATTCTCCACATGGAAACAGTCTGAGTGACTTTTAGTAGTATCAGTGAGATAAACTTTCCCTTAAAGTATTTTCCCCATCACTTCACTGTTAAAACCTTTTTAGAAATAATACAGCTGATCACACATATTTTGTTTGGTGTTTTGTGTTGTTTTGTACACCCACCCCCTTTTATTTTCATGGGTGGGCTCCAGAGTGGAATATGGATCCCATGATCTGTTCGGGGACCGAGACAATTGGAGAGATACCACACTGCAGTTTGGGGAAGGGAGGCCTCCAGGAAGTGGGAGTGAGCTTCACTTCAAACTGTGTGAAGGGTGGTGGAAGGGAGGATGCTGATTAAAATAATAAACAACCGCTGGAAAGAGAAGTGGATTACCACACTACTGTCAGATCAGTGAGGGGAACGGCGGAGCCGCCCCCCCCCCCCAGCTGCCCTCCCCTGCCGCACACTCCACAGAGGGGGCCGGTAGATCTGCTGCGGGAACTTTTCTCTGGACAGATAGAACAACTTTTCAAACAACTTAGTTCTCTTGCACTGACAGCATCCCTTAGGCATAGCCTGACCTAGGGGAATGGACTGCAACTAGCTTGGTGGTTGCCATAGGAACGCAGGCTGCGGTGTCTGGGAGGGTGCAAGCCGGTGGCCTCTTGTCCGGTGTTTGGGTGTTTCTTCAGACAAGAGTACACTCCTTGCTGTTCGAACTTTTCATAAGTCATGCTCTTTGAAAACTGGCTCTTTACCCAGGATTTTTTTTTTCCTTTTTCTTTTTCTTTTTCTTTTTCTTTCTGAAACCAGTCTGAATGGAGGAAGTAGGTAATACTTGGCCTTTTTTTTTTTTTTTTTTTTGCCTTCTCTCATGCAAGTTTCCAGGATATAGCTTCTTTTTGCTGTGTGTAATTGAGACCAAACTCTAAGCTTGGGGCCCAGGAGAGAACAGTTGTGGGCTGCAGGTCATTAGTGAGGTGAGCAGAAGGGAATCCTGGGCTTCCCAGAGAAAAAGAAGACCATGCCAGCCTCGTGGAACAGCGCTACCAGAAATTATAGAAGCAGGTCTATTCCTTGCGAACTCCGAAGTCCATGAAAAGACGGACCCACGGTGGGGTGGCTAAAATGTCCCAGCGCAAGCTTCTGCTGCTCATGGACCATAGCTCAAAGGCAAGGCTTGTAAAGGATTTTACAAAGGATTTTAAAGTATAGCCAGAAAAGATACGGATTTTAGAAGTTAGAAGCTGTTGTCTGAAGGAAGTTCACCGGAAAGATGTAGGCTTCAAGGGCTACTGGACGATGATTGGTTTGAACTGCAGTTTACGGGAATTGCTGACAAAATTTGAAAAGGTATGCAGAAAGTGGACTTCATGAATGTGCTATTTTTTTCTTCCTTGTCTGTTTTTTTATAACTATGCATTTACATGGCAGATACTCTATTGAATCTTGGATTATTTAATGTCTAAGGCGTATTTGATTTGATATCCTCTTTTACTTTTTTTTCAACTAAAGAGCAAATTAGCAATTCTTTCCTTTGGTCAGGAGGGCTTCTCATGATGCCTGTCAGTTTTAGAATTCTACATCAGAAGAGATCCTTTGTACTCAAGTCGACTGGTAATTTAATTGAAAGTTATTTTGGAAAGGAAAAAAAAAAAAAAAAACCCAGCAACAACACTGGGTTTTCATGCCAAAGTCTGACTTCATCAGGCATGGGTTCTGTTTTCCATACCCCTCAGGTTCCTCTCCCTGCAGTTGGCCAACCACTGCCTTTCCCAGCCTGCTTTCTGAAGATTCAGTTCTGAGCTGGGAGAAGATGCCTCCCAGTGACAAGGGCACTTCTGATCTTAAACGTTTTCTTTTTATTTCTGAGTGTCTGTTTTATACGTGGAGTGCTTGCATGCACTGTGGAGCTTTAATGCTTGGATCATTAATTTTGCACTTAGTTCTTTTTTTCCGTAGGAAAGTTCTTGGCACACTCTAGGATTGAGCCCAGGCAGCCAAAGCTACCTTACATTTATAGTTAAACAAAACAGAAAACCTCAACATGCTGCTCCTGGGCTCCTGCCCTTCCTTAGCCTTTGGATGCCAAGCACTTATCTTCATTCAACTTCCAGTATGTAAAGAAAAAGAAAGAAGTAAAGTAATTTCACTATGTGCATAAATCAATTATTTATCAGTTGTTAAAGATGTGCTCAGTGGCTTTCACAGTGAATACCCCATGGTTCGTTACAAGTACAAATATAAGCAAGACTGTATTGAGTCATTAAAGAATAATGGACTTTTTCTTACGAAAACTACAATTGCCAGAGGAAAAAGGCATAAAACCATGTCATTTGAAAAATTTAGAAGCTTTTCCAAAACAATTGCAGTCATTGCTTCCCTCCTGGTGATTTAGAAACAGTGTGGTAGGAAGAGTATGGAGAAAGAAGAATGTAGCTTCTCCTCGCTGGAGGCTCCCCCCCACCCCCCATCTCTCCTACACCCCAACTGTAGTAGTAAGGATTGTAACACAGGACTGTACTTTGACCTCTCGCTTTAATATGTTGTTAAGCACCTAAATTCCTGAGAATAGGGATGGTTCCCAAATGCTCACCATTTAAAAGGGGCAGAGGAGGGAGAGAATATCTTTTTTATGGCAGCTGGGAACAGCAGGTGACAAACTTTATGACCATAAAGAGGTCTGTTAGCTTGGTTTGTATAGATTTGTCTGTTTCTTCCTAAAAAGGTATAGGGCATATGTAGCATGAATAATTCATTACTTAGACCCCCTGAGAGGCAGTAATTGTGGGCAATAGCTGGACTTTTGTATTGTAATTGCTGCTATTAGTCTAAAAGCCTAGGTCAGATACCAGAGGTCAGTAACCTGCCTCAGTCTTCTGGCCATTTTATTGGCAAAGTTACAAGTTCTGGTCATATTAGTATATTTCCTCTTTTAACTCCCAAATCTTACTGTCTGCCTGTTTCTTATTTTAGTAGTTGAGTTGACAGTAAAAGAAGTCTGCTGGCTTATTCCTATCAAAGGCTTGATTTGGGATTTTTTTTTTTTTTTTGAGACAAAGGCAAACTCAAAGAAACAGTCTTGCTACCACTCACAGTCCGAAGTTCTCCGTGTATTTTTACTTTTGTGTTAGACACCTTTATAAAAATCTATGTGAGAGTTAATCTCTTTGCCATATTTCATTTGTAGAAAGTTGTCGCACATGAATATATTTTTCTCCAAGTCGACTATTTAAAAAAAATCCTTTGTGTATTTTCACAAAAGCTGTCTCATATAGCTTTTGCTACATTGATTCATTGCCAGGAAAACTGGTGTTATGGAAAGGTACCACTACCTCACACCTCTCAAATACAACTGCCTACCTTCCTCCAGCTCAGAAAGCAATAATACCATTTTTAGGGAAGCACCAGGGCCTACTGCTGTAATGCAAAAGCCACATGATACCTTCAGAAGCTGAATAACAATCTTTCCATAGATCTTTTACTCTCAATTCCCTTAGACCTGTCTTTTCCTCAGTACTAGTGATCTGCTTCTTGAGAAAATACTGACCGTAGTGATTTAACACTTGTCATGCCAGTGGTTGAAATTCTGCCGTCTGAGGTTTAGCCAAAAGGTAATTTTGCTGTGCTCCTGAAGCCATTTCAGGCTTTAAGAACACGAGGGTCCACAGTTGGGATGTGATGGGTCTTCCAATGATGGTTAATCTGAAAAATGGTAGACTGCTCAGTAATTGAAATATCCAAATGACTGCAGATCTTCACATAACTTCAAGACAGCCCTTTATTTGTGAGAGCAATTGAAAGGGGGTGTTATGGTTGACATTTTTGAATTTTAGAGAAACCCAGTGGTCTTGTGATTTATATTGAGTATCTGTTCATACATGAATGTTTGACACATGATTGCAATCTGTAATTTGGTTATCGAGTCTCAAAATGGGTGATGCCAGGATTGGTTTTCCAGCAAAGGCAGGAAGGACAAATTACCCTTGGTACTCATTCCTAATCTCTTAGAACCAGAAAAGACAATGCTGAGCATCCCCGGGAATCCAGAAGGCAGGCGGCGTTCTCTACTGTTCCCTCAAAGTGACATCTCAGCAGGGATCAGGAAATCCCAGCTGACAGAAACCATGGGGACCCCAGAGTGGTCCTAAAGAGGAGGTTGAGACTGGAACTTCTTATCGACAGAGGATGACCTTGTGGCAAGATATGCCTGCCAGCAAGCAGGCACTTTTCATCTAGCCCAGGGAGGAGAGGGGAGATGCTGACCATGTGCGCAGCTTGATTACTCAGGCCAGACTCACAGTTGACTTGGCACAGAAAGTTGGTCCACCAGATCACCTCTCTGAAATCCTGCCTATGAGTTGGTTTTAGTGCCCCCCCTGATTTTAGTCAGTTAATTTTCTCCTTGAAAGTACTTCACAAAGGAATTATCTGATGGCTTCAGTGCCCAATTGTACTGTTATACTTGAGCCATTTGCATTGTATACTGTCTATTCGATTTACTTAGGAGTCACAGAAGATAGAGTAATGGACAGTTGTAGCTCAGTGACATTTTGAGTGACTGTTGTGTTTTATTAATTTATGCGGTTCTACTGCCAGGTGATTAATGATGATAATTTTCTAACGGGGTGTGTGTGTGTGTGCATGCAGATGTCTTTGAGTAGTTACTACTCTCTTGGTGAATCCTTTGGGGAAGATGACTTCCCATAGTGACAAAGAGAAGGCACGCAATGATTAATTTCCTTTATAGCATTTACCCCTTTAGGGTGAGTATTTTTAAAAATCATAATTTGAAGCTGTATTTTACTGCTAAATTTGCAATGTTTAATTTTAAAACAAATGTGTACATTAAGACACAGTAAACTTCCAATTCCAAGGTCTATTCATTTGTTCAGCAGTTAGCAAATATTTATGAAGTGCATAGTATGTATGTACCAGGCACTGGGCTGAGTGCAGGGATGGAGTGGGGGCATAGGGTAGACATACCCTCATTGAGCTTGCGGCCTAACGGGAGGATACAGACCTTAAACAGGGAAAATGTTTTACTACAACTGTGTGATTGAGCAAATGTAGAGGGAACTACGAGAGTAACAGGTAGCCCTAATCTTAAATCCAGGTGCAGAGAAGTCTTTCCTGCAGAAATGACATTTAAACTGGGACTTAAAAGATGGGTTTGAGGTTAATGTAGGGGCATGTGGATGGGGGGAGGAAATTGAGAGCTTGCTTGGTGATAGGATAGATCAAGAGGTGATCTGGTGGACCCTGGAGTTGGGTGCTCCAGGGTTATAGTTTTAAACACTTAACATGCCATATTTTTCGGTTTTTAAACCTGTTCAGTTTTGATTATACTATCTTATTTGGAGAGTTAAGGTGGGGCAGTAATTTGGCCACATGAAACATTTAATAACTGCCCCTAAGGAGCTTGTGTTCATGTCGATCAAACCTGCGCACTCCAGGAGGGAGGCCACTGTATTTCAATTCAAGGATCTTAATATGTTTCAGTAACAACTGGTATAGAATCAAGGACTTGGAACATTTTTTTTGGTTATGAAAGATATTTTGATTAAAAGCAATGTTTGCTGTGTTGGAATTTAAACTGTAGTTTGTTTATTGATTCTTTATCATTGCAAGTTGGCTTGTTCAAATTATCTTGGAAGGGCAGTTAATTGTGAGCTTGTTCCACCTAGTAATTTAACTTTTTTCTACTCTGTTGTCTAACATATTTATAATCATAGATAATGGGAAAAGAACATTACTGGCATTGATTTCTTACTTTATAAATGCTGCTATAGACCAGGTAATACTACTTTCTATTGTCTGTCAAATGTGATTCCATAATTATTGAGTGATTAAAATCTATGAGATTAGTTGAGTGAAAATGTAGTTTATAAATAATTAATTGAATAATGTATTGAAATTAATAAATTAATCATAATAATTAGTTGAATAATTAATTACAATTACTCACTATCCCAGAAGCTTCACAAAAGCTTCAAAGCATATTTACATATCATATGATGAACTTTGATGATGTTATTTGGTTGTATTATTTTTAGGTAATATCTGACTTCTTAAAGTTATGATTCCTCACTTTCAAAACACAAATCTCTGGCAACAGTCCCACTGAGCTCCTGTTAATCAATCCTGAACTGTCTCTGAATTCCAGTCTTGTTTTTGAAAGGAACAGCGGATTTCTTTTCCCCTAATGGTTAACTTTGTTGATTTAGCCCGAGCCTTGGGATATGGTAGGGAAGTCGTTGCTGACCTCACTTTTTCACCTTCAGGAAAGGGGTTAGGACTCCTTCAGAGAAAACATTACTGTGGCCATGTAGGGTTAGGTAAATATGCCATGCAAAAATAAACCAAAATTATGTCAACAAGGTCCGAAGAGGATGAATCTATTCTAGCATTAATTCAGTTGTTGAAGAATTTCTAGGGGTACTATATTCTTAATCTCTGTTTCCTAGCAGAGGGTTCAAGCAGTTCTATTTATCATAATCCAAAGAAACATTTTTGCTCACATAGTTATAGTCACTACTTGATTATAGAACATTATAAAGTAGTAAAATATATGTGACATACATTGTAAAGTGTTGGCATATACTATCTCTATGGGTTAGATAATTAGAGAAATGTCCAGTTAAGGGCAAAATTGGTATGAAAATATCAGTTATCAAATAAGCAACTAAATAAATATTTTCCTTTATTTATGAGGTTAATTTTGACCTGGGTCGTAGATGTTGTGCACAAGTGAATCTCTGTGAGCTTCGTAGCCATCTTCTGGAAGGCTGCGCTGACAGTGTACGTCTTAATGCTTTTGGTGTTTTCCTCTATCATCCTCCTATCCTAACCCCTGGCTTCTCCTAACCTTCTACATTCTGCTTATATTGTTAGAAGGTATGTTTCAACTGAATCCTTAGATATCCCTTTGTCTATTTTTAAATGTTAGTTCAACTGCTTGAATACTTTGCTTTGGCCTCTCTGTGCACATGACCGGCTCATGTTAAATGCTTGGGAGAGCATTGCTTTGTGCTTCTGCATGGATTACATTCCCATAACTAATCATCAGTAACGATTTTGTGCTGCTTAATGTTCAGAATGGCTTGCAGGTGACAGAGGTAAGCATTAGTAGGGCAAGTCCCTCAGCTATGTGGTGAAAGTAAACCCTCCTTCATGGAATTTCAATTTATTTTAGCATTTGGTGCTACATCAGGGTCATGATCTAACAGCTTCCTGTGCTGGCATTTTGATTTTAAAACCAGTGCATCATTGTACAATCATCTATGAAGGAACATAATTCATTAACTGCATGTAATTCTAAATTTCCAGGGAAAGATTAGGCAGGGCTTTGCAGTGCAAGCATCTAAGTAATTTTAGGTTCCCATATTAAATTTTTTTAAATGAAGAGATTAAACAAAATGATTACTACACTTCCTTCCAATTGTGTGATTGTCTGATTTTCCTTGGTATTGTATTGGCTAATATGCTGATCAAAATGAACTAGATACTTTCATTCACGCATTTATACATTTATCTATCTACCTATCTCTGTTTTATGCTAAGCTCATTCTGTGTAGCAGAGACCATGAAGAATACAGAATAAATATTAAGATGATTTTTCTGACTTTAGGAGCTTTTAATATATTTGGCCCAGTAAATATGCCATCAAATGTTACATAAAACAAAATAATGTATGCTGATTTCGTTGATCACTTTCTGGTTGTTGATTTTTTTTCCTAATTTTTGTGGAGGCTCATGTGTGGAAGGGTTTTTCACATACCAAAATTTACATTCCAGTATGAATATATGATGACTGGTAGTCCTCTTAACCAAGACTTGATAGAAATACCTACAATCATTGACTGGCCAGTGATGCAGCTCTGTTCTACTCCATTTGTCTTTGTGGCTGGGTTGGGAAAGGCCTCACTTGACTGGGTATCAGGAGCCAAATTTGCTTTATGTTCTTGGTATACAGATTTACTGATGTAAATGTTGTAGAATACTTTTGTGAAACCTGAAATAAAAACTATTTGTGGATGTTAGTACACTTCTATCTTCCTACTTCTCTTGACTATGAAACGAAGCAAATATGTCAGGCTACTTCAGGAAGTAGTGGTTTGAAGTTCCCTTGTGATTTTGAGTGTGGTTCACTGATAGTGTTTAGGAACCTATACAGGAAATTTGAGTCCAGATTCATGTTGGCAGTAAAGAGCAAAGAGATGCCTTGCTCAATGTGCTGTTGAGTTGCTTCTTCTTCTTCTTTTTTTTTTTTTTGAAGATTTTATTTATTTATTTATTTATTTATTTATTTATTTATTTATTTATTATTGTGTTCAGTTAGGCAACATATAGTACATCATTAGTTTCTGAGGTAGTGTTCAACGATTCATTAGTTGCATATAACATGCAGTGCTCATCACATCACGTGCCCTCCTTAATGCCCATCACCCAGTTACCCCATCGCCCCACCCCCCTCCCTTCTGCAACCCTCGGTTTGTTTCCTGGGGTTCCAAGTTTCTCATGGCTTCTCTCCCTCTCTGATTTCTTCCCCTTCAGTTTTCCCTCCCTTCCCCTGTGGTCCTCCACACTATTCCTTATGTTCGATATATAAATGAAATCATATGATAATTGTCTTTCTCTGATTGACTTATTTCACTTAGCATAATCCCCTCCAGTTCCATCCATGTAGATGCACACGGTAGGTATTCATCCTTTCTGATGGTTGAGTAATATTCTATTGTATATATGAACCACATCTTCTTTATCCATTCGTCTGTTGAAGGACATCTCGGCTCCTTCCACAGTTTGCTATTGTGGACATTGCTGCTATGAACATTGGGGTGTACGTGCCCTTTCTTTTCACTACATCTGTATCTGTGGGTTAAATAACTAATAGTACAATTGCTGGGTTGTAGGGTAGCTCTATTTTTAATGTCTTGAGGAAGCTCCATATTGTTTTCCGGAGTGGCTGTACCAGCTTGCACTTATTTATTTGAGAACATGCACATGCAAGAGAGAGAGAAAGAGAGAGCTTGTGAATGGGGGGGGGGCAGAGGGAGAGGGAGAAGCAGACTCCCCACTGAGCAGGGAGCCAGATGCAGGGCTTGATCCCAGGACCCTGAGATCATGACCTGAGCCGAAGGCAGATGCTTAACCAACTGAGCCACCCAGGTGCCCCTGTTGAGCTTCTTGAGAAAGATTTCTATCATGCATATGTATAGCATGAGCTTAAAACTATTGATCTTTAAATCTATCTCTTTAGAAGTCTTGAAATGCATTTCAGGACACAAGAATACAATAGTTACATCCTAAAGAATAAGGACTAGGTTCAGGAGATGACACCAAAGGACCTTTCAACAGAACTTTGCTTATCTTTTTCTTTTTCACCAAGAATTTCTATTTAAAGCATCCCAAACTGAAATTATATTGAGATTGCCATTTTATGCACATAATGTTGTCCCGCCTGAGCACCTTGAATCAGGACCTGGCTCTGTCCCTTGCTCCCCTGTTGGTGTCTGCTCTGCCATCTGTGGAATCGAGGGGCTAGTGAAATGCACAAGAGTCAACAAACTGAGAGTTTTGTTTGGTGGTGAACACCAATTCTGGATGTACCTAGATCACACTTTGCAGGTGGACCTGATTTGGCTTTGTCCTTAGCGTCAGATACTAATAGGTTTGCAAATTTGGAGCATAAATTTTGTAGAAGCTGTCCATCAAACTCTGTTCATCTTACCCCTCCTCAGATCTGAACCTATTCGTGTCATGTTAGACATCACAAATCTTCTCAGAAATTAGAATACAGCACTTCTGCCCTTTAACCTCATGGAAATGACACCTTCCTACCATGCTTATTGTATAGTGAGGTGCAAAAAGCCTTTCTTTCCATGTGTCCTTCTGGTTAGTCTAGGCCAGTAGATACAGGAAGAACAATCTTTTAGATCTCAGCCTGTAAGCATTGGTTCTTGATGGATTGCTAATCAGGAATGATTTCTAAATTAATGAAAGCATTCCGAGTATTTAAAAAATTTCTATTTACTTTTTCATCGTGCTCATTTGGAATTGGGAAACTTAAGACGAGTGGGGCTTATAAAGGAAAACTGAAGATGAGAAAGGTAATAAAATTATGGTGTTTAAGAGTTTATTCTCCTTTTACTAATTTAGATTCATTACCTGAAATAATTTTTTAATTTCTGTCATAAGTTACCCTAATATTCATTAACAGCTAATGTCATAGAGACTAACTGCACACCTTCATGGCCCTCTTGGGTGCTTACTCTTCTGTTTGTAAGTTCACACTCATTTATTGGATGATAGTGATTGTCACACTAGAGTTGGCTACAACTAGCTTGCTTTCATTTTATTCGGGAAGAAAAGACGATTGCCAAATTGATACAGATAATTGTGTTGATAACCTTGTAATGGAGAGTATTAAAAAATTGATAAAGACCCTCTGTATTTTAATCTTAAATTTGTTATGTTTATCTAATTACAAAAAGAAACCCTGTTTTTGTAGAATCTTGGAAACTCAGAGAAGTGTATAGAAGAAAACCAAAATCACCTTTAATTTTCTTGTACAGAGATTATACTATTTTGATATTTCTTACAGTTTTTTGATGTAGGTATATATGGTGATATACAAAAACATATGCTAATTTGAACACCTACCTTAAAAATTAAATTAACATCATAATATAGTTTTGTATCCTTCATTTTTAAACCTAATATTATATACCATTAATGTATTATAATGGTTTCCACTGTTTTACTTTAAAAACAATTGATGTGATAAATGTGTATATATAAATCTTCTCAGGATAGGTAATTTCAACAGTTTTAAGGCTTTTGATACAGATTGCCAAAATGCTTCTTCAAAGTCCGAACCAGTTTTTATTTAATTTATAACAATTCTTATTTTACTTTATACTCAAATTTACTTCAGAAAAAAAATTTTCTATTTAACAGGAGAAATATTATTTTGTCATTGGTTTTTATTTCTTAATGAAGATAAACATTTTTATGAAAATGTTCTTTTAAAATTTTAGGAATAAATTTTATTAGATTGGAAGGACAAACTATTAAGTTTGTCCAAAGGTAAAAAAAAAAAGTAAAATTAAGTGATATCTCTATAAAACATCATAGTTTGAGGGCAGTTTTGCCCAGGTACAAAGAGGAGAAAGAGTCTGGGTATTAAGCAGCATTCAGTGATTTCGCAAGAATAATTATATAATTTCAAGAATTTCTCATGAATCTGAAATACCCACAGCTAACCAACTGATACATGAAATTTAGATTTTACTACGTTCTGTTTTCAAGAACTGGGGAATCAATATATTGAAGGTTTGAACACTATTATTTTCAACATCAGAACATTGTGGAAATGCTTGAATTTGTTATCATTTAAGGCGAATTTAACTATTTTGCTTAAAAAACCCCTCATCTGTGGACTATAAAAAAATAAAGTCCTATATAGCAACCCCAAGGTAGTGTTGACACTAATACCTAACATTTGCATTGTCTCTGCTCTTTTCTCTTTAGGATATCCAGGCAGAAATTGATGCACATAATGACATATTTAAAAGCATTGATGGAAACAGGCAGAAGATGGTAAAAGCTTTGGGAAATTCTGAAGAGGCTACTATGCTTCAGCATCGCCTGGATGATATGAACCAAAGATGGAATGACTTAAAAGCCAAATCTGCCAGCATCAGGTCAGAATAGTCAATATCAAAATAAAAATGATGGGGGAGGGAGATTTTTATGGTTTTTGCATATCAGAAAGAGAATGCGTAGCCTTACCATCATGCTACTTTCTCAGAAGTAGTTTAAGATTTAAATGCAGGGACGCCTGGCTGGCTCAGTCGATAGAACATGCAACTCTTGATCTCGGGGTTGTGAGTTTGAGCCCCACATTGGGTGTACAGATTACTTAAAAATAAAATCTTAAAAAAAAGTTTTAAATGCAAAAACTTTTTTTTTTAAGTTACAGTTTTAGCTCCATTTTTATGAAGGGCCTGCTGCCAACTGCTCTTGACTATTCCCAAATTTGCACTTCATATTTTAAATCTAATACTAAGAAAAGTAATGTTACCAATACCTGCTAATTATTGAGTGTTTTCTTTGACCAAGTACTATGTTAGCCTCTTTACAAACATTACTTAGTATTCAAAATATCCTGGTGGGTGAATAGTAACATCCTTCCTTACATGAGGAAATAGAGGCTTACTGAAAACAAGGAACTTGCCAAGTTTTTCAGCTAACAAGTGCCAAGCCAGGATTTGAACCTAGATCTTTCTGACTCTTGGTAGTGAATGTTTTGCTTCATCATGCTATTTGTATGTCCAATTGGAAAATGTATTTATAGAAATTAAATATTGCTCATGGACACTGAAATGGGAAACTGATGATTAATGTCTGCTTTTGGAGAGTGTAAAATTAAAACAGGATGAATTTGAGGACCAGAATGCTGACTAGGAAAGGACCCTGAAAAACTATTGAGGGTGACATTTATTAATGCTATTGGGAGTCTAGAATTACATTTAATAGATGGTGAACAGTACCCAACTGGATATGAGTTTACAGGAAACTGACTGAGAATGTGCTACTGAGCAAAGATCCAAAAGAGGAATGTTGGTAGAAAGACCTGGATATTGGGGTGCCTGGGTGGCTCAGTCTGTTGAGCGTCCAGCTCTTGATTTCAGCTCAGGTCATGATCTCAGGGTTGTGAGATTGAGCCCCACATTGGGCTCCATGCTCGGCTCAGAGTCTGCTTGTCCCTCTCCCTCCTCCTGCTTGCTCTCTCTCTCTCAAATAATTAAATAAAATCTTAAAAAAAAAAAAAAAAGAAGAAGACCTGGATCTTACATCTGGGTCAGTGTGTTTTAAGATTCAGAAACTGTATGATGTATTGAAAAGTATACAACCTTAAACAAAATGATTTTAAGTTTGATTCTTTGACTTTGCTGTTTACTTACTGATCTTAGACAAGACAGTCTCTCTGAGCTTTATTTTTCTCATTCACACAATCAAGATATAAATATTTAATCCACATGATTGCTGGGAAGATTGAATGGGATAATCTGGTAGTTCCTTAACCTATGTAAAGGCTATCTAATGTAGCATCTAGTTTATTTTTTCTTATGTAAAGGGGCTCAGTGGATCTGCTTCATCTGGCGTCTGGATTTCATGGAACCAGTTCCTAGAGAGTAGAAATCTGTAGTGATTATTTGTTGTGAATAAACTTTTAAGAAAATTTTTCTTTCTAAAGAGATGTCCTCAAAGGTTTTTATTCTTCTGGGTCTCATAGAGAGAGATTTATACTTCTTTTTGCCCTTAAGGAAGGGGGTAATTGAGCATGACCATGGCAGCCTCTGAGTAAAGATCCTCTTGGAGATCATGACAGCATCAGCCAACTACCTTTTAAGATAAGAGAGGACAATTTGGGGGGCACCTGGGTAGCTCAGTCGTTAAGCGTCTGCCTTCGGCTCAGGTCATGATCCCAGGGTCCTGAGATCGAGCCCCGCATCAGGCTCCCTGTTCGGTGGGAAGCCTGATTCTCCCTTTCCCACTCCTCCTGCTTGTGTTCCTGCTCTCGCTATCTCTCTGTCAAATAAATAAACAAAATCTTTTTAAAAAAAGGTAAAAAAAAAAGAGAGGACAATTTGGGAGTATTGTATAGTGAGAGAATATACTTATGCTTATTTAAGATTCAAATTTCAACTGGCCATATCCCATTGGGTTACAACTTTCTGTTCCCCATAAATAAAAATAAATAAAATGATTTAAAATGTTAATTCGGTGAAAAACATTCACTGAGGTTCTAGCAAAACCAACATCTAGTCTAACAAATGAAAAGCCATAGTGCTGGTCCTGGTGAAAATAGGGCACGTGGTGCTGGCATTTGGGGAGTTTGGAGGATGCGCTCTTTAGGAAGGAAAGTTTATTGAAGGCTCACGTCATAAAGAGAACATTCCAAATGGAAAGCTACGGACAGAAAAATCTTTGGTCTTCCACAGATGCTATTCCTAAGTCTACCAAGTCACATTTTATTTTCTAACCTGAAAAGAAAGAGCTCATAAAGTACTGTTGCAATATTATCTAATAAATAAATTATATTTTTAGAAGATGGGAGAGTAAATTTTTGCTAGTGGACTTCTGCATCAAGATAGATCATACATTCCAGTAAAGTGTGTTATTTTTATTTTTTAAATTTAAAAATTTTTTAAAATTTAAGTTCTAGTTAGTTGACGTGCAGTTCAATATTGGTTCAGGAGTAGAGTTCAGTGGTTCATTATTTACATATAACACCCAGTGCTCATCATCACAAGTGCCCTCCTTAATACCCATCACCCGTCTAGCCCATCCCCCACCTCCCTCCCTCCATCAACCCCCAGTTTGTTCTCTATAGTTAAGAGTCTCTCATGATTTGTTTCCCTCTCTCTCTCTTCCCCCCCCCGCCGAATGTTCATCGTTTAGTAAAGTGTCTTATTAATGTGATAATGAATTAAAAAAATATTTAGCCTCATTACCCACCTCTGGAGATTCAGGCATTTATTCAAGCAGTTAATAAGAACAAACTTCTGTGTTTAAGGCATTGCAAATAATAAACGAGGTATGGTTCCTGTCCTAGCGGGCTCACAGGTCTATCCAGTTCAAGGTGGGTTCAATGAAGGCAGTGCTTACTTTCTCTTTGGATGATCATCAAAGGCTTCATAAGAGAAGCAGTTACTAAGCTGAGCCTCAAAAGGGTGTACAGTTATTCTCCAGATGGATTGCGTCAGCCCTGCAGAAGGACATGTTGGCAGGAGGCTTGACATAACACTGTTTTCATGGAACAGTGAAGAAGTTCATTCAGTCTGGCTGAATTGGTGTGGAGGGGAAAAGATTGTGGCTAGAAAAAAGGTAGAGTGGTGAGGCACACTTGTGGAACAGCTGTGTGCACCACGCTCATTCCTCTGTAATAGAATTTGAATTCTATTTGAATAGAATTTTAGGTGACATAATTAGATGTGAGCTTTGGAAAGATCCCTCCCACATGCCCGTGGAAGATGCTTTATCAGATAGTGCAATTCTGAAGACAGGGATTGCTGCTAACAGACCTCTTCAGTATCCGGGAAAGGGAAGAGACACTGAATAGGTACTCGGTTCATGTTGCGGTACTATTGAGATATTCAGAAACAAACTGCCAGTAGCCATTGGATGGACATCTCTTCAAAGGAGAGCTGTCGGCCAAATAAAGAAATGGCAAGATGGGGAGTACGCAGATGGAGGTGGCAGGCAAGGCATTGTGAGTAGGCAAGAGGGTGAAAAATGAGGACACAGCAAAGAATCCCAGGAAGCCCTAATATATAAGGAATAGGTGAAGGAAAGGAAAGCCAGCAAAGGCACCCGGGAAGTGGGTGGCCCTGAGGAGAGGAGACCCTAGAATGTTGTCAAGAGCGGAGGGAGGAGGGGTTTTGAAGGGAGGGGGTGTGGCTAGTGGTGCGGGCAGCTGAGGGAGTGGAGTAAGATCAGGGCTACAGAGGCCAGGCGCAATGGGAAGGGCCTTGGTGACTCTTTGCTGGGACAGTGTTTTGTTTGAGGTGAAAATGTGATCTCAGAGGACTGCAGAGTCAGAACGGGAAGTGGAGAAGTAGAAACAGAACTAGTCTACACAGTCTCATTTTCTCAAGTAATTCCGCTGTGAAGGGAAGGGGTGAGCGAGAAGGCATCGCTGTAACTCTGCTATGTTACACGTAACAGCGTTACAAATGTGTAGGAACTGGAGACCGAGGTCTCTGCCCATATTGACTTGTCTGTGCTTTCATATAGATCAGATATGCTTCACTAAAGAAGTAAATGACATATTCTTCATTTTTAACTTCAAAAAATGGGCAAAACAAATTCTATTAACATTCATTATTACTTGGGTATTTATAAAAGGTGTATATTTCTTTATACAAATATATATAAATTTGAAACTGTATGTGGCGATAGGTGTTAACTAGACATCTTGTGGTAATCATTTGGTAATATATACCTCTACTGTATCCATGTGTTGTATACCTGAAGGTAATAGAATGTTAGATGTTAATTATATCTTAATTAGAAGAAAGATAAAACAGTTTCTTAAAAAAGATAAAACAGTTTACTATACTCAGTAATAGGCCCTCGTATAGGAAGCATCCCTCAAAGAGAAGCGGTACCGGATAGTGTTTAGTAGTGTTGACCTTGTGGAACTAAACCACCTCAGTTCAAACGCTGGCTTTGACACTTCGCAGCTGTGTCACTCTGGGCAGGTTACTTAGCCAATATGTGTCTCCTCATACGTGAAATAGAGGTAATAAGGGTAACTTCCTTATAGGGTCGTCCTGAATATTTCATTTAATTAGCCTGTGTAAAGTGCCTAAAACAGTGGTACACAGTAAGCACTCACTAATTGTTAACTATTATTATTATTTTTTCATGGATTACCATTCTGTTTGGCACTAATTAGTTCAAAAGACATAGAAATTCTTCCTACCTCATTTTTTGTCTTCGTCATTAATGTTGGGAATCTCTGAGAAGGTCCCCAGCAAATGGTGTCCATCTGTCCTGGCTGGAGTCTGAGCAAATATGAAATAAAAGTATGTCCAAGAGAGAACAACAGCGTCGTGTTGATTACTGGCAGAGGCCAGGTTAGAGGAGGTGGCTTAGAGTGAGGGCCCAATGGGCCCTGTTAACTGAACCCCAGAAGGAGGCAGTGTTACCAGCCGTCACCAGAGAAGGTGGCCGCCCAGGTCAGGAGCCCTACGTGGAAGAGTGGGGAGGAACTCAGTCTCTGCAGGCCTCTTTCAAGAGGCAAGGGTGGGCTGAGCGAAGCATCCAGTTAGTCCCCAAATTGACGAGTCAGGTTCCTCACTCCACCTCTTCAGGGACTGAGAGAGGGGAGGGTCAGAGAAGAGGTCAGGAGTGTGCTCAGTGAGAGGGGGTTGGGCGGGGAAGTGTTCTCATTAACAAATATGGACTCCCAGCCACCTGCCTCCCTTAGTCCTTGCTGAAAACGATACCTGGCGAGCACATTGTCACTTTCTGTCCCTTTATTCTTTCCTCCCGTTCCTTTAAAGCACAGTTGGTCCTTACTGGTCTTCTCTTATGCCCGAATTCTGTTGTATCTTTAATATTTCTGTAACTCTCCTTCCACTTTTCTGTATACTTGAAAGTTGGCTTTCCCCTTAGTGGCCCACTTCACTTAAAGCTCTCTTTGATAGAGTGTAGCTTTCCCATTTTCCTCACCTGGCAGCTGGTGGGAATATTTTGGGTATTCAATAGCTGCTACAGACACCAAACAACCGGAACACCAGCCATCCACTTCAGTATGGAGCTGCAGACCAGTGGCTGCAGGAGCCCGGCCACACGGGGATAAGGAAGAAGTTGACAGCCTCCTTGCTGTATCTTAGGCATTGCTGCTCCATCTCAACAGCTTCTACGAAGTAAATACATCTGTTATTCTACCCTCTACCATCTTCCTCCTGCTTCCTCCTGCTCTATAAGACACTCTTCTGCTTTACTCATTGATTTGAGCATCTGGCTTCCCTTTTATTCTTCATCTCTTCCTTATCTGTCATCCTTGGTGTCAGTATCCATATTGATAATTTTTTATATTTTGACTTCCAAGTTTATTTTTACGTTGTCTCTAAGAGCCTTTCTCCCTGTTCTGTTTCTAAGTCCCACAGACCTGGCCATACCTGGGACTCAGTTAACCATCCTGTGTTCTCTTCGCATCCCTGAGATGATCAGTCTCCAGGAGACCAAGGGCAGACTGTTCTCCAGAGCACACATTTTATTTTCCTACATTCCACCTGGCCATGTGCATCTGAATGCCACTGGTTTTGTCATGTTAGTTAGAGAGGATCCCTATGTTGCCTCAAATCAGAATTCCTTGCAACATCATTGGTAAATCAGTTTTCCTTCACACTAAAGTTATGGCCCTAATGAAGAGGGTATCTTTCATTAGCTTATTATATACCAGGATCATCTCTATGTTATTACCTAACTTTGTATTTTTATCTTATATATATGATTCATCTACTATATTTCAAGTAGATTGTTTAGTACTCATTTCGGTAGCACATATGCCAACTAGATTGTTTAAAAATGCATGTCCTTTAATGTTTCCAACTGTGGAACTCTTTTAATTTTTTTCCTTCCTTCAAACCTGCCTCCCTTTCTCCTAATATTTTTCAGACTCCATGCACCCCTTCTACTTCATTTGGAATCCATCATAAGCCATTTCAATAATGTGAATTTTCTCTCCCCCTGGAATTTCTTGTCTCCTCCTTTTAAATCCCTGACACTCTGATGATCACACTCTCTCTCCCCCATTCTTTTTTTTTTTTTTTAAGATTTTATTTATTTGAGAGAGAGAGGGAGAGAGAGCGAGCACAGGTTGCTGGCAGAGGGAGAGGGAGAGGGATAAGCAGATTCGAGCACAATGCAGGGCTCAATCCCGGGACTCCGGGATCATGACCCAAGCCCAAGGCAGATGCTTAACCTACTGAGCCACCCAGGTGCCCCTCTCTCCCCCATTCTTGATTCTAGGCTTCCTAGTGTTGTACGAGAAAGTGAAAAATGATGACAGTTCTTTTATAATTTGACCCTTTCTACTTAACAATTGGTATTGTGATTCTGAATGATTTTCTTGTTTAAAAAAATTATTTATATTTTAAGATTTTATTTATTTATTTAACAGAGAGAGAGATCACAAGCAGGGGGAGCGGCGGGCAGAGGGAGAGGGAGAAGCAGGCTCCCCGCTGAGCAAGGATTCCCCCCGCGGGACTCGATCCCAGGACTCTGGGATCATGACCTGAGCCGAAGTCAGACGCTTAACTGACTGAGCCACCCAGGCGCCCCTTCTGAATGATTTTCTATCATATTCACCACTATCTCTGTTTTGTAAAGATTTTGCTTCCTTGTTAGCTCCCCAAAACTCTCCCTTTGCCGTGGCCTTCCTTTATTCTTTTCTGAGAATGAGGCCTTTGATATATGTCCCATCTGTGCATTCTGTATTTCAAATTGTGCTAAAGTCAATGTTGTTATGGCAGGGAGCATTTGCTCTAATTTATCATCGTTTTTAAAGAGAGAATGTCGCCAAAGATTATAATAACAGCTAATATTTATTGAATATTCATGTGCCAGACCCATAGTAAGTGCCTTACAAGCATTACCTCCTTGGACTGTGGTGTGGTCATTAGAGCCATGTAATAATCTGTGGCTCAACACCTTGGGTTAATATCTTAAATATTATTTTGCAGTTTTTTTGGATAACTTTGATTAGATTTTAAATACTGAAGTCCAGTGTGTGAAATATTCTTTGCAATCTAAAAGCAATAGATACAAGTATATATTTCACTTAGATTGATAGAAGAGACAATAGTAATGATTTGAAACGTCAGCTAGGAAATAGGCTCTTAGGAAATTTGACAATATTTTTTACTCCCTGGAAAAAATGTGAATTGGAAATAAATTCAGTAATGTGAATGACACGGCCTAAGTTTTTATGTTAGATTTATTTAATTTAGAATTACGTTAATTAAATATCCACTTATCAGCTTAATGATGTTTAATAGAGATTCTTATGAACATATGGTTTCAAAGGCCAGTGAAATTGTAAAATCTAATGAAAACAGAGTTCATAAATAAAATTATATCTTTCCTTTCTTTTATGAGCCTCTTAAAAATTCAGGGCACCCTTTTAAGAGCCCTTAGAGAAGATTAACCTTTAACATCATGATTACATCTGTTATCACATTCTACAATGTCACTGACACCACTTTTAGCCTTAGCCAGTTGATTTTGCTAACCATCTTGTAAAACTACTAACATTTCCTTTTCTCAAGTCAAATAGAGGAAGATTCTGTCCCTCTCTTTTTTCTTTTCCCCCCTCTGGTTCAGCCACTTTCTGAGACGGTGGAAATGTTCTGTCTCTGTACCATTTGGTGTGGTAGCCACGAGCCACATGTGGTATTTGGAGTGCTTGAAATGTGGCTAGTTAACTGATGATGTGAATTTCGATTTTTATTTAATTAACTTCAACTTTGATGGAAATAGCTACATGTCATTGGTGGCTACCATATTGGAAGCACAGCTTTGGTGTTTTTTTCAGCACATACTGAATTCCTTTTTCTCCTAGTCATCTTTACTCCCTTTCTGGGAGCAGGAATATCTCCTCTTACTGTAACTGGTTATGCTTGCACTAATAAAGGTATTTTCTTTCATTATAATTTGATTTATAATCTATGGGTTTTACCATAAACTAAAAATCAATTTCATTTGTGATAAAGATGCCACATTGGACATTTAATTCTGTGCATTCCTTACACGACAGGGGATAGTATGCGTTTGCTCCCTTAATTTGGGTCATTGTATTCTTTGATGGACCTACTTTGCAAATGGCTCTTCACTTGTCTTAAATATGTCTGCATGGTTTCTATCTGCCATCTTAAATGCTGCCCATAATGAAAGCGGTGGAGTGGAAAGAGGTTAGACTGCAGTTTGGATCCCAAATTCTCTCCTTAAGCAAGTTTTTTTCTTCTCCAAGCTGTGGTTCCCTCAGAGAACTGTTGTTAGGTTTCTTATATCAGAGCATATTTGGTTAACCTTGATCCCAGGACTTTTCATTTCTGAAACCTTGTAGTGCCTGATAATCAGTGCGAGTGCTCCATAGATGTTTGTAATGAGTAAGTGGAAAGCTATATTTTATTTTTATAAATGCCCCTGCTGACTCACACTGTTTGCTCTCTTTTTCATATCTGCACATTGGGAGAAGGAATAGAAACTTCTTTGAAGAAATATTGAAAAGTAAAGGCTTTGTGATTTATTTATTTATTTGAGAGAGAGCTAGAGAGAGAGAGCATGAGAGGCACAGGGGGCAGAAGGAGAGGGAGAAAGAGAATCTCAAGCAGACTGTGCGCTCAGCTTGACGTGGGGCTTGATCTCATGACCCTGAGACCATGACCTGAGCTGAAATCAAGAGTGAGACACAACCTGCTGAACCACCCAGGTGCCCCAGGCTTTTGCACTTTAAAATAGATATTAATTTACAGTTTCCTCCCTATTATATTTGAATGATGGGGTACCATTTTTTATGGATCCTTCTAAGAAATTTTTGCATTATATAGTTTTAAAAATAGTTGGTCACTTAAAAATGTTTAGAGACTTGTAAAATAAATGATTCAGTGTAACGAGAGCTAACTTGTGTAAAGCATGTTCTGCAGTAGACATCATCCTAGGTTGATACATTCAGTGAAAGTATCTCTAGTTTTGCACATGTCAAGTACCCAAAGAATAAACTGAAACAGGTGAGAATTAGGATAATAAGCCAGTTATCCAGAATGTGAGTGCCCGCAGATATGAGTTAGATAAAGGAATGTTTTAAGATTCTGAAAATATGATTGATGACTGATTGGTCATCTGTAGTTGTGAGGAAGGGGAAGCTTTAAAAATGTTTAGAGTAAAATTGAGAAAGTACAAGTACACCAAAAACAAGTTTAAGGTTTCTACTTGCAAAGCATTCAACCCAGTGCCCAAGAAAAGGCTTTCATCTTGAAAGATGAAAGAATTAAATTGAAACTAGAACACTGAAGGCTACTATGGAAGCATGCATTTATTTGGGCATATGGTAGTAATCCACTGAACACATAGTTATAATCTACTGGAGAATAACCTGAACAGATTTTCCAGGCAAAAATTCTGCCAGATCAGCATGCTTTTTATGATGGAAAAAGGAAGATGCAGAGAAGTACGTATACGAGTGTTATCTTGTTTATTTCAAAGTCATTTTAGTATCTTTCTATAAAATACATTGCCTTCATCTTTATGAAAAGTCCTGCAGATGCTGAACGGGATAGATTTCAATGATCAATTTCATTATTTTATGCAGTCAAAAGAGTTAATTACATTGGGGAAAAAACATTTGCATGCTCTTCAATACGATGAGTCTGTGTAACCAGATTTCAAAGGAATGCAACATCTGATTTAGTTATTGATTAAAGAGTTAAACTACAGACATTGAAGAAGCAGGGTGAAATAATCTAAAATAAGAGGTCAGGGTATGTGCTTAAGTGTTTTACACACAGAGACGCTCAAGCACGTCTTGATTGACTAAAGCCCTCTGATGTCTAGCTGTCATTTTTTTTTTTTTTTTTTGCATTTTAAAAATACTAGAAAGAGACTCTTAATCTCAGGAAACAAACTGAGGGTTGCTGGACTGGAGGGGTGGGGTGGCTGGGTGATGGACATTGGGGAGGGTATGTGTTGTGGTGAGCACTGTGAATTGTATAAGACTGATGAATAACAGACCTGTACCCCTGAAACAAATAATACATTATATGTTAATAAAAAGAAAAAAATACTAGAAAGAAATTGCAACACCTCAATCAAATATATTTGTGGCAAAATGATTTGTAACTGGCAGAGATTTCAGTTAATATAATTGAAATTATTTAGGTCTTCTCTATGACAAGTAAAATTACTGTTTATCAGGGATAGGTAATTACATATTTGGCCTAAAATTAATCAATATGAATATAGAAAAGCTGGCACTCATGCAGAATCAGGATCTCATTAAAGCAGAATTTTGTAAAGTGAGGTCAACCATACCACCTATAGAATGAATAGAAAAGATTATAAATGCAAGAGAACAAACTTTTTAATCATACAATTCTCAAAGAATTATAAAATACCTCAAACTTCTTTCTGTATTTACAAATAGTTTTTTTATTATTTCATATCTAGGTCTTTTGAATAAGATACGTCCTTTTAGAGTTTGAATAGTTTGTTTTATATTAGCCAGCTGACAGTGGAACTATAAATAGATTGCAGGTTAACTGACCTTTTGTATATGACTGAATGCTGGTTTGTGGTATTTCAGAGATAAGCAGAACTCCATTTTTTTTTCTTTTAGCCAAGAATATTGGCTGATAGACCATGGTCATTATTTTATGAACTAGAGATGAACTAGAGATCAGATCATTCTTCTGAAAACATTATGAATTTTTAAACAAAGACAGGATATTGTTGAATGTGTGTTGCTGGAGTACCATCTAATGTGATCAATGGGAAAATACTTGTTTGAATTAACTATAGCAGAGCTATCAGCTTTAGGAACAGAGGCTCAAGTAGATCAGATGTCCAAAAAGGAAATTACTGATATGGCTGAGAGACAGTAGAGGCTGTCCCTGGTTGATTGGTCTCCTATTACTCAGGGAAGGAGCAGTTTTGTGGAAGAGGTGTTCATAATGCCAATGTCAAGGTGAAAGCTAACTGAGAGGATGTGAAGCCTGATCAACAGAGGTTTCTTGTACCTGAAGTTGCCCCAGATGAGTCATCTTTTGCCATCATGTCTTTTTTTTTTTTTTTTTTTTTATTCATGAGAGTCAGAGAGAGAGAGAGAGAGAAGCAGAGGCAGAGGGAGAAGCAGGCTCCCTGCCTAGCAGGGAGCCCGATGCGGGGCTCGATCCCAGGACCCCGGGATCATGACCTGAGCCGAAGGCAGAGGCTTAACCATCTGAGCCACCCAGGCGCCCTGCCATCATGTCTTTAGTCTTTGGAAGCTGGTGTTAACAAGGCTTAGGTCTGTTTCCATCAGCCCTGTACCTCTCAGTCTGAAAGGTCAAGGTAATTCCATTTCACACAGTTGAGTGCTCAAGTCCACATTAACCATCTGCCCGCTGGGGTGGTGCAGGGTTGAGTAAACGCTGACTCCTAAAGTCCCTGGAGTTATTTCTGACTGGATGCCCCTTTTCAAATTCAGCCCATGAAGTGTGGGCTTGAGACTGGGTAAGTGGGCTTTCTTCAGCGCCCCAAATTTGTGCTTTTATTAGCATTTCTATTCTCAAGGGCTTTTATTCTTATTGGAATCTTAATCACGTAAAAATGTATTTCCAAAACATGGTTTCCTGAGTATAAAGTTCATAATTTAAGAATCTGAAGGTACTTTTCTGTACTAAAAACAGAAATTGTTATTGAACCAAAGACCTCACCTTTAAACCAGAGTATGAAGTACTGTAATTGATGATTTTTGCCCAGTTGTTTTCTATTCACAGTGGACATTTGTCACTGGACACCAGTCAGCCTTAAGCCAAATAGTGTTCTATCCAGGCAATGGCTTATTGTTTCCCAACTTTCTGAGGCAAATGCTGGTGATGTTCTGCTTTCAGTAATTTATTGAGTTTTAAGGGAAATTAAGACAGTAATTTCCTTTCCTAAAAAATTAGCTCTTTTAGAAAGAAAAATAACATGGGCCTATTGTACATAGTACATAAATATGTAAAAATTAAGTGTTTACTGTGTTTTCAGTAGTAACCCCATCTAATATGTATCTTTGCAAACATGTTATATGCATATAGTTACTTTCTTTTCTTCTCTCTATCCCTCTCTTCATATATATGGGTGAAAGGAGAAGAAAGTTATATTTGAGTGTGTGTATATATTATACATAAGCTACTGAAACTTGCTTTTATAATTTTACATTATATCATGGTCATTCTTCTCAAAAGACTCATATTTATGCCTTTGTGGCGTGTAGTTATCTGTTTTAAATTTTGATAGATATTACCAACATATCTGCATATTTCATCTTTTTCAAAATAACTTTCTTACAGGATTTTTTTTTTTTAACAAGAAGTCAGCCTCTTTCTGGGATGTGAACATTAGCTGGTCATACAAGATTATGAGTCTAAGGGAAGATATATAATTTTTGAACACAATTCAAACTTCTAAATGTGGTCAATACTGTCTCTCACCAGGGCCCATTTGGAGGCCAGTGCTGAGAAGTGGAACAGGTTGCTGACGTCCTTAGAAGAACTGATCAAATGGCTGAATGTTAAAGATGAAGAGCTTCAAAAGCAAATGCCCATTGGAGGGGATGTCCCAGCCTTACAGCTCCAGTATGATCACTGTAAAGTAAGTTAGCTGCATATGGTGGGGACCTTTTTTAATTTTTTTATTTTCAATTAGCCAACATAGAGTACATAATTAGTTTTTGATGTAGTGTTCAGGGATTCATCAGTTGCGTATAACACCCAGTGCTCATCACCACACGTGCCCTCCTTAATATCCATCGCTTGGTTACTCCATCCCCCTACTCCCCTCCCTTCTGTAACCCTGTTTGTTTGATTCATTTTGATTTTGGCAAAGTATATACTCAAAATGCTAGATAAATATTTGAGTTGAAGCAATCAACACAGGATTTCACCCTCACCCCCCATTTCTTTTATTTATTTATTTATAGATTTAATTTATTTGAGAGAGGGAGTGCGAGCAGGGGGAAGGGCTGAGGGAGAGGGAGAGAATCCTCAAGCAGACTCCCCGATGAGCTCGGAGCCCGATACAGGGCTCAATCCAGTGACCCCACGATCATGACCTGAGCTGAAACCAAGAGTTGGACGCTTAACCTACTGAGCCACCCAGGTGCCCTCCTACCCCCCATTTCTAATTATGAGTATTTAGACACTTAATTTAAGTTGCATGTATTACTTCCATTTGTTTCAAATTAATTTTTCTTCATATTTAATTAATCTTTTTCAAACATTACAGATCTCTAAAGCATCATATTGCTTTTAGCATATCATAACATTTATCTAACTTTCTAATAGATTTTAAAATATTAATATATTCTGTTGGGGAAATATCTTTACTACAAGTGAGTTCTTGAATTGAGAAGGCATAGAGTTATAAAGAATTGCAAATTATCATGTTTATCATGTTTATAATAAATGGAAGTGAAAAAAATAAGGACCTGTAGAAGTACGAATATACAATAAAGTCTTAAAGCAAATGAGGGCCATAGTATTTAGATCATTTTATACGTTTTATTTTTCTGAACTTAGACTTTTTTTAGTTACATTTTTATTCTCAAATTTCTGTCTCTCTGCAAATTTGTACTTTCGTACTTTTACTCTGAGAAGCAGATATGCTGAAATGTTATCAACTGACATGTCAATTCTTAGAACTTTGTATTATTTAAATTCTTTGCCTTATTAACTCTCCATTTGTTTATTTGGTACTCCTTCATGCCCATTTTCTCATGTACTACACATGGGCTTGTTTTGTTATATATATATATAGTTTTTACTCTTCAAATGCAATGCAAGTTCTCATTCTAAATCTGTACGTTTAAATGTGATGTTAGAATTCTATTCCCTTTGGAAAAGCCACAACACTAACACATGCATCTTCTAAAGGAAGAAAGGAAGATGTCATCTAGGTAATAAGTTTGCTTCAAAATGATAAGACCTTGAAATTTATTTTACTTTGGGTCCTTGTGACTAGGTTAATCAAATTACCATTTGGGTAAATTCTCCCCTTCTACTTGAAAAGAGACTGTGATAGAGAGAGTTCCAAGATAAGAGAAAAGAAGACACTGTTGGAATATAACATGCAAAATAATCATAACAACAACAACAACAAACAATGACAGAAGATTTTAAATCACTGATTTAGGAAAATCATGTTTCTCCTTAATTACTCATATACCTTTTTTGTGGATTCAGGTGATGAAATAGAATAATACAAAGCTCTTCTAATGGAAGTGCTCTGTTAAGGAATAAAATCTGCTTGTGACCATGTTCTGCTAGTTTTGGTTAAAACCTCGTTCTGGAGGCATGAAATGATTTTCCTCTTCCGGCCTTAGCAAGTAAAGTACACATCAGTGTTTCCAGTAAGTGCTGCCTGTGTTCTTTCTAAGCCCTCCTCAGAACAAGGTCAGCCTCTTTTAGGCTGTGGTTCACTTAGAAAGGTATATGATAAGGATGGGGACAAATTCTATATGGTTCTATGCTGATGGGAATGATCTTATCAAGTCGGAAAAGTCAGTGATGCAGGAGAGAGATTACCAGGTAGGGGATGGGATAGGATCCAGGACACAAGTGCAGCAGTTGGTCTCAGGTAGGAGGGCAAAGAGTTCATCCAGTCTAACAAAAAGGTAGCTTTGCAGATTTGTGTGTAGGAACATCTAGATGTCCTCTTTTGATTGCCTCTCTTTTCTCAGTGAAATAAGGAGCAAGGTCATCAACTGAATACGAGAAGAAGGAAGACAATGTGGAGGTTTGGGGAGAGAGGAGGCAAAAAATATAGTCCAGAAGTGGGTGAGTTAAACTAGGAATGTACAAGAAGACCACGGGGCATTATGAAGGGCCCCCGTGAGGTCAGTGCTCATGAATTTAAAGTGAGAACAGCCAATGTGAATGTTTTTCTTCGCCCATGGTTGAGTTGCCTCACTGAAGGTGAGGAGTGAGTTGGAAAGTTGAATTGAACCAAGCACATGTGATGGAGGAAGAGAGGCGAAAAGGGGGTTACAGAAATGCAAGGGAGCTATGGTAATGATCGCATGTGGAGTCGAGGCTGGGGGGGAGGGAGATCTGAGGATATCAGGGAGATGAGGGACAGTAAAGTGATGTTAGAAGTCAGTGAATGGGACACGGCAGGGGGGCTGAGAAATCATTCAAGTTAGGGACCTGGGGAGGGGAACAGACTGTAAAGAAAGCGGGTTATAGTCAGAGAAGGGGTGCTAGAAGGGACATTTATTGTTAATGACAATCTCCGGTGTCTTTTTGCGGGAGTGAGTTGCACAGGTAGGGTGGAGGACCTGGTCCATAGGGAGGAGTAGATAAGGAGCTGAGAGGCAGAGTTGGCTGCAGGATCGTCTGTGGGGACAGTAAAATCACCATGACCTGATACCAGAATGATGATTATGCGAAGGAAGGGCGATGGTGGGATAGGTTGGGATTGGTGTCGTTTGGAAAAATGGTGTTTTCACATCTTTTGAGTCTTACACCCCTGGTTGGGGGTGGGGGAGAGGAATAGTGTAAATTGGATATAGTTTAGCACTGCTTTCTAAATTTCACAGTGCCTGCTACTGGATTTTTCTTGGGTTACTATTACGTCTTTATCACAGTTGCCATCACTTAGCACGTTGTGCATAATCCAGACTACTGTTGAGGGATGTTCTTTATCAGTAAGTAGGACTTACCAGGAGTTTCCATTTAATGGTCTGTACTTCTCTGAGTTTTATATTAGAAAGTTTCTACGAATAGCACTGATTGAGTGTCTAAGGATGGGGCCAGGTGGCTTCTCCTCTCGTTGTTATACCCTCACTGGAAATGATCCTTTGTGACGTTTCATGTGGATCGTAGGTTCTGGAATATGATACTTTATTGTGATCTGTCATAGTCTGCCTTCCAATTTATCAGTGATCCAAAACTACAGGCTTTCTTACTATCATCTATTACCAGTGTTTTGACACGAGCTTCATTTTTAACTCTGAGAACTGAGCAGCGTCTTATGCCAGAAATAAATTATGGAAGAGATTTCCGAGTAAAGTTTGTGGAGGTGTGTATTGGTTTGCGAGGGCCACCATAACAAAACACCATAGATTGAGTGACATAAAAGAAATTAATCTTCTCACAATTCTGGAGCCTAGAAGTCTGAGATCAGCGTGTCTGCAGGGTTGATTTTTTTCTGAGGCCTCTCTCCTTGTCTTCAGATGGCCTTCCCTCTGTGAGTATGTGTCTTTTAAAACTGCTCAAAATACCCTCTTTTTATAAGGACAGCAGTCATATTGGATTAGGGCCCACCCTAATGACCTCATTTTAACTTAACTGTTTCTTTAAAGACCTTATTTCTAAATGCAGTCACATTCTGTCAAAAGTAACCTTCTTTCCCACCTGTCAACTATAATGTTTCTAATCACTATAAATTATTACAGTGAGGGCAAATCCCTATGCATTGGGGGATGCACTATTAGGGCAATATTTAAAGACATGACAGCTACCTGTAGTTATTTACCTTTCTTACTAAACTTTGCCAGCCATAATCATTGAATAGTCTAACTGTGGTTGAATCTCAGCCTTGCCAATGTTCTAACTTAAATATAATTCTGTGAATTATCTGTAATATTTTCTTAAATTTAAAATCCCTTTGGGTGTTGGGTATACATGTGGTTATTCTATTTCAGGATAGCTTTTTCTTCCCTACGTCCTTGGAGAATGTCTTTCCCCCCTGCCTTCAGATTCTTTTTATCAGGAAAAAAAAAATCTTTATTTAGAATGAAAATTATCAATGATTAAAACTGAAAGAGGCCCAAGAAATAGTTTAGTCCAGTCCCCTTACTGATAGTGGAAGAAAATGAGAGCCATGGTGTGTTTTGATGAAATCTGACTTTTCATCCCTCCTTTCCTTTCTCACTTCCAACAAATCTTTATCATTTGCCCATGTGTCTGGCAGTTTCTAGGACACCAGAGAGACACGGATACACAGAACAGACACAGTCCCTGTTTCTTCCCTGTGTTATTAGAAATCATTTCCAACAGGAATTGTGCA
This sequence comes from Eumetopias jubatus, assembly GCF_037043125.1. NCBI lineage: Eukaryota > Metazoa > Chordata > Mammalia > Carnivora > Otariidae > Eumetopias > Eumetopias jubatus. Next base: position 21,412,482 of record NW_028274812.1, on the reverse strand, counting down.
CTGCACATTGCTGTCCCAAGTCTCTAGTTGTCTACCCAACTATCCATTTCTCTAACCTTCAACTTCAGTCCCTTGGTGATAACTCAAGCCTGCCAACAGTTCTTGTACACTTTTATTTCTGATCTTTTTCTCTTTAAGAGATTCTATAACTCTTTTCAATTATAACATGATGTAGCTTTGAATAGAACAAAATAATCTTTAAACTTTTTTCACAGGTATGTTTAGCAATAAATTTAGGTGTCTTTTCTAACTTCTTGCTATTTTTGGTCTTTAATTGTCATAATAAAGTTTAAGAGATCTCTTCAATTTTAAAGAACTCTTGCTTTATAGCTTAAAAGTACATAGTTAGAATCAACCAAAATCAACCCTTAAATGGCTTGATACTAATATTAGGCAAGTTTTTTTTGTTTCTTAAAATTTCCCCTTAGAAAGAGTGGGACCTTGTATTTGATTTCTAACTTACCCTCTCTTCTTGCAGATAGCTGTCCGAATTACTTTATTTTGAACAACGCAGTACTGTGTCAAACTAATGGGATCTAATCTCTTGATACTAAATTAGAATGTCTAGCGATTCCCAGATGGAATTTTTTTTTAAACAAGACAAGAAATTTAACACTGATTTGTTTACTATTCTAGGAGATAAGATCTCATAAATGCAAGTCTTGAATGTCATGTACACAAGTCTTTTAAAGATCAGCTTAAAAAGCAATACCACATGACTTTCTGTTGTGGTCAAGACAAATACACATTCACAAGATGCATTAAAAACCACCTGTGCTGATGTCACACAAATTAGCACTTAAGTTTTACATTAAAGTTTCCCGTGACATTATATACAAAGTAAAAAACAAAGCTAAGTCTCAAAACCTTAGGTGGATGTGGGGTTACCGTGCACTAGAAAACCACTACGTGACTTAAAAGCTGTTTCCAGGGATGTCAAACTCTGATGTCAAAGAGTTATGTGAAGAATTTGAATAAGGTAATTCTAAGTAGACATCTGACTAACTTCTCTTCTCAGCACTTTATGAAGTTAAGTGGAATTTTTTTTTTGGCTCTTGCCCTCTGGATAGTGGCATATCAGCCTCTATTCTGAGGCACCTTCTGTTGGGACTGTCTATAAAAGTTAGTGAACTAGAACCTGGGCTTAGGTAGACATGGTTTCAGTGCTCCCCTCCTCCACTCACTAGCTCTGTGATCGAGGAGGCTCTGGAGCATATTGTCCAATCTCTTCAGTCCTGTGTCTGATCATCAGTATATATAAAGCTCTTAGCAGAGTACATTTAAAGTAAGTGCGCAATAAGCAATGACTGTTGGAGTCCTTCTTTAGACTAGGACCTATATTTTCTAATGTATTTTTCCTTTAGTTGTGCTGTGTCCAAATTTTTAATTTTTCCTCAGATTCCTGACATTTGGGCAACTGCAAGTTTTGACGTCAGAACTTACATTTACTATTTTTGCCTATTGGTGGCTTCAGAGATAATTTAGACTACTCAGGAAATGGGATGAAGTCATTGAAACAACATTTTTTGAGAATTTATATGGGATAAGATAAGAGTCTAGAGACTGCAAAATGACTTATTTCTTGTTCTTAATAGAAGAAAACAGCTTGTCATGGAAAGGCCAAGCTCAAAAGACACGTCCGTATGCACTGCTTTAGTTAACTTATCAGAGGTTTATAGGCAAATGATAAATGTTTAACCATGAATCTAATTACCTTTAAATGCAATATTTGAATGTTACCATAATGTATAAGTAAAGAAACAAAATTAATATATATAATTTTACATTTGAATTTGCATTCATATGACCTTTTCCTGGGTCCAGTCTGCTTTCACGGTCACAGATGGCGATGGTTAGAGACTCTGGTATCTCAGATTTATTTGTACAGGCACCTTGGATACTTGGAGGTTGGTTTATGGGAACTCACATACTCTCAAAGTCTTATGGTTCCTACCTATATTTCTATATTCTAGACCTTGATATGTGTGCATCAGTGACTTAATGACACTTTCTCATAACCATTCTTCAATAATGGCAGTGCTAGTCACCTCACCACCCACCCACACTATTCACTGAATGCCTTGTGGTTGAAAACAATGTTTCTTGTGGTTGAAAACGATGTTAAATATACAAAGGGCAATAAGGCACAGCCTCTCCACTTCAATGACACGTTTTAATAATTTCTGTTCATAAAAGCTCTGTGCTTGTGGCTATATCCAGATGGAATATTACATAGTTAAATGTTTAGGGGATGGCTCTGAGACTTTTAGTTAGAATGGTACTGTAAGGTCATGCTTCAGATCACCTTGTCTGCTTAAAACACCTAGTAATTATAGATAAAATGTAACTCCCCCCTCCCCCCGGAAACCAAACATAGCAAATTTGGGCTCCAGAACACGACAGACAGTCCACAGACCAGAAACAAAGCAGAAAAGCAAAGTGGTTAGTAGGGTTGATGGTGCTGGGGAAAGGTCCCCAGTCCTGGATGCTGAGCAAGCAGAAAGCCCCATAGCAGTCTCTGCTTAAGATCTCTCTCTCTCACACGTTGAAATGAGTGGCTCACAGATTGGCATTCTTTTCTTCTGTCCAAAAAAAAAAAAAAAGTCCCAGGAACTGATACTATATAACATCAATGTATTTTGGACCCTTAATTAAATGTTTATACTTTGGATAAGTTGGATATTTTAATCAGTGACTCAGAACATTGATAAGTTTTCAGTAACAATAATAATAAATACTTTGTTCAGTGCTTTAACAGCACATACATATAGGATACTTATTAAATAATAATAAAAATTAATAATATGTCAAAGGGCTATGACAGTAAAGTGTTTGGCCCTGGGCCTGGCACACAGTAAGGAGTGGTCCATATCTCCTCCTGTAACTGCGAGTCTGTCTTGACAGTTTTGATCATTTTTGTTTTGTTTAAAACTGAGTTGTTTTAATTAAATAAAGGTATATTAATACCTGTTATTTACCATCTAATACTGCCCCGCAGAAGTAGTCCCCCATCACTATCTAGGATTAACTTATAAAATTAGACAGAGTCATCTTCCAGTCTTTACAAGTATCAGTTTGTAAACAACACAATTGTATTAGTTTTTCTCATGTGGGTACATATTTAATATCCTCAAATATCAAAATAAATTACTACTTTAAAACATACGGTGTTTTTTTTAAAAAATATAGTGTTTTTAATGATTTTTAGAATAAATGGATATAGTTGAATTTTCCCATCTAGTGACCTAAATTTTTCATACAATTTTTATTTTTTTATTTTTATTTTATTTTTTTTTTAAATTTTATTTATTTGACAGACACAGCGAGAGAGGAAATACAAGCAGGGGGAGTGGGAGAGGGAGAAGCAGGCTTCCCGCTGAGCAGGGAGCCTGATGTGGGGCTCGATCCCAGGATCCTGGGATCATGACCTGAGCCGAAGGCAGACGCTTAACGACTGAGCCACCCAGGCACCCCTTTCGTATCATTTTTAATGGTTTATAGAAAGTGAGGTCACTTGTATGCAGCTTCACTTTCAAGAATGTGAGATTATCATTCAATCAACAGTTACTTAGAAAGTACCTACAATGCAGTCATTCATTTGTAATGTTAGGGATTTATTTCAAGTCACATGCTTTAACACTGGATTACATTGCAGATGCAGTTTTTGCTATTTACTCTGCACTTCATTTTCTACACAATGTAAATTCTCACTTATGTGGGGGTAGTTGTCAGAGCTCTGACACCCTTTCTTTAATAGATTACATGTTTGATTTTAGCAAAGAAAATCACCAAAAATAATTGAAAGTGTATGATTCTGGTGTAATTTTTTATAGGTTTAGATCCATTTCCTCAGGGCCCCTCTGTCCTTTACTTAATTTCTCTATTCAAACCTCATTATATCAGGGTCAGGACATTTGAATCTGAAACTGACTTGCTGAAATACACTTGCAAACTTGCTTACTAAAGTAACAAATTCAAACCTTGTCTTTAAATCAGCAACATGCCACCATGAAATTGAGGCTGTGGTTTGTGGGGGGGGGGGATTGTTCTCCCTACTAAAGTAATCTGAGACTCTTACCTGCAAGTCTGTAACTTCAAGGTCTTGCTGTGTGATGAAGTTACCAAATATGGGATATTGGCCTTTTTCTAAAATTGATTAAATTAATTTCCAAGTTCCCCCTCCAGCCTTTAGTGCCTCCTTTGACTTCATTCTTATTAAATGCATAATCTACTCTAAGGACTATGAGTAAAGCTGCTATTTGTATTCCTTCCCAAAGCAGCAGTTCTAGAAGTGAGGCTATACCTACTGGCCACACTCCATTTAGTTGTCTGCAGCTGATTTATCTCCTATGCCTGACAGGTGTCATTGGGACTTTACCCCAAAGGGCCGTGGACTATCCATGTTTAGAGGGAATGGCAAGGCAGCCTGATAGCTGGCACTATCTGGTGGTGAAATTGAGAGTGGACCACAAATGCAGCAAGAAGGAGAGGTTTGGGAGACCAAGCAGTTACAGTCCACCCCCTGAATATAACAGCCCATTTCCAATGAACTGCCTCTGGACATATTTAGCTGAGTTTCATTTATTTGCCAGTTTATGTATTCATTCAACAAACCTCTACGTTGCTACTGATATTTGCTACGTACTTTGCTAGGCACTGGGCATGTATCACTTCAGAAGACTAATTTTGCTGTCTCGGATTTCATCATCTGGCAGCAGAGACAGGCTTGAAAAAAGTAACTACATTGGATACTAAAGGCAAGGTAATTGTGAGCATGAGCCCACGGCCAGGGAGGCACAGATGAATCATGGTTCTCTGTACTTGGGAAGACCGGGTAAGGCTTCACAGAGCAAGTAGCCTTTGAGCTAAAAAGAGATTTCGGAATAAGAATTCTCTAAAGACTGTTGCCAAAACTCCTGGACGGAAACTCCTCCAAATTCGTCATGGCATGACTGGAGTATGCAATAGAGTAAGAGGGTGGGTGTTGCTTACCTCCCTTTTCATTTTTACTTGAGAGAGGAAAAAAAATACAAGTTCAGCACCTTATGCAGTGCCTGGTAATGGTAGATATTGAATATATTTGCCAAATGAAGGAATACATTTATGTGTGCATATATTTTGAAAATTGTAGGGAAGAATACTTTTATTACTGTGAGAAGCTGGAGGATTCCTATCTTAGTTTTAGCATTCATACTTAGTATTCTGACTCAGGCATCATTTTTTATGTCAATGGGGTGGAACCAAAATGAATTTGTATATTAAATGTTCATTTAGGGACGTTACCCAAAACTTTTAAAGCTCTATGAAGGAGATTTTTTTTTTATTTTGTCTGCATACTAATGAAAAGTAAGCCTGTTTTCTTTTCCTTTTCTCATGTAGTTTTATTAGTGCTGTCAAATTTAATGACACTTCTGCCCTTTTTTGCTGTCATACTATAATGACTTCAGATCCATATATGCTGATTTAGCTTTGAAAGCAAGTCGGGGAAAAAAGTAAATTACATTCTAACAGATTCTCCTTATGTTTGTATCGTTTATTTTTTCTGCTTGTATTCTCCAATACGTAGTGAAGTGTTTTTTTGAAACCAGAAGCTAAGAAAGCCTGCTGTACCAGCAGTACTTCTATTCGTTATAGTTGGGATGCCTTGCATTGAGGGTCAGCTTCGTGGGTGTGTGTCCCATGCAATTACAGTCACATAAGGCTCCACTCTTAGATGGGCCCTGCACTTAAAACTTAATGCAAGCATTCTCTTTCTCAAGGAAGCCATCCCGAGCCTCCACTTGCACTTAGATGCCCTCACTGTAACTTCTTCTGTCCCTGTGCATTCGTGTCAGCTGAGATGTGACCAGGGGTCCATTCTCAGTCCTTTTCTTGTCACCTCACTAACTATTGCTCTGTTCGGTCTCTTTACTTGATTTCTAGGACACCACTCTGTGCTGGTTTTCTTCTTACCTCCCTGGTAGCTCCTTCTCAACCTCCTCTGCTGGCCCCTCCTTCTTTCCTCAGCCTCCTAGAATTGGGATGCACCAGGGGCCAGGCTATGCCAACTTCTCTGTACCTATTCCTTCCTGAACTCATTGTTTCCTGGCGTCACGTGCCATCTATATGCCAAATTTGTATCTCTTTATGTGGCATCTCTACTTGGGTATCTAATACACACCTCAAACTTAGTAAGTCCAAACTGAATTCCTGAACTTGCTGCTCAAAATCATTCTACCTGATCTCCCCCCATTTCAATGGAAAGAATTCTGTTGTTGCTTAGATAAAAAATAATAATCACCTTCAATCTTGTCTTTCTTTCATATTCCCTCTGTTAGAAAATCTCGTTGGTTCTGTGTTGAAAATATAGAATCAGAATCTGGTTATGTCTTACCATCTATTAGGAGCTACAGTTATCAATCTCTGTTACTCTTAATACAGTGGCCAGAGTGTTCCTATTCCAATGAATCAAAATTCTGTAGCATTTTCCTGTTTAATTCAGAATAAAAGCCACTGTTCTCAGAATGGTCTACAAGACCCTCCGTGGTGTGACCTACCTCCCACTCACACCTTGCTCACCTCATTCCTACTATTTTCTCTCGTAAAGTCTGGTATCAGCCACACTGGCCCCTAGCTGTGCCTTCAGTTGCAGCACTATGTTGTCTTCTGTACCTGGAATGCTCTTAACTTGGTATCCACATGATTTATTCCACTGTTTTCAAATGTTTGTTCTATGGTATCTCCCCAGTGAAGCCTACCCAGACTTCTCTACACCAGTCGAACCCCCTTCCCAGTGCCCCTAATCTCTGTTACCCTGTTCTACTTTTTTCTTTTTCCATAATATTTATCATCCTCTATAATTACTTACTTATTTTCTGTTGTCTCTTGGTCTATGCCTGACACTTTAGATAATCAATTTTTGTTGAATGTTAAAAGAATGAAATATACCCAAAGATAACCCAAAGAGGTATGATTGTTCCTTTTTTTTCTCTTTATCTCTCTTTAATCCCTTTTTACTTATTCATGTTCAAAAGAATATTCCCTTTTGAAGATATTTCTACTTTGAATAGATGAATCTTTAATAAAGATTAGCTGACAGAAATATAAGTAATAGTATTTCCTGAAGAGCTAAAAATAATTTCAATTATATGACATACTTGAAGTTGTAAGAATATTAATCAACACCATACTTTACATTTTAATATTATAGCCAGTTAAGAGGTTACCTTCTTTCTTTTTTAATATTACCTAAATTATTCAAATCAGGAGTTGGAAAGATTTTTGTATAAGGGGGAAAGCATTGACATATCTCTAATTGTTGAGATAGCTTTTAAAATGTAGCTTATTGGGGCACCTGGGTGGCTCAGTCATTAAGCGGCTGCCTTTGGCTCAGGTCATGATCCCAGGGTCCTGGGATCGAGCCCCGCATCAGGCTCCCTGCTCCGCGGGAAGCCTGCTTCTCCCTCTCCCACTCCCCCTGCTTGTGTTCCCTCTCTCGCTGTGTCTCTCTCTGTCAAATAAATAAAATCTTTAAAAATAAATAAATAAATAAAATGTAGCTTATTTGCCCTTATATACTGAATATTGCTGGGTTCTCTCTTGTGTAGAGATTTGACACCTTGAAAGCTAGATGGGTTAAGATTCCTCACAGACAGGCAGTACCTTAAACACAGGGAATGCCTCATTCAGTAACTGTTGTCGTGTGTTACACGTTTAGAATAAATTTAGCTTCAGAGAGGTCATGAGGTAAAACATAATGGGAAAGTTTCATGGTTGTTGTATATATAAAAACTATGCTTCTGAAATATATTTGTAATTATTAATAATGCCATTCATTAAAAGTAGTAATTTGTGCTTGCTTCGGCAGTACCTATACTAAAATTGGAATGATACACGGAAGATTGGCCGGGCCTCTATGCAAGGATGACATGTAAATTCATGAAACATTCCGTATTTTTTCAAAAAATTAAAGATAGAATTACCATATGATCCAGTAATTCTACTTCTGGGTAATTATGTGAAGACATTGAAAACATCAGTTTGAAGACATATATTCATGCCTGTGTTTATTCACAATAGCCAAGATATGGAAACAACCTAAGTGTCCATTAGTAGATGAAGAAGATGTGGTATATATATACGATAGAATATCACTCATCCATAAAAAATGAGTTAAATCTTGCTATTTGCGACAACATGAATGGACCTAGAGGGTATTATGCTAAGCGAGATAAGTCAGAGAGCCAAAGACAATACTATATGATCTCACACATGGAGTCTAAGAAACAAATGAATAAACAAACAGAAACAGACTCATAGGTACAGTAAAACTGTTGATTACCAGAGTGGGGAGGGGGTGGTGGGTGGGTGAAATAGGTGAAGGGGACTAAGAGCTATAAACTCAGAGTTATAAAATTAGTAAATCATGAGTTTATGATGTACAGAATAAGGGATGTAGTCAATAATACGGTAATAGCTTTGTATGATGACAAAAGGTAACTAGAATTATTGTGGGGATCATTTTGTAATGTACAAAAACATCAAATCACTATGATGTATACCTGATACTAATGGGATATTGTATACCAGTTGTATTTCAATAAAAAAGCAAAAATAAATGAAAGTAATAATTTGTTCAATGATAAATGAGCTAGATTCCATTTAATATTCCTTTTTTAAAAGTATAATTTTATTTATTTTTTAATTTTATTTATTTTTTTTTAATTTTTTAAATTTTATTATGTTATATTAGTCACCATACAATACATCATTAGTTTTTGATGTGGTGATCCACGATTCATTTTTTTTTATATAATACCCAGTGCTCCATGCAGTATGTGCCCTCCTTAATACCCATCACCAGGATAACCCCTCCCCCCTCCCCCCTCCCCTCTAAAACCATGTTTGTTTCTCAGAGTCCATAGTCTCTCATGGTTCATCTCTCCCTCTGAGGGAGAAAAGTATAATTTTAAATTATGAAAATAATATCATTACAGATTGTATAAAATAAAGAACAAAAAATTGGCCTTAAGTTTACCACTGTAACAGCCATTTTCATTTTGCATGAGTATGTTCTTTTTGCGTATTTATCTTTCACACAGTCCTAATAGGGTACATAGTTTTCATCCTGTCTTTTTTACTTAGATATATGTCATGTCTTTTTCTTCATGTTGCTATGTAGTCATTATCATAGTAATTTTCCAAGGTTACATAAGGGGTCCCTAGTGTAGCCATACCATAGTGAGCCTAAATATTTTCCAGGTGTTAGACATTTAAATTGCTTTCAAATTTTTTAAATCATAAATAACTTTATAATGAAAACTTTTGTGTTTGTAGCTTTTTTCTGGATCATTTTCCTAGGGTATATTCTCAAAGGTGAAATTCTTGTTTCACACAATATGAACATAGTAATGACTCTTGATATATTGCCAACCTACTTTCCCAAGTGATTGAACCAATTTTCCGCCTCTAGCAATGTATGAAAGTGAAGTTTCACTGCACCCTTGCCTGTGATTTCTCATTTTCCCCCCTCTTTCCTTGAACCTTGTATTGTTAGCATTAAAATGCTGGTATCCCATGGCAGGATGGGAATTTAGAGAGCAGTTCTGGGATGTCAGATGTCTGATTCTGTTTTTCTCTAAAAGAGAAGGGAGAGAGCTGGTTGAATGTGTTTGATTTGGTTGTACATCAAAGGATTGGGAAAAAGATATACATTGTTGGACTGATCAGTTGAAGAAATTTGGTATTTATATCAAATTAGTGTATGTGATGTAATCTTGCCAACCATTTTTGCCATCACAGAGCTTTACTTTGCTGTTTTAGTCTGGAACAAATTGGTTCACAAAAAGACCTTAGATTTATATGTTTTCTAAAATCTAAAGTGACATAAGAATCTCGCAACCCAGTTTTATACTTTCCAAACATTTTCACTTAATTTTGGAGGATCACATGATTCCATTTTTCTTAGAATTAAATAATTTATCCCTTAAGAGAGTTAAATTCAGTTGTTCTTGCTAATGGAGGGTCGGATACTGGTATTGGTCATCCAAAGCTATAGATAAAGCAGCTAGAACTTTCCTCCATAAGTAATGGTGAATAGAGGCTGAGGAAAGAATTCTGTCTTGGAAAAGAGGTGAGAATGTTGGTAAGACTTTAGGTTAGCATCATTTTAATAGTAACTAGTTTACTATTCTACTAACTTCACAGGTGAGACAGTGAATGGGCTACTCCCATTTCTCGGGAGTTCTCCTTCCTTGACTCTGTATTACACAGGACATGAGGAAGGAACACTTGGCATATTCTAGGAACAGAAATAAAGACTTTGAGACTAGAAATTAGGGTATTTAGTAGTTGAAGTTGGAGAGCAGGGAAGATCCAGATCTTGATAGGAAGTTTAGAATTGGTTCCAAGTGCAACAGGGAGCTCTTGGAGGGCTTGAAGCAAGAGAGCCAAAGGATCTGCTTTATTTATAATTTTAATATTGTGGTCTAGAAAATTTTAGGAAAAGTGCATCTCAGAGAACTTTGGCAATTGATATACAGACAATTTGGATGATGCTTTAGAGTAAAGAGAGGAGACAGTTGTTACTTAAAGAAGAGGGGCTGACACTGAAATTTAGTTCACACCCACGTGTGTGCTTTTTTTCTCCTCTTGTCTCCCCTTGGTCTCAGGGCAGTGTGGCAAGCTGCTATTTAGGACAGATGGGGATGTCAGAGATTCCTCTCCTCCCTCCAGGTTTTCTCAGGCCTTGTTTTCACATCAGGTGATTTGCAGGGTCCTGCCCATGTCAGTGCTCCAGGAGTAACTGATCATACTGCTCTTTGCTTGGCAGCAACTCAGCCCCTGCAGTGAGCCAATGCCATGTTCATGATGAAAATGAACAGCCGATTGACTTGAGAGACTTTCAGACTTAACCCATCCCAGTCATTTCTTTATGCAGACCATCCCTGACTTGATGGTAGACTTACAGTTTTTCAACTTTATGATGGTGCAAAAGCCATAGGAATTCAGTAGGAACTATACTTCGAATTTTGAACTTGGATCTTTTCCTGGGCTAGCATTATGCAGGATGTCCCCTCTCGTGATGCTGGGCAGGGGCAGCCAGTTCCCAGACCACCACACACTCATGAGGGTCAGTGACTGATCCTATTGACAACCATTCTGTCTCCATGCGATCATTCTGCTTTTCACTTTCAGTACAGCGTTTAATAAATTACATGCACTGTCCAACTTTATTCTAAAATAGGCTTTGTGTTAGATGATTTTGCCCAGTTGTCAGCTAATGTAAGTGTTCTGAGCCATTTAAGGTAGGCTTAGCTAACCTATGATGTTTGGTAGGTTAGGTGTGTTCAGTGCATTTTTGACTTACGGTATTTTCAGCTTACAGTGGGGTTTATGGGGTCGTAACCCCATAGTAAGTGAAGGAAGATCTATACCTTCTTACCCTTAATCCCCTGTCCTTCCCAGTGATAGCAGGTGGGGAGAAGTGTTCCTAGACATTGCAGGAGGATCATTGAGAGTCTCTCTTTAGGCATTTAAAATTGAATAAGGAGCAATTTACTCTGCTGCCTGACACTCATACCAGTAAGCTGCCAAACAGTACCCTGAGTCTGAAAGGGGGCAGAGAAGTGACAGGAAAGGTGGGCTCTGCAAGTGGGGTTTGGGGCTTGGAGAAATTCTGTTGAGCATGAAAACACTGAGATTTTTGCTAGTTAAGTTCTGATATTTGAATCAGTTTTTCACTAATCTGATATTCCAGAGCTTCCTTTAGTTTAAATGAGATGCAGAAGCTGCTTAACGGAAAACAATGAGAGACTAGATTACTTTACCTGCTTATTCTGTTTCCTTGAATTGCTTTTCCCTTAATTACCTTTACTCTAATTCCAGTTTCTTTTTCAACACAAGGTTGCTTGTGCCCCCTCCACCTCCCTCCACCTTCTCTGTATTTCCTCAGTGTCCTGTTTGTTCTTCTCTCGAAGATTGGTGGCACTTAACACATTGTGACCAGCATTCTCTTCCCTTTAGACTGTAAGTTCCCTGAGGATTGGGATCGTGGCTTATTCATTACCATCTCCTCTTGTGCTTGGCATATTTCCTTCGGATTATATGAATTTACTATGTTTTAAATTTTTTATTTTGGTGGAAATCTTTGTTGGAAAATTCTGTAATATACCCTCACGCCACCTTAGGATGAGAGAGACGTTGAACATTTTCTTATGGCCATGGGACAATCATTTTGCTTTCCATTTATTATTCTTGACTTCTGAGGTATCCGAGACCATATTTCCTGATATTAAAAACTTCAGAGCATGCAACGTTTAAAATAAAGTTTCAATTTTAGTTTTTGAAATTATTTTGTTTCTCCCTCCTTGTTACAACTGATCCGGTCTACTGCTTATAGGGTGAGGCTTGATTTCACATGTGCTTGCCGCGGCGGGGGGGAGAAGGGGGGCGGAGAGTGAGGTCTTTGAACTGTCTGTTAGAATGGAAAATGCATAAGCTTTGCAGTAAGGTTGTCACACAGAGCCTTCTTAGGTCAACGGCCAGGCCTTGAGTCAGTAAGGTAGCTAGATGTCTGCTGTATAAAGAAGTATGTGGTTACTTTCAACCACAAAGCCTTCCTTCTAACTTTCACAATTCGAAACATTTTTACAGAAGCAGTCACCCTCATCCTTTTTGTTTACCCAGCTCTGACAGTGCCAGCCTGCTAAGCCAGGCAAGCACTCCCCTCAGGACTTTTGTATTTGCCATTCTCCCAGCCTGGATTGCTCTTTCGCCAGATATTCTTATGGTTGGCTTCCTCACTTCCTTCAGCTCTTTCTTCAGACATCACCGTCTTTGAGATGCCTTCCGTGGCTACTTATATAAAATAGTACCAATCCCCATGCCTCCCCCAGCCTTTCCTTTCCCCTTTATCCTGTGTGGTAGGTTGTTATAATAATGAATCATGATTCTCTGTATCTCAGCCCCTATGTGGAGGATCATTGCTCTTCCCCTCACCCAGAAATACACTGTATTTGTCCATTCTTTTGAATCTGTGCTGGGCCTTGTGACTTGCTTTAAATAATAGAATGTGGCAGAAGTGCAAATTCTAGAGTGGTACTGACGTGGTGACTCTCAGCTATATGTGACCACTTGTATTTAAATTAAATTAATTACAACTAGATAAAATTTAAAATCCAGTTCTTTAGTTCAATTAGTCATATTTCAAGTACCAAATGTTGCAAGCCACCTGTTCCTACCATATTAGACAACATGGTTTTAGAGCATTTCTATCTGTGCAGGAAGTTCTGTTGGACAGAGCTGTTCTAGAGTCTATGTCTTAAGAAATCTTGCAGCTTTCACTCTACTCTTTGGGAACACTAACTACCAGGCTTCAAAGAAGCCCAGTCCAGCCTACAGGGCATTTAGAGTCTATAGAGAGGGAAACTGTGGTATTCCAGCCAGTAGCTCACAATATTTTCTAGACACGTGAATGAACCCATCTTGGACTTGCAATCCCAGTTAAATGACAGGTGGAGTGATCTCTGGTGGCAGAGGAGATGGGTAACTGGCCGATCCAAAAAATCTTGAATAGTAAGTTGTCATTGTTTTAAGCCAATACGTTTCAGATGGATTTGATACACAATAGTAATAACAGATTCACCCTTCAATCTAATGACTCCAGTAGTTTTGGGAAACTATGCTCTATGCAGTTACCTCATGGGTTAGGATGTGTAAAAAAAAGGGAAGATGGAGTGAGCCCATACCACACCTCTCAGTGAAATCTGTTACTTGTTTATCTAGGGAGAAAAACAAGATTTTTGCTATTAATTCAACAATAATCAACAGTAAAGTAAAAGGCTTAGTATTGACTAGCTGATAATTAGTTAATAGGAAGGAGTGCCTGGCTAGCTCAGTGGGTGGAGCATATGACTCTTGATCTTGGTGTTATAAATTTAAGCCCCATGTTGGGTGTAGTTATTACTTAAAAATAAAATCTTCTAAAAAATACTTCTGTAATTAGATGATAGGAGAAAGCTAACTCTGCCTCAAAAAATTAATTTCCTTTTTTTAAATTTTATATTATGTTATGTGAGTCACCATACAGTACATCATTAGTTTTTGATGTAGTGTTCCATGATTCATTGTTTTCTTTTTAAAGATTTTATTTATTTATTTGATAGAGACAGACACAGCGAGAGAGGGAACACAAGCAGGGGGAGTGGAAGAGGGAGAAGCAGGCTTCCCGCAGAGCAGGGAGCCCGATGCAGGGCTCGATCCCAGGACCCTGGGACCATGACCTGAGCCCAAGGCAGACGCTTAAAGACCAAGCCACCCAGGCACCCCTCATTGTTTTCGTATAACACCCAGTGCTCCATGCAATACATGCTGTCAATAATTTGCAAAGAATATAGTTCAAATAACCCAGAGCTAACTGGAATCCAATAATTTAGGATATCCAATTTAGGGTAATCACGTGTGGGAGACTTTGTTATATTTTGCTCCTCCCTATTTTGGTATCTTACCTAGTATTTAATCTGAAAGCATTCCTTCTTTTATTCCTTATTCCCTAAGCATTTATTGAGTACTTTCTATATATGTCTAGGCAAACACTGAAGAGAATTTCGAATGATTAAGATGTGAGCCTTTATCCTAGAAAAACTGACAATATAATGGAGGGGACAGATGCACGATCACAGTATATTAGGATGAGCTATGCTAGAGAAATAGGAAGTGCTCTGGAAACTGAGGGGGTATATACTGAACATACAGAATGAGCTACTCCTTTGCGGATGGGTGGGGTTAGAAGTTAGACATAATCAGATTACCTTGGGAACTTTTTTGGGAGAACAAACAGAATTATTATTTTATTTTAATACTAACTTTATTGAGATATTATTCACACAGCATAAAATTCAAGTGAACAGTTCAGTAGCCGTTAGTATATTCACAGACGTGTACAGCCATCATCACTATCTAGATTTAGAACATTATCCCAAAAAGAAAACCCACACCCATGAGCTGTCACTCCCCCATTTTTCCCCCAACCATCCAGCCCTAAGCAACCACTGTTCTACCATGTGTCTCTATACCCTTATCCCTTTGGGCATTTCATATTAATGGGCTTCTGTGTCTGGCTTCTTTCACTTAGCATAACATTTTCAAAGTTCCTCCATGTTGTAGCATGGATCATAGTATTTCATTCAGTTTTACTGCTGAATAAGACTTTCATTTTATGGATATACAACATTTTGTTTATCTGTTCACCAGTTGATGTTTGGGTTGTGTCCATATTTTGGCGATTAATGAATAATATTGATATGAACATTCATATATAAGTTTTTATGTAGACATATACTTGCAGTTCTCTTGGGTATGTACCTACAAGTGGAATTGCTGGGTTATGTGGTAACTCTATGTTTAACGTTTTAAGAAACTGCCGAATTGTTTTTCAGAGTGGCTGCACCATTTTATCATTCCACCAGCAGTATAAAAGTTTCCAACTTTTTCACATCGTTGCCAATACTTGTTATTGCCTGAGAACAGAATTGTTTTGAATGAAAATATAAAGTCATTAAAATAGAAAAATTCCTATTAGATTATGTTATACTCACTTTAGGCAGCCCATGTATAAGTCATGTGATATTAGAACCTAAAGCTGGATGCCACTTTGTAGCTCTGTATACAAAACAACTCTGTTAGGGTCTAATTATCTTATCATTAATGTTCACCAGGTGGTTAGGAAATGCTGGTTTTCTTTTATGTCTAATTGAGAGGTAAAGGGTGGTGAAATGATTATGTGTATAATACTGTTGAAAGTTAAACCCCATTTCTGACATGCAGTTAAATGTAATTGAAATAGGACAAATTGAATAATAAAATTAAATTTGCAAAATATCATATGAACAGGTATTATTAAATGTATGCTCTTCTCTAGAATATTTGGGTGGTGAGTTGGCATTAGGGCTTGAGCCCCACCTGCCCACACTCTCCTCTTCTGCTTCCCTCTCTTGGCATATTGAAGGAGTTCATCAGACATTCCCCTGCCAACGCCCTATGCAGAGAGATTGTTTTAAAAAGTGCTGAGGTTTCATGTGGTTAGGAAGGAAAATAGATTCTCCAGTCCTATGGGGCATTCTCAGACTCAGATTTGTTTTTCATGAATCTGGGAGACCTGACAATGGTACTGTAAAAAAAACAGGAGTGTGAATTGGACAGTCATAGCCCCCTACTATCTTGTCCAGCTCTTCAGTGGCTTCCCAGTGCCCATCATTGGTTGTGTCATGCTCTGTTAGGACATCATACAGTGGTTTTTGTGACCTGATATCTGCTCGGCTCTTCACTAAACGTTTATAGTTCCCTAAGTGCGCACACGGTCATACTCCCTTATTCTTCTGCTAGTTCTTAGTTTCCTCTTTTGGAAATACTCTTCTCTCTCTACAAGACTCCATTTAGACACCACCTCCATGAGGAAGCATTTCCGAGCCCCCTAGCTCTACCAGGTCCCAAAGCGCTGACGTTGGGTGCCTCGTTTACCACAGTGAAAAGCAAAAAGCAAACAAACAAAAAACCCCAGGAAATGTCCTTGGCCTTGTGGAGCTTATCTTTTATCTGAGGGAAACATGAAAAAAAAAAAAAAAGATGAGAAACAATAACCATAATAACTAAATACCTACTTTGCCTAGTGGAAGGTGATGGGAAATGTAGCGGATGCGAGAGGTGGAATTCTACATTAAATAGTATGGGTGGGTGGGCCTCATTGAGAAGGCCTCTTGGGAGGAGGAATATGCCATGTGGATATCTGGGGAAAGAAGCCTTCCAGGCAGAGTAAACCGCCAGCCAGTGAAATCTCCCATCACAAGAGCATTTGGGTTAAATTGGTAAAATTCCAGCCATCAAGGAAGTTGACTGGCGAGTGTTCCCAAGTGTCCTTTCTGTAGACAAATATATATTTCCATTTGGATGTTTGAAGTTCTAAAAATAGTTTGTTTTTTTAAGATTTTATTTAGTTATTTGACAGAGAGAGACACAGCTAGAGAGGGAACACCAGCAGGGGGAGTGGGAGAGGGAGAAGCAGGCTTCCCGCTGAGCAGGGAGCCCAATGCGGGGCTGGATCCCAGGACCCTGGGATCATGACCTGAGCCGAAGGCAGACGCTTAATGGCTGAGCCACCCAGGCACCCTGTCTAAAAATAGTTTTAACAAAAATCTCTCCAATGCTATTTCTGTTCCCCAGCCCCCTAGCCAATGCACATTTTGCGGACTCATAATAATCCAGAACTCCCAGTTGGGCACTACTGTACACCTAAATCATATGGATCCTGTTATTTTCTTTCTCCACCATGAGATCGGGATTCACCCTCTGTGAAATATATGCCCCGTAATCATTGTGTGTTTCCAGAGGACCAGTACTGCTTCTGTGCTCCCTTCTCTAAGTCACATTCCTTTATTCTCTATCTTCTCTCAGTTTTTAATTTCCTTCCCCATCATCACCTAGATGGTGTTTCCACCAGGCTTCCCTTTTGTAAATACTGCCCGTGAATCCTCATCCTATTTGATCAACCAGAAGGAGGAGGTGTTCTTCGGATTCCTTCACTTTTCTTTTAGCAGCTTGCGTTAAATAGGTTCATGTCTGGGACTTCACTTTCAAAAAGAAGAAATCTAGCGCAGCCCTTGCACATTATTTTAAGAATCTTTACCTCTCCCACATTTACTGGTTAGATTTGGGTTTGGGAGGAATAAATACTCTGGGTCACTAAAATTTTTATAAATCTGCTATATTACCCAGTTTTTCACTGCTGGCTTTTAAGCAACATGCTCTTTCGTATCATTATTTTATATTTTATATTTCCAGGTGCTTTGGGAAGTAAATACTAGGAGTATTTTCATCAATCTAGAGCTTCTTGCTGTAACAACACAATAATCTAAATTTAAAGAATAGGCTCAAGACCTGGAAATGTGTGTATATATTTCTGGATTAAAATGTATTTCCCTGTTTCTCTTATGTCTCTTTCTGTTTCCACGCATCAGAAACTTTAAATGTCAGAAGATCATCTTATTTGTCTTGAATGTCACACCTTGGGACTTCTTCACAAGCCACATTTCTCAATAGAGATGGTGAAGGTTTTGTCACATAGTCATTTGATGCTCACAGGTGCTAACTGATGTGGGGATTTACTGATTTGTGCTTGCTTCACAATCTGGTTATGTAGATGCTATAAATTTATCCATGGATTTTAGAGAATGGTGCTTTTTTGCTATTGTTCACTTTATCCTTTTAAATTTTTTGTCAAGATAATAATTGTAAATAGTCAAATTGTACTTACAGTGCTTATTGCAAAAACCAACGTTCTGTTCCGTCATTCATCTCCCCTCACCCTTCCCCACTAGCAATGTTCTCTTTTAAACTCATTACCGGTGGGGTACCTAGGTAGCTCAGTTGGTTGAGCATCTCACTTGATTTTGGCTCAGGTCATGATTTCAGGGTCCTGGGATGGAGCCCCGTGGCCTCGTGTTCAGCAGAGAGTCTGCTGGAGATTCTCTCTCTCCCTCTGCACCTCCCCTGACCTGCTCACTCACACTCTCTGTTTCTCTAAAATAAATAAATAAAATCTTTACAAAAAAATAGAACAAATTCATTACTGGTGTTTTTCTGGTGTTTAGCTCTGGTTTTCACATCAGATGATGATTCTGGTGTTTCTAGATTTTTTTTTCTTTTATTTACCGGGGTTGAGGATTTAGCCCTGTCATCCCAACATAGTTATGCCAGATGCTATTTGAAAAAAATAGTTGTGTTCAGAAACAAAAATTGTGTTGATTCTAAAATAGTACTAGAATACAATATTTTAGAAAACAATAACCAGAGTTTTCATAATGCATTATCAGGTAACTGTACCTCAGCAAAATATTAGAGCCAGGAGGTGTTTATGTGTATAATTTTAAGAGGATAACAGTAATATTAGCAACAATTTTGGTTTCACTCCAGCATTCAAATAGCACATGAGAAAATCTTCATTTCCTCTTACCTTGCAATAGTCAGTGAGTGAGCTTTGTTTTTAAACTCTAGTCAGAGTCTTAATCACCAAACATTTTATGGGAGCAGAGGTGAAAATTTAACCCTACTTAAAAGAACAAAAGTACTAAAGGCAGACTGTTCTGAGAATCATAAATTTGCATGAAAAACCTCACAAGGGAAAAATCGTAATTGCCTCAGCATGCGAGATGGAACGTATTTGAAGATAATTGGAGACTGTCTTTTATGTGTTCTCTTTGGTTTAGTTTTGATTTCATGTACTTTAATTTGTATCCATCTCTTAGTTTTTTTCCTTAATATATTCTAAAGAATGTAAAACACTTCTGAGGATCTCATTACTACTTGTGAAATTGCCTGCTTCTGTACTATTGGATGTAATTTTTTTTTGTCAGTCTCATAAGAAAAAGGTATCTTTGAACAGGCTATTCTATTTTAGTAATCTGACAGGAGTGATTACCCTAAAAGTACAGTTTGTGTAAGCTCAAATATACTATAACAATTTCCCTTAGGTGAATATTGTAAAGATTTTTGTTTTGCATCTTTAAGTCCTATCATCTTTTTGCTTTTATTCATGTTTCATCATTCATATGTGTAAAGTTTATATTTTCACTTCTGACTTTGCTTAAATGGTTATTAGTCATTCCCTAGACAACTGTGGTCCATAGTCTAATTGAAGATGTTTCATCACTTGGTGAACACAGGAGTTTACAAATTCAACTTTTGCTTCTCTTTGCAAAGGCCCTGAGACGAGAGTTAAAGGAAAAGGAGTATTCTGTTCTAAATGCCATAGACCAAGCTCGAGTTTTCCTGGCTGATCAGCCAATTGAGGCCCCTGAAGAACCAAGAAGAAATCTACAATCAAAAACAGGTGAGATTGGTTTCTTTCGTACGTCATAAGAACACATGTGAGAGGAACAGAATACCAAAATCAAGTAGGAAATTTCCTTACGGTATTTTAGGATCTAATATTAAAATTTTTCTTCGGAGTGTTAGTTTAATCGAATATGTCATTCTTTAATAAATATCTAGGTTTTTACATTAAAAATGAGATGACTGTATACATCAATATCCTTGTTTTAAAGGAAATTAACTGCAGACAAATAGATTTAGTAAAAGGCATACTGTAACTAAAAGTAATTTCTTTGAGAAAGAAAAATTTGTATTTCTTATATTCAAACAAATTACATGATAAATGATTGCAACCAAAGGAGTGGTTTTTAAAATACAATATACATAAGTATATAAATAATCAAAGTTTTTTTAAGCTTCTGTTTTTTTCAGATTGCTTTTTAAAATAAGGCACTAAAGTAAAACACCTTTCTTTTACAAGCAGACAACAGAATTTATTTAATTGAAAATTAACCTATTCGTGTACTATTTATGTACTTTGGCTGAAAAGAAACAGAAACTACCTTCTTAGCAAATAGCAGTAAATCACACAGTAAATTTAAGAGATGAATTTGGGGCCAACGTAGATCTTTATTATGATTTTTCACTGTTGGCAATAAAGGCATTCTGATGCATTTTTAAAAACAAACATGCCATTCCAAATATTTTCTCATCATTCACTTCACATAGCGAAGGCAGACCTGAAAGACTGCCTCATGCTGTGTCCAGCAGCATAATTCATGAGCATTTATTACTTGTAAGGAAAGTACAGTTGAAAAATGCTTTCTTTGTAGCTGAAACTGAAGCAGACATTTGGACAAGCAGCCATTTTCCTTCTCAGCCTTTGTCAGAGTAGCCTTACTTCAATCTGAATAAATTTCCTGTCAAGATCATGATCTTAACCCTCTAAGCCTAGCTTTATATGTGAGTCTGTGTACATACACAACACACACACAGCATATTTATTATCTTTTCTAGCATTCATGTTTATTTTCTGCTGGTAGCATCATCGTCTTTCCAGTCAGCCTACTGGCGACTTAAGTCATCAGTGGGCTTCTACCTTTCAACAAACCTCACAGTCTGCAAATCCCTCGTAATTGATTTTCTTGGCTTTGAAGTAGTCTTCCTTCTGAGGATTCTGTTATATGTGTATTATACATACACACACACACACATTCTTGCACACAGCGTACACACACACACACACACACGTAGTAGGTGCTTACTGCACAGTGGCTGAATGAATGCGTGCATGAGCTGAGCACCTGTGGGGATGCTTGGGCAGTGAGCGGGTCCAGGGAGGAGGGAAGACCACACTAGGACAGGATCATCACAGCAGCAGGGAGGAGCAAAGTGGCTGTGTGCCCAGGCAGGAGGCGGGAATGAGGGGCTGGTACGTGCTGTCTGGCTCAGATTGCAGAGGACCGGGAGAGTCAGAACATTTCCGCTCAGTACACCGAGAAAGAGTGCACTGTGACAGTTGTTGTTGTTAAGCTCGGAAGAAAAATAAGTTCACTTGTCTCACCTGACACAATTTAAAGTCCACCTTAAATCTGCGTTCCTTGGCTTCTTGCTTCCCCAGTACTTTCCAGAGAACAGAGGCAACATTTTTATAATAAGCTACTTCATCACAGTGAAAAAGTATTGTTATATCATCAAAGCTTCACTTGGCTATAAATTTTCTTCTTGGTGGCTAGTCAGTTTAAGGGGTATGATAATATTGCTTTTTTGCCTTCTTATTTTGCTGTTACATTTGGTATGTTTCTAAGCCCCATTTCAAACACTATTTTGGGGGGCAAGAAAAAAAGTCATCAATTTAACTTTATGATTTTCTTGGTTTTTGTTTTTTTATGATTAGCAATTTTTATACTTTCCTCCTTTCCTGATACTGCTTTCTGCAGTACTGGCTGATTTTACCTGCTGTTAAAGGTAAATGAAAGAAAATTATCCATAATAGCTTTTATACTTTTGTTGTTTACCATGAATTATGTAGAGCTGCTATCAGAAATAGAGAGCATTTGAACATTAGTTGTCTTGTGTGATGCTACGTGAAGTACCCACTGTTGGAGGGGAGAGGGCAGGGAGAAATGACATAATGATTTTTTTATTCATTTTAATAAGCAGTTATTTATTGAGTGTGCTGTGTACTGTGCATAGGGGCACAGCAAAATGGATCCATCTCTTTACTTTTAAGTAACTATTTCAGAAAGTACTTCTCTGCATGACTTTCTAAATGACTTTTTTCTTCCAGCTCTTTTTTTCTCATTTTTTTCTGTTATCAATTATCTTACAGTGGTGTGTGTGTGTGTGTGTGTGTGTGTGTGTGTGTGTGTGTGTGTGTCAACCTGTGGCGTTTTACTTTATTGCTGAGTATTACAGGTATGAATTGCTCTCAGGAATCTGTTGACAAATGCTATTAAAAAGAAGCAAATTAATTTTTTCGACCCAGTGATAAGTTGCTGACAAAGAAATCTCATCAGGTATGCTCTGCTAGATATTTCCCCTTTTCTCCAGTTTTATTGAGATATAATTGACATATAATATTGTAGAAGTATAAGGTATACAACATAATGATTTGATGTATGTATAGATTGCAAACCGATTACCACAATAAGTCTAGTTAATATCCATCACCACACACAGTTACAAATTATATTTCCTTGTGATGAGAACTTTTAAGATCTAGTCCCTTACCATCTTTCAAGTATGTATATTTTGAATATTTGAAAATCACTACTAATATTACTGCCTTACTTTAAGCCCTTGTAATTTTTGGTTAGGACTATTGTTAGTCTTTCTTAATTGGTATCTCTGCCTCGACATAGACACTACAGTGATAAATCTGAAACTCAGAACTGGCATTTGCTTCCCTGGTTTAAAAACCACTGGTAGCCCCTGGAAGGGCATGCAAGCTCCTTCCCCTGGCACACAAGGCTGCACAGGATTTGGCCTCAGTTTTCCTGGGTGGCAGCATCTCATCTCTCTCTCTGCCCCAAACTGATGTCCATTTGACACCCAACTGCTAGTGATGTTCTGCAGGTAATGGTCTTCCTTACCTTTAGCCTGTTGCCCCCTATCCTGGTTTTTCCTGCCTGTGGGTCTGTCTTGCCTGGTTTCCAACTCCTTCCTTGTTTGCCCACCCAGTCCCTGCTCATCCTGTCCCTGTCAGTGAGGGCTCACTGTCTTCCCGGCTGCCTTCCTCTCTCAGCTCTCCTCCATGCTTCCCCATCATCTCTCCGACTGCGTTCCCGAGATCTGTGTCCGGAGCTCAGCCCTTCTCTTCCTTAGTGACCTTTCTCACTTATTCAGAAGCTGAAAGAGTGTGTAAAATTATCTGAGCAGCCAAATAGATATTATACAGCAAATACAGTGAAGATCCTACTCTTACTCCTGGAAAAGCCACTCTCTCAGAGGTATTAACTCTTACCTTAGACACTGTTGTAACTAGTTTAACTTGTGTCCCAGTGAATGGTGGGTATGTGGCAAAATGGAAATGACAGGGCAGGGAGAAGGGTGACAGTGAGCAATGGCTGCTGACTGTCTGACAGCAAGGAGGAGAAAGAAATTCTAGAGAGGATATATGAGACTTCTAAAATAAAACAAAACAGAGTAGTCTTTGAGGCCTTTTACAATAAAAGAAAAACCTGAAGCTATGAATTATGGTTTATTTTTGAAGACAATATAAATCAGTTAAGAGAAGGCATAGGAATTTGTACTACGTTTTAGTATATTTCCTTTTAAAATGGCAACCATAAAAATCTAGGGCTCAGTACGTAAAGTGTTAGCTGGAACGCTAACTCCTCAGAATAACCCATTCCACCTATAAATGGTTCTTAAGTCAGTATAATTTTTAATTGAACTGAAATCATCTGAATAATTATAGATACTTTACAGAGTTCACAACTTTGTCAGTAGCCCCCTTATCTGGATGGAGCCACATGGAACTGTTTAATTTGATTTAATCTGCATCATGTCACTATATTAATTTTCTTTTTAGCACAATTGAATTGTTTTTCATTTGATTTTAATCACCTGGTTTATATCTATGAAGAGGTAGAATGATAAAGGAGTAAATCTTTCATCATCCTTTGTATTGTTCTTTGTACTTCTAAAACCACTCTCATATTCTCCTAACTATCCCAA
This sequence comes from Eumetopias jubatus, assembly GCF_037043125.1. NCBI lineage: Eukaryota > Metazoa > Chordata > Mammalia > Carnivora > Otariidae > Eumetopias > Eumetopias jubatus. The sequence continues at coordinate 21,388,458 of NW_028274812.1, read as the reverse complement.
TGAGTCAGGCAGATAAAACAGTATGCCTTTTTCTTTCTCTCCATCCCTCCCTCCATCCCTCCCCACCCTCCTTCCTCCCTTCCTCCCCTCCCTCCCCACCCTCCTTCCTCCCCTCCCTCCCTCCCTCCTTCCTTCCTTCCTTCCTTCCTTCCTTCCTTCCTCAGTAAAAACACAAAACGCCAACAAAATACCGCGATGCTGAACAAGGTCACCAGCTAATGTAGCATAGATCCAGGAACAGAGCTCGAAACTTCTATGTTGGTGACCTTTCCTAACCCGAAGTGTTTTGGCTGGCTTTCACCACATCTCTTCCTTTTCATCTCCTCTCCCTGCTTATTGGCCACTGACTTGGCTCCTTCTCCACTTTTAGTGTCTAGAGCCTCTTAACCCTGCACAGCTGTTTCTTGGCTTCTTTATTCTCCCAGCTTCCCCTTACCCCTTACTATTCTCAGTCACGGCTTTCAGTTCCTTTTGAAAACCACATGGCTACAGAGGGAAGGTGGATGTACAGAACATCTGTGGACTCAGCCACAGTCAGCCTTAGCCCTCTTCGGCCCCCAAACCTCTTGCGATAATCAGGGAGTACAGGAGCCTTCTCACGTATTTGTCACCTACAGTTCAGGTCAAAGGTCGGATTTGCAGAGGGGAGTTAGAGCTTTTGCTTTGACGTCCCTCTCTCCACACCGCATAGAGATGCCGGTGCACATGCGCACACACGCATATATATTTTATGATTTGAGGTTACGGTATCAATTGCTAAATAAAACTGCTAACACTTTTATAGGCTAGTTCACCTTTAAAAGTGTTTAGAAAGCTGTACAATTTATTGTATATGTAGGTGTAGAAAAGCTCTTTTCTTCTCAGCTTTTCATTTTTAAGATAAAAAAGATTTCATTATTTTATTCATCAATTTCCCCATGAGTCTTCCTTTTTTTTTTTTAAAGATTTTCTTTATTTATTTGACAGAGAGAGACACAGCAAGAGAAGGAACACAAGCAGGGGGAGTGGGAGAGGGAGAAGCAGGCCTCCCGCTGTAAAAACCGTTCCCGTTAAGGCATTACTATTGCTACAACTATTATTTTATTCTAGGCTGTCTGAACATTATTTCATTTTCAGCCTGGTATACTTGATTAGTTGATTTTGTTTCATTTAAAGGATAGTCCTGGAAAAAAAGACATCTGTTAGTTTATCATATTCTTTCTCTACTTTGTGTATATGTGTGTGCGTGTGTGTGTGTACTTTATTTTATTATGTATGCCTATACTTGTGATTAATAGTTAATCATTTTTTTCAGATACAAAAGTATCTGATATTTTTTTCTCTTTGATCTTCGACAGCTGCCTATTTATATTTACTTGTAGTTAATATTTTAACTCAGGGTATACTGTTTTCTTTTAATTATTAAATGTTTCATAATATTTTAGAAAGCCAGTTATTAGGAGTATTTTTCTCCTATGTGAAATCTTATATATGATGTAACAAAGAAGTAATAAATGACGTTTTTCAGTCCACTATGTCAGTCCATTTTATTCCAATATTAGCAAACTTGTGCAAATAAAATTTCATGATCATTAAATGAGTGAAAATGTGAAATTATCATATAGTTAAGTAGAACTTACTTTTATACTGATTCTTAGTACAACTTAAGTTTACAGAAAAAGGTGGCAGTAATTATTTCCTTGCATCTCATAAAATGAGACCAAATTACACATTATAGCCTAAGTAATTAGGCTAGTAAAACTGATGGGTGTTTTTTCCCAGGGCATTTTTATTTTCCTAATAACAGCTTTATTCATTAGAACCCTAGTCATAGTAAATGGGCAGACACCTGACTTCCATAAGCACAGGCACAAGGGGAAATGTATTAGCCCCCATAGCCAAATTACAGTAAGGGCATGGTCACAACTGGCCACAGGGACTGGAATGCCACCCGGAAGCCTTTTCTCTCTGTTCTCCTTTCTGTCTCTCTCTACAAGTTTTGATTTTCTTGGCTGTTCTATCACCATTTACCTCATGACCCCCTACCAGGGAGAGACAGCCCTTCTCTAGCTCCAGCACATTACACGAGAGGGCTCTGATGGACTCAGCTTGAGTAACGTGGAGCTCAGGGTCTACTGGGATTTGCATGCCCATACTATAAACATCATGTGAGATGGAGGAAGAGTCGATGCCCAGGGAGGAAGGGAGAGAAATGTTAGTAGACATAGATATTCATAAGGCAACCTTGATCAGGCGTTTACAGTGTGCCAGGCACCTCACATGCCTTGTTTCCTTTAATCCTCATAACAACTCACTGAGGTGTGAATACTGTTACCGCCCATCTGACAGATGAGGAAACCAAGGCTTTGAGAGGTGTGGAAGCACACTGTCACTCGTGACAGAGCCGAGGCGCCATGTTGGGCTTAGTCACTAAACTTCACGCTCTTTACCATCATGGTGTACCCTCTTCGTTACCCCAGTAGTCCTAAGTGCTTCCAGCTTGTTAGTAAAGTAATTTTCTGCATTCTTCTACTTTAAAGAAATTTCATACAATAATTAAATACATTTTATAACTCTTTACTTTTCCCTTTACCGTTGCTTTTTCTGTACTGAAATATCAAGCTGCTTAATAGGATGGCATCCCAGTTCACTGATTTTCCTAGCATCGAGGGAGAAGGTGGTTAGGCAATATTAGACTTTGTCTTTTTAATTTTCATATAAAAACTTGAAGGATAAATAATAGCTTTCAGGCCTATAGACCAAGACAATAATTTAATTAGCTTCTCAAGTCCAAATTAGATTAGTAATGTTGTAATGCATGAAAAAGCACAGAAAAATATAATGTTGCTTTCTTTTTCAGTATTCTTAACTACAGAGCAGCAATGGGATCCTTCCCCAATTAAAGTTCTATAATATATGTATGGATGTAATGACTCTAGTCTTCAGCTTTCCTAAAATATGTGAGTTGGCTGACTAAGCCCACCGATGGGGGAAAAATTTCAAAAACTTTTTTGCATGATAATGAATGCCATAGTAATGAAATCCAATTTAAATAAACAAGTCAACATTCTTGATGAGGAATTATATGATAACAAAGGTTAGTTTGATGGGCACAACATTTTAAATTAATTGTTCGCCATCTGCTGCGTTCTCTAATCACTACTGCAACCATCCATAAATTACATTTGCCTCATAAAGAAGATGACAGTATTTTCCATGTATGCATTCTATTGTAATCGACATTTGGGGTGTTACTTTTTTAAACATAAAGAATAGGAAGATACTAAACTCTTATAATGGGGTGGAATACTTATCTTGTTTTTGTTGTTCCTCTCTTTGAAAGCTGGAATCTTCAAGGGTGAGTGAGAGGTTTTGCCATTTTTTAAAACGTTTCATGCTAGCAAAGGCATAAAATCTTCTCTTTAGTTAAACTCCTCACTTATTATGGTAGTACATAAACATAAGATGTACCTAACTGCTTTTGTAAGAATGGCTAAGTATTCTAGAGACTGAGGATACAAGAGTGAACAAAACATATCCTTCCCCTCCTGGAGTTTACATTCCCAGCTTCCCTTCTTTCTTCCCAGTACCATCCCCCACCCCTCAGGGACCCTTCCACTACTGTCCAGCACTCATTAATGACTTGAATAAATTATAAAACGGCCATTAGTATGAAGAAATTCAGGGAATATTCGGTTACACAAAATTGAAAGCTGGATCTCAGGTTACTTAGCCGGGTCTGTTCCGGGGCATCTCTGATGTTCCTGCTCCTTTCCTTGGAGGTTAATTTTCTTAATGATCTGGCCTTACTTCTCCCTCACCTCAGTGCTGAGTTTATTTACTTGGGCCCACTTTATAGGAAATATAAAGCTTAAAAGTGTCCAGACTTTGGTTCTACCTCCATTAACTTCTGATCAAAAGTACCATTTATCTCCCTCCACAGAGTACTCTGCATTCCTAGTTTCCTCTCCATTTTCCTTCCCTGTCTTAAGACCTTGCATGTAGGTTTTTGTGGAAGATCCTCCCTAAAGGTCTTAACTTTGGAGTTCTTGCTTTTCTCTAAATGTATCTATTCACCATTTTTTTTCTTAAGGATTTGAGAAGTCTCTTGGCAGCATGGATGGATTCATACCATCTTTATGATATCCTTCTGAAAGATTTAGGCTACATATTAGCAGGTTAATTTAGTCTGGGTAACCTCTTAATATTGTCACTCTTATAATGTATTAGATGAACATAATTAGAAATATTACAGTAATCAGCTGATGGCCCTTGATGATGTACTCGTAATCTAGTTCATAATGATTGTTATCATCATACAAAATAGGAAATGGGTGGAGTCCTCTTAAACACTGATCATCAGAGAGGTTAAGTTAATCTTAATCATGTAATCAGAAAACGTGGAGAGAATATATTTCCCATTATTTTAGCAGAATCATCTTTTGGTTATGAAGAAAAGAGAGAGAAATGGAGGGCAGGTAAAGAGAGGGAAAGTAAGAGCAAGTCAAAAGTCTAGAGATATGGGGATGCTTTGTTTTTTTCCTGTGAATTTTTGTTGGCTAATCTATTGGTTTGCTTATGTAAAAATCCCTAGAGATGTCTAAACCTCCCAGACTTAGTAATAAAATCATAAAAGGAGTCATAAAAGAAATTAACCTTTGTTGAAGCGCTCCAGTATGCCAGGCATGTGCCAGTAGCTTTATAGTTATTAACTGAAGTTCAAAGAGATAAGGAATAGATTTATGATTACATAACTTGTTAGTGTTGGAACTGGCATATGATCACCTAATCTTTCCTTGCACTAGATTGTCCAGGAGTGAAAATGCTACTCCGGAAGGTTTTGTTTTTTTGTTGTTTTTTTTTTTCTTTTCTATATTTGCTTGTCTTGATACTTCCTTTTCATCACTTGGTGAAATACAAGATTATAGATACATGTAAAAAAAAAAGCAAACAGCATAAGTAAGATATTTGGAATTACCATACTTGAAATAACTTTTAAGGTTTATCCCTCTCTTTCACAATAAAAACCTTTTTATAATCACTTTATATGGGTGTAGGGAGGAGGAAGGAAAAATAGGTGGAAAGATTTCCACTTGAAGTTATAAAGTTGAGTATTATTGGTAAGGAGTTACGCTAAAAGTCCCATTGAGTCCAACTTGGTTCACTAATTATATATTGAGGACATACTGGTCTCTAGATTGGGTATTGCCGAACCAAGATGGAAAGAAAGAAAACATGAATGACATAAGGTTTTAGAACCTATGAATAGAAAGTCACAATGGAGATTATAAACGTCAGTTTCATATTGAGAAAGAAGATACAATAAATATGGAAGATCTTTATTTAAAGCAACTGGGCTGATTCTAATAGAGTTCTATATTCATAGGAGAAACATATACTTCAATTTTTTATTGTAAAATGTTTTTGTATAAGCACACATAAGGAGATTGTTTTCCTTTCTACTGTTAAGATTTCTTAGAGATGTATGGTGGCTTTGGCTTTCTTATAGAATTGAATTTTAGAGGTAAAAAGAAGTATAAAATGCTTTCTCAGCATGAAAAAATAGAGTTCCCACTTGATAAAAGTGAGATGAGCAGGTCATTTAGCTCTCCTAGGAGCAAAGGGCATGACGGAGTCAGGGCTGGCCAACCCTAGTCTCTGCTCTTGGTCCAGCTTTGTTTTCCACCTGCATTCCAGGGAACTATGGGGCAGTCTTTCTCTCCATGGTGTAGAAGGTAGGGAGGTATAAACGCCACCAATTAATTTGCATAGGGTTGAAGAATAAAGGTAATTGGACAAGAGAGAAAAATTCAGGATTGATCACTGCTTTCTACTTTCTTTTGTCTTCCTTTTCTCCTCTCTTCTTTCTAAAAGGTAGTTATTAATTCTGCCCTAAAAGATAGTTATCTGCTGTAACACAATAAAGAAATCACTATTTTAAGTTACATAAATATGAAATTAATATCAAAATATTTATAATAAAAAGTAATCTGTTATATATTATGTATAAATATATAATATAAATATAGAAAGTAAATATAATTGCACCCTCAGTGTTTGGTCAGTTAAATAGGAAGTCCTGAGGACGATGGAGAAACAGAGTGCTGCCTCAGAAAAATCCACACACACACACACACATTCTACAGGGAATAGGAAAGCGACAGAAAAAGCTCTTTGGGTCTGAAAATTGTCAGTAAATTTATTTGGTTTTATCCTGCTGTTTCCTCGCTCTCTCAGATTAGCCTCTATTACTGCCTTTTCAAATGCAAATTAGATTACTCTCCTATCTCTGAGCTTCATTTGCTCCGGGGCCTTCCGTATTTAGTGGCCCTGCTGTTGCTTGGGAATGACACAACGCACACAACTCACCGGAGTGGAAGTACTCCAGCTTCAGCAGCAGGGACCAGAGAAATCAGTTTGTAAGCCAAGAAGCTGGCGGTGCTCCGTCCTGGCAACATGTTACAGTCATCTGGGGAGCTCTTAAAATATATCCACACTGCCCTTCATTATTGACCAACTAAATCTGAATCTCTTTAATATCTGGGGGTAGGGCCTCTGGGGATCAGTATTTACATACCAACTGGCAAACAGACTCTCAGAGGGGTTTCTAATATGTCCCCTGAATTCTGAACCACTGGGTCCAAAAGATTTTCCACTCCTGCATGAGGGTCTTAAAATTTATGGCAGAACATCGCTTCAGAAATTTTGAAGGAAACTTTGTCCTTTGATTTTCAAGTAACTAGAGGATTTTTAAAATGTAATTATATCGCTTTATTGTTTTTTCTTTTATGCCTTTTTTTTTGGCTGTATTTTAATTTGTTTTTCTATTTTCTTACCCCACATTGTCATAATATGGTATTTTATAGGTTGCTGCTTATTACCTGTTTCACAAACTTTCTGGAAAGTTTTTGTTTGGTTTTGCACTTCTCTCTGTTCCTGATTTAAAGTATGCATTAAACTGAGATCGGTACTGGAATAGGAGGCACTTTTCTTCTGACTCCGTGATCAGTTAATATGTATCCTTTCTGGCAAACAGATGGGGAATTGAACATAGAGCTTTTCTTCTGAGGATCTGCTTGAGTAGGGATTATATAATAAATACCATAAAAGGACTGCTCCGTCAAAAGATTTTACATTAAGTGAAGACAAAAATGTCCCAGCCATGTCAGGTGTTTTGTCACCGGACAAAAAGACACTGTGTGTCTCCCTGCCACGTTATTCAATGAGTGACCGAGGAACAGTTTTTACTTTATCCAGGGAAAAAAAAATCATAATTAAGTTGTCTGTTCAGAAATGAGTACTGTATCTTTTTCTTTTACAAAAGCCAGGGAAACACGAGTACTTAAAATAGATCTTTGAAAAAGCCCAAGCAACTTACTAACAAACACAGGTGCTGCCATCATAAAAATTACCACTCCCTTTCTCATGGGGCTATTAAGAATGATTTTTTTTTTTTTTCGGGCGCCTGGATGGTTCAGTTGGTTAAGTGACTGCCTTTGGCTCAGGTCATGATCCTGGAGTCCCTGGATTGAGTCCTGCATCGGGCTCCCTGCTCGGCGGGGAGACTGCTTCTCCCTCTGACCCTCCCCCCTCTCATGCGCTCTCTCATTCTCTCTCTCTCAAATAAATAAATAAAACATCTTAAAAAAATGATTTTTTTCATCTCACATAAATAGCATTTATTTTATATACTTTATATTATTTATATATAAGCATTTATATAAATAAGGCATATAAAAAATAAAGCATCTTCGGTTTATATAAAATATATTACCTACAAGTGTTCTCTGTATTTCTCACTTTCTAGTTAAGGATTTAAATAAGGTTTGCCTAATGATGTAGCTTTCCTCCAGTACGGTTGTCCTGGACTGTATCCCAGCTGAAGCATTCCCAGAGGCTGGGTGTTTACTTCACTTCTTCTCCTTATTTCTCCCTTACTGGTGGGTTCAGTCTATCTACCTGTCATGACACAGAATCTCCCTGTAATCAGTTCAGTTGCCAAGGGATTATTCAGGACTCTCTGTAGCCTTTAGCACTTGAGCAGTGCGACACTGAGTTCTGTGGCTGCTAAACTCTTCAAGGTCCATTTGGTTCCCAGACATTTATTATAGCTGTTTTCAAGTCTAAATATTGATATCTAGAATTTTCTGGAAATTTAGTTAGATAAAAATATGTGTTCTGTCCCCTTCAACTTGACTGTTAAATAATACTAAAGAAAGACAGACAGGGGGACGAATTTATGTTGAAGATGAAAGTACGGTTTAGGAGAGCTCGCTTTAATTTAGTTCATCTGACCGTGAAGTTCATTTTACCAGGAAGTTCAGTGAACTTCAGTTCATTTTTACCAACGATTTGAAATATTTTGAAGTGAAGTGGAGTTGCTGATGTGATTGATACTAAAAGATGGGATGTTATCACAAAGAAGAGTAAGTATTTCTGTCTTAAATTCATCTACAGCTTACCTTGATTGTATGTTTCTGACTGGCCTCTGTTTTCAGTGAACCAGTGGGATAACCATCAAAGCAGCAAGATAGGAAAGGGGGCCTCCTTGGGCAATGAGGGAACAGAGGCCCAGCAGTGTTTAGCTGGAGACCTGTCTAACCGGCTTTATGTTCATCAAATTCCTCTGCCCTTGTTGTGTCAGCTTCTCATCTCTGTGTTTCTGACAGTTGGGTTTGAACTTGACTTTCATTTCTGTCTGTATCTTTTGCTTGTCTCCTGGACTCTTACTCTTTCTTCCTGACCCTGCAGGACCTTCATGATGCCTACCCTTTCCTGTCTGAAAGTCTAACTTTATTTCAGATATTCTGGAAGCTGTTTTGCTGTATGAAATATTTTGGATGATCCTTGAAATCTTGCTGTCTTCCTGTTGAAATGTTTGTGGACATGCTACACATCTGGGCTACAGAAAGTGCCCTGTATTAAAGATGAACTGCCAGACAGACTCAGCAGTGATGAAGTATCTAAGATTATGTGTCTTCAGTTATTATTTTAAGGAACATGATCAATTAATCTTATTTTCTCAGAGTCTTTCCTTGTAACTGAAAGCTATTTCTCTCCTAATTATACTTCCCATTTTGATTGAGGACAATGAAATGAAAGACTGTCTTTGGATTTTATAGAACTGAATTTATGTTAAAGGAAAACTTTTATTTTTTGAGGGATTGTGTTACATTTCAAGGTTTGTAAATATATTAAAATTCAAAAGTTGCCAAAAACCACAGGGCCACTTACTACTGAGTAACTATGTTCTTCTCCTGAGAAGTAGCAGGGAATTAATTGGTGATGGGTGAGGAAAGTATAAAGAAATTTTTTCTTCCCCTGGCTCGTGTAAACTGTGTATTCATGAACCTGGTAGCAAACCCTTCAAAAGGTAATATTCTCACTTGGCTATTGATCAGCCTTCCAAATATTCTTTTTTTTTTTTTTAATCACAGAATTGACTCCTGAGGAGAGAGCCCAAAAGATTGCCAAGGCCATGCGCAAACAGTCCTCTGAAGTCAAAGAGAAGTGGGAAAGTCTAAATGCGGTCACTAGCAATTGGCAAAAGCAAGTGGACAAGGCACTGGAGAAGCTCAGAGACCTGCAGGGCACCATGGATGACCTGGACGTTGATATGAAGGAGGCAGAGGCTGTGCGCAATGGCTGGAAGCCTGTGGGAGACTTACTCATCGATTCCCTGCAGGACCACATCGAAAAAACCATGGTCAGCCTCACTGCCTCGGATAAAGGATTTTAAGAAATGTTTTATTGTTGAATCTGACACAAAGAAAGCCACATAGAAAAACCATTATAAGGCATTTTATGAAGCCAACCCCATTACAACTTGACCAAAATCAGGATAGAGAGATTTTTCCAGTCATGACAGATGTTGTCCATATGCCCTTCATCATCAGAACCCCCTCCCCACCAAAATAACAGCGAATGAGACTTTCACAGTCATTTACTTTTATTTTTCTTTATCCTTTTTTTTTTTTTACCCAGCTCTGTGTCCCTAAACACTTTACTACTTTAAAAAGTCCTTTTTAATCTCTAGGTTTCCCTTCTATCCCTTTTATGTTTTCTTTACAATGTATTTGTTTAAGAAACTGAATTGTTTGTTTTATAGTATTTCTTACAGCCTGGGTTTTGCAGAATGGCCTCCACATCATGCAGTTGGGCAGGTTCCTCTCTACTCTATTATTTCATGTAAATTGGTAGCTGGATTTAGAGATTTAATCAAAAACATACTGTTTTACTGGGGACTCTTATGTTCAAATTTTCTCTCACTGTCTGAGTAGATTATGGAAGGATTAGTTTAGCTATAAATTTTGTTTGTGGTCAGGAATTGCCCAAAATTAAGAATGATAGATCTGTGGTCTAGAGCCCCTTTGGGCCCTACACTCTAGAACATATCCAGAAAAAATTTAATAGAATTTAGGCAATAAGAGACACAGTAGTCGGGTTTGTGGTAGCATAGCAAATTATGTATTAGGTAGTCATGAGTCAAATCAAAGAATAAACCAATGAAACATCAGAAGGTGTCAGGCTGACAATATCAATATCATGAATATGATTTTTATTGCAAAAAACATATCTTTTGTGCACAGACATTGGATGACATTTTCCCTTTGTTTATGCATGTGGCTGAGAAGGAAGGAGAAAGGGTCTAGGAAATGAAATGAATATGCAGGCAAATTATATAAGTAAATATATGTGTATGTAGATACAGGAATAATAATGGCTAGCATTTATTGAGGCTTACTGTGTGCCAAGAAATGTTTGTAGCCGGTTTACATGGATACCTCTTTTAATCCTCACACCAACCCAATGAGATAGGTATTACTATGCCCATGTTACAAATGGTGAAAATGCAGATATTGCTCAAGCCCACACAGCTGGTAAGTGGTAGAGTTTTCATGGTTTCTTTCTTGCTCTTCTCTGTCATTGTAGAGACCTCACTCATACTAATGTAATTAAGCACAACTTTTATCAGCTATTAGAATTTAGAACTTTAAAAGTTACGTACTAAATTTTAAACTTAAAGAAATTTCACTACTAAAAGAGTGTTGGTGTCTGCCACCTTTCATTATAAATATACATAAATATGCAGAACTCTGTGAATTAAGTAGGTTTCTTCCTACAGCTCTGGCATCCTGAAAACCATTTCCATGGATGACTCTGAGTTTCAAATAATGAACTGAAAATAAAGCCTTTTAGTAGAGATTCTTTGGAAGTTACACACTTCTTGCAATTTTTTTTAAGGTTTTATTTATTTATTTGTCAGAGAGAGAGAGAGAGAGAGCACAAGCAGGGGAAGCGGCAGGCAGAGGGAGAAGCAGGCTCCCCAGTGAGCAAGGAGCCTGATGTGGGACTCGATCCCAGGACCCTGGGATCACGACCCGACCCGAAGGCAGACGCTCAACCGACTGAGCCACCAAGGCATCCCTACTTCTTGCAATTTAAAAGATGGTTTTTAAATACTAGAAATCTTTAATTCAGTGGTTTATAAGCAGTATATTTTTTTGGACTACAAGAATGCCTCTTGGTTGGAGCAAGAATTTACCCATTTGAATTTGAAAGTATCAGTTTTTAATGCAGGATGATTAGTGTTGAAGGAAAAATGCAAAATTGTATATGGGCTTGTTAAAGACCTAAAAGTTTGGGAGTTGTTATTCCCATCTGATTAACGAAATTTCCCACCTCTGCATCCAAATCCTTTTGTTCAAATCTCTACTAAAATGGAAAGTCAGGAAAAACACAATTAATATTTAAGAGAAAGGAATAAACTGTGGATTAAAATATTTTCACATCTTATTAAGAAAAAAGAAAATAAAAACCCACATCTCATTAAACCAAATAAAATGGATTCAAAGTCTGGGGTGTTTCACAGGTCCTCTAAAGTATAGCCAAATCCCATTGAAGCTGTTGGCAGATGAAAGTAAGTGGTGATTATTGCTAAATATTATTAAATATGTCAAAGCAACTGGAAAACAAAGTCTTTGAGGGCCAATCAAATAAGTTTAATGCCCTAAAATTATCCTTAATCATTCTTCTTTGCAGAATACACACCTTCCAACAGGAGAAGGCTTTTTTTTTTTTTCCCACATCTGCCAGCAGGCTGCCCGTCAGCACCTTTAATGTTAGCAGATGTTCCTGTTTCTATACCAAGAAGACCACATACATTTTTATTCTCCATAGGAAAGTGCAGCCAAACATGATAAATTGATTCTTTATACTAGAACACACAGCAGATTGGAAACCATTTTAAAACTTGCTTTACTTCAAGCTCCTTAATTTGGAAGCTCTTAAAAAGCAAAAGATAAACTTTCTTATTAGAAAGATTCCTCAGTGCCATAAAACACCCACAAAAACAAAACCCAATGACCTTGTTGGTCAAAGGTCTTTTAATACTTTCACCTGTGGCTTATAAGAGAAAAACATTGTTTTTACAGAAGAAAAATTAAAACTCCTTGATGTTCTATGAGAGTTTTAAAATCTGTCTTGAAGTTATAATCTAAGTTTGAAAAACTTTTCCCATCTTTTAAAATAAAGCTGTTATTATTTAAAATTATAGAAACCTAAGAATACTTTCTAGCGTTTCATTTTTTATTTTTTTTTAAGATTTTATTTATTTATTTGAGAGGGAGAGAATGAGAGATAGGGAGCATGAGAGGGAAGAGGGTCAGAGGGAGAAGCAGACTCCCCGCCGAGCAGGGAGCCCGATGCGGGACTCGATCCCGAGACTCCAGGATCATGACCCGAGCCGAAGGCAGTCGCTTAACCAACTGAGCCACCCAGGCGCCCTAGCGTTTCATTTTTTAATCTTTGATACCTACAAAACACAAAGACATTGATTTTAGAAGCTGACTGAAATTCTTGAGTCCTCCCAAGTCATCTCGGAGAGAATAGTAATGTGTAATGTTAAAATACAGTTGAGGAAACCAGGAAGGATTTGCGTTCTGTCTTTATTCTTAAACTGAATCTGAAGGAACTCAGGTCTCTTCCAAGTCCAGACTGAAAAATTCCCTTCCCCCACCCTACTTCTCTCTGTCGCATGCTTCCATGTTAGTGGTTTCATTCTTTAGACTTAGAACGCCTGTTATCATGTAACTCCTTCAGTGTACGAGGCACGATAGAACATACAGAAAACATTGTCCCTGCTCTTGAGGAGCTTACATTCTAAAGGAAAAAAAATACACCTCTCTCAAAATGGTATTTTTGTTTGGTGTTTTCTGCAAGGTATTGAGGAAATAGTCCGGGGGTGAGCTTTGGGTATAACTTAGCCCCATCATTATTTAAAGAGGGGAAGAGGAAGGATTTTAAAAGGCAGGCAATGACAGACCATTCAGGATAGGTAGGGCTTACAAGGAGATAAACACAATCTCATCAACTAAGGGGAGATTTGCTGCAGTAAATAGGATGAGGGAAATAGTTTGTGGAATGCAAGCAGAGGAAGCAAGGTATCCTTAGACATTGAGTGGAGCCAGAAAGAGCATGCGGCCTTTTTTCCAAGTACATAAAAAGAGGCTTTCTTTTTATGAACATAGTGAGGAAGCCAAGTTAATACTGCAGTGTTCCAGTGAAAGTTCATGGTCTTCACAGCACTCTGATACATGATATTTCATTAACTAAACTTGATATGGTGAAAAGGGAGAAGAAAGGAGGCTAGTAGACATATTCCTGTCTCTTAAGGGGTGGGATGGTAGAAACGAGATAACTTGAGGGCTAGTGCTAACTGTGTTCACAGCACCTAATACATATCAGTTCAGTTTGGTACATGATTTACTCTGAGTCTGTGACATACTAAGGAAATAACAATATACTGTTCTTAGTATCTCAATTCTGTTCCCAATTGTATATTGGCTTAATCTTGCCTCAGATATCATTTTCATGGGCCTTCATCAATAGAAGTGAATTCTCCCCTCTTGTCTGGCAAACTTTGTGAAATACTGGAGAGTGTCTGTTCTCAAGAAGCTTCTATTCTTCTTGAGGGGCATCAAGAATATGGATGTAGTAAGAGCTCTGATAAGAATGATACTTAAAATACATAACAACTCGCTTGTATGGCACCAAACAATCACAACGGCCCTCACTATAAAACCCCACTTGTGTGGCTGAAGGTGTGCTGGCTGAAAGTTCTGACTGGATTCAAGAAGGCAGAGAGAATGCTGGGAGCACGTAGGGGAGCCTCTAGCCAAGAATGCTGAAGGAAGGGCCTCAGGGAAATCTGCCCTGAAGTAGGATGCATAGGGCACCTGAGTTGACTCTTTTGGAACATCAGTGGGATCTAGGCAAAGACTTTGTTGGAAAAAGAACATGAACATAGAGTCAGGGGGAATTATGTGGTGAAGGGAGAAAGCTTAGTGTTTTCATTATTCTGTTTGCTCTTATGGGACATATTATTGTCACTGGCCCCAAATATCTTTTATTTGTTTTTCTCTTTCCCTCTTCACATACATCCTCCACCCCCACCTGTACCATCTCTCTGTTCTGTGCCCCGAGGTGGCATCTGTCACTAAGCCTCACTTACCTCTTTTCTTACAGACACTAGTCTTTCTGCCCCTCCTCTAACCACATGATCATAATGATTTTGAAAGGATCAAAACTTACCTCTAGAGTATATAATAGTATTAGGTTGGGGCGCCTGGGTGGCCCAGTCGTTAGGCGTCTGCCTTCGGCTCAGGTCATGGTCCCAGGGTCCTGGGATGGAGCCCCGCATCGGGCTCCCTGCTCCGTGGGAGGCCTGCTTCTCCCTCTCCCACTCCCCTTGCTAGTGTTCCTGCTTTTGCTGTGTCTCTCTCTGTCAAATAAATAAAATCTTATAATAGTTAATTGGTTTTATGGTTAGGAAAGTTGTTCTTACTGGCCACTTTCTCACTTAATTTTAAATGGTAATGTGTTCAAATCAAATCGTTGCATACGATGAAAAAATAGTAATGTAGCCATAGAAAAAAAAGAAGGAAAATATGAAAGAAAATGAAAAATAGCAACAAGACTAGAAATTAGTAAAGTGGATAATAAGGGCAAACATTTTCCAGATGAAATTACATAAAATGGTAGATTTGCAGGAAATATATAATCATTTCAGTGAGTTTGCATTATGATTTTTCTCTTCGTGCAGCTATTTAGATTCTCCAGGTTACAAAGGATGACTCTGTGGCTGGTGGTCCCCATTGCTAAAGACCTGAGCTGAGGTGTCATTGAGTGCACAACTGTTGTCAGTGGCCTCTCAGCTGGTCTTGCCATTTTCTTTGAAGAAAGGTTCAAAATACTACCTTCTGTTATATTCTTTTCCAAAGTCATTGTTTTTGTTTTTATTCTTCCAGGCATTTAGAGAAGAAATTGCACCAATCAACTTAAAAGTTAAAACAGTGAATGATTTATCCAGTCAGCTGTCTCCACTTGACCTGCATCCATCTCTGAAGATGTCTCGCCAGCTAGATGATCTTAATATGCGATGGAAACTTCTGCAGGTATTAGTTTATCCCTCTTCATGATCAGCTTTACACAGTTGGTCCTTAAACCCTGCCTGATTATTCTACCGCACACCATCATTTCCTCCTTCTTTACTAGTTGTAGTTGGTAATGGATTTGTAGCATGTAATATCACCAAGTATTTGTCTTTCCATATCTTGAACACAGAGGCCTCATTTATTTATGAATAGAGGCTTTAATGTAATTTTATGATGTACTATTCATATGATATTTGTAGAAAACTGCAAAGGGTCAGATAAATCATAGTAATTGAGACCTATGATAGGTCACAGAAACATTTTCCCATAATGGCTCATGAAGAAGTCATTTTTCTTACTTTAATCATGTATTTATTTTTTTTCCTTTTGCAAAGTTAAGAAATCTCCATCCTTCTTCCACTGTTTGCTATTTAGGTATCATGTTCATTCTTTCCAGCTAGCACATTTATACTATTGTGGTGTTTTTACCTTTAGCTCTTAGGTCTGAGTTGTTTTAGTGACTCTAGATAATACTTGCTCGTCCCAGATTTAATAGAGCCAAACCAGAAGAACCCTTTTGAGTATTACTAAGTATCAGCATTTACAAGTCACCATACTTGCCAGTCAGTAGTTTTAGGTTTAGTCTTTGCAGAGCTTTGTCATGTTCAATGGCCAGTTCCCCGGAGTCGTAATAATCATTTTTTCCCTGAAAACTAGCAGGATAATTTAAGTGGAATATTAAAAAAATAATTCTTACACATTTCTCTCTATATTTTGGGCCTAAAATGCTGTATTTAATGAGATAAATGTGCGATTGGAGGTGGTACACAAAAGCATTTTATTTTAAAGCTATAATATTTTATAGCATACTAGGTTTCCTGAATTAACTCAGACATCGAATACCCAGTGGCTCATATGTTCTTCATGAATATGAAGATTTAAGAAATGAGTGCATAATATTAAACAGTCTTTTCTGTGTTTGAAAAGAGTGTTAATAATCTGGGATTAGTAAAGCAGGATCTGTTAAACTCATACGTGCTTTTCTAGTGAGTGGAACACAGAAGTGTTTGACTTTCTCTTTTTTTCTTTCTGCTCCATTTCCCTAATTCATTGCCTTCACGTAGGTATTCCTACGTGGTCCATCCTGATCACCTTCTGCTTGTGTTATCGCTATCTCCAAAGATTAGAAGTCAGGGAATGCATTATGCTTGGAAGAGGATATGTATTCTCTTATGCTTATCTCTGAGCATTGTAGCTGCTAGAGCGCAGATGTTAGTTGCTGGTTGAATAAGACCGGAAGGAATCTCTGGTGACAGCAGTGTCACTCCGTTTCAGGACTAGCATCTTCTCTTCTCCTGAACATAGAGTGTGGCATTTGAGTGCTTTTTTGGCTTTAATGAACAAAGGACTTGCTAATGCAATTTAAATAGCTAAGCAGGAGAAACTAGAGCTGTCCAGCGAGCCAGGGATACACACATTTCTTTTAAAGGCAGCTGAAAATAAGATGGACAATCTATGCGGAACAGCTGACTCGAGCTGCAGAGACCAGGACCAGGAAAAAGAAAATGGAAGTGTCAGTAGGCTGTGTGCGGTCGTTCTGATTTGCATTTAGTTTCTTGGTGGACCAATTCTGCATTTTTATAATGTAGAGAGCTAACAGGGGAAGTTGTGAGGACCAATTCAGAGAGTATGCTAATTGGCTGCTATACACTTGAATACCCTCAAGTCGAGATGATTGGACACAAACGTGGAGGCAAATAAGAGATTCCATACTCCTATATCTTTGTGCTCTCCATCCATCTACCTCTATCTATTGATCCATTGTCTAATTCGATCTCTCTGTCATCTACCTGTCTTTCTGTCTGTCCAGCTGTCTACCATCACCTATCTGTTTTTTTCCCTGGGAATATTTTAGACTTCATCTTCATTCGCTTCCTGTGGCACTTTTTACCACCTTCCTTACCTTACAGAAGGGAGATGAGTAGCCACTGGCCACAGCTCGAATTTAGATGCTTTCAGCTTTACTACTTTGAAGGCAATGTAGAGTAACAGGAAAGCAATAGCTGCTGGTACCAGATTAGCTGCATCTGGATACTAGTACTGTCATGTACTAACTTTCTGTCCTTGGACACCTCTTTGTGTCCCAATTTCTTCTGTAAAGTGGTGATAATAGTAAATAATACTTACCCAATATGGTTATTGTGAGGGTTAAAAGAGTTAATTTGTATAAACTGCTTAGAGGAGTGCCTGGCACTGTTTGCTGTCAGTTGGTACCAGAAGAAGTCTATTTTAATCGCAGTACTTTGATCCCAGAGATAGAGAAGGAGTCTATACAAGCAATCATATCTTGGGCAGTAGCATCATTTAGTAAACAGGGTTGCTGGAGGGTGGGGGATGGGGTAACTGGGTGATGGGCATTAAGGAGAGCATGTGATGTGAGGAGCACTAGGTGTTATACACAGCTGATAAATTATTGAACTCTACATCTGAAACTAATGATGTACTATATGTTGGATAATTGAATTTAAATAGAAAAATACTTAAATCAAGTATGTTATTAAAGTCTTATTTTCAAATCAAATTATTTCTTGCATGTCTATGTGCAGGTTTCTGTGGATGATCGCCTTAAACAGCTTCAGGAAGCCCATAGAGATTTTGGGCCATCCTCTCAGCATTTTCTTTCTAGTAAGTACTAATAAACTTGACTGTTCTCATTAATTGAACAAATGAGCATATTCTTTCACTTTCCCTCAAGGAGCCATATTCTTTGCTACAAATATATTTACTTATATTAGGTAAATGTACAAAAAGCAATATTAATATTAATTACAATATTGTTTATTGGTTATTAGTTGTAATAATCTGGTCACAATTGATAAGTCTCCGAACTGGAGCAAAACTGAATTTCTCTTTAGCTATGGTTTTTCAATGGACCGTCAGCTATAATAATTAGTGTAGCCTCATATCATCATTGCTGTATGATAAACAAAGGTTATGAACTTTTTCACAATAAAAAAATCATTTTTACATTTTAAGATTTCTAATTAGCTTTTCTTCTTAAAAAGTGTTTATTAATTTAAAATGTACCTGTATCTTTAGCAGTAAAAAAGAAATAACTCCCCACGGATCCGAGATTTTTGTTTATGAGGTTCACTGTGATCATACTTAGCTTTTCTTTTGGTCAAGTATTGCAGATGTAGGCAAACCACATATGTAGATTTTTATGTAGTATTCTCCAACTGAAATTTTTAATTTTACGAACTGTTCATGAGATCTTATATAAGTAATTTGAACTCCTACTTTATTGTTCACTGCTGGGGAAACTAAAGAATGTAGGATTCAGAGTCATCCAAATTAAGATTAAAATATTAAGTCTGCCAGAACTGTAGATTCCTGAAAGTTAATTTCTTTATCTTAAAATTACTATAATAATACTTAGTTTTTCTGATCGCCTTGAAAAATTAAGTGAGAAAGCATAGTGAGTTTCAGAGCACCTAGCACAGTTCTTGGCACTGATGCTTTCACTAACCATTAATTTCTTTCCTTTTATTTGTCCTGGCAAACATATGCCAGAAAACAGTTTGTTTACTTCAATATAAATGAAGTTTAAAACTTAAGGCACATCTTATTTCCCAATTATGATAACTTCTTTGTATCTATAATAATAGAGAAAACTGAAGTAAGACCATGTCTTCCAACTAAATTGATACATTTGTATTTTCTCTTAATCTTTTGTCATGGTTGATAATCTGCTTTACCTCAATTCAAGGTCAGGCTTTTCTGCTTTCACAGTTTCAAGAATCTGAATTAGTCATTTCCTGCCCCTCCTGCCCTCCAGTGCTCATGCTCTCCCCCCCCTCCCCCTTCCTCCCCTCTCCCCACGCACACCTGAGCCCTTAGATAGCCTATCTTTGAGTGACTGTAGTCCTTCCTGGAATATACTGGGTGCGAGGAGGCATTTCTAAGGTTGGGATGCCATCAGTGTTGGTAAAGTAAATAAGTTTGCAGTCTCCTCATTAGGTGTGAACTACTTCAGATTTCTTAAACTTAATTTAAGCTATGTGCTCAGGCAAAATTAAAGAGGAATTTAACAAATAATTGTGACTCTATTTATGAAACCCTACCCTTTCTCCTAGCAACCATTTTTTCATGATAAAAATCCAACTCATGTTCTTTAGGAAAGGAAACATGGGTAAAATTCACATGCACTTTGTGAAACTCAAGCATGTGGCCTTTTATTGTCTGGCCCTGATTGTCCAAGGAGGTCAGAGTTTTTCAAATCAAAACAATTGTTAACATGAATGGAGAAGTGTAAACAAAATCCCAATTAATAAATTGAATAATTGTTATCTCTTTCTGCTTGGAATCGTTGGCTTTATAATATTTCTTGGACTTCAGCCATGGTTATAAAAGGAGTCTATTTAGTTAGAACACAAAATAAACTGACCTATTGGCCTGGTGCCAACACTGAAATGAGGTTGGCTTTAATGAGAAATTTATTATACCTACTTCCACATTTTCATCGCCCTTTTATATTTTCATGGACATAGTTGCAGAAGGGAGTGCTCACATGTTATAAAGAGAAGAAGAATTGTTGAACAGAAAAATTGCTGAACTAGGGGTCGGAAATCTTGAGATCATGTCTGAGCTCGGCCATTTCTTTATGGGGCAAGTTATTTCACTTCTGAGTATCTAGTTCCTTATGTATCAGATAGGGCTCTAATATTGATTTGTTGGCTTCCTTATAAATAGATATATTTGAAAAGGCTTTTTGCAAAGTTTAGAGTGCTACATTTTTGTAAGATATTAATATGACATGAAATTCAGAAAAAAGCATTTATGACAACTGGCTCTATGAGAGCCTAGTGATAATTGCAAAGATGTGTTTTAATTGCTTATTAGTTTATTTAGCAAAATTCGTTAGTAGCTCTAGCTTTACATGTTTAACTCTTCTTAAGTCTTCAACTAATTATATAGGAATAATCTATTTTTATAAATAAGGAATAACTGGAATTGTAAGAAATCAGTACCTCAACAAAAATAAATACCTAAAACAAAACATAAAATCTCAGTCATAGTGATATTTGATGTAAAAGTAGGAAACTGTATTTTCTGTGCATTTCAGATGAAAGTATTTGGGATTCTTCTATCCACATAATTACCTTGTGTTGTTTTTTTTTTTTTTAACAACCCTTTGCCTGTGTTTATCTTAATCTTTCCTTTTTAAGATTAATACAAATGAGTTTGTTTAAATGCCATCTGTCCTAGATAGTTATTCCTGTGAAGCAAAGTAAAGCACGTTATTAATGATCTGGAAAATTCAGTCTTGCGAAATCTAGCTTATAATCTGGATATGCCAGGTAAAATTAATTTTGGTTTTAGCTTAATCAAAAAATATATAGAATCCATTTTCCAGATAGCACTAAGTTTTAAACTGTAGTGGTTATAGACAATAAAACTTGATTTTGAAAAGTATTTTTAGCAACAGGTTCAATTAGTTAGAATTGGCATTTGAAATTGAACGTGTGTTGTTTCTTTCCTTGCTTCAAATGAATCTTTAAAAAGCCACTCTTTGTTTAGCCTAGCAGATTTCATAATTATAGGAATCCAGCTCAAAAACCAGAGTAGTTCTCATTGAATTGGTTATAAAATGTGTTTGATTGTTTTGCATTAGGGCATAAGGGTTTTGGGTGAGCAGTGTTTCCAATAACCTCCCTTTGTTTCTTCAGCTTCAGTCCAGCTGCCATGGCAAAGATCCATTTCACATAATAAAGTGCCCTATTACATCAAGTAAGTTGATTTTAATTCTCCTTTATGATACCAAAAAAACAAAGTTATGTTGATAACTTAAGAGGCTTTCCCTTGTAACTCTAGAAAATAGAATTCAATCCCACTGTCTGAAGGAAACTATATATATATTTAGTATTTAAAAGAAGTTAGTTTAAAAATCAGAGTAATATTTGTAGTTTATTAGGTTAAGGCTATAGGTATGTTTACCATATATTTTTTTAAACAGATATTAAAATATTTTGGGAAACTGACAAAATTTCTAAGTATGTCAGATTCTTGGGGCACCCAGCTGGCTCAGTCGGTGGAGCTTGAGATTCTCAGGGTTGTAAGTTCAAGCCCCACATTGAGTGTAGATACTTAAAAATAAAATCTTTAAATAAATATGTCAAACTCTTGACATGATGCTGTTTCTCATACTGTACTGATTCTAAACCATTTTTATTTCTCCCAGAAAATCCATTTAAAACGTGCTGTACTCTTCTCATTCTAATCCACCAAAAACAAGCAGTGTTTTTATCATTCAAAAGTTCAGTATCTTCAGGGTTTTTTGACTTATGGAAATTATCTGCAATATTAGTTAAGGTTTATGTCACCCTTCCTTTTTTATTGTCAACTTGACAGTTTCTCCTTCTTACATACTAAGTTTCTCCTTACTATGTAACCTTTTATACATTTTGTATCATTTACACAAGGTCTGAGTAGGATTCAATCCTTGAGGCTTAGGCTAAGTATTGTCCTAAAACAGAATGATACAACCCTTTGAGGTGTAAATTAGCAAAGCTGTTGATTTACAATGTATTAAAATGATGACAGTCCTAGCTGACTCTGTTTTATGTGTATGGTGAACAGCATCATAATTACTGGGAAAATAATCACTATTATTAGAGTCAACTCTGTCTCAGATTAGCCAGCTGACCTCAGGCAAGTTGGGTAAAGATCTCTGGGCCAACTTTCCTTTGTATCTTTCCTAAATGGCAAGTGGATCTCCAAAATCCATGCTGACACTAATAGTCTACTCTTCCAATATCCCTCTTCCTGAAAAATTTGTATATGAAGTCAGTGTTTGTGAAATAGTATTTCCTTTTGAAGGTTTTATTGTAGTCTGAGCTGTATCACCATACCATATATGAAATATAATAATAGTATATGTTATATTGCCTTAATGGAATTTACTACTTCTTTCACTATAGAGTTTATAGTATACTGGGTTGTGATAAACTTAAGGATAAGGTAGGGCGCCTGGGTGGCTCAGTTGGTTAAGCGACTGCCTTCGGCTCAGGTCATGATCCTGGAGTCCCGGGATCGAGTCCCACATCGGGCTCCCTGCTCAATGGGGAGTCTGCTTCTCCCTCTGATCCTCCCTCCTCTCATGCTCTCTATCTCATTCTCTCTCTCAAATAAGTAAATAAAATCTTAAAAAAAAAAAAAACTTAAGGATAAGGTAGCAAAGCAATTGGCTGGTGTCAAATTTAGGCAATCACGAATGGAATGAAGCCAGAGGCTGGGTAAATTGACATGTCTCTGTTGAGAGAAGGTGTAATCATCTAATCCAAATTTAAACCGTTTTTAAAATGTTTATATTTTCATTACGATAAGAGTTAATAATAATAATAGCAGCAGGTGAAGAAGGGGGCATGAGTCAGGGAATGCTCACAGCCTCTAGAAACTGGAAAAGGCAAGCCAATGGGATTCTCTTTTAGAACCTCCAAGGAGGACCACAGACCTGCAAACCTCAGTTTTAGCTTAGGGAGACATTTATTTTGGAGTCATTTGTTACAGCAGCAATAGAAAACTAATATATGTATTACACAAAATCAAGAAGTCCATGAAATTATTTTAAATTAAATTGTTTTACTCAACTGACAAAGAATCTTTAGTATCTGATTTTTTTTGAAGTATTGATTGGATCCAGCAAGGCAGATTTTTGTCTTTACTGGATAAAGAACATATTAATTCTCTTGTTTGATTATGTTGTACAGAGGTTATCTATTTGATTTGTCATTTTAAAAATCTATCTTGAATTTTAGCACTGCTATTAAAAGGGAATTTCTGTATGTCCAGGTTGGTTATATATGACTAAAACTGACATTGTCAGAGTTTCACTGATTCAGAATTTTTATAATTTTGGTAGGCTCTCACAGGATTATAGTCTTGTTCAGACTATGAGTTCTGATGGGTCAGACCAGTGCAGCAAAAGCTCATTTCTCTAATTTCTCATTGGCCAGAGCTCCATGTCCATGACCAGCACTTTAAAATATGTATAATACAATGATGGCCAGTATGTTTAATGTGACCTGTAGGATTATAGCATCCTAAAATATCTTTCAACATCATTAGTGAAAGTTTGAATTTCCTTGAATGTTTATATAGTTTTACTGTTAAATGTCTTTTAGGGCTTTGAAATATTTAGAGATCTCTCCAGGTATATAGGATGAATTCTCTTATTTTTAGAAAACTTCTTAGCCCGATTCTTTCATTTCCTGCTCTGTTGTGTAACTTAACAGTTTATTTCTTCATAATAAAGTACATCAATCTCTGGAGGTAGGGTTAATATGAGCCAGTATATTCCCGGATGAAGGAATGTTATGAAAACAAAATTTAATTCCCAAGTAAATTAATAAGCAAGTAAATAATGAGTGAAAGAGCTTTTAATATACACTCCCCTTCGCGTGGCTGCACAAGTAAGTAGAGGAAGAACGTTAAAAACAAATTTAGCATGATTGTCATGCAGCTAGAGTTTCCTGGAGCATATTAGGATGTATTAATTTAGCCAAAAAGAAAATAAGAGGCAGGTAGAAATGTAATTATTTTCAATGTGGAAGTATACAATTTTGTATACTCTAATGACAGAATATAGTGAGAAAGTTGAAAGGAGAATGGGAAGAACAAATTGTCTTTATTTCATATTTTAATTTTATCAATTAGCTAAAACATACTTTGATGGCTCCCCAATGCATTTCTTTCTCTGTAGGTGTTTTTTCATTAATATTTTGAGGTGTACTGCAGTGGTGCCAGACTCATTTATTACTGTAAAATGATAGAATATAGATCTGAACTGTAAGGGTCTGTGTAGTATAAAGCCCTCTATGTTAATATCTCAAGTTGAAATGCATATCTTTAAATTATATTTGCTTCTTCTAAGGTAGGCTTTCCCAATCTGATCTGTTTTTTTTTTTTTTCTTTTCTAGTATAATCCAGTGATGGCTCATTGTTCTATCAGTTTAAGGAAACCTG
Source organism: Eumetopias jubatus (assembly GCF_037043125.1). Lineage (NCBI taxonomy): Eukaryota > Metazoa > Chordata > Mammalia > Carnivora > Otariidae > Eumetopias > Eumetopias jubatus. The sequence goes on along the minus strand of NW_028274812.1, from coordinate 21,364,021 downwards.
CAATGGTTCCTGCTGCCTTTATAATATTCAGAAATCTACCATAAAAGCCAGATTTCTTTCTCTGTGAATTTTTAGTCCTGTGTTTGTGTTTTGCACACGTTTTTCATTTCCTCAACTGAAAGTTAATATCCAGAGCGTTTCAGGCATAAAGGGAACAATGAGTAAAAGCTTTGGGTTGAACTTTCCTGATATGTCACATTAATCATATAAAACTCATTGCTTGTTATTTTGATCCAGAAATAATAATAGTAAATAGTCATAGCGGGCGATAATAATGATCATTGAAATGAATTATATTTTTTGACTATTCATTTGCCAGCCACTGTGCTAATCCTGTAATTATCTCTTAATTCTTACTGAAGTGTCAGAACTGTCATTACCCCATTTACAGGCAAGGCTTAGATAACAAGTACACACATGGTTGTCGAGTCACACGACCAGTGCAAGGAAGAGCTAGTGTTCAAACCCGGGGACTGACTCCAGCTCTGCGCCTTCTTGACCGCTAAGCCTCCAGTTCTCTGCATTGAGTGAAGGAGATAATAGAAGTTTTAGTCACATGGAAAAGTTGGGTAGGATGAAGATATATTTAGGAAGGAGCAGTCAGGTGGAGAAGAGTTGAGCAAACATCCTTTTTTTTTCATGCTATGGACCGGTTGCCATTTATGATGCACCTGCTATGGGCCAGCAACTGAGAGCAGAGCTAATTTTCGTAGGCTCGTTTCTGTAGGGTAATATATGCTTTATATGTTTAAGGGAATGTCACACTGTGGTGCGGTAGTGGACAAAGGTGCTTTTCGATAGGTAGAAAAATGTAGTTCTCCACAGTCCTGCCAGTCGGATCTTGACAGGAATTCAAAGGTAGGGGAGCAAACTGTATCCTTCTGCTACCTTTCCTCAGCTCCATGGTCAGAGATTTCTGTCATTGGGTAGATTTCTGTCCGTGATTAGGATGCTCAACAGAGCTGGCTCCTAAGTCCCATAGGGCTTTTAGCATAGATGGTTCTATACATGTCTGGTCTGTTAGTAAGTCAGACTCTTTCATAGAATTTAGTAAGGTGAAGTTAGGAAATGTGGTTTTCCTTTCTCTCTCTACGATGTCATCTCTGAAGCTAGAGCGCGTGACTTTTCAGTAAGCCTTAGCAGAAAAGATGCTACAGCGTTCATGACCGGGCTGTACCCTCACGTCTTAACAGGTTTTTTTTTTTTTTTTTTAAGATTTTATTTATTTATTTGACAGAGAGATAGAGAGAGAGCACAAATAGGCAGAGCAGCAGGCAGAGGGGGAGGGAGAAGCAGTCTCTCCGCTGAGCAGGGAGCCCGACGCGGGGCTCGATCCCAGGACCCCGGGATCACAACCTGAGCCGAAGGTAGCCACCCAACAACGCAGGCGCCCCACGTCTTAACAGTTTTTCCACTCAAAGCTGAGGTGCAAGCCTAAATTCTTGATAGAATCCTAATTGTGCTCACACACATGCAGCTTTAATATGAGCATTTTAGTGATGTCTTCTTAAAAGATAATATATATCACATTCTCAAAAACTGACATTTCTCAATCTTACAGCGCACTCCTCAGAATAAATTATCTTTACCTACAGATACCACTTCCATGCATTCTCTGCCTTATTCTCATTCCCCTTGACGACTAAGCCTAAATCAAAATTTTCCTCAATTTATTACATCTCCTTTATATTTTCCTTTTCTATTCTCATGTCCATTAAGGATAATTCCGCTTTCTTGCCTCCCAAGGGCAGTCTCTGCTGCCCTAATCCATCAGCTGCTGGGGAAAAAAACAAAGTTTATGGTTGTAAATGAAATCTTGGGGAGCAGGTAGCTGTTCTTTATAGCAGTCATGGGTTTATTTGCATAAACTGTATTTCCTTGTCTCATTATATATGTACAGTCTAAAGGAGAGAATTAATGCTTATTTCTTTAGAGGAATCGTGGGCCCGTTTCGATGATGTAGGTGAAGTATTTCTTCCTTGAGTAAGAGCAGAGAGGAGTGACAGCAAAGGGATATCCAAATATTCAGCCCAACAAGAAAGTCAGGGCTGGCCAAGGTGTATTATAACAAAACAAAGAAAAAATTAACATAAAGCATTTTATGTTTAAAGATTGGAGGAAACTCACCCCAAAACAAAATAAACCCATAACAAAGATGTAACTAACAATGAAATACAGGCTCTCTCTTGAAAGGCCTCCTACAGCTGTCTTCATCTCTCTCTTTCTCCTTAATCAAGATGTGAGATGACATCCTTTTGGTGCCAGATTTTCAGTGGAGGAGTCTTGAGACACACTTTGAGTCTCTTTCCAAGAGTAGAGCTTGTGTTTTGGTTTTAATGATAAAGAAATAAATGAAATAGAAGCCTAAGAGAATGTACTGGAGAGGCTATTTTTCTAAGAAACAGTCTGTGACTTTATCTGTGTTGAAAATAAATATTTAAAACTCATTGGACCAACTCTGCTGATGAGGACGGAAGAACGAAGTTGTTTTATGAAAGAATGTAAGCATCTTGGGATCCCTATACCTCCTGCTCTTGGAGGCAGCTTCGGACAAGTGAGCACACCTTGGCTGATGAGAACACTAACAGCAGGCTGCCTGCCCTGCAGCAGCCTTGTATTGGCAAACTGTAACCAGACAACTTCCAGTGAATTTACCAGTGCCCTGACTTATTGAGATAATTCAGGTGGAATTGACATTGTCTGAGAAAGACACTGACTAGTGCAGGACTTAAAAAGATACTGTTTTCCTGCCATTTGTCTATACATTGCTGGGGCCAGTGTTATTATTACCATGAAGTGGGAATTTGGGCTTGGTATCTTACAGATTACTCAGTTCCATTGTATTATAGGGGCACCATTAGCCTTACTGTACAGTCTGACCTTTAGGGTCAAATTTGCAATTAATAAAGGTCTGCTATACAGTACAGCAGGTCACTGTGGGGCCACTAATAAGGAAAAAGAGATATTCGTACTTTGATTTGTAAAGATTAAATTTTTAAAGTAGCCATTGAAACTAGCAAAAGTACAAAAGTAATAATGGTCAAATAAATTGTGAAAGAAGTAGAATATCTTTTTATATATGGATTATAAAGTAAAATGATACAGTGTTAGAGTCAATACAACAGTATAGAAAAAAATTGATTTCTCCTTTAAAGATTACATATGAAAGAGAGTAGTAAAATTTTTTTAAAAATCTAAATAATATAAATTCAGCTTTAAAAAACAAACTAGAAGGATACAATGATAAACTCAGCACTGGTGGGAAATAATCCTGGAGTTGACACCCCAGGTAGGGGTATAGAGGACTCCCCAGGAGCCAACTCAACAACAGATGACCTGCAGGAATGTTGATTAATGTCCATTACTGGTCTGATCCTCCCTAGTGTGACAACTTAGAGGGACACGGGGGTAGAGTTTGGGTCAGAGATGAGGCTCCTTCAGAGTTCTGGGCCCAAGCAGAGATACTACCAAGGTAGGGCTCCCTTGGGTTTACTGTGTGCATGTTCATTCTTCCAGACAATCTTCCAGTGCCCTCAAAACAAGTATCAGCCCAAGCTCCCTGCACACCCAGGCACATCCATTTTGTTCTTAAATTCTACTACTTTACTTTAAAAACAAATACAAGCAAACCTGTCGTATTGTTTTGTAACAAATTGTTCTATCAACCATGCCTGGAATATTGACATTTGTATTTAGGGTTGCAGAAGCATTTTCTCTACAGAGCCCTTTTCATGCTTGTGTCTTTTAACCTACTCCTAAGCATGAAATTATTTCAAGCGCATTTTATAGTTGAATCCAATAGATTTGGAGTTATCCATTGTTGACAGTTTAGTCTTCCTGCCTTGTGTCTTCATTTTCATGACAAGCTAGTGGCATTTTCTTTTTCTTTTTTTTAAAGTAGGCTCCATGTCCAATATGGGGCTTGAAATCATGACCATGAGATCAAGAGTTGCATGCTCCACTGACTGAGCCAGCCAGGCGCTCCAAACTAGTGACATTTCTTAAGGAAGACTATGCTTTTACAATATCTATTATCAAGTAGAATCCTGTATCTTATTTGGAATTTAAACAGGGAGGTTTTTTTCCTGAAATGTTGACATTCATAATTCCTTAAGTCTTCCCTTAGATTTATTCTTTTTTTTTTTTTTTCTGGATCACATGGTAGCTTTATTTTCTTTTTTTTAAATAATTTTTTATTGTTATGTTAATCACCATACATTACATCATTAGTTTTTGATGTAGTGTTCCATGATTCATTGTTTGTGCATAACACCTAGTGCTCCACGCAGAATGTGCCCTCTTTAATACCCATCACCAGGCTAACCCATCCCCCCACCCCCCTCCCCTCTAGAACCCTCAGTTTGTTTTTCAGAGTCCATTGTCTCTAATTGCTCATCTCCCCCTCCGACTTACTCCCCTTCATTCTTCCCCTCCTGCTATCTTCTTCTTTTTCTTTTTTTAACATATATTGCATTATTTGTTTCAGGAGTACAGATCCGTGATTCATCAGTCTTGTACAATTCACAGTGCTCACCATAGCACATACCCTCCCCAATGTCTATCACCCAGCCACCCCATCCCTCCCACCCCCCATCACTCCAGCAACCCTCAGTTTGTTTCCTGAGATTAAGAATTGCTCATATCAGTGAGATCATATGATACATGTCTTTCTCTGATTGACTTATTTCACTCAGCATAACACCCTCCAGTTCCATCCACGTCGTTGCAAATGGCAAGATCTCATTCCTTTTGATGACTGCATAATATTCCATTGTGTATATATACCACTTCTTCTTTATCCATTCATCTGTCGATGGACATCTTGGCTCTTTCCACAGTTTGGCTATTGTGGACATTGCTGCTATAAACATTGGGGTGCACATACCCATTCGGATCCCTACATTTGTATCTTTGGGGTAAATACCCAGTAGTGCGATTGCTGGGTCATATGGTAGCTCTATTTTCAACTGTTTGAGGAACCTCCATACTGTTTCCCAGAGTGGCTGCACCAGCTTGCATTCCCACCAACAGTGTAGGAGGGTTCCCCTTTCTCCGCATCCCCGCCAACATCTGTAGTTTCCCGACTTGTTAATTTTAGCCATTCTGACGGGTGTGAGGTGGTATCTCATTAAGGTTTTGATTTGGATTTCCCTGATACCGAGCGATGTTGAGCACTTTTTCATGTGTCTGTTGGCCATTTGGATGTCTTCCTTGGAAAAATGTCTGTTCATGTCTTCTGCCCATTTCTTGATTGGATTATTTGTTCTTTGGGTGTTGAGTTTGATAAGTTCTTTATAGATTTTGGATACTAGCCCTTTATCTGATATGTCATTTGCAAATATTTTCTCCCATTCTGTTGGTTGTCTTTTGGTTTTGTGGACTGTTTCTTTTGCTGTGCAAAAGCTTTTGATCTTGATGAAATCCCAATAGTTCATTTTGCCCTGGCTTCCCTTGCCTTTGGCGATGTTTCTAGGATGTTTCTAGGATGATTTCCCTTGCCTTAGGCGATGTTGCTGTGGCTGAGGTCGAAGAGGTTGCTGCCTGTGTTCTCCTTTAGGATCTTGATGGACTCCTGTCTCACGTTTAGGTCTTTCAACCATTTGGAGTCTATTTTTGTGTGTGGCGTAAGGAAATGGTCCACTTTCATTCTTCTGCATGTGGCTGTCCAATTTTGCCAACACCATTTGTTGAAGAGACTGTCTTTTTTCCGTTGGACCTTCTTTCCTGCTTTGTCAAAGATGAGTTGACCATAGAGTTGAGCGTCCATTTCTGGGCTCTCGATTCTGTTCCATTGATCGATGTGTCTGTTTTTGTGCCAGTACCATACTGTCTTGATGATGACAGCTTTGTAATAGAGCTGGAAGTCTGGAATTGTGGTGCCGCCAGCTTTGCTTTTCTTTTTCAATATTCCTCTGGCTATTCGGGGTCTCCTCTGGTTCCATACAAATTTTAGGATTATTTGTTCCATTTCTTTGAAAAAGGTGGATGGTATTTTGATGGGGATTGCATTGAATGTGTAGATTGCTCTAGGTAGTACTGACATCTTCACAATGTTTGTTCTTCCAATCCATGAGCATGGAACGTTTTTCCATTTCTTTCTGTCTTCTTCAATTTCTTTCCTGAGTATTTTATAGTTTTCTGAGTACAGATCCTTTGCGTCTTTGGTTAAATTTATTCCTAGGTATCTTATGGTTTTGGGTGCAATTGTAAATGGGATCGACTCCTTGATTTCTCTCTCTTCTGTCTTGTTGTTGGCGTATAGGAATGCCACTGATTTCTGTGCATTCATTTTATATCCTGCTACTTTACTGAATTCCTGTATGAGTTCTAGCAGTTTTGGGGTGGAGACTTTTGGGTTTTCCACATACAGTATCATATCATCTGCAAAGAGTGAGAGTTTGACTTCCTCTTTGCCGATTTGGATGCCTTTGATTTCTTTTTGTTGTCTGATTGCTGTGGCTAGGACTTCTAATACTATGTTGAATAGCAGTGGTGAGAGTGGACATCCCTGCCGCGTTCCTGACCTTAGGGGAAAAGCTCTCAGCTTTTCCCCATTGAGAATGATATTCGCTGTAGGTTTTTCATAGATGGCTTTTATGATACTGAGGTATGTACTCTCTATCCCTATACTCTGAAGAGTTTTGATCAAGAAAGGATGCTGTACTTTGTCAAATGCTTTTTCTGCATCTATTGAGAGGATCATATGATTCTTGTTCTTTCTTTTGTTAATGTATTGTATCACATTGATTGATTTGTGGATGTTGAACCAGCCTTGCAGCCCAGGGATAAATCCCACTTGGTCATGGTGAATAATTCTTTTTTTTTTTTTTTTAATTTTTTTTAATTTTTTTATTCTTATGTTAATCACCATATATTACATCATTAGTTTTTGGTGCAGTGTTCCATGATTCATTGTTTGTTCATAACACCCAGTGCTCCATGCAGAACGTGCCCTCCTCAATACCCATCACCAGGTGAATAATTCTTTTAATGTACTGTTGGATCCTATGGGCTAGTATTTTGGTGAGAATTTTTGCATCCATGTTCATCAAGGATATTGGTCTGTAATTCTCCGTTTTGATGGGATCTTTGTCTGGTTTTGGGATCAAGGTAATGCTGGCCTCATAAAATGAGTTTGGAAGTTTTCCTTCCATTTCTATTTTTTGGAACAGTTTCAGGAGAATAGGTATTAATTCTTCTTTAAATGTCTGATAGAATTCCCCTGGGAAGCCATCTGGCCCTGGGCTTTTGTTTGTTGGGAGATTTTTGATGACTGCTTCAATTTCCTCAGTGGTTATAGGTCTGTTCAGGTTTTCTGTTTCTTCCTGGTTCAGTTTTGGTAGTTGATACATCTCTACGAATGCACCCATTTCTTCCAGGTTATCTAATTTGCTGGCATAGAGTTGCTCATAATATGTTCTTATAATTGTTTGTATTTCTTTGGTGTTGGTTGTGATCTCTCCTCTTTCGTTCATGATTTTGTTGATTTGGGTCATTTCTCTTTTCTTTTTGATAAGTCTGGCCAGGGGTTTATCAATCTTGTTAAATCTTTCAAAGAACCAGCTCCTAGTTTCGTTGATCTGTTCTACTGTTCTTTTGGTTTCTATTTCATTGATTTCTGCTCTGATCTTTATGATTTCTCTTCTCTGCTGGGTTTAGGCTTTATTTGCTGTTCTTTCTCCAGCTCCTTTAGGTATATGTAGGGTTAGGTTGTGTATTTGAGACCTTTCTTGTTTCTTGAGAAAGGCTTGTATTGCTATATACTTTCCTCTCAGGACTGCCTTTGCTCTATCCGAAAGATTTTTGAACAGTTGTGTTTTCATTTTCATTGGTTTCCATGAATTTTTTTAATTCTTCTTTAATTTCCTGGTTGACCCATTCATTCTTTAGTAGGATGCTCTTTCACCTCAATGTATTTGAGTTCTTTCTGACTTTCCTCTTGTGATTGAGTTCTAGTTTCAAAGCATTGTGGTCTGAAAATATGCAGGGAATAATCCCAGTCTTTTGGTACCGGTTGAGACCTGATTTGTGACCTAGGATGTGATCAATTCTGGAGAATGTTCCATGGGCACTAGAGAAGAATGTGTATTCTGTTGCTTTGGGATGGAATGTTCTGAATATGTCTCTGAAGTCCATTTGGTCCAGTGTTTCATTTAAAGTCTTTATTTCCTTGTTGATCTTTTGCTTAGATGATCTGTCCATTTCAGTGAGGGGGGTGTTAAAGTCCCCCACTATTATTGTATTGTTGTCAATGTGTTTCTTTGCTTTTGTTATTGATTGCCTTATATAATTGGCTGCTCCCACGTTAGGGGCATAGATATTTACAATTGTTAGATCTTCTTGTTGGATAGACCCTTTAAGTAGGATATAGTGTCCTTCCTCATCTCTTATTACAGTCTTTGTTTTAAAATCTAATTTGTCTGATATAAGGATTGCCAACCCAGCTTTCTTTTGGTGTCCATTAGCATGGTAAATGGTTTTCCACGCCCTCACTTTCAATTTGGGGGTGTCTTTGGGTCTAAAATGAGTCTCTTGCAGACAGCATATCGATGCATCTTGTTTTTTAATCCAATCTGATAGCCTGTGTCTTTTGATTGGGGCATTTAGCCCGTTTACATTCAGGGTAACTCTTGAAAGATATGAATTTAGTGCCATTGTATTGCCTGTAAGGTGACTGTGACTGTATATTGTCTGTGTTCCTTTCTGATCTATGGTGCTTTTAGGCTCTCTCTTTGCTTAGAGGACCCCTTTCAATATTTCTTGGAGGGCTGGTTTTGTGTTTGCAAATTCCTTTAGTTTTTGTTTGTCCTGGAAGCTTTTTATCTCTCCTTCAATTTTCAATGAGAGCCTAGCTGGATATAGTATTCTTGGCTGCATATTTTTCTTGTTTAGTGCTCTGAAGATCTCATGCCAGTCCTTTCTGGCCTGCCAGGTCTCTGTGGATAAGTCTGTTGCCAATCTAATATTTCTACCATTGTAGGTTACATATCTCTTCTCCCGAGCTGCTTTCAGGATTTTCTCTTTGTCTCTGAGACTCGTAAGTTTTACTATTAGATGTCGGGGTATTGACCTATTTTTATTGTTTTTGAGGGGGGTTCTCTGTGCCTCCTGGATTTTGATGCCTGTTTCCTTCCTCACATTAGGGAAGTTCTCTGCTATAATTTGCTCCAGTATACCTTCTGCCCCTCTCTCTCTTCTTCTTCTGGGATCCCAATTATTCTAATGTTGTTTCATCTTATCGTATCGTTTATCTCTTGAATTGTCCCCTCGTGATCCTGTAGTTGTTTATCTCCCTTTTCTCAGCCTCTTTATTTTCCATCATTTGGTCTTCTATATCGCTGATTCTCCTGCCTCATTTATCCTAGCAGTTAGTGCCCCCATTTTTGATTGCACCTCATTAATAGCCTTTTTGATTTTGACTAGGTTAGATTTTAGTTCTTTTATTTCTCCAGAAAGCGTTTCTCTAATAACTTCCACACTTTTTTCAAGCCCAGCTAGTATCTTTAAAGTTATGATTCTGAACTCTAGGTCCGACATCACACTAATGTCAGTATTAAGTAGGTCCCTGGCAGACAGTACTACCTCTTGTTCTTTTTGCTGAGGTGATTTTTTTCGTCTTGTCATTTTGTCCAGAGAACAGATGAATGAGAGAACAGAATGCTAACAGGTTAACAATGTCTCCAGCAAATATACTCTATACAAATCAGAAAAGACCTGAAACCAGGGGACAAGAAAGGGAAAGAAAGAAGAGGAAAAAAAAAAGGAAAAAGAAAAAGATAAAAACAAAGAAAAACAGAACAAAACAAAAAAAAACAGAATATGATCAAATATGATCAGGCTAGTGCATAGATCAGTGCCACACACTAGCTTTTGGGCATATTTTGGTCTGTTAGAAGAAAGTTCCTGCTAAAATTTTAAAGGAAGAAAGACTTATATATGTACAAAATAAGGGTTGATACAATGAAGGGATGGCAGATGACTGTAAAGATGAAAATTATAAAAGATTTTATAAAAGGAATTGATAAGATAAGTTTTTGAAAAGAAAAAAGATTTAAAAAGAAAAAGAAAAAAGAAAAAAAGAAAAAAAGAGGGAGAGAATGTGATCAGGCTGGAGACTAGAACAAAGCCATACACTAGTGATTTAGGGTATATTTTGATCTGTTAGAAGAAACTGTATCTCAAAATTTTAAAGAGAGAACAACTTACATATATATGCCAAAAATAAGGGTAACTACTATGAAGAGATAAAATATGACTCTAAAAATGAAAAATAAAAATTTTTTTTAAAAAAAGGGATTGATAAGATGTTGTTTGAAAAAGGGAAAAAGAAAAATTAAAAAAAAGTAAAAAAACTTAACTTTGAAAAACTAATGAATTATGGTAAAAAAGCCATGAATTCTATGTGCAGTATTCCCCTAGCGCTGGAGTTCTCCCGTTCTCCTTGATGGGTAAACTTGGTCTTGGCTTGCGGGCTGTTCATGCTGATCTTCTGGGGGAGGGGCCTGTTGCCCTGGTTCCCAAATGTCTTTGCTGGAGGCGGAATTGCCCCGCCCTTGTGAGTCCGGGCTAAGCAAGCTGCTCGGGTTTGCTCTCAGGAGCTTTTGTTCCCTCCAAGCTCTCGGTACAGCTTTGGAGGACCAGGGTGAAAATGGTGGCCTCCCAATCTCCGCCCGGAGGAGCTGAGAACTCGGGGCCCCGCTCCTCAGTGTGCCCCCAGAGAAAAGCAGTCACTCCCGTCTCCCCGGTCTCCAGCCACACTCCGTGCTCACCCGGCCTGTGATCGAGCGTTTCTATGTCTGGCACCCGACCCCGTGTGGAGTCTCCAAACCCAGCAGATCCCTGCGGTGCGCTTCTGCGTCGCTCCTCCCGGGGGAGGAAGGCGGAGTCTGCCCAGCTCTGCCGCTTGTTGGGTCCCTGCTGGAGGAGCAGTGGCCCGACTGGGCCGCGGATCACAGTTTATGGCAACCCCGAGCTGAGAGCCCGCGCCTCGGCTCCGTCTCTGCAGCCGGCTTCCCTGCTCCGATACCTGGGAGCTCTGGCGCACTCAGGCACCCCCGGTCTTTCTGTGACCGCGAGGGTCCTGAGACCACACTGTCCCGCGAGGGTTCCACCCCCCGCTTAGCCACTGGAGCGACGTCCCTCAGCGGAGCCGACTTCTAAAAGTTCCGATTTTGTGCTCCGCGGCTCTAGCACTTGCCAGAAGCGGCCAACGGAGGCCCCCTCCCCCGCCATCTATCCTCCCGAATATCGCCTCGGATTCACTTCCCTGCACGTCCTACCTTCCAGAAACTGGTCGCTTTTCTGTTCAGAGAGTTGTTACTATTCTTATCTTCGATCTCCTGTTGAGTTTGTACGTGTTCAGAATGGTTTGATCCCTATTCAGCTGAATTCCTGAGACCAGACGAAATCAGGGTCTCCTACTCCTCCGCCATCTTGCCTAGATTTATTCTTATATTTCCCAAAAACTGTAACCTTGGCGTTCCTGCCTTTAAAAGCCTAGAAGATGGCAGAAAGTGTTTGCAAGGGTTCAAGAAGTTCTGTGTAACCTGAACACATATGTTTCGTCCCCTGGAAGAAATAGCTTCCTCATCTTCTGCCAAGTCTGTCCCCCACCGGCCCCTCAATAAGTCATGCACACAACACACGTGTGTGCACACACACACAACAACAGTAAGAATCTGCATACTGGCAGGAGTACTCCTTATTCTTCATGTATTCTGGTCTCAAGTGAAATAAAGATTGGGGAGGATTATAAATTCCAAGATGAGAATGTCACTTTTTAGATCCCTAAGAAGATACTACTCAGATAAATAACATTGCCTTGGATTGCCAGAATTTGTTTTCACTCTTTATGCTTTAATCAGCTGAATACAAATTGATTATTTGGAAGTTCCTTGATTCCTATATTCCTATATAAACTTTCATAAGCATATGTAAAGAAGGTATTAGCAGAGTCTGCAAAAGCCAGGGTCCACGTCATTCTGGAGATTCTCTCTTTTACATATAGCATCTCTTAGCTTCTATTGTGCTTTGTGACTTACAGAGTTGATTTTCTCTCCCTTATTTCTCCCCACCCTGAGGAGTGGTCTGGGGCATTGAAGACAGAAAAGCAGCCACTCCATCAGACAACGTGCAGTTCACTCATAATTTTGATAGGGACAGTGGGTAGAGGAGTGAAGTTGGAAATGAAATATATGTGGGTTCAATCATGAATGGGACATGAGTTTGTGCACTCCTCGTTTGAGAGTTTTGTCTGTGAAGAAGAGAAAAAGGTAATAGAGAGCAGGAAATGTAGATTCAAGGTAGGGATGAGAGAGATTGTGTGTGTAAGGATGGCAGATCCTTCAACATTTATATTCTGAGAATGGTCTTATTGAGAAGGGGGTTAATAATGCAACACAAGAGATTTTAAAGAAATCTTTGGGGAAGAATTGGCCTTTGATAGGAGGAGGAATTCCTCAAAGGAGGAGAGAAGAAGACAATCTGACAGGTAGAAGGTAATTTATTGATTTGGTGGTGGGAAGATGAAGGAATTCTAATCTGGTGGTTTCTAGTTTTTTTCAATGAAGTGTGAGATCAAGTGAAATGATATAAGGCAGGGAGGGAACTTACTTAGGTTTGGGAGAGAGAAGGCAGTAATAAATTGTCTTAGGGTCTGGGAAGCAAGTTTATTAGGGAATGTTGTGTGGTTGCCAGCAGTTGGACATTTGAGGTTTGAAGTTAAATATTTAAAGTAAAATTAGTCTGTGTGTTGAGTGATTTTCTCCAGCTGTATTCATGCACAGCTGCTCAGGTCCAGAGAAGGCAAGTAATTGAGCTGATCCATGCTTGGGTTTTGCCAGGAGTGAGCGAGAAGCAAGACAGATGAGATTGTTTGTAATGATTATAATGATGGGCCATGGACTCAGATTTAGACAGATTCATCAGAAAGATGTTAGAATCTCAGTCATGCAAGTATACTTACATATTAAGAACACAGGCTTAAAATCAGACCATCTGGGTTCAAATTCCATTTCTACTACTTACTAACTCTGAGACTTGGAGCAAGTTATCTAAGTGCCCCCCCCGCCCTAGTTCCTTCATCTGTAAAATGGGGATACTGTTGGCACCCAACTCACTGAGTTTTTATGCAGATTGAGTTTACACAAGGAAAGTTTTGGAAGAACACCTGGTACAGAGTGGACACTCAAATAGTAGGCTATTACTGTAATTAATTTTAGGCATCCTGACCTGTGTCATCTCTCACTATGCACAGCAAAGAAGAAATATTTCTCTTTCTGTGATTGTCTTACCCCTGAACAATATGGGTCGTTCTTTTTCTCTCACTTGTATTTTTAATTAACTGACTCACCTTTAATTTTTTTCTCTTATATGCCCTTAAAATTGCAGTTGAAATGAAGCGACACATGGCAAAACTCACAAAGTCCAGTTTCAAGCATAAAATTGAGTAAATAAGTAACAAGTAAATGTGTTTGACTAAGTGTCAGTTGTGGTGTAAGCAGGTTGCCTTCTTGCCATCTTTTAAGGTTTTATGGGAAAAAATGATGCCACTCTAATGAGGACAGATGGGTTTAAAAAGTTTCTTCCCCAGAGCAGTCTATTGCCCAGAAATCAGTATCTTTTCAATCTATCAAAATTACTTGTACTTTGCTGTTGGTTCTTTTTCTCATATATTGAACCATGTTGTTCTACCACATTTTTGTGTTCTATTCATTGTTGTACAATCTTACTTGTGTTTTACTTTCTGTGGCTCATCAGAATACATTATGAATAATAATAAGTAGAAACGTGTATCGCTTATTAACCTCCTTGGTTCAATATTTCATCAAAGTCCATAAAATACAGAGAGTACATGTTATCTCAGCCAGGACACTTAAGAGTATAGGGGGTGCTCTTTTAATAAGTATATGGGATAGCAGGTAGAAACTAGAACTGCCTAGGGCATTAAAGGGTGATAAAAAAAAAAACAGTTAATGGAGATTTCATGCACAGCACAGTGATTACCCACAATAGTACTATGTTTTAAACTTCAAAGTTGCTAGGAGACTGGATTTTAAATATTTTCACCACAAAACAGAAATGGTAATTATGTGATGGGATGGAGGGGTTAGCTAACACAACCGTGGTAATCCTACTGCAATGTATAAATGTATCAAACCAACATGTTGAACACCTTAAACTTACACAGTGTTACATCTCAATTAAAAAATAAAAATTTAAAAATAAATCAAAAATTAGGTAAAATCTTGAGTCTCATAGAATATAAAAAGAGCATGTGTCAAATATTTCATTTAACTCACTAATCACAGAATGGGTTAGAAGTTATAAGAGGTTCCCAGGAGAATACTAAGAATTTCATCTTCACAGTCAAATAAGGGATGCTAAAATGAAGTTTACCACTCAGTGTAAAGCTGATTCATTGGTCAGTGTCCACAGGACAGTAATCATTTGCATCCCAATGGACACAGTTTGCATTTCTATGGATAAGAAACATTTGCATTGCTATCAGTTTTTTCAATTTCCGGAGTTTAAAATAGCTCAGAGACCCACTGACTTTTTTGCCCGCATGAAAGGCCTTCTCAGTTTTTCCCTTCACAAGCAGACCGAGCACAGCTCAGCACCCTACTTACACATCACATGCTCTCACTATTGCTTTCTTTGTATGATTTTGGACTTACCTGTTGATTGCTGCTTTGTTAGATTTTTTTACAGTTTATCAAGCTGTACAGTTTGAGGTTCTACTCCTCTTTCAGATATGAGGTTGGACAGAACCTAAGCTGTTGTTATTTGTGGGGTGGGTGGGGGGAGCAGAGAATGCTACTTTCAATTCTGTTTTGGTTGCCTGGTCTGGGAGGACTTGGAAGCATTTTGGCTGGACGAGCTGAGCAATCTGCAGCTGTTCAAATACTTAGAGCCTTTGGGTTGATTGTGGATTTTCCTTTAAAATCCTCCCCCCGCCCCCCTCAAAAAAAAGAGAAGGAGAGAGAGAAAGAAAAAAAGAAAACCCAACAGCCAACTGCATCTATTACCTTTTTTTTTTTTTTAACTGTTGTTTGGTAAGCTGCAGTTATACTTCTGTAACCAGAGGCTGTGTTTATTTTCAGCGTTGGCAGTTCTGCCTAATGAATCAACTGGTATTGAATTCACAAAGGGAGATGCCGTTTCCCTCCCTCCATCTGTTTGCCAAATGTGTGTGTTCCCTCAGCTCCTAGTAGTTGTTTCACTCAGAAGAGCCATCAGCAAGTGGGTCTTCTCATTGAATTCTCAGCCACTGCCATGCTGCCATGTGGGATTTGCCCCTCGTGGTTCCATAGGACTTGTTTGCCAAAGCTCCACACTTGTGATTCTAGAGAGAGAAAGAGTACTTAACATTGGTTGTTTAAGTATAAAGTTTGGCTCTGCATTACTCAGCTTTAGTTTGGTTCTTGAGCTTTGATTTGGGCCTTCATGATGGGATGTCTGCCTCTGGACAGTAGTGTTGCCATGGGGATTTAAATTACTCCAGAGAGACAGGGGTTGTGGGAATACTGGTCGGCTGTCTAGCACTGGGAGCTCCTGATGGATTTTTTTGAATTACCCTCTATTTCCAGCAAATCCTTCTTTAATTCTTACTGATGGTAGGGAGGAAGTTGTTTTATTAACAAAAGCTGGAGGGGTCTTTATTTTTTTGTTTTTGCTTTGTTTTTTACTTCATGCATGAGAAGCTTTTTAGGTCGTTTACTTCTCACATATGAACGTGCATATCAATCCCATGGGATTTTGTTTAAGCTGAAGATTCCAGTTCAATAGAAAGAGTAGAAGTCAGAGATTCAGCATTTCTATCAAGCTGTGGGCCACACTATGAACAGTAAGAATTTTAGGTCAGACAGCTTCAGTACTTTCTCTGTGGTCTTTGGAGCAACTTGGAGGGGGAAATGGTAGAATGGTTTGGTTGGTGTTCAGCAGCCGAATACAAAGTGGAAACATTTTTACCTCTGCATTGGTGTCAAGAACCAGGTACGGGAGTTAGACAACTTTCCAGCTTCCCCTGGGATAGACCTTCACATTTTAGGCATGTTAATTTATGTGAGATTTTTTTTGGAATTTCCGGAACATTTTACATACCCAATTTCATATCTAAACTTCAAATATTTTTGAAAGCAAATTATGAGTTCTTGGTGGGGTTCTGTTATATATATGCATATGTAACAGTGATTATGTTCTTTTCTCAGTGACAGGTCCCAATTTTTTATATATTACCTAGATTAAAAAAATAATCTCTCTTAAATTTGATGGCATGAATATTTTAATACCACTCTCTCGTGTACTGTGCCATTTCACTTAGTTTACTAAACAGTTTTGTAAGAACTGAGTGTTATCTAAGAAGTCTTTTGAGTACTGTTAAACGTTATTACTCTATTCTGACCTAGAAAAGGGATAGTAAACTATTTTTAAATATAAGGACACTGACCCATTGAAGTTAGGAGCTGTTCACTTCACACGCAGACACAAAGAAGGAACCTAATTTAAGCAGTAAGTGGATTTGTTCTACCTGCATCTTATTTCCGAAAGCCTTCGAATTCTGTGACTTAGTTTTGGAATTTACAGAAAAAGAGAAAATGTAAAACTTGCTTCTTAAGTGAAGAATAAGCATCATGAGAAAAACTGTTGAATGTCAGTCAAAAAGTACTGGTTAACTGAGGGAGGCTGATTGCTGAGAGGAGCATGAAGTCGCATTGGCAAGAGATTCATGCAGAAGGGGGGTAGAGAATCCAGATACACAAGAAGAGGGTGTTGTGGAGGAAAAACAACTTTTCCTCCACCCTTTTGGGGGGGGTGGTAGAGAATCCAGATACACAAGAAGGGGGTGTTAGGGAGGAAAAGCAACTTTTCCTCCACCCTTTTAGGTTTAGTTTCTGGGGGTCTATGAATTATGCTGACAAAAGACAGATTAGCAAGAGAAGAGCATTTGCTTATGCATGCAATGCACATACTGTGATGAGTAACTCAAAGGAATGGTTAGAATTGGGGGCATATGTACCTAGCTTAGCAGGGGAAAGAAGTTGGGGAGAAAAGGCTCCTTTGTGAAGACCCAATAGGTTTCTTTAGGAAAGATAAATGGGCTTTTTAGGAGAATAAACACGAGATAAGAAAGTTTGTGATAATGTTTGTTGATGCAGGTGCAAGTAGTTTTGCTGTCTTCTTCCTAGCCATGAAACTCCTCCAGAGAGAGGATTTATGGTAGCCTTGTTTCCCAGAAGTTGCTGCGTTTAGTCAGATAAAGGAAACTCTGAAAAGACCTCTTTCTACATCTGTTCAATCTCAGATGTCTTTAGCTTGAAATAATCTTTATATCAATTCTAGGGCTCTGAGCGAGCCCCCACAGGGGAGAAGGACTAATTTACACCAAGGAAGGAGAGACTGGAGGTTAAAGAGGAGGGAGCCTCACTTGACTGTGAGGTGAAGATGTTATTCAGAGTTAAACTCTTCATTTCTCAGTTCTTTGGAAATTTCATTAGGACTTCTAAAGTTTAGCAACTCTTCATAGCACTTCTGCTCTCGGAGGATTTATTCTGAATGAGGATCTATATCTGCCTAACACAAGTAGAGTTATTCTGGAAACTACATTGATTTGGCTGCATCAAGCCTGAGGCCCCAGGGTCACACTTCATATCTGGGTTTTAATTTGTAGTTGTAAATCTTTTCGAAAGAGGTAAAACAACATTTTTTACTTATATTTTCACAACATAATTGCTCAAATAAAAATTTATTATTGTTGTTTCAAAAGTCCAAATAATAACTGGACATCGGTTTCAGAATGATCCATCATGGGGATCATTTTGCATGTATTTTTAAAAACTTAGAATAAACATTCTATTTGCATACATTCTATGTGACCTATATTATTTTGTATGTTCTTTAATTTAAATATACTACCCTTTTTCCCCCCAGCCACCAAACACAGACAACCTGTTGGGATCATCCTAAAATGACTGAACTCTTTCAAACCCTTGGTGAGTGCTCTTTTATTTAATTAACCTAAACGACTGATAACTGTATATTCTTAATCGGAAACTAAGCACCCGTTTTTCCGACATGGCATGGTATGTTTAAAAGATTGTGTCACTGACATAGAAAAAGCAGTTGAATTTCTGAGGGCAATGCAGGAAACAGTTTTTACCTTTCTTCTTGAGAGAACACGTGGTTTGAAATCGCATGAAGTTGATTTTAAAAGGAGGAATGCAAGCTCCCTCATATTGAGTCATCTTAAACTTCAGCTTTGCCTGAAAACAAAAACAATGACAGCGCAGCAACCTCGAATTCATTGCTTTAAATTTCCTGTTAGCTCACATTTTGTTCAGTTTATCTTACGAAATTGGCTTGCCTAATTTCATTTTGTCGTATGTTCATTTTCATGAAGTAGTCATGAAAAGCTAAAATCATTTTAATATAAAAATGTAAGAAAACACAGGAGGCGAGAATTCTAATCTTGTAGATTTCTGGTAGAATATGACTTTGAACTGATGACCTAGCCTGCTTCCTTTAGGTTGGTCCAGTGGTTTTGAAAGAGTTTTCTCTTTGGGTAGCTCAGGCACTGCTGGAGGGGAGAGAAGCACCCGAAGGTTCTCACACCCACTCCCACTTTGGCAGGGAGGGAGCACCCCTCTTGATCTCTTTAAATGTCAGGCATCTGTTGAGCTTTCATTTGGATGGGTGAGGGCGGCTAACGAAAGCTGAACAAATGAGAGAAAAGCCAGGGCTTTCTTTCGTTTGTAAAGTGAAGGTACAAACTTGATGATTTCTGAGTTTGCTTCCAGTTCAACAGTCTCTAATACAGACAATTCTGTCTTCAGGACACAGAGAAAGAAATTATGGTATCTTTTTTTGAACTTGATACCAAATCTTTTTTAGTACCAAACTTTGATACCAAAGTGTTTTGTTTTTTTAGCTGAAATATAATTGGCATATAAGATTATATTAGTTACAGGTGTACAATATAATGGTTCAATATTTGAATGTATTATGAAGCTGTCCATCAGAGTGTCTACCTAACCATCTATCACCTCATGTCATTATAACATTTTTTATTCTTGTGATAACTTTTAAGATCGACTCTTTTAGCAACTTGCAAATATACAGTATTATTAACTACATTTAACCTCTTGTTTCTAAAGATCTGAATATAGATTATGGGATAATTTTAAGCATATCCATAAAAGAGCAGAAGAAGCAAATAGATCAGGTTGGAAGAAGTAAGACTAGCTTTAGGAGTAGTGACAGGAACAGCCTCGTTGACAGAAAACTGATTGTCCTTGAGGAAGATTTCCCGGGAGGAGAGTCCCTCCTGGCAGCAGAGAAGGAAGGGCCCTGCACCTACAGTGTGATGGATTTATTAAGCCTTCAGAAGTTAACAGGCCATGTTTCCTTTTCCTCATTCCCCTCCTTTTCCTATTGGATAATGCTCTCTTGAAAGCTGTGTAGCACTGCTTTGGAATGTATCTCACTATGGTGCTAATGAACATTTAATTACTCTCTTAAATAAATGCTGTGGATTTTGAGAGAAGACTTTTTAGTGAGAACGGACATAATACTTTTCCATCATCTGAAGTAAACAAATACGTTCTTGCCATTCAACAGAAGTTAAGTAATAAGCCTGCCTTTGAATGTGTTCCTTTTCCATTTCAGCTGACCTGAATAATGTACGTTTCTCTGCCTACCGCACGGCCATCAAAATCCGAAGACTACAAAAAGCACTGTGTTGTGAGTTATTCTACCGAAGTTAATCACTCTGTTCTTTGGATTGCCTTTTTTTTTTTTTTTTTTTGAGACAGAGATAAATGAAGAGGGTGATGTGTTTGTAGTTAATCTCATTTGCAGTGTATCTCACTCAAGTAATTGGCTGTGTTTCTATAAATACTCTATTATTTGCCCCATCAGCATGCATGCAGTAGTAAAACAAATGAACATATGCCGTTCTCAGTTGGAGACCAAAATTAGCCAAAATACAGGAGTAACATAAAAAGCTTTTGCAAAAATTATGCTGCCACCCAATTTAAAGGGATTAAATCAGGAAATCAAAGTAGTAGATCATTGCCTTCTTAGTACTTTGTATTCACTTGGAGGTATAGGATTCCAAACAGTATGATTCAATGCAATCATATAATAAAGAAATACTAAAAAATAATATTCCTGATCCAAATTTGAACTGGCACCTAGAAAATTAGCTAAGAGGCTCTGGATTTATTTAAATATATTTTGAGATGTTTGGTCTTATCAACATGAACTTTTCCTGCAGAGTTTGTTCTGGGTAATGTTCTGTGATAAGCATTTTACCAAAGAGGTATTCCTCCCTACCCTCCCGACACACATGCCCAAACAACCTAACTTTAAACAGAAATATGAATACTTGTAATAATATAGATTTAATCTCTCTGAATTCTCTTTGTGCCATAGTTTTACTGATTGAGTCTATTCAAAGAACATGTAGGCCTTGTCAGATAGTTAATATGGAAACTGACATCCGCCCATATTTTTACAGCCTGGTAATTTGAGTAATTCCAAGTGTTCTTGTTGCTACCTTTTGTTAACAGTTGTTACATGTCTAGGCAGTTCAGTGAAGCTTTGAATATTACTCTTCAAAAAATCATATATTAAGGTTAAAAATCTGCTCTTTAAAGGTCAGTAGAAATTAGAATTACATTTTGAACTGGTTACATGAGGAGAGGTGAGGGAAGAGAAGTAGAAATCATTCAGAAAAAACCCACAGCCATGGAAAGCTTTAAGATAGGAAGAACTTACTTAAGTTATGTGTGGAAGGGAGGTCTTCAGGGCTAAAAAACACCTCCAGATTTACGGATGAAAGAAAAAAAATTAGATGATTTTGATGCACATAATCTGCAGATAACTTCCAGATAACTGGAAGCAACTGGTGCAGAATTACCAGTACAAACCAGTAAAACCAACACAGCCTGGCCAGTGATCTGTACGTTGAGCCAGAAGGGAACAGGAAGTGAATTAGGAGCATACAAAAGGGATGTTCAGTGAGCTCAGTGAGTCCGTGGTGACAGCAGTTTTGAAAGAGGCTCAGCTGCATGTCCAGTATCCAGCTGACAGATCTGGAAGGTCTTCTCAGGCCTGATGAGCTATAAAATGAGGACAAATGACTCAGCCACAAAATCTCCATTGACCAAAGACTGCTTTTTTGTCATGATGAACGTGGTTCGAGTTTTCAGTAGTACTTCTGGCCAGATAAACATATCAACACATTTGATATTTTCCTCTGCTGGTTCTTTTGAGTTCTCAAGAAAAAATCTCCCTCCTTCAGCTCATTCCTTCAAACCTGAGAGGAGCAGAAGAGGAAGGCCTCCCCCTTCCAAGCTACATGACATGTAGAAATGCATACTAAGAAAAGCGCTGAGTTGCGTTGGATTGTAAATATTCGAGGTGATGTGTTTGGAGCCACCTGGCCCTCACTTTTCCCGCTGCCCCTGCCCCCACTGCTCGTCAGCCCGGGGCCTCTGCACCACTTGTCAGCTCACCTGTTCATGATTAATCTCTTCCTCCTCCCATCTTCTCTGTTTACTTGAAATGCCCTGACCCTTCCTCCGCAAAGGTCTATAACCCTTTATCCCTCCCAGACACTGTTAAAAATTTACTTCTTTTGGAAACGTTTACAAGCTAATCCCACCTGCCTCCAATTTTTCCAGAACTTTATGATTGCCTGTAACGACTGTTTCTCACCTAGGCGCCATATGCTTGCCTTTGTGTGATAGGTAATATCAGGAGGAGTGCACTGCGGACAGCTCAGGTCAGGGGTGGTCTTATTTTGTGTAAACCCCCACCCAGCATGAGGTCCTCATGTAGAGGGTGTGCTGTCACTGCTTTGTCACTGTTCATTCATTTACTGGACTCCATGATTGTGCAGGAGATAAGACCACGTAAAGAGACTTGGTTCCCACACTCCAGGAACCTACACTCAGAG
This sequence comes from Eumetopias jubatus, assembly GCF_037043125.1. Taxonomy (NCBI): domain Eukaryota; kingdom Metazoa; phylum Chordata; class Mammalia; order Carnivora; family Otariidae; genus Eumetopias; species Eumetopias jubatus. The sequence goes on along the minus strand of NW_028274812.1, from coordinate 21,342,060 downwards.
ATAGCAGGTTATGCCTGGACACACGCTTTCAGCAGATTCCTCTTGCCCTCAGAATGGAATGGTCTTTGCCATGAAGAACAAGGCAAGCTTCCTTGAGTAGGAAGCACATAAGCCAGGCCTTAGCAGTCGCATAGGATTTAGGCACATGGCTATAAATCAGGGGTAAGGAGGAAGGGACTTCTGTACATAAGCATCAGAGGTGTGGTTGGCATTCAGGGAACGTAGTGGAGTCCGAATGGAGTGGGTTATGAACTATCCAGTATTCAGAAATGTCCTTAAAATCAGTTTAGATCCACTTGGAAGGTCATTTTTTTCCCATGAAACCTTTTCTCATTCGTTTAGTTTTTTTGTTCCTCAAGCTCTCAAAATGTTGCATTTAATGTTTGCATTTGTTTTTTATGGAGTGGGGTGCTATAGCACATTTTCTCTTTTGTGGGAGTTAGGAGATAGGCCCAGATGCAGATGTATGCTTTAGACGGTATCTAAGGCGGAAGGGAGGACCACGTGAACAGGGACAAGTACATGGTTCAGGTAAAAGATCATGGGGACTAAGCTGGCGGGTGTCGGTCATGGGGGGGCGAAGACGGTATGGATTGGTGAGGAGGAAAAAGAACTGATAACTGCGGCGATTTGCTAGTTGATAACCGGCAGAGGGTGAAAGAAGGACAGTGTTAGTACATTTCAGGATTTGCAGACTCGTAGTCCATAGAAGGTGGTAACACCATTACTGGATTGCAACATAATAAGACCTTTATTTGGGACATATTAAGGTAGAGGTCCCTGAAACAGAATAGGAGAGTTCTGTTTGGGAAAAGAACAGCAGGAATGTGGGTCGGGTGTTCAGGCAGGAGATGGGGATGAGAAAACAGAATCGGGAGCCATCCAGTGAGAAGGGATTACTGAAGTATTGACAGTGAGTGAGGGTATCAGGATTACAGAGGGAAGGGGCAATGATGCAAGACCTTGAGCACCATCTGTATTTCTGAGGTGTCTGGAGAAGAGGAGGTAGGAGAGGTGTTAAGAAGGAATGGTCAAGGGGCGCCTGGGTGGTTCACTTGGTTAAGCATCTGCTTCGGCTCAGGTCATGATCCCAGAGTCCTGGGATCGAGCCCCACATCAGGCTCCTTGCTCAGCAGAGAGCCTGCTTCTCCCTCTCCCTCTGCTGCTCCCCCCTGCTTGTGCTCTCTCTCTCTTTCAAATAAATAAATAAATAAAATCTTAAAAAAAAAAAAAAAGAAGGAATGGTTAAACAGTTCAAGAACCTAAGAGTTACAGAAGCCCAAGGTCAGGTGCTAAACTGTGTGGTTTTGCAGAACAGGAGAGTGATGATCCATTTCCATTCGATCCCCTGTGCCTCATATGTGGGATTAAAAAAAAAGCCTGAAAGTTGGTTAGAAAATGGTTCTGCTGTTTGTTTCATTTGCCACATGACCGAGCTGTCATTTGTCTCCCTTTGAAAAGAGAAAATCATAATTTTGTGTGATTTAAATGTAGTCTGTTTTTTAAAGGAACCTAAATGTGACACATTGCAGGAAGGATGGATGCCTGGCTTAGGCACTAAGGCGAAGTGTCAAAGTAAATCACTAAAAATTGAAGACATGATCATCTGTGGGATGTGCAAATTACTGTAACAGCTACAGAGTGTATCACAAAGGAGGCTGTTCTAGAAGAAATGCAAGGGCAGCACGATCCAAGAAATGGTCTTTCTGGAATTTGGTCTATTGTCACTTTATGCCACGTGTGGATACAATAGCAGTGCTGAGTTGCTGACATAATTAGCGTTGGAATTCAGAAAACTTAGAGCATTTTGGCAGTATTTGAATATGTTTCTTTGTGTCTGTGTGGAATTATAGTTCTGTTGCCACCATCATGAAGCACTTCTTTTTGTCAAGCACTGTGAAGGATGAGTTTGAATTTTCCTCCTGCCCTCTGGAAGTTTATAATTGAAAATAACGTACAGTGCCAAGAAGTAGGGTACAAGTGATATGGAAGATTCCAGATGGTTCTTAATTTTTTTTCTGATACCATCTCTAACTCATGTGAAGCTTACACAAGTTATTTTTGCAATTAGCTAAAATTTTACCAATGATGTATTTGATATCGGAAGGAAAGAGATTGACCTATTATCCAGACTTGTGTTTTATTTTTGTCTCTTTCTATCTCTTTTTTAAATGAAGTCTTCCGTGTTGAGTTGTTTTAGAAATAATTTTAATCTGTATAATTTTAAAGCAGTTCTTTTCCATTATAGGTAACTTGAAAAAAAATTATTCTATGGTATTTAAGCAGCAAGAGTGGACACATTTCATAAATGTCTTTAAAAATTTAAAATTAGTGGTTATTCAGTGGTTAAAAATAGATAAATACAAAGGAAGCTATTCGTTCATTTTATTTAACTGTCAAAATATGTCATTATATTTTCTGAGGGGATAGTTTTGCATCAGACAAGGAGGAAATAGTTGGCTATATTAAAATTAAAAGTTCCCCTGACCTTATTTCTTTTAAATTTAAAAAGTTAAATATGGTGGGGCACCTGGGTGGCTCAGTTGGTTGAGCATCCGGCTCTTGATTTTGGCTCAGGGCATGATCTCAGGGTCCTGGGATTGAGCCCCACATTAGGCTCTGTGCTCACTGGGGAGTCTGCTTGAGGATTCTCTCTCTCCCTCTTCCTCTGCCTCTCTCTTTCTAAAATAAAAAAATAAATAAATCTTTTTTTTTTTAAAGTTAAATAGGGAGATAGGGAAAACATTTTATAAAGCAGGAATTTCAATGAGCAGACCTTAAATTCATATAGGTTCTGTAATTTTCCAAACCCCTATCTTTTAGATTTAGAAGAGTCATTTCTACACTGTTTCCCTGTTCTCAGTTAGCTAAATAATGACTCAAAGTTGATTGAAAAGAAAGATTATGTAAGTTTTGTTCTTTTTTGTCTAAACCTTTCCTCCTGGGCCATGAGGATCTCCCCTAGCACAACACGTGCTTACCCCTGAGAGCCAAGTGTCTGCCTCAGCATGACCAGTGCTGCCCACGTGTAAGCCACACACCATCCATAGTGCTGTTGTCATTTCTGAGAGCCCCCTAGACTTCCTTGAATTCTTGTCTTTTCCCAAGCAGTTCTATCTTCCTGGAATTCTTTCCTTGCTTTACATGGTCTCTTGTATCTTATATTCTTTAAGGCCCATTTCAAACCCCACCTGCCCAGGGAGCCTTTTTTAGGCTCCTTCTACTCCCCTATGGTAATAGCTGTCCTAGAAATCTATGTATTCTCATTGCTTTTTCACTCCTTTAGTAAAGTTATCAGTACGCTCACTCTCCCTCTCTGACTGGCCATCTTTGAGAGCGGGGGCTTCAGCTTATCCTTCTGTGCCCATCTTGCTCTAGCCCTGGCCAGTCCCACTGTAGATGTCCTGCACATGAAGCATAAAAGTGGGAGCAAATACACAAAGGCCCATGGATGTGGCCTGTACTGTGGACCTCTACAAATCCCATGTAGCTAAAATGGCCTCTATGCCAAAGCATCATGGGAAGCAAACCAGGTTAGGGCCAGATTTGGAGGGCATTCTAGATCAGGTTTGTTCAGCAGACAGTAAAAAGCTACTTTTTTTTGGCAGAACCCATTTTTTTAACTGCACATTTTCAGTGAATTTTGTATGTCATAATGTATGTACATGTTGAGAAACAGAATGATTGGTTTGGCCGTGGTATAAAGGATGCCTGGGAGGGGGTGAGCAGGCTGTTCTCAGGAGTTAGGAGAAGAGCAGTGCCATATTTTAGATGTTTTGCTATGTGGACTAGATTTATTTATGCCTTCCTATGTTTAAAAGTAGAAAAAGCCTGAAGAGAGGAAAGCCAGAAAAGGAAAGTAGGAAGAATTGATATTCCAAAGAGCAAAAAATGGGATCAGATTGAAAAGTAACAGAGTTTAGATGCAAAAGCATGAGAATAAGAGATTACAGATAAAGAGTTTAGAAATGTAAGAATGGAAATGCTATTTATTTCTTTAAAAATTGAAATTGGCTAGAAAGGATAGATTCTTAAGTTGGAGAATCAAGCTAAATACTTAAGATGGGAAATGTTTTTGTTTCAGTGTTGTTATGTAATGTAATGATTGTGCATATTCCTTTCTCTCACCTGATTAGTGGATCTCCTAGAGTTGAATACAACAAATGAAGTTTTCAAGCAGCACAAACTGAACCAAAACGATCAGCTGCTTAGTGTTCCAGATGTCATCAACTGTCTGACAACAACCTATGATGGCCTTGAACAAATGCATAAGGATCTGGTCAACGTTCCACTCTGTGTGGATATGTGTCTCAACTGGTTGCTCAATGTATATGACACGTAAGTTTGCATTGTTTCTCCTTAAAATATAATCATTGAATGAAATATATTGGTAATGCAAAATGTCTAAATTTTGAAATGAGTTTTTTAAGAAGTACTTTCAAAGTACTTTTCCTAATGGAAATATTTATGTTAATTGTTGAAAAGAATGACTTTCCAAAATTTGAACTCTTAACCAACAATATAACAAAAAAGAATGTCCACCTATTATCTCAAGATTTTGCTTCAATTTATAAATACTGTCAGATTCGTAGTGTCACATTGGCTAGGGGAAGCCTAATATAAATAAGTCCTATATCCTCCTCTCTTCTTTTGAAAGACAAAAATTTATATTTGTTGTTATGAGTTACAGTAATTGGCTCATAATAATCCACTTTGCAATTTTTGTATGACAACTTAAGAGCCATTTGAATGGCAATTAAAGGGATTTAATTTGTCTTTTGGTATTAGCTTTATTTATTGTAATGGTGGTTATGTGTATATGTGGTGTTTTAAATAGTTTATGCTATAGGACACTCTAATATCTGTAATTTAATTAGATGCTCACTGTTACATGAAGAGCACTCTCAACTTCCAGCATAACTCATTCGCCATTAATTTGGCTGTTTTGAATGTGATAGTGCATTTGTGAAATAATCAATTCTAGAAAGACGTGCTGTGGGCTGACATTTCCAAAACATTAGGAATTATTCATTCTTCTGGTAGGGGGTTAAAGTATGCAAAGATGAAATAAGAAAATGAGAACTGTTGATTTTTCTCTCAGAACCTAAAAGTTATTTTCCATTAATTAGCTGCATGAAAATTTGTGTTTGTCATCCGTTTATTTGATTTAGAGAGCAAGAAGATAGATGATAGTGTATAAAATGTACATGTGTTTAGCAGTGGATGGATTCCATATAAGAAGTAAATGGTGACAACAATAGCTTTAGGGATGATTTAATTAAAATTTTGTTTCTTTTGATTAGAAAAGTTTGTTATCTTTCAATATTCACAAATATCACAACGAAGTTTTTTTTTTTTAAATAATTAAATAGCCATCGTGTACTTGAGGACTCTTAAGAAACTCACTGAAGAACAGATAGGTAGCATGAATCTCAGTTATAATAATGAATGTGGGATTTATGATATCCCTATCTGGTATCTTTTAATACATTTCATTTTATCCTTTTTTATCCTTCTAGGGTAAAATATGACAGTTAGCATTAATTCACTATTTAGTTGATCTTCAATTTTTTAAACCTCCAAAAGAGACATTTTCTATATAGTAAATTCACTAAAATAGATGGTCAGTTGGGTATTTTAACTACAAAGCCTGTAACTTAGTTTGAGGACCCAAAAAGAATGCTAAATTCATAGACTACTTAGTTGAGAACTTCGTTAAGCACCACAGGGGTATGACAGAGATGCATATTTTGAGTAATAATTTCAGGAAGAACTGGAGAGGTGTTAAATCACCCTCCTCTAGTTCTAACACACTACATTAGTTTGCTAGGACTGCCATAATAGAGTACCACAAACTAGGTAGCTTAAATAAAAGACATTTATTTTCTTACAGTTCTGGGGACTAGAAGTCTAAGATCAATGTGCCAGCAGGGTTGGTTTCTTCTGAAGCCTCTCTCCTTGGCTTATAGATGGCTGTCTTCTCTCTGTGTCTTCATATGGTCTTTTTTCTATGTGTGTTTGTGCCCTAATCTTACAAAAACATCAGTCATATTGGATTGGGGCCCACCCTATGACCTCATTTTAAGTTAAATTACCTCTCTAAAGACCCAGTCTTCAAACACAGTCACATTCTGAGGTACTAAGTGGTTAGAGCTGCAACACATGAATTTTAGGAGGATCTAACTCATAACATGTAACACCTACATGTGCTGTTTTCACTGGACAGCAGAAGGAAATAGTGCCACTTAGTTGTGAAGGAAGCAGAATGTGAAATGTTGTGATTCATATTCTAGGGAATCAAATGTTGGCATATTTCCACTTTCCATCATCAAATGTGAACACATGAGAAATGCTATACTAAGGTACTGTTTCTTATTTAGAAAAACAGTTTCTTGAAATTTTCCATTTTAAAGGGAAAAAGGCTTTTAGGATTTATTTCCCTTCCATGGCAAAGAAATACAGTGAAGACCGTGCTGGGTCAGAATGGTGTATGCATTCAGTCTGGTTTTCTGTCTTGGAGAGGAATATCATGAATTAACCTAAGGAAAAAAAAACACAGTTAAGCATACAATGGCAGTCTCAGATGGCCAGAGTTCGTTGCCCAAATTTCTCCTAACAACTGTAATTTATCAGTTTATGTAAACAAGAGTTATCAACTCAATTTTTAGGTTACTAGTTTTCTTTGAGAATCTGATGGAACTGTGATCTACATGATCCAATGCACTAGAACGTGTTGGACCCTAAGAAGTCTCTGAACCTTGGAAATGGTACCATGATGTAACTTTTCCATTCATTTAGCTATTTTGATATTTGCTCATTAACCATATGTTTTTGACCGCCTTACTTTGTGTAGTATGATACAGCCAGAGCAGATATTTTCAGCTCTTGAAGTATATTCAAGCAGCTCTTGAATTAATGAGTGATGCACACACAGGAGATCATAGAATTCTAGAAGGAGAAGGACTTTGAGGACATTCCATCTTCCATTCTGCCCTCTTCATTTTACTCTGCCCTCTTTGTTTTACCAATTAAGAAATTGACCCAGTGAGATAAGAGACTTTATCCATAGCCACCTATTGCATATAAGTGGTAGATAGGGAATTAATACTCAGGTTTTTTTGATAATCACTTGTTTATTTCTGCCATATAGCTATATCTAAAAAAAAAGTACTTTTTAAGTTATAGTAAGTTTACTACTTATTTTCAAGTTTTAACATGTATCCAACTCCTAATATTCTGCATTTTTACCAAAAAAAAAAAAAAAAAAAAAACCTATTTTCTTCTCTTGTAAATGATGAGAATCCAAATTTTTGGTTCTGGTTGCTTTGTACCTTGGCAGCCACTCAACTTTTGGCATCTCAATTTCTCATCTGAAGAATTGAGATAAAAATACCTGCTCTGCTTACCATACATAAGATATTTGTGAAGGGCAAATGAACTAATGTATGTAGAAAGGACTTTCTAAACTATAAAGATGAAATTTATTCCATTTATGAGTTCACAGCCTTACTCAGTCTTCATCTTCCCAGGTTAAAAAGTCTTAACTTCACTCTCTTCCTTCCAAATTTAATAGAAATAAAAAATGTTTAAATCACGATTTAAAGCAATAGTCTGGAACGCTTGGTTTAAATATTTTTGTCCCTACAGAAAATATTAACCTCATTTGCTGCAGTGTTAAGGCATTTTTCCACTGTGCCAAGATGGATATAATTTTATAAGGTACATATCTTTCCAGTTAAAGTAATTTCAGGAGTTACGTATGAAGACAATCCGGGGAACCAAATACTTAAATATTGGGTTATGTCACTCATTAATAAATTTCTTTGCCTCCCTCTTCTTTTTCAAATCCAGATATCTTATTTAACATCAAAGCCCTATCATCTGCTCGCAGATGATATAACTTGGACAGTTTTATCAACTGTTTGCCTTAGTACAAGCCTTTCCTCCACCCGAATGCATCTTGTCTCTGGTGTTCACACTGCTGCTTCTGTCCCCTTGCCCAGGATTTTCCCATGATAACCTACTTTCTCCTAGGGACAGTCCAGCCCTGTCATGCCTTCGGTATCTGATTTGAGTCCTCTCTTCTCTGTCAGACGTTATGAGACTAATAACTACTCAGACTAATTGCCAGTCAGAAATAACGAGTCAGCCAGAACTTTCTTGTACTTGACTTATTTCCATGTGTACATGTTGCTCTCCTGTTTTCCTGTGTTTCCCATTGTTTCCTTGTCTCTCTTCTCTAGCTGTATGTGACCTTATCGTGGGCGGGAACTGTGTCTTGTACTTTTTTGCTGATCCTCATGGTACACAGAACAATGCTGAGATCACAGGAAACCTTAGTAACTGTTAATGGTGTGATGAATGGATGATTGACATTTTCAGTAGCCTTCCTGATGACGTTCCTCTTTTGCGTTGTCATACAAGAGGTCATCCTCTAATACGTATCATTTTGATCTCTTTTCCCTTAAGGGATTCCTTTGTCCTTAGCCACATCCGTCTACTAGTCTATTCACCAGCCTTTTGTTATCTTCTGCAGGTCTATTGTCTGATTATCCAGAGAATAAAATTTCCTAATTTTTAGAGGGAAGAAAACAGACTTAGTGTATTTTGGGGTGATAATTAGGAAACACCTAAAAAATGTGAACTAGAAACACAATTTGCAACATGGCTCAGCTTAAGGTTAATTTGAAAGTATTTCTATAATGGCAAGAAACGGGAATGAGTACATTAACTTAGATTTCTGCTTATAATGGCTATATCTGTTTGAAAATTTAAGTATTAGTTATTCCATAGGTCACTTCTGAATGTTGTACACATGCATATGAAGGGTTTAGTAAATTTATTGGATATGATTTAATATAGATTATGAACTCCAGGCTATTGAAGGACTGTTTTGAAAATACATTTCACTGATCTCTCAGCACGTTTTTCTTTTTTACTTACACTATGTCATGGCATATATACAGAAACTTACCTGAGTATTTACAATTTGAGAATAGAAGGTATCAATTCGTATTAATAGTAGGAATATCAATAAGAACAAGATTAAAATAAGTTTGACAAAAAGACCGCCTAAAATTAAAATTACATGATACAAATATTTATGTTTTTTAGATAGCATGAATGACTAAATTTTATGCAATGATTAAGTTACATAGACATTTGTTATAAGTATTGAGTGTATCGTACCTTGTGTATTGAAAGCATAGCTTGAGAAAAATTAATGTTAAAAACCTAAACTGAAAGCAGATCCTGAATATGAAATAATAAAGATAGCAATAAAGACTTGTTTTTCTGGATTGTGTGTGATTCCATAGCAAGGATCATGTTACCAATTTTTGTAGTTTCTGCATCCCATTCCCCATCCCAGGCTCTAGTACATTGGGACATTTGGTAGACAACTCAGAAATTCTTTGATAAATGACAAGAATAAAGACAACTCTATGCTTGCAAAGATAAAAATTTTCTTCTAGTCAACCTATGGTTTCTCATTGGCATAGTACCAAGCTATTTCCTTGTGTTGATTAATTAACACATTTTGTATTTAATTATAATTTAAGACTTCCCCAACTAGAGATTTCATACCTGTCTATGTAAGATCACTGACTATTATAATTACAGTAGTAATTTTAAAAAACTGAATTGACAGAGACCAAAATCAATGAAGACAACAAGTTTTTAAGTATCTTAACAAGTTATTAGCCCTTGTGTAGTTAATTTTCTAGGTTTTGTACATTTGTTTTTAGATACATCATTATACTTTTCTTGCTAATTAAGCAACATGCATATTATATATACCTTTAGCTATATCTATTTTAATCTTGCATTTGTAATTATTAATAGATTTCAATTCATACTATTTCTAAAAATATCTTTTCAGCTTTATAATTATCATTTTCATTTTACTTTTACTCATTCTTCCTAGTTCCTATGTTCCATGTAAGTGACTTCAGGCTATATATTCTTCCAGACTGGGCCACAAACATACTGTTAAAACGTGTCATGAAATTATGGTATGGATTTAAAATTATTAAAAGTGAATAGAAAAATTGCACCTCTAAGATGCAATCATTTTCTAATAGTTTACCCTGAAGAAAATAGATATTCAGAAATAATTAGTGTCCTGTATACAGCTTTAAATGCATCTTAACACATTGAGATTCTTACAATTACAGGGGTCGAACTGGAAAAATAAGAGTACAGAGTCTGAAGATTGGATTGATGTCTCTCTCCAAAGGTCTCTTAGAAGAAAAATACAGATGTATGTAAGACCTTTCCTGTGCAATAGTGTTCTTAGTAATAATAATGATAATAACAATTGATTGGAGGCTTAATTTATATGATTTGCTTGTAATAACAGTTTCCATTCTTTTTACCCCTTACTACACATGTCCCAGGTTAGACAAAGGGTATCAGTGAGAAGTGACGTGGATTTGTGTGAAATGAGGTGAGGTGAGGTGCCTTGATGGAGTGAGAACCAACTGCACAGTATTCCTCATCTAAGTCGTAGAATAATCACCTCAGAACGTAGGCAGCATGACTTTTGTTTTTCAGCTGAAAAAAAATTAATTCTGAGATGGATTAAAAATCTAGTCCGTGGCTGCAGACACAATAAATTATGGGGGTAGAATTAGATCTTAGATTGTTCGGACTCTAAAGCCCGAGTTTCTATCTCTCTATACTTCCAATGATTGAAAAAAAAAATTAAGATGGACTAGAACTATTACAGACATTGGCAAATAATTATATTTTATCATGTAAGAAAATAAAAAAAATTTGTTTTTATTCACCAAATAAATCCGTGGTATCCTTTTAGCTGTCAGTTAATGAGGGGCAGGCATCTTGGCATTTTGAAAGGGATGGGCTTGGGAGCCAAGGACACCTGCCTTCAAATCTCAGCATCGCTACTTAGTGGCTGAGTGACTTTGGGCCTGTTACCTGATCCCACTGAATACCACTAGCTAAGAGGCGATATTACTCCCATTTCACATTTCAGAAAGCTGAAATGTAATGGATCTCCTTCAACTGAAGAATGAAGCTAATAGTTCCTGCTTTGAAAGCAATTAGAGATAATATGGGGAAAATACCTAGAAATAACAGCTGTTGAATAAATGGTAGCACTTGCTGGTGTGGCTCCAAACTCTGTAAAGTTTTTCTGATTTAATTTTGTCCATAAAGTGCAGGTGACTTGCGATGATTCTTTACAGAATCTATTCATATATTCTGGGGGTAAGGGTAGGGATATTTCATGAAAGTTGAGATACCAAAACACAAGAGGATGTTTGATCACAGGTCCTATAAACTTAGTTAAGTTTTGTATCTTCTGTGACCATACATACCTTTTTTAAAACTTCTGTTTTCTGGAATGTCTGTGAGGTGATTTGCCTGTGAGTTTCAGGACTAGATCGTGGTGGTTTGTTTTTCTTAAGCCGTTTGACAAGGATGTCAGTGAAAAGAGATGTGGGATTTGTATGAAACAAAAAGCTGATTGTGGTAAGATCAGGAGGTGAGGTGCCTTGATGGAGTCAGAACCTAGTAAACCATGCAGAAAAAAAAAAAAAAAAGCTTTGCAGAGGCTTTTGTTGGGTGGCCCTTTATTTATCCAAAATTTAAATCATCCTCAGCATTGTAATTGTCGAAAGATCATAATTTTCAAAACTAATAATTGGGGTTTTCATGTGCTCCTGGAAGAATTTAGAGTTCCTTAGAAGTAACAGTTAGGTGATGGTGCTCATCTTACTCTGTAACAAATACAAATTCAAACTCAAGGTTTATCATGAATCTTAAAATGTAAGCATGATCTGCTTTCCTAGACCAATGATGCTTCCTCCCTTTCTTTGCAAGTTGATTATCAGAGAGTAACCTGAGACCAAAAGAGTTACAACACGATGCCTGTAGTTATAGAGCAAAAACCAGATTCTACACAATATAGTATATAAAGATTTCTTTGTACACATACGTTCAAGCATATTTCTGAAATACATCATGTTTCAGATGAGGAGTGTATTTCAGCATACCGATACTCATGCACTCATCATACAATGGACACACTTTCAACAAATGCCAGCAAATTTAATCCTCCATATTATTTCACATTAAATTTTCAGATTATGGCAGGGAAAGCAGAGGCCCTGCAATGAAAATTTCTGATATTTATCTTAATCCGTGAAGTATGCTATTTTAGTACTTAATCAAATAAGACATCTCTTGGGTTGAAATCTTTAAGTCTTTCCTGTGAGTACTGAGACTCTGGAGATGTTCTGGGGTTTTTGTTTTGTTTCTTATTTTGAGGTCCTTAGCAACTCTGATTTTCGTTTTGATTTCCCCAGTGATATCAGAACACTTCCTCATTATTATTTCCTTTGTTAGATTAATACTGAAGATAATTTGCTTTCCAAACTCAGCGGCAGAGGTGCCATTCTGGGTCAGTTGGTATCCATCTGCACATTGATTTTGCAATGGCTAATGTCCGTGTCTTCACCCTGATGACATCTCCTTCTCTCTTCGTGCTTTCTTGAGAGTATCCCTTGATTAGGTTCTAATAACAGCTGGACCTTCTTGCTTATAGCTGAGTGGCTTTCTTCCTCATCAAAAACACACTTACAAAGATCCTTCAGAATGGCCTTTTGCATCTCTTCTGTGCCAGTTTATTGGAACTTGAGTTTTAGGTTGTGACCTGGCCGCACATCCTTGATAGTCCTTCTCGTTTCTGACTATAATATGAAAATGTGAACTTTTATCAGAATTCAGAAGTATGTCAAGATGTTAAGGAATCTTTTCTTTTATGTTTTGTGTGTAGTTTTACCTTAACTGTGGCATAGTAGTATAGTTGTTTTCCTCAAAAGAGGAAAGTGTGGCATGATTGATGTCACTGGAATGTGTACTTGCCTGTGTAGAGCATTATTACCTAGGAGGTCTCTTCCTGGGAATGGGTTTAAAATGAGCATCCTAAGAGTCTTGGATAAATATTTTGTGGCTTTGATAGTCTTATTTTTAACAAAGGGAAGGGGGGTAGGGAATGAGCAAAATGAGCGAAGAGGAGTGGGAGATAACAGGTTTCCAGTTGTGGAATGAATAAATCACAGTAATACAAGGTACTACCGGTACAGGGATATATAGTCAGAGGTATTGCAACAGCTTGGTATGGGGACAGAGGGCAGCTGCACTTGGGGTGAGCCCAGCATAACGTACAGAGATGCTGAATCACTATGTTGTACACCTGCAACTAATGTAACATTGTGTCAACTGTACTCAAATTTTTTAAAAAGGAAGAAAAAAAAGAAAAACAAATGGAACTCCAACCCAATCTAAGTGAACAAATGATAATGAAAATTAAATTTATCTAACTTGGATTTGCTTCTTCTATGTATGCTTATAGTTAAAGTTACATTTCATTATAATTACTATTTCAGTATCGCTGGGCTTGGTTCAGTTGTTTGAAAATTCACTGTTGGCAAGTGTTAGATTTAGCATTATTTCCCTTAAAAAAAAAAAACAAAATGATACACTTTGCTCCGATATCCATTTACCAGATATCGTTTGAAAATGGTTTTTAGGATCAAATAAATACTTACTCCCCTTTTTTCTGTTCTTGTAAAACTTCACATGAAAAGCATTGAGAATTTGTGTGTGTGTTTTTTTTAATTCTTAGAACTTGGAAATTTCTTTCCAAAAAGTATTCACTTCTATAAGAAAGTGGATTGTTTTGACATGAAATTTCTCCCTCCATAACTAATGTGGTTCGTGTCCATATGATTTTTTTTTTAATCTACATCATTCAATTGACAAAACCAAGGATATGGTTTACGTAAAAGAACAGTCTCAACCGATAGAAGTTAACCTCTGGGCTCTCCTCCTCGTAGATCTCTTTAAGGAAGTGGCGGGGCCCACAGAAATGTGTGACCAGAGGCAGCTTGGCCTGTTACTTCACGATGCCATCCAGATCCCTCGGCAGCTGGGGGAAGTAGCGGCTTTCGGGGGCAGTAATATTGAACCCAGTGTTCGCAGCTGCTTCCAACAGGTAAACACAAAGGATCACTGGTACGTAGAATGTATCAGGAACGGTGTTGAGGATGTTCCGAGAATTCAAACGGGGAACCAAATGGTAGAAGACATTGGGTACCATCCTGGTACATTTGTGTTTTATTTCTTCAAGCACATTTGATTCAAGGAACAGCAACTTCCTCAAGGAGATTTACTACTTATCAATGGATAAAACCCCACCTCGTTAAAATGTGCTCTTAGATTGCTGTGGTTTGGCCCTGACTTTGCCCCTTTCCCACTCATTCCCTTGCTGTCTGCTTTCCAGGTGCAGTTTTCCTTCCTTCATTCTTGCCCTAGCACCTTCGGGCATGTGCCCTCTGTTTAGAATAGTCTTTCTTAGCCTTCACCTACAAACTCTATTCTCATTGCTGATCCTTATTCTTTCTTTTGATCTTTGCTTGAATCTCACATTCTCTGAAAATCCTTCTCTGGACCCTTCAGGTGAGGTTCTGTGCTCCTACTGTCCATCTTCACCTGAATCTCCTCTGTCTCCCTTTGATGCTCATGAAAGTGTAACTACATATTGAGTTACATAATTGATTGATTAGTGTTTTTTCTTCCATACAAACCCCAAAATTCTTTTTAATGCTTGCTGTATATAGAAGCATTCTAGAAATGTTACTACTGGTGTTATATGTATGCATAAAGGAAAGGGCTACAGATATTTTGCCAAAGCATATCCAGTGATTTATTATTGCTGAGAAAAAAAAAGCTCACACCATCTCTTTAAGGAGAATTGATGTTATGGGTTATTAGATTTTATAATGGCCCTTTTACTTATTTTACAAATACAAAAAAATACCAAATGAACATTCTAAACACGATTCTCCCATGTGTTGGTTCATAGGGTGACCTTGACAAACGTGGGAGAAGGATGTTGTTACAAATTTGACTTTGCACATATGAAAATTAGTCAGTATTACATTCTAAAGAGAGACTAAGACATTTAATGCAATTAATCATAATCAATTTGGAAATGCTGCCGAGTATATTCATGGTAATATAGTCCCAGTGTAATGTTGTAACAGGTGGAGCAGGACACAGAGATACAGTTTTTATTTAGCATCTATAATGACCTTCAAGTTTGGGAAGTTACCAGTGAGTCTTTACTTTCTCAAATTTTTACTGTCTTAGATGAATGAGTTTTATAGGATTAAAATATTTATGTGAAAATAGTACCTAGAATTGTGCGGTTTGGGGTTTTTGTTTGTTTGTTTGTTTTAAATCTGAGCCTATTAAGGTCTTGGGATTTTTTCCTTCTTCCTATATGATAATTTCTGCTTTTTCTAATTTTAGATTCTAGAATTTTTCTCTCCATGAAGAACCTTAAATATTTTATGGTTTAACTCACCTGGAAAGAGTTCTATAACTTACCTCTCACTTCATATAGATTTTCAGAAGATTATACAGCAACACCTGCTGCAGTTTAAATGAAGAGGTTTTCTTCACTTTGAATATATGTGTTTCTTTACCAGAATAACAACAAGCCAGAGATAAGCGTGAAAGAGTTTATAGACTGGATGCGTCTGGAACCACAGTCCATGGTCTGGCTGCCCGTTTTACATCGAGTGGCAGCAGCTGAGACTGCAAAGCATCAGGCTAAATGCAACATCTGTAAAGAATGTCCAATTGTTGGATTCAGGTGAGATGATCTGTTGCCCGTGGTAGCAGGAGACTGTTTTCGTTTCTGTTGTTGCAATTTCAGCATTCATCCCTTCCTACTGATTCCCACTGGGGGGTTGTATCCTCAATAAATGGGATGCTTAGCATATTCCATCTCTCTGAAAATGGCATTCCTTCTTATAGCTACTACATGAAGCTTATTTTATTATTATTATTATTGTTATTTATACCACTCTGCTCCAGAACCAGAGATTTTTCTGAATTTCTATTTACATAGATCCCAGAAATGTTCATGCATGATAATTGCATGACTCATTATACTTACATGGCCCCGATGGAATTTGGTGATGTTGCAAGGCCTTTGGGTCAAACTTAGTAGTCAGAAAGCGACATTTAAATACTGAGAAGTAACCAGATCACTTTGTGTTACTTCTGCCCAAGTTGTTGTGAAGTTGATTAACCTGCTGTTCACCCTCACTGGAGGAAGCTTTGTCAGGGAATTTTGAGATTCATTTCTTATTGATGGTGTAATTGATTTTTAAAAATTTGATGTGTCAAGCTAATAAACATGACTCTCCTCGGCCATTTGCATTCACTTTCACACATTACAGAAAATCTTCTGACGTGGATATTTGTCTTCACATAATGTTGAAACCGATTGGAAACATGCTTTAGAGACTTGAATTCCAAAAATTTGCTTTTTTTTTTTTTTCACTTGGGAGGTGGGTTCATTAATTTCCCTTGTGAAATCCAAGATTCTCTTGGCTCTAATTTGGAGCTAGGATGCTAAGAAAATTGCACATTTAGTGGCCAATCTACCTTTTATTTCCATGGTGCTTTGGATGAATGGCATTCCTTACCACCAATGAGTGATTTGGACTAAATAATAGGCATGCAAGCTAATGAATTTTCTTTTCTTCTCTCTAGGTATAGAAGCCTAAAGCATTTTAACTATGATGTCTGCCAGAGTTGCTTTTTTTCGGGTCGAACAGCAAAAGGTCACAAATTACATTACCCGATGGTGGAATATTGTATACCTGTGAGTACTGAGCCACTTCTTGTTTGTTTGTTTGTCGGGGGGAAGAGAGGAAGAGGGAGAGAGAGAATCTTAAGGAGGCTCCATGCCCAGTGAGGAGCCCGACTCGGGCTCGATCCCACGACCCTGAGAGCATGACCTCAGCCAAAATCAAGAGTTGTATGCTTAACCAACTGAGCCAACCAGGCACCCCTCTTGTTTTTTTTTAAATGTCATATTGCTTTTGAAATAACTAACGTCAAAATTACTCAATATATTTAGACTTAAATTTCTATGGAAAAAAATCACTTTTAAGATTGCTTAACTATTTTGTGTTTTTTGTTTTCTTATAAACAAATACATCTATGTAGAATTCATTAACATAGAATAATTCCACTTTTTTGAGAAAATTTATTACATTTTATTTACATCTGTGTTTTGATTTTAAACTTAACTTTCTTGGTAGCAAGCTCTTTTTAAGAGCTCACACTGGCCTGCATTGAAAATGATACTATGTGATGGAAACCATGTCTCTTTTAGACACATTTAAAATACGTTTTCATAATTACATATTTTTATATTAGCAAAAAAAGTAGAAAACAGAGGAAGTGAAAAATTCATAAATCTAGCTCCTGAATCAAATCAAATCTCTGATTTTGTTAAGATTAGATTTATTTTTATATTTATGTTATTTTGATCCTGCTTTAATCACTGAACATATGGTAGAGTAAATGCTTTCCCCTTGTAATTTTCCTAGTTACAGAATATTTAATTGAGTGAATTACTAAAATTTATCTAACCACTCCCTCAAATTTATTTGGACACAAGTTTATTTTCAATTTTCTGATACTATGAACAGCACTCATATAAATATCTTTGTGAAAATAGGTCTTTCTCTATATTGCATAAATTATATTTCCATAATATAAAATACTGGAAATAAATGACATGGGTTGATGAATACGAGTATTTTTATGGCCAAAATTCTTCATGTCAATTTATTTCCAAAAGATGTTTATACCTCTTTACATTATTATCACATTTTGTTAATATCCTGATTTCATTACAGCCTTGCTAGCGTTGGACACTGATTCTTATTGTTTCTTTGAGTTAAAGCTATTTTTTCTGAAGTTATCTTCATTTGCTGTCAAGAGCTATTTTTTAGCTTCCTTCCAAATAGTGAACCAAAATTTATTCATAGAGTTGTACATTTTCTTTAGGTTTAGGGAATTGAGTTACTTTTTGGATTATAAATTGACAGAAAAACAGCAATGCTTATAAAATACACACATATAAATCTCACAGTCTTGGGTATCTTATCTCAAATAGGTACCCCGTAATTGGAGAGGAAATCTCTAGAAAATGCTGCAGGATTATAATAGATGAAATACCCATAATGCATAATAACTTTAACTAGGATAAAGATCCTCCAAGAAAATTTATGAAACACCATTTATTACTATGATCAACATATTTATTCACTCAACAAATAAACATTGAGTACTTACCTTGTGTCAGACACTGCTCTCACTCTAATTCATCAGTGTACTACCAGTATAGACAAGATTACTGTCTCTCCTGCTACTTTCCATTTAGGAGTAGGGAATGTGTGACGAGGAACAAGGAAACAAATATATGAGATCATTACAGATTATAGTAAGCGCCTTTAAAGAAATAAATGGATAATGAGATGAAAGATTAGAGGAGGCACTTTAGATAAAGAAATCAGGGAAGGTCGGCCAGAGAAGTTAACATTTGAGTTGAGATTGAAGGATGAGAAAGAAGCAGGTGTGTGAAGAACTAGTAGAAACACATTTCAGAGAAGAAACAGTAGACACAGAAGTCTGGAGATGGGAAAGAGGTTGGCATGGATGGAACACAGAAGAAAAATGGAGCATGTTCCACAAGGAGCGGGTGGTGGGTAGCACCGGCTATGTCATTTGAAATGCCCAGAGTATCGTGAAGAGGTGGAACCCCTTGTTCAAAATGTCTTATAACTTTTAAGATGGCAACAGTGGAGCATTAACCCAAACTTAGGGAGCTTGTGTGTGTGGGACCCCTGCAACTGCACAGGTCACACATCCAGGCAGATGGGACAGAAAGAGGTGGGAATGACAGGGGAACAGAAAGCAACGGGTGAATTTCTCCATCCACCAAAGGGAGAATGGTAGGAGATGAGATGAAAGGGAAAGGCGGTATCAGATTGTACAGAACCCTGCTGGTCATTATAAGAAATTGGGGAGAAGGGCGCCTGGGTGGCTCAGTTGGTGAAGCGACTGCCTTCGGCTCAGGTCATGATCCTGGAGTCCAGGGATCGAGTCCCACGTCGGGCTCCCTGCTCAGCAGGGGGTCTGCTTCTCCCTCGGACCCTCTTCCCTCTCGTGCTCTCTGTCTCTCATTCTCCCTCTCTCAAATAAATAAATAAAATCTTTAAAAAAAAAGAAATTGGGGAGAAGTATAGTATTAATATTTGCATGATTAGAAGTAGGCATTTAGGAAACTGATTATAAAGACCTAATGTCAAAAAATGGGAAAAATCACAAAGTAAATATACATTGAAGATGTATAAAAATGATGACATGTTTAAAGATGTATAAAGTAAGTAAAGATGTATAAAATTACTATTTTTCTAAGTCTTAAATATAATTCCTAATGATTTTGCAAAATACCCACACAATTTGAAATCTACATCTCTTCAACAATAGTCATTGGGTATTTGGAAATGCCGCGAATCACTGATACACTGATGCATTTCACTGATACATAAAAACTCATTTTAAAATGAAATCTGTAGGTTACCCAAAGCTCTTCTTGTTACATAGATTTTTGCAAAGTCATTGTTGTCCTGTCTGAGATCATGGCTTCTCCTGCATTGTAAAGGATGGCTTCCTTTTTGTAGGTGTGCTTTGGGAGGTCCTTTGCCTCTTTCTGGAGTTTATGTAGTGATCTTAATCAGCAACCTACTCAAGATCATCTTATGGCAGGTTATTTTCTGCATTTGACCCCACAGCTTTTGATAAAGTAACTAACTAGAAATATATGTAAATTGAATTTTTGAACGGTATGCTCTTGAATTGAATAGTAATGAATTAATAATTAATGGTTCTCTAATTTTCTTTCTTTTCATCAACATTCTTTGGATTTTTGCTCTCCTCTTTTAAGTAAGCTCTTTTTTTTATACTTCATCTGTCTTTTACCCAACATTCCCTAAACTCATTTGATGTCTGTCTTAGAAAAGGAACTCAAATCTGAGTTTTTCAATGCAATGATATTAAGCACCGCTTGCATGCAAATAGGTGAAACCTTTCCATGCAGATCTTGACGTTTGCATTTCTCATAGAGCATCTCCATTCGTGGTGGGGATGGTGCTCTAGTTATATTACTGACTTCATTTCTTTCCCTTTCAACTTCCTTCTTTCTGAATCTGAATGTTTTACTGTTAAAGGTTTTCTGAAGTCTTATTTTAAACCCTCAAAGCTCCAGAAATATTTCTTCAAACACATCAGCTGGCTGTGACAATGTTTGTCTTCAGATGTAAGCCGACTAATGGTGTGTGAATTCTCTATCATAATTTATGAAGGCATTTTATGAAACTGATAGTAAAACATCTATATACAGAAGTGAAGTAGAATTCTTGTTTCTCTCGAAAATGACTTTTTTAAACTCGTATTTTCTTCCACCATTCTCTAACCCCACTTTGTACATTTGAGAAGTTTAAGGACAGTGACTAGGCTCAGTAAGAGTTCATCTAAAACAGCGACATGATGTAGGTTCTGTTTCATCCCTGTCACCACTCTCTCCATCCCTCCAAATCCCACCCCTTCATAAAAACAGCTCAACTCTCACTGTGTGTGTAAAATCTCCCCAACGTGCTCCGGCTTCCCCTCCTAGGACGCCTCACCCTGTGGGCTCTACCAGCAGCTTCTGTTTCACCAGTTAGTACTTGACTGTGTATTATCTTGTATTGTTTTCCATGTGTTTTTATCCCCTCCACTCTCTTTTTAACTCCTTTTTTCTTTCTTTTTTTTTTTTTTTGATTTTATTCCTTTATTTGAAAGAGAGAGAATGAGAGAGAAAGCACATGAGAGGAGGGAGGGTCAGAGGGAGAAGCAGACTCTCCGCCGAGCAGGGAGCCCGATGCGGGACTCGATCCAGGGACTCCAGGATCATGACCTGAGCCGAAGGCAGTCGCTCAACCAACTGAGCCACCCAGGCGCCCTTAACTCCTTTTTTCTTACTACGCTTAAAGCTGGCTCACAAAATGACATTATAAATACTAATGATAGAATATTAAAGCTGGAAAGATCTGAGAAGTCATCTAATTCATTCTCATTTTAAAGAGAAAACTAAGTCTTAGAAAAGGTGATTTGTTCAAAGTGGGTGGCCTGGATTTAGTGATTTTACTGTCTTAGGGAAATATACATAATTTGGCACATTAGCAAACTGTGTCCTGTATGCTTGCTGGAGTGTTATGTTTGTTGGGTATCCAGTTACATAGGCATTTTACTGGGGACTGAAGATAGAGTGAAAATACAATGAAGGAAAGTAAAGGCCTCTATGTGGAGAAATTTAGGACTATGTATTTTTTTTTAAATGACTAAGTTTGTGGATCAAGATAATAGTCAAAATTTTTTATTGTTACCTGTGACCTACATGTTTGAATTCAGGGGTTATTATTTACTTAAAAAATAGTGACATTTTATATTAAAGATGTGCAGATTTTCAGTTTCTTTTTTATTGGAATAAGAGTCTGTGGTCGTGTAATTTCACAATGAAAGTGATCCTAATTTTATCTTTTAAGAAATTGCTTATATTCTCTGTTGCAAATAACCAAAATTTAATTCACATTAGACACATTTTTGTATGTTAGGACATAGAAAAAAGATAGCCCCCTTTTTAAAAATTCAGTTAGTCAACATATAATACATCATTAGTTTCAGATGTAGTGTTCAATAATTCATCAGTTGTGTAAAAGCTAGCCCTTTAAACTAGAGAGAGAGGATGATGAGTTTCATGTATGATTTATAAGAATTTATGCAATTGCTGCCAGTGAGCGAGAGCTAGATAGGATTAAATATTCAGGAGCATGGAAAACGTTTGGAATTGCTACTGGGGGCAAGCATGAGTCAATAAGAGATGAGTAAATTGATTGCTACCTTGCAATAGGAGTGCAGCTGAGGTTAATTGGCAAGGATTTGCACTCACTGACTCCATCATTGCTCACTTTGGAATTAAAGGATGGTAGATAGAGTTGAAGGCCAAGGGAGTGAATGATACAAGGGTGTTAATGATCCTGGGATTGCTTTGGGCTGTCCCCATACTGAAGAAATCCCAAAAGGGGTTGAAGGGCTGTGGGGGAAAGAAGAGGTTTGTTCGTATTAAAGAAGTAGGAGCAAGGGTAACATTTTTTTTTCCAAGTTAGAAATTTGGAACCAAATAATGTTTTGAGTAGTGATGAGGTCTGAGGTTTGGACATACCCCAGTATGTAGCTAATGTGGAACATAAAAGGTTTTGAGATGAGGTGGCATTTAGAAGACCATCAGTATGTCTCTGGAAGGTGACAGGTGGTAGCTGGGTCTGGCCACCCATGGTCAAAGGGGAGTGGGCGGGCACATTAGTTTTAGTTGGTGAGAAGGCTGAGGCTAAGGGCAAAATGCTGTAAACCTCCTTTATTCTTGGCCTTTGTGGGAGAGAGATTATACAGTCCATCATGGAAAGGGTGGTAGGGGAGATGTTTTATCCCAGGAGCATCAAGATTCACTGAAAGAGAGGGGTTGAGGTTGCAGATATGAACAAGATGTAGTGGAGTGTGTTTATACATCAAAGAACACAGAGTCCACGATGTTGGGGAAAGGAAGTAACGAATCAGAGGCTGTGTGCATCTGGGGAGGGACAGTGGTCCAGGAGAGAAAAGGAGAAATGGGGAGGGAATAGGGTACTTGCTTGTTGGCAAATACAGGCACAAGGAACCAAAGTGTGAGCCAGAATAAGAAGGTGATTTGAGAGATGTGTTAGCTCAGGGGGAAGAGATGGGATGTTTGCAAAATTGTATTGCTAGAAAAGTCTGCAATGTCAGCTATTCCGAGCATTCAAATTGAGGGAGTGGAATCATTACCAAATTCTCTGGTTATGTGCAAGGTTCGGATAGGACTAGTTTGCCCTGATAGTTTCATTGAGATTTTGGTAAGAAGAGCGGAGGACAGGAAAAACATACCTCTATGGGAAACAGCTTATTACTTTAATAACACTTAAAACACATTTGTATTGTACTTTTTAAGCAAGTGCATGTTACTTTTAAAGCAACATTTTCAAGCATATTCTTGCCAATATCGATTAAATATATGGGGGAATAAACCAAAGTTTTGTACTTTCAGTATTTCTAGACACTGTAGAAAAATCAATTTTCTACTAAGAAAAAAAAAGAAAAAAGTTTTATTTTTTTATTTGTTAATCACCATACATTACATAATTAGTCTTCGATGTAGTATTCCATGATTCATCGTTTGCGTATGACATCCAGTGCTCCATTCAGTACGTGCCCTCTTTAATACCCATCACCAGGCTAACCCATCCCCCCGCCCCCCTCCCCTCTAGAACCCTCAGTTTGTTTCTCAGAGTCCATAGTCTCTCATGGTTTGTCTCCCACTCCAATTTCCCCCCCTTCATTTTTCCCTTCCTGCTATCTTCTTCTTCTTCTTTTTTTTTTAACATATAATGTATTATTTGTTTCAGAGGTACAAGTCTGTGATTCAACAGTCTTGCACAATTCACAGCGCTCACCATAGCACATACCCTCCCCAATGTCTATCACCCAGCCACCCCATCCCTCCCACCCCCACCACTCCAGCAACCCTCAGTTTGTTTCCTGAGATTAAGAACTCCTCATATCAGTGAGATCATATGATACATGTCTTTCTCTGATTGACTTATTTCACTCAGCATAATACCCTCCAGTTCCATCCACGTCATTGCAAATGGCAAGATTTCATTCCTGTTGATGGCTGCATAATATTCCATTGTATATATATATACCACATCTTCTTTATCCATTCATCTGTCAATGGACATCTTGGCTCTTTCCATAGTTTGGCTATTGTGGACATTGCTGCTATAAACATTGGGGTGCACATACCCCTTTGAATCACTACATTTGTATCTTTGGGGTAAATACCCAGTAGTGCAATTGCTGAGTCATATGGTAGCTCTATTTTCAACTTTTTGAGGAACCTCCATACTGTTTTCCAGAGTGGCTGCACCAGCTTGCATTCCCACCAACATTGTAGGAGGGTTATCAAAAAGAAAAGAGAAATGACCCAAATCAACAAAATCATGAATGAAATAGGAGAGATCACAACCAACACCAAAGAAATACAAACAATTATAAGAACATATTATGAGCAACTATATGCCAGCAAATTAGATAATCTGGAAGAAATGGGTGCATTCATAGAGATGTATCAACTACCAAAACTGAACCAGGAAGAAATAGAAAACCTGAACAGACCTATAACCACTAAGTAAATTGAAGCAGTCATCAAAAATCTCCCAACAAACAAAAGCCCAGGGCCAGATGGCTTCCCAGGGGAATTCTACCAAACATTTAAAGAAGAATTAATACCTATTCTTCTGAAACTGTTCCAAAAAATAGAAATGGAAGGAAAACTTCCAAACTCGTTTTATGAGGCCACCATTACCTTGATCCCCAAACCAGACAAAGACCCCATCAAAAAGGAGAATTACAGACCAGTATCCTTGATGAACATGGATGCAAAAATTCTCACCAAAATACTAGCCAGTAGGATCCAACAGTACATTAAAAGGATTATTCACCATGATGAAGTAGGATTTATCCCTGGGCTGCAAAAAGCTTTATTTTTAAAGTGAAATCACATCTTTTCTTTGCAAACTATATGTTGTTAGCAAGACTATGAAAATCAAATATCAGAAAATGCTATTTCATTCTTTGGAAAGTTCTACATCGCGTTAGTGTCATTGGTTTTTGGCAGTCTTGCTTCATCAGATGAGACTTGGGACATTTGCCAGCAGGCTCAATGTGCAGCATCATCGCTCCTTCTCTGACCTCAGCATCCTGAAGTGGCTTTGCAGTTCTTGCTCACCTTACCCTGTGTTCCCAGTAAGTGCAGTGCATTTAGAGTGTGTCATTAGCTCTTAAGTTGAGGTTTGGACAACATCCATTTTCCTTTGGATACCTTATTACCCTACTTATTCTTGACCCCTTGGTGATTCTGTTAATGCTAATTTTTTAGTTTCATGTTTTTCCATTAGAACTTGAAAGGCTCCAAGCTTGTCTTACTGATTTCCTCCTATTCATGGAGTTCAGTGTATCTGAATTTCAACTTTTTGAGATCAATGAAACTTAAATCAATCTTGAGAAGTTGTTTTTGCAATTATAAAAAAAATATTGGAACGTCTTTAAGATAAGTCCTGTGATCATGATGGACTCCTTAGAAGTATGCATATACCATTTGAGATTATTGACTTCTATGTTTAAGAAATAAATCTTGCTAATGATGATGCTTTTCAACAGTGATTTTTGCACTTGTGCATAATATCCAAATGGTAGTGTTTAATTATTCTGCCAATGTGCCAAATGGCTGTGTTGTTTCTTATATAACCTTGGTTTTCCTCTTTGTACTTCCTTTTTTTTTTTTTTTACTGCGTCTAAGATTTATTCATTTTTGTAGTTAATGGTTAAAGCTCTAACAATAGCATTTGTTAAAGAATTAGATGATATTGCCATCCCAAGTTATGAGCTAACCAAAGGAATTTGGGGGAGATTTTAGCTAAATATGGTTTTGCTTATTTATATGCAGTTGTTTGGTGTTTTGCTTAAATTGC
Organism: Eumetopias jubatus; assembly: GCF_037043125.1. NCBI lineage: Eukaryota > Metazoa > Chordata > Mammalia > Carnivora > Otariidae > Eumetopias > Eumetopias jubatus. The sequence continues at coordinate 21,316,519 of NW_028274812.1, read as the reverse complement.
TAAGTATTTAGAAGTTGGATGTTTTGGCCTCTAGCTTATTTGACATCATTGTTAATAGTCCTTTTTATGTTTTGCCTTGTGGATCTTTCATGTTAATAGGAGGAGTTTTTTGAGCTGAAGTAGTAAAGCAATTTATTCAAGGATCTACTTGACTACAATACTGTGAGGGTTAGCATATCTAAATTCTATATTCTTTTGTACCTTAGCCTTGTTGCTCCTTGTAATTCACATTAATAAGAAGGAAAAGACTCTCAGTCATATATCCATGTTTTTGAAGTTCAATAATACATAGGTGTCAGCATTTACAATAAGAATATATAGTTTAAAACATGAACAGGGATATGTAGAATAATACATATGGATTTATATGTAGATATACAAACACAAGTAAAACAAATGGATTAATTCTAAATTTGCTCTATATGATGTCTATATTTGTCCTCAGTCAAGGAATAAAATGAAGGAAAATTTAAAATACTACCAACTTTGGTTGGCAAAATAGAACTCGAGTGAAAAATAATCTGATGCCAATTTACACAGGCGTTTTTAAGGTTTTGGTAGAGAGTTACATGCACAGACTTACCCAGGAAAGCTTTTGTAATTCAGCAACATGTTTTTATATTTCATGCATTCATTTTTGTTAGTTGGTGGGGTGCAAGTTGAGAACTAATTACTTGTTATTACCCAAATAAGTTTTCATCATTATCTCTGTGCTACTTAATAGCAGCATAGTGGAGGGAAGTATAATTTTGAGTATTCACATGCCCACTTGTCTGTGTAGGTTTAGTTTTAAAATGTTTTTCACAGTGACTCACCTTCATTAGCTTTCCAAAAATGACAATTTGAAAGACAGTCTTCATTTGGATATGTGAGTTCTTATGTGCTTGTTAAAAATCAAGCCAGAAGGATTTGGGGGAGATGGTGGTAGAGTTTTTCAATATCTTTTGTCTTTGTCATTTTCTTCCCATTTCTAAATTAGTTACATAAAAAGAGAGCAACTAGACAAAAAGCCAACTCTCTGGGCAACATTTACAATAAAACTAGGTAATAAGATATCCCCCAAAATAAATCTGGGTGCTGACAAGCCACCCCTAGCCATAATACCTGCATGAAGATATCTATCATTAAGATAAAAGAAAAGGAAGCAAGGTGCCTGAGAAATGGAGAACCCCAAAACAGCAGGTGTTCAGTGGAGAGCTCAAAGGGCTGGTTTGGGAGCAGAGCTGTGAACCTGGGAGGGGCCCAGAGGGGAAGGTCTGAAGGTGCTGGGGTGCTCTGGGCTTCTGGAGTCTTTAGACCTGACCCCCCCCCCGCCCCCCGCCAGGGCTTCCCTCCAGGAAAAGAGCCTCAGGCTACATAAACTGCTAGGAATGACACCAACATAGCAGGTCAAAGCAACAGAGATGAAAGAAAGAAATGGTCCAGTCCAAAGTAGGGCAAGGGAATAGGACCAGGAAATCCCCAAAGTCAAGTGCCCTATTTTTGAATACCCAGCAAAAGCAATGGAAGAAGGAACCCTGTGAAGTTAGAGAAGATTTCCTGAACCTGCATGAAGCTTTCCTGAATTAGTAAAATTAATTTCACAACAATGACAAAATTGAGCAGCAGAAAGTATCAAGATCAAATCTCATATAAAGCAATTATAAGGAAATGATATGAGCCAAATAATATAAGTATAGTAAAGCATACCAGAAATATGTGCTCCTTGAACAGGTCAAAACTGTAACCTACTATTTTAAAATAAGCATAAGAAAATGAGCCAACACATGAAAGAAACCATAAATCAGAACTGGAAAATCTTGGAAAGGGTGAGGTGACAGAACTCAGGAAAGAATTAGAAATAAAAGGAAAACTCATTTCAAAAGTTAAGACTAATTAATTTTAGTCTTAATAAACAGAACAGTTAAATATCTTGAGAGAAATAGAAGGTGAATAAGATACAAACTTTAAAAGTCAAAAAGAAATGAAGAAAGCAATAAAAAAGATCCAAGAGAAAATGACAAATATTGAAGATAGGGGAAAAATTGAAAGTATGAATAATAGAAATGCAGAATAGGAAACCCTGAGTAAGACAGAACAAACACTAAAAATAAAAATCCAAGAAAAACCTTCCTTCCCACCAAAAAAGAAAAGGTGAAACTGTATTCTGAGAGTATATCACATGCCTGAGAACATTGACTCAGAGTGACCAATACTATAATATGTTCTGATAAAATTACTGGACTTCTGGGCGCCTGGGTGGCTCAGTTGGTTAAGCGACTGCCTTCGGCTCAGGTCATGATCCTGGAGTCCCGGGATCGAGTCCCACATCGGGCTCCCTGCTCAGCAGGGAGTCTGCTTCTCCCTCTGACCCTCTTCCCTCTCATGCTCTCTATCTCTCATTCTCTCTCTCTCAAATAAATAAATAAAATCTTTAAAATTACTGGACTTCAAAGTCAAAGAAAAAAAATCTTCCAGTCATTTAAACAAAACGAACAACGTGACTTAAAAGGAAAGAAAATTAAATAATCAGCAGCAAAGCTTTATGCCAAATAACTATTGGTATTATGATCTGAGGATGAAATTGAAAGAATCACTCTTTACTACACAAATTATCCAACATTTTAAGTTATCCATGTATTTCTTGAAAGAGTAGGTTTTTATTTATTGCTGTAAGAAAAGAAAGAAGGAGAACAATGGAAGGACATTTTTAAGAAACTCAGGGGAAAAAAGCATGTGAGCCAAGGATTTTATATTGAGAAAAACCAGCCTTCTAGTATCTAGTAAAGACACAGGAAAATTATCACCAATATACAAGAACTCAGGTAATATTGGTCCTATGAGTACTTCTTGAAGATTTACTAGAGACCAAGCTTCAGAAAAACAAAATAACTGAAGAAATAACATCCTAAGGACAGGTAGAGACCATTAAATATACTGTTACCTGTAGAATTTAAACGAAGTGGGGTTAACTGGAAGGGGTGCCTACTGGCCAAAGATAGGACAATTTGATCTTCGATAATGATAATAATTGCAATGGACCAAAAACCCATCAAATATGTTAAAAATCTACAAGTTCATAATGATACATGAAAATAATTTTAAAAAATTGGTCATCTTTGGAGAATGATAGGAATCTATTACTGGGGAAATTGGTCCATAAAAGGGAAAAATCAAACATGTAATCCTGCCTTTCCTGAATGAACTGTATGACTGAGTGACCAAAGAGTGGACAAGGGGCCATGCCTTCATATAATTATTTCAACTAATAAGTGAAAATGGATGATAGAATTAGAATGCCACCATTTTGAAACCCCCATTGAGTGGATATAGGCATTTAGCATGAAATCTGCTAGGCTCACAAAATAATGATAACCAGACATCATGTGCCTACCGAACACTACTGATGGTCTTGCCAGATCATCCCTGAAGCTGATGCATTCTCTGGATTCAGCTGCCAGTTTGCAGGCTATCCAGAGGACTGAAGAACTTGCTGAACTGCACCAAAAATATGCAATCAGCAAAGTTTAGCTAGGTCAAATTGCCTGTGTTTTCCAACAGATAAACTGTAAGGAAATGGCAAGTATGGACGAGAAATCTGTAGATTAAAAGTGAGTTAAAATATATCAGATTTTTTGAAATGAGCAACTAAAGTATCTAGGGATAGACTTCGGGGTGAAAAAGTATTTTTTACACACAAGGTAGTTGTTGCTCATAAAAATGAAGATAATGGTTATTATGGAAAGAAAGGGATGGAACAAGGCATGTGGAAGGGACTTCTGGAATGTCTGGCAAAGTTCATTTTCCTGACTGGATGGTACTTGCCTTACATATTCACTTACATATTCACTGAGCCATGCATTTGTTGTGTATCGTTTTGTATATCTGTGTTTTGTTTTACAAGAAAAAGAATTTAAAAATCAGTCCAGTCACAAACATTTTAAGAGTGGGTATCCCTAGGTGGTCAAAGAGCAGACAATTTTAATTTTTTTCTTTTTTCTCTTTCATGTGTAACTTTTTTCTAATTCTACTTATACAAAACGTGTCTTGGACATACAATTTAAAAGTCATAAAATGACATTTCAATATGAATTGGTAAAAATCAGCCACAGGGTAGCTTAATGTAATAATAGGTATTTTAGTCGAGGGCTATGGGTTCTTTCTCTTACAAAACTTAGGACTGTTGCATTTTTCTAGGAGAAGGGATATAGTGCTGGTATAGTGAAAAAAAAAAAAAACAACCCAGGTTTGCAAGAGCAGCTTTCTCCTTATTGACTTGTAGGTCTGAAAGCTTTAGTGTCAGCTTCCGGAGGGGTCAAAAAAGTAATGCTAATCTTACCACACTTGATGGTAAAAAGAGAATGAAGGAAAGCTATTTATAAGGTGCAGAGTTCTATGCCCTTATGTTCCCCTTCCCTCATATAATGAGATCTACAAAATCTTTTGTTCCCTTCTTTCTTTTCTTAACAGCAATAAATAACCTAGTCTTTCAAGAAATACATGGATCACTTAAAATGTTGGATAATTTGTGTAGTAATGAGTGATTCTTTCCATTTCATTCTCAGCTCATAATATCAATCGTTATTTGCTTTAAAAAGAAAGAGAACAAAGTATTATACCTAGCTTGAAGATAGAGTTGTATGTGATTATATTCATTACGCTAGGTGGGTGGTCCTCTTGTTTGCTTTTTACCAAACTATTGCTCTAGTGCTTTGAAATAGAGAGATATTAGGTACTGTCATAGGTAGCAAATTAGACCAAATATGTAAAAATACGTTTTAACTTTTGTTGGTGAGAATATAGGTGTAATTCATTTTCTTGGCTTGCTTTCAACTAAAGAATTACATTTTGCTAACCTGAATATAACACCTGGTTTTTGTGGGTTGAATTACTTTCCACTTTTTCTTTTAATATTACATAAAGTTTATAGCATTGGTGAATTCAGTGCATTTAGATTGTAAGTGTTGGTGGAGGTTTTTTTTCCCCCTTGATATGAAAATTCCTGAGGAAATGAAAATATGCTATTTCTGCATGAGACTGCGCTTTTTTTCAAATATTAAATTTGAGCATCATCACAATTAACTTCAGCCCCTGCTATAACTTTTTGGGAAGTAGGTAGGTACTTTTTGTTTTTTGTATTTTGTTTCGTGGGAGATGGGGTTTTTGGTTGTTGGTTGGTTGGTTTTGCTTTGTTCTTCCATGTCTGGAATGTCTTTAGCTAAAGAATGTTTGATGTGGAATTGGACGTGTACTTTAGAATGATGTGTCATTTTTTTTTTCCCCAAGCAAAAGTTCATGTTGAAACCTAAATATGGATAAGCTAGAAGAACATTATGCTAAGTGAAAGAAGCCAGTCACAAAAGACCACATATTGTATGATTCCATTTATAAGAAATGTCCAGAATTGGGCGCCTGGGTGGCTCAGTTGGTTAAGCGACTGCCTTCGGCTCAGGTCATGATCCTGGAGTCCCGGGATCGAGTCCCGCATCGGCCTCCCTGCTCGGCAGGGAGTCTGCTTCTCCCTCTGACCCTCTCCCCTCTCATGCTCTCTCTCTCTCTCGCATTCTCTCTCTCAAATAAATAAATAAAATCTTAAAAAAAAAAAAAGAAATGTCCAGAATAGGCAAATCCAAGAAACAGAAAGTAGATTATAGTGGTTGCCAGGAGCTGAGGGGAGGTGACGGGGTTAGGGTGGAGGCGGGAGTGCTCGTGAGTGGGTACAAGGTTTCTTTTTTGAGGTGATGGTTGCACAACCCTGTGAATATAGAAAAAGCACTGTGTTGTATACTGCCCTGGCAGAGGTGGACTGGTAAGTGTCCTGGTACCTTGCCCCCCTGGCCTTCTGCCCCACCCACACCACTCAGGGCCACCCGAATTGAAAGCCTGGATATGGCTCGAAAACCACTGGGCTAAATGGTAAAACGTTTTTATTGCCAGAGGAAGGTGGACCAAGTAATGGAGGCCAGTACTTCCGTATCTCTCTGTATATTAACAAGGTGTTAAGAGCAGACAGAAAAATAAATTTAGTCATAAATGCTTATCTTTGCATTGGGGTCTTCTTTTTTATATTTCTGTCATGGAAAGCTTCTTCCCTTCTTTTCTTCTTTATCAAAACATTTCAGGGAGAACGTATCTATAAATGTAATGAGCCGCAGTTGTGCAACCCATTGCCAGAGGTCCAAATGTCCTTCATAAGGTGATAGGTCCTTTTGGCTTTATTCTCAGTCCCAGGCGTCCCTTCTCTAAGACTTTCCTTCTTTACTTCCAAATGTTATTCTGCTTATTTCTCCTGTTCTATCTGGTTAGGTCTTAGTACCCCCAAACCATTGTCTCTCTTAGCAACACTTTTCCTCTATGGAGTGCCTTGGATTCTTTTTCTTTTCATTAATAGCTTATTTTCTATAAAATTCTTCTTTATCTTTGGAAGGATCTGTACCTAAATAACTACAGACATTATGTAGTTTATTCTGTGTTATTCAGGAAAAGATTAGACACTGTGGGTCTGATGGCAAAGGCCTAGTGCCAGTGTGGGTGGTCCTTGCTATACTTTTTTTTTTTTAGTAAAATTAAAATTGATGAACTTACATTATAAATAGCTTGGGCTTATTCCTCTCTGCTCTGCAAGCCTAGAGAATCAAAAGTTCTCTTAATTGTGTACTAGAAGCAGACACATTTAGGTAGAATGAGAGCAGATGGAAAGCAACAAAACCACATAAGGGCTGACTCAGAATTTAGTTGTTTTAAAAAATAGTTATATTTTTTAAGCTTCTGTTTGCAAAACAAGTTTGTGTGAGTCCTGGGCATGCTTGTCATGGAGGAAAAGATGGACTGGGGAGGGTGCAAGGAGAGGGGGGCAGGCAGCAAGTGAGCAGCGTATTTAGTACTGGGTTTGTTATTATAGAAAAGTTCTCCGTTTTGTAAAGCGATAGGAGTGAGGTCTGTCCAGGTTTAGGTTGAATAGCCAACTAGGAGTCAGACGAACAAGGTTTTAATTCACTTCTCTGCAGGTAATGTGAATATTTTAAATGCCTCTTCACAAGGACTGAAGTTGGTGTCTGTATAACATATTGTAAATAAAAACTAGAATTGTCACATGACAACCAGGACTCATCATTAAATAATGTCCAGCATATATTGAAGTCTGGAAAAGGAGAAAGCAATAAATAAGAGAGAAGGAACAGGGCCACAATATTGTAAGGAATACTGTCAGTTTGTCTTTCCCAACCATACAAACATATAATTATTTGACATGGACTAAATTTGTAATGCGATATAAAATGTTACTCTTTCCTTGACCATTTCAAGATGATTAGTTAATAATCATTTAGGGTGAGGTGACCTGAAATCTGTCCCCACCCCATCCGCTCCTCCTATCCCATGAACTGTTCCCAAAGCCTCAGCTTCTTACTTTAATATATGCTGGCTTGTGTGAAGTCAGTAGGAGGTATATAGCTCACCCTCATTTATTCACTTTAGTTAAAACCATATTATATCCAAAATGCTTCATCATCACTAAACACACTTAATAGCACATCACAGCTCTTTTATTAATAGGAATCAACCAATAACATTGCCAAAACTAATTTTACTTTTTGGCCCAATTTTTTAAATATTGGGGAAATGAGCTAGTTATGAAAATTAAAAAATTACGAACTGATTGCTGGATATTATTTAATGACGAGTCCTGGTTGTCGTGTGATTTCATGACATGCTGTGTTGTTCCAGAAATACATAAAGCTACCGAAATTGTTGTTATTTATATCTGCTCGAATTTTATTATAGCTAGATATCTCCTTCCATTTTAATGGAAGAAGTATAATTTTTTTTCAACTTCCTAGACAACATCTGGGGAAGATGTACGAGACTTCACAAAGGTGCTGAAGAATAAGTTCAGATCAAAGAAATACTTTGCCAAACATCCTCGGCTTGGCTACCTGCCTGTCCAGACAGTTCTTGAAGGTGACAACTTAGAAACGTAAGTTTAATTTTAATATTGAAACGTCTGTGTACCCTTTTCTCTGATGTTGTCACTTATTATGTTAATGATACAAGAGAAATTATCTGATACCAGAAAGAATTTTGGTAAAATGTTTCATTTTTTTAAATTTTTACTTTTTTTTATTTAAATTCAGTTAGCCAAAGTATAGTACATCATTGGTTTTGATATAATGACCAATGAGTCATCAGGTCAGTGCAGTGTAACACCTGGTGCTCAGCACATCACGTGCAAAATGTTTCATTTTAAAAGAGGTAAATAACCTTGGAATCAGTCTTCACAACATGAGTTTTTGCTGTTTGATTTGACAATGCCACAGCTAAAATTTTAGGTAAAGTGTTCCTCCACTTTTAAAATATGTATTACTGTGTGTTCAACCTTTGCCTTGGTCGTCTCTTTTCCTCTTAAAAATCCTTAAAGCGAATTGTGTTATGCACTGTTTCATGATTTTATTCATTTTCCATTTTTCCTCCTGTGGGGAGGGTTTGCTATTTCATGTAGTATGTTTTACACTTATTTTACATGTTTTTACTGTAAATTTATTAATAATATTGACTATCTTGCTTCATATATACCTGTGCTAAAATCGCATCAAAATCTTGATGAAATATTTTTAATTTCTTTTCTCTTAAGCATGAAGGCAGCAAAACGAGATAGGTTTATAGGTACATAAAATAGACAAAATTTCTTAAAAGTGTGTAATTTGAGTTTATAAACATAAATGAAACAAAGTCTCAAAATAGCAAAATTACTATGGCATTATAAAGAAAAGAAAAATAACAACTTTTAACCTGAAGTGAAAAGGAAAAGAATTCTAAAGCAAGCCAGAAGAAATGCAAGAAGTTTAAATTATTGAACAATGATATATCAAGATCAAAGTAGATCTGATTTTAAATGTTTGAATCACTTTTTAAAATTGCAGCATAAATGCACCTGCTGAGGCAATTTTCTTGTGCTCGAATCCTGGGAAAAATTAACTTTTATTGCTAATCATTAGCAAAGCGCCTAGTCATAAAAATGGTGATGTTTTAGTTACAGAAAGATGCCCTCTCAAATGACTCTAGAAAAGAAGCTCAGAGGTGTGAAGTGTGAAGTTTTCTACATTCTCCTGTAAAGAAAATTGTAGTGAGAAGTATAAGAAGTGTGTTGAGTACAGTTTTTGTGAAATCCGTCTTTCTTTCTTTAACCTTCAAAACTCTTAGTTCATTTTATTGTGTGTATGAGAGATTCACAGAGAGTAGTCATAGTCTGGTATTAGGACAATCTACGACTCAAAGATGTCAGAATGGAAGGATAGACTATTTAGCTTGGATTTTTTTTTTTTCCATATAAAGCTTTGTATTGTATTTTCCATATAAAGCTTTGTATATGTATTTTCCATATAAAGCTTTTTTTCCATATAAAGCTTTATATTCCATATAAAGCAAAGCTTTCCATTGGCTTTGCTGAGTTTATGTACAAATGTATGTTGTTGTTTTTTGTTGATTTGTGGAACTTCTAAGAAGTAGAAGAAAGACCACAGTCGAAGCACAGTAGATATTTGATCCCTCAATATATAATGTTATGGGTGCACAACTGTGTATATTGATAGATCCCAAAATACCACACATTTAAAGCATACAGAAAAATTCTAACTTTCTGATAACTTTGCTCGATATCAAACTGTATACAGTTAAAATATTATGCCTCCCAGTTATTTTTTCCACAGTCCATTTTAGAATAAATTTTTTTGGAGCAATTTCAGTTTAAAGAGAGCTATTCAAATACTTAAAATCCATAAGGAAAAGTAGATTTTTGGTTGTCTCTTTGTTTTGTGGATATATTTTTGTCTTTTTCTTCAAAAGGTTATATGATTTTACATTCTTATTTGTTTTACTATCTAATATATAGTTTAACTGGGCTGAACACCCCATGATAAACGCATAATTTTACTTCCCTTGGTATCAGATCTAATTAACCTTTGGAGTAGCTGCCTGAAGCATAGAAGGATCACATAGTGCTTTTGTTTACAGGACAATTTGATAGGCTTGAACTAGTGATGTGCCTTTCACTCTTAGGATAAACCACTGGCATTTTGTGTCCCATTTCAAATATCTACATCCTTCATATGAATCATGCATCTAGATCGATCTTTTATACTCCTTTTATGCATTTTTGATAATTTGCCTTTTCATGTCAAAATAATCATTGACATCAATCATTCTATTCTGAGTGACTTAAAGACACTCAGATGAAAAAGAACAGAAAAGCATACCAAATAATTTTGTGCTATGATTTTTGGCTGTGATTCTGAAAATGCTTCATTTCATCTATCATCAATTTGCCTGAATTTTCAGGGAGAGGTAAATAAGAGAAAGAAAGGAAGGAGTATAAGATTAAATCAGATGTCACAAGATGCTTTTTGAAAAAGATTTATGAGATACTGGATAGAGTGGGCAGGTTTTCTTCTTTTTTTAATTTTAGAACGCATTCTTAAAGTCAGTATAGTTCATTTTTCTGCTGAGCCCTTTCTAGTACAGGGCCACTTAATCTTCTGGTGTAACAATTTATGTGAGTGGGTAGTAAAGTTTGATTTCGTTTGTTCTCCTGTTTGTGAGAGAACATTGGAGAAAAACCAGTCAAGTGGTAAATGTGTTGAAGTTATTTATGAAGCTGATTAGAATTGTCTTTTGCATCTTTCTCTTTCATTCCTGCAAAATGTAATGTCTTATCCCCTATCCGGTAATTATACATGCATACATAGAGGGGATTTGGGAGAAAAACGAGTTATTACTAAAAGGAGGTAAACAAACCCATGCTTAGGTTTTTTTAATTAATTTCGTAACTATATGTGCAAGAGTTTTCAAAAAATAAATCAAAATAAATGAGAACTTGATTAAAGAGTTACCATTGCTGTGGTGAGCAATGGTAACTCTTCAGTCCATTTGCTTCAGAGTAGGTGGGTGCTCCCAGTGTGCTGTGAATTGTGTAAGACTAATGAATCACAGACCTGTACCCCTGAAACAAATAATACATTATATGTTAATTTAAAAAAAGAAAATAAACCTAAGAAACAAGCTAAAAATAGTGGTAAAAGTCATTTGAGAATTGTGAGAGATTATTATTGGCTAAAAGGTAGGTTGGTTTCCCTAAAGATCAAAGAAGTAAAATAGACACTTCTGCCTGGTATTGGTTAAAGTGGAATAGATGAGTTTCATGGTCTTTCGAGTTGTTACTGGAGCAAGAACCAACTCATGCACTGGGAGGAAGTGAGGAAGTAAGTCTCAGCTAAACTGAGACCTGGAAGATTCATAGAGCCAGACGTGCAGGGTTTGGTGTGGGAGGAGGAGAGGGAGAGTTTCTAGGCGAGGGAAGTATTTTCAAAAGCCCAGAGACAAGATCATTTGGGAAACTGGGGTGGGAAGCTGGGAATAGTGGCAAGAAATGAGAGTGGGGAGAGAAGCAGGACCCACATAATGAAGGGCCTTGTAAGTCGTGCCAAGGTGTTTGGATTTTATCCTGAAAACAGTAGAGAACCATTGAAGGTTTATTTGTGAGAGCACACTGGGGCCCCACCTACTCTGGGCCAAATGGATTGAAGAAGGCAAAAGACTGGAAGCCTAAGGCATTGAAAGAATCATTAAGTTCTTCAAGGAAAGTCTGGATTATATTTTATATAATATTAAGTATATTTAATAGAGTCTAATTCACGGCATATTAGTGTGTGATTAACCAACAAAACACCCCATTCAGCCCCTGCTCTGGAAAGCAGGGATAGGCTACATTATTAACTATGTTTGATTTTGAACCCTCTTTAACTGTAGACTCTAACTATGCAGTGGGATATTGCCTTGTTTTTATCTCCCAGAATTAAATGAGAAAATTTATCACGTAACCTTTTTTTCTACAAATCAAAATACTTTGAAGTCAATGAGGCCTAAAGTTTGATTTTTTTAATCTTACTTATTTTCTTAGAATTCTATGTTCTCAATATATAAAACACTTTCGAGAACTTCGGTTCAGCTTTCTACCTCTGCCATTCTTATCTTAGTTCAATGAATCACTTTTGTGCTAACTGAATTAACTTCGCAAGAACCAGTTATGCAGTTTCACAAAGCTTTTCTGAGTTCAATTAAAATCAAAAGTACATATTTTTCTTGTGCTTAAAGTTTGCCACAGGTGTTGTAGTACACTTGAATTTTAGAAATACTCTCTGAGTAGCTACTATTTTTTTTGGAAAGTTTATAGCAAATCATTCACTTGACATTTAACATCCATATCTCAGAGTTAAGGAAAAGTAATGATGTAAAAGATGATTGAATAATACTGTGTTGTTTCATTATTGTTGTAACTAGCTTATATGTGGATGTTTAAGTCTATTTACAAATATTCTGACAAACACAGACTGGATTAATGCCTATTTTTGAAAGTAGGTCCATATAGTCTTAGTTTTTCAGCCCAATAAGATGCCCTTCATCTCCTTTTAATCTTTGCTCTTCAGACATTAACTTGTGCTTCCCAGTAGCAGCTAATGAGATCATTAATGTTTTCTTAAGTTTCTATGTATAATAGAAATAGCAGAATCAAGCAGATTTAGAATAATTTAAACTTTCCTTCTTTGTTTCAATCAACATGAGCTTGTGTGGGAGACTATTTAATCAAATAAAGAACTAATTTTCTTTAGACTTTTAAATTCCCACATTCATCAGCACCTCACCCCACTCTCCTCAAAAAAAAAAAATAGTGTTTTTCATTATGTTCAGTTGTTTTCGAAGGATATTTCATGGAGACGTGGGGATTTCTAGGCAGTTTTTGAGGTTGGAGAGTCCCCAGGGCTGGAAGTGGTACTGAAGGGTCAAACTCCAGATTCAGGCAAGAACACATTTCCTTATCATTTTCATAGATTGAACTTCCAGAAAAAATTTTGTTTGGAGAAAGTGTATCATCATCTAGTTGCTTTCAGCTTTATTGATAATGTGAAATTTGGGGCTGGGTGTAGGGGAGAGGATTTAGGTGTAGCATCTTCTTTCAGCGTCTCTGGGAGGTTGAGATACTTTGTGCGTACTCGGGTTTGAATTTTTACATTTAAAACTGGACAAGGAATCAGAGAAATCTTGTTTTATTGCAACTCTGCCATCAATATATAATGCAGTCTTTGGAATTTCTGACCAAGTTTCTTCTCCAGGAAAAACAAGAATCTGATTGCATCATCTCTCAGTATATCGTGGAGCATTATCTTTTCTATTATTCCATGTTTTTGAGCTATTGTAGAGCATTTTGTTTCTTTTTTTTTCAATGAGACTATTTAAAGATGCGTTTGCTCTCCTGTAACAAATGTCCTGTAATATCTGTGAAAAGCCCCTGCAGGCACTTGAATGCGCAGCTTCTTCTCTAGAATAAACAGGGACTTCTGCTACTTTTGATTTCCCCGTGGTGCACCTCAGGGCAACCAAACGTGCGAGTGGAAGACAGCTGAGAAAGTCTTCTCCCCCCGCCTCCCACTGCCTTTGTCTGCAGTCGCTCTCAAGTGCTAGTTCTGTGACTTCTGTTTCCCTCTCCCCCTCCGCAGTCCTGTCACTCTCATCAGCATGTGGCCGGAGCACTATGAGTGAGTATTCACAGCTCCATCTGCAGGAGCCGGTACTCTGATCCGTGTCATTAGCATGGGGGTAATTACGAAACTCTTGAACTAAAAGAATAGTCTGCCTCCTGGGTAACAATCCTCATGGTTTGTTTGCATGGCAAATTCACTGTTTAACTAAGCTAACATTCCTAATAGTGACGTCTGTCGATATTCGGGCATAAAATTGTTTCTTTGCTTTTTCTTTTATAGCCCCTCACAGTCTCCTCAGCTGTTTCATGATGACACCCATTCCAGAATAGAACAGTATGCCACACGGTAAGAGACTTTGATAGGAGCCCTCTGCTGCGTTGCCACCCAGAATGTATCTATTTCTGTATGAATCCTATATCATTGACATGCCTTGATTTAAGAGATGTTTTGCAAGAGTTGTGACTCCATTATATTTGGAATCTGGGTTCTCATCTTTCCATGTTGTGATTTGCACTTTATCAAAGACTTGCTATGCATTCTATGAAGAGTGAATCTCCATGGAATGTGATTATTGAGCTCATGAGAATCCAAACACTAGACAAGCAGGATTTAGATAATATAACCCATTTCAGTGAATGAGTGTAGGAACTGAAAGTGTTCTCAGGAGTTGGTGCACATATGAATTACAATATGTAATTAAGTTTATGCTAATGCTTTATTATAGAGGTTTATTTTAGAGTCCTTAAACAATGTAGAATACAGGGTGGTCTTGCTGGCATGCACACTTTCAGAAAAGAAGTGTATATAGGAAGTGTCTGTGGAGTTAGCAACTAGCTGTTCCTAAAATGGTTAGTTCAAACATCACATAAATAGTAACATTTGAACTGCGTCTTGGCCAGATAGAATTTCTGGGAAAAGGTAGGCTTAGACTAGTGGAAAAACATACTTACAAGCATTGAGCTGGGAAAGAACATGGCTTGTTTAAAGGAGTGAGGAGTGAAGGAATAGAAGCTGAAGTCTAATAATGAAGCCCCACTTGCTAAGGAGTTGGGTTATGCCTTAGGTAAAGGGGGTCATGGTGAGTCTTTAGACATGAGAGGAGCATAATCAGATTTGTGAGAATGGAGACCAGTTGTAGGCCTAGGAGATCAGTTAGGAGCCTAGGTGAATTAGGAGTCTATATAGCATGGTAAAAGATGAAGGCGACAAGCCTTAAGGCAGTGGTGATAGAGAGGTAACTCAACATTAGATGTTGTTTTAAGTTCCCGATCTTATTAGAAGATTTAGACCTTTTCATATTTTGTCAGAATTATGACAGTGTGAGAACAACAGAGAATGTACCTCAGTTGACCATGCCCAATGGGGCCACCTTATGGAACCTCTTTATTTTCGTTTTTCAGGCTGGCCCAGATGGAAAGGACTAATGGATCTTTCCTCACTGATAGCAGCTCCACCACAGGAAGTGTGTAAGTAAATCATGAAATTAGCACTGCCGGGGAAGGCCAGGTCTTTGCATCATGGCTGTCGGAAATAATCTTCATTGATTGTGGCTCTGAATTTTGATCCCAATCAAAATTGGTGTGTGATTACAAAAATGTCTAGATAGATTTTATGCTTGTTTATTTAGTTTCGTATAAGTTAATGAAAAAGTCCTGTATTTGTCAACTAATTTGCTTCAGGAAGATCAGATTGTTCTATTTATAAATACAGGTATAGATACTTATTCCATTTGTCAGGTATTTCTTGTTGATTTAACAAAGGTATTTCCACAGAATACATGCCCTTCTGTAAAATCCTCTTCCTTCTGCTGGCTCACTTTTCTCCATAATCCCTGCCATTTAACAACTATGACCCACACAAGCTTGGACATATACTCCCCACTCTTCACTGAAAACTGTTATTTCCTCTGCCAATATTTTATTATATTAGCAACAAGGAAAAGTCTCATTGACTTTAGAAAAATACTTAAAAAAAACTTTCTAGGCAAATATTTTATCTCTGATTATCCTACTATTGTGTGTCATCTTGCCTTGGAACTTTTCCCTTTTTTTCTCCCCCCTCCTTGGAATTAACATTTTTGATTTTGCATGATGTCTAAAAGATTTCAGTAGTGTCAAGTTTACTTGACGTAGGTAGGTTCACTGTTGTTTGCATCTGGTGGGAAGCTGTCAGTCAGCCAGGAAACAGAACGTAGTTACAGAACGTAGTACTCGGCTCTTTTGTACTAAAAAAGACCACGAAGAGAGCCAAGTTGCAGTAGCTTAAGCACTCTAAATGACAAACATTTTAAAGAACTTAAATTTGGTTTTAATTATTTTGGCTTTAATTATTATTTTTCATTTCATCTAATTCCTTGGCTATTGTCAACCTTGTGGAAATTATGTTGATTCAGAGAATACTCGAGATTTCTAACTGCTTTATATAAAATATATGCTAGTAGCTAAATATGAAACAAGCATTATAAATATGTTGTTATCTTGGCTTGGGAATCGTTTCACATTCATAGTACATGAATAATAATGTATAAATCACTACTGTATTCTTGTAAAGTATTAACATGCTAATGTTTGAAATTTAAAAACCTCCTGACATTTTTATTTATAAGCTTAATGATAGTAAACCAGTTTTTAAAATACTGACAGGGAACTATTCTACATTAGAGTGCTTAAGCTACAGGAAGTTTGTAAGCTATTTGGTAAACAGAGCCATTATAGAAATTAATTTGTATATACTTACAATTAACTAAATTAGATTCAAATGAAAACAAAAGGCATACTCAAACCCCATCATGCCCTCATTACTCTACTTCATTTTACTATTATCTGTGTTCTTGGGGTAATTTATTTTATTGTATTTGTCAGATGGTGTACAACTCTGTATCTTTTCCAAACTCTACATTCAGTAAAGTCATTAGCTTGAAATTGGCCTTGATGAAAGTATTTAAACCATAGAAATTGCAAAAGCTACAATTCAGGGCCCTTTTATTCCTTTATTTATTTATTTATTTTGGAAAGCTCATTGAATGTTTATCAACATGCCACTGCCACACACCCAGTACCGTAAAAGTCCAGAGATGTAAATACTGTCCCCAGGAATCCTACCAGCTAGAGGAAAGATCCATTGATAAGTGTTTTTAGAGGAAGAACATGGGTAGGCACTTTTTTTTTTAAAGATATATTTCTTATTTTGCCGGGGGCGGGGGGAGAGAATGCAAACGGGGGAAGGACAGAGGGAGAGAGAATCTCAACCAGACACCCCGCTGAGCTGGGAAGGACAGAGGGAGAGAGAATCTCAAGCAGACACCCCGCTGAGCTCAGAGCCCAACACTCAGGACCCTGAGATCATGACCTGAGCCAAAACCAAGAGTCAGATGCTCAACCCACTGAGCCAATGTAGGTGCCCCTGGTGGGCATTACTGATAGACAAATGAATGACCCCTCAAAGAACTTCACATCCTAATCCCTGAGAGCTGTGCATGTGTCACTTTATATGTCAAAAGGGACTTTGCACATGGGATTAAGTTAAGAATCTTGAGATGGGGAGATTATCCTAGATTATTTAGGTGGACCCCGTGTAATCCCATGAATCTTTATAAGGGGGGGGGGAGTCAGTTAGAGAAAGATACAGCCATGGAAGCAGAGGTCAGGTACAGAGAGATTTGCAGATGCTATGCTGCTGGCTTTAAAAATAGAGGGATGCAGGTGGCCTCTGGGTCCTGGAAAAGGCAAGAAACAAATTCTCCCTTAAACGTAATATTCAATTAAATTAATAGCATATGAATGTGTTTATCGGCCACTAAAGAGAAATCATTTTCCAGTCACTGGTGCATTCATATTTTCTTAGGGACTATGTTAATAAGTCTTATTTTGATAAAGCCAGTCCTGGAAGTCCTTTGCTCTTTCACAGTTTGCAATACTGAGTATTCTGGGGTTCTTTTCCTGTGACATGGCAGTGATTCTGCCATTCAGGTGAGGTTGCAAACAAGGACTCTGAGTCCCTGAAGCCCTGTGCTGGATCGGGAATCCACTGGTTTGACTTGGAGTGGTCACCTTTTCTCACTTCAGTGTGTAATATTTACTTATCTAAGCATTTCCACTTTAGTTGATACTATTGAATTGACAAAGTGAGTAAGTATTATACATACTACAATAAATACCTTTCCTCCCGGTGGAAAGAGCCTTACAGTGAGGATGCTTCTTACCTCCTTTGGGCTGATGGTGCTCCTCAGAATTTGTGATGGAAGGGTTAGGAACCAAGCCCCACTATTTATTTCTCTGAGTGTCCTTCTGTGTTTCTCCATCTAATAATTTAGCATCTTGGATCACAAGATACAGGAAGAAATCGTCACTGCTCTTAATAGGATGCTGTGCTGTTCCTTCTTTGCTTTCAGCTTACTTGTTACCTACAGGACCTTACTGTAGCAGCAGGAAGTATGCAACATACTCCAACCCTGGCCTTTCCCCGGAAATTTCCTAAAGCCCCGGCATTGACAGGGTCATAACACAATCCTGAGATAATCGAGGACAGTTTTCAGTCCATTTAACAGTATCGCCAGCTTTGGAGCGAGGGTTCGGGGGCTTCCCAAGGAAGCCTTGGCTCTTCTGCTTCACTCTTAGGTCTATCATGAGGCAACCAGCATCAAAATATTAGCAATTTGTATTGTTGTTGGGAAAAATTGAAAGCTAACTCAGAGTGCCTTAAGCCAAAAAAAAAAAAGTAATAGCAAACTTCTACAATACATTTTAGAATTTTTCTCATTCCTGAATTCTCAACCTTTCCTACAGGCCCTTTTGCGTGGAGGTTTTGTGATCCCAATAGGTCATAAAAATATCATTAGGTTTCTCTTGAATAACAACAGGGTTGATACAAAAACAACCACCATCTCTCCGTCTGTGAATAGCGTACTGGGAGCCGGGCACCGCTCTAAGCAGTTTGCCCATCTTTGCTTCTTTAATCCTGGTAGGACCCCTTGAGATGCTACTCTTGTTTCTGTGACCACCGTTTAACAGATGAGTAATTTGAGGCCCTGAGAGGTTAAGGAGCTTACCCAGGGTCTCACCCTCCAGAAGTCGTGGGATTCAGACCCAGTCAACCAGGGAAGCCTTCCCACACGGGAGCACTGCAGTGGGGGTGAGGATGCGCGGGGTCAGCGCACCTGCAGTCCTCCTTGAGGTCATCCCTTTCCTTGTCCCAGGCCTGCCCATTCTCCATCCACACCTCGGCTTCACAGTCCAGACCTAATTAGAGGATTTTGTAATTCAGTACGTCCAAGACTGATCTACTAAATGTGGTTTGGGATGATCTCAGCCATAGGTGATGAAAGAAATCCTTATACTTTAGGGTGTGAATTTTGAGATTTGAACTTGTGATTTTAAATTACCCAAGGTCCTTTCAGTCATTTGTATTTCAAAAGCAGCCATCCTACCCTGCAGTTTGAGCATTTCTCTGCCCCTCAAATTGGTCTATGGACCCAAGTGCCTGGCCCCCAGCAGCGTTCATCCTCTGTGAAGCTGGTTAATTCATTGTTGCATTCCCATGCATCACGGGCGGCTGCCTCCCCAACCTAGACATGAATCAGTCTCATAGCTACTCCCCCACATAGACCCAATTCCCAGTGCTCCCTTTCCTTCTGAAAGTCTGCCTCTAGACAATTTAAAAAGGCATGAATTTTGAGGATATTAATATTCTTCAAAGGAGGAATTGAACATCCATGACTCAAACTGAAACAGGACCCAGGATAGTCCTGGGGAATCTCAGTAGCAGGAACTCAAGGACAGATCCTTAGACCACTACCATTAGGATGTCTCCCTCCATCTGCTATCTGCCCTTGAGGGACACTGTCTTATGTGGAAAGATCAAACTTGGTTCTGGTTTGCACTGGCATCGCTGTTTGGAACAGAATAATCCTTGAGAGGAGGGAAATTATTGTTATTTTTATTTTTATTTATGTCGTGCCTACTTGCAAAAGGTCATTGAATGACTCACAGTTCTTTCGTCATCAAATATGTATTAATTTTGTAATCTAGTGTTTACTCTGTGCGACTTAAAGATAGTATAATTATATTCCATTTAATGGTATCTCAGTGGTGCCGACTTATATTTTTGCAACCTTTCTATTTTAGCACTATTGACATTTAAAGGCCCTCATCTGGTACCTCATGTACTATCTGTCTTTAAAGGGTATGCTCTTGTTTTTTACTGCATATAATTAAGAACTTGAGTTTATTTATTTTTATATTTAATTTTTAGGCCTAATAATCTGTGAGAAATAATGCTAAAATCGTATGTTATACATAAATGATTTTTTTTAGAAGTTGCCTTAAATCCCTTTCAGATACCTCAGTGAAAGAATGTAATGATAGTGGTGATGATGGTGATTATAATAATAAGTTAAACCCTATCAACTCCCTAGAAGAAATGAAGCTATATCAAATGTTTACAACAAGATATATCTCAGATCTAATTTTGACTTGTTTGTGTATATATTTATTTCACTGTGGCTAGTCCCCAAATCTTGAAAACAGAAATTTAGTTGGTGCTAATATTGAGCACTGAGTATATTCCCCAAGTCAGACGCTTGCTGGCATGAATGTTCTCAGGGCCTCAGTGGTCTGATGGTACCTTGTGACAGGGGAGGAGCTCCGGGCTAGGATCCATGATCGTCATAGACCCACCAGATAGCTTACGGGACTCAAGTTTTGCTTTGGCTCTTCCTGTCCTTATTATATATATATATATTTTTTTAACTTTTACTCCTTAATTTCCTTTTAGGTGAATTGTTCATAGGAATCATATGATTTTTTTTTTAACCAAAGTGAAAATCAGTTTACCTCTCATTTATTGCAGTACCTGAGATTAACATCTACTTTTGTTCTATTTTGCATTATCCTTGCTTGTTCTTTCTTTCTTCTGCTTTATGGACAAAGTGGTTTGCTGGACATTTGCTTAGTCTGGCTGGTCACAGGAATGGCTGGGTTAGGACCCTAGATATTGCTTCTTAGCCTTTTGACATTAGATATTATAGAGAGCAGGAGGCTAAACCTTTTGCTTCTTTTGTAAGAGTTACTGTTTTGTTTTGATTTCTGGTTGATTGCTTGTGATGCTTTATCCTTAAAATAGAGAAATTTCATGGGGTGTTCTCTTTTGTTATTATTATTATTTTATTTATTTATTTATTTTTTGGATACTCAGTCCTTTTAGTTTCTATACATTTTTTTCAGCCCGAGAAATATTTACAGAATGTTGCATTATACCCTTACTTGGCTATTTCTTTATTTTATGCCCCCTGTATCTTTATGCTTTATATTTTTCCTCTCCATATTTTAGATCTCTACTTTTTATCCTCTCTTACTATGACTTCTCTCTCCACCTGAACTGGATAAAGTGCCTCCAAACACTGGCAGTGATGAGGATCACTGACTTAGAGTCTTGCCATCCTTAACAGCTAATTGGTGTTCCCAGTGTGTTGACGCGTTAGCCTGATAGCCAGCTTCTGCCCTTTCATGATAGGTAGGGTTAGCGGGACACCTGGGTGGCTCAGTCGGGTATGCACTGACTCTGGATCTCAGCTCAGGTCTTGATCTAAGGGTCGTGAGTTCAAGTCCCACATTGGGCTCCACACTGGGCAGAGAGCCTATAAATGAATGAAGGAATGAATTGGGTTTAGGGTATTGGCCACATATTTCCCATCAGGAACACGCCCGCCCCTCACACGCACACCCTTTCTGTCCGATTTAGCTACCTGGGCAGCCCAGGGGCGTTTAAACGTGCCTCCCTGCAGTGCTGCGATGCCTGTTCCGTCCCCTTATCATCACCCTTCCACGGTTAGGAGCAAGCATGCGATTCTTCTAGTGGCTTCTTGATTTATTTTTCAGTGACACTGCGTTTTCTCAGGTAATCAAAGGGTGATGCTGTAGCTTCTTTCAGTCTTTACCCCCATCCATGGCCCTCATTTCCCATTGCTCACTGTGTGAAGGTCCTACTCCTCCCCCCACTGAAGTTGGTAGGAGGGGGAAGGTGAGGTTCGATACCGATGTTTATATTGTGATCCTAACCACAGCGCATGACTTTTATTTTTCTAAATGTCTGTCCACACACACTCTCTCCATATATACATTTAGAGAGAGGGAGAGGTTACCAATAAAGGAAGCAAAAGAAATGGATCAGCAGTTCATCTGAACCCTGGCTTTGACAGGCATAACACTCGTTTTGCTCCTTTGCTGCATCGTATCCTTCTGATCTCAAGGCTCAGGACACACCTTTACTATGAGTTCACTAACTCTCAGACACAATTTCAAGTCCCCTTTTCATCACAGTAAACTGTGATCCCACAGGGTTGCATTTTCAGATTGGACTCTGAGGAATCAAAGGTCTTACCTCATGTATTGGGTGTTGCTTGTAGCTGCCGGGCGCCAGTCCGAGGTCCCAGATGGCCACCACCGCTCCCCAGACTCTCTGGACCACAGTTGGGTGTGCCCTGACCCTGTGCACAGACAAGGGCTCTAGGGGACACCTGCAGTCACATCACTGCCGGATGAGCTAGTACAGTTATGCCATAGCTCCATTTTATACCCTCAGAGCTGCTTACATGTTGTTTTTCTGAAGCGCTATCCTGTAAACGCCCATAGATCCCAGGATTTGTTTTACCAAATCCTATGAAAGCAGACCAGGTCCGATCTGCTGAAGTCTTCATTCCACAGCTAGAGCCTCCAGCTGGCTTGAGCCGGGGTCTGCCCCTTGCCCGATTGATTACAGGGAGGTCTGACTGGATCTCCCTATACAGGAAGAGAAGGGCTCCCAGGCATGCTGCTGAGCACTTCCTTCTCAAGAATGTACCAATTTTGTCTCTCTCATGCTTCTGTTTCTGTCAACCGTTAGATTCGACCACGCGATTGATATATGTCTAATCCATTCGACGAGTAGTTAGAAAAGTAGGAGAGTCTAAGTTAAGTACCTATAGTTTCTTGTTTTAGTGCAAAATGATTGATCCTAGTGAGGACATGCTGATACTATCAAGTAAAATATCTGCAGGTATTTTATAAATATCTACAGTTAGAATTTTTGCTATGTTATTTAAATGAAAGAATATAAGGATTATATTCTTCCCTTCCGTGGGTTACAGAGCATTACAAAATGGCTTTCAACCAAATGCTAAAGCCAGTGAAATCAACTTAGGCCTTAGTCCCTGTGGGCTGCTATAACACAGTACAACAGGCCAGGCAGCTTCGAAACAACATTTATTTATCACAGTTTTGGAGGCTGGGAAGTTCAAGATCAAGGTCCTAGCAGATTTGGGGTCTGGTTAGAGCCATCTTCCTCATTCATAGATGGCTCTCTTCTTACTCTGTCTTCATGTGGCAGGGAGAGGAAGCCAGCCCTCTGGACTCTGTTCTAAGGGCACTCGTCCTATTCATGAAGCTCCACCCCCATGACCTTAATCACCCCCTAACGACCCCACCTCCAAGTGCCCTCACACTGGGAGTTAGGCTTCCACATATGAATTTGGGAGGTCTACAGTCTAGTTTATTTTTAATTAAGTCTTTCAATCTACTCATTTGGTATTCAATTGCTGATTTTGCCTAAAGTATCTTTTCTATTAACTCTAAGTGGTGGACCTTCTTCGGTACCTCTGCTGAGTAGAATCTCTCCTGAGGTTTGTGATACAGACAGGTTAGTCTAAGGCAAAGCATGAAGTGTTGGTATGTGTAGCACACATACCTTTTAGATAAATATCTTCCTGGAGTTTTATTCTTTTATTTTTTTTTTAAAGATTTTATTTATTTGACAGAGAAAGAGAGAACACAAGCAGGGGGAGCAGCAGGCAGAGGGAGAAACAGGCCCTCTGCTGAGCAAGGGGGCCCGATGCAGGACTCCATCCCAGGACCCTGGGATCATGACCTGAGCTGAAGGCAGACGCTTAACCAGCTGAGTCACCCAGGCGTCCCCTGCCTAGAAGTTTTAAAGGGACGTTAGAGGAACACTGAGCTTTAAGGCAGACGTGGCCCAGCCGCCATCCGCATCCTCATTGTTTCTACTTCCCTTACAACCGGAGACATCAACCGCCAGATGTGCGCCTCAGTGTGTCTGTTTTGTCTCCCTAGGGAGGACGAGCATGCCCTCATCCAGCAGTACTGTCAGACGCTTGGAGGGGAGTCCCCAGTCAGCCAGCCCCAGAGTCCAGCTCAGATCCTGAAGTCGGTAGAACGGGAAGAACGTGGGGAACTGGAACGGATCATTGCCGACCTGGAGGAAGAACAAAGGTGCGCCTGACCTGGGAGAGGAAGCCATGTGCCCCTGGGCAAACTTCTGAAGGGAAATTCTTGGATAATACTTTCAAGATGATCCCTAGCCATTCTCTTTTCCGAAGTGTTTTCTAAGAAATCCAGATGGGGTCAAAGTTTTCGAGGAGGTTAACAAGCCGGGGCACTGGCTGCAGATCACACACGTGAGGGTTCGCAGGTGATGTCTGTCAGAACACCTGCTTAAAGCTATAATGTTCGTGCTTACTCGTCTCACTGTTAATACGTGTTTTTACCTAAGAAGAAAGAAGGAGCCCGAGTTAAATCTGGAGCTCGTGGGCAGTTTCAGAGACAAGACGATGCACGCAGTGGTGATTCCGGTTTTTCCTTTTCTGCATTAGAAGCCTGCAGGTGGAATATGAGCAGCTGAAGGAGCAGCACCTGAGAAGGGGTCTCCCCGTCGGGTCACCTCCAGACTCTGTTGTGTCTCCTCACCACACGTCTGAGGACTCGGAACTTATAGCAGAAGCAAAACTTCTCAGGCAGCACAAAGGTCGGCTGGAGGCTAGGATGCAGATCTTAGAAGATCACAATAAGCAGCTGGAATCTCAACTCCACCGCCTTCGCCAGCTGCTGGAGCAGGTAGAGTGTGTGAAACTTGGGGTGGTGCCCGCACCCCCTTCCAGCCTGTCTCCCCGGGGCGCCGGGTGGAGGGGGGCGGTGGCGGGGTCCAGCGTCAGCAGAGAGGCTCACTGGCGCCTCTCACCTCCATGCTTAATTTAGACTCTTCTAATGGAAGCATCCCATCCCCCACTGGCTCCCAGAGTGTGTTTGCCCCACTTAAGGTGGAATTTCCCATACTTCTATAACACGGAAATCTCTCTCAGCTCTGAATACTTTAAGGGAAAAGACCCTGTAACATACGTCTGCGTAAATTACATGTGGGACCGCTGTAGAGATGCAAGGGAAGGAAGCCACTGGCGCTCTGTATGCTAAAGCCTTTCTTCCAGGGAGCTATTTTCGTGAAATTCAGTAACAGATGTTTATTAAGGTGCAGCTATCATTTCCTAACATCAGGCCAGGTCTATGGCAATTGCTTGCACACTTTCTTGACAATAAGAAATACAACTTACATTATGATGAATGCATACCTGTGTGATGAATACAACATAATAATTGCCATTATAAAGATCTCTTATTTTCTATTTTTTTAACTTCCTTCCTTCTTTCCTCCCTCCCTCCCTCCCTCCCTCCCTCCCTTCCTTCCTTCCTGTATATCTCTTTCTGTGTACCTCCCTCCCATTTTTCCTCTCTTTCTCTTTTCTTTCTTTGTGCTGGTCAGCACCTACCAAATCAATTTTATAGCTCATCAGTGGATAATAGCCCACAATTTTGAAAAAATACTCTTCTCTGGGATATGAAAGAAGCATCAGACACAATTTTTGCCTTCTTCTTGCTTGCAGTCTTATTAGGGGCCAAAACAAGATAGTACAATATACAACAAGATAGTATTGCACATAAAGACACAGTACTATAGAGGACTAAGTACTTGATTACATCCAGCAGTTAAAGAATAGGAGTCGTGTCACAGAATTAGTCAGAAAGATGCCTTGGTAGCAGGTGCATATTGGGTAGAATCCCTACAGATGGGGCTAGACTCTCTCTTTCTTGAAGAATCCCTGGCATCAACATTCATGTCATCTTTTGCCTTTTTCTCTGGCCTGTGCTGTGTGGGGCCCCAGGCAGTGAATAGGCAATGCCTTTCTCCAGAAATGATTTCTCCAACCAAAGGCAGAAGCAACTTTTTCTCCAGTGATCTTCTCAAATGTCAGAAAACCATCTTGTCACAGTTGCTGTCAGTATCTTTTAACTTGTCAGAATCATTCAAAACAGTGTGATTTCTGCCTTACCTACACAGCAGGCCACAGATCTCGCCTTTCGGCCATAAACTTTTCTGTGTGTCTGTCACTGTCAGGATTTGCGTCAGACTGTTTTAGGGAATGCTTACTTTGGGTCTCCAAATTGTGCATCATTAGAAAACATAGTGCCCCTAGAGTGCCCCAAAGCCTGGCTTTCCCTAAGCCTTCTTGTTTGAGTCTTCTCCGGTGCCACATTGTAAGCACTGTGAATTTGAAGTTTCTCCATGGTGTCTGTGTAAGGGATGAGTTTTCTCTTGAAATCTCTGATTTAAAATATGAAGTGTTATTATTAACCTAGAGCAGCAACAGAATCTTTGCAGAAGGAAGCCGTGCTCGAAACCTTTATTTGCCATAGCCCGTTGGAGAGCTAACGGCTCTTCTGCTTCCCTTATTCTCCTCCCCTCCCCTGACTCTCTCCATCCCAGTAGACAGAGCTGCCTAATGGCTCATGTGCCTTCATAATTGCACAGTAATGCTTTTAGAGATAGCTGATATCTAAATGACTCGGTATATCCCAGACTGTGGACCTCTATCTCTTCTTAATGATTTAGCATGAATGCCAGAAGTAGATGGAAAATTCACCTGACAGTAACAACTGGCAAAACCACCAGACTTCAACTAATATAAATTTAATGGAAAACCCAGCATAAAAAACATCGTAATTTCTGCATTCCCTGTAAAATGGATCACATTGTCTAATTTGAGCACATACTTGTCAATGTGTCAGGCACCATTTCCAAGCTTTGTGCAGAGTAGATTTACAAAGTATTTGCTGTGTGTCAGATTCTGTTCTAATCTCAGTGGAAATACTAACTGATCAACCTCCTCACAAATTCCTTTGACACAGGCATTCCTTTTACCACACCCAGTTTATAAATAAAGAATCTAAGGCATAGAAGGTTATAAAATTTGCTCAGAATTAGGTAGGTTCTGAGTGGTGGAATTTGAATTCCAGTATGTGAATCCAAAGTTGTGTCCTTACCTCTCCAGTGTTACCTGTAAATATTGATTTAAATAAAGAAATGAGCTGATTTTGAAATTGGGTAAATTTATTGTATGAGAAGCCGTGCTCCTTTTTTAAAGATGAGTGAAACCTTTTTTAAATTCACTTGGTTGAGAATCACAGAGAGAAAAATTGAGGGATGAAGCTGACACTGGTAAGTAAATCTCACATTATAACCAACCGAGCTCTTCAAGGAGCCCAGAATGAAGGGGATGGACCATCAGTACTCAGGGGAAGTACCGGTGAGCCTACCAAACTGATGAAAACAGGTATTGTCTGTGGCCAAAGAACTCAGTGTGATTTAATTAAACATGGAGGTCAGAAACAAAAATGTTTCCCTTAGCAGTTGTTTGAGTCCTTCCTCTGCTTTAACCTCTGTTAATTTAACCTCTGAATGTGATTGCAGCCGGAATCTGATTCCCGAATCAACGGCGTCTCCCCCTGGGCTTCACCTCAGCAGTCTGCCCTGAGCTACTCACTGGATCCTGACCCTGGCCCTCAGTTCCACCAAGCAGGTTGGTGTTCCCAAAGAGCTGGCTAACTCTCCCGCTCTGCTCTGAACTTCGCCATTTGTTTGTCTGTCTTTTTTTTTTTTTTAATTTTTAAAAAATATTTTATTTATTTATTTGACAGAGCTCAAGCAGGGAGAGCGGCAGGCAGAGGGAGAGGCAGAAGCAGACTCCCCACTGAGCAGGGAGCCCGATGTGGGGCTTGATCCCAGGACCCTGAGATCATGACCCCAGCCGAAGGCAGCTGCTTGACCCACTGAGCCACCCAGGCGCCCCTGTCTTTCATTTTAAATAGTGTTCTTACTCACCGGGGCCTTAGAGCATAAAGAAAGGAGTTTCATATTCTCTTTATGCTTAGCTGCGTTACAAAGACATTTTAACAACACCCAAAAAGCAAACATTTTAGAGTAATCATCTATAATGTATTTGCTTATATAATGTGTAGTAGTGGATTGAATTTTGGCAAAAGATGAAAAAAGTGCTCTTTCTTTTTGGGATGAGCAACAATTTATTTTTTGCTTTGCCCACAGAATGATTCTTTTGTTTGTGTGTTTTTTTTTTTAAAGATTTTATTTATTTATTTGAGAGATAGAGAGCACGAGAGGGAAGAGGGTCAGAGGGAGAAGCAGACTCCCTGCTGAGCAGGGAGCCTGATGCAGGACTCGATCCCGGGACTCCAGGATCACGACCTGAGCCAAAGGCAGTCGCTTAACCAACTGAGCCACCCAGGCGCCCTGATTCTTTTGTTTTAAATATATTTTCTGTCTCTAAAATTTGTATTTGTGCATATTCAGAATATAATCCTAAAGTATATTATACCAAACATGGTTTTCTCTGCCCAGGTCTGGGAACTGATTATTCTGCTTTTTCCATGCTAGTCCCTATAAACATTGCCACCCATCTGAGGCCAAGGTCTCACCCAGCCTGTTGTTGGTGACAGAGGGGCCTGTCACTGCTGTTAGGAAGGGCTCTGTCAACCAGCATTCAGGAATGACATCTTGTTATTGATGAAATTTAAGTTCTAAAATGCTACTGAGGACCACATATTTTAACCAAATTAATTTGTTTATAAGATATCTTTTGCTACATTAGCCAGAAGAAAACCAAAAATATTAGTGTTATTTCATTGTTTTAAGTAAGTGAATTATTTTGCTATTTATTGGTTGTAGAATAAAAACCATCAAAGTAAAAAGTACCTTCTAAAACACCTCTAGATTTGTGGCAGCATAAGCTAGCCCACGCCAGACTCTCCAAGAAGAAAGAAGGAAGGAAAAAGAAACTGAGAGGTTTTTTTATGTGAAAAACACCTAGAATGCAAAATAATGGAATTCTGTCTAATACATTAAAATAATATAACCACATTACTTATTTTTCACTCATAGATGTTCCCCTGGCACATGGAATCTTCCAATAGAAACATCTAAATACATTTTATTGATAAGAAATTATATTAGCAACAAATTGATACAAACATGGTTTTGGTATTATTCCCTAAAATTGTTGTTTTCAAGGAGAATGATTTTCACGTTGATGTTTAGAGGCCAGGATTAGTATTTTCTCCCGATGTTGGGTTTTGGTGGAAGGCCGGACCGTCCTTTCAAAACCGTCTGTTGTTCTTTTTCTCTGCTGTCACAGCAGCGGAGGACCTGCTGTCTCCCCCACACGACACCGGCACGGACCTCACGGAGTTTATGGAGCAGATCACCAGTACTTTTCCATCTTGCTGCCGTGAGTATGAAGGATCCCCACACCACCACGACGCTGTTCCCTTCCAGGTCTTTTATCTTGCTTTGGGGCCCTTTGTCTTCTTTGGTGAGAGAGCAAAAACCAATAGAAGAAACAGGATTGAATATTATTTAGAAATAAATCAAACATTCTACATGTCGACAAAGCGAATGAAGCTCGACCGAGATACCATCACGTCCCTGGGGGGCAGTGAGAGTCCTGCTCCTTGAGAGGTTTCATTGTGCCTGATGGATGGTAATGTGAAGGCAAATGAGACAAGCCCCTTTGTAAGAAGCTTCCTGTCCAGGGCAAACTCTAGTAAGAAATGTGTTATTACTTCAAAAAAGAGCTTTTAGCAGCACACCAAACAAAGCATGAAAATAACCTTTTCTGATGTAATTCCCTATCTTTTTTTTTTTTGAAGATTTTATTTTTAAGTCATCTCTACACCCAAGGTGGGGCCCGAACCCACAACCCCGAGATCAGGAGTCGCAGGTTCCAGACTAAGCCAGCCAGGCACCCCCACCCCACTCTCTTGGCTTCAGACATTGTTCGCTGATGTCATCAGATTCAGTTCCGGAAGGGGATTACTTTCAGAATTGTTTTTCTCTTTTATTTTCTTTCTTCTGGTTTCTTTCCTCATGGAATCAAACAGTCACTGCATAAAGGCCAAATAACTGAAGGCGTCACAGATTATGACCCTGTGACTTTTCCATATGAACTACCAAGAGCCAGAAAATAATCAAATGAAAGCAGTCCAAATCCCAGAGGAAATTACATAATGTTACTTATTGATTTTTTTTCCCCAAACTTTTTGACTTCAGCCTCCTGTCACCTCACAGTGAGCTCTCACCAGAATCACTTGTGCTATTTCAAACAGAAGCTGTTTACTTGCATGCATGCATACTACTTGATGCTGCAGTTTATTTTAAATAATCTTTTAAAGAACTAGGAATATATTATTTATAATTTTTAGGGTGGTTTCCTCTCAAATTGATTTTTAAATCTAGGCAGCCACTAAATTAAGATTTTAGTATGTACATATGCTACTGTATGTATTATGTATGGTGGTACATATATGAAACAGCTTCTCATATCACCCTTTTCCATCCTGTCCTCAGCAAATACCATCCAAAGTTATGAAAAAAGGCATTACCAGGAAGGTAGTTAAATAAGATATATTGACTTCATTTAAAAATATGCTTCAACTAATACAACTCTACAGTTTATAAAAATGCCATCATTAGCAGGAAGTGGAAATAGCTATTTGAAATATAGTCTTCCCTGAATTTTCAGAAGTATTTGCCTAAAGGACATAGTACAGTTTCCACAAGCACATAAATATATTTATATTTGGGAATGTGTCGTTTTCCATTCATTATCTGTGATTATCCTTCTCCAAGTTTCCTGAACTGTATTTACTATATGTCAGTCCCCACACGCACTCCCCAAAAAACACGTGCCCACATGTGCAAATGTGTGTGCCCACATATGCATGCACATACACACACTTTTTTGGCCCCTAGAGTCTCACAAAGGCTAAAGAGGGTCAGTTGAAGCCCGTATGCTATCAGATCATTGCATCTATTCTAGGCTCTCTAATAGCCACAGTAGATGAGCAGGTTACATCTTTGATACTAAGATTGGGTTTTCTAGAGATTTTTTGTTTGTTTGTTTGTTTTTTGTTTTCTAGAGATTTTGATTCTGAGTCGTATGTTGCTTAATGGCTAGATAAGAACTCATCATAGTCACCATAAAAACCTAGAATTTCAAGATTATATTTCTAAATGGAATTACTTTTTAGTTCAGCTTGAATCCAAATACGTTAATAATTAGTTAAGAACAAATTCTATAAATCAAAGCCTGTTTAGAAGTTTGCATTTAAATGTCATGATGGACATGTTCAATTTGAAAGTCAGTTGGCAGTGAGAGTTAGGATAGGAAGTATGTTTAATTTAATGCTCTACAGTGACTACACAGATGTGTAGTTTCCATATTAACATTTTTATATTAAAAATTCATGGTGTATCTTTTTTTAAAGTTTGACATAAAGCAGTGACTCTTAAATCTTTTCCATACTGTATTCTCATATCTAGATATTATAAAAGACTAATCTGTCTTATTTTAGAAGAGAATATAATTAAACACAAATAATAATCATAAGAATAAGGCAAAAATGAGTGAAAAAAAGAGATGAGTATTTTCATCTCATTTTATGGCCTCCCTTAAAGATAAATATAAAATTCCTGTTGGCTGGAATCTCATTAACGATTAACAGATATCATTGCTCCCTGAGAAGAGTGTATACTTTCAGTGGGACGTACACGACAGGTTAAGCTTCCACTTTGTCTGGTGCCCTCACCACCCATGCCCTTTTGGGTTGTGAAGGTGGGTTGTGGAGCCCTAAGGTTCCTTCATGGGACACTGGCCCCATGTTCTCCTAGTCTTAAGTTTGTACATTCACAAATATTTAACATTAATTATAATTTTCCGTGCATGAGCATTACTAGTCATGTGTTATTTTGAAGAGTTCAAGTGTTCCCATGTAAGAAATGATGATGACCAGTGTCTTTTAGAGTCCTCTGAATTTTACATCTTATTATTTTTGATTTCTGAAGTTCTGCTATTTGGCTCTAGTCTGCTCTTGCTCATATTTATATTCTATATTTTGCTTTGATAATATAAAAATCTCCAAGGTAAGAACAGTTTTCCCTAGAAATAAAGGGTGAATTTACTTATTTATAAAATTGATACATATTTTTTAAATTGCATCTAAAGTAATTAAACCTTTTAAAAATTGATGCAGAATAGAAATAGCACCTGACTTAGACTTTGTGCCCAATACATGCTTCTGAATTGAATGAATGAATGATTACATTTTCTAACCAGGAAGACTTAATTGGTAAAGTTTCCCTAGGTAGTACATAGAAGGTTTATAGGATTCATTTGCTTTGTTGCCCCTTTTAAGTTGCTCAGCTAGCAAATCTTTTAATAAACCTTTGCATTCCCAAAGCTTCCTGACCACCTTTAGAGGATTTTTCTAAGCAAATCGGATTGGCCCTCTCCCAATGCCAAACCAATCCCTTGAGCCCCTGTTACTAATGAGAACTTTAAGACTGCTTGTCACCCACATTCAGTGAATTGATCTGCATGTTAATCTTGACTTTTGATCCTTTGTGGATTAAAAATTAGCATGGTCACAAGTGAATTTACACTCCCGGCAATCCTGGAATTAAAACGAAACTGTATTCATAAATCCTAATTGCATGAATTGCCTACTTAAGCATGGCCTTTTTTTTTTCTGAGTCTGTATACTGTAGCACATAACACTTTAGAATTTCTGTCTCAAATTAATATCCCAGTTGTTCCTGATCACATCCTTGAATTATGACCTTTTGAAGTCTTCTTTTAATTATTTACATTAAGTTTCAGAGCCGAGAGGAAGGCATTTTCATCTTTTCTCGACAAGGCGTTAATGAAGGGAATTTCACTGTGGTGCCCATTAACTAATGTACATAACTAAAATTTTCACCGCCTGCTCTAACATTTCTTTTTATGTAAATTCCTCTCAGTTTTTTCATTTATGTCATCCAAATATACAGGATCCTAGGACTGAATATTTTTGGCTGACAGACCGTTAAAGGCTTTTAAAATTATTTTTTATCTACAGGCATATTTTCACTGTGAATTGCCCATGTTTATTAAACTTGAGTGACATTCATCACAAACTCAAAACCTACTAAAATGCAAGGATTTCCTGGTTTCTTTTAAATAGATGTGTGCGGTTTGTTCAGGGGAGTACTCATAGCCTTTTATCTGATAAAAAGCTGTCGGGTTAGGGGCGCTTAGTGGGTGGCTCAGTTGGTTAAGTGTCCAACTCCTTCCTGAGCTCAGCTCAGGTCCCGATCTCACGGTCATGAGTCCAAGCCCCGCGTTGGGCTCCACACTGGGTGTGGAGTCTACTTAAAATAAAATTAAATAGATAAATAGCTCTAGGGTTAATGATGCTGATTTGGAGCAACATGGATTTGATTTCTGGTTGGGGCTGGCTGTTTGTTATGCAGAAGAGAATTGTAGGTGTCTGTGGTGTACTTGATTCTAAGGCAGCGGAGCGCTCCCTCCGTGTAGCTCAGTGGGAAGGACATCCACTCTTGTGTTTTCCTGCTGTAACTTGTGTATCCGGTAGGACTAGGCTGAATTTTAGCCTCATTCTTCCCCCAGGTATGGGGGGGGGGGCGGCCTCACACTTTCCCTCCAGGCATCATAAAGTTGCCCTTCTTGTTTACTCTGTTTTTCTCACAAAGCACCCACTGCGTGGTCATGGAGCTCTCATTTCTTTCCCCTCAGCACAAAAAAATGAGAGATGGAAGGTATGCAACATGGTAGATGATTAGGGACAATTCTTATTTGACCCAGAACAGATGTTACCATCCTGGCAGGGGCAGAACATCCCCCGACCCAGCTGCCTATGCCCGTCCTCACAATGCCCACCCGATCAATTCTGCTGGCCACGCTTTCTGTAACCAGGAAGGAATGGACTGCTCAGCTGCAAAGGCGAATCTGTCACCATAGTCCACCTTCTCCAGCTGGGCCCCTCCAAGGCACAGCGATTAGCCTAAGTGCCCACGAGACGACCAAGGGTGAGGCCAGCGCTTTGTTGGAGGCAAACACGTTGCCACCAGTTTCCTAGGCCTTTGGGGCCAGGGTGAGCCAGGATGGGCAGAAACTGAAGACGCATGCCTCTTCATTTCCTTCGTCATCTGTTAGTCAGAATTTGTGCTGTTCAGCAAACTATGCAGAACTTGCTCTGTTCGGAGACATAAACCAAATATATGGCATGATTTCAATAGGAAATTTTGAGATTTTTTTTTCAAAACGAATTATTCACTGATGCTTTGGTGTGTACTTATTTGAGAGAGCCAGCATATGTTTTGCATATTTTGGTAGAACTTTTATATCTTAAAGGACATAGAATATGAGAAACTAGGGAAAAGAAACTAGTCTTTGTTAAAGCATCTAGCCAAAAAAAAAAAAAAAGAGAGAGAGAGAGAGAGGGAAAGAAAAAGAAAGAAAAACCAAAGCCTGTTTCTTATTTTCTTATTAGCACCCATTTAACAGTTGGGAGCTGGGCACCCCCCCAGTTTAGAGCGGGGGTCAGCAAGGCAACCAGAGGGCCTTCAATGATTTCTTTTTTTTTTCTCTTTCAGCCAATCTCCCCAGCAGGCCACAGGTAAGAGTTAATGGGGTTGACTGGCTCAGAGATTGTTGATCACAACCTAGAGTAAGCAGATGAGCTGTTTTTGATTTTAGTGCTAGACGTTATTCCCCATGTAAATTAGCAGACTGGCTTGACATTTAAATGTTAGTTAATTCTGTCAGTCTGGGGAGGGGGATCCCCTCTGAAGCCAGTTCTTCCAGAAGCCCCAAAATACCAACCGCCTGACCCTTTGTGTTCCAACAGCTTTTCACTGGCCCCATGTGCACTGTGCAAAGTCACTCTGGATAGATCTGGCTGACCCCTGTTCTCCCAGATTTGTACTTAGGGCAGCTAGCACAAAACATTGACTTAAAAATAGTGACTGCAGCAGTACCCAAAGTGTTTTTGTTACTTTGCGGGGGTGGATGTGTTGATTTTTCTTTTAGACCTTCACTGAGGAGGGGAGGGGAGGAATTTACTGAGAAAGGTCGGCAGCTATACCTTTATACTTGGCAGTGTTTTCCTTATCAGGTGCACTCAGTGCTAAGGAGCCACGAGACCACAGACCATCTTTGGAGAACATTTTCTTTCCTGAACTTGTTTATGAATCTTTAACCTTCTGATGTTGTCATTGTCTTAATGGCAAGAGGGTCTCGGGTCTTCATGAGAAGCACAGACAAGTGGTCTTTAGAACCCGGAGGGAAGGAAAGGAAATCTCAAGTCAATCAGCAGATGTGAGGTGTGAGCTCATGAGATGTGAGGTGAGAGCTCAGTGAGGAACAGTCTTCTGACTGCTTCTGTTGTCTCAGTGAATCGGAAGCCAGAGCTTCAGCAGAGGTTGAGGACAGGAGGAGGTATCCTAGGTGTGAGGAGAGAGTGGACGATGTGCCCTAGCTGCTTGGAGGTCAGGAGATCATGGGCAGGGAGGTAGTATGATGGCGAGGCAGCATTCGGCATGACTTCTGGTGCCTGCCTATGAACTTAATGTGAGGCCATCTGCAAGGCTGTGTGTTATCTCCTGGCCACATTCAAGTTCATAAGCACAAGCACCAGAGTCAGCTGAGTGTGGCATTTAACCAGAGTTGAAGTCATGGTTTGGCTGAGAGGGTGCAACAATTCAAGGGAAGAGGCAGATAATGCTGCCTCTGCTGATAATGATTGAACCAGGTATCTAAGCTTGGAGGAAAAGAAGTGATGACATTTTAGGTGCTGGAGACAGAAAAAATGGCGGGAGGAGCAATGGATTGTGGTAGCAACGGGTGGATGGAGTTGGGGTCCAAATGGAAGTGAGTGGTAAAGTATGGGTAGTTGTCAGAAGGAAGGATGATTGTAAATTGAAGTGTTGGAGGGGTTGAGGTATAGGTGATGGTCCATTGGAAGTGTGCGTGGCTGACAAGGGTGGAGGACAGGTTCACTGGAGGAGAGGAGCTCGAGGAACTGAGAGGCCAGAGTTTTGGAAGAATCATCTATGTGGGTATTGAAATGACTAAGATTTAAACATAGTTTTAGCTTGATGACAGTGAACCATTCTTCAAAAGTAAGGGAAGATGACCCAAGGGGTCAGAAGATGACTGTATAGTGGGTGGTATAGTCTGATGGCATGAGATTCAAAGTTGAGTGGGGAGAGAGAGAAAAAGGCCTGAAAAAACATAGTGTGGACCTAGAAAGCAGTTATCCAAAATATATGAAGGGTATAGGAGATAAACAGTTACATGTGTGAGAAGGCTGTGGAGGAAGCTGGCTTCAAGGGAGATCCAGGTATTGATTAGAGCAAGCAACTGGAGGATGCAGAGAAGAACTGAAGGACATAGACTTTGATGATGATGGATCCAGCTGTTTGACATTCTCTTTAAAAGACTGATGCCACTCCCCTGAGTGTGGCCCAGATTTATATCTTCTCTGGCCTATGTACAATGGCCCTGGTTTCCAGCCTGGGCAAGAGAAAAGTCTTCCAAACAGAGAGGTCTGTTGGCTGCAGTGATAAAAAGCAAACTAGATGCCTTCAGCATAAAAGAGAAAGACCTTATCCTGGGGAGCAAAAGTCACAGGTCAGTAGAGGGTCCCCTTCAAACACAGCAAAATGGGATTTGACTTGTTCTGAAAGAAGCACTTTTATTTCTCAGAAGGGTTGACAGGTCCCTCCTACCTGGAATGTTCTATGTAAATGTTGTTCTGACAGGACTGTTTCCCTTCCTGCAGGCAATGTGAAGTATCCATCAAGCCAACTGACATTTCCTGACTTCCAGTATTGCCCTTTTCAGCAAATGCCAATTCCAAATTCCATTTAATTAGAAGCTCCATGGCTCCTTGAAACATGCTGTTGAGTGCTGACTGTGTGTTCTACTGAAGGAGTAAACACTGACTATCCAAAGAGAAAAGGATATTTTGTTTTTATAATAATCATATATTATTGTTTATTGTCTTCTTCTTCCCTTTCTATGCAACTGTAAATTAATGAACAGAGTGGTATTTGGAAACAGTAATACATTTGTCACTGATTTGTATACTGTATACAGCATTGGGAAAGTGGGTGGGGGCTTTCTAATATGATACCGTCTTTTTAATAACCATGACAAAAATTGCATAAGAATTAGAAAACAATGTTACATTTTTACATTCCTTCATATTAACCTTGTACTATAACTTCATTTATTTTTTTCCACTCTTTTACCATTATGTTTTGGTTATTTATAATTCATCAGCCCCATGACCAAATAGATTTCCTTGTATTGGTTTCCATGATTTGGCCAAATTATTAAGTTCATGTATTTCAATCAAATATTTATGTACATGAATTGGGCTACATCTCTGTGTATACCGCTTAACTTTATTTGACGTCATGCACTTCAGTTCTTTAGTGGCCACTCGGATAAGCACAGTAAAAGTCCTGCGGGGCCTACCTGACATTCCCATTAGGATTTCTTTCCTGCATTTTATTTCCCTGCTCTACGTAAGTAGGTCTTGATTTCTTTATTTTGTGTCCCAATCTATATGATAGAGGAGACTCAAAGCAGGATTATAATCATCTCAAAGATCATTTCACCAAAGGTTACCCATTTAAGTCTAGTTTCATTTTGACATAGAAACAAAACGTGGGATAGTCTTTCCTTAGTTGCAAAGTCTTGATTTTCATCATTAAATACACAGCAGACCTTTACTTAATTGTGCTACCAGGACACATCTTTGTCTTTAATTCCCTTGAAGAGAATTTTATTTTTGTTTATGTATACGCAAGCCACTTGTAATTCTTGAAATTACCAGTCGTTTTCTTTCTGACAGCAGACACAAATTTAATGCATGTTTCATGTTACCTTTTGGGTGAAGGATTACATTTTTTATTACTTTTCATTTGATCAATATATTCGGAAAGGATGTTTATCAAAAGCCTATGTCACTGCTTCCAGAGAGGAATGAAATTAATACTTAGGTGGTGGTACCCCTGCCTGTACCTTTGAGTACATTCAGTTAGATGTTTGGTTCAGCTTCTGATTTAACATTCAATTGATTCAGTTGAAACATGTTATGTAATCACCAAATGTAGAGAAAACCAAAAAAAAGTGAAAATAATGTGTTTTGATTCAAGCATACGTGCATTTAAAACATCAGGACATTTTAACTTTGGGTTCTCTTGACCTGGGATTTGGCCAGAAGGAGGCTTAAAGTTAGAAATTGCTATTCTTTTAGAATAGTTTGGGTGGGTTGGGGGGCAAGGGTGTCTATTTGCAGCATAGATATTTTGAGAAGAAAATTGTTTTATATAAGAGGAAAGCCATGACCACCTTTCTACCTCAGATCCATCTTCATCCATTGTGTTGGAAATAGCTTTATGCCGCTACAGTCTGCAAAATCTAGAGCTTTTATCGGGCCACATCAAACCCAAGAAAAGCACCTATTTAAAGAAAAAAAAAAAAAAACTTTCCCTGAACTCTGAACTACAAGTTGTAGATTTGGTGTCTTCCTTGTTCTTACTTTGAAAAAAATATGTATTCATTTTTTTCTGCTTGTAATTGTATGCAACAAGTCTCTCTGCTATTAAGGAAAAGCTACAGAAAACACTACATTGTAACCTTCTAAGTAATACTAAATAAAAAAGAAATATATCACAGTAACAACAAGGGGAAATAAGTATGTAGTTCTTTTGAAATATGTGGTAAAGAACTAATCATAGACTATCATCTAATCTGGTTACATGTTGTATTTTTCATCCTGAATAAAAGTAATTTTAACACAAGATGACTTTGATATTCTTCAGCTGTGTTCATTGATGGACTCTGAGCTTTGAGTGTACATATATGAAAATAAAATATAAAAAGAGCCTCTATACTGATAAATCTGCACATTTTCCTCTGCTTCCTCTCATACCCACTAATACATCCTTCCTCTTGTTCTCATTGTCTCATTCTTTCTCTGTGTCCCTCTCTTCTCTCTTATTTATATAATTCTCAATTTCCTTTACAAATAGAAAGCTCATAGATAGGGAAAAAATAATGTTGGATGTTAAGAACATGTACGTGAAGCCCTACTGGGCTTCTGTTTTAGTAACTTAGGTGCTGTTGGTATTTACTTGATTACTCTTCCAAATCCACTTTTAGCCTCATGCCCTTAAATAATGTGCTTTTTACATGTGCACTGAATTTTAACCATCCTGGTAGTGGGTTTAATCCCTTCCTGAAGCCATCCCATGGGAAATAGTGCTGAGAATTGTATTACTTGATTCTGAAAGTAAAAGCTCTCTATGAAATAGAAAAATCCCCAAACATGTAATTTGTTAAAATAAAATGAATATATTCTAATGAATATACATTTCAAACATCTTGTCTACCCCAAAGTAATATTCACATTAAATATTCCTAAGGAAACAATTGTTGAGTTCCAGTGATCTATTGAGTAGGTACTTAAAAATGGAAATGAGAACAGAAGAAAACGTTTTGTTTTTACACTAAACTTCAGCTTGTTACCTCTATCATTGAAATTAAGTGAACATTTTTTTAAAAGGGTTTATTTATTTGAGAGACAGCACATGAGCCCCGGGGTGCAGGGGGCGGGGGGAGGCAGAGAATCTCAAGCAGACTTACCCCCCCCCCCCGCCCTGAGCAGGAAGCCTGAAGCAGGGCTTGATCTCATGACCCTGAGATCATGACCTGAGCCGAAACCAAGAATTGGATGCTCAACTGACTGAGCCACCCAGTTGCCCCTATATGTACATTTTTAAAGAATGTAGTTTGCTCTTGGATTTCTCCCCACCCACCCACTCGCCTATTCAACTGTTTCAGTCAACTTTTTCAGAGGCCTTTCTGAATTCATTAGTTGAAAATTTAATGTAAATACAGTAAGACACCACTAACTCCACACCACTCAGCACTGTAGGTGGGATCTAAAAACCTCATTGCCATACAAAATCAGCTAGTGTTTCGGTGAGGTTCAGTAAGTGATAGGAGTGAGCCCTTGAAGGAGGTCAGGAGCCAGTCTCAATCATGCTATGTCCACTTCCTGGGGTAGGAGTTTTCTGTTGGCACGAGAATCGGTATGGCAATGAGAAAACCTCAGTGAGAAGCATATCCTTAGCTCATGGGATGTGAGGTTCGGCTGATCTCGGCAGGACTCCTCTGCTCACAGCTGGACTTGCCTGGATGTCTCAGGTTGACTGGCTGTTGAGGGGCATGGGGTGGCCAGACTGGATGGTTGCAGCAACCTGGCTGGGTTCTTTCACTCACTAGGGAGCTAACTGGGTATGTTCTCCTACACTGGCCCACGCTGGGGGTGCGAATGGAGGGCTTTGCTGAGAACTGGCACACCACCACTGCTACTAAATCCTGTTGTCAAAGCAGATGACAAGGCTAGGTATTGACACTTGATCCCACCTCTTTTATGAGAGCAACTGCAAAGTCACTGTAGGGTGTGGTGTAGAGAGGGGCCATCAGGTTTCACGGTATGAACTTCGAGGGGGGGGTAAAGCAGGGCACTGAGGCCAAAACACCAAAGTGTCCATTTCCTTGGGCATTATGTCCACTGTCTCAATGGAATGGGAAAGGGGTGGACTTTTACAAGGCATTCTTTGAAAACAAAGGTCAAGATCACTCCCTCCTCCCCGGGCTACCAATCCA
Source organism: Eumetopias jubatus (assembly GCF_037043125.1). NCBI lineage: Eukaryota > Metazoa > Chordata > Mammalia > Carnivora > Otariidae > Eumetopias > Eumetopias jubatus. The sequence goes on along the minus strand of NW_028274812.1, from coordinate 21,276,316 downwards.
ATTTCATAAAGAGACACAAGTAGGAAAACTTGGCATGTCTCTGGCCAAAACTATGAGTGGGAGGAGACCTCAGGACTGATAGTAAACTTAGATAAAAAATAAAAACAAAGCACAAAACTGACGAAAAATGGAATAGAAGGGATATTCTTTTAAACTGCTCAGGTTTGTTCAAACTGAATTATTAATTTTTAGTTGGAAGGACACACAATACATAGGAGGTTCTTCGCTTTGACCAAATGAGTAGACACATGTGATACTGTGTCCCTGCCAAGCATTTGTTTAGAAACATGCAATTTATTTGCACTTTCTATAAAGTTAGCCAACCTGGCACTAATCTCTCATTTTGAAGGCATTCCAACTGGTGACATAGTTTCATATTTTAGAATATTTGCAGGTATGCTCTGCTCAGATAGTCTTTTACAGACAGCTTATTTTTTTGGTACTCTTTGGAGTTTTGTATGTGGGTAATTAGAAAAAATTGACAGTTTGCCCTCAGCCTAGCTCTGTCCTCTTCCAAAAGCACAAATGTTGAATTTGTAACTAAATGAGATGAGTTCCCAGGCTGCCATGGGATGTAATTACAATTAGTTCCTGATACTACTTTTTTTAGCCCACTTTTCAAAAGTACTAAAATAGTGATTTTTAAATTTTTACTTCAAATCAATTATTTTTTTAATTTGCATAAAATAAGATGACATTATAAAACTGTTGGAAAGAATTGAATTGTTCTAGTGTAAATCTGACCCAAGCGAGCCCATCAAAATCTAGAACAGTCTGATTATCATACCCTGGGAATCTCGTGAGCCCTGTTTACTGCTTGGCAAATTGTGGACAGCAAGCGGGGATGTCTAGGGGTCCTCTTTCGAAAGCTCCCCCTATCTCACATGATCCTCCTGTGTCCCATTCCTCCTCGCTCCCACCCCCACCAAGCAGTTTTTCTTGTCAATGATGCCTAAAATAAGGTGCTGCTTAGTGTAAAACAAAAAGCAGGCTGGATACTATCTCCCCAAAATGTCAATGATGAGTTAATAAAATGAAAAAGGTAAAGAGGAATCTTAGGATTAACCATGGATCAAAATTTTGCCTTGGCTTGAGATTTAGTGGCTCTAACCGCATTGAACACAAAATCTCCATGTGCCTGGGATGTGTGAGGAGGGGCTGCTCAAGTTGGCAAAGACAGAATGAGGGAATAAATCCCTGCACTGGGGAGTTCCTAATCTCGTGGTAAACCCCATATATAAGCAAGTCGTTACAATAATAGTAACGGGAGCTGGAAGGAGGATTACATGTAGTGCACTCTGGACCCCACAGGATGTGTATCCAAATATAGAGACAGCTCAAGGAAAAACATATGAAATTCACCACCACCTATAGAGAAGCATATCTCAGGAACTTCACTGGGATGTTTCAGTGTACTTATTAGTGATGTTAGAGTCCTAAGAAGACATCGCAATGAACACTAAAAATGCACTGGATGTAGCAGCATTTCCCCAGTAAAAGGATTCCCTGGTTAAATAATTTGGGAACGCTGCATGCTCTAATGCTCTTTAAATCTTCACAGTGCACATGAACATATTAAAAGCTTTTAGAAATCTTGAAGTAAAGAATCCCGCCTAACTGTGCATCACTCCGCATTTCTAAAGCATTTCACAACAGAACCCTTTCGCTGCTTACCTATTCACATCCTGCAGTGTACGCTTGGATGCTGAATTAATGTTGTAAGTTTTAATCTTGCAACTACATATGGGTGGTGAGCCCATGAAATCTAGAGAAATGATAAGTGAATAATAAAACAATTAGTATTAATTCAAGAAAGTAACCTCGTGCGACAACCAACATATTCCTATCATTACAGGGATATGCTAAACATGGGTAAGAATCAAGACAGTTTGCCCTCAGCTTAGCTCTATCCTGGGCTCAGAAAACCTATTTCTGGAGGAAAATGATTTCAATTTCTAAAATCCATGTCTTCCTAGATGAGCCGTGCACATACGAAACCAGGCATGAATTACAAAAAACAACAGGATCTACCCATGGCTGGGGTATCCAAATACTGCTTCCTGAGATCCCATTTTTTGTTTATTTATTTACTTAATTTATAATGGGAATTTCTGGGGCACCTGGGTGGCTCAGTCAGTTAAACATCTGTCTTCGGCTCAGGTCACAACCCCAGGGTCCTGGAATCGAGTCCCACCTCAGGCACCCTGCTCAGCTGGGGTGGGGGGAGGGAGTCTGCTTTTCCCTGTCCCTCTGACCCTCCCCCCCGGCTCATGCGCTCCTGTGCAAGCACACACACACACACTCTCTCTCTCTCTCAAATGAATAAATAAAAAATCTTTTTTAAAATAATAACGGGAATTTCTGGTTTCTGCCCAAACTGACCAAAATGTTATCTAATCACAATGTGGTTGTCATGTAATAAGTAGAGTTATAAATACCATTTATTTTCTCTCCTCCAATAGATCCTTTCTTTTGAGGTCTGGATCTTTTGCATGCAGGTAAAAACTCTCATTCCCCCCCACCCAGATCTATTTGTAAGGTTTTGTGTATGTATATATATATACAATACAACAAAACAATGTTCTAGTTTGTCACAACCTATTTGAATTATTTCCCAACTCTGTTCCCTTAGTATATTGAGCAAACAGTACTCTAAATTGTCACAACCTGTTTGAGTTATTTTTTTTTAAAAAAAGACTTTATTTCTTTATTTGAGAGAGAGAGAGAGAAAGCATGAGTGAGCACAAGCAGGGGGAGTGGGAGAGGGAGAAGCAGGCTTCCCGCCGAGCAGGGAGCCCGACGCGGGGCTCGATCCCAGGACCCTGAGATCATGACCTGAGTCAAAGGCAGACGCTTAACTGACTGAGCCACCCAGGTGCCCCTATTTTATTTTTTTAAAGATTCCACTCATTTATCTGAGAGAGAGGGAAAGAGGGAGAGCGAGCATGAGAGAGAGAGAGCAAGCACCAGAGGGGGGAGAGGAAGACGGAAAGGAAGAAGCAGGCTCCCCACTGAGCAGGGAGCCCGAGGCGGGACTGATCCCAAGACCCTGAGATCATGACCTGAGCCAAAGGCAGACAAACAACGGAGTGAGCCACCGAGCCCCACCCCCAAAACATTTGAATTATTCTTTAAATCCATTTAGTGTATTAAGTAAACATGTACTGATTATTAATTTCATTTCCCACATTTTCCTGATAACAAGAAGAGGAGTCCTAAGTAGTAGTTATTAGAAATGTGAACTGTGAATGTGAACAGATCCTTTTGAGGTTAGGTATCGAGCATATCAAGGGCTCCCGGGTTTTTTCTCCCATGGATAAATTGTTTAAGTGGAGTTCCTGAATCAGAACAGTTTAGGGTCAAACCCATGAACAGAGGGACTAGAGTATATGCCGCTTCAACTGGCCTACCCTCAAAGACTAATGAGTTACCTAGGTGAGTCTTAATCCGTTTTTGAAAGGATAAACACAGCTGGATGATAGAGCATTAAAATGTGGTCCTTATATCACCTTCTTCGGAATCATTGGGAGTCTGATTAGGCCCTTCCCAGACCTACTGAATGAAGCTCTCCAGACCACGTTCAGGAATCTGTTACATAGGCCTGCTGGTTCCCCAAATAACCTGTTGATAAGACCAAGTTGAGGGTTTTTTTTGTTTGTCTTGGTAAAGTAGTAAGGGAGAATACTATTTGACAGAATTTTTGTAGTGTCTCCGAGGGGAAAGAGCTTGGTTAGGATTGCAGAACGGGGATAATATAATAGTTTAGGATTGGTAGGCATAGCAAGGTGAACATTCTGAGGCAAGGGTTTTTGGGGGTTTTTTTCCCCTAATTTTAATGTAATTTATTTATTTTTTTAAATTTTATTTTATTATGTTATGTTAGTCACCATTCATTACATCATTAGTTTTTGATGTAGTGTTCCATGATTCTTTGTTTGCATATAACACCCAGTGTTCCATTCAATACGTGCCCTCTTTAATACCCATCACCAGGCTAACCCATCCCCCCACCCCGTCCCCACTAGAACCCTCGGTTTGTTTCTCAGAGTCCATAGTCTCTCATGGTTCATCTCCCACTCTGATTCCCCCCCTTCATTTTTCCCTTCCTACTATCTTCTTCTTTTTTTATTTTTTAACATATAATGTATTATTTGTCTTGGAGGTACAGGTCTGTGATTCAACAGTGTTGCATAATTCACCGCACTCACCATAGCACACACCCTCCCCAATGTCTATCACCCAGCCACCCCATCCCTCCCACCCCTCACCACTCCAGCACCCCTCAGTTTGTTTCCTGAGATTAAGAATTCCTCATATCAGTGTGGTCATATGATACATGTCTTTCTCTGATTGACCTATTTCACTCAGCTTAACACCCTCCAGTTCCATCCACGTCGTTGCAAATGGCAAGATCTCATTCCTTTTGATGGCTGCATAATATTCCATTGTATATATATATATATATATATATATATATATATATATATATATACCACATCTTTATCCATTCATCTGTTGATGGACATCTTGGCTCTTTCCACAGTTTGGCTATTGTGGACATTGCTGCTATAAACATTGGGGTGCACGTACCCCTTCGGATCCCTACATTTGTATCTTTGGGGTAAATACCCAGTAGTGCAATTGCTGGGTCTCATGGTAGCTCTATTTTCAACTGTTTGAGGAACCTCCATACTGTTTTCCAGAGTGGCTGCACCAGCTTGCATTCCCACCAACAGTGTAGGAGGGTTCCCCTTTCTCCACATCCCCGCCAACATCTGTCGTTTCCTGACTTCTTAATTTTAGCCATTCTGACGGGTGTGAGGTGGTATCTCATTGTGGTTTTTATTTGTTTGATTTGGATTTCCCTGATGCTGAGTGGTGTTGAGTACTTTTTCATGTGTCTGCTGGCCATTTGGATGTCTTCTTTGGAAAAATGTCTGTTCATGTCTTCTGCCCATTTCTTGATTAGATTATTTGTTCTTTGGGTGTTGAGTTTGATAAGTTCTTTATAGATTGTGGATACTAGCTGAAGCAAGGGTTTTGAAGAATGTGGGGGAATACAGTTGTTTGATGTTGTCTGCTGAAGAACTGAATAGTTTGATGTTCACATAACTAGGTTTTTCAGGAAGTTTCTGGAACAAACAATGAAGTTATAGTAAAATCATAATGATGAAGACAGAGGAATACTAAAACTATGTTAGTGAAGACAATGGAATTCTAAACTCATGACATTGTAGACAAAGTTGAGTGGGCATAGATATACTTGGCTCTCAGCTTCTTTCAGCCTGAGCTGAAAAATAGATCATTGATATCTGGGAACATGATCAAGCCACAACTTCGCCACAATTTGAGGTTTCAGAATCAAGTGTCATGTTTCTCAGGTGGTCATTTCAACTGCCATTGTCAGTTTTCCTGTTCTTTTTGCCGAATGATCATTTGTTAGATCATTAGATGGGACCACAGCTACATACAATATGCAAAACAGTATGCAAAAAAGATGTGAACATTGCAACTCAGACAAGGCTTACAATCAGAGTTTGCATTCTGCTTTTCAGTCAGGAGCCATGAGTACCCACACTAAACTCAGAGAATAGATACTATCACCCATTTAATGAGCCGGCAGAAATAGATATGGTGTTACTAGCAAAAACCTTTAAATTTGTAATTTCTTCATTTGTATCCTGGATTCTGTTAGTAATATTTTAGATACCAAAAAGGTCTGCAGAGCTGTATTCACAACCTCCTTTCTCTAAAATAACACCTGTTCCCTTTAGAGGTCGATGTTACATGGCAGCTCTATTCCGAACCATCTGTTATTTTCCCTGTTTCAGTCTTAAGATCTATCCCATCAACAAACAAAACTAAGTCTCGATTTTCTAAAGTAGTTGCTAGCATATCTATTCAAGGGCCTAGACAGTTCGCAAACAGACGTTAGACAGTCATAAGTGCCTCCTTCTTAAAGATAATGGCAGAAGAGGAGCAGGAGTCAAAGCATTATAATGATGTATAGGAATATGTGAGGGGAAAAAAGAATAGGCTTTTGTAGGAGGTAAGCCTACTTGCAGAGAGACGTTTATTTTCAGTGAGCAACAAAGAATTTGCCTGAAGAGGGACTCCAGTTGAAAGGAAATGCTAAAAAAGGAGTTGACAGAGCCTCCACTAGTTTAGCTGTTGTAACTAATGCCCTTAGCAAGGTGAGCAGACTTTTGCCACCAGGTCAAGTCAGAAACTAGTACGCTGTTGGGCTCTGATGATTCACAAAAAGCTGAGTCAGAACACCCACGCCTTGTTCAAATCTCTCATATTATATATAATTAGACAAACAATTAGGTAGGCTCAGAGTGGGAGGTTTTTGAAGAGTTAATTGTAACTCAGCAAAGGAGTGTTTATGTTTAGATTCCCGAAGGGGTGGGTTACCCAGTGTTTGGTTGAGTCGTACAATGATGTGGAGATTCAGAACAGCTAGGAACTGCAGTAGCCAGTGAGATTCTAGAATCCTCTTCATCATCTCTCAGTTCCTGCCCTGAGAAAGTCCGGCAAGGCCAAGCCTGTTGAGAGAAAGAAATTTACCTCCTCGGGGTAAATCTTGTTCTAGGTGATGCACTTGACTTTGGCAAAATTGTTAGGCTCTCTTTGGAAATATGCTGCTTCTGAGCTAAAATGGTAAGCAGAAGAATGGCATCAGTCTGAGAGCTCACGCCATCTCAAGAACACAAAAGTGGTCATTCACATATTGGATAAGAATTGAATCACAAGGAAATTTAGGTACTAGAGCTGGTGGTTGAAGACCTTGTGAAAAGTAGGAGGGAGCTTTCATAGTATTTTAGGCCAGAGCAGTCAGGTGTAGTGTGGATTTTTCTAGAAAGCAAAAAATTATTGATTATTTTGACCTGAAGGGACACCAAAACAAGCAGAACACAGATAAACTAGTGTACAATGGAAGCCTCAGGAGCCACTAAAAGAAAATAGTATTTGAGTTTGGTAACTACAGGGAGGCAGGGAGTAACTATCCTCATGGCCTGGACAAATATATATTCCATTCCCTGGGTTATTAACAGTGATGATACCAGTGTTAAAGGGAATGCTACAAAGCATTATGAGTCCTTCATTAGACCTTTGGTTATTGGTTCTAGTCCATCTTTAACTCTGGTTAAGAAGCTATCATGCGAGTTTGAGTTGACATTTAGACAAGGCAGTCTTAACCCTGATTGGCCCAGCCCCAGGAACTCGATCTATATGAGTAGACTATTTGTCTGCAAGAAGTCCGGTGTCTCCTTCAGAACCACAATGTGGGCTTGATTTAGATACACAGACATTGGTAAGTCACTCTCCAAATTAAACTATGCCATTAGGATGAATAGGGGGCCCTCAGGTATTTCAAGAAAAGAACTATTAGTATATTTAGTCTGGCTATTCAATTTGCACACTAAACTACTCTTTATGAAGTTAGCAGGTGTGTATGTTCATTAAGGAGGAAAACATGTTCCTTGGTTAGAGACCCCAGGGCGACAGTTATGGACTGGGACACAGGGAGTGTCTGAGGATTATTAGAGACACCCACCACCTGAGTATTCTAATAGTTCTGTGTTCTGTTTTAATATAGTCTTATAGTTCACTCCAAAGGCAAGGTTGTATAACTGGTAGGATTTCAGGTGGATATTGCCGCACCTGTATCAATAAAAAGTTTGCAAGGTTTCCCTTTATTATTTAAAGAAATTTCTCCTGCTAAGTTTGAAACTAGCACAGCTCCCCCTCAAAGCACCTTCACTGATTATTCACTACATTTCATTCCTATAGATTCTTGGCCAACACAATTCTTTTTCCAATGCAATTTTGTTTATAGTGACATTTTGTTTATGTTTCATGTCTTCACAAAAGATGGCCTTTTCCCACATAGACTGGTTGGGGTGGGATCATCTAGCTAATTTTTGTTTTTGCTTTTGTTTTCTGTAAACCCATGTATTTGTCCTGGGACTTATTCTGGTTTTGTTCTAAGCTTTATTCAAAATATTCAACAAAGTATGGAAGGCCTGGTAATGGAGCTATTAACCATTCTAGTTTTTGCTCTCATATTAAATTCCCTCTTTCTCGCTTGAGACTATTAACAAAACGCGAGAAGAAAGCTGGGATCACATCTGCCTCAAGAGCTACTTCTAAATTTTGCCTAAAAGTAGTAAACAGCCTGTTCTCGAAGTACAAGGTGGACACATCCTTGCTTTGCCTACGAGCCTGTACCCTAGCCCAATCTATTCTCATCAGGAAATCTTGGGGACAGCCACCAGAAGACTGTGCCCAGCCTTTCCATCTTTTCTAAACCTCTTTAGATCCCTACATAATTAGGACTCTTTTCAGTTGCTCTTGAGATTGTCCCACCCTGCCCTATTCTCCTAATTTTCTGCACCAAGTTCCCACTAATGCATTAACTAATGGGTATAAATCTGGAAGCCTTGGATTATTGGTTTCTAAAGCTCTCCTGCATTCCTCTGCAAATTTCCTTCCATCTTATAGAGGTTTGGAAACTATTTGACAATGGCTCTAAGCCCAGAGTGAGACCTGGGCTTAAAACCAAGTGTAAGAGGTTTTTCCTGCTCCGCGTGTGCTTTCATTTTAAGAGTTCATTGAGCTTTGGGGGTTTCCGACCAGCCAGGCAGCAAGGGGAGAGTGCCAGAGGGAGAGATCTGATGGAGGAGAGTGAAAGTGTGTCATATGGTAGAAAAGGAAGTACACGATAAACGCGATTAAGTTCGTCTTGTGATCTGAGGAAATCCAAGAGAGAGATAACTTTACGTTTTTCACATTCTCTTTTGGTTTGGTTGAAAATCTTAAGGAAACAATTTTGGATCTGAATTTTTTTTTTTGACATTTCCTTATACCAAGTTTGCAGATGGTGGATGTTTCCACTGTTGTTCCCTTTTTGTTTCTAAGGTGTCTCTCTAATGAACAATTTTGATTCTACCAAGAGTTCCCCCAAAGTGACTACTCTAACTCTAAATTATCCTTGGTGAATTAATGTAATTTAGAAAGTGAAGCTCATGACTTGGAGCTGGAGTGTAAAAATGTGAGGACTGGACACCCAGCCAGAGGGTGTGCAGATGTAATGTGTGGAGGGAGACAAACCTGTGGGAGTCTGGGAACAGTCAATCAGTCACAGGGGTGTTTGGGTACCTCATGGCTCAAGCCCCTCAGCCTGATGGCCAGGCCATCTCTGATTAATCACAGAAGACAGAAAAGCTTGAAAAGATCTTTCCCAGAACCGGACTCCCATAGACAAAGCAAATCAAGACTGAGGAAAGTTCTCCTAGGTGTGGGAAGTGACCAAGACAGTGTCCAAAGGGTAAGTTCAAATAAGAAAACTTCTGAACTTCCCAGTTTCAAAGGCCAGTTTGATAAAGGGATTTATTGGGACCTCTTTTCTATAAATTTTCTCTTATAAATGTACAAGCAAGGTGACAAAGACAGAAATAAGGTGTTTTACTAAAGCAGTTTGCACCAAGAATAAAACTTTTTTTTTTCAAATCTAAGCAGATAAGAAAGCATTCCTTAAGTGAGTTCCATTGATCTATGTGTCTGTTTTTGTGCCAGTACCATACTGTCTTGATGATGACAGCTTTGTAATACAGCTGGAAGTCCGGAATTGTGATGTTGCCAGCTTTGCTTTTCTTTTTCAATATTCCTCTGGCTATTCGGGGTCTTTTCTGGTTCCATACAAATTTTAGGATTATTTGTTCCATTTCTTTGAAAAAAGTGGATGGTATTTTGATGGGGATTGCATTGCATGTGTAGATTGCTCTAGGTAGCATTGACATCTTCACAATGTTTGTTCTTCCAATCCATGAGCATGGAACATTTTTCCATTTCTTTGTGTCTTCCTCAATTGCTTTCATGAGTATTTTATTGCTTTCATGAGTATTTTATAGTTTTCTGAGTACAAATCCTTTGCCTCTTTGGTTAGATTTATTCCTAGGTATCTTATGGTTTGGGGTGCAATTGTAAATGGGATCAACTCCTTAATTTCTCATTCTTCTGTCTTGTTGTTGGTGTATAGGAATGCCCCTGATTTCTGTGCATTGATTTCATATCCTGCCACTTTACTGAATTCCTGTATGAGTTCTAGCAGTTTTGGGGTGGAGTCTTTTGGGTTTTCCACATAAAGTATCATATCATCTGCAAAGAGTGAGAGTTTGACTTCTTTCTTGCCAATTTGGATGCCTTTGATTTCTTTTTGTTGTCTGATTGCTGTGGCTAGGCCTATGTTGAATAGCAGTGGTGATAGTGGACATCCCTGCCGTGTTCCTGACCTTAGGGGGATAGCTCTCAGTTTTTCCCCATTGAGAATGATATTCACTGTGGGTTTTTCATAGATGGCTTTTATGATATTGAGGTATGTACCCTCTATGCCTATGCTCTGAAGAGTTTTGATCAAGAAAGAATGCTGTACTTTGTCAAATGCTTTTTCTGCAACTTTGAGAGGATCATATGGTTCTTGTTCTTTCTTTTATTAATGTATTGTATCACATTGATTGATTTGCGGATGTTGAACCAACCTTGCAGTCTAGGGATAAATCCCACTTGGTCGTGGTGAATAATCCTTTTAATGTACTGCTGGATCCTATTGGCTAGTATTTTGGTGAGAATTTTTGCATCCATGTTCATCAAGGATATTGGTCTGTAATTCTCCTTTTTGGTGGGGTCTTTGTCTGGTTTTGGGATCAAGGTAATGGTGGCCTCATAAAATGAGTTTGGAAGTTTTCCTTCCATTTCTATTTTTTGGAACAGTTTCAGAAGAATAGGTATTAATTCTTTAAATGTTTGATAGAATTCCCCTGGGAAGCCATCTGGCCCTGGGCTTTTTTTTGGGGGGGGGAGATTTTTGATGACTGCTTCAATTTCCTTAGTGGTTATAAGTCTGTTCGAGTTTTCTATTTCTTCCTGGTCCAGTTTTGGTAGTTGATACATCTCTACGAATGCATCCGTTTCTTCCAGGTTATCTAATTTGCTGGCATATAGTTGCTCATAATATGTTCTTATAATTGTTCGTATTTCTTTGGTGTTGGTTGTGATCTTTCCTCTTTCATTCATGATTTTGCTTATTTGGGTCATTTCTCTTTTCTTTTTGATAAGTCTGGCCAGGGTTTATCAATCTTGTTACATCTTTCAAAGAACCAGCTCCTAGTTTCGTTGATCTGTTCTACTGTTCTTTTGGTTTCTATTTCATTGATTTCTGCTCTGATCTTTATTATTTCTCTTCTCCTGCTGGGTTTAGACTTTATTTGCTGTTCTTTCTCCAGCTCCTTTAGGTATATGTAGGGTTAGGTTGTGTATTTGAGACCTTTCTTGTTTCTTGAGAAATGCTTATATTGCTATATACTTTGGAAGAGAATAGAGAGCCCAGAAATGGACCCTCAACTCTATGGTCAACTCATCTTTGACAAAGCAGGAAAGAATGTCCAATGGAAAAAAGACAGTGTTGTTGTTCTCAACAAATGGTGTTGGGAAAATTGGACAGCCACATGCAGAAGAATGAAACTGGACCATTCCCTTACACCACACACAAAAATAGACTCAAAATGGTTGAAAGACCTCAATGTGAGACAGGACTCCATCAAAATCCTAAAGGAGAACACAGGCAGCAAACTCTTCGACCTCAGCCGCAGCAACTTCTTCCTAGAAACATCGCCAAAGGCAAGGGAAGCAAGGGCAAAAATGAACTATTGGGACTTCATCAAGATCAAAAGCTTTTCCACAGCAAAAGACACAGTCAACAAAACCCAAAAGACAACTGACAGAATGGGAGAAGATATTTGAAAATGGACATATCAGATAAAGGGCTAGTATCCAAAATCTATAAAGAACTTCTTTAACTCAACACCCAAAGAACAAATGATCTAATCAAGAAATGGGCAGAAGACATGAACAGACTTTTTTCCAAAGAAGACATCCAAATGGCCAGCAGACACATGAGAAAGTGCTCAACATCGCTCAGCATCAGGGTGATCTAAATCAAAATCTCAATGAGATATCACCTCACACCAGTCAGAATGGCTAAAATTAACAAGTCAGGAAATGACAGATGTCGGCCAGGGTGTGGAGAAAGGGGAACACTCCTACACTGTTGGTGGGAATGCAAGCTGGTGCAGCCACTCTGCAAAACAGTATGGAGATGCCTCAAACAGTTGAAAATAGAGCTAACATATGATCCAGCAATTGCACTACTGGGTATTTACCCCAAAGATACAAATGTAGGGATCCGAAGGGGTACATGCACCCCAATGTTTATAGCAGCAATGTCCACAATAGCCAAACTGTGGAAAGAGCCAAGATGTCCATCGACAGATGAATGGATAAAGAAGAGGTGGTATATATATACAATGGAATATTATGCAGCCATCAAAAGGAATGAGATCTTGCCATTTGCAATGACATGGATGGAACTGGAGGGTGTTATGCTGAGCGAAATAAGTCAAACAGAGAAAGACATGTATCATATGACCTCACTGATATGAGGAATTCTTAATCTCGAGAAACAAACTGAGGGTTGCTGGAGTGGTAGGGGGTGGGAGGGATGGGGTGGCTGGGTGATAGACATTGGGGAGGGTATGTGCCATGGTGAGCACTGTGAATTGTGTAGGACTGTTGAATCACGGATCTGTACCTCTGAAACAAATAATACGTTATATGTTAAAAAAAATAAGAAGAAGAAGATAGCAGGAGGGGAAGAACGGAGGGGGGGAATTGGAGGGGGAGATGAACCATGAGAGACTATGGACTCTGAGAAACAAACTGAGGGTTCTAGAGGGGAAGGGTTGGGAGGATGGGTTAGCCTGGTGATGGGTATTAAAGAGGGCACGCACTACATAGAGCGCTGGGTGTTATACGCAAACAATGAATCATGGAACACTACATCATAAATAAATAAATAAATAAATAAATAAATAAATAAACAAAGAAACAAACAAACAAAGTGAGTTTCTTTGTCCTGGAAGTTAAATCAGCACTTTGGAAGCTCACCACCAGAGTTTTTGATTGAGTAGGTGTGGGGGTGGGGGTGGCGTAGGGTTAAGACTGTATTTCTAACAAGTTCTCCTAGGAGGAGGTCAAGGACAATCAGAGTTGCAATGTCCTAGTCAAGAGCCTTGGGCTGCAACAATGAGGAAGTTTAAGTAGAATCTTGATGGGAACTCCAAGATTGGCAAATTCTGGCTCCCTAAAACAAACAAATAAACCACTAAAATAATCTATTGACAATACAAAGCTGAGTTTGTTTTTATTTGTTTTGAGAGCACTGCTGCCAAAGTTCTAGATAAGAATGTATATGAAGTTCTAGAGTCTGGTTTATAGTGGATCTTTCTGTGCAGGTGTTTGATTAGGCCTGAATAAATATCATGATATAATAGTTTAGGATTTGTGGACAGAGCAAAGCAAAGATTTTAAGTCAAGGGCTTTAAAGAACTGTGAGGAGTCAACAGATGTCTGATGCTATCTAGCGAAGAGTTGAATGCTTTGATATTCATTTAAATGGTGTTTGGGAAAGCTTCTGGAGTAAGCAAATGGGGTTTTTGCAACATTTATCTTCCTGGGCAAGAGATTCTTGGAATAGTAAAACCATGTTGACAAAGAACTATAGTGGCATGCTGAAGTTCTATTAGTGAGGGGAGCCTAATAGCAAAATTACATAAGCAGTAAGTGTGCATGTATAGGTCTTGGAGATACATTTTTACACTTCATTTCAGTTATACCCCAAATTGACTGCATATGCAACTTTCATATTATTGATAAAAATAGACCACAAACTTAGCAATATTGGTATTAAAATCAATCACTGGGCATGTAATGAATAGAGGAGAAATAACACATCTTCACTACACCTTCATCTTCTATATCATAAAAGTATTTATTCAAAGTTACATTGTGATTTTTATATCTTGAACTTGAGGAATCCTCATGATAAGGGCTGAGAAACAGACCAGGGAATTTATTTTGCCAGGGGTGGGGCATGAGATAAGGAGCAGAGGCGATTGTCCGATTTTACCAACTCAAACTAAAAACACAATGCATACATTTGTTTGACTTACTTTTGGATAGGAAGAATTTGGGTGAGGAGAAGGTGGGAACAGTGGCTTACTATATTTAAGAGAAATCCCAGTAATCTTTAATCAAATGAGAAAATGGTTGTCAAATTTATGAGGGAAAAAAGAGCTATTATTGATAAAGTGGAATATTAGATGATCCTTCTAAGCAATATAATCGGTATGTTTTGAGTTACTTTCTTTCAGATGGCACTACTCCAAGTGTTGTCCCTGGACGGTCAGCATCAGCATCACCAGGGAACTTATTAGAACTACAGATTCTTGGGCCACATCTCAGACCTACTGACTCACAACTCTGGGGTTGGGTCCAGCAATCTTGCTGGTTCTGATACAGGTTCAAGTTTGAGAGCTCCTCATGTATGGGCAGAATCAAATTGCACTGAAACAGATCACCGTGTTTCTTCCGGATTTTTTAGGCCCCAAAGATTACAGGCACTGAAGAAACCAATCAGAAAGTCAACCAAGGCCGGGAGAGTTTCTGTTATAGTAACAAATTATAGTTTATACATGTTTTTGGAGATCTCTGAGGTCCCATAGAGTTAGAAAACAATTGTTATAATGTTTTATGAAGGTAAAATTATGACTCTTATAACATGAAAAATATAAAATGAACACATTTCAAAATTTTTATATAACTCATTAAATCGAAAGAACTAGAAGTTGAACCCATGCAATGGAATATTTCAGACTGAAGCAAAAACAACAAGGTTAAGACTAGGGAGCTGCAATTGAGCAATGTGTGAGTCCACAAACTTTGTGAAGGAGGAAGTATAGATAGGAAAAAGTAGATATCCAATGCATTTAAGGAACTTATAGATCAAGAAAAGACATGAAAATTGATGCAGAGATCATTAGAAACTTTAAGAGTATCTTTTAGTAGAGGGTATATGCAGATTACAGGGGACTAATTGAAGAAGGGGGTCATGGGAAATGATCTCATTAACTCATTTAAGACATGTAATGTAAAAGGGAAGGAAAATGTTATACAAACCATGGAGTAGCAATGGAGACACAGAAAGTTCCTTTAAGATGGGGCATCTAATTCAGAGATTTCTGGTCTGCAAGGGCAAAATGCCAAGATAAAGGAGAAGAAGATAAACCCAGAGCAAGTGAGACTGCATCTAGAATATTCTCTTTCAATCAATCTCCATAATATCCATGAAGAGACTGGAATTTAAGAAAGTTCTTTATCTGCTTACTTTGCAGTTAACAAACGAGGAAGCCTCTCTGAAACTTCACTTGGGGGACCCGGATCTTCTTTCTGATAGAGGGTTGACTTATATTCATTCTATTAGTAACTGTCTGTCTAAATGTCTCTCTGTCTCTCTCTCTTTCACTCTCTCTCTCACACACACACAATACACACACATTCAAAGGCAAAGGAGAGTTTGATTTAATTCTTTCATTGACAAAAATAACTCCACATAGAAGTTACAATGCTCATTTACTATAAGCATCCCAAAGTGACCCCCATTTACCATTAAATCTTGTGGCAAACAGGAGGAAAAGATGATTGATTTCTAATGCCGAGAAAGTAATTTTCTCTTAAAAATAGAAGTTTTCCTGCTACCAACAAAGAGCACTCTGCAATCTTTGAAAGACGGGGGTCTTTCCTACTTAGCCACCTTTAAAATTTGGTAAGTCCCTGAGCAGTACAGGACTTCCATATATGACCATTTCTTGGTCCAAGATCACCCCTTTCTTTGTGATTAACAAGAACTAGGTGTTTTCTTCAGGGAATCATGGGATAATTCCTTTGACAACATAATTTCTGAAAAAGTTAAGAAAGAACATGTGCTGTTACTATTGAATTCTGGCAAATACCTTTAATTATGGCAGCTGTGTAATAAGCACAGAACCTCATGGCTTCATGCTTTCATACGTGACTTCCCCAAGGTAAAAGGGGGTCACTAAGTCTGTGGGCCTTGAGAAGATACAATCACCTCTAAGCATCTCAACCCATCCTTCCCTGACACTTCACTCAAAATTAAAAGAGCAAACCCTGCCTTTATTGTCTACATTGTCAGACACTCATGCTAGATTCCTGACACACACACAGCTCTTGTCCTCATAAAACCCTGCAGAGTAGGGTAATTTGGTCCCAGTTTACAGATGAGAGAACCTGTTCCTCATGGCTGCTTCTCCCGTGAGGTAACAGGAGGGCCTGGGCCTTGAGCCTAGACATGCCTCACTCCAAAGTTGTGTTCTTACATCAGAAATCAGCCTCTCAAAAGAGCAAGGCTGCCACAGATAACATCAGTTAGGCCAAAACTCCAAGGAGGCAAGAACACCATGATGTAAGGTTTGGTAATGACAACCATTTTTCGCAAAACTCCAAGTTTTTCTTCATGTTTATTACAAGATGGTGGCTCAGATAAGACAGGTTGGGTGTTTCAAGCATTTTCTCCAACTCCCTCACATTGGAGACATTTTGGGCATGGAGACCCTTTTTTCCTTTTTTTGACAAGTGTGGAAGGCTGAGTTAATCATAGCCTCTGGTTCATGTCACACTATTGTCCGACTTGGGGTCAGATCCCTCTCCTATTTCTATCTGTCTGATTTTTCCCTTCTATCACCATTATTCACTCCCCCTCCCCTCCCCCTACCACCTAGGCAAACATTTTAATGTGTCTGATGCTATCTTCTTATTCTCCATGTCCTTGAAAATGCTTGTTGTGATTTCTATGCAAGTGTGTGGATGTTGAGCCTCACTGTGAGGCATAAATCCTGCCCTGAGAACACCATTTAGCCAAGAATGTGGACTCCATCCCAGCTCCACCCCTCACCAGCCAAAGCCATTTCCAAGACTAGTTATCCTGTGTGAGCCTGTTCCTCCATCTCGAAGTAAGGATAAGGCTACCTACCTTGCCTCTTTCTCACGGTTGGAAGAACCAAATGAGATAATGATTCTAAAGACATTTTTAAGCTCTAAAATATGTTAAAGCTATAAAGCATTTAAAGCTGTAAAACTCATATATATGGTTTTATCTCAGAAATCATCTGCCCAATGAAAGGTGGTAGCTGTTTTGACAGGGTCACTTATTGAAGTTGTCCCATTTAGGAGACTTTGATTCCAAGCTGTTAATGGGCTGAAATGTGTTCCCCCCAAAATACGTTACGTTGAAGACCTAACTCACAATGTGACTATATTTAGAGATGGGGCTTATAAGGAAAGGTTAAACCAAGGCATAAGGGTGAAGTCTTAATCTGATAGTACTGGTGCCTTTATAAGAGGAAGAGACACCAAAGATCTCTCTCTCTCTCTCTCTCTCTCCTGATGCATGCACAAAAAGGCCACATGAAGACAGAGTGGATAGGCAGCCATCTTTAGAAGCTAGGAAGAAAGGTCTTACCAGAGACCAACCCTGATAGCACTGTTATCTCAGACTTCTGACCTCCAGAACTGCGTGAAAAGTAATTTCTGTGGTTTAAGTCACCCTGTCTGTGGTATTTTGCCCTGTCAGTCTGAGCAGACTAACACAGAGGCACTTCTCAGCAATGTGTGGTTTGGATGCAAAGACAGCACATTTAAAGGTATATTCCCTAACTCTCGGATGTGTCTCAGACCCTGGAATGACAACATATTCTCTCAATATGAAGTTAATTTGCATTTTACTTAACATAATATTTGATATATGGTACTTTTTTAGGGGGTTCTGGGTACAGTATACTTTATCGATGGGATATGACAGGTAAGGCTCCTCAAGCCCCTCTCCTTGTTCAGGGTGTCTGGGATGGAAACTGGAGGTTGGGAGATTCTCAGTGTGTTGGGGGATGAGTTGGGGCAAGGACTCTCCAGCAGCTGAGGGTCTCTCTCTTCCTCTTGCTCTCGCTGGGGTTGGTGGTCCAGGGGGCTTCTACTCCTTCGAGGCCATATGCACCATAAAGTCTACCACCCAGATGCTGTAGCCAAATTCATTGTCATACCAGGAAATGAGCTTGGCAAAGTAGTCACTGAGAGATGACAATCAAAAGATGGCACTTTTGAAAGGGAGCCACAAAATCAGCCAGCTCTGCTTTAAGTGACAGCAGAGTGGTGAAGCACCCATCAGGGAGGTGACCCCTAAGACCCAGTCACCCAACAGTGGTTCCTCCAAGGTTGTGTCCCAACAGAGTAACACAAAATTCTAGAAAATCCATTTGTTGCTCTCTTACACCTAGCCTAGAACAGGCAAACATAAGATCTGAGAAAAGTCCGGCTAGGTAACAGATAACTAACTTTAATCAACTAACTTCTCCCCACTCCTCACCCTGCTTTGGTGCCTCATTTTTCAATCTTTTCTTTAGCAGTAGGAAACACAAATGGCATTTGTGGGATGGTCAATATAATTGACAAACATATGACACGAGAATTCCCCTTTAGAAGAGAACTGTTTCTGTGTTTGGAAAAATACCCTAGCAGAGCTTGGGGATAACTAGTGACATTTCATGGTCTTTTGGAAGACACACAACTGTTCTGTGGAAGATGAAAGGAGACATGTGTTTATTATTCTGGAACAGGGGTTGGGTGGGACGAGACAGAAGAATGCCCCTGGGGTCAAAGGGAGAGGGTTTGTTGAAGGTTGCCTGTTGTGGGATGGGACCCTTCCCTGAATCGCTTTACCTCCAGTAGTTAATATCCTCATTCATGGTGTGATGTGAATGCATCTATCATGGACTCAGGTGAAGGTGAGGCTTTTGCCCTGGCAGTGACATAGGTAACTCACCTGGATACAAGGTAGAGACAGAAGGCAGCCTCAACATCAAGAATTGGGAGCAATCGTGTGTGGGCTCTAGGTTCTGACAAGCCTTAAAATTAAGTATGTCAGGTAAATTGACCTACAAAAACCAAGATAGACATTCAAACCACATGAATTGAAAGAGAGCCAAGTTGTCCCAAATTTCTTAAGCATCTGAGTGGAGTTTGGAGGAAAGTGCCTACCAAAATATCTTCACTGGAACCTACCCCCCTCCTCTCATGCTCAGCCTCATGCTTCCTCCTGGCTGGCTTTCCCAGGAAGCTTGAGACCAGAGCTACCAAGTGAAGAACAAGAGTCAGGTCCGGTTGCAGGACCAACCACCAATTGGCCGGTCAACATACTTCGGAAGCTCTGGCTGGCTCTTAGGTGCTGAGCTAGTGCACCCACCATTGTGTCCCATGGCTACAGCAAGCATGGAGTCCAGTAACTTTTGCGGACACACAGGGAGCAGGAGCAGGCTGGCCATAGGTGTGAGTAGGAGACAGCGCATCATTTTCCTGGATATTTCTACCCTCCTTCATTTCTTTACTAGCAGCAATTTTCTGAGGCTTGTGCTCAGTGTCTTCCTCTGTGGAGCATTTTAAATGGTTGCATCATTTTAAACTTTGGAAAAATAGAACTAGAAAGCCCCGAGGTGTGTAGGACTGGCAGTTTTGCACTGAGCTACCAACCAGGAGAAGATGCACCTCTCTGACTCCTAACAGGTAAGGGGCCAGTTTCACTTGTTGTGCCTTCTCTTGGTGGATAGCTTTCAATCCCTAAAAAGAGGAGAGAGTGGCAAACGGTGTCTCTTTTCGGATGCCTCTCCTTGGCCTCTGAGGCCCTCTCTGCAAGCAAATGAGTGGTTCTGACCTCTTTCTTTCTAATGGTAATTACAGCCCCTGTTAATTTTCCAGAAAAAGGTAGATGTGGAAAAAAAAGTGAAAACTTGATGGAGCAAAACATGAGGTTGAATAAAAATATCACTTCCCCTCCCCTGCTCCACATTTTTATTCACTGTAGTGAACACATTCCATTGTGTTCATTGTGACAGGCACAGATATCAAGCAATTCAGGTTCATTGCCGTAGAAATGTTATGATTCAGTTTCAGTAGACAAGAGGCACTCAGGGAGTCTTCTTGTCTTGTACTCTCTCATACATTCTCATCTCCACTCTTTACTAAATAGTCTTAATCAGAAATTAGAATTTATGTTACGGGGAAAAGAGTGTTCTTTCTCAGCCTCTAGGGCCATCACCTGGAACATCCTTATCACAGTGTCCACTCCACGGCAAGATGGAGGGGTTACAGGAGACAGAATGCTTCCCTGGAGGAGAATTGACACATTCCGTCTTTATCTTTCCTGCCGGCGCAGGCACTGAAGACACAGGTAGAAACCCCTGGATAGGTTAATGTGGAGCTAGCCAGGAAGAGACTGGCTCCTTTCTAAGGACGTCGTGGGTTATTTGGAAAGCCCCAGTTTCATGGTAAATGTGTCACCAGGCTCTCAAACATCTCATGATGGCAAAAAAAGAGTGGGGAATAAGACTGGAGGCTGTTTGTGACTCACACCTATGACCAGCCTACTCCTGCTGGTTGGTGTTCACAGGTCCAGTGTTCAAGGTGGAGGAAGGGGGAGAGGCACCAAAGCATTGGGTGAGGGGGACTTGGAAAAAGAGAAGACAGAGATGGGAGGAAGGCCACCAATGGCCTGCTTGCCCTTGAGCCCTGCTCATTGAAGCTTTGGAATGCATCTCTTCTTCCCTGCCACCTGAGATGGGTAGGACAGAGATTTCCTGGCTATGTCGAAGCCCATTTTTGCCAGGAGGTAAACATTTCACAAGGGGAAAAATACAGCATTGCAAATATAATATGGATGAAACAACATTAAGTGTTCAGAAATTGGAAAATGATAGAAACACAGCTCTCTTCTTATACTACTTTCATATATGACTAATTACCAGTTTAACCAGATACGGATGATATGAGACAGCACCAGGAGTCTCATTGTGTGATTGATGGTGACAGTTTTTGGAAATGTTCATTCCGGTTGGCCAACAGCAAATACCCATTGTTTTCCTAAAACTCATGGAGTTCAAGGTCAGCCTGCTGTGCTCAGAGGAATCCTTGGTAGAAATCCCTGCTTGTTAGCTGATACAGAAGACAGATTTTCAAATGAAGAGACATCTGGTTGAACGTTGCTCATCTGCTTTGATAACTATTCACAGAAACAGCACTGCCCAGCGTGTGAAGCTAATACCTGCTTGACTTGAACTGTGGGGGTCCTCAGAATCTGACGTTTTTAATGAAGTTCAGCATCCTGGCCAGTCAGAGAATAAGCCAATGGCTTTTCAACAAGGATGGGAATCCAGCCAACCTGTCAGTGGGTATTGTTAAAAATCATGAGTTTAAAATAGCCCATGTGGTTCCGAGCTAAGGGCCCAACTCCACTTTGGAAGAATCAGGGAGGCTGAGCATGCAGGGAATGGTGTGGACCGTAAGAACAGTGGAGCCCTTGGAGCTAAGCCTGGGCTCTCACGTACCAAATGTGCATGAATTTCCTAAATATTGCAGGAAAGGATCCCAGGAAGGATTTTTTTTTTTTCTAGTGGTGCAACAAATCCTTTCCTTTCCTGTTGTGGGCTGAACCGTGTCCCCTAAAATTCAATTCATATGTTGAAACTCAAATTCCAAGGACCTCAGAATGGGACTGTATTTGGAGACTGGATTTTTAAAGAGGTGAGCAAGTTAAAATGATGCTGTTAGGGTAGTGTGATTGGTATCCTTATGGGAAGAGGAAATTCGGGCACATAAAGAGACACCAGGGGTGTGCACACAGAGAGAAGGCCATGTGAGAGCACAGGGAGGAAGGCAGCCATCTGCAAGCCAAGGAGAGAGGCCTCAGAAGGAACCCAACCTGCAGACACCTTGATCTTGGACTTCCAGCCTCCAGAACTGTAAGACAGTACATTTGGGATGTTTAAGCCACCCAGTGTGTGATGTTTTCCTATGGCAGCCCTAGCGAACCAAGACATTCTCTTTATCCGGACCTTTGTTTCCTTTGCCTTCTCCATTCTGGCTTTGGCTCTTCCATATGAAAACTCAATTTAAAGAAAAACATTGCAAATTCATTTGCACAAAGAGGCCTGGAAATGTCCCCTATCTCGGGGCTGTCATATCTCTTGGATTTAGCATAATCCCTACCGGGAGGCCCGATGGAAGATCTAAGTGGATGACTGGGCACCAGGGGGGATATGGGTGGACAGGGGTCTTCTCTGAGTGGTCCCTGGACATCAACCCTCTGATTCTGGTACTTGCCCTGAAGCCTCAGGCCAAAGGTCAAGATATGGACCAGAAACTGACTTTTGTTTCCTGCTGCAATGGGAACCAGGCCTGGATATGAAATATCAGAGCCCCTGTTTAAAAGCTTCCCCTATCAAAAATAAAATAAAATAAAATAAAAATCTTCCCCTTTGATAGGAAAACTCCAATGGCTCTCCAAATTTCTCCATCATCTTCATTGTAAGAAATCTTCAACTGAAAAGAAGAGGAAATTAAAAACTCCAAGTACAGGTTCTACATGGTAATAGGAACTCAACTCAAACATGTTTAAAAGAACACTTCTTATCTTGACTAATGGCAAGGCCAGGAGTTGGATTGACTTTAGTCTGGTTTAATGGCTCAGGTTTGTCACCAACGACCCTATTTGTCCTCTCTTTCTCTGCTTTCCTCAGTGTCCACTTCTTTCTCAGACATGTCAGCAACCAGAAGCAAAGGAGACTACAGCTTCCTACAGCTTTTTCTTGGGGTCAAGAACACTCCTCAGGAGCTTCCTGGAGGATTTCTCTCGATATCTCGAGTTTCTGCAAATACCGAAGGCCGCAGGTGGGAACAAATGTCCAGCAGTGACCCTGCATTGCACTCGAAGTGATTATCAGATTGGAGAGGCAAGCACAGCGGTGCCTGCATAGGAGAACGCGCATTGGTTTAGGCCATCTGATGGTCCGGAGCTTACTGACAGCCACCTCCATCAACAGGGCTGCAATGAGATCAATGGCACGAGGAGAGACTGGACTAAGCACACAGGACAACGGGGCCTGGAGTCGCAAGGCAGCTCCAGACCAATCTCCTAACTTATTTTACCCCTGTGACTGTGCTACTCTTTTGCCTCTGTTTATCTTTTATATTTTATTTTCATGTCTTTCTCTATCCACCCACTGGCCATTTGCTCTTATTGCCCTATCCAAATTCCTTCCAGAGACAGTCTGTGTGGTCTGCCTGGAAGCACCTTTTGTTCTTGACCCTATACTGGACCAGCCTGGTGTATGACCGGGTTGCCCTGAAGTAGGGGTCTACCTCTGGTCCCGTCAGTGACTGCCTCTTCCCCTTCAGCAGGGATCTGGAGACAGCGGGAATGTTGGCATATTCGATGTGGTTATCAACCTCTGTCTTACAAACTCCAAGAGCAAATCTGTATTTAAATTTTCTTAAATATGGTAACACCGAAAGAGAAAAGTATGTTATGGTCCAAATCAAAGTTAAATAAAAGCCTAATGTCATTATCTTCTTAAGGAATGTGGCATATTTTCTTCAGTGTATAAGAAGGGAGAAACAGAAAAGGTCAGGGACAATTATTTATGTTTATATTTTACTTGTTAGACCTAAATTAGAGTTTTGGGTACTGCAACATTAAGCCAGATTGGGGTATTAAACAAGTCCCCAAGTCCTTTATTTTCACTGTTATCTAAGTGCTCTTCTTTCAAATGCCATCATGGAGCAGAGAAGAAGGGAATAATGATGCAGGAATTAAAAAGTCCTGATCCACATGTTGTTGCTGTAAAATACTCAACCACCACCCAGGTGTGCTTATATTCTGTCCAGAGCCAAGACTATGAGAGGCAACTTCCTTCTCTCTCTCTCTTAGTCTCTCTCTCCCTCTCACCCTCCCTCCTGGAAACATCCAAAGAGAAAAGAGGAACTAGGGACATCACTCCATCATAATTTCTACATCTGTCATTTCTAAGATATTTGCTAAGGCTCTGCTACTGTGCTGAGCTACCAAAGTAGCCACTTTGGCAAGATCTCATGACTGGACAGAATAAATACAAGATGAAGGAAATGCCTGCAGAGAAATCTGTATAGATGAGAACGGGGCAAAAGGAGAAAAATGGTCTCTGGGAACTCAGGAGCCGGTGTACGGGGGAGGTAGCAGTGGGAAATTTTCAAAGGGGAGAATTTTATTAAACTCAGCACATTTCATTGTTTTATGACTTTCTCTGATTGTTTCATGTCTCCTCTCCTGGCTGGCTTATTAACAGAGATAGGCCTTACATACAAACACTGTGTAATAGTAATACTCTGAGAACATAACAGGCAATCAAGGAATCCTTGTCAAGTTTGCCAACCAAGGAATGGCCATGAACTGCCATAATCCAAATGATAAGGATGATTACTATAATAATCAGTTCAATCATGATTATTAAAAGTGATCGTTGTGGCAAAAGGCTAAGGCTTAATTTGATGTTAAGGTATCAGTCCAAAAAGGATTATAATGAAGGTTGGATAGGACTGAAGCTGAGTGGCTAAAGGAGAGTTAAAGATGTGGGTCCGTGTGTGTGAACTCAAATGGACAGTTAATAGAAATTAAAGATAAAGTGAAACACAATAGGAAAATGACAGTCATATCATGATGTCTCTGGAGTTGAAGCAGAAATGAAACAGGACCAATAAAGTGGGACCTGGTATGGTCTGATAAAAGCACTCTCTGTTGAGACCACTTATGCTAGGGAGAGTCTGAAGCAAAAGAGATTAGAAATAAGAGACACCATGATAACACATGAAAATCATTTGCAACTGTGCCTTCTATCTAGGAAGAACTTAGTAAATGTCAATATTATCAGTATTGCACAAAATTATATCTCAGTAATTGCTAAATTTTCAGACTTTAAATTTTTCCTGAACATACACCTATGTGCTTAGGTAGCTATTTCTTTTCCTGTTGGCTAGTGCATGAATCCATGTAATACTGGAATAGACAGATGTGTGATTTTCTTCTATGCCTGAAAACAGGCCTGTCAAAGCAGTTGTGGATGCCCAGAGAAGTCTTGATTAACAAAAGGCTTTCTTTTTTTCTATGTTAATGCTGTGAAAGGCTTGTACGTACTAATTTCTGTTTTTCAGCGGGTAGAGAAAAGCTACACCTGACTGAAATATTAATCTTGCCATTTTTCAGTAATTTTCACTTTGCTATGTTGACCATCAAGTGCTTTCTTGTCCCTGCTAGTCTAGTAGAGGTTTTACTTTTTAACACTTGCATGCTCACCTATGAATACATTACATATATAGAAAAACTGGCATGAACTTGGATTCACATTAAAAAAAAACAAGAAAATGAAATTTCCTCAGGGCATCACATCAAAACAGAGTCAAGCTGCCATTTGCTTTTCCCTGATTATGGCTGGCCACTCTGAATGACTTATGGTACCTATTAACTACCTGTGTTTCTTTCTCTCTTGCTTTTCCTATATAGAAATGAAAGAAATTTATTTGGAAATTAAAATGCTGTATCTGTTCATAATTTTTTTCCTTTGTCTTTTTCTTTCCCATTTCCCATATAAATAGTATTATTTTAAGAAAATTCTGAAGAGACTTATAAAATATTTTTAAAAACATGAGAGTAACACATTTGTAATTGGAGGTTCAAATCTTAGCTAACCAAGTAATCTTTATCTTGACATCCACTTTAAGATTGAGCACAGAGTGACATATAGTTTCCTTTTAATTCCTCCACTGAAATAATAGTTAAGAGTTTTAAGCCCAGACAAAATGCAAAGAATGGAAAAGAAGCTAACAGTCGATTAAAATTTCAGTACATACATGGTGTCTTAGTCACAGTGCTTCAGAAAAACAGAACCAATAGGATATATATGTACATATTAAAATATTTATTTTAAGGAATTGGCTCATGTAATTGTGGGGTCTGACAAGTTTGAAATCTGTAGGAAAAACCAGAAGGTTGGAAATTAGGCAGGAGCTGATGCTGTTGTTTTGAGGCAGAATTTCTTCTTTGGGAAACCTCAGTTTTTCTTTTAAGGCTTTCAACTGGTTGGGTGAAGTCCACCCACATTCTAAAGGGTAATCTCATTTTTTTAAAGTCAACTGATTGCAAATGTTAGCCACACCTACAAAATACCTTCTCAGTATGCTGAGACCAGTGTTTGATTAAACTGGGCCTGGTAGCCTAGCCAAGTTGACCAATAAAACTAACCACATATGGGGACTGATGAAATAGGAAAAAGAGATTTGTAAACAGAAATGACTGCAGACCAGAGGAGCTGATCATTCTCCCTCCACCTAAGACACACACACACATACACACACACAAACACATTTGCTCTTATTCCTAAGCACAAAACGCTTAGAAGACAGATCCTAAATGATCTCCAATGATCCCCACCTTCGAGTGTTCACATCTCTGTAGGATCCCTTCCCCCGAGTATGGCAGGACCTATATCTTGTTTCTAACTTCTTGACTATGACAAAGTTTGCAGGATGTCTCTGCTTTGGTTGTGTTACATCATATAAGTTTCCGTTTCCTAAGGCTTATGCTACAGCTTCTTCTTGTGGGTTTGATGAAGTAAGCAACCATGTTGAGGAAACCCATATAGAAAGAAATTAATTAGAGGTGACCTCTTTTTTTTTTCAGAGGTGACCTCTTGATGAAGATGACCTCTAAATTAATTCTTCCAACAACCTAAGTGTTCTTAGAAGCAAATTCTTCCCCAGTTGAACCACTACATAAAAATTGTCTTTATTCATAGATGGCATGATCTTTTATAAAGAAAATATGAAATCTCCAAAAAAAGCTACTAGAAATAAAGAGTAAGTTAAGCAAGGTTGCAGTATATAAGATCAATTTACAGAAATCAACTGTAATTCTAAACGAATAAGAACCATTGAAAATTGAAATTTAAAAAACAACACTATTCAACATTGCACAACAAATATAAAATGCTTAGGGATCAAATTAACAGAGGTTGTACAAGATCTGTGCATGGAAAACTTTAGAACTTCACTGAGAGAAATTAAGGAAGCTCTAAACAGATTAAGAGATATACCATGATTATGAATCAGAAGATGCATTTTTCAGATGTCCATTGTCCTTAAATTAATCTGTATTTTCAAAGTAACTTTAATCAAGATCAGTACAGATTTTCTGTAGAATTGATAAGTGCATCCTAAAATTAATGTGAAAATCAATGCAAGATATCTAGAATAGTCAAAGTAACTTTGAAAAGAAAAATAGTTAAAGGACTTATTTTTTACTCCAAATCTTATAAATTTATAATAATGAAGACAGTGTGATATTGCATAATGATAGATCAACAGATTGAGGAACTGGATAGAATCCAGAAATAGAGTCATACATATGTGGTCAATTGAAAATTCAATAGGTTGCGGCGCCTGGGTGGCTCAGTCATTAGGCGTCTGCCTTCGGCTTGGGTCGTGGTCCCGGGGTCCTGGGATCGAGCTCCGCATTGGGCTCCCTGCTCAGAGGGAGGCCTGCTTCTTCTCCCTCTCCCACTCCCCCTGTTTGTGTTCCCTCTCTCGCTGTGTCCCTCTCTGTCAAATAAATAAAATCTTTAAAAAAAAAAGAAAATTCAATAGGTTTTTCAGCAACTGGTATGGGACAATTGGATATGTATATTGAAAAAAAAATGAATCCTAAGCTATACAAAAAAAAATGAACACATAATGAACTACAGCTGTGAATGTAAAACCTCTAGAAGAAAGCTTACAGGAAGTATTTGTGACATTGAGTTAGGCAATATATTTTTAGGCATGACAACAATAATACAATCCATAAAAGAAAATATTAATAATTTAACTTTTATCAAGATCAGGACTTTTTGCTCTTATGAACTCACTGTTAAGAGGATAAAAAGACTAGCCACAGAATGGAACGAACTATTTGCAAAACACGTATCTGATAAATGACTTGTGTGTAGACTATATAGAGAACCTTAAGAATGTGGTAGCAAGAAAAAACAAACCAAAAGTCCAATAAAAGTGGGCAAAAGATTTGAAACAGCACTTCACCAAAAAAACACAAACAAACAAAAAAAGGTGTATGTGTAGAGAGAAAGTCCATGAGAAGATACTCAACACCATTAATCAAGGACAATGCAAATTGAAACCACAATGAGATACCATTACAAAGTTATCAAATGACTAAAATTAAAGACTATACCAAGTGTCCCTATAGATATGGAGCAGCTGAAACTCTTATACACTGTTGGGAATATAAACTGATACAACCATTTTGAAAAACAGCTTGGCAGGCTTTTTTAGCATATTAAATATACACTTACCATATCACCCAGCCATTTCAATCCTAATATTTATCCAAGAGAAATGAAAGCATATATAGCCACACAAAAATCTGTACAATAATTTTAGCAGCTTTATTTGTAATAGCCCCATATAAGTTTCCTAGGACTGCCACAACAAATTATTACAAACTTGGTTTAAACAACAGAAATGCATTGTCTCATGGTTCTGGAAGCCAGACCCCTGAAATCAAGGTGTCAACAGGGCCATACTTGCTCATAAGGCTCTGGGGGAGGATCCTTTCTTGCCTCTTCTGGGTTCTGTGGTTCCTGGAATTCCTTGGCTTGGGGCTGCTTAACTTGGTTCTCTGCTTCTGTCTTCACATGACTTCTTCCCTGTACTTCTCTATGTCTTAAATCTCTCTTCTCCCTTCTTATAAGGACATCAGTCAGTGGATTTAGGATTTACCCTCAATCAAGGATTACATCCCCAAATCCTTAGTTTAATTACATCTGCAAAGACCCTATTTCCAAATAAGGTCACATTCACATGTACTGGGGATGAGGACCTGGGCATATCTTTTTGGGTGACATAATTTACTCCACCACAGCCCTAAACTAGAAACAACCCAAACTTCCAATAATACAGAATACGTAAACAAATCACAGGACATTTTTACAATGGGATACCACTTCGTAATAAAAAGGAATGAACTATTGGTCATACCATAATATGGATGAATTTCAAAAATAATTATGTGAGTGAAAGAAATCAGACAGAAGAGGAGGCATACTGTATGATTCAACTTTTTTAAAAATTTAGAAACTTGAAACTAATTTATAGTAACAGAAACCTGATTATTTGTTGCCTATGGAGTGGGAAAGGAGGAGGCAGGGGTTACAAAGTGACATGAGGAAACCTTTATGGAGGAAAAGCATATGTTCGTTATCTTGATTGTCATGACGATTTTGCAGCATATATTTGTGCCAGAACGTATCAGATTAGGTGGGTGGTTAATATTTGATCTGCCCTGAATGCTTTGGTCGCTTAAGTTCCCCTTTCTCCACTCCATGTGATTCTGATAAGGCTGACAATCAAAGGAATGCCCAACTCCTCTACCCGGTAAGGCTAAACAGAGACCCTTGTGGAGACCGATTTGGATGCTGGAACAAAGTGATCCCAGGTATGGACCATGAGTGCCTGGAGCAGTTGCAACTTGGAAGGTCACTTCTGCTACATGGGGAGAGAGTCTTGGTTTAAATTAAGTCTGCAGGAGAAAGCAGGAAAGGGAACATAAACTCTGATGAAATTGTTTGAACCCCTAGATCCAACCATTCCTGAAGCCAGTAATAATCTTGGACTTCCCAAATAAACGAGCCAAAGATACTCTTTCAGACTTAAGATAGTCTGAGTTTCTATTGCCACAACTGAAAAGATGAATGACTCACAAAATGCTGAATCCAGATTTGTCACTCCAGAGCCTAAGCTCAAAACAATGGTGCTACCCCACCTTGGTGAGTATCTTAGTGTGCAAGAATCAATCCAGTGGAAATGTTGCCTTGGAAGGTAATAAACAATTAAATGAAGTACAATCCAGATATACAGGGAATGACAGTAGTGTTTTCTCTATAATACAGGAAGATAGAGACAGCAAATAATTTAGAAATAATTCAGAAATCTGCTAGAAGAATGAGGTTGTATTGTCTTTTGAAGACAACAGAAGAGCATAGGGCAGAATTGTTCAGAGTGGGTACTGTCAGGCTAACAATTTCTTTTTCAGAATAAAATGCCTGCCAGATAGATGAATGGTGAGTTTTGCTGTAACAGAACATTGGGCTCCAGACAGCCCAGCCTCAGTGTTTGACCTTGGGAGAACTGCATCTTCCCTTGGGCCCTCAATTTCCTCATCTGTAAAATGAAGTCATCTTAACATTTAAATATTTTAGTCCCATAATTTCATTTTATCTTTTAAATAGGAAGGGGGATATTTGGCTGATGGGTTGGAGGGGTGGGTTCTAGAAAGCCTTCTTTGGAGGGACCTTGCCAAGGCCCCTGAGGGCTAAATCTTCCTCTGGAGCAGGGTCCCTCAGGCTCGGCACTATTGGCATTTTGGGCTGGATAATTCTGTGTCGTGGGGCTGTCCTGAGTGTTGTAGGATGCTTAGTAGCATCTCTGGTCCCTACCAATTTGATGCTACTAGTAACCCACTCCCCTGAGTTGTGACAACCAAAAATGTCTCCAGACATAGACAAATGTCCCCTAGGGTCCAAGTCACCCCCAGTTGAGAAGCTTTTGAGGTTTGAGAACCATTTGAGTGGATCGCTCAATCTGGGGCTGCTTTCAGGAAGGTAATGAGGCAGGTGGTACCAGTACCTTGGTAAACAGGATCTGAATGGATCTCGAGGACTTAGAGGGACTGGACAGAGGCAAAAAGGCTGGTGCTCAGCCAGGTCCAGTAGAAACAGGTGCACTTCTGTAGAATGGCAAAACAGCCTGGAGGGCGCGACTATAGGTAAGAGCATTTGGATTTCAGGGGAGAAAAGACACAAGAGCATAAAACCAATGGCAAAAGGGCCAGTTGTGACTTGGGGTGTGGAAGAAGTAATTTTTAATAAAAAATTATGGAAAAAAAATCTGGAAAAAAAGCACTCTCCTTTGAACCAAACTAGCTGCACTTGGTCATGAGGCTGTGTTGCACAGGCCTTTGCCTAGAGAACTGGGGGAGGTGATTAAAGAATCATCATGGAGTACTTGTGAGGAAAGGACGGTGGGCCTGTGGAAGGGTGGCTGCCATTGCCTCATGTGGACAGGCTGCAAAGTCCAGCCCAGAGAAGCCAGGGTCCACCAGCTCTGTAGGTTTCTGGTATACCCCCTCTCCACTCCACCGCCTCAGGGGGAAAGGCATTCTTTTCTTTCCATTTCTTCTTCTTATTTGTACTTTGTAAACTCTCTTTGATCTACTAAAACTTTGTTCCCTTCTCCTGATCATTTTGCTCACCTTAAAGAGCTGAATTACTGCTGTCATTGAGTCTATTTAGAGACTGAAATTAGACCCTCTGTGTTTAATTTGCTCCACCTCTTTGTTTGGAGTCCTGCCTTTTGCTTGTTGAATGTCATGGGCAATTTAGTTAAAGGATACTAGGCAGGTTGAGTAGGAACTATATCTTTGATTGAATTCATGTGAAGATTACAAAAGAAGCAAAGGAAACAGTTGTTGAATCTCTTCCCTCTCTCCCTCCTTCTCTCGCGCTCTCTTTTTGAAAAGACATTATGAATCTTTATCTCAACAAAGAGAATCAATAAAGGGTGGGAAATAAATAAGGACCAAATATAAAATATGTCAGGACTGTGGGAAATTAAGACGCATAGACTAGTTTGTCTCTGAGGGGCAAAGGCTGTGGTAAATCAACAAAGAAACAGCACAGGATCAGGAGTTGCAGGTGTGGCTATTGGTGTTGGGAGGTAGAAGGTGGCTGCAAATTTATTCACCCAAAATGGAAACTTCAGGGAAACTATAATTTTTATTCTCCTGCCTTACTGATCATTTTTAGAGCCCCCACCTACTAGATAGCGGGAGACGTAGGATGTGTGTATGTGTGAGGGGAAAGAACTGCTTAGTCCAATCCAATAATCTTACTATGATGAATATAGCATGTTTTTCTGATTAATCATTCAGGCTCAGTGTAGAAAATCCAAACGGTACATAAAACTAAGAAGAAAGTAAAAATCACTTGAAAGTTGGTCACCCCTGAACATGTTGGTGACCATCCTTTAGCTGATTCCATAATTAAAGCCGTCCTTCTGGGTTGAATGCTAGGTCTTTCAGATCTCCTCCCCTTCCTTCCCTTTCCCAGCATGGCCCCTGGGTGTGTGAAGAGGCTTCCCGTGACTTCCTGCCAGCAGAGGGAAGGGGTCCTTATGTTCGATGTCTCTGGTCTCCATAGCACTGTTTGTTGCTCGCAGTCTCTCCTGCCATTCATAGTCTGAAGTTGGAGGCTGCTGTAAGACTTTGTGGCTTACAAGGAAGATTGCACCTTCCTTGGCTTGGTTAGGGCTCTTGGTTTAATGGCTCTTCCCTCAGCTCCTGCTGAGACTATACGCCTTCTGAGCTTCTGTTTGGCTCC
This sequence comes from Eumetopias jubatus, assembly GCF_037043125.1. Taxonomy (NCBI): domain Eukaryota; kingdom Metazoa; phylum Chordata; class Mammalia; order Carnivora; family Otariidae; genus Eumetopias; species Eumetopias jubatus. The sequence continues at coordinate 21,244,058 of NW_028274812.1, read as the reverse complement.
CTTGTTCCTACCAAGACTGGTCTATGGCAGGCCAAGTCATGGTCAACTGAGCTATTTTCCCAGTCCACTTGAGGGCGGCAAGATGAGTAAGTTCTGGGGATCAAATGTAGTATAGTGACTACAGTTAATAATACTGTACTGTATACTTCAAATTCGTTGAGAGTAGATCTTAAGTGTTCTCACCCCCCAAAAAAGAGGTGACAGATGTATTCATTTCCTGAAGGATATGCATATCAGATCATTACACGTGGTATGCTTCAAATAGATGCAATTTTATTTGTCAATTATATCCCAGTAAGGGTGAGGGTGGGGAGGATTTCTGCTACCTGTCCATAAAGTGAAGGCAGCCTCCAGATGATCTGTCCAGAATCGAAAGGTGAACCAGTGCAAAATCGCGTGGGCCCACATCATTCCCCTCGGTTTATCTGTACCACCTTCCACTCTCTTGGCCAAAGCCTGGCCTGGTTCAGTTTCACCACTGTCCCGTGCTGTCCTTCAGTAGAGAAATGATGAGACTCTCCCCCATCTCAGGCCGACTCCCCTCTCCATGCTCCTCCTTGCCCAGCAGCTGTTCTGGGGGGTGAGATGAGAAGAGAGATGAGCTGGCTTACTGATAAGGGGACTATGATGCCTGTTACAAGGCACAACCAGAGATAGGATGTTCTTGAATCTGAGGATTGGCCCACTGGAGAGAGAACAAGAGGAAAGGGATTTTGCTTCTCAGATGATCTGGCTTTTGCAGTATTTTTGAAGATTGTAAGATTTCTCCCTTTCCGGAATTTTAAAAATTGGATGTCTCAGATCTATTAAACCTGTCCCCCTTCCTCCCAGACAAGGAAAGATGCTCCTAATTTGTCTCGAAGACCCCATATCATTAGATACATTGCTGTTTCTCACATTATACATGCCTGAATACTTTGCACCTAACCCAGAGCTTGGCACATGGTTGGCTCTTTACAAATATCTGTTGAAGGGAAGAATGAAAGAAGAAATGATAGATAAATGCTGTTCTACAGAGCTAGACTGCGGTCTCTTTTATTTGAAGACTGAGGAACAGAGATGATGTCCCTCCAAGGTCGCGGGTGAGTCTGTGTCTGTGTACACATTCCCATGGCTAGACAGCAAGATATTAAAATCTGTCAACGTTTTCATGCTGAACACCTAGCCGGCTGCTCTGCTCGGCACTGACATCTGTAAACAGGTCATTTGTATTCTTCTGTCACCTGCATTCCTCTGAAGGAACATCCCTCAGGTTCACAGAAATTAGTTATCCTTCAGGCTGGACAGATGATGGGTAGGTGGCTTTTTCACGAGCCGCACTTGGTTTGGAAAATGTCAGATGCCGTCAGTGTTCCACCTATGCTGTTGGTGCACATGATTAGAGAGCCTGGGGCACACTCAGAGCAGGAGCACAGGAAGCAGACGTTTCTCCCCTAAGGGAGCTGTCTCAAGTGACCCAGGACTGCCCTCGCACTGGAACCATCTGGGACGTCCCTTCCTCTCCCCACCTTCCTCCCAGAGAACCTTGAGAGAGTTGCAACCTTGGAGAAAGGAGGCTGCCAGCCTCTTATCTCCACGGTTCCTGGCGGGGTCTTTCTCTGCCTAATTGTTCCATTTACTCTTCCCGTCCTCTTTTAAAAGCCTGGCATTCAAAGCAGGAATAATTCTGTTCTAGGTTGTGTTGCAAGGGAGCAACAAGAAATCTACCCGTGTCTGAATGCCAAAATCTCCTTTATTCCTCTGTTTCAATAAAAGCCTCATTTTCATTTAATTACATCTTTAAAGGACTCATATTCAAAACCATTCATATTTTGAGGTACTAGGGGGTATCAACATACAGATTTGTGTGTGTGTGTGTGTGTAATACAATTCAGCCCATAAGAAACACCTAAGGTTGTTTTCCAAATATTCTTTTGTGAGAGGCACTGTGATAGGCACTTATGCTTTTGTTTGAGCCTCACCATGATCCTGAGTGATAGTATTAGTTGTCTACCGGGTCAGATCCTGTAAGCCAGTGCAATGCATCCAGAGATTACCCACACGGTTGTCTATGGAAATTTCCTGGCAATCAACCTCCATTGTAAGCTATACCTCGTACTTCATCCCTCCAGAACTGCAGCCCCATCTTTCACCCAGGATTTCAGGCTCAACACATCCAACCCTCCTACAAGCTTTGTGGCCTGGAGCCTGCAGGTTCCAGCTCCCTCTCTACTGAGCCCAGTCCAGTAAGAGTTGCTTTGCAGAGGAGAAAATGAAATGAAAGAGATCCAGTGACTTCCCCAAGGTCCAGCATGTGACAGAGCCATGATTCTGACCTCTGGGTTAAGTCCAACCCTGCCTTCTTCACCCTTGTAGCCCTCAACCAATGATTTGAATCAGCTGGAACCAGTAACACCTCCGCTTAGAACCCTCAAGACTCTCATCATGTCTTTAAAACATATATTCTAAATAAGTAGGCTCATCAGCCCTATGTCTGTTGAATCAACTAATTTCTCAATTGGAGGTAAAATAATTTCTTCTTTCTCTGGTGACAAAAGTTCCTCACCCTCTTTAAGAAGAAGAACAGGGGAGGAATCGATTTTCATCCTGATACAGTTATAATTCTATTTGCCAGTGGGGTGCTCTAAGCAACTTGGGGCTCAGTCACTGAAGTTTCCAGGACTAGGTGAAGGTCAAAGCCTGTTGTCAGCAGTATCTCTTATTTCCATAGGTGACTCAGAGATTTCTCTTCCTGAATTCTTATAGCCCTCATTTTTTACTTATAATGCTCAAGAAAGATACTCTGAATATGTCTGAGTGAAAGTATGATTTAGGGCCTTGTGCATGCTTGTTCACAGCCCAAACTGATTCTCTGAGGTGTTTGTTTGTTTTTTTTTTCCATGATGATTTAGAAATTTCTCTTGGATCTGACTTTGATCTCTGTTCTTGGGGATTTCTTGACAGTCCCTCCTAATTGATGAGGTAGTTGGGAATCAGGGGCTGTAAGGCTTTATGACAAGGAAAGCCTCCCTCCCTCCTGCTTCTGTTTGTCTGCCAGGAAAAAATGTGCCCTGGGTTCCCTAAAATGACAAAAACATCATGGAAAAAATATTCTGCCCCTCCAGTTTTATTAAGTACTCACTCATTCTTGGAAGCCTGTGTATATTTTGTTCAATTCATCCCCAACTATTTCCTGTTATTGGTGCTTTTCTGAAATGAACTTTGGTATTTTTAAAAATTTCATTTCCCAATTGTTTTTTGATAGTACTTAGAAATACAATATCTATCCTGTATGCGAGGGCCTTGCTAAATTCACTTAATAGTTTTTTGGTCTTGTGGTTTCTTTATGGCTTTTAACTCACATGATTATGTATCTGTAAAAAGAGTTTTATTTCTTTCTTTTCAGTCTATATGCTTTTTATTTCTTTTTCTTACCATATTGCTCTGACTAGGCTCTTCAGAACTATGTTGAATTAGAAATGATGAAGGTAGAAGCCTCACTTTATTCTTGACTTTAGGTGAAAAGAGTTCAGGCTTTTTCTAGGTATAAAGCCAACTGCATGGGGCGCCTGGGTGGCTCAGTCGTTAAGCGTCGGCCTTCGGCTCAGGTCATGATCCCAGGATCCTGGGATCGAGCCCTGCATCGGGCTCCCTGCTCTGCGGGAAGCCTGCTTCTCCCTCTCCCATGCCCCCTGCTTGCGTTCCCTCTCTTGCTGTGTCTCTCTCTGTCAAATAAATAAATAAAATCTTTAAAAAAAATAAAACCAACTGCAGAGTTTCATGCTTGCACATGAGCACGTGCGCGCGCGCACGCACACACACACACACACACACACAGTATCAGGTTGTACAGGTTTCCTATTACTAGTTTACTGAGAGTTTTTATAATATGAATTATCTTAGTTTTTATTTGATGAAATTTTTTTTTCTTTTTCCAGTTGGGGAAAATCAAATTTGCTTGTTTCTACTGAGACAAATTCACATAACATAAAATTAACCATATTAGGGTGTCCAATTCAGTAGCATTTAGCATATTCACAATGTTATCCAACCATCACTTCTACTGAGTCTCAAAATATTTTCACTATGCCCAAAGGAGACCCTGTACCCATTAAGCAGTGTTTCCTCATTTCCTCTTACCCCAGCCCCTGGCAACACTAAAAATATGGACTTACCTATTTTGGATATTTCATATAAATACAATATGTGATCTTTAAGGTCTGACTCTCACTTTGTATAATGTTTTCGAGTCTGATCCATGTTGTGGAATATCACAGTACTATACTCTTTTTTATACCTGAATGATATTCCATTATATGGTCACCCCGTAATCTGTTTATTCGTTCATCCATTGATGGGCATTCAGGTTGTTTCCATCTCTTGGCTGTAATAAACAATCTGCTATGAATGTTCATGTATATTTGTTTGAGTCCCTGTTTTCAATTCTTTTGAGTATATACCAAGGAGTGAGTTATGGGGTCATACACTACTACTATGTTTAACTTTTTGATGAACCACCAAACTGTTTTCTACAGTGGCTACACCATTTTACATTTCCACTAAGAATGTTATGAGGGTTCCAATTTTTCCATATCCTTGCCAACACTTGTTATTTTTCTTCTTAAAAAAATTATTATTATAGCTGTCATAGTGGGTGTGAAGTGGTATCTCATTGTGTTTTTTTAAAGATTTTATTTATTTATTTGAAAGAGAGAGAGAAAGAGAGAGAGAGAACAAATATGAGTGGGGGTGGGAGGTAGAGGGAGAGGGAGAACCAGACTCCCTGCTGAGCAGGGATTCCCATCTCGGGGCTCAATCCCAGGACCAGGTGATCATGACCTGAGCTGAAGGCAGGTGCTTAACCAACGGAACCACCCAGGTGTGCCTCATTGTGTTTTTTTATTTGCATTTCTCTAATGGCTAAAAAAGGCCATTGACATTTTGATAGGGATTGGATTGAATCTGTAGATCACTTTGGGTAGTATTCCTATCTTAATATTTAAGTATTTCAATCCAGGAAGACAAGATGTCTTTCCATTTATTTACGTATTCCTTAATTTCTTTCAACAATGTTTTATAGTTTTGCAGAAGTCCAGTACAATCTTGAAAAGAAGTGGTGAGAGGGAGCATCTTTGTCTTATTTCTGATCTTAGGAGGCAAGCTTTCAGTCTTTCACCATTTGGTGTGATATTAGCTATCAGTTTTCATAGATGTTCTTTATCATTTGAGGAAATTCCCTTCTATTATCAGTTTGTTTAGTGTTTTAATCAAATGCTTTTTGTCAAATTTTTTTTTTGTGCATCAACCTCAGTTGACGTGTTTTCCCCTTTCATTCTATTAATATAGTGTATTACATTGATTAATTTTTGTATGTTGAATTACTCTTGCATTCCTAGGGTAAATCCTGCATGATTCACCTTCACATTGAAGGGTATTTTTGCTGGATATAAAATTCTAGATTGGTAGTGCTTTCTTTCAGAAATTGAAAAATATACTGTTATTTTCAAGCTTGCTTTTTTTTTCCTGACATAAAATCTTCATTCATTCTTTCTTCTCTGGTTGCTTTACAATGTCTCTTTATCACTGGCTTTAGTGGGGTTACTCGGATGTGCCTTGATATGGTTTGTCTTTGTTTCTTCTGCTTTTAGTTTGTTAATTTTCTTGCATTGGCATATTGATAATTTCCATTACATTTGGGAATTTTTTGTCCATTATTTAATCAAATGTTTCTCTGTGTCCATTCCTTCCCTCTGAAGCTTCAGTTACAGTTTATCAGACTAGAATACTGTTTCAGAGTTCATTAAAGAGCTGGTCTTTTTAAAATTATTTTAAGTCTTTTTTCTCTCTGTGCTTCAGTTTGCAGAGTATCTATTGCTGTTGTCAAGTCATTAAGTTTTTTTTTCTAAAGCACTGATTCTTCTCAAAGCAGCAAGACTACTATGATATTCTTTGTTTTCCCTTTCCTGAGCTTTCAGTAGAGAAAGTGTTTCCAAGCAGAAATCCAGAGCAATTGTAATGCTTACCTTGTTTGATTCCCTTTTTCAGGGATCACAGTTCTATGCTGTTTGTTGTCTAGTGACTGAAGGTAACTCATATACTTTTTCCAGTTTTTAAGTTGTTGTGGGGGAAGACTTTGACATTAGTTTCTCCATTATATCCAGAGGCCGAATTTGCTTATTACTTTTCTTCATCTAGTGCCCAAATGATAGTTTGACTTCATCTCTTTAACTGATTACTTTAATATACATGTCTCCAAATGGTTACTTGACTCTAAAATTGATTGATAAATCAGAAGATCTGTCACCATGACTCCAGATATTTAAAGCAGAAAGTAGATATTGTTTTGACTAAACAACTGCTTTGTACAAATCCAAAAATCCAATAACCTGTGTGAGGGTCTAAGTCTTGAAAAGGCAGGATAGGATGAATGTCTCTTACTCTTAGATTAGACAACACATTTGCCTTCCATCCCACCTGTCTACAAAGGAGCAGGTGTTGGCCCCAAGTATTCTAAGAAATATCACCATCACCAACAGGAAACCGTCAGTGGTCATCATAATATTGCTCCTACTCATATTTCATATATCTCTTTGTGGAGCACCATGTGTAACTTGATTTAGCGCCTCAAGTGCAGAATAAAAGAACTACAATTTCAAAGGGATTGGAAAGACAGTTTCAGCAAAAATATATTAGCTCATCCATCATATATCATATGCCTAGGATGTGTTAGGTCCCTTGTACGTAATACTGCTAGTCCTCATAAACATGCTAAAAGGAAGAGAGTCTAATTATCATTTTACTGAATCAGGAACTAATATACAGTGAGACAAAGTACTTCCCAAGTCTCAGGCTATGTGACAGACAGAGCTAGAATTTAAATTTTTATCCGATGTACTCAGAAGCCTTGCTCTTTCTACTACATCATATTGACACCAGCAAATTTTGGAAAAGAAGCAAAACCACAGGCTCTTATTTATCTCTTACTCTGCTTTCTCTGGAGGGATGATCATCATGTTTCTCTCAGCAACAATTCCCTACTGGACAGATACTTGGTTCTATTGCTAAAGCACTGATGGGATTCTCACATACAGGGATTCTCACACTTAGCACAGTTTCCTTTATACCTCCAGAGACTTCATCCTGTTCAGATCCCAAATACTCCTCTAAGGCCTCTATTCTCTTTATCAATGATGATATGAAAAAACACAGAGATTCATTATAGTAAAACACTAGAGATTCCAGCTCCGGCATGGATAGTCTATGTATTAGTCACATGGTTAGATTCAAATTTTAATACTGAGGTCAATAATTACACTCACTAAAATTATATTTAACATCCAAAATGTGACTTTTGTTAATATAAAAATTAAATAAACCTCTATATAAACCTACATCCATGTAGCTATTCTAAGGGCTAATAAGATCTTGTTATTTCCCTTTGCCTATTACTTGAAATATGATGTGGAAACAGTAAGGTATAGTTTGAAAATATTTTCAATAGTCTTGGATTGAAAGAAAGCATTCCAGGTACAGAAAACAAATTGTGTCTGTCTGAAAATCATTTGCAGTATGAGATTTGGAGCCCCTATTCAAAAAAATACACTTTTCTTCCTATTTTTCCAATTGACAGTAATATTAGCTTCTGGCTTTTGTCAATGGTTCATTTCCAGTTATCTTACAAGTATGCCTGAAAGCAAGGAGATACTATTTTCTTTCCTATAAAAAAGGCACAGTGAGTTATTTCTAGCAGCATCTGAATAGTAAGGTTGCTTCACTTTCATAAGTTATCAGAGATTTTCTGGGACTAACAGTTTTATTTTGGCCAGAAACAGTGAACTAAATTTTAAAATTACAAACACTAATACTTCTTTTTTTTTAAGATTGATTGATTGATTGATTGATTTATCTATTTATTTATTTGAGAGAGAGAGAGATCAAGCGAGTGCCTGGGGGAGGGGCAGAGGGAGAGAGATAGAGAGAGAGTCCTCAAGCAGACTCCCTGCTGAGCATGGAACCCAACTTGGGGTTAGATCCCAGGACCCTGAGATCATGACCCGAGCCGAAATCAAGAGTCGGCTGCTTAACTAACTGAGCTACCCTAAACACTAATACTTCTAATAAATTTAAAGATGAACTATGAACACACAAGTAATAATGTTTCCTTTGCAATTCCTTTTATAATTCCTTATATAATTTGTAATGTATGTTTAAGAAAATGAAAGTTCAAACAATTTCATTCCCTAATATGTTCAAAGATACATTGTCAGCCTCACAGTAGGAGATTCTCATGAAAGTTTATTGAGGATTCTTCATACAGATATATATATACATACACACACATGCACATATATGTGTGTGTATATACACAAATATATTTTAGAATATATATATATTTTTTTAATTAAAAAAATTGGAATAGTAAAAACAATAAAAGTACCCATATTCCTGCCATGTTGAATTAATAATGGTTAGCATATACTTATATTTCTTTCCTTAAAAAAAAAACAGCAAAGGAGCATTGCAGATATAGTTAAGGTCTTTTTAATGGCTCTTCTCCATTGTCACCCCACCCCTTATATACCACACAACCGTCTGCTACTATTATATATATCCAAATGTAATATATATCTGTTCACATTTGTTTTATTTTGTATAAATGGCATAATATGGTATGTATTGATATTTATTCTGATTTTTTTACTTAACGTGGTATTTTGAGATTTGTTCTTGTAGATATGTTACACATCCATTTCATTCTATTTAATGTCTCTATAGTTCTCCATTGTAAAGAGTTTCAGTGCCATTTATTTATCCATTCCCATATTGGTGCTTATCACTATAAAAATTATTAATACTATTAGTTTATGCAGTTAATCCTTATGTAGGTTGATCCCCATTTGCCTGAGATTTTGCTCATAATTCCTTTACTAGTATGTAATAAAATAGGAAATGAACACAATCTGTGACCAGCAATCCTACTTTTGGTATGTAATCTGGAGAAATTCTTTGTACACAAGGAGAGCTACAGGGTATGTTGCTTAGAATAGACTGTATTAGGCTTGCTCCTGGGTCCACTTTTTTTTCCTTGAAGCATTAAAGTAAATTCATTTAGAGCATGTTTATCTAGATGGCTTTTTGTTCACCTTCACTGTTTGCTGGTCTGTATAAGATCTTAAACACACAGTTATTTTCTCTCAATGATCTGAAGATATTATTCAATTCTTTTCTGCTTTCAGTTATAGACATTGATATATCTATATTTAGTCTAATTCATTCAATTCATTCTATGTTAACAAACAAGATTCTCTTTTTTTAAAAAAAGTTTTTGATATTCCATATATTCATTCTGCTATTTGTAGATTTCTTTTTCTTTATCTTGCTTTGGATTAACAAATCCAAAGCTTCCTTGCTCTGATGATTCATATCTTTTACCAATTCTGGAAAATTCTCAGCTCTTCCCAATCTCTCTAATCTCCCTTTCTGAAACAGTGTTTATTTATTTATTTTTAAAGATTTTATTTATTTATTTGACAGAGAGAGACACAGCGAGAGAGGGAACACAAGCAGGGGGAGTGGGAGAGGGAGAAGCAGGCTTCCCATGCAGCAGGGAGCCCAATGCGAGGCTCAATCCCAGGACCCTGGGACCATGACCTGAGCCGAAGGCAGACGCTTAACAACTGAGCCACCCAGGTGCCCCTGAAACGGTGTTTAAATGGAAGAGATGTATGTCGCATCTTCTCATTCTATTTTTTCTGTCTCTTTACTTCTGCACATTTTCTAACTGTTCAGTTCTTTTGATGGATTTGGGTTAATTTTTGAGCTCATTCTTCTATCTTATTAATGATCTCTTTAGCAGTGCCTAATTACTATTTAGCTTATCAACTAAGATTTTAAATTATAAGTCCACTTAAATTCCTCTATAAATATTTAATCATTTTAATTTTTGAAATTATATTTGACAATTCTATTATTTAAATTTTTAGGGCATTAAGTTTGTTTTTGATTGTGCCTGCTGGCTTCTGCCTGTAAAGAATTCCTTCCTTGTGTGTGAGCTCATGTTTGGTGGGGCATGATTTGTGGGGCCCTGTGTATCTTGAAGAACGTAATTTCCTCCAGAGAATTTGACCTTCCCTATATAGGGATGATCACCATCTTGGGACAATTTTCATGTTGATTTCTCACCCTATTTCTCTAGGGGTTCTTAAATAACACAGATAATGTAAATTCAAATTTGAAATTTGTGTGAACAGAGGCCTGGGCTCTCTCTTTTTTTACCTAGATGCTAGTCTGGGGCAGATAAAAGAGCTAATGGATGATGTGTTCCTAATCCATCCTTTCTGGAGGGTAGAGCCCATCAAGACTCCTGGCTTTACGAGGTCATTAGTTCTAACTCCTTGCCTCATATGAGCTCCAGGCCTCAGATCTTTTCCCTGTGTGTCTGTTAGAGCCCAAATCCCTTGATAATTGGGAAAGGTACCTCCACTTTGTACACACAGCCTCGGCTTCTGCTTGCTCCTTGCTTGTATGTCTCCTCTCTGTTTTGGCCCTTGGGAATTTATAGTTTGAGAGATATTTGTTATATTTTCTAGAATTTCTAGTGTTTTTTAAAGAAGAGAGTATTTCCAATTACTGGTAGCACACTGCTTTGTCAGAAACTGATGTGTCTATTGGGTTTTCTAGATAGATAATCATATTTTCTGTATCAGATAACCATTTTATTTCTTCCTTTCAAGAATATGTATTTTTTGTCTCATGGTTTAATCTTCCAGGACTTTCAGTCTTGAACTTAATGGGAATTTTACCATTCAGAATGATGATGGCTATAGATTTTTGGTAGATCTATTTAATCAAGCAAAGAAAGTTCTAATCCCAATTTCTTAAGAGTTTTAAAAAGATCATAATGCGTATGTTAAATAATTATTTTTTATTCGTTAATACCTGGATTTTGAGAATCACACTGATAGCTTTACTAAAGTTGAACTATATTTTTATTTCTGGGATGAATCCAAATGATTATGATATAATTTTCACCCTAACTTTTTATTTTGAAAAATTTTAAACCTGTAGGAAAGTTTAAAAAGATAGTTCGGTGAGCAACCATATATCTTTCATCCATATTTGTTAACTTTTGGCCATATATGATATGTCTGTCTCTCTTTGTGTGCAAACATACACACACACAAATGACAAGAAGCAGAATATGTCATCTCAAAATATGTTACTTTGGCATATGGATTATTTTGAACTAAAGGTATTTGAGAAGAAACAGATACAAGAAGAGCTCTCTCCTCTCCCTCTGTTTGCCTGAAGTCCGGCATAAATTTATAAAGGTGTCTCTTCTCCCCTATCAGGAAGGACAGTGGTTAATCACTGGAGACAACTCTAAGCCCTTATCAGCCCAGACACAGCACCAGAGGAATCTACATAAACCTTGTTAAAATTACTCCTTTTCTACTGCTAATTTTCCCATATATTTGCTTTCCCACAGTTTGCCCTGCTAGAAGCTCAAAGTGCTTTTCCTTCATCTTGCCACTTCTCTAAAAACTTACTGTTCTTCTGTTAAGATGCTATCTAAGTCCAAGTTCAAACCACACCCTTTGGGTTATTCATTGCTGAGTGCTCCCATATCTATGTGCAGTGCACATGTTAATAAACTTCTGTTTGCTTTTCTCTTGTTAATCTGTCTTTTGTTGGTCTAATTTACAGGGCCCTTACCAGAGAACACAAGATAGGGAGAAGAAAAAGATTTATTTTTTTCTTCTGCAAACACACATAGTATATTTCAAGGAACTATTTTAAGGTAGATTCTAAATACTTTTGCACAAATCTCCAAGAGAAAGGACATTCTCTGACATATGCAAAGCTATCATCATACTCAAGAAATGCTATAATACTTGATAAGCCATTATTAATAAAGGACATTAAAGACATTCCCTGATTTATATTTCAAGATTCACATATAAATATGGATGAAGCATTGTTGCTATGGCAAGCTCACAACTGGCTACAGAACAGAATAAAATGCAAAAACAAAAAATTTATGTTTTGATAGATCGACATGACCCTTCAGTAGGAACAAAGTGCAGATATCACCTTGGCTTTGGAAAGATGTAGGTCATTGCTGACTTTAAGAGGGGCCGCTCTAGGAGAGTGGTGAATACGAAAACCTTTATTGGAGTGGATGGAAAAAAGAAAATGATGGAAGGAGTTGGAAACGGTGCAGCCAGACGTCCTTTGGAGAAATTTCACCATGAGGAGAAGCAGAGAAATAAATAGAGGCTGGAGGGGGACATGAAGTCATGGAGGATTTCTTTTTTTAACTGGGTGATATTAAAGTGTGCTTATATGTCAGTTGGAATAATCCATCAGGGAAGAATAGGTTAACAACAGAGGGAAAAGGCAATTAATTGGACAGTGACATCCTTGAGAAGGAGGCTACGCAGCTAGTGGAGGAATAGGTAGCTGGAGGAGGGCTATTTCTCTTGTAATAGTGAAGCAATCAAAGAATGAGTCAAGCACTGGGAGGTTTGTGAGGGAACGGACTCATGCTAGGCCAGAAGTTGGCCAAGTTTCTCTGTAAGGGCAAGGGAGTAAATACTCTAGACTTTCTGGCTGAGCTGTCTCTGTGCTTCCGCGGCCTCATGAAATCAATCACAGACACAACGTAAGCCAATGAGCATGGCTGCACTCCCGGGAAAGGACTATTTTTTTTTATTAAAGATTTTATTTATTTATTTATTTGACCAAGAGAGACAGAGCGAGAGAGGGAACTCAAGCAGGGGGAGTGGGAGAGGGAGAAGCAGGCTTCCTGCGGAGCAGGGAGCCAGATGCGTGGTTTGATTTCAGGACCCTGAGAACATGATCTGAGCCGGAGGCAGCCGCTTAACCGACTGAGCCACCCAGCCGCCCCCCAGGAAAGGACTTTATGGACACTGAAATTTGACTTTTCATGTCATAAAATAATTTTCCTTTCCCTTTTTCCCCCAGTCATTTTATAACGTAAAACACATTTTTAGTTCAGAGGTTGTAGAGAAAGGAAGCTGGGGACCAGATTTGAGCAGCAGGCTACAGTTTGCAGACGTCTGTTCTGCACTGACTATAACTATTTTTCTATTAGGTATGAACCAGGGCCGTCATCATCTGAGAGCATGGAGAACACGGGGATGGAGTGATAAATTTCAGCGGTGTTAAAGAAAACCAGAGCCACACAGTGGTTCAAGGGGTAAAAACAGATTTTAATCAGGAACTATTACAGGAAGGGAAGAGAGATTTCTGTATAGAGTTGGGACTCAATTTCAAATCAACAACAACTGGGATTGATAAGCCAAGAAGCAGGCTCGGGGTGGGGTGGGGGGGTCTGTGGATAGAAACCACTGAGGAGACATCAAGGCGGGTGGGGGGGGTTCTCATAGATTGGACGGAACAAGATTCGTGCAGAAGGCCCGCTAGTGGGATCTTGTATCACTGGGAGGATGATGGGGGTTGAGGAATTTGATCAGATATTGATCAAAAAACTCTCAAAGATGAGAGAGTCTCACTAAACTGACTAAGTAGCATTGTTTGCTAAAACCAGGCCAAGCAGGCCTATTTGAGAAAAGGGGTTGGAGGAGGAGCCTGACTAAAGTTAGATCAGAAGAGAAGCTTTGTCAGGGGAGAAGAGAAGATGTAACATAATCATTTTGAAGTGAGATAAACTTTATTAAGGGTACATAGTAGTAGTATTTTGCCAAATTCATTGTCCAGTTGAGATTTGTGGTAAAAAAAAAATAAAAAGAAAAAAAAGAAAAAGAAAATGGAGGTGAGTTCATTGAAACCAGCTGTGTGAATTTCTCCGGGCTCATCCAAGGTGACTGGGTGCAGGTGAGGAGTAAGCCGCTACTCAGAAGCCACCAGAACTGGGTGTTGCTGATGGAGGTTCAAAGGGAGAGGGGCGCAAAGATATTAGCAGTGTTGGCTCCACACTGAACCCCAAATAGCTACAGGGAGAAGTGAGGACATTAGCGTTGTATAATTTAGTGAGAACGTGGCATTACTGGAGGTCTCTGCAAGGTCAGCACATTACAGGAGCGGGGTTACCAGGGTGCCCTGAAATATGAAGTTGAGAGTCAGAAAGAGAAGTTAGGAGATGATACGGTAGAAATGGTGCCGTCTTTCTTGTTCATGAGGTGTGGCCATGAGTTGCATGGCCATGGTGGGGCTGAGAGAAGACTTGGAGCTAACGACATCAAGAGCCTAAGAAGCGTGGACAGTGTTTGTGGAAATCACAGGCCGTGCCAGCAGGAATGGTGGACAGTGAGGCCGGTATGCAGGTCCCCAAAGTCACCGGTGAGTAAGGCGGAAGGAGTAAGGGGCCATAGTTGAAGGAAATAGCAGTGGTCAGGAGTTTTGAAGTTGGCCTATATGGAATTCAGGTGAGCAGGTGGAATATTTTTTTGTTTTCTTTGTTTCACAGAAGAAGAAAGGAATTCTGGCCCAGCAACATCTAGGCAGGTATTTATTGTTCTCAGTTGAATGTTTCCATGAATTAAATATTCTAACTCAAACACTTCTCTCTTGGTCCAGTTTAGAACTTTTATACTGTCTTCTTGTTGATTATGTTTCCTTTAGGGTCACTATTCTTTTTAACTGTGTCATACAAAGGAGTGTTCTTGTTATACTTCCAAATAGCTCCCCAACAGTACTTAAGAGCTCCCTGTTCTTCATAATATTCAAACTAAAACTAAAAATGTAGCACATAGAACACAGTTTAGCTGCATATCTGCATATTTTTGGTAAAATGTGTGAGTTTGCCTTTGACCTGCTTCACAAGAATCAATAAGCCATTGCAAATGCAAAACAGAAGAGGGAAGAAACAATTTTCTCTCTGGGCTGAAGCCACATTGCTTCTTCTAGTAGGAGACTAAAAATCTCCTTAAAGAAGCTCTGTGTATCACACAGTCCCAAATCACAATACAACAGTTGGGTTATACAACATTCACTGGTAAGTTTGGAAAGAGCCAGTGTTTCCTAGCACCTGTAGGGGGCACTAAACACAGGCTAGTTAATACTGGCCCTACCCAAGGAGATAACTGGTCAGTTGTGAAGAGTCTATTATCTATCCGATAAGAGCTTGAGAGCAAATCATTAACACAAGGATCAGATTTTTTATGATCAAGAGAAAGAAGATTGCTTATGGAAAAAATGAAATAAACATTTTTAAAAGAAAATGATAAATTAGCATAATTAACTTAAAAGAAACAGAAAACCTGCATAGACTAATAACCATTAGAGAAATAAAATTCTAATAAAAATTATTCCCTTACCTACTCACCCACCCAAAACATATACCAGGCCAAGTGTAGAGGCAAAGTTTCTGTAAGTTTTCAAAGAGTAGTTAAACTGTATCTTATAAAAATGTACCTAAAAATATAAAAAAAAGCTAAAGCTATCTGACTCATTTTATTACCTTGATATAAAAACTGGAAAAAAACAGTACAAGAACATAAAATTGTAGGCCAGGAAATTCAATCTAACAGTGTATTACAAATAATCATCGTAACCAAGTTGGTCCACTGCAGAATGAAATGGTAGTTCAACATTAGGATATCTGTCAATATAATGCTCCACATTACCTGGAGATTAATAAAGAACCACCTGCAGAAAAAAAGCATCTGATAAAGTTCAACATCAACTAATGATAAATCTGGTGGCAATAAAAACTCTTAGCAAGCCAAGAGCAAAATGCAATTGCCTTAGCCTGGTAAAGGATATAAAATATCAAAAGTAAATAGGATGTTTAATGGTCAACTATTTGTTGTATTTCCATTATGTATTCCACATTACATAATGTATTTCCATTAAATTCAAGAATAAGACACCATGCCTGCTATACCTACTCTTCTTTACCCAGCAAGTGTAGGTCCTGGTCCTTTTAATAAGAAAAAGAAATAAAAGGAAAGATATGACGATCAGAAAGCCAATAGTAAAACTGAAACTGTCATTGCTTGAACACCTTAGTATCTCTTAAGAAACAAATGAAAAGAGTAAGTGGGCAAACTCTTTGGGCTAAGAAAGAGCTCAACCATATACAAAGTTCGGTAATGTTTTCTTACACCACCCATAACAAATGAAAGAATGTAATAGAAAAAGTAACACCAGTTTTAAAACTATAAAAAATATGGAAGTTCTTTTCTAGAGCTAGTCCAAAGTATGGCTTGGCTGAGGGTTTAAAAAGATGAACGTCACTTCAGGGGACACGTGCAAGCAGAAGAGAGCTGAGTCAAGCACTGTAATGTTTTCAATGACGTATTCTCCTGTTAGTCTGTGCTCTAGACTCCTGCTTTTAGTCCAATAATTCTCACCAATGGATGGTTGCCCTTCATAGGCATCTGCTTGTTACTCTGCTAAAGACTGAGCTCCTGGAAAGTCTGACTATGTCTCGTTCAGCTCTGTATCTTTAGTGCCTGACAGTGTTTGGCGCCTAGGGGAGGGCATAGCATGGCTTTCTTTAACGGTTGGCACGTGGAAGAGAAGATTTTTTTGTGTACATATTTTTATACGTTTTCTATGTACCTGGTCACCTGATGCAATAGATTGGAAGTGTTTTTGTGTGGTGCCGCACATATGCGGAGGGTTGATATTATAACTTGCATATCACATAGTGATACTGTATCTTAAAAATTAGATCTCTTATAGCACTTGGTCAAAAGAGACTGGTCTGCAGAAGCTTTAAGGCAAGGACACTGAATTTGTGTGTGATAAGGGGGAAGGCTGAGTAGGGCGGTACTTCAAAATAAGGTCAAATCCAGAGGCTGCTGAAAATACACCCTTTCGAGGATTCTTTTTTTTCTTTTTTTATTATGTTAATCACCATACGTTACATAATTAGTCTTCGATGTAGTGTTCCATGATTCATTGTTTGCGCATAACACCCAGTGCTCCATGCAGAACATGCCCTCTTTAATACCCATCACCAGGCTAACCCATCCCCCCACCCTCCTCCCCTCTAGAACCCTCAGTTTGTTTTTCAGAGTCCATAGTCTGTCATGGTTCGACTCCCCCTCCGATTTCCCCCCTTCATTCTTCCCCTCCTGGTTTCTTCTTCTTCTTCTTCTTCTTCTTCTTCTTCTTCTTCTTCTTCTTCCTTCTTCTTCTTCTTCTTCTTCTTCTTCTTCTTCTTCTTCTTCTTCTTCTTCTCCTTCTTCTTCTCCTTCTCCTTTTCCTTCTCCTTCTCCTTCTCCTTCTCCTCCTCCTTCTCCTCCTCCTCCTCCTCCTCCTTCTCCTCCTCCTCCTCCTCCTCCTCCTCCTCCTCCCCCTCCTCCTCCCCCTCCCCCTCCCCCTCCTCCTTCTTCTTCTTCTTCTTCTTTTTTTAACATATAATGTATTATTTGTTTCAGAGGTACAGGTCTGTGATTCAACGGTCTTGCACAATTCACAGCGCTCACCATAGCACATACCCTCCCCAATGTCTATCACCCAGCCACCCCATCCCTCCCACCCCCCACCACTCCAGTTTGTTTCCTGAGATTAAGAATATCTCGTATCAGTGAGATCATATGATACATGTCTTTCTCTGATTGACTTATTTCGCTCACCCTTTCGAGGATTCTGTGGAGGCCCCTAACACTTGATTGTGAATTGCATATTTAGTCATTCATTTGGAGACTTTACCACTCAGGCTTTTGTTTTGAAGTAATCAAGGCAGGATTGAGTTTCCTATTCCTGCTTTCTCCATTAAATGATCTCTTCTAGTGGCTTCTGATAGATTACCTTTTACAGACTGACTCAATCTCAGGGAGGGAGGTAGGGCAGTTTCTATCCCTGCCTGCCCTGACCTATCCCTGCAGCACCTGTGGCTTTGCTGGTATCCTAAGTGCTTGGCTTGTTTTATGATTCTGTTTCTGTCCTGATAGAATAACAATACCTTATATCTTTGCTTTGTTTTATAGTTTATAATTTTCTGGGTTTTTTTTTCCCCAGATGAAAAAAAATTTCCTGTCTTCAAATAAAATCTTACATAGAAGCTTAAAATAAACAAGCACATTAAATGACCATGCTCTGGTTAGCAAGGGTGTGTGGCAGAAGGTGGGAAGAAAGGTGTGTTTCCAAGTCTAAAGGGCTCCTAGCACTTGGGGGATCAAACAGCAAAGTCAGTGACATGATTATTACCTCAATCCTTCAAACCAGATTGGGCAGGTATTTTTCATTTGAATTTTCCAGGTAGTTGAATTTAGACAAACACTCAAGCTCTTGCATCTAGTAAGTGACAGAGCCGGGGCTCTGGTCAAAAGGAGCCTGGTACTTTTTTCACAAAACATGGTGGGCAATTACAACCTGGGCAAAAATGTGAAATGAATAACCCTACACAGGTTTTAGTTAAAGTTATCATACACAAAAACATTTTTCTTCAACTTAAAGTTGATCCAACTGATTAAATAAATTACGATACATCCTTTCAATGGACAGTTTTGCAGTCATTAAAAAGAATAAGGCACTCTATGTGTACTAATACAAAATGATTTCATTGTTAAATGGAAACAAGACAGAAGTGTCTTACAAATAGTGTCCTATTATTTATGTAAAATGTATACAAGTATGTATATGTATATGTCTAGGTATAATGGAAGAATATGCCAGAAATTGTTGACACTAGTCCTTCCAGGAGAGGGACAGGCTAACTGGGGATTAAGGGTGGAGGGAGAATTACTTTTGGCCTTTTGGCCTTATATCATGGTACATTTGGAATTTGGAATTTGTATCACCTGCATTTAATCACAATTAGAAAGTAATTATTTTATATGCATACTTGGTCTATGACAATACATTTTTATTAAGGGCTACTTTCTGACGCTCAACCATATCAGGTTCCCCGTGATATGTTCTCGTGTCCCTCTATACCGTGTCTTTAAATTATTCATCAACTGGTCATTATTCAGCTATTTTGTGATTAATTGATTAATATCAATCTCTTTCACAAAACTTAGCTCCAGAAGGTCAGGATCCTATTTTTGCTCTTAACAGGAAAAATTGTCTAAGACTTGAAAATGGGTAAAAGAGGTTACCGGATGTCCTTTACTTTTCTAGCGGACCCTCCAAACATGAACTGACTCTCTAAGGGTCTGCATCTTTGATTATTTTTCTACCAACTAAGCTGTTTCAGAGCTCTATATGTGTAGAAGTTACAGAAAACTGATAGCTATGCAAATTATTCTTGTCCATAGGAATGCAAAAAATTGTGTGATAGCTTATGCCTTATTGAACAGGCAATACCCCAAACATTACATTTTATTGCCTTATAGGATATTGACCAGTTATACATCTATTCAATTAATTACAGAATGCTTGTGAATATATATATCTATGTATATAGATATATATATTCTTCTTTGAACCAGTTTTTAATATTTTAGCACTTCTTACTAAGTCAGAAACTGTGAAGGATCTGAGCTGTTCTCTTACTTGCAGAAATATCAGACTCTGAATAGGATGTCACACCTTTGTTATTCACAGCAATAGCAGTGTGGTGCTGGGTCCTCATGCCCAATACCTTAGTGGGTAATGTGATGGGAGCCAGAGGGTTCACTGGGGCCCATAGGAGGTGGTACCACGGGATAGAAACTCCAAAATTATTATTCTCAGGGCTTATATAGGAGCTGGAGTACCTACCACTCTTCCTCCTAGAGTAAGAGAGGGAGATTATTTTTTACTGAGAATGTAAACATATCCTTTTGTGGAGGAAAGGAAGATCTCTCCCCTGGAAAGTGCATTTGGTGCTGGGAGAGATAAGAATGATTTTCTTCATCTGAATGGGAGCAGATATCTCTACTGTAAAGGAGGCAATCAACTTCATGTGGAATATCCTTAAAATGTGAAGAGTAAATGGTGCTGGAAGAAAAAAGGAGAGACTCCCCATCATTGTAGTATGGCAATTTCAGTGTTCAGGAGGCCCGCACTGTTCAGGAATATGGAGTAATATAGGACAGATTGCTTGTCAACAGTTACATCATTAATAAGTGGAATAAAATCTTTGACGTGTATTCACTTCATAATTATACAAAAGTCAGATTTTTAGTTCTGGAAATTATTCTTGAGAAATCCCAGTGTCTTTCATAGTATCCCAAAATAAAAGAGGTTCGATAAATATTTATTGAATAAATAAATAATAAATAGGTAAAACTGTAAACATTTAATTTGTTCTATTTTCCAAAAGTGATTATGGAACTTTAATGATTTAAACAGTATTGTAGAAAATGCCTATCTTCCCTTCCCTTTTCCATTTTCTTTACTGTTAGTACTTGTGAAGTAAGCATTGGTAATTGAGCTGACTCTATTCTAAAAACAAGTTTATCTCACTTTGTACATTATGTTCTGCATTCCTTCATTTCTTTTCCAGAGATTAGCCCTTAGCCATAACACATCTTGTACCAGGTAGCAGTAAGAAGGGCTTTATGATCATGTGTGATGCTTTGAGAAGGAGAAGGGGTCTTTATAAATAGGCAAGTTCCAAATTCCCTTGATTTCAGTTTATATTGATTAGGACTCTTTTGCTTGCAAATAACAGAAAATCAATTCAAACTACTCTAAGCAAAAAAGAAAATTTATTGGAGGGATAATGGACTATGTCATTGAATTTGAGGGAATAAAACTAAAGTTTTAAAGCAGTGCTTCAGGGAACCCTGAGAGCCCTTTTCCCATCTCTCATTTCTGCCTCTCTCTCTTCGGACATCTGTTTCTCCTCTCTCGAACCACTTTCTTATTAGCTGCATGGCCTGGTAGAAAATGGCTGGTGCCTCCAGCTTCTAAGTAACAGTTACTTATTGTAGACTGGTGACCCACTAGGAGACAGATCTCTTGCTCGCTCCAGCTAAGGAATTGCTTTCCAATTCCCAGGGAAGGGACTGATTGCCCAGCTGGGTCAGGTACCCAATCAATGAGACCAGAGGGTGTGGGGATGGGATGACACACTATACAAATGTGTTAACATCTGGGATGACCTTGTGGATAGCAGGGAAGGAGGTAATTTCTAGGAAAGTAGAGTTAGGCAGAAAACTCAGTAAATGCTCACTAGAGTGACTTTTCAAAACAATTTGTGAAAAAGGAGAACATCAACCCAGCAAACAGGGAAAGCATAAGAGAGGGCAAAGTCACAGTCTGATAATTAAGAAAAAGAACAGAGAATGTAAAGTTGTGGGAAAACAGAGTAAATGAGACTCAGAGGGAGAATGGAGAATCCAGTAAGGTGATGATGGTGCTTACATTTTCCTAGAGGTGTTTGGAAACCTAATGAACAAAGTTGTGAAAGCGTTTTGTCATCTCTCATGTACCGTTCAATAGAATTTTCTGCAGTGGTGGAAATGTTCTTTACCTGCACCACCCAGTTCAGCAGTCCATTAGCCACTTGTGGCTATTGAATTCTTGGAATGTAACTAATGTGACTGAGCAGCTGAATTTTCCGTTTTATTTAATTTTAATTAAATTTAAATAGCCACATGTGGCTACTATATTGGATAGTGCAGCTTCACACTGAGGAACTGAATCTACGGACAATGGTCCTACCACAAATAAAAATAAAACTTTTACCCAAAACCTACAGCAAATCACCAAGGAAACCAACCCCCTTGTCTACAATAACCAGCCCAGGAGGCCAGCTGGCTATATGTGACTTGTAGGAAGCTAGGCCATGATATATAATAACAACCAGGAAGCCAATCAATCACCACTGTAACATTCAGCCTCAAAAGTTCAGGCCTTGATTAATAACAGATAGCTTCACTAATTTTTTCCTCTGCTTCCAACTTGGGACTAACCAGAAAAAGCCAAATATGTATCCCTAACCAATCACGTAGGATGCTCTACTTCCAGTTATAGCCACCTACAGCTTCCTCATGCCAACAACCTCCAATCAGGGAACACCTGAAGCCATCCCTTTTTTCCACTAAAAAGCTTTCCCACTCCTCTGTCTGCCTTTGAATTTCTACCAAAATGCACGTGATGGTGGTTGACTTCCTTGCCATAGCAACTCTGAGTAAATAGCCTTCGCGTGTTCTCATTAGTGTGGTCTTTGTTTATTTCCACATAGCATTGATTTGATGTGTTTTTATGCTTCCACAGGAAAGGTGGAGAGTTAGAGATGACCATGCCTTTAATTGGCTTGGCCTGTGGTCCTTAGCGCTGTACTCTCATGGTATCCTAATGTGAAACCACTGTTTCATAGGATTTATATTTTTAAAAAAATGATAAGAGCCCCAATCATCCTTAATATGGGGACATGCATTCAATTATCTGAGTATATTTATTATATGTGTCTGTTCATAAGTGTATAGCTTAGGTTGGCCAGAGTTAACACACAAAAATAGAGGGTTCCTGGGGTGCCTCGGTGGCTCAATCCGTTAAACGTCCGACTCTTGATTTCCACCCAGCTTCATGATCTCAGGGTTGTTAGATCAAGCCCTGGGTCAGGCTTCGTACTGGGTCTGGAGCCTGCTTAAGATTCTCTCACTCCCTCTTCCTCTGCCTCTCCCCTCTCTTTCTCTCTCTCTCCCTCTCTAAAAAATAAAAACATTAAAAAAATAGGATTCCCAGTTAAATCTGAATTTCAGATAAACGAATTAATTTTCCATTCAAGTATATTACATGCAATATTTGTCCTATTCTAAAGAAATGATTCATTGTTTACCTGAAATTAAAAAATAAGTTGGCATCCTATCTTTTATCTCGAAGCCTTAGTATACATGGTCTTCTCAATGTGTGACTGTCTCTTACACAGCCTCTCACTGGCCAGGTTTGATATAGGGCAGAAAGTTCAGGAGGAAGGATAGGCAGAACCAGAAGTGTTTCTAGTTATCCAACTTTGTCATGTGCGCCTTTCCTTGGGTGGAAGGAAAGAGTTAGAGGATGATAAGACAGGAGAGCAGAGCAGATGGCTGGGGAGGTTTGCATTTGCTCAGCTGGGGCATGGGTACCAGAGTGGATGGAATCCCTAGGAGAGCAGCCCTGTGTCACCCATGGCATCTGTGCTTAGTGGTTCAATGTTGTGCAGGATTCCAAGGGAGATTCTATAGCCTCTGTAATCCTTCCAGGGACCCAGACATACCGTTCATCTCACTGAATTTAGACAGGTTTCTGTGTCTGCCTTGTCTCCCGATCTTGGCTCAGCAAACCTACAGAGCTCACTCATTCTTAACAATTTGAATGAGAACTTACCGTGTGCCAGACATTGTCCTAGTTGCTAGAAATTTTGCTGAGACTGAGACAGAAAAGATCCCTGCCATTATGGATCTTATATTCTACTCCAGGAGAAAGACAAATGAGCAACAAATAAATGACTGTACTGTTAGTAATAAGTGATATGAATAAAAATTAAACAGGGTAAGTAGAAAGAGAGTGGGCAGAGTCAAGAGCCAATTCTTCCCCCAAATCATCAAACTAGACTGCTGATAAAGCAAAGCTAAGTAATCACCTCTGTGATTTCAGTGCTGAAAGGGAGAGCACTACCTTGACAATGTAAAAAGTGCCTCCAATGTGGAGGAAGGAGGTGGGATCATGAGGAGTTTTGGGGGTCTGGTTTAAAGGCAGGTTTTCCAATGTCAGGCCTGATTGGGATTGGTAGACACAGAGAAGCTTGGGTTTGGAAGAGAGTTTTGAAGAGGAAACTGTGTTTGATGAGCCCAGCTGAGCAATCTATTGCCCTGAGAAGGAATTTATTTGAATGAATTTTAGAGTTGCTTAGATAAACGGATACTGGGAATTTCCTAAAATAAGCAATAACACTATCTACAAATTATTTTTTCTGGGTAAGAGTTTCCTAAGATATGAAATCCTAACAAACAAACAAACAAAAGATATGAAATCCTGTTCCTGCAAATAGTGAGCTATGTGGTTGAGATAATTTGAGGGCTAGGCCCTATTTCAGTTTGGGTGGTAAAGGAAAGCCTCTCAAGTTGATGACATCGGAGTAGAGTCCTGAATGATATGAAGAGTGAGCCATGAGCAGTGCTGGAAAAGGGCATTCCAGGCAGGAGAAAGATAAAGGGCCAAGTCTCTGGAATGGGAATGCTTTTGAGTGTTCAACAACCAGCAAGAGAACCAGGGTGGCTGGGAGCCTAGTGAGCAAGAGAGAAATTACTTTGGAGATATGGTCAGGATCCAACTTGTTGAGGACCTTCTCAACCCCAGGAAGGGGTTTGGATTGAACTCTAAGTGATATGGAAAGTCATTAATGACTTTCAATTCAAAAGAGGAGTGATCTGATTTACAGGGTTAAAGAACTCCTTGGGCAGGGAGATCAGTTTTGGCAGGGAGACTATTGCAGTTGTCCAGGTGAAAGATCAGGTGGCTTGGTCTTCGGTTGTAGCTCTGGAGGTGAGGTGAAGTCACTGATGCAGAGATCTATTTTAAGGTAGATGGGTTAGGTGTGTCATGTGAAGAAAAAAGAGGAACCAAGCATAACTCCTAGTATTTTGGCCTGAACAACTAGGTGAAAAGTTATGCTATGTGTTATAGACTGAATTGTGTTCCCCCCAAATTTATATGTTGAATTACTAACTCCTGATGTAACTGTATTTGGAGATAGTGCCTTTTGGATAGTTATTGAGTATAAAAGAGTTCATAAATGTAGGTCCCCAATCTGATAGGACTAGTGTTCCCTGAAGGTCCCTTTCTCTTTGTGCTCATACAGAGAATAGGCCAGGTGAGGACACAGAAAGAAGGTAGCCATCTGTAAGCCAAAAAGAGACCTCTCACCAGGACCAACTCTGATGGCACTTTGTTCTTAGCTTCTGGCCTCCAGAACAGTGAGATTATAAACTTCTGTTGTTTAAACCATCTAGTCTGTGGTATTCTGTTATGGCAGCCCTAGCAGGCTAATAAACTATGTCATGGTATACAGAACACTATGGAAGGAATATTTACTGGGATGGAAGGGTGGGCTAAAAATCAAGAGTTCTTGTGGAGATGTGGTTGGTTATATGAGTCTTAAAATCAAGGTGAACAATGTTGAGATATAGCAGTGGGAGTCAGTTGTGTGCCTCAGAGATTTTGATTTGTCTTTTCTTCCTTAAACATCTGACTCCATCATCACCATCAGCTTCCTGTCCTGCCTTCTCCAATACTTTTTGCTTTTATGCCATTTCTCATCTTCTTACTGAAAACTACTTTGTGAAAAGGATTAGCTGTGGTGGGGTATAAGAAAATCTCTGGACTGGGTGTTAAATAGGCTGCATTAGGGGACTTCTCTAACCCTTACCATTTCTAGCTAAGAAGTCTTGGGCAACCAATGCTCTTACCTCACTAGGCATCAAGCTCCTTTCCAGAATAAGAATAAGGATATTTGCCTTACAGGGTTACTGGGTAAAATAACAACAATGTGGGAGAAAAATTAATGTGAAAGCATTTTACAAAGTGAAAATTTCAATAAAAATGCATGGGTTCATTAGTATTCAATTACATTTTCTTGTGGTGAGTTAGTTTCCTTGGGGTGATTGCCCATAAACTGTAGATTACAAATATTTGACCCATGAAAAATATGTCTGGAATTAATGGTGCAAGAGAACTTCTGTCTGCTCTCCTTCCTTAAATCTCTCCATATAAATAAGTGACTAAAATCTATTTACAACTGACACCAGTTTAACCCTCAGTTCTCTTTGGAATGGATCTATTTCTGTATACAAACTAGACTGCCTTGTACTAGAAGATATAATACAGACTGTAACATGGAATTATAGAATCACAGAATTTTAAAGTAAAATAATCCTTAGATATATTTCCAAGGATGGCAAATTGCAACTGAAATCACTACTCCCCTATCCTTTGACCATGGAAAACATTGCTGATTCATTGGAGTATACTTCTCCACCAAACCGTTACATAGCTTCAAATCCTTGTCTTTGTAGCACTCCCATAACTGTTGCTGTTCAGTTTTAGCGGGTAAAATTTGTTTCCCATCTGTGATTAGAGTTAAAGCCCCTCATTATTCAGATGGAAAAACTGAGACCCTGAAATTTAGTCTAACAGTGCTTAATGTTTTCAGTGGGTGCTGAAATTATCCAAGCACATAGTTGATTCCAGTACTATTCCTGTGTGAAATGAATGTGCTTGTTATGAATGTGAGTGCCATCTCCCCAATATCCCCCCACAACCATACAGATGATTGTTCATTTGAAGTATTCCTTTTGGATTGAAGATATCCCTAGAGAAGCTGGAGATGGCATTCGTTCAACAAATCTTTCTTGACCAACATTGGCAGTATTAAAGCACTGCTTTCTGAGAGATATGACTCTTGTCTTTTGCCTAATTATTTATTAAGTGAGTAAAATAAAAGTAAAGGCAGGAATTATTAGATTCTTGTAATTTGTTGTTTATTTACTATATTATAACCAAGCTCTTCCATTCTTAAATCTCTTTTAACTTCCGAAAAAAGCAGACAGAGAGGTTTCTTCTCCTTTGATCTTCTTAAGGACAGTGATACATTAAGGGAGGCTATCTTTTCTCAGGCTGCCAAAATAAGACACTAATAACACTGTGATCTCTCTAAACATATCCTTCCTGCAATATCTTCCCTTGACAAGCATAATTACTTGAGTATCCACAGGGGCCACTTAATGAAACTTTCCATGTTTGTGGTCACTTTTGTTTCATTTAATAGCTCTCTGCATGAGCAGCATATGAAAATAGTTGCCTCCTTCCACAAGGAAAGGAGAATGCCAATTCATTTCTAAGAATGGATGAAACTGAAGGTACCTAAATTAGAAAACTCACTTTCCTTTTGGGTTCAGCAAGCCCCAAATATACAAGCCCCCATGTTACAGTATATTTTGCTACTTAACCTTACCTATGAATTTGCAAGCCTTTCATCAAGATGTCAAATGGGACTCTTCCTATCTCAGTGTTAATTGATGCCAAAGACAGTAACTGCTAGGTGCCTCCTTCAAACGTGAATTGTAAGTCAAACCACCATGGTTGAATTCACTCTTAAG
Source organism: Eumetopias jubatus (assembly GCF_037043125.1). Classification (NCBI taxonomy): domain Eukaryota; kingdom Metazoa; phylum Chordata; class Mammalia; order Carnivora; family Otariidae; genus Eumetopias; species Eumetopias jubatus. The sequence goes on along the minus strand of NW_028274812.1, from coordinate 21,217,128 downwards.
CCACACTGAAGTTCTAAAACTTGTTCAGTTATTGCGCATAAAGAGAATTGGAGAGGATTTCTTTGGAGAATTTCACCCCTTTGAGTCTGCCCTACCAAAAGAGAGAAGCATCTGTGTACAGGGAGCAGTGCTTCCTAATCCCAATCTAGTGAGAGGAACTCCAATGAGATCACATTGAGAGCTTGGTATGGAATCTCTGCAGGTGTAGGACACAGATACATGAGGCTTGGTTCATGTTTGTGAAAGCTAACGTGGCTGGGGGTATGGAAGCAGTCTGTGTCTAGAAAAGCATTGCCTGCCTTCCAGCTGCAGATCAGAGTGCATGAGTACTAGGGACCAAATGTGGGGCCCACACAGGTAATGTCAGCCTGAGGTAATTTTTATAAAGGCTTTGAAAGGACTTCCAATAATGGTAGTAAGAAAAAACTGGTGAATCCTCTCATACAAGTTGGACAAAATTCTGAAAAGAAAGAAAGAAAGAAAGAAAAGAAAGAAAGAAAAGAAAAGAAAAAAGAAAAGAAAAGAAAGAAAAGAAAGAAAGAAAGAGAAAGAAAGAGTTCAGGGCTTTGGACCACAGAACCCAAATTGTGTAGACCAGAATTTGAGAAGCATATATGCATGTATTCTTAAAAAAACTGGAGTACTCTGGATAAGAATAGCGGAAGTCTATGGCCTTTTTGCTTGGGCTACTTTCATTCTCTTTCACACCCTTGGACAGTTGACAAGAAATGTTATTTTACCAGCTAGGAGCTGGTCAAAAAACCTAGCAGTTTTATTGTCAGATGGAGCATAATAAATTTGGGGAGGGTGGCAAAAATCAATAGCCATGTCAGGTAAAAGTGAAACATTTGGTAAAAAATAAATAGAGAAAAACTGTACATTTATTTGCCCAAGTTTGTGGTCCTGGTTAAAGTGAGCAGTGGACTAGCTGAGGAAGTCTTGGAAAAGAGACATCTATTGGAGGATTGAAAAGCTCTCTACATGTCCTTTGTTTACTAGGAAACTATTTATCCCAGCTTTATTGCTATAGAAAGTATAAATCAAGAGACCTGAGAACTTGCTGCAACTTGGAATGTACTTGCCAATCCGTATACAGATCAATAGGCAGAAGGCCTCAACCCAAATTACTGGGTGATCACAAAGCTATGCAGCCACAATGATGACCCATAAGAATCCAGGCTAATCTACAACAACAAGAATGAGAAAATGGAACCAAATCATCAGTAGGTGCACATTGTGGGTAGACAAGCATTGTAGTTTATATCCAGGCAAATGAAAGTAAATCTCAGAAAAATAAAACAGAATCCATGGTTGTATAATAGGTTATCTAAATTGTCCTGTTTTTAATCCAAAATTATAAGACATGCACAGAAATAGGAAAATGTGACATATACTCAAGGAAAACAAACAAACAAACAAACAAACCAAAATACAATAGAAACTGACCCTTAGGAGGCCCAGACGTGGGCTTTAATAGACAAAGATTTCAAAACAACTATTATAAATATGCTCAGAGAACTAGAGAAAAATACTATGACAATGACTCAGCAAAAAACCTAGCAACTTGAAAAAGAATCAAATAAAATTCTAGAATTAAAAATTCCAAAAACTGAAATGAAGAATTCACAAGGTGGGCTCAAGAGCAGATTCGAGATGGCAAAAGAAATAATTAGTAAACTTGACATTGGATAAATCTGGAGAACAGAAAGAAAAAAGATGGAAGAAAAATGAACAGAGTCTCAGAGTCTGATGGGATAATGTCAGTGTACCAATATATGTGTGATGGGTCTCCCAGAAGAAAAGGAAAGCGAAAACAGTATTTGAAGAAATAATGGCTGAAAACTTTCCCAATTTGATGAAAACAGTAATTTACAAATCCAAAGAGCTCAACAGACGTCAGGTAAGATAATCACAAAAAACCCACTTCTAGACCATCATGGTGCAACTGATGGATGACAAAAATGAAGAGAAAATACTGAAACCAGCAAGAAAAAAGTGACTCATTACATATAGGGAAATATCAGTACAATGAATGGTTGACTTCTCATCCAAAACAATGGAGTCCAGAAGGCAGGAGAATGATATACTCAAAATTTTGAAAGAGAAAAATAACTGCCCACTAAGAATTTTTTATCTAATGAAACTCTCTTTCAAAAGTGAAAGAAAGCTATTCCCAGATAAAACCTCAGGGAATTTGTTGTTGACAGACATGTCATTATAGAAATACTAAAGGAACTCCTTCAGGCCGAAAGGAAATCACATCAGACAGTGACTTGAATTCATAGGAGGAAATGAAATAAATATGTGAGCATATATAAGACTGTGTGTGTATTTATATATATATGTGTGTGTGTGTGTGTATGTATGTATGTGTATATATATGTGTGTATGTGTATATATATTCATGAGAATATATATATAAATATATGTGAATATATGTTGTATATTCATGAGAATATATATACACCTATATATGAAAAAAAAAATATTCTCCTGTCTTTTACAAAGATGTTGGCCTGCCAGTCAGGGGCTGAGCACTGAAAAGGCAGGACAGAAACTCAGGGGGAATCAGAAGTAGCTAGTTGGAGGACACGACTGTGCATGATGATAATTGCAGTCAGAGGGGCCCAGAAGGGGGATTTGTGAAGAAGGCACAAAAGTGCCCTTGAGAAAAGAATAAGCTTTAAATACTCACCAGATTTAGAGAGCAGGAAGCCAACTTTAAACAGGAATAGTCAAATTAGAAATTTCCAATCCCCCTTACTCTTCCTTCCACCTGGCTCTGCTTACATTCTGGCAAGGGTTGAAAAAGCAGTCAGTGGGGAGAAAGAGAGAAGCAGCCAACCACACCCCTTCCCAAGGGGTAGGCCTCCCACCTATAACTAGCTCTCTCTCAAGATGAGGAGGGAGACAAACCTCGTCTTTAATGGGGACTGATCTAGAATTGGACAGTTTTGATTACTGGCTTGTCTGTGAATGAAAGGATCTGTAGAACTGTTCACTACCTGAGAGAGGCCAGAAGAGTTGTGAGCCTGCTCATCTTGCACTTACCGCACAGGTTCAAAGAGTAAGTGGTTTGGATTTTCCTGATACCAAGTGATGTTGAACACTTTTTCATGTGTCTGTTGGCCATTTGGATGTCTTCTTTGGAAAAATGTCTGTTCATGTCTTCTGCCCATTTCTTGATTGGATTATTTGTTCTTTGGGTGTTGAGTTTGATAAGTTCTTTATAGATTGTCGATACTAGACCTTTATCTGATATGTCGTTTGCAAGTATCTTCTCCCATTCTGTTGGTTGTCTTTTGGTTTTGTTGACTGTTTCCTTTGCTGTGCAAAAGCTTTTTATCTTGATGAAGTCCCAAGAGTTCATTTTTGCCATTGCTTCCTTTGCCTTTGGCAATATATCTAGGAAGAAGTTGCTGCAGCTGAGGTTGAAGAGGTTGCTTCCTGTGTTCTCCTTTAGGTTTTGATGGACTCCTGTCTCACACTGAGGTCTTTCAACCATTTTGAGTCTATTTTTGTGTGTGGTGTAAGGAAATGGTCCAGTTTCATTCTTCTGCATGTGGCTGTCCAATTTTCCCAACACCATTTGTGGAAGAGACTGTGTTTTTTCCGTTGGACATTCTTTCCTGCTTTGTCGAAGATTGGTTGACCATAGAGTTGAGGGCCCATTTCTGGGCTCTCTATTCTGTTCCATTGATCTATGTGTCTGTTTTTGTGCCATACTGTCTTGATGATTACAGCTTTGTAGCAGAGCTTGAAGTCCGGAATTATGATACCGCCAGCTTTGCTTTTCTTTTTCAACATTCCTCTGGCTATTTGGGGTCTTTTCTGGTTCCATACAAATTTTAGGATTATTTGTTCCATTTCTTTGAAAAAAGTGGATGTTATTTTGATAGGGATTGCATTAAATGTGTAGATTGCTCTAGGTAGCATTGACATCTTCACAATATTTGTTCTTCCAATCCATGAGCATGGAACATTTTTCCATTTCTTTGTGTCTTCCTCAATTGCTTTCATGAGTATTTTAGAGTTTTCTGAGTATAGATCCTTTGTCTCTTTGGTTAGATTTATTTCTAGGTATCTTATGGTTTTGGATGCAATTGTAAGTGGGATCAACTCCTTGATTTCTCATTCTTCTGTCTTGTTGTTGGTGTATAGGAATGCCCCTGATTTCTGTGCATTGATTTCATATCCTGCTACTTTACTGAATTCTTGTATGAGTTCTAGCAGTTTTGGGGTGGAGTCTTTTGGGTTTTCCACATAAAGTATCATATCATCTGCAAAGAGTGAGAGTTTGACTTCTTCCTTGCCGATTTGGATGCCTTTGATTTCTTTTTGTTGTCTGATTGCTGTGGCTAGGACTTCTAATACTATGTTGAATAGCAGTGGTGAGAGTGGACATCCCTGCTGTGTTCCTGACCTTAGGGGGAAAGCTCTCAGTTTTTCCCCATTGAGAATGATATTCACTGTGGGTTTTTCATAGATGGCTTTTATGATATTGAGGTATGTACCCTCTATCCCTATACTCTGAAGTGTTTTGATCAAGAAAAGATGCTATACTTTGTCATATGCTTTTTCTGCATCTATTGAGAGGATCATATGATTCTTGTCCTTTCTTTTATTAATGTATTGTATCACACTGATTGATTTGTGGATGTTGAACCAACCTTGTAGCCCAGGGATAAATCCCACTTGGTCATGGTGAATAATCTTTTTAATGTACTGTTGGATCCTGTTGGCTAATATTTTGGTGAGAATTTTTGCATCCATGTTCATCAGGGATATTGGCCTGTAATTCTCCTTTTTGATGGGGTCTTTGTCTGGTTTTGGGATCAAGGTAATGGTGGCCTCATAAAATGAGTTTGGGATGCAACAGATGTTAAGACAAAAGAAAAATAAGAAGATAGCAGGAGGGGAAGAATGAAGGGGAGTAAGTCGGAGGGGGAGACGAAACATGAGAGACGATGGACTCTGAAAAACAAACTGAGGGTTCTAGAGGGGAAGGGGGTGGGGGGATGTGTTAGCCTGGTGATGGGTATTGAAGAGGGCACATTCTGCGTGGAGCATGGGTGTTATGCACAAACAATGAATCATGGAACACTACATCAAAAACTAATGATGTAATGTATGGTGATTAACATAACAATAAAAAATAAAATAAATAAAAAATAAAATGAGTTTGGAAATCCAAACCAAAACCTCAATGAGATACCACCTCACACCAGTCAGAATGGCTAAAATTAACAAGTCAGGAAATGACAGATGTTGGCGGGGATGTGGAGAAAGGGGAACCCTCCTACACTGTTGGTGGGAATGAAAGCTGTTGCAGCCACTCTGGGAAACAGTATGGAGGTTCCTCAAAAAGTTGAAAATAGAGCTACCCTATGACCTAGCAATTGCACTACTGGATATTTACCCCAATGATACAAATGTAGTGATCCAAAGGGGTACATGCACCCTGATGTTTATAGGAGCAATGTCCACAATAGCCAAACTATGGAAAGAGCCAAGATGTCCATCGACGGATGAATGGATAAAGAAGATGTGGTGTATATATATATATATTCAATGGAATATTATGCAGCCATCAAAAGGAATGAAATCTTGCCATTTGCAATGATGTGGATGGAACTGGAGAGTATTATGCTGAGCAAAATAAGTCAATCAGAGAAAGACATGTATCATATGACCTCACTGTTATGAGGAACTCTTAATCTCAGGAAACAAACTGAGGGTTGCTGGAGTGGTGGGGAGTGGGAGGGATGGACATTGGGGAGGGTATGTGCTATGGTGAGCGCTGTGAATTGTGTAAGACTGTTGAGTCACAGACCTGTACCTCTGAAACAAATAATACATTATATGTTAAAAAAAAAAAAAAGAAGGGCGCCTGGGTGGCTCAGTTGGTTAAGTGACTGCCTTTGGCTCAGGTCATGATCCTGGAGTCCCCGGATCGAGTCCCGCATCAGCGTCCCTGCTCAGCGGGGAGTCTGCTTCTCCCTCTGACCCTCTTCCCTCTCGTGCTCTCTATCTCTCATTCTCTCTCTCTCTCAAATAAATAAATAAAATCTTAAAATAAAAAGAAGATAGTAGGAAGGGAAAAATGAAGGGGGGGAATCAGAGGGGGAGACGAACCATGAGAGACTATGGACTCTTAGAAACAAACTGAGGGTTCTAGAGGGGAGGGGGTTGGGGGGATGGGTTAGCCTGGTGATGGGTATTAAAGAGGGCATGTATTGAATGGAGCACTGGGTGTTATATGCAAACAATGAATCATGGAACACTACATCAAAAACTAATGATGTAATGTATGGTGATTAACATCACATAATAAAAAAATGCAAAAAACCCCCACTAAACTGAGCATAATCAGGCATGAAAATGAACAATGAAAAAAAAAAAAGGAAGAGTAAGTGGAAGCCAAAGGTAATATTCCTTTTATAAATTTATCCCATCCTTCCTTTGTATTACATATATATGGTATCTTTGCTTGTTCTTTGCCATCATTGAGATTTCTAGTCCCTCAATTCATTTTTTATTCCCTGTTCATTCTTCTTGTGATTTAACATTCTCATCTATTCAAAGCAGTTCTCAGAAATGGTTACCTCAACCAAACTCTTCCCTATGTGTTTAATGATCACATCTGTTTTTCCAGCACACAAATCTTGAATCAATCTAATCTTTAGAGAAAATCCCACACCTGAATTCTTAGCATCAGGATTACTTACTGGTGTCGTCTCAGATGGGCCATTTACACAACTCATCAAGACTTTTGTCTGCCTCTGGTCAGTTTCCTTTCCCATTCACCTCACGGTTATCACAGCTTTTAACCACACTGTTCAAGCTCCTTATTCTACACTGGCCCTTTCTTCTTTTAGCTAGTGAAGCTGCTATCTACCTTCCAAAGATAATTGAAGTTGAAGTGGGACAAAAAGAGGAAAAACTTTATGCTCACTCACATCTTCACTTCTTGCTCACTAGCCTTAGGGAGAGAAGCTTCTATTTACAGCTGATCTTGAGCTCATTCATCCTCTCTCATCTCTTCTATATTTACCCCTCTTCTGTATTTTTAAACTTATCCTCTTCACTGGATTCTCAGCATCTTATGAACATGCTAAAGGTGTTCTCACTTTAAAATTAACCTCTCTGTCAGACCTTTGTATTCCCTCAACATAAAGCCCTGTATCAGGGCACCCATTTACCACCAAGCATATTGAAAAGGGGTCTCTATTTTCTGTCTAAACTTTTTTAGAACCGTTAACTCTGCTCCTAGAAATAGATATTTACACCTTGTATTTGACAAATAAAATACTATTTTCTCCTTAGCTCTGTGAGATTTGGTACTGTTGATGGCCTCTCCTCCTGTAGACGCTCTCCTTCCTTGAGGACATTTTGGGACCCCACTGTCCCCTGGTTATCTTTCTTTCTCCCTGATGTTTCATTCCCTTAGCCCATCCCTTTATTTCTGAGAATTCTGTTCTCAGAGTTTTATTCTTTTACTCTGTATTTTCTCCCTAAATGATGGCATCTGATCTCAAAGTTTTAACTGTGGACTTACATAACCTGGGTCCCTGGACCAGAGCACTGTGTATTCAAGAGCTTGGACTTCTTTGTTTAGATCTCCATCCTCCAAGCACTAGGATGTGTCTGACAGTCATCTTATCTCGTCCCAGCGCATGCTTCTTGCCTATCTTGGTGAATGGCACCACCTAGCATTTTACTATTCAAACCATTCGTGCAAGACGAATTCTCACCTATGTAATTTACTTCTTTTCTGTCTATTCATATTCAGTTGATTCTCAAATCATGTAGATTTTACCACCTTGGCATTTAGCCTATAGTTCTTAACCTCTTCTGTAAAAGTCTCAGTCTAGATCCTCAAAAGCTCTAATGGGCAATTACTACACTCCATTTCTACAACTCTGCCAGGCTAAATGTTTTAAAATGCACTGTCTTTCATCTTCATGGCTTTCAAGTTAAAGCCTAAATTTCTTAATGGGTTTATAAGGTCTTTCGCGCTCTAGTCTCTGCCTCTCTCTCTCACACATTGTTCCCTACCTCCCTGGACACAATCCTTGCTCCTTACCTTCCCAACACAGGGGAGCTTTTCTTATGTTCACTCGACTATCTGTTCTTACTCAAGTCCGCTGTGTATTTCATGCCTCTGTCCCTTTGTGTCCACTATCCCCTTTGTGCTCCTATGCCTTTCCCTACTTGCCCCTTACCCTTCAAGTCTTTGAACTTTCTCTTCTTTAGTAGAACAGTTTCCTTCCTTATTTCTGTTTTCACGCTCTTCTATAAAGATACTATTGTGTCACTTGGGATTAAGTTGGGGTTTCTGTAAGCTTCTTGGGGGCAGAGCCCCATTTTGTACATTAGTGTATACACAACACAGAGCATAGTGCCTGGTACATGGTAGGCACTTATCAATATTTCTTCAATATAATTGAATAATAGCAATAAGTTGCTCTGTGTCTAGATAGCACACTTCTTCCTTTTACCAGTAATATTCTTTCAGGCTCTGTGTGGGGGCAGGACTGACAGCCCATACTTAACTAGGTCCAATTTCATCACTTTTAGCCAAGCAGCAGGTGGACTCCTACAACTTTCTTCGGATCACTGTACTGAGACCCTTCAGTGAACACTCAGGCAGCCAGTTCAAGTGGAAATGGTCACACCCCATTATTGTTTCTCCTATTTATTTATCTGTTTTCAAAATAAATAACCAAGAATTTTGAAATATGCACTCTACAATCCCAGTCAATATTTTAATGTTTGGCACAGTGAAGGTCATCTAAGCTTCTTAAACTAACTGGAAAACATAACCTAGTGTTGTGTCTTCTTTTCTTCTTCTTCTTCTTCTTCTTCTTTTTTTTTTTTTTTTTCAGAAAAACAGAGGCATGTGAGGTTCAGTGACTTGCCAAAGGAGGTTTCTAAGTTTTTGGTGAATTAGAAAGAAATGCTTGCTTCTCTTATATATAGGCCTGGACCCCTTCCCATGTCCTTTTTAAATAAACCAGAATACAAAATTGAGGCATTATAGAAATATTCTTCTCAAATTGCTAGTTTTTTAGACTTAATTTTTTTTAACTCATTCACTCTCTTTTCACCCAGTCCATCAAATGATATTGGCTGACCACTCTTTGCATTAAACATGGTGCTACAGTTGACTTACAACTGCCTAGAGCTGATCTTAAATCTCACCCTGCCCCCTAGAAGCTGTGGGATCTTGGACCAATTGGTAAAGCCCCATAAGTCCCATTTTCTCAGCAAGTAGAATGGGTTTGGAGGAATTATAAAAAGCACAATTGACTCTGACCCTAAAGATTTGTTCATTAACTGGATGACTGTGCATAGTAATCCTGAGAATATCAATGCCACAGCATAAAGAAATCGTTACAGTTCCATGTGAGGTAGTTAGGGTATAGAGAAGGAAACTGGTCATAGTGGTGGGCAAGGCCTCATGGCAGGGTCAGCTGGAACCCAGAAGATGTGAAGTTGTGGGTAGAAGCCATTAATTTCATCTTGTAAACTTGAAGTGTCTTCTTGGCTCAGTGATGGTAGAAGAAATTGCCCTCTTTGAATCTCTTCCCATCCTCACTTGTTTTCCTCTATTGCCTCTCTCTGTGGAGGCTGTCCTCCTTTAGCCCAGGTCTTTTATATGGTGTTCATTTTTTACAGACTATTAGCCTGTCATGCAAGCTTATTTTCTACCTGGTCCTTCTTTAGACCTTGGAAAGCTCTTTGGTCTGGTTGATAAAGCCATGGCTCAAAGCTCCAGAATTCTAGAGATCTAATTCTGGAACAGAATATCCATGGTAAACTCAGAGAAAGAAGCCATTTGTTATCGCCATATTTTGTTTTACTGACTTTGTAGATTTGACATAAGTATAACCTAAAGAATGGATGCCAGATACTCTGCTGAAGTATTGATAATTCAAGACAGTTTATGTATCGAATACATATTAATAAAACAATCTTTTGAAGGTAAAGTCCCTTCCATTGATTTCTTTCTTTTTTTGTTTGTCCCACCATACCTTTGAAAACTGTCAAGAGACACACATTCTATAGCTACAACACAAATAATGATGAAGGAAGGCTGCTTAGCCAAACATCTGAGCTTCCCTGGCATGCTCTCTTCTGTACCTGACCCTGACATCTATCCCAAATATCAAGGGGCAAGTCATACTCCATTTATAAAGCAAATATTTCCCTTTGTTTGAGGTACAGTCAGGATATACCAAAGCCCTGGGCTATTTCGTCTTAAGTAGCAGGGAAAACCAGGCAAGTGGAAGGGGTGGCCCAAGCACTAATCTGTCAGTCCAGGCAGAAGTGAGTTAAGAAAAAATATCACAAAAGGAGTTGATGACACTCTTCCTTACACTGTAGAGCTGCCTGTTGGGAGGTGTGGATTTCTGAGCAAGCAAAGAAAGGTTTTTTTTTTAACTGCTACTGTCTTCTAGCATTAAAAATAAACAGACTAGAATCTTGAGATAATCCTTGGGAGAAAGAGTAATAAAACTGTCAATCTTGATGCCAAGTAATTGTTTTGCCTTCTGGATTATGGCCATGAAAAATTTGTGAGACCCTAGTTGGTGATGATGTTTGGGAGTGTCTCTTCAGCTGCCTAAAAACTCCTCATGGACTTGATTCATTGACCTTAGAGTTGGACATGGGGGTTTAAAAATACTTTTGGAGATTATTTTGTAAAAAGCTTTAATGATGGCCAATTATAACATGATAATTTTAGGAAAATGGTTTGGAATAATGTATCATAGGATTCAGGAATATGGAAATAAGCAGAAATGATGAACTTTAGGGAAAGAATGGTGAAGGGATGATTTTCTTAGAAGTAAATAGTGCAGAATGGGACAAAAATCTTCCATAACTCAAGGATAAGGTGATCTGATAGGGCCAAGGACAAGCAAAAAAAGGAAATAATTGATTAACATAGTTACTGCTGAGCTTTGGGACGTTCTTCAAGTACATTCACTTCTGTGATCCAATGCCATTGCAGATACAAAGGACACAGTGATATGTCTGTGAATCATTCATGAAGTGATGTTAAAATGTTCTCTTTAATTAGTGATGACAGCCAGCTGGACAGTTTAAGGGCCTCGGTGGACCGGAGAGTGTTCTGTGACCTAGCACATGGGAGTAAGTCCTCCCACCTCATCAGAGCTTCAGTGGGTGTAAACTCTATGTCTGAGCTAGTTGGAAAAAGCAAAAACAAAAACAAAAAACAACCATAAAGCAAAAAATGGCCTTTTGACTTTAAGAAGAGACTTTTTCAAAGTGGGCATAATTGGAGCAATGCATTTTCTGGGAGAATGAGACAGAAAGGAAATTGACTCCATGGAAAGCAAAGGCCTTTTTAAATTAAAAAGAAAGAAATGAGAAACGGTGTGCCTGACTCGCCCAGGGAGCCAGAGAATGCACTTTTCTAGGGAGTAGAGTAGGTACTATGTTTTGCACATCCTGTATTTTTTTCATGATGCCAGCCCCCACACGGAGGATCTCTAGGCCCAAATTGATGGTCCCTGCATCGTGCCAGTTAGAAATGGCATGGCCTCTTTGGAAGACAATTTAGCAGTCTCTTACAAAGCTTACCATAGTATCTAGTGTTTATGAGCCTAAGTATCTACCCAAATGGACTGAAAATTCACATCCACACAAACCCACGCATGAATATTTATAGCAGCTTTATTCATAATGGCCAAACTTAGAGGCAACCAAGATGTTCTTCAGTAGGTGAATGGATAAACAAATTTTGATACATCTGCACAATGGGATATTATGCAGCAATAAAAATAGAGCTATCAAGCCATGAAAAGACATGGAGGACACTTAGGAGCATATTGCTAAGTGAAAGAAACCTGTCTGTAAATGCTACATACTGTAAGATTCCATCTATGACGTTCTGGAAAAGACAAAACGATAGAGACAGTAAAAAGATCAGTGGCTGCTAGAATTCAAGGAGGGGGTGCTGTGAATAAGTGGAGAACAAGGGATTTTTATAGCGGTAAATCTATTCTGCATTTTACTGTAAGTCATTTGCCAAAACCCATAGAACTGCACAACACAGTGGATCTTAATGTAATTGATGGACTTTACTTAATAGTAATATAAGAATATTTGTTCATCCATAGTAACTAATGCAAGATGTTAATAATAGAGAAACGTGGTTGGGGGACAGGGGACCTAAGGGCACTCTCTGTATATTTTACTCAATTTTTCTATAAACCTTTAATTACTCTAAAAAAATAAAATCTATTAAAAAAAACTTTGGTAACCTACTGGATTTAGGAGTAGAGATGAGAGAGGGCACTGGGGGTCAATGGAAGGAAGAGAATATCACCTCCTTCCTCAAACAGTATATTAGCGTCCAGCATGATCCCAAGCACACTCTCTAATTAATGTTAGAACAAACACCAGCCTCTGAGGCTGGAAGAAATCAGTACTCCCAGATTGGGATATGAACCGAAGATCCGTTGCATTTCTTGGCCCAAATATTGAAGCAGAGGAATACAGTCTCTTTGATGAGGTATTAGTGCCTGATTTTTGACAGAAAGTTATTTGCAAGATGGGCTATGACCTGAGTTATAGAACAGATCATTAAAACTTCCAAAGAGGATTGTTATTATATCCACAGTGCTGGTCAATGTCAGTGAAGGGCAAGTAAGATTTCTGTTCTAGTGAGAAACAACTGTGCCAGCCTATGGCTCTGTGTGCTGCCAGGGCTTCATGCGTTTAGAAATGGTTTTCCTAAGACTGAGGATGAGTTGCCCTGTGATAAGCACGGACGTTTGCCCAATCTATCCTTGCAGGCTGGCGCTGAGCCTGCATTTTATGCCCAGACAGGAGACTTGTTTGTTCTTTCTAAGCACTGAGGACAAACCTCAGAGCACAGAACAATCTTTTCAAATATTAAAATCTGGTCATTTAATTCTTCTGCTTAAAACCTTCAAAGCTTTCCAGTGCTCTTAAAGTAATGTTCAATATTTTAAAAGACCTCTAAGGTCATACAGTGTCTGGCTTGTATCTACCAGCTTTGTTTTCTGCCACCACACTTTGCTCACAGTTGCGCCAGGCACAGTGACCTTCTCAATGTTCCTTGACTTGTACAAGCTGCTCATCCTTTCTGGAGATTCTTTCCCTGGTACACCTCTCCCTCTATACTTCTGTGACCAATTTCCTCTCTTTTTTCAGGTTTTAGATTAAATGTTACTTTAAAAGGAAATTCCTTGCCTGATGTCTCCAAAGGTAGGGGGCCTGGGATTTTATTATTGTACCTTGTACATTTTTATAACCATCATCATGGTTGTAATTATTCAGCTATTTTCTTCTTTACTGGACTACAGACTCTCTGAGGTTACGAGTTGTCTCTGTCCCAGACACTGCTCTAACTTCTATTGCTTGCTTAGCGTCTGGCAAAATTAGGTGGCTAAGAAATACTTTCTGATGACTGATTTGTAACCATCAGTTTAGTCATTTTAGTCTCATGCTGAGATTGTTGTATAATGAAACTGCATTGCTGGAAGATTCTTTAAGGCAAAATATTTTAAGCTTAACAAAGGGGATTTTTTTAATGTAAAAAGGCAACAGCAGAACTCTAGAAGAAATAAAATTGCAAGGAAAATTCGGTCCTCATCCTTCAGAGAGTAAACCAATCACCATTTCAGGGTAAGTTGAAAGATATTTTCCTCTTGCCTTATCCATCAAAGTATTATAGTTGGCAGACTTCTTTATGAATTCACTTTTCTTCCTCTGAATGATCTTGGATGTGGCCTGGTACATTTCTCAGCGACACTACAAAGGCTGAGGATCAGAATATTCCAAAAACAGAGCTGTGTCCACAACTTAGTGTGAAAGGTGAATATCCAAAGGGTACCGCTTTCTCAAAGTAGGTTTGGCCTACTACTCCTGAAATCTGAAGGATGCTTGTGGCAAGGTTAATTTATTTAGGTTCATATGTAGTGCATTGGTGACTAATCCCTTGAGTTCTGAGGAGGAGAGCTTCTATTCTTAAATTCAGTAAAGGCAGTACTATTCCAACTCCTGAAGAAGATCTCAGAGATGTTCTGTCATCTCACTGCTCAGAGATTCAAGGAGGTTCCTCTTCATGAAGGAGAGAACTTTCTTACTATTGTAGAATTCAGGATCTTTTTTTTTTTAAAGATTTTATTTATTCATTTGAGAGAGAGGGAGAGCATGGTCGGGGGAGGGGGCAGAGGGAGAGGGAGAAGCAGACTCCCTGCTGAGCAGGGAGCCAGACAGGGGCTCAATCCCAGGACCCAGGAATCATGTCCTGAGCCAAAGGCAGACCCTTAACCATCCGAGCCACCCAGGTACCCTAAATTCAGGATCTTGACAATTTGTGATTAGCTCTTCTGAGACTTAAGTGTGAATGAAGAGACTTGATGTAGATTATGGAATTTGATATGCTTAAATATACAATATATTAGTGTTTATTAATATATTAACAAGTAGAGATCTTTCTAATATGAACCTGTATGTTCTCCTTATTTTGTAAATTCAGTGCCATGAAAATAATCCATTTTTCCTTGAACATTGGGGAATTTCCCAAAGTTTCCAAGCTATGAATATTAGTTTTTATTTTCTAGAATTATGATTACAAATACAGAAACTGTGAAAGATTGGAATAAATGTTTACAGACCCAAAGACATAATCTGAAAATTTTATTTCTTGGAATTTTAATTACTAATATGACTTTATTTTCTCTTAACTTATTCCTTCCCACTAAAATTAAATTCCAAGAAAATTCTGAGTAAGTTGTCTAATTTGAAGACTTCCATTTTTGGGAATACTTGTCATAAATTTAAGAGCTATAATAATTAATAAATCTTTATGTCTCCTACAGTATTCTGCAGAGATGACATTTGTTTGGTCTAAACTTAGGGGAGAAAAACCCTCAAATGCTTGATGTCCAGGAATCAAACGTTTTTACAGAGTTTGAGAGGAAAGTTGTAAATAGATTTGTGTGTGTTTGTGTGTGTGATTCTTTCATCCAAACAACTCCTATGGAGGAATAACTTTTATTAATGCTTTACTTTGATTGACGCCTACACCAATGTAGGAATTGTACTTCTAGAAAGATAAAACTGTCCTATTGTAACCAATAACTAGAGCATTGCAAGTAGAAGGCAAGTTGCACGAATAAAGGTGGAAAAAGAGAAGGGAGACTAAGATGGTTTTCCCTATTTCCTAACTAGGAAAGAAAGATTTGCTTGTAGGTGACATGTGCAAAAATGATGACCTAGGCAAAACACTAGCATTTCATAAATAAGGAAGCTAACATTGTGGGCCTACTATGTGCCTGATATTACATACACCTGTATTTCATTCAGTCTTTATGTAGACTGGCGAAGTAAATGCTATTATCTACATTTTACAGAAGTTAAAGTTATTGCCATAGTATATGTGGTCAGTAGTGAACATGTCTCTTTGACTCTAAATTTGATGATCTTCTTATTTTACTAATCATATATCACATAAAAATAATGAGATTTTTGAGCATCTTCAAGAATGAAACACCTAAGGAAAATGCCTGACTAGATCTTGGTTTCCAGTGAAGGAAAAATATAATCCCTTCCTGAGAATTGATAATCACAAGCCTGCCCACAGGTGGGTTTAAAAACCTCAAGCCAAAAGTTTTATTTAAAGTAGTCTCAGATTTGACCCCCAGGCTAAATAAGTAAGTAAATAAGTAAAAGTAAAAATAAAAATCACAAAATATACAAGGAAGCAAGGCACCATGAGCAAGAATAAGAACAACCAGAATTAGATCTGCAAAACTTCAGGTATTGAAATTATCAGGCTGAGAATATAAAATAAGTATATTTAGTATGATTTGAGATTCAAAAGATACTCATCAAAATCTGTGCAAAGATCAAGACACTATAAAAATGGCAAAAAATTCTGTCAAAGAAACAATGGGAATTTCTAGGAACAAAAACATTATAATTAAAATTAAAGAACTGCTAGATCTAAACAGAGGTTTAGAAACAGCTAGAGAAAGAATCAAGAAAATTAAAAATGGTTCTGAAGAAGTTTTCTGTAATTCAACTCAGAAAGAAAAAAAAACGTAGTTAATCAATTTGGAACATAGAGTGATAACTTCTAATATTTATCTAATACCCGAGGAGATAGTATAGAAAAATGGGGAGAAAAAGAAATATTTGAAGAGATGATAGCTGAGAGTTAAAAAATATTGTTAAAAGACATTAAGCCTCAAATCCATAATTACCAGCAAGGCCAATAAAAAAACCACATCATAGTGGAGAGTAAGGTGACAAAGAATAGATCTGAGATGTGTGGAGAGAAAAGATTGGTCACCTCAATAGAAAGGCAGTTGGACAGAGGGTTAGGGCTCAATGACAATAAAAAAAATGAAAAATGACTGTCATATTATCTTCAATATGCTGAGAAAAATAAACACCCTGAACTTAGAATTCCAAGAATTGGAACTCTAAACTGAAAGAAACTACTTTTCAATAACAGGAGCACAATACATTTTCAATCAAATTAAAAATTGAGTTTATCACACTCAACACTTGTGAAGGGAAATTTTAAAGAATGTGCTTTAGGTAGAAAGGAAATAAACCCAGACGGGAGGTCTGAAATCTCGACATGAATGGCAAGGGAAAAAACTGGTAAATATGGGGTGAATCTAACAAACTCTACCTTCATAAAATAACCTCCAATTTGTGGTGTTATAAAACAAGATGAAACCAAAATATTGGACGAAACTAAAATATAAATCAGGAGGGGATGACTAGAGTTACAACATTCAAAGAGCCATGTATTTTTTAGGAAATGGGAAAAGCTTGACTTTAAATGTAGTAAGAATGCATGTTACGAGACCAGGGATAGAGAGTATATAATTTGCATACTTATAGAGAAGAAAAAGAAGAGTGAGAAAATGAAAACAGCAATTACTTTAAAAGTCATTTATAATTTATATACATTTATAAAGTAATTTATAGAGTAAATTTATAAAATAATTTATAATCCCTCAATTATAAGGCTAGTGCAATGGTTTTCAACCAGGGGTGATTTGGACAATGTCTGGAGACATTTTTGATTGTCACGTGTGGGGGGTGGGGACACGATGGGTATCTAGCAAGCAGAGGCCAGGGTTGCCACAGGACAGGCCCATATAACAAGAATTATCCAGCCCAAAATATCAATAGTGCTGAGGTTCAGAAATTCTGGAATAGGGAACGATTAGAAGTAAAAGAATTAAAGAAGATGTCCAAATATATCAGTCATGATTGGTCTGTTATGGTCTCATATAACTCCAGAATCTCAGTGGCTTAAAACAAAAACATGTTATTTGTCACTCGTGCCTATTGCCAGTCACCTGGGGCTCTGCTCCATGTCTCCTGCCTTCAAAGCCTGGGATGACCAAAAGCCATTCCCTTGAACTGGGTTAATCATAGTAAGAGCAGGATGGTCGAACACCAGCAATTTTATATTCCTGCTTGCAAGTGAGGTACTTTGTTTCCATCTACAGATCACTTGTTGGAACTTGTCCCGTAACTCAACAAACCACAAAGTGTCCAGAAAGTGCAGTCCTAATCTGTGCCCCAAAGGAAGGAGAAGGGAAGCATTTGGCAAACCAGAGGAATGACTACCACATCAGGCAAATATGACCCAAAGAAGGCTACCATAGCCGGATTAGCACCAAATAAAACAACTTTAAGACAAAAACATTCCTAGAGATAAAGAGTCCCTTCACAATGATAAAATAATTCAACAATTCTAAATTTGCGTTCACCCAATAACACAGCCTCAAGAGAAACAGAGCAAAATTTGGCAGTCTGCAAAAAGAAGGAGAAGAAGAATCCGTGAATCATGAAAACGACATTTTCAGGCTCTGCTGCAAAAATAGTTCAGGTACAAATCTACCCAGGTTTTGCCCCAGACCTCTTTAGGGACCACACTGGTCATTCTAATTTGAATGAGCTTTCTCCTTCTCTCAGGAGACATGCCCATCTCCTTATAATTGAAAGTTAAAATGTAAGATCATTTTACTCCTCTGCTCAGAACACTCCAGTGACTTCCTATATCACTCGAGTAAAAGGAAATGTCTTTACAATGACCTTTAGACCCCCTCACAATCTGACTTTCCTCCCACTTACCTTTCTGAGCTAATCTAATACTCTGTTCCTAGCTCACAACGCTCTAATCATACTGACCCATACTGTTCCTTAAAAACACTGGTTACACAGTGTTATGGACTGAATTATGTCCCCCCCCTTTTCCTAAATTATTATGTTGAAATCCTAACCCCCAGTACCTCAGAATGTGACTGTATATGGAGACACAATCTTTGAAAAGCTGATTGATTTAAACTGAGTCCATGAGAGTAGGCCCCGATCCAACTGGACTGGTGTCTTTGTAAGAAAAGAATATTAGGATACAGAGAGACACCAGAGGCAGGCATGCACAAAGGGACAGCCACATGAAGAAGGAGTAGGAAGGTGGCAATATGCGTGCCAAGGAGAGAGACCTCAGAAGAAACCAACTGATTATGTGGATATCTTGATCTTGGCCATCTAGGCTCCAGAACTGTGAGAAAGAAAGTTTCTTTTGTTTAACCACCCAGCCTGTGGTATTTTTTTATGGCAGCCTTAGCAAGTAAATATACATAATCACCCCAGGGCCTTTGAACGTGTTCTCTCTGCCCAGAACACTCTTTCCACAAATAAACACATGTCTCATTTTTTACTAACTTCAGGTATGCCTTTATACAAATATCTACTCAGCAAGGCCTTCCCTGGTACCCTATAGAGAAGTGAAACCTGTCCCTCCCAACACTTGCTATACCCCTTCCCTGCTTTATTCTCTGCACAGTATTTCTCATCACTTACCTCTAGTATATCTTACCCTTTTTGTTGTTCTCTGTGTCCTGGTACTAGAATGTGAGTTCCACCGGGTAAGATCTTTGTCTATTTCATTTCCTCCTTTATTCTCAGAGCCAGAAGAGTGTTTATCACAAGGTAGGCATGCAATGAACATTTATCAAATAAATTTTAATGAATTACTCTCAGTAATCCAAATATTAAGGGTTTAAATGACTCATTTTTAAAGGAGAGGTCAGGCATCCCCTACAGAGAAAAGCAAGTTCACTGGCAAGGGGATCCAAGGCCTGCCGAGGCAGGTGAGCTCACGACAGGGTGAACACAGGGCTCATCGTAATTGTCACCCAGGAATTTCACCCAGAAAGCAAAGCAAACATGCTCTTTGCAGAACTTCTCTGGGATTTCAACATTTAGTCAATAATTCTGAAAGTTAGGAGAAGAATGGTTTTTCTTTATCCAGGGTGGCATTAGCAGATATAAAATTTTCTCTTTTAATGAGCAGTTTCTTCTACTTCCATTTTTTTAAGAAAGTAGAACTTCAGAGAGTAGATATTTAATAATAGTCTGCACCATAAAGGAGAATAGTACTCCTGCTTGTGTGTGTATATGAATAGTTGGACTCACTTAAATTTTGAAGTACTAAAATATTTTGGGGCACCTGACTGGCTCAGTCGGTGGAGCATGTGACTCTTGATCTCAAGTTTGTGAGTTTGAGCTCCACGTTGGGTGTAGAAATTACTTAAAATCTTAAAAAAGAGTTTTACTGAAACATTTTAATGTGAATACAGCAGGCTTTCGGGTTTTTTTGCCCTCTTGGCTCTCCTAATTTTTTATCGCACGCTATAATAATAAACAGATTTGTCATCCTGGGAGAGTCTCCACTGATTTGAGTTTAAAGATATACTTCCTTTCATTCTGCACCCATGCATGACACAGGAACTCAGTTGTGCGTAAAACATGTTACTTTCAACAAATAAGCAAAATCAAAATATTTTCAGATGACTTGGCTTTTGCCAGTAAGGTGAAACGTGGCCAGGAGTGGTTTGAACATATTTCATCTCATGGGTATAGTTATGGATCTTGATTTTGGAGTTGTTTAGAGTTGGTTTGAATCCCACATGACCACTTCCAAATTACTCTGGTCAAACCATGTAACCTCTTTTCTGTATTTGTGGAATTTATAATTCAGAAATGTAGAAATGAGGATCATAACACTTACCTCATCTAATTCACATAAGGTTAGATGAGATAATGCACATAAAGTATTTAGACACCTAGTACGTGTGTAATAAATGTTAACTATCATTAATGTCATTATCTCATGCCTTGACTTTTATGCTTGTTTCCTCTGTGTTTCTCTAAGTTTTCACACTGGCAGGAAGGTTTCTTTAAAAATATAACAACACATAAACCATCCATTATCTTAAAATGCACCTCCCCTGTAGAAGGCTCTACATTAGGAAAAGTCATATCTCGTGAATCAGGCCACCTTTTCCCTTCCTCATGAGAACTCCACAGTCAGACTGTAGGGGAATTAAATTGGGAACATGAAGAATTCTTATTACTACAGAGAAAAAGCAAGTTTCTCTCCGGCAGCTTTGAATACAATAGAATGCAAACAAGGGATTACCAAATAAAACTGTTGTTTTCTAAAATGTGTCTATTTGTTCTTTTATTAGGTTAGGTGTGCAGAATTCCAAGGCCAGAAAAATAAATTAGGGACAAAACAGTTCTTTGGTAACTTACTTGCCTTAATTTGATAGTTGCAGGCTCAGGAGTCATGGGCAGGGCAGTACCTCTCTTCGATATAGAAAAGGGCCGCTGCTTGGGAAGTCAGGCTGTAAAGGGTCCTGCTTTGGCCTTCCTTTGGCTAAGCCCCTCCCCAACAAATGAGGAGTTTAGAGGACCAAGTGTCTGCCCCCTTTGTAGACTACACATGAAGTACTTAGGACCCCCAAATTCCCTGCTTCAACACCCCAAGTCTGTCTTCCTTAAGCAGACCATTGACAATATGCACATGCCTGTGTCCCAGGCATGGCCAAGGAGCAATGGTTTGGGGAGTGGGGGGGTTGGGGTGGGAGATATAAATGCAGCTGCATGTGTGGATTGGGGTGCCTACATGTGTGTATACAAGGCTCCTCATCATGCAGGATAGAGCCTAGGGGGAGAAACGAAGAGGAAACTGTCTGTAGCTTAAGGGGCCTGGGGGCGGAGGGGCTGCCATATTCAGGAACTCTAAGGCACGCAATAATTTTAATTTAAATCTAGCCTCCCACTTCTTTGAAAGGTAGGTTAT
Organism: Eumetopias jubatus; assembly: GCF_037043125.1. Taxonomy (NCBI): domain Eukaryota; kingdom Metazoa; phylum Chordata; class Mammalia; order Carnivora; family Otariidae; genus Eumetopias; species Eumetopias jubatus. The sequence goes on along the minus strand of NW_028274812.1, from coordinate 21,195,944 downwards.
CAAACATATTTCATTTAGCTCTTTGTTTACTTGATTTATATAAATTTTGTTCTATGGTATTATGCTATGTTATGTGACGTGGAACTCCATTTACACTCTTGCTCTGGATCTCGCAAATGTCAGATGTAGGCGGCAGCAAAGGACATATTATAGAGAGCCATAGATTATAGAATGTCAGAGCTGGCAATTGTCAAGATCGATATAGTGCAATCATTTCATTTTACTAGAAGCAAAATTAGATTGTGTAGGGATTGACAAAAATTTATAGCTTTATAGATTCTTTGATGAAAGATGACACAGGTGCCATGATTCAGTAGATATGTTGGTTAAAAATGGCTTCAACCATGTTAATTACTGTCTTTGAAATTTATCAGAAGATATTGATATTTTATGGTATGTTTTGTGCACTAAAAAAAGTTTGGGGGCACCTGGGTGACTCAGTTGGCTAAAAATCAGACTCTTGAGGGCATGGAGCCTGCTTAAGATTCTCTCTCTCCCTCTTCCTCTGTCCCTGCCCTCCCCTCCCATGCTCTCTCTTTAAAAAAAAAAAAAAAAAGTTTGGTTAACTTTTCCTGATGGGTGGTGGTTGGAGGTATACTGGTGAATTAGAGTTCAAACCTCATGCCTCTTCAGGTAGCCCCTGCCCATTTCTGGAAAGTTATGGTCTAAGCCCTTAAATGAGAAGCAGACCCAGGTAGATCCTTAAATCTAGGTGACGATACTCTGTTCCACCTGATGCCCTCATCCTGGCCACTACTGAACATACCAGGAGCAGATGCCCAGCTCAAGGGAGCTCACTTGACTTGCCAAACACCTAGTAAATGACTGATAGGGCTATTTTGCCTGACAAGGCCAAGTGACTAGTTATACTCTCTCTTAGGGAATTTGAATGTAAAATAGAGAGGAAACTGAGGGTAGGTATGGAAGCAGAAGTTAAGTGTCACACAGAGAGAAAGCAGCATGGGGACATCATGAGTAAGCAGAAACTGAAAGGGTAAAAGCAATGAGGTCAAGGAAAGGGTCCACAGACACGGAATCAAAGAGAAAAGCTGAGTCATATTAGTGGTGAAGACTGGGTGAAAACAGATTTGTGGCTCAGGTGGCATTGGGTGGGAGGGTGGGGGCAGCAAAACAACATGGTCATTAGCACCACTCAAGTTCTCAATGACTTACCAGTTCAAGATATTCCAAACTTCCTGAGGCCTGCCTCACTGAAACTGATTTTTTTCTCCCAAGAATTCTTGCCATTTAGTTTCTCCTGGAGCCTAGAAACTTAACACTCTTCATTAATAACATTTATTGATCCCTCATTTTTCACCAGAACTGTTTTATGAGTTTTTCAAGGATTTTCCCTTTAACCTCAGAACAATTATTTGAAGTAAGCACTTTCAATAACCCCACTTAAAAATAAGAAAACCAAGGCCAGAAAGATTAAATCAGTTGCCCAAGGTCACATAGTGTTCATATAGGGAATAGAACTTGGAAGTCAAATGTAGGTAGTATGATTTAGAGCCCAAGCTCAAATCAACCATACAATACCACCTCTGTACGTTTGAGATTTGTTTTCTGTCTTCCCTGTGTTTATTATTATTTTACTGCTCACCCCCTGCATGCCATATTCTCGAATAGGTTTATATTCCTTGCAACCCAGAGTTCCTAAGTAATCCAATTCTCGGCAACAAGAGACCTGCCGTTTCAATCACTAGGCAATTAATTTTAGCTTTCTTTTCATGGGCATATAGTCAGAGGTTTTTGTGCTGATTCTACTGTGCACACAGCAGGCCAACTCCTTGGAAATTAATGTTCTCTTTGACCCGCTCCTAGGAAGAGTGATCCTCTAAACAGCACATCTTGTCCTAAACTCAGCTAAATTGTAGTGTCTCCTCCCCTAGACTGAGAAATCCCGAGAGCACTAATTGTTCTTTTATTTTTTGTCTCTGGTAGGTCTCAAAATGTCTGGGACAACGATGCTCCAAAACAGGTCAGTAAATGAACATAGTACCTTCTTATTTATACTCTGGACTTCAGATGTTCACTCACACTCTGTTCTAGCCTACTTTGGGAACAAGCCAGTTTGGTCAATAGAGAATATATACCTAAACCAAGGTGGCTTTCAACTCAGAATGGTAATTTGTAGGCATTTAAGAAAATTACTTTGGTATTAGAGACAGAAGGCCAGACCAATAATTCTGTATTAGGATAGATGTAACTGAGTTAATAGTACACAATTAAAAAATAAGACCTTATTTGTATAGCACTTTATAGAGTGAAAAGCATTTACATTTAAGTGGTCTCATTTCATGCTCATGGCATACATTTGAAGATTTATTATCCTGGTCTTGAAGTCTGCGCCTGTGCTAAACCATGCGGGCAGCCATATGGGTCAGTGGGGTCTTCTCTGCCGCTGCAGTTCTGTGGGACTCTCCACTCTGGGCTCCTGGGTGGCACTGCCCAGGAAATCCCAGGATTGCGGTGGGATGGGGTAAGGATGGAGGAGTTTTTCCTCAGCTCCATCTATGATCAAACCTCTGAGAATGAGGGGGTAGGTGATGGTTTGTCCCCTGGGTGTCACCCTACTTCTTGTCTCCAATCTGCCAATCTCCTCCAACCCATCACACACCCTACTGGGATGGACACTGAAGAAGTATTTTTCTAAAGGATCAAATTTCAGAGGAAATGGTATCTCTCTCTAAGGAGAGTGAACCATGGAAAACTTTCTCTCTCCTGATCTCGTTCATCTCTGCCCTTCTCCTTTCTATGCTGCCTTTCCCTTCAATCCCTTTTCTCTGGTCCTCCATACCTTTCCTTGATAATGTCCACTACTCTCCATGGAGAGATGCTCCCACCACCATTTCTACCTTCCTAAACCTTAGTCCAATTATTAATTCAAGAGGTTCTTGTCTGCTCATTCATTATTCAGAAGGGAGATTATGGGCCATAGTGCTGCAAGTGGTAATGGTCAGAGGATCTCCAAATCCACTGTAGTCTCCCCACCAGAGATAGAGCCAGGCCAATCTCCTCACAAGTTTACCTGGGATGCTGGCTCACACCGCCATGGCCAAAACACTTCTCTGCGATAGTACATTCAAATTTCATTTGCAGGAAGAACAGTCATCCTACCCCCAATAAACTCAGGCATTGTTGTTAGGGCCTTGGAGTCTTTTCTGGGCTTGAATCAGGTTACCAGAACCTCTACTAGGTACAAATGTGTTTCTTTTTGCTGTCAAAGAAGGATAAACCACTTCTGATTAATATTTAAAAATTTCAAATCCTCTCTTCCTCCACACCAAACCTAGTTCCCCTTTCCCAGGGGAGTGGGGTTAATTGATTCTAGCACAGTATAAGAAAATGGAACCTTAGAGAAATTAAGTGAATTACCAAGCTATGGCAGATGCACGCCCTGCAATGTCTCATTCATAAATATTAATTGTATACTTTGCAAGAGATTTACTGGCAGATCTGAGGAAACTTCTGATGGTAAATTATTGAATCTATTTGTTGGTCTCATTTTCCATATTTCCTTCATTTCCTTCCAGCTCCCTCTTTAAAAAAAAAAAAAAGCAGTGTTAAATATATTCAAAAGCTCTTGATTTAGAATGATCCAAGATGTAAAGTTTTGTCTCTTACATGGACAAAGTCGAAATTTCTGAAGACAAGAAGGAAAAGGTTAAATATTCCTTATGTCATAACTTCTTTACAGATCCCCCGGAGTTAATGTTCATAGCATCTATATTCTGCTTGATTATGCCCTTCCCCAACCCTGTGCCTTACACAGAGTAGGAACTCAAGAGAGTCCCTTAGAATTCCACGTATGATTTTATTGAGAATGTTTAAGTAAAATCATCCCAGAAGTCTGATCCTTGCCAATAATATTCATGCCAGGTCAATTCCCCACCAACAAATTCTGCTCTGCTGTTGAGATTTTGAGTTAATGTGTTTACCAAAATGGAAGGATCTGAAAAATATTTTTTCCTTTTATTTTTATTTTTGAGGAGTACCATTATTTGCAGAAAAATAGTTTTGGCTCATTATTTTCTAAGCAGTGACTTGCTTAGGGAGATGAGTACTTTTCCCCCTTCCTCACTCAGCTTTTCTGGTCAAGCCTAATGACTGAGGAGTTTAAAAAACAAAACAAAACAAAACCAACCATCTCTTCCTCATTTTGCCTCCCTCTAAAAATCTCATTTCACCTTTGTGTGGTCTTCTCTCCCTACCATATTTTGCTTTCTCTCTCTGTCTTTGTCTTTCTTTTTCTCTCCCTCTTTCTCTTTCTGTCTCTCCTATATATAATACACACCTGCAGGAAGTGGAATTTCCTTTGGCAAATGAATATTACATATGTTTTAACAACTGCTTGATGTGCCAGGAATTGGTCTTTTCACTTCTGCCAGCAGCCTAAACATCCCAGGGACATATTTCCAGATTTTCAAGGAAAGAAGCCCTGTTTTCAACCTAAGGGTAAAGAGCCCCTCCCGCCTTTTCTTCCAGATTGGTGGGTATTCCACAGGGTGGGTGTGACCCATGGTCTTTCCAGTAGCCATGAAAGAATGTGACGGGCATTCAAAGGCATTACTTTCAAGTCAGGGAATTGTAGATGAAGGTGTGCCACACAGCAAGAATGCAGGCTCTGAGTAAATACCTGGATAGGATGGACCATGGAAGGCAAATAAATCCACCAAGACCTTAATAGAATGAGGCTTGATTATCACTGTAATGTCAATGGAGTCTTTTCACTCCTTATCCTTCCCTGCTTCTGCCACTGCTCCCCTCCCCACAAATACCAGGGACAGCACAGTGAATTGGAGGGCCAGTGAATGGGGAAGCCGAGCAAATGGGAACCAGACAGAACTTCTTCCTGCTGGTCTGTGGGTTTTTGAGCCTGAGTCAGGATCATGTCAGAGGACCCAGAAAAACTTCATGTCAGCTGAGAGATTGGAACTTGTTACAAGATAGGACTAGCTTTTTTTACATCTAAAGATGATACGTTTATTATTTCCTGAAAACCATCAGAGATGCTATGAAATCTGTCCAAGAAATTGCCCAGAGAGAATGAAGAAAAGGCATACATGAGAAAGAATAAGGATTCCTTTTTTTTTCATCTTCATACACAACTTTGCCCAACTTATTCAGTAAATTAATTTATGTTCCATGAATAAATTTTTGGCAGAAACTTTATATCAATTTATTTTACTTCAGTTGAGAAGCCCACATCACCAGACCCCCTTCAGCTTATTAACCTTAAATAAACAAAAGAAATTCTGAATGACTTGGGTGAGAAGGAATTGTTGCTGATTTAAATAATGAAGATTTAAATATCCTCTACAAGCTTTTCTAGCATTTGCTCAAGATGCTTATAAGCTCCTTTTGGTTAGGCAGTACTTCAAATAAAAATGCTCTCTGACACAGGAAATACAGCTTGGAGCAATCCAGATAATGGCTCATAGCCTTGGTCCTTGCTAGAATCTTACTTTACATAACACAACACATTGTTGGGAATTATGAAGAAGTTCAGTATCTTCCTTTGAATAGGAATGCAGGAGAACTATTTATTTCAAGTATTATCTTAGATAATGTGTAATGTTCTCTTAAGCTAGCTAACTTTGGACTGGCCATGTGCCTGAGTGTAGTTAATACACATAGGCTTAGAGGAAATTTTACTGTGGTGAATTGAATAATTTCTTGAAGATGGATATTCCATTTCTTCCAGTTATATAATAATTTTGATATTTACTCTTTGGGGACTGTTCTGAGATAGTCTAAGCTCTTAACCTATAGTGTGCCAAAATGTAGACTAGGCCGCTGTGCAGTAAATTAAGCCCCCAAGCAATGAAATGTTAGGGTTTCTGTGAAAGCAATGGAAATGTCATGAAACAGAGAATGTGCACACATTGAGAATGTCAGACCCACCCCATGTGATTGCCAAGAATTAGATGCATTTTTTTTCTCCAGAAGAGATTAGACTGATAATCTCCAAATACAGGAAAAAATGTGTATGTGAAGGGTAATTGGTTCCTTCTTTCTTCTCGTATCCCATATGGCTGAAGAATATCCATAGAATTAAGTAGAAAATATAACATCTAAGATTTAGATTAGACAAAATAAGAAAAACTTTAAATAACGATTGCTAAGAGAGAGTGTGGAGTCCCTTGGACCAGTTCTATAGCAAAGGCAGTACCCTGGTTTCGATGTTGAGATATATGTCACTGAGGGCAAGTGACTGAGTTCTAGGGGTTCATCCAATGCCCTGAGCTGCATTCCCCATGTTCCTGTATTTCACAAGTATTTCAGTTTGGGGTGAAGAGAGGTCTGTGAAGTGCTGGCCTCCTCCTATGTTGCCTTCCACTTGTGGGTTTCCAGAGCATCAAAAAAAGATTTCACTTTAAATTTAATCTAGAACCTAGGCTTAAATGTTTTCAAACTCAACTGCTTTTCCTAAAAAAAAATTCAACTGTTTAAAAATCATCAAACATTTTACTCCTTTCCATGTGGGAACAAGGCGCCTATTTGCAAAAAGCTTGGGAATAAGCATACCCTTGCAGAGATTCTCCTGGAACCCACCCTTTTGGAAGTTGTGAATGCCCACGTCATTAAATAGGATATTCCTATTAAGTTGTTTGGTTGGTGGGTAAAAATCTAACACTTTGTCACTCAAACAATCATAATGAAATCTAATCTGTGCTCCCAGTTGAGTGACTCAATGAAATCATGCATGACCAGCTTATTATCTTGAGAAATACAAAGCAGAAAAATGCAAGTTTCTATCATTGTTGTGCAGGCAAACACCTTAGGAAAAATAATGATGACAGATCCAATGAATCTGTGAAAGAAAGTTATAGTTTCAATATTAGCCTACATATTTATATCATCTATTGGTGTAAAATCATAATAAACATACTCGTGAAAATACCATTTATTTTGAAAGTTTCTTATTATAATCTTCTTAGAATTATCCAACCATTTAATGCATTATTTAATATCTATTAAAAAGAAAAATATTTTGCCTTAGAAGACAAATTATAGAATTACTTTCTTCCAAAATATTTTCTGTAATCAAAGACAAAGTTTTTCTTCCTTTGGATTTCCATTTCTTCTCACCAATTCATGCTATTAACAATTTCCTTCTTATATTTTTATTGTTACCTTGAAAGAATTTATAGGCCATAACTATGTCCCTCTGAGTCTTCTCCTTTCAACTAAGTTTAGCTTTCCTTATAGGCTCTTTTTTTTAAAAAAATTTTTATTGTTATGTTAATCACCATATATTACATCATTAGTTTTTGATGTAGTGTTCCATGATTCATTGTTTGTGCATAACACCCAGTGCTCCATGCAGAATGTGCCCTCTTTAATACCCATCACCAGGCTAACCCATTCCCCTACCCTCCTCCCCTCCAGAACCCTCAGTTTGTTTTTCAGAGTCCATCGTCTCTCATGGTTTGTCTCCTTATAGGTTCTTAATATGTCATCCTGTCTAATGGTCGAGTCATTCAAGGTTGTCTTTCTTTGCATCTCCTTGGGGTTGTTATTATACATGTTGGCCAAGTTGTTGGGAGCTGAAGTGCACATGAGGTCCTTTTTGCAATCAGTCCCAACCCGAGTCTCCTCTTACACCTCAGATTAGATGGAATCTACTAGCTTCTGTGCTGCCTCATAGTGGGGCAAGGGCAGAAAGGGCCTCTTGTATCACTGAGTTTGGCTTAATGAGGCAGGACCCATTGAGGAAGAGATCCAATGCTTTCTCTCCCATGGCATCCTGCAGGGAACCTTCTCCTAATGTATCACCAACAACCAAGCAGAAAGTCAGGTGCTGAGGAGCTGGTTCTTCCCAGAGCTTTAGTTTGATCCTAAATCCAGGGCTTCTTCCTTAGGTAAATCAAGGGCTCTGGTCTGTTTGTTATTACGGCAGCCTCATTGTATCATAGCCATGCTGTGAATGAGGCAAATATGCCATCACAAATATTTGAAAAAGTAAAGATGAATACCTTGGGAATTATGGAATCCCCTACATGTGGCATTTGAAAATAGATCCAAATTCTCTAAGCTCTGTCTGGACTCTTCTATAAAGAAATGGTAGAAATAATCACAGCACCAGTGGTGTGCTAGTGAGTGTTTAACAACAGACTCTCAGAAAAAAGTTCATGCACTTATATATGTACATAAGTGTATTATAAATTTTACTGATATAAAGGATGTGTATTACACAATTAATAAACAATAATAAAATATACTATACCCTTTATTATAAATTCCATATAGCTGATTGATTCTCACAGATTGATGTGGTTGAATTTTGCTAAACTCTATTCGTATGTGGTCAACCCATGGTTGTAATTGATGAATGAGTATAGTTCTAAGATGAGTGATAGTTAATATTTTTATTTACTTTAATGAGTAAGACTAAAGTGAAAGTGAAACAGTGAAGATGTGTCAGAACTTCATTAATGTGTCAATGATGTCACAACTTTTTGCTTCAAATCTGGGAGAATAATCTTTAATTTTTTGGGCTACTCACATTGTAATGGTGATTGACACTTACAAGTTTAATCTGCATTAACATTTTCTCTGTTACTCCTCATGACTAGACAATCAAAAAAGGAATAAATCAGGCTCTCATTGGTAGCCACCATGATCAGTTTAAAGCTACCAACATATTACTGATTGCAGAGCTGAAGAGATACACAGCAGCACATTTTCATATATTCTTCCTACCATAAAAATAGGATACGTGGTAATAACCTAAAAGGCATATATAATAGAAAATGTAGTACAATACTCAGGATGTAATGAGTTTGGGGTATTTGTTATGTTTCTTTTTAATATGATTCATTTAATATGTAAGTTTGCATGATGTAATTTTTAATAATGGCTTTATTTAACAACTGGCTCACAAAATCTCTGAAAAATTATTAGTCAGCTCTTGTGAGCCAGCACAAGTGGGCTCCAGAATACCATGGATCACACCTCAGATGTATTAAAACATTATAAGGATGGGAAATTAGAGCTGGAATGGATCTTATCCATTGTTCCTGGTAAGTGTGGACTCTGATGTGTCATGGTTTGTAGAGGAGACTGTCAGCACAGTGAGTTCTGGTCTGGTTCCCAGATTCCTGGTGTTATGAATCACAGAGAAAGCATCTCTAGTACAAGTTGGCCCTTTTCATGGGGAAGCTTGGCAGGGGAGTGGCAGCTCTTGATAAAGGCCAGGCCAACTTCTGTGTCTGTTTGCCATACTCCATGTTTTGTACATGTGTGTGGGGGAAGGTGCGGCAGAGAAAAAGGCACATGTTGGGAAGTCGTATCCTACCACTCAGGACTCTAAACCCTAAGGCAATCTGGAGCTTTGGGAATGTCTGGGTTCCTCCAGGATAAAGATTTTCTCTATATATTCAGAAGCAATCAGAGAGAGTAAGCATGGAAATGGTAAAAATTTAGGAGAGAAATGAAGTTTCAATATTGTGATTATGCAGAATGGGAGAGGGAAAAGTTAAAATCATCAACTCCAGCTGGGACTAGAATCATAATAGCTCAGAACAGTTAACATTTAATGTTTCACTGCATATTTATAATATGCTAAGTACTTCACATGCATAATTTCACTTAAACTTCACCACGACCATATAAAATAGATATTATTTTTCTTGCCATTTTTCAGATAGGGAAATTGATTGAGGTAGTTGCACAAAATAATACCAATAGAAATGGGCAGACCTGGACTTGATAGAAATCACAAACCTTTGAATGATGAATATATGCAGTTGTATGATTTTCTCCATCAGCTGCCCATATATTGGGACCAAGAAGACTAGGGTTGGGTTTAAATAGGGTTGGGTTTTACTGGTTAGATTGGATAAAAAAACAAAACAAGGGAGAGGTGGGTAGAGAATTGTTTCTCAGTCCTCTGGAATTCTTATCTATGACCAGGATGAAAAAGGGGATCAACTTAACTATTTCTACCACCATTAAAACCCAGGGTCAAATACCACCAAGAATAACAAAGTGTTATGAGTAACCAAAAGAGTGTCAAATTCCAGGGTCCTGACACCAGGAATGAAGACTGTAATAATAGTTCCCTCACTTTAAGCTTCTGGAGCCACTTAACTATGTCTTCATCGAATGTTATTTTTACCCAAAAACTAGCCTGAGAGAAATAGAGGCAAATGACTGCTGGCTGTCAGACTGAAGATAGGGGTTAATTAAGAAGTGGTGGTGGTATCTGTCCCTGGATGTGGAGTAATGTCTTAGCAGGCTGGTCTACAACTGTCTGAAGCTCTGCTGGTAGTGGGAGTAGATAAGACAAAGTGGGAAAATGGTCTGTTTTATAATGGCCCATGGTGGGTCCTGCATGGGTCTGTTCCACTGTTGTCCTGAGTTGGTGCTTTGGATTCAGGATGGTCTTGACTCCTTGTACTATCAGCCCCACTTACCACCTTCAAGGTGGCAAAACTACTGGCAACAACTTTCTTTCTGTTACACAAGTCATCTGTCAACTCATTTAATGTTTAAAGATAAAGCTTATTATAGCTGTTACCATGGTGGTTTTAATGGCTAGACCCAAAAGCAAGTCTGAGGATGAGGATGAAAGAAAAGGGACATGCTTCCTAATATCATCCATGACAGTTTTAAAATATGACCTTAAAATACCAAGGTGGGGGTCTATGTCGTTTCTCTAACTACAGTTATAGTCCAGGTCAGAAAGGGCTGTGCAACTCCTACCTGGCCTTCTTGGAGATCTCCAGGACACTCCTACTCAGAACCCAGTCTCCATGCTGTGAGATGCTCAAGCCTCATGGAGAATGACAGGTAGATGCTCTGTTCATCAGTTTTAGTGGAACCAAGTCATCTCAGCAGGTAGATGCTCTGTTCATCAGTTTTAGTGGAACCAAGTCATCTCAGCTTGCCAGACAAATGAGTGAAGAAGCCATCTTATAAATGGCTCCCCTCCTTCCAGATACGCCTTGTTCCAGACACATAAGTCTTTCTGGCTAAGTCCCCCAGACATTAAGGGGCAGAGAAAAGCTGTCCCAACTGTGCCCTTTCCCAATTCTTGACCCATCGAATCTGGCATGTGAAAAACCATCCTCATGATGTTGTGCGATTTCAGAGGCAAGAGTTGCCTGGGTTCTTGGCTCCTGGAACAGTGGAGGTTCTGCGAGTCAGAGTCTCCTCATCAACTTCCGAGAAAACTGGCAGTGGCCTAACATTTCAAGTTAAAGCTAATAGAAGAAACACAACCAAGGATTAAGGACAGTTATTATAATCCATATAATAATGATACTAGACATCTATTTTCACTGCAGTGCTGATTTGGGGCTATTTCTGTATCTTCTTATTCTATTGCACTTCAGTCTTTCAGTATTTTGGGTACATAGTGTTTGGAGGTTATTTCCATATCTTCTTATTCTATTTACACTTGAGTCTTTGCATGTTTAGGGTGCACAGTGGCAGCAAGCATTCAGAGCAGTATTATGTGCCCAATGGCAACATGAAGCACAGGCAATGATCATACTGTAGCCCAAGTCAAATATGGAGTCAAATGGCTCACGTCTCTGGTTGCTCCCGAGAGGCCACCAGGAATGCAGTTGGTGAGATGATGGCTCCAGTTCCTAGGGGTCAGACCCAGGCAAGCTGTGGTTGAACATTGTTCTGGGGGTAGGGGATGTCTATTTTCGTACTTCCAAGATGATATAACAAAAGTAAGCCCCATATTGAAAAAAATGTGCAAAGAATGCCCAGTTTCTACAATTGTATCAATGTCAAAATTGTCTTTTTACATATAGCTTCCTGTTGATATTTTACTGAATGGCTTCTGGATTAAATTTCACTTTTTTAAAAACAGAAAAACTGAGAAAATTGGCACTGATTTGGGTATTGTTATATGCAAATTGGATTAATCTTTGGGTTAATAGGTCTACTTATTCAATCCAACAATTGGTCATTTCCCTCAATCTTTGGTAGCTTATTTCCTAAAAATCATTCAGCAGTATTTATTGAATGAAATTGTTTTTATGTAACATTGTTATGATCTAGTGCAGATATATTATTAATAATATAAATAAATATTAAATAATGTGCAAATTAAACATTTGCATTATCTGCAATCAAAAACATTTCCAGGAATTATAATTCCTTTGCCATCCAGAGTTCTTCCTACAGTTACAGAAATCAGATTTCTGGGCAGTATATTAACTTAAAGAAAAGGAAATAGTGCATATTCTGGGAAAACCCTTATTAACTGTAACTTTCTTCTGAAAACAAAGATGGACTGGTGAAGTAGGCACGAATCTTGGTTTTCCCTCTGTTTAGAGCTCTACAGGCTGAGTGAGGGAGAAAATGTGCCCCCCTACCCTTATAAGGGATCACCACATATCCCAGTTTGCTCTAGAAGCACTCCAACTTTATATCTGCTCTCCTGATATAATTATTATTAGAACCCCTTTTCACTCTCAAAAGTGTTCTGGTTTGGATGATAAATTATATGGTCACTCTATTCACAAGTCTAAGAGAAAATTTCAAGCTACCTACCCACACAAACACACTTGGTCCATACTCCCTTTATGCACATGAATCGCTGGCCATAGCACAGAACCCTGTGTCGAATTTCTTCCAACATGTGTAAAACTGAATCCATTAAATCTATATTCCCCTTGGTTTTTCACTATAAAACCAAATTACCTGCAATCAAAGCTCAGTTTGTTTCATTTGTATGAATCAAACACCTGTAACTTTTCTGCAACAACATTTGGGATTGGTTTAAATTTTGCAAACATTTGTAATTATAAGGCTTAATTTAAATACAGTACTTACTCGGGGGGGTGGGGAGCAAGATGGCGGAGGTGTAGGAGAACTGGATTTCGTCTGGTCCCAGGAATTCAGCTGGATAGGGATCAAACCATTCTGAACACCTATGAACTCAACAGGAGATCAAAGAGAAGAATAGCAACAACTCTCTGAATGGAAAAGCGACCACTTTGAGGAGGGTCTTTTCTGATTTGTTTAGTGTATATTTTCTGGGGATATTGTTACCCTGTTAGCATTTTGTTCTCTCATTCATCTATTGTCATCAAAATGACAAGACAGAAAAAATCACCACAACAAAAAGAACAAGAGGAAGTACCGACTGCCAGGGACCGAATCAATACAGACATTAGTACGATGTCAGAACTAGAGTTCAGAATGATGATTTTAAAGATACTAGCTGGGTTTGAACAAAGAATGGAAGTTATTAGAGAAACCCTTTCTGGAGAAATAAAAGAACTAAAATCTAACCAAGTCGAAATCAAAAAGGCTATTAATGAGGTGCAAGAAAAAATGGAGGCTCTTACTGCTAGGATAAATGAGGCAGAAGAGAGAATTAGTGATACAGAAGACCAAATGATGGAAAATAAAGAAGCTGAGAAAAAAGATAAACAACTACTGGATCGCGAGGACAGAATTCGAGAGATAAGTGATACCATAAGATGAAACAATATTAGAATAATTGGATCCAGAGGTAGAAGTGAGAGAGGGGCAGAAGGTATATTGGAGCAAATTATAGCAGAGAACTTCCCTAATGTGGGGAAGGAAACAGGCATCAAAATCCAGGAGGCACAGAGAACTCCTCTCAAAATCAATAAAAATAGGTCAACACCCCAACATCTAATAGTAAAACTTACGAGTCTCAGAGACAAAGAGAAAATCCTGAAAGCAGCTCGGGAGAAGAGATATGTAACTTACAATGGTAGAAACATTAGATTGGCAACAGACCTATCCACAGAGATCTGGCAGGCCAGAAAGGACTGGCATGATATCTTCAGAGCACTAAATGAGAAAAATATGCAGCCAAGAATACTATATCCAGCTAGGCTGTCATTGAAAATAGAAGGAGAGATAAAAATCTTCCAGGACAAACAAAAACTAAAGGAATTTGCAAACACAAAACCAGCCCTCCAAGAAATATTGAAAGGGGTCCTCTAAGCAAAGAGAGAGCCTAAAAGTAACATAGACCAGAAAGGAACACAGACAATATGCAGTAACAGTCACCTTACAGGCAATACAATGGCACTAAATTCATATCTTTCAATAGTTACCCTGAATGTAAATGGGCTAAATGCCCCAATCAGAAGACACAGTCTGCTCTAGCTGGCATCTTGCATCCCCGCGTGTGTGCACCTAATTTCAGCGGGTCCGCCTGAGAGGCCCCCTAAGTGCCAACCCTATTCCGCCATGAGGTCCCATTTCTGCTCCAACAAGATGAAAGAAACTATCATGAACCAGGAGAAACTCGCCAAACTGCAAGCACAAGTGCGCATTGGTGGGAAAGGAACTGCTTGCCGAAAGAAGAAGGTGGTTCATAGAACGGCTACAGCAGATGATAAAATCTTCAGTTCTCCTGAAAGAAGTTAGGGGTAAACAATATCTCTGGTATTGAAGAAGGGAATATGTTCACAAACCAAGGAACAGTGATCCATTTTAACAACCCCGAAGTTCAGGCATCACTGGCAATGAACACTTTCACCATTACAGGCCATGCTGAGACAAAGCAGCTGACAGAAATGCTACCCAGTATCTTAAACCAACTTGGTGCAGACAGTCTGACTAGTTTAAGAAGACTGGCTGAAGCTCTGCCCAAACAATCTGTGGGTGGAAAAGTACCACTTGCTACTGGAGAGGATGATGATGATGAAGTTCCAGATCTTGTGGAGAATTTTGATGAAGCTTCCAAGAATGCAGCAAACTGAATTGAGTCAACTTCTGAAGAACATAAAACTTGAAGAAGTTACTGGCAGCTGCTATTTTATATTATGACTGCTTTTTAAAATTTTGTTCATGGATCTGATAAAATCTAGATCTCTAATATTTTTAAGCCCAAGCCCCTTGGACACTGCAGCTCTTTTCAGTTTTTGCTTATACACAATTCATTCTTGGCAGCTAATTAAGCTGAAGAAGCCTGGGAATAAACTTTGAAACAAGGTTAATAAAGTTCTTTGCCTAGGGAAAAAAAAAAAAGACACAGGCTATCAGATTGGATAAAAAAAACAAGACCCATCAATATGCTGTCTGCAAGAGACTCCTTTTAGACCCAAAGACACCCCCAGATTGAAAGTCCATGATAATGGACACCAAAAGAAAGCTGGGGTGGCAATCCTTATATCAGGCAAATTAGATTTTAAACCAAAGATGGTAATAAGAGGCAAGGAAAGAACTATATCATACTTAAAGGGTCTATCCAACAAGAAGATCTAACAGTTGTAAATATCTATGCCCCTAACATGGGAGCAGACAATTATATAAGGCAATTAATAACAAAAGCAAAGAAACACATTGACAACAATACAATAATAGTGGGGGACTTTAACACCCCCCTCACTGAAATGGACAGATCATCTACGCAAAAGATCAACAAGGAAATCAAGACTTTAAATGACACACTGGACCAAATGGACTTCACAGATATATTCAGAACATTCCATCCCAAGGCAACAGAATACACATTCTTCTCTAGTGCCCATGGAACATTCTCCAGAATAGATCCCATCCTAGGTCACAAATCAGGTCTCAACTGGTACCAAAAGTCTGGAATCATTCCCTGCATATTTTCAGACCACAATGCTTTGAAACTAGAACTCAATCACAAGAGGAAAGTCGGAAAGAACTCAAATACATGGAGGCTAAAGAGCATCCTACTAAAGAATGAATGGGTCAACCAGGAAATTAAAGAAGAATTAAAAAAATTCATGGAAACCAATGAAAATGAAAACACAACTGTTCAAAATCTTTGGGATACAGCAAAGGCAGTCCTGAGAGGAAACTATATAGCAATACAAGCCTTTCTCAAGAAACAAGAAAGGTCTCAAATACAGAACCTAACCCTACACCTAAAGGAGCTGGAGAGAGAGCAGCAAACAAAACCTAAACCCACCAGCAGGAGAAGAGAAATAATAAAGATCAGAGCAGAAATCAATGAAATAGAAACCAAAAGAACAGTAGAAGAGATCAACAAAACTAGGAGCTGGTTCTTTGAAAGAATGAACAAGATTGATAAACCCCTGGCCAGACTTATCAAAAAGAAAAGAGAAATGACCCAAATAAGCAAAATCATGAATGAAAGAGGAGAGATCACAACAAACACCAAAGACATACAATTATAAGAACATATTATGAACAACTATATGCCAGCAAATTAGATAATCTGGAAGAAATGGATGCATTCGTAGAGATGTATCAACTACCAAAACTGAACCAGGAAGAAATAGAAAACCTGAAGAGACCTATAACCACTAAGAAAATTGAAGCAGTGATCAAAAATCTCCCCCCCAAAAAAAGCCAGGGCCAGATGGCTTCTCAGGGGAATTCTACCAAACATTTAAAGAAGAATTAATACCTATCTTTCTGAAACTGTTCCAAAAAATAGAAATGGAAGGAAAACTTCCAAACTCATTTTATGAGGCCACCATTACCTTGATCCCCAAGCCAGACAAGACCCCATCAAAAAGAAGAATGACAGACCAATATCCTTGATGAACATGGATGCAAAAATTCTCACCAAAATACTAGCCAATAGGATCCAACAGTACATTAAAAGGATTATTCACCATGACCAAGTGCGATTTATCCCTAGACTGCAAGGTTGGTTCAACGTCCGCAAATCAATCAGTGTGATACAATACATTAATAAAAGAAAGACAAGAACCATATGATCCTCTCAATAGATGCAGGAAAAGCATTTGACAAAGTACAGCATCCTTTCTTGATCAAAACTCTTCATAGTATAGGGATAGAGGGTACATACCTCAATATCCTAAAAGCCATCAATGAAAAACCCACAATGAATATCATTCTCAGTTGGGAAAAACAGAGCTTTCCCCCTAAGGTCAGGAACATGGCAGGGATGTCCACTATCACCACTGCTATTCAATGTAGTATTAGAAGTCCTAGCCACAGCAATCAGACAACAAAAAGAAATCAAAGGCATCCGAATCGGCAAGGAAGAAGTCAAACACTCACTCTTGCAGATGATATGATACTTTATGTGGAAAACCCAAAAGACTCCACCCCAAAACTGCTAGAACTCATACAAGAATTCAGTAAAGTGGCAGGATATGAAATCAATGCACAGAAATCAGGGGCATTCCTATACACCAACAACAAGACAGAAGAACGAGAAATCAAGGAGTTGATCCCATTTACAATTGCATCCAAAACCATAAGATACCTAGAAATAAATCTAACCAAAGAGACAAAGGATCTGTACTCAGAAAACTCTAAAATACTCATGAAAGCAATTGAGGAAGACACAAAGAAATGGAAAAACGTTCCATGCTCATGGATTGGAAGAACAAATATTGTGAAGATGTCAGTGCTACCTCGAGCAATCTACCCATTTAATGCAATCCCTATCAAAATACCATCCACTTTTTTCAAAGAAATGGAACAAATAATCCTAAAATTTGTATGGAACCAGAAAAGACCCCGAATAGCCAGAGGAATGTTGAAAAAGAAAAGCAAAGCTGGCGGCATCACAATTCCGGTCTTCAAGCTCTGCTACAAAGCTGTAATCATCAAGACAATATGGCACAAAAACAGACACATAGATCAGTGGAACAGAATAGAGAGCCCAGAAATGGACCCTCAACTCTATGGTCAACCAATCTTCAACAAAGCAGGAAAGAATGTCCAATGGCAAAAAGACAGTCTCTTCCACAAATGGTGTTGGGAAAATTGGACAGCCACATGCAGAAGAATGAAACTGGACCATTTCCTTACACCACACACAAAAATAGACTCAAAATGGTTGAAAGACCTCAATGTGAGACAGGGTCCATCAAAATCCTAGGGGAGAGAACACAGGCAGCAACCTCTTTGACCTCAGCCGCAGCAACTTCTTCCTAGAAACGTCGCGAAAGGCAAGGGAAGCAATGGCAAAAATGAACTCTTGGGATTTCATCAAGATAAAAAGCTTTTGCACAGCAAAAGAAACAGTCCACAAAACCAAAAGACAACCAACAGAATGGGAGAAGATATTTGCAAATGACATATCAGATAAAGGGCTAGTATCCAAACTCTATAAAGAACTTCTTAAACTCAACACCCAAAGAACAAATGATCCAATCAAGAAATGGGCAGAAGACATGAACAGACATTTTTCCAAAGAAGACATCCAAATGGCCAACAGACACATGAAAAGCTGCTCATCATCACTTGGCATCAGGGAAATCCAAATCAAAACCTCAGTGAGATATCACCTCATACCAGTCAGAATGGCTAACGTTAACAAGTCAGGAAATGACAGATGTTGGCGGGGATGTGGAGAAAGGGGAACCCTCCTACACTGTTGGTGGGAATGCAAGCTGGTGAAACCACTCTGGAAAACAGTATGGAGGTTCCTCAAAAAGTTGAAAATAGAGCTACCATACGACCCAGCAATTGCACTACTGGGTATTTACTCCAAAGATACAAATGTACGGATCCGAAGGGGTACGTGCACCCCGATGTTTATAGCAGCAATGTCCACAATAGCCAAACTGTGGAAAGAGCCAAGATGTCCATCGACAGATGAATGGATAAAGAAGAGGTGGTATATATATACAACGGAATATTATGCAGCCATGAAAAGGAATGAGATCTTGCCATTTGCAACGACGTGGATGGAACTGGAGGGTGTTATGCTGAGCGAAATAAGTCAATCAGAGAAAGACATGTATCATATGACCTCACTGATATGAGGAATTCTTAATCTTAGGAAACAAACTGAGGGTTGCTGGAGTGGTGGGTTGGGAGGGATGGGGTGGCTGGGTGATAGACATTGTGGAGGATATGCGCTATGGTGAGCGCTGTGAATTTTGCAAGACCGTTGAATTACAGATCTGTACCTCTGAAACAAATAATACATTATATGTTAAAAAAAGAAAAGAAGAAGAAGAAGATAGCAGGAGGGGAAGAATGAAGGGGGGGAAATCGGAGGGGGAGATGAACCATGAGAGGCGATGGACTCTGAAAAACAAACTGAGGGTTCTAGAGGGGTGGGCGTTGGGAAGATGGGTTAACCTGGTGATGGGTATTAAAGAATGCATGGAGCACTGGGTGTTATATGAAAATAATGAATCACGGAACATTACATCAAAAACTAATGATGTAATGTATGGTGTTTAACATAACATAATAAAAAAAATACAATACTGGGGCGCCTGGGTGGTTCAGTTGTTAAGTCTGCCTTCGGCTCAGGTCATGATCCCAGGGTCCTGGGATCGAGCCCCGCATCGGGCTCCCTGCTCGGCGGGAAGCCTGCGTCTCCCTCTCCCTCTCCCACTCCCCCTGCTTGTGATCCCTCTCTCGCTGTGTCTCTCTGTCAAACGAATAAATAAAATCTTTAAAAGAAAAATACAGTACTTGCTCTAAGGTGGGCTAAATGCTATTTTCCAGAAGAATTCCTTAGTTTCAACTAGATTGAAAGGCCAGATACAGTGTAGAGGCAAGAACGTCAGACTTGGTGTCTGGAGCTCTATGCTTAAGTCCATACTCTGCCCTCTGTATGAAGAGGGACAATGCATGACAGTTTTCCCAAGATTGTCCCGATTTACACATACTCTTCAATGTAGCTATTAAGAGTACCCCTTTTCATTCTCAACAGTGTCCTGTTTTGGAAAGTAAAGGATATGGTCACCCTTCTTATAAGCCATGTAGGATCAGGCAAATAACTAACCCTTTTGTGTCTTCATCTCTTATTTGCCTAAAAATACCCATTCCTGAACATTATTTTGAGGAGTGAATAAGAGTGCAAATATGAAAAAGCATTTAACAACCCAATATACTAAGCAAGTGTAACATATTAGATGAGTTTGCTATTTTTCAGGCTTCTGCCTGGGGTAAGCAAGATCAAGGATTTGTAGACTTTCCATGGCAGGGCCTGATTCTTGGCTCAGGGCAGTTGTTGCCTTTTCTCTCAGGGCCCCAGCCAGCCCAATGAGAGGGTCGGTTCCCCTTCTGTTTCACCCTGTCCGAGCTCTCCACTACATCCTGTGTACACCACATGCACTCCTGCTTCCTAACCCTTCTGCAGACTCTCCCCATTTTCTGGAATATCTTCTCTTTGCCACCCTTACTGTTCACCTTCTTAGCTAAAGTCCAATCTCAAATCATGTCATTTGAAAGAAGATTTCTGTTAGTGTGTTTAGGGGTTTGCGGATGCTATCTAAGATTCTGGCCACTTAAGTTTAGGTACAAAAACAATAAGTAGGAAATGAAATATAGTTTTATCAGTTATGGAAAGCAATGATGCTACAATGCAGCGCTCTGACCAATGGCTGGATTAGCTCTAGGCTGGGGTGGGGAATTCTATTTCCTTTTCTAGATCTAAATCTTGAAATTCATATGCTTAGGTGCGCCAACGCAGGAAGAGAAAGAGGAAAAGGGAGAGAGGAAAGAAGAGAGAGAGAGGGCTGGCCTATGGAGCTGACTCGGAGCCCACTGATTAGAAGACCTCAAGTCTTCTCACACTTGAAATCGTGAAAGGATGACAAATTCTTTCATCCCAAACTAATTACTCCCTTCTTTAACACCATTTTTACTTAAAGGCAACACTGCATAGTTTAATGAATTGTTCTCTGATTGTTTCTTGATGGTCATTTTTTAAACAGTGATGATATTATCAGCTCTTGGATATCACTGATTGGTTCTTCACTTCTTCAGTATCTTTGAGAGAGTCTAAGATAAACTGGACTCCTACTAGATAATTGTTATTGGTTGAAGGATTGAGTTGCAGGCTTAAATAGCCAAAGTTTGGGGGGAGAAACTTGACCTTTTCCAATTTGATAAGATCACATGATGGGACTGTCCCCTAATGCTGAAAATATCTCTGTCACTATATTGCTATAAAAGCCCCCAGTGCTACAAAGAGGGAGAGGTGCTGAGATTGTATCAGCAAACACTTCACCAACTCCTTCGTGCTCCTGAAAACATCAGAACAGAGGAAGCATGGAGAACCATCCAGAAAACCTATGGAAAAGACCAACTGCTGGTCAACAAACTCATCTCCCCTTTGTCTGTACCTGTAGCTACATTTTATTTCCCAGCCTCCTTTGCAGGTAGGTGTGTCTATGTGATTGGGTTCTGGCCAATGGAATTCTGGCAGATGTGTTGTAGGCCACTTCCTGGCCCACACACGGTCTACCACACTGACCTCCTATCCTCTTGCCCTTCTGCCGGGCCAGAAGGAAGAAGACCCACAGGGAAACACAAGTCCTGGACTGGAAGGCTTGCATTGGGAGCTGGTCCTTAAATTGGTGCTTGCAGGAGAGCTACCCAAAATGGAACACTGGCATCGGTTGTAAAGAGGAATAAACTTGTATTATCTTGAGTTGCTGAAATTTGAGGTTTGCCTGTTACTATTACTAGTGCGTATTAGTGTGTTAGTGCCTTCTTGATCTTATCAGAAAAATCAAGGATTTCTTTCCCTCACAAATTATGTCACTAATGCCAGTTACTAAAAGAATCTATTGGCTGTAAAATATACCTTGATTTCAGAGAGGTTAAAAAGTTAAAAATCCCCTTTTAAATGGATGAAATAGGATAATTCAATGTTCCTGCATGGAATTTTTCATAGCCTTTGTGTGAGTCCCATAGCGGGTGCCTTGAAGAATGGAAAAACTACTCTTCCTGATGATCAAAACATAAAGTCTTAGAGGACTTACAGTTAATCTCCTTTATTCTCTCTCATGTCCCACACCCAGACCATCGCGTGGTACACTGTAGGAACTCAGTGAAATTTGTTGAATGAGAGACCAATGTCCACATTTTAGAAACCAAATGGTAATTTATCAATTTGGGATAAGAAATCTAACTTGAGGGGCGCCTGGGTGGCTCAGGCATTAAGCGCCTGCCTTCAGCTCAGGTCATGATCACAGGGTCCTGGGATCGAGCCCCATGTCCGGCTCCCTGCTCCGTGGGAAGCCTGCTTCTTCCTCTCCCACTCCCCCTGCTTGTGTTCCCTCTCTCGCTGTGTCTCTCTCTGTCAAATAAATAAATAAAATCTTTAAAAAAAAAAAGAGAGAGAGAAATCTAACTTGAGCATGCTGCCTGTAGCATTCAGGTCTGTGTGAGGAGGAATTCTCCATCTGCAGTTAAGCCTCATGGGAAAGTGAATGACAGTGAGGAGCATGGATTCAAAATCCAGAGATATCGGGTGTTTAATGGCATTATGGTGTGATGCATGTTAGCAGGGCTTCTGAAGCATGCGGGAGGAGAGTATGTGGAGGCAGACAGCTTACCTTTTTATACAGACTCCTGAAGAGCTGCCTCAAGACTGCAATGTATTTATGTGAATTGTAGTCTTCAGTGTTAAAAAAATCTATAAAGCTGTTTGTCCTATTTTGTTCTAAATAATTTCAAGGGGATGCTTTGTTTCTGATGATTGTGTTTAGGTCTCTGTGAGGATGTCTCTGTCACTGGAAGAGGAATGCACACCATATAGGAGCTTGTCCTACTCTGACGTGCATTGAGTTGGCTCTTTATGGCAGGGCAGTAAGCAGGGACCGTGTCTTGCCCGTTGCTGTATCCCCAGTGCCCAGTGCAGCACCTGGCACTGAGCTGGTGCTCAATGCATATTTTATGAATAAGTTGTAACTATTAGTTAAAATGGCTGAAAGGATGACTCAAAGCTGAAAACCATATTAACTCCTATCTGGAATTGGAAATATTAGCCCCATTTTTTGAATTGTTCTATGAGCCAGGCATTTTAGATATATCATCTTGTCTAATATAAAAGGAAAGCACTAGCATTATTTCTAAAATAGAAAGAATCTGAGACTCAGAAGGACAAGCCATTTGCACAAAGTCCCAGATTGACAGAGCTCAGGTGTGAGCTGAGGTTTGATCTCTGATTAAGCCATTCTTGCCCACTATGCCTGAGAAATGGTGTGCTTTGAACAATGGAATAGCACCATTGCTCCAACATGACGTAGCTCCAACTGTGTACGCTCCTACCTTCTTGGTGGAGGCGCCTGACCTGAAACCAGCAGGTCCACACAGAAGTGAATAATGCTATTTTTTTGAGAAAAATGGTTCTCATTTGAGCCATACCCTTTCAGGTACCAGCCTGAGGCATCTGTGGTACCAGGTAAGAGTGAGCGCGGAGTGGTTGACCACATGCCATCTATTATTTCAGCTGCTCAGGATCTGCAGCGAATTCCAGATGCCAGTTTCTGCAGCATAGTATTATAGGCTGAGTGACCAAAACATTTGCAAGGACATGGACTCCTTAGAGGTGCTAAAGGTAGGTATCCCTGGGAAATGAAAAGATTGCAATGTCATCATCTTTTAAGTTATAATGAAACATTCCTAGCTTTCCTTTTAATCTGAATGAAAAATCAATGCAATTTTACCCTGTGGCAGAATAGAACTGAGACTTATATTTCAAAATAAACATCTCTGACATCCTGTTTTATGCACAGTTTATTTTGATTCAGACAGTTACAATTTGTTTTTCCTCCAGGAAGTACAGGTGGCGGTGTACATGTTACCCCCTCTCTTCCTTCCCTGAGTCCTCACCGTTCTTAGGCTGATTCATAGCATCATACTAGGCACAGATTGAAAGGATTTTACATGTGCTGGAATAGTTCGAGATAGTTCATGTTTCAGATTGGTCAGCAAACATATCACCTCTTTTTTTATTCAGTGCTAGGTACTCAGCTCAGTGAGATCATTCTCAGGGAACTGATTATTTGCCAGGCATCAGTTTCTATAATAGCAGTTGATAGTGAGTGATCTTTGTAGAAGTCATGAATGCAATGTTCTCTGTTCTCTGAGTGCTGGTTGGAAACTAGGAGAATTTTGTAAACGTGGTGATTCTATCTAGAAATTTTCATGTAGGTACAAGACCAATTAGGGTCTCTGGTTGCTTGCAGCAGGGGGCCCTGAAGAAACCCCAAGTGTGAGGCAGAGTACTCTTCTTTTTCAGTGAAATGCTTCTACCCTGGTTTTTGGCCTAAACGATGAAGAATAGAAGATGTTCTATGGAATTTAAAACCAGTCACTTTCTATACTGTTTCTGAAAAGGAGAACATGAATAAATATCTTTAGGTGACATGGACTGTCTTTGAAATTATTGCCAATGAAAATAATGCTCTTAATATTTTCTTGAGCTAGTGTCATACCTCTGTCTATAATGACACAGGTTTGTTACTAACCTCTCTGATTATTGCAGTGGCATTCAGAAACAGTATCTTGCGTGAAATATTGAGGTAATAATGTGCATGGACTTGCAACCACAATCTCAATCTGAGCATGCAAGCTGTGTTATATTTCTTTATTATCAAATAAAGTCTATCCTGAGCCCCTGTCTTGTCAGGTTGGTGAGAAGCTGGTCGTTGTTGGTGACTAGGAAATTTCCAGTTTATTCCAGAACAATGGCAGGTGAAAAGACAAAAGTAACAACAACAATAAACCCTAACTTCAAGGTGGCCCCTTAGTTTCCTGTAAGAATGCAATACCCCAAGTCTTTAAGAGCCTTAAAAGTCAATGTCCATGTGGCTTCCGTGCCTCATTTTGACAAGGGAAATTTTTCGATGCCAAGGATCTGAATCCTCATCACACATACCTATTAGTCCTTCTTCTTGAAGTGCTCACTGCGCAAGACATGCTTTTTTTGCTTTTAGACCCTGATGTTTTCATGTTGACAGGAGGTGGGTTTACTATAAAGCTAGTTAAAACTGGCTTCAAGGGGCCCTTTCAATGACCTTGGAGGGGCCCTGACAATGTGTTCCTATGATCACATGTTTTGTAAAATTTTCAAATGCAAAATATTTTAACCATCAACAGTGAAGACCACTGTCTCCATTCTGACTTCTCCCTATGTTAGGTGTCTTTGAGGTTTACTGGCATTTTGGAAGTCACACTACATGGAGTCAAGGAAATGTTTAGTTTGCTTAGATCATGTTCAATGCCTTACATATATGATTGTGTTATTGCTGGCTGTAGGTATAGCATAGGAATGGCTTCCAGGGATCCACCTACATATGACTCTTTCAGCACTGTAAAACAATGGTGTGGGACTGGAGGTTGGTCGTGATATATAAATGTATCCTAAGGCCCTGGAAATATGTGGGTATTGGAGGAAAAAATAAGGTTTGAAATGTTCAGAGCCAGAAGCTAGTCTATGGGGAATTCGCTCAGTCATCAGGTGTTTATTATTGAAGCAATTCCTGTTGATGCCTAATGAAGACATTCTCTGAAAGTAAACACTTGATGCATTATATAATTATAAATGTAACATATTTTTCTTTTTAAAGTGAAAATAATGAAAAACATTATCAGAATTTTTGCATTTGTAGAGCAGAAACCTATAGCAGAATTTTAAATACTAAGTCCTTCTCTGTGTGAAATCACATGTTTTATGCATCCCAACATATTAGCTCACATCTTGGCATAGCTGAGGCATACTGTCGTGAAGTAACATGAAGGTTCCAGATGACTTGGCATACAAAATTACCACCAACACAGCAAAAATCCTCAAGAAAGAAGTGGTGTAGAATCCTACATGGATTCATTGATACGTTACTAATACTAATTATATATTACTATATTAACGCTCTAATATTAAACATATTAGTTTTATCAGTGCACTTCTTAATGTTTTACTCTATGTAATTGCATATATAATAGAAATATTATATGACTATATAGCTCACTATAACATGACAGCAGACTAAAAATAAATTTTTTATATGCCTTGTTTTCAGATTAAGATAATGTCATACATTGTTATCCAGAATTATTAATTATATATAAATCAGATACTATGCAAAGAGAGTATTCTAGTGGAAGCCAAAAATGTAACAGAGACAATCAGGCAAAGGACAATATGGTACAGGGGTGCCTGGGTGGCGCAGTCAGTTAGGCGTCCATCTCTTGGTTTTGGTTCATGACATGATCTCAGGGTCGTGAGATCAACCCCTGTATGGGGCTCCGTGCTGAGTGTGGAGTCTGCTGAAGTTTCTCTCTCCCTCTCCTTCTGCCCCTCCCCGCCTCACATGCATGCTCTCTCTCTCACTCTCTCTGAAATAAATAAATCTTTTTAAAAAAGACAATCTGGTACAAAAAGACAAAATTTGGCATATCAAACCTCTCTTACTGAAACCAAAACTAAAAATCTATATGGTCATCAGAGCACACAGAGATTTCAACAACAACTTTATTGGGAAAATTCATTGACTTTGATAAATTCCATGCTTGTCCTTATAAATTGACTTTAGCACTGTTTAATTAAAAAAAGCAGATTTCCCCCCCAAAAGCATGATGCTAGTTATATTTACAGGGAATTAAATAGAACGTACAACAGACAGTAGAAATATTTTTCAAGTACATATGAATAACAACAGTAAAAACAAAAAGCACAATGTTTAAACTGCTATTAGATCACAGGTAGTGAGAACAAGATAAGATGTTGTATATACTGTATAATTTATAAAGTATTTCAATAAGTCAGACGTAACTTCCTGAAAGCCAGGAGGACTCTCCAGACAAGGAGGTACTTGAATGAGAGATCAATCAAATACAAATGTATGAGATGAATACCTTGAAGAGCAGAGAAGAAAGAACAGTCAGTTTTATTGGTAATATTTTGTATTATTTTTAAGCATTTTTAAGTGAATGGGATTTGCCCTTCAGAGGGTACAATGAAAAATGGTGTTCTTTAAATAATGATAATTACTGACATCATGGGAATTTTTGAACAAATCATTGTATTCACTTTTGTATGAGCACACTGAAAAATGTCAAAATGCAAAAGTAGATGTGACTCAATTATTGCAAATCATTTATCAGAATTAAATCATGGGAAAATGTGTAAAAATGAAATAATAGCTAAGTAAACAAGATATCAAGTATTACTACTTTATTGTTGAGTCTACACTAAATGTGATTGGTTGGCCCTTATTATATGCTACTGTTCTCACTGAAACCTTATGAATAACTCTTAATTCTTTTGCCAGCCAAAAATTCTGTGTGAGAGGAAGTGATAAGCAGAGATAATGAATATGACCTTGGATTGCTTGATAATCCAATTAGTGAAGAGGAGTGACTCATACAAATACATTGGAAAAAGATTTAAATTTCTTGCTGTTTTGACATAAAATAGTGACTTCAGTCACCATATTGTAAATGCATAGTGTGACCCTACAGTGAAGACATAGATATGACAAATGGATCAGTGGGCATCATCATTGAAAGAGTATTTAAAATTGGTCACCACAAAAACAAAACAAAACAAAACAAAACAAAACAAAACAAAGCAAAACAACCTTGAAATGACCTGAAATCTTCTAGCTTATATACAAACTACAGACTTGATAGAGGTTTCCTAAATTTGACAACTCTAAAGATTTACATGATATTACCAAAAGGAGTTGTAGAGCTGAAAGAAATTTTTCTAAACTTAAATAAAGATCATAATATTGCAAAATTTAGTGGACCATACTAGAAGAAATACTGAATTATTTACCTTTTCTATAGAAAATACACAAATGTCATATGAAAAAAATCACTGAGGCATACGCAGCTGAAAAGTGTAAGCAAAAGCAGAATCACATAGGTGTGTGGGACAGTTCTTTTAAGAAAAGTAGTTTTACAAGTAAAGCTACTATATTTATGGATTTGTAAGGTTTTCTGTTTTTAAATGCTTTGAAAATTTGTGATCTGTTGTGATTTCTTCTCCTAAATTTACTTTGAAATCTAATTTTGTATTCATAATTTTTTATTTTTTTAAGATTTATTTATTTGAAAGAGAGAGAGAAAGAACGAGCGGGAGGGGCAGAGGGAGAGGAGAGAGAGACTCCTCAAGCAGACTCCTCACTGAGCATGGAGCCCGAATGGGGCTCGATCTCACGACCATGAGATCCTGACCTGCTCTGAAACCAAGAGTCAGAGGTTCTACCCCCTGAGCCACCCAGACGCCCCCATAATTTTTTTTTATTTTATTTTTAGATTTTTTTATTTATTTGAGAGAGAGAGAGAAAGCAGGAGCAGGGGGAGTGGGAGAGGGAGAAGCAGACTCCCCACCAAGCAGGGAACCTGATGTGGGGCTTGAT
The DNA here is from genome assembly GCF_037043125.1 of Eumetopias jubatus. Lineage (NCBI taxonomy): Eukaryota > Metazoa > Chordata > Mammalia > Carnivora > Otariidae > Eumetopias > Eumetopias jubatus. The sequence goes on along the minus strand of NW_028274812.1, from coordinate 21,167,889 downwards.
CCCAGGACCCCAGGATCATGACCTGAGCTGAAGGCAGACGCTTAACTGACTGAGCTACGCAGGTGCCCCAATTTTTTATTTTTTAAAGGAGACTCATTCAAGCATATAAGCTTCACCCCCATGAAACCCCTGGTCTGTCCTTCTCATTTTAGGCTCCATTCCAGTGTGAAGGTTTCTTCTTTCTCCCTCTTTGGACCACTCTCCCTTCTTGCCTGGAACAAGTTGTGCTTTTCACTTTAGCTGGGAAGATCAGAAAGTGACTTCTGCTTTAGGGGCAATCCCTTATTTTTCCCCAGCAGCGCTGGAGCCCAACAGAGAGGGGCAGTGTCATGGAGGGTGGGGGATACAGAGACCAAAACCAAAACTCTACCCCTGGGTAGCATACTGCCATGTTCAAATTGCTAATATGTGTGCCTGCCTCTTGCTATGCCCCCTTGCTATGCCAGCCCCCCATCTTCTGTTCATTCTCCACTACAAAAGCAAAAAATTAAAGCAATAAATGAAGGCCTCACTTGATCATATAACTCTCACTGATTTATTTATTGGGTACCTGCTCTGCCTGAACAATTCTGTGTTGTCCACTGGTGTTGTTTTCAAAGATTTGGAGCTTTAAAGGACCATGTGTAGAGGTTGGAGGTGAGGTGGTCAGGTGGCCACTCAGCAGCTCAGAAGAGCTATGTCATTTTCTAATTGATACGCTGGACTTTAGGGTAAGATTTTCTGAAAGAACATGTCTGTGTTTAAAAGGGTTTCGAATATCATTAGTCTCTATGCAATTTTTAAACTCATGATTTGTAAGGCTCCTCAAGATCCAGCCCAAGCTCATTGACTGCTTGTCCATGATATGCCTTCTCTATGCCAACCACAGAGAACCACTTCTCTTTTTCTCAAATATGCTAAGTGCTCACGACCTCCACACCCTGCGCACACTCTTCGCACCTATATCCAGGAGCACCTTTCTTCCCTGTCCCAGAGACAAACTTCTTATCCTCTCCCTTCCAGCTTAAAAGCCCTATCTGCTCAGTGGTGGCTCTTTTGACCCTGTTCTCGTTTCTTCCTGCCCTCTGGCAAGCCCAGACAATCATTTATTTATTGATTCAATTTCATCACGGGACTTCAACATTGCCTTGTAATTATTTGTCCTGTTTGCTCATTATGAGTTTTCCTACAGCATTTATCTTGTTTATCTTGAATCTTTGAGACCTAGCTCAGGACCTGGTAACATACATAGCAGGTGCTTGGAAAAAAAAATTACTCAGTGAATGAAGAAGAGATTTTTTTTAAAATAAGGTAAGCTAAACAGTGTTTGTCAAGACAAAGGAATACTTCCCCAAAAAACCATTTCTTGAGGTACAAACCTCTAGTCTGTGTTTGTACTAAACAAATGAAATGACAGATATGTCTTACCTTCATTCTACTCTGTAATCCCTCTTCCCTTCCCTGACTGACACAGCCTTAGGCTCTCCACATGATGTTTCCTTCTTGTCAGTTCGAGGAATATATAAATCAGTGGTTTCTTTCCTATCAGTTGCTTCCACCCTTTGAAACAGGAGAGTACAGAGCATGTGTTTGTCCATTTCTTTTAACTACTTTTTTTCCAATGCTTATTCCGCTGTGGAAAATCTAATGTCCCTGTTTTTCAGGCATCTAAGGAAGATCCTTTTCCTCTTTTTTTGTTATATTTCTGTGACAATATCCTCAAGCCATGGCATGGCATAGGAATTATGTGAACATTACATTTTTATCAAGAAAAGGGAAGGTTGCTTTAAAAATACATGAATGCAGCAAATATTTATTGAGCACAGGCTCTTCTATGTAATGGGGTCATAGAGGTGACCAGGACAGACAGCGTCCCTAACATCATGGAGCTTGTTGTCTAGCTGGGGAGACCAGATAAAAGAAATACTCAGAACAAGTAACTATACTAATTCCTAGTAATTATGATTGAGATAAATGCATGAATGCCCATGCTATGCTGCTTTAGAAGGGCCTGGTGTCCATCCCGGTGGATGGGCCTCTGGTGTGAGATCTGAAGCTGAGCAGCCGTGTGATGTGGGGAAGATGGGTCGAGGAGGGGGGCTTTAAGGACAGAAGCAGCAGCATGCCCAGAGATCCTCAGCTCAGAGGAGCCTGCAAAGATTGAGGAAGAGAGAAAAAGTCTGTGAGACAGGAACAGAGGAGGCGAGAGAGTGACAGGATATGAAGTTCATTAACAGAGTAAAATAACAAAGCAGCATGGTCAGCCTTGAAGCTCTGCTGCTGTCCAGAGGTTCTTTTTTCACACTGACTTTCTTAACTCAGCTTTCTTGATTTTTCTGCTGTTTAATTATGAATAAAATACGATATTTTCTCCTTTTGTCCTCCCAAATGTAGTGCGTTTCAGCCAAATTATGGGTAACTTAGGCATCTGTGGACATGTGTGGAACTCCCACCATCTTTTATGTGTTTGCCTCTGGGAAACAAAGCCTCCTGAAATTCAAACAGCCTACTTCCTGTGTTCTTCTGGAGCACCCCATTTCTAAGTTGGGAAGTGGCTGCCTACACAGGGGTCTTGTCTGTGATGACTGCTGAAGAGTCAACATTAAACTCATTCTGAATAGCAAGTGATAAAGCTCTTCTATCTGCCAGAGAAATTGTGGTTTTCATAATTTTATTGCTGAAGAAATAGTTGTCATGGCAATGATTTACATAACTTTGAACAGCTATTAGTTAAGTACTGTTAATGGCGTGCTTTCAATGCAGCAAGAAAGTACTGTATAATGAGGAGTTTGCTCAGTGCTTTGTCAGAGTTGGTGTATTTCCTGGTTTTGCTGACATAATTGATCAAATTTTTAGAGCCTCAGGTGATTTCTATACATGTTTATTTTAATCCCTCAAGATGTTCCATTATGTCAGGAATTGTCCCTTTGCTTCTTTGTGCTTTAACCTGATGTTCAATTCATTCGGTGAGCTTATGTGGGTTTACAGAATGCATTTGTGAGATCCTAATCTTAGCAACTCTAAAATAATTTAATTGAATTAAAAAAATATTTTCAAGTGCCTACTGTGAACAGGGCATAATGCTAGGCTCTGCAGAGGATAGAATGGATTCTGAGGCATGTGCCTAAAAAATGCAGAAGGAAATTTGGAAATAAATGTTACTTGATGTTATGATTAATGTCAGAACATTATGAAATAAATATAAATGTTATTTGATGTTATGATTATATAGAGTAGCATTGCTATGAGTTAGAATTTGCAGCTCATGCCACTGAGACTGGGGGTGGTGTGTGAGCACTGGAAGTCACTGCTGAATTTTCTGTACTCCTCTCTGGTTTATTTTCTTATGGTTCTTGTAAAAGGGAGGCATCATAATGAAGTCATTAAGAGTGGAATCTGGGACTCCTTCATTTAAGCACGTTTCCTATCTTCACTGAGTCAGTTTCCTCTCTGTAAAATGGGGTTATAGAACTATTTTCTTTAGAGATTCATCTTGAGGAGTAGATGAGTTAGTATGCACAAAGTATATAGATGAGTGACAGCTAATGCTGAGCAATTAGTAATAATAATAACAACAGTATGATGATGGTGATGATGATGATGGGTGAAGGATGGTGATCCATTTAGGTACATGTGGCACATCTTGGTTTCCTGATTTAGTCCAACTTTGGGTCTTTCTAATCAGTAAATTGTCTGGCTCAAAAAGATGGACACATCCATCCATCCAGTAATCATTGATTCAATAAACATAAATTGGGAGTCACTAGTTAGATGCTAGAGATATAGTGATGAAATAGACATAGTTGGAGTAGGGGGACCAATCAGTGGTTGTAGCCAGTTTGGATTTCATGGAGGAATAGCATTGCAAATACAAATTTGGAAATTGGCACTGGGTTGCCAACATTTTACTTTGCCGAGTCAGGATGATTTCATTTTGTATCACCACATTTTAACCCCACAGCAGTAGGAAGAACATAATATCACAGTAGATGAGTCTATAAAATTAAATAGATTTAGCATCGAGGAGAAAGGGCCCAAAATAGGTGCTCGATAATTATTTGTTGAATGAACTTGCCATTTCCTTGTTTTCCTCAGGCCTGTGCAGACCAGTGAATCTTTGTTTGCAGACCAGTATTTAGGAATATGGGAGAAAGTGGGCTTCTGTTCTTGCATTTAGGTTAGACTCTGCAGACACATTTTACTTCATACATCTCCAAGGAGAAAACTAGATGCAGAGGTGTAAGGTTATCCGTTTAACAGAAGATAGTCAATGATGTTTAAATAAAAGGGGTTACCAAGGGGAAGGCTTGGAGTGTTCTTTGATAAATTATGGGAATGGATTTTAGTTCATAAATCAAAAATTTGTATGAGTTTTTTGTGAATTTCATATGCTTTGTGGTTGAAGGTTATATTCCTGAGAATTTAAGCAGAAACGTCATGGTTAACAGTTAAATATCTTAGGGAACACAGTCCTGCCGCTCAGTAGAGATAATGAGACAGGACCCACAGACATATAACTTGAGGGGCCTTTTATTCACTGGGATCATCTTTTATCATTGCCCTTTGTTCACTGTGATCCTGTTTTTGAGGAACGTTACTATTTTCTCCCCTTCTATCCTTTATCTTTCCAGCACACAACTATAATAGACTTGTGTCAGCAGGATGTTTCTTCCTAAGGCTTATCAGATACCACAAGGTGCAACATTTTCTCTTAATTTTCAGTAAGGTGGAACAATTTTTTTTCTTAACAGTTTTATATGCACAGGAACCACTGATCCAACATTAGCTATAATCCAACTGATTTCGTAAGATTGAAAGTAACAACATTTCTTTTCATAAGGACATAACATATGTATCTAATAGAAAGGTGACTTTGTGCTTTTTAAAGCTTTTTAAAGTGCCACAAGTTGAAGGACAGCAAATTAGTGTGGGAACAGCACATTGAAAGGGTGTACCTCTCTGCCTTGTGATTGTCCCTGTAAATGTGGATTCTCTGGGGCTGTGAGAGGCTAACTGATGAGTGGGTTTTTTTTCTAAAGACGTCAAATTGCAGACTGCAGGAATGAAGAGTCACATTTCCTGAAGATCAGAGAGTCTTCTGAAGGCCTGTCTCAAGTGGGCTGTGACAGATATGGGATGATGGACGATACTGCCAGAAGTCCACCTCAGATTCCTTGGGGTATAGAAATCAAATTATCTCCAGGAAATGGCATTATGATCATTAAAATTTCCTATTTTGATTTCTTCAACTTCCTATAATGAAAGTAAGTTATTTTTATAATCTCTGAAAAAGAACTTTATGTTTTTTTAAATAAAAGGTCAAGTATTATATGTCAAACACCTAAAGTTCTTAAAGAGTAGTTCACATTGTTATTCAAAACCTATTTACTCTTGTTCTAATGTGTTTGGTTATTTGTGTTATTAGCTTGTATCAGTGGAAAAGGTGTAAACAGCACAAGATAAAGAACTTGCAGTTGGAAAAGCAAAAGGCACCAATTATAATTTCAGAAAAAAATAGATCCTGACAGCAGGAAAAGTGGTAAAATATTCTAAATCTAAACATAAAAGAACTTTTTTTTAAACATAAAAAAATTCCAATCCATTCCGCTGAGTATAGGGGCATAAACTTCGTGTTCCTTGATTCTTTCCCCCAACAAAAGTAACGTTATATTGTATGCCTTTTAATTAAGAAGACAGAGATATATGTGTTGTGCATATTTTTTTTCTTTTAAACATGTTAAAAAAGAAATCTATTATATAGGTCATTATGTGCGTCTTACTTACCTTATTTGAGCCTCGGTTTCCTCATCTCTAAAATAGGGTATATTAGTCAGTGTTCTTCAGAGATATAGAACTAATGGAATATATAAAAATGATTTTCATATTACTTATTTATATTATTGATAATGATTGGTTTATTAGAAATAATGAAAATGATGGTTTGTTTATATTATTATATTTATTATATATAATGTTTATCATAAGGGATTGGCTCACATGATTATGGAGACTGAGAAATCTCATGATCTGCAACGTACAAGCTGGAGTCCCAGGGAGCCAATGATGTAGTTAGAAAGCCTGAGAGAGTCAATGTTGTAGATTCCAGCCCAAATCTCAAGGGCTGAGAACCAGGCGCACCATGGGCAGAAGGTTAATGTCCTAGCTCAACTAATCAGGTAGAGAGCAAATTTAACCTTCCTCTGCCTTTTTTTTCTATTCAGGCTCTCAGCAGATTGGATGATGTCCACCCTCTCTGGGGAGGATCATCTACTTTAAATGCTAATCTCTTCTAGAAACACTCTCATAGTCACTCCCAAAACCATGTTTAATCAGAAATCAAAGCATCTCATGGCTCAGTCATGTTGATGTATAATATTAACCACCATATTAATATATGATGCTAACTATAGCTGCCAGTCAGGGTCCAACTAGAATATAGAAACTACACAGGAATTATTAAAGAAGTTTAGTATAAAAAATTGTAAACTATAAGAGAGGATTACTATAATGAGGGATTGGTTAGTAGGAAGGAAGAAAACTCTAAAGAATATAAAAATAGTCAAAGCAAGGACCTTATCCCTAGGGCTGAAATAGAGTGTCCAGGAAAAGGATTCTTCAGAAATGAGATCCAGACCTCATTGGAGAGGGCATGGCCATGGCTCGGTGAATAACACCATGCTTGTAGCTCTTGGTCAAACTCCATTGAGGTGCCAGTAGAATTTTTTTGAAGCTGCCTTGGGGAGTGGGTAAGGAGTGTTGTGTTAGGAGAAGTTTCTGGGTAAGTATCCAGAACACAGGAGTCTCTCTAACCTTGTTCTCTAGTTAACACTCCATCTTCTGCCAGGTATCCCTGACTCCAACTGCACTCTGGTATGAAACAGGTCAAGTCTCTGGGAAGAGTGTAATAAATTTTGAGTCCCTTGAGGAAAAAAAATGGTTTTGAGTCAGAAATAAGGAGAAAGTGAGGAAGGTAATATACATACACTGAAAATGTTGAGACCTTTCTCCAGAAGGATTTAAGGCTCATTTTCAGCAATATGCTGAAAATATAATTAGCTTGGTGGTTTTTCAGCTACATCCCAAAGGAAATATTAATTTGATTTATTCAGGTTGCAATAAACATAAAAAAATCATTTCTAGCTTAAAAAAAAAGAATTCATTGGAAAGATACTAGGGAAGCTCAGAAAATTAAAGGAAGGGTTAAACGGCCTTTGGTTTTTAGAAGAGAAGGTCCTAGAACAGCACTGGAGTCTCAGAAGCAGAAATTAATACCCTTTCTATCTTTACCTCTTGCCATGACCTCAACTCAGCTCTAGTGAATGTCAGTCCCCAGGCCTCACCATTAGGTATAAGAGACAGCCTCTGACTGATCCAGCTTGGGCAATATTGAGCCCTTGCCCGAAACCCAGGGCATGGGTCACAGGGTGTGGTCATGACCAACAGACATTTGAACTGAGTATCAGGGTCAGAACCAGAAATACTGGCATCCTGTTGAGCTAGGTAGCCAATGGAGAGAAAGCTGCATGAAGGAGAAATTTTACTTGTAACCTGTTCTTGCTAATAAAAATGTGAGGAGCTATCTGGAAGCAGCCAGCCCTGTCCTCTCAATTGATAGCTGGTCCTCATTTAGGAATGTTCAATTTGTGACTGGTAGGACTTCCATTTTCATCAGATAAAGCCTGGCAATAATGAACATCTTCCTGATAACTCTTGTCACTCCTTTCCAAGGAGGTGAAAATGGTAATTAATGCAAAAGCTGTGTTTATTGGTTCATGAAATTGTGTACAGTCCTTTGATACTGTGTCTTCTTGATAGTGAAAGTTTGGGAGGGGGCGGGAAGCATAGTGCACATTAAAGATGCAATTTATTTTACAAGATATTACAACAAAGGCAACCTCATGTATATGAAAATCTTGGGCTTTTGTTTGCTTTGCCAAAGTAGAGACAACAGAGCAAGAAGCAGGTGTTCTTCCCATTCTCCCTCCTCCCAGAGTCTCAACATACTCCTGTACATTGTTTACCTCCTTAAGAAAGCAACCACAGGGTTGGAATGACATTCTGTTTTGCTTAAGGACACAGCTCAGAGTTCTGTCCCTAAAATGCCTCTTACTCTTGAGTTCTTAGTCGGAGGCCAGGGCGAGCAGTTTTATCTGATAAATTCCCAAAGCGCTCAAGGAGGTATTGAGGCATGGAGGGGTAGAAAGACCCTTTCTGCAGCAGAAGAAAGTAAGAAACTGTGTTTAACTAATAAGGATTCTAGGACTGCTAGCCTCATAGCTGGAAGCCTTAAGTATGCTCTGCATTTCATTATTTTAAGTTGTGAGTTTCAGTTGCAACCAAATCTGGACTGGGTGGGGTTTTGTAATCAAATATTAATCATGATGGACGTGAAAGAAATGCTGGAGGGAGGCTCCAAGGAATTTTACACACACACACACGCACGCACGCACACGCACGCACACACACACATGAGGAGGAGGTTGTGTGACCATAGAGACAGAGACTGGAGGTAGTAATGCAGCCATGAGCCAAGGAAAGCCACCAGAAGCTGGAAGACGAGTATAGACAAGAGTTGGAGACTTTGAACAGAAATAATAGGAAAGATGCTCAAAATTTGGGAACTTTCTGGATTGGAAAATCAAGTGATTTTGGACTCTAAACACTGAGTATTGAGAAGGAAAAGAAGTTTGAACAAAAACTCAGAATTTTTTTTTTGTAAAGCAGAAACCTTTTTCTTGCAACAAAGCACTTATTAAGAACATTTCCTCCCCACCAAAATCTATTTTTTAGGTGACTTCAAAGAAGCTACCATCAAACTGAAAGAGACACATAGTGGCAAGAAGGACATGAAATTAAGCAGTATTGGATAATATGTCACAGGTTCTTGGTGCATGGAGCTGAATAGAAACAAGTAGATCAGAAGCCCAGTAAGTTGCTGAGGGGATTGTATTGTCAAAGTCATCACAAGCCTGGACTAAAAAAGCCTGTGATTATAAATCAGCCTGAAGACTACTAATTTACACCAGTAGGATATGGGCTACCGAAACTGTGTAGCCCCCAAAGGAACACTTCCCAATGCCCAGTTCAAAGGTGAGCATAGAGTATAATAGATAGAAACTCCCAGAGAACAGAACCAGGGGTTACAGAGAGCTATCGGCAAGAAAGTTTCTCAGAAAAAGCAGAAGCAGAGTCAAAGTGCAGAACTTTGTCCACTGCTAATGCACAGGGTCTTTATTATTTCTTCCTGGAAGGATTTCTTTTTGCTGTGGAATCTCCCATTCTTCCCTTTACACAAGGAAATTTTAATTGAACTATGGGTCACTGGTGCACAAGGAGACACACCTATCCCTGAAGGAGAACACCATATGCCACCCGGGGACCCTGGACTTTGTCCCAGACACAGTGCCGGGATGGCGCTTTGGCTTGACTAACTTGGGGAGGCAGTGCGTGTTTTATCGGTGGGGAGAGGGCGTACCAGACAGACTGTGCAGAGGTGGCTTACTGTCCATAAACATCTATGCTTCACCTTCTATCATACTGCTGAGAAATGGTGTCTTGTCAAGGGTCACTGATACCAGCCTTGCTTGTTTCAGGTGAGGTCATATGATCAGTACTCACCAAAAAACTGTGAAAGAAAGTGATGTGTATCATTTCTGGTTTAAGAAGTGGGCATGCCTTCTCTTTCCACCCTTTCCCCTTCTGTCTGGATGCAGTGAACTCTGAGACCTTCGGGAATGGCAGAGCCATGGGATGGCAGGATGAGGGTCCCTGAAGATGAGGTGAAAACATTCACCAACTAGGGACATGTGCATTGGGTTGTTACATGAGAGAGAAGAAACAACCTCTGTGTTAAGTTGTAGGATTTATTTATTATAGCATTTGGTGTCATACTAAGGCATACCTCGTATACATATATAGGACACACACCGACATACACATACTACATTCTAGTCACAGCCACCCAGACACAGATAAATCATACTCACTTTCTTATACTCCGTTGGAAGGCTGTCTGACTTCAATGCTTGTGCCAGGCAGCACAAGTGCCAGAAGGTCCCCAGATTTATGACCTCTTGGGACCACTGAGGACATATTTACACTTAAGAGACCAATTCTTGATTAGCAAGGACTACCATTGCAGTTTGGGACTTATCCAAAATCCGTTGCTCCCTTGAGTCTTACCTCTCTTAAAAGGGCAGGAAGCCTTTTGCTAAACATGGAGATGGGTATATGAAGTGGTGGGGAATCAAAGCAGCTAGAACTGGAATGGACTTCTGATAATTACATAGATGGAGAAGTGATGGGTATATGAAGTGGTGGGGAATCAAAGCAGCTAGAACTGGAATGGACTTCTGATAATTACATAGATTGGAGAAGTGATGCAGTTTTCAGGAGATGACTTGCTGGTGGTAGAACAAAGTTTAGGGGCAATATCTGCTAATTCTTTGCTCAGTGGTCTTTCTACCTGACTGGTTTTCTTCCCAATTTCAGAGGGCACCTAGATCACACACTGGGGACAAATCAGTAGCTCTAATAAAAGGCTTATTCCTAGAGGAAATTAAAACCATTGACAATAAAGTTCAAAATTACTTTTAAGCTCCAATCATCTTGCTCTACATAGCTTCATAAATGATTAAATAGAAGGTGGTTATGGCCAAGAATCAGCACTGATTCTTCACTCATTATGGGATTTACTGTTTTCTAAAAAAAAAAAAGTATTTTCCAATTTGCATCCTTAATATTTTATTTTTTAACCTCGTTTTTTTTTTAATTTCAAAAAAGTATTTAAGTATATCTTCTGCTCCTTGCTTCTTAAATTCTGAGTGGATAGCCTTGCCATATTAACAAGGATTCTGGGGACCATCAACATGAGCTGTTAAATGGTGACTTTTGTCCAGACCTGCCTGTACTGCTGCCCTTTCTAATCCAACTTCAGGAGACTAGAACTTCTGCTTCCTGCCTAACACTGAAACTTTCACCCGACTCCTGGTGCCATTCTGTCTAGTGCTTCCTGAAGTTTGTACCACCGACTACTAATTCTCTGTATCCTATGTTTAAAGTCTCATCTTAGCCTGTATATGCTTATTCCTCTTTAAAAACAATCCCCAAGTTAAATCTTTCAACCTTGAACCCCCTTGCAGCTAATACTTTATCTCCTTCCTTCCCCTGGCTATCTATCATCAACTACTTGAGTTTCCCTATTCACTCTCTCTACCTCATATCTCCTTTGCTCCATACCTCATTGCACTATGGACGTTCCTCCAAAAGTCACCAGTAATTTCCTAATTACAAAACATTAGAATCATTTTATTCCTACCTCCTTTGACTTCTTTGTAGTATTCAGTGTTGGTTATCACTCCCTTTTTTTCCTTGACCCTGTTGGTTCTCCTTCTAGCTAACTGCACCTTCTCCATCTCCTTTAACAAAACATCTTGTTTCCCTTGGGATTTAGTGCTAAACCAGAGATTCAAATAGCGTCTTGCTCTTGAGATTATTGTGTGAGTGAAGTGATATAATTTATATAAAAGTTATGACAACCACTTGGGACAGAGTAAGTGCTTGGAAAAAAATGTAGTCACTACTAATGAGTTCAATTTTAGATTGGTTGATTTGAAATGCTTGTGACAGCTAGAAATAGACAGCTAGAAATAAGGAACTGGATATCAGGAGTGAGAGCTGGGGTTGTGGATCTGGAATCGACAGTACACGCATGAGAGCTGAAGATATGGGAGACCATGAGTTCACCCAGGTGGTGCATATCCATCAGGATAGGCTAAGTTAGGCTGAGGTAGCATCCCCAAAACAGTGACTTTCAGCAACAAAAGATTAGTTCCCACTCATATTATGTGTCTATGGTGGGTCTGCAGGAGTTCTGCTCATTGCTGTCATTCAAGAACTCAGACTGCCTGAAGAGCAGCAGACTCAAATGTGGAAAAGAGGGAAAAGAGCTCTAGAGGTCTGAATAAGCAAGGAAATGCTCTGGTCTACAAGTGATCCAAATTTCTTTCGCTCACAATTTATTGGGTAAAACATCATGAGGTGCACTCATCCATAAACATGGGCAGGAAGTGCAATTCTATTGGAGACTGGGGAGGTGGAAAGCTAGAAATATTTGGTGAGTGTACCAATCACTACCAGAATATGTCTAGAATGAAAAGCAGAGAGAATATTTAGGAAAATATGCTGTATTGCCTTTCCTTACCTTCTACATTTTCCTTCCCCACCCCAGTGCCTACATTGTTTTTCAAATCTCACTTTTCTAGATACTCAAACCTGATACTTCTTTTTTAAAAAAAGATTTATTTGTTTTAGAGAGAGAGAGGGAGGGAAATAGAGGGAAAGGGTGAGAGAGAATTTGTTTTAAAGAGAGAGAGGGAGGGAAATAGAGGGAAAGGGTGAGAGAGAATTTGTTTTAAAGAGAGAGGGAGGGAGATAGAGGGAGAGGGTGAGAGAGCATCTCCAGCAGACTTCTCACTGAGCACAGAGCCTGACTCGAGGCTCAATTCCAGGACTCCGAGATCATGACCTGAACTAAAATCAGGAGTCGGAAGCTTAACCGACTGAGCCACCCAGGCGCCCTCAAGCCTGATACTTCTAAATATCTGTGACTCTTTAATCTTGTGCACTCTTTCCCTCTAATTTGAATATAAAATTCTATCAATTCAATTAGCAACATATTTGTTGAATCCATTCCCCACCCCACCCCCATCAGCTCTGGGATTCTCATTAGAGGCTCCAAACTGCTTTCAGTCAGAATGACCTTATAAAACACCAATTTTGTCATCCCACATGGTTTTAAAAATACATTTTTTTCTAATAAAATAATTATCAGGATAGGCTAAAGATGGAGTGATGGTAGTTGGGTACTGGAGTTTTTATTTATTAAAATACAGACTGGGGATAGAAAAATTATAGAAAACAGAAAAAGTATAGAGGAACAAAAGTGCATGTCTCCCTGTCGTATTTGATATGATCTACTGCTCCTTTTTGAAACTATTCATGTGGTGCTCTCACCCTCTCTAGTTTTCGTCTCCCTGCTTCTCTGCCCTTTACCAGCTCTTTCCTCCTCTGCGGGATGCTTAAATACTGGTAATCCTTGGGGCCCTATTTTGGGTCTAGTCTCCTCTTCTCTTACCCTGTATCTTCTTTCTAGTGATCTCATCCATCTCTTGCCATCAGTCCCCCCACCACACCCAGCACCAAACTTTTTCTTAATGTTCTCTTAGAAGGTAAAACATAGTGTGTTCAAAAGTTAGCTCCTTTCTTCCCCCCACCAGTATTCCTTTGCCTGGTTCTTTACAAGTTGTACAAGCCAGACATGTGAGAACCATCCTAAGTTTCCCGTCTTCTCCACTCTCTCTACACAATTAGAACAAGCACTCTTGCTTCTAGGCTAACTCCCTGGAGCCTTCTTACCCTCTTCTCCATCTCCACTGCCACGGCCTCAATTCAGGCACTCATCATTTCTTGCCCCGGGGAACTGCAACAGAGACTCTTCGTGCATCTGCCTCTACCTCCCTGCCTTTCCCCCAACCCTCAACGCACCAGTATATCCTGCCTCTGCTGCAGAAGTAGACCGATTCTTCTAAAACCTGAAGCAGATCAGGATACTCTTTTATTTCTTCCCCAGCTCTCTATTGACTTCAGGATAAAATCCTAGGTCCTTAGCATGGCACAGAAGGTTTCCATGACCTGGTTCTTCCTTGCTTCTCAGTTTTGCTTGCAGTCTTTCCTCCTCCAAATTCCTCAGGAGCACCTTGTTATGCAGAAATGGCAGTATTTGGTCTTTTAAGGCACGACACTGTTTACTTCTCTGTAAAGATCATGCACGGTGCCTTCTGCCTGTCATGCTCTTCTCTTACTCTTCCTCTCTCCACACACCTGTTTCCTTATGAGATCAAGTATATTCTATTCATCATTTAAGATGCCACTTGGGAGTGAATTATTTCCAAAAGTTTTCCTACCACTCCTGAAACCTCCCTCTCTGTTCTAGGTCCATTCTCTGGTTTCCATAACATTCGGTATTCACCTTTAACCTGGCAAATGGTTATTAAACTGTAGGGGAATTTTGTATTAACCACTTTGTACTCCCCTTGAGGGAAAATACTTTATGTGTATCCCTAACACCTAGAATAGTACCTGGCACAAACATGGCATTCAGAAATACTTGTGGAATAAATGACCATGTTCAGTGCTCCGATGGTACTTTGTCCAACAGTTTTCTCACTGCCTTGTAATTATTTCATTTATATATCTTTCTCTACTAGATTATGAAATATCCCCAATATTTATGCAATTCTAGACTCAAAGTAAGTACTATAGAAATGTTACCTGATGTTGTCCAATTTGAAATTCTTTTGTATTTCAAAATACTGTTCAATATAAGGCTTTATTTTAGAGTTTAATAAAAGCAGGGTATATGAACTGTTATTATTTTAATGGTGACTATAAGATACAGAAATGAGGAAAACCTGATGCTAATTTCATTTAGACTTTATTTCTCTTCTGTAGTTATTTTAATTCTCTTAGTTTTTCAAGGTTGTTCCCAACAAACATAAGACATTGTACCAATGCCTTTCTAAGGGAACTGGAAAGAATAAAAGTAAGAACAGAAAAAAAAAATGAGCAAAGAATAAAGGAAGGGGAAGAAGGGGAAGGAAAAGAAAAAGACAGGAAAGTTTACTTATCCAGAGTTCTGATATTTATTTTAAAATAAGGAAAAATTTTAAAAAGTATTAATTAGTCAAGTTCCATTTCATGAAACAGACTTTAAGTTATCTTTACATATATTTAAAATCAAAGATAAATATTTATACATTCTTTAAAGATTTTATTTATTTATTTTAGAGAGAAAGAGAGAGAGAGAGGGTGAACATGAGCAGAGGAGGAGCAGAGGGAGAGGAAGAAAGAAAATCTTACTCAGACTCTCCGTTGAGCATGGAGCCCAACTTAGGGCTCAATCCCACAACCCTGAGATCATGACCTGAGCCGAAACAAGAGTCAGATGCTTAAATGACTGAGCCACCCAGGTGCCCGTAAATATTCATACATTTTTAAAGAATAAATTAACAAATGTACTAAATTTAACACCATGTTTAACTTGTAGGTTTAACATTTATTAGAAGATATGAATGTTTTATTCCCTCTGATATTTGGTTTAATTTCACCTTTTGTTATATACTACAGTGAGAAGATGCTGGTGTAGAAGAAGCACTAGCATTTCTAGCACATCTTAAATGCATATAGGCAATATTTGAGAATAACAAATAATTTCTGATGTGTTTTTCCTTATCTATCCCATTTTTGTATTTTTACAAACTCTTTAAATTTACTGGTAAAACTATCTCATCAGTTTTGAATTACTTTCTTGGGGGGAAATGATTAAGGAAAAAAATCTCTGTTAGGGGAAATGTTCTCAGTAACTTGAGTTAATCAAAGTACAAATAAAAGAGGATTAAATTCTATGAGGCTGCTACACTTCTATGTTTTCCATCTCTTCAATCAAGACAAGGGGCTTGTTTTTAAGAGGCTTATAATCTAATTAGGGAGACAGAGCATATACATAAAAACATGAATAGCACTATAGGGAACCCAAAGGAGTAGTCCAGACAGTAAATGTTTCCAATTTGAGAATCGGACAAGTGCCTGAAAGCTGGGGTGGCTGGACTTGAATTGATCTTCACAGAAATGAGGGGATCTTTAACAAGGGGTGGGAGGAAGTGGGGAATGACTTTTAATGCATACAGAGTTTATTTTGGGGATAATGAAAATGTTCTAAAATCGAATGTGCCAACAGTTTCGCATCCCTGTGAAAATACAAAAAAATCATTGAATAATACATTTCAAATTAGTGAATTGTATAATACCGAAGTATATCTCAATAAAGCTGCTATATTTTTAAAAATCAGCCATGGTATTGGCACCAGTTACAGAAATAGGGCCTTCAGGAGATATGGATATTATCTCCCCCCACCCTTTCCCTTTCTCTACCTTCTTGTAAAGGGTGGCTGGTGATGCTTAACTTCACAATCTAGTTCATAAGTCACTACACAGACCAGTGAGAAGCCATATCCAAAATAGATGTGGATGGCTGCATATTACCTGGAGTTCCTGAATTATTGAGACAATATAATGACTGATGCGCTGTGTCTCCTTTCTTTGAGGAGAGCATGAGAACGACTGTCTACAAAAAATAGTTGCAACACCTTAGGTAAAAGCTTGATAGTGCTATACGAGAGTAGAATATGATGGAAGTCCAGAACGGATGCGGAATTATCCATCTTTGGCCTGTTTTGCTCTCAGATCCATTCCTTTCTCTTTTCTGACTGGCTCTGTATAACCCACCCTGTGGCTGTGGGTGACTTCTGTGGAGGGCATTTTCCAGGTTATAATGGCTACTGGTTTCTGGATTGGTTTGGCCAGTAGGAGGCACTAGCTGGTTGGAGGACAGGAAGAAGTGAGCCTCAAGGGTATTTCTCACTCCGTCCTGCTGCTTTGAATAGCATCTCTGGCAACAGCTCCATTTTCTCTGTTGCTATAGCTTGGCTGCAGCTTTGCTCCAGTGACCTTAAATCTTGAGCTTTCTATCAAAACCTCTTCTCTTCATTCTTCTAGCTGAGATTAGCTAGTGTTAATCTATGTGTTGCCTCACCATGCCTTGTTCAGCTTCTCAGCTCTCCCACCACCTGTGTAACGAATTCCCTGCCCTAAGTTCCCTCTGTTTAAGGCATTTTGACTGTTTTCTGGTTTTCTGTTTGGAACCTTAAACAGTAGGGACTTAAAATGTTTGTTGAATGAATACATTTAGTAGATGGGGAACTGGAAAAATTCTGGGGCTGCTACAAACAAAGGAACGTAAGAGGTGGAAACATTTGGGTGGAGATGAGTTTGATTTTAGACATTTGAATTTGGGAATATAAGGTGGTAATGAATCATTAGCTGAAGTAGGGAAGAGTGTTGGGACTGGGAAGCCAAAACTTGAGATCTGTTTCCATAGAAATAAGTACTGAAGTAGAAGCAATAGCAATAGAAAACATGAACAAAGGGGAATGTGTAGAAGATGAAGAACAATAAAAGATCATGGAGAAAAACTTGGGGACCCACAGAGACAGACTACGAGGGAACAGACTACGAGGGAACCAATAAAGGATGAGAAAAGTTAGCCGTAAAGGTGGGGAAGGTATCTGCTTAGCACTGAGGGCGATGTCATGGAAACCAGGTAAAACAGAGAGGGAAAAATTAGTTAAATGCTAAGTAATACAGGGTAGTCATGGAAAAGAAAGACTGAAAACAATTACTGAGTTTGGTGCTTAGGAGGTCATTGATGATCTTGAAAGTGTGGTTTTATTAGTAGCGTGATGGCTGATTACCCATTGCCAAATGGGTAAGTAGGTGAAGAAAAATTGAGGTTAAAAGTATACAGAGATAATGTGATTACAGAAATTCAGAAATGAAAGACAGAGCTAGGGTAACAGCTAGAATGGTAAGCTAGGCAGCTTGTTGTTCTCTCTCTCTCTCTCTCTTTCTTTCAAGGAAAAGTAAAATCTAAAAACATTTGTAGATGAAGGGAAAAATACCAATGGTTATTACACGAATGAAAATGAAGAATCCACAGAGGATAAATGATGGAATAAAATGCTGGGGGAAAGAGCAAAAAGATCACTCAGGACACAGGGGAATAAACACACTGGGGGAAATGTGAACTGCTTATTTTGAAGTAGAAAGTCACAGATACTCACAGGCAGAGTGGAGATTGGGGAAGTTAAGGAGCTTGCAGTAGATAGCCTGGTGAGAGCGTGGGGTCCGAGAGAGTGTTTGAGGACAGAGAGCAAGAAATCCTGAGGGGTGTCAGCAGAGAAAGTGATTGGCGGGCCAAGTTAAGGAAATGATGGTGGACCTACTCTTGTAGGTTGGAGAACTAGGATGTGGTGGGAGAGTCAATAGCACTTGGTAACCATGTGAAAGAGACCACCTAGAAAGCGCTAAGTGAAGGCTGCACCAAGTTTATTGCCGCTGATAAAATTGTTTCTGTGAGGTGTGGTAGGTAAAAGATAATGAGATTGCTGGATGGCATCTTTAGTTTGAATTGAAAATATCTAATATGCAGTTAGAAATTTTGGACTAAATCTCAGAGAAGCAGATGTAAATTTGAAGTCAGTGGGAAAGAGTTGATAGCAAAGCCAAAAAAGTGAGTAAGAGCTCTCAGGTATACAGTGTAGAACAAAAAAGTTAGAATGCCAAGGACTGAATGCATCACCATATCTGAGGATAAGAGAGGAAATGGAGCCAGAAGAATATGCAGCTATGAAAAATTAAGAAACTTTCTCAAGTGGAAAGTAGCAGTGCTTCTCTCTAAGTTAAATTCCCCTAACTCAAATGTTTCACAAGTAGAGCTACTGGTTTTGTCCATATCCTGCACATTTGCATCCCTAATAGACATCTTGCAGAGCACTTTGAATGGCCTTAATGTTTTTCCACATTTACGAAGATGAGCCCATTCACAGAGAAGCACACTAAGTGAAAGAGAAATTTCTGTAAATAGGCAAAATCATGGGCTACAAAGCCCACTGAAAATTCCCAGGGATGTATATGTAAAAGCTGAATTGACACATGTGAATGGTTGAGAGTGAGAACATGGAGCTGTCATAGTTGAGCCGTCGAATTCTTTCCCAAAAATTAAAAAGAGGACTTTTCTGTTCCAAGTCCTTTGACATAGATTACTGCACTGCCATGTTCTCTCCGGAACTTACTGTGGCCAAAGACTACACTAAGGTGATTTTGTCTTTTGTAAGACATTGGACACATTGATGGGCCACAATGTTATTTTATTCATTCAGGGTAAGCTGTTTACAACAATTAAAAAGCTCTAGTTCCTCAGAGTTGACATACTTTTGAAGCTGGAGGTGGCAGCCTGGTAATAGTCATCACCCATCCCCAGTGGAGTCAGGCCAAATTACTTAGACCTGGGGCCAATAGGGGCCTGGAGGCAGAAATACGGTTATATCAATACCAGGCAAACATAACCAACTTAAATTTACTTTAGGATACTTTCTTTAGTTGTTAAAAGAAACTTCTACATTAAAAATCAATCAAACTTTCTGCTTTGAGGCAAAATTTCTGATCCAAAGACCTAGAAGCATCTAAATATTTCTGTGCCGGACATCTAGCAATTCCTTTAAACTTACAGGTTGTGCCCTGGTTTCAAAACGAAATCTTACCCACATAAGATGATTCTAACTATTTGATAGGATTCAGATCTGCCCTCTCCTCTCCATTTGACTGCTCTGTGCAGCTCAAACAACCATCTTCTCTGGCTTGCTTATGACCCTTACTTCTTAACCCTCTCCTTACCTTTTGTCTCATTCACGCAAACTTGTTTTCTCATATTGCGATCAGCATAGACATTTAGAATGCAAATTGTTAATGCTATTCATTTATTCATTCATGAAGATTGACTAAACACCAACTATTTGTCAGACACTGTCTTTGATGCCAGAAATAGAATAGTGATAGAAAAGAGTCCAATACAAGCAAGTATTCACACTGAAGAACATACGAATATATAACAAAAGAAACTGACCCACACAGCAATGTCAGGAAAGTGGAGCCTGATGATGGAGGAGGGGTGAGGAGGAAGGTGGGGGAAAGGGAGGTTAATCCAGTCAGAGGGAACAGTATGTGCAGCAGGGGTGGGGGTGGGAGGACGTGGTATGTTTGAATTGCTGAGAGAAGCCCAGAGAGCAGGATGACAGGAGTTGGGAAAGGTAGCAAAGGCAAATACGCAGCTTCTTATGGGCCTTTTAGGGTCTTTGGTTCTCATCACAAGAGCATGATTAAGTAATAGCTTTTAAACATGGTCAAGGCGGGATTAGATTTACATTTTAAACAGATCTAGCTTTGATGTGACTATCAGATGGGAGGAGAATCGGTGCATTTGGGGAGTCTGGACAGTCCTTTACCACTATAGGCCAGGTGAGAGATAATAGCAACTCAGACCAAGGTGGTGACAGTGGAAGAGAAGAAACTTGATGCACTACAGAGACATTTTTGTAGTGATGTGGAGGCAGGATGAATACGGGGATTAAGGCGATTTAATGTCAAGGATGTGCTTATGTTTCTGGCTTATGAAGCATCACTGATGATGGTGACACTCACTGGAATATGGAACACCAGATGAGAGCTAGTTTTGGAGGGAAACTAGATGTATTGAGTTTCAATACATTGAGTTTAAAGTGACTTTGAGATTTCTAAGTTTAAGTGTTTAATGGCTTCCCGTTGCCCAAAGAGTTAAATTAAATCTCCTTGAAACAGATATTTCAAATCTTTGTGACCTTATCCCAGACCCATCTTGGGTCACACTCATATGTGCTCTGTATTTCAACCATTTTGAACTAGCGGAAAGATCCTGAATGCCCCAAAGTGTTTCACATCTTGATAGCTTTGCAAATACCATTATTTTTGTTGGACAGATTTTTTTCTCTACTCCCTTCTAGAATACTCAGTTAACGCTCCTTCAAGACTCAGCTTAAACATCATCTCCTTTGGAAAGAGTTTTTTTTGTTTGTTTGTTCCTAATGTTATATATGTGTGTGTATGTCTGTGTGTGAGTATGTCTATATGTACACACACATACGTATGTATATATATATGTATTGTGTATGTATATAATTTTTATGGTTATCAATTTATTAATCTCAACCACTAGATTATGAACTTCTTGATGTCAGGAACTATATTTTGCTCATTTCTATAAACACATTTCTCTAAAATGCAGCAGTCAACAAATGAATTCAATGATGAAATCAATGAAAAACTGAATTCTGAATTCTTTTCCTTCTTTCCAGGAAAATATTTTTAAAAATAGACTGTTTTTGGTTAACATAACCAGAGACCACTGATAAGACTGAAAAAACCAGAGCTCTGTCTTTCTTCTTTGCCTCTTTTTTTTTTTTTTTTCATTGAGCAATTATTTCTTGAGGACCTACTTAGTGGCTCATCAGCAAAAAGTCACACTGGAAACAAAAGTAAATGCAAGATGTCAGTCATCAAATGCCTGTTTCATGAAGGGCACAGTAGAAGGGTGGGGTTACAATGACAAATTGCCAGCCCTTGAGGGTCCTGGTCTGATGTAGGAGATTGGACAAGGAGTCTGACCTTGAAGTGGGTCTGGCTGTGAGTAGAGATGGATCAGGAGTTCTTTGGGCAACTTGGGGGTGGTTGTGTTGTGCACCATGGATGGTAAAGAATGAGGCTGCAAAGCAAGAATTTCTGCTGAGACTTTGAAAAGTCTAAGTGACAAATTTGGTACATCTATATAAGACTTTAAACACCACACAGAGTCTAGATTTGAGCTGATAATGAAGACCTCTTACAGTTTTGAGCAGAAGACATATTGAGGACATATATTTTGATACCACACAATCACTGTGCAGCTGATAATGCACTATAATTATTATGATAAAATTATTATGATAATTTTGAGGGTAAAGTACCATTATTCCTGTTTTACATAAGAGATTAAGAAGCTTGCAGGTGATGCAGCTCAATAGTGACAAAGCTAAGACTTGAACCCATAGAACTCCTTTCCTTATGAAAGATTTCTATTAATAATACTGAACCAAAGAATACATCAATCTCTCTTTCCCTGCCTGATCAAAAGTGAAACTTCAATTGAAAGCCATGTCTTTCCTAAGATTCACAGAATATCATTTTAACGTGACCATAAACTATAAGTCAAAACCAGTATGAAAAATCTGAATTTTTAAAATGTTCCCCCCCATTATAGAAATGACAGAGGTCCACTAGCAAAAATCTAGAAAGAGTGCAAAAAATATAGAACGTAAATATAATCTCACCACCAAAAGAAACCCACTTTTCGTATTTTATTTGTAAAGCTTTTCTGTCCTTTTTCTGTGTTATCACCTATATTCTGCCAGCTTTTCTAATGGAGGAAAGCATCTAGATGTGCAAAAGGCCAGCATTCCAAGCCACATTCTGATAAGTGATCAGAGTGATTCTGTGTTCAAAAATACATGAAAGTTTTCTAGTTCTTTCTAGGGCCTGCACCTCCTGCTTCCTCTCCAGAAAAGGTTAGAGGATGAGACAGAGCCAAGCTCACCTTGGGTCGGCTGGCTCTTCTTTCTCTCCCTTTGCAGAAATAAACAAACTTGGTAGCTTTAAGAGTCAAGTTTGGGGGAGTTAGTAAAGGACCACATTTGGTCCTCAAGGCCTGAGCATTGTGCTCAACATAGTTTTTAGACAGGCAGCCTTGCTATGGGGGATATTATTCAACTACTGGGAGTTATTAGCTCAACTGCTGGAATGGATGAGTCATACTCTGAGTCAGATTTATTTTCTTATAGATACCTCTCTAAAGAAGTATATGGGGAGGACAGATGATTGTTAAGCAAGTACACAGGCATTTCTAGCTTCCCAGGACATGAATGAATTTGAAATTCCACATCTGAGTTTTAACACCATGCATCTTGTAAGATTAAGGGAAAAAACGGTAGCAAAAGTATATACAGACCCGACATGTTCATCCAGCCAACTGGGATACTACAATACAGTCTGAGGGATTATAATATATATACACACAACAACACATATACAATTTATGCATAAATATGTACACATATCCACATGTAGGCACACACTCGCATCATCAAAAAAGTAAGTTCCAGACCTACGATATTTGTCAGAATTATTTCTGTTTATTTTATGGCAACTTTGAAAACCCCAAATACATTTGCTTTACTCTTGTTTGATTCTACAAAATGACCGTATTTCTAATCAGTTGGTATAGTTTAATTCTAATATGGCAGAGTAGCTTGTTAATTATTAGACATCTTTTCCCCTAAGTATTCATTCATTCTCTTATTACTCACTTGGTTACTTGGCTGAGGAGAAATGTCACAATAATTGGCTGTGGATTTCTCAGCTTAATTTTTAAGGCAAAATGAACACTGTCAATGTTTTCCTCGCCTTCTCTGTGTCTGTGTCTCATCCCGCCATCTGCTCATGCCTAGGTATAGCAGTTTGCATATCCTTTATTCATGGCCCCAAATCCCTGTTTGCTCTCCTACTCTGTGAATTACAGTGAATTGTGTGGAAATCTAGAAGGAAGACAACATGACAAAATACCAAAAGTACCAAATCACTTCAGCCTCTCCTGTTCAGAGCCCAGTGGTTGCCATCTTTAAATACATTGCTTGTATGTCTCATTTCCCCAAAGCCCTCATTCAAGAGGCTGTTGAAGATTTGGAAGGGACCCGTTGTATTACAAAATACCATTCTAGGGAAATGTCAGGCTGTTCAAAGGAATCAAAAAGACCTTCTCAGGTTTCTTTTATCCAGAGGATCTGAGAGGGCTACTTTCTGTGAAGTGTGGGTCAAGCAAATGAGTCTTCAAAAAAATGTCTTGTTCGACAGTGATGCAGCATAGTCTGACCATGGCTCAGAAGCGTGTATTCTGCCAGGGAGCCATTGAACAAAAAAGAGACCAGTGGTCCATTTGTAATTTTCTTAGCTGAAATTATCTGCTATCACTATTAGGTTTCCTCCTTTATTATTCATTTTTGTCTTTGTCCTAGTTTCCCTAGAAATAGTAATTTAAAAATCAACCAGAGTTATGTTATCTTTATGGTCATCCAAACTTTCACTCTGAAATATAGATGACTTTTTTTAAAAAAAAGATTTTATTTATTTATTTGAGAAAGGGAGAGAAATAGAGAGAGCATGAGCAGGGTTGGGGGGGAGGGGAAGGGAGAAGCAGGCTCCCCGCTGAGCAGGGAGCCCTATGCAGGACTCCATCCCAGGACTCTGGGATCATGACCTGAGCTGAAGGCAGATGGTTAACTGACTGAGCCACCCAGGCGCCCCTAAAATGTAGGTGACTTTTATTCAAATCATTGGTCCTTCTTTAAAATATCGTATATTCTTGGACGCCTGGGTGGCTCAGATGGTTAAGCGTCTGCCTTCGGCTCAGATCATGATCCCAGAGTCCTGGAATTGAGTCCCGCATCAGGCTCCCTGCTCCTTGGGAGCCTGCTTCTCCCTCTGCCCCTCCCTCTCTCTCTCTCTCTATCTCTCATGAATAAACAAATAAAATCTTTAAAAAAAATTAAAAAATATAAAATATCATATATTCTTACTTATAGAGAACCCAGCTTATAACATGAATGCAATTATAATCCTATACTACAGATTGTTGATGTCCATTAATCACCTTAAATATTTTTCTAATTAAAGAAAAGAATATACCCATGAACTTTATCAACTCAGATTTTTAAGCATATTGTTAGATATTGAATAATTTAATAATCATGTTTTAGCTATTTGAGCTATGTGTCCCAAATCAATGACAGATAAAAGTTACATCATTAAAAACAAAGTAAAGCAAATACTCTGGATACAGAGATTACATCAACCAAGTGAAAGATATTTGTAGATCTGTAGCATTTTTTTATTTGTAGTGTTTTTCCTAGATTCCCTCTTGAGGACAAGACTTTTATTTATAAAAATAAATTATTTTAATTATCTCACAAATGATGATTTTTGAGCATCTAGTATATAGTAGGTTGGTGAATAAGACAGACATGGTCTTTACCCTCTTTTAACAGAATCCATCAAGGTAGATGGTAATACATTTGATGACTAATTTGACAAGAAGCACAAGATAATGTAGGAAACATATTAAAGGTAATATTCTACTTTTTACTTCTAATATTGTAGAATAACAAGAAGACAGTTTCTTGAGTTTGGAAGTTTCCTTCATTGATAAAAGTCCCTTGCAACATAGTTTTATGATTTTAATGTGGAAAATAGAAATAACACCCCACTCAGGCTCATCTGGCTTTGTTGTTTTGCTATAAGCCTTTGCTCCTAGCTTTCTCATGGTTGGCTCTATTGCCTTCTTCAAGAATAGTCCCCATTCCAGCCTTTCTCTGAGGATATTTCTTTTCTCTATCCTGCTTATTTTCATCATAGCACTTGATACTATTAGTAACCACTTGATATCTTTTATTGCCTGTTCTTTATTCCCAAATGACAGGACCCATATCTTTTTTATTTACCTATGTATTATCCAGCAACTATTATTATGTCAACATATAGTTTGCTCTGAATAAAAATTTGATGAATGAATGGATAAGCAAAACTCATAAGACAATGAGACAAAGTTGAGTTTCTGGTTGTTCCAGAGAATATAAATGATACTCTTATCCACTTGATTACTGTTTATTAAACTATGGTCAATGAAGTTTTAATAATTGTTTTTTAAAGGGTGCTATGGTTGCATAAGTTTGGTAATCATTGACTTAAATAAACTTAATCTGATTCCCTCACTGCTGGATTTCTCAGAACACATATATATTTTACATATAATTTCTAGTAATGTGCACACAGGCACACACGCACACACCCTCCATGGGGTATAGTTTGGAAAATGCTTACTTCGTTAGCAGGTGGGACATGTTAAGTGAAAACCAAATTTTGCAGTCTCATTCAACAATTAGCAAGAGTTAGCATAGCTGGGTCTGATTCAAGGATGGCCTCAGGAAAGCACTGAGACATGATCTGATCAAATGTGTTGTGCCTCCAGCCTTTTGGACTTCTGTGTAAAGAGACTTCCTAATCACAGCAAAGACTTCTGCACCCTGTGAAGTAATTGAAAAATGATTAATCAACTTCCTACCCTGCTTCTTTTTTGCTGAGCTGTTGCCTGTGTTCTTCAAGGTCCATCCTGCTGAGATTATCTGTCCTGGAAAATCCTTATATCACACTTGCTACTTTTTCTTAAAAGTAGTTTGTTGGTCTTACCCCTGCCCTCCAGGAATCCTGTATCAATACACTTCATAGCAAGAAATATTTTAAGATCAAGAGAAGCGGATGTCTGTCATCTGGACAATTCATGCTCAGAGTCCTTGTCCCTCTCCGGTAGGTGTTCTTACTTTCCAGACCAAAACATAAGATCCTCTGAAGTGACAAGGAGACAGACCTCTGGTGAGGGTCTATCTGGCCTTCCCCTTTTGCAGATGGTCCAACAGGTAACTTATAAAGAGGAAGGAAGGAGGACTCCTTTGTGCCTTTGCCTCAATGTGGCCACCATCCAGTAATTCTCCCCTCTCCTGGTGAAATCGCTCTCCTGGGGTAACCTTAGAGGTTCTACATCTTCCCAGAACTATGCTCATTTGGAACAGGGGAGTTGGTGAGTGGCAGGGAGCCTTCCAGACACTAGCCACTTCCATTCAGCCTGTGCCATGCTATTCTCATCTGCCAAGGCCTAAGGATGGTATCCCCACCCACCTTTCTAGAGTACCCTGGATTCATGTATTACTTGTAACTAAAATTTAATTTGACAATAACAGTGTGTTTCCAAATTTGCTCCTATCTTGATTTTAGCCTATGCAATTGTATTCCAACCCTGGCCTGTGGAAATGAATTTATCTAGCATGGTGAGAAGTGTCACCTGTCCCAAGAGGGTTACATTATGGGTCACTGCTTCCCCCTTTCTTGGAAGTGTCCCTTATCTGCTAGGAATTGCTGGTGATGCAATCTACCTTGAAGACATTAACATTCTCTTGAGAGAATTTTTGCTCAGAGTGGCCAATACTTGAGCCTTAAACAAGAGACCATTGCATCCTTCTGACTTGGAGTAAACTCTTTGTTTCTTTATCTTTAAATGGAACACAAAACTATTGGAGACATGAATAATAGTTTCTTCAAAGTGTTTTAGCACCATAAAGAGCTGGGATATTTTCTTCTTAAAACAAAGTTATTGTGTGAATGTAATAAAATATGTAATGTGCCTTGCACATTGCCTGACACATATTAGATATTCAGTCAAACTTAATTATTTTTTCTTTCATAAATGCAATACAAAGAAAATGTAAAAACATTTTTATGCTTGCGTTCAGTATCCAGTTTTTCTCTACCAGAACCCTAATGCTCCTGGGTCAGAATTCTAGCTGTTAGGTATAAATTAAATTCTTCTGCAAGTTATGCTGATGATGGGGAAGAAGTTGGGGGTATCTCTTCTGAACCCTACATTTTTAAATCAGTGAACAAAACTGGAAGAGCCAACAGCACAGACTGAGTATTCATATCTCTGTATCTCACTGACATGCAGCTGAGTTAATATTTTCAGCATTCCCAACCCTTCCATCTTGGTGGCCCATAATCTCTTCTGTCTGCGAGGGAGGCAGATAGTGTTTTTGATCCTGATTACCAGGATTAATATTGAAAAACCTCTTCAGGCTGGTGTCCTAGAGAAACTGGAAAAGTTCCCTTTCTATAGATGAAGTGACTTAAACTGTGAGGCTGGAACAAAGGACTCATCTCTTCGATAATCATCTCACCTTCTTTTCACTCGGAGTCCAGTTAAATAAATGACTCCCTGATCTTTTGTCAATTGTCAGCAGATCTGGCTTTCACTTTTAATCAGCTTGCACATCATGTGGACTTTAAATTCTCTTTTTGCCCTTTCCTTTGTCCATAAATATGATGAGAGCAGGAGTCAAAAAAAGTTGATTTAAGAATAAGATAAATATGCAGATTTCTCTAAGCATTCTTCATATTCCTTCTAAGCCACCTTTTCTCTTTTCTCTGAAAAAATAATTAGGCTGCTGGTTTAACTTATCAGGATCACCAAATGACTTCTGAATGCTACAGGAGCCTTCCATTCAGAAAGATGATTTTAAAGACTTTTTTTCCCCTCATTTTCACTTCTATTTCTATCTTTAAAGCACAGAGTTTCCATTCAAACAACAAGAACATGCTCTTTAATTGGAAATTGGTTAGGGGAAAAATAGGTCCTTGAAAACAGGAATGTATTGTCTCTCTTTGAAAGACTTCAGAGTCCATCCTCCTCATCAGTGGCTATAATCCCATAATGAGTGTTTCTGTTCTACTCAGAATGGGTGAGATCTGATCCTTTTTCTCAAGAAAAAGTCCCTCAAAAAGACTCAAGGAGGAATGCAAGGCAAGGGGACACTGGAAGGGTAGACAGAAATGTAACAAGAGAAGAAATAAAGATACAGTAGCATCACACACACTAATCAGCAGTGTTAGTTTCTTTAAAGTTTATTTTATTACGTTATGTTAGTTACCATACAATACATCATTAGGTTTTGATGTAGTGATCCACAATTCATTGTTTTCGTATAACACCCAGTGCTTCATGCAGTACGTGCCCTCCTTAATACCCATCACCAGGCTAACCCATCCGCTCTAAAACCCTTGGTTTCTCAGAGTCCATATTCTCTCATGGTTCATCTCTCCCCCTGATTTCCCCTCTTCATTTTTCTCTTCCTTCTCCTAATGTCCTCCACGCTATTCTTTATGTTCCACAAATAAGTGAAACCACATGATAATTGACTTTTTCTGCTTAACTGATTTCACTTAGCATAATCTCCTCCAGTCTCATCCATGTTGATGTAAAAGTTGGGTATTCATCCTTTCTGATGGCTGAGAAATATTCCATTGTATATATGGACCACATCTTCTTTATCCATTCATCTGTTGAAGGGCATCTTGGCTCTTTCCACAGTTTGGCTATTGCGGACATTGCTGCTATGAACTTTGGGGTGCATATGGCCTTTCTTTTCACTACATCTGTGTCTTTGGGGTAAACACCGAGTAGTGCAATTGCTGGGTCATAGGGTTAATCTACACTTGTATAGAGACTCGGCTTCAGGCATACCCTGCAAGGCAGGCAGCAGTGCCCTTGGGAGGGGAGACTCTGGAAGTTGCAATCTTTTCTGCAGCAGTACAAATGTCCAGCCTAACACCTGGGATAAGTTTACCTATCATCTTTTCTTTACCTTCAACTCAGATGCAAATGTAAGCTTTCGATTAATGTGAGTCAGGACCAAAAGCAAAATGACAACGGAGAGTTAAAAATAGCTTGTAAGCCTTTTATTTTTTAGCAGTATGACCTACCAGAATTCTACTCCCCTCTCCCAAATGTTGCTAGGCAAAATTTAACAAGACACTTGGATTGCATGGCTGAGTTTGAAAGCTAGAAAATGAAAATCCCCATAAGAGGAAGGTGAAAATCAAATCACTGAGCTCTCTCAGGGGCATTTGCTGGATTTTGTGGCCAGATTTTAATTACCCTTTGGGATGGGAAACAAAGACTTGCACTCCATAGATGGGGAACCAATGAACTTTTCCATGTACAACCAGTATCCTCACATTTGGTGAAAGGATGAGCAAAGAAAAAAAAATACTTACCAGCAAGGATAGACTATGAGAAAAACTACCTATGTTAGCTTTGGTTGTGGTGGAATAAAAAGAAGTCCTCTTTAAGAGTTTGTAACCCTAGGCCTGGCCCCGTTTCTTTCAGTGTTTTGAAGAGATAGTGTTCACCTGTTGAGAACACTGGAGGTGATCATGCATATTAGCATAGTCTCCAGGGAACACTGAACTGAAGCAAATGCAAATCCTCTCAGTAGGGCCATTCTCTCTACACAGGCCATGAGCCAGTGTCATTGGAAGTAACAAAAAGGAAACTTACGTCCCCCAAGAACATCAAATGGAACATCAAGATCCATCTTACTTTCTTTAAAGGTGTAATACAAATAGTTCTAAGAAGAAAAGATGAAATAGATCTATGATCAATTAATAAGGTTAGAACAAAGCAGGCAGGTTGAGAAAAGAACCAAAATACAGTTTCTGAAAATGAAAAATATATTGTAATGAATCATTTCATAGATAAGATAAAGAATAGATTAGACAGAATAAAGAGAAAATTTATGAACTAAAAGCTAGACATAATGAAATTCATTAGAATACAGCAAAAAGAGGTAAAAATAGAAACCTGAAAGGGACGTTAAAAGATGGAGAAGAGATTGAGAAGCTCTCACATACATTTAACCAGTACCCAGGAAAACAAAATAGAAAAAATGAGAGGCAACATTCAAAGAGGAAATGAGGGAGAATTTCCAGAATTGAAAAGAGATATGAATCTACAAAATACAGTTGGAGCCTTGAACAATGACTGGGTAGGGGTGCTGACACCTTGCGTAGTTGAAATCCACATATAACCCTTGACTCTCTAAAAACCCTACTACCAATAGCCTACTGTTGCCTGGAAGCCTTACCAATAATATTAACAGTCAGTTGACACAAATTTTATATGTTATATGTATTCTACACTGTATTCTTACAATAAAGTAAGCTAGAAAAATGAAAATGTTGTTAAAAAACCATAATGAAGAGAAAATACATTTACAGTATTGTGCTGTACTGATTGAAAAGAAGAATCTACATAAACATGGACCTGCACAGCTCAAACTCATGTTATTCAAGGGTCAGCTGTAAAATTAGTCCTAAGCAGGATACATTCCTTTTAAAGAAATCTTCACATAAACACATTTTAGTGAAACTGTAATAACAAAATAATAAAAAAAAAAAAACTCTGTAACCAAGATTATGAACTGTACTTTCATAACCAGATCATAGTTCATAGCATTTTTGCTTCTGAATTAATGATGTCTGAAAATTTTCTGCCCAAACATCCTACTGAGAGTTGAGGAAATATCAGACAATTAAATTTAATTCAATAATTAAATCCATTAGGTAATCATATCTTACTGGGTAAAGAAATGATCAAGAAATTAAGAAATTGAACCTCTAGAGTTTATTTCCAGTTGACTAGAAAAGTATCCAAAAGCTCAGAAGTAAAAACTGCATCTGTTCTGCTGAATGTTCTATGCCTACCATGTAGCCCAGTTCCTGGCATGAAGTGAGTACTCCAGTAAGTATTGATTGAATACCATGTTGCGAATGAGTGACCACTGCAAGTCAACTAAACTAAATGGCACATGCGAAGCTAGTCAGAAAAATGTAAATCAAAATTAATTCCATTTTCCTCTCTACATTCTAGAGGACTGGAGAAAATAAATAAACCAGAATGTATGAAAATACTCATGACCCTTTAAATGAAACCTTATATGAATTGAATTGTGGTGGTTATTATAGTCTTAAATTTTATGATCTGAATTTGTTCTTCACCCAATTGTATTAAATAACAGCATAAGTAGAGAAAACCCAGTCTTACCATACTTGTCAGCTAGAATCACTCATTGGCAAATCTTCTGTGTGTCTGGGATTAAATGGATAATGCAGTGTGTATAATGTAAAAGAAAATTAAATACAATGGCTGTCTACCTCTGATAAAAAATATCCTTAACATTTGCTGATCTCTTCATTTTTTGGGTAAGAGGATGAGCTCTGGATTAGCATAAAACAAAGTAAATTGAAGACGAATTTGTGCCAGAAAATTCAGTCTGCATTTTTCAGCCAGGGATGAATGGATGAATATTGTAATCCTACTTGAAATCTAATTAATCTCAAAAGGAAAGCCCTAGGGGCCAAAGAGCACCTCTTTAACTTTTTATACATAGTACCTGGTGTAGTGGGCAACGTGTGTAGGTCTGATCCATTCTCTGTGTTGCAGTGATGGTGGTGAATAAGAGCCCATCCAAAGATATGAAGCAGCCACACCCCAACGTCAATTTTGAAGCGGCAAATATTGCTACAGGGCAGAAGTTCATCATTTCAAAATCTTAAAGTGAAGAAGTTTCTTAATAAATACTAAGGATCATTAGTAATTCCCTGCAGCATAAATATATTGGAAAGGGACATCTTTAGACCATAAACTGATTTGGGTTAAAATAAAAAAAAGATGCTGGTGATAATTTGAATGCATGAAATCATTCCCACATGCCTAGGCCGCAGCAAAAGGAGGAGGAAATGGGTGACAAAAGTATCTCAATGCAGGATGTCAAAAGAAGTAGATTGCCCAAATCAAAACAAACACTAAAAGTGGCTCTTTGGGCCAGTTACCCAGAGCCTAACAAGTAGGGGAAAGGATACAAAGATAAATAAGCTCTCAGTTACTAATTTTTTTAAAAAGTGAGTTTATTATAAAGATATTGGGGAGACAGGAAATTGGAACAAACACTAGGAAGTTACTTGTTTGGTGGATGGTATCTGAACTGGCCTGGGATCCTCTCCGGGCCACTTCTCTACTGGGGGATCATCAATGGCAAACACTAAGAAATAATAACTTTCCTTCTGTTTTTTAATTCATTGTTACAAAGATAGGGATTTTTCCTTTCCCCCAATAAATATAACAAACAGAATCTACATACTTTTCACAACCTCTCTTCACTGTCCTATTGTAATGACTGAAGACAAATTAAGTTTTTAATTATTAGCAATCTGGCTCGCATTTCGTAGCAAAGTCTACTCGCTAATTGAGATGAAATGTGTTTTGTCATCAACAAATTGAAACAATATTTTATATGCATGCTGCAATATTTGCTTCTCTCTTTTCATAGCCTCGTATGAAAACATCATTAGTTTAGCACCATTTGGTCATCATACCCTCTCTTGAGTTTCTGAGCAATTCCAAAGGAATCAGATATTCTGATACAATGCATAAATATGTTTAGCTTCACTTATTAATTTTGGAAATTAAATGGTTATGCTTATTAATTTGATCTTTCACCACTCTCTAAACTTTTAAAATGGAACTGAAAGAAAATGACATTACATGAATCCACATTGGGAAAATGTGGATAATGCCAGTGTTCTTTTTTGGTGGGGGAGCGATTCTTCAAGGGCAAACCAAATTGTTTCTGTTCTATATGCATAGGTTGGAGAGAAGCAGCTTATCAAAAAGACAGGAAATAAAAGAGCAGGGTAACTATTATAGAACTTCAATTTAGAGTTTTTGAATTCTTTGTGCTCAGCCTATTGCTCATGGTAGTGCGTCTGAAAGTCACAAAAGTCAATTTGAGAGGGTTTTAGAAGACACACAGCATGAAGGCCCAATCTGCTGCTTTAATGCCTAACTCCTCCAGCCTGGCAAGGAAGTTCATCAACATCTATTTTTTTGGATTTACACGTATTTCAGGTTGGGGTGCCTTCTTTAAAAAAACAAGGATATGACTGGATAATTGGCCTCAGCATCACCTCTTGACCACAGTATTTTCTCTTCAAATTAACGAGTCTAGGAAAAAAACAGCAGTGGAATGTCCTAGGTTTTATCTTAGGACTCACATATGCTGACGTAGCATGAAAGAGGGACGTGCCAGGAAACATGAGAAAAAAGCCAGTGGTAAAAAAGTTTCAGATAAATTGCGAACTCTTTCTTACTCTCCTTACCTAATCTTTTGTGGCAAAATCCATAGTATTGAAAATCAGGCATTTTTGTTTCTGGCACTTCCTGCAAAAAGGAGTTCATTGGCCTTACCTGGGGGAAGGATTATGCCAACAGGCAGTAGCCAGCAGTGACCTGAACAATTTAATCTTCCACGCTGTCATCTTGTGTCCCCA
Source organism: Eumetopias jubatus (assembly GCF_037043125.1). Classification (NCBI taxonomy): domain Eukaryota; kingdom Metazoa; phylum Chordata; class Mammalia; order Carnivora; family Otariidae; genus Eumetopias; species Eumetopias jubatus. The sequence continues at coordinate 21,134,565 of NW_028274812.1, read as the reverse complement.
CCCTTTGTCTTAAGAGTCATCGCGTGCCTTAAAGAAATGGGACTGCCATCTTCTGGTGGGCTTCAGTGTAATTAGGTGAATGTCACTACTAATATCGTCATTTTCTTTGCTCTCCAGATGATTGTATTACTGTTTGTATCATTGAAATATGCTTGTCTTAGGTCTTAGGAATAAGAATTCAGATCTGGTCAGCAAAATGGAGAACCAACTGTGTACCAATAGTTTTGCCATTTTTTTCCTTTAATGTTCGTAACAACCCATCTGTGCTGTAGGTATTGCAGTGGAATAAAATTACTTGATGATTCATTTGTAGAATCAGCACATCAAGCGAATACTGCATGTAGTCACAACTATATAAGGAAAATCATTTGAATTGCTCATGAAGTGTAATAAACATGATTTTTTGTGTATACAATCATACACAGTAATATGTATATCACCAGTACACAATGTATGCAGTATCATTATATATATAATAGAGTGCACAGATATAAATTATAACTTTATGGTATTTTTTAATTATGTAAAAGGGAGCCATATGGTTGAAAATCCAAAGTTAAATGTGATATAATATCTTTACTTTACAAATGAGATAATTAAAACTCAGATAATATATGCTCTGAGTCATATACTATAAGAAGCAAAATTCAACTGTATGCTAATATTTTCTGAATCTAAACCTGAGGCCAATTGCTGTCTTGTTATAAGACCTTAAGCCTTACAGAAATACCAAATGCACTGGCGTGCAATATTTTTCAATAAGATAAAATTTATCTGACTCCTGTTTTTCAGCACTGATATTTGTTGACTAGATTAGTGATTCCAAAATATTTCTTCCTTGTATCTGCTCTCTCTATTTGAACAGATACCATGTCTCAGTTCATTTCTTTTCTCTTTTGTCCAGGGAGAATTTAAAGAACATATAATTTCAATTGGGAAAAAACTTTTTTGTTCTCACACTGATTATCCATATTTATACACTATCTTGTTCAAGAAAGGATTTTAGTTGTCCAGTATACAACATGAAGACAGTCTACTGCTCAAGGAAAATCTGTGAAAGTAGACATTAACAGTATGCAATGAATTTAATATAACATGGTCTATTGCTATGGACCAAAGAACACTAGTAACACACCTGTGTCAAACAAAGTTAAGCTTATAAATGTTATTATTCATACATACCAAGGTAACTGTAGAGCGTTTCCCAAAAAAAGTGAGTTAGGGAAAGCTACTTGTAGGCTGGAGTTGATTACAGGCTGAGCATCTCAAGAACTGGTCAGAATTTGCAAATAAGGGAGTTTTTCAAAGAGTCAGAAGCTTTATGAATCCAGGCAAAGTTAGATCAGTTCATCTGTGGCTTATCTTGGACATATGGGTCTGAATAAGGTGGGAATGAGTTTAGATCATTTGCTTACATGTCATGATTTGGTATAGTTTAATCTGTTTTGTTAAGTGAGAGGACAGTTTTGCAAGTTGTTTTTTCTATTTCAGTTTTCAGTATCAAAATAATTTCATTGTTGGCAGCCTTGATTCTGTAGAGATAAAATATGAGATTCCTCTCTCTTACCCTCTAATAGCTGTTTTTCCCATTCATCCTTCAGATATTTATAAATGATCAGACATGTGGCAAACATTGTGCTTTTGCTACATGGAGCTTATAATCTAGCTAGACAATGATTTAATTACATGATTAGAACAACTTTATTTTCATTATGTTTTTTAAGGTTTTATTTTTATTTTTTTAAGACTTTATTTGTCAGAGAGAGAGAGAGAGAGAGCACAAGCGGGGGGGGGTGGGAGAGGGAGAAGCTGGCTCCCTGTGGAGGAGGGAACCTGACATGGGGCTCTATCCCAGGACCCTAGGATCACGACCTGAGCTGAAGGCAGATGCTTAACTGACTGAGCCACCCAGGCATCCCTACAGTTTTATTTTTAAGTAGTCTCTACACCCAACCTGGGGCTTGAACTCACAACCCTGAGATCAAGAGTCATGTGTTCTACCAACTGAGCCAGCCAAGCATCCCACAACTAGAGCAACTTTAATTTGACTTTTCCCAGTCTGCATTTTAAAGAAATTCTATTTTTTTAAAGGAAAGCTTCTAATTTTTAACTGAATTACTCTCTGCAGTGGACTAAATGTTTGTATCCCCTCCAAAATTCAGATGCAGAAATCTTAACCTTCAATGTGATGCTGTTAGGAGGTGGGGCCTTTGGAAAGTAATTAGAACATGAGGGTAGAACCCTCATTAGTGGAATTAGTGCCTTTATAAAAGGGACCCCAGAGAGCTTTTTCAATTTCTTTCCACCACGGGAGAATACAACATGCAGAAGGTAATCTGCAATCTGAAAGAAGACTCTTACCAGAACTGGGCCATGATGACAGGCCAATCTTGAACTTCTAGCCTCCAAAACTTACAAGAAATAAATTTCTGTTTTCCATATGCCACCCAGGCTACAGTACTTTGTTATAGTAGCCCAAACCAAGATGACTCCTAACTCATGTGGGAAAATGTTTGGTTTTTACCTAAGTGACAGAGAATGTTGACTTGCTCCTAGCAATAGAGGTATTATTTTTTAGGTGAGCACATGGCTGTCCTAAATTACAACTTGATTTCTCTAATTTTATAATTAAGTGTAGCCACTCAATGAAGTTATGGCAGTGGGGTGTAAATGAGAATGGGGTTTCCATTCCAGGAATTGTGTTCAACTCAAAGGGAAAGTGTATGGCCTCTTTAAAACTTTTCCCCTTCTGATGGCTGAAACGATGTAATGGCTGAAGGTTGACCAGCCATCTTGAGCCATGAGGTAGGATCTTTACAATAATAATGACAGAGGGCCAAAATAGAAGAAACCAGAGTCCCTAAGGATGATTGAGTCCCATGAACCACTAACCTCCAGAGTTCATTTACTTGAGCAAGAAATAAATATTTATCTTCTTTCTACTCCATTTCTACTTTAAGGCTTCTGTCACTACAGAAATCTATTCTGCTCGGAAGGAAAATAAGCAAGAATTGAAATTATTGTATATGACAAACTCCCCCATCTGCCTGAGATGGACAATGGTTGTAATATTGAATATTTTAAACTTTAGAAATTTTCAATCATGAGACTGTGCAAAGCTTCTTATGAGGTACTTCTTACATTTCAGGAAATTTTGCAGATGTGAGATTGCTTGATCCCTAGGCAAACTTGTAAAGGAAACAGGAAAAGTATTAATGACCTCATTTTAGCATTAAGGGAACTGTGACTCAAAGGAATTGTCACATGCCTAGGCTTACCAAGTAGAGTAGTGACACATCCGGGGTTAAATTCCAGGCCATCCCTGGTCCAGGGATTTTACTACCACAGTTCTTAAGTGGCAACTCATGCTTTCTCTTGCAATCAAGATCATGAAAGATTAATTAGAACTCCATGTGTTTGTGGGAGCAACTTAAGTTTGAATCTCAATCACAACTGAAATCTTTTGGGAGACTCCTAAACGGGAAGGGTCATATCCGGGAGCTCTGGATCCTAACTCTGACTCTGTTCTAACTTGACTTCTTGTCTGTTAAATAAAAGAGGTAGAAAAAAAATTATCTCTAAGGAATTCATTCTTTCTAGGGTTTCATTCAGCACTGATACCTTTTGGACTGATAACAAGAGTCTAACTAACATTCACCTGTGTGCTTCCTATTTTTGGAGAAATTATAAAGAATCCAGAGAATGTTTATTGGTTTAAAAAAAGAAAATGTTTTCATTAAGTATTTGGGGTTACTCTATTGTGGGAATCTTTAACTAAGAATAAATATCACCAAAGCTTTGTATGAATTGGGAATAACTTCCATTTCTATTGGTTTCCATGGCAGTAGGGTTGCCATACTTAGCAATTAAAAATACAGGAAGCCCATTTATGTCTTAATTTCAAGGAAGCAATGAATATGTCCCTTGCAATATTTGGGAAATACTAAGAGTTATTTGTTGTTTATCCGAAATTCTAATTTAACTTTGTATCTTATATTTTATCTGAGAATCCTATGTGCCACATACTGGAGACTGGCTTATTCACTACCCAGTTCAATCTCTTTTCAGGTACATTCCTGTACCATGGAAGCTGTAAAGCATTTTGCATGTGATTTAGGTGCCATCAATCTGATGCACTTATCCAAGACTTAAATTCAGAACTGGCGGGCGGAGGAGTAGGAGACCTGGACTTCGTCTGGTCTCAGGAATTCAGCTGAATAGGAATCAAACCATTCTGAACACCTACGAACTCAACAGGAGATCGAAGAGGAGAGTAACAACAACTCTCTGAACAGAAAAGCGACCACTTTCTGGAAGGTAGGACGTGTGGAGAAGTGAATCTGAGGCAATATTCGGGAGGATAGACGGCGGGGGAGGGGGCCTCCGTTGGCCGCTTCTGGCAAGTGATAGAGCCGCGGAGCACAAAATTGGAACTTTTAGAAGCCGGCTCCGCGGAGGGACGTCGCTCCAGTGGCTAAGCGGGGGGTGGAAACCTCACGGGACAGTGTGGTCTCAGGACCCTGGGGGTCACAGAAAGACCGGGGGTGCCTGAGTGCGGCAGAGCTCCCAGGTATCGGAGCGGGGAAGCCGGCTGCAGAGACGGAGCCAAGGCGCGGGCTCTCAGCTCGGGGTGGCCATCAACTGTGATCCGCGACCCAGTCCGGCCACTGCTCCTCCAGCAGGGACCCAACAAGCGGCAGAGCCGGGGAGACTCCCCTTCCTCCCCCAGGAGGAGCGGCACAGGAGCGCACCGCAGGGATCTGCTGGGTTTGGAGACTCCACACGGGGTCGGGTGCCAGAGATAGAAACGATCGATCACAGGCCGGGTGAGCACGGAGTGTGGCCAGAGACCAGGGACATGGGAGTGACTGACTGCTTTTCTCTGGGGGCGCACTGAGGAGCAGAGCCCCGAGTTCTTGCCTCCTCTGGGGTGGAGATTGGGAGGCCGCCATGTTCACTGTCCTCCTCCAAAGCCATAGCGAAAGCTTGGAGGGAACAAAAGCTCCTGAGAGCAAACCCGAGCAGCTTGCTTAGCTGGGACCGACAAGGGCGGGACAATTCAGCCTCTGGCTAAGACATTTGGGAACCACGGCAACAGGCCCCTCCCCCAGAAGATCAGCGCGAACAGCCAGCAAGCCAAGACCAAGTTTACCAATCAAGGAGAATGGGAGAACTCCAGCGCTAGGGGAATATTGCACATAGAATTCATGGCTTTTTTTTACCATGATTCATTAGTTTTTCAAAGTTAATTTTTTAACTTTTTTTTAATTTCTCTTTTTCCCTTTTTCAACCAACATCTTATCAATCCCTTTTTTAAAAAAAACATTGTTTTTCATTTTTAGAGTCATATTTTATCCTATCATAGTAGTTACCCTTATTTTTGGCATATATATATAAGTTCTCTCTTTAAAATTTTGAGATACAGTTTCTTCTAACAGATCAAAATACACCCTAAATCACTAATGTATGGCTTTGTTCTAGTCTCCTGCCTGATCACATTCTCTCCCTTTTTTTTTAAATCTTCTTCTTTCTTTTTTCAAACTTCTTATCGTGTCAATTCCTTTTATAAACTCTTTTATAATTTTCATCTTTACAGTCATCTTCCATCCCTTCATTGTATCAACCCTTATTTTGTACATATATAAGTCTTTCTTCCTTTAAAATTTTAGGAGGCACTTTTTTCTAACAGACCAAAATACGCCCAAAATCTAGTCTGTGGCACTGATCTATGCACTAGCCTGATCACATTTGATCATATTCGTTTTTTTTTGTATTGTTCTGTTTTTGTTTTTAATCTTTTTCTTTTTTATTTTTTTTTCTTTCTTTCTTTTCTCTTTCTTTTTTCTTTCTTTCCCTTTCTTTCCCCCTGGTTTGAGGTCTTTTCTGCTTTGTATAGAGTATATTTGCTGGGGACGTTCTTAACCTGTTGGCATTTTGTTCTCTCATTCATCTATTCTCCTCTGGACAAAATGGCAAGATGAAAAAAATCACCTCAGCAAAAAGAACAAGAGATAGTACTGTCAGCCAGGGACCTACTCAATACGGACATTAGTGTGATGTCGGACCTAGAGTTCAGAATCATGACTTTAAAGATACTAGCTGGGCTTGAAAAAAGCATGGAAGTTATTAAAGAAACCCTTTCTGGAGAAATAAAAGAACTAAAATCTAACCAAGTCGAAATCAAAAAGGCTATTAATGAGGTGCAATCAAAAATGGGGGCACTAACTGCTAGGATAAATGAGGCAGAAGAGAGAATCAGCAATATAGAAGACCAAATGATGGAAAATAAAGAGGCTGAGAAAAAGAAAGAGAAACAACTACAGGATCACGAGGGCAGAATTCGAGAGATAAGTGATACGATAAGACTAAACAACATTAGAATAATTGGGATCCCAGAAGAAGAAAGAGAGAGAGGGGCAGAAGGCATATTGGAGCAAATAATAGCAGAGAACTTCCCTAATGTGAGGAAGGAAACAGGCATCAAAATCCAGGAGGCACAGAGAACCCCTCTCAAAATCAATAAAAATAGGTCAACACCCCGACATCTAATAGTAAAACTTACGAGTCTCAGAGACAAAGAGAAAATCCTGAAAGCAGCTCGGGAGAAGAGATATGTAACCTACATGGTAGAAACATTAGATTGGCAACAGACCTATCCACAGAGACCTGGCAGGCCAGAAAGGACTGGCATGAGATCTTCAGAGCACTAAACGAGAAAAATATGCAGCCAAGAATACTATATCCAGCTAGGCTCTCATTGAAAATTGAAGGAGAGATAAAAAGCTTCCAGGACAAACAAAAACTAAAGGAATTTGCAAACACGAAACCAGCCCTCCAAGAAATATTGAAAGGGGTCCTCTAAGCAAAGAGAGAGACTAAAAGCAGCACAGATCAGAAAGGAACAGAGACAATATACAGTCACAATCACCTTACAGGGAATACAATGGTACTAAATTCATATCTTTCAATAGTTACCCTGAATGTAAATGGGCTAAATGCCCCAATCAAAAGACCCAGGCTATCAGATTGGATTAAAAAACAAGACCCATCAATATGCTGTCTGCAAGAGACTCATTTTAGTCCCAAAGACACCCCCAGATTGAAAGTGAGGGGGTGAAAAACCATTTACCATGCTAATGGACACCAAAAGAAAGCTGGGGTGGCAATGCTTATATCAGACAAATTAGATTTTAAACCAAAGACTGTAATAAGAGATGAGGAAGGACACTATATCCTACTTAAAGGTTCTATCCAACAAGAAGATCTAACAATTGTAAATATCTATGCCCCGAACATGGGAGCAGCCAATTATATAAGGCAATTAATAACAAAAGCGAAGAAACACATTGACAGCAATACAATAATAGTGGGGGACTTTAACACCCCCCTGACTGAAATGGACAGATCATCTAAGCAAAAGATCAACAAGGAAATCAAGACTTTAAATGACACACTGGACCAAATGGACTTCACAGACATATTCAGAACATTCCATCCCAAAGCAACGGAATACACATTCTTCTCTAGTGCCCATGGAACATTCTCCAGAATTGATCACATCCTAGGTCACAAATCAGGTCTCAACCAGTACCAAAAGATTGGGATTATTCCCCACATATTTTCAGACCACAATGCTTTGAAACTAGAACTCAATCACAAGAGGAAAGTCGGAAAGAACTCAAATACATGGAGGCTAAAGAGCATCCTACTAAGGAATGAATGGATCAACCAGGAAATTAAACAAGAATTAAAAAAATTCATGGAAACAAATGAAAATGAAAACACAACTGTTCAAAATCTTTGGGATAGAGCAAAGGCAGTCCTGAGAGGAAAGTATATAGCAATACAAGCCTTTCTCAAGAAACAAGAAAGGTCTCAAATACACAACCTAACCCTACACCTAAAGGAGCTGGAGAAAGAACAGCAAAGAAAGCCTAAACCCAGCAGGAGAAGAGAAATAATAAAGATCAGAGCAGAAATCAATGAAATAGAAACCAAAAGAACAGTAGAACAGATCAACGAAACTAGGAGCTGGTTCTTTGAAAGAATGAACAAGATTGATAAACTCCTGGCCAGACTTATCAAAAAGAAAAGAGAAATGACCCAAATCAACAAAATCATGAACGAAAGAGGAGAGATCACAACCAACACCAAAGAAGTACAAACAATTATAAGAACATATTATGAACAACTCTATGTCAGCAAATTAGATAACCTGGAAGAAATGGGTGCATTCCTAGAGATGTATCAACTACCAAAATTGAACCAGGAAGAAATAGAAAACCTGAACAGACCTATAACCACTAAGGAAATTGAAGCAGTCATCAAAAATCTCCCAACAAACAAAAGCCCAGGGCCAGATGGCTTCCCAGGGGAATTCTATCAGACATTTAAAGAAGAATTAATACCTATTCTCCTGAAACTGTTCCAAAAAATAGAAATAGAAGGGAAACTTCCAAACTCATTTTATGAGGCCACCATTACCTTGATCCCCAAACCAGACAAAGACCCCATCAAAAAGGAGAACTACAGACCAATATCCTTGATAAACATGGATGCAAAAATTCTCACCAAAATACTAGCCAATAGGATCCAACAGTACATTAAAAGGATTATTCACCATGACCAAGTGGGATTTATCCCTGGGCTGCAAGCCTGGTTCAACATCCGCAAATCACTCAACGTGATACAATACATTAACAAAAGAAAGAACAAGAATCATATGATCCTCTCAATAGATGCAGGAAAAGCATTTGACAAAGTACAGCATCCTTTCTTGATCAAAACTCTTCAGAGTATAGGGATAGACGGTACATACCTCAATATCATAAAAGCCATCTATGAAAAACCTACAGCGAATATCATTCTCAATGGGGAAAAGTTGAGAGCTTTTCCCCTAAGGTCAGGAACGCGGCAGGGATGTCCACTCTCACCACTGCTATTCAATGTAGTATTAGAAGTCCTAGCCACAGCAATCAGACAACAAAAAGAAATCAAAGGCATCCAAATTGGCAAAGAGGAAATCAAACTCTCACTCTTTGCAGATGATATGATACCGTATGTGGAAAACCCAAAAGACTCCACCCCAAAACTGCTAGAACTCATACAGGAATTCAGTAAAGTAGCAGGATATAAAATCAATGCACAGAAATCAGTGGCATTCCTATACACCAACAACAAGACAGAAGAGAGACAAATCAAGGAGTCGATCCCATTTACAATTGCACCCAAAACCATAAGATACCTAGGAATAAATTTAACCAAAGAGGCAAAGGATCTGTACTCAGAAAACTCTAAAATACTCATGAAAGAAATTGAAGAAGACACAAAGAAATGGAAAAACGTTCCATGCTCATGGATTGGAAGAACAAACATTGTGAAGAGGTCAATGCTACCTAGAGCAATCTACACATTCAATGCAATCCCCATCAAAATGCCATCCACTTTTTTCAAAGAAATGGAACAAATAATCCTAAAATTTGTGTGGAACCAGAAGAGACCCTGAATAGCCAGAGGAATATTGAAAAAGAAAAGCAAAGCTGGCGGCATCACAATTCCGGACTTCCAGCTCTATTACAAAGCTGTCATCATCAAGACAGTATGGTACTGGCACAAAAACAGACACATAGATCAATGGAACAGAATCGAGAGCCCAGAAATGGACCCTCAACTCTATGGTCAACTAATCTTTGACAAAGCAGGAAAGAATGTCCAATGGAAAAAAGACAGTCTCTTCAACAAATGGTGTTGGGAAAATTGGACAGCCACATGCAGAAAAATGAAACTGGACCATTTCCTTACACCACACACAAAAATAGACTCCAAATGGTTGAAAGACCTAAACGTGAGACTGGAGTCCTTCAAGATCCTAAAGGAGAACACAGGCAGCAACCTCTTCGACCTCAGCCACAGCAACTTCTTCCTAGAAACATCGCCAAAGGCAAGGGAAGCCAGGGCAAAAATGAACTATTGGGATTTCATCAAGATAAAAAGCTTTTGCACAGCAAAAGAAACAGTCCACAAAACCAAAAGACAACCGACAGAATGGGAGAAAATATTTGCAAATGACATATCAGATAAAGGGCTAGTATCCAAAATCTATAAAGAACTTATCAAACTCAATACCCAAAGAACAAATAATCCAATCAAGAAATGGGCAGAAGACATGAACAGACATTTTTCCAAAGAAGACATCCAAATGGCCAACAGACACATGAAAAAGTGCTCAACATCGCTCGGCATCAGGGAAATCCAAATCAAAACCTCCATGAGATACCACCTCACACCAGTCAGAATGGCTAAAATTAACAAGTCAGGGAACGACAGATGTTGGCGGGGATGCAGAGAAAGGGGAACCCTCCTACACTGTTGGTGGGAATGCAAGCTGGTGCAGCCACTCTGGAAAACAGTATGGAGGTTCCTCAAACAGTTGAAAATAGAGCTACCATACGATCCAGCAATTGCACTACTGGGTATTTACCCCAAAGATACAAATGTAGGGATCCGAAGGGGTACGTGCACCCCGATGTTTATAGCAGCAATGTCCACAATAGCCAAACTGTGGAAAGAGCCAAGATGTCCATCGACAGATGAATGGATAAAGAAGAGTTGGTATGTATACACAATGGAATATTATGCAGCCATCAAAAGAAATGAGATCTTGCGATTTGCAACGTCGTGGATGGAACTGGAGGGTGTTATGCTGAGTGAAATAAGTCAATCAGAGAAAGACATGTATCATATGACCTCACTGATATGAGGAATTCTTAATCTCAGGAAACAAACTGAGTGTTGCTGCGTGGTTGGGGATGGGAGGGATGGGGTGGCTGGGTGATAGACATTGGGTAGTGTATGTGCTACAGTGAGCGCTGTGAATTGTGCAAGACTGTTGAATCACAGATCTGTACTTCTGAAACAAATAGTGGAGGATATGTTAGGAAAAAAGAAAAAGAAGAAGATAGCAGGAGGGGAAGAATGAAGGGGAGTAATTCGGAGGGGGAGACGAACCATGAGAGAGGATGGACTCTGAGTAACAAACTGAGGGTTCTAGAGGGGAGGGGGGTGGGGGGATGGGTTAGCCTGGGGATGGGTATTAAGGAGGGCACGTTCTGCGTGGAGCACTGGGTGTTATGCACAAACAATGAATCATGGAACACTACATCAAGAACTAATGATGTAATGTATGGTGATTAACATAACAATAAAAAATTTTTAAAAAAATTCAGAACTGGCTTACACAGTAAGAGAAAGAAGGCATGAAGCTCCATCTCACTAGGGCAGATCATACAAAGGCAATGTTCTCCTAGAGTTAACAGATGTGAGCAGAGCTTTCCAGTTTTGCAAGCAGCTTGTTGTTTATGGCAGGAAAAGCAACCCAGTTCTATGCTATGGCCTTGAGAATTATCTCTGGAAACTCAACCTAGTCTATTTCTCTAACCATTGCCTTGATCCTATAATAAACACCATTCGGCTTAATTTGGTTGGAATGGTTTCTCTTCTTTGTAACTGGACCATGACTGATAAGTTCCTAAATTATTTTAAGTGGTAAAGAGAAGTGGGGGAATGAAAAGTTCTCCTCCATTTTTAAGCTTATAAACAACACAATAAAAACAAACATTTATTAAAGGAACAAAAGCCTCCATCTCACCATCCTAAATAATCCTATATTTCAATTCGTAAAAAAAAAAATCATTTTTGTGTTTCTTCCAGTTCTAGTTCGTATGCAGACCTTGTTTCTCATATTGCAATCACAATGCAGGTATAACTTTACATTCTACTTTCCTGCCTTAACATTATGCCATAAATACTTTCTGTGTTGTTACATAGTTTACATAATTATTTTAATGGCTATATAACAGTTCTAGTTGATGTATCATATTAATTTAATTATTCTCTTATTTTTGGATGTAAAGGGTTTTTTTTAACATTATAAATGATTCTTTAATTAATGAGAGGTTTTTTTTTTTTTTCTTCTTCTTCTGAATTATTTCCTTAAGATATATTCCCAGCAGTGGAATAACTGGGTCAAATGCTGTGAACATTCCGTAACTCTTCAAATGTTTTTCCGCAAGGGATGTGACAATTTTCACTGGGTGGCAAATTTTATTGATGACTGAATTAAGGAACGTCAGTGAAAGCTAAACATCATTCAGAGTGTATGTGGCGCAGCTCTACACAACCCACACAAAGAAAGGGAAAATGCATGGAGCATGTGGCCAGAGAGTACGAAACCAGCAAAAAATCACATGAGAAAGCTTTGTTTTTAATAAAACATTATATTCTCTGATTCCTTAAATGAAGTATATCTTACTTCCTTTAAAATTTAATAAACATGTCTTTGCATGAGGACCCAGAAGTAGCTTCTCCAGCCTTCTATCTTGTGTTCTCATTTTCCCAAACTTTCCCTCTTATTCAGATGGAGCAGACTGTCAAGAATTTGTTTCTTTTATTAATGCAAATTAATACGAAGTGTTTATTATCTGGCTTCAGATTTGGCTCAGAAATATTGCTGTTGAATCCACCTGAATGTACAGTTGGCTTCTTGTGAGGAGAAGGGGACAGGAACTTTCCTGACTAATTTTAAACTAGATTGTTCTTTACATTTTCTTCCAAAGATTTTCAAATGTGGAGTTTTTTTTTCCAGTCACTAAATTTAATCTAGACTCATGAATGTCACATCTTCCTATTTTCCCACCAAAATTACCCCCAGTATGGCTTTTCAGGTGTTCAACTCTAATGAACTGAATGTCGTTTTGGGGAGAGGATGCTTAATGTGGAAGATCCTGGGTGATTCCCATTGGAAAATAGTAATTTTCATCTCATTTGGAGCCATTAAAATAGAAAGTGTTTTCGAGTGTCAGATCTCCTTTAGATATGATGCTATCTTGGTGGGAAAGTTTGGACAAAACTGACTACTTAATGATCATGATGGTAGCCAACTAACTTTTCTGAGAGATGACCAACTTTTGTCATGGAGGTCTGACTGCCCAAGGCAGGGAAACAGCAAGCTTTTTTTTTTTTTTCTGACAGCTCAGGTAGGAAATATTTCAGCTTCACAGGCAATGCATTTTCCATCCCAACTCTTTAATTCTGCCCTTGTAGTGTGAAAACAGCTACAGAGAACATGTAAATGAATGTGTGATTGTTCTAATAAATGTATATTTACAAAATCCAGCTGCAGGCCCCTTTGGCCAGCTGGCCATACTTTGCTGACCCCTGAATTCAGGACTCTGGCTTGAGATGTCCTGCAGTAATAATCCAACTTCATTTCAGAAATCTCTTAGCAGTAATAGGATTATCAACTTCACAAGGAAAGAAAGAATTTAATAAGAAGACGAAAACTTGGCTTTAAATAAACTCAAATAATGTCTTAAAAAAATGGAGGTTATACATTTATGAGATGATCCAGAAACTGTAAGAAAGGATAACTAGGAATTAACTTGGGAGAGCTATCTAGAATTTGAAAGGGTTTTGGAAAATGGATTCCCTCAAAAAAGTCCAACCAAGGGGAGCCTGGGTGGCTCAGTCGTTAAGTGTCTGCCTTCGGCTCAGGTCATGATCCCAGGGTGCTGGGATCGAGCCCCGCATTGGGCTCCCTGCTCGGCAGGAAGCCTGCTTCTCCCTCCCCCACTTCCCCTGCTTGTGTTCCCTCTCTTGCTGTGTCTCTCTCTGTCAAATAAATAAATTAAACTTAAAAAAAAAAAAAAGTCCAACCAAAACTTAGGACAGGGGTTGAAGTAGCTGACCACCCTCAGGAGCAATACCTCTGCCCAGGCCATCATCTTGTTATAATATTCCCTCTTTCAGGTCCTGAGTCAATTTAAGGACAGGGTTATTGATCCTTGGACAATGCTTTTCACTGCCTAGAGTTGACCGACATCCTTGGGGTTCCCGAGACAGACTGCCAATACTATGTTGCTCCCACTCTGATGTGGAACCCCTGGGGGCCTATGTTAAAGGTTGAGTCTCTGGAGTGAGGAGGAATGGGCGAAGGTATGAATCATTTCTGCCAATCAATGGGAGAGACAGCAATAGCTAGAAGTGCTACGTAGGCTGTTAATATGTTGCTGATATAAATGAACACTAATTTTTCACTTTTTTACTTCAAGTTTAGTCAATAGGCTCTCTTTAGTGATATGTGCTTATTATTTATTCTGAGTTGGAGCCTGCTCAGCTATCTTACTTGCAGTAAATATAATGCACATACTAAGAGCTGACTGTTGAGTGTATGTGGAGGTCCATGTGGTCCTGAACATGATTCTCCCAGAAACTACTCTTTTAAGTGGGGGATATGATTATTCACATGTTACAAGTGAGGAAACAGCCACCAAGGGTTTAGAGAGCTGCCCTGAGTCATACCCTTAATGTGGGCCATTACACATCCAATTATCTGGACCGTAACACTCTTAAACATGACACTATACTACCTCCTTTTGGTTAGATAGGGAACAGACGCTTTTCTTTTCTTTTTTTCTCCTATTACTTCAAGTAAGCAAGTGGGCAAAAGTGAAAAATAGAACACTTAAGTTTATGTCAGAGAGGTCTTATATCCTAACATAAAAACGACTCATGAGAAACCTGAGAAGTAAGACCTTTCTGCACATACAGAAATGCTAGTCTGCCTGCATTTCTGCTGCCTGTTCACTAAAGAAGGTTCATGCCCCTTCACAGGTGAAAGCAAGTGTCCCTCCAGCGGTTAGAACCCTGGAGAGGTATAAAACAAGATGGATCCCACAGAGGACAAGGATTCTCCTTGTCTTTCCCGCAGGAGCAATAGTGTACATATTTCTTCTCAATCTGAGCAAAATCTTTTGGCTTCTCTTCCTACTATGGGACTTTCCGATAGCTGTTTTTCTTACTCCTTAGTATGGTCTTGATTCTTCACTCCCTAAGTCAGATTCCCTTGCTGTCAGTCTCTGGTTCCTGGATGGCTTGGTCACCATTAGAGAGGTTAACTTTTCTTTAAGTTGGAGGGACATCTCCAAATTTCAAAAGCTGACGTGAACATGGAATAAACGGAGGAATAGCTGAGTGAAGAGGCGAGGCTGTCCCATTCCTCTGTGTTTCATGGAAAATCACCCTCCCTGCAGTCCTGGTTCCCAGGCTCTGGAATTGCACGAGTGACCAAAATATTGAAGACATTCAGATACCATGACAACTTGGCCAAGTTTTAAATTTTATCCCGTAATGATACTAAAGAAACCCAAAGCAAATAATCACCGCTATAATCTCTATCATTTCATAATACAAACAACAATTTTAGTAGCAGAAGTTGGCCATAATCTGAGAAAAAAGAATGGTGCTTTAAAGTGCATTCATCTTGTTTTAGAAAAAACTCACCACATGATCCTAATATTTTTCACTTTGCCTCTGACAGCTTATAACTTAATTCTGAGCTGGCTCCAGTCCAAGGGCTGGTGTTTAGGAAGTGCTGGTGTAATGGAAAGAATCTTGTTTTGGATCTGGCTACAAATTCTGGCTTCTACACTTGACCTTGAGCAAGACAAACGATGAATCTGAGGCTCTTCTTATGAAGGGGGTTGGGAGGCCTCCAGGAGGTAGTGCTTAACAGGCACTAGGTGAGCACCGGGTGAGAGCCTGTTCTTGATTCATGTCTGCTCTGTCTTCCTTTCCTCCGTAATGCATCATAACCATTGAATGACAAGAAACAAAACAACCTTCCATGAAGCTATTGTTAATGGTTTTGTTAATGGTGTTTTTACTGATATAAAGCATATCAGTTATTTGAAGTGTCGCCTTTCTATAAATTCGTAAGTACTAATTAATAAAAATGATTTGGGTGATTCCTAAATTATGCCCTTAGAAACAGTTGGCAAATAAACCCAGAGTAAATCAAACAAACACAAACAGGTGGGGAAATCTGAGTCATTTCTCAGACCTGGGGCTAACACACCTCTGTTAATGTGAAGGCTACATAGGTGTATCATTTGACAAGGGCTCTCACTCCTTGACCAAACTTAAGTCAAGCTCCCATGAGTCCTCTTCTTGACTAGGTCTTGTCCTTGGCCTGCCAATCCAGTTCAACAAGAGTCCTGCCAAGTCAGTTTAGCAGGATTTCCTCCACACTGGATACCAAACCAAATTCCTCTTAATTATTTTCCACTCACTCCCTTACCCTGCCCATTGGCTATAACTCCCCATCTGCCCCAGGTTGTATTCAGATTTGCATTTAATCTCTCTCCCCTGTTGCAATAGTCTTGAACCCTATTGTAGTAATCTTGAATAAAGTCTTCCTTTCCTATTTAACTCCATCCAGTGCAATTTTTCTTTGACATATCGCAAACCCACACCATGTTGGAAAGAGATCTACACAGGAGGATGTGGAAGCCACATAAGGAATTCATGAACAGTCTCAGGAACAGTCAGCTCCAAGCTTTATAAATTAAAAAAAAAATACATTTCAGGGGTTATAACCAGATGGAATTGTTCAAGTTTGATTATTTTGGAGAAAATAGAAGTCAATTTCCATCCCTTGGGGATAAACTACTAATTTGGGAAGGTGTTGGGTGAAAGAAGAGTCATTCCTTTTTCATTCACGAAATGGTTGTTAAATGTTTTCCATTACCATAATTATTTTTCTAGTGTCTGGAAAACTAGCAAGGAAGTCTTCACCGATGACAGGTTTGTTATAGATAAAAGTGCCAGAGGTTTTTGTCCAGCGAGTGTCAGCACTGATGCTGCTACTAGTAATTAGTACTCCTCACCAACCCTTTTCCTTCCTGCTGCCTCACGTTGGCTTCTTAATTACAAAAAAGAAAGGAATCTTGAGGGAAGGGGGAGAAAAAGTAGTTCAGAAAGTTTACTTTTCTCTATAGAGCTGCTCAAGAGATGATTTGCACTGTCCCTTTTTGTCCTAAAGTTCTTTTTTTTTTCCTGCAATGGTTTATAAGCCATTTCATAAAATGGCCTACCACCGAGTGCTTACCACTTCCATCCTCTTGTGTCATTCTGTGGCCTATATGGCTAACCTGACAGGGTTGTGCAGGCATGAGAGCGTTTTGAGTATGTGGCAATCAGCTCATTGGAGCATGCTTGTGTGAGCACGGGCTTTCTGGATGCTCATTACACGGCTCACCGCCTCTGACTTTGGCCTCTCTGTCCTGCTTACAGTGCCATCTTTCTAGTGGTAGTGGATAAGAAAGACCAGGAAGAAGACTCCTCCAAAAATGCTTGCAACTGTAGCTAACACCAAAGTCTGAGAACTGGCAAGTTGAGGTGAATCAGAGGCATGAAACACGGAAATATTTAAATGGCATTTCAGAGACTTGTGGTGGGCTTATTTCTGCAGTGGGCAGCATGGTGCCTCCATTTGACGAAACTGAACTCAGATGAACAAAGGAGCCTGGACTGCAGTTCTGAGGTCTGAACAATAAGCTTCTTTCTTGGCCCCATCTCCTCTTAATGTCAAGGACTGAGTGTGCATTTTTTTTGAGAGCGAGAGAAAGAGAGAATGGGGGGTGGTATGTGTCGGGGGGGAGGGCGGGGAAGCAGAGGAAGAAAATCCCAAACAAGCTCCAAACCCAGCAAGGAGCCCAATGTGGGGCTCGATCTCACCACCCTGAGATCTGACCTAAGCCAAAATCAAGAGTCAGATGCTTAACTGACAGAACCACCCAGGTGCCCCTACACTTTTATTATAGAGCAAAATCCAGTCAATTGTTTTCTATATAAATGCCTTGATATTTACCAAAACACATCATTCATGTTAACGGAAGAACTTATTCTTAATGCCAGTGGAGGGAGGGGGATGTCTTAATATGGTTTGAGTGGGATTCTAGTGTTGGTTCTGTGCCTACGTGTGAGGATGGCCAGGTACTGAAACAGTTGTATTCGTGTAGTAGTTTGCTAAGGCTGCCACAACAAAGTACCACAAACTGAGTGGCTTCAAACAACATGGCTGTTTCTTATTCTTATTCTTTCACGCTTCTGGAGAGGACAGGTCCAAAATCAAGGTGTTGGCAGAACCACGTTCTCTCCTGGCTTCTGGGGGCTGCCAGCCTTCTTGGCCTTCCTTGGCTTGTAGCTGCTTAACTCCCATGTATGTTTCCAACCTCAGGCGGTCATACAGCAGCCTTCTCTCTGTATGTCTGTGTAAAACCAAGGTGCTCTCATTTCTGCACATGTCTGTCTCTGAATCTCTTCTCATCTTCTTATAAGGACAATAGTTATATTGAATTAAGGGCCCACCTTACTCCAGTATGACCTCACCATAACTTATATCTTAATTGCATCCTCAAAGACTCTATTTCCAAATACGTTCATACTCACAAATACTACAGGTTAGGACCTCAACAGATCTTTTGGGGGGATATAATTCAATCCACAATAGGAAGTGTATCTCCTTTTTAAACACTATTTCATATATGGATATACATGGTTCATACAATTATTCTTCTAGTACTATTCAGGTTGTCTCTAAATTTTCACTAGTACAAATAAAGCTTTGATTTTATCTTTCAGCCCTTTGTTTAATATTTGTTCATTTGTTGTTTGTTCGTCTCTCCCATTAGAATATAAGTGCCCATGATGTTAAAGACCATATTTATCTTTTTTATTATACTCATCCTAGTGCAGAGCACAATGAGAAGCACATGGCCAATGAATGAAAATATCCTTGTCCACTCATATAAGTACTGTTAGCAGGAAAAACTTCTGGAGGTAAATTTAAAAACTTAAAAGCTATTGCCAAGTTGCTCTCAAAATCAGCTGTACCAATTTACATTCTTACTGATCTTACCCATTGCCACATGTACTCATCCACACTGTTTATTATCAACAAAGTTTTCCCCAACCTGTTGGGTGAAAAATGGCTATTTATTATCATTAAATGATTTTATTTTATATCTATCTTATGAAGCTACTAGATTCAAAGCTTCTTTTTTTTTTTTAGATTTTATTTATTTGAGAGAGAAAGAGGGAGAGAGAGAGAGAGAAAGGGAGTGAGAACAAGAGCAGGGGGAGGGGCAGAAGGAGAGAGAGAGAAGCAGACTCCCTGCTGAGCAGGAAGCCTGACATGGGCCAGATCCCAGGACCCTGGAATCGTGACCTGAGCCAAAGGCAGATGCTTAACCAACTGAGCCACCCAGGCACCCTTGATTCTAAGCTTCTTACAACCAGGATCTGGCCATAAGTATCTTTTGCAACCCCGATTTAGGGCATAGTAAGTACACAATAAATAGCTATTGAATCGACCTACTATCCATTTTTGAATTTTTATTTAATTTTCTTCTCAGGCCTATATTAGTTTCCTAGGGCTGCTGTAATAAATTACCACAAACTGGGTGGCTTAACACAACAGAAATTTATATTCTCATAGCTCTGGAGATTGAAGGTCTGAAATCAAGGTGTTGGCAAGGCCACATTCTCAGGGGGCTCCAGAGGACAGCACTTCCTTTTATTTTCCTAGCTTCTGGTGCTTGTTGGTAATCCTTGTTATTCCTTGGCTTATGTCATGGCAGTCCCTGCCTCTGTCTTTATGTGGCCTTCTCATGTGCCAGATTTCCTCTTCTTAGAAGAATGCCAGTCATTGGATTAAGGCCCCCCCTTATCCAGTATGACATGTTAACTTGATTATAACTGCAAAGAACCTATTTCCAACTAAGGTCATATTCAAAAGCCCTGGGTAGACATGAATTTTGGGGGTTACCGTTTAACCCAGAATAAAGAATCCTTTACCTAAGCAGGGTAGCAGACTCTGCCACCGCAAAATATGCCACCTTGTCATGAGAATTATTTTGAGCTGAATGTAATTGAGAAGAAACAGATGTGAGGAAAGATCCCTGCCCCCCCCCACACCGTCCATTTGCCCAAATAAATTTTGCAGAAATTAAATGTGTCTCTCTTCTTCTCTGTACCGGGAAAAGCAAAAGTTAATTACCGGAAAAAATTTTAGACCCTATCAGGTTGGAAACAGCAGAAAACTATATAACAAACTTTACTAACTAGTCTTCATCTACTGTTGGTTTCCTCCCATATATTTACTTTCCCATAGTTTGCCACCATTGGAAGCCAAAAACTACTTTCCTTTGTCTTGTCATTTCTCCACAGATTTATTGTTCTTTGTTGAAGTTGTTCTGTAAGCTGGAGTTTTAAGCCATCACTTTGAGTTACTCAGTTTTCCCCGGGTGTCTCCCAGGTGTAGATGATGTATATATGTCAATAAACTTACTTTTTTTTTCTCTTGTTAATCTCTTTTTATTTCCAGAGCCTCCCCGAAGAACTCAGAAAAGTTGAGGGAAAATTTTTTCCTCTCCCACTCCACATGTCTTTTAAGACTTCTGTAGTTATCTTTATAGCTGCAACACCTTGAGATAGCTCTTGGTTATGCCAGGTATTAAAACTTCCTTGGTTTTCCTTTGGCTCTTAGTGAAACCTAAAATCTCTTATTGCCCTTGCTTAACACTTGTTTCAAAGTGCTCCCGAGCTTCTCAGTTTTTTGCCCAAGAGAAATAAATGGCTTTTTGCTCCACACAGCTCAGCTAAAAACAGGCGACAAATTGCAACAATCTCAAGATCCTGCCATGCTAGTGTGAATCCCTCAAGACTGTCCTTTTTCAATTAGTATGAATAATTTGCCTCCTCTATTTCCTCTTTCTTCGATCCTTGCCCTTTGAAGCCTGGAACCGGTTTAAATGCTAATTTGAAATTAACATACAATTTATTTCTTTGCTAACCTCTCCTGGCTAACTTCCAACTTCTTAACTTGGCCTCTAACAAATACCTTAAGCATTGATTTAATTCCTTTTTAAAGGGCCCATAACTGTTTTTCTTCAGCTAATGTTGAAAACTTTTAAAATTCTCTGTCTCTTGTGTGTATATGTTGGAGGTTGTACATGTGTGTAGGTGTAAGTGCAAAGCTTAGGAATTGGACTAAAGTCTTGTGACATCCTGTGTACCTCCAGTACCTACAAAAGCAATAGAGTTTCATCTGGAAGTAAACGGTCACTTTTCTCTATCACTAAATTTTACAAGTTTCTGACAGTGCTCACTCTTCAGGGGTAAATTGTTGAAAAGACACTTGAGCAGGTGGTCTCAAGAGACACCACCTTCAAGACCATCCCTTTTTCCTTGAAGGGTAATTTTTTTTTGCCAGTCATTGTGATTCTTTTCATTTTCACATGGGGCCAAGTAGCTTCACTCTAATTGACTTTTTTTTATTGCTGCACACCATATTGATGTTTTCTGCAGCTGTTTCCGTATGAGCCACAGCTAAGCAATGCCACTGGAAGACATGCTTCCTAAGACCTTGTAGAGAGACTTCCCTGCATTTCTTCTTACATGGACACCTCTCTTAGCTAACCACACCTGGTCAGGGTTCATTTTCATTTGGGCCTTTTATTTCCCTCCTTTCTTCTTCTCAAATATTTATTGAGCTTCTATTCTCTCCCAGATTAGGGATAGAACCCAGTGAGAAAAATTAAAACAAGACATAGGATTTTTCCCTGAGAGACTACATTTATAAAAACAGGCAGTGGAAAGACCATATATGGTAGTAGACTCTGACCCACAACCTCTACAGCAACTGGCCTGGAAAGTCAAACCACTGCTTCTGCAGCAATCAGCCAAGAATGGTCAGGACTTTGTCTATGAATGATAGCTTCCCTACTTTTCTGTCTTTGCTTCTAACTCAGGACCAACAAGAGAAAGTCAATTATACTCCCCAAACCAATCACATAAAACATGTTGCTTTAATTTTTTTATTTTTATTTTTTTTAAGATTTTATTATTTATTTATTTGCCAAAGAGAGATAGAGTGAGAGCACAAGCAGGGGGAGTGGCAGGCAAAGGGAGAAGAAGGCTCCCTGCCAAGCAAGGAGCCCAATGTCAGACTCCATTCCAAGACCTCGGTATCATGACCTGAGCTGAAGGCAGACTCCTAATGACTGAACCACCCAGGCATCCCAAGACACGTTGCTTTTAGTTAGCCTACCTCCTGCTTCCTCATGTCAACAAACCTCCAATCAGAGCATACTTGTAGCTTTCCTTTTCTGCATTATAAAATTTTCTGCTCCCTTCCTGTCTTTGAGTCTCTGCCAAGCACAAGTGATGATGACCAACTCCTTTGCTATAGTAAGCTCTGAATAAGCAGCCTATTTGTTCTCATTTGGTTGGTCTTTGTTTATAACCACAGTTTTCCTGGAGGTTCCACTAAGATCCACTTTGCACTGCCCAACAATTGCTCAACCAGGTTTGATCTTATGGAGGCCCCTGTACTTTGCTGCTGGAGGTTTACTGAATGCATGTCACCGTGGTTAAGTCAGCATAGGTCTGAACTTGGTCTTTCTACATTCAGTTCCTTGGCAATTTATTCCCACTTTGCTGTCTGGGTTTTTTTTTTATTGGTTCCCACTTTTTTGGCATCCTTTGTGGAATCAGACCATTCCTTTTTATCCCTTTTTGCTCTCTTTTGTGATTCCATTTTGTGTTATGTATCTAAAAGCATTGTTTGTGATCAGAATGAGAATCACTAAATAGAATGTAGGCATAGACCCTATAAGCCTATTGTTCAAAAGCCAGCTTCACCGACTGGTGAGTTTAGGTTTTTACACCATGCCAGCATCCATTTGGAAAAACATTGTTGTGTGTCAACAATACAACCAGGTAAGGTTCTCCTTCAATCTTTAATTTTTGATCTGAGTACTTGACTTGAGAGTTTGAGGGTTTTCTGCCTGTTGGGGGTGTAGACTCTCAGGTCTGTGTTTAGAGACAGCCAAACAACAGTTGAGGCTCAAGGCATGAAGTGCACATTCATAATTTTTGAGTGATGATCGCTAGCTCTCATGAGCTTGTCTAAATCTAAATGATCTCTTTTTCTTAGAAAAATTCCTGCTTTTTATGCATGTTCTCTTAATTCTTGTGCTTATATCCCTAATGACATAACTGCACTGAGGATGATTTGACCTTCACTGGCCACCTTGGGAACATTTGACTGGAACACAATTGTTCATTTGAGAGATGCCTTAGAAAGAAAGGGAGTAGCATTTCTCAGGCCCAGTGGGCAGCAGTGTTTGCTTGGTGACAGAGGCATCCAACCAAAATCCTCATCAATAATTGCTTAACAACAAGGTTCTTTGGCCAACACTAATGAGCAATTTGACAAACTCATGTAATGAAAGATTAGACTCATTTCCCAAGTAAATTCTCCCCATCTTTGTCCTCCAGTTGCCTCTCTATGTCTAACTCTTCCTTTTCTCTTTTACCTTTCTGATCTCTCCTTCTTTGCCTGTTGACTCTTCCCTTCTTTTCCTCTTGTCCAGCTCACCTACCTTGTTCCACTGATTCTCTTAAGAATCCAAATGCCAGTTTCCTATAAACATCCATCCCTCCCTGAGTCAGGTATATAGGCCATTGTAAAATTTAAACCTTGGGATCAAACTAAATCAAGAGTTATAACTGAGGTTTTCCCTAAACCCAGACAAGACCAGCAAATATTCATAGAATAATTTAAAATTCTTTGAGGGCATAAGATCCAGGACTACTTGATTTATGGTAAGTTGTACACATGTGGTTGGAAACTCAGATGCTAAAATCTGGATGGCAAAAGGTGTTTGGACTAATGTAAAGGGAACGATACTATCCTTCTTCCACAATAAGTTTGAGAATAAACCCCCCTGTCCCCATAGTCTCCTGAAAGCCAAAATATTTCCAATAAGAATCAATTGAAAATCCGTTGCACAACCATGTGAATGCAGTTAATATTACTGAAATGTACAAGCAATGATTGAGATGGTTAAGCTTTTTCTTTTTTAAGATTTATTTATTTATTTTAGAAAGAGAGAGAAAGTGCAGGCAGGGGGAGGGACAGAGGGAGAGGGAGAGAAAGAATCTCAAGCAGACTCCCCTCTGAGTGAGGAGCTCGACACAGGGCTGGATCTCACGACCCTGAGATCATGACCTGAGCGGAAATCAAGAGTTGGACCTTAACCAACTGAGCCACCCAGACACCCCAAGATGGTTAAGTTTTACATCATGTGTTTTTTACCACAATTAAAAAATTATTTTTTTAATTTGAAAATGTGATTATTAACTATAATTTAATCATATAAATGGAAAAGAGATGAAATCATGGGAGATTTTTTTGGAAAGATTAGAGAATACCTTCCAAAAATATTTGGGAATTTAAGAAGGGGGTAGCTCTTTCATCTCATTTTGACAATGGAGTTCAACATGAAATTGGAGATCTAATTCAAAAACAGAAATTGGAATGGGAAATAGTCCCTTTACCTGAATTATACCTGACAACATTTTCAAAGGGCTTTAGAACAAAAATGAGAACTCCAAATAATCTTAAGGCTGTATAGATCAAAGAGGTGGCCTACTTCCCTAATTACTGACAATATGTATATATGTCAGTAGTATATGGGAACATATGTATATAAACAAAATGTAAACAAAATGACATTGGATAATGTATGTATGTAAACAAAATGTGTATATGTATGTATGTACATGGAAACACATGTAAACAAAATATGTATGTATTTGTATGTAAACAAAAATGACACTGGAAAAGAAGGCAGTTCCATCTTACAAAATAAAAACAAAAACAAAAACAAAACAAGGTATAGAAACACCCTTTAATTTAGATGACTGAGGGATACTTCAATGAAGGAAAAAGAGCAAATATCCTGCCTAACCTATAAACACCCAAGGTGAACTAAATATAAATATGCATGGCCAAAACCTCATCAATTACTGGTAGATACAGGTATTTCTCTTTCTACATTAAACACTTACCTGTTCACTCAACCTCCTCCTAAGAGTAAATATACCATTCAGATGGTAGGTATTTCAAATAGTCACAGATGTTTCCTATCTCCCAGTCTTTAACTGTAGCCCTTGGGCCCTTGACTGAAAAACATTCTTCCCTGACCTGTGATAGCACTCCTGCAAACTTTTTTTTAAAAGATTTATTTATTTATTTTATAGAGATAGAAAGAGCTACAGCACGAGCAAGGGGGCAGGGCAGAAGGAGAGGGAGAGAGAGAATCCTCAAGCAGACTCTCTGCTGAGCATGGAGCCCAACTCAGGGCTTAATCTCACGACCCTGAGATCATGACCTGAGCTGAAATCAAGAGTTGGACACTTAACTGACTGAGCCACCCAGGTGCCCCACCTCTGCAAACCTGACTCTATGAACTAAAATTTCAGCTGATATATATAAAAAGTAAAAGGAGCAGAACCTATTAAAGTTCACGCAGTTCCTCATTTATCCAAACTTCCCTAATATGTCTTAAAGCCAGAAGCAAAAGAAGGGATCAAATTTGTACATGAAAGCTTTACACCTACAGGACTTGTCATACTACATACCAGCCTACATACATACTACATACATACATCCTGTCCTGCCAAAAAGCCAAACAGATGAAGATATCAATTTGGTCAGACCTCAGGGCCATCAATAAAACTGTCATCTTTTACTTCCTGGTCATACCTAAATTGAATGCCATCCTGTCATCAATTCTACCTGAAGCTACTTGCCTTACTGTATCAGAGCTTTGCTCAACCTTTTGCGGTGTGCATTTACACTAGAACTGTCAGTACCATTTTGCCTTTACCGGAAGAGGGCAACAATATACTTGATCAGTCATATCCCATGGTTGTTCCTCAAATCAATACTTAAATTTCCCTTGTGATTCAGTTCTGATAAAATATGTGGATGATCTCCTACTTAGTTCTCTGGAACAAGGAAGCCTGTAGAAAGGGTTCAATTTACTTTCTCTCAGGCTTAGCAGATAAAGAACATAAAATTTCAAGACAAATTATAATTTTTCTGAAGTACACTTCATTATTTAAGGTGTGATCTATATGATGAGAGAAAAAGCACTCTCCTTACAGACTAAAGACAACCTAAACTTATCTAAGGTTCTTCAAAAAATAACTACTGAGAGAATTTCTACATTTTGCTGGATATCGTAGATAATGGGTGCTAAATTTCACTGAAATTAAAACAGCTCTTTAGGAATTGACTAAGTCTGCCATAAGAAACTCTCTTCAGGGAGCTCAAACATGAATGGGCCTTCTGCAACCTGAGGAGGGCTATTTAACAGCTGTACTTAGGCATCACTAACTGCAAAAAGCCCTTTTGTCTCTTTGTGCATGAGCAATCTTGACAAGCTTTTGGAGTTGCAACTCAACTTCATGGCAATTACCAAAAACCCATTGCTTACCATAACCTCACTCTTGACGTGATAGCTGCTGCTGTAAAAATTGTCAGTGATTCTGCTGGTTGAGCTCCCTACTTGACCTCATGATTCCTCATGCAGTACAGACATCAGTGCTGGCTGAGAACATGCAGTACTTTTCAGCCAGCCAGTTAACCTCTTATGAAATTCTTTTGCTCTCTCCCTCTCACATTACTATTCTCCATTGTAACACCCTGAATCCCACCACTCTCTTCCTACCAGAAGAAGGGGAGACTCATGATTGTCTTAACTCGGTTAGCAAACAATCTGTACCCTGATCAGATTTATGGAAACTCCCATTGAGAACTCTGACCTAATTATTGATGGGTCATACCTCAAAACTGAAACTGAAAATTATCAAACAGAATGCCATATGCTATCCCTAATTTAAATTCTCCTTTAAACTATAGTCCTCTACCATAGTTATATATTGTTCTCTACCATGAGTAAAATCAGCCAAGATGAAGAGCTTACACCACTTACTAGACCTTGTCAACTAACCGAAGACCAGAGAGTAAACATATGTACAGGTAGCACATATGCTTTTGGAGTAGTACATGACTTTGGGATGCTTTGAAAACGAAAGGAGTCTCTCACTTTGGCAAGAACCTCCATCAAAAATGTAACAAGTTGAGGAAATTTTAGATGCACTACCACTTCCCAGAGAGGTGGCTATTATAAAGGATGCAGCCTCTGAAAAAAGGCAAAATATTGAAGAAAAAAGATATGTTCTAGCATATCATTATGTCAAACAAGCAGCCATAACAAAGATTATGATCCTATCTAATCTCTGAAGAGATTAATCTCTGAAGGGATTCAAAGAGGCCATTATAAAATATCAATATGTGACCCCTATTTTGTAAGGGAAAAATGAGAAAAATCTGGTTGCCCTCTTCACTCAGATAGTCTTTGGTGCTCCTAAAATGGCCTGAAACCATTCATCAAGTACAAACTGATTACTATCCTAAATCAGCGCTGGTGGAGAAATTCAAAAAAGATTGCCGAGGTCATTTCTGGGTCCTATGTCACCTGTCAACAACATAATTCTGGAAGAATTATAAAGGTAACAGATGGCCAAAAACCAAAGCCTCATGGGCCATTTGAATACCCTCAAATGCATTTTATCCAGTTTTGAGCTCCATGGGATTTGAATTTGTTTTAGTTGCTGCATATCTATTTTCAGGATGGGTTGAAGCATTTTCTTGCTATAAAACTACAGGCCTGTGTTAGAAAGCTGCTTGATTTTGTTTTCACCCTGTTACATGTCAACTTTTATGTCAGCAACAAAGGTAAACACTATATGGGAAACAATATAAAAGAATTCTGTAAAGTGTTACCCCTTTCCCAAAAGTTATACTGTCCTCACCACCTTTAATCTTCTGGAAAGTTGAAAGAATCACAGGCTTCTTTAAATTAAAATTAGAAGAATCTTCAGAAACCTCTGCGCTCCCTTGGCCAAAGGTATTCTCACTAGTTCTTCATGATCCACTCCCTCAGGGACACATTGATAACTGGAAGACTCATGCATTTAGTGATTCCACCTTCAACTCTAAATTCCTCCTTGCTGCATGGAGATAGGACAAAATACCGCAAGGGACTCATGTGCTATGCTATACACATTCCCTTTTGCCAACATCTTCCCAAGTAGCCTCTTTATGGTCTTCAACCAGGGGGTTTCATATATTAGAAGACATCAAAGAAAACCTGCTCTTGAACCTCCCTGGGAGTAACCTTATCAGAAAGTGTTAACAGCAAATACAGCACTGAAACTCCAGGTTGTCAATCTTTGGGTTCACATGTTGCAAAGAGTGATTCAGAATTCCACACAATTGGAAAAATTACAAGGGTAGGACAAGAATAGAGGACCTTGAAGTCAGAATTCTCAGAAATTCTTTCCAACAGCTTATCTTCAGAAGCAGACTCTAGCCCAAAAAGTTTGGAACAAGCAGATGACCTCAGATAGTGGGGCCCAAGACATTGGATCAAAATGCCTAATTTTACTTTGTTTTTGATGTGCTTATATATCTTCATTCTTTCTCTAGTTTTCTAAAAGTCACTGGTTTTTGTGACCCTTTTTTTCTCTTCCTTCCTAATAATAGTTCTATAGAATACTCTAATGCCATTTTTAAATTATCCCAAATTCTATCCACTCCCCTCAGTTTTACTGACTGATATATATGTCATCTATCACCAGAGCCCTATGATCAAAACCTCTGGGCAATTCTGGTCTCATCAAGTGAGACCATAGGGAATTACAGCTGGTCACATTTCCATTTGCACCTACATGAATAGATGACCTTAAAAATTTTCAACCTGTGACATTGCTAGTGTCCTTCTCTTCCAGAAAAAGAACCAAGTATTATAATCTCTTGATCAGATCCTAGCTAATTCTAAATTTTAATTCAGCAACTTTTGAGGGGGAATGGGCCAAATACTTGTCATCTGAAAAAGACTAATAGAGATTCAAATGTATAACCCAGCTGATGTAATGCCTTGGTTCCAATGTCATAAATGACTCCTTTTTCCCTGGATCTCCATGTGTCCCTACACGATACTACTTCCTTTGTGACCAAGACACTAATCCTGTTTGTAGCATACCAACACTTCATTTACCTTAGGGATAGTACTCTGAGACCTCTCTATACACAGAGAATTATATAAATCACTAAGCCTGAAGACAAGTATTTTAATTATAATTTTATAAAAATGAAATTCTATATCATTAATAATTTTATAAATCAGATGTGAGTTCCTAAATGAGGGCACCCATAATTATTCACTCTACCTAGAAGAATTACTGTTTATACAAACAGAACAGTATTCACAATGATGGAAATCAGACAAACAGAAAAGACTGTAAGAAACTTATTCTATGAGAAGTTATTAACAATACTAACTCTGCCTTAGATGGAAAACAGATCAGTTTCAAATAGCTGGCATGTGTAGTGATGGATGTTTGTATTGTTATTTGTTGTTGGCTAGTTCTTGAGGCATCTGTGACATTGCTTATAATTTTTGCTGTACTTGGATCAATGAAATGGGTACAAGGAAGGTGGAACAGGGGGTGCCTGGGTGGCTTAGTCAGTTAAGCATCTGACTCTTGATTTCAGCTTAGGTCACGATCTGAGGGTTGTGAGATTGAGCCCCGAGTTGGGCTCTGCACTCAGCAGGGAGTCTGCTGGAGATTTTCTCTCTCTCTCTCTCTCTCTCTATTTCTCTTCCTCTGTCCCTCCCCCCACTCACATGCTTGCTCTCTTTCTCTAAAATAAATAAACAAACAAACACACAAATAAATTCTTAAAAAGAAAAGGAAGGTAGAACAGAATTAAGGAAAATTCCTAAGGAAAAATCTACTTGTCTCTCTAAGGCTGATCTTTACAGAATATAGGATTTATTCTTTTGACCTTAGTTAAGCAACTGGAATTCCTGGTTCTGAATCATCTTTCAGAGATAATTCGTTATTCTCGTTTTTGTGATAGTGGTTATAATACTGGTTTGTTGTATTTTATCCTCTCCTGAATGCTTCTGCACATCCAACTCAGATGATTGTCATGACGTTATAACAAAAAAAGGTCAAGAAGATTTGTGATACTGTTGATTATGCGGACAATGAAACAATCCCTATGCAGTGAAGATCTTGATATCTACCTTCTACTGAATTGGTCAACTTTCTTCAAGAGAGATAATGATAAAACAGGAGACTGAGAGACTGATGTAAAAACTGACAATGATCAGTCTACGTATGATAATAGAATTTTGACCTACAATTTCTGCAGCAATTGGTCCAGAATGGCCAGAACACGGTAAATGACTTATCAGTTTCCTAATTTTTTTCCTTCTGCTTCCAACTCAAGACCAACCAGAAAGCCAAATATACTCCACAAACCAATCACATAAGATGCACCATTTCTATTTAGCTCCCCTCTTGCTTCCTTATGCCAGATTTTAATCAGAGCATATCTGAAGCTTTCCATTTTTGACATTATGAAGCTTTCCCACTTCCCTTGCCTGCATGTGAGTTTCTAAGTGATGGTTGCTGACTCCCTTGTTTTAGAAACGCTAAATAAATAATCTTTGCTTGTTTTCATTCGTTTGTCTTTATTTCCATAGCTCCTCAAGGAACTCACAACCTAATGGGAAGAGACAGTGTTAAATGTATAACTATCATACACTAATAAAAAACAAAGCAATAGAATTATAAACCAAAAGGTATAGAGGAGACAGCAAAAAGAAAGTAATAAATATTTCCTTTTTTGATTGGCTTATTTTATTGTATCACTCTTCTTCACTTTTGGTGAAGAATGATAGAGTAGCCTGAGGATTCTGGTGAATTCCTCAGGAGACTTATGTTAGGTTGTAGCTGAGAAAGCCAAGAACTGTGGATGGCATCCAGTCATCATTAGATAGAGTTGCTCCCTCTGTACCCTAGTCACTGATACTGCTCAGCTTACATCTACAAAGCAGTAAAGGACACTACAGCCACCAAGATGTCTATGGCAACATGATGCTGAAATAGTTTGTAGGATAGTCCTTAACAGGGTGTGGCTGATAATAGAGCATGGTCTGTGACTGGAGGCTGAGCTGGGGGAGTTGGGATATTGTAGTTATGATTCTAGTTAAGAGAATCATTGATACAACAAAAGGGGAACCTTCTGAGGGAGAGGATTTTCTGCAGACTTTTCCTAGGTCCAGTCCAGTGGTGAACACATGATCTTTCTATAATAGGAAGGTTTTTGTGATGGTTGGATGGTGTGAAAAAAAATTCTGACTACCTCAGAAGAGAATGACGGATTTTGGCTTGTCATTCCTCCTGGAAATTGAAGCTTTCTGGAATAAGTGCATCCATCAGTCCGTGCAAAGCAAATGGCCTTCTCTTGCCATATGGGCCTTATGATAGTTATTGCTCCTCATCTCTAGGTGCCAAGAACAAACTGAGTGTAAAAACTGGGAGTCTAAAAATTTCAGTGGCTGGGGAGTTTTACCAAATGTTTTGGCTGCCATACAAAAAAAGGCATGATGGTTTGATAATCTTCTTGGTGGGAAGGGGGAGGCAGAAGGAGCCCAGATAGTAGAATTTTACTAGTAGAATATTACTAGTAGTAGAAATTTAACACCATCATCACCAACATTAGCATAGGGTTTGTTTTTGTAAAGATGTCTGATAATTTCAAGAGAATATGGCCTAATGCATCTGTCTTCACGTTTTGAGTATGTCTCCCACTGGGCCTGAGCAGTCAGTTCTTGGGCTGGACATACTCTAGTAGGGACAAAGTTGGCTCAATAATGCCATGGTTGCTACTGAAGCTGCTTGTTCTCCTTTTCCATGGTCAACTAAACCCCTTTTATATGGCATACTATTTTTCTTTAGATATAATTGTATTTTCATTCTGATCATAGTTAAAATTTGTGGACCTAGGTACAAGTCTTTCTTTTGACGATGAATTTGCTTAATTCTTTCCTAATCCTTTAAGCATTGATTTTTTTTCTTTTAGCTCTCAGAGAAGATATTTATTTTATTTCAGAGTTTGAAGAGATGCCTCCCTCTAGCCCATGCGAAATGTCAAGAATTTTTACTTTAAAAATAATCCCTTTCCTTATTCACTGATTGACCTGTTTCTTGAGTGCCAATTCTTATAATTATTCCTTGGTGTAAAAGATCAGAGCTGTAATGAAAAGCTTAAAAAATTCACTCACATATTACAGAGGGTAAGTTTGATGCTATACTCTCATTATTGAATCTCTCATCTTATTTATCATATAAAAATCCTCAGTGGGAAAGTGGAAAGCACTCTTGACTTCAAATCATATCATGCATTTTTTTTATCACTTGATAATTATACGAACATCAATTTTTTTATATTTGTGAAAACATCCATATCAAGTGGGTAATAGTTTTGCTAATAAAGGAATTAGTTTAAATTCTCTGAGCCTCAGATTTTTTTAAATCTATAAATTAAAGATAATTATATCTAACCTGACAACCTCAGAGATGTTGTGAGGAAAAATATAACTTTTCAAAATACTTCATGAATAGTAAAGTGTCCCAAAGTCATATTGTTTTATTAAAAAATGGTAATAATAATCATAACAACTCTTAGAATATTTCATTTTTGTGTAGGGCACATGTTTTATGGTTCTGCTCAGAATCCTTCCCCAGGCTAGAACAGTTATTTCCAGCTTCTGGAAAGGCTGACAGAAGATGACCCTCAGCTGTCAGACTTGGGAATTGTCTCAATTGAGATCACACCTTACTCAAGGTCATACCTCTTTCCAGGGGCAGCCCACATCCAATGACTAATTAATACAGTGATATAAAGAGTTGACCAGGTTGCCTCAACCTGGAACAACTCGAAAGGGCCATCCAAACTGTAGATCTCCCCTTGAGGTCAGCTAATGCTTTCATTGGGATTGCATCACAGCTCAACCTCTCCTTGAGTAAATCCTGTTTCCTTCTGTTCCCTTGATCAGGTGTTGAAACTGCGACCCTTTTGTAATGAACAACCTGCATTCTAATCTTCATGTCAAAATATATTTTCCAGACATATCAAAGTGTAAGTTTGGGTGCCAGATCCAAGACAGCAAATGCTAAGATGGAATTTTGAAGCTAGATCACTTACCACCCAGTTGGAATGTGGAACTGTTGGTACATGGAATACAGGTAGACCTTGGCATTAACAGGGCAATTATTTAAATGTTCACTGGTAGTGAACTGGGATGATATGGCTATGAAAGAGAATTGTGCCATTAGTTGGTGTCATGTATCAGGCATTTGAGAAATAGTCATTGTAAGGACGGTATAATTGGGTAGCTATTGATAAGATAGCACTCCGAAAAAAGATAATGGAAAGCTGAGAGTGATTAACTGGCAATAAGGTAAGTGTGAAAGCCAGGGGACTACTTGGTAATGTGTAAAGAGGCTCTCATTTTCTTCCGTGGAAATGCAGAGAAAGCAGGAGGCTGATTCCAGAATTTAGTCAAAAAGTGATTGTGATTCAAAAAGGGTAAACTCCAAATGAAGCCTGGTCTGACATACGAAGGTGAGAGCCCTGGTTGGAAGAGAATGGGACTCAGAATATGGAATGGAAACATCTGAGTTGAATGTGACTTTCAATCTTGCATCCCCAGGTTCCTCTGAGCCTATAGAAGTGAGAAGCTAGCCTTCCCTCCTTGTTTGAAGGACATTCAGAGGCCTCTCTCTTGCAAGACAGTATATGGCCCTCAGAGCCTACCCCTCTCAGCCACTAAGACAGTAACTAAAGTCAAAGTTGGGGACATACAAGGCCTTCTAGGTGTGGAAAGGGACTATATTCCCCGGAGTAACTATAGGGTCTAGACAATACAGACTGATAGGAGCTGGAAGAGTACATGTGGGACTGTTCTAAGGGTGATAGACCAAGAGGTGGCAGAACATAAATTTGGATTAGGAGCACTTATGATTGATGAGAGCACTCTCCCGGGATACATAATTTAACACCCAGCAAGCACTCAGGAGACGCTATGAATGTTCTGCCAAGATGGCTCCTGGAAGCATGCAAAAAGCTATGGCCCCCACCAAATGAGGTAGAAATGCCAGAATTGTCCTAGCCAACAGTGAAAGAAAGAATTAAAGTTCACAAAGGTGGGCTCATTAGCAAGGATATACAATGTAATTCTGGAAATTCTACTAGATGACTATGTATCATGTGAGGGCCTGAATCATATGCCACTTGCCATAGCAATAAAGAATGCACTGATGAGAATGGAGGCACCATCACTGAGAAAGCCATGGCTGACAATAGGCAGACCTAGGCTCTATAATTGCACTGGGAATCATAGAATCCTAAAAAAAAATTGAAGCCAGATAGCCATGCTTAACAATCTTAAGTGAGGTGGATCCTGTTATCATAATTAAGAGTGAAGTTGGAGTGACCACCAAGTGTGTCTAACTCACAGAGAGTTACCAAGATGATTAAGAGAAAGTAGCATATCTAGGGGCAAAATAGATGGGCAGTGAGCAAGTGTTCTTGAATTTGTACAAAGGAAATCAGTTTGGATGGTCAGGAGGTGGAGAGTAGCTAATTCAATAAAATGTGATAATTTCTTAACTGGTTTCTGGACTTGAGACAGTTTTCAGATCCAGAACTCATTGATTGAAAGAAAGGCTGGGTCCCCAGGAGGACAGGCCATGCAACACTGGCCAAATGTACCTAGTAATAAATTCCCCAGTACGCCCCCAAAAGCACCTAATGCCCATCTGTGAAAGTAATTGTATACTGAGGAAAGGGAGTGCCTAACATTTTGAGACCTGCTGAACAAAGATCTGCATTGATTCCTGGAGACCGGAAACATAATCATGCCTCCTTCTCTTTTAGAGTGGGGCCATTATGGGGAGCTAGTCCAGCTTATACTGGGTCCCATGGGTCCTTGGAACAACCTGTTGTTCCTTTTCTTGTTGCCCAAATGTATAATTGGAATAGACACACTTGGTAATTGGCACAACCCCCTATCATACCCAACCCCCTTCCTGCCCAAGGACCATATTGGATCTTGGCCTATAAGGTAAA
Organism: Eumetopias jubatus; assembly: GCF_037043125.1. Classification (NCBI taxonomy): domain Eukaryota; kingdom Metazoa; phylum Chordata; class Mammalia; order Carnivora; family Otariidae; genus Eumetopias; species Eumetopias jubatus. Next base: position 21,099,818 of record NW_028274812.1, on the reverse strand, counting down.
AACTACTGTTGTAGGGATAGCCTAGTGAAAGCCCCTAAAACTTTCCCCTAACCTCCATATTTTATTAAACTAATGAGTATGACAAAAAAAATATCTTGGGTAAATGGCAGAAACTAGTTCCGTTCTTAAAGCCCTAAAGAATTAAGTTGTGTTAATCCCACCATAACTCCATTTAATTTATCAATCTGGACCTTACAAATACTAGATGAGTCCTAGAGGATGACAATGGATCACAGCAAACTCAACCAAGTAATAGGTCAGTTGCAGCCACTCTGCTTGAAGTGGTATATTTGCCAAAATGTATTAATCTAGCTTCAAGTACATGGTATTTGGCCATTGATCAGATGTATTATTTTTCATTTCTATCCAAAAAGAGGAAGTGAAACTGTATTCATTTGACTGGATGGTAGTGTTTACCATTTTGTTCCAGCATTCTGTCAACTCTTCTTTCAGCTGTCATAATATAGACTAGAAGAACATCTTGTAGAACATTATGCTGGCCAAATGTATTGATAATATCATACTAAACAGAATGAATAAGCAAGAAATGGCTCATAGGTTGGAGAACTTTGTAAAGACTCATGTACTCTAGATAATGGAGAATAAAGCCAACAGACATTCAGAGACTCTTTGTATCCTCCACAACGTACACCTCCTCCAAATTAAATGTCAAATTATTTATTTTGCAATTTCTCCCATAAAGAAGAAAACCCAAAGTCTTTGTAAATATTTTCAAGTTCTTTTTTTTAAGATTTATTTATCTATTTATTTATTTGAGAGAGAGAGAGCCAGCACAGCAGGGGAGGGTCAGAGGGAGAAGCAGACTCCCTGCTGAGCAGGGAGCCCAATGTGGGACTCGATCCCGGGACTCCAGGATCATGACCTGAGCCAAAGGCAGTCGCTTAACCACCTGAGCCACCCAGGCGCCCCTTTCAAGTTCTTATTATAGCATTTTCCACATCTGGAAACACAGCTCTGACCTATATACTGGGTAATGCAAAAGGCCGCCAACTTTGAGGTAGGCCCAGGGCAAGAAAGAGTCCCAAAGAAAATCAAGGGTTTAGTGTGAATGCTCTGCCACTTGAGCTATATGACCTAGCAGGCCCTGTGGTATGAGATATCAGTGGTAAAGAAATATACCAAGTGGAGTTTATGATAAGTCCCAAATAGGGGAAACCACAGTGTGTGTTCACAGAACTTTGGGGCAAGAGTATGCCATTTGAAGCAGAGAATTTTACGTCTTTTGAAAAAGAGATCCTGGTATATCACCAGGCCCCAGTAGAGACAGAATATCTGACCATGGGTCACCAAGTACTCATCTGGACAGAACTGTCCATTATAAGCTGAATTTCATCAGACCCACTGTTTCATAAGGTAGAGCACATCTAACAACTAACCTAGATGATAGAATGGAAAATGTTCATCTGGATCAATCATAAACAGGACCAAAGACACAAGAAATCTGGATGAGCATGTAGGCCAGATACCCACTTTCTCTACCTATATTGACCCAGCAGCTCTCACTAAGTCTGCATCTATGGCACCATGGGCCATCCTTTATACCGGCGGACAGAGGAGGAAAATGTCCAAGTATGGTTTGTAGGAGGTTCAGCTGAAAATAGACAGTGGTTAGACTATAGTACCAAACAGTATAGAACATACTATTCAGACATGTTTTTGAAAGAGGGTGGTGAGAAAAAGTCCTTTCAATGGTAGAGTTTCGGGTAGTATATCTGGTCTCCTACTTTGTGGCTTAATGTATGAAACATATACAAACACATGAGCAGTGGTGAATGGCTTGGTTGTCTTGTTTGGGCCCTGGAAGGTAAAAGATTAGGAAACCTAGGGACAAGGAATCTGGAGTAGAGGCACATGAAGGGACATATGGTATGAACACAAAGTATGAAGATCTTTGTGTTGCATATTAATACCCACCAAAGTGTATCTACCATGGAGAGGCACTGGACAACCAAATAGATAGTTGAAATCAGCCAACTTTTGTCCTTGTTCATTCCATTGCTACACAGAGATGCATGAATTGAGTAGCCATGATTACAGGGATGCAAGTTCTACACAGGCCCAAGAGCACTTAAGAAGTGCTGACAACTGCCAGTAGCAGAGACTAAAGCCGAGCTACAAATACAGCACTGTCCCTTGGGAAGACCAGTATCAACTTGGTGGCAGTCTGACTACACTGGAACCCTTCTATCATGGCAAGAGCTGTGATTCATTTTTACAGGAATAGACACATATTCCAGATAGGGGTGGTTAACCTTTCTGCCTGCAGGGCTTTGACCAGCACCACTATTAGGGGGCTTATAGTGCTGTTTGATTCCCAAGCAAGTATCCCCCTGTATCAGACCAACAGACACACATTACAGCAATGGCAGAACAGGTAGGGGCCTATGACCATAGAATTCACTGTTCATAATGCATACTACATTACCCAGGATTTGCCAGCCTGATAGAATAGAGCAGAAGTCTGTTGAGGGCCCAGCTAAAGACATAGTTCAAAAATAATACTTTACAAGGATGGGGTTTCATCCTCTAGGACAAAATACCTTGAATCAAAGACCTTTTGATGGTGCTATGTCCCTAATAGATGAAATATATAGTTCAGGGACCAAGTGTGGAGGAAAAAGGAGTGACCCCACTAGCCATCACTCCCATTGATCCATTTGGGAAATTTGTGCATCCTACCCTGTCAGTTTAGAGATTATTGTTTTCAAAAGGGAAGCATTTCCATCAAAGGACATAGCAAAAGTCCCATTGAACCATAAGCTAAACCTGTCATCTCAGCATTTGGGGCTCCTTGTGTCAAAGAATAGTAGGTAAGAAGATGAATTTCCATTTTGGTGGAGATAGTGATGCTGATCAGGAGGAAGAAGTAGTGCTGCTCTTACATATGGAAACATGAAGGAATACATCTTGCACCTGAGTGATTCACTTGGGTACTTCTTGGTACTCCTTTGCCCTACATTGACTGTAAATAGAGAAGTACAGTAACCAAAATTAGACAAAGCATAGTGATATGATCTCAGGAATAAGAGTCTGAGTCACATCATTAAGCAAATTATGGAGACCAGAGGGAGTACTGGTTGAGGCTGAGAGGAATCTAGACTTGGTAATAGAGGAGGGATAAAAAGACCATCTGTTGCAACATTGAGACCAACCCTAGCAGAGGAGGCTCTGGTTCTTCTCACTAGACTTCCTCTTCCAAGTTTCCCCAGGAAGAGAGAACTCCAAGAACCTATAGGAAGAAATGGATTCAAATGGTGCAAGAGTAGCCTGTGGTGAATGGTGTGATGTGCTGCCCCACTGCCTTTAAGGAATGAAGGACTCAGTGTCCTGCTCTTGGGAAGGTTGAGAGATGCCCCCAGCTGTCAGCCCTGTTTGAGAGTTGCTTCAGCTGAAGGAAATTGGCTCACCCAGGGTCACACCTTTTTCCGAGGGCAGCCTGTATTCAGTGACTGACAGCATGGGGGCATATGGCCCCACTTGGATCAACTGTGGACTGGTGCCATGAGCTGACTGAGGCTGCTGGTAGCCTTGCATCAGGTTCCATTTCTCTCTCTGCACAAACTGCTTTCTGTCCTCCATTGGTGTTGCTTCCACTTTCCTGTGGAAGACTGGCCTAGTCTAACATTTTTGTTAAGGGTAGCAACACATACTGCCGAGGAAAGAAAATCTAGACTGAGGGTGGGGGCCTGAAATTACTGGGGCCATATTTTTTTCTCCTGTGAAGGTAGTTTGGACCTTGAAAAACTGGGACAATTAAGCTATATGGAGCCAAGAGGGTAGGTTGTGTAGAGTGTGCATTTGGTTGGAGTGGGAGGTAAGGTTAGTGGAGAAAGGAGGGGAAAATGCACCATACGTGAGGAGAGGCTGAGAGAGAGAGACAGAGAAATGGAGAGAGAGAGAGTTTGAGAGAGTCCTTGATCTGCCTACTTTCATTTCCTGGCTCTAGTTAATTAAAGCACAGTGTACCTCCCTGACATTCCTCTGAATCAGAGACCTACTTCTCCTGAATCTCCATTATATACAAACAAACCAACTGCTCTAAGTTAGCTTGAGGTGATTACTTTTTGCAACCAAGAGTCTTCACTAGAACAATTATATAGTATCGTTAGCTTTCCAAACTGTTTTTATATGTATTTTTGAATTAATGTAAAGATCAAGAATCTGAGCAAATGTTTTAGATGCACAGAAAGGAAATGAATTGAAATTTGTATTAGTCAGTCAGTGAGCCATCGAGAATGTTCCAAAACTGTATGAACTCTTGGCCTACAAGTGAAATAGAGCTAGGACAGAATTATCACTCACGTTGTTTTTCTTGCATTCAAATGTCTTTAGAGCAAGGAGAATTCCATGAGAATGGAAAAGCTGCTTCATTTTTCCCACTGAGACATTTTACAAAGAGGCAGGTTTGGGAATGAGGGCTAGAAAGAACAAGAGTGAAATCATACTAATATTATTTAATAAGCATAAATTTATAATTAGAATTCCAATGAGTTTGTCACTTCTAATTTAATCATCATAGAGAAGAATATCAGTGAGATTTGAGGAATGATATTGTACCATTATCAAAATAAAATGGGAAGTTATTGTAGATATGCCACCATGTAAGAGTCTGTTTTTGTGGACAGGGTGCAATAGCATTGTGCCTGAATTCAGGATGCCTGGAAATGGCCAGGCAGGTAGTCATGACAGGAAGAAGGGAGTTTATTGACAAACCAGTGGTTTTCACAGTGAGGACCCCAGACCAGCAGCAGTATCATCCACTGGGAATGTGTTGGAAATGCCTCCCAGCCCATCCCTACCCTGAGAGATGCCCTAAACCCTAACCTCCTGAAAATAGTATCCTGTGAACCCCATTGACTTTGATGTCTGCTGCTAGGGTTATGTGGTTTTCTTCTTCCAGGCTGATGTGGTTTTGTGTGAAGAACTACTCTTTGCCTCAGGTTTTAGGAATAGAGATTGTAAGAGTTCAGTGCCCATGGATTCCAGGCCACCTTGTTGCCTCAGCTGCAGGTAGTTTATAGTTTATGGGGTCAGCTGAGGTTTACAATGATCAGATGGTAGAAGATGGGAAACCAGGAAAGAAGAAGTGGAGCAAGAAGCGTGAGTTAGAATCGTACTTAGCACTCTTCCTTCTAGTGTAGCCATGTACCCCTTTGAAACATAGTACATTTTACTTGATGATGATGGTAAAAGACCCTTCTAGGCCAAATACTTTAATTACATAATCACATAGTCTTTTAACTAAGTTTGTTTTCTAAACACTTTCCTATTAGAAACTAACTGGAATATATGCCTAGTACATGGAGCCTACGTATATCTTTCTGACTTACTGAGTTGTCTGAATCCATTTTCTCCTACTCTCTAGACCAGCTATATTCAGCCTGGATCAAAATCAAAATCACCAGACTGAACTTAAACTCTAAAAGGAAGTAACAGGGCACAGAAAGTGTGTATTTCTTTTCCCATCTTCTTTAAGACTTCATGAATATTGTTGAGTTTTCTGAAAATTCCTCTATCCAGAGCGATGTCTACTTATTACTCATTTATTAGATGGTCTACAGTTGTGTGAGAAAACTTGGCTTTAAAATGCTAGCATCTATTATTATAAAGTAAGTAGTAAAACCATTATGTTTTCATTGAGTCTCAAAGTACTAGTACACTAATAGTAGGATAGCATGTTAATGAATCACCAAATTTATTGAACTTCTAAACAATAAAAAGCTGTCACTATAACCTCATATTACCAGAGTTACTTAGCATCATCTGAGAAGGGAAAAATGGCTAATGGATTACAATTAAATATACACTTTACACTTTATCCCACTGTCTTTTTATTTTTCCTCTTGTGTTTATTATACCAAGTGAGTGAGGAAGTGTAACACTCAATTCCTAAAATTTGATTAGAATTTGGGTCTCTGGGTGGATGCATAGAACTTGCCACCAAGAGTACAAGCTGGTTTGACTGGGGAAATGAGTAAGAAGTGAGCCTCAAAGTCTCTGTCATCATCATAATCAGTGTATTTCATCCAGCTCCAACTTGTTCAGGTATCCAAGCAGAAAGCAGCAAATTCCTACCTGGTCCTTGCAACTTTTCACGATCACCTGGCCCTGTGTTATCCCCTGCTTTCTCTTGCATGCACCGCTTACTTGACACTGATCAGCTACTGCCCAGCATATCGTAACTATTTTGTTCTGACAGCTGGCTTGCAAGCCCCCAGAGCCCGGGGACACTCTTTTCTAATCTACAGATGTCAGAGCCATAGATTCTTGTATAGAATGTTGGGAAAAATCTAGACTAGCTTCCTACTCACTTGGGTCAATATTTATTGTTTTTAATGTACTATGCCACTAGCTCTCCTCAAAGATTTTCTCATAGCAAGAACAACAAAATGTTTCCCCAAGAATCTCATGCAATTCAGCAATATTCTAGAGAATGTTGTTCTCTAAGGCATGCTTGAAAAGAAAGCTGTAAAGGGAGAAAAGAATATTACAAAATTAAGCAGAAGTAAATCGTGCCACATCAGAAAAGCCTGCATACATAAGTAAAGAAAGCCAGATGGTTTTCTTCATTAGAAAGATACGGAATCTGAAACCAACATGCAGAAAGAATTTTGGTTGTCAGCTCTTCTTCAATTCTAAACTTCACCTTAAAGTACGAGTTAAACTGATCCTTCAAAAAAATTCTTCTAAGGGCTTTATAAGGATTTTGAGTTTGTTTGGGGGGATTAAGCTGGTATTTTCCTTATATATATTATACTTTCCTGGCTTTGGATTAGTCCATGCTCTCTCCTTTTAAACAATGTTTCTTTTAGCTTATGTAAATCTGGATATTAAATCTTCGTGTTTTACTTTCTGCATTTTTGGGGGGTCCAAAAGGTCTGAGTTCCATGTTTCTCTGTCTCTGATGCTTTTCTGGGATCACTACCTGTTTTTTCTTTTCCTATTTATTGTGTGTACTCTTGTTCTTGGTGCCTTAAGATATTATGTTATTGACTTCATTGCTTAGTGTCAATAAAAAACATAATTATAATTAAAACCCTGTCATGGAGGTTGAACAGCATGTTTTTATTATAAAGTGAGATTTGGTGCTAAAGTAAAACAGTTCTATCAAGACCTTATCTACATTGGTTATGTAATAACACAGATTTGCAGTGTATGAAATACGACAAATATTTGTAACTCTTAAGAATTCCAATGATGTCAAGTATATAGGAACTATCCATAATTTGGAAATAGACTTTATCTAAATATATTCTCTAGTATCTGTGATGTGCATCCATTTGCAATCCTATCACTCTATATATTGTGATACTGTATGTAATACTTAAATCTGATAACTCACATTTAGGGTGATATCCCTCCATTCGCTAGGAGAATGTCACCTCCTCATCTCAAAGACACATTTGTACCGAGGTAAGCGACTGAGGCTTTTAAATGCGTCAGAGCTAGTAATTACTCAGGTGTCCATTACAGAAAACTTAAAGGTGTAAATATCTCCAGAAGCAATGTGGTTGCATAGGTGTTAGTAATTAAATGTCCATGGGCCCCTAGGGAATCAGTGTATGGGCTTTAGAGAGCCTAGAAACCCTCTGAAGTATTGGGTATTTGTGCATTTGTTCATTTTTTTTTTTTCGAGATAGGTCAGGCATTCTATCAAATTCATAACAAGGTTAAGAACCATGATCCTAAAGGGAGGCAGCATAGGTAAACTGCATGGAGACTTCAGTGTAAAAACCTGTGTTTCATTCATTGATGTAAGAGTGTTAGACAATAATGAATCCCAGGAAGCTGGGTGATAGTGACATCTACCTTCCAGACAATTCCATACTTTAAAATTTCCCATTGAAACTTACCAGCACCCAGATGTGGTATTCTTTTTTCAATTCATTCATTCATTCATTCATTCTATATGGAAAAGGCTGTGATTTATTGCAAAGCATAATTATATGATAAATTTCAAGGAAGGTCAAATAATTTTCGAAACCAAAATTTAAAATTTAATGGCTTAGGCCAAAGATTCAGTTACTTTTTGGAGATCTCAGAAGTATTAGAGATGGAAGAATGGTTTTCTTTTCCTTTTTCCTCCTTTTTTTTACTCTTTGTGATGTTTCCCACTTTTTGACTTATTTTTTTTTCTTTTTTCTTTTCTTTCTTCTGATATTTTTGTTTCTTTTGTTTGGAAGTGTCTTCTTCAGTAGAACTGGATGAATGAGACCTTTTCCTTTTCCTTTTTTTTTTCAATTGACTCATCAGTGTCCAGAACCTCAATCAAGAGTGGCCTAGAGGGGAAGGAAAAAAAAAAAAAAACTACCATCCCCTCCAAGCCATGCAAACCAGTTCAGAAAGAATGCGCTGGACTTAGAAAAGGTTTCTGGCAAACGCTTGCTGGCAATTTTGTTATCCCTGGTGTTAAGAAGTTCATTGGAAAATTCCCTACATGTGTTCAGGATGGTTTGAAAAATTAAAGAATCCAATCTCCAGGAGAGGGATGCAGTGGAAGTTATTTTTGGATATTAATTGGTTTTACATTTGATAGGAAATAAAGGCTCAGTGAAACCCTCCTGACTGTCTTTTGGTGCTCTGGGTTTTCCAGCTCAGTGAAATAAGAAAGAGTCAGAGCGCCATCTTACCTAGAGAAGGGAAAAAAATATCTACTTTTATAGGCTTTGGAACACTGAGATTTTTAAGACTGAAGTGCTCTGATGTGATCTGTGCTGTGTTTTCTTCCCCCAACCCAACCCTCCCATCGCTTCTCCTTCTTCGTGCCTACACAAAATGAGAGAGCTCCTGAAAAGAACCCTGAATTTACCCAAAAAAATTAAAAGATAGTTACTCAAAGAAGCTACCCAATCCAAACTCCTATCATATGTGAATTTATTCTAAAACATCTTAAGACATGACTTGCTTAAACACTACCAAATAGACTGAAATGTAGGCTCTACTGAGGGCTTTTGAGGCTTGGAGGATGGTTCTTAGGGATCTCTGTGCAGGGGAATAGTGATGGAAAACCCACCAGGCTGGGTAGATGAATATAGGTTGGTACACTTCTTGTTGGCCAATGTCCTCCAGATGTCCACGAAGCAGAGCTACCTCCTTGTGCATCTTCCTCGACTGAATTCACACTAGTCTTCAAAGGGGGTTTAAATTGCCCTTTCACTGATTCCTTCATAAGTGCCCAGAACCAGAACAGAGAGTATTTGGAAATAAATGCTGGTAAAACATAGGGGCTTCCTTGGTAAACCTTCCTTCAGAAAGTGACTCAGATAAACGTTCCTTCCTTCCGTAATGCTAGACAATCTCTATCCTGTTCTAACCCTTCCTGTGCAACTTTCTTCAACCCTCTGCTACTCAGTGTTTCCACACTCTCCCTCCGGACACACCAAACTGATCAGAGACTTTGCATAGTCCCATGTGCCTGTTCAGTCCAGTCCTTGGGTATCTTGACTGGATGTCAGTGAGCTGCATCTGCTCAAACAAGTCCTGTCTTCTAATGGCTGAAGGGGGCACTCTGATCCCAGGTAAGATGGGGTGGAACTGATGGGAGGTTCTTCAACTCTTGTTCTACCTCTGTCCAATAACACATCTGTGGTCTTATTTTCTCCTGAAGTTTTTGACACAAATGGTATGATGATCTTGAGAATTAATTTTTTTTCAATAATTGACCAGGTCTTCTTTACGTAAGAACTGTGTACTCCTCCTTTTAACAAATGTTAGTCACGCTTCTTATGAAATAAAAAACCCCGGCTTTTTAATGTATAAAAGTACATATTCTCCTTTTTTTAGGCATCCCTCCACCCCTTATCTCTCAATGAAGTCATATATTAATTGACAATGCTTCTATAGTTCAGATAAATGGCACCTTGTTCTCAAATTTCTTTCTAATCCTCAAGCTTTTCCCTTTTATCCAGAGAAAGGGGTTTTGGTGCTTCCTATCAAATTAGAGATTATGAGACACATACTCTTTAGATATGATGGTCAAGGATTATGTCAAAGACGTGATGTATTGGGGTTTTAAATATCCTTGCCTTTGAAATCTTGGTCTTCAGTTTCCACTTAACTTTCCTAAGGGGGATTTATGGTTCAGAAATTGAAAATTAGGACCAGGTCTTGAATTATATTCAGAGCTAGAAGGGAATCTGTCATGACAGTTAGTGTGATCCAGTCATTAGCCAGACCTGTCTTCATGGTGCATATTCCCTGAAGGTAGAATTTAATCAACTTCACTGGATCTACACAATACCTAGAAATATATTTATATGAACAGGTGAGTGCTCCCAGACCCCTTTTAAATTGATAAAAAACCTACCTTATTTTACAGTCTCCAGAGGTGTATGTAATGATGGTGATTTATAAAGTTAGAGGAAAAGACAGACTAATAGGAAGTAATCGGTACTAATTCCACAGAGTACTTGGGGAAGGTTGACAAAGGGTCTGGCCATGCAGTCAGTGAGTAAAAAATATACAGCACTGAGTATGTATGTTATAAAATAGACGATCTTTGTCATTGTATATAAAGCCCACAGAGCCTTTGCATAATTTGATTTCACTCTTGGTGAATGTTTTAAAATGCACATTTTAAAAAATAATGCAGGTAATTTTACATTTTTTTTCAGTTTTCTCAACTTGCTCTGTACAATGACTATGTATGATTATTGTGTTGTGAATGAGTCACTGTGTCAAAGTAAAAGCATTTCTGATATTAAAATTTCATTCTTGTTTCCTAAGAAATCTAATCAAAGTGATAGTAACATATCCTCACAAAGGATAGTCTATGAAACGATGGAATACATTATTCACATGCCACAATATAATAATCAGAAGACCATTACACTTCATAGAATCCTATGCCCAGTGACAATACCTGTGATAATTGCAGCCATGAGCACTGGGGGAGGAAGGTGTATGAATCATTGAACAGACACTATTGTCATTAATAATAAACGCTGGGAATAAGGTGTTAAGGTATTCATCATGACTGACTATTCAGACTGCAGATTTATTTTCCAAGTTTGAATTGATGACCACATAAAATCAGAAACAACACCCACAGAAATAACAAAATGTAAGTTAATATATTACAGAAGCCTTGAAAACCAGTCCTTACTAATTATTGTAATGCATAGATATTTACACTTAGTGGTTAACTGCTGAAATAATTAGGAAATCTCCCTTTGGGGCTGCTTTTGATCAGGAGTGGGAGGTAGAAAAAGGGGTCAAATATATTTCCCCTCTTATTTCCTACCCAAATCCTAAACTACCTTTGAGGCATATTTGATGACTTTCTTTTCCAGGATACTTTCTTTGGCTCCTAGACCTGCTGTTCTCTCAATTCCCAAATTGTTTATCATTTGGACCATGCCTTTTGTCACTTAGCCACATACAACCTGACACTGATGGACTTCTCCATAAAGATTATAAGTTTATTGAGGTCAGAGGCTGTGCATTATGTTAGTTGTTATTTTCCAGGACACGTGGCATTGTATACATGGCAGGCACTCAATAAAAATTTGCTGAATTATATGCAAATAATATCATTTTTGACCTTATGAGGCATTCTCAGAAATCATTTAATTCAAGTCCCAGTTTTGTAGATGAGGAAAATGAAGCCAACAGAAGTTAAGTTCTTGATCAAGGTCATATGACTAATGTATAATTTAAAAATAATCCAAGCGCTTTTTTTGCTCAGGATCTAGATGTCTCATTCATATTCTTACTTACCCTGTTTGTTTTCCTAACAGACTTCGCTTTTCACCAACAATGCAAAATTGCACCTCATCCCCTCTACTGCTGGGGTAAGTGAGAATTTTCATCATGACTGACTATTCAGACTGCAGATTTATTTTCAGAGTTTGAATTGATGACCACATAAAATCAGAAACAACACCCACAGAAATAACTTGTAGTTATTTCTTGTAGATTCAATGTAGATTGTAATTCTCTTTTACAGCTCTGATGCTGTGATTAATATGCACAAACACATTTGCTAATGCTTGTAAACTTTTTTAACTTGATGGTTTTAGGCTTCATCATCAAACCTCTATCCTTGGTCCCAAACAGAATTATTGCAACTGTCTGGTCACATAAAGCTCTGTTTTTGCCCCAGTTTTGTTACCACAATCAGACCTGTATTGTGGTTTGATGAATAGATGTTTGTCTCCCATACTATTCTGGGGTTGTTTGAGGATGAGAGAATCATATAATAATCACCTTGACTTCTCCATATCACTAGGCCTGTGCTTTGAGTACAGTAAGAACTTCAAAGGTGCTAAAAAATGGTTTTCCAGTCTAATATGATTTAATGATAATTACAAGAATCTGTTCTGGAGAAATCAGACACTTTGCATGAAAATGCTAACCAAATCATATTGCTTATTATCTTAAAGGAACAATTATAATATATTACATGTCAACACAAACCAGCCAATTTCCTAAAATGCGATTAAAACCCAGTAAAATATCTAGTTAGAAGTAACTACCAGGTTAGGAAATAAAAAAAAGCTTAACCAATTCATATTATAATAGTGATGTATTGGGACAGATGAACTTGTGGAACTTGAGTTGAACTTGTGGAATCACTACATTGTACACCCGAAACTAGCATTGTGTGTCCACTATACTCAGCAAAACAACCAAAAAAGCTTAACCATCTCTTCCTGATCACTGAACGCTTAGTAAGGCTGTTCATAATGTTTTGCATGCAGTAACATGTACAGTTTTAGCTGCATGTCATAAATATTATGTCTGTGATAGGGCATAGAAATGGATACACAGCAATAAATACAGTTGTTAGGGAAAACAAAGACAAGTTTACAATAAAAGCTTCATTTCTTGTAATGAACTGGTCATACGCAGCTTGAAGAAAAGTTGGGAATGGAATTGGGAAGAAGGGTTGAAGCCATTGTTTGTTAAGGGTTACAGAAGGAAGTGGTGTGAGGCATTGGGGTGACTAGGTGACAAAGGGCAATTTTAGGCAAATATCAGACTCAGAGGCACTGGTAAAGAGGCACTACCTTTCTGAGGCTGCTCCAAAGACTCCTGAACGGGAGACTGAGATCAATCTTCAGGTAGCTCACTGAGGCTTTAGGATGCAAAAAACACTTTAAAATAAGCAGCCAACTTTGCTTATTTAAAAGAAGAAAAGTTTTTAACCAGGAATCTTTTCTTATCACCACCCCATTCTAGCATGTTTGTCTTCTCATCTGCATGACTCCTTGCGCCACAGTCCCCTCTTAGGATCTACTCTCTCAGCATCAGCAACAGCAGGGACACTCCCATGCCCTTTAAATTCCATGAGATGCTGTTTCTTGAATGTCATTTAAGACTTCTACCTGCACATCCTGTTGTTAATAATGTTGCACTGAGTTTTAATGACCTAAGGATAATTTTTTTCCTTTATCAGTAATGTTAGGAAAATACTGTATTTAAAAAGATATGTGTTTTATGAAGTTTGCATATTGAAATCTAAGAAATGACTAATACAGGATGGAGTCTATGGAAATAGATATGATACAGTCTCAGCTTGCTTTGTTCCTCTTCACAGGGCATATCATTCTTCCAAGGGAATAAAATGCTCAAGTCCTTAAAAATATTCATTGGGTGCCTAGAATGTTTATAGCATTGTCAAGAGCATTGTGGAGGAAACACAGACAGTTCAGATAAGGATCCTGAGATAAGGTCTGTTCAGAGTCAGCTGCACAAACTGGTGGGAAGGGATTATATCCACATCCAAGATGCAGGAGTCCAGAGGAGTGGGGTTCTGTGTCACAGAGGGAATAGTAGCATCTGGAAGGAATTGGTGTCATCTTCAGGGTAAAGGTGGAAACTGAGTATGAGTATGAACAAGCCGGCACTCTTATTTAAAAGTAAATTTATTCTTTATAATGAGAGGTATTCCCATGGGAGTTGGGGAAAGGGTGATTCTATTTGAGAGTTGGATGTTCAGTAGTAGAGAATGGCCTTGCATTGAGGTGATTCTTTGAGAACCTTCGCATAGTAGGGATAATGCTTTGGGGCTTTGATGTAGAGGAAATCCTAAGACCCTGTTGTTATAAAGCTTTCTGTTTTCAGTTCCTTGAAAGAGGGGAGATAGGAAATGGGGCCATGGAGCACTAATTTGGGGACTTAAATTCTTGCAAGGTACTCTGTCTTAAGGCAACATGGACTGTGTAAGTAGAGATTTTAGGGTATAGGAACTAAACAAAACTATAGCTACCACCTGCTATCTGAGTGAATATCTGTTGTCTGCTGCCTAGCATTCACTGCCCCCTCTGAAATTTCTTTCGGTTGCCACCCCTCATTCTCAGCCATCAAGGGTGTGGTTTTGACCTCATTGCTGTCTGCAGCAATGAGTCCTGACTGTCTTGAATCTATCAGTGTGTCTCTTTCCTTCAGTTGATTAACTGGATCAATGATAGTCATGTCATACCAGTGGACAGAATTCAATGTGAGATGTTGCTGGGGAGGGCACTAAGGAGAAATGTCTACAAGAAAGAAAGAAGTTTCTTCTCTTTCTCTCTTCTTTGGACAGTGTAAGGAAGTAAGGTCCAGAACTGACACTGTGACTTTTGACTTTTATTGTTGCTATTTGTTTCTGTTTATTCTGTTTTGATTTGCTTTTGGCTTTGGCTTCCACAAGAATAAAACTTAGAGCCCTTGGAGGATGGAGTGGATGTCTCAGGGTGGGTCAGGGGTGGACTGGGGTAAAACAGATGCTGGCAGAGTATAGAGATGGAGAAACCAGACTCTTGGCGACAGTGTCAGGGCTACTAGATCAAGCTTAACCCTAAAGCTGGCCCCTATAGGGATGAAGAATGTTCCTGACACTGTCCTATTATAGATCTTTTAGGTATTGTTTTGGCATGATTCTGTGTATGTGTAAGTACATGTGTGTATTGAATGTGGGGGTGGGCATAGCAAGGGCCAACCAACTTGGTAATAAGACTGTTATAAAAATGAGCATGGAATGGCTCAGAATAGAGTGAGGCCAAGTCGTCTTATAGCAATGAAATGACCTGCTGTCAGTGTCAATACACCTAAAATTATCTTGGAAAATGCTAGTGAAGTAACTGAAAGATTCTAAATTAATGATAGTTCAAAACCACCTGAATCAAGAGAAATGCACAAAAATCAATACTTCTCTATACCAGCAACAACTGGTAAGCAAACATAGTGGAAAAAAAATTCTATTTACAATAGCACCCCAAACCCATTAACTAATTATGAGCCAATTAAAAAGGTCCCATATGAAGAAAATTACAAAAGCTTAAGAAAGATATAAAAGAACATTGGGGTACCTTTTAGCTAGATGGAAGGAGTCATAATTGTAAAGGTATAAATTCTTAATATCGTAACACTATTACAATTTATATTTGAATGACTTTTTAAAAGTTAAATGATTCTAAAGTTTTTAGGAAGAATTTATTTGTGAGAATAGCTGGTTTAAGAATTGTTATTTTTGTCTAAATATCAGAGAGCGTTTCTTCTTGCCAGGCCCTACATTAATTCAGTCTTTTTATAGAGAAACAAGTGAAAGTGTCACAACTTTGAGATAGACATCAGTTTGAAGGGTTTCTCAACAAAGTTATTTGATTTTCTCCCCAATATAATATTAAGTTAAAATAAAGTGTCACCTGAATTGATTTCTCAGCCCTCTGTTGATGGTAACCTTTTCTAGCAACCCTATTAAATGTTCTAGAGGAACTGGGGATTTACTCCCCCATCTTATGTGGGACTGTGGTTACAGCCTCCCACCCCTTCAAAGGCCAAACAGCCATTTAGTGATATCATCAGTTACAACTTTTCTTTCCCTTTTGAGGCACTGGAGGTACATTTCCTCAGTCTTCCAAGCAAGAATATGAAGTTGCACAGACTCAAAAATTCTTATGACAAGATGCAGCCTGAGAACAGATTACACTCTCCCTCTCTTTCTCTTATTAAGATGTGTATAAGTCATCTCATGAGAACAGAATGACGGCCTAAGCCTGGCTACACTCTGCTCCCTGAGTGACAAAGGGTCACAGCAAAGAAATACTTTCACATTCATGTTCACATTTCATATTCATTCAGCAGACGTTTACAGCATTGGTTATCAAAGAAGTGCAAATTAAGTCAAGGAGATAACTGGTTTTAGTCAATCCTTTTTGATAAAGATAGGATAGTAAAGCCACTGATGGGTAATGAAAGAAGTACAGGTATGTATTGGCAGTAAGCATGCATATTGGGGCAAATTTTCTGGTGAGCAACCCAGCAATACACATTAAGGTATTTTAAAATGTTCATCATGTCTCACCCAGTAATTTCCCTTCTTCTTTTTTTTTAAAGATTTTATTTATTCATTTGAAAGAGAGTGTGCACATCCGTAAGAGAGAGCACAGATGGTGGGGAGGGGCAGAGGGAGAGGGAGAAGAAGACTCCTCGATGAGCAGGGAATACAGCTCTCGACATGGGACTCCATCCCAGGACCCATGAGATCATGACCTGAGCTGAAGGCAAGACACCTAACCAACTGAGCCACCCAGGTGTCCCAGTGATTTCACTTCTAATAATGTCTTCCATGGAATAAGATATGCACCTGAAGATTGAAAAGGGCTTATTTTCCTCATTTTAAAGTAGAAAAATCTGGAAAAAGAGACATTAAACATTTAACAAGGAATAAATGAAGAAAAGGCCATGAGGAAATGACATGAGCCCTTAAAAATTAAAACATATTTTTCCCACACATCATTTATAATTTTTAAATTGAGCTATAATACATATGAAGTGCACCAATCTTGATTCCAAAATTCAATAACTTTTATATACATCCATAACCACCACCCTGACTGAGAGTACCTTTGTGGTAGGTCAGAGGACTCCTCGGATTGCCTCCTATTCAGTGTCACACCCCAAAGGTCGCTGCCATTTTTGTTCCATTGATTACAATTTGCCTGTTCTCTAACTTATGTAAAGAGAATTGCACATTACACTCTTTTGTGCCTGCTTTCTAAGGTGTGGAATGTAATTACAGTGCATTCGTTTTCACTAATGCATAATGTTTCATTTTATGAATATATCAAAATCTGTTAATCCAACCTATTGAGGGATATTTGAGTTGTTTCCAGTTTGGAGTTAGTGTAAATGAAGTTGCATCTTTTTTTTTTTTTCCAAATCATATTTTTGAACATAAAAAAAATGTTAAACTAAAGTGCTAATTTAAAAAACCTGGAAATACACATCTGATGAAGTATCAGTTTGAAAAATTCAGCTATGCAGAAAAAGACATTAGAAAGAAATACAGGAGAAAATTGGCTGTGGTTATATTCCAATGGTAGTACTACAGATAAGATTGTACATGAAAAGTATATTAAAATGGGACTCTATTTCAGTTATGAGAAGAGGACAACAAAATATGAGTAAAGGTGGATTCAGGCTATTGATACCCTGCATTTTGGCTATTAAAGTATTGAAGATGAAGTGCCTTAGAAGGCTGCAGATAAGCAAGAGAATTTGATCAGGGAGAGGAATCTCCAGCTGTGGCAGAGGAGTGATTTTTCTCCAGACCTCAGGATAGAAGATTAATAAATAATACTTGAAAGGCCTCATGCATGTCATAGTTGTCCAATGTCAGACAGAAGTTGAAGCAATCTAAAGCTGTGGTCCAAGATGACAGAGTAGGGGTGGGGTGGGGATAAAGTTGCCCTGAGAGTTGGGTCTATGAATACCGATCGTGGGTCAAGGATTCTTCTGTGTCTTGCTTAGTGGGCTACCCTGAGGACATTGGTGGTGACTTATATCCTCTGCTAGAAGAGTATTTGGAGAACCTCACTGGAAGAGGAGACTGCTGGATTCTCAAGGGGTATGGGAGGAAAACTATGTGGCCAGCTCAAGGAAAACATCCTTGCCTGTATTATAAAAAGCACAGTCCAAGGATTCTAGCGAGGTCTCCAAAGAACCCATGAAGAGTACCACTGAGGAAAAAGGTCAGCTTTCCTCACCCACCAGGCCTGAAAGAAACCATCACCAACTGCATTGGGATCACTCAGGGCAGGCTTTTCCAGACTCTTCTACCTTCTACCTCTCTGATTTTAGAGGCACCAGACAATTCAGGTAGCCAGTGAAGGGAGGGGATGTGAGGGCTGGAAGCAAAAGAGAGAAGTCACCCATCTTTTACCATCACAACTCTAGGCAGAGGAGGGGAGCTTTATATATATTTATATATTTAAAATATTTATATTTATATATTTTTATTATGTTAATCACCATATATTACATCATTAGTTTTTGATGTGGTATTCTAAAATAATTATATATTTTAAAAAATATTTATATATTTAAAAAGCTTAGGATTTTCATTATTATACAGACCTATGCACTTAAATTACTACCATGAGGTGATTATTGTGACTAACAGTGAAAAGGACCCATTTTTATTATTTAAGAATGATAATAACTATCATAAAAATCTGCCTTAAATTTCACCAGAAGAGTGAGGAGGAAGCAGCCACAGAGATTAACCTTAAATAGGCAGTAAGGAGAAAAATAAAGTTACATTCAGACTGTATTTTGGAGATTCCTGTTGCCACTTATGTATGTTTTCCAAATTTTATGCAATGGCATTAGTTAATTTTTGAATAAAAATGGGTTAAAAATAATTCTTAGCAAAAGAGACTGAAATACACAGCACGGACACACAGAAACAAAGAGTCAGAGGATTAACCAAACAGTGGCAATGTCCTCGACAGCAGCATTTGTCATGTCTTATGGCTACCTAACTTCCAATGTTTGAGAAACTTCTTATATTATGAGTCCCATCTTCCCAAGGTATAAACAGGGAATTCACTTTTCCAGCCTTTCTTGTAGTTAGGGTACAGAGGACATCAGCTTCGCCAATCAAACGCATCCACATGAAACCTTGCATTAGAAGAATGTAACTCGAGGAAGCAAGTGCTGAGCAGATTCTAATTTTTCTGGCATGAAAGGCAGTGGAATTGTTTTGTTTTCTCTGGAATCAGTGGGTGAGTCTCTTGTGCTCAGCATCAGCAGTGTGGGCAGCAGTGTCTGTGCCCAGCAAGGGCAGAAGCAGGACATCATCCTCTCCCATGGTGTGATTGGTATTGCCCTTGGCTTGTAGTCTCCAAACCTCTGACCCTTTGAAGATTCAATAAACTAACTGATGCCCTTTAATAAATAATTCAACTACTTATGCTAGCTAGGGTAGCTTCTTTTATTTTCATCTAGAGGAGGGGATGCCTTGGACAGAGCATCCTTCACTCTCCTCCCCATGGAAATGTATGCATTGAATACCAAAGCCTGATGCCATTGAAACACTTAACTAACTCCCTTGCTCATGAGACAAGTTTCATGATTGTCATTTGTGTCTACTGGGAGAAAATGCACTGAATATGCTGATGTGTTCTAGGCATTAAAACAGTTAGGTTTCTCATTTTTAATTCACAAATTATAATTCTGGTTTGTGCACAAGTCTTTTGTGAGCTTGCTTTATTATGAATTAGTCATAAGAGATGGATTTAGTCTCTGTATGCTGACAAAATCAAATTGCTAAATTTAAAAGCTAGGATTACAAACTGGGTCTTGTTATATTTTTTCTTTGAATCAGTTGACCTCTTGTAAAGACAGAGCCATGCACATTTCTTGGTGACACTTTGATATTGCCATGAGATTTTCCTTTCAATATTTACAGTTATTTATATAAGCTCAAGAAGAATTACTTTTGTGACCCTTTTTGGTCATGTTGAATATATCAATAAAATATGCTTTTTAAAAGGATAGAACAGTTCACCTTTAACAGCATTTTCTACATAATGCTTTAAAGTTTCAATCTGATCCCAAGTAGCTGCTCCCTCTTTATGAGCCCATCCAACCTAAATGAAAAACAAAAGAATAAGACTCTTATTGGAGTTAAATTCAGGTTTACAGCTTTCCATGTAAAGTGGGAAAGAGGAGCAATTAAAATAACAAGTCAATTTGGATATGGAATCAATAATCTCTCTCAGATAATAGGACAGATCTTCATTTTGCAGAATTCTTTTTATAGGAATGATTCCCCTTTAATATTTAAACAATCTTATCAAGTGTTGTGAGATTCTTTATACTTGAGCTACAATCTCTCCTCTGGTCAATATATCACAATTTCTTTCATATTCTTTCGAGTAATTGAATCAACATAAAATATTGACTTGGTGACCAAGTAAATAAGGAGCTTGTTGAGAGAGAGTGATTCAGATTTGATGACTGTGATTTAGTCTCAAAAAGTTCTTCTGTGAGAAGCATAAAGTAAAAGAGTTCAAGGATACTTCAGGGAATTAACAGTACCCTTGAAAATGGTTTTAGAAGGAGTAGAAAGTGCCTGACCTAGATAAAGCACAAAAGTTATGTAGGAAGCATTAAAAGTGACTTTAGCTATCAGAAAGTAGATGGTTCTTTTATGAAAAGTTGTCCTATAGAAATCATTAAAATCAGGATACTTCAGTTAATTGGTCTTAATTTAAATTTGATGGAGCAAAATCAGTTGATGGAATAATTTTGGAACAGATGAATAGATAGATATTTTTTTGAACGTATCAGAGAAGCAGTGGAATAACTAAAACTCTCTTTCATTCCTGGTGAGAGTGAAGAACATAGCAATCACATTTGGAAAACAATTTGGCAGCGTCTACTTTAATAGATGCCTAATCTCTGACCCAGCAATTCTACTCCTAGGTATATATCCAAGAGAATGAATGCATGCACCCACAAAAATACATGTGCAGCAATGTTCATAGCAGCTTTATTCATAATAACCCAACTGGCAATAATGACCAAAATATCTATCAATAAGAATGGATAAATAAATTGTGCAATATTCATAGAACACTACATAGGGAGAAAAAAAATCAAAAAGAAAGTCCAGATACAGATGATGGCATAGATTAATTTCATAAATATAATGTAAGAGTGAAAGAAGCCAGAAACAAAGGAGTACAAATCATATGATTATATTTTTATGAAGTTCAAAAACAAGCAGAACGAAGCTACAGATTTAGAAGTGAGAATAGTGAGTACCTCTAAGTGAGATATTGACTGGGAAGGGACACACGGCAAATTTCTGGGGTTCTGAGAATATTCTCAATCTTGACAAGATGGTGACTGCAGAGATGTATATACATGAAAAGTTCATTGAGCTGTATACTTGTAATGAGTGTGCTTTAGTGTATGTTATACCTCAATAAAGCAATTTTTCAAAACATAATAAAGTTAGTATTCAGAGGAGAAAATCATACTTTATTACATCTTTCTTTTTTTCCTCACTTCTCAACCACTTTCAGCTTAGCAAACAAATAATTGTATTATCAGACATTATTAAATAGCACCAAAGGTTAATTGGTTCTCTAACTACAGCTCAGCTGCTGGATTGTTGCTAGTCTTAGTTGGGAAAATCTTTTGCAACCACTATATTTTCCATCCCTTCAAACTAGTAGCATCAAAGCCTTTCATATAATATCATCCACCTCTTCCTGAGTGGCATTTATCATACTCAAAAACGACAGGCACCCTTTTCCAAAAGATGTTTTTCTCATTAGTTTGACTACCTATCAACATGACTTTATCAAAACTTCACTCAGGTGAAAATCAGTGGCTTGTCCATTCAACCATATTCTTGTATCTACACAAAACTGCTGTGCATTGAACTGGCATAACTTAAAATTTTTTCCAGTTGCAATAAAAAACCAAGCTATATATTTGCTTTAAAAAAAATCAAAACAAAAACCAAATAAAAACAAAGGGGAAAAAGAAAGGATTCCAAACTAAATAAAAGAAACAGTAGCATGTAGCACCTGGAAAACTAAAGGGTAGGAGTAAAGTTTTGCTAAAAAGCCTAGGGATTAAATAAAAGCCTACAAAATAGATGTTAATCTCTCTACCCCATCCTTTTTTTCCCCACCTTGTCCCCAAAGTGCTGGCAACCAGATTTATGACTTTCAGCTGTTCCTGACCAGCCAAGGAGAAAAAACCAATAGATGTCATTTGGGTAGCCACTTCCCTCCCCAAATCCTGATTCCCTCATAATTACCTTGCAGAAAAGCAGTTATGAAACTTGCCCCGTTCTCAAAGATGAATGAACAACCCAGTGTACTGGAGATTTCAGGAAAGATTTCAACATGAAAGAAACTAAAATAAAAAGAAACAGGGAGAAAAAGAAAGAAACAGGAAACTAATGTTATTTAAAAACCTATAAATAATATTCTTCAGAGAAGATGTTTTCATAATTGGGAAGAGGACACCATCAAAAAGTAATGGAGATAAGAAGGAGATCTTAGAAAATAAAAAAATACTATGGTAGAAATTTCATAAAGATCTATAGAAGAGTGGAATGCAAAAGTTAGTCAATTCTTCCAGAAAGTAGGGCTAAAATATGAAGAGATGGAAAGTAGGAGAAAGAACAAGTTAGAGGAGCGTTCAAGAAGGCATAATATCTGATTAGTAGAAATTTTAAAAATAAATAATAGATAAAATGGTGGTGGTGGTGGTTGGGGATGGTTGCCAAAGAGAATACAGAATATGATTTCATGTTAAAAGGGCCCACTATGTGTCCAGCACAACAAATAAGAAAGGTCTTCCATCACACGCAATTTCTGAACACAGCTGAGGAGAAGAGGGGAATAATAGGTTCCACAAAAAGATTGTGAATCAGATTGACACTGAACTTTTCAATAATATATTGGAAGCTAGAAGATAATGGAACATTGACATTAAGAACACCAAGGGAAAATTCTTTCTGACTTGGAATTTTATATTCAGATAACCTTGTATAAATGTATAAAAAACTCATTTTCATATAGGCAAGATCTCAGAAACTTTTACCTCTCACAAAGTCTTTTTGGTTAAGCTAATGAAATAATTACTCGATAAATAAATCAACAAAGAAGACATATTATCCATAAAACAGAGGATTCAACAAAGGAGAGAGGATACAGTCTAAAGATTAATGGAAGTCCCTCTGTAGACAACAGAATACCAGGGAGAGAAAAATTGGCACACGTTGGATCAGAAGAACCAAAGCTCTAGAAATAATCTCAGAAAGGGGAACAATGGATTTGTTATATTCCCTGATGTGAATGACTACACCAAATGGTGATTTTCCCAGTTCTGTTGAAAATTTGGGAAGGAATTAGTGATAGGAAGCAGAAATTAAGAAAAAAAGGGAGAGAGAAGGTATAATCATTAACTTAATTAACTTCTAGAAAAATTAAATTATGTAAAAGAAAAATGACATTATCATTGTATAATGTGTGGCTCAGCATGGAAATCACTGACATGGCAATAATATGCAACAAAGCAAACACTAAATATCGAGAAGACAGAGGAAGCATGTGCAGATTGGAATGAGCACTGTGGCAGATTGTATTCTTCCAAGATGGCCCTATCAGTGCTTCCCATCCAAATGCTCTGCTATTATGTGATCTTGCCAAACTTCCATCCAGAGATGGAGTCTAATCCCCCCTCTGGCCTTATGCCCCAGTTGTTACCAACAGAATGCAGTCAAAGGGATGCTAGATGATTCCAGAAACTAGGTCAGAAAAGGACATATAACTTACATCTGGTTTTCTTGGCAGTCCTGCTTTTAGAGCCTTCACCTGCTGTGTAAGAAGTCCACTGACTCTGAGACTGCACTGCTGGAGAGATCATGTAGAGAGATAGAGACCACGAAGAGGCCCCCAAGCCTTAGCTGCAGCAGCCTCTAGCCATGTATACCATTGCAGCAAAAATCAGATATGTGAATGTGTAAGATGACTCCTTCAAGATGACTCCAGCCTCAGGTGCCATCTGACTACAGCCACATGAAGGACCCTGGGACAGCTGGATGAGCCCACCTGAGCCTCACAGAACCAAAGAGCTGTGAGGAGTGATTACAACTGATGGGAGTTTTAAGATTGTATGTTTGGGGGTAGATTTTTATAAAGAAATAGGTGAGCCAAACAAGTGCTAAATCCTTATTTTTCATAGTTGGAAGTCAAAGAAGAGAGTATAAACAGAAGTATAAACATCTGGTTTAGAAACATGGTTGTAAATATAAGAACAACCCAAAGAGATAAAAGTAGTTGCTTTTAGAGAATAAAATATAAAGTGTAAGCCTTCTTGCGGCCATCGCTGAAGCAGCACCGGCCAAAATGAAGTTTAATCCCTTTGTGACTTCTGACCGGAGCAAGAACCAAAAACAGCATTTCAAAGCACCTTCCCACGTCCACAGGAAGACTGTGTCTTCCCCTCTCTCCAAAGAGCTGAGACAGAAGTACAACGTTCGATCCATGCCCATCCGAAAGGATGATGAAGTGCAGGTTGTGCGAGGACATTACAAAGGTCAGCAGATTGGCAAAGTCGTCCAGGTTCACAGGAAGAAGTACATCATCCACATCGAACGAGTGCAGCTAGAGAAGGCAAACAGCACAACCGTCCATGTGGGCATTCACCCTAGCAAGGTGGTTATCACCAGACTAAAACTGGGCAAAGACCGCAAAAAGATCCTTGAATGTAAAGCCAAATCTCACCAAGTAGGAAAGGAAAAGGGCAAATATAAGGAAGAAACAATTGAGAAGATGCCAGGAGTAAAATAATCTTATATGTGACTTGAAATAAAAACTGTTAAAAATGAAAAAAATATATAAAGGGTAAGAACAGGCGAGACGGGACCACTGTTAGTTGTCTTATGACATTTCACTTAAAAAAAAAAAAGACTTATTTATTTATTTATTTATTTATTTATTTACTGGAGAGAGAGAGAGAGAGAGAGGGAGAGAGAGAGAGAGCATGAGCAGGGGGGGAGGGGCAGAGGCAGAGGTAGAAGCAGGCTCCCCACTCAGCTGAGCAGGGAGCCCAATGTGGGGCTCAATCCCTGATCCCCAATTCCCAGACTCTGGGATCATGATCTGAGCAGAAGGCAGATGCTTAACCAACTGAGCTGCCCATGCCCCCCATGATATTTCACTTTTAAAGCTAAATGTGTGTAACTGTTTGACAAAAATAAAAATTAAATTAAAAATCAGCAAGAAAAAGGGGGATATCTGCCCTGCCCAGCAAGCATACCATGAGTACAAGATTTGCTTGAGGACGTGAGCATGAACACGCTTTGAAAACTCCCAACACTATTCATGTGCTTCATTTTACCTAGTATTCTTTTCTAATTTCCCATTCTGCCTTCAAGCTTATTATTCAACAAAAGTTTGAAAAGAATTCAGTTTAAATGTATGATGAAAATATGGGTTCTAGTACCAGTTTTGTACAAGCTCTTAACCAACTTAAGCCTCAGTTTCCTTCTTAATAAGGGTGTGGGCGGGCATGGATATGACATTGAAGACATGAAGTCACTTCCAAAATGTTACAAAATGTAGGATCTCTTGAACTCTACTCTAAAGCTCATCATTACTAGTTTCTAAGATGATCGGTTTTAAACGGTCTAGGACAGGAGTTGTCACTTCTTGTTCTCAGAAGCCATTTATACTTTTTAAATCAGTGAGCGCCCCAAATAGTTTTTTTTAATGTGAATGACATATTTTGATATTCACTTTATTAGAAATTAAAGACAAAAAATTAAAATAAACTTATTTGAAAATAACAATAAACCTATTACATGTTAACATATTTTCTTATGAAAAATCAGTTTTCCTAAATAAAACAAGGAGCAGAGTGGCATTGGCTTACATTTTTGCAAATTACTTTAATGCCTGGCTTAATGGATGGGAGTTATAACATCATATCTGCCTTTGCATTCAATCACTGCAGTATCACTCATTAGGTAACCTCTGGAAAACTCCACTGTACACTTGCCTACAGAATGAGAGTGAAAAGGGCAATTAATATTTTGATATTATTATAAAAATAGTTTAACCTCATACATCCCATGGAAAGGCTTTGAGGACCTCTGGTGTAAGACATTAAAATGCACTGACTTTGAAGAACTTCAAAGATGTAACCTCTAAAGAGTCAATCAATCTTTAGAAAGTTAGCAGATAACAAATAGATTAGAGATGAGCCATTTTTCATTGTTTAAAAAACATGGTTATGAACAGGGTGTATGAAGGGACTCAGAGAAGCGGCATAATGCAATGGATAAGAGCGCTGCCTCTGGAATTAGACTGCACGGTTCAGACCCTGGCTCTGCTCTTTATCAGCTGTGACAACTTGGGCAAGTTACTGAGTCTCTCTGTGCCTCCCGGGTTATTATCCAGTTAAGTAAGTCAATATCTCTAGACACTTAGAATATTGCCTGGCACATTAATTAGTACTACCATATGTTCATGAAATAATAGAAGCTGCTTCCAGGGGAGAAAGGTGAAACTCAGTTCATCATGTGAACGCTGATCATAAGGCAGGGTGTCTGTGTCTGTCCAGGCTTCACCACGCATGGGTCACATGACCATGGGCAACTATTCTACCACCTGACCCCTAGTTTCACTGAGCATGCATCCTCTGCAAGACTGTTGTGGGTCTCAACTGATAAGATATTTGTGAAAACATTTGGAAAAAGTTCAGTGTTGAGCTGCTCTGCGTTGGTGAAGGGTTATTCTGATTCACACTCTCACCTGTGGGATGATCGGCCTTCAGGAACTGTTAAAATTTTTGATAACCGTCTGTCCTTCTGGCTTTCCTTTGCCTTTGGGTATCAGCAATGCAACTACTGAAACATTCCTCTCTCTGCCTCTTGGCATTTTGATTTCTGTTTTCTGTAGTGTTCCTTTCCAAAGTAACCTCATTAGGTGGTTTTGGGATATATGATTTAGTTTTCACATCATGTAACATTTGCTGAGTTTATCAATCCCCCGGGGCCTCCACCGGACAGTAGGGAGGAGAGAGACAAACACTCTTAGAAATATTATTACTGTAATTATCCACTGTGAAAGAGATGGTTTTGTTTTCGATTCAAAGCATTGCCGGGAGGAGGGAAGAAGGAGAGCCTCGCCAGGAAAGCTGTGTGGCCAGTGAGCACTTGGGCTCAGACGGCAGGCTGACTAGAAGGATGAGAAGCCACACAAAGTCTGGCCCCGTTCCATCAAGCTTAGATCTGAGGGAGATGAAGTAGGTCCAGCAACTCAATCTCCTAGAGCCAACATCAGCCTCTCAAGCAGGGCTAGTGATTGATCAGTCCCCTTGAGCTGCAGCTAGGAGTTTGGATTCTTAATTTAATAATTCTGTAGCCTATAAAATACAGTCAAAAACCGTTCACAGAACAAGGTCTTGACAGTCTCCCTTTGTCCCGCCCCTGTCATGGAGCTGTGACAGTTTTCGGAATCTGCTGTGCTGCTCCTCTGCATTTTTGCCTTTGCACGGGCTGGTGCCTATGTGATACCTCTGTTTTGAGGCTTGGTACACTTATTTTTCCCTCAAGATTCAGGTCAGTCGCTAACTCCTCTGGGACTCCCTAAGAAAGCTTAGGCGGTTCGTTTTGGTCTACTTCCATCTAGCTCTAACTTACAGCATCTAGACTTACTTAAAGCCTCTAGGGCATTTACTCATGCATATTGGCTTGACACATCTATTTCTACACTGGATGTTGAGTTTTTTTGTAGGTAAGAGGTCTTGCCTGGATACACACATTTCTGTAGCCTTAGGATCTTTCACAGTTCTTACTGGAATATCAGTAAATGTCTGTGGAATGTATACATGAGTAATGCCAGGATTGCAACACATTTGGAGTTCTACCGTGGGGCAAAAATGCTGACCACCTGTGGGAACCTTCCTTCCTTGGATCCTGGACATCATGCTCTTGAGGCTGATAGTGAGAAGACAGACAGAGTGAGTGGTGCCAAGGAGGGGACTGTGTAGATGAGGGTAAAATTCAGCTTCTTGCAAGACTGGTTGTATGTGGATGAGGGCAGGAGCTAGTGGGATGGGAGCATGGTGAGCCAGAGAACACTGCAGTTCAAGGCTCTATCCCTCCAGCACTGCTCAGGTGATAGAAACAGGTAGATTTCAGTCTGAATTCAAGAGGTAGGATGGTGCAGAGGATGGAATTTGGGCTTTGGGCATTGTGCAGACCTGGCTGGGTTCACATCTTGTTCCCACCACTAAATGGAAGCTTGATTTTGAATGAGTAATAGAATACCAATCTCTATTTTCTTGTTTAGTTCTGTCTGAAAACAGGACTACATATTCTTAAAGCACTGAGTAGTTTTATAAATTAAAGGTGATTAATTTTGTAGAATTGGGTTTCAAATTTCAGCTCAGGCCCTTACTGAAGTTGTAGGGTAGCCTCAGGGTTTTTTTTCTCTTAAAATGGGCATAAAGATAGTACTTGGAGTGTTGTAAGCATTAAATGAGAGAATACATGTAAAATGCTTTCATAATACCTGACATAAGCGTTTAGTAAATGTAAGCCAATATTTTTATTAGGTAATATATGGAGTATCCAGAACATAACAAGCACTCCTCACATGTTAGCCTCCTTCTCTTTCAGTAAGGTGGAGAGGGACAATTACACTGGCTTGGTCCTATTCCAGTGGTCATTTATTTTTATAACGGTCAGATGAAAAAGTTGTATGAAAATGTGAGCTCCTTCCTTCCTCCCTTCCTTCCTTCCTTCCTTCCTTCGTTCCTCCCTCCCTCCCTTCCTTCCTTCCTTCCTTCCTTCCTTCCTTCCTTCCTTCCTTCCTTCCTTCCTTCTTTCCTTCCTTCCTGATTAGAGCATTTGAAACAACATCTGTTGGGCTTCACACAATGCAGGTAACAGGTGCCTGTAGTGTTAAATTTCCTGTGCAGTCTGGGGATAAAGAAGCAAAGGTTAATGGCCATTTCCTTTATGTTCAGTGACCATGCATTTCTTCCCCAAAAACACATGAAAGCATTGCACTGAAGAGGGTCAGCTTCAGAAACTCTCATTCCCGCTAACCTGTGACTCAGGATAAATCACAAACTCACCTCCACACTGCTATCTGGGAGGACACACATGGGAGCCAACAAAATACATTTTGACCAAAAATAGAATTATAAGTATTTCATCTATACTGAAGAAGTACGAGGCAGGAATGGTAGGGCCCTGGAGGAGAAAGGGAAGGAGAGGAGACAGTGTTACCAGCCTGGCTGGAGTTTCCACCCCATTTCCAAAGGGCGCTGAAATGCAGGCTCCCGAGCCATGGCTGGGAGAGCCTCCTGTGATGTTTGGGGCTCAGGTGGATTCTCGGCCTTATCTAAATCTAAAAGAACTCTTTTCCCCTCCAGCCTGTGGGAAGCCAGAAAAGACCTCTCCTCTACAGGGAAGGTGGGTGGCCTGGTTCAGGGGATTAGCAGGTGCAGTACAGCAGCATCAGCTTCCGTGGTGATGATCCAGGCAAGATAGTAAGGAATATCTCAGGGCTGCCTATCAGTTGCTCAGTGGCTTATGAGAACAGAGTGTGGGTAGCACTGTGTTCTTTTGGACAAAATTTTTTATAAGCCTCCAAGCCTACCTTCAGTTCTTGACTATGCTATAGTTTCATATGTGTTTACTCCTAATTCCTGAAAACATTGACAAGGGAGATTTGCCCAGATGTAAACTATTACAGCTATAGTAAGATCTATATTCAGAAACAATTTATATTTTAATTTTATCTATTTATCTTTTGCATGTGTGCATGCAAGTAGGGGGTGGACAAAGGGAGAGAGAGAATCTTAAGCAGGCTCTATACCCATTGCGGAGCCCCACACGGGGCTTGATCTCACCACACTGAGGTCATGATCTGAGCTGATATCAAGAGTCAGACACTTAACTGACTGAGTCACACAGGTGCCACAAAAATAATTTATATTTTAGATAGGTATCTTAGTCCATTCAAACTGCTCTATAGCAAAAATACCATAGCCTGGGGAGCTTAAATAACAAATCTTTATTTCTCACAGTTCTGGAGGCTGGCAAGTCCAAGATCAAGGCTCCAGCAGATTTGAACTTTGCCCTTAAAAGGATTTCAGCCTTTGGGGGACCTGGGTGGCTCAGTCAGTTAAGTGTCTGCCTTCAGCTCAGCTCATGATCCCAGGGGTCCTGGGATTGAGCCCCATATCAGGCTCTCTGCTCAGTGAGGAGCCTGCTTCTCCCTCTCCCTTACCACTCCCTGTTTGTGCTCTCTCTCTCTCTGTCAAATAAATAAATAAAATCTTAAAAAAAAAAGCATTTCAGCCCTTTAAAGGGCACTAATCCCATTCCTGAGGCCTCCATCCTCATGACAATATCACCTCCCAAAACTCCCACCTCCTAATACCGTCCCATGAGGGGTTGGGATTTCAACATGAATAGGGGGCTGGGTACAAACATTCGGTTCATAATGGATAGCTTTATCCAAATTATCAGAAATGGGGCAATTATAAATGTTAGGATAGTTTCTGATGCTGATAAACAAGATTAGTGGCACTGGCCTTTACTCAGATGGAAATAGTTGTGTGGTTTTTCTGACTCAACCAGTCTGCCTGCCACCCAAGCCATGGATGTTGTTATCTGTTGATTGTACTGATCATAGCAGGTATAGACCTCTGTGTTGGGGCAGAGTCATAGGTCTTTGTGCAGATAAATCTGCACTTCTGCTAAAAGGGTATGCGCTCATACTTCAGGGGTTAAATACTTATAACTAGAGGAAACAGAATAGCATACCATGTTGTCTCATCCAATGAGCAGGAGCTCTTCAGTGAGACCTGTCTTATGTGCAGAGTGACTTTAAGATTTCAGAATAAGTCTCCTTACCTAAGATCTTTTTGAAATCATGGATTTTAAGATGTAGAATTTACTTTAACAATTTTATGTTTGACATGGGTTTTAGAATCAGTTCTAACACTGTACTTGTGTGCAGTTTTTCACCTCTCTACATTTAATTTTCTCAATGTGGAAGTTGGGTGGAATCAGGATTGTACTGGATAATTAATCAATTTCCTTTCTGCTCTAAAACTTTTTGAAAAAGATTCTTTGGTTATAAACAGATTCATACCAAAGAGAATTTATCCCTAAATAATTCATAAACACCAATAAATAGTGATCCACTCATTGGATCCCAGTATATGTTCCAAAACTATTTTTTTATGTCGGAGAAGAGAGAATGTTTTGTCAGATGTTTCTGAATCAGAGTCACAGCCGCAA
The DNA here is from genome assembly GCF_037043125.1 of Eumetopias jubatus. Taxonomy (NCBI): domain Eukaryota; kingdom Metazoa; phylum Chordata; class Mammalia; order Carnivora; family Otariidae; genus Eumetopias; species Eumetopias jubatus. The sequence goes on along the minus strand of NW_028274812.1, from coordinate 21,068,731 downwards.
TAGGAAATAGCTGGTACACTCAAATTGACACATTTAAGAGAATTTAAGGGAAAAAAACTATTTATGTAGGTATCAATGGGATTAACTACACTAATAAATTATAGCAAATACCCCAAATAAACAACAGTAAGAACTATCCCTTCCTCTAGGCCTGAAGAGGTAAAGAGAACAGAGTGGTTACCAGGACCCAGAGAGAGAGACATAGAACATTAGGATAAGAAAGATGCCATGATCTTAAGTAGGAAGGATACAGTTCTTGCCAACCTGTGGCACTACAGGAAGGGAGCCAGGGAATAACTCACTCTCTTTCTTCCCTCTGATCTCCTGTCTGTGTCTCCTGTTGATCAAATCAAATCCAAAACCTGAGAAGAGGGGGCCCCTGGATTTATTAGTTAGAATGTATATATATTGGGGAGGGGAGAGAAGGAGGTAGAGAGGAAAAGAAAAAGAGGGGAAAAGGAGAGACAAATGTATTTTAAAGAATTGTTCACTGCAATTGATTCACTGCAATCAATCTCTTGATTGTAGAGGCTGGCAAGTCCAAATCTACTGAGTAGCCTGGCAGGCCTAAGACCAGGGAAGAGTTGATATTTCAGTCTTGAGTCTGAAGGCAGTCTGAAGGCAGAGCTCCTTCCTTCCCAGAGGACTTCAGTCTTTGCTCATAGGCCTTCAACTGATTGCATGAGGCCCACCAACATTAGAGGATAATCTGCTTTACTCAAAGTCAGCCAAACTAAATGTTAATCACCTCTAAAGAAATCTTAAAAATAAAAAATAAAAATAAATTTAAAAATCTTCACAGCAACATCTAGACTGGCATGTGAACAAACAATGGGCCAATCCAAGTAGATACATACAATTAACCATCATAGAACCCATACCGGTCAGCCTCTCAATACAGAGGATTGAGAAAGGTGGAGAGAGGATCTGGGGGAGGGGAACACAAACAGAGAATATTTGGCAACCCAGGTATATAGAAATGCCTACCAGGCTTCCTGAGAGTAGGAGGTAGAAGCATTTTGTACATTGCTTGGTTCCTAGTGCCTAGCACAATACCTGGCACATACTGTAGTACATTCCCCAAGAGTGTTGGCTGAAATGACTTGAATGTTATAAAAGCAAGTTCCGAGAAACAAGTGTTTAGTGAGGTGGCCCTAGGGAGTAGCAATATCTCAAGAGCAATTTGCAAGAAAAAGGTAAATACCACCACAGTTTTCTATCATCTTTTGAGTATAGAACAAAGCACCACATCAAATCAATCAGATGTAATGATATCTTCTAAGGTTCAAGACCAGATGACATTTCCAAGCTTCACTCTATGCCTTGTTAATAGAATAAATTTAGTCATTGAACTGGATGATCACCTATGCTGGCAAAGACTTTAAATTGCTCCCTTTTTAACCATGCAATTATATAAAGGATTGGTTATATTGTTGGGCTATGATGGACGTCATTTATCAGGTAAATAATCTCAAAAACAATCTAGCCTTAATGGTCCACACCTGTAAGGAATGTGACACCAGATTTACTCCCAGCAAAGAAATGGGCTGGGAATCAGAATGCATCTTATGTGTTTCAGGACAGTGAAGATAGAATGCAAATGAATAAAGTTGAAAAGACCTGTAAGTAAAGTGCACCTTGGCTTATATGACACATTATTTTTGAAGTCACTGAAATGGTTGTTCAAAAGCTACTGAAATATTACCCTTTGAGAAATCAGTTTTTGGCCTGTTCATTTTCGTCTTCTGAAAACCAGGAGCAGGGCAGCTATAAAGGGAGAAAGGAATGGTGAAGGTCATGGAGATGCTGAATGACACCTCCAAGGCCATTGTGTCACCAAGGAGTGTAGCAGCTATTGATCAAAATGCCAGTTTGGCTTTGTGTTTCAGTTGGTTCTGAGAAGAATCTTTCTCTTCTTTCTGTTGCTTTCCTGGTTTGCTCTCATAATGAGCAGATCTCTGAAATGGAAAATTAGTCATTGAGCATCAGAGAACAAAATTAAAGGAAATATGTAAATACGTCATACAGGCATGTGAGGCACAGTAGTGCTGCTTCCTATGATATTATAAAAAGAAAATGTCTTACAGGGACAGCTTGAGGCAAAAGTATGAAGTGGCTGAAAGTTGTCACTGGAACACATGCTTTCTGCACCTGTTTCTGTCCCTTGTCTAAAGTCTTTACCATTCCCCCAGCACGTGTGCACACCCGCATACGCATGCACGCGCACACACACATCTCCTGCAGCTATCCTGGGTCTTATTCCTACAGAGCCTGATTTAGCTATTTCTCAACTAAGTTGGAGCCACTGGATTTAACTCTGTGTCCCCAGAGCTTAGCACACCACCTGGAATAGTGAAGATGCCCAATAAATCTTTTAGGAGTGAATGAAGCTTCAGTAAGACATTAGATGAAAGTGGCTCAGCCACTTCTGGGGTTGGGAGTGTTTACAATTTACTAAGGGATTCTTAAATCTAGAACCTCGAATGACAGAATTTCTAGCAATGTGATAAGCAGCAGCCACAGACATGAGAAGTTAGTCTTGCCTAGCAGTGATGATGTCATGCCCTTTTCTGATTGTAAACAGAGGTGATTCCTGGCATTTCTCAGAGTTCTGGGTTCTGTCTCCATCAGGAGCATGGAGTCAGAGAAGGCTTCCAGAGTTGGCAGCCATCCCTCCTCTTCTCCCATGTAAATGGGGTGCCTCTTTTTCCAGTCCTCTGAGGGAAGCATGGGCTAGGATGGTCTAGACGCCCATTGTCGATATCACCCTGTGTGTTCAGCCGCCTCTCTTCTCCAGAGTAATCTGTTCTACCAAGTTAATTCAAATTCCATAATGTCAGGCCTATGTCTCTGTTTTCCACAAGAACCTAGTAAAATATTCTACAGATAAAAGTTGTTAAATAAATACTTTTTTTCCTTCATGGATTTCAACTTGCTGGTAAGAACTATAAACCCTTGAACCTCTGGTTTCCCTAAAGAAGTTACTTTTGGATTTTCCAATATCTTCTTTTTTTCTGGTTTAATATTACATATCTAAATTCTTGCTCAGAATACTCTCTAGTGACTTTTCCTTCCAAGGGTCAGTTTATCCCAACCCATGGCTAAGAATAGGTCCCAGCATGCCAAAATACTGACCATCCTTCCAGCCCGAGACCATTCACAGAGGGCTCTGAGTAGCTCAGGGCTCTGGCCCAGCTGCCTCTGGGCAGGAGCAGTGTCTCTGTTCAACCTAACTTGCTGTTCAAAAGTTATCATTTTCCTTGTGCACCATGATGTGGGGAGAAAGAGTTGAAAGCATTGTTCTATTGCAGAGGTCAGCAAACTTTTTCTGTAAAGGGCTGGTGGGTAAATAATTAGGCTTTGGGGGCCATATGGTCTTTGTCTCAACTAAGCTCTACAATGCAGTATGAGAGCAGTCACAGACAATACTGAACAAATGCGTGTGACTGTGTTCCAACAAAACTGTTTAAAAGATAGGTTGCAGGATGGTGATTTGGCCTGAGCGTCATGTTTGCCCACCTCTAGTGCACGGGATGAACTTTACTCTCCTTGCTGCAGGTGATCTCCCATGGTGCTCCCCTGTCAACCGTTCCAGCTCCACCTCTTTTACTGGCTCAAATGTCCCACATCCTGGGAAGCGGTCCCCCTCGTCTCCAAGCAGAGTTACATGGCCTGTGTCTCCTCCCACAGCCACGTATTCACACACCTTCCCACTTTGATGTAATAACATGTTGTAAGGTCAGTCTTCTCCATCAGACTATAAAATCTTTTATGGTAGAGAATGTATCACAGTTCTATCTATACCCATTAGATACAGGATAGTATTTGTCACATAGTTGGTTCTCCATACTTCTTGCATGAAGAAGGAAAGAAGGAAGGAAGGAGGGAAGGAAGGATTCTCTCGGGTTGAACATTTTTATATATAAAGTTTCATTGCCTCCAGAGGGGGTCAGGGGTAAGTGTTGGTGATAAACAAAGATGAGTGAGGGCAGGAAAGAGAAGGGGTAGATAGATTTAAGGAGGAAGTAGGGCTAAAGGAGTAGGAAGTTGTCTGAATTCTACAAAGTTCACTGGCTGCCATTGAGCCTGCATTATGTCTGAATTATTTGGTATTATCTCCAGATAAACCAGCATCATAAAAATATATGCCTTAAGCAGTGAGATAAAAGGTTATTGTGGCAAAAAGCAATTCAGCAATGCATTTGCAGTAACTCTGGGGCTCTAGAATGTATGACAAGCAAATGAACCAGAAGTAAGTGAATCAGAAACCATAATAAGGAACAATGGCAATCTACAATTTAGTTCATAATATACCTCAATTATAAAGTACATCTAGAAACTTTATGAATTAATTTCTTTTTCTTCCTCTTTCTTATGAATTGTCTCCAGGTTTCCCCTGTGGTATAAATACTCATATAATGGCATTTTCAGTGTAATTTCATTTCATCCCAGGCAAGACCTAGAGTAGAAATTTCCCTAGACTAAAAAAATAAACAGTGCAAAGTTTCATGAACTAGTCTGAAGTGTCTCTCTCTGAGTCATGTTTCTCTAACTGCTAGGGCTTCACCCCTAAATATGTTAGTGATGGGTAATATATAGTGAAATATAAGAAATAAAATTCAGAAAATGCCACAAATTAAAATAATATTCCTATATACATGCCATAATTTGTAAGTTTTAAATAACTTCTATATACATCATTCTAACTTGTCCTTAAGATCTGAATGTTATAGGAACCTAGACTATAGGTACAAAGGCTTCCAATCTTTTGATTTTTCAATATTGCCTTATATGGTCTACTTTGAGACACTGAAGAGACAGGCAAAGCCAAAGTTTGGTATTTCCCACCAAACACCAGTCTCCTCCCAGCATGTAATACTGTCATGTGCCTGGCAAAAATAAGTTTATTTTTTCTACTGATTTTTTTAGCATACACTAAATGTTCTATGCACAGAGCTGTGACTTAATAACAAATAAGTTGTAATAGGTACAAAGTTTTGCCTGATAGCAAGTTGTTTTTGAAATTCCTTTCCCAGGCTAGTATCACGGAACTTTTTCAGTTCTTCCGAAGTGGTCAAACCTTCACCATCCAGAAGGTAAAGTCAACAAGTTAGAAGAGGCCAATTCATATCAAGAGGACAGCATAAGGATAAGATAAAATATGTGTGCTCATCCTTGCGCAGAAGTTACAATGTATTGAGAAAAGGCTGTTCAGTTGAGGTCCATAGGGATAAGGCTATTCTCCTTTGTAGAGTGTTTATGGCCTCTCTTAAGGGAATGGTCATTCCTGATGTCCATTACCAGGGAAGAAGGAAGTTCTCAGATTAAAAAATGAAAACTATGAAGGTAGGTCTTAGGTAGAGGGGAGAGAACACTATCTTTGTCTCTCTGAGTCTTGTTCTCTTTGTTATAAACAGAAGAGTATAAATGTTGTCTAGCTCTATGTTCTCAGGAGACTTGGAGGATGTGATGGTAGAGATGTAGAGATGTACCTATGTAGAGATGGACCCAGAGGAGGATGAGTTATTTACCGTGAGCCTCAGAGAGCAACTGGTATCTGTTAAGTAGATGTATCTACAACCATATTTCTCTAGAAATGGTTTTTTTTTCTTCCTTTTTTTATGGCTTAGGGAAAGTCTTACCCAAATGTTTCAGCCTTGCATCAGCTATCCCACTAGGTACACAAGGTCAGATCTGGAGCTTCTACTAGGTACTTGAAGAAGTGGCAGGGTTCTCTGAGACTAGAGTGGAAACACCAGAAGGAAATAAGGAGAGCTTTCTGAGGCTAAGTGGGGCTTAGGATACAGTTGGGACTCCATAGTTCATTGGCCACCATCCATGTAAAGATCTTCTTCAGGTTCTAACCTTCATTCATTATAAAAAGGGCCATGGGTGCTTGGGCCAGGTAGGGACCTTCCAAAATCATACAGTCCATTCCCCAGGGTCTAGATAAGATTGAAGCAAATGCAGTGTCAAATCTACAAAGCAGTGAAACAACATATTGGCTTATAACACTGCTTTGAATCATTTCAACTTATGGTAATAATGCTCTGATAACATTAAGCATGTAATTTGAAAACACACAAGATAATAGTTTAAATTATACTTTTAATGAGATTAGTTTCTCAGCTTTTAATGAGATTAGTTTTTCCTTCTTAGCTTGACTTGATTCTTCTATTTATTGCTCCTCACAACATACCAGAGGACAATATTTTTTTTTAAGTCCTAAGTATATACTATGGTGATGGAAATAAGCTGAATTAGTACACAAAAACTTTTCCCTCGTTGTCCTAAACCAGTTAACCTAGGACATTTTGATCATTGCCAAAAGGGGAAAATATTTTTGGCTTTCATTCATGCTTAACTATACCTTGTCATACCCACAATAAAACTTTTCCTCTCATGTTTCTCAAAAATTAGGAGACCAGTTAAATTATTCATCACAAGGTAGCGTACACATTAAGATCAGCTTTTGCTAAAATGTTTTTTTTTTTTTCTGCTGTCAGTTATGCCACTAGGATATATTGGATTTATCCTGAGGCAACATTCCGGGGCATTTGAGTAATAAATCTTGCCCAAGTTCTCTGAGAAAGCATATTTCACTGGCCAAGGGAAATGCTCCTTTTATTTAACCAGCAACATAAAGAAAGCAAATGTTTTCAGTATCAGCATTTCCCTTGGCCTAATATATGTTTTAACATTCTATAAGCTTAAATGATTTTAATGGCCATATGTTCAGGAAACAAACACATAAACAAGATGTAGAGGAATTTTTCCTTCAGTGTTTTCCTTTCTAATGCCTATTTGGGGAGAAAAAAAATCTTAATTTTTGTATCTTGAAGAAAACATTCAAATCCCTGAAGTTATCCCTGGAGCACATCAAGGGATATGTATTAGTAATTATTAGGATCTAATAGCTAGCATTTACTTAATGTTTACTATGTGAAACAATTTTTAAAAAATGTTTTGAATGTTTAGAAATGTTTTGAATCCTCATAACAAAGGCTCTGTAGTCTAGATTCTTTTATTGTATTAATCTTCGTTTTACAGCTGAAGACATGGAGGTGCAAAGAGGCTACATAACTTACTTGAGGGGCACCTGCATGGCTCAATCGGTTGAGTGACAGACTCTTGGTTTCCGCTCAGGTCATGATCTCAGAGTCATGAGATAGAGCCTCCCCGCCCCCTTCCCCCATTGGGCTCCACTCTCAATGGGGCAACTGCTTGAGATTCTCTCTCTCCTGCCCCTCCCCCTGTGTGCGCTCTCTCTCTCTCAAATAAATAAATAAATCTTTAAAAAACATAACTTCCTCAAGGCACCACCACCATTAAGCGGCAGACAGAGTGTTCAACTTGGAGTTGCTCCAGAACCTGTGCTCTTAGCCACCAGGCTACCTCGCACCCTATCATCTATTGTCTGCCTCGTGCCAGATGTCTGACATGCAATATTGCTAATACCAGCCACAGTGGGAAAGTAGGTATTTTGACCTTTCATTTTCTAGATGAGACACAAGAGGCTCACCACACCCAAAGAACTTGCCATGGCTCCCATGGCTCATGAGCAGTAGCTCTGGGATGTGAACTGTGATCTTCTGATGTTACAAGCTTCATTCTAAGACCACATATTTTTGCTCAGTTGAGTTGCAATGAAGATGTTTAAAGTTTTCACTGTGTACTCTTAAGATCTACTTTGGGAGAGAATAACCTAAGAGTTAATTCTAGAGCTTCCAAAGGAACTTTCCAAGGGAATTTATATATTCACAGAGGAAATTACATTAAAGGTTAGGTTCCCAGGATAATGGTGACTGGGGCTTATAACTCAGAGGCAAGCTATGAGTTGGGGATCAGGCTAGACTGGTTTTCTAAGGAGGTCCCCTGGGAATTTAAAAGTGGGTGGTGAAGTGTTAGAAAAAAAGAAAAAGATGAGGGGCACCTGGGTAGCTCAGTCATTAAACGTCTGCCTTCGGCTCAGGTCACGATCCCAGGGTCCTGGGATTGAACCCCATATCGGGCTCCCTGCTCAGTGGGAAGCCTGCTTCTCCCTCTCGCACTCCCCCTGCTTGTGTTCCCTCTCTCGTTGTGTCTCTCTCTGTCAAATAAATAAATAAATAAAATCTTTAAAAAAAAAAAAAGAAAAAGATGAGGCAACACAAAAGACACTTGTGTATAGTACCTAGAATCTGGATTTGGGGTCTTTGGAAGCCCAATAATGCTTTTATAAAATCAGCTGAAAATGGGCCAAAAGCCACAAAGCCAACTAGATAAAATGTTTCCAAGTAGATTCAACCATTTTTGGGTTAGGCTTTAAGATGGTGAGTTATAAAGCCTTCTAGTGTATCTCAACATATTCATTTACACCTGCCATTTAAATAAAGTGCAACTTCAAAATAAAGAAATACCCTGCAATAATCTTTTCTTTTCTAGAACATCCAAAAAAGAACTTTTAAACTACCTTAGGGAACACAGTGACTGTACGAGTGAAAACCAAGGGTTGTTTTAAAAAACAGATGGTTTCACTTATTTGTGGAACATAAGGAATAGCAAGGAGGACATTAGGAGAAGGAAGGGGAAAATGAAGGGGGGGTGGAGTTCGGAGGGAGAGATGAACCATGAGACACTATGGACTCTGAGAAACAAACAGGGTTTTAGAGGGGAGGGGGGTTGGGGGGAGGGGTTAGCCCGGTGATGGGTGTTAAGGAGGGCACATACTGCATGGAGCCCTGGGTGTTATATGAAAACAATGGATCACGGATCACCACATCAAAAACTAATGATGTATTGTATGGTGACTACCATAACATAATAAAATTTAAAAAAATAAAATAAAATAAAAAACAGTTGGTTACTCTATTCAGGGGTTCATTGTTTAGTTATTTTAAAAGTGTCCATCTATAAACGGTTTTAAGGTGCAAATATGAGAGATTAATAAGACAATTAGTTAAGAGATTTGAAAGACCTTGTAGGAACACTAAGAACAGCAGGATAAGACCACAATTAGTTAACTGACATGAAAAATAGCTGAAACCTCCTGTCCCAGCAGGGACCTCATTTTGTGATGACAGTACCCTCTGGTGGCAGAGAGGGGGTGGGGCTGAAATTGACCTGGCACGATGGTAACAAGCCACCTCAGTAGAAGCAACCTCTGTATTTTCAACAGACTCACTTCTGGTTCTGAAGAGCGGTGGACATTCACCAAACGGCAGGGTGGGGTCAGCCTTAGGCAAACGGTGGAGTAGGTAAACTTAATTTTTCTACCGTCTTCTTTTTTTTCATATTTCTTCCTGTCTCTCGAGGCAGATCCTCCCAGAACTTGTCCTTTCCCTTACAGAGTGAGCTGTCTAAAAGGCCCTGCACTCTGAGTCCGCGGGGAATTAAGTGTCATTCACCCCTGGAACATGTTTAAAAGCAGGACTCGAGGTGGAGGTGGGTGTGATGAGGAGTGGAGATGTCCTCACACAGGCCCTGGTGCAGTACTTTTTGTGCAGTTGGTCAGAATCCATTAGGGCACGTGTATCATTTTGTGACGTTTTTACTTTAATTATACGTTGTGCGTGCGCGTGTGCGTGTGCGCGTGCACGCGCTAAGAGGCAATGAGAACTACATTTCAAACCGTAAGTCATGGTAAAGAACATGTGCACTCCAGCGGCCGTGTGGTTAATAATCTAGATTTGTGAGCCAGAATGTAATAGTTCAAACCTCAGCTATACAACTAAGTAGTTTTGTGACTTCAGGCAAGTTTTTAACCCACTTGTGACTTAATTTCCTAATAGCAAATGGGTATAATAACAGGGCCTTTCTCACAGGGTTGTTGTGCCATTAAAATAAGTTAACAAAAGCAAAGTGATGTAGGAAACAAAGGCAGAAGAAGAATTATTAAATTTCCTTACTACCTACAGCCCACTAACAAGTCCTTGAAACAGGCAGAGTGACATTCCTCTAGGGACTCAACTGCTCCAATGTTAATACTTTGCTAAGGACAAAGGATAATCCTAGCCCGACCTCCCCCCTCCCCCCAGTATCCTGTAAGTCTACTTTAACATATAAAAATTCCTTTAGAAATTTCCTTTATCTCTAAACCCCCCAAGATACATGTTGGCAATCACCCCCCCCCCCAAGCATATGGTCCACCGATATACATCTGAAGGGTCTTATGACTAAGGTTTTATTAGACTGTAATAAGTGACTTTTTCCCAACAATAGCTAGCCCCCCTCAAGGTCCTGGAAACCTTGCTTCCAAATTCCTTAGAGACTTCTGCTATCCCTAACCCCCTCCCAACTTGAAAGGATATGATGGGCCCCTCCTCATGACCCCAGTGCAGCTCCTTCTGCCCACGGGGCCTGTCCCTGGGCTTTAATAAAACCACCTTTTTGCACCAAAGATGTCTCAAGAATTCTTTCTAGGCCACCAGCTCTGAACCTTAATGTCTTCCCTACATCACAAAGCACTCGAAAAGTGCCCAGCATAAAATAAGTGCTCAATCAGTGATATTGGCTATTCTAATTGTTGTTATTCCAGTTATTACTGTCACTTGGGTAGGGTGGCTGCCTTATTGCCACTGCCCTTGTTGGAGAGACCGAGAAAGAGTGTGTCCTGAGAGCTGCATCACTCCTAATGTCCACAAAGCGACTGGGTTTCCCCAGGGCCCCTCCCGAGGATGGCTGGGCTATAGCTGATGGGTGCCTGATTGCACCTGCTTGCTTTCCTAAGCCAGTTACCTTTAGTTTGACTTGTGTCTGGAGTGAGGACAGGGATTTTCTCACCCATGCATACATATGCATTCTGTTCACAGAGTCCTCCTAGATATCTGGAGCTGTTCTATGTGCTGATGATAGAGCAGTGAGCAAAATGGCTGAGGTTCCAGCCCTCACAAATTTTACAGTGGGAGAAAGACAATAAACAAGTCTATGTTTAATATGATAGATAGGGTAAGTGCTGTAAAACAATGAGGCAGGGTAAGAAGGATAGAGTTTGAAATGGTGGCGGGGGATATTGGAATTACGCTATTTTAGTTGGGATGGGCAATGAAGGCCTCTCTGATGGGTAATGCATGCAGCTATCTGAGAGAAGGGCTTACCTGGCAGAGGTAGCTTAGGCTCTAATGTGGGAGGGTATTCAGTGTGTTCCAGGAACATCAGAGAGGCTGGTATGGCTAAAGTGCAGTGGGTATGAGACAGAGAGTAATGGAGTCAAGGTCAGAAGGATCAGAAGAAGTGAAATTATGGAGAGCCTTAGAGGTCATGATAAGGACTTTGGATTTTATTCTGAGTGAGATGGTAAGTCATTGGTGCATTTTGATTGGAGAAGTGATTATTTTAAGAAAGATCACTCTAGTCGTTGTGAGAAGAATACAGTGGAGCACGGGTGGAAACAGGGAGACTAGGTAGGGGGCAGAAATCCAGGGGATGATAGTGATTAGAAATATGGGATAGTTCTCAAAGTAGGGAGAAGTGGTAGGATCCTGGACATCCACTGAAGAAAGAGCTAATGAAATTTGCTGATGGATTGCATCTGGATTGTGAGCGAAAGATAGGGGTCAGTTAACTCTCCCTCTCTTAAGTATTGCAAACTTAAATGTTGTTCTGCCAGCCAGGCTTCTTGGTCACAAGTGACAGAAACCCAATTCAAACCAGCTTTTTTTTTTAAGAGTGAAAACTGCAAAAAGCAGGGGTAATGCTGTCCGCAGGACACTCTTTTTCTCAGTCTGTCCCATATATTCTCTCTGCAGTCAGCTTCTTTCTCTCAGAATATCTTCATGCAATGAGATTTGGACATTTATGAGCCAAGATCCTTAACCACTTGTACTTGGAGAAGAAAGAAGTCACTTGGTCCTGGGTTTGTCAAGAGCATCCTTGAAGGAAAGTCTTTCTGTTACCACAAAAGTATTGATCCAAACATGCAAGTGAGTTTCTGCCCACCACCCTCAATCAAGAGCTATCTGCAGTGCCCCGAGGGTGGTCACCTCTCCCCAGTCCCACTTCAGGGCCCAAATAAGAACATAGACCAATTCGGAAGCTACGGACCTTCTGCCTGACACTGTGAATTTGGGAGGAATTTCAGCTATTTGTATAAACCAAGAATCAAAAGGTTGGGTCCAGTAGGCACCAGCACTGGGGAGGATATGGCAGGGAATGAGTAAGGCCTGATGACTTAGAGCAACCCCACTGAGACTGGTAGGGCCTTTTTTTTGTTTTCAAAATCCTTTCTCAGTTTAATGGCTAGCCATGATAGTCCCTGAAAATGAGAAAGGCAGAAAGGAGCCACCACCTTCTCTTCACTCTTCTTCTTTCTCCTCCCCTCCCCCAACCATTTAGAGTGAAAGATTCAGTCATCAGTCACGGCTAAAAGCTATTAGGTGGCAGCTTCAGGTATGGATTCCTCAATCTTCTCAGTGCTGCTCCCAACTGTATAGAAAACCATATTCAATCAATCACTGATATGTTCCCTAAAAGAAAATGCTGATGATTCTGTGGCTTTTCTAAAGAGACTTACCAGATTGTGCAGGTGCTGTCTGACAATAAAACAAAAGAAACCCAAAACACAAAGCAAAGAAAAATACATCAGACAACTCTCAGGCTGAAAATGCAAATTGCTGCACCAAAGTATTATGGTAGACTATTATAAAATATTTTGGACCAAAACATCAGCAGCATATCTGATGAGAAAGCAGCCTACCCAAGGAGTGAAAGAGTGTAAAACAAACAAACAAACAAACAAACAACAAACAAACCAACCCAGAACAAACTTGAATGGGAGTGTAGGGAGAGGGTGTTTGGTCCTTCTCTGATCTGGGTAGGCTCCCCACTACCCATTTAGAGCTTGGCACACATGGCATCTCCTTCAGAAAGAAGTCAAGGGCAGTGATCTGATGAGGCGAGACAAGTTAGTCATGCAAACCAAATTTCTCATGATGGGAGTTCGTGAAAGTTACTATTCAATTCGGCTCCAGACACCGTCTGAACTGTCAGTAATGATAGACATAGCTTTCTAAGCCTTGTTTTCCTGATGTCTAGACACAATATATGTATTTTTTATATACCATGTGCAGTTAATCTCCATTACAAATGGCTGTACAGTCCACAGATTCTTATAATGAAGCCCCTATACTTGTTGATGTGAGTGATTTTTCTTAAGCCATTTTATTATATATCAGTTCAGCATTTATTTCTTTATTCACTCACACATTCACTCCCACCTTCTCACCTTCCATAATTTCTCTAAATATGTCCTGAGTGCCTATTCTGTACAAGGCTCCAGGTTTGGAGTGAATGGGGTATGAACATCTCGAATGGGGTGAATTCTGTGGCCAAGGCTATTGATGTGGTAAATCACCAAAATTAAGCCTTTGCCTTGAGATTAAGTTTTAAACAAAATAGAGACTATTTTGTTAAGGAAGTCAGCCACTCAGCCCACCCCTGGTGTCTTGGTTTTTTTAGTAGTTCTCATTTCCTCTCCAATAATGAGGACAATTAACTTGGGTTAGAGATTTATCCAGGGCAAGCAATTCTAAATAGACTTTAGTTTCTATATTCTTTCACTGGATGCTGACAAAGTCTGCCATTCAGACGTAGATGGCTTCTGATGCAGGTTTTAGAATTTCAAATTTATTTCTTTGAATGAGGTGATAATTGTTCTTGAGGATTCACTTTGGAAAAGCAAATAATGACTTCACTTATATCTTGCTTTTTGTGCTTTCCCAAGACTTTCAAACTGATTTCCTAATTTCATTGCTTATCCTTATAAGTCAAAAATACCATCTATGATTTGGAAGCTCTTTAATAAAAAGAAGGGGCATAGGGAGGTAGAAGGGGCATAGTGTTTTGATCTTAGACATTATGACTGAAGAAGTAGGGAAGAAAACTTAAATGATGATATTCTATGGCTTTCTCTTAATTAGTGCCCATGACCTGACTTCCTGAGTCTTCAATAAGACCAGTATTCTGTTATTCTGACATCTATGTTGACTTTAAAGAAGGCACATATTTTTTTTTTTGGCTTATTTGATTTAGATACGAGCCCCCCGAAACATTGTGTTTTATTCTTCCCACAGTGGAGCTGGCAAATGAGTAGGAGTTCAGATGGCATCTTTGGTTATGATTCTGTCTACCTAGATCCAAACAGTAGGCACTTAGATCTTACCTAGATAATTTCAGAAGGTTTAAAACAAATCCACAAACTTCACATTTAAGATAAAAGATTATTTCCTTTGTCTTAAAAAGAAGTAAGTTGTCTTGAAATGCTCTCATTATTTTAACCCAGAAAGGATATACATTGCTGACTGCTTCATCAAAATAATGGTTGTCATTAGGATTGTCACTTATTTCACATTTGGAGCATGAACAGGAACTGCAAAGTAACACAAAACCATTGACTTTTTTTATTGTGGTGATAGTTTCATGTTATGACTCTGGCCCCATTTGCCCATGCTGCAATCATACCATGGGACAGGGCAGAATTTGTCTCTCTGATATATAGGCTCCCTTGATGTGTTTAAGTAACCTATCAACTGTGGCCTTATTAGATATGCACACGGCTTTTGCTGCACACTCAGTTCCACTTACAAATCCTCTGCCATTGCTCCTCTTCCTCCAGTAACAATTCATCTTGACCTCCTGTATAAACGCTGTTGTGTAGCCCTGCTCCAGCTGTTAACTTGAAGGAAAAGTGGTGTCTCCTGAAAAGCCCTGGAATCTAAAAAAAGAAGTGAAAGTTAGAGCTAGCGTAGAGGAGGATCCATTTTCCAAGTCAGGCAAGTGAAATGCCTTCTGAACAGGACAACTCAATTCAAGTTCAGAGCCTAGATAGGACTGCCTATCTTTTTACATCAGGTGGACGTTTGGGAACCAGAGACCTGTATTAGCTTATCTTTTTTTTTTTTTTTTTTTGAGAGAGAGCAAAAGAGGGGGTGGGGAGCAGGGAAGGGCCAGAGAGAGAGAGAGAGAGAGAGAATCCCAAGCAGGTTCCCCACCCAGGACGGAGCCCAACATGGAGCTCCATCTCACAACTTTGAGATCATGACCTGAGCTGAAGTCAAGAGTCCGGCACTTAGCCGACTGAGCCATCCGGGTGCACTTGTTTTATCTTTAACAACTTAGGTGAGGTCTGAGCTACCTGGGCAGTGGGCCCTCCTCTAACAGGATGATTGACATTTCTCTTTTCAAGTGAACATACCAACATGTACAGATTGCTTTGAAGGACGTTGGGGAAAATCCTCTTTGTCTCAGAGCTATAGGATTTCAGATACACTTCAAGATTCATACCAAAGTCACAGTATCTAAACCCTATGTGGAATATCTGTCAGCAGTTGGCAACGACATATATTATGATGCCAGGCATAGCTGTATTCCCCCTGGTAATTCTCTACTGTCATCTGTAAACGTGTCAGTCTTCCAAGGTTAAATGGCATTGTATTTCTGAGACGCAATGAGGGATATCTGTTGGAGATTCCTTTGGATCTGGTGTGTATCTTTTCTTTAGTGTCATATAAGGTGACAAATCCACAAAAGACTTCAAAACAGAGTTGTAACTAAAAGAAATGCTTATTTGAGATATATGGTTATAATATGTACTTTAGGTAGATTCATGTGTGACACATATAATGTTTTCCTGGGGAAAATATTTAACATAATTTTTTTCTTGTATTCAGGAAATCAGATGAAGTGGTTTGGGCTGCAGTGAGGCCTGAGATAAAACTCGGTAAAAAAAAAAACAACTAATATAATCGTGTGTGAATATCTAAATAAATTTGCTGATGACAAATTTAGCTTCTCAGTAAAAATAATTAGGGTTTTTTTGTCTTTGCTCTTTCATTCTATTCCCAAATTTTTGAGCTATCTTTCTATATCTATTTTTAAAAGATTTTCCTCTGATGGTCTATTTTGAAAAATGTCAAACCTACAGAAAATTTGCAAGAATAGTACAATCAACACCCATATGTCGTTTACTCTGATTCACTAATTGTTAGCATTTTGTCACATTCATTTTCTCTCTCACTCTCTGATTATTTGATGATCCATTTTAATGTCAGTTGCAGATAATCATGAACTTTCAGTCCTCTATATTTTAACAAGTATCCTCTAAGAACAAGGACTTCCTCCTATAAAACTACAGAACAGGGGCACCTGGTGGCTCAGGTGGTTAAGCATCTGCCTTAGGTTCAGGTCATGATCCCCAGGCCCCCTGCTCAGTAGGGAGTCAGCCTCTGCCACTCCCCCTGCTTGTGCTCTCTCTCTCTCTCTCTCTGTGTCAAATAAATAAATAAAATATTAAAAACAAAAACAAAAAACAAAACAAAACAAAAAACTACACAATTATCAACTTGGTAAATTTAATGTTGATGTTATATTATTATATAGTTTGTAGCCCATATTAACAATTCCACATTCATCTCAATAACATCCTTCACCTGTTTTTTTAATCTAAGATGCAATTAATACATAACACTTAGTTGTCATGTTCAATATACCATTTAGGGCAAGAAGAAAACCACACTCTTTGAAACATTTCTATCCAATAGGACTTTTTTTTTTAATCTACAAAGGAACCACCATTTTTCCATATCAAGAATGGTTGCTGGGTTTCCTTGCTCACCACATGTGCAGAGCCTGATGCTGTGCTGTTTGCTCTGTCTAGACTTTTCTGATAGCTCTCCATCTCAACTTAATTGATGCTGGCATTAAAAAAAAAAAGTTCATATTTTGAATTTTATTCTCATGGGACTATTCTTTCTCCTGAGATAAAAAGGTAATGCATAAATATAGGTCAGTCATTGGCAAATCTGTCCTGTAGACCAGATAGTAAATATTTTAGGTTTTGTGGGCTTAAAATGGTCTCTATCTCAACTATTCAATGCTGCCACTGTACCTTGAAAGTACCGCAGATGATATGTAAACAAATAGGCCTGGTTGTTTTGCAATAAAACTTTATTTACAAAAACTGACACTGGCCAGGATTTGTTCCTGGTATTTTGCTGACCCTTCACCTAGGCTAACATGATAACAGGTGATAATAGTTAAGGAAATAGTATTCTGGGGTAGCTTAATTTTATGTTAGCTGTAGCATTCTGGAAACAATCCTTTTATAGATGAAAAAAAATTCTTCTGGTCCTTGGAGAATATGAAGCCTGATCTCAAGAGACCCATAAACACCACATCAAGAAATTATTAAGTCTTACTCCCTGAAAGCGTTTTTTACTTGTGGATTATCCTTGCAAAAAAGAAACTGAGTCTTTACAATGATAGAGTGTTCAAAGATTTTTATGCAAATAAAAGAACAAACAAAATTAGAAAATTCTGCTGGAAACTTCAGACCCACAGTTTTTTAGGTTTTTATTTAAATTCTAGCTAGTTAACATACAGTGTAATACCAGTTTCAGATGTGCAGTATAGTGATTCAACACTTCATACATCACCTGGCGCTTGTCACAAGTGCACTCCTTAACTTCCATCACCCATTTCACCCTACCCTCCAACCCCCTCCTCTCTGATAACCAGCAGTTTGTTCTCTAGAGTTAAGAGTCCTCAGACCCACATTTTATAACCATCTTGACCTCCTGGATGAACTTTTAGGGACTGTAACTCATTGTTGGGAAGTAAGCTTTACTGAAGGGAGAAGGGGTGGTTAGTGAAACTCTCATGCCCTCAAAATATAGCCTTATACTCTGTCCATACTGGGTGACCTGCCTGGCTGCTCTCCCTCCACTTGTTCAAACACACGTTGGCATAAACTATGCAAATCCTGAACTGCCAGGTGATCAGGCCTAGAGCCTTCTGGTGCTTTCAGAAACCAAATGCCAATTTGCTTCCCTCATCCTTCTGTTCCAAACTTCTTGAGTTTGGAACTAAACAGGAAAACAATATGAAATCATTCTTTAAAATCATTTTTTAAGAGTGAAATTTAAGGGATGCTTGGGTGGCTCAATCAGTTAAGCATCAGACTCTTGATCACAGATCAGGTCTTGATCTCAGGGTTGTGAGTTCAAGCCCCAAGTTGTGTTCCACATTGGGCATGGAGCCTACTCAAAAATAAAAAAAGGGATGAAATTTAACATTTATATAGAAAAACATGCACAATCTTAAATTTACTACATCAGTGAATTTTTATTAAATAAATACAATAAAACAATAAATAAAGCATCACAGACTGCTACCAGCCTCCCTCATCATCCGCCCCAATAATCCCCTCCCCAGCAAAGGAAACCACTACTGTTGACTTTTATTCCATGCGTTAGTTTTGCCTGTTTTGGAACGTTATAATAAGAATTATATACTGCATACTTTTTGGTGTCTTGTTTTGCTTGATGTTATGTTGGTAAGATTTAAGCATTGCTTGTATGGCGGTAATTTATTCATTCTCATTGCTGTAGAATATTCCATTTTCTGAACATTTAACACTTTATCTATTTTGCTTTGATGGAAATGAAGTTGTTTCTAGATGTTGGCCAATACAAATAATGCTGCTATGAACCTGCTCATTCATGTCTCTTTGGTCTTTTGGAGTTCATAGTACAAGTAGAGTTGCTGAGTCATAGGTTATATATACAAATTCAGCTTTTAATATATAGTGACAGTTTCCCAAAGTAATTACACCAATATTCATCCCTACCAGCTGTGTGAGAAATCTAGGAGGTCTTTTGAAATTAAGTTATCTATTTATTCTTTTTGATCTGTAGTTCTTTTATATTTCAGATACAAAGCCTTTTTAGGGTATACATATTACAAATACTTTCTCCCATTCTATGACTTGCCATTTCATTCTCTTAATTATGTCTTTTTAAAATTTGTATATTTTATTTATTTTTTAAATTTAAAGTCAATTAATTAACACAAAATATATTATTAATTTCAGAGGTACAGGTCAATGATTCATCAGTCTTATATAATACCCAGTGCTCATTACATCACGTGCCCTCCTTAATGTCCATCACCCAGTTAGCCCATCCCCTCCAGCAACCCTCACCTTTTTTCCTATGATTAAGAATCTCTTATGGTTTGTCTCCCTCTCCTGATTTTATCTTGTTTTATTTTTTCCTCTCTTCGCCCAGGATCCTCTGTTTTGTTTCTTAAATTCCACATATGAGTGAGATCATATGATAATTGTCTTTCTCTGATTGACTTATTTTACTTAACATAATACCCTCTAGGTCCATCCATGTTGTTGCAAATGGCAACTTTTTTTTTTTTTTGATGGCTGAGTAATATTCTTCTTTATCCATTCATCTGTTGATGGACATCTGGACTCTTTCCATAGTTTGGCTATTGTGGACATTGCTGTCACAAATGTTGGGGTGCAAGTGCCCCTTTGGATCACTACATTTGTATCTTTGGGGTAGATACCTAGTAATTCAATTGCTGGGTCGTAGGGTGGCTCTATTTTCAACTTTTTGAGGAACCTCCATACTGTTTTCCAGAGTAGCTATACCAGCTTGCATTCCCACCAACAGTGTAAGAAGTTTCCCCTTTCTCTGCATCCTTGCCAACATCTGTCATTTCCTGACTTGTTAATTTTAGCCATTCTGACTGCTGTGAGGTGGTATCTCATTGAGGTTTTGATTTATATTTCCCTTTCCCTGATGCTAAGTGATGTTCAACATTTTTTCATGTGTCTGTTGGCCGTTTGTATGTCTTCTTTGGAGAAATGTCTGTTTATGTCTTCTGCCCATTTCTTGATTGGATTATTCTTTGGGTGTTGAGTTTGATAAGTTCTTTATAGATTTTGGATACTAGCCCTTTATCTGATATTTCATTTGCAAATATCTTCTCCCATTCTGTCAGTCATCTTTTGGTTTTGTTGAATGTTTGCTGTACAAAAGCTTTTTATCTTAATGAAGTCCCAATAATTCATTTTTGCCTTTGTTTCCCTTGCCTTTGGAGATGTGTCCAGCAAGAAGTTGCTGTGGCCAAGGTCACAGAGGTTGCTGCCTGTGTTCTCCTCTAGGATTTTGATGGATTCCTGTCTCACATTTAGATCTTTCATCCACTTTGAGTCTATTTTTGTGTATGGTGTAAGGAAATGGTCCAGTTTCATTCTTCTGTATGTGGCTGTCCAATTTTCCCAACACCATTTGTTGAAGAGACTTTTTTCTATTGGACATTCTTTCCTGCTTTGGCAAAGATTAGTTGGCCACAGAGTTGAAGGTCCCTTTCTTGGCTCTCTATTCTGTTCTATTGTTCTATGTGTCTATGTTTTGTGCCAGTACCATACTGTCCTGATGATTACAGCTTTGTAATAGAGCTTGAAGTCCAGGATTGGTGATGCCACCAGCTTTGGTTTTCTTTTTCAACATTCCTTTGGCTATTTGAGGTCTTTTTCCATACAGATTTTTGGATTATTTGTTCCAGCTCTGTAAAAAGGTTGTTGGTATTTTGATAGGGCTTACACTGAATGCATAGATTGCCCTAGATGGCACAGACATTTGAACAATATTTGTTCTTCCAATCCATGAACATGGAACGTTTTCCATTCCTTTGTGTCTTCATCAGTTTCTTTCATAAGTGTTCTGTAGTTTTTAGAATACAGATCCTTTACCTCTTTGGTTAGGTTTATTCCTAGGTATCTTATGCATTTGTAAATGGGATCAACTCCTTAATTTCTTTTTCTTCTGATCATTCTTAGTGTATAGAAATGCAACTGATTTCTGTGCATTGATTTTATATCCTGCCACTTTGGTGAATTCCTATATGAGTTCTAGGAATTTTGGGGTGGAGTCTTTTGGATTTCCCACATAGGGTATCCTGTCATCTGCAAAGAGTGAGAGTTTGACTTCTTTGCTGATTTGGATGCCTTTTATTTCTTTTTGTTGTCTGATTGCTGAGGCTAGGACTTCTGGTACTATATTGAATAGCAGCTGTGATAGTGGACATCCCTGCCATGTTCCTGACCTTAGGTCAAAAGCCCTCAGTTTTTCCCCATTAAGAATGATTTCACTGTGGGCTTTTCATATATGGCTTTTATGATACTGAGGTATGTTCCCCTGTCCCTACACTGTGAAGAGTTTTAATCAAGAAAGAATGCTGTATTTTGTCAAATGCTTTTTCTGCATCTATTGAGAGGATCATTTGGTTCTTGTCCTTTCTTTTATTTATGTAGTGTATCACATTGATTGATTTGCAGATGTTGAACCCCCTTGCAGCCCAGGAATAAATCCCACTTGCTTGTGGTGAATAACATTTTTAACGTACTGTTGGATCCTATTGGCTAGTATTTTGGTGAGAAATTTTGCATCCATGTTCACTGGGGATATTGGTCTGTAATTGTCCTTTTTGGTGGGGTCTTTGTCTGGTTTTGGGATCAAGGTAGTGCTGGCCTCATAGGATGGGTTTGGGAGTTTTCCTTCCATTTCGACTTTTTGAAACAGCTTCAGAAGAATAGATATTCATTCTTCTTTAAAAATTTGGTAGAATTCCCCTGGGAAGCCATCTGGCCCTGGACTCTTGTTTGTTGGGAGATTTTTTTTTTTCAAAGTGTTGGGAGATTTTTTTGATTACTGTTTCAATTTCCTTGCTGGTTATGGATCTGTTCAGGTTTTCTATTTCTTCCTGGTTCAGTTTTGGTAGTTTATACATCTCTAGGAATGCATCCCTTTCTTTCAGATTGCCTAATTTGTTGGCATATAGTTGCTCATAATATGTTCTTATAATTGTTTGTACTTCTTTGGTGTTGGTTGTGATCTCTCATCTTTCATTCGTGATTTTATTTATTTGGGTCCTTTATCTTTTTGATAAGTCTGGCCAGCATTTATCACTCTTATTAATTCTTTTAAAGAACCAGCTCCTACTTTTGTTGATTTGTTCTGCTGTTCTTTTGGTTTCTATTTCATTGATTTCTGCTCTAATCTTTATTAATTCTCTTCTTCTACTGTGTTTAGGCTTTATTTGCTGTTCTTTCTCCAGCTCCTTTAAATGTAAGGTTAGGTTGTGTATTTGAGACCTTTCTTATTTATTGAGAAAGACTTGTATTGCTATATACTTCCCTCTTAGGACCACCTTTGCTGCATCCCAAAGGTTTTGAAACATTGTGTTTTCATGTTCATTTGTTTCCATGAATTTTTAAAAATTCTTCTTTAATTTTCTGGTTGACCCATTCATTCTTTAGTAGGATGCTCTTTAGCCACCATGTATTTGAGTTCTTTCCACATTTCATCTTGTGCTTGAGTTCCAGTTTCAAAGCATTGTGGTCCAAAAATATGCAGGGAGTGTTCCCAATCTTTTGGTACTGGTTGAGACCTGCTTTGTGACCCAGTATGTGATCCATTCTGGAGAATGTTCAATGTATACTTGAGAAGAATGTGTATTCTGTTGCTTTAAGATGGAATGCTCTGTATATATCTGTGAAGTCCATCTGGTCCAGAGTGTCATTCAAAGCCCTTGTTTCCTTGTTGATCTTCTGCTTAGATGATCTGTCCATTGTAGTAAGTGGGGTGTTAATGTCCCCTACTATTATTGTATTATTATTGATGTGTTTCTTTAATTTTGTTATTAATTGGTTTATATAATTGGCTGCTCCCATGCTAGGGTCATAAATATTTATAATTATTAGATCTTCTTGTTGGATAGACCCTTTAATTATGATATAGTGTCCTTCCTCATCTCTTATTATAGTCTTTGATTTAAACTCTAATTTGTCTGATATAAGGATTGCCACCCCAG
The DNA here is from genome assembly GCF_037043125.1 of Eumetopias jubatus. Taxonomy (NCBI): domain Eukaryota; kingdom Metazoa; phylum Chordata; class Mammalia; order Carnivora; family Otariidae; genus Eumetopias; species Eumetopias jubatus. The sequence continues at coordinate 21,046,087 of NW_028274812.1, read as the reverse complement.
CTTTCTTTTGATATCCATTATCATGATAAATGGTTATCCACCCCCTCACCTTAAATCTGGAGGTGTCTTTGGGTCTAAAATGAGCTACTTGCAGACAGAGTATTGATGGATCTTGTTTTTTTATCCAATCTGATACCTTGTGTCTTTTGATTGGGGCATTTAGCCCATTTACATGCAGGGTAACTATTGAAAGATATGAATTTAGTGCCATTGTATTACCTGTAAAGTCATTATTCCTCTATATTGTCTCTGTTCTTTTCTCATCTATGTTACTTTTGGGCTCTTTCTTTTCTTAAAGGATTCCTTTTAATATTTTTTGTAGGGCTGGTTTAGTGATCACAAATTCTTTTAGTTTCTGTTTATCCTGGAAGATTTTTATCTCTCATATTTTGAATTACATCCTAGCTGGATAAAGTATTCTTGGCTGCAGATTTTTCTCATATAGCACCCTGAATATATCATGCCAGCCCTTTCTGGCCTGCCGGGTCTCTGTGGATAGGTGTGCTGCCAGGCTTAAGTTTCTATCACTGTAGGTTACAGACCTCTTGTCCTGAGCTGCTTTCAGGATTTTCTCTTTGTCTCTGAGATTTGCAAGTTTCACTATTATATGTCGGGGTGTTGACCTATTTTTACTGATTTTGAGGGGGGTTTGATGTGCCTCCTGGACTTGAATGCCTGTTTCCTTTCTCAAATTAGGGAAATTATCCACTATAATTTGCTCCAATATACCTTCTGCCCCCAACCCTCTCTCTCTTTCTTCTTCTTCTGGGATTCCAATTATTCTAATATTGTTTTGCTTTATGGTATCACTTATCTCTCGAATTCTCCCCCTGTGATCCAATAGTTGTTTATCTCTCTTTTTTTCCTCACCTTCTTTATTCTCCATCATTTTGTCTTCTATATCAGTAATTCTCTCTTCTGCCTCATTTATCCTCGCAGTTAGAGCCTCCATTTTTTTGCATCTTATTAATAGCCTTTTTTATTTCAACTTGATTAGATTTTAGTTCTTTTATTTCTCCCAAAAGGATTCTCTACTGTCTTCTATGCTTTTTTCAAGTCCAGCTAGTATCTTTATAATCATTTTCTAAACTAATTCCAACATCTTACTTATATCCATACTGATTAGGTCAGTACCACCTCTTGTTCTCTTTTTTGAAGTGAATTTTTCTGTCTTGTCATTCTTGCAGAAAGTGGTTACTTTTCTATTTGTAGAGTTGCAGCTATGCTTTTCTTAGATCTCTGGTTGAGTTCACAGGTGTTCAGAATGATTTGATAGCTATCTAGTTGAATTCCTGGGACGAGAGGAAACTGAGGTCTCTTACTCCTCCACCATTTTGGACTTCTTCTAATTATGTTTTCTGATGAACAGATGAACTTGATTTCAATAACATTAAATTTATCAACTTTTCTTTAGAGTTAGTGTTTACTGTGCTCTAAGAAAACTTTGCTTATCTCAAAGAAGATATTCTTCTGTCTTTTTTTAGAAATTTTATTGCTTTACCTTTTACATTTTATTCTTCAAACCACTGGAAAATGATATTTTTGTGTAGTATGAAGTAGAGATCAAGATTCTCATTTTACAGTTGCCCTTTACTGTCAGTGTTCTTATAAATTACCATATGTAGTTCTCTATTCAGTTAAATTCTATTAATTTGTCTATGTGATAATTTGCTACAGATGCTATCTGGGCCTGGAACTTTTTGTTGTTGTTGGAGGTTTTTAGATTAAGGATTTCATGTGTATATGACATATATAGAGATATATAGATAGATTTCTTGTGTCAGTTTTGATATTTATGTTTTTCAAGAAACTTTATCTAAATTTCAAATGTACTGCCATACATTAATACCATAATCTCATATTTTTGATGTACATAAGATTTTTTAATTATGTACTACTTTTGTTACCAGTATTTATAATTTGTTCCTATCTCTCATTTTTTCCTTAACCTATTTTACCAGGGTTTACTCATTTTATTATTCTTTTCAAGGACCAACTCTGGGTTAATGGGTTAATTTTTTTCTATTATATACTTGTTTTTCTTCCAGTTAATTCTATTTTTATGTGTATCATTTTCTTCTACTTTCTTCATATTTAATTTGCCATTCTTTTTGTAACTGCTTAAGGTGGACATTTACATAATTTTCAGATTTTCCTCTTTTCTAATTTATGCATTTAAGTATATAAATTTTCCTCTAAGTATAGCTTTAGCTGCATCATATAATGATGTTATGTCATACTTTTTATTATTATTCAATTGTATTGTCTAATACCCACTTTTGCCCCCTGTAGCTCAAAATTCGGCAAATACCTTGAGGAAAAATGTGTCGTAGAATATCACGTTCATGTCTTTGAGGTTATCTTTTCTTGGGGATCATGACCTCTCAAGTCCTGAATGCTTTATTAACCCCTGAACTTACAGCTGCCAAAAGCTTCATGGTGCCAAAACCACCAGTTTCTGCTCAGTTTGACTGTAGCACTAATCATGAACCAGCATATATCTAGGAAGGAAAAATATTGGAGAATATCAGGTAACTCAACATGCCTTCCTTCTTTCCAGGATCTTTTACCCTCATATCCTGACTGCCTTCGTTGCTGTCCCATTTTTTTTCAAACAACTATTTCTTAAAAGTTTTATTCAGTCTTTTTAGGTCTCCTCAGTGGGAAAGCTGGTCTGAATCAGATCCTCTGTCATAGCAGAAGCACAGATTGCCTCAGCAAATAACTTTGGAGCTGGGGAAAACCTTGGAGATTAAGGTTTCAGTACTGATCAAATTTTATTACCTAGGTTTTATTACCTAGTGACAGAAGCAGCACTAGAATTTGTAATTCTTGATTTCAAGATTTACCTTATAAAGTACAAAGAGCATGGGGTTGTGGCTCTGCGGTCACTGATATGCACACATGGCAGCTGGACTTCTCATTCCTCTCCACAGCCTCGGATTTAGGAACATTGATTTTCTAATCCTGTAAGATCTCCTAGATACCCCAACTATGTGAATTATAATTTTGAATACAAGAAAAAAATAGACCTTTCAACTGTGTTCCCAAACCATCAACCTCTGTTGACAGTTGATACCGTATGACATGTGATTCCTGTGTTTACCATGTACTAGGACTAAGACTGCAGGTACAAAGATGAAAAACACAAGTTTTTCCTCAAAACACTCACTGGGAAAGAGAGAGGCAAACAAACAATAAGAAAATGGTTTTCATGTGGAGGTGCCTGAGTCCCTCAGTCGGTTAAGTGTTGGGTCATGATCTCAGGGTCCTCAGATTGAGTCCTGAGTCTGGCTCCTCAGGGGGAGTCTGCTTCTCCCACTCTGTGTGGCCCTCCCCACACCTGTGCTGTCCCCCCCCATAAATAAAAGAAAAGAAAACAAAAGAAAACAAAATAATTTTCCTGTGGTTTAGATGAAGTGCAATGGGAACACTGCTAAGGAGCAGAGGATTGCCTGGGTAGTCAGGAAAGCCTTCATGAAGGAATGCTGAAATAACTTTCTAGGCCCAAGATGGAGCTGCTCATACCTGGAATGCCACATCAGCAAACAGAAACTCAGATAACTTTGATATCCCTGAAGATATCTGCTCTGCTTGGCCAGAAACACACTATAGCCAGTCAGCCAGTCCCCAAATGCCAAACCAACTTGGGTTCTATACTCACCTCCTGTTCCTTATTCATTTTCTATTTTTCTCTTCCTTATTCCTTATTCTTTAACCCATAAAAGCTTCTTGCCTTCCACCCCATTTTGCATTTATCTGGACCCTTGGGAATGGAGACTGCCCACTTCCCAAAGTGTTTAATACAGTTTCTTTTAATCACCTAATTGTCTTTTAAGATTATTTTTAACATGTCCTAACATATATACTCACATGTATGTATACATACAAAGCCTGCCCCCATACACAGATAAACAGACCAATACACAGACCAACTACTGTTCATCCAACTTTGTGCACTTTCATGTTCCAAATTATTCTCTTCTGTGTAACCCAGGCTAGCAATTTGCTTTTGACCTCTTGGTTTGTTCCCTGCCTTGGCTCTGCATTCACCCCTCAGATCTGCTGTTAGATACTACCTATTCCAGCTCCCTCATCAGACATGAGTCACGATTTATCTCCACATAACAGCTCACTAAAGTCTGTAGAAGCACCGGGAACCACCCAGTGGTGTCCATGTGGTTCTGGATTTGCCCTGAAAATTTTGGAAGTAAGTTAAGCACATGTTGAGTCTCCTGGTGAGGCTCAGTCCTGATATTTTAGTAACCATGTGAAGTCCTTCCCACTCCCTCCATTTCATCTTTTCTTCTGAACCCTATAATATTTTTTTGTATTCCCGGGAAAAAACAATGGATAGCCAGTGAATAAATAACTCTACCCCATCTGTTATGAAGAAATAATTGAGGCATAGTGGTTGTCTGCCTTCCTCTCCTGCACCCCTCCCCAGCTCCTTCCACCCAACCACTGGCAGAGCCAAGGGATTTTCCTTCCCTGATGTACAATTACAACAGCAAATGCCATGTGAAGTGAACACTGGAAAAGCCCTCAGTGTGCTATTTATTATGGGCTGCATCACTGGGTTTCCATTTCTGTCTGCTATGATGCTTCTTGGAAATATAATGGAAACTAGAATAAAAAATATTTAAAAAGTACATAGGGGTGCCTGGGTGGCTCAGTTGGTTAAGCATCTCCCTTTGGCTGGGGTCATGATCCTGGAGTCCTGGGATCGAGCCCCATGTTGGGCTCCTTGCTCAGCAGGGAGACTGCTTCTCCCTCTCTCTCTGTTGCTCCCCCTGCTTGTGCTCTCTCTCTCTCTGTCAAATAAATAAATAAAATCTTTAAAAAAATAAATAAAAGTATATATAAACATTTTTTCTCTTAGGGTGTATTAACGTCATACTTATGCCAAGAAACTACTAAGAACTAGGGATTTAAATATGAATAAGAAAAATCACCTGCATTCAAAGAAACTTGATAAATACACAGATAATGAAAATAAATATGATAAGAATTATGGGATTATGGAGGACAGAATAATTAATTTGGGTATTTTGAAGAGAAAATAATAAGAATTGTTCAGTATTTGAACTGTGCCTTGGAGGTAGGATATAAAATTTCATACATGTAACTAATTTGTAAAATGAGAGCTGCCTGTTTTTATTTCCTTAAACACCATATATATATATATGTATTTATATATATACATATTTAAGGAACAAAAACCTTAAGACTGAAGTAGTCCTGAGAATGGATTGACAAGGAGATTTTAAGGATGAAAATAAATTCAAGTAAATAGCCAAGGCATCAGGACTCACATTTGTTATATTTAAGTGGTTTGTCTACTGCCCTTCATGGCAAGATAAGAAATATTGACCAGAGGGATGTATTACATAGGACTCTGGCCAAGGAGTTAGGTGGTATTCTATTCTCGGCTCTACAACAAATGTGCTTCTTGACCTTGAGTAAATATCTTAACTTCCTTTTGTTTTCAGAATCTCTCTATTCCTTTGACATTTGGATTATTATGTTCTTCATAGGTAGCCATCACCATGGGCCTATCTCCAACATGCTCTCATTTCCCAATGACAATGGAAAATACACAAATGTTTTTGCTCAGATTTGCCTACCAAGTTAAGAGGCTGTAAGTCCAAGTCTTTAAAATGAAAATAGTCCCACTAATCAGGATAACTAGTGCAATTACAATCGATTCTTAAACTCCATGATGAATCCCATGAAGAGAGCCACATGTTTGACTGATGAATGTGGATGTTCCTTGTTTTAAAAGACAGTTTCAAAGTGAACAAAATGTTAAGGAAAAGGAAAAAAGATGGATACATATTGACTAGAGCAACAAAGGCAGGTATATATGAAAACCAAATAGAATATATAGGGGCCAGCTCTAGCTTACACAAGAACCAGATGGAGCAGAGGAAAACATGATGCTGACCATACCAAGTGGCCTGGAGCTAAAATGACCCATTGGAGTTGTCCCACCCTGAGCCAACATGTCCTTGACATACAGATATCCTTAGAGTACATAGATAAATTACAACAAGCTATATTGGCTCTGTGCAAATATTTTTATGCAAATATTCTTCTGGTGGTTTCCTCACTACACACCTTCATGTATCACTCATTGGCCCTCAACATGTGGCCACTCCACCCTATTTCCAAGGTTTATCTAGTTAGAGTAAAATGTTAACAGTATAACAGTAAGCCCAGTTTCTTGTGAGCCTAGAGAGCTTTGGGGCTACACAAATGAAGTTTCTGTGCCTACAGTTAGAGAAGTACCCCAGTGCCATGTTGAAAAGGCCACTATGGCCCTCACTTGATCCACACAGCAGCCTTCTTCAACCTGACCTACCCCATAACTGGCAAGGCAGAAAACAATCTAAACTCTTTTATAGCCATAACTGTCTTTAGAATCTCTAGCCATATATCCACATCTGTACAGCTCTAGATCTAGCTCTATAACTACTCTATCTGCCTTGCTACCTAACTTTCATCTTCCCTAAAATGTGTACATTAAAATTGAGGGAAATCTTAGGTGCACAATCAAGACTGCAAGTTATCTTGGAGAATGCCTTCTTTCTATAGAAGGGGCCCAGAATCACCCATAGTCAAAGGAGTATGGAGAGACTATTCATTTAGTAGTATTGGGGAAGCTGGAAGAGGGGTGAAGTAATCAAAAAGCAATGCCTCTGACCTATCATAAGTATTTCTTCCATTGTATGAAGCCCATGAACGACAGAGTGGAGGTAGAGGGGGCTCTTCCTCTCCCACAGGAAGCCTTCGGGAGTGAGGCAGGGACCAAGAACGTGCATGAAGGGACCCTGTGAGTAAGCCCAGTTGTGGGTGGTGCGGTGCATTAGCTGCAGTCATCCTGCAGGAGGCCAGAAGGCGGACTGAATGAGGTCTGTGTGAGAGGAAGAGAGCCTGAGCCCTGGGGAACAGGAAGGACAGCTGGCCGCGGGATGCCCGGCCACATTGACAGGGACTTCCCAGAACACCGAGGACTCACTATTTTGTAGGTGGACACTTTCCGGGGACTAGATGTGTGGATTTGCTCACTCACACGCCTTTTACTCTGCTGTGATTTGCTCTGACAGTTGGAGAAAGGGGTCCGGAAGCAGAACAGGAATATTTCCCTTGAATATTTGATTTCCTTAAATATAAAATTGTTTCTATATTGCTTGATGTAGTCTATTTTAAGGAACAGCAAATGTATTGAATGGAGTTCCTGCCTCTATATTTGAAAACAACATAATCATTATTGTGTGGATCAGAGGATTCTGTGTGCTGCCAAGGTGCAGAGGACTTTGTAGAGCTCCACTTGACTCCTGAAAAATCTGCATTCCTGTACAAAAGCCCTAGCACAGCACCCTATGGAGATTGCATAATAACAACCGATCCCCCACATTTTACAGGTGAGGAGATAAGGCTTAGGGAGGTTAAGCAGCCTGTCCTGGGTCTCACTTTGGAGAAAAGACAAATTCTGTTCTGCTTGATTCCAAACCTCAGGCTCGAAACCACGGTGCTCAAAAATTGTTCAATAAATGTAGCATAAAGGAAACATGCTTACAATGTTGCTATTATAGAAATGCAGGGGTACTGTAAGGCAGGAATAGCCACACAAGCTCGTCTTCAGCATCTTTCCTTGTTCCCATTTCCATGGGGCCAGCAGGTAAGGACAGAACAGAGGAATGGAATCTATTTGAAAGCTGCCAATAAAACTGTCTATCTTCTATTACTGCTTATATTTAATGCAAAGAGGATCATTAATTAAAAACAATCCTCTTTATCTATGGGGCTGCTTGCAATTTACAAAATATTTTCATAGGCTTTATCTCTTCTTTCATTTGATTGTGTTTCTTTTCTTTTTTTCTTTTAAATTTTATTTTATTATGTTATGTTAATCACCGTACATTACATCATTAGTTTTTGATGTAGTCTTCCATGATTCATTGTTTGCGTATAACGCCCAGTGCTTCCATTTGATACGTGCCCTCTTTAATACCTTTATGTGGAAAACCCAAAAGACTCCACCCCAAAACTGTTAGAACTCATACAGGAATTCAGTAAAGTGGCAGGATATAAAAATCAATGCACAGATATCAGTTGTATTTCTACCCACCAACAACAAGACAGAAGAAAGAGAAATTAAGGAGTCAATCTCATTTACAATTGCACCCAAAACCATAAGATACCTAGGAATAAATCTAACCAAAGAGGCAAAGGATCTGTACTCAAAAAAGTATAAAATACTCATGAAAGAAATTGAGGAAGACACAAAGAAATGGAAAAAGGTTCCATGCCCATGGGTTGGAAGAACAAATATTGTGAAGATGTCAATGCTACCTAGAGCAATCTACACATTTAGTGATTATGTTTCAATGTTACGGAATTTATCAGTTCAGCCCTATCTCTGCATGATTTCAGATGTTGAGTAAAAAGTTTAGGGAGGGAGGAACTGTGAAAATTGGTCATTCAGCCATGGCCAGATGTTTTGCTTCCTGGAGACACAGCATCCATATGATTGATTGATTTTTCCTATTCTGTCAGGATGTTTTGTTATAAGCCTCAAACTAACCTTTAAAAAAAGAAAAAAAACCTGAAAATATATTCAATATTTTTTATCTGGCTGGTTTCCCAGATATTTCAAGTATATTTTATTTACTAGCATCAGAAGTTAAAGTAGGCCATTGTGTTGTGCAATTTCACTCAATCACTTCTTTTTTTCATCTGTCCCTACCTGCCTTTTGAAAAACTCATTTTTCATCTATCCCTATCTGCCTTTTGAAAAACCCATCTTTCAAGACTCACACCAATATAAATAAACACACCCCAGCATCAAACTATATAAACTAATGTTTGGGTTAGTGACATTATATATGATTTATTAACAAATATTCATACACAGAAATCATGAGCTCTGAAGTATTAAAACTTAGGTCTCTAACTAACATCCTAACTGATTAATCAGAATAAAATTAATTTTACAACTAGGTCATGAAGTATATATTGATTGTATTTGGTTATCAGAATTTCAACTTAAGTGGCTGGAAATTATACGAAGGACAGAGAGTCTCCTTGAATTTCAACCAGATAACTCTTAACCCTTTGTTCCCACCAATTGCAGCTTCTCCAAAATTAGTTGTTTCTCTCATATCTTAGAAGACCATTCACGAAAGTCAAAGCTCCTTATTTGCAATGCATCAAAGCACCCTTGGAACTAAGTGTTAGAGAAACGTGCATATTTGTTAAAATGTTATGCTTTCTTTGTTATTGTCCTTACTTTGTGGTTAACATAAAGGCTAGGACACCCTACATGTATCCTTTTTTTTTTCCTTCTAATTCCCAAGAGCCTTAAGCTAAGTATTGCCTTTGTTTCCAACAACTGCTATCCTTGACACTGACCTTAGACCAAGTTCCTTAAGTATCTTTTACTCTTCTTTGCTTAGTGTGTATTCTTCATATTATAAAGCATGTGGTTAGAAAATTTCTAACAGATTCCAGTGTCTTATGAACAACTCCTTGTCCCAATTAATTCCTGATACATATAAAGGCCCTAAATTTGTACAGCAATTGCAAAATCCTTGATGAATCATCTTGCCATTTTTGAACAGAGGATCTATTCATCCTGGGTGTTGCCCTTACAGGTGTGGTCATGGCTGCCATGATGGGCTCCAATAGAGTCACTAGGAGTCGGTCACACTGCATCCTCTGCAGCTATCCTCATGGAGCTCTTGGAGACAAGGCCCCTACCTCAGCAGAGTGGCATCTAATGCTCTTGCAGTAAGAGCCTGGTTTAAGAAACACTCATATCAGAAAGATGACCAAAATGTTCATTATTCAGCCACTTCTATGTACCCTAAAATTTACCTCAAGGTGTGCCAAATGTTGGCCCACATCATATCATCTTTGGAGCTGCAGTGCTCTTGTAGGTGAGTTTAGCCATTCACTGTATCTGAATTGCAACCCCAGAGCTAGTGTCCTTTCTTCCCAGGTATGGTGAAGTTGAATGTTCCATCCCAAAGATTTCCCACCCTCATTGTTTGGAGGTTGATATGCAGTCTTGCTTGCTGCTCCCGCCTGCCCCCCAGTGTCCACATATCAGGCACTAAAAGACCATTGATATAATTACCTAAGACTTCCAGAGAGCACAAAGCGTATCTCAATTTGCGCTGAAAGCAAAACAATCTCTCAAGGGCACACGCCTAGCAAATCTTATACTCAGTATTCCCAAGAACACTGGGGAGGAGAGACCTCTTAAGTTTAATCTATTCAAGAGGAGATAGAGAGGTTTAATTTAGGCTGCAAGGCCCTGTCCTAGAAGTCTTCTTGATAATTCCTATTTTCTGAAGAGCTGGTCGGCTATTGCGACAAATAAGTAAAAGAGCCTCCTTGAAGTATGGAAATTCCTAGTCTGGGAAACAGGAAGACAAATTTCTATTTCTGGGTTTTGTTTCTTTTCTCTCCAGATATTGCATAATCACAATTAGTCAAACTGTAGCTTCAAGTTATTTTAATGTTGAAGACCAAGACTTTTGCTTGTCTGCAAGAAAATTACATTTTGAATGGAAAAACAAGAAAATATACAATAGATGGCAGAAATTGTATACCAATGCAGGGATCTTGGAAATAACCCACAAGCAAATAATTGTTCTATGAGATGCTCTGGAAGATGTCAGAGTTTTTTTTTAATTGAAAGTTAAGAGCTCTCCTATTAACAAAGATTACAAAGCAAACACTTACTATGCCAACAACTCAAAAATTCAGAAGTCTGAATTGACATAATGTCATTGCCAGGGGAAGGGAGTTCCTAATTTTAAAGAAATTCACTGCAAGCCTGAGTTTACTAGTTATTTCATTAGTCAATTAAAGAAAACTAGCAATTAGAAAGTGATTATAAAATCAATGTAAAAGATTGCAAGATAGGGAACAGAAGGGAAAAATGGGGCAATTTTTACATTTATATGGCTACTCATAAAGTACGTGCTACAATCAGTAGAATGTTAAATATATTTTTTTCTTTTGCTTATTGCAGAAGCTCAGTTTTAAAAAACCTGCCACTTTTGTTTTATTTTTTATAGATTTTCACATGCTAGTGTTAAGTGAAATCCATCTCTTTTTAATTGTTTACAGACTTTATCATTTCAGCCTCATTAATTCTATGTTATAGCACCAACAATTTTTATAATATCAAATATATACCCAGAAATGAGCACACAAAAGCAAGCCAGCAGAAATGGGGCAATTTGGGGGTTATTGTCTATCTCGTCTTTGATGCAGGTGAATATTTTTTTCTGACTTTTTTTCCAGGATATCCCTAATTGTTTTTACCCTATATAATCTTGCCTTTAGCAACTTTTTTATACCCACTATCTATTGCTATATTAGGAGGGAAATGATAGGTAGTGGAGTCAGACAACATGGTTTCATACTCCAGCTCTGGCACTGAGAGTCAGTTTAGATAAATTATGTAATGCTCAGAGGCCCAGCATCCTCATCTGCAAGAGTGGTTAAGAAAGTCCGGTTGGTACAATGTGGAACTGAGTTGATGTTCTTGATGCAGCTAGCTTAGTGGCTCACACACTGGCACCCAATAAATGGTAGATTGCGTAGAACAAGTAGAAACAGATTGTTTCCCCAATCTTTTTGTTCCCCCTCTCTTTTTAAATGAATGCTATTATTCAGGAGGGCACACATACTTTCCAAATTAATGAAAATGCTATTACATTACCTGGAGTTGTCAGCCACCCCTTCTCAAATTCTTTGTCTCCAGCTCTCTCTATCCCTCTACCCACGTTCTTCATTTGGACAAAGAACAAGCATATATTCTTACATGAATCACCCAATACTAAATTGTGTAAACATAATCTGTGTGAGTGCATGAAAATGTTTTTCTTAAGGCCTTAACTGTTTTAAAAATAGCTATTATTACCCTCAATAATTCCTTGATTATGATAGGGTCTTTTAACAGTGAGGTAATAGATGTAAAATACTCAGGAGACCATGACACAAGATAGAAACTCAGGTGAAATTTGTTTAAGGTCCCTTCTCATCTTTCCACCTTTACTCTACCATAGTAGAGTAAATGTTATTACTCTATAACATATTTTCTGGCTTATACCTCCTCCAACAGATTGCAAGTTATTCTAAGTCACAGTCTTTGCATTTAAAGAACACAGCACACAGTCTAACTCATGACAGACCTTCCATACCGATTTGTTGAATGAATAGAATGGTTTGTCAATATTTTAGTATTTCTTTACTAATTTTACTAATAAAAAATTTACGATAAGTGGAATATAATTTTACAATAAATAAAATAACTTCTGCCTCTCATCAGATTTTTTAAAATCTGAGATTGGGAACATTTGGCTGTTTAAATTCAACTGATGAATCCCACTCATATAAAAAGGTGAAATGAGGCATTCATTCTAGGCCTAAAATGATTCAAATAAATAAAGTAAAGAAGTGGTCATCTGGCAATGCTCAGCCTGAAAGACAGCTCATTTATTGTCATTTTAGTCAAGATCAAAGCCCTAGGACCAAAGACTCCCTGTATTCCTTCTGCAGAGGTCCCTGCTCATGGAAGAGAACATGTTTTTGAGCCACTTTCTGTGATGCAAGGGGGTGAAGACAGGGGAGTTGGTAGTTCCCAATTGAACTAGTCTAGAGAACTCAGGTAGAAAATTAGGTTAGAGAATCCCCAGTGACCTGAAGTAAACGAGGCAGAGTTAGGAGACCTAACCCCTTGGCAAGGAAGCAGAGCCTCTGCCTTCTCACCCAGGTCCATGAACTTCAACAGGTAGAGTTTCTGTTTAGGAAATCACATCTTGACAGAATGCATCAAATGTTATAACACTGAAGTCAATTAGCTGGTTGTAGTGGCCACTGCCAAATAAATTAACAAACAGGTTGCTGTGGTGCTCCCTTCCCTACTTATAATGCCATGTAACATATTAAAGCACATTTAAATAAAGCTTATTTCAGATAAGTTAAAGTACTGTACAAAGAAACTATTTCTGTAATAACTGGAAGATGGCCAATTGTAACTATGCTTTACAGACTTGTTTCCTTGCCTTCAATTCATTTTGTTCAACAACAATTCCTGATGAACCAGTTTCATAACCACTTCCTGACAGTGGGGGGATCACTCTCTGTGAAGAAAACAACATTTTCTTTCCTTCTGATTTTATTTATTGCAAATACAATATTGTTGCAAAAGAAAAAAATGCTATCCAAGTTACATTGGTGTTAAGTCTGTATTTGGGTTTTTAAAAGTTGTGACGTGCATTTTGTGGGTGACCTGAAGAACCAACTGTTGAGGCGTAGAGGGAAAGTAATTAGTCATTTCAATGGAAGAAGAAGTAAGTTGAGAAATGACTCAGAGGACATACCTTCCTTCTCTTTCTTTGTGAAAAATGTTGCATTAAAATTGTTGGCAAGAAAGTTTATCAAATATAAAACTGAACTTTTAAATGTTCAGGTAGGAATGAAGTAACGTGATTTTTATGAATGTTTGTGCCAGGAAAGGCAGTGTATTCTACCCACAAACATTTATTAAGTATCTGCCGTGTGCTAAGCCTTTAGTCCCTGTGAACACATAACATTGAGGGAAGTATGTAAACAAATATTGACATGAACTACAATATTGGCTATGAAAGAGGTTCATCCAAGATGCAATAAAATCACAGAGAAATTAACACTTAGGTTCACCCAAAGGAATCAGAAAAGATGTCACTGGATTTTTTGACTCAGTGTTTCTTTTTTCCTTTGACATCCTAACAAACAGCTTAGATTGACCTGAACTCATATTTTTTCCGTCACCACCAAAACCAGCATCCCACACCCCACCCCACTCCACCCTCCCTACACACAACATCTGGACCAGTTCTGTGCAAGGCATTTGGGTAAATATCTCCCCATGTCTTTTCTTTCCCTTGCGCTCACCAATCCTTAACTGCAGGGTGACAAGATACCTAACTCTTTGATTCACTTTTGAGTCTAAAGGGAAGGGTCTCAAAGGTAATTAAGCCCTGCTTTTAGTGAAGGCCATGGGCCAGAGACAGTCAATAAGTCCTTCCAGTTCATCTGTGGCCTAGCCCAGACTCTAGCCATTTGAAATCAAACCATTTTATCCATTCATTCAAGAGATATTTATTGAGCTCTGCCAGGGCTAGGCTCTATTCTAGGAGCTGAGGATAAAGTGGTAAAAGTAACAGATATTTTCCACCTTCATAGGAAATTGAGGTGGGGAGGAGGTGAATTTATGTGCTGAATCAAATGGAAATTCACTGGCAGAATCGGGCTTAGCCCCTCAGATCACTTAACTCCCAGGAGTCATGGAGGTATTTTTCTACTGTTTTGCTACTTGAATGAGCAGGATTCTGAAAGTGTGTGTGTGGGGGGGGAAGAGAGTACAAGTGTACGTGGTATATGTCAAGCTTATTGGATTCTGCTATTCATCACTTAGCCCATTGCTTACCATGATCTTATATATGACATAGTCCCTGTCCTCAATAATTTTATTCTCTAGTAGGTAAATTTTAGATAGTGCCTTAAGCCTAGTACATCCCCAATAAATATTTATAGAATGAATGAGTGAACATATGACAAGTAAAATGCCTGGTGAACAATTTACTGGGAATATGTTAATCATGCAGAAACATACAGTAAAACAAATGATTCACAAATGGAAAATAACCCCAAATGAGGATGCTGTGAGAAAGCCAATCCTCTGATGTGAAAATGTTCTATTTCCAAAACAGGTTCCCTTCTCATTTTTTCACCCAGGGTCAATTATTGAATTGGTTTGGCCTACACTGATATTGTTCTCAGGCCCATTTTCAAATTTAGCTAGATTTTCTGAAAGGCTGCCAGTGGTCCTTACACCGAGCCAATGCACTGTCACTCCAAATGCCTGGACTGTCACACACCAGGTGACACAATCACTTCAGCTACTTACCAGTCGGTGTGAAGTACTCTCTGCCATCAAGGCTGATGCAGACAGTGGCTGAAATGGTCAGGACACACACATGTGGTCAGCCCAAGTTCGCATCTATTTTCCCTCTCAACCTGCCTCCGAGAGCTCCTTTGTTATTAATAATTACCCATTATTATAACTTGAGAGATTTCATGTGTGTCAAAGAATCAATTCCCTTTGCTGAAATGAGCACAGTTTTTTGAAGTTCTAATATCCCCTTGGTGGCATTTTTCCTCCCTTTGCCGTAGTTCTGTGGCTAGCTTATTTCTGTGGTTGTCTTTCATTTCTCTGAGGCCTGATTTCCTGGTAAGGAAGCGAGCTTTAGCTCTGACATCCACAGAGTATATTCAAGCCACAGTGAAAATTGTATCTAATTTATTCTCTGAAATGTGGAAAACAATATTAGGCAAGAAGCTAGAAATCAAACAGTAATAAGGCTTGAGGAACAATTCTGCCATGGCTGTCAGAATGTTGATAAAAGATAGTCTCTCTTCATTTAATCAGCCATTTCAAAGCTGGGAGAATGAGAAAGACAAGGAACTGGTACTTTGCTTCCCAGTGACTGAAAGGAAACTCCAGGAAAGAGACAGATTGAGCTTCCAGTGCTGAGGGTGTAAGTACCTGTGTCACTTGTGATCAATCTCATGCTTGAGTCTGAAGGACTGGCGTCCACCATCCCACACCCTCCTGGAGAGCAGCACATTGATCTAACACCCAGTGGCCCCCCCCTGGAGGTAGAGGAGGGATGCTCTTGAAATAATTTCCTATGATGGGGAGCTCCTGGAATAGGGTGTGATGCACATTGACTCTTTTGGTAAAACAACTTTGCACTAAAGGATCTTTATGAATCTGAAAAATGTCTATTTGTGCAGGAATCAGTAGTAACTTTATATTTTTATTTATTTAATATGTTTTATTTTATATGTTTATTTTATTTATTTTATACTTAATTATAGTTATAATTCAATAAATATATATTTGTTAATACGTTTTATATTAAAACATAAGAAGTACTTTGTGGAGGGTGGGTTATGTTACACGGGGTTTTCCAGAGGCAAAGCCAGAGACAGGATTTGGGTATAGACATTTCTTTGCCAGGGAAATCCTAGGAAGAAATGACAAAAGCATGGGGAAAGAAAACAAGGATGGGAAGGAAGCCAACACACATACCATATGTAATGAGCAGAGACTATATGGGCACCTAGGGCTCTGTTCCTCAGGAGGCCTCTAAGCTACTTTGTAAAAACCATGGTTCAGAGTTCTCCTTTCCAAAAGGAGAGGAAGCTGAGGAGCCCATCCACCAACATCTACTCCATCACTTGTTGAGGTCTACTGCCAAAGAGGCATTAGCACCAAGGAACTTGGGGCCTGAGTTTTAACCAAACTGAGCACTCCTGTAGCCAGACAAAACCCTTGAGGAGAAAGGTAGAAGTTGGCAGCAAGAAGCTGTGGGTGTACTTGGGAGCAGTGAGTGTTGGGGAGAGAGGGGCAGAGCATCCACAGCACCTGCTACAATGTGCTGATCACCTCCTGTGTGGGGCGAATCATTTTCAGAAGGACACTAACTGTACAGCACAGGACACGAAGGATGAGAATTTGGTCAAAGGATTCTGGGAACTGAGAAATTGCTTCTCCTCTTGTCCTCTGTCTACCCTAGGGATTTTTAAATGCACTTTCCAAAAAGAAAGGAAAGCCTTTGAGAATTGCATGTAAATGAGAGAAACACAAAAGCATTCTCCTCATATTTTTGGCAGACAACCTCCAGTTCTGTTGCTTTCTGCAACCAAACAATTCTCCTCAGCTCATAAAAAAAATTTTATTGTTTTCTTTCCTTTTAGTTTATGAAGTGTTCTCACCTATTAACTCCTTTGATCTTGAGGACGCAGTCTGTTCTCATCCACATTTTCACAAGAAGAATCTAAAAGTACATAGTTATTAAATGAATTGCTTAACGGAGCCAGGGATAGATCCTATGTCTCAATACATATTTATTGGGCATCTATATTCCAGAAGCCATGCTCAGTTTTAGGGATATGGAGATTGATGAGACACAGCCCTCTTCCTTGACGTAGTCATCCACCTCTCCTCTTGCTGATTCTATTAGATCCTTCATCTAACTCACCTCTTATTGTCTGACTCATCTCATGACCTTGCCACCAGCTTCTTTTCCCAATCTTGCACTTTAAGTTCAGCAAAGGGGAAAGAAAAAAAATTCCCTAAAACATATCACACTCAGGCTTTTGTCTTTTACACATGCTGTTGCCTCTTACTGAAAATCCCTTGTCTTGTTTGTCTACCTTGAAACCTCATTTCAATCTTGCCTCCTGTTGAAATAACTTTCTAGTCCCAAGATGGAGACACTCCTGCCCCAGTACCCTGTCAGCAAACCGACATTTAAGTAATTTTGGTGTCCCTGTAGCTGCTCTGCTTGACAAGAAACACACTATGTCCAGTCAGCCAATCCCCAAACACCATACCAGCTCTGGGCTCTGTATTTGCTTCCTTGTTCTTTAATCATTTTCTGTTTTTCTCTTCCTTGTTCCTTGAGTCCTGCCACCCACCCCATTTTGTGATTCTCTGGAACTTTGGGAGTGGAGACTGCCTGCTTCATGAAGTGCTAATAAAGTTAATTTGTATCACCTAAATTGTCTTTTTTTAACCGTTTTTAACAGACGTTAACTACTGCAGGACTAGAAAATTGCACTCTGAAAAGCATGGTGTTTTACGTTTTGGAGGTTTTTTCTTTTTTTTTTGGTAAATTTGATTTAGGTATGGGCCCTTTATTTTTAAATTAAAATTCCTATGGGAGGAATTTTTATCTCAAGTGTGCTAAGGGAAACAAGAAGATAGAATATTGATTTGTTGACTTGCGGACCATTTTATTGATTGGTCAATTGATCATTTTATATATTGCTGGGCTCCACAACTTTAAAAAGGAACAGCAAAGTCTAGTTGAAAACAGAAGTAATCACTACCGAGCTACTGGGCTGTGGGATTGCAGAGGACCGCATGTGTTCCCAGAGTGAGATTTCATTCCACTTGGCCAGGCTTCAGATGCCCCAAATTCCACTGAAAATACAGGCAGGCGTCCTTGTAGGGGTGATATGTCAGCTTCATCAGTCTATACCTGGTGTGAATTCACAAAAGGTCTTTGAAAAATTTCTAGGGCACAACTTTGGAGTACTTGGACCCATCAACCTACTCTTTACTAGCCTATTTGCCCTGACAGCAGGCTGAAGGAGTCCAGTCACCTGGCGTTGAATCCCTGGTGCAGCACAGAGAGTCCACATTCTGTGGCCTCCTCTTTCCTCTCATTCTCACCCACAGGAACCTCTCTTAGGATGGCCCCCTCAGGTTTATCCTTCTGTGGACATTAGTCTCAGTTGATGAGACACCCTTTCCTCCCCTGAGCCTCTTTTATACTTTTTCAATTTTCTAATTTGAAAAGAGAGGAGAATTAATTAGAAGCAGAATTTTAAGGGGGGATGATGGGCTTTCCTGAGGCCCACTTTAATGGTGGAAGGGCAAATATCGGTGAGAGACCCCCTTTGGAGGGATCTTGCCTCCCATCCAGAGATTTATTACCTGCAGCTCTTCTCTATTCTAACTTTATTTATTTATTTATGTATCTATTTTCTACTCTAAAAGCCTTTTTGTTTGTTTGAGAACTTCAAAACAAGATGTTTTTCCCCTCACAGAATTCCATTTTATTATAATTCAGAATTATTTATTTTATTTTTTTAAAGATTTATTTATTTGAGGGAGAGTGAGAGAGATCGAGTGTGTGAGCTGGGGGAGGAGCAGAGGGAGAGAGAGAGAGAATCCTCAAGCAGACCCACCACTGAACGTGGACCCCGACACGTGGCTCCATCTCACCACACTGAGATCATGACCTGAGCTGAAATCAAGAGTCAGCCGCGTAGCTGACTGAGCCACCCAGGTGCCCCAAGAAGTATTTTAGATAAAAACGATTCCCTTGATCTTTATGCTTTCATTAAAATTCAGCAAAGAGTTGACCATGGCTGGTGTGAAAATGATTCTGAGAGTCATTATTTTTCCTCTTGGAGAACACAGAACAGGAACACAACTACAGATGAAACCCAGAACTACAAAATAAGTTAAAGGGCTACCAAAACAAGTGGAAATTGAACAGAGGAAGTGCGGGGAGGGAAACAGAGAGGGCTCCAAACTCAGGAAGCACTGGCTCCTTACACCTCTCTGAGGGGAAGAATGCAGACCAAATCCTAGGCCCTGGACAGTAGGAACAGGTAGGAGTTCCCCTGCTGACAAACGATGTCTGTTAGAAGCTGAAGTCCTGCCGCAGGGGCGAGGGGAGAGACTTTATATCAGCCCTCAAAGTTGACTTTGAACAGTGTTCCAGCAAGACTGCCATTTGGTGTAGGGCCCACTTCTACGTAAATTTCCTGCTGCTCACCACCCTCCCCTCACCCCATTTAATCACATAGTTCCTTATTATTTCTTATGCAGAGGTTCCCTGCACCTCTCTTTTTCCACAACATTTCATTTCCTTCCAGAAGGCTGCCCGTTGGTTTTGATGTTACCTGTTGTTGCTCAACTTAATCTAAGTTGACTTTTAATTTTTGCTTGACTACAACAGTTTCTGATGTTGTTAAAAATGATTAAAGAAGACAATTTAGGTGATACAAACTTTATTTAACACTTCATAAAGCAGGCAGTCTCCACTCCCAAAGGTCCAGAGAATCACAAAATGGGGCAGGAGGTAGGACGCTTTCTTAGGATAAAGAATAAGGAACAAGGAAGAGAAAAACAGAAAATGATTAAGGAACAAGGAAGCAAGTATAGAGCCCAGAGCTGGCATGGTGTTTGGGATTGGCTGACTGGACATAGTGTGTTTCTTGTCAAGCAGAGCAGCTACAGGGACACCAAAATTACTTAAATTTTGGTTTGTTGACAGGGTACTGGGGCAGGAGTGTCTCCATCTTGGGACTAGAAAGTTATTTCAACAGCTTTAAAAATCAGTCTTAAATTTCAACCAAAAGCCGACCAATTTTTAAAGACAATTCACCAAACTGAAAGATCAGTTTGTTGAATGACAATTCTTTGAATAGACAAAAATACAAAATAAAAGGTTCATATAAAATCTTTTTTCTTTTTTTATTATTTTTCTTTTTTTTAAGTTTATTTTATTTTATTTGTCAGAGAGAGAGGGAGAGAGAGCACAAGCAGAGGGAGAAGCAGGCTCTCCACCGAGCAAGGAGCCCGATGCGGGACTTGATCCCAGGACCTTGGGATCATGACCTGAGCTGAAGGCAGACACTTAACCGACTGAACCGCCCAGGCATCCCTAAAATCTTTTTTTTTTTTTTTTAAGATTTTATTTTTAAGTAATCTCTACATCTAACATGGGGCTTGAATTCACAATCCCAAGACCAATCATTGCATGCTCCACTGACTGAGCCAGTCAGTTGTCCCAAGGTTTATTATAAAATCTTTTAGAAGAAAAAAAATTTTCTTGAATCTATACAATGATGAGAATATATTCCTTTTATGAATATTGTAATAACATTCTTTTTTAATATATTCAATGAAAATATTGCATTGAATACATTCTATTTAACTAAATGTTAAGGAATGTTTAATTTGATAAAAGGTAAGGATAACAGCTTTCTTATGAGTATATTCTTTACAAAATTTGTATATATAATTTTTTAAGAATTTATTTCAGCTTTATTGAGATATAGTTGACAAAAAATTGTAAGATATTTAAAGTATACATCATAGTGATTTGACATACATTGTGCATACATTGTAAAAGGATTTTCACCATCTACTTAATTGACATATTGATATATGCATCACCTCAGGTATTTACCTTTTTATTTATTTTTTTTAGTGAGATCACTTAAGTTCTACTCTCTTAGCAAATTTCAATTATATAACACAGTGTTATCAACTATAGTTATCATGCTGTATATCAGATCCTCAGGCCTTATTTATCTTATAGCTGAAAGTTTGTACTCTTTTACCAACCCTATTTCCCCCACCCCAGCCTCTGGCAACCACTTCCCTACTCTCATGGAATGAGTTTGGCTTTTTTTTTCCTTCCTTTTTAGATTCCACATATAAGTGACACCATGCAGTATTTATCTTACACACACATCACACGCACACACACACATCTTCTTTATCTGTTCATCTGTGGTTGGACACTTAGGTTGTTCACATATATTGGCTATTGTGAATAATGCTGCAATGAACATGGAAGTGCAGATATGTCTTCCATATCTGTTTTTCATTTCCTTTGGACATATAAGCAGAAATGGGATTGTTGGATCATATGGTGGTTCTAATTTTAATTTTTTTGTGGACTCTCCAAACTGTTTTCCCCTGTATATTTGAATATATTAAATACATTATTCTTATGAATACATCCTGAGTTTCAGCATTTCACTTTGAAATTTTAAAATTTTAACCTGTTCTTTTTTGCCAATCCTTTGAAGTCACTTCCGTCTTAGAAACATTTTGGCGTTTTTAGGTTTAGGTTTTGCTGTGTGAATAATGACTAAATTTAACACATTAACAAAGATAATTATTTTAACTATGTACAAAGTTTATAACAATTAGTGTAGAATTAGGCATGGAATATTTATAACAGTTTTCGTGGATTTGGCGTTTTTACTCTATATTGAGGTATAACAAGGACACAGCAAAATGCATGAATGTTAAGGATATACAGCTCTGTGAATTTTAATATACGCATATGCCTGTGTAACCAGGTCAAGATATAGAACATATCCAGCATCCAGAAAATCCTCTCCCTGCAACCCTTTTCCAGTTCATGACCCTCCATAGCTATTATGACATTGCCATAGATTAGTTTTGTCTTTTCATACAGGTTTTAAAAGAATGTGCAAAAAAACAAAGCAAAACAAAAAAACAACCAAACAAACAAACAATGTGCAGTTTGCATCTGTTCCTACTCCCTACTGCCTCAGTGGCTGGAGGCCCGGCAAAGTAAAGGAACCTCCTGCTAGAGGAAGAGAAATCGAGGCTGCCAGTCCCAGGAAGGGCAGAGACCGAGGGCAGAGGAAGACACTGAGACAGGGAGTATGTGAAGGAGCCTTGCTTCCCACAACCCTCAGAGACCCTGCCAATCCAGCTGCTATTAAGTATTAGAGGCATTATAAACAATTTTTTTTAAATCCATTTTTGGTCAATATGTAAAAAATCAATCATTTGATGAATTCATCTTTCAGTGTGTCATCTCTCGGTGAGTTAGTCACTGGCTGCAGATTCCAGCTGAAAACCCTCAGGCCACTGTCGCCTCTCCTTTTAACAGACAAACTATGATACCGATTAAAGGTCAGTTTTGGAACTGGAAGGAAGGAATGGGTGAAATGCACAGGCTTGGAGAACTGCATGTCACTAAGTCCTTAGCTGAGCCGTTTCATCCACCTTGAGGCAATGGTAGCAGAAACAGACTCAGAGGGCTCATGGAGAGAGGAAACTACCAAATCCTGACCCATGAAGGACTTGGCCTGCCCTCACAGCTCTCCCAACACAGTGAAGTGAGGGTGGCCTTGAGTAACTCTAACTAAAAAGTCATAGCTTGACATCAGATCCCAGTTGTCACAATGATCCTGCTTATGGTCTCAAACTCGGCAGACTTGACCCACCTGATCATAGATCTTGTTTTGTGTGTCAGTGGGGGGAGCCAAGGAGAGGAGAAAACAAAGGTCAACCCAGAGTTTTCATGCTTGATCAGCTGGGTTCAAAGGAGTGTCATTTCCTAATTGGGAAAAGTAAAGATTTGTGGGAAAAGTAAGGACTTCAATTTTCATGAGGTTACGTTTGATTTTCTTACAAGATGGGCAAATGGATATGGCAGGTAGGCAGTTGGTTTTATAAACCTGGAAGTGAGAGTAGAGAGATAAATTTAGGAATTTGGCATATAGATGGTATTTAAAGTCACAGGAAAAGCCGTGTTTTTAGAACTGTGGATCACAATTCATTATTGTATTACATCAGTTTAGTGGGTTGTGACAAATATTTTTTACAAAATGAAATAGAATAGGATATAGTGTAGTGAAAGAGAAAATATCAGAAAGAATCAGATAGATTCCTAAACTATTATTTTGTGAAATTGTTAATTTCAATATATGTATCATATAAACTATGTAACACATACATATACATATATATCTGACATACATGTCATTAAAGAGAGAGTGAAGAGGACCCAAAACTAAGTTCTTGGTGACAACAGCACTTAGAAGTTTTGCAAATGACAAACTAGGAAATAACACTGAGATGGAATAGTTGGTGTTGGTATAAGGAAAACTGGAAATAGAGAGATCGTAGAATTCAAGAGACCATGTTTCAAGTTGTAGAGAATGAGCAGCTATGTCTAGTACTGCCAGGAGGTGGGAGAGATGAAGGCAGAACTCCTTCTATAAGATTTGGGTTCCTGGAGAGTGTTGGTGACCTTGGCAAAAGTCTTTGAGTGGATAGTGGGAAAGAAGCCAGATGGGTATGGGTTGATAGGAGACTGGGAGGTGAGAAAGTACACACAGCATGTATATGCAATTCTTTAACAGGTTTGACTATGCAGGGGCTGAAACTGAAGGGGGCAAAAGGCTGCAAGATTGTTTCATTTTAAATAAAATAATAATGTAAATAAAATTATTTCTATACATGAGAGAATGTAGAATATACTTGCATCTCTCCTCCATTAAGCCTAACCTTGTTGTTGGTTTCTTGGCTTAGACCAAAGAGGGCAGCATAGATGGACTAGGAGTGGCTGCCAGAAGCACAGTGTTAAGAAGCTATGTTCAGTGGCACATTGCTATCCTTGACTTAGATGGACATGTTGGGAGACAGGTAAATGAAAAATGATTTTAAAGGAAGATGACAGTGTTTGGTGGTTAGATTTTTTTTTTAACATTTTATTTATTCACTTTATTTTAGCGAGAGAGTGTGCTCACGCAAGCAGGGGGAGCAGTGGGGGGAGAAAGAATGAATCTTAAGCAGACTCGGCGCTGAGTGTGAAACCTGACGTGGGGCTCAATCTCACAACTCTGAGATCATGACCAGACACTTAACCAGCTGAGCCACCCAGAGACCCCTCAGTGGTTAGATTTTGCTCAGTTGAGTTAAAAAACCCAGAACAATCTCATTAATTGAGGAAAAATATGTTGAATAACTATGAAACAAAACAGAAGATGGTATTACACTATCAAAGAACTTATAATAAAGATGGGGAAGTAAGGCATACACACAAAACTAAATACTAGTATATAATTGCATGCCTAAGTAGTAGAGAAAGTAAATGCTACAAAATAGGGTAATTAAAATGTGATGCAGGAGTTGAGAAAAGGCTCAGAGGGCAGTGTTTTTGCACTGTGAATCTCAACCCATTAAGGCATTGTATTCACTTGCTAGGGCTGCCATAACAAAGAACAGCAGGTGGGTGGCTGAAACAACAGAAATTTATTTCCTCACAGTTCTGGAGGCTAGAAGTCTAAGATCAAGGTGTTAGCAGGTTGCTTTTTTCTGAAGCCTCTCTCTTTGGTTTATAGGCAGTCATCTTCTTTCAGTACCATCACATGATCTTCTCTCTGTGTATCTGTGTTCTAATGTCCTCTTCTTATAGGAACAGCAGTCATATTGGACTAGGGTCCACCCCCATGACCTCATTTAACCTCAATTACCTCATTAAAAACAGTCACATTTTGTGGTACTAAGGGTTAGGACTTCAACATGTGAATTTTGGGTGGGCACAGTTCTTCCCATAACAGGCATCATTATGAAATCAATTTAGTGATTTAAAACTGGACTTATAAAAGAAATAAAATAAAGTACAATAGTAAAAAATATCAATGTGTATCATATAGAAACATGTTAAATAATTTCTTTTTATAGGTTATACTAAAAACAGTAGTTTAAAAGTCACTATCGTTGAGGTCTCTGGAATACAGTAATATGTGAAAAATGGAAGGACAGAGGGAAGATTATAGATTAATGGAATAAACAGGAGATAAGAGGATACCAAACATGACATTTTCTTGGGAGACTAATGAGGCTCATCTGCTTGGAAGTGAACTCTTCAGCCAGGCCATAATTAGACCTTAAAGTTGGATTATTCTGTGGTCTTGATGCCCAAGCTGAGAACATGGATTTTCATCCTATTGGCAAAAGATGATCTTAAGCAGTAATGAATTTGATAATTTATAAAGGTACTCTGGCAGGTGAATTATAAAGCGGGAAGTCTAGAAGCAAGAAGATTGTCTGGAGACTGGTGGGTTTCTCTGGCATAGACTGAAGAAGGCCTAGACAAGCTGGTGACAATGGAAATGGAAAAAGAGACGTAGCTATCAGATATATATCAGAAAAAAAATCGGTAGGACTTGTTAACTGAATAAATATAGGAGACAAAAGAAGACAGCTTGTGTAGGTAGGAGGGGAAGTAAATAGAACTGTGTTGTCCAATACAGTAGCCAGTAGCCACATACAGATGTTTTCATTTAATTTAATTATTTAATTAAAATTAAATAAAAAATCAGTTGTTCAGTAACACTAGGCACATTTCAAGTGCTCAATAGTCATGATGTGGTTGATGATTATAGTATTGGATAGTACAAACATGAAACATCTATTATCCAACAAGTTTTACTGAACAGTGCTTTAAAGAGAGCTTCCTCATGGAGAACTTTCCTTTGAGATGCTAACTAGGCATCCACGCCTTTTATGCTCAGAGGCATTTTCAGCTATAACTTTGATAAAATTAGTTTATGGTCATTAGAAAAGACCATCTGTTCTCAAATCATTTACTCATTGGCTTATTATATTCCTACTATTATTCCTATCATTATTCTTGGGCTTAAGCCCTTTACGGATCTAATTAAATCTCAACACTCTAAAAGAGGCATGAGTAATCCATCAAACAGGTGCTTTAAAAACTATTATTTTTTTAATGTGTAGGAGGTAAGGGAAAAATGAGGTCCTGTTCAGAGTTAGAACCAACTTTTAAGCATCTGTGAGAAGTTGAACAAGTTAATAAAAAATGAAACATAGTTTAAAAAATTATTTCCAAGTTAATTAGCTATTCTATGGAAAGAAAATGAAACCCAGAAAGTCAACACCTTGGAGAAAAAACAAGTGTTTTCAAGCCTGATGTTCTGGTCAAGGGCAGATTTAGAATAGAAGGAAATGTTTGCATACATTCACTAATTTCATCCTGTGAGATAGTTACTAATTCTTTCTATTTTATAGCAGGAGGAAAGGGTATATGGAGAAGTTCACTAACTTGCTCAAGGTCAGTTAGCTAGTCAGTGATAGGTCCAGGATATGCACTCAGTTATTTGGCCAATTCCAGTGTTCTCATATGATTTAGCCAGCTCTGCATGGGAACACAAGCATCTCGGTTGCTTGCTCATTAAGTGATGGGCTGGACCAAGTAATTGAATTTTTATTGAGAATCTAGTATGGCCTAAGGGTATCCTCCTTTTACCTGGCTTGAAGGTGGATGATATCCCAAAGTCTGGGATATTATCACCACTTGGAAAAACTGGTAGCATTCAAACATTTCACTCTATTATACCAACTTAGTTCTGTCTAATATCCACCATAGAACAGCTATCTGAATGAGTTCATTATTATCACCTACTATACTATATTTTATCAGTAGGATTTTCTCCACCTTTACTGGCTGACCAAACACCCCAAACTTAATCCACTAAACACAACCCCAAATATAGACAAATCACATCATTGGGCACTCAGTCTCCTTTGTAGCATATAAAAATATTACCATACTGTACAGTGTCACAGGGGATGTGAATAAAGTGGGAACTAATGAAATGACTTGTATGCCAACTTTTTGGATTGGGGGGCATTTCAGGCAACATGATTTAGGATTCTTGAGTTAGATTGCTGCCAGAAAAATATTGGGTTGTATTTTATAGGGGCATACACTTCAGCTCATATGTAGATGATGTCATCCCATGTGAGATTTCTCTAATTATTAATACATATATTCTCCCCACTTGCAGGCATTAATGGTGTGGTAGTAAAAATCCTGCCAACATTTCATTCAGGCCATGAGTAACTTGCTTTTCCAGATGTATTGTACATGACAATATGTTGGGAATTAATTTTTCTTGTAGGTTTTAGCAGTAAGAAGGCTGGATTTTATTCCTTGGAGGTTGGTAACTAGAATGTGTTGGGGGATATGTGGCCTGCCTCTGAAAAAAAATTAGATGAAGCAAGGAGGTGAAAACAATTTTAAATTCTTTCCACAGTCTCTGCAAGTGCATAACAGTATTAATAGGTCGCTAACTTTTGCATAACAAAAGGGAGACTATAAATTTACATGCATAATTCCTTAATGTTATATATTTTATCAATATTTTATATTAAATATTAATTATATTTATGATATGTCATATTAATATTTTGTATTTTGTATAGAAAGTATTAATATATAACATTTCCATATGTTATATATGGATATTATATTTTTCATATCATGTTTTCCCACTGTATCTTTGACATAGACTCCCAGGAATGGGATTGCTAGGTCCATGGGAAATTAATTTACATGTAATTTGGTTATATTTTGTCAAATTTTGCTCCACGTGGGTTATACAATTTTGCATTTCCAATGAAAAATGCATTACAGTACTTGTTTCCTCACAGTTTTATCAAAAGAGACTATGGATTTTGCCAACCTCATAGGTAGAATGTGGTTTCTTAGTTAAAATTTGTATCTCTATTATTGTGAGTGAGGCTGATCATTGTTTTCTGTGTTTAAAGGTCAGTTGAATTAATTTTCCCAGGGCCTGCCTATTCACATTTTTTGCTTATTTTTTTGTGTTGCTGGTTTTTTTTTTTTTAATTCTCAATTTTTTAGAAGTCCTTCATGTACTAAGGATATTGGCTCTTTACTCTAAGTTGCCAAAAATGTTATACACGTGTCACCTGTCTTTAGATTTTGCTTATGGTGTTTCTTGTCATTCAAAAGTTTTCATGGTTATATTGTCAGATTTATTAATATTTCAAGTTGCTCCTGGATTTTGAATTACCAGCGTTGCTTAGCAGTACTCATTTCATTTTTAATTTTAGATCTCTGATTCCTTTCACTTTGGCAACATGAATTCAAAATCAATATATCAAAAAAATAATTTTTCTTCCCCTTCTCTCTAGACTCACTTTCTTCTCTTGACTTCCTTATTGCTACTAGTGACTCCCCTTGATCTCCTTGTCATTTGAGCCTCAAATCTCCAAGTCATTTTTGATTACTTGCCTACCCTTCTTACCTCTGAATAGATTTCTTAAAATTCTGTTTGTGATTTTCTTACCTGGTAGGAGAGAATTTCACAGAATATTGTTAAGATTATAGAAAAATTCATAAAATTTAGACTGCCTTAGGAGTAAATATTGAGTCTATTTTGGTTTAAAAGTATAATAAATCAAATGTAATATTTGTTAATATTATTATATTATATATTACTGATCAGTAATACTTAATTGGAAGGATATATTTATTTTCTTAAGTCTGATAAATTAATTGTACTAATAATTAATAGACCCCCAATTCTCTGAATAGGTCTCAGAAAAAAATTAATGAGAAGTAACGTTTTTTTGACAGCTTAGGTGAGATGACCACTCCTGACCATGCCTGCTTCTGATAAATATTAACTTAGGGTTGGAGCAACTGAGTGGCTTATCTTGTTTGGTCTAAGATCAAACATGCCTGAGAAAAATTGTCCAACAGTTACCAAATCACAGTTTAGTAGGAGTTGTCAGCGTCAAATCTGTTTACAGTTACATCCAATTTGTAAAAAAACACCACAAGAGCAAAATGTCTTGGACCAAGAGTATGTGAATAAGGGCTTGATGATTGTTGTCACTTCTGTGTTTTTCTTTTTTGCCTGTAACACCCAATAAACAGGCTTATTTTATTTTTGAAACTGTTTGATGTTTTAAGATTCTGTGTGGGAAGTCTGTGGTCATTCACATAAGCTATTGTTTAATTTCTAAAAGGAATCCAGATGTCCAATGTCATTTGGTAACTGATTTTTAAGGCAAAATAAAGCTTGTGGAGAGCAGATATTGGAATGTTGTTAGTGGTTTGTGTAAATGACAAAATTTGTGGTCAACAAGACCAGAAGTTCACTTTCATGACTATTTAGTGTAGTACACACAGTTCTAGGGTTACTGATGCATCCAAAAATTATGAGCAAATCTACAAGTAGGTAATCAAAAGAGTGTTAAAACTTTTTGTGTGTGTTAAAAGAGCAACAGCATTTTTAAATTTTAGTTTGTCACCTTTATATTTGAGTGAAAGCTTTTAATAATTGTCAGCAATTGGGCAAAGTAAGGTTAGCTTTAAAGAATGAAAAGGATAGTTCTGACAAGAAACAGCGATCTTCTTAATCCATGATATTTAGAAATGGATTTAGAAAATGTTAAAGTTAAAATTTTGTAGTTCAAACTGGTCATTGATTCAGAAAAGTTTGAAACTAAAAGATAACTTATCTGGTTGATTTCACAAATAATGATCAAAAGTAAAATGTCCAAAGGTATAAGGATATAATGTAAACCAAAGTATATAAACACACTATTGATAGTTACTTGTCTACTCAGCATTGCCTGACTTTCAATTTCTGTCCCTAATTCCACTCAGATCATTTTGTGCCAGTCAGTACAGCAATTTGTCATGATTTCTGGCTGACAAACAAGTGATGTGCATGGAATCAGGTTTGGTCCAGGTCTTACACTATGACTGATGAAGAATTAGTGACACAGCTTCCCCCAATTATCTAAGCTAAATATTGCACTTCTAGACACATTTTAGGTAAGTTGGCTATATTTCACTTTGTGTGATATCCTTTATCAAGCATCAGTTAATACACACTATCCAATACAAATAAAACGAGAGTAGGGACATTCATAAATTGTATTATTCCAAATTGCATAACAGAGCTTGTGAAATTTCCCTATGAAATAAAAACAGAGTCTAAAAATAAATCTAAGTCTTTTTTGTTCCCTAGGGATTTCTATTTCTGTCAATATAGTAAAATAAATAACTTGAATGACCTCATGACTAAAACAAGTAAAATTCTGGATAAAATAGAGTTTGGAAATCTTTAAACACTGATCATAAGGAAGCAATATGCAGAGGCAAAACCAAAGTAAAACAGGAATGCTGGAGGGCAAGCAAGTATTGATGTTGGCTTTTATTCTGAAATTATCTGCATTGAGACTTTGAGCTTTCCATCCGAAGGCTGTGCATGCAAAGAGGATGGGTACAAGGACTCAGAACTATGTCAGGTGGAGAACCTAACAAGACTTACTAATAGAGATGAAACCCTAGAGAATTACATTCTTCACAATCTTAGTACAAGAAAGAAAGCTCAGTGTGAAGAAGGAGAGGCAAGAAAACTATCTTTACCTTGATGTGAGGTAGAGGAAAAAATAATCTCATCTGAGAATTTGTAACTAAATCTAGCCCTCATAAAGATGTGTGATTTTGATTTATTCTATGTATATGATTGGAAAAACCTCAAGAAGCAAGTTTAAAGTGGCTCGTGTTTGGAAGTGACCCCCAGCTAATGACACAAGCAAATATAAATTACCTCTGGAAAAAGTTAATACCCAGTCTTCAAAATATTCTCACAGAAAGAATTCCAAGGAAATTATCAGCCCACAGTCAAAAATTATAGAGCACACAAGGTTCCGTGAGAATAGGTAAGAAAATAGACACTAGAACACAACCACAAGGACTTCTGTCTGGTATTATCATAAATTGAGTGTAAAAAGACTATGGAATATATCTAAATAAATTGGATATAAGCTTAAAAATGGGAGCAGACAGCACTATGAAAACCTAACAAATTGGAAGAATCAAATAGAACTTCTAGAAACTAAAAATATACAAAATAAATTTAAAATCCTATGGATGCATTAAACAGATGAGACATAGCTGAAGATAAACTGAGTAAACTGGAAGATAGACCTGAAGAATTCAGGATACGGATCTAAAAAGACAAGGTAAAGTAAACGATGAAAGGCAAATTAACTCCTATGCTTATAAAGGAAAGGGGTGATAGTTAAGATATATATATATGTGTGTGTGTGTGTGTGTGTGTATTGCAATATATTGCAAACAGGAAAAAATCCACACATAGACACATAATCAT
Organism: Eumetopias jubatus; assembly: GCF_037043125.1. Taxonomy (NCBI): domain Eukaryota; kingdom Metazoa; phylum Chordata; class Mammalia; order Carnivora; family Otariidae; genus Eumetopias; species Eumetopias jubatus. The sequence goes on along the minus strand of NW_028274812.1, from coordinate 21,014,911 downwards.
AAAGTAGCTGAATATAAAAGAAAAACATATCTTCAAAGAAGACAGAAAAAAATAGACCACCTACAAAAGAACAGAAATTGCACTAATTTCTAACTTCTCAAAATCATCAATGGAGGGGCACCTGGGTGGCTCAGTCGTTAAGTGTCTGCCTTCAGCTCAGGTCATGATCCCAGGGTCCTGGGATAGAGCCCCACATCGGGCTTCCTGCTCAGCGGGAAGCCTGCTTCTCCCTCTCCCACTCCCCCTGCTTGTGTTCCCTCCCTTGCTGTCTCTCTCTCTCTGTCAAAATAAATAAATAAATTATTTTTAAAAATCATCAATGGATGCCAGAAGACAGCAGAATAATATCTCAAGCATGCTAAGAAAAAAATCACTGCTGACTTAATATTTATTCCCAGGAAAATTATCTTTCACTAATGAGGATAAAATAAAGGCATTTAGAGCCAAACAAAGACTGATTAATCTATCACCCAAAGTTCAGGAAATTCTAAAGGATTCCTTCAAGAAGAGGGTAAATGTCTCTCTAGGTAGAGTTTAACATGAGTGTATGAAAGGTGAATAAATATATTGATGAGCATGAAAGGTGAATAAATATATTGTTAAGTCAAAACAAATATGAAATGTATATAATAGTTGTGATAATAATGATTACAATAAGGATTAATTTGTAGGCATAATAAAGGCTACAACTAAAATATGGAACCATAATAACATTTAAGTGGAAACGAGAGCAACGTCAGTTAAAATATTCAAATTTGTTTAGATCATTTGAGAGGTGGCTATGGATATTGATAAAGTTTCAACTTTTTTAAGTATACATGTTAAAAGAGCCAGGGTCTAAATACAATGTGGAACCTTAACTGGATACTGGAACAACAATATAAAAAGGGTTTTAGTAAAATCTGAAGTTTATTTAACAGTAATGTACCCATGTTGATTTCTTAGCTTGACAAAAGTACTATGATAATGTAAAATGTTAACAATAGGAGAAATTGGGTGAGGGTTATATGGGAACTTTCTGTAATACCTCTTCAGTTTCTTTGTAAATCTAAAATTATCCCAAAATAAAAACTTTATTTTAAAAATTACCTAGGATAACTACAAACAGTAGCAGACAGTACAACACAGCCAAACAAATAGAGGGGAGAAATGGTTTGAAAAAAAGAAAAACATCTCAACTGATCCAGAGGAAGACATAAAAAGAATGTAACACACACACACACACACACACACACACACACACACACACAGATACATACACTTGTATGCATGCATGCATGTGCACTTGCACACACACACTCACACAGAGATACATATACTTGTATGCATGCACGCATGTGCACTTGCACACACACAGATACATATACTCGTATGCATGCATGCATGTGCACTTGCACACACACACAGATACATATACTTGTATGCATGCACATGTGTGCACTTGCACGCACACACAGAGATACATATACTTGTATGCATGCATGCATGTGCACTAGCACACACACACACTCACACACAGAAAAGAAAAAAATTAATTAGTACCACAAGTCAGAATCAGCCATTAGCTACAGAGAAGTTTAAGGTTATGCATCTACACTGGTTTCCATAGCAACAGGATTTTTCCCCCTGAGTTTAGGCCCCAAATGTCAATTTGATGCTTTCACCCTAAATTTTAAAATCATATCTTAGCTAATGCTAATTCCATTTATAACTTTTCAGAATTCTAACAGGCATAAATAACTCAAGACCTCACTGTAGTGAAAGAAAAAAAAAAGATTATTTCTTCAGTCAATTTTGGAAGATGTAGCTAAATATATATGTAAAAAAATAGCTGGCGGACATTTCTTTTTGTTTTATGTATTTTTAAAAAAATTTAAACCTGCTTTATTTTTCCTCAGGATAATAACAGGGCATTTGAATAAAAAATTATGGTAGAGAAGAAATGTGTCTGAAACAGTGTAATAATGGAGACATTCCTTGTGTGTTAGTACTTTACCACTTGATGACAATAGGTTCAGTCACATGCTTTCCTGAGTTGGGTAATTTCTAGTGAAATCCCAGTTCTAGTTCTGTGCTGTGTCAGGGACCCCTAAAAATATAAGTGTTCAAATAGTTCTCCTTAGTTTAAAAATCATACCTTATATTATTTTAAAACTATCCAATTTTGGCCCTAAACTTTGCAGATAACTATTTTTTCAAAGCTAGCAGGGAATCTGACTGTCATTTATACCTGATATTCAAAACTTTTCAAAGATTCTCTTCTCCACTCCACAAGATGATGGCAGGATCCTTTCTATCTCCTCTCTTGAGTCTCAGAGATAAGTAATTATAGTCCTTAGAAGCTATACAGAAGTCACACACCATCCTTAGTTGTATAAATACCAAGCTACCAAGGATGGAGCTATGGACAGTGTATAGCTCTCCATAGGAATTTCTGTAAACAATCAAAAATGCTGGAACAGTGAGGCCTGGAGTCTTGCACACAGCAAGTAGATAATGGCGCCATTCAAAGGGATTGTCACTTCTCTCTTGTCCTTTTCATTAGTCACTGCTACTCTTCTGTGTTGCCAGTTCCATTTTTCCTCCAGGCAAACGTCCTGTAAGGCATAAGAAAAGAGGGAGGGAGACTAATTAGTGTGTCAAGAAGAACTAGTAGGTATGGTGAGAAATTCAGAATCTCATTTTCCTTTTCCCCCCTTAGAATTGATTTTGCTGTCACCATTTAAAAAATAACAAATGGATGTGCTTCTATTATTTGATGGAGATAAAGTACTTTCTTCCTCTCTACATATAATTTGCTGCAAATTCTATTAACCACATATATATTTCAGAACCAAAATTATTAAAAATTCTGCATAATCTTAAATAGTTTAATTATTTAAGGCTATGAAATGGATTGATTCTTATTTGTTTATACATGTCATTAGGATAAATCCAGACAGAAGTAAGGTAAAAGACATATAATCAGATTAGAGTGCTTGCCAGAAAAGTAATGATTTTTTAAAAGCTGTGCATTAGGGGGAAAACTCTGCAATCTGCTATTAAAAGCATTCTATTTATATCATTTATTTGGCTGCAGATTGAATGCAAGATAAGGCTTTGTTGTTATTTGTTTTTAATCCACCTCTAGACTCTTGTCCTGATAGAAAGTCTTGTTTATGGTGTGGTCTGTGATTGTTGACAGAAAGTTTTCACAGATGAACTCTTATTAATGCCTTTCTTCTTTTCTTACTGAGGAAAGGGGTGGGCAGGCACCCCTTCTTTCTGCAAACTGCTTTTATTTAACACTAAGAAGCTGGTGTGATTTGATTCTTCTCTCGTTTTCTTTTTTTGACCGATGCTCGCATCCTTTCCAATTGGGAGTTTGTGATACGGAAAAATTAGACTCTTGCCAGGTCCTCATTAACCTGAAGTGTTAGGTATCGATTAGGTAAATGTTAACCCTACATTTGAGTTTCATTACTTTGTAAGCTTTGCTGGTTTCTGCTCTTTTCCCTTATCCTGTTTCCCAAGTGATCAATTTCTGTCATAGGCCCGTTTATTTCCAATGGGATTGTTTTCCTATATAGATTGATTTATTTCCCCCCCTCTTCTCCCTTTGGAATGGTCTTTTGATGTTATTTTACTTTATTATTTATATTTATTTATTTGCTTCATTAATTTGCTAGCAAAAAGTTCAGTCTTCCTCTTTTCCCCCCTGCTTTCTTGTAGAAAGTTATTTTAATGGTGATACCCTGTGCTTGGTTAACAGCAAACTTGCATGATAGGTGAAAGAAAGTGTTCTATTCTCTCTGTGGAGAAAGTAGTCTCTTTTACCTTCCTTCCCTCCTCCCTCCCTCTCTCTCTCTCTCCTTCTCTCCCTCTATTTTTTTCTTTTTCTTTTTCCTTGACTACTATCTGCTTCAGGAAAGCATATTTCTGTTCTTAGAAATGGAGCCAGAGAAGGTACCAGAAGACATTGAGTTAGGAATCAGGGTCCAATCGCCATTCCCACAAATTTTAAAAAGATCAAACAGGACAAAGGAAAATTAGACAGGAGTCCTTTAAGAAATGGGTATCATTTTCTCTAAGCCCCTTCAAGGTCAGGTTTTCATGGTCATCTGTGGAAGGCTGGACCAACACCAAATCTTGTTGTTTTGATAGAGCTTTCAACAACTGGATTAAAAACTAATTGACTTTTATCAATTGAAAATAATTGTTTGACTTCTCCAAAGGGAAAAGTGGAGGGGAATGCTCAGGAGTTAGAATGGAAGACCACCAGGGAAAGTGAGGAATGAGGGCCAACTGAGGAGGATAATCCAGGAGGCTGAGTCCTGGTGGGAAAGCTAAGGGGCTGCCCCTTGCTTCAGTCTCCTCTGTGCCTCACCCTGGCCCTGTGACTTTGGGCACATTCCCTACTCGTTCTGACTTCCAGCTTCTTCATTTGTACATGGGAAGATAATATGTACCTCCCAGGGTTTTGTGAGGATTAAAAGGGATAATTAATGTTCAATGTGGACAGTGCCTCCCTGAGTGCAGGGAATTTGTCTTCTGGACCTTTCTATGCCCCAGAGTCTAATATGGGGCTGGCACATAGTAGGTGCTCAGTAAACATCTGGTCAAAATGGAGGAAAGGACAAGGAGCCTACAAGAGCAGTATGTTAAAGAAGCAGGTCAGGAAGATAAGCAGGAAAACAAAGGAGGAAACACGGAAAGAACAAAAAAAGGTGAAGCGTAGATAGTTGACCAGGACCTTCAGGTTAAAGCTGTGAACTCTCCAGGAGCCACCCATCCCCCTACTCATCCTGTCTCCTACAGAAGGACTCTTCTGCTCTTTTTTAAAAGTCCATTAAGGTCTAAATCACAAACACAGGAGGAAAGTATACAGTGTCAGTAAGTACACTGGGATAGTCTTTTTTTTAAATGAGTTGGTAAACCAAAACCCACTTCCCTACCCTGTCAAACACCAATGGTAATTGGTTCAAATATTCATGTCCTAACCTACATGGCTATGAAAACTACAAGTTCAGTGTCACTACTCACCCTGATCACATGAGGCAACCACCAAAATTGTCCTCTGTGTCATTGTTTTATTTATGTGGGCTAGCAAGCACTGAGAAGTGGTGGTGAGTTTTTTCTTGTTTTCTCAGTGATTTTTATTAATCTGCATTTGACACCTTGAGACACATTCATGGGTTGTAGATGGTCAGTTCAGAAAGGTCATCTAATGTCAGCTCTGCCCATGGTGTATTGCAAATGAATCCTGACTACAGTGCCCTGGCATTTTGGTGCTTTATTTACCATAAGTTTTGAATCGTTCTTTCATATTTCACCCTACAAAATTCATCTTGTCTTGATAGATCTGGTCGGGGGAGATCACTCTCCTCTGTTTACATCAAGATCAAGAACTTGAAGTTACCAAGGAATTTTTTATGTAGGTCTACTTTTGATGTTTCTTAGTGTCTCAACACTCAAAATAATAAAAACCATATATGCTAATGAAGAGAAGGCAATAGTATAAGCAGGGATGAACATTTCACAAATCATCAATATCAGAGTCGTCACCGAATTAAAATACAACTAAACAAAACAATAAAGCCTCAAAATAAAATTAATCTACATTTTAAAAAACCTGATGTTTTAAACTAAATGAAAGACCTGAGCATCTGTTGGGAAGAGGATAGTTAAAGGAGAAATAGAACATTTACCTCCAGCCCAGAGGCACTTGCCTTCTCTATTGTGGGGCTGTCATCCCGGCAGGTCCTCAGTCATCCCCGAGCATTGGATGGTCAGGGTCTGTAACCTCTGGGCTCTGAGAAGGGATGGCTGCTACCCTGTTTCTGCCTCATTCTTGTAGACAGACCCAGGGGAGGAGTTCTTCCATGTGAGGTTGAAGCATAGGAGTGATTAAGTGATCTACTTTGCAGCTCTCCTTCCCATAGCACAGATAATGTCTGTGTTCAATCTATCAATTTCAAGCCCTTTGTACATATTAAATTCTCAAAAGATTTTCAATGTATGAAAATTTCTTTGAATGAGTAATGAAATTTGATCTTTCAGAATGGACTTTCAACACAAGAAGAGTGTTAATGAGGAAGGTGTAAGATACTAGATTCGGTTATCAATGAAGTTTAATTGAAAAACTACTATGTTCCAGCACTGTCCTGGGCATTTTCAAACAGAGCAGGGAATATGGTAGCTACAGAAGCTTGACACATAGCTCTGTATCCTGGTTATTGCCAAGGTAATGGTGCGAGTGTAAGTCCTACAGTAAATTATGTTGACATAGCACCTCAGATGGTAGAATCTTTCTTACTTGTTTTACTATCTTGTGCATTTTCTAGCGTCCTGGAAATGTCAAAGCGAAGTTCCATTTTGGGGAATAATTCACTTACTCTATTAGAGTGATAAGTGGTAGGACTTTGCTAAAGCAGAGAGAGCACACAGGGCCACCGAAAATAAAACGTTCTTGGATTCTATCATTACTCATACACTTGTGACACTGTTTCCTCTGTGTTATAAAATGGCCTTTTCTCAAGCTGTTATGAGGGCTGAAAGGTCATATAGCCTTTGGTTTATTATTCAGAGCTCTCGGGGAAGGGGTTAGTATTTTTTTAACAGCATTTCCCCCCACTACATTAGATACATGTCAGATTGGAAAAATCAGACTATGATGGACTAAGGTGCCTCCTTTACCTCTGATAAGCAACAAATTTTTCCATATTAAAAATATGAAAAACTTGGATGGAACATTTACTCTGAAGGACACTGTGTTCTCAAATATTTCCCTATTTGTCTTTAAAACAGCCCTGAGAGATAAAATAATGGAGCAAATATTACTGTTCCCTTTATACAGATGTGGCAACTGAGGCTCAGAAAGATTAGGTATCTTGCTCAAGATCATTTGTGGGCTTATTTGTTGGCTCAATAAATATTTGTTAGTCATAGAGTAATTGGCAGAGCTGAAAATACAACTTGATTTTCTAGCTCTGTTTTCCCACTAAGTTAGGTTTCTACTACCTTTTAAAAAGCCAGATTCAAAATTTTATTTTATAAATGCATGATTGCATAAGATCTCAAACACAAAAAAAATGTCTAAAAATGGAAGGGAATTGTGCTTGATTCAGAACTTATCGTCCCAGACATTGACAACCTAAGCCAAGTAGGAGGTGTCTTCTTCCTTTGGAAAGCCATTGCAGTAAATTTTTGAAATGATACCTATCATCCATCACATGTAGAAATTGACAATGAAATGGTAATATATAAATATATAAAAGCTACCTCGGAAAACATTTATTTTGTTCTTCCCATTATACTAGGCCTTTATCTCATAAGTCTCAGATTTTTTTCACAGCAGCTTTGAAGATGTCGCCTCATTTCTTGTGATATTTAGTTGGGCCAACCTCAACATTGGTTTAACAGCAAAACGGAACTTTTTCATGGAGGAAGACCATCCTTGGAAAGAAGGATCTGGGTCAATGAGTGTAGGTAGGGTGTACATAGTACCTGGAATGGCGGTACACCAAACTGAGATCCTTCCCTTTTCATCTCCCATACGAGAACCTGCTCATCACATCTGTTCATTTTTCCTTACTTTCGTCAGTTAACACAAGGGACCAGTAACAAAAGAACAGCAGTACGTGTTTTTGAAGAACACTCCTGTTAAGGACAGTGTTTGAAAATGTTGCTTGCCTTAAGGTTTCTATCGCTTTAGCTTTAGAACGAACACTGTCTTAGTAACTACCCTCTGCCGAGCAAGCACCTTCATTGACACTACCACCCTGTGTGGGCTGAGGAAAAGCCAACAATGGGACCTGGGCAAGAAGAAGGAGACAAAGCAGAATTCAAACACAAGAGACTTTAGGCCCTCAGTAAACATTTGTCATCTTTTCCGATAAGTGGAAACTAATATTTGTATTAAATATCGATCTTAAAATACATCTTAAATAGCACATTATTCTTACAAGTTCTCATCACAAGAAAAAAAAATATAACTATGTCTGGTGTCAGATGTTAACTAGACTTCTTGTGGTGACCATTTTGCAATATACCCAGATATCGAATCATTACGTTGTACACCCGATACTAATACAATGATATACGTCAATTATATCTCCACAAAAATTTTTTAAAAGAATAATGTTAGTATTCTAATATTATTCCCTTTTTACTGATATTCTCATTCACCCAGCAGGTGAATTGGAGAGGAGAACCTCCTTGTAGTTCTCAGCGACACTTTGCTCCACTCTCCTTTGTCCCTTTCACGACCATGGGAGCTCCCTCAGGGCAGGGACTGTGTCTTTAATAGCGTCACCTCCCCTCCCAGCGTACAGAGTCTGCACACAGTGGTAAGTCAGTAAGAGCCATCATCTGTCTGATGGGTGATACAATTTTGTGCATTAGTGCAATGGTGATTTTCCTTCTCTGTGTAGTGTGGCTGAGCAATCCCATCTGCTATCTGCACTGCTTGCTGTAATCATGGCAGTAGCCTGTGGCTAGAGGGCCAGTTTTTGTTCAGAAAGCCATCTTCCAGTCTCTCAGATACATGTGGCTTTCAACAGAATAGAGGCTTGAAAATCAAAAGATGAAATTTCATATCCAAGAAAACAAGACAGCAACTGCTCTGGTAAGCAGACATGGTAATCTAGCTAAGTTTAGTCTTTATGATGAATCATCTACAGACTATTACTTGCTCTGGGTCATTAGCTGTTTTATTTTTAGAAAATCTGAATTTCAGTTCAATCCATTTGGTGGTACATAATCAGAGTGGATTTAGTCCAAAGTAGGTAATTATAGGTCAGCTGGAGGTGATTATCTCCATCGATGAGCCTGCCCGGGGGTAAGAGACTCTATGTAAGGCTTTGAAAGCAACATTTTCTTCCTCAGCAGCAATTTAATATAAATGAGGCTCTTTAAGGGCTTTACTTACATCATCTTAACTTGGTTTGTTGTCTTTCTGCCCGGGGCGGGAGGCAGGGGAGGTTCTAGAAAGTTCTAAAGAAAGACTGGCAGTATACTTTTCTTTATAGCCATTAAAAGGAGAAAGCAAATGTAACCATCTTAAATGGGTTAAGTTTGCTGGGCTGCTTTGTGTCTTTAATGGGAGGGAGAATGTTTGGTGTGTCAGTGAGAATATTTCATCCCCCAGCAGGTGCTTTGCCCTGGGCACCAGATGCTTTTCTACTGCTGAGCCGTCAGCGTCTCTCTCAACTGGTCGACTCTTCATCGAGTCTCTGCTTCCTCCACATCCCACCTCACTGACATGATTAAGTCCAAGAGGTCCTAATAAATGTGTCATCAACATTACAGGCATTAGATCTTCTACTTGTCACTATCTGCGTAGGGATCTTAGTAGGGAAAAGAAGAAATGTCTATCATTTAGACTCTGCTGGAAAGAAGCCTAAATTCCTCCAGTCGTGGTTGTATGTTATTTCAGAAAATGTTTTTTAGATACCCTTTTGATGACCACGTAAGCCCATCGGCTTCCTTCACTCATCCCTGACAGCAGACATTTCTGGCTTCATATAACCTGGAAGTGCACCTCTCATGACTCTTCTGTCTTTCACTCTTGAATCCAAATTGCAACAAGTGCTGTATGTTTGTGCCATGAAAACATGATCTGGTGAGAGGAAATTAATTTGTTAAGTTAGAAGAATACGGGCCAGCTAATGGAGTAGTGATTCATTGAGTAATCGTGGCATGTTTAATCTTCATAAGGCTTGTTTCTTCATTTAGGTAGTGGGAGAACATGTACTCCACAGGTTTATAGAAATCATCAGATGTGGTTTATGAAGCAATGAATATTCCAGAGTTAATAATTGTTAGCCTACTACCAATTTATGCATCCATATGGTCTAATTTTGTCATACTTATTGGTGGCAGAATTCAATATTTTATATTAGTATGTGTCTGGGGTCTGTGAACACTATCTATGTGATCATTTCTAAACTAGCAGCATGACAGGTACAGATAGAAACATGCCATGTGAGCATGGAGTGGATGAACTAATAACTGAGAAAAAGAAAACTTGATTAAAAAAAATCCACAGAGTTCTAGAATCATAAAGCTGGAAAAGACTTTAAAGTTGATGTAATACATTCTTATTTATGGGAAAGTAATGTCCATAGATATTATGGGACCTGCTCGAAGTCTCCCCAGCTAGGTAGTCACAGACCTGGTTTAGCCCCAAATCTGACCTGACCCCTGAGGCACCCCTTTGCCCATTCTGCAAAGTCATTATAACATGATCTGCTTAAACTCTGCATGTAAGCACATTAGGTAGATACAAAATGTTACCAATTGGAAGAGAGAGATAACCTAGAACACAAGGTATATTTGCCACATGAACAAAATATTACAGAAGGATTGTATAGTGCCCATGATTTTTCATTCTGCTCCTACCTCCAGCCTAACTAAAGGGATTGGTTTAGCTTATGTTGCTTCTCTGACCTCTTCCTCTTTCTGGGGTCATCTCAGATATATTTGTGATTCTTAAGATGGCAGGGAATACTGGAATCTCTGTTTTCCATCTGGTGGGAAATATATTGTGACATCCAGAATCAGAATTCTAATATTGTCTCTAAATACCTTAAATTCTGGTTGTTATAATACACTTATATTTGACTTGATAAACGAGGATGGACAGTCAGTAAGGTGAGGCCCAGAAAAACTTCTAGAATGAAGTCCAATAGTTGACATATTTAGTGGTGAGAGTGGAGATCCTGCTGAAACCAAATCAATTCTCCTTTAAAGATACAGAACATTTTGCAAGATTCAAACCAATCCCCAAAACTTATTTTAGGGGGAAAACGGCTGTTGGCCAATAACTTGACCAGATAACAATCTTATCAGGCCTCAGTTTCCTCTGTAAAACAGGGATAATAACTATTCCCAGTGCTAAAGGGAGGATGCAATGAGGTCACGAATTTAATGTATTAGCTCAGTGCCTGGCAGACAGCAAGTACTACCGAAAAAGGAAACCTTTTTTTTTTTCTCGAAATCAAACAGAACTTGAAGAAAGAAAGAAAAAATCTCATTTTGTAATAAAAAGAACGAAGGGTGATATTTGCAGGTGGCACTGGATAGGGTGCAGACATGAATTTGTGCTATGTTCACTACTTTGATCAAAGGACACAGAGAGTGAGTCAGGCTCCAGGTCAGCTTACTGGTCCATCTCTAACTTTGTAGGATGTTAGCTTTAGATACCTGAGCTATTCCAAACAGAAGGCAAGCTACCCATTTTAGATCAAGTTTTATAGGTGAATATTAAGAATATTTTGGGTTCATTAAACTTTCATTTAAATTAGTTTAAGTACTTCCTAAAGCGATATTGAAATTCGGGGAACACTGCCTGATTCCAAATGTCCCTAACTTCAGTCCCTGGAGTAGCTGGAGTTCTCATTTCTGAATTATCACTAACTGATTTCTGGAATTGTCTGGCTCAGTGTAGCACTGGCATTAGATAATGGCACAAAGAAAAAGTATAGAAAATCTATAAAAAGACTCCATTTCACTTATTAGCCTTATGGTCTACAGATTAGATATAATACTATGTAAAAAACCTAACTGATGAGAATGGATAGTTAAGAAAAAACAAACTATAGATCATGCAAACGTATTATCTATCAAATTTTAATAAACTGCTTTTTCAAATTTTATTCATATCTGTTTTATCTGACTCAGTTTAAATTGGTAGACATCATTATTTTAAAACAAAACAAAATAACCAGAATTTTTAATTTATGAATCTGAATTCATAGTTTTTGAAAATAATTTGGAAATGGAAATGTATTTTAATTAAGCAAACTTTAGTAAGAGTTATAGATGAGATACTTCCAAAGATGACTGAATTCTTTTAAGATTATTCTAATTTGAGAGGAAAGAAGAGTGATAACTTTGAACTAACTTTTCAAACAGCCTGAAAAATATAAGGAAATTGATTTATTTCTTTTGTCTCCTGCTGTCCCATGGATCATCTTTCTCTTGTCCAAGATCTCACAATGATGAAAAATACTCATTCAGGCTTTAAACAGTTTCCCTTCAGTTTCTGCTCTATTAATAAACCCTTGCATTATTCTGTTGGCTACGCATCTTATTCAGTATTTTATTTCTATATTCAGACTTTAAAGCATAATAAATCATTCATCTATTTATCCAATAAGCATTTATCTAGTGCTTACTGTTTCCTAGGTTATGAAAATATGAGCTTGAGTAAGATCCACCTCTGTACTCAAGGAGCTCATTAACCTTTATCAACCTTCCCTGTCCAGGCCATTCCAGGGACAATTACCCAGCAGATTCAGAGTATCCTAGTTAGTCACAGATTCAAGCTGTTAATTTTCTTTTGTCTTCATCACTATGACCTTTAACTCTGGCTGGTGACATTTTTTATTGCTTTCTTTGTACTTTTTTGACTGAAAACTAACTACTGAATTAACCAGATATTTTCTCCACAAAGTTGAGACATCACTTTTCAAGGGTATGATAGGCAGTTTTTCTCCAGAAATAAGGCTCTAAAATCCTAATTTTTTCCCTTTTTCTGCTAATTCTTTGTATAACCTCATCAATTTCTTCCACTGCAAAATTCTATTAATAAGTCTGCTAAGAGCTGTTTGATGATTTGCCAAAATTCAGATCAGCCATAGAACTTTGAGCTTTTGAAAGTAGCACAAGTAAGTCTATCACAGTAGGGTGACTTTTGTCTCCTTCCAAATTGTCTGATACAAAAACTCCACTTTGCAAAAATCTAATCGATCACCAATTCCTTAGTAAATAATAGACAAAAAGATCTCAATAGCTGATCTCCTCCTTTTTAAAAAAAAAATTTATTTATTTATTTGAGAGGGAGAGAGAGAAGGAGTGGAAGGAGAGGCAGAGGGAGAAGCAGACTCCCTGAGGAGCAGGGAGCCTGATGCGGGGCTCGATCCCAGGACTCTGGGATCATGACCTGAGCCGAAGGCAAACGCTTAACCAACTGAGCCACCCAGGTGCCCTGACCTCCTTTTTACAGTAAGGGATATCTCTGATTTTTATATGCATTTCCTATAGCAAATTGCCTATTCCCATTGTCATATACAGGAATATGCTCCCAGAAGGAAAGACAAAGTATGACAGGTGTGGTCTCCCCCACCACATGATACATAATCTATTAACAATCATTCTATTTTCCCTGTTTTCAAAATAAACAATTTAAATAGTTTGCCTTTTTCCATGTACAAGCTTGTTCATGTAATTCCCTATCATGCCTCTTCAATACTTAGTCAAATGGCTAAACTATTGAAACTTGCAAACTCATTTGAGTATGGGGCATATGTTTATGTGGAGGACACAATATCCCCATCCTCAGGGGTCCTCACTGACTCTGACTTTGAACATTTAAACAGTCATACTGGTTATGTCATTGCTTCAGTTATTTGCTAGGCCACACTAATTACATTAGAGCCACTGGAGGCATGATTTAATCAGTTCACCCACAGCAAATGCTCTAGAAAGAGTGTAACAACTTCTTCAAAAAGACTAGACTTCTAGAATCAGATCATCTAGCCCAACCTTCTACAAGAATCCCTTTTAAGGAAACTGTGAAGGATGGTCATCCAGCCACCACTTGATTATGTCAAGAATTGGGTGACTCACTACTAGTTTGTGGGGCATTCCAGTCCAACGGTGGTTAGTACAAAGTCCCTTCACAAAATTCCTGGTGATGGCCCTTGAAAAAAAAAGGGCAAATATAGATTTTTCTCTCAGAACAATTTTTTAAATTTTTTATTGTTATGTTAATCACCATACATTACATCATTAGTTTTGGATTCTCAGAACTTATTTCTTAAATATTTGAAGAGAGAACTGTTTCTTAAATATTTGAAGACAATATGAGTTGGAATCAAGTTCCTGACCTATTGTCTCCATTTAGATTTTTCCGATATTTTGGAACTAGCTATTCAGAAATGTTGGCCAAGAAGGCTTCAAGACCTTGGAGGTTTCCAATCCAGTTTATAACCAGCTAAGGGCAATGTGGAAGGCAAGAATGTGGCAGACCTGACTGGTCATTGTGAAAGCAGGTAGCTGGGCAAGGGTAGAGAAATGTAAAAAGTCTAGTAGAAGAGAAGGTCTAGGAAGCAAAGGATTTACACAGCAGAAAGCCAGAACATCCTGACAGTGGTTACTCCTATAGCTTCCTGAATATATGTGCTTGAAACTTGCTAAGTGTAGAATGAAGAAGTGCTGTACGAGAGAAGGTAGTGGTAAACTATGTTGGGGAAATCCTGGATTAAATAAGATGAGACAGGTTTCTTTATTGCAGGACCCATCAGTCTTCAATATCCTGAAGTAGATTGTCATCCTCCAATGGAGGGGTAAAATACAGTGTTTTGGAACATCATGAAGCCTGAAATCCTGTTTTTTGTAAGCAGCTTGGGTCTATCAACTCATCCTCAGTTTGGATGGTCAGCTTCTCTGGGTTAAAGAGTTCTTAGTAATTTCTCAAGTAATTAAAATAATCTCAAATTGAAAGGAGACAGTAAGTCTCTGTTAACTCATGGGAACTATGAATTCATATTACCGGCAATAGTTATTAAAGTCTGCTGTACATCAGAATCACCAAAGGAGATGGTCAATAAAATATTTGGGCCCTATCTTAGAATCAGAATTTCCAGTATGAGACCTAGAATCTGCATGTTTAATAAATTTTCAGGTGTCTTCTATTCAGCCATTCTGCATGGACATCAAGTCTACAAGACCCCTGGTGGGTCATTCGACCTCTCTCTAAATACAGTGAGCAATGGAGCAGGGTGAGGAGCTGGAGCTTTGTAGTAGACCTCAGTCTCACATTGCTTGTTACCTGCCCTGTGGCCTTGGACAAACTTTTTAACTTTCCTAAACTTTGACTTCTTCATCTACTTAATAAAATCTTCCTCCTAGTGTTTTTCTGAGGATAAAAACAAATTTTTTAAGTAAAATACATATCATGGCTCATACTTTTAGTTCTTACACAATACTTGGGAGCTATCATTATGTTCTTAAGTATGTTGGAATTAATTAAATATAGCTGAAGAGGATAAACTGTTCAACATAACTTTAAAGAGTTTTTAGTCAAAAGCACGTGGACTTCCTAAAAGCCAGGTACCTTCTCCCTCCTTTTACAAAGAACCACACCTGCTGCTCAAAATAGAAGGCAATCGAATGTTCCAATTGACTTGAGGCTTTGTTTCCCTTTCTTTAGAGGTTAGGCTTTGACTCCAACAATGGCATAGGTTCAAAACAGTTTGAGAAACTTCTGTATATTATGGGATATGTCATTTAACAAAAGCTAAAAAGTGTAGTTATGAATGTGTTTCAAGGATCCCACTGAAAGAGTCTCTTTGCCAGATGCTGACTAGAGTTTTATGATTCTGTTAATGTCAGAGTTCACTTGATTATTTCCATGGTACAAATGGTGGGCGCTCACCAGCTCTTGAGGCAGTAAATCCCATTTCTGGGAAGCATCAGCTGAGAGAATATTCTCTCTT
The DNA here is from genome assembly GCF_037043125.1 of Eumetopias jubatus. NCBI lineage: Eukaryota > Metazoa > Chordata > Mammalia > Carnivora > Otariidae > Eumetopias > Eumetopias jubatus. The sequence goes on along the minus strand of NW_028274812.1, from coordinate 20,999,429 downwards.
ACAGTAGGAAGCTTAGCTAGCCTGAGCTCTGGAAGTTTCCTTCCACCAGAGCAGAGACAAACTTCTCTCTGAATTGGTGGGCAGTTTTCTCTAAGGTGTATCTTTTTTTTTTTTTTTTAAAGAGGGCATATCCTTCCAAGTTTCTGCTTTATGCACAAGTGTCTTTTCCAACTCCCTGCTCCTTCCTCTCTGGGATCCAAGATCTTAAATTCCATCCTTATCGCAGTGTTAAAGCCATTGGTCATTAGGGCCAATTTCTGGGTCTAATAACAGCCTTCTTTCTCATCCCATCTTAATCCCCTCTGAGTTCACATCCTTTTCTCCTTCATTTCTGTCCCATGGAGATTTTCCTTTCCACCTGTTGGTCTTTTTGCTATCTTCTGCTGTCACTCAAAAGGTCTTATTCCTTTTCCACACAACAGTCATTTGTATATTTGGAGATAATTATGTCATTCTGTTTCCTTTCCATGGATGTAACATTCACAATTGCTCAGTATAAATGGACTATGGTCTGTGTTCTTTAAATGCTCTTTACTCTTTCAATTTACCTTAAAGTTGCAGGCCCAAAGTAATGCCTCAGGTGCGTTTCAACCTATGTAAATAGACTACACTATCCCCTCTTTTGCTCTAAATGCTATTCTTCTGTTAATTAGCAATCTATGATTGTACTGGTACACTTTGACAATTCTGGAATGTGCTGACACAGATTAAATTTGGTCAAAGAAAGCTTTCTGTAATCCTGGATAGAACTGAAGTTTAATTCTGTTGACTAGTTTCAGTCAATTAGATGAGATTGAAGATATATGTTAATTGCAATGGTTTTTGGAGGACTCAGTGATCTCTATTATCTATCTGAGGTATTTTGGTTGGGCTAAGGAGAAACAAAAATTTTCACAAGTGAAATCTGTGAAATTAATTCAGACGCCATAATTTACCAAGTATAAAAAGGCAACACTTTACTAAAATGTATTCAACGTGTGACCGATTTGGCTTTTTTACCTTTTTAAAAAAATTTTTACTTAAATTCAGTTTACTTAACATATAGTGTATTATTAGTTTCAGGGGTAGAATTTAGTGATTCATCAGTTGCATATAACACCCAGGGCTCATAACATCAAGTGCCCTCCTTAAAGTTCATCACCCAATTACCCCATCCCCCACTCACCTCCACTCCAGCAACCCTCAGTTTGGGTTTTCTACTTCTATTTGCTCAATTTATAGATATTTTTTTCTTACAAAGGTCAGTGTTTTGTATTTTCTATTTTAATTCTTTTTAATTTTTTCTTTGTCATTGGCCTTGTGGCCGTATCTTTAATTTAACATACAAAATATTCAATCTAGTTTTTTTTCCCCTGCCATTTTTTCCCCCTGCCAATGAAAATTTAACTCTACAAAACACTTGGAGATAAATTTGGTTTAATTCAGCAGGTTGTTTCCATTTTTAAAAGAATAGGCGGTGCACTTACTGCCATCTGGTGGAACATTTTAGAGGAAAGAGAAATAGCAACTAGATTAGTTAAAACATTACAAACACCTAACCAGGTAAAATTACTTCATTGAATGAGTTTACCTGTTTAACTGGAGCCATGTAAAACTAATTCAGGCCCACATGAAGCCTAAATTAATTGAAACCAAAGAAAAAGATGGTATTCAATTTTATCTCTTCTTCTAGCTGTTAATTTACTGTCCCAACTGTGTAGCAATATTTCTGACTATAATTCCACGTTGGTTGCTTAAACATGGAGATGAAAATCAGAAAAATTTAAACTAAAAGATTTCTATCTTAAATTTTCTCAAGTTTGACTCTATCAATGTTTGATTTCCTTAGTGGATTAGCCTCATTTGGGTTTTTTCTTTTTTGTTAAAGTCTCATCTGAGTTTTACAGGTTGTTCTATTTAACATCCTAACAAATCAAAATCAGGTAAATTTCACGTTGGTGTTTCCTCGCATGTATTCCCTTTCTTCCCAAGGATTCTTTATGATTCATCTCCTTTGTTCATGAATAAATAATGAAAGGACTAGTCCCATCTTCTTGCTAAACATCTCAGGCAAGCAACTGTACCTTTCATCTTCAGATTACATATCTATATAATGACAGGGATTGTCTTGTTTATATTATATGGTCTCTTACAATTCTGAAACTCCATGAAGTCATGAACAAATCATTTAAATTGGTTTGACCAGTTAGATCCAATAGAAGTGTTAGCATTTTCCTGAGGGCAGTAAAAGCTGGTAGAATTGCCCTGCCTTCAACACAAGACCGAAAGCAGCCTTCCCTTAAATCATACCACATAAGTAGCTGCCTGGTTTATTATTTTAAATGTTTATTACATTTATTATTTCTTTTATATATCAACATAATGAGTCTGTGTTAGGTTTGGGGACTTCATCATAAGCAAATTAGCAAGCAACATTAGGGGAAGACAGATAACTCTACAAATGATTATAATATACCTCAGTGGTTCATCAACTTGAATACCCATAAAAATCAACAATAATGTCAAATTGTTAAACTTGAAGGTTCCTGGGCCCTACTCCTGGAGATTCTAACTGAAGAGGTTTGGGGTAAAACCACAAACCTGTAGAGTTCAAAAGTCCTTCAGGTGGTCCTGATCCGAGTGGAAGGACACAGTAGAAGAAAAGTTGATGCGGCGGATGGATGTTACAAGAAAGGTAAGCACATAGTTAGATATAAGGGATGGAAGGAGTGTTTAACTTAATCAGAAGGATTCAAGGAGGTTTTTTAGGAGTAGAGAAGGAAAAGACTGAATCCAGGAAGAGGTTTTGAATTCCAAGCAAAGAAATGAGAATTCCAGGTAGGAGAACTTGGCACTTTGAAGGGATAGCAAGTAGTTCAGTATTTCTGAAAGGCACAATTTGGGGATGAAATTGACCACATATTCAGATATAAAGCAGGTGGCAAATTTCAGAGAATTAGTCTAATTTGGACAATGCTTTCTAATCACAGTGTGATTCATTTAGAAACCAGTAAGTTATTTTACAACTGCTTATGTCTGGAAATGTAAAACCCAGATGTTTAAATAATACATAGGTCAAAGAAGAAATCATAAGAAAAATAAAAAATGACAAAACTGAACTTTCACGAAACACATTGGAACTAGAGGGAAATAGCTAAAAGAGCATTTAGAGGAAAAATTAGAGCCATGTGATATTCATTAAAAGAGCAGAAAGGTAGGGCGCCTGGGTGGCTCAGTCGGTTGAGCATCCAACTCTTGGTTTGGGCTCAGGTCACAATCTCAGGGTTATGAGATCAAGCCTCACGTCAGGCTCTGTGCTGGGTGTGGAGCCTGCTTAAATTCTCTCTCTCCCTCTCCTTCAGCCCCTCTCCCCACTCTCTCTCAAATAAATAAATCTTTAAGAAAAAAATCAGAGAGATTAAAAATTAAAGTGGAAGGAAGGAAATAATTCAACTATAAGCTACTGAAAGCAGAATCCAAACACAGCAGAATAGGAATATTGTATCAGTTTACAGTGCTTTTAGAAATTAAAAAATAATCCATGTACATGTGTGTCTATTTTTGACTTATGATTTAAACATGTGAGTTATTAATTTGGTCTTTGAATTGAATCTATGAATTGTGCACATGTAGGTTTTAAACTTCCAGACATATGAAGTTTAAAAAGTAAGGTTTGTAGTAGTTATTGATTTCTACATCCAGACCAAGGTTGGTTACCCATGGTAATTCACCATAATATAATTCCAGCTGTATCCAAGAATATATATATATATTTGAAATGTATTTTCATGGAATCAGTCACCAGACAAATGAGCACATTATTAAGCCATAGATCTTAGTGTGATGAATGAGATGACTCCTTAGAGTTTTCCCACCTGGTGATCAGAAAGAGAATGTATTGCTGTCAGGGTTATGGACGAAGATCCAATCCTATATGTATGTATCACATAAATATCCTTCTTCATTGTATGTCAGTAGGGTAAAGAAAAAACCTATTTCCGAAGTAGTTGATATTCACAAATAAATGAATGAAAGTATTATTTTTGGCATAAATCTTCAACCTCAGGTGATCAGCACAATACCATTATTTCTAGTAGCAATTATAAAAACAAAAAAAGTTCTAATAATTAATGGTTGAGATAGAAAGAGATTGCCCAACCAAAAGTATTTCTGAATACCTAGTGTGATGCTATTGTAGTAGCCCTTATCTTTCTTTAAATTTTGCCTCTGACTCAGTGACACATGAAGAAAAATATCTGCAGCAATTTATGATTCATAAACATGTTGTACTAGGTTAGAATTATAATGAAAAAGTATTGATAACCCTAGATACATTCATCTGCCCCTCCCCTTTTGTTTATTTTTTATTTTTATTTTTTTGAAAATGCAATGTTTTGGTTTTTTATTGCTATGTAACAAATGACCACAAACTCAATGACTTAAGACAACACACTGTCTCACAGTTTCCAATTTCTAGATAACTCTATCCTTTTGCCCCTCCCCTTTTACTGCCTGCTTTAGGAATCTTGCTGGCATCTCAGGTTTTGGGAATTTTGGAGGATCTTTGAAAAGGCAGAAAGCCTTAAAAAGCTGGCTTAAGAGCTTGGGTGGCTCAGTCGGTTAGCCATCTGCCTTGGGCTCGGGTCATGATCCCAGGGTCCTGGGATGGAGCCCCGCATTGGGTTCCCTGCTCAGCCCGGAGCCTGCTTCTCCCTCTGCCTGCCTGCCTGCTTGTGATCTCTCTCTCTCTCTCTCTGTCAAATAAATAAAATCTTTAAAAAAAAGAAAAAGATCTTACAGAAGATGACTATGCAAAACATGAATTAATATAGTAGGTCTGATATTGCTATTCTTAGAAAGGTCTACTTGCAAGGTTGAATCTTGACTGGTGTTTGGTAACTTGGCTGGTAAATAGTTCTCTAGACTTAGAGAACTTTCTCTAAGTGAAAACAGTGCCTCACTATACTTAAAACTATTTGTACAAACAATATGATTTATGCTGAATGCCTGCTTTCCTCACAGGAATTTGGAATTTTGGTGCATGGTAAACAGAGAGTGCCTATGTTACCAGACTACAATAAAAACTCTGGGCACTGAGTCTCTAACAAGCTTCCCTAGTAGACAAGATGTTGTCATGATTCAAAGCTGGGGGGCGGGGGGGACAAAGAGTATCCTTTGTGACTCTAGTGGTGGAAGTTTACATCTGGTTTCATCTGGATGGGGCCTGTCTGCATTTTCCCTTTGCTGATTTAAATTCAATTTCATTAACATACTGTATTATTAGCTTCAGAGATAGAATACAGGGCTTCATCAGTTGCATACAACATCCAGTGCTCATTACATCACGTGCCCTCTTTAATGCCCATCACCCAGTTTCCCCATCCCCCCACCTACCTCCCCTCCAGCAACCCTCAGTTTGTTCCCTATAGTTAAGAGTCTCTTATGGTTTGTTTCCCTCTCTGTTTTCTTCTTAATTTATTTTTCCTTCACTTCCCCTATGTTCATCTGTTTCTTTTTCTTAAATTCCATGTGAGTGAAATCATATGGTATTTGTCGTTCTCTGACAGACTTATTTCGCTTGGCATAATACCCTTGAGTTCTATCCACATTGTTGCAAATGGCAAGATTTCATTCTTTTTGATGGCTGAGTAATATTCCATTGTGTGTGTGTGTATCTGTGTGTGTGTGTGTGTGTGTGTGTGTATCACATCTTACATCTTCTTTATCCATTCATCAGTTGATGAATATCTGGGCTCTTTCCATAGTTTGGCAATTGTGGACATTGCTGCTATAAACATTGGGGTGCAGGTGCCCCTTTGAATCACTGTACTTGTATCCTTTGGATAAATACCTAGTAGTGCAATTGCTGTGTCTTAGGGTAACTCTATTTTTAACTTTTTGAGGAACCTCCATAATGTTTTCCAGAGTGCCTCTACCAGTTTGCATTCCCACCATAGTGTAGGAGGGTTCCCCTTTCTCTGCATCCTCTTCAGCATCTGTTGTTTACTGAGTTGTTAATTTTAGCCATTCTGACCAGTATGAGGTGGTATTCCACTGTGGTTTTGAGTTGTATTTCCCTGATGCCGAGTGATGCTGAGCATTTTTTCACATGTCTGTTGGCCATCTGGATGTCTTCTTTGGAGAAATGTCTGTTCATGTCTTCTGCCCATTTCTTGACCATTTTCTGTTTTGTTTTTTGGGGCTATGAGTTTGATAAGTTCTTTATAGATTCTGGATACTGGCCATTTATCTGATAAGACATTTGCAAATATCTTCTCCCATTACATATGTTGTCTTTTAGTTTCCTTTGCTGGTTTTTCTATGTATCCTCTGCTATAGAAAGTCACAGACACAAGTAGGACTATACAGTGAGTCCTATTCGTCCTCCTAGTAAATCATCAAATCTGAGGGTAGTCTTAAAGACACCCAAGGCAGTGACACATAGGAATAAATGTTCAGGAAAGATTGAACTGCCATGTAATGTTCCCTATTCATGCTGCTTGAAAGACGAATAGTACAAAGGAAAAAAAATGCATACATTTGATCAAGTTGAGGTTTATCTATATTAATAAACATCCTGTACAAAGGAAAAAAAGGCATACATTTGATCAAGTTGAGGTTTATCTATATTAATAAACATCCTTTGAAAGTATAAAAGTGTCTTCTAAAATTGCCAAGGGGTTATCAGTTACATACTACATGAGCATTAATACTAACACCCAATGCCACTGTAACACTTATACTAGACATAGTCCTAAATTCTTCACATGGATTATGTTATTCAGTCCTTGCATTGCCTTTTGACAGCACCTGTAATTATTTCTACTTTACAAATGCAGATTGAGGCTCAGAGTGATTAAGTAACTTGTCCTGGCCACACCTCTGTGAGTAGCAGAGTCAGGATGTCAACATAGGGAGTCTGACTCCAAAGACCATCCTCTTAACCACCAATCTTTTTTTAAAAAAAATATTTTATTTATTTATTTGAGAGAGAGTGAGCACAAGCAGGGGGAGTGGCATAGAGAGAAGGAGAAGCAGACTCCCCGCTGAGCAGGGAGCCCAATGCGGGGCTGGATCCCAGGACTCCAGGATCATGACCTGAGCCAAAGGCAGATGCTTAACTGACTGAGCCACCCAGGTGCCCCTTAACCACCAATCTTTATTGCCATCTTGAATTTGGACTGGATTTTTTTTTTCTAATCCCCACAGAAAGAAGGGTAATTTTGATTGGAGAAAAGAGAGATGGGTAATTTTGGAATATGGAACACTCAATTCCTGGCATGTTTTAGGTTGCAACTCCACTCCATTCCATCATACTGTATCGCCAGATGTATATATATATAACACCCCCCCCACACACACACACACACTGCAGTGATGACATAAGAGAAGGATATTGAAGTCTGTTGGCCCAGAGGCCTCAAAGGATTTGGAAATGTCAGAGAGATAAAAAAATAAATTAGGAAAGTAACAAAGGTAAACATTAACCTATATTTTAAAAATATGCCTAGAACCCAGTGGTCTCACTGAAGGGAAAAGAAAAAGCTCAGAGTTTGGAAATCCAAGGAAGCTGGAATGCAAAGGGGTCCTCTCAAGTGTTTGGTAGAATTCTGACGTAGATTTGCATGTAAGAGACTACAGGAGTCAAAGGGGAAAAAATCATAGGAAGGAGCAGGCAGAACAATTCCCAGGGCTCACACTGGTGAGGGACAGTCAGTGTTTCCAAAAGCCAGAATGGAAAAATATCTTCATACACACAGCACTGGGTAGATTTCTTAGGGAGTTATTGTCTCAGTAGTGGTCCAGATTAGCCCCCAAATTACCCCAAGCAGAAAAAGCATGAAGAAACCACAAAATACATCATGATAAAATTGCTTAAATCAGTGCTGAAGAGAAAAATGTTAAAATCAGCCAGGCAGGGAGAAAAAACAAACAAACAGACATGTGAAGTATAGAAGAATGCCAGCAGACCTGTCATCAAAATCCACTCAAGCCAGAAGAAAATAGTGGAACATCTTCAAAGTACTGAAAGGGAAAAGAAAATTAACCTAGGGTTCTATATCCAGCCAACATATATTTTTAAAGTAATATAAAAATAAAGACATTTTTAGACATAAAAAAGCAAAGAGAATTTATTGCTATCAGACCTCCACTGCAAAAAAATGTTAAAGTAAATCTTTCAGGAGAAAGGAAAATATTATCAGAAACTTGATCTACACACAGGAATGAAAAGCATTTGAAGGAGTAAACATATATTTTGAAGAAATTTAAAAGATAATAGACTTTTAGAAATAAAAATAACTATATTTTGGAGTCTATAACACATGTAAAGGTAAAATCATGACAAAATAGCACAAAAGCCAGAAGCAGAAGAATGGAAATACATTGTTGTAAAGTTCTTATACTGTATATGAACTTGTATAATATTATTTGAATGTAGAAGTTAAAGATGTGTATTGCAAACTTTAGAGCTACCATTAAAAAAAAAAAAAAAGAGGTTTAGTTAATAAGCCAACAATGGAGATGAAGTGGAATAGGGAAAAACACTCAGTTAATCCCAAAATGGCAGGAAAAGAGAAACAAAGATTAGGTAGAAGAAATAGAAATGAATAGCTAGAGGGTAACTTTAAGCCCTAGCCTATCAATTGCATTAAAAGTTAATACTATAATTAAAAGGCAGAGATTGTCATGTTGATACAGAACAAGACCCAATTATATGCTATCTAAAAAAATCCAGCTTAACTATAATGGAACAGGTAACTTAATGGTAAAATGATGGAAAATTATGTACCATAAAATACTAATCAAAAGAAAGCTAGAGTGGTGATATTAATATCAAACAAAGTAGATTTTGAAACAACATTGCTAGAGATCAAGAAGTTCCTTTCATACTAATAAAGATATTAAATTATCAAGGAAAATCAATCTTAAATGTATACACACTTAATAACTAGCTTCAAAGTGCATGAAACAAAAACAAATAGAACAGACAAGAAAGACAAATCCACAATTGTATTTAGATATACTAACACCTTACATTCAATAATTAATGGAAGTAGAAGACAGAAAATCAGTGAGACTAGTCTTGAATGACACTATCAACTTATTCAATAGAATTGACATTTATAGAACACTTCACCCAAAACAATAGAATGCACATTCTTTTCAAGTGCACATGAAATATTTTCCAAGATAGACCATTTTCTAGAACATAAAACAAGTCTCAAGAAATTTAAAATAATTGGAATCTTAAAAAGTATGTTCTTTGACCACAACAGGATTAAATGAAAAAAAAAAACCCACCAACATCAGAAACATACCTAGAAAATCACCAGATATTTGAAAATCAAATAACACATTCCTAAATAAAACATGGGTCAAGAAAAAGTTTACATGGAGAAAATAGAACATATTTTGAACTAATTGAAAATGAAAACACCACATCATGAAAGTTATGAGATGCAGCTAAAATAGTGGTTAAATGAAAATTCATAGCAATAAATGCTTACATTTGTAAGACTTCAAAATCATCGATATAAACTTCTACCTTAAGAAACCATAAAAACATAGATGCAAAAAAATTCTTTACAAATGTTTAGCAAACCAAATTCAGCAATATATAAAAAAGAGGATTAATCACCACCAAGTGGGATTTAGCCCAGCAACACAAGATTGTTTCAACATTTGAAAATCAACTGTTGTGATTCAGCATGTTAACAGACTAAAAAATGGAAACCACATGAGCATCTCAATAGATGCAGAAAAATCATTTGACAAATTCAACACCCATTCAGAAAAAAGTCTCTTAGCACATCAGGAAAGGAATGAAGTTTCTTTAACCTGACAAAAGTCATCTAACAAAAAAACCTAAAGCTAACATCATACTTCAGGGTGAAAATTAGAATGTTTCCCCCCATAAGTTAGGGGAGGAGGCCAAAATGTCCCCTTTTACAATTTCTATTCAACATTGTATTATAGGTCCTAGCCAGTGTGATTAAAGAAGAAAAGAAAAAAATATATAGATTGTAAAGAAAGAATCAATGCTTTTATTTACAAACAACATGGTCACTTATAAAGAAAATTCTATATCTACAAAGTATTAAAAAAGAGATCTAATTGATTTCTAACAAAAGTGCCAATTGATTTTCAACAAAGTTGGCAAGGTAATTCAAAGGGGAAAAAGATCTTTTCAACAAATCATGTGGAAACAATCAGAAAGCTTTATATATGAAATAAAAGTGAGAGAAAGAGAGAGAGATTAAACTTTGGCCCTTGGTTCTTAACCCATACCATCTATAAAAATTAACACAAGGGGCACCTTGGTGGCTCAGTCGGTTAAGCGTCTGCCTTCGGCTCAGGTCATGATCCCAGGACCCTGGGATCGAGCCCCGAGTTGGGCTCCCTGCTGGGTGGGGAGGCTGTTTCTCCCTCTCCCTCTGCTGCTCCCCCTGATTGTACTCTTTCTCTCTATCAAATAAATAAATAAAATCTTAAAAAAAAGAAAAAAATTAACACAAAATTGATCATAGACCTAAGTTAGAAAGCTAAACCTGTAGCACATCTAGAAGAAAACATAGGGGAAACATCTTCATGACCTTCGGTTGAGCAAAGAATGATCACTCTTTATGCTGCTGATAAAATGCCTGTTCTATCATGAAATGACTCCACAAAGATGAAGCAATGTTAATTTTCACCTTTACTCTTCGAAGGATAAATAAGGTTATCATTCAGGAGAAAAAGAAGTAATTTCAATGTCCATAACAGAAAACTCAATTTATTGTGGCTTATCCAATTAGAGGTCTCTAGTTGTTTTTTGTTTTTGTTTGTCTCCTAAAATGGGAAGCACATGAAGTAGGAAGTTCAAGACTGGTAAATTAATTCCATGATGCAACTATAGACCCTGGCATTTTCTATTTTTTCACTCAGCTTGCAATTAGATTCCTCATGCATGTCTTCTCAGGGTAAAAAAATGGCTGCTACATTTCTTGTATCACATCAGTGTTCCAAGCAGGAAGAATATTAAGAGCAAGGAGCCAAAGGTGTTTGTCCACCTGCTTTTAAAGAGCTTTCTGAGAAGCCACACTTAGTAACTTTTGCTTGCATTTCATTAGCTGGAAGAATGTTATTGGCCATGCCTACCTGAAAGGAAGGCTGAGAATCAATCAATCTTTCTTTTTCTTTTTTTCTTTCTTTCTTTCTATCTTTCTTTCTTTCTTTTCTTTTTTTTCTTTCTTTTCTTTTTCCTTCCTTCCTTCTTTCTTTTTTTCTTTCTTTCTTTCTTTCTTTCTTTCTTTCTTTCTTTCTTTCTTTCTTTTTCTTTCTTTCTTTCTTTCTTTCTTTCTTTCTTTCTTTTTCTTTCTTTCTTTCTTTCTTTCTTTCTTTCTTTCTTTCTTTCTCTTTTCTTTTTTTTCTTTCTTTCTCCTCCCTCTCTCTCTCCCTTCCTCCTTCCTTCCTTCCTTCCTTCCTTCCTTCCTTCCTTCCCTTCCTTCCTTCCTTTTTTAATCAGGAGACATGAATGTCACAGGAACAATTGAGATTCTGATGGTGAGGAATAAAGGAAAATGGATATCTAATGGTAACAAAGTGTCAGCTACAGGCTCTCTTCCCTGCAGTCAACGGAGGGCTTTTGTTCACTGGTTGTCTCATACTGAAGATATTATATCTGCATACAAAATTGTAACCTAATTAGATTTTGGATCTTTATAAACCTAGAGAATAATCCAACCATATCTACACTAACCTCTGCTTTTCTTTGTAAACCTTGAAGAAAAAGTGAAAGAATGATCTCCTGAGGTGTGGAGGTGACTTAGGTCTCTCTCTATCAAGCATAAATATTGTATTTTGGGATGCCTGGGTGGTGAGTCAGTTAAGTGTCTGACTCTTGGTTTTGGCTCAGGTCATGATCTCAGGGTTGTGAGACTGATCCCCACGTCGGGCTCCACAGTCTGTGTGGAATCTTCTTTAGACTGTCTCTCTCTCCCTTTGCCTTTCCCTCCTCTCAAATAAATAAATAAATCTTTTAAAAAAAAAAGATTGTATTTCTTCGGGTTCTTCTAATCTTGACATAAAACATTAAGGAAAAGGATTTTCTTTTTTTCCAAGAAACACATGGATTCGATTACTTAACCTAAGCCTTTTAAGTATATATCTGAATTGTGCCTACCTGAAATGCTAATTCATCAAAAAACTGCACAAAACACCAGTTATTTAATATTACTCTTTTTTTTTTTTTACAAGTATATGGGTACTTGATAAATGGCATCCTGGGATGTTCATCAATGAGGAATTTTAATCTGACATGATTGCTTACTTTGTCTCAAAAAATAATTTGTCAGTTAATGAATTGTGAAATAAATCACTTACTTTAAGAAGAATGATAAACATTTTCAAAAGCAACTGTGAATTTTGAGAAAAAATAGATACAGAATACAGAAGCATTGCTGCAAATGAATGAAGTGATGATAAAAGGACCTAGAAAATCTGAATCTTGTTCTTTATTCCCCTACTCTGATTTTCTAAGACTTGCAGAAATTTATTTTGACTCTCATAATGTGAAAAACATCCAGATGTAAAATGAAAAAGGTTTTGATATCTTTTAGACATAGCTTTCATCTATTTGCACTTCAATTTTCTTGACACTAAGAAAAGCAATGCCTGTTTCTTACCCACTGTGAAGAGATTTTCTTTTAAAGTTTGAATTCTTTAGCCAAATTGATTCCATTGCATGAACAATACATAATTTCACCATGAGGAAAAGTATTTTATTGCCGTCATTTTGGACCCCTTCTTCTTCTGTTCAAACACAAAGCAAGTTCCCAACTGAAACAAGCTTGGAGCAGTTGTAATTAATAGAAGCTTAACTTGGAATAGATGAAAAGAAAAGTAAAGGAAAATAAAATTACTACTTATTGAGTATGCTAGGAGCCAGAAAACCTGACCTAGTTCTGTCATTAGTTAGGTTTGAGATGTTGGACAAACACAAATCCATGTCTGGGCCTCACATTTCTGTTACAACATGAGGATGTAATTCAACTGATACCTAAATTTAAAAATTTAGGATAAGTTCATTTTCCAGTTACTGTTTTCTCAAAGAGAAATGTGGATAAGATACTGAGCCAAAATAACTTCCTTTGTGGTTTGTTATATTTATAAAAATGATCCATATTCTTCGGGAGAATCTCACTGGGTCTCTCAAAGCAAGGCATCACTTGGGTTTGCACTCAGCCATAGCTGAGCTGTTCAGCTTGAGCTGTTGAGCTGAGCCTTGACTGACACATCTCACCCAAGTCCCAGAAAAACTACATAAACTCTTATGAAGCTTATGTATGGACCAGGCTTGAATAATTGACCCACTAGAGCCAATAGTTTTGCCAGTTGACTGGACAGTTATTGTATTTGGCATTTTCTTAGCATATACTTTTTTTTTGCCAGGCACTGGGATTTTTTATATATTATCTCATGTCTGCAGAACAAAACCTCAAAAGTGGGCATTAGTCGTCCTATTAGAGGAAACCAATTCTCATAGAGGTTTAATAATTGCAATGGCCAACTACTCATGAAAATCCAGAGATGAGATTCAAACCAGTTCTGCTAGACTTCAAAGCCCATGCATGTTCTTTATTTCACACATTTAAGGCTCAGTCAGTTCCTAAATTTGGAGGGGTTTTAGGTCTCCTATAGGTCACTTCCCAGGCATCACTGCCTTTGGCTAAATTGGAATTCCCCGGCATTTCCAAAGTGGTATGAAACTTGTGGAGAGTCCCTGGAAAGTATAATAAAATACACAAGAGTAGAAAGTTGTCTAGGAAAACCACAGAGCTCCCTTAAATGAGAATACTAGACAAAGGATTATGGATGGGCTAACATTTGAGTTGGGCTTGAAGGAAAAGGAAGGTTGACAGATGGAGTAAGTGGAGGCAGATGGGAACACTGGATATGTTGCAGGAGACACTGAGACATTCCTACCCATAGAAGCATAGAGGGGAGTTGTAGTTGAGTTGGTCAATAATATTCAAGGAAGGGAAGGCAAAGCAAGACTTAATGTGTGCCAGTTATGTCCCAAGCCTTCTGCTACATTCTTCATAGTTAACATTTCAAGGCCCTTTCAATAGGGATGGAGGGTGTCAAGACAAAGAGTGTGTGTTTGAATTATTTGACAATGACAATCCAGGGAAGTCTTCTGAACAGAATATAACCAGATTAGTGCCAGGCTTTAGAGAGATTAATTACTCTGTCAGTCCTCTGCCAAATATATTAATCATATAGGAGAAAAGTTGAAAGGAGAAGAGTTAAAGGTAAGTGGGACACTAATCCATGGACACAAATACCTTGGATATATAAATGCTTTCCTCTGCCCCACCTCCCAAGCAATGATTTGCATTTTTTTTTCATTTCTTAGGGCCATTCATTACTTTTTAATTTATGACAATGATTTTCTAAGCACTTATTTATGTACTATAGTCTATTCTAAGTGCCTCATATACATTTTTTCAATGTATATGAAGGCAGATAGTTAGTCTTATTTGATAGAAATGGAAACAGATTTAGACAGATTAAGGCACATGCCCAAGACCACACAGCTGGTAAGTGCTGGTGCTGGCATTTGTACTTAGCTGTGAATCCAGAGATTTTGTTCTTAACCACTGTGCTACTAAAGAACAGGCCAAGGAAAGAAATGTCTTGCCATTTTGAGAAAAACTTTGTTTCTTTTCAGTGAAGTTGAGGAAAATTGACTTTTGAGGCCTGGATAGTAAGTAAGCTAACAGAATGTTAAGAGCATTCCTGATATTAGTCAGACAGTTAGAGATAACTCTTTGGGTAGAGAGCCAATAAAGCAGGCCCACTTAGAAGGAAGAAAACTTCAAAGTTCTATTTTAAAGGAGATCCAGTGAGAAGCAACTTTGAAAATAGGAAGTAGGGCCACATGTATTTGTGAAGCACATCAAATACCCATTGTGCTTCCAAAATCAAGATCCAGCTGAAAGAGCTAAGGAGAATTACGGAGGAGTCTCTGTGTGAGCAGGTAGGTGGTACTGCAATGTGATAAGATAAGGGGAGAATGTGTTGGAAGGAATGACTCATTCTACTCCCTGCTGCTGCTATTCTGAGCTTAAAGATAAGGTTTAATCACTGAACTCAATTTGCTGTTAAGGTGACTTGTTGAGAGCTGAAGATAATTGCAACTGGATCTCAAGTCTCTGTTAAATAGTCTCTTAAGTGACAGTATCCACAGTGTCATGGATCCATGTGGAGTACAAAGTGTAGTTCCAATACCTGTAGTTCCAATACCTGTGAAAGATCTGAGGGTTGTTTCAGGTGGCTTTACAGAGTATCAGCGTTTTGGTAAATTCACCATTGGTACAGTTGCTGGATCTAGCAAGTTTATCTTTAGGAGAAATTGCAATGGAATCTATTCATGCTACCCAATTGTACAGGATGCTGATTTATAAACCAGAATTCAGTTATTAATTTTAAAACCTCAAATCCTTTTTAGAGTAATTCAGAATGTAAATAATGGGAGGCTGGGAGACAATGTGGAGAGAACAGATGGTCTAGATTTAGACAAAGCTGTTTCTGAGAACCTAGTTTAGCTAGATGACCTGGAGCTGCATCTTAACAGCTCTGAGTTGCAGTTCCCTTTGGGGAACTGCAAATATTCCAAGACCTTTGGGAAATGGAGGTGATGTTATGGAATAAGACTAGTTTGACTCTGGAATACTCAGCTCAAACACAAGGGACATGATAGGGAGAAGCACTGCAGGCTAACCCCAGCAATCATGGATTGGTGATCCAATACTCAGGGTCCCAAGAGAAGCAGATGTCAGGTGTGGGTTAGGCTAGGGGTATTATAAAAAGTCTCAGTCTGGTGGTTGGACTATAGCAGTATCAGTAGATCCTTTCCATTTTAGGAAACGCTGCACTATAGTATGCTTCAACCCAAAGTACAGAATTGTCAAGACATTAAGTCAGGGCTTTGATCAGATGGTGTTGAGTTCAATGTCTGGCCCAAGTGAGAGAAGAGGAATGGCAACATAAGGCAGGCTACCCAGGGCAATTTCAGATGGAATTCTGCACACTGAGCCATTAGTTGTTATTTTGTTGTTGTTGTTGTGTTGTTATTATTACTGGAGGACAGTCCCTGGTGCATTTGATCTAAACCCTAACATTTGATTCCAATTCCTTCTGTGTGATTAAAGCAAGGTTCTTACCTTTCCTGCCATCTGTACGGCTAACCTTGGGCAACTGTCAAAGATCAAGTCAGGGAGGCAAGGCAGAGTTTATTAGCATCGGAGTAAAAGACATTGGATAGTAATGAGGCTCCCCGAGGGGAGTTTTTGGAAAGTGCCCCGAACTCATGAGGAGCATCTCTTCCTAGTGCCAGTAAGGTATCAGCTGGGGCCACCTGTATGTTGCCATCTAAATAGCATTGGCACTGCACCCTCCCCCAATTTCTCAACCTATGGAAGCCCTATGCCAAGATTTCTCTGAATTTTTTTTCTACTTTCAAGGAGATACTTTTTCTTTTTTCTTTCCATCTCTTCCTTTCCTTCTTTTTCTTCTACTTCAGGAATTTCGGTTATACACCACAGTGGCCATGATATGAAATCCAGTCCATTCTTCAAGTTTAAGATATACCTACCACCCATTCCCCCCCACCACACACACATACATTCTCAAAGTGATCATGACCTTGGTAGAGTTCATGAGTAATTTTTAGAAATGAGTAAGAGGAGAGGTTCACATAATAGCATTGGGAAAAATAAGTATAATGGATAATTATCCCATCCTTGAAGATTTCATTACTCCTCTCTTCCTCCTCCTTTCTCATTCCTCTTTATTCATCTTTCCCATTTCCTTTTGGGTACAAACCCCACAAATTACTCTTTTCTCAGGCAAAAGAACCTTCTTCCACATCAATTATAATATCCTTTGTTGATGTTGATGCCCTCTGCTAAGTTCTCATCTTTCTTAAGGGAACATAAGGTAGTTTTTTGAGGATCATTTTCTCCCTAAGAGAAATTCTTATTTGACCAGCAAATACAGTGAAACAAATTTGATCTTAAGTACTGGTGACTGGTGCTCAAATGATTCAGAATTTTTCTTAAATGATGCTAAGTAAACACTTAGCACCTTTTTTTTAAAAAGCCAATTCCCTTCTTTTTTTTTTTTTATCATTTTAGCACAAGGCTTTACTAGTCTAGTGTTATCTAGTGACAGTCAAGTTTCAAATACTCAAGTTTAGCTTTCCTTGTATTTATTGCATTTTAGATGAGAATTGGAGCATACAGATTTTACAAGACACTGTGTTCTCATCAGCAATACTTTTTGATGAAATATCTATTGGAAGATTTTTTTTTTTCCTAGAAAGAATTCCACAGGAGACCAGCATCTGTTTTATCTTGTTCTTTGTTTGGTTCAGTTTCTGAAAATGACTTTTTTAACCTTCTCCCTTGCTTCTGAGGATGGCGCTTATATAAAATTGGTGATTCCCTGTGCTCTGGCCATTGCTTCCAAGAAATATTGTGACAGTAACTTTTGTCAGTTGTTGCTGCCAGTATAAATGAAGGCACAATTGACAGGGATTCAAACATGTTGCTTCTGAATGTGTTGTGCAGAAAAAGGTGATTAGTTTAATCCAAATTTTTGCTCTGATTCTGCCAAAAATAATCTGTCTCTGTATAACAGGAAAGTTTACCTTTGATATATACCTCATCATCATGGTGGCCAGCAGTATTTTTAGAATAAAAGTTACCTTATTTGACAATATTACAACAAAATATTCCAAGTATTGAAAACTAGGGGTGGGGGGAAGGTAAGGAATACGTAAAAGAGCCTGTAGGCTAGAATAAAAGAAAAGTATAATATATTGTACATCAATGTTTAAGCATAAAACTGACTTTTTGTAGAAGTTTCTTCTGGCACTTGCCTCAAAGTTTTTTTTGGTGATTTAAAATATCGTATATATTTGCACGTAGTTTTACATTAGTACTGCCTGGAGTTGGGACAGTAGGGTGGAAAAAGTTGATGCAACATCACAAAAGGAAAGATAATATAAAACTAAAAACTGCTCAAGCATGTCCCAATAATTTGCTGTCAGTGAACCAGGGCAAAAACAAACCTTTCTTGTCATCATTGTAGTTTGAAAGGCACATTCACTGACCAAAAACTTCATGGGTCTGTTTTTTCTAAGATTCCAGCACACTAAACAGAAGAAACAATTAATTGTTTGGTGGTCCATAATTCCATTGGCAGATTAACATGCTTAATCATGCATACTTTTCCCACTTGAATTCCTAAAACAGTAAAGAAATATCAGGGGTAATAAAATAGCTTCAAAATACAGGGCATAATTTAAACAATAATTTCCATATATAAAGTAGATCCCTGCCATTTGTACTAATGATGGGGCCCCAGCTGTGCTGCATTATAAGCTATTCTCCAGGGGAGAAATGAGCAAAACAGGACCAGACTGTGGGCTGGAGTAGTATGGGGAAAACCTGACTAAGACAGCAAGGCTGCTTGCTTCTTCCTTCCCTCTTGGGAAGAGACCAGGAGACGAAATCAATGAGTATGTGGCAACCTGGAAGTCCTCCCCTGGGCATCTCGGCTCTAGGAGGTAAATATTGCCCCCAACCCTTTGGGGCAGAGTTCTCAGGGTCAAGTGGAGGTTGTCAAGTTCTTAGTAAGGAAGCTTGGTGTGAGCTGGTACCAAGAAGTTTGGGAATAGTTCTGACAGAAATGGGCAAGAAGAAGAAAGACCCAAGGACCTCAGCTCCCCCAAGCCAGCCAGCTGAACCCTCAGGGCTGGCCTCTAAACCTGCAGAGAGCTAGTGAGCCACAGAAAACCAAGGATCTTAGTAGAAAGACCATTGAGACTGGTTCTTAATTTGGTTCTTATATGAAATTGGGTAGTTGGAGAGGTCTAGCCTGACACCCATAGAAAATTACAGACCTCCTAATATACCAAGGACCTGCATTTCAGTGGCTCAGAGCCTGAGTGTCAGGTATTAGTACAGATATCTAGGTCCAGATTGTAGCAACCAGAGACCTACAGTTTTGATAGCTTAGGGAATGATTGGACTATATTGCAAATTAAATTATATACCTCCTCCTAAAAATTAAATGTTGCAAAAGTTAGCCCAGGTTACAATATCTTCTTTATATGGGCTTTTTGTTCTTACTACTTTTTTGATCCTAAAAAAGAATAAAGAATACTTTCTTTCTTTCCCTAGCATCTTTAGGTTGGATTCTTTAACACTTGGGTATGCAGCTTGTCAAGTAGGAAAGAATTTGTTATTGCACCCAATACATCCTGCTTTATCAGCCTGAGATACCAAAGAAGATCATATTCTTTTTCATATTCAAAGTAGATGATGCTGAACCCCTATCCACATGTTGCAAGAGTATCTCTTTTCTCTGTCTGAGATCTCTCTCTTGTAATAACTGCAACAACTTCAGGGATACTTTTTAAGCCCAAGTTAGTCCAGAGAGTCTTGATTAATGTTCTACTTTTCACTATATTGCTGCCATATCAGATTCATGAGAACTCAGCATCCTAATAGCTACCTTGTCTACTGAAGGGTAATCTGCCTTGAACAGAGCAGATGCCTCAACACTGGGCTGGTAACCCAGTAAAATGGTGCAATCTTAGTCTCTCTTGAGGTGCATTCTCTGCTGAGGTACTTCATACAGAGGAATGAGGTATAACATATACTTGTACTAGTTTCCTGGGGCTGCTGTAACAAATGACCACGAACCCGGTTGGTTAGAATAAAATAGATTTACTGTCTCAGAGTTGTGAAGGCTAGAAATCTGAAATCAAGTTATTGGCAGGGCCACGTTCTCTGGAGCCTCTAGAGGATCATTTTTTGCCTCTTCCTAGCCTCTGGTATTGTTGACAATCATTGGTATTCCTTGGGCTTGTAAACATACCCAATCTCTGCCTTCATCATCACCTGTGTGTCTGTGTTCAAACTTGCCTTATCTTATAGGAACATTAGTCTTTGGATTAGGGTCTATTCCAATCCGGTATGAATTCACCTTACCTTGATTATCAGCAACTTGATTATTTAACTTTCCTCCTGATCTGCACCTAGCTCTAATGTTCTGTCCTCTGACTTTTGCCATGACTTCAGCTTCACAAAAAAAGAACTTCATTGACCTTATGTCCTCATCTTCCAGACAGACAGTCCAATTCAAACATATATATATATATATATATATATATATATATATATATATATTTTGGCATGGCATATTCTTTCTATCTGTTATGCAGCCTGACATACTCTTCTATGGATACTGAATTCGCCTCCTAAGTTGAACTCTAGCCTAGCTATATGCTTATTAGAACAATGTCTACATTCTAAAAGAGTTGAGAAGTTAAACATACTGAAAAAATCTTATCCCAGTTGAACTGAGGAATTAATTAATTTTTTTAATCATTTAATCTAATAGTATCCAATATAATTTTCTGTGAAGATGGAAAAATTTTATTCCTATACGGGTCAATTCAATAGCCGCTACTCACATATGATTATTGAGTACTTGAAATGCAGCTGATGTGGCTTAAGAACTGAATTTCTAATTTTATTTAATTTTAATTAATTTTCATTTAAATTTAAATAGCAACATGTAATTAGTGGTTACTGGATTAGACAGCACAGATCTACTCCATTCCTTTAATATAAAAGAATATGTGGCAGAACAACAGTTAAATCTTCAGGAGCAAATAATCAAATTTAACTCATTTGTTATGATAAGAGCTTTATAGGACCTTAAGGGTAAAAGAAAGAAAAGGTGATGAACTAGATATGGCAGTCTAACCGAATAATTCCAGGGCAAAATGAGTGAGGTGCATCATCATTTATGTGTTGTTGGAGATTGATATCTTCATCTTTCTAGCTCCAAGCATACTTCAAGAGCAATGGAAAATCTGACAAAGGTAAAAATGTTTGAAGCATATTCAGTCACGTTTTCTAGAAGCCAGATGAGACCCTGGAGAAGCCAAGGACCTAGCCTTTCCTGATGAGTATCTCAGCCATTTGATAAAACTGCTTGACTCACATTTGAAGTTACTGCACCAGTGAGAGATAGATTAAGGTATTATATTCACATTTTCAAATTGTCTCTTTTAATTTCTCTGATTCCAATTTAGTGTTTTCTTTAGATAAATTGCTTCATTAGCATTCATGTGCAAAATGTTATTCAGACTTTAAAAATAGAAGATGTCAAAGTTGAGGTAATATATCTGATTGGGAGATTATCTTGCTCCTGAACTAGAAATCCAAAGAAAGCAAAGAAAGAGAGAGCAGTTAAGCAGAGACAGGTTATTGATCTAGGGAGTGTGTCCATCATAAGGCCTGAGAGAAATATCTTCTTGTGCCCCACAAAGATGAGTTACCTTATGAAGAACTTTAATCAGTTTGATTCAACTTTAAGATGTCAGGGCTTCTGAGTTCCATATATTTCCATGGTTATCAAGAAATCCTGGCAGAGAAAAGCTTTAATTAAATGTAGCTGAATCTGGAATTCGTATAGTTTACCTTCTGATCTCATGGGATAGCTCTAGAGAAAATGTAGGTATACTGAGCAAACAGGGAAAAGGAAATGGATGAGTTGAGAAATAATTTTTTAAATAATTTTTAAAAATATTTATTTATTATTTTAGAGAGAGTGAGAGCAAGAGAAAGAGAAGGGGGAGGGGTAGGAGAAAGGGAGAGAATCTCCAACAGACTCCCCACTGAGCACAGAACCCGCTGTGGGACTCCATCTCACAACTTGAGATCATGATCTGAGCTGAAACCAAGAGTTTGTCACTTAACTGACTGAGCCACCCAGGCAGCCAGAGAAGTAATTTAATAACATAAAGAACTCTAATAGCTAAATGCAAATGAAAATAAACTTATATAGGCACAAAATCCTCGGTCTTTTTCTTTCTGAATGCCACCCCAAAGACCAGGTAGTCTCCAGCTTATATGAATTTCAATGTCCATATATAATTTTATTTTATTATGTTAATCACCATACATTACATCATTAGTTTTTGATGTAGTGTTCCAAGATTCATTGTTTGCATATAACACCCAGTGCTCCTCCATTCAATACGTGCCCTCTTAATACCTATCACCAGGCTAACCCATCCCCCCACCCCCCTCCCCTCTAGAACCCTCAATTTGTTTCTCAGAGTCCATAGTCTCTCATGGTTCATCTCCCTCTCCGATTCCCCCCCCTTCATTTTTCCCTTCCTACTATCTTCTATTTTTTTTAACATATAATATATTATTTGTTTCAGAGGTACAGGTCTGTGATTCATCAGTCTTATGCAATTCACAGCGCTCACCATGGCACATACTCTCCCCAATGTCTATCACCCAACCGCCCCATCCCTCCCACCCCACACCTTTAATGGCTTTCTATTTGTTCCCTAAACAATTTTTTATAATATTTATAAATAAGTAAATACTTATAAATAAAACTTGTAAATAAAATCCTCACTTTCATTAGATGGGAATCACTCCTCTGAAGTTTTGTTAAAGGAAAATAGTCTGTGTGTCTATGCAGCTAAGGAGACAAAGCCTCTCTGTCTCTCCCTCTCTCCCTCCTTCCTTCTTTCATTCTTTCTTTTTATCATATTGCTTTCTGGATGTGGGTGAAAATTATGAGGATCAACTGAGGAAATATACTATTTTAATATTTTGTCTTTCAAAATATCAGTGAAATCTTCAGGGTCCAAGCCAAGCCTGAATAGGGGTGTTGCCTGATTTCCATGGTGAGGTGAATCAACTGGTTATGAAACCCTCCTCTCCTCTGTTACCCATCCCTCATACTCATTTCCCTAAGACAAGAATGCTTTTCTTTTCATTGTGATTCTCCTTTTAATTATCTTATTAAGTCCTTTATTTTGCATAAAGATGAGGAGATGTTTTACTGTTCTTATCACTGTCACTTGCCAGGGAACTGATTTATCATATGTGACACTGGAAAAAATAAAACACTAATTTATATTCATGAAGTCCTCATTTGTGCTTTCTAAACAGATATAACACAATCTGTCTAACCTCTCCAGGTTGTTGTAGAGCCCTGTCATTTTATGACATTTTCTGTCCAGTATAAAAAGAAGAAAAAATAGTACATGAAAGGTAAAAATATTACAAATAAAATTGAATTGAATATTTTTTAGACAAATGAAAGTTAGAAGGGATTACTAAGTGATATTTTAGTTCCTAAACTTAATTTTATAATATGTCAGAAGATGACATAGGAAACTTTGACTTGAAGTTTGAGCATTATCATAACATTTCTCTCATGTGCAAAGAGATATCTATATTGACAAGCAAACCAAAACCAAAAGACACTCATCAGTAATAACTAGCACTTTCAACTACAGAAACCTATTGTTTAAGAACCTCACCTGTAAACTTACAACACACCAAATCTTTTTTTAGATAGCCTGTAAGTTTTTATCATAGAGCATATCTCAACCAACCAAACAAAAAAATAAATGATATTTATCATTTTTTCTATTAATGCTATCATATTCAAGATTCCCAGGGAAGGCAGATAGGATCAAAAAGTTTTAAGTCTCAGTTTAAAGATCACTTTCTTAGAACAAGTTCCCCCAAGTTCCCAGTCTTGACTAAGTTTCCCTGGTATGTATGTGTGTAGCCCTATGTCCCCCATAGAACTTTGTACAGTTGCAATGTAGGCAGTACTTTTGCAAACATTTTTCTCATGGCTGTCATTATTAGACCAAACTCCATGATGGATCCACTGCATTGATTCTACACACCCGAGCCTGAACACAAGACCTCCCTGATATCTATACTGTACCTGCTCGAAAACACATGTTGAATTAATGAGTTATGATTCTCACAATCACCTTTAATGTATTTAATGCATTTAACCTTTGCATAAAGACAGAGGGATGGCTTCTTCTGAAGGGAATTGGCTTTTGGAGTAAACCTACTAGGCTGGCCCAGTGTATCACAACATTGGATTCTGTCAAGGGTCTAGGGATGCATTCCTTTATATTTGCAATTATGTCCTTGAAATAGAAACAGTGAGTAATGTGTGGCTATGTATTTATTTATGTGATGAGGCCACAATTAGCTTTACTCTGTTACTAAGATAATTCTTCCAACAGAAGTTCAAAGCTAAGGAAAATAAAATGCTGTTGAACAGGGAGATGAGAACATCCTGGTCAACCAGGAGCTGAGCAGGCATAGGAAGCTTCAGAGTTGGAATCCTATACCAAACAATTTCCTGTCTCAGCAGGGCAGAACCAAATAAATGGAAATAGGGTAAAAAGCTTTTGTGAAGGGTGATCTGGAATACAGCTGGTTGGTGAAGATGCCAACCAAAAGGCTGGTGATGAGTCTGGTCTTTTGGAGTGTTGAATGTTGGCACTCTTGAAGTACCACTAAAAAGCCCCAATGATCAGGAAAATCTGAATTTATTATTCACAAAGTCAAGGAGAAGGGAGGGAGAAATCAGAATATTTTTGAGGCTTTAGAGTCTGATTTAAGGGTTAAGATTGGGTAAGATTCATGATCATGAATAATGCTGCAATGAATATAGGAGCACAGATATTCAAGGTATAGAAACAATTATCTACCAATAGAAAAATGGATCAAGAAAATGTGGTATATTTATAGAATGGAATATTAGTTAGCCTTAAAAAAGTAAGAAATCCTGCCACTTGTGACAATGTGGATGGACTTTGAGGGTATCATGCAAAGTGAAATAAGCCAGGCAGAGTCAACTCCCATGGGCTGTG
Organism: Eumetopias jubatus; assembly: GCF_037043125.1. Lineage (NCBI taxonomy): Eukaryota > Metazoa > Chordata > Mammalia > Carnivora > Otariidae > Eumetopias > Eumetopias jubatus. The sequence continues at coordinate 20,974,672 of NW_028274812.1, read as the reverse complement.
GAGGGTGGTGAGGGAAATAGGGAGAGGTTTCTAAAACGCTATAAACTTTCAGTTCTAGGATGAATAAGGTCTGAGGACCTAATGTAGAACATGATGACTATAGTTGGTAACACTGCACTGTATATGGAAATTTGTTAGGAGAGTAGAACTTAAATGTTCTCACCAAAGAAAGAAAAAGGGTAAATATGTGAAGTGATGGATGTGTTAATTAACTAGATGGTAGAAATCCTTTTACAATGTATATGTGTTTCAAATCATCACATTGTACACTTTTTTTATTACATTGTTAGTCACCATACAGTACTTCATTAGTTCCTGATACAGTAGTGCTCCATGATTCATCATTTGTGCACAACACCTAGGGCTCCTTGCAGTATGTGCCCTCTTAATACTCATTGCCAGACTAACCCATCCCCCACCCCCTCCCCTCTAGAACCCTGTTTGTTTTTCAGAGTCCATAGTCTCTCATGGTTCATCTCCCCCTCTGATTCCGCCCCCCCTCATTTTTCCCTTCCTTCTCCTAATGTCCTCCATGCTGTTCCTTACGTTCCACAAATAAGTGAACTCATATGTTAATTGACTTTCTCTGCTTGACTTATTTCACTTAGCATAATCCGCTCCAGCTCCATCCATGTCGATGCAAATGGTGGGTATTCATCCTTTCTGATGCCTGAGTAATATTCCACTGTATATATGGACCACATCTTCTTTATCCATTTGTCTGTTGAAGGGCATCTCGGTTCTTTCCATAGTTTGACTATTGTGGACATTGCTGCTATGAACATTGGGGTGCATGTGCCCCTTCTTTTCACTACATCTGTATATTTGGGGTAAATATCCAGTAGTGCAATTGCCGGGTCATAGGGTAGCTCTATTTTTAACTTTTTGAGGAACCTCCACAATGTTTTCCAAAGTGGCTGTACCAACTTGCATTCCCACCAACAGTGTAAGAGGGTTCCCCTTTCTCTACATCCTCTCGAACATTTGTTGTTTCCTGCCTTGTTCGTACACTTTAATCATCCACAGTTTAATTTGTCAATTATCCCTCGATAAAACTGAAAAAAAAACAACACATAAAATTGGTGGGTACAGCAAGGGAAGGGTTTTATGGTGAGGTTTCCAAGAATCTTGAAGAGTAAACTGTCACTTGATGCTCTCTATTGAAAAGCTGGACAGTCTGGTATTAAGTGAAATAGGATTTTGGAGAAATTTCCAGAATGAACAGTGAAGTTATCTGCAACTTTTATCTTCATGGGCAGGAGTTTCCTGGAATAGGAAAGTCCTGTGGATGAAGACAGTGGAGTAGTTAGGTCCTATTAAAAGTGGACAGTGATCTGCATGTGTGCAGAATGGTTTCAGGTCTCTAGCCTCTTCTTTCTCTATGACATTCTTCTGTTTCAGGAAAAGGAGACCCATTGGAGGAGCCCTGGGGAAGTAATGGTCACCTTACTTTAGAACTGTAAACATCTGCAGTGGGAAAGGGCTGTGTCTTTCAACCTTACCTCCTCTATCATGAGCAAGACTTATTCCTTAACCTCTACTTCAGAGTGGCTATTAGGGTTCATGAATTTAAGCCTCCTCCCTCTCAGATTTCTAATGAAATAAATACAAAGTGATAAACAGGTACTAGAGCAGAGGAGAGGGGAAAGAGCAGATGTTACATTTACTTGTTTAATGCATGTGCTTTGAGACTTTCAGAAATATTTGGTGGGGAAAATTACTTGTAGTGGGAACAGATAACATAAATTTATAAAGTGAGTTATTAAGGCATATGCATAATACAATAATCATATAAGCAGTATAATACTTCTGAAAGGTATGTGGGGAAATGCTATGAAGTGGGCCAGCTATAATTTGTTTTGTCTTATTATATGCTTGGTTAAAAATGGCCGTTCTCATAATCAGATGAATACTAGATGAAGTGAGTGTTGTGATTCAATTTTAAAACATGAAAAATGTTTTTAATAAAATACTTATTTAATTTTTTGGAATAAAAATATTGCAACTTGGCAAAAGGCATTAAAATGCTAAGCAGAATTCTGGAAAGAAAGCCAGCATGTCAAGGACCCTCCATGTAATGGGAGGCTAGCAAATCTTCCTGACCTGACTGAGGAGACAAGAAAAACACATTGAAATTCTTACAGTTACAAGACTCTACATGGACTCACACTTCAGCCAACAAGGTTCAGGTGATAGCAATGGCATCATCCTTATTTTAAGTAGCATAAAGGGAACTGGACTGGCTTGGGTATGCACATTGTACCTCGCTTCTCTTGGCCCTAACAGGACTCCTCTTCTTCCCCACATGCTTCCCTCTAAGGTGATGGTATCAAGCCCATGTAAAGGCAAAAGTCACAAACTCCAACACCCACAGAGAACAGGAACTCAACAGAAGATGAAGTGGGCCACAGTAAGATTAAGGTGAGTGTAAGAAATGGTGGTCATTGGTGAGCTAAGAGCACGGCTACTCAGATCTAGTTGATTGTTACTGTATAGGAATATTTTTGCTCAATGGTCCAAATGTTTCAATGTTTCGAGAAATGCTAGCAATTCAGATTTTTGTATGCTAGTTTTCTATTTATAAAGCATATTTTAATGGCCAAAAAAATTCCATACATCTGCAGGTTGAACTTTGTGGGCCTCATCTTGTTTAAATAGCTGAATTCTAAAGACATAATAGCCAATATACAATTGACTTTGTCCCTGGCTCCTCTCAGATGTCAGAAAGCAGGCCATTGCATCCTCTTTTGCCTAAAGCAGGATCTGAATTTCCATGGTTAGGGACACATTATTCTTTTAGAACAGGGGACCCTTCATTCCTTATTAAACATTAAAGTATCTCTGGTTATTAACTTATTGAGGTGATACAATAAATCTAATCTACTAGAAGCTTCTGCTGAAACTGATGGGAAAAGAGTAAAGCTCTGGGGAAGTGGTACCACTGTGTTAAAAAAATCACTTCTTCAAAATGCAGATGCTCTAGCTGCCACCCTGGAGATGTGAGGTCTCTAGAATTGGAGAGGTTCATTCACTCGTCAAATATTTAGTGACACTTGGCATGTGCCAGATACCATACTAGGCATAGGTCCATAAATTAATTATCTTATTAAGTCACTAATCAATTAATTCAACACATATCTATTGAGCATCCACCATTACCCAGGCCATGGGCTCTTTGCTGATAGGAGTCGAATCTCAGCTTTCAGTGAATCAGGAGCCCAGAATCTCTTGGCTTCTCTGCTGTCATTCATACTCAGAAGACAGCTTGAAGAAAATACTGGTTCTTTCTGGGTAAGCAAAATGGAGTACAATAGAGCTAGTTTGTTGTGTTATCCTGTGGAAATGATGTTCTGCACAGATCCCTGAAGCTCAGAAGGGGGAGGCACTTCTGTCTGAACCGAGCTGACAGCTGTGGTCCAGCCAGCCCAGCAGGGACAGTGGGCACTTTCCCATTAGAAGCAACCGGGCATCCCACAGTCACCCTGTGCTTGGCAGCAGGACCCCAGACACATTTCTTCTAGAAATGGTGCCTTGCCAGTGAAGACAAAATGCAGATGAGACAGTCTGTCAAAACCTGCCCCATTGCAGCCCTCCTATATTACTTCCTAGAAAATGCCTGGAATGCCCCACAGGAGGCCTGCCCTTTCTCTGTCTGTAGCCCATGGATTATAGAGGGCTACGGGGGTCAGAGGCACATATATTTCTAAAGTTACAGAGGCTGCCCCATACTTTACCTGATGACAAATAATTGTTGGTTTTTTGGGGTTTTTTGTTTTTTGTTTTTTGTTTTTAAGAAAGGATCAGAGGAGAACTGAGAACCTTCTGGTGGCTCTGCATTGCTACTTTGGATTCAGACCTCTTTTTACAAATATGGTACAACGATACTGAAGACAAAAAGGGACTCTTGATTCAGTCTGATTTTTTTCCCCTTCTTGGTTTCCTGAGTCTATCCATTTTTACCAAGTCTAAAAAAGTGAATTCTTATCCAGGCAGTGAATATTGACAGTTTTTCATATGTTTAAATGGATTAGTTCCTTTGTCTTCAAAATATAGATCGTTTCCTTGAGATATCCTTGAAATTAATATTATACCAATTTTTTAAATCACAGTTGTTTAGCTTGCAGTACTTGCACTGAAAGCTCTTTGAGAATTGGAACTGGCTAGTTCAGGACTGTATCTCTCCAGGAGAGAGATAGACTTGCCTAGAGTGGACACCCAATGTATATTCACTGAATATATGCATGATAGAGTGAAAAATGAATGAGCATTAGAGAATATTGAAGAAGCAGGCTCAAGGGAGTGTGGTGGTGTCTTTAAGATTTTCTTGCTACAGAAGTAGGTGAGAACCTGTCTCTTGCCTTCTAGCATGGGGTTCACCACACTACCTCTGGTCAGAACCCTGCTGACTTTTACTGAAAAGTACGGATGCTGGTTCTTGGTTACTAAATTTGAGATTTGAAGACTCCAAGGAGAAGTGAGCTATCTTTAGAATAGTAAATATTTGATATAGGTTGAAATTAAAAATCATTTCTTTGGAAGGTGGTTGTTTTTCCTTCTTGGGGGCTAATGTAAGTGGAAAATTTGATAGAAAATTTAATTTATATTGGGGTATCTGGGTGGCTCAGTCAGTTAAGTGTCTGCCTTCAGCTCAATCATGATCTCAGGATCCTGGGATTGAGCCCCGCATCGGGCTCTCTGCTCGGCAGGAAGCCTGCTTCTCCCTCTCCCTCTCCCTCTGTGCATTGTCTCTCGCTCACTTGCTCGCTCTCCCTCAAAGAAATAAATAAATCTTTTTTAAAAAGGAAAATTTAATTTATAATTCTAGACTCAGGTAAAGAGTCCCATAAAAACTCCAAATCCCATTAGAGCAGTTTCAGGGAAACATGTACACCTTTTACTACAGATATTTTAACTGACTTGATAAATTGAGTTTACCAGTAGGTGGTAAAAATCTCTGTTAGATGGAAGGAAGAATATTTAATTTCCATATCTGCTCAGGAAACTATTTAAACTTAGAATGTTTATCTTTATGCTTGGATAATAAGGATGATTTGACACTAGTGAATATAAAAATTTAAGTAGTTCTAAGAGTTCTCTGTGTTTATCTCCTATGTGCTCTGTCTCAGTTAACAGACTACTCATGTCTCAAGCTCCTGTGGCCTCATCTAGTTCTACCAATTATGTCTCTGAAATAGCTCCCAAGCCTGTATCTCTTTTCCATCTCCTTTGGCCAGATTTCCATGCCCATCACCTCCCTTCTCTTTCTGCTTCACAGTGCTGTCAACTATTATTTTGAAACACAAGACAGATGATGCCATTTCCTAAAACCCGATGATAGCTGTCCACCATGCTGTGACGTCCTAACTCTATGGCCAAGCGTTCAGAGCCCCTACAGCTTTGCTCCGGCTATTGTTTCCAGTCTCCTCTTTCACCATGTCCCTCCACACAAACTGTTCCGGCCATGCTCAGCTCCTCCCCGACCCTCTTCAGGCAATAAACGAGGAAGACCACAGAGTGCAGGTGTGAAGAGTAGGTAGGAGCTCTGGAGGCACATTACCTGGGTTCAGGAGTCAACTCTGCCACCAACTTGGTGACCCTGAGTCCGTTCCATTGCTTCTCTGTGAAACAAGTAATGAGAGAGAACCTCCCTTGTAGGGTTACGAGCTCCACAAGAGAGGACTGGAGAAATGTGCCTCGAACAGAGCATATCAGTCTTCACTGTCATCTTTCACGCTGCTGCTCAGGATCCCCTGCTGGTGCCGTCAGGGTCACACTCACCCTGCAATCAACAGTATACATACCACTTTGGAAACAACAAGGGGAATCAATGATTTTTGTGGATTCCTGCAGCACTTTAGTTGCCTCGAGTGGTGCTGAGGTGTTTAGCTGTCTTCATATACCCGCTCCAGATGATGAAATCCTTGAGAGCAGGAGCACTGTGTGATCCTCTCTTTCCATCTGCTGTACCAGCACCATGCTTAGCACCTGGAAAATGTACGTTAAACATTTGGTGATTATCTGTGAGACATTCAAAGCACTTATGTTTAAATACACACATCCAGGAAAATAATCTGATTTGAAACTCCTACTACTCATTTACCCTACATAAAAGTTAATTTCACTCATTCAGCGGATACTTACAGAGTACCTACTCTTGCCCCCACTGTTGTAGGCACCAGGGATAAAGCAGTTAATAAAATAGGTCAATTTCCTGCCCTCAAGGAGCTTCTTAAAATAAAAGATGGATGGAAGTGGATGAAAATAGTGAATTAAAAAGATTTAAGGTGATAAACGTTATGGGTAAAAGAAAAGCAGGGGTGGAAGATCATTGCTTTATGTAGGGGTGGTCCACATAGACCTCACTGAGAGGTGACATTTGAGCAAAGACCTGAGGAAAGAGCTTTCTAGGCAGAGGAATAGCCAGCTCCAAGACTGTGAGGTAAAGCTTGCCTGGAGCGGTTTAAGATGAGCAATGACACCTGTGTGGCTGGAACGGTGTGACCCCAGTAATGAATGGTAGGAGTGACTCAGAGGTAACGGGAGCTGGAGCTTGTAGCAGCTGTGGGGTTTGTGCTGTTTGAGAGTATGACTCTCCCCATCCTCACCCTGTCACAGGCTACCCTCACCATCTGTCTCTTCTCCATCAAAGAACACTGTGGGGCCCAGTTCATAGTCTGCCTCTCCTTCCCACCTTTTGAACCTTAGTTCCAGATATTTTCAATACCTATGTAGACAAAGCATCCAATGATGCAGCCTACAGTGCCAGGTCGCCTGGCCTCAGGTAAACTTTACCTCTTCTCCAGTCAGCCACTCTCAACTTGGACCATGACATCACTTGGAAACTGCCTCATGAGACATTCTTATTTAATACCTTTCCAGGCCCATCTTCATGGGAGCTGTCTGTGGAACCTTCTAGACCTCCAGGCTGCTGATGCTGCCATCTCTCTCATTCTACCTATTCCTTTGGAGTGTCTTTCTGGCATGTTCAGGCCAGACCCAAACTTAATCATCTGAGTTCTTTTTATGCTTCTATTATCAATTTATTACAACTTAATCCTTCTGCTGCTCTGTCCTTCAAAATTCCAATCCTATGTTAAATGCTGAAAATCTAGCTCCTTCAATCTTAATGGCAGAATTCCTCAGTGTTGCTAGAAAACAGAAAAGCACACCTAATCATGCCTTGATACCACTCCAAATTTGTGGTCCTACAACGTAAGTGCACCCATTAAACCTGCCTATGGATCTTTTATTTCTCATTTTTTCATTCTTGTTTTCCTTCCCTTTCATGCCATTCTAAATGGCTGAAGATGGCCTTTAATCAAAACAGGAAGGCTACCCTGCTTGACATAATTATCTTAATTTTTAAAAAGTTCACTTATTTTCAAGTAGTCAATACATGTACAAAATGAAAATTCAAAAGGTTAAAAAAAAGGTATGTAGTTAAAAGTAAGTTTTCTATAAAAGTATCCCTTTAATACCCAGTTCCCCTTTCAGAAGACAATCAGGTTTGGAATTTCTTATATATCTGTCTAGAGACACACTATAAAATACAAATAAAAACATTTGTATGTGTGCCTACAAACTCCAGTTGTAAGCATATGAGTATGTGTGTTTGTGTGTATACACACATGTGGAAGGGCATTATAGACACTACCTTGCCTCTTCTCCCTTCACACTATAATTTGGAGATTCTTCCACATCAGGGCATGTGGATCTGTCTCATTATTTTAATGGCTGTATGATATTCCTTTGTCTGCTCGTATCACCCTTTGTTTGATCACTGTCATGCTGATGAATATTCAGGATGTTTTGACATTTTGCTATTAGAGAGTTCTGCCATGAGAAACTTTCTATATGCGTCATTTCTCACAAGTACTAGTTGTAATAGTCATAGAATATTCCTAGAAGTGGAATTGCTGACTAAGTACATGGACATTTTAAATTTTGAAAAACATGTACTTTGACTAAGTACATGGACATTTTAAATGTAGATAAATGATACCAAAACACCCTCCACAAGAGTTGTACCAATTTACATTTCTGCCAGTAATCACATTTGAGCATGCCTGTTTCTCCACTAAGTGAAAATGGCATTTCGCTGGAGTTTTAATTTGCATTTCTCTGATTGTGAGTAAGGTTGACCAACTTTCCATATGTTTATGAGGCATTTGTATTTCTTTTTCTAGGAGCAATCTGTTCATATTGGAGTCTATTTTGGACTCTGCTTAATTGTCAGATTTTTAGAGTTAGACTTTTCTAGTTAATATTTCTTCCTATTATATTCCTGGGATGAACAGTGTTATAGCCTCTGTCATCCTGCTGCTTATGTACCAAACAGCCCCACCTGAATATTTTCCCTAAACTTTCCCCTAGTGAAGATTTATGTATTGCAGTGGTGAGCTGGGGGACTGGAGTGAGGTGGTGGTATCGTCCCAGGACAGTCAGGCAGACTTAATTGGATCCTCAATTCTACAGTCCGTGAAAGTCCAAAATTATCCCCCCACCCCAATTTCTCGTGATATTCAGGAGCAGGGGAGACCCTACACTCTCAGGATCTCACTCTCTGCCCTCTGTATCTCTGTGTGATATCTGTGTTTCCAGTCTTCACTTTATCCCCATTCTCTCAGTAAAGGTAGTAAAATCACTCACACCCTTTACTGTTTCTCTCAAGCAATTCCACAGCAGGATTTCTTGCATTTGGTTGAATTTATCAGTGGTGTGTAGTCATGAGAAAGGTCACTCTTCCTTTTTCTTTACATCTACCTCTCCTGTTTCATCTCCTTTTCTTTGGTGAACTCTTTCCCCACTTTCTTCTCAAGAATTAAATACATTCCTTCCTTTTATAAGTGTATGTATATATACATATATATGTGTGTGTATGTATAAGCAATCACCTTTTGGTGAACATATTTGTGCATTCTGTGATCTCACCTTTTATACAAAATCGCACACTCAAATATTTCTTATGAACTATGCAGTACTTCCACCAAGAGAAATTCTGGTGCACCAGTTTCTTCTGTAAGTATATATCCGGAAATCTCTGTAATTCTGATATGTATCTCACCTACTAATGCGAGGCATAAGGGATGGACTTAAATGCAATGATGTTCGGTTGAATGCCACATGATGCTAGGAGTTTGTAAGACAGAATTTACAAGGCTCTTCCAATGAAATGTATTTTGAGTCAAGTGCAAAGGACTCTGTGATAAGAAAGAGGAAAGTGCCTATATCTTCCTTATATGAATTTGTTTGGAATGGTCATTTATGGGAATGCATGCCCAAGTTCTGATGGTGTTAGACTCATGACATCAATATAAGATTCTTGCTGGCAGATGAACCCTTGGATTCTATTAAACTTTCTTTAAAGGTCCATGTATTTTGGAAAAGGAGTCTAGGACACCTTTGGACTGTTATTCCCTAATATGTTTATGAGCCATTTATTTGATGACCTTTCTACCTTCTTTAGAAAATTGAAGTCATTGGACATAATGTTTATTATTCAACCACTGTGTCTGTTAACAAATTTATCTACAACTATTCATTCTTCCCATGTTTCCAACAGTCCTAGTAGATTAGGTGCTCCTTTTTCTTCCCAAGGTCAACCCATTCCTCTGTACCCTTAACTCTAGCCATAGCAAACTCCTTTTGACACTTTACTACTCCAGTTATTCCTCCTCATTTCCTTTCCACTGGTTTCTATACATTAAACCAAAAACCTGCTCAGATCTAGGTAATCTCTTCCTTACCAAAAAGAAAAACCACAATCTCCTCTAAAACTTTTGACTTTGAGTCCCATCTAGGAATTCACCCATCTTTTTTCTCTACTTCTTATCAAAATTTTAGAAAGTAACTCCATCTAATGTTCTCACTTCTTTCCCTCCCATTCACTCAGCTAATAGTTGTAGCTTGACTTCTGTCCCCACCAATCTACTGATGTCACCAAGTCACCAATGATGACACAATTTCCAAATAAAACAGTATTTTCCTAAATTTCATCTAATTGGGCCACTCATCCACACTTGTTGCTGTTGACCCATCCTTAATTCCTGAAAAAATCTCTTTCATTATGCCTTCCATAGAACCATTGGTTCTCTGAAAACTTCCAATATCAATCCTGACCTGTACGGGTTTAGTGTGATCTTCTTTGTCCCATCCCTAACATGTCCAGGTCCCAAAGACTCCATCACTGCCCCTGCTCATGTAATCTTCCCGCTGCTTCTACCCTTCCAAAATTCCAATTCTGCATTCTGTGTGCAAACTTCTCTCTTTCCCGCCCGCTCCCCGTGAGATATCTCACCAAACTTCTTGGTTTCACCTACAGCTATGATGCTAAAGACCCTTAAATCTTTGTCCAGCTCAAATCTCTCTACCAACTCTCAAATTTTACAGAGAGTTATTCTTAACTTCTTTCTGTACCTCATCTTCATTGCAAATCAATCTTAATATTTCACAAATCTTTCCTTTTCACTGCATCTCTGCCATCAGTATCCCAGCTAAGGCTCTTTCTCACTTGCCTGTCGTGTTTCAGCAGTCTCCCACAAGCCTTTCTGCCTCTCCAACCCTGGCTTTCTTAGTTGGTCAGTATATGCTAGGGACATGTTTCTGTAATGGAGGTGTGACATTTATCCATCCTTACTCTTGCTGTCTCTCCGTCTCATGTCTTATCCCTCCTTTCCTCGAAGTGCAGCTCCTCTTTCATGTCACGATGCTTCTTGTCCCAGGTCTTTGCTCTGACTCTCCTCTATCAGAGGTTTTCTCAGTCATCATTTCCCAATTATCAAACCACCCAGTAAATGTCCAGTGCTACTTGTTTTTTAAGGTTTAGATCAGGTGTCACCATCTCCAAGATATTTTCTCCAATACATTCTTTTTGCCCAGGTCTAGTTTAGGGGATCCATTCCTGAGACCCTGAACCTACCCCTTATTATTGTAACACATTTTATTAAGGGTCGTCTATTTACACAACTGTCTTTCCCACTAGTTTTGAGTACTTGAGGGCAGATGCTTCTTTTACCTACTTAGGTATTTCAAATGACTAGGTCAGAGCTTGGCCCCTAATTTGTGCTTAATAGTGTTACTGAATAAATGTATGAAGGAATAGTTTAGATTAGAACATGGAATGGATATCTCAAAGTCATACTGAATACTAGACCAGTATAATCTTTTCTCTTCTTTTAGTTATTATTTTAGAATGGGGATAATGGTAGTAATCACCTTATATGATTTTTTGTTGAAGATTAAATGAGATAATAGTATGTAAAGCACTTGGCATACTGCCTGACATAGTAATTGCTCACTAATATTACAATGTAATATTGACAATCTGCTCTATTATTTCTAGTGATACTGTTGGAGCTAAGCATCATTAGGAAAACAATATATGAAGTCTATTCTTTTCACTTACCACTATTATTAGCCTTAACAGTGAGGAAATTGGCCTTCAGGTGGCTCATTTTCTTAATAAGTAAGCTCCAGGATCATGCTGGCTTTATTACTATTTTTTTACATTTTATTTTATTATGTTATGTTAATCACCATACATTACTTCATTAGTTTTTGATGTAGTGTTTCATGATTCATTGTTTGCATATAACACCCAGTGCTCCATTCAATACGTGTCCTCTTTAATATCTATCACCAGGCTAACCCATCCCCCCACCCCCTTCCCCTCTAGAACCCTTAGTTTGTTTCTCAGAGTCCATGGCTTTATTACTATTTTTTAATTACAAAGCTGTTTGCCTTATTTTCCCAATTAAAAAACAGAGAATGGAAGGAACATGTAAAAATTTCTTGTAGCCCCACCATCCATATACAACCACTGTTGATGTGTATATTTTTCTCCTTAGAGCCCTTTTTCTAGGCACACATTGTTAGGAGCTGTTAGTGATGGTGGCGCCCCTGATGTTAAATGTGCTCCTATTTAATGCAAGGACAACAGGCACTGAGAAAGTACAGATTTAAAAATCTGCAAGGAAAGGAGACAAGTTTAATCTGACTCCAGAGCTGAATGACAGCCCCAAACAAAGACACTTGTGAGGTATCAAATCACAGTGAGACCCTCTCTTGGTATCAGATCCTACAGTGGACACAGAAATAAACATTTTTGTTTGTTTGTTTCAAAACTCCAAGACCTAGGGTTGGTGATGTCTGTAAATAACAATGGTAGCTCAACTCCTTGCTCAGCTAATAAGGATTTCAGCAACATCTAACTTCCAAAATATTTTAATTGTATTGTGATTTCTCAGCATGTTACAGTTACTGTTTTATCAACAGTCATATGTTGTCACCCTCTGGGAGTGAACACCTGTCACTCTTAAATAGACTTGTCACAAATTTATCACTTATTTAACAACAAATATTAAGCAATAGCAGTGGACGTTATTTCAGTTTATTGAGTCATGCTAAGACTAAGATTGAGAAAAAAAAGAGTGATTCATTCATTACTTCTTTAATTAGTTCAACAGTTATCTATTGCTTGACTTTTATATTCCAAGCATAGTCCTTGGCCTGTGGTTAAACTGGCATGAACAAAACTGGCATGGTTCAGTGTCTTCAAGGTACACCAGCATAGCCAGGAAACCGATAGTAAAGAAGGAAACAATCAAATAAGTACAAAAATTAGTATTATGATAAGTGCACTGAAGAAGGAACATGCATCGCTGAAACAAAATAATAGGGTTGGAGAGGGTGGGAAAACCACCCTCCGGTAGTTAGGGGAAGACCTTGCTGAAGTGGTAATATCTCAGCTGAGACCTACTGCAATATAAGGGCCAGCCAGGCAGCAAGTTGGGAGAAGAACCTTCTGGCCTGGTGGCTAGAAGCAACTTGCTTCCTGGGGTGACCAAAAGGAGACCAGTGTGGCTGGAGTGTGGAGGTGAGCAAAGGGGTGAGAGGCCCAGATGAGGCTGGACGCACCAGACCTGACACAGGACCTTATAGGCCATGTGAAAGCATTTGAGTGTAACCAGACTCTAACCTCCCAGGATATTATGAGAGCCTAACTGACCTGGGGAAGAGAAATACCCAACTGCAGCCCATACTAGCCATCCTGTCCTATCTATGGAGATAGAAATAAAAGGAGAAACACTTGTGAAATTCATAGTCCAGAGGCATAGTCTCACTAAGAGACTGAGACCCAATCACAGGACTGTAGAATGCCTCCCTTCCCTCCACTCATCACCACCACCTTACTAACAACCTTTTACAGCAGTTCCTTTCACCCAGTACATCATGCCTGGCTATCAAGAAAGAATTGCAATGCATACCAAAAGGCAAGAAAATAAAGCCAAAAAGAAAAATTGAAGACAGAGAGCAAGCATTCGAACTAGATGGGCAGGGATATTGGGATTACCAGACCAGGAATTTGAAACAACTATGATTAAGATGCCAAGGGCTCTAATGGATAAAGTAGATGGCATGCAAGAATAGATAGATGGGTAATGTAAGAGCTGAAAAAAAGACAGACATTTATTCACTAGTTCTTCAATTATTTCAACAATTATCTATTAGAAATCCTAAGAAGGAACCAAAAAGGAATGCTAGAAGTAAAGTTTGAGTGTCTCTAGTCCTGCTACTTCCAAGCTTATGCCTTCCCGACCAGATGCTCTGCTCTAGAGGATTGCCGCCATCATTAGCTGTCCAACACAACTGTGCATAATGTTACCTTCATGCCTTGGTGCGCACTGTGTTCCTCCTGCCTGGAATGGAAATAGTATCAGCTTGAATTAGAATGTCTGCTCAGAGACCTACAAGCAATAGAATCATGGGCAGATTTTGAAACCCTGATGCTCTTCATATCTTGTAAAATTACGAAAAGGTGTATCTCACATTTCAATTGGAGAGATAATGAAATACTATATATGAAATCCCCTCGCATGGGGCCTGATGAGAAACAGCTACTCAATAAATGATAGTTTCCCTGTATCTCTCCACCTATTGAACTTCTTATCCATTCATTCCATTGCCCTTTCATATGACTTGGTTCTTACCACCTATTTTCTCTTATCCAATAATTCACTGTGGATTCATGTCTCTCTTCTCTCTCTCTCTCTCTCTCTCTCTCTCTCTCTGTGTGTGTGTGTGTGTGTGTGTGTGTGTGTCTTCTCCCAAACCTCATAGTCACGAGTAGCCTTGGACACAGAGGTGATGCCCAGTAAGTCTGTTGTGTTTGTGTAATTACAACCTAGTGAAGCAAAGGAAGTCTTGACTTGGCAAAGCCACAGAGGTTGCAGCGCACAAAAAGGAAAATGAAAATGGATTTCATGGCTGCAGAGAAGTTAAAGAAACCTGCACTGGGAACTTTGGGTGAAGAAGAGACAATGGTGTTAGATTGGGAAGAAAGGTCCTTCATATAATGATGGACACTCTAGAGATACCTGTGGTAATGCCTATAATCCCAAACTGCAGTGAATTCATTGGTGAATTAAAACAAGCTGATTACTTGGACTCCCCATTAATTAATTGATTAATTCAATAAACATTTATTTAAGGTTTACTGTTGACAATGTTATGTATTAGAGTAGATGGTGATATTTGCTGGAGTAAGTACCTTAATTTTGGACAGATTGAATATTACGTCTTTTGATCCAGCTGTAATTGTGAGTTGAGGCATAGGTATCTTACGGGTGTTTTTCTATGTCAATATTGTGAGATTTAAATTAACATAGGTTACCTAAATATGTTTGGGGTTTTTGTCCTATACATTAAATTAGCCAGTGAGATTTTCAATTGCTAAACATGAGGAGATATATGCTTTTTTAGACAGAAGAAAAATAATGTTTTCAAACCTTTTTCTCTGAGAATTACTTTCATATGTACATTCACTAAAAGCCTTAAGGAATTCTGATAGGCAAGCAAATATATAATCTATAAAATACAAATAATTTGTTACAAGTCTCCATGTTGAAAAGAGATCAGCAGCTTTTATGGGCCATATTATAGTTGTTATTTCAAAATTCTATTTTTTAAGATAATTTTTAAGATATGTCTGTCTTTCACTTCCCAAATAGTTGTTTTATCTTTATGTTGAACTTTCCTTTAATTTTTTGAAGGCAAGCACTTTAAAAGCAGAGTAATTTATAAAGTCAAATAATCCCTTGAATATTTTTATGTTCCACTGTTTGGTTCCTTTAGCCCCCAGTCTCCCAAAGTAATATTTCTTTTTTCCTTTCAATAAGCAAATTTCTCAGATGTATAATAATTTGATTTAGAGATGCTGCATTAATAAGTTTATCCCTCTAACTAGAAGAAAGACCTTTATTATATTAGGGTATTTCTCCAAGGTATTTAAATTTATCTTCAACCCTGTGGTCCAAGTTCCAAGAGATACCTGTAATTAGATGTAATTACATGTCATATGAATCAAATGGGGGCACATCAGGTTTCAATTCTGCTACAATCCACCTTGCACCTTTTCCACGTTATCATCTTCCCACCTCCCTCTTCAGAGCCTCCCTTATGATCCCCACCAAGAAAATGTCTCTAAATTATATCCTATTTCGAAAACTGTCTGGGAGCCAGCTCCCCCGAGAGCCTGAAATCAAGTGTGATAACAGGGGCACAACACTGTTACAATGTCCACTTTTCCTTGAGGAACCTATCTTTAATTTCTGACTTTAAATCACTCTTTAAACTCCCCTCAAAAAGGGTAGCTGTGATTGACCTGGCTGTCTAGGTCTGAAGGGGCGTCTTCTGCTTTTGTGTTTGCTCTATAGCTCAGTCCCCACGATACAAGGTTTCTGTGCTTTCTTTTTTCTGGCAGTTCCTTGGAGTGTAACAGCCAAATGACAGTCTGGTCTCTCATGGATGTCACAGGTGCAGTTCCTGGCCTCCTTTCCCAAGATTTGCTTAAAAATAAAAGGCTTAGACTCTGGCTCAGGCGAACTCTGGGAGGAGTATGAGGTCTGGGCAGATGTGAGGAGGTGAATGTCTACTGGAGATTTATTTCGATTCTTCACTCAGGGACCTGGGATTCTTCAGAGGCCTCCTCCTAAGGGATTGGGTGTGGACAAGGGTCCTAGAAAATCTGACTATCATCTTCCTCCTCCTCCTTCCTTTTTTAACAAATTTCCTTTTTGTTTCCCAGCATGCAGTGTTCTCCTTGCAGATTGCTTTAAGCTGCTTAAATGAACCACTTAATATAAATAGCAGTTTGTTTGTTAACCTAGTTAGTATCAAACTTACAATCCCCCCCCCTCCAATTCACTAAGTTTTCCTCAGCTTTACTGAGCAGACCCAATTTGCTGGTTTCCTAGTATCACACTGAAGCATGGGCAGATATGCTGTTGCCATGGAAACAAGGTAATTGCTCAGAGGATTCATCCTGCACGGGTAATATTGAACTAACTGCTATACAGTTTCTCATTTATTACAAAACATTTACAAGGAAAATGTGATGTGTTTCCCAATGTTAAAATGTTTGCCTTTTTTCAAGAAGCTAAGTAAAAATTTCTTATTAGAATAAATGCTAAATGGGATGGAAACTCTTCAATGAAAAGTGAGTTTACAATATGCAGAGGTAACTGATGACACAAAACAACAATTGGTGGGCCTTGGCCTTGACTGGGTGCAGGATGTGAACAGGCCTCTCTGGGCCTCAGGTGAGTTTCTGCAGTGATTGTCACCAGGCTTGTCCTGCACAATAATATGTGTCTGGAGTGTACATTCTCTTGTGCAGTTGGGACATCATTTCATATTCCCTCCTCTTCTACTGTGCCCATCATGACCTGATCAACTTTTTCTGCCCTACCTTTCTTTTCCTTTGTCTAATTTCCCATTTTCTCACCCATACTAAGTTCCTCTAGAAAGGAAAGCATTTTGGGGGAGCCTGGGTAGCTCAGTGGGTTAAGTGTCCGACTCTTGATTTCGGCTCAGGTCATGATCTCAGGGTTGTGGAATTGAGCCCTGCGTGGGGCTCCTTACTCAGTGGAGAGTCTGCTTCAGATTCTCTATCCCTCTGCCCCTCTGCCCCCCCCCCCACTCTCTCTCTTTCTCTCTCTCAAATTAATAAATCTTTAGGGAAAAAAGGAAAGCATTTTTTTCCTCTCCCTGTCCATGGACAGAATAGATTTTACCATATATTTTAATTCTATTCTTAGAACACCACCTTGCATGTGATAGGATCTCAGCAAATTGTCTCTGAAAATGCCTTTGGACAGAGCATTCATTCTTCTTTGGTTCCAGTGTTATACATAAAACCAACCAACTAGATCAGTGTTTCCCAGTTTCTTGTCCTTAGCTCACAAGTGGCTTCACAGAGAACATGGGTAGGACTGCTCTGCTTTTCTAGTTCTAGTGCAATCCCACCCCGATCTCTAGCTTAAGAAAGCTCCTTATATACTTTCTCAATGCACACCTGCTCACACAGCCCTGCCTACTCCTAGTTTGACATTGACACTCATGGTATTAGAGCCAGAAGACCTCCAAATTCGCTTTCTGTTCCGATGCTCCACAGTTCGGTGACACTGTTGTCCAGTCACCTTAAGGAAATCTGCTCTGACCAGGTTTGCTTAGCGTATCTTTTAGGAACTCCCAGATAGCCCAGGCACACTTTTATTGTTGCCCTCACCATGTTTAGTTGATGTTAGCTCTACCTATCTATCTCTCCCCAGTAGACTTGAACTCCTTGAGGATGCGTCTGTTACTTATTCAGAGTTGTTTGCTTATGGCCTGCACAAAGGGTAACAATGGATCTTCAATCAATATTTGCTGAACCCAACAGTTGGTTGGTTATTTGTGTTGATGTACTTATGTCGTCCAGATTGTTGCTCTACCTGCATATTAAAAGTAGATCCCAAGTAGGGAGCTTTTGCAAACCTTTGCTAACATGGCTGTCACATCTCCTAAAATGTATTCAAGTTCAACTAGCACCAAGAAGGGTTCAGAGGCTGGTTAGGGAGTAAATGAAAATGACTAAGCGTGAGGAACACATTTGAGGAACACCTTTAGGAATTTGTTTGTATTCTTTTCTGTATAACATCCTCCCCATACCAAGTTTGATTGGCTTGCTTAAGTCGTGTCGTATTAACATTCATGCTTTACAATGCTTAACCAATTGTTTATTCATAACATTGTTAATTGGATGGCTACTTTGTTGCTTGCTTTTAAAGGCCACAGGATGGAGACAAGTCATGACACCTCCATTTCCCCCAGAAGAATTACAGAATCGGATTTCAGTTTCACAAAAATAAATAAAAATAAAATATATGCCCTTATATGAAATGTCAACTAAAATTAGTAGTAATCTATTTCCCTTGGAGTGCGAGCTGGACCCAAACAATCAATTAGCAGTAAGCTTGTCAGAATGTACAGGACACGGTTTGGTAGGTGCTTTATCATAATTTTATTTGCCCAAGGCATTTGAATAAATGCGGTGAAATGTTGCCTCGAGTCCCTGAATCTTTGATAGATAATTTCTGGACCTCCTGCTGAAATAGTGTTGGCTAATCTTCTGCAGTAAATTCTCTCCGTGATTGTCACAGCCTGTAGTAATAGATGACTTTTTCTCCTATACATTACTATGCCTGAGTGCAGAGAGATGACACGCAGGCTGTGTGTATGTCTGTGAAAATGCAGCTGTGTGTGCATTGTTTTTTTTTATGAAGAGAAATAGCTTTCTCCAGAGATTCTGCTGAAAATCCTATTCCTTCTCCCAAATAGCAGGCACTCAATAAATATTCATTGAGTCACACTCCATTTTGTGTTATATATTGGTATTGCCCACATCTGTAGGATTGGAGAGCGGAGTGGAAGGGTGATTAAGCTAGGAAGAAAAATCTGGTATGATGTCACACCAACATAGTCATTGGTAGATGTCCAAATTGGCAATTAGACACACAAGGCACAAATAAGCTTGAAGGCTACATTTCCTTAGCTTTATAGAAGGATACAGGCAGGTGCTTAACAAATACAGCATCGTGTCCGGCGGGCCCAGCAGCTACTCGAGTACACAGGGCCTTTTTCCTGCTCCCCCTCTCGGAGCATATGCAACTGTGGCAGGCAGGAGCCAAGTCTCCCTCCTATCTTCTATGCTGTTCTCGCCACATAGGTCCAAGTCCTGCCAGCTTTCAGCTCCACAGCCCAAGGGTGGTTCTACAGATCAGGCGTAAATACAACAAAGCTGGTACGATATTCCATTTTTATCTTAACGCTGCAGTTTTCAAGGAAGCAGTGCAGTGAGAAGACACTCTGTCCTGCAGCAACCCAAGCCTGAGGAAAACCCTTGACACAGGTATTAATTTCCATATCACTTGAATTGCAAAAGAGACACAAGAAGTGATTTTTAAAAAGAGAATTCTACTACCCACTGACTTTCATTGCCCAGTTGCAAAGGTCCCCATGGGGGAAAATCACTCTGTTAGAGTGAAATGAAAATTTCAACCATTAAGGGCTTAAGATGCTGATCAATCCCACAGAAAAATAATTGTGCATCTAACTGAACAGACATTGGCTGCTTGAATTAAAACCCTTGGAGTTTCTTCTTTGCAGTGCTTTTCAACTCTTTCCTTGATTCTGGGCACTTGAATATCTCTCCCAGTCAGAGAGATCTCTCCCCTGCGTAGCAACCCACTAGACTCTAAATTTCTCTCTTTCATAACTTTTCACTTATTCTCACCTAAAAGAGAATCTAAAAGACATGTCTGTAGGCACCAATTACAATTGGGTTAATCCCTTTAGTGCAGACTTTATTCAAAAATGGTATTCTACTCTACTGATTACATAAGTTCAAAATTCCTAGTTTAATTTTACCCAAGCTGGGTGTGATTTGAAGTTTGTTATTTCTCTGAAAGGATGATATTCTATGTATGCAGTAACAACTAATTCAAGTCTTAATTTTTTTAAAGATTTTATTTATTTATTTGAGAGAGAGAGAGAGGGAGAGAGAGCATGAGAGGGGAGAGGGTCAGAGGGAGAAGCAGGCTCCCCACTGAGCAGGGAGCCCAATGCAGGACTGGATCCTGGGACTCCGGGATCATGACCTGAGCCGAAGGCAGTCACTTAACCAACTGAGCAACCCAGGTGCCCCTCAAATCTTAATTTTTAAAGAAAGTCATAATATCCAGTTCACAATTTTTCCAGAACTAAGAATTCTATGCCATTCGTATCCTCATAATGAGAACAAATGTTGATTCCAAAAGCAAATCTAAATCACACTTTGCTTCCACAAAGGACTCAGTTGTGTGTCATATCTTCATATGCAGACATCTCCTTTGGGAGTGAAACAGAAGGTCATTTCCACTTGACTTCTCATTTCCCTCGTTGTCTGTTACTCTAATGGAGAATAATTTAAACACCTTTGTTTATGAAGAAATCACTATTAGAAAATGTACACATCAAGCATAGTTCCTAAGAAATATGGGAACAAATGTAATTCCCATACATGTCAAGGTTTGGGGCACAAAGAAGAATAGATAAAAATGATTGAAATTGTCTAAAAATGTATCATTTCAGCATCATGCTTGAATTTATATTGTTCACATTTATATATATATATATTTTTTAAAAGATTATTTATTTATTTATTTGACAGAGAGATAGAGAGCACAAGTAGGCAGAGCGGCAGGCAGAGGGAGAGGGAGAAGCTCCCTGCTCCCTCACTGAGCAGGGAGCCCGATGCGGGGCTCGATCCCAGGACCCTGGGATCATGAGCTGAGCTGAAGGCAGACGATTAACCAACAGAGCCACCCAGGCGCCCCACATTTATATATATTTTATATGTAGAAGTCCTCAGAAGCTTCTGTAATTGAGATGATTACCTTTTAGTGGAAAGCTTAATTTAGGTACATCACTGACATAGGTCAAATTATTCGAAATAGGGAACTCAAGGAAAAATCACTAAAATATTTTGGATAGTAGAAACATGAAATTGTAAGGATTAATTTATGTGATGTTACTAAAAATTTTTATAGTACAAAATTTAGCATGATGTCCCCCAAACCCTTGGCTAAAAAATTCTGAGAAATATGGATTATCATAATTAGTCTGTCTGCTTTTCCTGTAGATATGCAAAGTGCCATTTGTGGTTTCTCTTTATTAATGCTTAATTCCCTATACTTCCATTTTTTAAACTTTAATAATAATATTCCTATCATTTCTTCAGTTTTCTCCATTTAGGGACTTTATGTAATTCACACATAATTTGTATCAACACCGGGGTCCCACATTCTCCATTTAAATAAAGTTTTGCTTTTAAAGCATGATTCAGTACATTGAGACTGACATCTTTTTTGTTTATTTTTTAATAAATTGATTATTTCATTCAGCACATATAACCAAATTAAAAAGTCTTAAATTCACCAAACTTGTTGTGAGGGGGAAAAGAACAATGCATGTTTGAGTTTATAGGAGGATAAAGATTAGTAAGAGAATGTTTTCAAACAGGACCATCTAATCAAATTCTTGCTAACCACCCCCCAACACACACACACACACACACACACACACACACACACACACACACACACACACACTCCTAATTACTTCAGTGGGTCTTTATTTCAATTGGAGAAAGATGGATTTTTCTTCCAGGTAGATCCTACCTGCTGTGCTCCAAGACAATTCAGTAACACATATGATACCACAAGATGTGCTTTCTGCTTTGAAACCCTGCCAACACTATCAGAAAATCAGTGAGAAAGTTCCCAATTAAGTCCCATTTTGGTTGATCTATAAAAGAGGAATCCATGCTAGTTATTATACCCCCATTTTTGACAGAGGAGATGGGGGGGAGTGAAAAATGTACATCACAGAAACCACTGACTTCAACCATACATTGCAAATTCATAAATATTTCTCCCTTAATCTGAAAATTACGATTTAGTTCATATCTCCTAAACTGACCTTTATCACTTGATAGGCTCTGACCCAGCAAGCTCTAAAGAGGATAGATAGAATTTTAAAGTGCCAGATTCAATTGCAGCTAATTTGTTAATACATATGGCCTCAATCCACAAGATGAGTTATGTGAGCACACAGCAATTTCCAGGAGAACATTCATGAGAAGGTGAGATTTGGAGTAGGAAATGATAGCTTTGAAAAAAAAAATCACAGATAAAATTTTAAAATAAGTTTTAGTGACTCTAAAGTAATATTGTGGTTATTTTGCATAATACATAAAATTTGGAAACACGCAACACATCCATTTAACCCACACACTCATAAATATTTATCACCTTTTGAGATCACTTTACTATGGCACACTAAGTTTCAAGACACCAATAACCATGGTCTGATATCACTTTTTAAATTAGAACAGTAAAAGAAAATAAAATTATTTGTTTCTATCCAATACACTCTTTAATTTGGTTTGTATGTGTCAAGGACAATTGTTGTTGTTGTTGTTGTTGAATATGTATGGGGTTTGTACATCTTTAGCCAAGCTCTTAAAGTATTAAGAGCTACCTCTGAGAGGCTGAAATAATAATAGAGTGTGATAATACATATATTAAATACAAGTAGTGTTGATATATACATTTTTAATGAAACCATTGGAGATCCCCTTCTGGTAGCATATATTTTAGGCTCCTAGGAGTTAAATGATGTTTCTCTAGTGATGGAAGTATATGGTTCTAAAATACAACATGGAAAATGTAGGAAATGCCTCCTCCTTGCTATGAGGCATTGTTTTATAATAATATTTACATGTCTCTGGATAATTTACTATGTAATTTCACACTTGGTCAAGGTCTAATGGAGGTAACCTTATTGATTTCAAAGTCATTATGTTCTTAGTGAAAATAGAAAACTAGAGGTCATTGACTTTGTCCCTGAGTCAGTACAGACTAAGACTCATATCAAGATTATGGCATTATCCACTATAAAGTAAAGAATAAACCAAATATCAGCTTCATGTTATGCAGACATGTTACCAAAGACTAAGAAAAGCTCATCTTAAAAATATATCTCTAACAAATGCCAGACCAGAAACAAAAATGATAATTTAAAGGGTAAGATATTACATTTTTCCCTCAAGACCAATATCTAAAATGTGTTTCAATTGATCATTAAGTGAGCAGTGGATATTCATCTCTAAGACTACTTTGCATGGAGATAAATTTTATGTATGAACAGTTTTTATTTAAGTCCATATATGTTCTAAATTGCACGAAGAAAATGTCTACTGTTTTCCCTATTTTGTTGTTCTTGGGAAAGGCACTATTACTGTCATCAACACTGCAATTGCTCTCATGATTTTACAACACACATTTTATTTTCTGGTTCTCTGTAGACCACAGCTTTGGGAATGGCAGATCCATACAAGATACAGGAAAGATCCATTTTCATCACAGGTGCATAATTATTATATGGATTCCTCTTTGTCTTGATCTGACTACCAGACCTGATACTCATGTATATCCAATAACAAATAGTTTATTTCAGTCTAATTTTGCTGAAAAGTTTAGAAAGATTATCACCGGATCCAGAAGAAGAGCTGACCAATATGTTCTTGCTGGCACTGAGCCTGACCTTGCTGGGACAGGAGGTTGAGACACAGAGCAGACTGAACCTGCATATTCCCCAGCCATGGGTAGGCCTGGCCATCCTACACTGCTCACGGTGGGACCTTCAGTGCAACTTCAGTCTCTCTATGCAGTGAATACTCTTCTGTCCGCTGGCTGAATGTTTACATTCCACTGAATTTCCATGAGAGATGTGTTTAGAATGGTATTTCATACCTGAAATACTTCTACATTTAGAAGCTTTGAATATTCGACCTGAGAGCTAAGAGAACATTTACTCCCATCCATCACTTAACAGATGAAGGCACTGAAATTCAAAAGATTAAGTGGCATTTCTGAAGCCATGTAGAATTTTGGTGACAGTGTCTGGATATTCTCACTGATGGTTCAGAGCTCTTGCATTTCCACTTTCAGATAATTCTTCCTTAAAAAGCTCCTAGTATAAAATCTATGGTAAAAGTCCGTATCTTTCCATCTAGGCTGTTTTTTTTTTTTAAGTTTTAGCCATGGAGAGTTTTATATTTTATTTATGTAAATTACCCAGTGAAAGGTACAATATAGAGTTGAGAAGGAACTCAAGAAAATGAATGCATCTGACGTTTCAGAACTTGAGTATTAATAATCAATTATGTGCAACAAAAGAAAACACCTATTAATATTTCCAAGAGGTTGTGAATTCAAAGAAAGCAGGAACCATGTCTAATGAAACCCCCTGTTGCTGGTGCCTAGCAACTTATCTATCACATGGTAGATACTCAATATATTTTTTTAATGACTAAAGAAAACATTTTGGTGGTGAAGAATCAGAAAACCAAAAGCATGCTCTTAATGTGCATTTAAATTAGTTCTGTGACATAAAATTGCAATGACAGACCCCAAGGAGTTCACATACCTTAGGGACATGTCATCAAAGAAAAGCTCAGGAAGGTGATAAAGCTGGCAAATGGATCAAGAAAAGGTTTTTTTTCTCATTTAGGAAAATCAGGGGGGCCTGTAAGTGAACTTGTTCCACAAATGTGCTGAGAACAGAAATGAGCCCAGAGGACTGGGAAAAGAAGCAGAGGTGCCACAAATGTGCTGAGAATAGAAATGAGCCCAGAGGACTGGGAAAAGAAGCAGAGGTGCCAAAGTAGGAAGAGACGTGTTTAAAGCAAAGGGTAGAGAGAACTGGAAACTTATGAAGAGGACATATGATGATGGGGACACTTGCCTAGATTTACTGAAGTCTGGAAATGACACTGTGGTTTTGTTTTGCTTCCAAAGCTGACAAGTATAAGGAGCAAAATAATGGACTCTTGGGAGAGAGTCAGGACCAGTAGGGGTAATAAACCCTTCTTCCCAAGGGACTTTGTTGTGCTCAATTTTTATTTCAACTTCATTTCCTATTGAGCAAGTCAGCAAAATAGTTCTTCTTTCAACCACTTTTATAGAAATATGTATTCTACTGGAAAATGGAACTAGACCCAAAGTTACATAAAAAGTAATGAGGTCAAAAGTGAAAGACAGAAACATTTTTTTAAAGAGATCTCATGTTAGGAATGAGATTAAATATACATTTGA
Organism: Eumetopias jubatus; assembly: GCF_037043125.1. NCBI lineage: Eukaryota > Metazoa > Chordata > Mammalia > Carnivora > Otariidae > Eumetopias > Eumetopias jubatus. The sequence continues at coordinate 20,949,656 of NW_028274812.1, read as the reverse complement.
AATGGAAGCAAGGTAAAAATATTAATTTAGAAATTAAAGCTATATTGGGGCATCTGGGTGGCTGAGTCGGTTAAGCGTCTGCCTTCGGGGTTAGGTCATGATCCCCGGACCCTGGGATCAAGCCCTACATCAGGCTCCCTGCTCAGTGGGAAGTCTGCTTCTCCCTCCCCCTCTGCCTGCCATTTCCCCTGCTTGTGCTCTCTCTCTCACTCTCCCTGTCAAATAAAATAAAATCTTTTTAAAAAAGAAATTAAAGCTCTATTATTAAGGTAAGTTATAGTACCAAGTAGGGGGATGGTACATAACAACATATAGAAATAGGTTAGTGTTCCTAAAGAATGAAGATTGAAACAAGAAGTGTTAGGAACTATTAGGTTCTCATTCTTGAGGAGTCCTGTGTAGCTTTAGGATAAAGATTGTCAATCCCTTTACCTGCTGCAAGACTTAGTGTTAATGAGGGGAAAAATGAATGAAAGCAAGTGAAATGATTTGTGTCAGAAACCCAGATAAGCATGACATAAGATTTTGGAGGTTTTGGGGGGGACTATGTCTTGGCAAGCTCACCTCTGAGGCTCCGATCTCACGTAGACCTCTCCAATGAAGTCTCTTATGCAGTCAATGGTTGAAGTGAGATTAAGGTTTTCTTACTTAGTGCATGCTGCTAAAATGGCTGCCAGCCATTAGAGGAAACCTACATTTTGCCTCAATTTTCTTTACCCAGGTTGGTGCTGAGGTGCCAAATTTCCTGAAGAAACAAAGTCTGAGGGAAATATACTAACACTATCTGTGGTCTCTGAAACCAAAGTTTTCAATATATTTGGGTGCTGCACGTCAAACAAGCTAAGCGGTTGAGATCTTCATGAAATGTAACCTCATGCAATGCTCCAGAAGTTTTTGAGACTGACCCTGAGGTAAAATGCTAAAAATATGTTGGGACTAAATTAAAAGGAAGGTCAGGACACAGCCATGTCTGAATGGGAGATATAAAGCACAGTGAACACAAATTGATAATGCTGAGGAGAGAGATCATTTATTGCTCTTCCATTTTTCTTTTAGGGAACAAGCAATAAAATTGAAATGAATGAGCCAATTTTAGACCTAATTTTCATACAGCATCATTGCTCCTGAAGGTTCACCAAAGATAGATATAAAAGAGAAAAATAAAGAGAAAACCAACTTATTTCATCCTCAACCCATCTCCTTGAAGAAAGACTCAATATTTTGCCTGAGGGACACTATTTAAAATACAAATTCTGAACTACAAATTTTGAAACACACATTTTATTTTTATGTGCATATGTTCTTAACATAAATTAATGCAGAGTTCAATAGCCATATTCACACATGAAAACACACACGCGCGCATTCACACACCCAAAAATATGCACTCTATTCTTCCTCTCTGTCTCCGTGTTTGTCTCTCTCTGTCTATCCATCATCTATCATCTATCTGTCATCTATCTATCTATCTATCTATCTATCATCTATCCATTTATCTATCTTTATTTATTGATTGATAAGTCATTTAAAATATGGTTTGGTTCTGCGCTGGATAATTTTTTTTCTCCTGCTTGTACCTTTTTCTCATTGACATATATGTCAATATTTAATTTTTTCCTTGGAGATAAAAATTATTGTTTGATAGAAATTATTAATAGATCCTCTGTGATTCTCTCTTTGGAAGTTCAAACTGTCCAGAGCAGTGAAAGGTCTGAAATTTTACCTTACTTGCAAACTAAAAAGGTAGCCTGTCATAATCTTATGGACACTAGCAGAAGACATGGGACTCTTGTATCAGAGACAAAGGACTTTATTACTCATGGCACAGCAGGCTTTGTAGACTTCAGGTTCACACTGATTTCCTTTGCTCCTAGTCCCAAGGTGGGGAATTGTCTTTAGGATTGAATACACATGCAGAGCAGCCCATGTGGATGCTACACACACGTGGTTCTGGGTCCCAGGTGATGAACCTGAGCTGAGGAAACACAGTCTTTTAAAGAAGCTGCCAACAGACAACGCTCAACCTTTGCCCCACAGCAGACATTTTCTTTATGCCCTGGAGAGCAAAAATGGTCTGCCCTCTGCCCCAAAGAGAGACACTCTATTTTCCAAAGTTGTTTGCTTTACAAGGATCCTTGAAAAGATAGTCCAGAAGGAACGGCTGTCCGTGCCTTTCAGCAGAAATCTGAGAGACCCATTGAGAATTGTCTCCCAATACAGACTTGCTCCTCTAGTTCTCTGCAAATATGCTCCAATTGTTCATATTATTAACAGCCCAAGAGATAAATACTTATCACTTTGCCTGTCAGTTTCCACAAAGTTCTCTTGTCAGTTAATAACTCTATTTTTCTTTCTCCCCCCCCCCCGCCCCCCGCCTCCTCCCCTTCCTTCTTCTTTTAAAATCAGTCCTGGTTGATGGTTGAGCGTCTGCCTTCGGCTCAGGTCATCATTCCAGGGTCCTGGGATTGAGTCCCACATTGGGCTCCCTGCTCCTTGGGAGCCTGCTTCTCCCTCTGCCCCTCTCTCTCTCTCTCTCTGTCTTTCATGAATAAATAAATAAAATCTTAAAATAAAATAAAATAAAATAAAATCACTCCTGGTACAGAGGCTTCAATCTCTTGCTTCTTTGTTCTGTCCTTAACACCCTGAACAGTTTTTCCAACACGTGCCACATTTGTACAATCTGTTTTTTCTTTCTTACTACCTTTCCTCTTTCTTAGTCCTGTGTTACTTGGCAGAACATTCCAACTCCATTTTTTATTTGTTGCCAATGCCTACTACAACTGATGAGCCAAATTGTCTGTGCTTTTCAGATCTCAGGAGGTGGGAATGCTAGCAGCATCTGATTGCTTTATCCTTGGGTTTTTTTTTTTACATAATATGCGGTGTTCTCCCTTACTCTTTCAAGATTCTTCTGAGTATATACATTCCTTTATCTTATGTCCATTTTACCCTGACAAAGGTCATACTCAGAATGCAAAAAAGTAATGCTGCAAGTACCTCTGTGAATTACATGGGTTCATATCCAGTGTTCGGCCTGGATTACTAAATCTAAGAAGGAAGAAGGTTTTTAAAATTTATTTCTTTAATTTTTATGCTACAGGAAGGTAATGAAAATGATAATAAACATACCATAACTTTTGCAGTCAGGGGAGTTTGAGCCCCTTCAAAAATAAACTCCTCAGAAGACTTAGACTTACTCCAGTTTTTCTGCATTTGCTCAAAATATTTCCGGAATTGTCTTTAGGATTGAATACACATTTTTTGGACTATCTTCTGCAGTAGCCAATCTTTATCCTTTAATACTGAATTTCATTTTTGGCAATAGCTAAAAGCTATTTAGAGCCCAATAAAAAAAAAGTAGATAGACAAATTGGGTTAAAAAAATGTGAATGTGTGCAAGGAAACAGATATCTTTATGTTGATAAATTGGCCTTGAACACAATTCCACCAAAGGAGTTCCAAATGTTCCAGGTTTCCAGTACTTTGGGAGAAATTAAAAATAGCTCTTCTTTCCAAAAAGATCGAGAGTTTCTTCACTAAAAGTATAAATGATGAAGAATTTTTCAACTGTATTCTTTTCTTTTTGTGTTATTTCTTTAACAGGAAACATGTTTAAGCTAAAGAGATTATATCAAAGTGGAGGGATTTTTGTCAGTGGGTGTCATCTGGGTATTGCCAGAGCCAATGAAGTCACTTGCAGAGTTGCCTACATTACTGTTAAAATGACTGTTAATTTCCCTAATTTTTATATATTTCCCATCCTTCTTTGCTTTGCCCTGTTTTTGAAAGATAGTGTGTTCAATCAGAAATAATAAACACTCAAGAGTAAATCTTATAACTCACATGATACTGAGTTAAATTTTAGCAAGTGACTTAACCATTCAGCCAAAATTTACTCAAATATAAAAATGGAATAGTAATATTTGATTTACAGGACAGTTTTTAGATTAATGAGATGGCATATATGAAGGTGAATGGCACAACTGAAAGGAAATCAATGCTCAATAATTCTCTTCCCACCCACCTTGGTCACCATTGAACATTTTACATATCAATTCAACACTTCTTCTAGAATACAGAAATAGGTTGAAACCTCTAAGTTCATGATGGTTGAGCTGCCAGCTTCGAATTTATTCTCAAAATGCCTACCTTGGGGCAAAGAGACAAGACAGGGAAAGAGCCTATTCCTGCTAGCACCTTTTCTGTGCAGAATATGGATGGGTGATTATAATGTGATGAGAATAAAAACTAACCCCCCAAACAACCGGGCTGGGCTTCAATCCTGTGATGTTGGGCACAGGATTTAAAAACAATTTCTCCCCCTCGGTAACCCCTTCAGTGGAGGAAACATCAGGAAAAACAGAAGGCCCCTCTTCAGTGGGGCAGTGGGAAGTAATGAGAGCAGTGGAGCAGAAGAATAAAGGAATTCTCTTTCCACATATGCACTTTCTTGCTTCTCCCCTGGGTGGCACATGGGGACACCACACCTCAGGGGAGTGGGGCCCTTTAGCTCAGTAAGAGTTGGGGGTCTGGTGGGTGTGGAGCGGGAGACAGTGGATGAAGCACTGGGGAAAAGAGAGTTTTGAAGTGTTGAAGATTCTATTTTCAGACTGTTGAAAATATTCAAAGATTTTGTGGGGCCTGAGCATTGCATAAATGTGACCCTTTTGGCTAGAGTTTTGCCTGAGTCCAATCTTCCAGGAATCTAAGAGAGATCACTGGAAGGATCTGGGTCCAGCAGAGGTGAGGAAAGTGGCATCCAAAATTCCCAGATGTGGCCCTTCCTTGGTGATTCTCAGCTTCTACTTTTGAACTTCTAGAGTTATTTCAGCTGTTAGGGTGGTTGGGCTGCGGGAGCTGGGGATAGGGGAGCTTAAATGTTAGTTTAAATATGTGTTCACCATTGAATCTTGAAGGTGTGGGGAAGGAAATGATAAATGGGGTGCTGTTTTGGCTTGTCTTGGCCACCGTTGTTCTGTCCATGCTTCCGTATGCTGAGATTGTCAGCAATACAGTTCCAGTCCCGCAGGACAAACCATGAAGCTCTCAGCAAGAGGGAAAAAGGAGTGCATGCAAAATTGGAATTGGGGGGCGAAGAAAAGCTGAGGCTCAAGGAGGGGCCATGGCAACCTGTATTTAATTCCCACTATAAAAATTGTCTTTTTCAATAAGGCTTGAATCCTTGGACGTTCAATTCTTTCAAAAAAGTCAAGAATGAAACCTCTGCTCATTAAAATCATAAATAACCTTTTTCACCAGGAGAAGTGAGCACATGTCTGAGAAAAAAATCCTAATACTTTTCGACTGATAAGGTTCCTGGTAGCAGATGAACAGTCAAAACAGAAACATATAACTGCAACTCAGTTAAAAAAAAAAAAAAAGAAAAGAAAAGGTCAGGTGGATGCTACAGGGAACTTACCTCCTAAAAAGATTTAAGGTAACAAACAAAGAGGAGAAATAAGCAGGAGACACTGGAGTGAATTTGAAAAATTAGACCCTAATTATCATTACCCTATATATTTATAATTGTAAACATAGGTAGACCTTTCAAGAGAAAAATGCATGTTGGTTCCTTTGCCTGCAATCCCTGGACTATAATGAGCAAACTACCCAACTGGCTAGTGCATGTGGACCCCTGTCTTCAGGGCAGAGAAACGTGATTCCTAGCTCTGACTGCAGGGGCACATCCAATTCTTGAGCCCCATGATTTTCCATTTGCGACCTCCAGGTGGTCTCTTGGTCTGGCTTTGTGCCCATACCTGCAGCATTGCACACCCTGGTTGTGCAAGTGCTGCTGGTTTATACTGTCTGTGTTTGTGATGAAGGATCACCCGGGTGGGAGCGCTGGGAGGAATTCTTAATATTTTATTCCTGCAGCCCCCACTGGCTGTAAATCATATTCGCGGGTCTTAGCTTTCTCTGTGGCCCACCTGGCTGATAGTGCACAGGGCTGTGGGGGCAAGTAACTGTTCTGCATGCAATTTTTGAAACTCGGCACATTTTAGGAGTTTTCTTCCACCTTCACCGTTTTTTCACGGTAGCATTTTAAGGTGACTAGGATGCTAGTGAATAGCTGTTGACGTGCATTACTTAACAACATGGAAAATCAATAGCCCGTTTCAGAGACTGTTTAATTACACAGGACTTTCTCGACGGCTGCTCACAGTTCCGGTACAGATTTTTTTTTATTTTCCATAAAGCTCAGCAAAACCAATAATACTTTGGTGCCTTTTAAAATGTTTATCAATGAAATTCCAATGGCTGTCCAAACCTTCAAAAATGTTTGAGATTCTTTTTGAATTAGAGATTCAATTTGTCCTATTATTGAATGCAACTACCAGAGACATAGTCATGTGTGATGTACCCATCCACCAAGATGCACAGGCAAGACCCTAAGGGCCATAGCTCCCCATAGCCCATCACAAACCAGTCCGTGAACTCTGGATCCCTATCAGTCATTTATCTGCCCTGGGTTCTCCATATGTACATGAAGGGAGAGAGAAAGAGAGACGGAGAGAGGGAGAGAGAGAGGGAGAACAGGACAGAAAGAGGGAAAGAGAGAGACTGAGATGTATTTTAAGGAATTGGCTCACATGATAGTGGAGGCTGACAAGTCCAAAATCCACAGGGTAAATCAGCAGGCTGGAAACTCAGGCAGAATTTCTATAATAGTCTCAAGGCAGAATTCCGCCTTCTCTGAGAAACCTCACATATTTGCTCTTGAGGCCTTCAACTGCATGAGGCTCACCCACATTTTGAAGATTAATCACTTCACTTAAAGTCAAATGATTACAGATGTTAACCACAATCACAAATCCCTCAGACCAAACAACCAGGCACCATAGCCCAGCCAAGTTGACACATAGAATTAACCAATACAATATGCAAACACCCTCAAGGCCCTCCACTCATCTTTACCTTTACTGCTACTATTTGTATTTAAGCTGCCGGCTTCCCTCACCTGGACAAATGCAACAGCCTTCTAACTTCTCTGTATGGGGCGGTTAACACCAGCTTACACTATAGCACAAAGCAATCCCCAATCTCAAGAGCTTACATTGGTAAGGGTTTGTTTCTGGCTCACATTGTATATCGGCCGTGGCTCTCCTCCAGGTGTCTCCTTTACTCAAGGATCTAGGCTGAAGGACAGGCTCCTATTTGGGACGCGCTGCTCTCATGGCCAAGAGAAAAAAATAATGGAAAAACTGCACAGTGGCTCTTAGAACTTCTGCTCCCATGTGGCATTGATTATTCTGCTCATACTTTATTGACCAAAGAAAGTGATAAGGTCAAGACTGATTCCAAGGGGAAGGGAGGTATATTCTTTTACAGGGAGAACCGAAGAATATTTAAAAGCAAAAACATATTTACCACCATCTCCCTTCAATCTACTACTCTCCACACAGTAATCAGTGGTGACTTTAAAATAAAACTGGATTATCTCTGTCCTCTGCTTAAGAAAATGGTCACTGTTCTGTTGTCAGGGTTCTTCAGGGACACAGAACTAATAGGATGTGTGTGTGTGTAAAAGAGATTTATTATAAGAAATTGGCTCATCTGATTATGGAGGCTGGCAGGTCCCAGGATCTGCAGGGTGAGTCAGCACATCAGAGACTCAGGAGAGCTGCAGGTGTAGTGCCTGCCCAAATGCAGGTGGGCCTGAAACCTGGAAAGAGCTGATGTTTCTGTTCAAGCCTGAAGGCAGGAAAAAAAGCCAATGTCCCAGTTTGAAGGCAGTCAATCAGGAAGAATTATCTCTGACCTTGGGGTCTATGCAGGCCTTCAGCTGATTGGATGAGACCTACCCACATTAAGGAGGGCAATCTGCTTACTCACAGTACTGATTTAAATGTTAATCTCATCCAAAACACCCTCACAGAAATACTCAGAATAAGGTTTAACCAAATATCTGGGCACTCGATGAACCATTCAAACTGACATATACAATTGGCCATCATAAACGAATTCTCAGATTCCCAGCATGCCTAAAATGAAATCCAAACTCAGGGCACCTGGGGAGCTCAGTTGGATAAGCAGCTGACACTTGATTTTGGCTCAGGTCATGATCTTGGGGTCCTGGGTTCGAGCCCCGCTTTAGGCTCTGCACTCAGTGGGGAGTCTGCTTGAGGATTCTCTCTTTCCCCCTGCCCTCCCCCTGCTCATGCACATGCTCTCTCTCTCAAATAAATAGATAAATTTTTAAAAATAAATCCAAACTCCTTTCCATGACCTCCAAGGTCCCACATGTCCTGGTCCTTTTCACTCTCCAGCCTCATGTTAGACCAAATTCCCACTTGTTCATTCTATTCTAATCACAGTGCCATCTGCCCATTGCTGAAACATGTCAATCTCTTTGCTGCTGTATTATTTTTATGTTTGCTGATCTTTCAAGCCAGGGTCACTCTTCTCCCAGCACCTGCACATTTCACATGGTACAACTGGATATTTCCCACTTTTCTGGTCTCAGTCAAGCCTCTGCCTTGGAGACGATGCCTCCCTTGATAATTCCATTTAAAGTACACTTCTAACCCAGTATTTCTATTAAGGCATCTTGTTTATTTATTTTTTATTTTTATTTTTTTAAGTAGGCTCCATACCCAAGGTGGGGCTTGAACTCATGACCCTGATCAAGAATTGCGTGTTCTACCAACTGAGCCAGTCAGGTATCCCAGCACCTGTTTATTTTTTCATAGTCATTTTTCTTTACCTAAAATTATTTTAATTTTTTTATCTCTCTTTTACTAGATTCAAGTGCCATGAGGATTATAATCATGTCTGTTTTCCTCATGATTGCACACCCAACCATAACAGTTCATGCTGCATTGTAGGCATTCCATAAATATATACTAAATAAATGAATAATTGAATGGGCCATGGGAACACAGAAATGACTAAGGCTAATTCGTTGGTCCTAAGTATGATTGTAACTCAGTCAAAATGGAAGACCAGTTTAAAGAGAAAATAATTAAATACCTTTAAAGTTCTCCACAAAGACACTTTTAAAAATACTGAGTTAGTGCCCGGAGTTTTTGAGCTTTGCTTATTTCTTCTTCAGTGATAATTCAGGGAGGTTGGATGAAAATCCTGTGATAACCCCAAAGTTTCTTTAATTCTGACTAATGATTTTATGAGACTAATAGAAAGACTGACTTCACTTTGGTAGAGGGACTTACATTCTGGATTTCATATTTAATGATTTATTTTGTATTGTACTATATCGGGTTAGAAATATCACAAAACTCGTGGACTCTTCTGAGTTATATTCATCCAACAAACTGTTGTCAAACACAAATTTTGTTTTCTAAGCCCAGTTTCCCTTGTCAAAATAACAATGACAAATAATATCTCCCTTCCAAAGTGCTTGGCACAGATCTTGGCCCATTGAAAATCTCAATGATCTATATCTGTTCTCCGTGTCTGTGAGGTAAGGTGGGAAGTGTTGGCAAGTCAGCTCAGAGTCAAGGAAACCTTGCCTACAAAGCCTGGGAGGTTCCAGTCACAGGACAGACGTAAGTCAAGGATATTGGGTCACACAGTTTCAGGACCAAGACTTAAGAATCCAGGAGAACTAGTGAGAGCAAAACAGTAGAGACATTTGAAAGGTATTCGGTTAGAGTTTGAAATATGAAAACAGGGACTGAGGAATAGGCAGAAAAGGCCAGAGATAAGTTAGAGAGCTGAGGCTCAGGGCATAGCAGAATCTACAAGTCTAGTTTTATAGTGAATAAAACTTAAGTCTTATCTGATTAGAATGAGCTGGTCCAAGCTAAGTAGCACCAGTGATGGGAATGGGGCTTCTGAGCAAGGAGACAGGAAGGTTATAGAGTTACGCAGTAGATCCTAGACTTTATTATATCCTCTGTGAATTAAAATAAGAGGTCACTATTTAGGTAATAATGCCTTCACTTTACTGTACTTATATGATACCCTTTTATCCAAACAATACTTATCTACATAGGTTGTACTTCTTACAGCCATTTAATAGATGTGAAAGCTGAGGGTAAAAATGATTTAAATCATTGAATTCACCCAGGAAGTTGGAGTGGGAGCATTACAAAGTCCTTTTGATGTCCAGCCTAGAATTTTACCATTTCTAGTAGAGACCTAGAATCAGTAAATATTGAAAGTGTATAATACATTCTCACCAGCTTCCCTTGCCTACAAGGATGTCTGTCTGCGTTGATTGGGCGCCTGCTGTACCTCAGGGAGTTTGGTGAGAGAAGACCAGACATGATTCTGGACTGGACACAAAACGTATTTTCCTCAGTAAAATGCAACCAGGTACCTTTCCCCTTAACTTGTGAATCTGAGCTCTCCTGGCTGTTCATATTTCATTTTCATTCCCACCAGTGACTTGATTCTCCTTCCCTTTTAAGATAGATTTTGTAATTGTCTTCACGTGGCATGATGTTACTCCTTATGCACAGATGGAGTAGGTAGCTACCAACCAACTACACTTTGAAAAACTAGATGATCTGATTCTCCTACACCTGTCATCTCCACTACCAGCCTGGATGCCAAGGTAAGATGCTGCTGAGACCTTTGTGCAGCTACAATTGTCACCGGGAAAGGAAATGCAGGAAATGCAATGAACCATCATTAGTCATTAAGATGATCTCAAATCACTTCAGCAGCTTAAGGAAATCACAGTAATGGCTTTCTGTGCACACACACATTTTATATACTAAAAATAAGCATTTCCTTCTTTAAGAGTAGCTATGAAAGAGGAAGTTTCTTTGGGGAAAAAAAGTATTCTAAAAACTTTCTATTGTGGCTCTCAACTTGGACAAGAATTAGAAATACTAGAATAATTTGGGAAGATTTTAAAATCCTTTTCCCTAGGCTGTACCCAAATAATATGTCTGAATCCCTGTAAGTGGAATGGTAGATCCAGTAATTTTTAAAAAGATCCTCAAGTAATTCCATTGTGAAGCCATGGTCAAAAATCACTGCTCTAGATGTCTTCCAGAATAAATAAAATAATGCTCTTAAGCATTTTTTAAGAAAATGTTTTTCCTCAAACGGAATTTAAAGATTGTTTTAATTATTTAAAAGGTAGTGGACCAATTAATCATTGGTCCAAAATACATGGAATCTGGGGAGGGGAAGACAAATGTGGCCATTTGTATGTGGCCACAATGGTTTTCTTTAATGAACTTGGTAAACTGCGAGAAGAGAAAGGAGACCCAAAGGACAACAATTAATTGTAGTGGTGTTGATAAGAAGAAGGTTTGAGAAATAAGATCGTGTATTGAATATTACTGAATATGACTAAGAAGGAAAATTGATAAGGGCATGTCAAATTTTATTGTAGTTCTTCCCAGGTTTTTTTTTTTTTCCTTTTTATTAAGGTACAATATACCTTACTGGAAAATTCCCAATTTTAACGTCCAGTTCTGCAAGTTTCAACAAACACAGACAGTATGCAACTACCTTATAGAACAATTTTATTACCCCCCCCAAATAACCCCCAGCCAATTTTAGCCAACCCTTCCCCCATCCTCAGATCCTGGCAATCAGTGATCTGGTTTCTATGCTTCTCATTTTTCCTTTCCTGAATGTCGTATAAATGGAGTCATACAGGTTCATTGTATTCTTAATAGGAATATGCTGCTACGAAGTAATTAGTGTGGGTATGTTGTGCAATAAGCTCTGAAGTGATTGAGTATACCTGTCTGAAAGAGGAACCACAAAGCACTTGGCACCATCGGTGTACATGGGGACCAGGAAGATCTGAACTGCTCAGGACGGCAGAATTTACTGATTTAAACCAAATCTGGTGATCAAAATGTTGAAACCAACTTAAAGAAACACCAGTCACATAATGAAACCCAAGAAAATAAAACACGAGACACAGAAGGGATATATATTTTTTAATTAATAAAAAATAAATGATTATCTTTTTACAAAAGCAAGAGTAGTAGAAAAGTCAGAAACAAAGGTAAGCAAATAGAAGGAAAAACCCACAACCAACTGCAGAAAAATCATGGTATTTTTCTAGACTTTAAAAATATTTCACACAGAGATATCACACACATTCCTCTAAATACATATAGAAATATATTTTTTTACAAAACTGGGATGTTTTACATGCTGTTAAATAAAAGATCTTTCTCTCAAACCTTTTTTACTGAATTATGAATAGCTTCTTCGTGCCAGTAGCACAGGATAGGGGTTAAAAGCAGAGTCATTTGGAACGTGGACTCATGAATCAGACAGACCTAGCTATTTTCTTCGATCTTCCACTTACTATATATGTGACCTTAGGTGAAATACTGAACTTCTCCAAGCTCTATTTTTCTCATTTTCAAAAGAGAGACAATTATATCTAATTTGTATATTTGATGTGAGAGTTAAAATAAAATGAGATAATGCATGAAAAGCACTTAGTAGTATAGTGCCTGGAAAAAAAAAATGGCTCAGTTATTCTACCAAGTTAATGAACAAGAAAAACTCAGGATGTAATTAAAATAAATGTTTTGCTTTTGTCTCCCATTGCCACTTCATAAAATGTGTTCATCACCAGTCTGGAGCTGAAATTTCGCACAGTCCTCCCAGCTTTTCTTTTCATTTTTAGGTAACTGAGTCCTAGGTCACTTCAAGAAGCAATATATTCTCATTCAGAAATTGGGTTGCAGAGCGCCTGGGTGGTTCAGTTGGTTAAGCATCCGATTCTTGATTTCAACTCAGGTCATGATCTCAAGGTTGTGGGTTGGAGCCCCAAGTCGGGCTGCGTGCTCAGCAGGGAGTTTGCTTGAGATTGTCTCTCTCCCTCTCCCTCTGCCCCTCCCCCTGCTCGTGATCTCTCTCTCTCAAATAAATAAATAAATCTTTTTTAAAAAAAAGGAAATTAGGTTGGTACTCTCAGATCATAAACACAATTCTTAGCTTGGGTTTCTCCCCAGCCCTTGCTGCAGGAAGGCAGCAATGGAAGACTTTGTTATGATAATAACTTTTCTTATTTTTCTACTTTGCTCTTGACCTCCTTGCCCTAGCCTGCCACCCACTTTCTGACACTTGGAGTCAAGGAGAGAGGAGCTGTAAGTACATAAGAAAAGGATTGCTTGAACTTGTTCCAGACAGACTTGGATTTTTGGGGCCAGTGGACAGCTGATGCTCTTGGGGGCATTTTGTCGGGGGGTCGTAGAACACCCTCTGGACGCTCTGTCCTGCAGCTCTATCGACCAGGGGAATATTCTGGTGTGTACTCTGCAGCTCCAGGAATCTGGCTTTTACTTCCAGGTTCTGTCCGCTTTTATTCCTCTGCCCCTTTTGCAGTCATTTTGAATAGACCAATAATGGCGCTCCATTGACATCTGAAAGCCTTTCTCTCCTTCTGTTCCACGGGAACCCTTGAGAATCCCTTGCCCCAGTACACTGGTCTTGCAGGAGCACCCTCTAACTCCATGACCAAAGGTGTTAGGAATGAAGAAATGAAGTCAGTGTTATAACAGCAATGAGAAAATTAATTTCAATGTGTTGTCTTCATAGCCCAAACTGGGAATGAGGTGGGATTTGCAGCAAAGCTCATCTGATTCCAAATATCTTTCCATCATATTTTCCGCATAGTCAGTGTTCAATAAGAATTTTCTGAATCTGCATCTATAACCAGGTAGAGAAGTGACTATCAGGAGCCCTGACAAAATAAGGAGGACCTCTAAAATGAAGTAGCAAATGATTTTTCTCAAATATTTGAGAGAACCATTTACTGTTCTGCCAAACTATAACTGCAGTCATTTCCTTTGAGTATTAACTCAGATGATCCATAATAATTCTTCCCTATTTTTTTTCCTCTCAAACACTGCATGCTCATTAGCTATCACAGAGTAAATACTCTCACTAAATGAATCACCAGTATTGCACCCCAGCCACCTGACTCCTGATAATAAAGCACCACCTAACTTGAGAACAGTCCAGCTAAATACAATACAGCCTGTACTAATGCCACAGCTTTGGCTCTGATTTAATTTTTTACTACCCAGTCAATGTACCATGTTAGCCACTACTCATTTTATTGATAGCATTTTAATTCCGCGCCTGTCTCCACTCCTGACTTGGTATTTGACGAAAATAGCTGGACAGTGAAGGGAATGGTTTCAAGGTTTTGTTTTTCCTTTTTCTCACTCAAGCATTCTCACTAGGGAAGGTATCTGAGAGAAATTTTTTAAAGTGGGTGGAGACTTTTATTTGTCTTCAAGTTCCATTATTCTGCCCACACGGAGCCGGGCTCACATCCTGTGTCCCAGCACCTCTGGCGGCTAAGAGACCCACAACCTGGTTGCAAAGTTACCCAAGGCAGGTAACATTCTGACCCAGGAGCAGCAAATAGAAGGTCAAAAGAAACATGGTGTATTCAGCACTCTTTTGACATGCTGGAAGCTTTGTTTCATGACCCTAGGTAACAAACATTCAAAAGCTATGTGTCCTCAGGCAAGTAGAACTGTAAATGACTAGTTTTATTGATAAGCCTGGCCTAGGAAAACTTAATTATTCTTTCTCATCTATCCTTTCAAAGTGTTAATCTTCAAAGATGGGTGTAGCCGGTAAAAATTTTTGATGAATGTTTCAGCAAAAACTTTTTAAATGCTTTCCCATGATAGATTTAATTAAATATAATGAATATATAAAATGTGCATACCTTTTCTAAATGTAATGTTTTGTTTCATTTTGGTGAAACTCATTAGGATTCTTTTGGTTGCAAGCAGTAGAAACACAGGTAGAACCAGTTGAAACAAAAAGAGAAAGGAGGGGCGCCTGGGTGGCTCAGTTGGTTAAGCGGCTGCCTTTGGCTCAGGTCATGATCCTGGAGTCCTGGGATCGAGTCCCACATCGGGCTCCCTGCTTAGCAGGGAGTCTGTTTCTCCCTCTGACTCTCACTCCTCTCATTCTCTCTCTCTGTCATTCTCTCTCTCTCTCTCTCAAAAATGAATTTTAAAAAATTTAAAAAAAAAAAGAGAAAGGATACCAGAAGGGTATCCCAAAGCATCTATGGATACCAAAATGTATTATGTAACCAGAAGGCATAAAGTCCAGTGGGCTCCAGAAACGGGCTACAAGATTGGAGTTCTTATGAAAAGCTTGGGATCCTCCTCCGTGTCTTCTGTCTGGCTTTTCCCCATGAAGGTACATTTTTCCTTCCTTGTGCTGCCCCCAAGTCCACAGAGCACAGCATAACTTTCAAAAAGTGTTCACATTTTATATGTTGTAACTGAAGCACCCAGGGAGAGTCCCCATGCCCACGTTCCCAAGGCAGGGATCGTTTGGTTCAGTCTAAGTCATGTATCGTCCCGGGAATAAACTGTGGCTGGGCTGACTGGGTCATGCTGCAAAATAATCACTCCAGTTTCAGATCAATGGATTGGAAGGTTTCAGTCAGTTTCCAAAAAAATTTGAGGTATTTTCCTTGAAAAGTTTTGTGGTATTGGGAAAACCAAAATGTTGGCATCTTGTACCTGGGAATTTTCACATAGTGAATGCTAAGTTGCTGAAGTTTGAAGCAGAATTATGAAGATAATTGAATGAATTGATGGGAGAATTAAATACATATAACATTGCCACCAAATTAAAATACTACTACTTGTGTTTATTTGGGAAACAGTGAACATAACAAAGTTATGTAACAAGAGTTAAATGTTGACTCCGGAAATTTTTTCCCTAAACTGAAATCTGACTCCACTATTAACTAGCAGTGGGACTGCTCTGGGTCCAAGTTTCCTTATCTGTGTAATGGGGTTATTAACATTATCCATTTTGATGGATTATTATGAGATTAAAGTGAATTAATATACACGTAAAGTGCTTTTAACAGTGCCTCGCCCATAGGAACACTCAAAAATGTTCATTGCTCTTGCTTTTTTCTTTCTGATGTTCAACATGAGAAATCAGTTCCACTTTTTCCTCACCCTACTAAGTAACTGTGGAATAATACAAGACACAATTTTTGCTGCATCAATGTGGACTCAGCTCTTTATGTGGCTAATAAAGGCTTTAGTTGCTTTTAGTGAGATCTTAGATCACTCAAAGTCATTAAACTCTTTAATAAAGCAAACAGCAAAGAATTGGGCAATAGCAAACAGTCAGAAGAGGTATTGAATTCTATTTTAACTTTATGACTTCAATTTAATCTATATGACTTTGGGGATTTCTCTCTCATCCATCATCTAAGAAGACAGATGCAGGTAAAAACCATTGCATTTCAATATTAGTCATTTTATGCACACATAAAATCAAGAGGCCTGTAGGTTAGGGAATAATAATGTGCCATTGTTTTCAGCTTCATAAATATGCATATCTGCACATAAGTCTTCAAGTTTTTATAGGCTCATGAATAAATCCTTGGACATGAATTTGGCACATGTTTTTTATTTAGTGTTTATATGTTTGTCCATCTGTTGTCTAATCACTGGATCATAGCAGAGCATCCATGCAGCTAAAAGACCTATTTCTACTCCCAAAACTATTTTCACAAAACAATGGGCCCATTTTCAGATGCTTTATTTAATAATGGAAGGGCACTGTGAGGTAAGTTACATACAAAAAGCAAATTCCACCCCTTGTTCTTCTACCACTTTCTCTTACACACACACACACACACACACACACACACACACACACAGAGAGAGAGAGAGAAGGCCCATGCTGCTTTAGATATTACTTGAAATTGAAGCCAGCAGCCACATAGCAGGTTGGAATGGTTAATAAGTTTAGCTGTGTCTACAAAACTCACAGAGTTACACAACAGTGCTGAACTCATTCTGACAATTCCAGGACTCATATTTTTTTAAAAGAATATTAACAAGACAGACTTTGATCAGAGAAGGACAAATGTGCTGTTAAGGGATCTGAAAATTGTATATTTGAGAAATAATGGAAAGAACCAGAAGCGCCTTAAGCTCTTGTCATTCAATGTAGCTCAGCAGTAAAACCTCCTCATGGCTTTGCAGATAAAAATTAAACAGACATTTGTTTTACAAGGCATCATACTAGGTACTGGGTATTGTGAGTAAAGATGACAGATTTGACTTTGGACATGAAGAATTGGAAAGGTCGTCAGTATATTCATATACTCCAGGCAGGAAAGTGGTTATTCTGGCCCGAGTCTGGATAGAAAAAATCAGGGCTAAATGTGACTGAATGTGGATGTCATTTAGGTAGAAATTATGATTAATGTAATAGCCACAGTGAGATGAGAAAGGACCTAGGAACAGAATTTGGGGTACTGAGGTGCCTATATTCAAAGGGAGTTAAATCTCCATGTCCGCTCACCCTCCCTTATTGTCCTAACTTAGCTGCCACTTGGTGACTGGTCATTTTCAGTTGAGGGCGAGAGTAGACATGGCATCCTTCTTCAATGGACAGCTTTTGTGCACATGTGTATATAGACATGTGTATTTGTGTGTCTGTGTATGTACAAGAAGGTAGGGAAACAATAATTTCTCAAAGAAATAGAAGAACAATAAGAACCAAAAGAGTAAAGTGTAATCATTGACTCCAAGGGTGGAGGAAATTTTGAAATCAGAGTGATCAGCAATGTCAGTGTGGAAAGGAAGATAAGAATGTAAAAAAAGCAATAGATTTGGATAATTAGTTTATTGAAGTCATTCTAAAAAACAAGATATAGTGGAGTATTAGGTGAAGATCTTGTTTTTCAAAGCATTGGAAAGTAAATTGGAGTGGTGGGTAAAGGATGTTATAAGTGAAGTCTTTCAGCACAACAATCTATTATTTTTAGAAGTTCTCTATTAAAGGGAAGATATTAGACAATAGCTTATGTGAAGGGAGGACCAAGGGAGGGATTTGTTTTAGGATCAGGAATATAGAAATATATTTGTAGTTGGAAGGGCAGAAATAGAAGGAAGAAAGTGAAGGGTTGAAGATGAAGAACAGGGATGATTGATGGACAAAGAGAATGATGGATGGACAAAAAGCATCAAGATAACAAGTGGAATAATTATTTTACAAAAAGACAAAGTAATTCTCCCTCTAAGACAGGACTAAAGGGGAAAAGTATGGGTCCTGATCCAGAGAAAATCTGAGGTGAAGGGGAAGTTCTCCATGAGTCTCGTGGAAATGCACCCAGTATTTGGTCATGTTTAGCCTAGGGAGAGGAAGCTACTGGCTCGTAGCATTGTGGGTTTTTTGTGAATTATAGTTAAGTCAAGTCAGCACCAGGCATAATTTCTATTATTACATGAGGCAATAGTTCTGCTCTACAGTGAGACCTGATGACTGGGTCCAGATCTGAGGCTTGCAGATACTGTGGGACCAGCACTGGAGCAACCTTTCCATAGCTGCACCTGCATTCCTGGGCCCATTTTTCCATTCCTGGCTGTTCTCTCTTGATTTTCCATGAGCAATCCTGACAATGGTCTTCTACAGTTGCTCTTTTAAAAGGCAGTAATGTTTGAACACTTTTTAGAAGCTGTTGGAATGGATGAGTGTCCAACCAGAGAAGACACCTGGAGCTTCAAAACAAACATAAAATACAACTGGAACACGCTGAGTTTGAAATTTGTTTGTACTTCAAGAATAAAGTAGAAGAAAGTAGAGTTGGTATGGACTATTTGGTAAATATTGGGTAATTATGAATTAATGAGAAATTCATGTTTGTATCAGAAGTCAGAAAAGATTGTCAAACCCAATTATGAGAGGCCCACGTGAATCAATCAATTCTTAGATTTGCTTTTTTATTTTTATCTTTCTACATTATTCAACAACTAGTCATCCAGATACTTTAAATTTCATTCTGAGATGAAGTCAGATCCCCTACAATCTACATCTTATTTAGCAGAATCATTTTTACTGGACTATGCTTTGGTAGTTTGCATTGAGACACCATGGAGAGATTGTATGAAAAATTCTCTTTTTATCTCCTATAAGAATATTGCTGAAATTGTTACTCATCATGGCAAGCAGTGTCGCCTTTATGCGGGCCTAGGGAAGAATTTTTCTTTGGCCTTAGGGCTTAAGTTGAATTTTTTTTCTGAGCAACTAGAACATTTTGAGTCTATGGGCATTGGGGATATTTTAATTGGTTGTGATTCTTTGCTTTTTCTTTGGCTGTGTATCAACCAAGAATGCTTTTAGCCACATTGACTTACAGTAACTTAAGCAGTTTTTTTTCTACCTTTTTACATAGCAAGATGCCTGAAGATGAGTGCTGGGATGGGTTCAGCATCTCATCTGGGGACCAGTGTCTCTGAATTTCCTTCAGACACAGGATGAATGTTGCAGCTCTAGCTAGAGTTCTCAAACTTTGGTGTGCATTGAAATCACATAACTGATAAAGCAGAGGTGCAGGCTCTTTGAAGAATAGGGTCTGGGCCCATGGTCACCAAGTTCTTCAAGTGATTCTAATATTGACCAAAGCTTGAGAACTCTAGTGCCTGCCACTCCAGACAAGAAGGGAGACATAAGGCAAAAGTCTTTTCATTCATTAGGCTCCTTCTTCCTAGCTAAATTAAAAAAAAAAAATTTCAGAGGCAACCCAGATGACTTCCTCTTTTTCCTCCTCTAAGGAAGCCAGGGGGGACCCAACTTTCCAAAACTCAAAGACCCCTGTCTTTGTCCTAAACCAAACTTTGGTGTTAAGGAGGAAGCAGGTTGTTGGATGGGGGCAAAAGACAGTGGTTTGGGGTCAAAATGGCCTTTAGTTATTACATACAAACTTATTTTGTATTTCTTTATGTAGTAACTTTATTCTGAATTAATTTTGCTTTTTCTATGTTTCTCTGATTTTTTTCTATTAAAATTACTTATCTTGTATGAATTTATATTATCTACCTTAAATTGTTTTTTAAAATACGTGGGTATATGGTAACTGTGATGAAGTGCTTATACCTGGTGTTCAAGGATGGCCACTTTCCTCATCATCAACAAAAGAATCTAGAGGTGGTGAAGTTCTGCTTTCTGAGCTGCCTTGGGGCCATAATGAGGAGAATGCTGGTGTGCTCCATTTTCCAATTGTTCATGCTCTGTGTTATGAAGCAGGCTGACAGGATGATTTCTCAGAGTCAAAGTAAAGCTGAGACTCCATCTTGATTGAGCATAAGTTGAAAATGGCCTTTCCTGGCAATTCTCTTTTAGCCCAAGTATGAAACCTGGTCACTTCTTGATACTTTGTGTCTCCAGCTCATTAAATCATAACTGTCATTGTGCATGAGACTCACCTGAAAAACACCGATGCCCTGTCCCATCCTGATTGGAGGTGGGGCCCATGTTTTTCCTTAAAAGCTCCGCAGGTGATTCTCATGTGCAGTCAGGGTTGTGGACCACTGTTCTGGCTGACCAACTCCCGTGTAACTCCATCTTCTGTGCTCTGCCTTTGGCTTGGCTCATCTGGTTCAATTTCTGATTTCAATTTCTGTTTGCAGGTTTCATTCCAAGGATCTCAGTCCTTCTGTTGCAATATGGCAAATGGGCTGTGTTTATGACTGCTCTCTGAGTTCTGGATTGATTTCCTTAACCCTAGACTGAGGACTTTAATTAACCTACTCTTGCATTTCAGCGGCGAGAGCCGAGTCCCTTTCTCTGATTCTTAGCAGAAGGCCAGCTCATCCCACTGATGGACACAAAGTGTGGGGAAATCCCGGGGCTGACAAAGTGCACATAGGGAGGCAACGATCGACCCTGCGGAGCGTCACTGCAGAGTCTCATCTTCAGGAAGCTTTCTTTTCTTAGTTCCATCCAATTTCACCTTCACGTCTGCTAGGGTCTCCTTTGGTCTCACACAGTTTCTAATTCAACTCCTCTCCCAAGCAACTTCTTGAGACTGATGGTTTTGGAACTGATGGTTTTATCCTATTTTCTCAGCCCAGAAACCCCCACAGCCCTGTTCTCCCCCTATAGATAGCCGATAGATCATCTTCATACCATTCCTTTGGCTAATTTAATCTTTACACCCTCCTCCAGATTCCTTTTTTCTTGAGTTTCAAACCTTTCTTTCTCATCAACTTCCTTCATATTCTCAGCCCTCTAACTATACTCTGTATACCAAGTTTCCTGAAAACACCAAATATGCCTCAAACATAAGTAATAAAATAAGTGGCTAAATATCATTTTGAATTGGGGCAGCCTAGGCCCAAATCCTAAATCTGTGACTCCCAAGTTTGTTCCTTCCCTGACAGAATGGGGTAATAGTAGCTGATTTATAAGATTGTTGGTAGAAGGAAATACGGTAATGCATATAAATCTTAGAGGCTTCCCTGGCACATAGTAAGTACTCCAAAAATGTTAAGTGTTTCCCACAGATGCTAAGGTAGAACCTATGTATTTATTTATTGGGGATCAACATCAATGAAAGGAAGCAGGGGGCAGGGTTTGACAGAGGAAGAAGTTCAACTTCTGGCAAAGCCGAGTTTTCAAGTGAATATTGCCTGACAGACTTGTTTTATTGACCCCTGCCTGTCAGTCACCAGATGTAGGCTGCCTCGGGGAAACTTATGGCCTTGAGTGAGGTGGCTCTCCACAGTTGGAAGTGACTGTGAAGGAGCTGAGGGCTGGCAGTGTTTACCGACCACACTCTAGGGCTGTGAGGCAAGTGCTCTCATGGAGGCGTGTCTGTCCAGGCAGTGCCGCCCCTCTCCATGCCTACTACAATTTTCTTACTACCTTTCTTGTAGGTGAAGAGTGCACAGGCCCGACATGAACCCAGCCAAGGTGAGGTGGTTATTCCTCACATTGCCTATACTAAGACTCCTTGTCAACAAATCTGTGTACTAAAGTCACTTGGGAAGCCTGCAGACATGCATAATTTCAGGTTATTGGATCCCAGGACTAAAGTCTAGGTTTTTATTATCACAAATAAGAAGAGATAATGGAAGTAAAAAGAGTGGGGAAGGGGTAACTTTAACAATGTATCAATCCTTTGTCTGAGGTGGTACCTGGAGATTCTGCTAACACCAATCTATGCACAGAACTCCCAGGAATCCACTTTCCAAAATCACTCAGCCTACCACTTCATAATTTCTAGGAGAACTAGTTTCAATAGCCTGCAAGACATTTTAGAACTTCTTTAGAACTAATCCTTTATTTGCTACTTGTTTTCCAATGGAACTGAGATTCAAACCTGATTTACTTAAAATGGTTGCTCTAGTCCTCATAAATGTTTAAATTTCTCAGATGCTGTGGTCTTTGTCTTTATTCTTTATTCTCAGCTCAGCAAGGGACTGGATTAATTTCTGAAGAAAAACTAAAAAGGATTTTCAGTAGGCTTGGATAAATGTTTTCTGAATCCCCTTGGCTGGCATGGTCATAAATACATAGCATAACCAGACCTCTGTGGAAACTCATGGACAGGGGACAGGAGACCACTGCACTTTGGACCACCTCCAGAAGAACACTGCCCCTGTGGTTCTCCTTGATAGCTCCTTAGTGTGTTCTTATATCATTCTAGTCAAGCAGGAAATGCAGCATTGTGGAGGCATTCTGTATACTACGATATGAAACGTGCAATTGGATTTTTATCATCTATGCAAAGGTAGTGTAGCTAAGCAGTGAAGAGCGCATGTTTTGGAATAATAAAAAACTAGGTTTGAATCTTGCCACTGAAAGAATGGCTGTGGGACTTTAGGCAAAATGCTTTGGTTCTCTAAGCTTTAGTTTTCTTATCCAAAAAAAAATATGGGGACAACAATCCCTAACTGTGTGGCGTTGATGTCTATTGTAGTACTTAGCACATTAAATATTCAACAAATGGTAAATAGTATCAATACCGTTCTCATCATCTCTTTTTTCTTTCATTCTAGCAATGTTCAAGAGAAGAATCATCTTTCCTTAAATGCATTTCGTGTTTTGACCCTTATTGGGTTTAGTTCTTTTTCCGTTTCATTTTTCTTTTGCGAAGGTCACATGTTGATCATTCCTGGTATCATTTCTTGTACTCCTGGTTTTTGATTGATGGGGAGTTGTGTAAAGTAAGTGGCTCACGGGTTTGGGGCAAGGGTTTGGGTTGTGCTCATTCTCGGTGACTTCCAAATGATGACATCACTGTCAAGGATTAATCCAGTGACTACATTGAACCAAATTATGTTTCTTGGGAATAGCTTTGGATTCTGTACAGTTGGCAAAGTATTCTTCAGGTTCCCAGTAGACATCATGTGAGGCCCTTGAGAGTAAAGAATGTTAACTTGCCTTGGAAGATGTTAACTTCACCTTGGATGGAACAAGAAGAACTTCTCTGTAGGTTTTATACTAAAGAAAATCTACATTTTTCTTGTACTGTAGAAGACTTTTCTAGCTTAAAGTTGAGTTGAGACCAAAATTAATTCCTTTTACTGCCTCTCTTAGCTTCTTACCTGTATTTTTACAATTCTTCAAATTCCCTATCCTTGGCAACTGTTCTTGCTTTGTGTACTTTTGGGTTAAAGCAAGGAACACATATTAATGACTGTGGGGTTAAGACTTGTGACACATGTGGTGACTAGAAATGTGTCAGGTGTAAACACCAGCTGTTCTATGGTCCGAGAGTTTCAGCCATCATACTGTGAAGCCCTCACCACTGAGTGGACTGGTACCTCTATATTCACTGACCCTCTTCCTCTTTGCTTCTCTGTGAATCTTATTCCAGTTCAGAATAGCTTTAATATCACACATTTTAGAATTAGACTTCTTGGGTTCAAATTCTGGTTTTGCTACTTACTAGGTTTTAGCTTCTTATGGTTTAGTTTACTCATCTCTAAAATGTGGGCAATGATAGTACCTCTCTCGGGGTATTCTTATAAGGATCAAGTGAGATAATACATCTAATATACCTAGGATAGTATCAGGCACAGTAACTATTGGCTGCTAATATTTTATTATTATTACTATTACTCACATGCAACCCTCTGAGTCCATGACAGGTTCCACTGGATCTGTTGTTGTTGTTGTTGTTGTTGTTGTTGTTTGGGGAGAGGTCCCCAGCTTATACAGCAACCAACCTCTGGTTCAGGCAATGAGAGCTTTAACCAAAAGAAAGAGATGACAAGGCTTAAAATCATCTTTCTAAAGCATTATAAAGAATGTACAAATGAATCTCTTCCATAAAGTTACAGAAGGTGGATAAATATAAGCCTGATTATAACCACCTGTCTTAATCCAACTTGCTATAACAAAATGCCATACTTTAGGTGGCTTATAAGGAACAGAAATTTATTTCTCACAGTTACGGCGACGGGAAGTCTGAGATCGGGTGCCAGCATGGCTGGATTTTGGCAAAAACCTTCCACATTGCAGAGGCCTGATTTAACATTGCATCTTCACATGGCAGAGAACAGACAGAGACAAGCAAGCTCTCTTGTGACTCTCATAAGGGTACTAATCCCATTCATGAGGGCTCCACCCTATGACCTCACTAATCATAATTACCTTCCAAAAGCCCTACCCTCCAATACCATCACATGGGTGGGGGTAGGGTTTCAACATATGAATGGAGAGGCACAAATATTCAGTCCATAGTACCACCCTACCAAGCCCCATGACTTTGTCACATGATGCAGATCTCACATTCCTCCCCTCATCCTATCAGTAGACCTCAGTGCAATAATAGCTCAAGGGACCAGGGCCCCAGTAGAGGGCATTACAAAGTATTAGTTAAAAAGAAATTAAAAAATGTACAAGTTTGCTTTTCAGTGGCTCCACTTGGAACAATTTCTGAGGTCATTATTGGCTTGCTACACTAGCAAATGAACAACCCATGTGTTCTAGAAGAATACTCAAAAGCTGGCCTTATTTGGCATAAATTTTTCTAAGAATTAAAGAGGCTTTGGGGAGAATAAGTATATGACCACAAATCAGTAGAAAGGAAAAGCACTAATACTACATATGCATAACTAGACACTCTGACCATTTAGCCAGTTTTCATACATTATCTGTATTAAAACAGAACCGTTGTGAGAGGAAAGGAGTCAAAATGTCTATAAATGTAAAATATGTGTTTTACCACAGTTGCCATGATATTTAGGAGTAAAGGAACTGTAATACGGATTAAGTACAGTATGTGACATTTGATGATGTTTGAAGATTGATATCTTGTTGCAGTTCTAAGCATTACAGTCCAGTATAAGGCCAATGCCATCATGTTTACCTGTCATGGCAGCACCAGAAACCATATCCTTATCTCTGGTATTGATCAGATTCCCTTCAAACCTCCCTTTTCAAACGTCAAATGATGAAAATGCCCCCCCCCACTCCTTAATTCAAAACATTCTTAATCTATCTCTTGGATGTCTGCACAGAGACACATGAAAATGCAAGATAAAATATAATCCCCTCAATGCACAGAAACACAAAATGACCACCACGGTTGGAGGCAAGCATAATTTACGTGTTACTGAACAGTGTGCAGTATACATTTGCATCAAGTAAACAAATCCGTTAGCAATGCAGTGTAAGTTTTCTGGACAAAAGAGAAAGGATTCCATTTTAATTAGGTCTGAAAACAGTATGGAATAATAGTGATATATACCAAGGAGCTTATAATAATAACTGATTTCTCCCAATAAATGGTGATGAATTTACAATGATATCATACCCTGGTATTTTGATTCTGGCATTGGGGGGGGTGGGGTCTATATGTCACTTTTAGTGAATAAACAAAAGGTCTCAAAATGCATTACTCCATAAATTATAGGAACAAAAACCCAAAGCATCTTTACTGGAATAAACTTGAACAATGAAATGTGCAATACTCTATAAACATAAACGCAATGCCTGAAGGCATGAATATTTTCTCCCTTGTTTATTTTTGCTTTTCTAGATAACAATCCATCTCTGATTTTATATCACTCCAGCTAATAATTAACTTATTTCTGGGTAATGTAACCTGTAAAATGACAGCACAGAGCTGCTAACACTATGCCAGGAAGACATGATAATGCTTTCTCTCAGGTGTCTGAAGAAAAAAACAAGAATATGGTAAGGAGGAATTGGATCTGATAAGCATTAAATGGCAGTGTTGCTTTTAGGAAGAAATAATATGAATAATTTATCAAAAACATCAGTGAATATATTTAGCTGTGTGCTGTGAAGGTGAACGCCCGGGCCACGTGTTTCCCTGGTATCATAGGAACACACAACCACGTGTGTTGAATCACTAGCTTTTCCAAGAGTATTTTAAGACAGATATGCGATTTTTTTCTGGCTTGATAACCAAGAAATATTTAAAAGGTATGTTGCCTGAATTCACAGAGACTTTATCTAAGGGGAAAAATCTCTTCAATAAAGAAATATGTCATAAAGAAGGCATATTATATTCCTAAAGACTATCTGCTCCACGATGGATTTGAACCATGTTGTGAAATGACTTCCTCTGTGCTCTTTAATTCTCCTGTGTCCTCTTTAGTAACCTGCTTCTGGCCTTGCTATGGGTCTATTTGCTCAAGAAACAACAGTAATAGTAAGGACTGCAAAGTAGACTCCAGAGGCAGCTGGGTCCTTGATATTTTTTCATTCTAAATCTAAATATATGCTCTTTGATACTGTTGTTATTTGTTAAGGGTTGAATTGTGTCCTCCCAAAAGATATGTTAAAATCCTAACCCAAGGTCCCTGTGAATGTGACCTTATTTGGAAATAGCCTTTGCAGATGTAATCAAGTTAAGATAAGGTCGCTGGGGTGGGCCCTAATCCAACATGACTGGTATCCTTATAAGAAGAGGAAAAGGGACCCAGCCTCAGACACACAGAAAGAACACCGTGTGATGGTGGCCAAAGAGATTGGAGTGATGCCCCACAAGCCAAGGAATGCCAAAACTTGCGTGCAACACCAGAAGCTAAGAGCAAATCATGGAAAGATTCTCCTATAGAGTCTTCAGAGAGAGAATGACCCTTATTTCAGATACCTTGCCTCCAGAACTGTGGGAGAATAGATGTCTGTTGTTTAAAGTTACCCAGTTTGTTGTATTTTGTGACAGCAATCCTGGGAAACCAATATATGATCTAAACCTAGATCTCCAGAGGGAGGGGCAGTGAGCCAGCAAGCATACAGGGCAAACCAGTAATCTGTGACACGCGCATGTGCCGCACATGC
The DNA here is from genome assembly GCF_037043125.1 of Eumetopias jubatus. Taxonomy (NCBI): domain Eukaryota; kingdom Metazoa; phylum Chordata; class Mammalia; order Carnivora; family Otariidae; genus Eumetopias; species Eumetopias jubatus. Next base: position 20,922,647 of record NW_028274812.1, on the reverse strand, counting down.
CAATGGTGCAACTGTTTCTATGTATCCGTTAACAAAAAGGCATGTTACTGTGTAGGTTGGTCACCTTCATCTCAGTTTGTCCAAGCACTCCCTGTTTCTGCTACTTTCTGGGCATAATAATTAACAGACTCCTTTTTACTTTCAAAATATCCCAGTTTGGATGTTAAATTATGGTTACTTTACCTATGTGTACCCTATTAAGCACTTAGCAAAAAACAAAATTTTACCGTTTGTGTTCAGTATTTTTTAATTTAAATTTCATTAGTTAATGCACAGTGTAATATTGGTCTCAGGAGTAGAATTCAGTGAGTCATCACTTACAACACCCAGTGCTCATCACAAGCTCCCTCCATTAATAATGCCCATCCCCCATTTAGCCCATCCCCCACCCACCTCCCTCCATCAACCCTCAGTTTGCTCTCATATTGTTAAGAGTCACTTATGTCTTATTTTCCTCTCTCCTTTTGTATTTTTGATTTGAAAAAAAAAATTATTTCTAGTGTCACAGTCAAAATCCCTCCAACAATGCAGTAAGTCGAAGTTTCGAGATTCCAGAGTTTTGTTACTTTAAAGATTTTATTTATTTATTTATTTGAGAGAGAGAGAGCACATGAGAGGGGGGAGGGTTAGAGGGAGAAGCAGACTCCCTGCCGAGCAGGGAGCCTGATGCGGGACTCGATCCAGGGACTCCAGGATCATGACCTGAGCTGAAGGCAGTTGCCCAACCAACTGAGCCACCCAGGCGCCCCTGAGTTTTGTTACTTTAGATGTAATTTACGCTGGGACTACTCACAAGTTTACATCTTTCTTTCCTGGGTCACTCTCCTTAGAAAATAATATTCCAACTTTCTTAAACCAGTTAGAATAAACACCACCAGTCATACCCCCTGGGATTAGGGAGGGAGGAAGAGAGGAAAGAAAATGGCAAGTCAGGTGAAAAGCAGCAGGGGGAGTATTGTGAGTGCTACAGTCCATTCCACAGTTGCAAAGAGACAGAGGCCAGCAGTGTGGATTTGGGAAGAGTTAGAGATATGGCTTTTATTTCTCACTTCGTCACAAATCCTTCCTGATTTTGAATAAATCTTTGTTTTCCAATTCAGCAGATGAGGGCTATAATAATTGGTTTTTAATTTTGTTGATGTTTGTTGGTTAATTAGGGAATTCTGGTAAAATGCCTGAACAATCTGAAAAACACTTTGTATGTTCTCTGCCTTGATGATGGACCTATATAGAATTTACTGTGTCGTGTTAGAAGAAAAATGAATTCCTATTTCTTGTCAGTTGTATGTTTGTTATATTACTAAATCAAGTGATTAGTATATGAAAAATGACTTTACACACATCTCCAAATCTTCGTTCTATTGTGTTCAATTCAAAATAAAGCAGTTGACTATTGACTGCTTTTAACATGGTTCCAAAGTTAAGATGGGGTTCACGTTTTTTTTCTGCACTTATGACTCAATCTAGCACCTTGTAAAGACAGTAGGGGATGTTGCTGACTTCAAAATGCAGATTGGAATTTGCTGATATTGGGGCAGTGTGATGTTTCCCAAGATATTTGTAATTGTAGATATGGGCAAGGCGATCTAGTATAATCAATATCCTACATTGCTTCCTCTCTGAGTTCATACAGTACCCTATGAATAACAATACCAGGCAATGACAACATTATATTTTGACTTTGTTTATAGCTTTGCTTCTTCAACTAGAAAGTGATTTCTTGAAGTTTGGAGTATATATTTCTCATATTTTTTTAACTCCAGTATTTCCCAAATACCAGAAAATAGGTGGCACTCAATGCACATTTGTTGAATAAGTGGGCAGTAACCTTTTAAAGAACAAAAGTTGGCCGGTAATTCTATCAGTGGACTGGTGTCCGGGCTTTGCAATGTGTTGACTTGGCTAGGGTGAACGGTTTACAAAATTTCTTTTTTCTGAAATTTTTCTTTTAAGATGATCCACAAGAGACTTTTTTGCATAAGATTTGGAAGGTGGAAGTGAAGCAGCAACTGTCTTGTTTTTTAGTGCTCAAAGATTGAAGCAAGGTCATCAGATGTTTTTGTAGCTCACAAACACTGTCGACTATTTGCTGACTCACCTCAGCATGGCATAGCAGCTAGATCTGAACCTGCTTCACCTGTCCCCACATCCTTCTGGAATTTCTTTAACTCGTATGTCACATGTGTGTTCAGCTCCATGAAGAAGGGTGCCAGTGGGTCCCGTGGAATACTCCCACCTTCAAGTTTGAAAGCACTGAGATTTGAGAACTGGTTTCAGTTTGTCCCTGTAAGGTCCAGCTTGCCCCTGCTTTCCCTCACTCCCCGGCCATCTTGCCTTCAGACAGCCTGCTTGTTGACTCGAAGCTGCAGGATCAGATGCAAAGTCAACAGCCTTACCAAGTCTGCTTAACTCTCACAACTGTGTAAGGTCAAATCCTTGTAGCAAATACCCTCATACACATGCATGTGCACATGCACATCCCACACCTATATAAATATGTAGACATGCATGTATATAGTGGTGGCACTTCTCTGATTGAACCCTGATTGATACAGCTAGTCTGTGAGACATTAGAGGTAAATTGCCTGGGAGTGCTGATCTTTGTGTGTGTGTGTGTGTGTGTGTGTGTGTGTGTGTGTGAAGATACATGAAAATGACTGACATAAAGGCACTATTGGTTAGTATAATGCTAGCTATTGAAACCAAAAGACCTTTAAAACAAACAGCAATTTAACACAATAGGTATATTTTCTTGCTCTATAAAAATCTAATATTTGTATTCTTGCTTGGTAGGGAGAGAACACATTCTTTTTTTTTTTTTTTGTACCTGTCTAGAAACCTTCCCTGAGGATATTAAAGAAATAGCTTCTCAAGTTTCCCTGGGCAACAAAATTCAGCCAACAGATTGGAGGAGAGGGTAGAATATGTGTATGTACTTTATAGCCATATCAGGTTAGAAGTGACACCAATCTGCTTATGTTCCATTGGTGAGAACCAGTCCCATGGCACTACATAAAGCAAATAAGGCTGATGGGGACAGAATCACAGATGGAGCGGCCCATTCCCAGCCACAACCGCTTTGTAGAAGGGGAGCACAAGTAGTTGGAGAACAGCTAACTATCATTGCCACATAGGATCGTACGTGAAAAATGCCTGTTAAATCAGAAAAACTAGCCATCTTTATTTGATATTGAATTTCAGCCTGGTTCCTGGCTTGGGGAAAAAAAAAAGAAAGAAAGAAAAAGAATGAGAATAAGTCTGTAGGGAACCAGAGAGGAGGATCTGGCCAACTTCAGGATGGCTCATTCAATTGTATCCTGAGGAAAATGCAAGGCAACACAGCTTGCAGCCACTTTAGGAGATCTGGCCCTTGGAGTTCAAGCTAAAACTGAAAGATCCATTTGAAAATTCTACACTAACTGCCAAATCCATTAATGTCTAAGTTCCATATGAATGTATCTTGAAGGTAGCTCGCCAACTCCTGCATGCAACAGCTCCACCACAGTTTGATCCCTTTGTTCTCTGATGTTGGCTAACCGCAGGTACAGATCTCACTGGCCTGGAGGAAGCACTTATGTACCAGCATTTGGTACACCTTTTGGAATAAGTTGGCTTGGCTGAGTTTACAGACCTTTCTCCTGCTTCCCCTCCAGACATGGCAGTCTTTGTGCCAAAGTAAAAGTAAACTTTTACTTGAAATCCAATACTGTGTTCTTTAAATATGTTTTATATTAAGTATTTTCAGTTTTCTATATAAATAAGTGATCATATATTTGCAATTTAGAAATAAATCAACATTTAATCAGAACTCACATATGTTTATGTTTTTCCTCCATTTACTCATTTGTATGTAAAATTATTTTTCAATTGCATTTTTTTTCCTGATCTGATTTTCTATTTTGGCATTTTCCCCTTATGTTTGTTTCATGGACTGAGACTTTGTGATCTAATACAAATCATGAAACTATCAGAGAAGCAAGATTTAGTAAGGACATTGTGTAATTCAACAAGCTGTACATCTGCCGAAAATCTCTTTTTGCTAAAAGCAGCACATCTGATAAATTTTTGACTTACTCTTGACAGTTTGCTCTCTCCTAAGAAAGGGGAAACAATAAGAATGACTATTTTGTACTTAATTCTAATCAACCAAAATGTCTTTTTGGTACTTTGGTAAGGCAAGACTTAAAAGAAAGTACTCGTCTGGGGCACCTGGGTGGCTCAGTCGGTTAAAGCGTCTGCTTCCGCTCAGGTCATGATCCCGGGGTCCTGGGATCCAGTCCCACAATGGGTTCCCTGCTCAGCGGGGAGCCTGCTTCTCCCTCTGCCTGCCACTCTCCCTGCTTGTGCGTGCTCTCTCTCTGTCTCTCTCTCTCTCTGACAAATAAATAAGTAAAATCTTAAGAAAAGAAAGAAAGAAAGAAAGTACTCATCATCTGAACATTTTTATATCCAAGAAAGGGAATGCTGAGCCTAGATAGACATGCAAACTAAAGAATAAACAAGCAGGTTTCTACAAGTTCAGGAAACAACAATCCAGTGACCAATTTTGGGGAAGAAATCAGCTCAAGACTGCTGAAAATCTTTCAAAAAGAGAAGTTTGCAACCTAAGCACAAAAGAAGAAGAGAAACAACCATTTATAGTGGCTCCAAAATTTTTTTGTGCTTTTAAACAACACTTATAATAATGGAGAAAAAGTTATATAACCAGTAATAATTATAGAAGAATGTCATGGAAGCATAAAAATGGCATTAGAAAAAGCTAAACACCCAGAATCAAGAGAACGTTCAAAAAATACAGTAGATCTATTACATAAAAAGCATTGCCCTTTAGGTACAAAAGGATTCAAGACTGAGTTAGTCATGCTCTTAGGTCTCAATGAATTTTCAGTCAGTTGCTAAGGGAATTAAATATGGTTCTAAATCTCTTTTAAGAGCAAAAAAAAAAAAATCAAAAGTAGAAGAGCTCATGGCTTTATCAAGGTTTTATAAGTGATTTATTGAAAATATAAAACTGTGAGAAATGATAACTTTTCAATTCTTAGTGTAGTTCATTTTTTTACTATAAAGAATGATTTAAATTAACAAGATATAATTTCAAAGTAAAATCCTGCATCTAAGTTAAATAAATTCGACTAGTAAAAGCACTGCTTAATAGCTGTTCATATGAAAAATATCTAGGAGTTTTAGACTATAAAGTCAATGTAATAAGGCAGAGTGGAAAGGCTTTCAAAGTAATATAAATGTAGACTTTACAAAAAAAATTCTAATCACTGGAAATGAAGCTCATGTTGTAATTTGAAGTGGTCACATGTAAAATCTCGGATTTACAAAGAATATATTAGGGTTGCCTGTTTTAGGTGGTATATCTTGTTACAGACTAACCTTCTCAAAATAAAAAGAATTAACAAATAATACAGCATGTATGTGTGTTCATGCACATACATATGTTCGAAGGCATTAGAATGCTCTCTAGGTAGCCATGATTTTGAGGTACCAGGATCCCAGAAACAAGGAAAATGAATTGATATAGGTCTGGATTTCTGTAGAAATTTTCCTCTTGTGGTATTTCAGCAAAAGTCTAAGAAGCTGAGAATCAGTGGCAGATAAGGAGTTGCAATCCTGAGTTAAGTTTTCAATAGTCTCACTAAGACTCCAAAGCAGAGCTGCTACAGCAGTCAAGGTTTGAGAGAAATGAAGATGTTGGAAAAAGGGAAAAACATTGCAGTGATCCCAATAGTCTGCACTGCTTTTCCCCTTGAGGTATCTGCCAATTCGTAAACAGTACAGAACTAAAGGGCTACAAAGCCAAGCAGGAAGATTTGACTAAGGTTAGGAAACTGAGCTGAGTTCTCAACAGTTTCACAAAGGTGTGAACACTACACTTGGAATCAAATCCTGTAAGCAGAAGAGATGCCTCTGGACTTTCAGTTAGAACCCTGCAAGATCAGCACTCTAAGATTAAGATTAAAAAAGAAGTTAACCAGTGTACAGAAAAGAACTTATCTGCAAACTAGCTGTGTCCCAGTCTGGATTAAGATGGCATGTCCCATTCTGAAGGTCTGCAAGAAAACAAAAGTTAATTCTATCTGGAAAAAAAAGATAGCATTAGCAAGAGCCTCAAATTCTTCCTACAACAGTTCATACACAATTATTGGTCTAGTAGGTAGACTAGAAGATGGTAACAAATGACTGAAAACCAAGAGGAAAAAAGGTAATAAAAATAGAACCATAGGAATTTAGATATTGGTGTTAATAGACTTGGACTTTAACATAACTATGATTAATATGTCAAAGAAAAAAGATGAGAAGATACATAACCTTACCAGAGAATTGGAATCTATAAAAACATCAGATGTAAAATGTATAAGCCAAAAAAAGAATAGTCAAAGTTAAGACCATAATAGAAGGTTTTAAATGTAGATTAGGCACATTTTAATGCAGATTAGACACATAGACTACATTTAAATGTAGATTAGACACATAGAAGATTAGTGAATTAGAAAACAAGTCAACAAAACATATTAAGACTGAAGACAAAGAGAACAAAAAGCAAAACTATGTAAAGGAATGTAAGAACCATATGGGACACCAATGAAGAGCCAAGCAATTGATTCTAGGACAAGAATTGGCATTATAGTTGTTTCCCAGAAGAGGTGGGACAAGTATAATCCAAAGAGCAAGATAGTAGGATAAGATAAGATAAATTTAAAAATATTAGTTCTTACACTGAATGCAATTGCCAGACTGGATAAAAATAACAAAACCTAAGTATATGTTGTTTATAAGAGACATACTTAGTAGATTTTGCTGATACTTAAGTAGATTTTAAGGCAAGACATATTATTAGTGACAAGAAGAGATGTTTCATTTTAATATAATGGGCAATCTACCAAGAAGATGTATCAATTCTAAATTTGGTGCAAGTAATAACATAGCCTCAAAATATATAAAGCAAAAATGGGTGCAATTAGCAAAAAAATGCAGAAATTCACCATCGTAGTAGGTATTTTTTATGCAGTTCTCTCAGTAACTGATAGAACAAGCAAACAAAATCATTAAATATTTAAAATATTTGAAAAATGTGGTGAGTAGGGGGATGGGCTAAATGGGTGATGGGCATTAAGGAGGTGTTAAATGTAAGTGATGAATCACTGAATTCTACTCCTGAAACCAATACTGCTCTGTATGTTAACTAACATGAATTTAAATAAAAACTTGGAAGGATAAATAAATAAATAAATTTGAAAAATGCAATTAATGAACGTGACCTAATAGACATATATAAACACTGCATACAACAACTTCAAAATACATATTCTTTACAAGTGCATGTGGAAAATTTGCAAAATAAACTTTTCATACAGCCAGTTTCAACAAATTTCGAGAGATTGAAATCATTCAACATATGTTTTCTGGCAACAGTGCAATTAAGTTAAATGAATGAAAAAAAGGGAGAAATTCTCAAATGCTTAAAGGCTTGTGTGTTGAAGATCTCCAGGGCCATTCTTGGGTTCAATGATTCATTGTGAGGAGTCACAAGATTCAGTATACAGTCCTACTAACAGCTATGATATATTACATGAAAGGATACAGAGCAAAATCAGCAAAGGGAAAGGTACATGGGTGAAAACTGGGGAAATCGGGTGCAAGTTTCCAGGATCCTCTCCCAGTGGGGTCACACAGAATGCCCTTAAATTCCCCAACTACAGATTGTGGAAACATGTGTGAACTGCTGCCAACCACGGAATCACAGAGACTTCAAGCCCAGAGTTTTTACTGGGGGTTGGTAATGAAGGTGGCCTCTCCCTGGTGTGTACCAAAATTCCAGACTCCCAGAAGGAAAGCAGGTGTTCAGCATAAACTATGTTGTTTGTATAGTTTAGGTATAGTAAACCACTCTTATCAGTTGTGGGGGGATGATGAGAACTCTCCCCAAATCCAAGTTCCCAGATGTCAGCCAATAGCCAACCTTGTAAGCAGGACTTTTAATAGATAGCAGTTAGGTTTGGTGTGTTAACTCATTTCTGCACATACGGATCAAAGAAAACTTTACAATGGGAAATAGAACATATGTTTAATTAAATGATGATGAAAATATGATGCATCAACACCTGTGATGCTGCTAAAGCCATGCTTAGAGAGAAATTTCTCTCTCTAAATGCATGTGTTGGAAAAAAAGAAAGGTTGAAAATCAATGCCCTAAGTAGTCATGTAAATAAATTGGAAAAATAACAACAAATTAAACTCAAAATAATAAAATTAAAAAACACAACCCCATGCAAGGAGAAAATCAACATAGCCAAAAATTACTTCTTTAAAAGATGTAATAAAAATGAAACACTTGTGGGAAGACTAATCAAGAGAAAAAGAACAATGTTGTCAATTGCATACACCAGAGATGAAAAAGGAAACATTACAGATATTTTAACCATTACAAGAATAAGAAAAATATAACCAATTTATGCTAATCAATTTAAAAATTTAAATGAAATTTTAAAATTCCTTGAAAAAAATACAACTTAAAAACACTGATGCAAAGAATATAAAATCTTATTACTCAGATATCTAATAAAAATAAATATGTAATTAAAAACCATTCAATAAATTAAAGTTCCAGGCTCAGCTGGCTTTAGCAACAAATTCTACAAACTTTTCATTAAGAAATAACACTAAATACACATGAACTCGTCTAAAGAATAAGAAAGGAAGAAATATTTCCCGGCTCTATTTATGAGTACAGCATAATCTTGATACCAAAACTTACAAAGACATTGCAAGAAAGGAAAATTATAAATGCCAAAATCCTAAACCAAATATTAGCAAATCAAATTTAGGAATATGTAAAAAAGGGAACATATAAAAAGTTGGATTTATTCCCAGAATGCAAGTTTGGCTTAACTTTCAGAAATCAGTTGACATAATTCAGCACAGTTAAAGGAGGGAATGAGAAGATCAGCTCATTACACGTGAAAAAGTATCTCATAAAATTTCAACACCTTTTCATTACGCACTGTTGTATGACCAATGTAATTGCAGGAGGGTATTAAATGGGTCTAAATGGAGAGGTGTTATTTAAGAGGGATATCATAGAAAATATTTTCTTGTGAAATTATCAAAAGCAAAATAGTTTAGAGACATGACCCTTCTTTCCCTCCCTTCCTTTCTTCCTTCTTTCCTTTCTTTCTTCCTTTCTTTCTTTTTTTCCTTTCTTTCTTTCTTCCTTTTCTTCCTTTCTTTCTTTCTTTTCTTTCTTTTTCTTTCTTTCTTTCTTTCTTTCTTTCTTTCTTTCTTTCTTTCTTTCTTTCTTTTTCTTTCTTTCTTTCTTTCTTTCTTCTTTCTTTCTTTCTTTCTTCTTTCTTTCTTTCTTTCTTTTTCTTTCTTTCTTTCTTTCTTTCTTTCTTTCTTTCTTTCCTTCCTTCCTTCCTTCCTTCCTTCCTTCCTTCCTTCCTTCCTTCCTTCCTTCCTTCTTTCTTTCTTTCTTTCTTTCTTTCTTTCTTTCTTTCTTTCTTTCTTTCTTTCTTTCTTTCTTTCTTTCTTTCTTATTTGGTCATAGGAGCAGAAAATTGATTGGCCAAAAGATGCCAGCCAAGCAATCTCATATTTGCCCTTATAGCAGTGCTCTTTGTGGGAAGAAATTTCCTCCACAAAACTACACCTGTCTAGCACTTGTGTTATTTGAGATAGGAATGAAGCAAGGGGTTCATGAATACATTGTCACTTGTTAGTTTATTGGAGCAGCTAAGTCCTTAGGAACAAAAACAGGGCTTGAAAGAATGGCCCACAGGACAAGAGCATATTACAGCAGAGTAAGAAGAGATTTGGGAAGGTCCAGATTCTAGAGACTGAGCCTCTTTGGGAGATGTCGAACTCATCTGGGGCACCAGGATAGGGTGCCCAGGCACAAGGTGAGGAAGGTATTTGAATAGGAAGGGAAGAGGAGTGGGACAGTGAAGCCAAACCTAAAAGGAAAAATGGAATCCACACTAGGAAGAGACCTTAGAGAACATCTCTGAATACGGGGAAGCCAAAGACCTTAGGGATGACTGGCCTCCTGAAAGTCACAGGGCTAGTCAGTGGCTGGAGGAGAATAAAAGCCCTGGTGTTTCAACTTCTAGAAGAATACTCTTCCCATCACATGAAAACAAAAATATTACAGCTCTCTATATCCAGTTTTTTATACTAATTTAACAGTAGACCACTTAGCCTGCAGAAGCTGATAAGAATACAATTCCTGCTTTAAATAAAAAATGAAGCACTGGACATAGTGTGTAAGTAGGCTTTTTAATTGAAATACATTTGACATATAACATTGTGTAAATTTAAGGTGTACAACATGGTGATGTCATACATTTATATAATTGACATTGTATGGGTAATAAGCACCTCTATCATGCTACATAATTATCATTTCTTTTTAGGGGTTGGAATAATTAAGATCTAGTCTCTTAACAAGTTTGATGATTATAATATAACGTCGTTATCTCTTTCACTATACTGTGAAACTCCATTAGATCTGCAGAACTTATTTAGACTTATTGCAAGTTTGTACCCTTAAACAACATCTCTCCTTTCCCTCTACCTTCCAGCCCCAGTAACCACCATTTTCCTCTGTTTTTATGAATTTGGCTTTCTTAGTTTCCACGTATAAGTGAGACCATGCAGTATTTGTCTTTTTCTGTCTGACTTATCTCACTTAGCATTTCCTCAAGATCCATTTATGTTGTTGCAAATGACAGGACATCCTTCTTTCTCGTGGCTGAATAATATTCCATTGAATATATGCCCCATACCTTTATCTATTCATCCATCGACAGGTACTTAGGTTGTTTCCATATCTTGGCTATTGTGAATAATGATGCAATAAACAGGGGAGTGCAGATATCTTTTGGATATCCTGTTTTCATTTCTTTTGGGTATATACCCAGAAGTGGAATTGGGCTTCCTTTTATTAACAAATGCAAAAACCAGCAGTCTGTGAAAACGGATGAAAGAAATGACAGTTGAGTAAACATTCTACAACTTGTCTTTATCTTCACTCTTAAACTCTATGTTTCTTGAGGAAAAATGTTTTGACCAATTTATCTTTATTTCTACTTTCACTGTGTTACAAGGGTTGTGTGCTTATAGGAGTCCAGTAATAAATGCTTATTAATTGAATAAAGGGAAATGTCTGCTTTTAAAAACCCAATAACCCCTTTTATTTTCACTGTCAGATTTCTGTTTCTATACCCATCTAAGAACAGAAGAGTTAAAAATCCAGGCCAGACGATCAATTTGGCATTGCGTTGCTATTCTTTCCTACCATTCCTGTAGCAGAGACTCTTTTAAGTCACCAAATAGCCCTTATCCTCTACATTTCTGGGGCCCCTTTGTAGTTGCAGTGGCTTCATGACTGGGTTCTGGCTAATGGGAAATGAAACGGGGAGCCAAAATTATCGAAGGTGGGAAATTTTCATCAGAGTGTTGAAGTCTGTAAAAAAAATAATCAAACAAAAATTATATAACTGAAAAATCAAATAACTGATAAAAATATTAAAATAAACTAACAGAAGGGACATATTAAGTTCAAAGGATCAATAATAAGTTTTATCTGACTTTTGGACAGGTATTATGGAAACAGGAGGCAACAGAATGACATCTTTAAATGCTGAAAGAAAAAGCTTCCAACCTAGAATTCTATAACAAGTGAAAAACCTTATTTATTTATTTAGTTAGTTAGTTAGTTTTATTGAGGTATAGTTGACATACAATATTATATTTCAGGTGTATAATGTAGTGATTGAACATTTATATATATTACAAAATGCTCACCTCCTTAAGTGTAGTTATCATCTGTCACCACAATTTATTACAACAATGTAATGCTATTACAATATTATTGACTACATTCTTATGCTGTACTTTTCATCCTCATGACTTATTTATTTTATAACTTGAAGTTTGTTCCTTATTTCACCCATCTCTCCCTTCCCCTCCCCTCTGGCAACCACAGATTTTTTTCTCTATATTTATGAGTCTGTTTCTTTTTTGTTGTTGTTTGTTTTCTTCTTTAGATTCTACATACAAATGAAATAATATGGTATTTATCCTTCTTTGCCTAACTTATTTCCCATAGCATAATACCCTCTGGCATCCATGTTGTTGAGAATGGCAAGGGTTCATTCTTGTTTCTGGCTGGATAATATTCCACTGTATATGTATACCACACCTTCTTTATCCACTCATCTATATTGATGGACACTCAGGTTGCTTTAATAATTTGGCTATTGTAAATAATGCCTCTATAAACACAGGGGTGCATATATCTTTTTGAATTAGTGTTTTAGTTTCCCCAGCTAAATACCCAGAAGTGGAATTGCTAATCATAGGGTAGTTCTATTTTTAATTTTTTGAAGAACCCCCATACTGTTTTCCATAGTGGCTGCACCAATTTGCCTTCCCCCCAACAGTACACAAGGGTGGGTACTTTCTCCACATCCTTGCCAATACTTGTTAGTATTTTTTAATACTAGTCATTCTGATGGGTCTGAGGTGATATTCTCATTGTGGTTTTGATTTGCATTTCCCTGATGATGAGTGATGTTGCGCATCTTTTAATGTATCTCTTGGCCATCTGTATGCCTTATTTGGAAAAATGTCTATTCATGTCCTCTGCCCAGAAAAATTTCCTTTAAAATTACAGTAAAAGAAATGCATTTCAGCAGACAAAAGATCTGCTCTACAAGAAATACTAAAGAACTTTTTCCAGGTTGTAGGGAAGGAATCCTGGGTAGACACAGAAGACTACAGAAAGAATGAAGAGCAGCAGAATGGGTAAAAACTTGGGTAATTAAAAATGGTAAATTTCAAACCACAATGACAACAATGTCTTGTGGAGTTTACAATCTATATAGAAGCAAAATGTGTAACAGCAATAGTACAAAGTCAGGAGTTGGGTAAGAGGAATTAAGCTGCTGTGAGATTCTCAGCATGTCTGCAAGGGTGGTAGAGTGTTAACATCAGGTAGATTGAGGGGAGGTAAGGATGCATGTTTTAATCTCTAGAGTAGCCACCAGTAAAAATACACAAGAATGTAAACCTAAAAGACAAAAGAAAATATAAAAGGGAATAATAAAGTCTACCAAAAGAAGGCAGAAAGAGAGGAACAAAGGAGCACAAAACAGGTGAGACAAAGAGAAAATAAATAGTAACATAGTCGATTGTAACTCAAAATATCAGTAATTAAATTGCATGTAAGTGAATTAAGAGGTGGGAGCAATGCACGTGCTTGGAGGGGGACACTCAGGGGTCTCCTTGAAGCAACTCTTTACAACTGGTAAGGATATAAGAGTCTGGCTCTGCCAGTGTGTAGCAGCTGTGTATCAGCCTGCCCAGATGAAAAATGTAAAGCCCCTTGTTGTTTGTTACCTTCCAGATTCTCTGTGTACCCTTCCAAAATCATCCCCTTCTTTCTTCCCTCCTTGGTAATGATCATTCTATCTTTGTGTTTACCATTTCTTTGCTTTGCTTTATAGACTTACCAAATATGCACCAATGCTTTCATAATATAGTGTTCAATCGTTTCTGTCTTTAAACTTCATCTAAATGGAGGCATACTGTCTATATTAACCTTCAACTTTGCTTTTTTGTTCAGTATTATGTTCCTGATATTTATCTGTTTTTGCAGGCAGCTGAAATGTGGTTATTTCCTCTGATATATAGTAATCTCTCATATGATGATTCCAATTTTTTTTTCCATTCTACCGTAGATAGACATTTATATATATCAAAGTTTTTCTCTAAGGTATATATCCAGGAGTGGAATGGTTGAGTTATATTCACTGCACAAAATCAACCTTACCAGATAATGCTAAATTTTTTTCTGAAGTGATTATATACGACCAGTATATAATATATACATATTATACAATATATAATATGCGTCAGTTTACTAGCCGTTCCATATCCTTGACAACACAGTTTTTGTGAATGTGCTAGAAAGAAAATGAATTCCAGTGAATTTGCGTGGATTTCCTTGCTTACTCATGAGACTGAGCATATTTTCATGCATGTATTTCTGTACTACAGAAACTTCCTCAATGAAATGCCTCTTTCAAGGCTTTTGTCAATATTTTCATGTCATTTTCTTATTGATTTGGAGTTCTTTTCTTAAAGTTACTTTTAGCTGATATATTTTTAATGTTGCTTAAATTCTCTATTTTAAAAAAATTATATATTCTACCTGTTTTTGTTCATATATTGAAATTCAAATTTTTAAAAATTTATATTAAAACTACCAAACTTGCTCGATTCTTATTTCTTTTTATTACTTATTTTATTTTTAAAAATTTTATTCAATTTATTTAAACTAAAAAAAAAAAAAGCCAACAACAGTTCATTCATTTCTCCCACCCCCCCATCCCCACCCCTGGCAACCACCAGTCTGTTCTCTGCATCTGTGAGATTGTGTTTGTTTCCTTGTTTGTTTAGATTCCACATATAAGAGAGATACAATATTCTCTTTCTCTATCTGACTTATTTCACTTACCATAACGCCCTCAAGACCCGTCCATGTTGTCACAATAACAAGACTTCACTCTTTTTTATGGCTGAATAATACTCCACTCTACAATTTCTTTATTCATTAATCCATTGATGGAAATTTGGATTATTTCCATATCTTGGCTATTGTAAATAATGCTGCAATGAACATGGGGGTGCATGTTTACTTCAGATAAATACCCAGAAGCAGAACTGCTGGATTATATAGTAATTCTATTTTTAATCTTTTGAGAAACCTCCATACTGTTTTTCACAGTGGCTGCGCCAGTTTGCATTCCCACCAAAAAATGCACAAGGGTTCCCTTTTCTCGACATCCATTATTTCTAATATTTTATGTGGACAGTTTTTGATTTTGTGTTAGCATATCATCTCTGAATAATAAAACTTTTGTTCTTCTTCATTAACTTTACAAATTTTGTTTTTCATGTCTTATTGTGCTTACTAGCACCTTCCACATAATGAGTAGTAGTGAGAAGAAACACAGTTGTCTTGTTCCAGATCTTTAAAGACAGTGCTTTTCCCACTTCAAAAAAGTATGATGTTTGCTATAGGATTTTTCTAGCCTTTTAATGTCTTATGAAAATTTCCTTTTGTTCGTACTTTACTGAGAGTTTTTATTGAAAATCAATAGTGAATTTTACTGAAAAAATTGTATCTCTTGAGAAGATCCTACCTTTTCTCATATAATTTTTTAATGTTGCTAATTATGTTAACTAATTTTTAATATTATGTCACCCTTGACATTCTAGGATAAAACCAACATTTTAAAAATAACCATCTTGATTCATTCTGCCATGAATTTGGTTTCTGTCTCTAAAATGTGAGATGTATGGTCAGAATTTGAAGGGAAGGGAATACCCAGTAGCCCTATTCATAATAGTTCTAGACTACAAAAAATCTAAACACCCATCAAGAGCAGATTGATAAAAAAATAGTGATCTTCTCATAAAATAGAATTCTATATAGTCATGAGAATGAATAACTACAACTATATGGATAAATATCATAAACATAATGTTAAGTAAAAGAAGACAGATGCAAAAAGTATGCATACTATGTAATTCCGTTTATGTAAAGTGTAAAATTCGAGAAAACCAGTCTATGCCCAGAACTGGAGACTGGATATACCTCAGGTAGGGCATGGAGTAGTGACTGGAAGGGAGTGTGACTGGGGTTTCCAGGTTGTTGAGAATACAATGGTGTTTGGTTTGGTTGGTGGTTACACAGTTTTGTTCAATTTACAGAAATTCATTGAGGTGTAGTTTTCTCATGTGCATTATACCTCAACAAATTTTTTTCAAATGACAGAAGCAGCACAGACTATGAAGCAAAAGACATCCATTTTTGCCCAAATTTTGCCCCTTTAGAGTGGTATCATCTTGTTCAATTAACTTGACCCTTCTAGGTTTTGTTTTATTCATCTGTAAAATAGGGAAATAATAATATCTGTTATATGTGGTGGCAATGAATAAGTAAAGCCCGTTTGCTCCCTGAGATTTCCCCCTTGAGAGTTAAGTTATAAGTCAGCATGTAATGGATCAGGAAGAAATATGCAAGGCCATCTTGAGAAGCTAGAATGACTCCTTTCTGTTGAAAAAAATCAACAGAAATTTGGCTGGAGGTATACGTGTACCGAGAGAAGAATGTGCCCAGGAGAATAGAAGTTTTGTCAGCTACTAAAGCACAGAACTGAAGAGTCACAGGACTAAAATGTGGCCCCGACAAAGAGTTGGTCATCTTGGATATGCACAGATCAGATGCCACATTCTTTGTGATCAAAGAAGTGAAGCTGTCATACCTTGGCAGCTCTATTTCTAACTGAGAAACTATTGAACCGACAATATAGTTTTAGACTTCAGAATCTTGTGACATTTGCTCAAAAGATTAAGCATCTTCAAACTGAATACATGCATTCATTCATTATTTATCAAACATGTATTGACATCCTCTTTACAGGGAAATATAGATAAATAGACAGGACCAGCCCTGACTTCAAGTAGTCAGTAATCTGATAAGGGAGACAGACGTGGGTATTAACAACAGAGAGTTAAGGGCTTGGACAGAGGTAAATACTGAATCCTATGGGACCGTTTAGAAAGAATGCCTAATCCATGTTGGACTTCCTCTGTAAACAAGAAGGGAACATCTAGGAGTTTGGACTGGCTAAAATCTAAGGAAGAACATTTCGGTGGCCCCATGGAGATTGTACTGGAAGAGAGACAGTGGAGGAAGGGGGAGGGCACAAGGCAAGTGAGAAGAGACATGCTCAATTTGCTCACATCATGTTCCTTAGTTCTCTGATTCATGCTCACCTTAAATGCTTCTAAGCATTTTTAGCGTATGATGCAGACCATTCTGCCTTGCCAGAATCTCCTCACACTGATTATTTTAGTGCTGTTCTACCTTGCAATAAGAGTTGTTGATGGGATTTCATCTTAAAGCTATTTTGCAGAAATAAAAGTTTTCACAGTCATTGCCAATTTGGCAAGAGCAAATTTTGAGGCCATTCTGCCGGATTTGTTTTTTAATCAGTGTGGTTATTTCATGACAGAAGTAGATCTTGTGCTTTTATAATCTTGTGCATCATAAAAATAACCATTCATTTAATAAGATAATGCAAAAAGAACTCTGGATGCTTGGGTGGTTAATGAATGTGGCAGGATTCTTTCCAAATCAGCAGCTCTGAGCAGGAGACAAACATCAGTGTTTAAACAAAGAACTTTGAATAAGGAATTAATGGGGTGGAGAATTGCTACTTTTAAGCAGAAAGAATCTCATAACCACCCCCACAATCAAACAATTTATATTCAAAATGATTTTTCTGATTGAAGGAAGTGAGACATTCTTGCATATAACTAGCCTCCCTCTCTCTCCCTCTCTCTCTCTCTCCCCCTCCCCAACTCCTCTCTCTCTCTCTCTCTCTCTCTCTTTCACACACACACACACACACACACACACACACACACACACACAGAGGAACCTCATAGAAGCCAATTTCCAGAGAATGAAGATATAGTGAAGATATAGTGCTTATATTTACCGTTTATTTCTCAAGCCTTGGCCCCAGACACAAAGCAATATTTCCTCTTTATGCAGTTTACTTCTTTCAGAACCTTAAAGAATGATGTCAACAACTGTGGTTCTTTCTGAGCTCGAACATTAAACATTTCATCACTGATTGCTTTTAGTAAGTGTGTGTACAGTGAGGTCTTTTGTTCCCTAATTATCTGTAATTATGGTTCTTTCACACTTTCTAAGAATTCAAAAGAAAAAGTGAAGAGACAGCAGTAGTTTAAACCGAGACTCCATACAAATCAAATAAAAAGAAAGAAAATAAAATGGTAAAGCTTCTTATAAGCAGGTACATGATGGCTCTGGTTTACTTACAGTAGCTTCAAGAAGTTAGTAAAGAAAGACAAAGGAAATTAACAATTTCTAAATTACTGTTTTAGTAATTAATTATTGTTAAAATACTTAAATATTCAATCCCACCTGGATCTGAATCCAGCAATATTACCCTTTCTTTCCCACTTGAAAGCAAAAATATATCCTATGAGGTTTATTGGAATAATGTGAATACCCTCACATTCTTCCCGAAAGTTTATCTTTTACTTCTAAACAACTTAATGGTAGGGTTCTCAAAACATAAAATTTCTTGTCATCTGTTTTAATACTCAATTTGTTCTATTCAATAATGCTTATGTTATCCCTCACATTAAAGAGTCTTTGCTCAACAACATTTGACACAGAAATTTAAGATAATTACTAAATTATTTTAATAACCTAATTATCAGCTATCTAATAATGGTCACATTCAGAAGAGTATTTTCAGGGTACCTGGGTGGCTCAGATGGTTAAGTGTCTGCCTTTGGCTCAGGTCATGATCCCAGGGTCCTGGGATCGAGTCCCGCATTGGGTTCCCTGCTCCCTGGGGAGCCTGCTTCTCCCTCTACCTCTCTCTCTCTGTCTCTCATGAATAAATAAATAAAATCTTAAAAAAAAAGAGTATTTTCATATATAAAGGTGCTATTGCCCCTCAAATTACCTCCATCATTTTTTTGTCCTTTGCTCTTTATCCATGATCACAAGTTTATTTATTTAAACAGTTAATATTATCAAACGCAAGTGTAACACCAGTGCATGGGCTCATGCAGGCCGCACACTGTGAAACTCCAGATTGCGTGCACTTAGACCGCAATGGGACCAGTGTCCTTGAAATTCTCAATAAGATGGAATAGTGGAAGAATCTTTGTCACCTACACACCATCCTACTGAAACTCGGTCTGTGTATGCATGAGAGTTATCAGTCACAGAAGCGCGCCGTGCCCCTGAACAGGAGATAGGAGTAGAAGTTGAGGACTGTGATGTTGAACAGCCCAGTGTGAGCCAGCAATCCTCGATAGTAGTATATTTATTTCAATTTCAGATTGTTCTTAAGGATATCTATAGTTCTTCCATTTGACTATATTCTATGACTCAGTTTGGAAAACCTTATTTTGGGAACCCAATGTGCAACGTAATGGCTGACAGTCTGCTTAAATTAAAATGATGCTTATTAATTATTGAACAGATACTAACAGGATTCTCTTGGGAAAGAAGTACTTTGTATTGAAGTTTCAAATAGCATGGTGGGGCAGAGGTGCAGAGTATGGGGAAGGTACATTGAACCTGAACTAGAGCCCCTCAAGATAAGATCCACCTTGGAGGCATTTACCATATTTCAGGGCTGGTCCTCAACTTTACAAGCCCAGAATCTTAATTTTGGTGAGTTTCTTTACCTCTCAGGGATATATTCACATCAGCAAATATCATTTAAAAATATATGTATGTATGAATATAACAGAGTGTACATAATAGAATATATGATATATATTATAGAAATATATAATTATATAACTGTCTACATCTATCTAGATATTTCTATCGTGTATAATATATGTATTTCTCTTATATATAATAGAATTTATTGACAGACTATATATTATATATAATATAATACATTATTATATTGTATGTGTTATATAAATCTATCCATATTGCCTAGAAACATCTATGTGTTATACAAACACACACACACACACACATATATTCACGCACACTCACACACACACCCTAGAATGCCTATTTACAATGAGAAATATGACTGACTATCAGGTAGACTTGCATACTCATGTTGACAAATCCATTCACACTTGTCCAGTATGCAGACTACCTAAAGTTGGCTTTATCTAAAGGCTGCTTGGCATGCCTGGGCTAAGAACAAGGAGGGTTAATACATGGCTTCAAAGGAAACAGTGTATCTCTGCAATAAATGCAATTTTCAGGTGACCCCCCTGAGCTTGCCTATCTGGATATGCTCCCTGCTGGGCAGTGATTTAAATACCACTGTGATCTGGAATTTTGCTTTTCATCCTCTGGAAATGTGTCTGTTCACATAGCACAGTACAATTGACTAGGCTTCTATTTCCGGAGCTATTTCCCTGTTTTCCCGAGGTACAGGGTCAGCCATGGAAGGAGGTCCTCTAGTTGTCCTCAGAGTACCTGCCACACCTTTCTGAGATGTCCCTTATACACTGTGGGTCATTTTTGTACGATATGCTCCTCTTTCCTTGGCTACAGCTGATTAGGACAAGGCTGAGTGACCCAGAGGCAGAGGTTTCTATGTGGCCAGAGGTCGGCAAGGTAGCTTGATAGGAGGCTCCTGTCTAGCAGGATGCTGTGCACCAGTGATTCGGCCAGCCTATTTAAATCCTCTCACTTAAGGAGTGATGTGCCCGAGGGAGATGCATGCAAAGGAGACCGGCAGTTGGGTCAGTGGAAGCAAAAAAATACTCTTTAAAAAGGCAGTAGAAGGAATCAAGAGGCGCAGCAAGCCAGGAGGCTGTGAAGCTTTAAATAAAGAGAGACCACCCCATACTGAGAGAATAGTCAGCAGTTGTAGAAGAAGATCAGAAACACGGAACTGTGGACTCATTGCAATGGCCAAGTGTGGAATTGGAGCAGAGGATATCAGTTCTGATGAGAGCGTCTATTGGCTCCTGTCGACTCCTAAACAGACTTTCAGGCTCTACAATCTCTGGTTACAAGGCTCTAGAGAAGGTTTCCTGTATCCTTCACTTCCCTGTGATTCTTTACAATAGTCGTCCGTTATTTGAGGCAACCTGAGTGGGTCTTTGCTTCTTGCCATCTTGAAAAGAGTCTGATTAATAATTCTGATATTACTGCCTGATCGCATCTTTTGAAATTTTGTACTCGCCTATCCCTTAGCATTTGCTCCCACAGGTGATTGATACCATACGTGGATTTTACTTGTCGAACTGTCAGAAGCAAATTTATTTCCAGATTCTCAGGGGACACCTAAAAGGTGCCCTGGTGTCCTGACTCATATAAAGGCAGACCAGTCAAGAAGCTGTGTCTTGCCTTACAAACTTCTCATTCTGCTTATAAGCTGAACTGCCAAATCACAGAGCATTTCTACCATCACCTTAATTGGTAGGACTGCAGTCTTGTTTTTTAAAGTACAGTGGCAAGGCAATTTTCTATTAATCAAGACCATAACTTCAAGAAGTGACCTGCGCTTGGAATAATAAAACCTTGCTTTAATCATTAGTCATTTGCAGGCAAATTGAGCAGAGACTGATTCCGGCTGCCTCTTCTAACCAAGATGTAGTAGTTGTTTATCCTTTAAATTTAAGACCTCATTACCAGATCATTCATGCATGCAGTTTTGTAGCAAAAAAAGAGCCCTTAAGCATCATCAAAATCTTAACCATACCAGTGGCATGAGAAGGTGCCTGTAGCCTTCCTTTCCACTGAATCTAATGCGCAAATTTCAAAGAGAAAAAACAAAATGCATCACAAAGGGGAATCTGAAAGAACCATCAAACATTCTGTAATCAGATGGATAAATTGAGATGAGTCATGATTTTCATTGATCTAATTTTTTCATCACAACAGAAAATAGAACAAAGCAAGATTATAGCTGTTATCTCCTTATCATATTTGCCTCTAGCACAAGCTCCCTCCCCTTTTCTGTGTCTTACTCGCCATCAGGCCATGGGTTGCCTAGCCCTTTACATGCTGGGCTTAGTAGAGTTCCAAGTTGAAGTCAGGGTCTAAAATGTGAGAGCTGCGGTGTCGTGCGCGTGAGCCCCGAAGGGCCGGCGAGGCGCCAGCTGCCGCGCGGGGAGGAGGCCGAGGCCGCAGCTTGAGGGAGGCCCCGGCCCCTCTGCGCCTGTGTCTGGCAGAGCTGGTGTGAGACGAAGAGACAATCCTTCCCTGCCGCCCAGATAATCAAGAGTTTTGGCCGGACCTTTGAGCACACACCGAGAGAGTGAGGAGCCAGACGAAAAGCACAGACTATGGCGCTGAAACGGATTAATAAGGAACTTAGTGATTTGGCCCGTGACCCTCCAGCACAATGTTCTGCAGGTCCAGTTGGGGATGATATGTTTCATTGGCAAGCCACAATTATGGGACCTAATGACAACCCATATCAAGGCGGTGTATTCTTTTTGACAATTCATTTTCCTACAGACTACCCCTTCAAACCACCTAAGGTTGCATTTACAACAAGAATTTATCATCCAAATATTAACAGTAATGGCAGCATTTGTCTCGATATTCTGAGATCACAGTGGTCTCCTGCTTTAACTATTTCTAAAGTTCTTTTATCCATTTGTTCACTGCTATGTGATCCAAACCCAGATGACCCCCTAGTGCCAGAGATTGCACGGATCTATAAAACAGACAGAGATAAGTACAACAGAATATCTCGGGAATGGACTCAGAAGTATGCCATGTGATGCAACCTTAAAGTCAGAATAACCTGCATTATAGCTGGAATAAACTTTAAATTACTGTTAAAAAAAAAAAAATGTGAGAGCTGCAAAGGTACTGGGAAAGCGGGAATCAGCCCAAGGAAGAAAAACAAAAAGACATGGGAGGCTTTGGGTAGAATCTGGGCAGAAGAGTATTTGATGGCAATAGCTCAGAGCTGCAGAATTCCTTGCCCCAAGTTGACTTTCTGGCCACAACTCTGGAACATTCTAGTTGCTCTGAGTAATTTGGCCAATTGGCTGTAGAGCTTTCCCAGGCTGCAGGGCTCTGTCCAGGTGAGGGCTCCCTGTACTTCCTTGCATCAGAGGAAGGAGCACTGATACGCATTGTTTGCTGTGTGGCTTGGTGTTAGCAGCTTTCCTTGACAAAGGGGAAGAGGTGTTCATTTGCCATCATTCATCCTAGTTCACTGAAGTTTGGGGGAAACGGGGTAGTTCACTAGGAATGTCTTATGAAATGGAACACAGTCCTGTATAAGCAGACAAAGAGACTTAAATTCACTAATCCATACGGGATTCAGTGAATTACTGATTCCTTTGAGCAAGAAATATTGTGAATTTAGAAATACAGGAAAACAGCAATAAGGTTTCGAAAGTACGTGTATAATAGAAAAGTGGTTACCTTTCTGTTGTAAGTAGCATTTCCAAATGAAGACAGTATCTTGCTAGGATAATTGGACTTCCATGAGTAAGGAAGATAGCCAAAAATAAAATCAGAGCATTGAAAGACATCCAAAGCATGTCATGTCTTAGCTGTCTTTGTTCTTCCTGCTCTCATAGATAATAATAAAAAGTCTGAGAAAGGAGTGCTTATTGCGGTGTATTTCAGAGTAGTCTCCATTCTGTAGGGAATTCTGCTTCTGCCTGGGTATCTGAATGACAGTCAACATTTACTCCGGCAAAATTTTTTTCCCTAGAGTTTTAAATTAAATTTCTATGATGCTCTCTCTTCATACCCCAAACCTCTCTGACTAGAGGATAAGGGTCCTTGCTGGTGATTATTTCCCATCACTACCATCGTCATAGAAACAAATGATAATGCTGGAAACCCAAGGACTCTAACAAACTCCTGAACAGATCTTAGCAGAGAGGACCAGTGTCACTAAATCTCATTTAAGCCCAAGGTTCCCTGGATGTGTATATTTCCAAGTTATGAGCTATGTGAGCAATAAACTGTGAAAACTGAAAATATGTGAACAGGATTTCACGTTGAGGTGAACAGAGACAATGTGATACTTCTTAATGATCTGCATAAGAATTGTGGAGTGTTGTATTTTACGTAGAAAAGGTAAGCCAGCCCCACCGATGAAAATATGTCTTATATGAATGGCCAGACTGAGTATTTTGGAGATTAAACTGGGGAAAAGAAAAGCAGTCAGGGTGGGAAAGATGTGGTCTGTAGGGTTGGTGGGTTTGGGAAAAGGGTCTAAGGTGAGCTCTCCTCACTGCAGGAGGGAACCCTCCAGCAGAGGATTAGGGCATGGAGGTGCTGGTTAAATTCTCTCTCGTCCAGAATGGCTGCTCAGGGCTGATATTTGATATTTGGTGGTGAACAAAACCGGTCGTTGGGATTTCCCAGGACACTAAGGCTATTGGTACCCCCATTATATTCTTTAGGAAGAAAAAAAAAACAGAAAATAGATATGTGGTTTGATGACACATTAGTGGCTTAGGTTGTAGGCTATGCCTCTCCATGATAAATGAATCAGGAGAAGTCTATCTATGGGAGAGTTTTAATCCTCATAAGCTGTTTCATGTGTCTATAGGATGGGGGCCATCCAAGGTAGCAAGACACCATCATGACTGTTTTCAGCTCCAAGTCATAATATTTGTAATTCCATTGGAGCTGTGACCCACACAGTCCCTGTCAGAACCCAAAGTGCATGGAATTTATGCAAGTTCTCAGAGACATTTCCTGAAAGTCCCTGCTTCTCTCCCACCTACTTCCCTCAAAATTCCAGTTCATCTTGTACCAATCTCTTTCAAACAACCTCAGCTCCCCTACAGCTTCCTCTCCTGTTGAACTTGTTACTACCCCATCCCTGTCTCATGATTCTGCGTCGTCAAGCCCCAGTTACCCTGTAGAAAGAGTCTTTCTTTGGGGAAGAAGGTCAGGGAGAGGTCTTCTTAGTTCTCAGGGGAGCAAGAAAGAGAGGGGAAGAGAAAGATAATTTTGGAAATGTCCTGCAGAGGAAATGAGTTCATATGCTCATATGTCCTCATGTATTCAAACTCCAAAAGGTACAAAAGTGAACACCGTGGAAAATCTCCTCCTTTCTCTGTCCGCCTGCCCCCTCCCCAGGCTCTCTCTCTTGTGTGGATGCAGCCAACGCTAACCGTTTCCATTGTCTCCTTTCAGAGCTATGTCGTGCAGATACAGATGAACATATGTTCTCTCCTCCACTTTTACCCAAGTGGTAGCATTCTGCACATCCTGTTCTGCACCTTGTTCTTTCTCCCTCCATTTAACTTGGAGATGATCTCCTACCTGCACCACGAAGGGTTTCTCATTTGGGTGAGAGGACAAGATTCAAAAGTATATATTGTGTAAGAGAGGCCCAGGAAGTGACACCAGTCCTTTTCTTACCTGAGTTTGGAGTTCATATTTTTTTAAATGTTTTATTTATTTATTCATGAGAGTCAGAGAGAGAGAGAGAGAGAGAGCGGCAGAGGCAGAGGGAGAAGCAGGCTCCCCGCCTAGCAGGGAGCCCGATGTGGGACTCGATCCCAGGACCCCGGGATCATGACCTGAGCCGAAGGCAGACGCTTAACCGTCTGAGCCACCCAGGCGCCCTGGAGTTCATATGTTTCTTAAAGATTTTATTTATTTATTTGACAGAGAGAGACACAGCAAGAGAGGGAACACAAGCAGGGGGAGTGGGAGAAGGAGAAGCAGGTTTCCCCGCAGAGCAGGGAGCCCGATACTTTTTTGAGAAATTAAGACAAAGCACAAAGCAGATGGAGAGCAAAATATGTTTATTACTGATAAACTGATATTAGAGAATGCAGCTCAGAGGCACAACAACAATTTCTTAATACTGAACCCCCATATTAGACAGACTTACTGTCCAGTCATAGGCAGCTCAGAGAGCCACAGGCCTCTCTCCACGGCTCCCTCCCTGAAAGGCTCATGACCCCCTGAAGCAAATCTGAATGTGGAGCAGGCAGATCCCAAAAGGAAAGACGGACAGGCTAAGTTACACTGGCCCAGTCTCTCTCTCAGACTCACTATCTAGGCAACTCACTTCAGTTAATGATGCAACAAGAAATTAGAATGTTTAGGAAAAACTCTTTTTGATGGAAACCAAAAAAATGTGGCAGGAACATCCTCCCACAAACCAAACATTAGGAATGAACAGTAATTGATTTAACTAGTCTCCTACTGAGAAACACCAAAGATGCTTCCAAACTTTTCTTATTAACTAAATGTAACGAATATGAATCTTCAATCTTCTGCTCTTAGGAAAAAATGTAATGAATATGAATATTTGAAAGTGAATAACATTGTACATATAAAGTTTCACACATATGGGTTTATATCAGAAGGATGAATTCCTAGAGAAAATGAGTATGTGCTTTAAAATTTTTGTGAGATATTATCAAGTTGCCCTATATGGGCAGTATATCAATCCACTCAGAAATGTGTGAGGGATTGATATAACACCCTTTTCTCCACATTTTCAACATGATGAATGAATAAGACTTTTTAATTTTTGCCAGTCAAATACATAAAACGTGTATCTTTATGATGTTATTTTTTTCTTTTATTATGTCTATTTAAATATCTTTTCTTATAGTTAAGAGGTATTTTAAATTTTTTCATGTTAACAATCTCTTTATATCCTGTGCCCATTTTTTATTGGATGGTTGTGGGTTTGCTGTTTTTTTTTTTTAAGAGACTTTATTTTTTACAGCACTTTGAGATTCACAGCAAAATTGCTCAGAAGGAAAAAGAAATTGAGCAGAAGGCACAGAGATTTCCATTCACCCTCTACCCCCATACATACATAGCCTCCCCATTATCAGCATCCTGTCATGGGGTGTTTTATATATTCATTTGTAGACATTCTTCATAGTTTAGAAAATTTTTGATTATGATACAAATTGCAATTTTTTCCCAGGTGTTGGTGTTCTTTTGACATTGCTTATCGTGTTTTGCCATGTTTAATTTATTTTTAACATAGTCTATTTATCACACTTTTTATTATGTCTTCTGAGTTTTGTATTATTCTTAGAAAACTTGCCTACTCAGATTATTAAACTACCCCCCATTTCTTCAATTACTTTTATGGTTTCATTTTTTTACTTATATTAAAATCTTTGAACAATTTGAATGCAAAGGAAAGAATCCAACTTAGTTTTGTTTTTTTTCCTATAGGAGATGGCTACCTGATATTATTTTTTTTAATAAATCCACTTTTTCTTCACTACTTTGAAATTCTAATAATTATGAATCCTAGATTAACTGGGTGAGATAAATGGATGTGATTAAAATGTATAGATAAAGACCCCAAACCAGAAATCATCTATTTGAAAATGTTACCCATGATTGTTCCTCTTATGAAAACTTTTGAAATAAAGACATTTATCTAGATTCAAATTCTTACTATTCCATTTACTAGTTGTGCAACGCTAAGTGAGTGAACATTTCTGAGAATATGGCTTTGGGTTTGTTGTGAGGATTATATGAGAAAATATATAAAATTCGGTAAAATATAGCTGTGGTTAATATTAATTTATTGTTTAAATCTTATTAGTAAGTCCTGCCTTAGCTCATCCTTCCACTCTCTGCCTTGCAGTAGCCATCTGGTTGATGGATGACAATGCCACCATTCCTCTTTTGCTTATGAGACCCCAAAGGAGTGGCCAAAAGCTTCAGAAAACTTTTCCATGGAAATGTTGAAGCAAGGTAGGTTTGTTCCAGATTTCCTTGGGGGGCATATTTATGTAATTGATGTGGCTGAGCTTATATATAGTTTATAGAAACTATGTTTAGCACTGTTATTTATGATACAAACTCAGGAATAGAGTCTCAATTTTTGTAGAAGTAAATAGAAAGATGTTCTTGGTTGCCTATGAAATACACTGAGGTCTTCTGGAATTAGGGGTAGGATCGTGGAAGACCTACAGCAGAACAGGTAGGGTATTAGTGTTCTTCCAGCCACTTCTCAAATACGACTAGAAGAAAAGTTGATTTTCAGTCTTGTTTTCAAAGAGGCTCTTCAATTCAACTACCCCAAATATATTTGCCATATTTTCAAATATATCCAGAACAATAAGCTTGCCAAGTTTCCTAGTAACAAATTCTACAAAGTAACAATGATCAGAATGTATTCTTTTGGAAATCACAAGCTTTCTTGTTGCTGCTTTAGTTTTTCTTTGTTCTTTGTGGAAGTGAAAAATAGCTGATCATCATCTGTTGATTCATATTCCAGAAAGCAATTATCAACTATATCTCGGCCTCTACTTATATCATGAAAATACCAGTTCCTTTAATGTTCCCCCAAATGTTCATTGAAGATTATACAGCGAGGGAAGACCAAGGGAATTACAACCAATTATGATAATAAGACAAGAGGTAGATTAATCACAGCAAAATAAAAATGAGTATTAGTAGTAGATGAGTGCACTTTGTAAAGAATTCAATGTTCAGAATTGTTAATTATTCTGAGAAACTGACTCTTGACAAAATACAGCATTTGTAGTTAATACCAGGAGATGTTGCATGGTAATTATGTAATATAATGCGGTGTACTGTGGATTTAAGTGTTTGGAGATGTATATTAATGATGAAAAGCTAAATATGTGTTTTGCTATCTTGATGCTTCTTATCCATTTTCCACTGAAAGTAATTCAGTGTTATTGGAAGAGTGACTCAGGTCAAATCACAAAATCATAGGAATTTTCATACTGCAATAGATGTAATAGATCATCCTGTTCCAGCTGCCTGGCTTTACAGATGAGGAAACTAAAACTCACAGATGGAGCGGAATTTGCCCAAGTCGGTTGGTGCACTGATGGCCACACTGGGGGTAGTACCCAGCATTGACTCTCAACAGGTATTTCATAATATTTGCCTAAAAAAGCAAACACTTATTTGAATGGCAATGGTGTTGCATACATTTTGCACTAATTTTTTTCTTCACTCCTTTACTTATGATGACAGGTTTTAATAGCATTTCCTGGCATACAGTGTGGGCCTACAAAGATCACAGCACCCAGATTTTTCAGGATACTTTCATTTTCAAATTCTCTGTTTTACTCAGAATCGAAGTGAAGCTTGGAAACCCATGCAGACTTTCCACTACCTTAATTACAGTAGATAAACCATAAACACCTCTTGACTGATCTCACAGCATTGCAGATTTGGTCAAGCAACCAACTTTTCCCATAATCAACCACAGCCAGGGAAATGAGTCAGGCATGTGTCTAGTTTGTCATTCCTATAGAAAAACAGAAGCCGCCTTTGGAAAGCGTGCTGGTAAATAACAAACCTTGTTTTAAATGTGTACTTGGAATCTGGATTCCAGAATAAATCTTTAAACAACATCCCTCGTGTCAAGCGGGCATTGACTTTTGACAATGATTCCAGACTATTGTTGCAGAAAGGAGCTGTGAGTGAGGAAAGGTAGGGGCGATTTTGCTGAGGTAATAGAGACAAACAGGGTGTTTCTCCAGAGTTTCAGCAGGCACTTGGTTTTTCTGCTTGTCTGAAGACTTTAGTGTTTTCAGACTTGATATATGAGTTGAAGATATCAGAGAAAATAATATATATATTTTTGGCAAATCGGGAGAATTACCTGATGGGTTTGCATGGCAGGTACTGATACTGATTAATGACCTGGTCAGAGCTAGCCCTTTGTTTGTACTCCTGTCTCTTTTGTGACAGACACCAAGATTTTCTTTAAAGCAATCACAGAGATCTCACTAGAAGGAATGAAGAGAAAAGGGGTTATTATTGCTCTCTCATCACTACTGCCTAGTTAGTCTGTGAGAGACTACACCTGATCCCCCAGTGACTTCAGTAATTTGATTATAAACGGGTCTACTCTCTGGTGCTGCACACGGGGAATGACTCATCAAGATTGTGTCCATCTCTGTGACCTGCTTCAGATGCCGATTTGTGAAGGAGGAATGGGGGAGTCAAGAATTGGGCCTGGGGACTTTCTCACCCCTATCTTTTCTCATTCAAATGATATTTTGTTTGAGAAGTTTGCTTACTGTAAAGTCACTATAAACTAAAAGTGTGTCGTAAGGCAAAGGCCACTGTAATGTTGCAACATAGAACACAGAAATGTGTAATTTATATTTAATTATCTAGAGTTTGAGATTAGTCCCTCATTTTGAAGAACCTGGTTCTAGGACCAAACTGCCTTTGCCTTGGTGGTCCTATTACTGGAGCAGGGACCCTGGGGGGTGATGATTTCGCTTTCCCCCGTCACACTATAATTGCTAAAGACACAGAAGGTATATTTCTGTTTCTGGAATGCAAACAGGAAACTTAGCTCTTCACCCTCCTTCTCACCTCTCTCTCTCTCTCTCTCTCTCTCACACACACACACACACACACACAGAGTGAAGAAAGCAGTGTCAATTTTTACTTTTCAGACATAATATATAAAACAGATAATCTGTACTACATTTTATACCTAAAAATTCAAATTACACTTTACAAGTCTTCTGCAAACATCTTTTCTGGAAAATTAGATCATATGCAGTGGAAGAATGATTTATGAAGATGCACGGTCTGGTATCTCTGAGACTTGAGACAGCCTCTTACGGTAAAACACAATCTCATTGGCTTTTATGTCCTTCCCTTTACCCACTTTAATGGGGAAGGACTTCAGTGTTCAGGTGAGTAATTTTTGTGGTTGAATCACAAGGACTTTGTGTAATGTATGGAGAAAAAGCATCCCCACTTTTCTCCTCTTGACCCATTAACTTCACCAAAGGGTCCTTGGAGG
Organism: Eumetopias jubatus; assembly: GCF_037043125.1. NCBI lineage: Eukaryota > Metazoa > Chordata > Mammalia > Carnivora > Otariidae > Eumetopias > Eumetopias jubatus. The sequence goes on along the minus strand of NW_028274812.1, from coordinate 20,892,303 downwards.
ACTTGCTTCCCTAGTGGTCTCTATGAAATTCAAGGGAAGGGAGAAGATAAAAGAAGATTTTCTTCTGACAAGAAGAAATGGACTCAAACTTCAGCTTTGAGAATTAATGTTATATTGGTCCTAATGGCTAGAGATAGTTCTCTTCATCAAGCAGCAGGAAGATCCAGCTACCTCCCACTAGTCTGGGTAGCTTAAGTGGCTGATTCAAAGCCAGCGTCAGAAATTGCCCCAAACACTTTTCCAAAAAGTGGGGAAAACCTATCCTTTTGGGTACAAATATCTCTCACTACAGAATAGCTACAAATGGCCGGAAATATACACACAACATATTTGGCAAGATTGCATTGTGTGATGAATGGAAAGGAGTTACCAGAAGTTGAGCAGAGTAAAGAACAGCTGAAAAGTCCAGATTTAGATAAGTCTGCCCCGCTATGGGGTGGGCCTAGGAACAGTCCAGCAGGCAGGATGACCTTCCTGTTTCTCGTATTGCCACAACTCCAGTGCAGGCCTTTACAGGCATACACTGTGGAAGGTGCTGCAGGTAAGTGTTCTATGCGCAAAACGCACACACCGGCAAATGCTGCATGGTCAGACACAAGTGTGCACACCCCACTGTACTGTCTGTAGCATAAATATAGCAAGATGCATACCCAAAGACTGTGGGTTTGAGATTTTGAAACAAAATTGTCATGCTTCTTCCTATGTCTCTTTTCTCAATTGAGTTGATGAAACACAAATGGAAGAGTTCTCTCATCCAAGGCAACTTTTCAAGTCAGGAAGCTAGACATGGGGGGGGACAGAAGCCAGGTGACCTTCCTTCCTCCCTGGGTGCCAATCACCCACCTCCCAAAGCCTCCTCTCCCCTTACTGACTCCCAGGTTGCTGATAGATGCAGGTCACATCCAATTTTCAATACTGCTTTCAATTTCAGTGCCTTTATTGGCATGACAAGGTGTACAGGTATGACTCTGTGTCTTAGAATGAGTAGCGTTTGGTATCTGATTCCCATAACTTCTTATTTCTATGACAGAGACTAAAGCTGACTATTTCTAAGGACTTTAATTTTTTAGACAAGAAGTACAGGTCTATGCTTCTCCCTTGCTAATCAAGATCAATTTATCAGTGTTGATAGTTGTGAGAAAATGTAATTTCTAACTTTTCTATGCACAGGGCAGACGAGGAGCCCTGGTGTGAGAGCTTACCAGTGCCACAGTGAAGAGCATGGGCTTACAGTCACCTTCTGTCAAGTCCAGGTTCTGCCACTTGTTAGGAGACAAGTCCTTTAGCCTCCAAGTGTCTGATTTCTGTCTGTGTAGCTTTTGTAGTTTTTGAATTTTGTAACACGAGCATACGTTACTTATGCAGAAAGAAATAAAAATTTTTTTTATTTAAGCCAAGCAGGTGTGATGAGCAGGATGCACCAGAAGAGGAAATCCTGGGGTAGTTGTTTGGAAAACATCGTAGTAATCAGATCAGAGATGGGGCGATCCTACACTCAGAATAAGAGTGGCAGGGATGGAGGGATCCGAAAACAGCCCAGGCTTTGAGCTGAACGAGGGAGGGAGTGAGGTAGGGATGAGCTGTGGCAGCCGGTGGATGGCTCTTTCAGGAAGCAGGTCCTTGAAGGGGCTTCTCCTTCTCAGACCCCCCCGCTCTCACCCTCCCTCCTCCACTCTCTGTCCCCACTTCTCCCTTCTTGCTCCCTTTCCACTCCCATGACTTTCCTGATGGATTCCAAACCAGCACTCCTCCCCAGTCTCCCTATCTCTACATTCTCCATCTCACCCAAGACTTCCATTGTGTATTGTGTGATTCTAATGCATTTTCAAGGTTTTTCTGCTATCATTCTTCTCTTCTGTTAAAATGTGGAATGTGGTAGCGTGTTTGCACACAAGGTAGTCATATCTCTTCTCACTCCCGAATGCATGCCCATAACTTTGCAGCTCCTGCCATCAAGAGCTGGAGTCCACTTTCCCACCCTTTGAGGCTGGGTGGCCTTGTGATTGGCTTTGGTCGGTAGAATGTAGCAGAAGTGACATTGTAAGCATTCTGACGCTTCTGTTCTCACCCTCCCGGAATGTTGCTCTGAGCTCACCGTGTCAAGAGGCCTGGCCCAGGCATGGGGCAGAGGACCCAGTGCCCCTCCTGCACTCCCCACTAATTGTCAGAGATGTGCAAGGGGCCATCTTAGACCGTAGTCAAGCTGCTGGCTGAGTGCAATGGCATGAATGATCCTGGCCAGCCCAGCCCAAGTTGCTGAACCACAGAAGCATGAGCAAATCAACAGCACTTACTTAAACCAACTAAGTTTTGGATGGTATGTTACACAGCAACAGAAAACTGAGGCAAAGATTCTGATTAAATGTGGTGTCAGAACATTCTCTCTTGTTTATTGTTAGGTATAGCTGTGAATTCACACACTGGCAGGTGGTAGTCACAGTTAAGGGAAGAAATAGCAGGTGAGCAGGTAGAAAACTCGGGCCTGTCCCTGCTGGGCACTTCCTTTCCAGAAATAGCAGCATAATTGCTAGCAGCAGTTTTCCTGTGGAAGATTTAATTTTTCATTTACTGAGCAAAGCTATATGGCAGAGGTCACAAAATTTCATTCCTATCTTTTCTTGATGGTAAATACCAAGACTAATGTACATGATTCTCCCCAATTCTAGATATTTTTCCGTGAACATTGAGGAATACAGGCACCATAGACAAGGTTGTCTTGTCTGCAAAGTTTGGACATGCCGTCTTGAATTAGAATTGAGGGGAGTTGAGATGCTAGATTATAATTACTAGAAGCAAAGGCACACGGAAGAGCTGGAGACAAAGCAGGAGTACACTGAACCGAGCTGGCATTGCATCAAATGACCCCCAAGTCTAGAACCAAGCACAGCTCCTTGCAGTTTGGTTTGGGGTTATTGTAGAACAGGGTGGGAAACTTAAACGTCCATGGGGTAACCAGTAACAGAAAAAGAAGTCCATTGGATGAACATCACCTACCGATAGAGTGTATACAGTGTTTCAAGGGGACAATCGCTGCTCTACTCCACTGATTTGTTTGGTGGTTGTTGTTGGGTTTTTGTTTTTGTTTTTGTTTTGGAGTAAAAGCCCGATGTTACTGGTACCTCCAATTCTTCAAGAGGAGCTAAAAATGTGAATTTTTACATGAAGCCCCTAGAGCTTTAAACGCTACTTAATAATTTTATTATTTTTTTATTACTTAATAATTTTAAAAGAATGTAAAACCCTGGGAGGGCCACACAAATCATGTCTGTAGGACACCAGTTTATAACTCTGATAAATGTAGTGAGAAATGATATTTAGTATATTTTATAACCAGTAGATTCACCATGATTGATATTCAGTATGCGAGCGACAGCCGTGGTGCTGAGCTCCCGCTTGACCGGGTGTCAAGTTGAGTTGCTTGATCATGAGGTGTTGCAGAAAACACTGGGACAGGGAGAGGGTAGCTGAGGCCATGGGGTAGTACTCAATGGATGGCAAGGAGCATTGGCTCTTTTCCAACCAGTGTGGGATTATTTCAATATCTTCACAAAGGGCAGTATCTATTGCTCTGTCCCAGAGGATGATCAGCTTTGTAGCAAAGAGAGCCAGTTCTCAGCACTCAATATTTTTTTCAGTATTTTATTTTCAGTTTTACTATTGAAAGCAAAAAGATTAATGTAAAACCTTGCTGCTGAATATTATAGCAGTTCTTGTTTTCATTCCCAAATAGCTCCTCTTTAGTGCCCAGCAATTGTCTCCACGGCAACTACTTATGTTTTTATAAATCTTAGATTGCGATGAGCTGGGGAGGAAACAAGAGTAATGGCAAAACCTTTACAAGCCAAGATTTCCTTTCAAACATGAAAAAGTTTCTAATAAAAGCTCAGATGCTTTGCTTTCCAATTTATACCCATATCTCAAGTGTCTGAGTGCTGATTATAACCGAGACAAATAAAATTTATAGCTCAATCAATCAAATATTTATTGAATATCCACTGTGCATCCAGCACTTTGTGAGCTACTATCAGGAATTCAAAAGAAAAGCCAAGCTCTGAAAGACCCTCACAGTGTCATGAGGAAGCAAAAAGGATACCCCAGCAATAGTTGAATCAGAGGACACAGAGAGGGATTGATCTGAGTGGAGGTGCATGCAGAGGAATGAAGACAGGCAGCCAAGGAAGGGAGAGAAATTTGAATTCTGAGCTGACAAAACTTGTCTTCTGTCTCCAAATACCCTGGTGTTTAACTTCAACCATTGCCTCCCTTTCTGTAGACATCTCTAAGGCTATTCCCACCATCCCTCGCAGTAACTGTTAGATGCCCAAGATTCCTAGATGACTCTCCATCATCCCAGTCTATATACTCTTGAATATATTACCCGAACTGGTGTGATTTCCATTTCTAACCTGAGATGCAGTGTTCTCTATATCCATAGAGCAAGCTTATTAAATCTTACACAGAATTACTGACTTTTCTTCTGCTTTATCTACTCATTACAGAGAATAGTATAAAATTTTCCCTAATTATAGTTTATTTGTTAATTTCTTCTTGTAATTCTTTATTTTTTAATTTAATTTATTTATTTGAGAGAGAGCACACAAGCAGGGGGAGGGGCAGAGAGAAAGGGAGAAGCAGGCTCCCCGCTGAGCAGGGAGCCGGATGCAGCACTCCATCCCAGGACCCTGGGATCATGACCTGAGCTGAAGGCAGATGCTTAACAACTGAGGCTCCCAGGCACCCCCATACCAACATCTTTGACCATCAAGTTTGATCAACGTCTCCCCACTTCCTGCATCCCCTAGCCCCTAGTAAGTGCCATTCTACTCTCTATTTTTGTAAGTTTGGCTTTTTTAAATTCCATATATAGGTCAAAACATATAGTATTTGTCTTTCTCTGTCTTGACTTATTTCACTTAGTATAATGCCCTCATGGACTATCCATATTATTACAAATGGCAGGATTTCCTTCTTTTTTATGGTTGAATAATCCTCCATTGTGTGTGGGTGTGTGGGTGTATGTGTGTATACCACACTCTCTTTATTCATTCATTTGTTGATGGACACTAAGGTTGATTCCATTGTGAATAATGCTGCAGTGATCATGGAAGTGCAGATATCTCTTTGAAACAGTGGCTGCATTTCCTATGAATATATGCACAGAGGTGGGATTGCTGGATCATGTGGTATCTTTAGTCTTAATTTTTGAGGAACCTCCATGCCATTTTCCGTAGTTTACAGTCTTAACCAACAATGCACAAGGATTTTCTTTTCTCTATCTCCTCACCAACACTTGTCTCTTGTCTTTTTGATGATGGCCATTCTAACTAGTGTGAGGTAATACCTCAATTGTGTTTTTGGTTTGTATTTCCCTGATGGTTAGTGATGTTGAGCACCTTTTCATGCATCTGTTGTCAATTTGCATGTCTTCTCTGGAAAAATGTCTATTCATATCTTCTGTACCAGTCAGCCTGTCTGGAGATTCTGGGTGGACCATCTGATGGTGTCCGCTGGCAGGCTTGCCGCTGCAGTCCTATAACAGACTAGTCTGGTTCCTGGGTCAGCAGATGGGCAAACTTGGTGCTTGGGTACGTAAGGATCAGCATAGAGCCTGGGTCCACTGGGACCACACAGGTGCCAAGGACCACTGGGATGTGCCCAGCATCTGAGTCCATAAGAGCCAGTCCAATGTTGTGACTGGTTGGGAGCCTCGTTTTGCAGGAGACAGCCTAGAGACTTGGACTGTGGAGGCCCACTTGGTGCTAAAGTTAGACTGGAGCTTGGGCTATAGGAGTTGACCTGTAACCTGGGGTTTTGGAGGCTGACCTTAAATTAGGTCTGCAGGGGCTGATCTAGCACTGGGGTAGGTCAGGAGCTAGTCTAGAGCCTAGGTCCATAGGGGCTGGACTGGCACTGAAGTGGGCTAGGGGCCTGGGGCTGCAGGAGTCTGCCTGGTGCTAGAGGGAGTCAAAAGCCCAAGTCCACAGTAGTCAGCCTGGTGCTGGGCATGGCCGGGAGCCTGGGTTATGGGGTCCCACCGGGAAGATGAGTTCATGAGGGCTGATTGGGATCCTGGAGTCACAGATACCTTACCCAGGGCCTCTGGAATCAGACAGCACTGGGATATGCCAAAAACATGGGATATGCCAAAGCATTTGTGGGAGCCTGCTGGGAGCCTGGGGCCACAGGAGCTGCCTAATGTCCCAGTAGTTACCTGGGGCCATGGGAGCCTGTCAGTACTGAGGTGGGCCAGAGGCCTGGGCTCATGGGAGCCCTTTGGGAACCTGATGCTACAGAAGCCACCTGCAGGACTTGGCCTAGCGCTGGAATAAGCCAGCACTCAGGCCTGTGGTAAAGTTGGGTCCTCACTTTCCTCTCCTCCTCCACAGGGAGATAGCCTCTCTGCTGCACTACCCAGGCTTGGGGGAGAGGGTAGGAAGATAATATGAATCTATTTTCTCTATGCTGCTCACTACATCTTTTCTTATTTCTGTGCTTCACTTTGGTGCTGTCATTCCTCACCTGGACTCTAACTCTTATGAAGGTATTTTCATTGCTGCTCAAATTTATGTTTCTGGGAGGGGATGGGTGCTAGAAATTTCCATGTTGCCATTTTGCTGAGGTCACTTCCTGTATCTGCATTTTCATCTCTAGGTGTATAATCTTCAACCTAAATAAAAAGCTGAAAGGTTGGAGGGTTTAAGAAGGGACTTCCTTGTATATGACACTATAGAACTTCAAATTTTTTCTTCCTATGAGTGAGTGATGGCAAAGCTTAAAGTGGATGACCAGCCAGATGGAGATACACAGGGGGAGATTTGTGGGAAGGGGTGCGTGGCTTCTCTGTCTTCTCTGCAGGCCACTGTCCCAGCACCTCCACATGTCCCCAGCTTGGAATTTTCTTTTGTTTTCTTTATGAATTGTGTCACTTATTCTGAAACTTCCCTCTCTATCTCTAAGGATAAAGACCTTTAAAAACAAGGCTATTCAATCTGGTATTGACATTGCTATGCCATCTTTATTTTTGTTAATATTTTCTGGCCTATACCTTTTATACCTTTATTTTTAAACTTTCCGCATTCTTATATTTAGGAGGGCCTATGCCAGATAAATAAAGGTACAGACTGCCTGCCTTCTTTCTTGTTTCCCTTCCTTCCTCCCTTCCTGCCTTCTTTTCACTATATTGAAATGGGACTTTACACCATTTATATTTCTTTAAATTACTGATACATATGCATTTTGTGTTTCGCATTTACCTTGCCTCTTCTATGATTGTTTTTCTTCTCCTGCTTTCTTTGAATCTTTGCCTTTTTAATTTGAAATATTATCTACACTTTTTGGATTCTATTTCTATTTTACTAGTAGTTATTTCTAAATTATTAATACTCAGACCTAAAAAATCCTAAAATACATCAACATTTTTATTCTTCTTCTGACCAACATAAGAACATCCATATTCTTTAACATTGCAAGTCTCAACTTACTGTTATATTTCCTAGTATTTTAGATTCACTATTTGTACCTTCCAGATTAGACATTATTTTTGTTGTTTATAGAGCCAATGTCAGTTTAGATGTGCCTGCATTTCTTTATTTCTTTTCTCATCATGGATTTCTGCATCTCAGACTTCTTTCTGGAGTCATTTCCTTTTTCCTGAAATATATTCTTTAAATTTTCCTTTATATGATAGTCACTTATGTGTAAACTCTTCCAGTTTTCAATTTTCTGAAAATTTCTATTTTAGCTTTATTCTGAAAAATGATCTATTGGGTATATAGGTTTCCATGTTGACAGTTATTTTTGGCTCAGCTTTTAAAAATGCTATCTTAGGGGCACCTGGGTGGTTCAGTTGGTTAAGCGTCTGCCTTTGGCTCAGGTCCTGGGATTAAGCCCCACATCCCACATCCCACATCGGGCCCCTGCTCAGCAAGGAGTCTGCTTCTCCCTTTGTGCTCTCTCACTCAAACAAATAAATAAAATCTTTAAAAAAATAAAAAATAAAATAAAATAAAAATACTATCTTACTTTCTGGCATGGTCATTAAAGTTGAGAAGTTAACTGTTAACCTAATTGTTATTTCTTTGTGGATAATCTTTTTTCTGTAGCTACTTTTAAGATACTCACTTTGGCTCTCTGATATTTTATACTATGGGTTAAGATGGAGATTACTCTGGATTAGTTGAATATTCCAAGTCAGGAGAGAGAGATAAAAAATATCTACATAAAACCAATTCTGGAAAAGTCTTAGTCACTAACTCTTAGAATATTGCCCCTCCCCATTTCTCTTAATTGTTAATCCTTTCCATTCTTTCTGGAATTCCATTGAGATACATGTTAGGCTTTCTCATGTATAATAAATGCTACTGTAATGCTTCTCTGTATTCCAAGATTATTCCCTCCCACATTGACTCTGAGCTTGTCCATGTGACTGCCTTTGCCTGTTGAGATATTAGCAAATGTGACACAAGAAGGCTTGATAATGCACTTGGGTATGAGAGCTTGGTCCCTTGGAACACTGCACTACCATGTGAAGAAGGTAATCTAGACTTCTTGGGGATGAAGATTTTTTGAGGAGAAAAGTCCAGCTATCTCAGCTTTCCCCGCTGAGCCTAATCAACACTTGAGATATTCCCAGGTACATGAGTTAGGAGTCCAGGTGGGACTAGCAACAGAACTGCCCAACAACTCAAAGAATGAGAAAAAAACCAGTGTTGTTATAAGCCACTGTTTTCAGATAGTTTGTTATGCAGCAGTAAACAACTGATACATCATTCCATCTTCTACATCTCCTACCTCTCTTTCAGAGTTTCCATCCTCTTGTGTCTGTCTCCTTAGCAGTGATTTTTTCAGCTCTGTTTTCCAATTTACTTATTTTTTTCTGTTGGGTTTAACAAGTTCTTTCACCATCCACAGAGTTTTAAACTTCAACTGTTATATATTTAATTTCTAAATTTCTGTTGGGTGCTTTGTTCAAATCTGTTTGGTTTTTTTGGTTAGCATTGGGTTTCTCATGTATTCAATTCAGCATTTTATTTCTTTATACCTTTTAATACTATTTCTTTAAAGCTAAATCATTAAAGAAAATAAAATATAAATCAGCTTTCATTATCTGAAAGTCTTAGGAGTCCAACTCTGTTCTTGATTTTTCCTCCACAGCTCAGCGATGGTGGCTTGTTTCCTCTTGTGTTTATAGTCTTCCATTTAGGGTTAGAAATTCTATGCTGTCTGGGTTGAGGGCACACCATTATCGTCCAGAGGAGATTTTCTTAGTCCTGTTTCACCATCCTGGGTTGTTGTGAACTAGGGCCACTTTTATTAATTTCTTGGCTTGGCATTTACTGCCTTGGACAATATTATAAATTCAAAACCCAACCCTCGTGAATAGGACTGTTGTTAAAATTGTCCAGGAGATTTTTTTTAATCCAGATCCTGGCCAAGTTTGACAAATTTTGTTGTCATCGTTCTTTCTGGAAAATAAACATTGTCATAAATCACGTTTCAGGGCAGGTTTAGGTATGTACCAAATACCAGTACCAAAACCTTGTAGCCATTCAAGACCGCATTTCAGATGGACAAATACTTCCAAACCAGCAGAACTTCTGTAATGGCTCACCCTCTGCTTTCAGCTCCCTCTTTGCTTTGGAACTCTGAGGATTTCTAGATTTTTTTTCTTTGTGAGTTCTGCCATATAGTTGAGAGGATGTTTGCTATATTTTATCAAACATTTCAAGTTCTTTTTTTAAACTGTGAGGTTGTCAGATTATTGAGAACACCATACTGCCAGGAATAGAACTCCCATTTCCTCTTCACCAATGTTACTTGGAATTTTATGTTCCTCACTCACTGACTCCTCTTTACCAAAAGCCATGGTTGATTCTCTGTCCCATCTTAACTGACCTCTTCTCTGCATTTGATGCATTGGGTGACTTACCCCTTAAAATATTTTTCTACTTTAGATTCAGAGGCACCACATCTTCCTGTTTCTCTCCCCATCCCTTTCTTTTTTCAGGAACGGCCTCCTCTTTCAGACTTCCAAGTTCAGGAATCTCCCAAGGGCCCATCCTCAGCTGTCCGCTTCCATCCTAAATGATCACACCTGTCCTGTAGCTTCACAAGCATCTAGGTACTGACACTCCTCAAGCCATATCTTTAGTTCCTAAAACGTTTTCAGGTTTAGGTGCATGTATTCAGCTCAATATTCCTCTCAGATGTTATAGTAGGCTGAAAAATGTCCCCCACCCCCAAAGATATCCACATTTTAATCCCTGGAACCTATGATCGTGACCTTATTTGGAAAGAAAAAAAAAGTCTTTGCTGATGTCACTAAGCTAAGTATCTTGAGTTGGGGAAATTACCCTGAATTATCTGGGTGGAACTTAAATGCAGTTATCTGCGTCCTTATAAGAAGGAGACAGGAACAAATTACACGTAGGCAGAAGAGAAGACACACAGAAGAAGAGAAGGCAATGTGATCATGGAGCCATGCACGTAATGCCAATAGAAGCTGGAAGTGGTAAAAAATGGATTGGAGCCTCCGAAGCACATGTGGGCCTGCTGACACCTGGAATTCAACCACTGAAATGGATTTTGGATTTTTAGCCTCCAGAACTATGAGAATAAATTTTTTAAGCCACCCTGTTTATGGTACTTTGTTAACTGCAGCCACAGGAAACTAATACAGATGTCTAATAAGCAATTAACTTACTGCTCTAGGGGAGGACTCCTGATTTTCTGCCCCAACTCTGTTCTAACTTCTATTCATAATTATCACTTCCATTTTCAAAAAATGGGCTATAAATAATCCTTCATATTCCAATTTTCTCCCTCTACTCATCCAATTCAACAGTATATCTCGTCAACCATACCTTCAAAATATAATCTAAATGTTTTCTCATCGTTTCCACCCCCAATTCCGAGCCATCATTATCTCCTACCTACAGTGTTCTCCTAGAAGATCCCATACTTCCATTGTGCCACCTAACAGTCCGTTCTGCACATAGGTACCAAACTGCTCTCTAAATATGTAAATCACTTCAGTATCTCCCTTACTTACAATATCCCCAGTGACCCCAAACCCTGTATAAGAACTTATAGGACCTGCTCCCTATCTCCGCAACTCTTCCTCTCCCTCACTATGGCTATCCTTCCAGCACACTAAGCCTGGTCCAGTATTGGCCTTCGTACTTGTTTTTCCTTCTCCCTGGAATACTCTGCCTTGAGATCTTCATGTTAGTGTCTTCTCATTATTCAGATCCATTATCACCTCCTCAGAGAGGCAATGTATATCTATCCTTATCTTTGTCTCTATATCACTTCCATGTCTCTATCTGCCCGTTTCCTTCCTTCCCTCCTTCCTTCTTTCCTTCCTTCCTTCCTTCCTTCCTGTCTTTTACTTTCTGCCTGTCCTCCCTTCCTTCTTATCTTTCGATCAGCCATATCTCCATCTGAAACTAATAGAACTTCCTGTTACAATGGAAGTGTTCTGTGCTATCCAATATAATAGCACTAGCTATGTGTGACCACAGCACTTGAAATCTTGAAATATGTGGGACAACTGAAGAATTGATCTTTTTCACATTTAATTTTAATCACTTTATATTCTAATAGCTAGCATATAGCCAGTGGCTACCTTATTGGTCAGCACAGATCTAGAGTAAGCCCCACTCTATCTGTACCTTACCCAGTAACTGTATATTTCATTGCATTATTTCATTTTATTCTGAGCACTTTTTCCTATCTGAAATTATTTATTCATTGATTTATATGGTTATATTCTATCACCCTCCTACTTGGTATGAAGTCAGAGCAGTGAGAGCAGGGACTTCTTCTGTCTTATTCACAACTTTTCCCAGGGCTGAAATTAGTAGTTACAGTTAAAGCGCCGTCTGGAGGCTCCAGCAACACTGAAGTAGAAGCTTGACTTGGCCACCATCAACATGTGACCACAGATATGAATACTAGCTAACAATTAAGGAGTACTTTCTATATGCCAGATTTTGAACTAAGCTATTAACTTAAATTTTTACCTAATATATAATAACTCTATGAAGAGTTATTAATATCTCCACTTTACCAATGAGGAAATTAAAGCTTAGAGAGGTTCAGTAATTTGGAACTCAAACCATGGTCTCCTTGAAACTTAGGTTCTTATTTATTACCACTCTCCAATATTGCTTCTGTCTCTTCAGGAAACATCTATAAATTGAGGGAGTTTGTCTTAGATAATCTTTTACTTTCTTTTACCTTTAATATTCCTTAACTCTATAACTTGGAACATAGTATTTTATACAGGCCACCAACAAACTAAAATCTGCAGGCCAAATCTAGCCTACTAACTGTTTTGTAAATAAAGCTTTATGGGAACACAGCCATGTTCATTGGCTTCCATATAGACAACGGCTACTTTCATGCTATAATGTCTGAGTTGAGTAATTGTGATGGAGATCTTTTGGCTTGCAACACCTAACATATTTATTATCTGGCCCTTTGCAGAAAACATTTGCTGATCCCTGTTATAGAAGTTTATAATAGTCAATTTTTTGTGTATAAGTCACTGATTAGTAATCAAACTCAAATCATAATATTGTAATTTAAGGTAAACCTGTTTTAAGACTATTCACTTTGTGACAAGCAAAATGATTAATTTTTATTTGTTTACTTTTTTCCAGCATCATGGAGATATAACTGACACACATCATTGTGTACGTTTAAAGTATACAACATGTTGATTCAATATAATTACATATTGCAAAATGATTACCACCATAGCATTAGCTAATACCAGCATCACATCACATAATTGCCATTTCTTTTTTATAATAAGAACATTTATGATCTATTTTTTAGCAATTATCTTAATAATTAATTTTCCTATGTATTTCCTATAATTTTAAAGCAATATACATTACTTTCCATATCATTTTTAAAGCAACCTACATTTACTCTAGGAAATTTTTAAGCAACATGAATATTAAAAAATCCATTATCGGTCTATCATGTAGAGGTAACTACTATTTTATATTGGTATATTTCTTTTTAGACCTTTTATTTTTACAATTAAGATCATACTGCTTCTGTGTGTGTTTTCCCAAGGAACAATTCTAAGGGACAGTCTCAAGATGAGAGTGGTGAGTTTCTATGTAAGTAATTTAATTTCTATTTTCAAAGGATTTAGCAAACCATGGCACACTTCACCTGATCCCCAGGTGGTCACTATGTTCTCATCATTGTTTTTCTCCTCCTAAAGATTTCCATTAAAAAATACATGAAAGCACAACAAGCACTAACATCTGCAGTGCCCAGAAGTCCAAGTGAGACTAGATCTTTGGTGTTGCTCTACTTTATTTGATCCTGAAATCACAATGACTACAACTATTACATTTCTTATTGTGGAGTAGGAAGCATGCAGAATAAAATGTTGTATTTTATACTTGGCAGTAATTTTTGTGAGAGAAACTCTTCACTAAGAAATGTTATTGCTTATGATGTTCTACCAGAGAAATGCAGGTCTGCTGTTTATTTAAGACACTAGGAACCTGGTGTTAAAAGTAAAAGTTGTGGTACAGATTCAAACTCTATCTCTGCTAGTTATAAGCTGTGTGACCTCAGAAAATTTATTAACCAATTTATGTCTCAATTTCTTCATCGGTAGGATAGGCATAGTTATTGGAATAAATTCCTGGGGCTACTATGAAGATTCAATGAGTTAAAATATATAACATTACTTAGAAGAGTACCTGACATGTAGTAAATAGACTTAGCTTAGCCATTTGTTACTTAAAATGAGAACATCACATCTTTGAGAAAAGAAAATAATAATTTTACTTAAATTGAAATGGAGTCACTTTTTGAAGATGGAAATACTCATTTAATCTCCTGCAATGCTGGCTCAATATAGTACATGTATTGAATCCATTTTGAAGTAAGTTTTCAAATTCCAACACGATGTGATGGCAGAAAGCCTTGGCTACTATTTATACTAAGGATTTTATTTATTTATTACTATCTATTCCCAAGGACTTTAAATTGGCTTTCCTTTTTTATCCTTTCAGAATCTTCAGAAAAACATCCCCTTTTAGCAAACTAAGCCCCACTCTCTCCTTCCTCCCCATGGCTAATTTTTATTTTAATTGTGTCCTGTAGGACAGAGCCAGAGACACAGCATGGCCCAGAGCCACATTTCTGTCTTAGTGACAGTGTGAGCAATGTCAGCTTGAACCAGCATTTCTGTCTTTCTGAGCATCAGTTTTCTCAATTCTGAAATGAGTATACTAATAATAATTTTCTCTAACTCACAGAGATATTGTGAGGATCAAATGAGATAACGTGAAAGCTATAAATACAGTATTAAACATACATATACAGTATTATACTATACATCATGCATACATATATACATATATAGCTATAAATACGGTATTAAACATACATATACAGTATTATACTATACATCATACATACATATATACATATACAGCTATAAATACAGTATTAAACATACATATACAGTATTATACTATACATCATACATACATATATACATATACAGCTATAAATACGGTATTAAACATACATATACAGTATTATACTATACATCATACATACATATATACATATATAGCTATAAATACGGTATTAAACACACACCTACAGTATTACACTATACATATATATACTATACATATACATATATACTATACATATATACATATATACTATACATATATACATATATAGCTATAAATGTGGCATTAAACATACATATACAATATTATACATATACATCATACATACATACTGACATATATAGCTATAAATACAGCATTGTGTGTGTACACTATATGTGTGTTGCTACAATTGCTTCTTCTGGACACATACATTCATAATTCTGGAAGGACCACTGGTATGTTATCATAGCCTCATGGTACTACAATAACTAGCGGACAACACGTTGGTTTATTGCCCTTGTCGATCATGGTACAATTGCCCACGATCAGCTCTTCCAAGTCTACTGATGCCAAACTCACATTCAGTGAGGCAACATGCAGCTCATCTGTGTGAACAACAGGCAAACATATATGGAGAAAATGGGTGTTTTTCTAGAAATTCTGGGGAACAACTTCTGGAAAGATGAAGACAAATGTGCTTTTTCCCCACATAGCTTAAATTGTTATTGGGATAAACGAAAACTGAGTTCTCTTAAGTATCTATATGTCCCTTTGGTAAGAGAGAGGGGTATAAAACAAATTATTTTTCAGAAAATTGGCAATCCCCTTGCTTGTACTCAAGCAATAGGCTCTGCCACTCACCGGGTTGATTTGTCAGTAATGCTATTAGATGGCATGAGTTTAGAAGACTAAAATTTGGTGTCTCTTGCCCAAGATAAAATTTCGTCCTGAAAAATTATAGCTTCATGTGAATTTTGAAACCTGTTATTAGAATTTTGGATCTCTGAAATATTCAAAGGTTCTGCCTACTCTCATTCATATATTGTCTACATCTATATTACAAGTATACTGGATGCAGGCATTGAGACAGGTACTGAAAATGTGCAACCCTGATTCCTGTGCGTTTATACTACAGAATGTATAGTATTTATAACTGCTTATTCCCAAAAGGATTTTGAGTGGTATATACAATTGAAACTAAAGTCAAAAACAAAAAAAGAAAGGAGAGAGAATTAAAAATAAAAATGAAAGAGAGCCTCCCGTATAAGAAAAACACATTAGTAGGTTTTACTTGTCTCCTACAATGAGCTAATCACTATTCTTTGGAAGTGGATTTTGGAATGGATTATGTCAGCTACTAAAAACAAAGATTCACTTCATGTTACATAGTCAAATACTCCAATAAACTACTCTCCCTCACCACTGCCATACAAATTTTTCCGGAAAGGCAAAGGTTTATCTGTAATTAAACTTAGAAGAGCCATTGTAATCCTTGTTTTATTAGAGAAACACTGTTCAAAGAGGCAAATATGGTATTGAAGTTTTTAAAAGGTAGAA
Organism: Eumetopias jubatus; assembly: GCF_037043125.1. Classification (NCBI taxonomy): domain Eukaryota; kingdom Metazoa; phylum Chordata; class Mammalia; order Carnivora; family Otariidae; genus Eumetopias; species Eumetopias jubatus. Next base: position 20,876,302 of record NW_028274812.1, on the reverse strand, counting down.
TATATATGAATTGAACTCAGTCTTTTGTTTGTTTTTTGTAGAGGCCTGACATAATTATGGCTCAGCCACTTCCTGGGATAAACTAAGGATAAACTCAGGCAAACTACATATAGGAATAAACTTGGACAAACTAATGGTTAGATGCTATATCCTTCAGACAGATTCTCTTAAGAAATGAGATCCATTCCCTCAGTCACTTATCAAATATATATAGTATTTCCTCTTGTAACTTAAACCCTTCGCTGGCTCCAGCATGCAGTATGCCTGAGATCCTACATGGGCGTTTTTGAAATCCTAGGCTGGGTATGGACCAAGAATCCTGCGAAAAACATCAAATATGAAAATTTTGAACAGGCAGATTACTATTTGAGGGCAACAAAATTCTCCCACTTAAAAGATAGTTTGAAATAAAATTTATATCTACTCCGAGGATGTCATAGCTGTAGAGTTAATCAAGTAAATAGTTTGACTAGTGTTGGAACCTACCAATTAGGGTAGATGCTAAATTATTCAGGTGGCAAGAAACCATTTCATAGAAACTTTTATGATGTGAAAAAATTGATCACATATTTTAAAGCACCTACACAAACTACACTTACTGAGTCTCAACTGATGAAATCTCTGGAATTCATGATTTATAGACTGTATAATTACATATACATAATTATATATACAGTAATGGTAGGTAACATTTACTGTGGATCTACTAAGTGACAGAAATATTGCTAAGTGATTTATCACAAGTAATATACTCTCTGTTGTCGTAGAAAATATTGGCTCTTACCTCCTCCCACACTAGGACTGTCTGCTCCAGAGATGTCAATTTTCATGACTCAGCTTACAAGAACAGCTCCAATTTAGTCCTTTGTTCCACAAATATGTATTGATTACTTACTAGACATATCAGGCATTGTGATAGGTGCTAAGGATGAAAGAGTCTATGATCTTAGGAAACATAAGCTTAAATAGTTTTATCTAGAATATTTGGTATACCCAACATCCACAGGGCCCGGACAGCAGCAGGGCCTGCCTGGACCAGGAGTACAAATGGAAACCCACCTGCTGTTGTCTGAATGTTTAAATATTATAAGTCAAGCTCACAATCTGTTAAATAAAATATGTTCTATTCTCCTACTTTGACAAATATACTTTCATAATGCTCTGGAAAGACAGGATCTTAATTAGAATTCTTGGGCTCCTTGGAATTCTGTGCTGGAATAAAGGGTGAGGAGAAAGCATGCCCCAGCACTTAATCCCTAGCTGAGTCACCTCTTTTGCCATCTTTGGCTTTGTCCTATATCAGGAGGTGCCCCACATTCATGCATGGCCAGACTCTGTCTACATGCCTGCCCACAGCTTCCCTTTGATTATCTCTTAAATATAAAAGTGATCACATGTGTGATGTGGCCTATCCTCAGGGGAATCAGACCCTGAAAGAGTCTCATAGAGCCCCGGAAGCAGGCTCAGGGCCATTGGGCAGGGAATTCTGAGACCCCAGGTACCAGCACATGATTAGGAGAGGTTACGCTCCAAGTGGCCATGTTGCCTTAGTCCCAGGAACTCCAACTCCAGGTGGTGAGGCACAGCCAGAAGAGGTTCAAGAGGGGCCCTCTATAATGTGGGGGTGAGGTGGAGGTGAGGGTGGGGGTCCCCGTTACCTAGGTCTAAGGGTAAGAACTGCTGCCTGTAAATAGAGGCTATCTACCCCAATAATCCCCCTCACATACTGTGTAGACCACCTACCTATAGCTCACTCCCTGGCTCCACTCATAATGACCTCTGGCAAGAATACAGAAGAATAACTGGAACTTTCCTGAGATGCCAAAGGACCCCGCCCAAATCCCACCCTTCAGTTAAAACCCTCCCTTACCCACTGTGCCTGTGCTAGGCTTCCACTCTACAAAGCCCCGCCCTAAGCCCCTAACAAGGAAAGGACTAACATTCAGAGTGGTATCTTTGTTCCCTTCTAGCTAACTGGTCTGGTATCATTCAGTCTCCTCCCTTTATTTATAAATGCTCCCCACCATTAAAGGATACGTGTTCTTATATTTTCCAAGATAGCTTCCTGATCTTCTAGAAGAGAATATCTTATATATTGCTCAGGAAACAATATGTTTCTTTTGATTGATTCTTAATACTTAAAAATTTTTGAGGAATAGAGTCTTCCGAATTCAAATGTGGCGATTTTCCCATTTTTCATACACTCTAATTTTTCTTTTGACATCACAATAAGTTTTGTGAGCTAAGTTGGAATAATAGCACTCCCCAAGCTTGGTCTGATAATCATCAAGAATAATTTTTACCTAGCAAGTTTTTCTGTGAATAGAAATGGTATATATCAATAGAAACTAGCATGATATGTTTAATAACCAGCACTATTAAAAGTCACTATTACTATCCTTCAATATTCTTTTTAAATCCTCAGTAAGAAATAATAGGAAACTCTAGTCACATAAAAAAAATCAGGTCAATAAAGTGCAGACTTTCCAGCTTAAGCAGTAAACAATCTTTTGAACTCATTTTATAATTGATGTTAATTCAAAAATAATTCTATTCTTACATTATACTTATGCTTCTTAATTCTGTTCAGCATCTAGCTTTTGTCCTCATAATGTTCCATTAATCAGTCCTTTTGGATCATGAATTAGCAAGTCTCCAAAATAAAGTGACAGGTTAATTAAATTATGCAAGGAAAATGGTTTTCAGTTCTATATCCCAACAGAGAGGAGAGGGACATGGAAAATTTATGATTACATCAAGTCTTCTCTGCATTTTCTATCATTGTCTAATAATAACTTAAGACCCAATGACAGAGCAATCATTCTAAACCGTTAAGGATGTGAATATCATCAAATTTGACCTGGTTAAGTCATATAAGCACATCAATGAAAATGTTACTAGCAAAAACTTAGCAATGAAAACTCTAAGGTCAGGGAATATTTTCACAAGGGCTTATCTAATTAAAGATGTCATTTTCTTAATTTACCCTACACAACACATCTTATGGAGCAAGTCTGGCATGTGAGTAGCTATATATTCACACCCACTTGAAACACATTCTTTGGGAACAGCGTATATTTGTAAATAGTGATTTTTTTCTTACTTTCCTTTTCTGTTATTTTGATTGTTAATACTGTGCTCTCTGTGAGAATAATTAGGGTAATCAAATTATAACAACAGATGTAATAAGCATATTATCCCAGTATATTTCAGTATCCTTTTCAGATTCCTGAGAATATTGTCTGAAAACCAAAGCAAAATCCAGGGAGGAGGAAGGGAATTATTGACATATAGCAGTCATGAAAATAACCACTAGCCCATGAGCCCCAGGTACTAAAGAAACTATTTAAAGCCTAATGAGAATCCATGTGCCTGGGGTAGATTTAATCCACTTTGTCCTTTTCTACTCTTTTTTTTTTTTCACTTTTCATCAGCAAGGGATCTACACTCATGAGATAATTATGCGATGTCAATCACAGGCAACATCATCAAGGAGATCAACCTTTTCTTTAGACATCTCCGAAATATTTCCTTTCCATGATATTTTCTCCACCCTTAAGAATGTATTTCTCAGGACACCTGGGTGGCTCAGTTGGTTAAGCCTCTGACTCTTGGTTTCAGCTCAGGTCATGATCTCAGGGTCATGATCTCAGGGTCATGAGATCAAGCCCCAGGTTTGGGCTCCAGCTCAGCCGGGAGTCTGCTTTAGATTCTCCCTCTCCCTCTGCCCCTCCCCAAGCCCCACCCCCCCAATAAATAAATAAATCTTAAAAAAAAAAAAGAATGTATTTCTCTTATTCCTCCTTCCCTTAAGCACACACACAGTTCCAATCTCTTTTGTTATAAGACAAAATAGGTACTCTTCCAGGCTTATTTTGAGACTCTGAAAGTACCATGGACAGAAAATGTTTTCCATAAAGGAGAGCATTAATATGTGTAGAATTTCCAACCTTATGGATAACCAGTTAGGACAGCATTTCTGGGGAAATAGTGGCTTTCCTGGAGTTGACTGGGCAAGTTGGGAGGGAGACAGTGGCCAGGGCTCACTAATGACATATTAGGCACCCAGCTTGTGTCAGTCTTTTCTCCGTGATGTAGTCATCAACTTGCACAGCATGTGTACCCTCAATCAAAGTTTGCTATATGAATGAACATAATGCACACATTCAGCAATATGGGAAGTCTACTTCTGAAGGATTCCACTTCTGGCTATGCTCTCCTCAATCATAGATACAAAAGTGCCCCTTACTAGGTATTCTGGAATTTCACCAAGGAGAAGCAGCATATGACCCGGGACACAGAAAAGATTGCTGTCCCATCCACTGACTTCTGAGCTGGTACCCTATGGGCCAGTGGGGTAGGCTGGAGGCATTCCAATGACTCTTTGGCTACCTAGAAATTTGCTTGCTTTCTTCTCATCTTTCTTTGTCTTTGCCCCCAGAAGGTGGTTCTTTGGTGTTTCTGATGTTATATTTACTAAGTCCTGAGAATGAAAAATACCTCACTCCCAAAGTTGGGTATAAAAGGTCTACCTTATAAAATATTGCTCACTTTTTCCCTTTCTTATTTAGTATGTCATTCATTTTGACAAACGGCTTGAAATGTCTTTACTTAGAACTCTGTTTTATCTCCTAGAAGATATCCCATTATAATTACTTTATAATTGCACTCCAATATAACTTTCAATAAGCATCCAACCTGAAATGCTTACTCAAGCAATAATCTTATTTTTAAAAATTTTATTTATGGTGAAATTCCTTACTAATTGCTCTAGGTGAAAAGTTTAATGTCTTATTATGGTTACAGAAGTTTATAAGCATATTGCTAATGAGAGTCTTGTTAATATGTGAACTGCCTCTAGGCTTTTTCTCAGGGTAATTAAGTTAATTACACCAAAATTTTGGAATAAATTTCTCAACTGTTTATGGATCTAGTATTCCGAAGTAACTTCCTGGGATTTTAAAGAGCCCCGGAATTGTCTTTCTCAGATAATTTTTTGTATAGCATTGTTGACTTTGAGGAAAAGGAATAATTAAGTTATGGAATTATTTCAAATGAAAGGCAAGAAGGTCTTGGAGTATGGTGAATCTAATTCATGTTTGCATATTAGGAGAGACTGGCCAAATTCCAGCACAAAGTAGAAGCTTACTGTGGGATTGAACAGAACATTTGGTGAAATGGTTAAAATTTCAAAAATCTAATAGTATCAAGTGTTGGCAAGGATGTAGGGCAACTAGAATGGATATACACTGTTGTAGAATTGTAAGCGGATATAAATCACTTTGGAAAACTGGCTGAATTTTACTAAAGATAAGCATACTTACACAATGAACTAGCAGTTTGACTCAGGTGTATATAAAAAGACATATGTACCAATATGCAACAAAAGTTGTGTGCAAAAATGTTAATAACAACACTTGTCATTGTCACTGTAAAAGGAGAGCAACTTAGATGTGTTTATCCAGAGTAGAATGAATAAATAAATTATTGTGTGAATTCACAAAATTGATACTGTTCAGCAGTGAAAATGGACAAAATACTTCCATACACAACAGTATTAATGAATCTCTCTCTCCCTCTTCCCCGCCCCCACACTACTGAGCAAAAGAAATCAGACAGAAAAGAATACACATTGTATGACTCCATTTATATAAAGTTTAAAACATGCAAAATAAGCCTATGCTGTTAGAAATTGATTGGGTGGATGGTTACCTTTAGGGAGGCATAAGGAAGACTCCTGAGATGTTTTAAAGTTCTATTGTTCTATTTCTTGATCTGAGTAATGGTTACATGGTATGTTCTGTTTGTGATAATTCATCAAACTGTCTATAGGGAAAAAAATGCACCGTGTTCTTCTTCACTCTTACACTACTACCCTATTCACAACATCTCTGACCCACATGTTAGGTTTTCCACACCAAGCAATTCTAATGCTAACTAGCTGGTGTTAGCAGCAGACCCCACAGGTTAAAGGCTCAGTGCCACAAGACTGTCCCCCACTTTGGACACCACCCACAAGTGGTGGGCCCCCAAGTTACCTATAACTTCTGTTTGACTTGACTACAAATCAGAGATTCACATGACCTTCTCTTTAATTCAGCCATTTAATCCAATCATCAAGAGCTCACAGTATTAAGGTAATAAGTTTACCATCTATTACATAATAAAGAATATGATAAAGCATACAAATCGACAACCAGATGAAAAGATACATAGAGTGAAGTCTGGAAGTGTCCTGAATACAGGGACATCTATCCCTGTAGACTTGGAGTGCACTGCCCTCCCAGCATGGACATGTGTTCACCAACCAGGAAGCTCTCTAAGTCTCATATTCTGGGGATTCTTATGGAAGCTTCAACACATAGGCGTGTTGGATTATGAACTTAATCTCCAACCCCTCTTCCCTTCCTGGAGGATGGGGGTAAGGCCGAAAGTTCCAAGTTTCTAATTGTGGCTTGGTCTCTCAATAGCCCACCAGAAGTTGCCTCATTAGAACAAAGTCACTCCTATCACTCAGGAAATTCCAAGGGATTCAGGAGTTCTCGTGTCTGGAACCAGAATCAAAGACCAAGTATTAAAACACAAGATGTTCCTATTGCTTTCCTAGTGCTCTTATCACTTAGACAATTACATTGTTTTTAAGAGCTCTGTGCCAGGGACCAGGGGCAGAGAACAATACATATATTTTCTATCATTTCACAACCTGCAATGTGTATTTTATGAATTGCATACTTTAGTGTGTGAATGTTATAATTCAGTACAAAATTAATTTTTTAAACTTTCTTATTACTTACACCCTTTGAAATATTTAGTTATTTTAGCTAAATATAGGTATTAAAAGTGTCCCCAGAAGCAGTTGGCCCTAGAAGAATGAGAGGAATAATGACTGAAGATGTAGTTTTGTTTTTTGTTTTTTGGTTTTTGTTTTTGTTTTTAAAGATTTTATTTATTTGACAGAGAGAGAGATAGCAAGAGCAGGAACACAAACAGGGGGAGTAGGAGAGGGAGAAGCAGGTTCCCTGCTGAGCAGGGAGCCCGGTGCAGGGCTCGATCCCAGGACCCGGGGATCATGACCTGAGCCGAAGGCAGACGCTTAATGACTGAGCCACCCAGGCATCCCGAAGATGTAGTTTTGGAGGCAGCTTGGCGATAAGGTCTGAGGTTGTGGTGCTGAAGTGTAGAATACTAGTCAAACATGTTGGCACGACATACAATGCCTCTTGTGACCTGAACCCCATTCATTTTTAACCCTATTTCTTGCCATTTTAATATATATGCCATTATCCAGCCACACTAAATCTCACAGTTCTATAATACATGATGCTCTCTCTTACCTCCATACACTGGTATTTAATATAGTGTTCTCCAGGTGAAGAAATCTTACTTCGTAATAAAGACTTCCCTGATCCTACTTTTATGAATGTATGTGTGTATACATATGAGGATATGAAATTCACATGTAAAAAAAAATTAAGGATATTTTTGGTCTATAATAAGTCAACAAGCATGACAGATTAAATTCTGTCTGTATGGGAGATTGGTTTACCCAACTACTGCTAATTTTCAAAGTTTTCAGAATGAAGTTTCACAGCTATTCAAATAGTTCAAATTATTCTAATAAGCTGCCAGACATAAGTTGACATTTGCATTCTAATGCACATTTTAAAAATTCAGTTGATGGAGTAATTTTGAATGACCCTGATCATCCTACATTGGACAAGGTCCAGATGGTCACTTATATCTCATGGAACGTAACATGTACAGAACATTCACTTGTCAGACTAAATGGCAAAAAGATTCATCTCAATTATAAGTCAGACTTATCTAATATTTCAAATTAAATTATTTTTTTACCTTAGGGCCTGTAAATTAATTAAAATTATGCTCACTAGAGATTTAATGTCCAAGACCCCATTTGAAAACATGTGAGAATAATTAACTGAGGTATCAAATATTTATTTGTATTTAAATGGACGTGTTTAATTATTGAGAGTATTTATATTTATTTTTAAAGATGAATATTTTCCTTCAATTTTGTGATAAATCAGACTACTTTATATTTCATGAAACTGGTATTTACTAAACTACATGCATGTCCATCTTGTTTTTCTCATTTAGAGTGTATTTACCCCATCCTACATAATTTCTTGCCCTCCAGTTTAAAGTCTCCATTGCAATATGTCAACATTTCAGATGTGTCTATTCAAACCTTCCTATTTGAAGGGAATTTCTCTTAATATGCATTTGGTGGAGAGAAATGCCCTGCTTCTATCATGATCCCAAAGGGAGTCAATGGTTTTATCTTGTACCCAGAAGCAGCTGGCCTTAGAAAAATAAAAGAAAGGATGATTGACAGGTTAGTTATGGTTCCAGCTAGCTTAGAGACAATGCCATGAGAGATTTTTATGCAAAGCCGTTGGATGTAATAGATTCTCTGAGCCAGCAAACAATATACAGGGTAGTTACTTTCATGTCAGAATACATGCATTCAGAAAAAAATGATCCACTCATAAAATGTCTGCTTTCCATTCCTGCAACTCTGGATTTCTGGGCTGTTGGGTTTAATGCCCAGAAAAGAATTTGCTTCTTATATTGGGACAGTTATTCCTCAGAATTTAAATAAAATAATTTTGCAGGTGGATTTCCTCAGGAAGTAGATTCTGAGATGGAGATTAGCATACAGATTTTTCAAGGATGCTCTAGAGTTCTACACCTGTGAAAGGGAAGAGCTGCCGAAGCAGACTTGGTGAAAGGCGAACTCAAATTGTGCTGTGATCTCAAGAAAATTCAGTGTACCCTGTGGGTAGCTAAGATGGATGGTCCTTTAGAATTATCCTAAATTGAGAAAGAAAACGAGGTCTTTATACCCCTGAGTCTATCAGTCAATGGATGCATGTCACCCCAAAGGAGAGTGTGGACTTCAGGGAGATGGCTCTATCCAACTGAGGCAATACCCAAAAGGGGATGAGAGCTGAAGCTGTCTGCCAGCAGCCCTTTTATCAGTTGGAGTATTAGGTCCTACATAACAGAAGGGGGATCAGGGGATGGGGCTGTGCATCAGAGTCCACCACAGACAGTCTGCTTCCCAGTAGCTCATGCTATTGGTAAAACAATGAAAGATAAAGTTATGGTGTCGGATAGGATATGAATTAACATTATTAATATGGCCAAGTACTGTTATTTCACCAAGAGGGAAGAAGGATGCATTGATGGGACTGAGGAAGCTCCTGAGGTACTTCCTTCTACTACCCTATCCAGGGGGAAATATTAATGGAAGATAACCAGTTACACAAAACTGGTAGGTCTAACAAGGATCAAGATCCCTCCAGAATAAACTTCAGGTCATCAAACCACCTAAAGGACTCTGGGCAATAGAGGTGCTGGCTGAAAACAAAAGCAATATAAATCATGTGGGAGTTATAAACACAAAGTTACACTCATAACCCCTTCTTGTAAGCAGACTACACAGGTTAGTTACAGGGCTAAAGCCCCTCTTAAACAAAACTAAAGCTCCTCTCACTATTTTCTTCCTTGTCCTGTCATGTATAATTTATATATTTTAACAACTTTTATTTTTCTCTCCTTTTTTCCTACTATTGTGTGTCAGCAATACAGCCCTATACTGCCTAATATGATAATCACTAGCTACATGTGGCCGTTAAAATTAAAATTAAATTAAATTAAAATTGAACTTCTACACCATACTAGCATTTGCTCAATAGCCACACATAGTTGGTGACTACCATACTGCATGGTACAGATATAGAATAGTTCCATCATCACAGAAAGTTCTAGAAACCAATGGCTCTTAGCATCAACTGGAGGGTTTGTTAAAATTCAGATCGCTAATCACTGTGGCCAAAGGTGCTAATTCAATAGATGTAGGTTATGACTCAAGAATTTGCATTTCTAACAAGTTCCCAGGTGATGATAATACTGTTGGTCCATGGTAAATAGTGGTATAGGCTCTTCATTGGACACTGCTGAAGTGGGATTGTGAGAAATCTGGAGATAGGAGAATTTAATTTATATGGAGGGGATAGGAGAGATTCTGGTCTTGGGGCAAGGTAAGTACAATTTTAGGTAATACAAATATTAGTTATCCTAGGCAAGAGCTTTTTATTTTGGAATAGTAGCATAAGGATAAAGGTGTACATGGATGTTGGGCAAGCAGCCAAAAATGGTGAAGTAAATTGCATATTTATTATTTTTCCTGCTCAGAACCCAACCGTCTTTCCTATTTCCGGGGAATCCCTATTGTGTGAGTCTTATTAAAATGCAGAGCCTTATCTCTCATTATGGAAGCCAAACCAAACTCTGCCCCCTGAACCTGGAAAGGGAATGACTTGTTGTTTCAGCAGATTAAATGCACTTGCCTGGGACTTTAAACCTCGTAGAAGTGATTCAAGAGCATAGGACAGTCACAATTTGTTTGATGTGGTGCAGTCTACGAATGGCTGTGCCAGGACTGGGTTCCATCATGGAGACAATGCCCACAGCAGCAGTTGTGGCAAAAAGAAATGGTGACATGCTAGCTAGCAAGTTAGCCAGATTTCTGCGGCTGCATAATTTTAGGCAGCATCTTGTTTCCTGCCTGTTTGCCAAGACTGTTCTTCCATTTTTCCACCACTCTTGAGATCCCTTCTACACATACTCAATAATTCCCCATTTTTATTAAGTTAGCCTGAGTTAGATTCTGAAGTTTGCAACCAAAAGACTTGACTGGTTTGCTCTTCCTTGTCTAGGAAGACTTCTTCAACATGGAGCTAGCCAGTCATTCTCTTGGTTCTCACAGAGATTAATTGCAGCAGGATATATGTTAAAGAGCTATTTCCAAAACAGTGTATAGAACTTTATTAAATGCCGTATACTTTTGTTGTATCCTGTTCTTCCTCTTAGACCTTAAGTTTCTTGCAGATCAGAACTATCATTTTCATCTTTGTATTCCCTACAATCAACTAGTGAAACATTTGAACATGAATTATTTCCAAAGAAAGAGGGGCATCATGCCTTTGCAGTCAGCTTAAATGTCATCCCATTTATGAGCCCTTTCCTCATCATCTGCAGCCAGCCAGCCCCAGTCAACTGGTTTTCAATACCCTGATTTATTTTCCTTATTACCCTTATTTTATTAAATTATTTTGTTTATATATTTGTTAATTTATTTGCCTCTATCCCCCCTTGATTATAAGCTCAGTGAGAGCAGCAACCTTTACTATAGATCAGCCTGGACAAACACACATTAAACACCTCACTTTTAACAAAATTCTATCCACATAAATTTGAGTTTGACTAAAATTACCAAACAGTGAGGGTCATAGGAAAGTTCTCTTCCTTCAAACCACAGCCATCTATAATGTCACTGGCAAACATCTCCCTCTCCGCCCCCTTTCTTCCTCTCTCTGCTTTCTAAGAAGCATGACAAAATTCCCTTTTTGTTTAATGCAGAACACTTAGAAATCATCATTTGAAGGTTGAGCAGACTTTAGAATCCAATTCTTTACCTTTAGCCATCAAAGTGTTTCCTCCCAAAATAGCTCTTTCTAGAAGGAATCGAACATAGTTTTCCCTAGCTTGTTGCGCTAATGTCTACAATCTTCATCTAGATCGCTTCTGTTACAAATTCAAGATTAGTGGAGTCAGAATGAGCATGTGTAGACATGTGCCTGTGGGTGAACTTTGAGGCAAAGACATTTCCAACTGCTTATCTTTCCCTGTAGACACTGCACTGAGTACATGACTCCAATCCTGGATGCAGCACCAACCAATAAACAAATCACCAGGACTCCTGGATTTGCATTCTCTTGCTTATGAAACTAATGAGGTCTATCAATCGTTCGTGCATATAAATCGGCAAATACAGAGATGGAAGGTGACAGACGGCTTTTGTTTTTATTTAATAAAAGGTGATTCACAGTTTAAAACTTTATTAGGTTTAGCCTTTGCAGACATAAACCCTGAGATGTAGGCTGAGTGAATTGTCTTCAGATATGCCTACCTTGAGTGTCAAACTGTAGTCAACAAATCTGACAGAGATGATAACAGGAGGATTAGTACGGAGTTTGAGAGAAACAGCACAAATCCTAAAAGACTGCGTTTCAATTGGGCTGATAAACTGTCATCTTACAGAGCACGAGCGCTGCCTTCCTTTAGGCAAAAAGAATTTGAGCCTGTGAGCTTGGTGTTAATGCAGCAACCAGGGAAAGGGGAAAAAATGGCAAAGGATCTGTAGTCGAGTGGAGTTTCAAAGCCCTGCCAGAGTAGAACAAAACCCAGTCTTGCAGAAATAGAGAGAAAAAAGAGATTTAAAAGGGTGTCTCTCACAGGACTGACAGCTGACATCACCCTGCAGGGCTTGGGCTTCCAAGCTCGGCATGGCATCTCGGGCAGAGACCACCATTCTCTGTCACTGTTCGTGCCAGTTACACACAAAGTCTTCATTTTGGAATTTGTTTGCTTTTGCCATTTTCGGTACACTCCACCCTCGTACCCGTCCAGTCTCTTGTCCTTAACAAACACAGTCCCTCACCTCTACCACCACACCCACAGACTCGCCCCAAAAAAGCACAAATGACCAAAAGAAACCTTTTTATGGACTGTTGACTGAACAAGGCATACATGAGCAGCGACAGGAAGGTTGAGAAAAATACACCCAGGTTTCACAGCCATCATCTGCTGCTGGTGCTTGTCCATGCCAAGCCCTAGGATGAGAGTCTTACCTTTTCCCTTGTTTTGCAGAAAGTGAGCTTTTCCTCCTTAACTTTATCACCACCTTCTCCTGCTTTATCTTAATTTGTTTATTTTAAACCATTTTTGTAAAGTGTATGACTGCCCTAACTATGCTAATATTCTAGTGACTGGTGACTTGCTTGCACAGATGAAATGCCAGGAACAGGAAGAAGCCCGTATGCATCTGACTGCGAATCCAGCATCACACCTCAGGGATGTTGATGGGCTTCTGTGTGACAGAAAGAACAAATGCAAATCCAATCAAAATAACTACATTTTTATGAACAGAAAAAGTTTGAGACAGAAATAGACACATTTGAGGGCTTAGGGCTTTAAGGAGGGGAGAGCAGAGTTACAGAAGTTACAGAAAGCCTAAACCAGCTTCAGAATATAACTTATTTGGGGTTCTTTAACCTTTTTCAGGATGCTAACACATCTTGCCATAAAGAGGCTAACAGACTCAGAAGCCCTGGACATGACCACATAACGTAGGAAAAGAGCTCACCCAAGCCCAGAGGTAAGCACGGTTGATAGGTGACCTTGTACAGGACCATTTAGAGGGTACAACAGATAAGATGCTGGGGTTCAGTCTGGCTGGAAGACAGATGCAGATGTGAGGGGATAAGAAAATACTGTGGGAACGAGACAGCTAATGTACCCCCACTAACTATCTATACTAGATAGAGATGATGATCGATGATAGACAAATATACAGTCAGAGGTTTGACGTTTATATTTTACTTGATGGACCTAGATGGTGAGAAGCAATAATAATGTCTCCAACACTCCACAGCTATCTTCGGCCACATGTTGCTGTTTTATGAAACCCCTTCCCCTGACTTCTATTTCATTCAGGATTGTCCTTAATGTCTATCTTTTCTGCATTTCACTTGCACAGAAATGTGAGCTGTGATGAGGAGAATCTCTATTTTCTCAGGGCACTTCTCCCATTCTATTTTTTTTTTATCTCTAATTAACAAACACATCCCCCTTCCAACCGAGATGCCACCAAAACAAGCTTTTGGATGAACAAGGTAGAGGACAAAATTCTGCCAGCAAGCTCTACAAGAACTGTGAAGAGTCTGAGACTTTATCCTACTTACAAGTTTAACAAGTTGGTCTGCTAGTTTCACGGATGCTGGCAGAAGCGCAAGGTTCCCGGGTCAGAGACTGGAGATGTTATTGCTCACGGCACCGCAGGCAGCGGGAGAATTGGCATATTTGCATCAGTCCTCTTTGCCCTCAGGTGCCACGGGGGCAAAGTGTGTAGGCTCAGATGGCACCTGCCTACTCAGTGGGTTGCCCTCGGTGTAAAGGACAATGCCCTTCGCCTCTGGAGGAAGTTATCCCTGTCTTCGAAGGCTACTTGCTATACAGACATCCTTGAAAAGATAGAGTAAAAGATACTCTGTGTCTCTACATGCAAGAAACACCTGAGACTCCATGGGTAATCAATCACCTTCTAACAGATTCCCTGCTTCTGTTTCTCACTACCTTCATTATGCCCCCATGCCCCATCCTTACTGTCTGATATATTAGGCTCTCCCTGTGCCCACCTCCTCCCCACCACTGACCACTCTGCACTGTACCTGCTTGCTTGGGTATGTGCTTCTCCAACTTGACTATAACTTCTCATGAGATGAGACTATTATTCATCTTGATATCACCAGTCCAGCACAGTGTTTGACCTTCAAGGGAACTCAATAAATGTTAAAATTATGAGGGACAACCATTAGATAGTTCCTTAAGGGTGGGGGCTGCCTCCTATACAATTCTGTATCACAAACTATATAGCTCCTAGCAGAGTTTCTTTTGTACAGCAGGCATTGTTATTGCAATAAAATTAAATAATTAGTGCTTAATTTCCCAAGCAGCCTAAGTCCAACATTCTAGACCAGGAGTCTCAAGCTGAATAGCAAACTAGACTTCTTAAAGCATTGTTGCATATTGCAGCAACATCACTTTGAAAAGCAAAGTATTTTAGATATTGTTGTTTTTCTCATTTTTAAATCAAGCATACTGGGGCGCCTGGGTGGCTCAGTTGTTAAACGTCTGCTTTCGGCTCAGGTCATGGTCCCAGGGCCCTGGGATCAAGCCCCATGTCGGGCTCCTTGCTCAGCAGGGAGTCTGCTTCTCCCTCTCCCACTCCCCCTGCTTGTGTTCCCTCTCTCGGTGTGTCTCTCTCTGTCAAATAAATAAATAAAATCTTTAAAAAAATAAAAAATAAATAAATCAAGCATATTTCCCATGCTTTCTACTTTTTACCATAGACTATTTTTCATAGTATTGCAGGGTTTTTTTTTTTTCTTTTATCACATTCTTTATATAAAACTTATAGGGGTAGTCTTCACTTTAGCAACAAAATATGTTCACACATTTTTTCTTGAAACACATACTTTTATTTTCCTACTTTGGATAGAGAAATGACCGTATGAATTGTTCTCGCTGCCTTTTAACTCCGCTCTAACAAAACCAGCAGTGTGGGACAGTTGCAGGCAATGTGGCCTCAGAGATGTGAACTTCGCAGGGAGGGTTAAGAACACAGAATGCTTATGCTCTCCCTCTGGGATGATTGCTTCTCACCCCAGCCCAGTGCTGTCAGGTCTCCTGACATGGTATGAAGTGTTTGAAATCTGGATGTTTATGTGAAATCTCCTAATTTCATTTGTTGACCATTTATGCAAGGAACACATATATGCAAAGCACAGACTTCTCAGACCATTCCTGTCCCCAAGCCCTCAATTGGCTGCCTCTGAAACTGCCTGGAATGGAGAAGAGAAAGCTACCTGATGGGGGTTAATGGCCAAACTGGGAAGAGTAAAAAGATGGATGGCACGCCTACGTTGTGTGCAAATGGCAGAGGAAAGCATCTCATGGTGCATATGATACCTGGAGAATATTCAACAATTAGGGATTATTCCCTAAAGAAGCTTCCAGTGCATGGGGTAACCTATCATGTGAAAGCTAGGGGGCACTTTTGGTGTTTTATTTACTCAGTACTTTAAGGTCCTAGATAGAGTCTTATAAGCGCCTTTCGTGGACACACCTTTTGTATAAGGCTTTCTAAGTCTTTCAGAGAAAGTTTTATGAAATGGACTTACCCTGTTTCATCCTGTTATGAACAGGCAAAACAGCAGTCAGGCAGGTACATACTTAGCCACACCCCACACACATGTGCATCCACTGGGGTCCCAACAACCCTGAGAAGAGAAAATACAGGCCCTCTGGGGGTTGATGCCCCAGAAGACCTAATAGCTCAAAGGTCAGAAGGAAGCTGGCCCTGCCTCAGGGCAAGTGAAGGTTGGCAGAGAAGCACCACAGGAGGGACATTCGATGCTGCTTCTCAGAGTAGTGCTTCAGCTCCGTGCACCAGTGTCAGGTGAAGGTCTTCCATGTGTATGTGTGTGGCTGGTGGTAAAGAAAGGAACCTGAGAACTCAAACCAATCTGGTTCAAATTCTGGTGCTTTGGGCTTCTGTGGCTTCATCTCCCTAAGTTTTAGTTTCCTCTCTATACAGTAGAAATAATAATAACAGCAGGTACTCCATGAAATTTTGGATGCAACATACCACTAAAACTCCTAGAATAGAATCCAAGGCAGAGAAGAAAT
Organism: Eumetopias jubatus; assembly: GCF_037043125.1. Lineage (NCBI taxonomy): Eukaryota > Metazoa > Chordata > Mammalia > Carnivora > Otariidae > Eumetopias > Eumetopias jubatus. The sequence goes on along the minus strand of NW_028274812.1, from coordinate 20,859,964 downwards.
GGGGAGGCGTGGACAGACGGCAATGGTTTGTAGCCTGGAGAAGCAGGGCAGAGGCAGGGCCACGGGGCACCTGAAGTACAGCTGGGACCCCAGTGTGCCATCTGAGGAAGCCCAGGTGGAAGCAGGGTCCAGTCCAGGGGAGAATGGAGATAAGGGTAAGCACACACAGAGAGGACTCGATGGCATGATGGCTCTCTGCCTAAACTTGGCCATTCCCTAGACTCTGGTGGGAAAAAAAAAAAAAATTGAATACATTTTTATTTTCACTGGCCCATACCTTTGGTATGAAACTCACTGAAATCCACGAAAAAGGTATAGAAGAATTGCAACCTGAAATTACCACCAGGAGTTGATACAACATGGATTGTGATAGGGATCCTTGATTTCTTGGAGGCAGGAAAGAAAACATGGTCTTTAGACTATTTTTGCTTCTCGGGTTTGGTTTTATTTTAAGAGGCTTTAGAAAACAAACTCTTGGATAAAAATAAGGAGAGTCTTAAGTTCTTACTCTGGCTTTACAGCTAAATCTCTTGGGTAGGACAATTGATCACTCTGTGCTTCGTGTTTGCCATGTGGAAAATGGCAATGAATAAAAACTGCATCTGCTTTTGCAACGAGAATGATGTGTAGGTAAAGATGGTTCATGAAGCATTTAGCATCTGGAATAAAATGTGTAGTAGGAATTCTAGGTTACATCATTCATTAATAATATATGATTGATTTTATAGAAGATGGGCCCCCCTTATTTTGGATACAAAATAGATTGTTGTCTCTATTGTTCTCAAGAAGAAAACCATAATACATTATCTTTTGAAAATATTTGAGAAAATTGGCAAAGAGAATTAAAGAGTATTACTAAAATTTTTATTACTGTGGGTATTGGCCGGTCCGGAAATAAAAATCTCATTACATTAATGTTAATGGTGGGAAATGAACCATTTCACTTACATTTTCTAAAAGCTAGTAATACACTGTTTTCTTAAGACTCTCAAAACCATGTTTCATTGCATACCTATGGGAAGAGCAGCAGCAAGGTTACCCATGATTGATGCTAAATAATTCACTATGAATATATATATTGCCTTCAGGAAAAGAGCATGAAATTTAGAATATATAAATATTAAACAAAAGTAAATCCTTCAGAACCTTTCTACCATTGAGGAGCAAAGCAGGAAGACTCGGAATCATCTCCAAAATAGTAATTAAAGGGAGGAAAGACCTTTAATATCTCTAAACTCTGTATTTATTTTTGATGTATATACAGAGTTTCTGTTTTTAAATACCAAGTGCTTTGATCACTTTAAAAATAACTTTACACCATCCCACTATTTCAACAAAACAAGTTATTTTGGACATGGAATTTATGGTAGATAATCTGGGTTGAATATTTTCGATTGGAAGCATTCTAAAGTCCTCTCCCACTAAAATAGAACTATATATTGTATGTAATAAACTTATTGTTGGATTTGGGATTCTTAGGAAATAAAAAGAAATTTCTGAAGATTTCCTCTTTTCCGTGGGGAGAAAAATATTAGCAAGCTGAATCCAGAGCTTGAAACAATGAACACAAAAGAGACTGGAAAGCCTGAATTGTCCTGAGTCAAGTGTTCAGAGCATCACTGTAATTCAGAGACTCCAATGTATCCTAAGCAGGATGAACCAAAAACAAATTTGTGCCAAGAAACATTATATTAAAACTGTAGAACAGTAGGGGCGCCTGGGTGGCTCAGTCAGTTAAGTGTCTGCCTTTGGCTCAGGTCATGATCTCAGGGTCCTGTCAGATTCCCTGCTCAGCAAGGAGTCTGTTTCTCCCTCTCCCTCTGCTCACGTTCTCTCTCTCAAATAAATAAATAAAATCTCTAAAAATATATATATATATATTAGCTTGAGCAATTGGAGTTGAAAGGTAATGGAATCACATTTTAATTTTCTTTGATCACCTTGCTCAAGACTGCCTGCAGGTCCCAATCATTGATGATGTCATGTTGCAAGAACCCTACTGGTGCTCTAGGAAGCCATAGGCAGCAGCTTTGGGCAGACTCACCAGATCACCAGGGGTACTTTCTGGGTGCTCCCAAAAAACATCTGCTGTGGGGCGTCAGCTGAGATTATACTTTCTGTATATGGGTACCTCAGAAAATTGGTGGTGATTTCTTTGGGGGTTACTCCTGAGCATCATGCCCACTGCGGTGCTATAGGCAGCTGGAATCACTGGTGGAAGCTCCTTTGTGATGCCAGGGCTTCCAGATTTCCTTAGAGTAGCCTCCTGAGATATTCTTTCCCAGTGTTTGCTGTGGTTGTGTAAACCTCTAATACTCTCTCTTTTTCTAATCAATGTGCTTAAAATGGCACTCCCCACCACCACCCCCCGCACCAAACTGTGATTAAAACAATCACCTACTTTTAAAAAGCATTTTAAGATTGAATCAAAAAGGAAATTCAACTCTATGTTTATAAGAGCTACATAAGATAAAGAGATTCCATAGAATAGCAAGTAAAAAATAAAAGAATGTTTAAGAAAAGGTGGAATTTCAGCAAAAAGCATTAAATTGTGCCCACACACAAAAAGATAATAATACTAACGCTACAATTCAAATAAAGACTTAATACTTTTGCATATTTATGCACAAGTAACAAAGCAGCAAGATTTGTGAATAAAAATATCAGGTGACATAAGGAAGAATTAATAGGAACAGACTAATTGCAGCGAACTTAAATTATTTCTCTTGGTCCGTGATTAAGTAAGTAGAAAAATAATAACCATAAAAGGTCCAGGAACATATTTAGTAAGTCAAGTCAGATTGATAATTATGAATTCTAAACTGAGAAAATTAAGAATATATACATTTTCTCTTTAAGGGACCATAGAACACTCAAAAAACAATCAATAGCAAAACTGGTAAAACAACTATTGCCAGAAAAAGAACCTAGCACAAATAATTTTACAGAAGAATTTTAATAGGTACAGAAAGAGATGATATTTGCAACACTTGCAATATTCTTTCTAAATATATACTCAAGGAGAAAAATCTCAAATGCTTTTGTTAAATGTGACTATAATACTGAATTCAAAACCCAAAAATTTTTCTATTAAAAAGAAAAGCTTAGCAATATAAAATTTGTAAATAAAATATTAGCAAACATCTGGCGGGATATTAAGAGAATACACATCTTGAGTTTACTTTACACAAAGGTTGTTTAACATTAGTAAATCTGTTAATATAAATTCACCATTAATTCAAATTCAAATTAATGGCCCTAAAAAATCCTATGATTATTTCCACAGACACTGAAATTTTATTTGACCAGTGTCTTCAATTCTCTTTCTCTTCAATTTGTTATACAGATATTCAATTCAATAATAGATGGACATTTTTCTCTACATAATAAAATATATTTATTTTATATACCAAATCATCATCATGCTTAATTCGAAATACAAGGCCCACTTAAGTTAGAAACAAAATAAGCCTGCCTAATTTTATTACTATTATTTGGCATTTTATGGGTAGCACTAACCAAAGCAATCAGGCAGAAGAAATTGAATGTATAAAAATTGGAAAGGAGGAGGTAAAATTACTTTATCACATACAGATCTTAACTGAAAAACTTAAGAAAACTAATTAGAAAAATTCCTGCAAATAATAATAAAATTCAGTGAGATCTCAAGGCACACAGTAATGTATAAAAATGTACAACAATATGTATAAAAAATACCAATTTGAAAAAACAATGGGAAAAGACCCCATTTATAATAGCATTAAAAAAGAAAAATTCCAGGAATAAACTTTACAAAAAGTATAAAAATCTTACCCACATGAGTAAGATTTAACAACATTCTTGAGAAACACCAATAATGTCTTGAACAAAAGGAAATACTGTCTTCTCAACCAGCAAAACTCAGCATAGAAGTATGTTAATTTTTCCCAAATTATGAAGGCTATAATCTCCCAATATACAAACAAATGGTAGGAGATGGGCTTCAGGTATACATAAGTTGACTGTACATTTATAGGGGGAGAAAAATCCATATACACATAGCCAGAAAAACTCTTAAATCATTGAAGAGAATAATCGGAACTACCATATATTAGTAGATATTATAATGCCTCAATAATGTACAATGTGGTCTTGCTGCATAAAACAGAGTCACAGTATAAAAGATAGAGTCCCAAAACGGATCTAAATATATATGGGAATGTAGTATGTGATAAAGGTGGCATTTTCAAATGTGTGGAAATTATGGACCAGTTAACAAATGAATAAATGAAATAAACATATAGGCTTCTAAAAGATAACATAATGCAGTTGGACCCACACTCATACTACTCACCAGAAAAAATTTCAAATAGATCAAAGATTTATATATAAAAGAATTAAAATCATAAAAGTACTAGAACAAGAGAGATTCATTTTCAAAGGATAGGTTAGGAGTAAAAAAATCTATAAATTATAAAAGGCAAGCTTGACATATTTAACCACATAAAATAAATAATTTATACATGGCAATAAAAGGAAAGAACTTGAAAACAAAGTCAAAATAAATGACAAACTGGAAAACCATTTGCAAGTCATGATGTAGGACTAATCTAACATTTACAGTGCCTGTTATAGGTCAGAAAAAGACCAACACTGCAATAGAAAAATAAGCAAATTTATGAACTGTTCACAGATGCCCCTAAAACTCATAAAATATTCTTAATGTTTATCACAAGAGAAATGTAATTTCAAACTCCATTTTCACCAAGCAGATTGAAAAACATCTAAAAGCGGGATAATGTTCTCCCTTTGAGTCTATGAATTCTCATACATGGCTCTTGGGAGTTCAAATTTGTCCAATCTTCTTTAGAGGGCAATTTGGCAACATGTTTCAAAATTACAAATACATAGACACTTTGAGCCAGGAATTGCACTACTATAAATCTATCCTACAGATATATTTTCACATGTGAAATGATACCCAAGGTTAGTACTTGTAAGAAAAATATTGGAAATAAGCCAAATATGTATCAGTAGAACACTGTTTCAAAAGGGACATGAGGCAGAGAGTGAAGAACAATAAGGAAGTGCTCTATGGATCACTATAGAAAGCTCTCCAAGATGTAGTGTTAAAAGAAAAAAGCAAAACCAGAACTTAGTGTATGGTCTGAAGCTTCTGAGTAAAAAGAAAAAAATTAAGAACCTATATTTAAAATTCTATGTCAAATGCATAACAATAAAGGTTATGTACCTGGTGGTGCATACCTTTTTCTAAGAATACAAAGAAACAAATATATTGATATATAGATACCAAGTGAACACTAACCAAAGAGAACTTGGATAGCAGACAAATACACTTTAAGACAGAAAAAACATTATTAGGATGACATTAGGGATGAAGAGAATCACTGCATATAGAGAAAAGTTTCAACTGATCAGAATATAAACGTTCTAAACCTATGTACACACGAATTATCCTCACGATATAGAGAAATTTGAAAAAGTTTACCAACATAGTGGGAGATTTCAAAACAATCCTCTATTCCTAATAGGTAAAATTAGTAAAGAGATAAGCAATTTGGACAGCCTGATTTAATGTAGATATATAGGTCAGCATCCAATTGCTATTGCTTTCCTAAGTGAAATGGAACAAAGGAAAGTTCTACTAGTTCCACTAAACAGGTCTCAATAATTCCAAAGAAATTTCTTATAAAGTATTTAATGTCTACAATACAATTAAGTTAGAAGTCAAAAACAAAAAGGAAATCTCCATATATATGCAAATGTAAAACAATTGCAAATAACTCATAAGACAGAAAATCTCAAAATGGGAAATGCTTAGCATTGAATGGGCTTGTCTATTAATTTTGAATGCAAGGCAAAACTATTTCAAGTAAATAAGAACACTAGAATTTCTTCTTTCTACTATGAAAAATATAAGTTGTGTTATGATCTTAAATATTATAACAGAAATGATTGAACAATGGTCCATGTAGCTTAGGAAATCTGGAGCATCCAAATAACTTGATTTTAGTTACACGTATAGTTTATTTTAGCAAGCAGACAGCTAGTGAAAGTCAAGGTTGTAGAATTTCAGTACTGCACAGGGATTTTAAAGAACAAATTTAATTCTATATTACAGATAAATTCAAGTTGAGAGAAAAGTCTTATAAAATCTTCCACAGCTAGCTGATGTCAAAGCTAGAATCTTAACCAAAGTGACAGCAGAATGTCATAGATTCAGGCAGACATGGGTTCAAGTATTGTCTCCACAACTAAGCCTCAGTTTTCAAATCAGAAAAAAAGAGAGGGTTAATTGGTTAATCATACTTAACCTCTAAGTTTGTAAAATTTGTAAACATATATGAAGTTTACACATGTGAGTAAAGAATGCTCATTGTTTACTGGATAATAATCTTTTTATTAAACAACATTAGGTCCGAGAAACTTGCTTTTACAATTTAAACGTAACATGATACGGTGCTCATCTATTTCTTTTTTTTTTTAAGATTTTATTTATTTATTTGATAGAGAGAGACAGTGAGAGAGGGAACACAAGCAGGCGGAGTGGGAGAGGGAGAAGCAGGCTTCCCGCGGAGCAGAGAGCCCGATGCGGGGCTCGATCCCAGGACCCCGGGATCATGACCCGAGCTGAAAGCAGATGTTTAACGACTGAGCCACCCAGGCGCCCCACGGTGCTCATCTATTTCTTAAAAACATTCATGTATTAGTTATATCTTTTACATAATAGCTACTTTGCAGATATGCTAGGAAGTTTGTAACACCCATTTGTGAATGTGAATGGAACATATTCTAGGGCAGTGACTTAGAATTTCAGCCATAATGATCTCTGATTACCACTTGACATTAAGCAACTTTCCTTTTTCTCTGTCTCCATTTCTAAAATGAGCTTTATGATTAATCTGGCCTCTAATATTTCAATTGTGCTTAGATGCCTCGTTCACGTGATTCCGCGCCTTTCTGTATGTGCTCACTGAAGAGCATTAAGCATACATAGCAGGTAAGGCTTTCAAGGGGGTTCAGCTAGAGAATCAGCCTAGTTTCTCAATTTGTTTTCCAAAACCCAAGGTATTTAATTCAGGGAGATCTTGCAGAGAAGAGAGAACCCCGTAAGTCTCCTGAGGTGTTGAAACTGAAAGATAATTTCTGTCTCATTCTGAGAAATAGAAACCACAAATTGGCAAGCAAGATCTCACCTAATTCTTCGATCGACCCCCATGAAAACGTCTCTGCCATTAGCACAGTGCCTCCGGCCTTTCAGGCTGCACCCAGACCACCCACGGAAATCCTGACCAACAGATTCTATATTCCAGATGGAAGCGCCAGGCCCGTATATTTTAAAAGCTCAGTTTAGATTCTGATAGGTACCAAAGAGTAGGAACTATGCCTTAAGGTTCCTTCTTTCTAACTTACAGCTCTGATGATGTCATTCCCTTTGCTCAAAAACCTTCTGTGGCTCCCTACTGCCCCAGGAATGAGGTACTAAACTACTTAGGGTGTCTTTTGCTTCCCATAATGTCATCCGAAAATCTGTGTTCCCCTGTCTCATATCACATAGTCTGTGACATAAACCCAAGGCTACAAAATGAACATACTCTAATCTTTTCAAGTGCCTATCTGTAAATCAGCTGCATAAGATCACCTCAAGAGCTTGGGGAAATGGCTGATTCCTGCTGTTGCCACCCTTCCTCAATCCCATAGGTGTGGAATCTGCCATTTTAACCAGCAACTGAGGTGAGCCTGAGAAGGTCTCCTTACTCCTCATGCCGATTTTGGAACTGCTGCTTCCAGGTGTGCCCTGCCCTACCTGACAGACTCTTGGGGCTCAGCTCAGATTCACCACTTCCCATCAGTTCTTGATTCCCTCCCTAAGTAAACTTCTTTTACACAAGACCCCCATATTTAGCATCTTTTGTCTTTTATTTGGTTGCTTTTGTACTCTCCCTGCTAATAGACTCCTAAGGACAGAATCTGTGTCTTTCTCATTTTTACATTCCCCATAATGTTTAATACGGTGACTCCTTTGAGTTAAGGAATCAATCAGTATCTTGGGAATTGAATTGGATACAAAACATGGAATGGATCTGGGGCCTGCTGGGGAGACAACAGGGCTACAACTGATGGTGGAGATGGGGCACAAAGGGAGTCAGATTCTCAGCGAGGGGGGAGGGCAGGGAATCTGGCAGGGCTAGGACTTCTCTCAGAACTTTAGACCTGTGGTCCAGGAAACCAGGAAACATACACATATATAACACAGAAAATACCTTCACTATGTAATTAGTCTGCAAAAAGGAGAGAAATCTACCAAACCTCAACAGTGGTTATCTCTAGGGTGATGGGGGATTTTATTTTTCTAGCTATGATTTTTTTCTAAGTTTTCTTCAGTAGACAACATGTTATTTTTATAATTACATAAGAAGTGTTTCTTAAAATCAATCATCTGACGTATTTCCATTTTTTTCCCCCAGAGTTACTCTTTAACTTGGGGAAGCATTACCCGAAGCTACATCAGGCCATTTTAGCATTCATTTGGCAAACATTCACGAAACAACATCAGTTGCCAGAAACTTTGTTAGAGCTGAGAATACAGAGATGGATGACACATGGTCCCCATTCTCACAGAACTAACAAGCTGGTGGGGGATCAGACTTATGGCCAGAGCAGTTCACTATAATGTGATAAATGCAGTGACAGAAATGCATGGGGTCCTGGGAACCACGTGCCTATGCCACCGAACCCCAACCCCACTGGTGGGAGGCTTCTTGGATGCGGAAAGACCTGAGTGGTTCCAAGGACAGTCAGTCAATCAGCCCTAGAAGTAAAAGGTAGGATTTCCTGGTGAGGGAAAGAACATAAGAGATGAAGGCAGGAAACAGCATTCAGCTCTGGGAATGCTTCTATTCAATGGGGTTTTAAGGAGGAGGTAATAAGTGATGCAGAAGTGAGCAGGTGTCAGCCACAGACACCCTTGTCAGTCACAAGAAGGCGCTTGAAAACAATTTTCTCTATTTCTGTTTCAAAATCTCATTCGTTATTTTCCTATTTGCAGTGGTTTGGTATTTAAAACAACCCAGAATATTTATACCACAAGGCCCCTGGACAAAGATTTGGTTATATAGTGGATAAATGAAAGGGTAACTCAAAGTTGTTTCTGAATCTGACTGGTAATCAGAATCACCTGTGAGTTCTTGAAAAAACATAGATTCGAGGCCTAGCCCAGATAGGATTTTAAAATTCTCAGTTAATTCCAATAACAAAATTCTGTTTGGGAACTACTATTCTAGGTTTTCCATTGTTCTCAACTCCTGCCATTAGAGTCACCTGGAGAACTTCTTAAACCTACAGATGTCCAGACAGCCTCATCCCTAAGAGTTCTGGTTCACTGATCTGAGGCAAGGTGCAGGCATCTGCATTTAACAGAAATTCCCAGGTGACATGGGCTAAGGGGAACTGCTGAGTCTAAACTCTGTTGTTGAACCAAAGAGGATAAACCAGAAGAAGGTAAGGGAGAAGAGAAGAAATAGAGGAAGGTGGTGGGCAGAATGTCATACTGGTTAAGAGCTCCAGCTTTGGAATCGGACACACAGGGTTTGAATTCTGCCAGTTACAAAGATTCCATCAAGCTACCTAAACCTTCTGAGCCAGTTTCCTTAACTGCAAATAGGGTTGATAATATGGTTGGAATGTTAACTGCAGGTAAAATTCTTAGTATCACGTATGTTAAATATTAACTGTTAATATTAAGACAGTATTTTAAGTAGGAAGAAGTGTTAAGTCTTGCCAAAAGGTGAAATGAGGTTAGCCTAAAGGTTTCCAAAGAAATTAGCCACGTGAAAGTCATAGTAATCTCAGTGAGAGCAGGTTAGGTACAGGGGTAGGGAGGGAATCCAGAATTTGTCCTGAGCTCTATTTCTATCCTCATTTATAAAATGATCTCCCGAAAGCTGCGAAGTGTGATGATACAACTTTACTGTCTGATAGAAAGTCCTTCAAAGAACTTTAATATTAGGTTCTCATTTTTATTAAGAACAAATAAATGAAATGATTACATGAGAACATTTAACACTGTGCCCTCCATGTTCAAAAAGAACCATTATTTGTAAATGGTTACATGTGTAGACCCATCCATTGTGCGTAAACCTGCTATCAAGGGCATTGTTCTTAAGCTGTACAATGACCCTTTAATTTTTATCTTTAGAGCTCAGAGCCAGGCCCCTTCCACATGTAGAAGAGCATACAGAGCTCTGAGAAGCTGTAGAGGCCGATGCAGGCCTTCCTGCTGTATCTCAGCTCTTCATCCAGGCTACCCAGCCTGCTTCCGGTCTTGTCTCTTCCCTGTAGCGGATCCTTCACTTAGGTTCTACTCTTCCCCTCTGCTCCTTTCCTCAAACCTGGCATTTGCATTTTCCTCTGGCTTCCAAGGCCAGGGCAGGGCATGGACACAGGCTTCCATTTCTCTTTTCTCTCTGCCCCCGTGGGGACTGCTGAGAGTCCCCACACCCAGACCGCAGTAAGTGATCAAGCTAAGATAACACGGCTAGAAGGTGTCATTTCCCAAGACAGAGAATTGACAATGGCCCAGGTGACCGACAGGAGATAATTAAAAACAAAGTAAAACAAAATGAAAAGCAGAAACCCTAGGTTTGATACCCTAGAAAGACATTTAAATTGGCAAGTATTTGTGGGCACATGGGTGTTTTAGTCAGTTAAGTGTCCAACTCTTGATCTGGACTCAGGTCTTGATCTCATGGTGGTGAGCTGGAGCCCCGTGTTTGGCTCCACGCTGGGTGTGGAGCCTACTTAGAAGACGAGAGGAGAGGAGAGGAAACAAAACAAAACCAAACAAAACAATGGCAAGTATTTTGATACCTACAAAATATGTACATGGGACAGGATTACATGGAAGGGGGCTCAATTTAACATATAGGCACTGATGATTAATATGTAGACGGGAGTTGATATACATTGACAAAACAGGAAGGCGATTTAGAAAGACATAAAAAGTTAGAGTTTAATATTTGTCAGACTTCTTACTCTGCAAAAGTGGCTTATGTGGAAAGAAGTCAAGCTGAAACCTACTTGACCAGTTTATGTTAAATCAGCCCTCCTAAGACTATCTTACTAATGAAAGCAATTTGTCCATCAAATCTTTCATGGAAAGATCAATTACTTAGGATATGCAATGAGTAAGTGTTGGTTTCATCTCTTAAATCAGTTTCAAACTTCTAAAGAGGTGGCATTTTTGACTTCTGCTCTTCGTTAATCAGAGCCATAAAAATTAAAGCTTAGCAGGTGAAAAGTAAATTTGTATTTGGGAATTTAAAGAGAGGTACTCTATCTAATGAAACACAGAGTTGGCTGCCTTATAAAATTAAAAATTTGACTTGGAAAATAAATTTTAAAGGAATTATAAACTACTCTGCATTTGTGATGTATTGTATGCTGGTACTAAATAAAAGGGCAAATAAATGAATGGATCCTAATTATCATTTTGCACTTAACTGAAAAAAAAAAACAAAAACCACACTGACTTGCCTTAAAAAACCAACCACATAGTCAGTTGGACGCTCTCTTGAACACAAATGGTATTTGCTCTGTATTTGTAGGCCTCCAAACCGTAAGGATCAACTTCAATCCTTCCATTTCAGTCAGTTGGCATGGCCACAAGGCGTGACTGCCCCTGTCCTGTAGAAGGATCCTGACTCTACCCAGAAGTTCCTCAAGGGTCTCACCCCAGGCTGGGTACCATATATCCGTTCCAGATTGTGCTCATCCTGTCTTCTGAGCCCAGAACAGACCTTTACCCTGAGGTCCAGTTTTTGCCCTTTGCCTGTGCTCTTTGAATGAGAGGAGTCTCTCGGACTGCTTCCTCTGTTCCTTACCCTTCGCTCTGCCTCCAGGTGGTGTGCTGAGTTTTCTCTTTCCTCTTGCTTGGCAATCAAAGCTAGACCCACTGCACTTCCGGCCCTCCTGCACTTCGTGCCCGCGTGCCCGCCAACAGTTCCTGGGGCCAGAACGTAAGGCCCCTTGGTCAGTGTAATATATATACTGAGTCCCCAAACTCCCCACCTGGGTGTGCAAAGGGGCCTTACATTTTTACATTCTTACACACGCACACACACAGAACAGAGGGATCAGTAAAAATGTCCTGACATAACACGTTCCTGGAAACCTAGCTTCCTTTCCAATACTTACATCCCCTCCCTCCCTGCTTACACTTGATTTCTCCCTCTCTCCTTTAGGATCTTACTGTATCAATTAGCTGTTTTCTGTTTTCTCTTCAATACTTTTTACTACCTCCTTATTTTCGTATCATTGTTATTGCCATCAATTAGTGCCCCCTTATGACCCAAACCTTAAAGTCATCTCTAATTTTTCCCTCTAAGGACTTTTTATATCCGCTTAATTGCCAGGACACTGTTGCCTCTATAACACTATGGAATGAAAACTACCTCCTTCCATCATCCACAGCCTGGAAATCCTTGAAGGGACCTGAAATTCAATTTTCTCCCCGTGAATTCATTTTCCCCTCAAATTAAAACTTCTAGACTATTACTTCAGTTTATAGTTTCATATTAATTATCTATACTAAAATAACTTAGGAAGCAGATTTGACTTCTCCATTATACTATTAGGTAACAATGGATGTAGAGACTAAATCTCAAATACCACTCATGTTTTTGTTTTCTTTTCCATTCCCACCTAAATCTCGTCAATCCTTCTCTAGCACCACAGCTGCAGATCCTGATGAGACCCCTGCTCTGCCGGACACACCTGGCCCTAGCCAGTGCCTGCCACAGGGGAGCACACGGAGCTCTCCATTCGGCTTCACTTCTAGGTGGAGGCCAGGCCTTTCTTTGCTCCTAACAGTACAACCAAGATGAGGCCAGTGACATTTGGCAAGGCTTCAGTGAGAGGTCAGAGTATTGGAAGCAGCGTCTTGTCACCTACAGGACATTGTGGGAACAGCATGTGTGGTCCAGCAGACAAGTCTGAGAAGTGGAAAACACAATAGTGTCCAGCTCTATGGCTACAGCAAGACAATCTCAAGATATTTCTCAAAAGACATGTTATTAGATAAATAGCAAAACAACTCTATTGGACCCCCTCCCCGCCACACACCCCCACCCTCCAACAAACTTTGCCAGTACTATGTAAAGCCATATATCTAACTCTCATTTACTTAGAGAAATAGAGGTTCTGTCTGCATTTGTAGGTCAATATCCTAAAAGAGTGCTATGTTGACCTTTTGAACGTTGGGAGCTGATTTATCTTTAAAGACTTTTCAGATTTTGCTTTTTTTGGCGAAGGTTTTGGACACCTGCAAAGGAGGAGAAAGTGCATTGGCTTCATTATCATATCAATTTAAAAAGAAATACACTGTCAAAGGAAAGCCTTTAAGCAGTTCCCCCTCGTGGATGCCCTTAACAGAGTAAAAGGTTACATTAAACTTCATAAAACATGCGCCCTTAAGCCTGTCTAAGGAAAACCCTCTAAAATCTGTCATTAGATCCACAGAGGTGTTTGTGCCCAGGTTACTGAGGGTAAAATAAACTCAAAAGACTTTTAGCCCTGGAACAGTTCAAGAAGTTGAACTAATCTCTCTCCGTGTTGCTAGAAGTTTCTTTATTCATTACTTTATTCTTTATGAAGTTTCTTTATTCATTCTTTATTCATTACTTAAGAAAAGCTGCCTTAAAATGTGACCAACATGAACACCCTGAGGCTGTTTCCTCTTGACAAGTCCCAGAAACTCTTATTATAATGGAGATTGAGAGCAAACCCTGGAGGTCAGATATCTGCTGTAGGGGTTCCTTAAAAGAGCCGCTTTGAGCCATTTCTAAAGAGAAAAATAAAAATCGGGAAATGCCTAGGGGCAAATACCACTTGTCAAGTCTTATTGTCACCACAGGAAGGAGTCACATGTTCAGAACTTTCCTCTATAATTGAAACCTTTGTTTTTCAGCTGAAGACAAGATATTTCAGGCTATGCTAATTGTAACAGTCAGGAGGACCGCCTGTTTACCCTAAAGTAAGTGTCTTCCAGTTTTTATCAAGAATGTCTATTACACAGTTTTATTTGGATACTGGGCATTGGGAAAATTAGTATTTTAATATAATTATATGGAAAGTACTTGCCACATTGCAGCCCACTCCCACATTTTTCTGCTCTTATTAAAAACTTCCGTTATTTCGGGGCACCTGGGTGGCTCAGTCATTAAGCGTCTGCCTTTGGCTCAGATCATGATCCCAGGGTCCTGGGATCGAGCCCCACATCGGGCTCCCTGCTCAGCGGGAAGCCTGCTTCTCCCTCTCCCAGCTGTGTCTCTCTCTCTCTGTCAAATAAATAAATAGAATCTTTAAAAATAAATAAATAAATAAAAACTTCCATTATTTCATCTATGTTTTATATATTCATCCTAGAAAACAACAGAGTATGGAAATAAGCAAAAAGAAAAACAGCACCTGTGGAAACACTACTCTGTTTTCCTGGCTAATATTTTGGTGTGTAATATTTTGCCGTATATTAGTAGAAAACATTCTAATCTTTGTTGATGCAAATACATGCATGTAAATTTGTGTTAAATATTTTAAAATAAGACCATCCTATATATACAGCATTTTTTATTTTTTATTTTATTTTATTTTTTTAAGATTTTTATTTATTTATTCATGAAAGACAGAGAGAGAGAGAGAGGCAGAGGGAGAAGCAGGCTCCCAAGGAGCAGGGAGCCCGATGCGGGACTCGATCCCAGGACCCTGGGATCATGACCTGAGCCGAAGGCAGACGCTTAACCATCTGAGCCACACAGGTGCCCTATATACAGCATTTTTAATAAAATATTATAACCATCTCTTCAAAGTATAATCTGACATTAAAATTCTTAATGACTATGCAGTGTTCCAAGTTATTTTACGTCATTAATCATTTAGTCAATTCTGTACTGTTTAATATTTTAGTTAGATATCATTAAGATAGACTGGGTTTTTCTCTGGTAACAAATAACTCCTGAATTGCAGAAGCTTAAAACAATAAAGTTTATTTCTTGTCATGATACGTGTCCACTGTGGGTTAGCCGGGAGCTCTGCTCCTCCTTGACTGCATTTCAGGATCCAGGCTAATGCAACAGCTACCATCAGTTTCCTGCTTGCCATGAGAGAGGCAGACACAGCCCTGTGCTATGTTGCATGGGTAATAATGTTCTGTTCATCACAAATGATTGGCCAGGACTTGTCACGTGGCCCCACCCAGCTCCAAGAAGGCAAGGAAGTATAATCCTACCACATTTTCCCAAAGCTGTCAAGATTGAACTGTATTAAACTATTGAAAGGTAAATTAAAAACCAGTAAGGAACTGGATAAGGAATGGCAACATTTACGACAGACACATTTTAAGAGAAAACTCAAGCCCAGAAATGCTTAGAACCTGGTCCAAGGAAATCAGCTACTGAGTGGCTGAGTTAGGACTCATACAGTATTGTGACGGGGGTCACTCACAGCGCTGTTTGGAGAAGAAAAACTCATCAGCCCTCTCTATACTTCCCTTTAAAGTTCTTTTTCCCATACATTTCAATTCTCTCACTGCTCTACCTCTTTTTAGAAACTACTGTCACTAGACAAAATTACTTAGTTCATAAATCACAGCCTGAGCTTTGTTGCATGAGTATTAAATCAGCCCTCAACCTCTGAGCGCACAATTTCCAATTTATTAATTACATTTAATTACAGCAATAAAAATACTCTTCCTTAAATTTAGCATGTTTTCCTTCTTGAAAATTTCTATTTTCAGAGGAAGAATGATAAAAAAAATTAATATTTATCAAGAAACCTCAAATTGAGCTGTATTCTGAATATTCCAAGACCACAGGCTTCTGTTTATTGAGTTTCTTAAGACCTAGTTCTTGGGGCAGTTGGCTGGCTCTTGGTGACTCTTGGCCTTGGGGTTATGAGTTCGAGCCCCATACTGCATGTAGAGATTACTTAAAACTTCTTTAAAAAACTTTTTTAGTTCTCTCTGTTCTCAGTAAATTTACTGATTTTTTTTCTTGTTATATGAAATGGTTTTACTTTGACATTTTAACTTTTTTATCTTCAAATTTTCCCATGTGGAATTTTAGGCTTTCTCAGATGTAGTTGTATTATCAACTTTCAAGCTCAGTATTGAATATTTTTACTAAAGCAAAAATTAATATAGTAAAGTTCAAATTTAAGCTTTTCTTATCATTCAGATTTTAAATATGTGTGTATTATATATATAATTTCCTTTTTGTGATTATAAAAGACAATTTGGAAAGCACACAAGATATTTTAGAATAAAAAAATTATCTACAATGCTATTAACCAGAAGAAAAATGCAGTTAACATATTTTCCAGACTTAAAGAAACTTCTAATAATTGAGATTACATCATTGATCAAAATGTTTTATCATTCGTTTTGTTTTTGTTTTTTTTTTTACTTATAGACATTTTCTATTATACAGATTTTTGTAAATATAATCTTAATGGTGGTGTTGGGGAGCAAGAATCCTTTCCCCTCAAAGGTCCTTCTAGCTGCAGTAAGAATCAAAATGGAATAAATTAACAGGAGAAAATTAAATTTAACAGCAGACTTCAAGGAATCCACCCAGACAGGGAAATTCTAAAGACAGTCAGGCAAAAGGAGGTAATAATAGGTCATTCTGAACTAAGGAGAAGGGGGCAGGGATTTGGGA
Organism: Eumetopias jubatus; assembly: GCF_037043125.1. Lineage (NCBI taxonomy): Eukaryota > Metazoa > Chordata > Mammalia > Carnivora > Otariidae > Eumetopias > Eumetopias jubatus. The sequence goes on along the minus strand of NW_028274812.1, from coordinate 20,843,252 downwards.
CTTCAAAGGGAAGGAATGCAATAACAGGAAACTGAAAAGAGTAAATGTTTGGCAAACAAATGTTTGCCCTGCCACAGAGATTGGTTATTCAGATTAAATTTATCTCTGATAATAACCCTTATTCTGGAAAGACCCTCAAATTTAGATTCTTCTATGCAGTTAAGGGAAGGGCAAAAGTTTCTCTTGAACCCCTAGGGTCTTGATTGTCCTCAAGACAAAATAAGCCACATGCCATCATGGCCCATTTTGGGGTCCTTGGCTCCTACAGTGGCATAATATTCCACTGTATTGATGAGGCAGCAGAAGGCACACTGAGGACAAAGCATAAACTGACACCCAGCAACCTCCCCCACCCCCCCACTCCTGGGTGGGACAGGTGTGACATTCTTCCAGGAATCTCCCAACTATCTTAATGTTAATGCCTTGCTAGAGGGGAAAAAAACCTTAACTTGACAAAGGCAAGGCCTCAGAGAGCTTGTAGGTCCTCTTCAGCATTATCTGGCAGGTCCTCTTTAGCGTATGAAAGTTCTTTTGAAGCCTCCCTTTTTCCTTACCTCCCGCAACCCCACAGTATACAATCAGCCACCCCTCAAGACCCCGGTGCAGCAGCTCCTTCTGCCCAGGGGTCCCGTCCCCCTGCTTTAATAAAACCACCGTTTTGCACCTCCAGACTTCACCCCACCCAACCTCACCTATATTCCAAATCCCCATGAATATGACCATGCAAAATGAATTTCCCAAATGTTGAGTATTTGGGGTATTTTTAGATATAAATTGTATAACAATTTTTTTAATTAATGTTTTATGCACACATTTTTGGATGTCTATCTGATTGTTTCTGTATAAAAGTCTTAAATGTGTAAAACAGAAGGTATAAATATATGTGTAAAACAGAAGGTATAAATATTCTTAAATTGTCTGATGCTTATTTACAACTTGTTTTCTAAAAAAAACTACTTTCACTCAATACAGAAAACACTTGAGTATTGTTCTCAAAAATATGCAAATGAGATTAATAAATAATGAAATAAATGGTTTTAATTTCCTAGATTAGTCAATTGTCATGTGCTTTCAAGCAGTTTGTGTGTCCCCTTTTATGAATTACTGCTTAGAACCTTTGCACATTAGCAATGGAACGGTAAGATCCTAGTATTTTCCTTTTAGTATTGTGTGAGTGCTTTACATCTGAAAAATGTTAAGCAGGTGTCATAATGGTGGCAAACATTTCCCTAGACTGTTAATTGTTTTTGTTTTTGTTTTTTTAAATTTTGCTTTAAAATCCCATTCAGGTCACAGCTCCCACCCAGAGGGGGATGGTGGTATCACCCCCTCCCCATCAGCAGTGAGATGACACACATAGGCCCCACTCCTCAGCCACTGGGGGCTCCTTCTGGGAAAAGGGATGGCAGGGCCTGAGCCAAGTCCCATTGAATGCTCATGGGCCGTCTCCACTCCCCATGCCTCTGGCCTACCCCAGGACAGGAGGCCACCAGCAGCCCACACCTTGTTTGTGGGCCTGCACTCTGGATCAGGGAGGCGATTCTGCCCCGGCTGGCTTCCCTCTGCTGCCTGGCTCTGAGGTGTTGTTGTCCCTCTGGTGGATGTGTCTGCTCTGAGGAGAGTGGCCAGCACAGCAGAGAACGAGATCCTGCCCCGGACCACTTGAATGGGTTAGGTTGGAGGTGGATGGACTCCTCAACATGGGCCTCACTACAGGGTCCTCCTGGGGAAGGATATGGACAGGTTTGACATGAACCTGGAGCCATGGAGGGGCAAAGAGGAAGTTGATGGTCATCTTCTCTAAGATGGGTGTGAACACTGACCAGAGGATCACAGCCCAGGAGACGCAGTGTGAAGGCAAAGGATCAGAGGCTACCAAGCCGAACAAGATGATTTTCTGTACCGGGAACCTGGAAGGAGTCATGGGATGAGTGTAAAGTGAAGTTTAAAAAAAATGATGAGGAAGCACACAAGTCCTCAAGAACTTCAAAGAGGACTAGTATCAGGCAGACACTTCCAACCCCCTCTCCCAATGCAAACACCTGTCCCACCTCCCAAGGATCCTGGGGTAGACTGCAACAAGCACCTCCTAGAACCTTTACTAGGAAAGCCCATGAAATATACCAAAAAATAATCCTTTACGAGAACCAAAGAAAAAAAAAAAAAAGACTGACAATACCAAATGTTGACAAGAATATGGAAAAACTGAGACTCATGCTCATTGCGGGTAGTAAGATAAAGCAATTAATTTGGAGAATCATGTGGCAGCTCTTAAAAATTTAAACACACATATATACCCATGACCCAACAAGTCCACTTCCAGATGCTTACCCAAGGGAAGCAAAAATATATGTCCACATAAAGACTTGTACACAAATGTTCACAGCAGCTTCATTCACAATAGCCAAAACAGTCTAACTGTCCATCAAAAGAAGATGGGATAAATCAGCTGAGGTACATTCATTCAGCACAACACTACTGAACAATGAAAAGGCTTACTGATACAGCAGCAGGGACGACTGCTTTGAACAAAAAAGGCAGATACAAAAGATTACTTACTGGATGATTCTTTTTAATATATAATGTCTAAGAAAATATAAAATTTATCCGAGCAGATGAAAGTCAGAATATGGAGCTCTAGGGGTGAAATGACTGCAAAATGGAATGAGGTCAATTCCTGGGGCGATTGCAAGGTTCTGCATTATGTTCTGGTTTGCTAATTGCACAGGTACATGCAATTGCCAAAACTCATTGAACTGGACGCTTAAGATTATGTGCATTTTATTCCATGTAAAGTATATCTCAATAAAATAAACTGTAATACTACATCCATTATTCAAAAAGAAATTCTTTTGTAAATACTGAATCCTTCTACAAATATCTACATTTATTAGACTTTCCTCAATACTTATGTGCCACTGAATCATGTTCATTGGAACTATGCCCAAATAAATAGCACTCATCACTTCAAAAGTGTACATCATAATAGAGTACATGGGTTTGGATGCAAAAAAAAAAAAATAGTAAAGGGCATTTTTCCTTCATTTGCAAAATAGTCAATAATGGTGCTGGCAAGTTGCTCAATTTATTGGTTTTCCTTTCACCCAAAGAGACTTTATTATGTATTTCATATCTGTTTGGGCTTTTTTTCACTTATAAAATATTTTCTCCTAGATGAGAATGCTTTTATACCAAGTTGGATGAAAATATCATGTAGATATTGTGTCAGAAAGAAACTCTCTGTCCTGCAAAATAGTCCACCAGAGTAGATTTCTTTTTCTTAAAATCATGTCATAAAAAATACCATGTGATGATATGGGACATAATTCAGTAGCAGTTGTACATCACAAAGGATAATTAACAAAATAAATCCGTGATGTCTCTTGCTTTATGCCTGCCCCAGTGGGTACATAATTTGGATTAAGAATTATTCATGTTTAAACCTAAGAGAGGATGAAAACACCAAGAAATACAATTTTTTTTATCAGATTTTCTTTGATACAATCTAGGAGGTTACTTTTTTGAGAAGCAATTTACCTAAAAGGCTACTTATTTTTAACATAAATATTTGAATAGAGCTTGAATTTAGCTGCCATCTGCAAAGAGGACTAGTTTTCTTTGGCAAGGAAGAATATCTCATGACTCCTTTCAAAAGAAAACCATTGGGAAATAGATGTGCATGTATGAGAGGTTCTACAATTTTTGTTAAAAATAAAACTATCTCGGGCGCCTGGGTGGCTCAGACGGTTGGGCGTCTGCCTTCGGCTCAGGTCATGATCCCAGGGTCGTGGGATCGAGTCCCGCATCGGGCTCCCTGCTCCTTGGGAGCCTGCTTCTCCCTCTGCTTCTCTCTCTCTCTCCCTCTGTCTCTCATGAATAAATAAATAAAATCTTAAAAAAAAAAATAAAATAAAAAAATAAAACTATCTCTACACATTCCCACTTAGAAAATATTTTTATAAGCCACCAGTTGATAATAATAGGGGGGATATGGAATTGGAGGTGGAAGAATGGGAAAAATGACAAAACACAAGTGTTTTTGAATTGCTGTCTAAAAGTGATAAAGGATGTTGAAGTAAAGTGAACCTTGGAACTTCATTCTGATCCTCCAGTGTGGTTAAAAGCAGGAACAAATGAAACCAGGTACAGAATATCTTGCTTTATTCTGATGTAGTCTGGCCTAAAATCATAAGCAAAAATACGACAATGTAACATCAGGTGCTACTTGAGAAATAGGGTTATTTGTATTTACTTCTCTATGTGATGAATAAGAAGGCATAACTAAGAAATTCTCTCTTTATCCTAAATAAAGTATGTAAAGTAAATGATACCAGCAGATATATTTAAAAAAAAAAATTTTTTAAGTACAATCTACACCCCCAACTTAGGGCTCAAACTCATGACCCAGAGACCAAGAGTTGCAGGCCCTACTGACTAAGCCAGCCAGATGCCCCATTTTATTGTTTCTCAAATTAAAAAATAAGATGCATTTATTGTAATTAATGCAAAAATGCATGCATAAATAATAATTGATACACTCCCTCTCCTTCTGAAGTAACCAAATTTAGACTAGTGTCTTAAGGTCGAATTCTGCCAGAAGCAAATTCTGAGACAACGGTTCAGGTAGAAGTGATTTATTAAGGATTTACTCCCAGGAGAAACCAGTAAGAAAAGGGGGAAATGGGATAGGAATAGGGAAGAAGCCAGGTAAGGGCTTCTGTAATTTCAGGGGAAGTCCCAAACTCCATCTTCTCTCAGAAATCTTTGGAGTATAAAATTACGCCTGGAAGCAAAGGCTTTCTACTCAGCTCAGTACAGAAGCCCATGGGGGACATATAACTCCCAGGTATTTCCAGTACTCTTAAGAATGAGTTAGCTCCAGTGCCCAAAGCAGTTTTCTCAATGTCACAGATGAAGTCTGAGCTGCAAAGCATCCCAAAGCTGGGATGGGTACGACAGAGCTGAGCAAAATAAAGCATATAGGTGGGGAATAGACATTGCCTGCTTAAACATGGGATCTATCCTTTCACACCGTTCTCGATGCTTATGCAAATATGTATGTATATGTACATGCACACACATGTATATGTCTATACACATGCAATATATGTACATGTATATACACATATGTAATATAGGTACATGAGTGTGCACACATGCGTCATGTGTGTACATGTATATACACTTGTCTATGTGCATATTTTACATATACATATATTTTTGTACGTACATGTATATATACTTGAGTTTTTTAATATTTGTGTGTATGTATATGTGTATACACACACACTTTTGTGTTTTTGTTATTAAGAAATGAAATATATTATTCACTGTTTATCAACCTGCTTTTCTCACTAATTCATCATGAACAGATATATTTGTTCAGTTCAATACATGTAGCACTAATCATTGTTTTCAATAGCTGCGTAACACTCCATAATTTGAATGCACTATAATTAATCCAGCTATTCCTTAAGCAATGACCATTTAGTTTTGTTGTTTTTGTCACCACAGAGAATTGAGGCATTGAAAAACAAACAAAAAAAAAAACACCTTATTTCCATAGGATGCTATTTCAGAAAATGAAACTGCTAAATCGTAGGTATGTGTGTGTCTTTATAATTTTCACAGATATTGCCAGATTTCTTTTCTTTTCCAAATAGAGAAATCTGCCTGCCTAGCAGTAGTGAGTGAGGATGGCTGCTTCCCTGCATCCTCACCAGCAGCACAGTGCCACTCTTTAAAATTTTTACCAATACAATAGATGAGAATGGTAGCACATTCTTGCTTTGGATTTCATTTCCCTGACTAGTAGAGATACTGAGCATATTTTCCCACATTTACTGGCCATTTGGACTTTTTTCTTGAATTGTCTATGCATGTACTTGCCTCATTTTTCTATTGGGATTAATTTTCTGATAAATTTGTAGGTGCTCTTTATAAATTAGAGTCATAAAGTCTCTTTCCTGAGTCTTACAAATGTTTAATCCAGTCTATCATTAAATAAATAAAACAAAGGATCTTAAGTTTTGTTTAGTCAGAAATAACTACCTTTCCTACCTCTGTGGTTCTGCCTAAGTTTAAGGTTATAAAAAATATTAAAATATGTATATAATAAATAAATAATAAAATATATGTATTTGTTTTTCATTTTGTTTTAAAGATTTATTTGAGAGAGAGAGTGTGCAAGCGTACATGAAGGCATGAGTTGGGGGAGGGGCAGAGGGAGAGAATCATCAAGCAGACCCCCCGCTGAGTGTGGAGCCCCCTCTGGGGCTCAATCCCCCACCCTGAGATCATGACCTGAGCCAAAAGCAAGAGCCAGGCACTTAACTGACTGAACCACCCAGGCGCCCATATATATATTTTTTCTTTTTTTTTTAATTTAAAATCTTCAAAACTATCTTTTTGGAAAGAGGTATGAAATTTTTTTTCTACTATAATGATGATAAATTATTTTAGCACCAATATTTTCAACATTTTCCATTGAAACAAAATACAAACCTTTTAATTTATTAAAGGCTCAAGTATTCATACTGAATTCTGGGCTTACTCATACCTTACACTGGTTTGCCTATTCCTGTTGCAACAAAAAAATAAAAATCAGTATGTTTACTGATGTGATTTGCAGTATAACATGTAAGGCAAATTTGCAATTATATTTTTAAATGTACCTAATTTCCTATTTTCAAACATTTTTCAATATGAAATTTAATTACTTAATATTATTCCAAAAATGTCAATATTGATTGAACTTTCATTAAATATATCTATTAATTTGGGAGGAATTCACATTCTTATGATACTAAGCTTTCTTATTTAAAATATTTTGGAACACAATTAACTTATTTCAATAAATGTTTATCATTTTCTTCATAGAGATCTGACACAATTCTTGAAAAATTTATTTTGAAATATTTTTTAGTCTTTGGCACAATTATAAGTGTAATTTTTCCAATTTCCATTTATAACAGAATATTGACCAAGTTATTGATTTTAGTAGTGAATGCTCTAGGTATAGAAGAGTATCATTTGCAATTACAAATAATTTGGGGGCACTTGTGCCAGACTCTTGGTTTCAGCTCAGGTTATGATCTCAGTCGTGAGATGGAGGCCCACGATGGGCTCCACGCTGAGCATGGAGTCTGTTTTAAGATTCTCTCTCAAATTCTTCTGCCCTGCCCTCACGTGCTCATGCTCTCTCTCTTTCTCTCTAAAATAAATAAATAAATCTTTAAAAAAATAATAATTTGACCTTCCCCCCCCAATTTTTGTATGGATTTTCAAAATTTTCTTATTAATAAAAATCATTGTTAAAATAATGCTTTACAAGGGGTATCCCTGATTTTAATGTAAAAGCCTTCAGTGTTTTAGTTATTATCAAGATTATCTACTATTACTTTTTGGTGGTCTTTTGATTTAGTTTATTTTTATCCTTAGAATTTCTATTAGGAAAGCTGAGTTTTTGTAAATGCCTTTCAGTTACTATTGATACCATCCACATATTTTTTCCTCCTTTAATATATTGATTAATAAATTATATTGACAGATTCTTAATGCTGAAGCATCTTTTGTATTCCTAGGAGAAGTCTTATTAATACATAGTATATTTTTCTTTGGTAAACTAGATTTGATTTATTAATATTTTATTTATATTTGGAAGAAATATATTTTTCTAAGGTATATTTTTTATAACTGGAGAAACTTTTCCATATTTTTCTATGTTCTAGAATCATTTAAATAGTTCATTCCGTCTCAAGGACTTCTCTAAAGCATCCAGTTTGTCCTGATTCTTGAGTACCAATGAGGGACTGAGATTGGTGTTCATAACAGCCAAAGCACTGTTCCTCCCTCTATGTCTGTCCTTGCCCATTCTCTTCCTCCTCTTAGTATTTTGTGGGAAAAAAAAAAGAGAGAGAGAGCCCTGAGATTATTTTCCAATATATCTGTATGAGATGTTAGGCAGTCAATAATGACTCCCAAGTATCAAGTTCACAAGGAAAAATTACAAAGCCTGAATTTTCTTCTTTCAGTTACGTATGGCTGGCAAACATGTAAGTGCTAGCAAGGGCACGTAAAATCTATGTTAAGAGCATTTTGAGAAAGAGGTGTAGGTCTTCTTTAGAAAGATCGCTGTTGTAGATTGGAATCCTGGGAAAGCAATCTCTGAGAAGGAAGTCAGTTTCTCAGGGAGTAACTTTGAAATCAATACCTGCTGGAGAACAGAAGTAAGCAGGATTGGGCAAAGGGAAAACTTGGTTTAGGATTCCATGTCAATAAAGGCATGAACTGACTTCACCGCAAACAGTCTGTGGAGTTGTCAGTTGGGGCAAGGAAGCTGGTCTTCATACCCCCTCACTGACCTGGCATAGGCTTCCAGTCTGCCTCAGAAAAAGTGGCAGAAGTCACTCTTCAACAGAGAGCAATCCCTGGGAAATGTTGTCAGCTAACAGCCCTCCCAGCTGCTGGGGAACGTCTTTAAATCCTGAAGAGAGCTTTTGGTGGTGCTTCATAGTACCCACCATAATTAACAGAGGCAAAAATGATCGTTCTAGCTACCATTTTTCTTACCCCTTAATTTAGTAGAGGAAAGATCTTCACATTGGAAACTGTCCTAGTTTGGGCTGCAATAAGAAAGAACCCATAGACCGGGTGACTTATAAGCAATAGAAATGTTATTTCTCACAGTTCTGGAGGCAGAGAGTCTGAGTCATATCCAGTCATAACCCAGAAGAGTCCTATCTTTTCATTGTATCACCACGTGGTGGAAAAAGAGCAAGAGAGCTCTCTGGGGTCCCCTTATAAAGGTACTAAACCCATTCTTGAGGGTTCCACCTTCATGACCTAATCACCTCCCAAAGGCCCAAACTTCTAATACTATCATGTTGGGGGGTAGGATTTCAACATATTAATTTTGGGGTGTGGGGGTGGGGTCACAAATATTCAGTCCAAAACAGAAAGTTTAGAGTAAACTTCTTGAAGAAAAAGATGAAGAGATAAGGAAACAACTAGGTCTCCATAGAAACATAAATCTTACCTGGAGGAATTAAGAATACACACACAGGAATACTGAACTACTGTTAATAATCTTTTAAGTATCAAGAAAATTATAATTGATATCTTATTAATAAATGTTTTTCAAAGTTTTTATTTTTTTTTTAATTTTATTTATTTATTCATGAGAGAGAGAGAGAGAGAGAGAGAGAGGCAGAGGGAGAAGCAGGCTCCCAAGGAGCAGGGAGCCCAATGCGGGCCTCGATCCCAGGACCCTGGGATCATGACCCGAGCCGAAGGCAGACGCTCAACCATCTGAGCCACCCAGGCGCCCTCAAAGTTTTTAAGTGAAACAAAAAATTAATTTAGAGTCCTACAAAATGGTAAGAGCTTTTTGTTAAAGAATTGCAGAATGGCTTTGAAAAGCACTTATTCCCATTTGGAAAAAAAATGTAGAAATCACTCGAAACTGGTGTATAACTTCAAGAACAAATGATATCATGTTTTGAGGGAGTTGCTAAGGATGGAGAGGTCCTTGCCTTTGAGTAACTTCCTGTCTAATAAGATGACCAGAGTTTTTTTGTTTTGTTTTGTTTTTAAAGATTTTATTTATTTATTTGAGAGAGAGAGAACACGTATGAGCAGGAGGAGGGGCAAAGGGAGAGGCACACTCCCCACTGAGCAGGGAGCCCAATCCCAGGCTCAATCCCAGGACCCCAAAATCATGACCTCAGCCCAAGGCAGACACTTAACCAACTGAGCCAACCAGGGGCCCTAAGATGACCAGTTTTTTTGACCAAATAACTCAGATTGTATATTTGGTTTGGGATCTTATACTTTAGCTCTGCCTTAAAAAAAGAAAAGAAAAGAAAAGTTCCTTCATAAAAGGGAAAACTTTTAGAATATTCTGATGATAACATTGTATTCAGTGTTTTATATAAACACTCAAAGTTTCGAGGTGGGTGTTATTGATTTTGTTTTTATGTTACATTGCAAATATAACCAAACTCACACAGGCTGCACTTGATTTACATGACATTGGATGCAATATTTTCCTATTTCAAAACTTTCTTTCAGGCAAGAATTGAGCATAATATATATATATATATATATATATATATCAAAATGATGGACTTTCTGTACCCAGATTTTCCAGTCTTATAAACCTTGATAATATTTAGAATCGTGAATAGTTTGAATTTTCCCATTTTATCTGTGTAATAACCCATTGCTTGCCAATCTGTTTCCTTCTTTTTTCTACTTTTCATTATTCCATGTTATACACTGTTTCTTGCCATTAATTTTTCTCATTCACTATATCTTCATATTCTCCTCTCAGTCTCCTTTTAGCTTGAAATCAAGGATTTAAAAGTTAGTGTCAAGTTCAGACTCTTGTAAACAAAACTGTACCCCAGGGAGACTTCATTTAGCTCTCTAATGCTTTCTAATTTCTACTATTTTATTGGTTACAAAATTAATGAACTACATTAGTACTACATTCAATAGCAGATTCTTGAAAATATAAACAAGATTTAAGGGAAAGGAATGATCTATAGCAAGCTATATTTAATTACTAAATAGCAAAAATCCAAGGTAGTTATAATTAATATAATCATAGTGTCTAGCTCAGCGTTTTGCACAGAGCGGCCACTCAAAAGCTATGTTGAACAAATAAATGAGTTCATTAAAGCAGTTCCTGCTACTACTTCTGTTTATGAACACTATTGATTTTTAGTCTGTGCTATTTTATAACAAAACTGTATTTAAAACAAAAAGCCTTTTGTATAACACAAAAGGATACTCTAAGTAATCTAAGTAAGATTATTAAAGTTTCCCTGTATTTAGGAATTTAACAATTATTTTAAATAGTTCTAAAACCTTTGAAATTGAGTTTCAATTATGTAATAGAGGCTTTGCTAGATATTCTACTGTGACTACGGCCTGTTAAAATTGTATTGTTATAAGTAAGAAAAAAATGTGAAGTTTTGGTATGTGTTTTTTTTTTTAAGTTCTCCACATTTAATAACCAAGTTTAGGACACTTAATAAGTCTTAAGTATAGCCATTTGTCTGAGCTCAATATGTGCCCTAGCAAAAAGGAATTAAAAGACCATATCCAGATATGTGGTGTCATAGTAGGTAGGGGGATTTAGGGATAGTTAGAAAAATGAAGACTGGAATCTAGAAGTATGAGCCAGGTATGGAACAGGTAATCTTACACCAATTTTCACCATCTGTCATTATGAACACCAATCTCAGTCCCTCATCAGTACTCAAGAATCATGGCCAATTTTTCCCGGTCTTAGTTAGGATCTTTGGAGTGCCAGTAACAGAAACCTACTTAAAGGAACCTAACTGAAAAAATAAAAATAAAAACAAAAAAGGAGGCTTTCTTAGACTACTAAAATACTTCAGGGCCTCTAACAGTAGGTAGTGTCCTTGAGGCTCACAGAGGACTAGAAGCAGGAACAGAAAAGTCATCAGGTACCTCGTTGGTTTAGGGGAATTCTTGGCCAAAATGCAGCAGAAATACCCCTTTTTAACTAAACCACAGATGAAGTAACTGTTTCCTTTCACAGAGAGTTAGTGATTTAGAACTGTAAAAAATAGACAGTTGTCCGAGAAGTTTTTCAACAGGAACCACTCTATTATCTTCTCAGAATAAAATTATAAAATCAACAGTATTCTCAAGAGAACAGCCACACACTGGGACAAAGACTCTCCCCTTCCCCAAACTTTCTACCTCCCGATCTTTGGGGACAAGAGAGTTCTGTGTGACAGGAATATCATGGAGCTTTCCCAGACTTTGTCAACAGGGATCAAGTTGGTGGCCCACCCATGGGGACTAAAGCCATTTTCTTCAGACTGCCTCGCTTCCACAAACAAAGATTAAGGGGAAGCTCCAGATACCACCCTTCCTTCTTCCCTAATATTCACTGTCTGTCTTCTGGGACAATTTCCAAAGCTCTTTATCCTGTTTTTGTCAGGTACTAGAGGAGGGCGCCCCATGGCTTAGTATTTGGTCCTCTCCTTTCTCTCTACTCCCATGGTCTGAAGCTTCATCAAGTCGGGCAGTTCCATATGTGGTAGAAGGTGTGAGAAGGACTTCTGCTCCCATGGTAACAGCAAGGGGGAAAAAAGGATAAACCAAAACTATATATATATATATATATATATATATATATATATATATATATATGCTTTTATAAAGCTTCGAAAAAAATGTGGATTCAAAAATTCCAGACGTGGATGAAGTCATTAAACAATAGTTTAATTCCTGGAGACAGCTGCATAGTCTTGGTAAAGCAGACAGAGGATTGAGAGAGACTATCTATGATGACAGACACTCGAATAGGGGTTTTCCTTCTGGTTGAATGGATTTGACAGGAAAGGAGAACAAGGGAACTTTCAAGGGTTGTAGAAATGTTCTATATCTTTATTTGGGTGTTGGCTACACAGATGTATACATTTTTCCCACCTCATCAGACTTTGATGTTGAGATTTGTGTGTTTCACAATTAAGTTAAAAACAATAGAGGGGGATAATTAAAACAAAGATGGCAGAACATTAGTGGTTATTGCAGCTTGGTGGTGAGTACTTGGATATTTGATATACTACTTTTCTCGTGTCTTAAAACTTTTCATAATAAAAAGTTGTTTTTTTTATGTTACTTTGTTTAAAACCCTCCTAAGGCTTCCCATCTCACTAAGAACAAAAGCCTAGTCCTTATAGCAGCCTATAAAACTCCAGTGGGCTCCATAAGAACCGGGCCCCCTTGGTATCCTTCTTGACCTTGCTCTTTATTAATCTTTCCCTCCCTCACTCCACTGTAGCTGTTCACAACAGCCACTCCAGGCTGTTCCTTGATGGTGCCAGGCACGTGCCCACAGTTATGTCTGTGTAGTGGTTGTTCACTCTGCCTCTGCCTCTCTTCCCCACACACAACACAGGCCAATGCCCTTATCTCCTTTAATCCCTTACAAAAATAGCATATTCTCAATTAGGCCTACCTTGATATCTCTATCTAAAAATGCAAAATGAACCCTTTTCTGCCTTTTGACTTTTTTCCCAAAGTGTTTATCACTTTTTAATGTGCATATACTTTACATATTTATTATTTTTATTCTCTCTCTGACCCTCCACTTGAATGTAAGCTCCAATGGGATGAGGTAGAATGGTGCCTAGAACAGTACCTGACACATAGTTGTGTTCCATAAATATTTAGTGGGTGAAGGAATACATGATTTCTCAACCTTATTCTGTAAAGCTTCTTTCCTTGATAAGCAGTGAAGGTCCCCTACCCTCCATTTTCAAGAGTATACAAAGAGGGATTCTTCTGTCCTTGAGATTTTGGGTCACAACCTGGACCATCCTCCCTTGGGAATCTATTACTAACATTACGTCAGGGATGACATCTACTTTACTTTTCTTTGTCAATTGGGCATGGAGAGGAGAACTTATAGAAATATTAGAAAATATTAAACATGCAAATATTCTCATGGCAGAACAAAATATCAAGACTTTAAAAATGGTTAATACTTTTGTTTTTCTACCTTGTGCATTCATTAGGGTTTTCCAGAGAAACCAAATCCACAGGTGTTGCGGAGGGAAAGGGCAGGGTAGGGAGAGGGGAGAAGAAGAGAGAGAGAGAGAGACATAGACTGTGTTATTTTAAGAAATTGGTCTATGCAATGTGGAGGTTTGATGATCCACATTATATAGGGTAGGCCAGCAGTCCGGGAACTTGCAAATTGAACCCAAAGGCAATTGGTTGGTCAAATTCCTTCTTGCTCAAAGGAAATCAGTTTTGTGCTAGTAAGGCCTTCAGCTGATTGAATGAGGCCCACTCAAATTATGGAGAACAATCTGTTTCACTCGAAGTCCACAAATTCAAATGTTATCTCATCCAAAAATCCCATGAGAGAAATATACAGAATCACATTTAACCAAGTATTTGGGCACCATCGCCCAGTCAAGTTGATCTATAAAATTAATCTTCACACCTTGTTACAAATTATAGAAGGTGTCCTTTGTGGCATAAACGTTCTAAACCATATGTTGTTGGCTTTATGACCAAACTTTCCCAGTAAGTTTACCAAGAATACTTTTTTCCCAGATACACAAAAGGATTCATTCTCTTTCCATATGTATTTATTCCTATGTTGCTTTTTCTTCTCTCTTTTGTATGGTCACAATCTCTTGTTTTTTGTTTTTGTTTTTGTGGGGTTTTTGTTTGTTTGTTTTTGGGGTTTTTTTCTCTCTTACTCTCTGGTTTTTACTCTATTGCTGTCTTGATTTTGCTTAAGTTTGTTACATTTGTACATCATCTTTTTTTTTTCCTTGAGACCAGATTTCTCTGCTTGCCCCTCAATATACAAGGTGACTGACCAGCCTCAACTTTAGATGTCCTTACATATAGCTAACTTTCTGTATTCTTTGTATCTCAATACACGATTCCTAAGAAACAGTTAGTTCAACTTGGTCAAGCTGTCCAATTGTACTTGGTCAAATTGTCTGTCTCTGACCAGAGGATGGGTGATATGTGGCTTGCTATCTGCTTGTTGGGACTTTCAAAGTAGTCCAAATTTCCTAAGAAAAAAGTGTTTCTGCAGAAAGAACACTGTTAAACTAAGAAATCTCTAATAAAGTACCTTTGACTTGACTAAAGGGTTTAATAATTTAATACAACACATAATATAGTACTTAATACAATATTTGTAATAATGCACCAGCAACATAATAGAATAAAGACATTTCTATTATCATTAAGTTTCATTAGTCTTTTTTGACAGCAGTCAAGCCTATGAAAATGGGTAGGAAAGAACACACATAAGGTCCAATATGACAAAAAAAAGTAATAAATTAATGGGAAAATGAAAGCATTTATCATTTATGGAGCATTTATGTACATTACTTCTAACACACGGGGTATATGTGTGTTTGTGTGTGTATATCTTGTTTTCCTGATCTTTTCAGTTGATGTTGCCCTAACTTTATCAAGATCTTTGATCTCTCTTTTAAGATCTGTGACCACAATGGCAAAGAGCATCCCTCCTACATCAATGTATTTCAAGGAAAAATAAAAATTTTGCATCTCCCTCCAAATTGCTTCTTAATTACAAAACAGAAAGATGGTAACTTGTAAGTGGAGAAAACTGGTAAATGCTTCTTATCCAAGTGATCACAAGAAAAAAAAATGACACTATAATGGAAAAGATCAATTTCAATGTTCTCTCTTTTTTTCAATTTTATTTTATTATGTTATGCTAGTCATCATACATTACATCATTAGTTTTTGATGTAGTGTTCCATGATTCATTGTTGGCATATAACACCCAGTGCTCCATTCAATATGTGCCCTCCTTAATACCCATCACCGGGCTAACCCATCCCCCCACCCTCAGGTGTCTTCTGATAGACGCACTGAGGACACAGTGTTACCTCTGCATTATTCCTGCCAAAAACACACAAACTGAATGTAATCAGAAGGAAACACTGGATAAACCCAAATCAAGGGGATTTTCAAAAATAACTGGCTCATAACCCTTTGAAAGTATCAGATGTCATGAAAGACAAAAGAAGCCTGAAGAAATCTCCCAGATTAAAGGAAACCAAAGACATGATATTAGAATGCAGTGCATGATCTGGCATTTTCTTATGCTATAAAGAGTAAGATTGGGACAATGAATGAAATTTGAATAGGTTTGCAGATTAGGAAATAATATGGAGTCATTATTAATTTCCTGATTCTGATAATTATAGTCTGGTTAAGTGAGAATGTGTTCATATTTTTAGGAAACATAGGTTGACATATCTAAAGAGTGTTGGAACATGATGTTTGCAAGTTTTTCTCAAATGGGTCAGAAAAATAATTTACTATGGATAAAGAGTTTGAAAACATGCAAATGGGTTAACATTTGGAATATCTGGGTGAATTATTTGTATTATTCTAGAAACTTCTTTGCACGTTTGAACTTAAGTCAAAGTATAAAATTAAAAGGAAAAAAATATTTCATCATAGAGTCAAGTCTACTTTATACCCATATACATGTCTCAGTTATTTTCTATGGTATAAGCCTAGATTGGAGACTTCTATTCAAAGGAGATGTGGAGGAAGGGAAAAATGAAGGGGGGGAAATCAGAGGAGGGGAAGAACCATGAGAGACTATGGACTCTGGGAAACAATCTGAGGGTTTTAGAGGGGAGGTGTGTGGGGGGATGGGTTAGCCCAGTGATGGGTATTATAGCACTGGGTGTTATATGCAAACAATGAATCATGGAACACTACATCAAAAACTAATGATGTACTGTATGGTGACTAACATAACCTAATAAAAAAAAATTTTTTAAAGGATATGTGGATTTCTATTTTAATGACAAATTACTCTCCAGAATTGTTTCATCGGTTTACACTCCAGTAGTGTAGAGTTCCCAAACTTCCAAAACTTTCCTGAAACCTGACACTATTACACTGAAATGTTTACCAGTCTGGTAAGTATGAAATTGTATTTTGTTATTTGATTTGTACTTTTCTGATTACTCTTATGTTTGAATATATTTTCATGTGTTTGTAAACACTCTAGTTTTTTTCTCGGAGGATTGTCCATATATTTTGCCCATTTTTAATGTTGTTTTTCTCTTAGTATTGATGTATATTTCTTTATACACTAATCTTTATTATATACATCAGATGTTTTTTAAAGTGTATACATGTGCTTGTCTAAAAATTACATTTGAAGATCAGACTAAGGGTGTGCAGGCTGAAGAAATTAAAGCTCACCATTCAGTCATGTGCTGACTTCAGGTGGGGAGGAAGCCTAAAGTATCGCCATGGTCACATGTTGCCAGTTAGACATTATTGTGCGTCAATAATAGCACTCCTCAGATTTTTTTTTTAAATTATCATTAAAATTTCCTATTTCCTGATTCTAAATTATGTGGCAAAATAGGTCAATCCTGGAAATCTGATAGAATAATTCATTTCTGATTCTGTCCTTCGCTTCCTGGAAGGCATGTTTAAATAAGGCTCCTAGAAGTTTGCGATTTGCTTTGGGATTTGCTTTAAAGTACATGTCCCTCCTCCTCACACCTCATGAAAGATTACTACGGAAAACTGGTTTAAACCTGGTGACTGGAATATTTCCAATTTCAAGGGACATAAAAAACCTGGCAGAGTTGTTTTGGAATACAAGCAAGTTGATCTTCATCCTTCCTAAAAGATAAATATAATTTAGAAAACTTGA
The DNA here is from genome assembly GCF_037043125.1 of Eumetopias jubatus. Lineage (NCBI taxonomy): Eukaryota > Metazoa > Chordata > Mammalia > Carnivora > Otariidae > Eumetopias > Eumetopias jubatus. The sequence goes on along the minus strand of NW_028274812.1, from coordinate 20,826,016 downwards.
TGTCTACAAGCTGAATGAAGATTTGCAGAGGACAGTAATGAACATCCTCAACACTGTACTTCTAAATTAAATATGACATTAATGGGAACGATTTAATGCAGTTCAGCTCTGCTCCAATGGCCATTTTAATTGCATCACTGCTGCTGTGAATAGAAAAGCTGCTGACAGTGTTAGAAAAAGTGGGCTTACACCAAAACACCACCTAAGACGGTGGATTTGAATTTTCATGTATAATTAGTCAAATTCACTCATGATAGCCCTCTTTCAGAAGTGCAATTTGATTCAGTGGTTGGACAAGCAAACAGTGTCTCGTTGTCAATTTTATGGCCTATGTTCTGATGACAATAGTCTTTTTCCTGAACCAAGTTCTGTTATCTGTTTGCCCACAGTGGCCTCTAGTTACATCATGTAACTACCAGACAGCCTTTTCATCCTAAGGCGAGGCTTTCTACCAGTGACCATTGAGTACTGAATGAGAATGAGTTAAATATGAAACTGAAAAAAGATAAAATTCATTCCAGAAACAGAAATGACTCTGATAAGCTTCCCCTGACAGAACACTATCCTATGCAGATCATTCTAATATCTTTTTTTAAATCTTTTAAAAAAATTTCTCCAGCTGTCTTGAGATACAATTGACATATGACATTGATATGTTTAAGGTGTACAACATGATGATTTGATATACATACATATTAGAAAATGATTACACAATAAGGTTAGTTAACACATCCATTACCTCGTATACTTACAAATTGTACGTGTGTGTGGTGAGAACATATATTCTATTCTCTTAGTAATTTTCTTTTTTTTTTTTTAATTTTTTTTTTTTTAAAGATTTTTTTATTTATTTGTTTGAGAGAGAGAGAGCATGAGAGGGGGGAGGGTCAGAGGGAGAAGCAGACTCCCTGCTGAGCAGGGAGCCCGATGCGGGACTCGATCCTGGGACTCCAGGATCATGACCTGAGCCGAAGGCAGTTGCTTAACCAACTGAGCCACCCAGGCGCCCTCTTAGTAATTTTCAATGTATAATAGTAATGATATCTATAGTCACCGTACAGAATATTAGAACTCTAGAACTTACTCATAACTGGAAGTTTATACCCTTTGACAAAGATCTCCCTACCTCTCCCATGTTCCAGGTCCTAATACCACCTTTCTACTCTTTGCTTCTATAAGTTCTTGTTGTTGTTGTTGTTGTTTTTAATTCCACAGATAAGTGAAATCATATGGTATTTGTCTTTCTCTGACTTAATTCACTTAGCATAATGCCCTCAAGTTCCATCTGTGTTGTCACAAATGGCAGGATTTCCTTCTTTTTATGTCTGAATACACATGTCTGAATATATACCATTATACACGCATACCATATTTTCTTTATGCATTCATCTATCAATGGAGACTTAGGTTGTTTCTATGTCTTGACTTTTGCAAATAATGCTGCAGTGAACATGGGGGTGCAGATATCTCTCTTTTTTTTAAGATTTTATTTATTTATTTGAGATACAGAGAGAGAGCATGAGTGAGAGAGCAGGAGCAGAGGGGAGAGGGAAAAGCAGGCTCCCTTCTGAGCAGGGAGCCCGACGTGGGGCTCGATCCCAGGACCTCGGGATCATGACCCGAGCCGAAGGCAGATGTTGAAGCATCCAGACGTCTGAGCCATCATGACGGAGTCGTTCAGGTGCCCTTGCAGATATCTCTTTGGGATAATGATTTCATTTCCTCTAAATAAATACCCAGAGTGGAACTGCTGGATCATATAGTAGCTCTATTTTTAATTTTGAAGGAACCTCCATATTGTCTTCCACAGTAGCTGTACCATTTTATATTCCCACCAACAGTGCCCTAGGGTTCCCTTTTCCCCACATCCTCACTGACATTTTCTGTCTCTTGTCTAATTTTGATAATAGCCATTCTAACAGGTATGAGATGTTATTTTATTGTGATTTTGATTGGCATTTCCATAATGAATAATGACGTTGAGCATCTTTTCATGTATCCCTTGGCTTCTTCAGAAAAATGTCTATACAAGCTCTATGTCCATTTCTTTTTTTTTCTAGTATAGTTGAAATATAATTGACAAACACCCATTTTTAAATCAGATTGTTTGCATTCTTGCTCTTAAATGGTATGAATTACTTATAATTTTTTAATTATCAACCTCTTATCAGATATATGGTTTGCAAATATTTTCTCCCATTCCATAGGTTGTCTTTTCATTCTGTTGATTGTTTCTTTTGCTTTGTAGGAGTTTTTTAGTTTGATGTAGTCCTACTTGTTTATTTCACTCTGTTGTTTGTGCTTTCAGCATCAAATCCAAAAAATCATTGTTAAGAGCAATGTCAAGGAGCTTTTGGCTCTGTATTTTCTTCTAGGATTTTTATGATTTCAGGTCTTACATTTAAGTCTTTATTTCAATTAGAGTTTTTTTTGGTGAGTTGTATAAGATAGGGAGCCAATTTCATAATATCCAGTTTAACCAATGCCACATATTAAAGAGATTATTGTTTCCCCATTGAGTATTCCTGACTCCCTTGGCAAATGTTAGTTGACCACCGGGATGTCTGGGTGGCTCAGTTGGTTAAGTGTCTGCATTTGCCTCAGGTCATGATCCCAGGGCCCTGGGTTCAAGTCCTGCCTCAGGCTCCTTACTCAGTGGAGAGCCTGTGGCTCCCTCTGCTTGTTCTCTTTCTCTTGCTCTGTCTCTCTCTCTCTCTCTCTGAAAATAAATAAAACCTTTAAAAAACATGTTAGTTGACCATATATGTGTGTTTTTATTTCTAGGCTCTTAATTCCATTTCATTGGTTCAGATGTCTGTTTTTATGGCAGTACTATACTGTTTTGATTACTACAGCTTTGTAGCATAGCTTAAAATCAGAAAATGTATTGTCTCTAACTTGAGAAAGAACATACAATTGCTTTGGCTATTCAGGATCTTTTGTGGTTCCAGATGAATTTTAGGACTATTTTTCCTATTCATGAAAAAAAATGCCATTGGAATTTTGATAGGGATTGTATCTGTAGATGGCTTTATGTAGTATGAGCATTTTAACAATATTATTTTTCTAATCAATGAACATGGATTTTTTTTCATTTATTTGTGTCTTCTCCAATTGCTTTCATCAATATCTTATAGTTCACAGTGTATAGATTTTGTAGCTCCTTGATTAAATTTATTCCTAAGTGTTTTATTGTTTTTGATGCTATTATGAATGCAATTGTTTTTATTTCTCTTTGAGATGTTTTGTTGTTAGTGTATAGAAATGCAACTAATTTTTGTAGGTTGATTTTGTATCCTGCAACTTTACTGAATTCATTTATGAGTTTGCTATTTGGTGGCATCTTTAGGTTTTTCTATATGTAGGATCATGTTATCTGCAAACAGAGACAATTTTCTTTCTTCCTTTCTAATTTGGATGCTTTTTATTTCTTGCCTAATTGCTCTAGGGTTTTCAGGGCCATGTTGAGTAGCAATGATGAGGCTGGGCATCCTTGTGTTATTCCTGATTATAAAAGAAAAATTTTCAATTTCTCAATGGTGAAAAACAATTGAGGATGATATCGGTTGTGAGTTTTTCATATGGGTTTTTTTTTATGTTGAATGATGTTCCTTCTATACCCAATCTCTTGAGAGATTTTGTCGTGAAAGGGTGTTGAATTTTGTCAAATACTTTTTCTGTATCTATTGAGAGGATGGTGTGATTTTTATTCTTCAGTCTCTTAATGTGGTATATCACATTTATCAATTTACATAGCAACCTTGCATCCCAGGGATACATCCCACTTGATCTTGGTGTATGATCCTTTTAATGTGCTAATGAATTTGGTTTATGTTGAGAATTTTTTGTTGAGACTTTTGTTGAGACTTTTTCCATCCATATTCATCAGGGATTTGGACTGTTTTTTTTCTTTTTTTATTGTAATATAGTTCACACACAATGTTATAAAACTTTTAGGTTTACAGCATAGTGATTTGAAACTCTATATATTATGTTATGCTCACCACAAGTGTAGCTACCATCTATCACCATACAACATTATTACAATACCATTGATTATATTCCTTGTGCTGTACCTTTCTTCCCTGTGACTTACACATTCAGTAACTGGCAGCCTGTAGTTTTCTCGCAGTGTCCTTATGTGGCTTTGGTATTGGGGTAATGTTGGCCTTGTAAAATGAGCTTGAGAGTATTCCTTTCTCTTCAGTTTTTGGAAGAGTTTGAAAGGGATTGGCATTAATGCTTCTTTGCCTCTTTAAATGTTTGGTAAAAGGTAAAAAATCTTCTGGTACTGGGCTTTTCTTGATTTGGGAGGTTTTTAATTACTGATTCAATTTCCTTAGTCATTAATAGTCTGTTCAGATTTTCTATTTCTTTGTGAATCAGGCTTGGTAGGTTGTATGCTTTTAGGAATTTATCCATTTCTTCTAGATTAATCAATCTGTTGGCTAGAGGTTTTGATATGTTGTGTTTTCATTTGCCTCAAGATAACTTTCTGATTTCCGTTTGACTTCTTCTTCGACCCATTGGTTGTTCAAGAGTGTGTTAAGTTCCATAGATTTGTATTTTCAGACTTCCTTCAAATATTGATTTCTAGTTTCATAACACTGTGGTCAGAAAAGATACTAGATATTATTTCAATCTTCTTAAATTTGTAAAGGCTTCGTAGCCCAGTGTATGATCTATCCTTGAGAATGTTCTGTGTGCACTTGAGAAGAATATGTATTTTGATGCTGTTGGATGGAAGGTTCCGTATTTGTCTGTTAAGTCTATTTAGTCTGTAGTGTTATTCAGATCTGCTGTTGTCTTACTAATTTTCTCTCTGGAGGATCTACCCAATGTTAAAAGTGGAGTATTAAAATCCCCTACTGTTACTGTATTTCTGTCTATTTCTCCCTTCAGTTCCGTTAATATCCTTTAAATATTTCTGTGCCCCAAGGCTGGGTGCATACATATTTATAATTGCTATATCCTGTTAATGAATTTACACTTTTATCACTAAAAAATGAACTTCATTGTCCCTTGTGACCAACTCTGACTGAAGGTCTATCTTATCTGATATAAAGATAGCCACTCCTGCTCTCTTTTAGTTACCATCTCCATGGAATTCTTTTTCCATCCCTTCACTTTCAACCTATGGGTGTCCTTAAAGGTAAAGTGAATGTCAGGGCACTGGGATGGCTCAGTCTGTTAAGCATTGGACTCTTGGTTTCAGCTCAGGTCCTGATCTCAGTGTTGTGAGATCGAGCCCCACGTTGGCTTCCACACTCAGCGAGGGTCTACTTGGGGTTCTTTCTCTCCCTCTCCCTCTGTCCCTCCCCTGCTGCACACTCTGTCTCTCTAAAATAAGTAAATAAATAAAATCTTAAAAAAAAAAACGGATAAAGTGAGTGTCTTGTAGGCAGCATATGGATGGAGCTTTATAAATTTCCGTTGGTCATATCATACTTGCCTAATTCTTTCTGATCCACATAACCTTGCATTTGTGTCTGTGTATTTGAAGGAGCCATCGCCTCTTCAGTCTTTACAGACGGGTTTCAATAGATAAAGACCTTCCCCTGTCTGATTCTTCAGCTGATGGGATTACCTCTGGAATTGAAGTCATACTGGGTTAGTGCTGGTTATGAGGTTTTCCCTGGGTGCAGTGGGGTACATGGTTGGTGAGCTTACCATCAGAGGTTTGGGTGGATATGGATCCTGTCCAGTTCCTGTGTGGATAGAATTGCATCCAGTACCTGGTTCAGTCGAGTGGCACTGAAACATAGGTCCCCTTCAGGGTCCACAGTTGGGTTCTCAGACAACAAGCTTATTACCAGGTACATGGCAGGTGTAGTTTCTGCCAGACTCCTGCTGTCTGCTCACTAGATTGGGTCCATGTGTGGGCAGGAACGGCCCTGGGCCACGGCTGAGAGGGTCTGCATCCAAGCCCCAGAGCTGTTGTGGGTTCTACAGCCAAGATTGAGTTCGGCAGACTGGGTACTGGACATATGAATAGACTTGTCTCCTGCCAGGTCCCTGGGTGGTCTGGGCTGTCCCATAACTCTGGCTGGAGGGGCTGGAGCTGAATAGAGGGCCTTTTCAGGTGCAGGGTTCCTCAGATGCAGGTGAGTGCGTCCCACCTGCAGACCATTCTTTCAAAATGAGTTTTGAACTCTCCTTTCTAAATCTTAAAAATAAAGGACCAGAAATACTTTCTTTAATGCCAAAGAATAAGAATCAGGGCTATTATTTTACTTAGACTGCCTCTGAAAGAAGTTTTGAATTTAATATCAACTTATGGACTTCGGGCTATAACTGAATGAGTGAACTAGATTAGAATCTCCAGGTCAGAAACAGTCATTCTGCAAACTGTCAAAAAGCTGTTTTCTAGTGTACCACCATTTTTTGTGTGTTAATTTTATTTTATTATAAGCTGCACGAGTGGTTATACCCAGTTTATAACTTCCCCCAATTTAATTATTCCTTCAATATCATTTGGAATTGACTATTCATGGATATTAACTTCTTCTTAAAAACTTTTAAGGAAAATACTTAATAACAAAGGTACTCCTATGCTCCTCCAACACACACTCAGATCATGGTATGTTATTTAAACTCTGTTTATATTTCTTTAACATCATGTAAATATGCAAATCATTTTCTTTCTTTTCAGATTATTAATGTAGGTTTCTTTACTGTGGAAATAACGTTCATAGCCAGAAGCCACAGGCTGCTGCAGCCAAAGGCTGTCACTTTTTGTACAACCAAAGGATATATTTTTTAATTTGATTAGTATGAAAATGAACTAAAGTGACTGTTTTTCATTTATTCCACAATAGGAGAGTAGCAATGGCAAGGTGAACATCTAAATTTTTAAATGATCTGGCATAATCCACCAGAAGCCTGAAATAACCCTTTTCTTTTCTCATACGAACACTTAATATAATGCTAGACCTATGGTACTGAAGGCAGTGCTTCAAGAATAAGGGGGCTGCCATCAAAAGGAATGAGATCTTGCCATTTGCAACGACGTGGTTGGAACTGGAGGGTGTTATGCTGAGTGAAATAAGTCAATCAGAGAAAGACATGTATCACATGACCTCACTGATATGAGGAATTCTTAATCTCAGGAAAGAAACTGAGTGTTACTGGAGTGGTTGGGGGTGGGAGGGATGGGGTGGCTGGGTGATAGACATTGGGGAGGGTATGTGCTACGGTGAGCGCTGTGAATTGTGCAAGACTGTTGAATCACAGATCTGTACTTCTGAAACAAATAACGCAACATATTTTAAGAAAAAAGAAAAAGAAGAAGATAACAGGAGAGGAAGAAAAGGGGAGTATGTCAGAGGGGGAGACGAACCATGAGAGATGATGGACTCTGAAAAACAAACTGAGGGTTCTAGAGGGGAGGGGGGGAGGGGGATGGGTTAGCCTGGTGATGGGTATTGAGGAGGGCACGTTCTGCATGGAGCACTGGGTGTTATGAACAAACAATGAATCATGGAACACTGCACCAAAAACTAATGATGTAATATATGGTGATTAACATAACAATAAAAAAATTAAAAAAAAAAAGAATAAGGGGGCTGCTACCAAAACTCTATCCTCCACAATCACTGAATTTCCACCTCAAGGAGGCAACTATTAGATGTGAAAGTGGTAGTAAGAATGATGTCTGATAAAATGCTCTATGAATACCAACCTACACATACCTAGGAATTGCTTTTTATAAAAAATGCAAAATCTTGTCCACATTCCAAACTTATGGAATCAGGAACTCTGGGGTGTAGATTTCTTTTAATATGCAAGCCCTCTGGGTGGGGCGCCTGGGTAGCTCAGTCAGTTAAGCGTCTGCCTTCGGCTCAGGTCATGATCCCAGGTCCTGGGATCAAGCCCTGCATTGGGCTCCCTGCTCCGCCAGGAGCCTGCTTCTTCCTCTTCCTCTGCCCCTGTTCCCCCTGCTTGTGAGCTCTCTCTTTGTCAAATAAGTAAGTAAAATCTTAAAAAAAAAAAAAAAAGCCCTCTGGGTGATTCTGCTGCACACTCAAGTTTGAAAACCACTGGTCTAGAAGCAATCAGTTGCCAAAGGAGGGGATGGAGACTTGATTGGATGCTCCATTGGAAAGGAGCTGGACGAGTGCTCGGCACAGTGGAATCAGGCCCTGTGGCAATGCAAGGTGTGCAGGGCCTGACCGCAGGCTCCGTGGCTGAACCCAGAGCTATATTCTGCTAGCCCCTGGTTTAACCAGTAAAGCTTCCCAAACCAAGGGGCTTGGGGAAATAACTGCTCTACAGATGATAAAGAATATTTGAGATTTGTTTCTGGTGAAACTATATTCATAAACCTGGCCCTGGCATGTTGAGACAATTGACATGCACTAAAATTATTTAAAATGTTTGCTTTAATTTGGGCAATCTTAGGCATTTACAATAAATTGAGCAAAGTATCTGTCTTCGGTAAAATATGATTTCCGAGCATGCAGCTAAAAGAGTCCTCTCAGAGGCTATATAATCCCAAAAGAGTCTCTAAAATCAGTCACATAATTTGGGAATATTTTATAGGCTATCATGTCACATTGACATAATGAGAGCAAATCAAAAACAGGCTATAGCATAAATGCATACATATTGAAAGTTCTGCACACCTATGCAAAATATGAGAAAATTATCAGCTTTTAATAATTGTGAGGGACTATCACAATTTAAAATTATGGAAGTACCATGTGAATTAAAATAAATTGCCATTTAGCAAATTTTTTCAAGTTATGAGTCTGAATTTCCCTCTACTAGCATTAAATAAACTTTATAGTTCGATTTGAAAGATATTTTAGAGTTAAGTTGGTTGCTAGAATATGAACCTGTATTCCTATCAGAATAATACTATTAAAATTATTCTAAAAGAAGTTATCATCAAGTGAAGAAGTTATACATGGATATAGAAAGAATACTGTCAGTTTGACTGAAGCTTGATTCTAGGCGATTTTTTAGTATTTTCTGGGTAGGTCACATGTTTACATAGCTAAATAGCTGGGAAGTTATACCTAACCAGCTTCAATGGCAATGCCATTAGCATAGTTATATATTCAATATTCTTTTTCAAACTTAAAGGACTTTTTCATCGTTAACAAAAAGACACCAGCTTCCTTACTCTCATGCTAGTTGGGGGCATAATCCCTTACTTCTTTTACCTTAAATCTGAGACCCTGCCTGATACAAGGCTTTGTGTCTAGCTGTCCATTCGAACAAATGCCTGGTTTTTGTGCCTACCATATACCGTTGGAGACTGGGGTTATTTTGCTATTAAATAAATAATGCTATACTTTGTGTTAGATATTTTCCATTGCACCTCACTTAATTCTCTACTCTTCTCCATCCTGCTCTGTGCCCCGGGAAGCTGACCCATATAAAGGGCATCACCCCAGCTTCTTTACTCTGGTTTTGGTGAGCAGTCAGCCCGTATGAAGGCATGGACAGGAGAGCAAAATGTACAAGGAGGGAAAAGTCCAAGAACTGATTCCCTCGGGTCCCTCCCTGCGAGGTTAAGTCCAGATGGCTTCATTCTCTACCAAAACCCATAGTTGTTGGCCAGCCTTCTCCTGCACTTTCATTACTCTCTCTGGGTTCCATGAACTGTTGTCTCTCCTTCCCTTTCATTTTCCTTAACCCTGTTAAACTCTCATCCATTACCCATTTCAGTGGGCCATGTCTTCCCTTCAGAGACCTTGATTGATGCAATTTTTGACAGACATCCGCTGGGCATGTAAGAGCAAAAGAGAGAGTGCAATACCAGAGTGCTTTCTTTTGCCATTTACCTGAGGTTTTTGTATCACAGTGACATGTCTAATTCTAGTCTTAGCAAAGCAAAATAAATACCAGAGTCGAAGTATTAAAGCATTCCTTTAAAGCACTCTATAGAGAAGAAATAGATGCAAGCCATAATACCTTATGTCTACAGAACACTTTGTAGCTTATTAAATGCTCTCACAAACATCATCTCACTCTTTAAAAAGCCTGGGAAATGATGATAAAAGAAAGAGAAAAATTGACTTCATAACTTTGCAGCTTGGGTACAGTGTTTTATGTCTTTAGAGAACATCTTGTTCTATATCTATGTACGTAGCCATTTCCATGTATATAAAGCTCATGCATATGTAAATCCCCTTAGTAGACATTCAGTAAATGATGGCTCCCTTCTCTAATTCCAAATGCAATATCTAATTTTGCTATAGTGTTGAATGGTATCTAAATAATAGCCCGGATTTTAAAATTTCAAACAAATGTTCTATGCTGGAAGGAGCTTGCAATGCAGTTGGGAGGTAAGTAATACACTATAATTTTTCTGTTTATTATTTAAAGCATCACCTCAAAACTTTGTGGCTTAAAAATAATAATCATTTATAATATTTCTCAATTTCATTGAGTCAGGAGTTTGGAAGTGGCTTGACTGGACAGTTATGACTCAGACCTCTCATGTGGTCATTAATCTTGTCTAAACTATGGCTGGAGGATCCATTTCTCAGGTGGCTCACTCATAAGCCTGGCAAGCTGATACTAGTAAATTGGTTTCTACCCATGTTGGCCTCTCTACAGGACTGCTTGAGTATCCTTATGACATTTCTCCCAAGTAGGTGATCCAAGAGATCTAGCTTGGAGTTGCAATACCTTTTATGACCTAGTCTGGGGGTCAAACAATGTCACTTCTGCCATACTCTTAGTCACAAAGACCAGCTCTGATTCAATGTAGAAGTTGAACACAAAAGACCATAACTATCGGGAGTTACCTTGGATAACTGTTACCACATAAACCTAGAAAATAAAACCATAATGTGACTGGCTAACCAAATGGGGGTTATTATGAGACAATGCTACAGAAAAGTCAAAAGAGGGAAGATCAATATGGTTTGGAATTTTAGAGAAGGCCTAAAGGATGAAGTGGCACAGGTTTGGAATGGCAGGATTTGTAAACATGGGGAGGAAAGAAAATGTGAACAAAAAGAGCTTTTTTGGACAGTGTAACAAAGCAAGGATGACTGAGTATATTGTGTCTCAGTCTTCCTAAAGACGAGTGGTGGGAAATTGGAACATAAGTGTGGAGCAAATTGGGAATTGGGATTTAATCCTTGCAGGCATTAGAAAAGCATGTAACTGATATAATAAAATTAACATTATAAAATTAAACTGGTAGTAAAAAATGTATTAGAGTAGGGTAGTAAGGAAGCCATTGGAATTATTTAAATTTGAAGGGATAAAGACCAAACTAAGTTATTGCTGGCAATTAGAAGTGACAGACAGGAAGGTAGGGGTGTCAGGGACATTTTGGAACAAGAATGAACAATGGTTAGTCTTGGACAATGCCTGAGGAGAATCAACGTTGACCCCGTGTCCTCAAACTCAAATAATCTACAGAATGAGGGTGCTAATGGTGAAAACCAGAGAAGTTAGTTTTGGGGGGCTTGGATCTGTGTTTAGACAGAATGGGTCTGAGATGGAACACAAAACAAATAAAAACAACTGCATTTGCTATCATCTGTGAATCTCTCGAGCCACATTCCTAATGTTTTAGAAATGAGCTCGTCCACAATATATAATTCTTGTTATGAACAGCATATTACACATAGCTCCTGCAGACACTGACCAGTTCTCTCTAATGACCTCACAATTTAAACTCAATAGTCAGATAAAATTGCAGCCTAGCTAACAAGGGGGAGAAATGTGGAGTTTTTTAACTATTTTATGAACTGGTGACAATTGTTTACATTTCCTCTGTGAAAACATGTGCTATGGACTCATCAACATGGATACTTGTGATGGCCAATTCTGAACTCGGGCCAAAAGGGCTACTGCAACTTGACTGGTGTTACTTACCAGTTAGCAACCAGTACTCTGGCCTCATGATAAAAGATCCCAGCTCTTTCTATGATGACAACATACATTTCTTAATAAGTTCATTTTTGAACTGGTATATGAAAAACACAAATATAACCAGTTTCCCTTGGTACTGCTCCTGGCATCATGACTTGATTGATTCAAAGATAAAAGCAATCATTATCAAAACATATTTACTAAGTATCTGATTATAGAAAGAGCTGCACCATAAATCCTTGAAACAGTTCAAATGCCACTCACAGGCAAAATATGATCAGTTTTATGATATTGGTACAGGTGGTGAGTGTGATGGATATCATAAGAGGGAACCAATTAATTTTGGAAGGGGAAAGAGATGGGATGTGAGAGTGTTCAAAACACAGTAGAACATATAATACTGCACATGCCAGGCATTTTAGAACATTTCAATATGAAAATTTCAATCATAAACAGTGATATAATGAAACCCCTTATATCATCACCCAGTTACAAAAATCACTGACCCACAAATGCCAAGCATTTTATTTGTTACCTTATATTAATACTCAAAGAGGGTACAAAATTTGCCCAAGAATATACAATTAGTAGATAATAAAGTTGGGGTTTGAATTCATGTCTGTAGGACTTAAACATCCTGGCTCTCTGCGACAGTAGATGTAGAACAAGGAGATGATGCAACCTCCAAAAACACCTCCCCAGATATACTGTTGGTCTAATAAAAAATGTTGTCCTCACCTTGGCAATGCTTGTAGACATATATTATTTAGATTATACATAGAATAAACATAATTTTGAATCAGTACAAAGTTGAAAATCAAAGTACACATAATATACACACAATCCTGACAAATATCCTTAATAGATGGATCTGAAATGTCATAGTCATCTTACAAAAGCTTGTTGAATCAAAAACAAGGATATCAGTGAGGAAAAGAAAAAGAAGAAAGTGGGTAAGTAGAATATGTGGCATGTCAACTGATTCTGTAGATTAAAAAACTGAGTGAATTTTTTCCTTTTACTGAATTCCAATAACCCTTAGCATTGTTTTGAACACTAGTTTGATTTTGACCACTTAGATTCTAACCTTTGAAAGTATAAGGTATCATGGTCTGATTTCTATTTTGCCTCTCCCATGGAGCCCAGAACTGTACTCAAGACATAATCAGAATGCAGAATATATTTGCTGAGGAATTCAACAAGTTGATTGAGGCTTAGATTCTTGTTCATTTCTCATCCACTCCATTGCCTATCAGTAGAGAGAAACGTATAACTTCTGTCAGAATTGTCATGTTAAATAAATGAGCATCCTGTTGTACTTGTCATAGTTCTAGGATGCAGGGAAATGTGTTTTCACAATAGGCCCTGAGATTTGCCTGTGACTGTTGCTAAGGCAACAGAAGGAAGGGAAGTCATCTAGGGTCTTGTGCTGCCTGGCTCTCCTGGGGCGGTTTTTTGAGTCCTGCTTTGACTCCACCAGTTGCTTCCACCTTAGCAGATACATAGGATTCTGTGGTAATATAATATGCAGACAAATGCCAGGGTTTGCTCTTTATGTCTTATCAATTTTCTGTTTTCTTAAGGTGGGTGAAATCAACAGTTGGGAAGAAGGAATAGCATAAGAACAGTGCAGCCCATCAGAGATGAACATTTCTCAGTTTGAAGGTCATTACCCTGGATGAGTTCAATGCAATGATGCTGCTAAAAACAGAGACCGTCTGGAGAGAGACCTTGGAAGTCAAGGAGACAACGTCGTGAAGACTTAGCCACCTGGCTGTATTTCAGAGCATGGCTCCCAGCCGAGAGCAATGAGCAGGCCAAATTATTTTCCAAAGCATTCATGGGGGCCATTAAAGGTTTATGACAACTTTATATAATGAAAATTTAAATTTTAAGTATGCAGTTTGAAATTACCGCCATTCTCTGTAAAGTTAAATCCAGCACTTGAAGGCAGGAATAAAGCCTTAGGAGTTGTACTCATACAATCTTAATAGTAAATAAATTAAAGAGACCTCAGAGACAAGGGGTCCAACGTCTACCCCATGCTAGGATCATCTCTACAGTATCTCTATCTCCACAGTATCAGCCCCCTTAAACACTCTGTGATACTGCAACCATTCTCGAAATACGTTCTTGTCATGATGCTGAGGAGCTCCTCATGAGGTAAAATTCAGTGAATTCTGATTTTGATATTTTATTAAGAAAGAGATGTGGTACACACACACACACACACACACACACACACACACACACACACAGGAATATTATTTAGCCATGAGAGAGGAGGATATCTTGACATTTGTGACAACATGGATGGATCTTGAGCACATTATACTAAGTGGCATAAGTCAGACAAAGAAAGACAATTATTGTGATATTAATCACTTATATGTGGAATCTAAAAAAGTCAAACTTGTAAAGAGAGTAAAATAGTGGTTACCAAGGTATAGGGGTGAGTGGAGGGAGAAGGTTGATGTTGTCTAAGAAAACAAAATAGTAAATAAACCATAGAGATCTAATGCACAGTATAATGAATATAGATACAGTATTATACTACAATCATCAAACTTGCCAAAAGACTAAATTGTTATTATCCCATCTTCTAAAAAGAAAGGATAATGACATAACATGATAGAGGTGCTGAATTTCATTATAGTGGCAATCATATTACAACATATAAGTGAATCAAATCAACACGTTTGCCACCTTAACATTATATAATGTCATATGCCAAATATATTCAATTTTTAAAAATGTCCTTCTTTAGATTGAAACAAATATTGCCCCTGTCACTTCTATCTTATGGCCATAGCTCTAAGGCTTTGTGGGGCCTATTTTCAGATGAAAAACTTCTCATTACTGGACTGGTTCATTTCTTTTCTTCTCCTGGGAAGGAAGGTGGGAAAGGGACAGGCTGTTTAGTCAGCCTTTAATTTCCTTCCCTTGTACTCCTCTCCTCTCCCACCCTTCTCTGGTAGCCCTTCCTTTCTCCCTAGAAGTGGATTAAGTAGGAGAGAGGACTGGAAAACCAAGAAAGGTTTACCTGATGGCTATTGCCATGATATGGCCCTGACACAATCTGGGCTTGACCCTGCCCAAGTTCCATAGTCCTCCAGGAGAGTCTCTTGGGTCAAAATAAGTCCAGGCCAGCACCGTCCACAATTCCCCCTTCCACACAAGCACAACCACTCCCAGAGCAGCCTCTTCAGCTCTGCTGTCCTGGGCCAGCCACAGTCTTGAATTTTGGCTTTTGGATGTGGGACGGGTACCAGTCTCTGTACCTCACAAACCACGGTAGGAATAGGGTGGCAAAGGATGTCACAGCACTCAATCAGCCGCTTCTGAAGAAACTTCTCCAAAACCAGGCTGGCCTCTTTATAACGTCAACCTCCTAAATATCCCTGGATTTTCCTCCTTGCCTCTTTCCCCCTGTAGTTCCGGCATAGAGAGTCTACCACCTACTCTAAAATACTAAAGGGGTACTCACTCATACTTAGCACCTCTGTTTCTCTCCCCTTCCTTGAGTTTCAACCAAAACTGAGGCAGAGAGTCCTGCTTTCACCTCCTATTACACAAATACCCCTTCGCTTTCTTGCTCTTCTCTACCCTTTGCTCTACAAGTTCAATTTGGATGTCAAATTCCTCCCAGACAGCACTTTCCTCCCAACCCCTAGTCTACGCCCCGGTTTCTCCCTGTTGGATTTCTCACCTTTGCAAATATCCTGCCCTTTTCTCTGACGCCCAATTGCCATGGTCTCCATTTTTTCCAGCCTATTGTTTTTTCTTTAGTGTCTCATTTTAGAAAGTTCTATGGTGCCTTCCTACGGATCTACACAATTATTTTTTAAACCATTTTTTCAAAGGCCTCATTTGGCTCCTTTTCTTTTCCCATGTCCTAGTTTGTCTTCTGTTTCCTATTCACTCTGCCCACCCACTCCACTTAGGCTCTCTCCTTTGTCAAAACTGGGCCATGCTCTGACTACTGTCACTTCAGCCATAATCACCAAGTGCTCACTAAATCAAATACCTGCAGAGTATTTAGCACTTTTCTAGGCTTGCAAGATCAGGGAAATTTAAGGTCTGCCTTCAGGGAGTTTCACTTTTATTGGTCAGGGCAGAACACACCAAAAGAAATATAGAACATCACTATGTTAAAATAGTGTGATTTGACAATGTGCAGATTTTCCCTTAGACCATAAAGTTGGCTTCTGTAAAGTTTAAAGAAATTCTGAAACCTCTCCTGATCTGCGAGGTCTTCCCACATTGTTCACAGAAGGAACAATTGTTTCACTCTGACAAGTTTTGACATGTTAGGTCCACAGATGTACCTGCCTTAGCCTTCCACCACGAATGTAAATTTTCCTTAAACTTGTATATGAGATACATTTTTAATTTTGGTTTTGCATACATAGTTAAACCATTTTACTTCCAGTTCTATCTGTGCCTGATATTTAGCATCTAAATTGTTGGGTAAAGAATTAGGTTCTTATCATTTCTTTTCATTCTTTTCCAGCATACAAACTTATTAGATGTTCAGGGCTTTGTGATGATGATAATGATGTTAATGAAAATAATGACACCTCCCATTTGTGTCGCACTTTACAAAATACTTTTGTACATTACCTTATTTGATTCTAAAAATGCACCTGCGATGACTATAACTATTCTGTTTATGACTGAACCTCTCAGAGCCCATAACAGCTGCCCTGTCTCCCACAAGCTCTGTTCTCCATAGAAAGCTACACCCCCTGAGTTCTGTTGCGCAGGTAAATCTCCAGCCTCCTAAGCCCATTTATTCATGCTTCTTGACCCTAAACAAAAAGCTGTTGATTTGGTGCCCATTCCTGCTCTCCACCTTCTCCCCCTCAGGCCTGCCTTACTCCAGAATACAGACCTTGGTTCTGCTTTACCCTGTGCCCTGTAGTCAAGTGCCATCACCACCCAATTCCAGCTGCAGAGCTTGAAATCCACAGTCTTGACCCTGATTTCTGAGGGAGAGTGGTCATCAGTGTAATTGCCAACAAAAGGAGTAATCTAATACCCACAACTTAAAGACCCGACATGAGTTGCTGTTTTCTTCCCACATGAAAGCATGATTCTAGGAATGATACACTCAGTGAAGTAAGCCCATCATTCTGAAGGTCTACAGTTGTTGCTGATGTAGATTTGACATTGGCACAAAATGAAATTAATTTTCCAACATTTGTGATAATATTTAAGTATGACCATCAGGACTATACAAGATGATGCCCAATCCCGTAACTTGGAGTTTCCTCAATGCTTTTTCTCGTGAAAACTTGACCCCTACTCTCTAGCTTTTGTTTTATAAAGGGTTATAAAAACAGCTCCAGTTTTCATGAATTCTTCCTACTACCCAGAAGTAGAACATATTGAACAATAGGAGTGCCAATGACTTGCAGGAATTAAAAGCCCAGCAGATAAATACAGACATGGCAGAAAGCCTGAAAGATGAGGATAATGTTTGGAGATCACAGACAGTTGAGTATTGCCCCTCCAGCAAGAGTTTGCACATGGCCTGTCTTTAGCCTAGACAAGGGTGTTTCTATTTTAGAGTAAGTTGTTGCATATTTCCTGAGGGAAAACTGTTCTGAATGCTTTTACTTACAAGTTTAAAGCATTACAGGATGTGCTTTTATTCTTGTTATTAAAATATAGGCGATTTGTTATAAAATAGGCAAACCATTAATAGTTTGAAGGTGATTTATGTTTAAGCATTCTAGGAAATATAAATTGATTTCTTCATTTTTTTTTTTTAATTGTCATGCTATTCCCGGATACTGGAGAAGGTAAACAAGATGTCATGACCGCTAGTTGACCTGAGAGCTGGTTCTGAGCAATTAGAGGCTCCTCACCCCCTCCTCTGTCCTTGAAATGCACACTCTGCCCTCTGTTCCCACAGCAGGAGCAGCCCAATGACACAACCTTAAGAGAGTAAGGTACTGTTGAGACCATCAGGACTGTGTATGTCACTGAACCCAGTTAAGGCCTCTTCATAAACTTTTAAGATTCTGGTGGAGGAGTGTGGAGATCCACTCAACCTGGGGTTGCCCAAGACAAGCCTCATGAGTAAATTGTCGCATATTTCCTGAGGGAAAACTCTTCCGAATGCTTTTACTTGCTTATTAAACCTGCCACCTACCCATCTGGAGTGGACTGCCTTTTTCTTCGGTGGCTCTCTGCCATCTTTGCACGTGAGCCAGTTTCACATTCTACCTGGGAAGCTCCTGAGGTTGCAAACTAACAATTAGTGAGTCAGCCAGGAGACCAAAGATATGGGCCTTGAGAGAGGCATCTGCCAGGGAAGTCCCGAGTTGGCCATTGACCTTTATGTGAGAAGGGGTGGCCCCTATGTTAGATGCTTGTGGACCACCGCATGAGTATGGGGTTGCCCTGAAAACACCAGCTTGTCTCATGCATTTTTTTGAAGCACTGTGCAGAGCATGTTACGGTGGAGGAGGGACGTGCATAGCTACACAGGGGCCTGGCCTCTACGTGGGCCATTCTGCTGGACACTGCTGCCCAACCAGAGGCTAAAGCTGGAGTTAGAAAGTTGGAGGAAGAGCTGAGGTTAGAGAAGGATGTGTGGGTGTCCACTACTCTGCTGGCTTCGGGCTGGCAGACAAGATGGGAGAGCGGGTTCATTGGTTGGAGACCTTAACATGATGTTCTGCAAAGCGAGGAAGGCACAAGTTGCTGTGGATAGAGGTCCAGGCATCCGTGACTAAGCCTGACCCGGTTGTTAAAAGGTGGAGTCCCCGGGAAAGTGAGGAGAGCAGACAGAAAGGATGTCGCGGTGACAGTGAAGCCGATGAAATGCCCCGCGTGCTGTGCTGCCTGACACTTGAAGCAAAGGAAAGCAAAAGCACAGCAACAGCAAATCCCAGCCAGTGTGGCAGCTCCACATTCAGATGTTCCTGATAAGAGAATATATTCCTGCTAAGCTTATTGACATGGCTGCCTAGTTCCCAAAAGGCCAGGGAGAGTATCCAGGCATGGTGAGTGCAGCTATGGGAGGGCCAGGGGTGGGAGGGAGGCATTTCTCTGACCTGGCAGGAGGCAAAGGAAAGGAGCAACATCACCACACGCAATGCCCTCTGACGGCATCTGCATGGCACTCAGGTGGTTCAGGGTACTTATTCCCTTATAGATTGGATCATTCTAACCTACAGGGAGGCTTGGTCCAATGAGGGGGACCTCCCTGGACATGCAGGTCCCTGGAAATCTACCGAGGAGTTACAACAAATTCTTAGGGAGTTGTGAATGAGACAGGCGACCTACACCCTTCTCTTTGAAGGCCCTGATCTGGCCACATTCACTGCAGGAATGAAAGCCAAGATTCTCCATTCTGCCCCAGCACCTGGTATGGGATGCTGATATCCATGCCGAGTGCAGCCAAGGGACAAGTTATTTCTGAGGTTGGGCAATCCATTGCTGATCTGGAGGACATTGATAAATCCCAGAGACAGGAAATCCCACTGGAAAGACCCAAAACAAAGAGGGAACTCAGAAAGCCAAAAGTCTTCCCAATTGGCTGTAAAAATAAGCCAGTAAAGATAACCTGGAAGCAAATGTGGTTTGACCTCATTGCTATGGGGACCCCACTTGAACAGATAGATCAAAAACCCAACACTGTGTTGGTTGGTCCATGGAAAGCCTTAAAAATCTGAACAATAGTTCAGACCTGCCTCATCTGCTCCTACCATCCCTGATGCCCTGCCTGCTCCAGCAGAAGCCTTAGGGATATAGTCCTATTCGGAGTGGATGCTTCCCATGCCCTGGATACAAGATGCAGGTCAAAACTGCCTCCACGTGAAGTCCATTGGAGGCAATCAGAGCCGAGCTCACTATTCACCGGTCCTCCAGAAACAAAGAAAAAAAATGACTGTTCTGGTGGATACTCGAGCCAAAGGTACTCTAATACATGGCAACCCTCACAAGTTTTCTGGCCCCCTCAGCACCATTGCTGGTTATGTGGGAAAACCAGTGATGTTCAGGAAGGTCCTTTTGACCCAGCAAATTGGGCATTCTCCCCACCATTCCAATAACATGAGGATTTAATCTCTCTCTAATACCAGAGAACATATTGAGCCTTGATACCCTACAAGGTCAAACTCTGCAAACCTCTACTGGTGAATTCCACCTCCAGGTTAGAATAATCAAACCAGTGCTGAGGGGAAATACCAGCTGGGAACAAATAAGCATGCCATCCCTACAAAGAACTGTAATTGTCAAACAATAAAAATTGCCCGGGAGGTATAAAGGGGGTAGGAGAAACTATCCAAGAACCACATCTAGAGGATATTGTATGCTTTGCCCATAGTGCTTTCAATAGGCCATTATAGCTAGTAAAAAGCCAGATGGCTCATGGCAGATAACAGTGGACTACCAAGAATTAAACAAGGTAATGCACCCATCCATGTGGCTGTGCCCAACATTGCCACCACCTAAATACTTTGGCCATGCTCTGCTATACTTAGCAAATGGCTTTTTCAATATACTTCTGGCCACTAAGTCATAAGATCAGTTTGCCTTCATGTGAGAGAGGCAACAATGAACCTTTCAAGTGTTCCCCAAGGTTACCTACATGGCCCCAACATATGTCATGGGATAGTAGCCAGAGACCTATCTCTGTTCTTCCCCATGTCAATAACACGGGTCCATTACATTGAAAAAAAAATGTTAACATGTGAGGACTTGCCTCTGCTAAAAGACACTGCAGACTTTGCTGGAACATCTGTAAGAGAATGAGAATGGACAGTGAACACACAGAAAATTCAAGGCCCAGGCCTTGGGAGTTTTGAGGAGTTGTTTGGTCAGGAAGGATGCAACATTGTCCCAGAGGCTGTGAGTGTTGAAGTACAAGCCTATCCAACCCTAAAAACAGGAAAGGGATGCAAGCCTTTATAGGGATTTGGGTGTTTGGAAGATTTTTACTTCCCACTTGGCACTTTGACTCCATCCCTTATACTGTCTGGTAAAAAAGGGCATGTGTGGGACTGGGTATCCAAGCAGCAAGACACCTCTGCAAAGGCAGAAATACCAGTGAAACAGACTAAAACTCTGAGCATCTCCCAAGCAGGGCCACTGTTGGAGTTAGAGGTGTCTATGACTCTAAAAGGTATAGGTTAGTCACTGTGACTGAGACAACAGAAGGAGAGAATACCCCCAGAATTTTGGTTCCAGTTCTAGAAGGGAGCAGAAACCCAATATATCCCCACAGAGCAACAGCTCCTAACATTGTACATGGTGTTCCTCCCTGTACAGCCTCACAAAAGAATGGTATATCATGGTAAGAACTTCCCTTTCTATCAAGGGGTGGATTAAAACTACATGCCATGGACCAACCTCTGCCATGGTTCAAACCCCCACTTTGATTAAGTGGCATACTTAATTGCAACTGAGGAGCACCCTGTCCACCACCCCACTGTCTCTAAAACTGCAGATACTACTAAGCCCTATAGAGTATGTAGATCTTCTAAATGCTCCTATTCCTCTGGTGGCCCCTGTGGCCTGTCGAGAGGGAACACAGGAAATCCCCACTGATGCCTGATCAACAGATTGGTCCAGTTGAGGCAATCTGTCCATGTGAACTGCAGTTGTTATTCAGCACCATCTGGATGGAAACAGGAACAACCCAAAGCAACCAGTGGGCTAAACTCAGAGCAGCTTGATTGGTGATCACTGGTGAGCCCTGGCCATTAACCCTTCAAACTGACATTTGGGCTATTCGAAAGGCGTTAGCCCTATGGCTCAGATAATGGGAAGCCAAAAGATGGATGATCATAAATAAGTCCTTGTTGGGTCAAAATATGTAAAAAGGCATTTGGGTTCATCTACAAGAGCCTGAGGCAGTCCTCACTGTTTTACGTGTCCCTGGTCATAAGGTATCAACTCTCCCTGGCAATCAGAAAGCTGATGCCTTCACTGCGTATGAGTCTTAGCAACAGACCCATCATCAGATACAGCAGATTGGATACAGAGAAAGAGTGGCCACCACAGTGCATTGATGAAATAGCATATTGCCAAGGATGCCTGATTGCCCTTAAAACACAGTGACTTGGTTGTGCAGTAATAGCATGCCCTGTGTGTTCTAAACCATGCCCAAGGTAACTGCCGAAGGAGTTTGGGGCCATCCACTAGAGTTGCCAACTGGTAATTATATCGGCCCCTTCCCTGCAAGAGAGGGTTCTAATTATGTCTTGGCTTGTGTGTACTCTGCATCTGGCCTAACCCAAGCTTCCTCCTGTCACTGTGCAAGTCAGACTGCCACTATTAGGAGATTAAAGAAGCTGAGTACCATACATGGATACCCTTGTAAAATAAACAGTGATGGGTTCACATTTTAAACATCATGATATGCAAGACTGAACAAAAGAACATGACATTGAATGAAGGTTCCATCTCCCCTATAACCTGCAAGCAGCAGGGTTAATGGAAAAAAGAAATAGAATATTAAAGCAACAGATTTTTAAAAATAAAGCAACAAATTAAATTACTAACAGGTAGGGCGCCTGGGTGGCTCAGTTGGTTAAGCGACTGCCTTCAGCTCAGGTCATGATCCCGGAGTCCCGGGATCGAGTCCCGTGTTAGGCTCCCTGCTCAGCGAGAAGCCTGCTTCTCCCTCTGACCCTCCCCCCTCCATGTACTCTCTCTCTCTCATTCTCGCTCTCTCAAATAAATAAATAAATCTTTAAAAAATAAAAAAATAAAAAAAATAAATTACTAACAGGTAAACCCACCTTGGCCAGGTGAATTAAAATACTATGCCAGGTTTTAATACATTTAAATGATCAAACAGTAGGGCCTATTGCTCCATATGGGGACCCCTGGTCCTCTGGACTGGGGGCCCCTGCCAAGATACCCAAAGCTGTAAAGGTATAGTAGTCAAGGGAAACAGCCATTGTCCCAACTCTTGCTCCCAACATGCTATGCTGCTGATGGCACCAAACCCCATCGTGCCCAGGAAAGGCATTATCTACTGGAATTTACAAGATGTCTCATTGGGATGGATGAGTTACTTTGTACCCCTGGGTGACGGGGAACTACTCAGTCTCCACTGGGATTCTATTGTCTTGCTACAAGCTGTACCTGTTGAAATGCACTATAGCTGGAATAGAACACGTACCATTGAAAGATGGGAAAGGGTTTGGGTCCTGGTCTGGCCTGTCCCACTCCCAGTTCATCTCTTCACACATGACAGTGCTGCTTCCCCTGGCCAGGCCAACATACATGGTATACAGAACCAAGTCAAGTTCCGAAAGCTGTCAATCTCTCTTTCCTCAAGGCCAGGTGGACATGTTCTATTTTCCACTGGTACAATTAATTTGGCTGCCATCTTTATCTCATCCGTTGGTCTGGAAAACATTATGACATATATAGAACCCTTACTAAATCTACCCAACAACCCTAAATGATAGCTGGCAAAGCCTGTCCTTATTGAACAGTGAAATGTCTCTAATGAAAAATGCTGTCCACTAAAATAGGATGGCCTGGGATATTATTATTGCCTTGCAAGGAAACACCTGTACCATTATCCAAAAAAAAAAATTATATGTTCATACTTGATAAGTCTGCTAATGTATCATCTTTATTAAATCAGATAAAAACAAGTGAATGCCCTGAGTGATCCAACTGTAGCCTAGGGGACTTAGTAAATCAATGGCTCTTGGTGGAAAAAATTGTTATTTTGAAGATCATCTTAATCTGCTTCTCTTACTTGTGCCTATATTGTTGCTATGGTTTCCGCCTCCAATGCAGCCAGGTAGCCACCAAACAAGCCACCTCCATGCTAGTAAACCCCTTGCCGACAGCTCAGGGCACATGACAAAAGAGAGGGGCATATAAGATTATAACCACTGGTCATCAAGACGAGGTGATCGCAAGTTGACTCTCAAACTGGACCAGGGCAATTCAGAGGCTCCTCACTTCCTCCCCTGTCCTCAGCATGCACCCTCTGCCTATCATTCCCACAGTGGGAGCTGCCCAAGGACACAGCCTTGAAAGAGTGAGATGTTGAGACCATCTGGATGGTATACGTGACAAAACCCCACTAAAGCCTCTCTATAAATTTTAAGATTCTGGCGGGCAGGCATGGAGATCTACTCATTTTGTTGCCACCCAAGATAAGCCTCGTCTGTAAGTTCCCTTGCTTATTAAAACTGCCACCGGCAAATCTGGGTGGCCTGCTTCTCCCTTCAGTCTCTCCCTGCCCTCCCTGTATGGGGACGACTCTCCAATTTCACCCAGGAAATTCCCAAGGTTGTGAACCAACACCAGAGTTAAGTGCATTTTTAAAAAAGAAAGGTAAAACAATAGAAATAAAACTCTATTAGAAGAGTTTCTACAGGTTGTTTAGAGGACAGGAAAATTCCCTCTGTTGAGGAACTGAGCCTCTTTCCTCAAAGGCTGAAGTCGCTCTCCCAGCTAAGCAGGCTGCCTGTTGGCTGAGGCAATTTTAAGACTAGGTTGGCATTTCCAACCAAGCTTAGGAAGCTCGTCGGAGGGGGTGCGCAGTCTGGAGTTTAGATAAGATTTCCCAGAGGTTTTAGTTGCTCTTCACTTATTTCAATTTGGCTTTATCCTTAGCTGGCTCCTACTTAACGTTTCAAGCTTGTGTTACTATCCTGGTTTTCAATAGTATCAAATCCTAGAGTAGTCTATAAAACTATATTGCTCTGCCTCACATAGAAAAACATACTTTTGCATCTCATGCCATGGAATAGGACTCTAAAAACTGTCAGTCTCAGAAATGCCTTGAACTCTTCAGCATTCCAAGCAGTTGATCTGTCACTTTTCTTCCATTTTATAGCTTTTAAAAAATGGAGTACTTGATTTAGTCAGGCTCGGGGGCTAAATTCTCTTCAGTGAGTGTGTTTTTCCTAGCATAGTGCATTCATATATGCAGGTAAAAGAATAACCTTCCCAGAAGAGAACTAGAAGATAGATTTTCTAGCTGAGGCTCCAATATAATTTGACCCTAAGTGCAGCTCAAGGCAATCACTTACCAATTCTCATCACTCAGTTTTATATTCCTATTTCTCTGATATTTTCTTAGACCCAAGAGAATGACTTTTTTCTCAGAGTAGACTTTGCCCCTGTCCCATCACTCTGCACCCATTTCACCTCAGCCACACTCACGAATCAGCTGCACCCAGACTCCACGCCTGAATCTTGCACAAGGAAAGTCCTCCCTGTGGTCACAACCATGTGGCCGCTCGCAGCTCCATCCCACACAACAGGACCGTGGTCCTTCAACGTGACAGCTTCCAGTTGCCGAGTCATCCCATGCCCCAGCCTCCTTCAGCAACATCAGGGGCTGCCTTCCAGAGGAACCCCACAATCAAAATGTGAGCTACATTCACACCACAATCCCTGATAGTTAGTTCACTATTCCTACTTAGTCCCCTGCCTCTCCAATCCTGATTCTGTTCTCTTCCTTCAGCCTCATGGGAAGAAGACCAAGTGCTTGGTCACCTGGCCTGGCCCTTGCACACTTCTGACTTTCCTCTGGGTGTCCCAGGCTATTCAGCAACTTCAAAATCACCTCTAATCTTCTGTGCACTGACTCCAACTCTCCTCACTTTCTCCTCAGTAAATGCTCTATGTGAGAAAATGGAAAAGAGCTGGCAGGCATTCCTACAAATTCTTTCCCTCCCATGCTGAATGGTTTTTGTTCAGCTTTTGTTCACTCTTATTTTATTGCCTTCCATAAAGCTTCTTTCCAGGAAGGCCTCCTCCACTTGTGTGCTTCGTCCCATCTGTTGAGTTGTGGCTCAGGGGAAGGAAGTTTCCAATGGGAGAATGGCATGAGCTCGGGAAGAGAATCTCTGCTTGTGACCACTGCAGAAGCATCCAGAAATTACACCAGGACTGACTATCACAAAAAAAAAGCAGGATTTAAAGGCTTTGCTGGAATGAGACCTCTCTCAAGAAGGAGCTGGAGTGGACAGATGTTCTGCCTGCCCATGACCAGTTCTTCTTTCCTTGGGTAAGGGAGAACTCACCCTATTTTTTTTCTTTGGGAAATCAACCTTTCTAAAGACTTGGTGGGACTCCTGATCAAGATACCCCACTCCACTCCTGCCAAAGGATGGGCAAATGACCCGAGGTTGGCTGATTCATTAGCAGAGGGGAATATGATCTGTTGATCTGATTCATGCTGGCAGTAAAAGAATGACAGTTTTTGGAGACAAATGTCCAGCCCTGCTCCAAAGTCTGGTTCTTCCATTTTCCTTTCAATGCCATCGAGCTACCCTATGTACTTCAAAAAATGTATTTCTGAATTAAATTACCCCAAATCAGTTTATATTTCTTGCAAAGAAATCTCAGTTTTATGGCACTTGAATGATTGAAGGTAATACAGTATTGAAAAAAAAAAAAAAAATCCGGAGACAAAACCTTGGCTCTAGTTTTAGTTCCACCATAGACAGCTGCAATTTATTTGTTCCCGTCTTGCTTTACCTTCAGAATGAGATTCTCACCTGGAGAGCGCATATCCAGATTTCTCGGGTGGGTTTTTAAAACCATATACATTCATTCCCCATGCAAATTCTGCCAAAAGTCTCTCCCTTCTCATCACCACTCCCATGCATTGCCTTACCACTGGCAATTAAAGTCCACTGGGCCTCCATTACTAACAGAAGTGTGTTCTATCCCTCAGATGTGTTGGGTGGAAAACACTCTGCCGGACTAGTATATTTCCAAAGGTCCTTCTAGGTCTGACACCCTTTGAGCCGATGAAATACTTTTTCAAAAATACAACTGTTTAGACAGGTTATGAAAGAAAATTTAAAGCAAAAGCAGATGGAGGTCTAGGAATAGAAACAGGAATCAGATCTCAAAAATTGGAGGAATAGTTGTGAAAGATTTTGATGTGAGTTGCTTTAAGTACAATGATAAAACTTGTAGCAAATATATTCATTAGGACTCAATGAGAGTCTTCATATTTTAATTCCCCAGCGCAGAGGGCTTCAATTTTGTGAAAAGACTACTTAGCTTGAAAAAAATTCCTTGGTGTTTCTTGAACACACTCTGCGTTTAGAAAACTTCTGCTGCATTAAATATTAAGACCATCAATGTGCTCATTAAAAAACTAACATCCGGTGTCAAAAAGAAAATATTTTTGAGAAGTTTAACTGAATGCTACTAATCTAAAAGAACATGGTACCAAAACTTTCTGAATAATTTGTTATTCATTAATGAAACGGTAACAAATGTGAATGATACAAAAAGGAATATAGTTCAAAGAAATCAAATATACACTAATGAGCTAAAATTAAACATGAATTAAACATTGAGTAGCTAAGATGTTAAAGAAATAGCTAAATAAAAATTTAAAATATATTTTAATAAGAGTCATCATTTCTGTTCTGCATTGCTGGATTCTTTCATTGGAGAAATGTTAAGAACTGAAATCAAAATCATAGTCTCTGGTTGCCAGTCAGCTTTGACATGATCGACTCCTAAGAGTCCAATTAATGATTTATAATGAATATATTTTATTTTAATTAAGTCATCAGTCACTTTTCTATTCTCTTTCTCTTTCACATTCTCACACACATATACACCACCCCCAGGCCAAAAATGTTTAATATTGCTCTATTTTGACACTTAAAAGAGCATACTCTTTGATATGATATTCTCTGCCCCTAAAATTGCTTAAGATCATATGGAATAGACCCATATGCTTATGATGTTCTGCAATTTCTGCAAACTGTTCACCATATGTTCCTACTGGAACTTTTAAAATTATGTTTTATCCTTGCTACATCGATAATTTCAGAGGCTGGTGCATGCATATAATTATAACTTCATCCTCTTCATTGCTTTTTGTATACCTTTTATAAGTTCTCCTTATATAACAGGTAAGAAACATTCATTCAAAGAAATGAGGTAATTAAAACTTAAGAGCTAATCATGAATCTAACCAGTTCCTTGCCTTAGCAGTGAACATCCACTTAGGAAACTTCTAATTATTTCAACAATAATTCCATTGGCAGGAGGACAATGGAGTATGTAATTTATGATCATAATTATACCATTTAACTGTATCTTACCTAAGCAAATCTTTGTGAGACCTGATGCTTGGTAACAATCTGGCTTATGTCAGAGTTGTATCACTCAGTTTGTTTTGCAAGTTTCATTCACTATTTCATCGATGGGGGATAAAATACAGTATATAACATGCTGTAAATGGACAATGAAGGACCTAATGAGAAGCATGATACTTTCTGTGATAATATTATATTACATAGTTTCACCCATGTTGCGCTCAAATTTTATGTCCTCCTTTTTGCTCAGCGTTGAATAACAAAAGATTTTACTGTGCTGTTGTATACCTTGGGGGAAGTGATGGAGGGAGTTTTCTACCATTGTGTATAATTTTTTAAGG
Organism: Eumetopias jubatus; assembly: GCF_037043125.1. Lineage (NCBI taxonomy): Eukaryota > Metazoa > Chordata > Mammalia > Carnivora > Otariidae > Eumetopias > Eumetopias jubatus. Next base: position 20,797,764 of record NW_028274812.1, on the reverse strand, counting down.
ACTCCAAGGGAAAAGAGCATTGCAGGGCAATTTTAATTTCTATGGGAGGTTGTGGGGAAATTTAGAGAAATGTTTACTTAAAAAGTTCAAAGATAACCATTTAAGAGAATTTGTAAAAAGCTTTTACATTTCAGTTGGAGGTAAGTAAACAAAGGAGAAATAAAGAAAAGGGTAAACAGAAAACTGAAATAAGATGGTATAAAGTTCAAATGTGCTAGTGATAACAACAAATATAAATGGATTAGGTTTTAAATGTAGATAATATCAGATTTGGATTAAAAATAAAGAGATATGTGTTATCTATGAGAAATATATCTGAGGCAAAAAGGTTTAAAACAGGATAACTGAAAAAGATACAGCTGACAAATACTAAACAAAATAACATTACTATCAGATAAAAGAGTAATTTAAGGAGAAAAAGGTACTAAAAGAAATAATAGGAAATGCTACACTATGATTTTTTTTCTTTTATTTTTTAAAGATTTATTTATTTATTTGAGAGAGAGAGCCTGCGCTTGGGCGCACCCATACGCATGCTAGTGTGGGGGAGGGGAAGACAGAGAGGGAGAGAAAATCCCAAGCGGACTCTGCACTAAACACAGAGCCCACCCAATTCAGGGCTTGATCCCACGACGCATGAGATCACGACCTGAGTCGAAATAAGAGTTGGATACTTAACCAACCCAGTACACCCTTTTTCACTTTTTTTAAAAAAATAAACTCTACCCCCAACATGGGGCTCAAACTCACAACCCCAAGATCAAGAGTCACATGCTCTACAGACTGGCGCCCCTACGCTATGATTTTTTTAAAAAAGCCATATCTTCAAACTATATAAGTGAAAACCAATAGAATTACAAAGATTTAACAAATCTACCAAAGTATAGATTTAATAACATATAGATATATGTTCTGTTTAATTTACTATCTTTAACAGGTGAATTGAACCTGTACTTTTGTGGACATAGTCTATTTAATCTACTATTTTTATAGTAGATAAATATATATATATATATATATACACATACGATTAGAGATTAGCTTAAAATACCTGAAAATACCAGTTTTATACTTTTCCTAGTTAAGATACCTTTTTTTCCCCTCTATTTTCCAATTTTCTTTATAAGTCAAAGAATTTCTCCTTATAGATGTGTCATATATTTCTGTCAATTTTTGTGCAAAAGTTATAAAAAAAATGGTTATCTTTATGTCATTGGAAACCAGAAATGTTATTCAAACTGCTCCATGTTACTTAAACTTAGGCCAATTTACCCTCTCGGGAAGCTACTGGCCATCAGGAAAAGTGAGAACCTCCAGGCAGGGGTCAGAGGTTACACCAGCAGTGGCCTACAGGGGAAGCTTCCAGCCAGAAACCCATAGCAGCACCAGCCCTTTCCCACCTCCACCAGCTGCCCTACAACTAAAACCAGCAAAAAGCCTGCACCCTGTCCCACCCTTTCAGGACAATAAGCTTTCCCTTAATTCCAAATAACATATCAGGCAGGAAGACGCAGAATAGAGAAAACCTGATGGTGAGTGTAGCTTTGAATTGACTACATACTTGTCTGAGAGAGCTTGTTTTAAACTAAAGTAAATTACTAAAGTGGGAGAGAGAGAAAGAGCAGGAATTGGAAATTTTTAAATTTAAGTTATTTATACCCTAATGCCTAGCAGGGTATGGTCTATTCAGAAAAATTAGATCAGTTATAGAAAAATAAGTAAAGCATACAGAAGTGTAGGAGTGTAAATCATTACACAGTCTATATCACAGTGTGAATACATAATTCACAATAGGCACCCTGTGTTCTTAGAAGTATTATAATTATGTGTGGTCCCTCTCCTGGATATAGATATAGATACATATAGGTCTACTATTATAGTTGATGTTATAGTTGTATACCAAAGTAGATCTACTTATTTATCTAATATAGTTATGTAGCTATATACGGTACACTATAGTAGGTAGACTACGTAGAAAAGCTTGTGTGTTTTCCCATATGTGAAATTCCAATTAAAAACTTCCTATGTAAGTCATTTTCTGAATTTTGTAATATTTTATGGAAGTAAAATTACAGTGGGAATGAACATTTTAAAGATTCATGAACTAGTTTGCCAAACTAGCTATACTTGGTTTATCTAAACCAATTCATTCTTCTAAAACAGCCTGATATTTGGGAATGTTGTAGAAAAGAATAAGAGGCCATACCAGTCAAGAATGCCATTTGTTGTCATTTATACTCTCACTGTTGGGAAACCTGGATTTCGGGGGATTTTTTTTTGCTTCTTTTAAGGTATTTGCTCTCTACAAAGAAAGATATCCAGACACTAGCTGGAAAGTAGCACTGCATGTTTCCTTCATGTTACCTTTGGCTGGCCAAGCTCAAAGATATGTCTTTCCACTTAAATAGATTGTAATTAATTTAAGTATCATTATTAAGTACTTTCCCCACTAAGTCTCAAATGCTATCAATTGCACGAGGCTCATGAAAATTAATGCTTCCTCTTTAACCAAAATCTTTTAACTTAGATATTTTAAATTTTGTATATAAAAACCTATGTAGGAATTCAAATATAAAAAATAATAATAAAATGAAAAATAATTGTGAATAAGCTTTGTAAAGAATGTAGCAATATTTACTATATCCCACCTCCAGGAGCTTCCACTGAATTCTTCTATGGTTGATAGTCTAGGCATCAAGCAGCAATCCCCATCCTTTCAGGAAATAATCGATTCAGTATTGGCTGAAGTTCACAGAAGGGACAGAGTTGGAGTCACTGTTTTTTCCTCGTTTCACTCTGTTCTTTCGATTAGAATCATGGCAGTCTTCACACTGTTCCCTTTGCATGTAATCATCCATACTGTGAATCAGGCCTTGAACTTATTTATTCCTGTGGGTTTATATATAGCTTTCTCCTCTGACAGTACAATCTCTCAAAACCAGATTTGTGTTGAAATGTCTTAACTTCCACAATTACCATTGTAGCACACATTATTCTAAATATTTGAATGGATTAATATCATTTCTAGAGATGAGTTAATAGAGCAAAGTGTTAAATATATAGAGGAAAACAATGCAAAAACAAATGCAACTATGCATTCTTGAAATCACCTAGGAAGGAAAATATACACACACGTATACACGGATTTTTTTCTTGTGCAAGGACACTATATAAAAATTTGAACATCAATTTCTTTTACTCTGGAGTTTCTTCAGCATTAAATTGAAAAATTAGGAGAGGTCAAAAATTGAAATGAAATTTGATTTTTTTAAAAAATCTTTTAAATATTTTACATGTGACATTCTTAATGCACATTTGTATTCCCTTGCTTTCATCCATTTTCTTAATTGACTTCAAAGAGACTGTATGTTATTCATTACATCTTCCAAAAATTCCTGGATCATTCTCAAAATACACTCAAAGATGACCTTACTGATCAAAAAGATTCTCTTCTTCAATTTAAGTGTACAGATACACATTTCATTCTGAATAATATCAAGCTTTCAAAAGAGAAGCCACTTTTTCCTTTATATTTGGTGGCCATTTTTGCTTTGTATAATCATTCATGGAGTTTAAAGAAATTTTCTTCCACGGAGCACTGAAGTATTCCTGACTTAGCATGGTTCAAATGAATTTCATCGAGTGGGAGGATGGGTTAGCCTGGTGATGGGTATTAAGGAGGGCACATTCTGCATGGAGCACTGGGTGTTATACGTAAACAATGAATCATGGAACACTAAATCAAAAACTAATGATGTAATATATGGTGATTAACATAACATAATAAAAAAAATGAATTTCATCCTGCTGCCACTGGCAACCATAGAGAGCCAGCATTATGTCCGCACCCTTACAATATTGTTTCTGTAAGACCAGTGAATGAGAGATAAGGTAAAGAGAATCAGGCATGTGGAGCTTGAAAGGGAGGGCAGCAATGTTAAATAGGCTGGCAAATTCTGAAGAAGGTCAAAGAGTTAGTCCTGTTGTTTTCTAGGGACAGAGTGTAACAGGCAGAGGGAACAGCTGGTGGGAAGGCCAGAGGTGCTGGGGGCACGTCTGAGGAGCGACAAGATTCCTCTGCTGGAGCAAAGTAAGTCATGGAAGAGTGTAGCAGATGAGGTTGTTAGGAGGTAATTGGGGGGGAAGGAGGTAGAGCTTCAAGGCCCTAGTAAAGAATTGGCTTCTGGCCTCAGTGAATTTGAGAGCCAGTGGGGGGCAGTAAATAGAGCAATGATACTTTCAAATCTGACTTCTCTATTAAAAAGAAGAGGCACAGGGGCAAGGGTGAAAAGAATGGAAACCAATAAGGACACTCCTGAAGTAATATAGGCCAAAAAAATGGCTAATGTCTTCTCAGCAGATTGTATTTTTCAGTATAAAACGCGTCTCTTTGTCCTCTTCAACTCAAAGCCTTTGACTTGAATTTTCATTTACCCGATTTTATTAAATGTCCACATCTACTTCCTCGTTCTAAGTATTTGCTGGAAATTTCTTTTACCAATGCTTTATTCTCAACTTTAAATGACATTTCATTAAGTGTGTGTTCTTAATCCAGGGAAGAGATCAATCTTTAGTTTACCCAATCTAAGAGTGTATCTTAATCCCATTAATATTTATTTAATTGTGGATATTTAAAATTTTTTTTAGCATTTTATCTTGTATTTTCTGTTTATTATGTTTTCTTATTTTCTTTGGTTTTCTTCTTTTTTTCTCTTTTTGCATTGATAGTTTTTGTTTGTTTCTTTTTGCTGTCTCATTCCTTCATATCCTTTGGAAGTCCAAATGTTATGCATCTTAATCCCATTGTTCCATCTGGCAGCCCTCAAAATTATAATACACATTTAAATTTGCATTTTCTTCAATAACCAAAAAAAATTATTTAAATTAATGATTTCCTTCTTTTTTTCATCTTATATCATCCTTCCTTAGTTTTCACGTTATCTCTCTATGATTTTGAGCCAGTATTCCCCTCTTTCATATGCTCAGGTACTTAACCTTCACTTGTCTTCCCCACTCGGAACACTTTTCATCCATAGCCATCTCATTCTTTGTACAACAGAGCCCTTCCTTCCCGCGGAGCTGTTTATCTATTACTTTGAATAACATTGAATATCCAGATGTATCTCTCTCTCTCTCAATATATACATTAGCTATTCTTCATGGTGGGAGAATCATCCTAATTTTTAGAAAAGTGTACAATTATCGACATCACACAAAATTATATAATTCTTCTTGATTATAATTTATAATGCATACACACTCTCACATACATATTTTATTATGCATCTTTGGGCTTTATTTGAGGAAAAATGGTTTTTCTTTCCTTGCTGTGGCAGATGGTTTTACATGTTGTTTTGTAAACACAGTGAGGAAGACAAGGTACCTCAGAAGACCTTAACATTTGCATGCAACACTGACACTTCATCTTCATTGCACGTTAAAAGCCTCAAGAACCATTTGGAAGACTGCAGAGGTAGATACCATATTTTCTTTGCTCCAGTACTTCTTTTCATTAAACTAGAGAGTTACCCAGCTGTTAGTGCTGAGAAGTTATCCTTAGGGAAGTGTTGCTTTCAAAGGGGGCAGAGTTTCCTTAAAACCACATTTCCAGATAGTACAGGAGAGTTCATAATCAAAACTGAGTTTTTCCATTAGGTTTTCCATTGAGAAACAGTTCAATCAATGAATGATTTTAGATCACTAGATTCTCAAATTATTTACAAATACTATCTACACAAATCTTAATTCACAGTAATTTGATAGTTTCAATAAAAAGCCAAAATTTTATAAAGAAAAAAAAAACAACCCTCTTCATTCCCAGCCTTTTTCTGTCAATATTGGCTTTCTGTTTTTATTAAGTTGTTTTCATTTCCTAAAATGATCTTCACCTTATCCATCCAATCTAAATTAGCCATTAGTTATCACATTACACCTTATTTTAGTTGTTAATAAAACATTTAACATAGTCTGACATATTTTAATCTGTCCCTCAGTCCACTTTTTTGACTGTTTAATCTCTTTCCCTATTGCAAGCAAAGGTGTTTTTTATATTATTTGATTCCATATTCTATACACCTACCACAAGTCTTGGCATATATACTAGATCCTTAATTTATATTTCTCAAAATATAGAGAATATTACAATAGTTTGAACTTAAAACTTTAATTTTATCATCATATACTTAGGAAAAATAAAATTATGAGATCAAATATACTAGATTTTTAAACATTTGCAGAACTTAGAATTATTTATTCCCCTTAACTATCTTTAAGATGGTAAAAAAATGAAAATATAAGATTTTATTATAAGGAATGATATATGTACATCATTGCAGAAAAAATGAATGTCTCCTATAAATACTACTGATGACTTTTTGTAAAACAGGAACATATTTTAACTCTTCTTTATAAAAGAGTTGATAGATTTGTTTTTTAAATAAAAAGTTTATATGATTGTGATATTCTGATTTGATTGAAAGTCAAATACCCTAAAAACTGTTTTGTACGACTAATAGAATTCTTCGACACAGGTTAAAAACATATTTGAGGGAAAACAAAAAAAGCAAATAATCCCCAAAGGTCAAAAAAGACAATTGTATCGACATCTTTCGGTAGGGAAACTGAAAGTTAAAAAAAATCATAGATAGCATACAAGGCAAAACTTAGTAATAATATACAACAGAAGATAAGTGGAATGAAATTTCTTCTTTTTCCATCTCCATCTGTCTGATATCTTAGATTAGATATTTTAAAAGCAGTGAATTTGCTTGTCTTCAATTAAAGATGAATATGAAAAATGAACTACCAAAATTACTGCCAAATTAACTGGTGCTAAGGAACTAAATCTAGGCGCAGAAAATGCTGAAAAAATATTTAGTTTTAACTTCAGACAGAAATTTTTTTAGCAAAATATAAAATTATCATACAAAACATGAATGCTAAAATAATGATTTATACAATCTGAGGCTTTTCCAGGTATGTTACCAGTCTTCCTAATTTCAAACATTAGAGTTTAAAGAAAAATCGAGTTTGTGGTTTCCCATAGGCTCAATGTGGTCACCTAACTTCAAATTCTCCCACATATAGTCCCCCCCAACCATTTATATTATCAACAACAACAGCAAACAGCAAATGACATCACCCACACCCTATGACAACAGCAAGGAGGCAGAGGATATTGAAAATGTTGATTTACATGTAAGTAAACATTATCTGGATTACAAACCAGGGTAGAGGGTCAGATAGGGATTAAGCAGAAGAGAAGAGAATACACCAGGATCCTAGTTGTAGTAGAATAGTGATTAAGGCTTGCCCCCAGGAGGGAAGGGTTGTATCTTGAAGAATACCACAAAAAAGATTTAAAACCCGGTAGATGGGAGCACTGACAATAGGGAGTCAAAAGAGACCATCTTAGAAAGTGCACAGGACCAGCAGAGGCCCTGAGGAAGGCACTGCTTCTGGGAAGAGCATGACAGCTTTGTTGTGAAAATGCTTCCCAGACCGAGGCTTGGTGGTGATGAGAAAGAAGGAAGCATCTGATGATAATGCCTTTATAGAAACAAAATATCATCAAAGAATCAGAGGAAGAAAGACTCTCCCCAAAATGCACCCTTTATTAAAGAACTTGTGCTCCACAGACAATAAGTGCTCTTGAATTAAGAAACCAAGTAGGGGTGCCTGGGTGGCTCAGTTGGTTAAGCGTCTGACTATGGCTCAGGTAATGATCTTGGGATCCTGGGATCAAGCTCCATGTCAGGCTCCCTGCTCAACACAATAAAAAAAAAAATTATATATTAGAATTTTTGTGTAAGCCAATCTAAAAATGTGTTTCTTTTAATGAATAGACTAAAGCCCATTTGCATTTAAATTAGTGATTCATCAAATGTGTTTTGTTTCAGCTAAGTCAAATAGTTTAAATTATATTTTCTGCATGCATTGCTGTAATTACTATATGTCTTACATTGTGTTCTTAAAGTGTGCTCTTTATAAGCAGAATATAGTTGGGTTTTTTTTAACATAGTCTGACAGTTTTTTTCATTTATTTACAACACTTAGTCTATTTTTATATAATGTAATTATGATATTTGGGGGGTTAAACTTATCATGATTTTTTTTATTTGTCCCATGTTTTCTTTTCTTAACTATACTTCGTTTTGTTTTTTCTGTTTTCTCCTTTCTTGTCTTCTTTTGGATTAATCAGGTTTTTTAAAATCATTCCACTTTCCCTCCATCCATTTATTAGCTAGTAGGTTACATATATTTAGATTGTTTTTAAAATGACTATCCTAAGGCCTAGAGATTTTTATATATATCCAATTATTCATGTATTTTATTTTTTTAATTTTATTTTATTATGTTATGTTAATCACCACACATTACATCATTAGTTTTTGATGTAGTGTTCCATGATTCATCGTTTGCGTATAACACCCAGTGCTCCATTCAGTACGTGCCCTCTTTAATACCCATCACCAGGCTAACCCATGCCCCCACCCCCCTCCCCTCTAGAACTCTCAGTTTGTTTCTCAGAGTCCATAGTCTCTCATGGTTCATCTCCCCCTCCGATTTCCCCCCCTTCATTTTTCCCTTCCTACTATCTTCTTCTTCTTCTTCTTTTTTTTTAACATATAATGTATTACTTGTTTCAGAGGTACAGGTCTGTGATTCATCAGTCTTACACAATTCAGAGCACTCACCATAGCACATACCCTCCCCAATGTCTATCACCCAGCCACCCCATCCCTCCCACCCCCACCACTCCAGCAACCCTCAAATTGTTTCCTGAGATTAAGAATTCCTCGTATCAGTGAGATCATATGATACATGTGTTTCTCTGATTGACTTATTTCACTTAGCATAATACCCTTTAGTTCCATCCACATGGTTGCAAATGGCAAGATTTCGTGTTTTTTGATGGCTGCATAATATTCCATTATATAGATAGATAGATAGATAGATAGATAGATAGATAGATAGATAGATAGATGTGTGTGTGTGTATATATATATATACCACATCTTCTTTATCCATTCATCTGTTGATGGACATCTTGGCTCTTTCCATAGTATGGCTATTGTGGACATTGCTGCTATAAACATTGGGGTGCACCTGCCCCTTCAGATCACTACATTTGTATCTTTGGGGTAAATACCCAGTAGTGCAATTGCCTGGTCACACGGTAGCTCTATTTTCAACTTTTTGAGGAACTTCCATACTGTTTTCCAGAGTGGTTGCACCAGCTTGCATTCCCACCAACAGTGTAGGAGGGTTCCCCCTTCTCTGCATCCTCCTCAACATCTGTCATTTCCTGACTTGTTAATTTTAGCCATTCTGACTGGTGTGAGGTGAAACCTCATAATAGTTACTTCTGTTATTTTAAACAGTGAATGTTCCTGCATAATATAACCACATATATACTGTTTCCAATGCTCTTCATTCTTTCTCTATGTATGGGGTTTCAACTGGGATCATGTCCATTCTACCTGAAGAACATATTGTAGTTATTTATTTTATTGCATTTCTTCTTTGAAAATATTAAATTAAATCTGTGGCTTGATGGCTTTTGTCATTTTTGGAAAATTCTCTACCAATATCTCTTTTAAAAAATTTTTTTTCTGTTCTAGTCTCTTTTTGTCTGGGATACAAAATATATGCAGGTAGATCTTTCTACCAGTTTCCATTGGCCTCTTCTCTGTATTTTCTGTTTTTTTTTTTCCCTCTGCTCTTAAATCTGAATGTTTCTTACCAATTTATTTTACACTTCACTAACCTTTTCTACTCTGTCTAATCTGTTATATACCTTATAGCAAATTTTTAATTTAAGTAATCATATTTGTTTCTGGGATTTCCATTTGATTTTAAAAAAATAGGATCTAGTTTTCTAATTAAATACCTATCTTTTTACCTACTGGCTTGAAAATACTAATCATAGTTATTTTTTAAATTGAAATAATTCATATAACATAAAAATCACCAACTGAAAGTGTACAATTCAATGTTTGTTAGTATTCTGGCTATGCTGTCCAAACATCACCAGTGTCTAATTCCAAGTGAAATATTCCAGTTCCATCCTCAAAAGAAACTCCATCCCTACCAGCATCCATCCTAATTTTCCTGGCCTTTCCCCTCTCAACCACTAATCTACCCTGTGTCTATGGATTTGCCTATTCTAGATATTTCATATAAGTGACTCATATGATACCTGTCTTTTTGTGTCTCAAGTTTCTTCCATGTTGTAGAATGTTCCTTTTTAAGACCAAATGATATTGCATTTTATGAATATACCCCTTTTGTTTATTCATCAGTTATTGGATATTTTTATTACCAGTTTTTCACTATTACAAATAACGTTACTGTGAACACTCATGGACACATTTTATGTGAACATATGTTTTCGATTCCCTTGGGGATGTACCTATGTGTGGAATTATTGGATCTTAAGGTAATGCTATGCTTAACTTTTTGAGGAATGCCCAAACTTTTCAACAGTGACTACATTATTTTACATTACTACCAGCAATATATTAGAGTTGCTGTTTCTGCACATCTGCATCCACTTGCTACTGGATTTCCTTTTGATTATAGCCTTCCTCACGAGTGTACAATGCTACCTCTTTGTGGTTTGGTTTGTATTTACATAATAGCTATAGATATTGACCATTTTTTCATGTGTTTATTGGCTATTTGCATATATTCTTTGGAGAATTGACTATTCAAATCAATTGCCCATTTTTAAATTGGATGATTTATCTTTACTTGTTCACTTGTACTTCCTTTTATTTCTGTTCTTCAGAGTGGGTAATCTCAATTGACCTATCTTCAGGTTCACCAGTGCATTTTTCTGCCTGCTCAAACCTTTTTCTGAGCCCCTCAAGTAAATTTTCATTTCAGTTTTACTTTCCAACTCCAGAGTTTCTATTTGGTTTCTCTTTATAGTTTCTACTTCATTATTGATATTCTTTCTTTAGAGAGTGTTTTCACACTTTCCTTGAATTCTTTAGGATTCCTTTAATTCTTTACTTCTTTGGGTTTCTTAAGTTCTTTGGACATATTTTAAAATAGCTGATTTAAAGTTGTTTTTTTTCCTAGAAAATTCAATGTCTGGGCTTCCTCAGAAAAAAATGTTATTGATTGTTCCTTTCCTATGTATAAGCCATACTTTCTTGTTTCTTTGCATGTCTCATAATTTTTTACTGAAAACTGGACATTTTTAATATTATAAATGTGGCAACTCTGGAAATAAAATGCCCTTCCCTCACCTATAAGCTATTCTTGTGCTTATAATAGTTGTTGTTTATATATTTCATGAATTTTCTAAACTGATTCTCTAAAATATTTATTCTTTGTTGTGTATGACTCCTGAAATATCTGTTCCATTAGCTTAGCAGTCAGGTAACGATTAGATTAAAATTTCCTTAAATGCCTAGAGCCAAAACACTTCCCAATCTCTATGAAAGGGCTATGTGTGTGCATGGGGAGTTTACAACTCTGCCTTCACCTTCACTTCCTACTTCCTTAACTTCAAGGTCAGCCAGGGGTAAAAGCTTAGGGACGTTTCAGGTTTTCCTGAGTATAGCCCTAGGTATGTATGTGTCCTTCTAGAATGTGACTTTAAGAATATGTCAGAGCTTTGCAAAACCTTATGGACATGTTTTGCACCAGCCTTTTCTCCCAAGTTTTTTGGTTAGTCTGTTGTTTGCCCAACTAATATTTACCACCTTAGATAGCAACAGCTAAAATATTTGCCTGTAAATGACCCCCAACTAGCAGCCTTAGCCCTGGGCTAGTTTTAGTCAGATGAAATAAAGATAAGCCTTCTGAGTCAATCTGCCAGGGAGCCATCAGGCCTACCAAAACAAATTATAATTCTTTGTAAATCAAGTCCATCCTGATTTTTCCAGTATTGAGAACCTGGGCTGTTGTTTTTAAAGCTACTGCTGAGCTGAGAAAGGGGACAAAGGATTGGGGAAACTTAAAATGCTACAGAGCTCATTGTGCTTACTAACATTCAACCATTTTTCTTGAATAAACGCCCTCCAGGCCAGCAAGCCTTTGGTTCATTTCCAAAGTTCTTAAAAATTTGATTCTTACGGTTTGGGCCCATTTTTAAATTTGCTTTTATGGAGGAGTAAACTTTCAGAATTCCTTACTCCACCATTTTGATGACATAATTCTAATCATAATTATTTAAAGTCTATATTTTATATCTCCATTTAGCAATTTAAAAAAGCCTACAAATTCTTAAGCACTCCTCTTGTTGTGCGGCAGGATCTATGTCCTTTCTCCTTGAATCTGCACAGCTTTTATATGTACTTGAGCCAAAAAGCACATGTAAGTGATACCATGTAATTTCCAATGATGTGTTATAAAAGGCCTTACAGCTTCTGCCTGACTCTTTGGGGATGATTATACTGAGGAGAACCAGTTCCCAAATAAGAAGTCCAACTACAATGAAACCCCAATGCTAGAGAGGCTATGCTTTGTTGCCCCCATTTAGCCCAAGCTGAGTTCCCAGCCAACAGTCAGCATCAACTGCCAGACATGTGAAAAATCACCTTGAATATACAGCCCAGTAAAGCCTAGAGATGGCTACAGCCCTACCCAACATCTAACTGCAACTATATGAAAGACCCCACGTAAAAACTGCCAATCTCTTCCCAAATTCTTGATCCTCAAAATCATCAAGATGTTTGACACCACCAAGTTTTGGGATACCATGCTATACAAAAGTAACTTTCACACTATGATATCTAGATCATCTGTAGCCTGTTTTTATTGTCTATTTTTTCTCTTGCTTTTCATTTTGGTCATGTTTGCAACATGCTGTGTAAATTTTTTATTGGAAGACAGACATTGAGGAGACAAGATGGTGGTGGAGTAGGAGGACCCTAGGCTCACCTGATCCCACAAATACAACTAGATAACTATCAAATCATCCTAAATACCTCAGAAATTGACCTGAAGACTGGCAGAACAAATTCCACAACTAAAAGTAGAGAAGAGGCCACAGAGAAGAAAGTAGGAAGTATGGAGACACAATTTGGGAGAGAGACAGATTGTGGCTGCATGGTGGGGAGAGGGCTTTGGTTTCAGAGAAGGACAAGAGACAGACTAATACACAGGGGAGCAGCACATAGGGAAGATGATTTCCCATAGCAATTGGTTCGGAAAGCAAGAGGGGCCAAATTCTGTGAATTCTTGCAACCAGCGAAGATTAAAGCCTGAAGTTTTAAAGGTTAGTGGGCTTGGCTCAGGGACAGCCTGGAGGGCACTGGGGAGGGCACTGAGGGAAGTTTATAACAAACCTGAAGAATCAAGAAAAATCTCAAATAAACCACTTAATCTTACAACTAAAGGAGCTAGGAAAAAAAGAAAATACAACAAATGAAACCCCAAACCAGCAGAAGGAAGGAAATAATAATAATTAGAGCAGAAATAAGTGAAATAGAAACTATAAAATCATTAGAACAGATAAATGAAACCAGGAGCTGCTTCTTCGAAAAGATAAAAAATTTCATAGACCTCTAGCTAGACTCATCAAAAAACAAAGAGAAAGGACACAAATAAATAAAGTTACAAATGAAAGAGGAGTGAAAACAACCACAACCACAAATATCCAAACAATTCTAAGAGAATATTATGAAAAACTATATGTCAACAAATCGGACAACCTTGAAGGAATGGATAAATTCCTAGAAACATATAACCCACCAAAACTGAAGCAAGAAGAAAGAGAAAATTTGAACAGATCCATTACCAGCAAGGAGATTGAATCAGTAATAAAACAACAACAACAACAACAACAAAAACTCCCAAGGAACAAAAGTCCAGAACCAGATGTCTTTACCAGCAAATTCTACCGAACATTTAAAGAAGAGCTAATACTTATTCTTCTCAAACTATTCCAAAAAACAGAAGAGGAAGGAAAACTTCCAAATTCATTCTATGAGGCCATCGTTACCCTGATACAGAACTGATAAAGACACCTCAGAAAAAGAGAACTATAGGCCAATATCTCGGATGAATATAGATGCAAAAATTCTCAACAAAATACTAACAAACATAATCCAACAATATATTGAAAAAAACATTTGCCACAATCAAGTGGGATTTATTACTGGGTTGCAAGGTGTTTCAATATTTGCAAATCAACCAATGTGATACATTACATCAATTAGGAAAGGATAATAACCATATGATCTTTTCAATAGATGCAGAAAAAGCATTTGATAAAGTACAACAGGCATTCATGATAAAAACCCTCAAAAGGTAGGCTTAGAGGGAACATACCCCAACATAATGAAGGCCACATGTGAAAAACTCATATCGAACATCATACTCAATGAGAAAAACCTGGCAGCCTGCCCCCAAAGTCAGGAACAAGACAAGACTGTCCACTCTCACCACTTTTATTCAGTGTGGTCCTGAAACTCCTGGCCATGGAAATCAGACAACAAAAAGAAATAAAAGGCATCCAAATTGGCAAGGAAGAAGTAAAACTTTCACTATTTGCAGATGACATGATACTCTATATAGAAAATATAGAAATATATAGAATATATAGAAATATATATAAAAATGCTGAAGACTCCACCAAAAAACTACTAGAATTGATAAATGAATTCATTAAAGTCACAAGAAACAAAATCAATGTGCAGATACCTCTTGCATTTCTATACACTAATAATGAAGCTGCAGAAAAAGAAATTTTTTTTAAAAATTCCATTTACAATTGCACCAAAAATAATAAAATACCTAAGGAATAAACCTAACCAAAGAGGTGAAAGTCCTGTATTCTGAAAGCTATAAAACACTTATGAAAGAGGGTTGCCTGGGTGGTTTAGTCATTAAGCATCTGCCCTTGGCTCAGGTCACAATCCCAGGGTCCTGGGATCGAGCCCTGCATCAGGCTCCCTGATCAGCAGAGAGACTGCTTCTCCTTCTCCCACTCCCCCTACTTGTGTTCCCTCTCTCACTGTGTCTCTCTCTGTCAAATAAATAAATAAAAAATCTTAAAAAAATTTATGAAAGAAATTGAAGATGACACAACAAAATGGAAAGGGATTCCATGCTCATGGATTGGAAGAACAAATATTGTTAAAATGTATATACCACCTAAAGCAATCTATACATTTAATGCAATCCCTATCAAAACACCAAGAGCCGTTTTCACAGAACTAGAACAAAAAATCCTAAAATTTATATGAAACCACAAAAGACCCCGAATTGCCAAGCAATTTTGCAAAAGAAAAACAAAGACAGAGGCATCACAATTCCAGACTTCAAGCTATATTACAAAGCTGTAGTAATCAAAACAGTATAATACTGGCACAAAAAATAGACATATAGATCAATGAAACAGAATAGAAAACCTAGAAATAAGCCCACAATTATATGGTCAAATAATCTTTGACAGAGCAGGAAAATATCCAATGGAGAAAAGAGTGTCTCTTCATAAAACGGTGTTGGGAAAACTGGTCAGCTACATGCAAAAGAATGAAACTGGACCACTTCCTTACACCACACACAAGAATAAATTCAAAATGGATTAAAGGCCTAAGTGTGAGACCTAAAACCATAAAAATCATAGAACAGATGATGGGCAGAAAGGTCTCTGACATCAGCCGTAGCAACATTTTTCTAGATATGTCTCCTGAGACAAGGAAAATAAAAGCAAAAATAAACTATTGGGACTATATCAAAATAAAAACTTCTGCACAGCAAAGGAAACAATCAACAAAACTAAAAGGCAACCTATGGAATGGGAGAAGATATTTGCAAATGACATAATGATAAAAGGTTAGTATCCAAAATAAATAAAGAACTGATACAACTCAACACCCAAAAAAACAAATAACCCAATTAAAAATGGGCAGAAGACATGAACAGTCATTTCTCCAAAGAAGACATACAAATGGCCAACATGAAAAGACATTCAACATCACTTATCATCAGAGAAATGGAAATCAAAACTACACTAAGATATTACCTCACACCAGTCAGAATGGCTAAAATCAACAACACAAGAAACAAGTGTTGGCAAGGATGTGGAGCAAAAGGAACCTTCATGCACTGTTGGTGGGAATGCAAACTGGTACAGCCACTCTGGAAAACAGTATGGAGGTTCCTCAAAAAATTAAAAATAGAATTACCCTAAGATCCATTAATCACCATACTGGGTATTTACCCAAAGAATACAAAAACACTAATTCAAAGGTATACATGCATCCTTATGTTTATAGCAGCATTATCTACAATAGCCAAATTATAGAAGTGGCCCAAGTGTCCATTGATAGATGAATGGATAAAGAAGAGCTGATTTTATGTATATAATGGAATGGAATATTATTCAGCCATAAAAAAGAACAAAATCTTGCCATTGCAATGCCATGGATGGAGCTAGAGAGTATAATGCTAAGTGAAATAAGTCAGTCTGAGAAATACAAATGCCATATGATTCACTTACATGTGGAATTTATGAAACAAAACAAATGATTAAAGGGGAAAAAAGAAAGAGAAACCAATGAACAGACTCTTAACTATTGTGAACAAACTGATGGTTACCAGAGGGGAGGTCAGTGGGGGATGGGTAAAGTAGGCGAGGGGATTAAGGAGTGCGCTACATTGTAATCAGCACCAGGTGATGTATGGAATTGGTGAATTGCTCTATTGTACACCTGAAACTAATATAACACTGTATGTCAACTATACTGAAATTTAAAAAATTTTTAAAGTTAAAAAAGGAAAGAAAGGCAGACATCGTATATAAGAAGTTGTGGAGGCACTGGGTGGTGCTGTCTTCTTCCAAAGAATATTTAATGCTATTTTGGCAACCCTGTAACATACTGGTTGATCTTCTTGATCCACCTGATGGTAGTTTATTTCTGACTTACTCTTATTCTTATGGCCTAGTCCTGGGGTGTTAACTTCCTTGGCAGATTCACTTTTTTTCTTGATAAATTTCTCTTAGCTTTTTAGCCTCTTGTCACTGCCTCAGCTTGGTTTCTTAGAGAACTGTTCCACACATGCATAATGTTGGAGTCAACAAATGCAGCCGAAGGGTTCCTCAAGGGGAAAATTGTGTGCAGTATATCAGGTTCACACCTGTGTGCTATCCCTTTCCTCTGGAACCTTGTTCCTGAAGTCCTGGTTACTTTGGATACTCTCTGAAGTTTTCAAATACTTGTCCTTTTCATTTATTTTTTATTCTAGCTTTTACAGTTGTTTTTAGTGGGCCAATTGCTTTGATACCAATTACTCCATCAAATTCATAGTAGAAGTCTATCCTGTTGTATTTTTTTCTCCATAATACTTACATGCACTGCCTTTACTTGTTCATTCATTCAATGTCTCCTTAATGTAGTGCCTTGAGAGCAGAACCGAGTTTTGCTCATTGTGAAGTCCCAAAGCCTAGAAAAATGGCTAGCATAAAGAAGGCACTCGGTAAATTTGTTTGAAGGAAGGAAAGAAATCAATAGGCTTGATTCTCTCACCCAGGTACACACCTTGGAAACTTGATTTAAGGACTTCTGTTTATCCTCTTTGATCAATATATTTTAAACTTCTCCTACACCCCCACTCTACACATCCAATTAGCTACCAATTCTGATGATAATTCCACATTTTTAATATCTTTCCAATATGCCCTTCTTTCTTCATCCTGGCTATATTAGTTTGGGAGTGTCATTATCTCTTACCTGGTTACTACATAAGTCTGTTAGGTAATGCCTTACCTCTAGTTTTCCTTCACTTCATTATATCTTTCCCTTACATAGTGTTTTCAGTATTTTTCTCAAATACAAATCTTATTATATTTCAGGGCTTTAAAAATGTTTAAAAATAGCAATGGCTCAACATAGTCTACAAGGGTAAATGCCAAACTTTTAGTTTCATAAAATACAAGGAACTTCAAACTGTCTTGCAATGATGAAACAAGGACTTTTTAACAAACCTCGAAATCACCAGAATGTTCATACTAAAGTGTCTGAAACTCCAAGATCATAAGCATATCACCATGATTTTATGCATAACTCTTGACAGCCCAAAATGACTCAGAGGAATGAGGATTAGACTGGATATATTAAGGATTAGACTAAAGAAAGTGGGATATAAATATTCTATATAAATGTATGCTGTGGTTGGTTGGCAAGCAGTGCCATTCATATCTACTTTTTAATACATCTGAAAAGACTTTCATTACATTACATTAAAGTGATAGGACTTCTCATACTTCATGGACTTTAGAATTAAAGAGTTAAAATCATATTACTATTATTTTATTTCTTGAATACTTACTGAGTGCCTGCTCTATGTCAATGGCTATCTAATTCTTCATGACATAAATATGTATAAGATAGAGTTTTCCTTCTCTCAAAGGGCACAGAGAGTAGTAATTCCACCTAATTGATTAATTGAAGCAAACACCGTGTTGTGATTATTTTCTATTTCTTTTTTTTAAATATTTTATTTATTTATTTGACAGAGAGAGCGAGAGCAGGAACACAAACAGGGGGAGTGGGAGAGGGAGAAGCAGGCCTCCCGCCGAGCAGGGAGCCCGATGCGGGGCTCCATCCCAGGACCCTGAGATCATGACCTGAGCCGAAGGCAGACACTTAATGACTGAGCCACCCAGGTGCCCCTCTATTTCATTTTTAACTTAAAAAGTTATTTATTTGAAATACCCAAAATGTTTAAGATCCCCTAAGGAAGTATTCCTTCATCTGTCATTGGTTTTCACACTTAATTGGTGGTGTATTTAACACTTTCTATATCATTACCCAAACTTATAGGAAACCATAATGTAAGTCAAACTTTCCATGGAGACTACAGGGGGAAAAGACAACAAGATTTGGGAAACCGCTCTGAAGGGCAGGGTAGAAGAAAAAGACTAGCAAAAGAGACTTCTAATGAGTCAGAATATTAAAAAGGAAAAAGGAAAGGGATGTAAATGTGTGAAGCCTCAGTTTCCTTGTCTGCAGAATAGAAATATATATTTAACTTGTACAATCAATGGGAAGAAGAAAGGATCAAAGCAAGCAGACCTATTAGCATGATGCCTTGATGTTTAGTAAATTCTCCTAAATATTGCTGTTTTTGTTTCACCTAAAACTATAATTTTGTGCTCAAACAACCATAATCTATAACTAGACCCTAAGCCAAATTCCTTATCACCAATAGTACATAAGATACCTGCTCTTTGAATCACTGCTTATCTTATTCACTTAAATAGAAAAATGAAAACTCGGAAAAGATACATAGGCTAAGAATTTGCAACTTAACAGATGATTTGTCCCATTGTAGTTTCACTAAGGAGACACAATTCAGATAAAGAGTCCCTCCCATTTTTTTTCAAAAACCTTCCCCCAGTTGTTGAAATCATGAGTTATTGTGAGTGGCATGAGAATCATAATGAAACACTCTGGGTCTAATCAAAATGAATAGTACAAAATGTAAGAAGCAGAAGCATTAGGGTCAGGGAACTATTTCATATCTATTTACTTTGCGACATTTTGTTTTATGTGGGAAGTTTCACAGGCTTCGCTCTTACCTAAGGGGTGATGTAGAATGTCTAATGATACCATTATCACCTCTGTCAAGGCCACTGTGACTTACAGATTCTTTATGTTAATTGGGATTATGCCTCTGGTATATTTAGAAACACTACAATTTTTTAAACATTTAAGTCAAGTGATTTGAGAAAAACTAAGCATAAGGCTTCAGGTGGTAGAGGTATTTCAGGAATGACAGCGCCAAAGAAAAAATAATTAGCAAACCCTTTCATGATAGCTAATTTTCACTGGGCCATGTGCAATCTATTTTTGAACCACCAGATGCCCCCTTCAATGTAGTCTTATTTTTATTTACATAGCAAAGTTATTTCTAAAGTTGACAGAGATCTGTCAATTTGTTCTAATTTTGTTGAGAGAAAATTTGCCAGTATCACATGATAACATCTTCTGCCCCATGTACCCAAGCCTCAGACTTTGTGAGGTGAGTTGCTCTAACATGAAGGTTGGAAATAGCAAGCCTCCCCCACAAGCCCATGAGGGAAAGGCTTTGCTATTCAGTTCATTTTGAGATCTTATCATCACCCACTGGTTAATTAAAACTTGAGCAGACTTATTCAGTTTGGTAATATATTTCCAGCCAGTGCAATCAATGAAGTTTTTCCAAAGCTACTTACTAAATAAGTGCTTTTCCTAAATTTTAGATTTTCAGTGGACTGTTGGCAAGTTGGTTAAACAACTCTGACAAAGAATTTCCTCTAAGCTTTGATGTCTGAGTATATTATTTCTAGAGAGGGGGAAAAAAAACTCTGTTAACTCAATAGAACAAGAAATTGGTTTTTATTACAATTGATTGTAATAAATGCAATGATTAGTTATACCATAATGGTTACATGAACAAAGCCAATGAACATATAAAAGGGAACTTGATTCCATTGTAACCAGGAAAATGCAAATTAAAATCGAATGAGGTAATATTTTATACCTGCCAGAATGACAAAAATAAAAACGATAGACAACACAAGCATTAACGAGGATGGAGAAAACTGGCACCACTGGCGGGAGTGTAAGTTGGTACATCTACTAAAGGTGAACAAACACATGCCCTATCAATCCAGTTTCACTCCTAGGCATTTACCCAGCAGAAGTGTTATGTATACTTACCAAAAGATACACACAAGAAGGATCATAGCACTGTAACCTCTAATTGTTTGGGTGATTCTTTCCCTGACATCCGGCATGCTTTGTTATAAGCACATGCTGATTAGTAAGCAGTTGAATATTCTTTGGGGAACTCTCTGCAAATCTGTAGGTTTCTCTGTCAGTTCTTTCCTTCCCTGTACTTTATCCCATTAACTCTAGCTGCCCTGTTCTGCCCGGACTCTCAGCTCCACCTTCACCACTTGGGTAATCTGATAGGCTCTGTCCTGGTTTCCCCTCTGTGCACCATGACGTGGAAACTCTCTAAGGTTGTAGGCTGGAGCATTAATAAAGACACATCGTTTGTTTTCCATCTCTCAGGGATCATTTCCCAATATCTTTAAAATTGTTGTTTCTATACTTTGCCCATTTTTTAAAAATCAGGCAGTTAGGTAAATCCAGTTCCTGTTGCTCCATCTTATCCAGGAGCTAACATCCTTAGGAATGCCATATTTACTGGAAAGAATGACAGAGGGCCAGCCTTTGTTTCTTCAGAATTGGGCATTTGGCAGATTATTTTCTCTGCAATCAACCAAGTAAGGCTGTCACTTCCAACAAAACAACTGATAGCATTTGTTATCAATGATAAAATTCATGCTTTCAAGAAAAATTTAGAATTGTATAAAATATGTATTTGCCACCATTAGCTTGTTAGCATCTGAAATACATAACCATAAACACTTCTCTAATGAAGGCAATGACAATCCTATCATATGTGATTTTTTTTTAACATTGCATAATGAAAGTAGTCAACACGGAAAAGGTTGCATTACTTGCTGCACTAATAATTTCGAAATGACCAATGCATATCACAAAATCGTGCATGGGTCCAACATCTATTTTAAGTATGAGATAGACCAAGGGATTTTAAGATAATATCATTGATACAATTTCAGATTCTGCACTGCAACTAAGTTTTAAGAAATATCACTTCTTGAGTTCTGGTATTGTATGAAAGATGAATATGCACAGTAATTTGAAAAGGTTTTTATAATAATCCCCCCATTTCCAAATATAGGCCTCTATGTGCCCAGATTTTCTTTATTTTCCCAATTAAAAATGTGCTGCTACAGAGAATATACTACTTTTGAGACTGCCAATAATTTCTTAGGCATGTAAGCGATTTCTGAGACCAAACACTGGTATAGAAAACCACAGGCCAGAAGACTCCTTTACAATTCCCTTTATTGTTTTCTCACTTGAAATTTTCTTCTTAATCTGCTTCCTGTGTCAGGCCTACCCTTGGTTCTTCTCTAGTCTGCTCCTTTCATTAACACCCCAGCTCATTAACAGAGTCCTGCCTTGATGCCCCTCAGGATTAAGGCTTTCTCTATATCCCACTCTTCAAATCCAGGCATCAGCTGCCAGAACTACTTTGTGCAACAGTGGGCTTACCAGATCTCTGCCCATTGGCCCCTAAGAGCTACACTGTGGACTCCATAGCACTGTGTTTCTTCTCTTTACTTGCTGCGTGACCTGTGCTAACCAGAGCATCTTTAAGGGCCCTTTCAGCCCTGTTTTCTCACTGCCCACTGTAAATCTGTCTGCCTCTTTCTGAGTTTCAGATGCTCTTTCCTGCTTTCCAAAAGAGATGAACTCCACATTGTGATAGATAAAAATAATCGTAGGAAGGGAGTTAAGATGGCAGAGTAGTCGGAGGACTCTATGCTTGCCTCATCCCTCGAACACAGCTAAATAAATATCAAATCATTCTGAAAACCCAGGAAATTGATCTGAGGATTGAGAGAAAAAAACGCACAACTAGAGGGAGAAAAGAGGCCACATCGTGGAAGGTAAGAAGTACGGAGCTGTGCTTTGGGGGAGAAAAGAATCCCTGGTGCTGTGGAGGGGAGGGAGCCATGATCAGAGTGAGAGGGAAGACAGAGAGAGCAGGGCGCAAAACCATTGATGGGGAAAACAAGAGGGGCTGATAATTGCAAGATTTTCCGAGCAATGAAGCTCAAAGTCTGAAGTTTTACAAGTCTCCACCATCACTGGGTGGAGCCTGGTGGCCACAGTGGTGCCCCTGTGGACAAGATGGGGCAGAGGCCCTAGAGCAGACAGCGTGGTTTGAGGAACCCCGGAGTCACACTGGGAGAGACAGTTCCCTTTGTAGGACTACATCTGGGAGAGGTGGCCCTGCCTCTCCTGGACAAAAGAACCAACAGGCACCATTAAGCTACTCTGTTAGCTCAGGATAGGAACAGAGGCCACTGCTGAGGGCAGCAAACCTGGATGCCAGCTTTTTGCTGCACTTTACCATAAACTCCAAGCCCCTTCATGTTCCTGCAACTGCCCTTCCGGGACAAACCAGCACCAGCCACAGCTCAGCAAGACCCTCTCCCAGAGGATCAGCGCGGGTATGCACCATGACAGATCCCTAACATTTGGAGTTTTGAAACCAAGTCAGCATGCCAGAGATAAAACACAGAAGCACTGTGCTGCCGGATGGGCAGACGGCTGGGACATACACAGGTGAAGCAGGGATCTGAGGAATGCCTGGGACAAATGAAGAGAGATTGTTCGCTCTCCTGTGAGGGCTTCCTGAACAGCAGTGGGTGCAAACACCCCTCCCTGGAGAGGAGACTGCAGGCTGAGGCCATTTTTACTCCCACCCATCAGCACTGATGAATTTCGGTGAGTAGCACAGTGCCTCACAGTGGAGGCCTAAGCTGCATACACTAAGCTCTGCCCCATGCACTCTGCAAGTGCTTCTGAACTAGGGCAAGTGTGCCTGAGAGTCAGAGCAGCAATGTGCCCCTCCCCCAGAAGGCCCGCACAGCACACCACCACCCCACCAGACCCACCAAGTCTACTAACCCTAGAATGCTACAAAGCTTCAGCTCTAGGGAAAATAGGATCTAGCCTCTTTTAACAAGCAGACCACAACACACCTAGTTAAAACTCACCACACAGTGGACAAGGTCCAAACACTCCCCACTGCAGGCAAGGAGAAACACTGCAGAGGACTGGCATGAGGGAAAGAGCAGCCAAAACACACAGCAGAGTACACACAGCATACACCAGAGACACTTCCTAAAGCATCAGGATCTGGACAATATATGATCTCTTCTTAATATAGCCATCACTCTCAGGAGCAGGAAACATGACAGGCTTTCCTAACACAAAGAAGACAGAGACCTAGACAAAATGCCAGGATGGAGGAATTCATCTCAAAAGAAAAAAAGAGGTCATGGCCAGGGATCTAATCAAAACAGATATAAGTAATATGCCTGTACCAGAATTTAAAACAACAATCAGGGAGTCCCTTACCACAGAGATAAAAGACCTAAAAACTAGTCAGGCCGAAATAAAAAATGCCATAACTGAGATGCAAAACCAACTGGTGTTAATGACCACAGGATGGAAGAAGTAGAGAAATGAATAAGTGATATAGAAGATGAAATTATGGACAATAATAAAGTTGAAAAGAAAAGGGAAAGAAAGATATTGGATCAGGAATGAGACTTAGAGAACTCAGTAACTCCATAAAGCATACTAACATTCATATCATAGAAGACCTAGAAGAAGAAGAAAAAAGGGGCAGAAGGTTTATTTGAGCAAATAATAGCTCAAAACTTCCCTAATCTGGCAAAGGAAACAGACATTCAATCCAGGAGGCACAGAGAACTCCCATCAAAATCAACAAAAGCAGGCCAGCACCAAGTACATATCATAGTAAAATTTGCAAAATACAGAGATAAGGAAAGAATCTTGAAAGCAGCGAGGAAAAAGAAATCCCTAACATACAGAGGAAGACAAATAAGGTTAGCAGTAGATCTATCCACAGAAACTCGGCAGGCCAGAAAGCAGTGGCATGATATATTCAATGTGCCAAATAGGAAAAATATACAGCTAAGAATACTTTATCCAGTGGGGCACCTGAGTGGCTCAGTTAGTTATGCATTTAACTCTTGGTTTTGGCGCAGGTCAGGATCTCGCAGTTGTGGGGTCAAGCCCTGCATCAGGTTCTTCACTCAGCATGGCGTCTGCTTCAGATTCTCTCTCCCTCTCCTTCCCACTCACTTTCTCTCTCTCTCTCTCTGTCTCTCTCAAATAAATAAATAAAATCTTAAAAAAGAAAAAAAAGATTACTTTATCCAGCAAGGCTCTCATTCAGAATAGAAGGAGAGATAAAGAGTATCCCAGAAAACAAAAACAAAAGAAGTTTATGACCTCTAAACCAGCCCTGCAACAAATATTAAAGGGGACTCTCTGAATGGGAGAGAAAGACCAAAAGCAATAAAGACTAGAAAGGAACAGAGAAAATCTCCAGAAACACCAACTTTACAGGTAATACAATGGCACTAAATCCATATCTATTAATAATCACTCTGAATGTAAATGAATATAAGGAATTCTTAATCTCAGGAAACAAACTGAGGGTTGCTGGAGTGGTGGGGGGTGAGAGGGATGGGGTGGCTGGGTGATAGACATTGGGGAGGTATGTGTTATGATGAGCACTGTGAATTGTGTAAGACTGTTGAATCACAGACCTGTACCTCTGAAACAAATAATACATTATATGTTAAAAAAAAAAAAAAAACAGAAGAAGAAGAAGAAGAAGATAGCAGGAAGGGAAGAATGAATGGGGGGAAATCGGAGGGGGAGACAAACCATGAGAGACTGTGGACTCTGAGAAGCAAACTGAGGGTTCTAGAGGGGAGGAGGGTGGGAAGATGGGTTAGCTTGATGATGGGTATTAAAAAGGACACATACTGCATGGAGCACTGGGTGTTATATGCAAACAATGAATCATGGAACACTACATCAAAAACTAATGATGTAATGTATGGTGATTAACATAACATAATAATAAAAAAAATCTGAAAAAAAAAGACATAGGGTATCAGAATGGATTAAAAAAAAAAGACCAATCTACATGCTGCCTACAAGAGACTCATTTTAGACACCTGCAGATTGAAAGTGAGAGGATAGAGAACAATTTATCATGCTTAATGGATGTCAAAAGAAAGCCAGAGTAGCCATATTATATCAGACAAACTATTTTAAAACATAGACTGTAACAAGAGATGAAGAAGGACACTATATCATAATAAAACAATCTATCCAACAAGAAGATCTAACAAGTGTAAATACTTATGCCCCCAACTTGGGAGCACCCAAATATATAAAACAATTAATAAGAAACATGAACTCTTTGATAATAATACAATAATAGTAGGGGACTTTAACACTCCACTTACATCAGCGCACAGATCATCTAACCAAAAAATTTTCAAGAAAACAATGGCTTTGAATAACACTGGACTGAAGGACTTAACAGATATATTCAGAACATTTCATCCTAAAGCATCAGAATACATTCTTTTTGGATGTACACGGACTATTTTCCAGAATAAATCATATACTGGGTCAAAAATCAGACTTCAACAAGTACTTAAAGACTGAGACCATATCATGCATATTTTCAGACCACAGTGCTATGAAACTTGAAATCAACAACAAGAAAAAATTTGGAAAGACCACAAATAAATGGAGGTAAAAAAAATATCCTACTAAAGATGGAATGGGTTAGCCAGGAAATTTTAAAAAAACAAAACATGGAAACAAATGAAAATGAAAATATGACCATCCAAAACCACTGGGATACAGGAGAGCAGTCATAAGAGGGAAGAATATAACAATACAGGCCTACCTCAAGAAGCAAGAAAAGTCTCAAACACACAACTTAACCTTACACCTAAAGGAACAAGAAAAAGAAAAACAAATGAAGCCTAAAGCCAGCAGCAGAAGAGAAATAATAAAAATTGGAGCAGAAATAAATCATATAAAAACTAAAAAAGGAAAAGCAAACAAAAAAACACAGTAGAACAGATCAATGAAACCAGGATCTAGTTTGAAAAAATTAATAAAATTGATAAGCCCCTAGCCAGACTTATCAAAAAGAAAAAAGACTCAAATAAACAAAATCACAAATGAGAGAGGAGACGTAACAATGAACACCACAGAAATACAAAGCATTGTAAGAGAATATTATGAAAATTTATCAGGCAACAAACTGGGCAATCTGGAAGAAACGGATAAATTCCTAGAAATGTATAAACTATCAAAACTGAAACAGGAAGGGGCGGAGCAAGATGGCGGAGGAGTAGGAGACCTAGATTTCGTCTGGTCTCAGGAATTCAGCTGAATAGGGATCAAACCATTCTGAACACCTACGAACTCAACAGGAGATCGAACAGGAGAGTAGCAACAACTCTCTGAACAGAGAAGCGACCACTTACTAGAAGGTAGGACGTGCGGAGAAGTGAATCCGAGGCGATATTCGGGAGGATAGATGGTGGGGGAGGGGGCCTCCGTCAGCCGCTTCTGGCAAGTGCTAGAGCCGCGGAGCACAAAATCGGAACTTTTAGAGTCGGCTCCGCTGAAGGACGTCGCTGCAGTGGCTAAGCGGGAGGTGGAATCCTCCCAGGACAGTGTGGTCTCAGGACCCTTGGGGTCACAGAAAGACCGGGGGTGCCTGAGTGCAGCAGAGCTCCCAGGTATCGGAGCGGGGAAGCCGGCTGCAGAGACGGAGCCGAGGCGCGGGCTCTCAGCTCGGGGTGGCCATAAACCGTGATCCGCGGCCCAGTCGGGCCACTGCTCCTCCAGCAGGGACCCAACAAGCAGCAGAGCCGGGGAGATTCCCCTTCCTCCCCCGGGGAGGAGCGGCGCGGGAGCGCACCGCAGGGATCTGCTGGGTTTGGAGACTCCACACGAGGTCCGTGCCAGAGATAGCAACGCTCGGTCACAGGCCAGGTGAGCACGGAGTGCAGCCGGAGACCAGAGAGACAGGAGTGATTGACTGCTTTTCTCTGGGGGCGCACTGAGGAGCGGGGCCCCGAGTTCTCAGCTCCTCTGGGTGGAGATTGGGAGGCCGCCATTTTCGCCCTGGTCCTCCAAGGCTGTACCGAGAGCTTGCAGGGAACAAAAGCTCCTGAGATCAAACCGGAGCAGCTTGCTTAGCCCGGACCGACAAGGGCGGGGCAATTCAGCCTCCGGCAAAGACATTTGGAAACCACGGCAACAGGCCCCTCCCCCAGAAGATCAGCACGAACAGCCAGCAAGCCTAGACCAAGTTTACCGATCAAGGAGAACGGGAGAACTCCAGCGCTAGGGGAATACTGCACATGGCTTTTTTTTACCATGATTCATTAGTTCATCAAAGTTAATTTTTGTTAACTGTTTTTTTTTATTTTTCTTTTTCCCTTTTTCAACTAACATCTTATCAATCTCTTTTTTAAAAAAAAAACATGTTTTATTTTTCATTTTTAGAGTCATATTTTATCCCTTCATAGTAGTTACCCTTATTTTTGGCATATATATATAAGTTGTTAGCTCTTTAAATTTTTGAGATACAGTTTCTTCTAACAGATCAAAATATACCCTAAATCACTGGTGTATGGCTCTGTTCTAGTCTCCTGCCGGATCACATTCTCTCCCTTTTTCCTTTTTTTTTTTTTTCTTAAATCTTCTTTCTTTTTTCAAACAACTTCTTACCTTATCAAGTCCTTTTTAAAATCTTTTATAATTTTCATCTTTACAATCATCTTCCATCCCTTCATTGTATCAACCCTTATTTTGTACATATATGTCTTTCTTCCTTTAAAATTTTAGGAGGCACTTTTTTCTAACAGACCAAATTACGCCCAAAATCTAGTGTGTGGCACTGATCTATACACTAGCCTGATCATATTTGATCATATTCTGCTTTTTTCGTATTGTTCTGTTTTTGTTTTTATCTTTTTTTTTCTCTCTTTCTTTTTTCTTTCTTTCCCTTTCTTTTCCCCTGATTTCAGGTCTTTTCTGATTTGTATACAGGATATTTGCTGGGGACGTTGTAAACCTGTTAGCATTTTGTTCTCTCATTCCTCTAGTCTCCTCTGGACAAAATGACAAGACGAAAAAAATCACCTCAGCAAAAAGAACAAGAGGTAGTACCGTCAGCCAGGGACCTACTCAATACGGACATTAGTACGATGTCGGACCTAGAGTTCAGAATCATGACTTTAAAGATACTAGCTGGGCTTGAAAAAAGCGTGGAAGTTATTAGAGAAACCCTTTCTGGAGAAATAAAAGAACTAAAATCTAACCAAGTCGAAATCAAAAAG
The DNA here is from genome assembly GCF_037043125.1 of Eumetopias jubatus. Lineage (NCBI taxonomy): Eukaryota > Metazoa > Chordata > Mammalia > Carnivora > Otariidae > Eumetopias > Eumetopias jubatus. The sequence continues at coordinate 20,768,945 of NW_028274812.1, read as the reverse complement.
GCTATTGATGAGGTGCAATCAAAAATGGGGGCACTAAATGCTAGGATAAATGAGGCAGAAGAGAGAATCAGCGATATAGAAGACCAAATGATGGAAAATAAAGAGGCTGAGAAAAAGAGAGAGAAAAACAACTACAGGATCGTGAGGGCAGAATTCGAGAGATAAGTGATACGATAAGACGAAACAACATTAGAATAATTGGGATCCCAGAAGAAGAAGAAAGAGAGAGAGGGGCAGAAGGTATATTGGAGCAAATAATAGCAGAGAACTTCCCTAATGTGAGGAAGGAAACAGGCATCAAAATCCAGGAGGCACAGAGAACCTCTCTCAAAATCAATAAAAATAGGTCAACACCCTGACATCTAATAGTAAAACGTACGAGTCTCAGAGACAAAGAGAAAATCCTGAAAGCAGCTCGGGAGAAGAGATATGTAACCTACAATGGTAAAAATATTAGATTGGCAACAGACCTATCCACAGAGACCTGGCAGGCCAGAAAGGACTGGCAAGATATCTTCAGGGCACTAAACGAGAAAAATATGCAGCCAAGAATACTATATCCAGCTAGGCTGTCATTGAAAATAGAAGGAGAGATAAAAAGCTTCCAAAACAAACAAAAACTAAAGGAATTTGCAAACACGAAACCAGCCCTACAAGAAATATTGAAAGGGGTCCTCTAAGCAAAGAGAGAGCCTAAAGGCAGCAAAGATCAGAAAGGAACACAGACAACATACAGTCACAGTCACCTTACAGGCAATACAATGGCACTAAATTCATACCTTTCAAGAGTTACGCTGAATGTAAATGGGCTAAATGCCCCAATCAAAAGACACAGGCTATCAGACTGGATTAAAAAACAAGACCTTTCAATATGCTGTCTGCAAGAGACTCATTTTAGACCCAAAGACACCCCCAGATTGAAAGTGAGGGGGTGGAAAACCATTTACCATGCTAATGGACACCAAAAGAAAGCTGGGGTGGCAATCCTTATATCAGACAAACTAGATTTTAAAACAAAGACTGTAATAAGAGATGAGGAAGGACACTATATCCTACTTAAAGGGTCTATCCAACGAGAAGATCTAACAATTGTAAATATCTATGCCCCGAACATGGGAGCAGCCAATTATATAAGGCAATTAATAACAAAAGCAAAGAAACACATTGACAACAATACAATAATAGTGGGGGACTTTAACACCCCCCTGACTAAAATGGACAGATCATCTACGCAAAAGATCAACAAGGAAATAAAGACTTTAAATGACACACTGGACCAAATGGACTTCACAGACATATTCAGAACATTCCATCCCAAAGCAACGGAATACACATTCTTCTCTAGTGCCCATGGAACATTCTCCAGAATTGATCACATCCTAGGTCACAAATCAGGTCTCAACCGGTACCAAAAGATTGGGATCATTCCCTGCATATTTTCAGACCACAATGCTTTGAAACTAGAACTCAATCACAAGAGGAAAATCGGAAAGAACTCAAATACATGGAGGCTAAAGAGCATCCTACTAAAGAATGAATGGGTCAACCAGGAAATTAAAGAAGAATTAAAAAAATTCATGGAAACCAATGGAAATGAGAACACAACTGTTCAAAATCTTTGGGATACAGCAAAGGCAGTCCTGAGAGGAAAGTATATAGCAATACAAGCCTTTCTCAAGAAACAAGAAAGGTCTCAAATACACAACCTAACCCTACACCTAAAGGAGCTGGAGAAAGAACAGCAAAGAAAGCCTAAACCCAGCAGGAGAAGAGAAATCATAAAGATCAGAGCAGAAATCAATGAACTAGAAACCAAAAGAACAGTAGAACAGATCAACGAAACTAGGAGCTGGTTCTTTGAAAGAATGAACAAGATTCATAAACCCCTGGCCAGACTTATCAAAAAGAAAAGAGAAATGACCCAAATCAACAAAATCATGAATGAAAGAGGAGAGATCATAACCAACACCAAAGAAATACAAACAATTATAAGAACATATTATGAGCAACTCTATGCCAGCAAATTAGATAACCTGGAAGAAATGGGTGCATTCCTAGAGATGTATCAACTACCAAAATTGAACCAGGAAGAAATAGAAAACCTGAACAGACCTATAACCACTAAGGAAATTGAAGCAGTCATCAAACATCTCCCAAGAAACAAAAGCCTAGGGCCAGATGGCTTCCCAGGGGAATTCTATCAGACATTTAAAGAAGAATTAATACCTATTCTCCTGAAACTGTTCCAAAAAATAGAAATGGAAAGAAAACTTCCAAATTCATTTTATGAGGCCACCATTACCTTGATCCCAAAACCAGACAAAGACCCCATCAAAAAGGAGAATTACAGACCAATATCCTTGATGAACATGGATGCAAAAACTCTCACCAAAATACTAGCCAATAGGATCCAACAGTACATTAAAAGGATTATTCACCACGACCAAGTGGGATTTATCCCTGGGCTGCAAGGCTGGTTCAACATCCGCAAATCAATCAACGTGATACAATACATTAACAAAGAAAGAACAAGAGTCATATGATCCTCTCAATAGATGCAGAAAAAGCATTTGACAAAGTACAGCATCTTTTCTTGATCAAAACTCTTCAGAGTATAGGGATAGAGGGTACATACCTCAATATCATAAAAGCCATCTACGAAAAACCTACAGCGAATATCATTCTCAATGGGGAAAAGCTGAGAGCTTTTCCCCTAAGGTCAGGAACGCGGCAGGGATGTCCACTCTCCCCACTGGTATTCAACATAGTATTAGAAGTCCTAGCCACAGCAATCAGACAACAAAAAGAAATCAAAGGCATCCAGATCGGCAAAGAGGAAGTCAAACTCTCACTCTTTGCAGATGATATGACACTGTATGTGGAAAATCCAAAAAACTCCACCCCAAAACTGCTAGAACTCATACAGGAATTCAGTCAAGTAGCAGGCTATAAAATCAATGCACAGAAATCAGTGGCATTCCTATACACCAACAACAAGACAGAAGAGAGACAAATCAAGGAGTCGATCCCATTCACAACTGCACCCAAAACCATAAGATACCTAGGAATAAATTTAACCAAAGAGGCAAAGGATCTGTATTCAGAAAACTATAAAATACTCAGGAAAGAAATTGAAGAAGACATAAAGAAATGGAAAAACGTTCCATGCTCATGGATTGGGAGAACCAACATTGTGAAGATGTCAATGCTACCTAGAGCAATCTACACATTCAATGCAATCCCCATCAAAATACCATCCACTTTTTTCAAAGAAATGGAACAAATAATCCTAAAATTTGTATGGAACCAGAAGAGACCCCGAATAGCCAGAGGAATATTGAAAAAGAAAAGCAAAGCTGGCGGCATCACAATTGCAGACTTCCAGCTCTATTACAAAGCTGTCATCATCAAGACAGTATGGTACTGGCACAAAAACAGACACATAGATCAATGGAACAGAATCGAGAGCCCAGAAATGGACCCTCAACTCTATGGTCAACTAATCTTTGACAAAGCAGAAAAGAATGTCCAATGGAATAAAGACAGTCTCTTCAACAAATGGTGTTGGGAAAATTGGACAGCCACATGCAGAAGAATGAAACTGGACCATTTCCTTACACCACACACAAAAATAGACTCCAAATGGTTGAAAGACCTAAACGTGAGACAGGAGTCCATCAAAATCCTAAAGGAGAACACAGGCAGCAACCTCTTTGACCTCAGCCGCAGCAACTTCTTCCTAGAAACATTGCCAAAGGCACGGGAAGCCAGGGCAAAAATGAACTATTGGGATTTCATCAAGATAAAAAGCTTTTGCACAGCAAAAGAAACAGTCCATAAAACCAAAAGACAACCGACAGAATGGGAGAAAATATTTGCAAATGGCATATCAGATAAAGGGCTAGTATCCAAAATCTATAAAGATCTTATCAAACTCAACACCCGAAGAACAAATAATCCAATCAAGAAATGGGCAGAAGACATGAACAGACATTTTTCCAAAGAAGACATCCAAATGGCCAACAGGCACATGAAAAAGTGCTCAACATCGCTCAGCATCAGGGAAATCCAAATCAAAACCTCAATGAGATACCACCTCACACCAGTCAGAATGGCTAAAATTAACAAGTCAGGGAACGACAGATGTTGGCGGGGATGTGGAGAAAGGGGAACCCTCCTACACTGTTGGTGGGAATGCAAGCTGGTGCAACCCCTCTGGAAAACAGTATGGAGGTTCCTCAAACAGTTTAAATTAGAGCTACCATTCGATCCAGCAATTGCACTACTGGGTATTTACCCCAAAGATACAAATGTAGGGACCCGAAGGGGTACGTGCACCCCAATGTTTATAGCAGCAATGTCCACAATAGCCAAACTGTGGAAAGAGCCAAGATGTCCATCGACAGATGAATGGATAAAGAAGAGGTGGTATATATACACAATGGAATATTATGCAGCCATCAAAAGGAATGAGATCTTGCCATTTGCAACGACGTGGATGGAACTGGAGGGTGTTATGCCCAGTGAAGTAAGTCAATCAGAGAAAGACATGTATCATATTACCTCACTGATATGAGGAATTCTTAATCTTAGAAACAAACTGAGGGTTGCTGGAGTGGTGGGGGGTGGGAGGGATGGGGTGGCTGGGTGACAGACATTGGGGAGGGTATGTGCTACGGTGAGCGCTGTGAATTGTGCAATACTGTTGAATCACAGATCTGTACTTCTGAAACAAATAATGCAACATATTTTAAGAAAAAAGAAAAAGAAGAAGATAGCAGGAGAGGAAGAATGAAGGGTAGTAAGTCAGAGGGGGAGACGAACCATGAGAGGTGATGGACTCTGAAAAACAAACTGAGGGTTCTAGAGGGGAGGAGGGTAAGGGGATGGGTTAGCCTGGTGATGGGTATTAAAGAGGGCACATTCTGCATGGAGCACTGGGTGTTATGAACAAACAATGAATCGTGGAACACTACATCAAAAACAAATGATGTAATATATGGTGATTAACATAACAATACAAAAATTTTAAAAAAACTGAAACAGGAAGAAATAGAAAACTTGAACAGAATCGTATCCAGCAAAGAAATTGAATCAGCAATCAAAAATCTCCCAACAAACAAAAGTCCAGGGCCACATGGCTTCCCAGGGGAATTCTATCACACACTTAAAGAAAAGGTAATGCCTATGCTTCTCAAACTATTCCAAAAAATAGACATGGAAGGAAAACTGCCAAACTCATCCTATGAGGCTAGCATTACCTTGATTCCAAAAACAGACAAAGACCCCTAAAAAGGAGAATTACAGGCCAAGATCCCTGATGAACACGGATGCACAAATTCTCAACAAAATACCAGTAAATCAAATCCAACAGTACACTAAAAGAATCATTCGCCTCAATCTAGTGGGATTTATTCCTGGACTGCAAGGGTGGTTCAATATTCATAAATCAATCAACGTGACACACCGTATTAATAAAAGAAAGGATGAGAACCATATGATCCTCTCAATAGATGCAGAGAAAACATTTGACAAAATACACCATCCATTCTTGACAAAAAACCCTCCACAAAGTAGAGATAGAGGGAACATACCTCAATATCATAAAGACCATATACCAAAAACCCACAGCTAATATCATCCTCAATGGGGAAAAGCTGAGAGCTTTTTCTCTATGGTCAGCAACAAGACAGGGATGTCCACTTTCACCACTGTTATTTAACATAGTACTGGAAGTCCTAGCCTCAGTCATCACAAAACAAAAAGAAATTAAAGGCATCCAAATCAGCAAGGAAGAGGTCAAACTTTCACTATTCTCAGACAACGTGATACTCTATGTAGAAAACCCAAAAGACTCCACCAAAAATTGCTAGAACTGATACCCAAATTCAGCAAAGTTTCAGGATACAAAATCAATGTACAGAAGTCTGTGGCATTTTACACACCAATAACAAAGCAGCAGAAAGAGAAATCAAGGAATCAATCCCATTTACATTTGCACCACAAACCATAAGACACCTAGCAATAAACCTAACCAAAAAGGTAAAAGATCTGTACTCTGAAAACTATAAAACACTGATGAAAGAAATTGAAGATGATACAAAGAAATGGAAAACACATTCCATGCTCATGGATTGGAAGAACAAATATTGTTAAAATGTCTATACTACCCAAAGCAATCTATACATATAACGCAATCTCTATCAAAATACAGCAGCATTTTTCACAGAGCTAAAACAAACAATCCTAACAGTTGTATGGAATCACAAAAGACTCGAATAGCCAAAGCAATCTTGTAAAAGAAAAGCAAAGCTGGAGGCATCACAATTCCAAACTTTAAGTTATATTACAAAGCTGTAGTCATCAAGACAGTATGGTAATAATATAAAAACAGACACATAGGTCAATGGAACAGAATAGAAAAATCAGAAATGGACTCTCAACTCTATGGTCAACTAATATTCGACAAAGCTGGAAAGAGTATCCAACAGAAACAAGACAGTCTCTTCCACAACTGGTGTTGGAAACAGCAACATGCAGAATGAAACCGGACCACTTTCTTATACCATACACAAAAATAAATTCAAAATGGTTGAAAAACCTAAATGTGAGACAGGAAACCACCAAAATCCTACAGGAGAACACACACAGCAACCTCTTTGACATTGGCTGTAGCAACTTCTTACTAGACATGTCTCCAGAGGCAAGGGAAACAAAAGCAAAAATGAACTATTGGGACTTCATGAAGATAAAAACGCTTCTGCACAGTGAGGGGAACAATCAACAAAACTAAAAGGCAACTTTCAGAATGGGAGTATATATTCGCAAATGATGTATCTGGTAAAGGGTTAGTATCTAAAATATATAAAGAACTTAAAAAACTCAACATCCAAAAACCAAACGAACCAGTTAAAAAATGGGCAGAAGACAAGAATAGACATTTTTCCAAAGAAAACATACAGATGGCTAAGAGATACATGAAAAGATGCTCAACATCACTTATGATCAAGAAATACAAATCAAAGCTACAATGAGATAGCACCTCACACCAGTCAGCATGGCTAAAATTAACAACACAGGAAACGAAAGGTGTTGGCGGGGATGTGGAGAAAGGGGAACGCTCCTACACTGTTGGCGGGAATGCAAGCTGGTGCAGCCACTCTGGAAAACAGTATGGAGGTTCCTCACAAAGTTAAAAATAGGAGCACCTGGCTCCTATTTTTAGTGGCACAGTCAGTTAAGCCTCATACTCTTGGTTTTGGCTCAGGTCATGATCTCAGGGTCATGAGATCGAGCCCTGCCTGGGGCTCCCTGCTCAGCATGGAGTCTGCTTGAGATTCTCCCTCTCCCTCTGTCCCTCCCACCACCCTCTCTCTCTCTCTCAAATAAATAAAATCTTTATGTAAAAAATTTAAAAATAGAACTACCTCATGATCCAGCAATTGCACTACTAGCTATTTACCCAAAGGATACAAAAATACTGATTCAAGGGGACACATGCACCCCAGTATTTATAGCGTGTTATCAACAGTAGCCAAATTATGAAAGAATCCAAATGTCCATCAACTGATGAATGGACAAAGAAGATGTGGTGTGTATATATATATATATAAATAACAAAATATTACTCAGCCATCAAAAAGAATGGAATCTTGCCATTTGTTCCAACATGGATGGAGCTAGAGTATATTACGCTAAGTGAAACAAGTCAGTCAGAGAAAGACAAATACCATATGATTTCACTCATATGTGGAATTTAAGAAACAAAACAGATGAACATAGGAGAAGGGGGGGAAAAAGAGAGGGAAGCAAACTATAAGAGACTCTTAATTATAGAGAAAAAAACTGAAGGTTAATGGAGGGATGTGGGCAGGGGATGGGCTGAATGGATGACGGGCATTAAGGAAGGCACCTGTGATGAGCACTGGGTGTTGTATGTAAGTGATGAATCACTAAATTCTACTCCTGAAACCAACATTACACTATATGTTCACTAACTAGAATTTAAATAAAAACTTGAAAAAAAATTTAATACTTCCAACAAGTGTTTGGGTTTAAAAGTATTTCTACAGAAGCATTACACATCTTTAGTGGATCTTTAATAGTAAAATATACCTTCCAATAGGAATGAGTGTGTATATACAGGGGACAGGAAGCCATCTGGGGATATGGGAAATTTCCTGATGCTCTGCAAGCCAAACACCTGTCTACTCGGCGTATGTGAAATTCCTTTCTGTCTGTCCAGTTGCAATGATAGAGAGAGCTTTTATTGAACTCTTTGGCTTCAAGTAATAGGTACTCAGGACTCCCAAGTATTTTGTATATTGTAACAAATAGCTGGAAGACCATAATCTTATATTTATTCTTTAAATAGTTTTCCAAAGTCCCTTACTCTTGAAGTACTGTCTCTAAAACTATCCATGCCATTTTCCTGCAATTTATCCCAACACCCAATTTATTACCCAGAAAAGCATAATGCTATTTCTCTGAAGTTACTTATATCAGATCATTTAGAAAAAAGTATTAGCTAAGATCAATCCTTGGTGTGGGTTGAGTAAGGGAGGTGGGAGAGAAGAAAATCATCACCATTCAGAGTTTTCCATCCAGATAAATATCCCATCCCATTTTGTTCAGAAAACAAAAATTCTTACAGGTTTTTGAAAGATCCAATTGTCTACTTTTTTTTCCCCTAATAGATACAATGTCATGAAGTTAAAAATAAAAAAATTTAAAAGCCCTCTTGCTATTATTTCTCCCCGGTGCTCCTTGAATGTATTGCAGCTGTGCAAAGATTGGATTAAGATGGGTAGGATTTCCTGAGGAAATAATTTTCTTTTTCACTTTATCATTGTTAGTGTTTCCCTCATCAATCTGAGAGTCTGGCAATCTTGGGATAGCAGGTCAAAAAGTATTTAATTCATGAGTACTTTTCCCTTGGCATACGACTCCATGGTCATTAGCTAACACAAAGTAAATAATGATAAACCAAGTATACCATCATGTTTTACTGGGTATTTTGTTCCATCATTCAGTTTGAAGAGAATGACTCCCATCTGTTTCAGAGCTTCCATGGTGGTACACGGTGTGGGAGAGAACAGATAAAACTCAGGATGTTTCCAAGGTAAAGAATCTAATAAAAGATTGGATCCTGAAAGGGCTACACTCATAGTAAATAAGTGAGAATTAGAATCAGACACAAAATAAACCTTGCCATGTAAAGGGATCCTGAAAACATTTTCCTATCTCAGGTCCAGGGCCAAATGTAGGGGAAAATTCCTTCTTTGAATTTTTGTAATCCCAGACTGGCGCTTGTAGTGCATTTGAGATCTGATTTTCCACTACCAGGCTGACTCAAAAATTCCTCCTAGAGTTTAATTTAAAGTGGTACCAAGCAACTGGCAAAATCAAATGCAAATCTCTGTAGGAGTTCAACTTCAACCTGGGTCTCAAAGAAAAATGAGCCGCTCACTACCCAAATTCACAAAACAGGAAAGGAAATAAAGAAATACAGTTGGGAACTAGCAGAAACAACAATCACCAGAGGAAAAAAATCAACATTAATTCAGATAATGAAAATATCAGACACAATATCTAATAACAATGTTTACTAAGAGAGAAATTTGTAAATATGATCAGGGAATAAGCAAATATGTGGAGGAGCCAAATAAAGCTTCAAGAAATAAAATAGTAAATATTAAAATAAAACATTAAAGAGAAAATTAAGTAGCCAATTAAATACACCTGAAGAAAGAATTTGTGAACTGAAAAACAGATATGAATAAAATATCTAGAATATATCTAGAAAGACAAGGAGATAAAAAGATTAAAAAACATACAAAATTCAGTAAGTATTAACATACATTTAATCAGTATTCCAGAGGGAGTGATGTAGATGATAGGACACATAAAATATAAAAAGAAATAATCATCAAGTCCACAAATTTAAAAAGAAAACCCCAAGAACATAAATAAATACAAATCCATTTCTAATCTCACCAAAACAAACTGTGGGACAACAAAGAAAGATCTTAAAAACAGTCAAAAAGGAAAGACACATTCCTAAAGGAATGACAGACAGCAAGATAAACAGTTGAATTCTCAATAACAATAATGGAACCAGAAGTGAAGGGAAATATATTCAATGAGTGGGGAGAAAATAGTTGTGAATCTAGAAATGTAAACCTAGAGGAATTATCTTACAAGAATGAGGGTAAAATAAAGACATTTTCAGGTAAACAGAAAGAGAGTTGACTATTGAATACCTTCAGAAGAGGAAAAAGTAAGGATGCATTTTGGGTAGCAGAGAGAAAGAGAAAGAGAGCCATGTATGAGTGTTGAGGTGGCACGTGTGAGGGGAATGGGGTGCAATGCACTGGGGAAATAAAGAGGTAAATCCAACAAATCCTCATGATCATGTCTCACTTGTGGGGCCAATAAGTAGAACTAAATTATTGGGCAAAAGCAGCTTACAGGTTGGGGTTGGGTGACTAGAACAAAAAGTCTAAATTGTTCTTAATGTATGGGAGGATTAAAAAAATGAATAACTTAAATTTTTTTAATTAACTAGGGTAACACATAAAACATAGAGTATATTACTATGAAACCATTTGTGGAAAAAATTGAATGAGGATAGGGAAAAAAAGAAGGTAGAAAAGAGGAAGAAGAAAGAAAAATAAAAAACAAAAAAAATAAAACTACTACAAGTAGAAATAAGTAAATCCAAAGACAAAAGTAATCACTATAAAGAATTTAAAGAGTTCAACCTAGACTAAGAAAAAACTCCAGTTATATATGGTCTACAAGGGAAAATATGTAAAATGTAAGGACACCAAAATATTAAAAGCAAGTGATGAAAAATATAAACCATGTAAATACTAACCAAAAAAAAGTTGATATAAGGCAAAGGGTTTTAAGATTGAAACAAGCAAAGAAACCAATCAAAAACCTTTTTAGAAGTGTTGGTTATTATATCATGATAAAAGGCTCAATTCACCAGTAAGATATAACAGCATCAAACTATGTAAATAAAATATATATATTCAATGAAATTTCCTTAAACTGTATAAAAATTTCAAGAAATCTACATGGGGAATAGTATCATGGTACAAAATTTGACCAGATTTCTGTCATTAACATAGAACTAATTCAGGGAAGGCTGTAAGAAGATTTGAAAAGCATATTTAACAATAGCGATCTGATGGAGATATGTAAAGCTTTATACTCATTAATAGTAGAATACAATTTTTTTTTCAAGAACATGGGGGTTATTGATGAAAATTGACTCCATGCCATACCTGGAAATTTAACCTCAACAAAATCCAAAGAATCTGTATATAATTCACCTCCTTTGACCTCAATGAAACTAAACTGGAAATAACAAAGAATAGCTAGAGAAACTGATTATGTTTGGAAATTTTACAACTTTGTACAAAAATCTTATGCATGTCTGTGCCTGTGTATGTGTGTATGGGTATGAGTGTGTATATATGTGCATATAAAAATATTTGTGCATGTGTGGATATACACATATATACATTTGTTTATATCAGTGGTTGAAGAGAATATGGTAATATATGGGGATATTTTATCTAAATACGTGGGCATATGGGGGTGTTTAAAATTGTGTAGTGGTAACAAATGAAACTGGGAAAATACAGAAGTATCATTGAGATGTATTCCCCTTCAAATCCATACATATCAAATTTTGATACTAAATATATGTATGTGTGTGCATATAGTTACAAACAAATAAATGGTTCTTTCAAATGTAAAGGTGAAATGAAATACTTATATGATTTAGAAAATTCATTTTAAAATATACAATTAAAACTTTTTCACTGTCGGGGCACCTGGGTGGGGCAGTCGGTTAAAAGTCTGACTCTTGGTTTCGGCTCAGGTCATGATCTCAGGGTCCTGGAATCAAGCCCTACATCGGGCATGCTCAGCATGGAGTCTGCTCAAGATTCTCTCCATCTCCCTCCGCCCCTCCAGCTTGTGCCGTCTCTGTCTCTCCCTCTAAAATAAATAAATCAAATCTTTAAAAAAAAAAACGTTTTCACTGTCTATGATCACCTTATTTTGCTTGTTTCTTCTTCAAAGAGCCATCCAGATATTTTGATTTTGGTCACTAATTTGTCAAGAAAGAATTAGTTGCCTCATATTCTGAAGATTTGCTAACAATTTCTTTAGAATTAATATAGACTTTTACAAGTTTTCTGAAAAAATATATATTGAAACATTTATTTATGAAAATATACATTTATAAACTCTATGGATGATTCCTTGGAGCCACCTACATACTCACTTTTTGAAAGCAAGCTTCATGCTTCTTATAATCATTATAGGAAGAATCCTAAAATTTCCCTAGATACTCCTTGGAGAATATAAGTCTTATTTACCTTTGTAATTATTAGGGAATATTGGTATTATTTAGGAAATCATTGCAATTTTTTTAATGAAAACCCTCCATAGTGTGTTATTCTAACTGTATATAAATGTGTATACCAAAATGGACTGAGGAGGCAATAAGAGAATTTCACGAGAAGGAAGATAATTTCAGTAAGTTACTTGTGACATTCATTACTACCGGAAGGCGGAAGGCGGTTGGCAGGTAGAGGATCAAAGGCAAATTTGCTGTTACGATAGCAATAACCTGGTTAGTATGAATAAATGTAGAAAATAACACATTGTATAATACAACAACAAAGTAACAGTTGCCAGCTCATGGTGGTTATCCTAACCCGAAAATATTATACTCAGCCCTCAACTTGTAGTCGGTGCTAAATGAATCTTTTGGATGAATGAACAGATGTGTGCGTGCATGCAAGCCAACGAACCTGTTGTTGGACCATCGACAACCTCTCTAAATCTTTATAATAAGGGGAAGGAATAAGGGAGGAGGGTGGAGAGAGAGATAAAGAAAGCAACATCTTGCCAAATGAAAAGGATTTTTTATTTGATGAAAAATCCATACTGCATTCCTTCTGCCCCAAAGCCTATATTCTTTTAGTTGATCATTTCAATTATATGCTTTCTTCTCTTAACTAATTGGGGCTCTACTATGTGTCAAACAGGAAAAGATTAAGATGGAGGTAGAGAAAATGGGGATGAGGATTGAAAGGAACTTAATTTTATTTATCAAAATATGGTATATAATTATATGAACAAAAGAAAAGGAAATAAGAGCAAATATATAGATTCTTATTTTCCTATTAAGTTATACTTTTTTGTCAAGTAGCATTCTAAATTATGCTTATTCAAATATCTACCCAAATATAGACCATCTTAAAATTTTTAATGTATTATTTTATACATTTCTAATTTCGAATCACTTTATAAATGATATCAGAAGATTATAAGACAACATTATAAAATGGAAATATTCAAATGGATTCTAAGAAAACAAAAGTTTTGAAGCTCAAACATGTTTGTTTATTATGCACTGAGGTTTATTAGAGCTTAGTATGTATTACCTCATTTAATGCTCACAAGATGAGTTAAATATAATTTTTGTTCCGATTTTACAGATAATAGAGGCACAAAATTAAATAATTTGCCCTAAGTTCTACTACTATAAGTAGCAGAATTAGGATTCAAGTGAGGTAATTCTGTCTCTACTGCAGGTGCTTAGAAAAAACTACCACCGGTGCCTCCCTTCTCCACTTAGATCAGCTAATCCATTCACTTAATTTTTTATTGTAAATATAGAACAGTGATAAACATCCTAAGAGGCCAGTCAGAACCTGGGGCCAGAGAGATGAGGTGACTTATGGAGGTACACAGAGATGGGTCTGCAGCAGGACATGGACTCCCCTTTGCTGATCTCAAATGTGGGCTCATTTTCTTCTCAGCAGCCAGAGGTGTGTGATTCATACAATGAGACCTGCTTATTTGTGATATTTGGCAAGACAGGTTTTCTGAATGGAAAGAATTATTGAAGTCGATTCAACATAATACTGAGTAGAATACATAAAGCAAGAAACGTGTTATGCAATGCTTATAAAACCTGTGTAACTTGGATCATTGATGCCTTTACTATAATATTTCAAGCCTGCGAATGCAATTACAATTTCATTAATCCTGATACTCAAATCCAGAGAGCTCCAGTGCTTCACTAGCCCATGCGGGAAGTCCAGACCTTTTCGGAGCTCTTGTTCTTAGAGTCTGGGAATTCCCATCATCTACTTCTTGGTTTATCATCAGTCACTTGCTATTAGTAATCCACCACTGTTCAAAGCCAGTCTATGCCAGTTCTCCCAAGCAATAATAAACGCTCTAGAGGAGTTGGGGGGAAATGACTTTGCCCCCCGTGTTGAGCTCGGTGAGAGGAAGGCCAAAGTTATCTCGCCCCTCAGTATTGCCAAACTTGAACAAAAGCTGGATCTTATTTTCATCCATAGCCATTCTTCTCCCCAGGTGCTCACAGGCCCAGGACAAATATACTGGTTTGTCCCTACGCTAGATTTACCAAGCAAGACTGCTTCTTCTTTTGGGATGAATTTTTCTCTCTAGGCATTAAAACATTCCTTCATAGATTCCGTCTAAGATTGCCTCACAGCAATTACGGTGGCAGTTAGAAACATCGACCTACAGCTGAAACTCTAGTTTATCGGTGTGGGAAAGACACACTGTGGGGAAGTGAGGGTGAGAGGTGTGGGGAAGACAGGGAACGGGATTCATCCAATTTCACAGGACAGATTTATCAGCCAGTCCTGCCCAGTCGGAGCACCCGCTTACATGCATGGGACAGAAAGCTCCATAAGCATTCTCTTCAACAGTCTTACCGCGTTAGCCAATTCATTTACTGCGAGTTTGTTAGACAGTAGCATATATTCCCCCAGCTTTAAGCACATTAACTAAAATGAGCCAAAGATAAATTTTTTTGGAAAGGAATCAAGGAGCTACTAAATTTTCGATCACAAACCATCAAAGTTCAGTGTCCCCAAACATTCTTCATAGTCTTGCAGGGAGCCTCCCATGCGTCTTGTAGGTAAACCTTCTTAAGTGTGCTCCACCACGCAGGTGGGCCCTTGGGCCAGGAGGGGGCTTCCTTTTCAGCGTTCCACATAGAATCATGACATAGAAAAATCATTCACCACTTGTTAAAATGGCACAAATCTTCATTCACTACTACCACGATAGGGGTCAACACCATGGCAACAGGGGAGAGAGAATGAACTCAACTCTGAATACAATAAGGATGAGTGGGTGATTTAAAACCAAGGGGCAGAGTGAGGAGGTTGATGGATAGAAAATCACTAAGAGGAGATATTAAAGGTAGGGGGCGGTGTTCTTGCTAAAGTGGCCTAATAGAAATCTTGCTAAAGGCAGGCAAGGTCAAAAAACATAAAAAAAAAGAGGGTTCAGAGAAGCCTGACTAAAATTTGGTCATGGAACGAGTCTTGTCAATAGCCGAGGGCAATGCTCAGAATGGATCTCACTAACCAGTTACATTCAGGCTTTGAGAACCACACTTTAAAAGCTCTAAAATATAGAGAGATTGTGTGTTTATTGCACTTCAATATTTATTCATCCAACTTTGCTCAAGTGGTAACTTTCTAATCAACTCATTTTCAAAAGGTGTTATTTTGTGACTTTTTTTCAAAAGTCATAAAAGATGTTGAAATTGGGAAGTATGTAAATCATAATATTTAAATAATTTGACTGTAGTATCTATGGATCCTCCCCAAAATATCCATGCCTTTAGCTATTATTTTATAAATGATGGCTACCTTCCCACTTTATCTCTTGCTCTACTATACCTCTCCCTATCTCCACCTGTAACCTTACCTAAATGAATGGTCATTCATTTAGAAAAAGGACCCGGGTTCGGGGGGGGGGGAATCTATCTCATCCATTGTAATGTACTTGGGTTGGAAATGGTTTCCCTTAATTTATAAGTCCTGCTGCAGCTGGAAAAGTCTTTAACGGTTGTCTCTTCCAACCCCTTCATTTAACAATTCAGGAAACCAAGGTCCAGATTAGTTAGTGATTTAATTAAAATTAGGTAGCTAGTAGTAAGCTAAAAATAAACACAGGTTTTCATATCTTAAGTTTAACATCCTTCCTTGTATTAAAATAGTCATAATTATGAATTTTTTAAGGCCTGGGTAGAAATACCATTTCCTCCACCTCCTCTCAGAAGAGACAGGTAGAGACCAGTTGCCACTGTCTTTAGCTGAGAAGGAGTTGATATGATACTGGCCGGATTGAAGAGTTTCTAGAACCTTGTAGGATCTGAAACTTCTACTGTATATGTTAAGTTTGTGAGCCCCATTCAAAGATTAATAGGAATGTTAGGAAAACCTTAAACCAGGAGTTGAAAGATCTGTATGTTTTTCCCGACATTGTCACTAACCCATTGTATGATCTTGGGCAGTTTCTTCCCCATCCCCAGTCTCCTAATCTATAAAATAAAATGAAAGATCAGTACCTACGTCCCTTACATTGGAATGCTGGTTTATTTTGTGCATTAAACTGGGTAGGTGGATAAATTAGCATATATAAAGAAAGCAGTTCACACTGGACTGGTGCACAGTAAATCCTCAAAATAAAGTGAACCCATTTTCTGGCTTTCCTCTTTATTCTTTCTTCTTTCCTTCCATCTTGCTTCATTCCTTCCCTTTTTGTTTCCTTCCTTCCTTCCTTCCTTCCTTCTTTCCTTCCTTCCTTCCTTCTTTCCTTCCTTCCTTCCTTCCTTTCTCCCTTCCTTCAGGTGTGAGGTGGAAGGTGAGGACTGGCTGGGGGGTGGGGTGCGGGGAGGGAAGGCTGGATGGCAGGGGAGCATTGAGAGCAGACTGTGGTCCATTATCCCCACTCCTTACCTGGTTGGGGTTTTAGCATATGCCATTTGTGTCCTAGGAGAAAACCACACAAAATAAGTTTTTAAAAATGTCTATCCAGGGGTGCCTGGGTGGCTCAGTTGTTAGGCGTCTGCCTTCGGCTCAGGTCAGGATCCCAGGGTCCTGGGATCGAGTCCCGCATCGGGCTCCCTGCTCAGCGGGGAGTCTGCTTCTCCCTCTCCCACTCCCCCTGCTTGTGTTCCCTCTCTCGCTGGGTCTCTCTCTGTCAAATAAATAAATAAAATCTTTAAAAAATAAAAATAAAAAATAAAATAAAAATGTCTATCCATCTAACAGAAGCAATATTCTTTTTTTAACAAGTCACCAATGAAATCAGTTATAGCTTTAACTTTTAAGAGTCAAATCCAGACGTGTTCTCTCAAAAATACTTCTAAACTTTGTGTAGATTTGGCT
Organism: Eumetopias jubatus; assembly: GCF_037043125.1. Classification (NCBI taxonomy): domain Eukaryota; kingdom Metazoa; phylum Chordata; class Mammalia; order Carnivora; family Otariidae; genus Eumetopias; species Eumetopias jubatus. The sequence goes on along the minus strand of NW_028274812.1, from coordinate 20,751,690 downwards.
TATCAAATGTCCAACATGAGTATATCAACATGAAATAGTAATATAAAACTGGTAATGAGCAGTTTTTCATTCTTCATTCAGTGGCCTTTTTCAAAAAGGATCAAACACTTTTGAGTGCCATATGCCTCCCTTTCTCAGCAATCCCCTCATTCACCAGCCTGAGTGTGCATTTTAAATCCCATTTCTGTTCCCGACCCTTAGGAGCTATGCTCTTCCTTTTAAAGTGGGATCTAAGTCTACTTAGAAGACTGGAAAATATTTCTATCCCAAAGAAATACTCCTGCCTAATTTGAGAAATTGAGCAAAAATCATAAGCAATGAGTCCGTTTTTGTGTAGAAAGTTTAGTCATCTGGGTTTCATTGAAGGGGTGATGGGCTTTGCTTTGCTTTGCTTTGAATGCACTGCCATCAATATGGTCAGGATTGGAAAATGCATATGAATAGGAGGCAGCTGGGAGGTTTTCACATGCAGGGAGCAATTTTAAAAGGCAATGCCACAGTTGTGTACAACAAAGTACCAGCAGCCTAGGAGAAAAGCAGGGAATGAAATAAAGATGTCCAGATTAGAGAAGAGACACAACCTGTTCTCCTTCTGTACCGGAGTAGGCTCCATTCATATGTACATTTACAGTAATGATAGAGCAATAAAGAGAAAACCCAATGAATGCCATATGCTGTGTGAGGTGTCATAAGAAAAAGAGTCTGTTAATTGTCTGAAGACGAAAGGTCTCCTGAGGAGACTGGAAGTTAACTTTCTGGAGCAGAGAAAAGGAGAGATAAATAAGGTCTCTAAAACAGAGAACACAGTGCAAGCAAAAGTAAATTGGTTTCTCTTAGTCCCAGCAAAATGTTTGAGTTTGGATGATTATGAGCTCTAGCTACGAGTAAGCACATCAGGTCCTTCAGGAATTGGGGCAGGCATTTCAGAGGGACCCTTGAAGAAGGAGAATCTTCAAGAACAAATGGAATCTCAGCCACAGCAAACCTACGTATTAAAGACCTCCCATCCCAAAGCCAGGATATGGGTGTATAAAGAACATAAGACTTGACAGGCCATATATCATAGCACTCAAAAGCATAGGCTGGGAGCCAGACTGCCTGGGTTGAAATCCCAGCTCTGCCACCCGCTGTGAGACCATAGGCAAGTTCCTTAACTTCCCTTTTTCTCTTAGATGAGTGCTTGGTATTAATATGTACCTAATACATATTATTAAAATAACAACAAACAAATTTATGTTGTTTCATTATTTCATACATATTTATTTTATTTAATATAATATATGGGGAGCCTGAGTGGCTTAGTCGGTTGAGCGCCTAACTCTTGGTTTCCACTCAGAATCATGAGATCAAGCCCTGCATGGCTCCACACTTAGCAGGGAGGCTGCTTGAGACTCTCTCTTTCTCCCTCTCCCTCTCCCACTGCCCAACCCCCAGCTTGTGTGCTCTCGCTCTCTCTCTCTCTCAAATAAATAAATAAAACCTAAAAAAATATATACAGCTATGGTGCATGAGTTCTTATCTTGTATTTTTAATATTTCCAGGAACACTCAGTAAAGGAAGGAAAGGAAAATGTACCACACTGTGTGGTACTTGAAATTACCCAAGGGTATTTGTAGGATTGCAAGTGGTTGGGTCGGGGGAAGTGGGGCAAATATGTCATGCCCTCTTTGCATGAAGTCCAGTGGGAAATTTACCAGAGAGACACTGTATACAAAACTTTACACTTGAGTATTTTTTTCCAAGGAGAAACTTTCATCAACTCTCAAAAGGTTAGGTATTACTAGCGCACTCACCCATAAGCATTTTTATATAGAATATTTTATCACACACCTACCTCTAACAACCAATTCAAAGCAATGTATGTTACTCATAACTTAAAATATAGCTTGGTATTCAACTCAGCTATAACCCCACAGATGTCTGTTGTAATTTTTATTGAGGTGGGAATAGCATCAATACAAGCAGAACTCAGTAAGTTTGTATGTCAAAAGGCCATTCTTTGCTCACTCCCCCATAAGCATATATGCAATGTTAACCCATCTCCCTAAAATCCAGCGCAGGAAATTGTTAGGCCCATCAATTTACCACCATTAATGACTCATTGAATTTTTAACCTTAGTACAAAAGATTCTTACTTTTGCTTCAAATACAAATCAAGTAGGCAAATGTAAGTAGTATGATTAATTGAGCCACAGGTGATTCAGTACCAAAATTTCTATACAGATATTAAAATATCATATTCTTTTACTTATGTGTTCAGTTCTCTTTCTTTATATCTTTTTTGGTTTGTTTTTAATTATAGAAGAAAACATATTTTGTAAAAACAGTTCAAGCACAAAAGTATTACGCTGGATGAACAGATATTCCAATGTCACTTTCTGTCCATGTACCTGGACCTCATTGCCCTTTCATGGGTCAACAGGGTTAACTGCAGGTTGTCAATTCTTCCATATCACTTTCTATGCAAGATATACATATATACATGTATGCACTTTTACATACATATATATCTGCACATAATTTTACTTGTAAACAATCTTTTGCCTTATGTCCTTTGACATAATTTTATACTTAATATCGGCAATTCACTTTTTCCATTTCCTAACATGTACTGGAGATCTTTCCAAGTTATCATATGTACTACTATGTGATTATGTCATGGTGCAGAGATCCCAGGGGTCAACTAACCTAGGACCAATGGACGCAGATGTTGATTCCAGTCTTTCTTGGCTATCAAATCCTTGTATTTCCATCTGTGGGCAAATGGGAGTTACTTCTCTAGAAAAGAAATTTGTTACTTGTCTTGTAATTATTGTGACTTTTGTCATTTTAAACTTTGTAGCTTTAGGTAGGCAAATGTGACAACTTTCTTCTTTATGATTTCTGAATTTAGAGACTTTCTCAGGAAACTCTTTCAAACCCTAAATTACAAATGACTATTCTCTTTATTTGTTATTTATGTATAATTACTTGATATATTTCCAAAAAATTTTGTGAGGATGTGAGATAAGGCAAAACTTAATTTTTTTTTCAAGTTGTCAGCTAATTGTCCCACGACTTTTTTATTAAACAACCTATTCCTTCCCCACTAATTTCCCAAGATAACATATGACATTGCCTTTGTGACATATGAAATTTCCCTGGGTAGCTGGATCTGTTCTTGCACTACCCTTTTCTATGTAATTAAGCTGTCAATCCTAAACAATTACATAGGTTTAACTACCATAGCTTCACACTAGGTATTTTTAACATGGATGAGCAAATACCACCCTTTGGTCTTTTTCAAAATATTCTTGGCTATTATATTTTCATCTTCAATTGAACTTTAAATCTGTCAAGCTCCATAAATAGTTCTTTTAGGATTTTACAAGGGATTGCATTAAATTTACAGATTAATTTGGGAAGAACTAACATCTTTTAAATGTTATGTATTCTCTTCCAGGAACAAGTTATATCCCTACATTTATTTATGTATGGTTTATGTATCCTTCAGAAAATGTTTCATTGTGTTTTATGATGGTCTTTTAGACCTCTTACCAGGTTTAATTCTCACTGGGGGGTTTCTGTTGCTATTGTGATTTAGGATGTTTTTCCATGATATGTCCTAATTGGCTATTACCTTATATAGAATAGTTATTATGTACTGAATTTTGTATACAAGTACCTTCTTAATTTTAATAGTTTTTTTGATTGATTCTCTTGGATGTTCTAGGTAGATGATTACATTGTGTACAAATGGCAGTTTTATCCTTCCCTAACTAATGCATACATATGAGCATGTGTGTCCCGTTTATATTCAGTCTTTATAAAATTTTGAATAGTAGTGTTGACAATAGATACTATCATATTCATCCTGACTGCATAATGGCCATTCACAAATAAATAAGACATAATACTCCAAAGCTTCAAATTTCCTGTCACCTGTTTTATTCAGGGGACATTTGCATTTCTATAGCTGCAAAAATAACCACAAAATATAACACTGTGCATAATCAGCAATACTTCAAATCACTTCTATCTTTGCACATTGTCTGTTCCTCAGAAAAGCCACTAAGGCTAAAATATGGTGTCTCTAATAAATTTTTATTGACTGACCAACTGAAATTATTATAATATTGTCATTCTGACATAAGCCTCAATTATATTTTTTTCACATGATCATATTTTATATCATATTGATAGATACAAATAGATATATGCAACAGATATACAAATTATAATCATAATAGCAAAATAACTACTATGAAACCATATTCAACTTTAGAGCTTCCATTTTTTGATATTTATACAAATTAATTCATGATGTATGCAGTCCTGAACATTTTGCCATTCTGAGTATTATGGGGGTAAGATTTATCTGTGGTGTTGCATATTATTATAGTTTATTCATGTGTATTGCTGTTTAATATTCTATTGTATGAATATGCAGCAATTTATTTTCATTTTATAGACATTTGGGGTTGTTTCTGATTTCTGCAGTATTAATAATAATGCTACAAGTATGACTTCATATTCCTTTTGGTGCATATGTATAAGAGTTTCTCTAGGGCATTTCTTAGAAATGAAATTTGTAGTGCATGGGGATTATGAATGTCCAAATTTTCATAATACCTAGTATGGTTTTATGGGAGATATACTTTACACAAAAAAGGAAATTCTCTTTGATTCCTAGCTTATTAATAGTCTTACATGAATAGTGGTCAAATTTTATTAAACGCTTCTTCTACAGTGAATAAGGTAGCTACTTGAAAAAAATGCTGCATAACAAACCACCCCAAAATTCAATGCCTTAAAACAATAATTATTTATACTCATTCATGTGTCTGTGGGTAGGCTATAGTCAAAATGATCTAAGCAGGATCAAGGTGTACTTGGCTCCAAGCTAGGAGTGGAGTCTGGTCTGCCCCACATGTCTCTCATCCTCCCTGAACTAGCAGGCTAACTGGTGAAGGTTCTTTTGTGGCAATAACAGAAGCATAAGAACCAAGTTTGATATCGAGGTTATACTGACCTCATAGACAGACCAATCATAATGTTAAGATTTAAGGTAATACTCACCTGCAAAACTATTGAGTCCTAGTATTATCTTTGTTGGAAGTTTTTATCTACTGATTCAACTAACATACTGGTGATAGGACAATTTAGGCATCCTTCTTGAGTCAGTTCTGAACAGATTCTATTATTTATGGAATTTTTCCATTTCATAAATTTTCAAAATTGGCAGCCATCAGTCACTCATAATACTCACTGTGTTTTAAATATCTGTATTTCTAATCATATGTCCTTTTATGTTCCTAATACTGAGCATGGGCCAGAGAAAATTTCCTTTTACTTCTACTAGAAGTTAAAAGAATTTGTGTTCAGGGACCAATCTAGCCCCTTAAAGTTGTGTGGGCTAATGAAGAAGTCCCATTTTCAGCTTTTCTGTCTTAGAACTGTCAGAGATTTAGTTTCCCAATAGATGACAGAGCTAGCATAATCATTTGCCCTCAGAGCAACTTTGGCTATCTGTGATTGCTTCTTGTTCACTGATCCTTTATATCCTTTGGGTAGCGGTGCAGAATGCTCTAAAAGATTTCCATCACTTCTTCTTACTTTGAGATCAGAAATGAATTAAAAGGCCTATTTTATCCAGATAAAAGTTACTTTTTCACTTGTTTGTTTTTTTAAGTTGGAGAATCTTCAGAGAATGTCTAAAATTATTGATTTCTAATATTTCTAACATTAATTCAAGGTTAAAACAGGGTATTGTTTCAGAAAAAGCATTCCAGGTAGCTGCCCTTGAGGGGCTTATCAAATGCTAGGTTCTGCCCATCAGGGATATTCATTCAGTAACCAAATTGTTACCATTCACTGTGATGAGGCACCTTAATAATAAATCCTCCAGCCCCAGTCAAGCCTTCAGATGACTGCTGCCCCAGCCAAGATCTGATTCTGTTTTGTCCAAGTAAAGCTCATGAGACCCCTAAGCCAGAACTGCCCAGCCCTGCCACTCCTGAATTCATGACACACGGAAACTGTAAGATAATTGCTTGCTGTTGTCCTAAACTGCTACATTTGGGGATCATTTATGACACAGAGAAGATAGTATACACGATGTCATTATTAGACATTAAGATCTATTATTTTTTTCTAACAGAAAATATATGTATATAGTCTCTAAATTGAAATCAGTCTGATGCTTTAGTTTCTTCATGAGTAATGTAATCAGACCATAAGCAACATATTTGGATGAATAAATACATACAGACCAAACCATGAGCATTCACTGAGGCCATCAAACAAATGCCTGGTAGCGAATCTCATGCCTGAGTCAAGAGAAAAATCTATACTCTCTGTGTGGAGAGGCACTATAAGAACTGATAAACATGTTTCTCAACTTCTTTGTCTTTGGGGAACTATGAACATCCCACTGACAGAGTTCCTGTGTTTTATGTGCACACATTTGCATTTTTCTCTTGCATAACAGAGCAGTAAAGGATTTGCAAATGATAACTTCACATTCACTGTGATTTCAAGTAGCACTAGCTAGGTAATAGTAATAAACAATATCATTAGTTAAGAGAATATCATTCAGCAATTTTTCCCAGTGTTAATTTTTGGGCTTAAAAGAAATCATGTTGGAAAAATATAACAGTTTGCAATGAGATTTAAAATCGGTATTAAAGAGGTCACATACTGCATGGGGCACTGGGTGTTATATGCAAACAATGAATCATGGAACACTACATCAAAAATTAATGATGTACTGTATGGTGACTAACATAAGATAATTTAAAAAGTCTTATTCAAGTTGAATATAATGATTATTGTTAATGCTTATAATATATAACAATTTTTGAAATGGAACTCACTTACTTTGCTTGATCTACTGATCTACTTTTCATTTAAGCAGGCAGGTGACAATAAAGGCTGTTAAAAGGTAATATGTTTAATCTGGTCCACAGTACCAAAGAAGATAGCCTCTATTTATTTTTTCTCTTTACTTAAACAAAGTAATTGCTGATAGTGTAAAATGGAAAAAGTACTCTATATAATCTTTTTTTTTTTAAAGATTTTATTTATTTATCTGACAGAGAGAGACATAGCGAGAGCAGGAACACAAGCAGGGGGAGTGGGAGAGGGAGAAGCAGGCTTCCCGCAGAGCAGGGAGCCCAATGTGGGACTCGATCCCAGGAACGTGGGATCATGACCTGAGCTGAAGGCAGACGCTTAACGACTGAGCCACCCAGGCGCCCCTATATAATCTTTACTTGGACAAAGCAAGGAACTCTGGCCCACTAGTAAGCATAGTGCATGGAAACCTCAGATGAACTTGAAGAAAAGGCTTCGTGCAGCTATTGAAAGCAGAAATTTACTGAAGCCTGATGACAGAAAATACAAGAAGTACCCATTTTGTTTTATGAATCTTTTTGTTTTAGATCAGCACTAATATCTATAGCCAGCTTTCTTGTCTTCATTTGTCACTATCCATACTCTTTGTCTCATTGCATTATTTATGTCCTAAATTATAGCTATCCCTACTTCTTTTTCCTGTGGCTTAAAGAATTACTTCAAGGGAAAGTATAAAAAGCAATGTCTGAATACGTTACTTGGCAATGCATGGACAGCTCCATACGAAATAAAACTGTGTTTTATCTTGGCACACGTCTAAGGATCTATCATCTTCTGAGCTAACATAATCCTCATCAGTTTATTTGCTATATGTTGGTACAATACTGGCACAATGGTAACTGTCAGAAGAGCAAATGGAAAAACAAAAGCTCATCAAAGTTTCTTTCTCCTATTCTTTTCAAAATCAAAGCTTTGGGGTGCCTGGGTGGCTCAGTTGGTTAAGCGACTGCCTTCGGCTCAGGTCATGATCCCAGGGTCCTGGGATCGAGTCCTACATTAGGCTCCCCCTGCTCTGCAGGGAGCCTGCTTCTCCCTCTGCCTCTGCCTGCCACTCCCCCGCTTGTGCTCTCTCTCTCTCTGTCAAATAAATAAATAAAATCTTTAAAAAAATAAAATAAAATTGGGGCACCTGGGTGGCTCAGTTGGTTAAGCAACTGCCTTCAGCTCAGGTCATGATCCCAGAGTCCTGGGATCGAGTCCCACATCGGGCTCCCGGCTCAGCGGGGAGCCTACTTCTCCCTCTGACCTTCTCCCCTCTCATGCTGTTTCTCTCTCTCTCTCTCTCAAATAAATAAATAAAATCTTAAATAAATAAATAAATAAATAAATAAATAAATAAATAAATAAAATAAAAGCTTTGTCTCTTAGCATGGAATAGTCATTTAAACCTATCTCATAGAGTTGAAAGTTGCTTTGAAGATAATCCAGTTAAACCTACCCACTGGTATTTGGAAGGCAGCTATGCTCACCTCTAAACCACCAACGCACACTAGTGTTTGAACCCTTTCTGTAGGACAGAAGTTATGTGTCTAGTTAGTCCAAGTTCGAACCCTCAGTGTAGCTGACTCTCCACAAACACTAGTAGCTCACTCAGTCTTCAGCTGGCTATCACTGAAGAATGTTTCTACACCTTTCTTGAACAAAGACAGCTAATTTGTTTTCTTTCCTCTTAAAAGAAGATGGAGGGTTAAGCAAGGGTTTTTCTCAGCCTCCTATTTTTGAAGTTGGAATTTAACAAGCAAGAGAACCAACAACCCACCATTTCCCTGAAGACTGAAATACAACTGGTGGTATTATTTCATTCATCCTCTTATCTATAGTAATGACCAAAAAGACCTCACACTGTAAAGAGAGTGAATCATCCAGGCATAAATTTGTTGCTACGTTTCAGGGTGACTGTGGTTCAGAGCTACAGAGAAAAGCGAGCAATTCTATATTAGTCAAGAAAAAGCTGTCATGGTAAACAAGGGTGCCTGAGCACATATTTCAATGGTCTTGAAAACATTCGCTTCCTAATAACTTCCTTGCTTTGTACCGAGTTTATCTTTTATGCTTCCGGCCATCACCGTGATCAAACCCCTCACCTCTCGTTTGTTGTCAAGGTATCTCTCACATCTGCTCATTGGAGGCTTATCGCATAGAAACTATCTGAACAGGGACAACAGTTCTGCTTCGGTTTCTAAGTCTGTCTGAGATGGGTAAGAAGCATTCAGAAGTTACACTCACAAATATATCTTTCTAATGAGAAGAACATGCTTTGCTATGGCGTGCAAATATTAACAAATCAATCTACTGTGTTGAACGCCAGTTTCCCATACTCCTGAAGGACTTCAGCTTTTAGACAAATAGGCTAATTTCTTTGGAAACCATCCAAAGTATCACATCACTGATCAGAAACAGCTAAAAAATGGTTAGAGTAATTGTAAAGAGCAAATAGGCTCTTCTGCTATTTTCTGTAATGACTTGGGATAGAGATAATTGTGTTTAGGTAACAAGTGCTAAGTTCTGCGATTCATGTAATTGGACTAATGAGCTTAAAGTTTCAGGACCCCCAAATGTATGGGTCCCTGCCAAAGCCACACAAAGTATCTTCATAATTTTATACATTTTTTCTAAGAGCTCATCCCAATCTTTTTCAAGCTTCAATCCTCATGAAATCTAAATCTACCTCTGTACCTAGTACAGTGATGAGGTGTTCTAAGGGATTAATATAATAAATGTCTATGCTTCTCATTCTCTAAAAGATAACAATCCTCTTGAAGAAATAATACTTACACATCAAAGAACCACCTGTTATCATGTGAAAGGTTCAGGAGATGAATAAAATCTCCAAATCTCAGCTCTGCCACCTATATTCTGCTATGTGATTATAGACAAATTGTCTTCTTTCTGTTCACACAAAAAATACAGACCTAATAGTTAAATAACAGGAATGTTCAGAGGATTAATAAAACTAAATATGTGAATGCCAAATGTATTGCATTCACCATGTCCATGTGAATGTCATTTGAATCATTAAATCCCAGGTTGCATGAGTCCTTAAGGTTCATTTAAGCCCACCCCCACCTCCCTTTACAATGTTTGGATTTTCTCTACAATATCCCCAAGACATGGTTGTCTATACTCGGCTTGAATATGTCCAGTGAAAAGGATAAGACAGTTCACTTCTTATCATTAATATCTTAAATATATGGCATAAGAGTTTTGGGGAGTTTTTTTGGTTTGTTTGGTTTCGGGGTTTTTTTGGTGTTCATGTATATGTGTGCGAGTCACATTACAAAGAAAACGCTAGCATTGAGGATTGAGGCATAGGCTAGGAATTTCCTTTTGTGGGTACGAACATACGTGTGATAGTCAAAACCAACAGAACAGCACACGTCACAGCAGGGGAAAGGGAATACCCTGGGGATGTAACCTTGGGCCAATAATGAATTCACAATAGGAAAATTGGAGAAGCCTAGGAAGGAAGGATCAGAGAGGAAAGAGGTAAGCAGCAGAGAGTAGTGTGGTGGAAACCCAAAGAGGAGTTTTGAAAGGAGGAGGTAGTTAACAACATCAAATGCTGAGGGATTATTCAAAAACATGTTCTGATGATTACAGAGCAGATCTGGGATCCAGGTGATCGTTAGTGAGGTGGTGGAAAACTGAGCGGGAATGACTTGCGGGGGGGCGGAAGAGAGTGGACACAGAAAGTGTGGTCCCTTGGCCTTGACTGGCTGGCGTGGCGGCACAGAGCGGCAGCCAGGGGACATTTCAGAAAGAGAAGGGAGTCAATTACAGACCGCTGAGAAGGAGGCAGGCAGAGGTAAAAATGCGTACAAAAGTCGGTGGAAGACAAGGCATGAAGTGTTGGTCCTGAAGCAGAGGACAGGGAACAGAAGCCCAGGTCAAACTCAAGGAATTAAAGGGATGTTTCTGCTCCTGAGATTATAGGCAAGGTGGTAGGGAGGGTTGGGGCAGGGGGGGGGGGTACCAGGTACAGAAAAATTGACAGATTTGGAGATAGAAGCCAAGAAATGTCATGCTTGTGAGTCTCAGGTGGGCTCAGAGTTTTAAGTGTCTATTAATATGTGGACCAAGGCAACAACTGCAGCCAGTGTTTGGGGCTCCAAAGACAGATTACTGAGAGGTTACCCCAGAGATAAAGCTGAAGACAGTCAGCTCCAGCAGGTTGGGGGTGGGGAGTATCCCCAAAGAGGACTCTATCCAGGTTCTCAAGGTGGGAGATGCCAAGGATACGTGCCTCTAATCTTAATCTTCTAAACATCCATAAAATTCCATAAACTTCTCTCTACCCAGACCTGGCTGAAACTCCAGTCTTCCTTTCCATAGACAACTGACTGCAGAATGCCTGCTGGTAATTCCCATCCACTTTTGATGCCTCCTGCTGATTAGTTACACTATAGCCAGACTTATTTTTTTTAAAAAGTACAAGTCTGGTTATGTGTCTTTTTGAAAAAAATATATATATACTGTTGTCACGTTGCTCTTAGAATGAGGAAAACACCTGAAGATGACATGCTAGGCTATTCTCAATCTGACGCCTTGCCTCTGACCCCTTTCCTATCTCACCCCCTGCCTCCTCCCTGGTGAAGTTCCTGCCAAGTTGGTCTTTTTCAGGATCACAAAGAATAATATGTTTTTTCCCCTACTTCATGTGTTCCTTTGACTAGCTCTGCCCTAGGCAAACCCTATACATTATTTATACTCAACCCAAAATTCATTTCATGAAGGGATCCTTTTCAGTACTTTTCCCATATACTCTTATAATTCCTATACTTTCAAATCATAAGCTTACCATAGCTTATAATTATCATCTTTTATTGTTGTTGTTTTTTTACCGAGAGTAGGGAGGAGGGGCAGAGTGAAAGGAAGAGAGAGAATCCTAAGCAGGCTCCACGCTCAGCACGAAGCCCGATGTAGGGCTCAATCTCACGACCCCAAGATCATGACCTGAACTGAAATCAAGAGTCAGATGCTTAATTGACTGAGCTACCCAGGTGCCCCTATCAATTTTTATTATTAATTGATTAATGTCTGTCTCCTCAACTAGACTATAAGTTTTTTGAGGGCAATGCTCAGGTCTGTTTTTTGGTCATCATTCTGTAGAAGCACAGTGACTGGTGCATAGTAAACAATCAGAAATATTTGTTTCATGCATGCACGAATGAATGAATGAGTGAATGAATGAATGAACTGGTATTAGCACTGTGGCTTTGAGATATGAGTCTTTGCCTAATGGAAGACCACAGTTTCTCCTTTACGTATTTCATGACTTTCTTATGAATATCAATAAAACTCTGCAGAGGAAAGTCTTTTATATTCTACTGTCTTTATCACAGTTGTAGAGGAGACACTGACAAAAGTGTGTACTTTGGGAAAAGGAATTACTTTAACCAAGATAAAGAGTTCTGTTAGGGATCAAGCCAAGATTTGTAGTGTGCTTTCTCTTCTGCGTCTTTTCTCTCTGTTCCTTGGAGCGTGAAGGCAAAGGAGCCTGATTGATGACTGCCTTTCTGCTCACATCCTGACGGCATAAAATGTTCCTTGGTAACATCAAAAGATGCTTCTTTTAGCCCACTGGCATATGAACTCAGAAAAATTTGAGTTCCCAAGTGAAACAGACTTTAGTGTAACAGACATCTGTTTATATAACAATTTATGTAATTAGAGCTGGGGAAAAAGGAACTTGTGAGCTGGTATCACAGAATTTTCTTTAAAGCTGTAGAACAATCATTTATACGGATGTTCCAACTGTTCAGAGAAACAGTCATCAAAACATCCCTCATCAAAGCCCTTTGAGTGAAGAAAATAAAACAGGAGCAACAGTCTTGTTCCAGAACATGTAAATCCTGCTCTGTTTGATTTTCTATGGCTTGCATTTTGATGTTAAAGCCTCAGCAAGGTTGAGAAAACTGCAAAGAGGAAAATGCTTCGAAGTTATGCCTCCAGCTACACAATCTAAGCAGTGAGGTTGGCTAAAGACCCATCTGAATGTCAGGTAACGATACTCAAACCTGTGGAACAGAGTCACCCACTTGCAAGGACATAGAGGACTACTGTCCAACACCTGTCCTGGTCAACCCCCAAATGGTGCAGTAGTATTTACCAGACTAGTGAGTAGACAAGAGGGGGACAAGAAGAGTAAGCTGTTTTGTCAGTAGTTCCTATGGATGCTTCTTCAAATCTGCTCATGTAAACACCTGGCTCCTGCGATCCCCAGACCTTATGTGATAGATACTTCTGGAACCCTCCGCTGGCTCTTACAGGCTCAGATTCCTATCTTCTAAGGATGAACAGAATTTATAAAGTTTAATTTGGCATGGGAGAAAATGACTTTAAACTACAATGGAGTCAAGCATACTGGAATGTGGAAATTTGTACTCAAAAATTACTTGCTCACACAGTTTGCCTCGACTTGCCTTCTCCTTTCTAGCAAAGATCCTTGATTCTAATTAAGCTGAAAAACTGAGAAAGTGCCCATACCCGCCACTCCACTTCTTTGTAAAGATCAACAGAAGGGAAACAGAAAGGAGAAATCAGAGTATGCTGGCTTTAATGAAAGCACTCAAGGTATGGAATCATCACGTGGTTCTACCAGATGTAGCCCGAGGTTGGTAAGCTACCCCTTGATCATTGGGGCTGGCACATGTTTGGTTTGTGGGAAATGTTAAGTAGCTTAGATATGCAGATTCAATTTATTGGTAACTGTGTAAGGAAGGGTGCTAGAGTACCTTGACTAGGTTCATCAAGCAGTGGGAGGAGCCACATTTCACGTGTGGCAGGATTCAGTGATGCATATGACATTTGTAATAACAATAACAATAAACATTTTCTGAACACAGGTGCCGTAGTTTTTGTCACTTAACTTTTATAAGTGGAGGTTAAAGAGTTTAACGACATAAAGATTCAGACTCCTGTGACTACTAAGTCATAATAAGAATCACAAAATTTTTAATATTCAAATGAATTTGGAACAAACCTGGATCAACAGAAGGAAAAAAAAATTCTGAAACATTCCTTTGTGTCCAAATTATGGATCTGGCCATATTCTCAGGGGCACCAAAGAAGGTTGTGCAATGCTCAACCCATGTGGCCCTGGATTTCAAGGTAGAATAGCCTCAAAAAGCCACACGCTTCCTTTCCTCTGGTCCTTTTTATTGTCCTAATTATCTTACTTCCTGAGTCTTTCCTGCCTGTAGTATATAGTGGCCATCTGGTGGAACTCAGAGCCATGGCCCCTGGTCAGACCGATATATAAAACTGAGGTAACAGTAGACCCATCTGTCCTAAAGCACAAAATTGAACTTCACTCCAGAAACTCTGGAGGAGTAACTTTCCATTTGGCTACAGTTATTTACAGGGTGCCTATTATTACAGACTGGCAAAGAGTGGAGGAGGGTGGCTTAGTGAGAGGCTTTGTTCTGTATCCACACAGTGCTTCTGAAAGTTTTCTTCTCTGTGGGAGCCTGTACCCATCACTACCTATCGCCTACCTTCTGAGACATATAATAAGGTTAGTGAAATCTCCCAATTGTTTACTTAGCCCACTTAGTTTACTTCTCTCTGATCCAGAATCCCAAGTGCAAGGTCCTGAAGAAGAGAGGAATAGGTAGAAGTAACCATTGTAATAAAAACTCCTTATTTTTATTTTACAGATGTGGAAGCTCAGGCTGAAAGAGCTTAAAATACTTGCCCAAGTTCTTAGAGCTGGAGTAGAAGAAAGAATCTGGAGTTGAGCCCTGAACCACGGAACTCTTGCCCCTGGTCTCTGAAGAAAGGAGGAGATTTTTATTTCCTGATTGAGCACTGAGGCAGATGCCCTTCAAGCAAGGCAACAAAGTCGTGGATACAGGTCAAGGCAAGCCTTGGAAAGTGGGATAAAGCCCCCAGCGAAACCCTTGGGAGTCAATGAAAGGAGGAGCAGCTATGAACTGAGATGATTCAGGGAAAACTTTGGAGTCAGTAAGCGTCAGGCTAGATTCAGATGGCCAGGAGAGAGAGATGGGAATTCCTCTGCTGTCTAAGCATCTCCTTGCTGTCCGGGGTTGCCAGCCAGACTGAGCACAGCCACGCCTCTTGCCTCTCATAGTTGCCATCTGGCCCAAGGCTCTGGCAGAGGCCAAACTCAGCCTGCATCACTTCCAGAGTTCCTTGCTTTTGCAAAGTCATCCCGAGGTGAGCCACAGAGGAGTGTCCTCTAAATGACTACACAGCCCCAAATAAATGACTTTCCTGGAGGAAAGATGACAGCTGAGGAAGCTGCTTACAGGGAGGAGGTGCATGCGGGCTCACCTGCCCTCTCTTCCTACATCCCCAAGCAGCACGTGCCACCCACCGCCTCCTCCCCATCTGGAAGAAGGAGGAGACGGGTGGTAGCCTTATTAAAGCCTGGCACAGGGCCAGCCTTGCTCAAGCTGTCTTTATTATTCAGTCTTTGGAAAGCACCTTGAAAATAAACAGTGAGTGTCTCCTATCATGTATGTAGCACTTAGCAAATTGGAAGTGCTTAACAAAAGTCAATGAGCCCAACATAAACCCTGACTATTAATATATATGTCCGACAGACACTGAATGTGCAAGTCAATAAGAAAATTCACATCTTGAGATCTTCAGGTTTTCACTGAATAAGCATTACATTGAATTGAACAATGATTTTAATGCAGATGTGTGGTAATATTCACTACAAATATGCATTAAAATGATTTTGAATGCATAATTATTTTGCAGAGCACTGATTCTAAATGAAGGGACAATTAATTTAAGCTTTAGCCTTGTCATATCCCATTTAAATGTTTCTAGTGATGCTCCCATAATCATGATACCACATTACTTATAAATAAAAATCCTTATTGAGGACTATCATATATGTTTTCTACTAAAATTATTAAATGCTAGTATTAAAATTGTACAAATGGTAGGTAGAGGAAAACTTTAATGTGGGAGAGGTTTTTTCCCTGATCATTGATTATTTTCTTTTTTTTCTATTTTTTTAAATGATTTCAGAAAATTTCCAAGAATAGAACAAAAATTCCTGTATATCCTGCACCCAGATTCCCTAACTGTTAACCTTTTACCATATGTGCTTCATCTCTCCCTGTGTATATGTATGTATGTAAACACACACACACAGATAGATGCATATTTGAACAAATTATTGTTTTTCTGAACCAAATATGAGTAAGTTACAACCATGATGCCCCTTTACCCCTTAAACAACCACTATAATTACTAAAATCAGGATATTAACAGAATATTAATCAATTACTATTATCAAATCTTCAGATCTTATTTATATTTTACCAGTTGTCCCCATTACTACCTGCAAAACAGAAAAAACGAATCCTTCCTTACCTTCATTTAAAAAAGTCTTAGTTGCATATCATATCTCTATCAGAAACTAATGTATGGATTAATATAAAATGGGATTCAACCAGGTATCATTGTAGGACCATATATGTGATTGAAACATTAAAGAATGTGATCATTTCCTTGATAAAAATCTCAAAACATTTTTATGATTGAGTCCCTTCCTCCATTAGTATGTGTGGTTATAATAAATGAATGAATGACAAAGTAATTAAAAGTTGACGATGCTACTTTATCTTTAAACATTTGGAATTATCATCTGCTTCTAAACACAAAATTATTTTCAAAAATCTAATATAAATCCCTAGTTGGTTGAAGATAAGTGAGAAAGAATTACATGGACACAGGCCCACTGGAAAGGGCATCACACAAGGAGTAGGTTGGCTTTGACCTGCCATGAAATAAGCTTCTTACCACGGGTGTTATTACTTACCATGTGCAATCTACCATCAAGAAGACTGATGGGAAATGAGACAGCCCCAGTGGCAGAGGACTTCACACCAGAATAGTGACATGTCTTTTAGCACCAGCAACATGGCATGACTTGTGCTTTAGCAGAGTATGGTATGTAATGTTTATCTTTGCTTTTTAATGAAATTCTTGTAGTATGAAGAGGGGAATCTAGTCAATATAAATTATCAGATCACTTTCAGAAAGAACTGGCAATATTTACGCAGCAGCCTTATCCCTTGATCCAGGAATTCCACTCCTGACATTTCTCCCCCCAAAATAGTCTTCTTTTTTTTTTTTTTTAAGGATTTATTTATTTATTTATTTATTTGAGAGAGAGAGAGAGAGAGCACATGTGTGAGTCGGGGGAGGGACAGAGGGAGGAGGAAGAGAGAATCTCAAGCAGACTCCACGCTGAGCACAGAGCCCCACCTCAGGGCTCAGTCTCACAACCCTGAGATCATGACTGAGCCAAAACCAAGTAGGGCGCCTCCCCAACTGAGCCACCCAGGTGCCTCTCCCCCCAAAATTGTCTTAAATACAACAAAAACTTAGACACAAAGTTGTCCATTACCTCATGACTAAGAGTAGTAAAAAACCAAAAAACTAAAACAAAAACAGCAAAGGGAAAAAAAAACCTAAAAGTTTAAAAGTACAGGAAAGGCAAGGCAAATTATTATATACTCACAAGATAAAATGGGATACAGCCATAAATAAAGTGTATTAAGTAAAAAGGCAGTAGCAATGGAAAGTACGTAGGTTGAGAAATTTAGTAAAAATGAGTTTCAAAATTGAATACATAATATGATCTCAGGCATATGAAAAACAAAACAAAAAAGGCATAGGAAAATAAGTCAACCTGCTAACAGGGTGATACCTGGCTCGTCCAAACCCTCCACTGGCAATGAGCAGGGATTAGCCCAAGGGGCCTCACCACCCAGCCCATTTCTGATTTCCGTTCAAACTGGCCCACTCTTCAGTTCCTGGTTTTGTGAAACAGAATAAGAGGAAACAAATCAGAAACAAGCAAGTAGGGTTCAGGATGCTTGCTGCAAATACTGCAACGAGCGGCCTTAAGGGCCGGGTGGGTGAGATTGTTGAGCTTGTTTGTAGATACAGAAATTTGATAGACAGGGTTGGTATTACAAATGACTTTTTCCCTGTTTTCATTATGTTCCAAATTTCAAGGCAGAACAATTATTAGTTTTATAATAAGAATTTATAAAAGATTTAAGAAAATTAGCCCTTTGCTAAATGTCTTTATGGTACATAAAATGATGTGAATTGTAAGAATAGAAGAAAAGAATTATCTATTGAGTTTTTTTTTTTTCCTGTTCTGCAGCTGGAACTGAGAAAAGTACTTTCACAAATGAAATATAAATACAATCTCATTTAATACCATATTCTATTTCTGTATTTTGATTATATGCCCATGCATACTTGCTCAAGCCTAACATCTACAGCCATTTATATGCCTCCCTCTCCCTAATCCCTCAATTAAATCTATTACAAATTGCTGCCAATTTGGTAATAATTTTTTTCCAATTTTCCCTCTCTTTTTCATCCCTGCTTTGCATCCCTCATTATCTTATGAGTCAGTTGGCTCTAGGCTATGCTGGGTAAGAAACGAAGTTTGAAATCTCCTTGGCATAACAGAGTACAGGTTCATTTCTCTCACACAAAAGAGCCAGTGGGAGAGAGTTAATTCTCTATTGTTGCTGTCCTCTGTGTCATGACAGCAATTCAGGCTGCTTCCAACTTGAGGGAGAACATCATCTCAACAGTGGTACCCATGACTACCTTGTAGAAAAGGAAGAGACAGGATAGAGAAGCCACACTCATTTTTCTCTGATTCAGCCTGGAAGTGACAAAGCTGACCAAAACTGGTCAATGGTCACATAGTCCTAACCTGAATGAAAAGGAGGACAGGAAGCAAGGGGCACTCATGGGCATCCAGTGACTGTCAGGTCCCCCCGACCACAGTCTCCTCTGTGTTCTGCCTTAAATCTCCCCTCCATGCTGCCACTAGACTTCTTCTCTCTGAATGTAAGCTGACTGGGAGAGAAGTCTAGTGGCAGCGTGGAGGGGAGATTTAAGGCAGAACAGGGGCAGACGAACCATGAGAGACAATGGACTCTGAAAAACAAACTGAGGGTTCTAGAGGGGAGGGGGTGGGGGGACGGGTTAGCCTGGTGATGGGTATTAAAGAGGGCACGTACTGCATGGAGCACTGGGTGTTATATGCAAACAATGAATCATGGAACATGATTCATTCCATCCAAAACTAATGATGGAATGTATGGGGATTAACATAACATAATAAAATTTTTTAAAAAAAGAAGAAAAAAATAGTCATGTAGAGTAGAATTTTTCAACCCTCTATTATTTGGTAGAAGGAAATTTTTCCACCACTTGATCTGAGTACACACATGAATACGTACATAAATTTAAAATATTTTAAACTACTAAAAATGCACAAGCAAATATCTTATATACAGTTTCTTATATCAAAGTTTCTGTTTCATAAAAATACACATTATTCTCACTGTCCTTTGTATTATATAAATGTCAAACATTTAAAATACACTAGTAACATTTTATTTTTATTGGGTTTATATAATTGGCCTTCTAGGTTGGATTTTATTATGGTGGTAGGGAAGAGGGTGAGAGAGTTAAATACAGTTGGGAAACATGGACCAGTGCACTGAGCTCCAATCGTGAGAATAGCTTCTCCTTGTATCTTCAGCCTGGCTCTTTGCTTTTTTCACCTTCCAACATTATTCTCCAAAAATTCTGAACTACATGTAGTTTCTCTAGGACATTATGCTATTTCCTCTTCCTAGAGCAATATCCTCTTTTCTCACCCCACCTTACCCAAAAACTTCCTGCCAGTATTTCAAGACTCTGATCGGATATTGTTTGGGCTGCTTCTGTGTTCTGAGAGCTCCCTGTTTACAATGCATTCAAAATTTGTGTTTATAACTTTTCCCCCTACTTTCTTTCTGTAATTCCTTAGGGTCATCTTTATTCCTTGAACTGTAGCCCAGCGATGGCCTATAGTGGTCTCTCATTACATGTTTATAAGATGCTGAAGTGCACATTTATTTAGTCAGTCATTCAATAAATTTTAGTGAACACATCATATGCCAGGCACTGTTCAATACACTGTAAACTTGGAGTCAAATAGCAAGTTCATTATCCTTGAGAAGGACCTACCATAAGATGGCAACAATCCTAAGCATAAGACATCCTCCATGTCAATCATTTTTATCATGTACAGCAAGCATTTAATATCTAAAACTTTCTCCTAGTCAATAAGATTTTAACAGTGATTCACACATGAATAGATACAGAAAAGTAAACAATAGATATTCACAATAAGCTTAGAACAGAATTCACAGGGAAATACTTGGCAAAGGTTGGATTTCTTTTGGCAAGTCAGTTCCATCTCTGATCTAGAAAATTTCAGAAGTCTGGAAACCATTTCTTCTCCCAGAATTCTTTGCCAGCAAGATTCCTCAAATGAAGGTTGCTTCTCCTGACCAAAAGTATGTGGTATTAGAGGGGATTCCAGGAAGTAAACCATCAAATTTAGGCACCTAAGGCTGTTTACCTAACCTAGTTAGATTTGAAGGCAATGATGACTTCAGTGCCAACAGAAATATGAATGTTGATCATTCATGGCATGCAGGTGGCAAAGTACTTAGTTAAATTATCAGCTATAGTTTCCAGGAAGAAAATACCTACTAAACCTCGTTTGTCAGCAGAACCTGGCTCTTTCCCCTATCTTACAGGTTTGCCATCCCCATAACTGAAAACTCTCTAAAGGCCTCACTTGATTAATAAGGACAGGATGGGCTATGACAAAGTAACAATAACCATAAGACCTCAGTGACTTAACATAACAGGAGTATGTTTCTCTTTCATGTTACTTGTCGGGTGAAGATAAGCAGGGACTTTGTTCCACATAGATGCTTATGGCCCCAGATTGGCTTGAAGTTCAATCAACTTGCAGCTGGACTGATGGAGCACATGGTAGCCATTGGTGGGGAAGAGGCAAAGGGAGAATCCCAAACCAGCTCTCAAACACCTCAGCCTAAAAGTATCACATATTCCTCTTTGTTAGTTCACAACCTCAGGAAATCAAAAATCTAAAACCAGCTCCTTACAAGGAGGGCAGGAAGAGGCCAAAGAAAGAGGAAACCACTCCAGATTGGTAGGTGGCAGGTTTAATAAGCAAGGGAACTTACTCATGAGGCTTGACCCGGGTGGCCACAAGATGAGTAGATCTCCCCACTCACCTGCCAGAATCTTAAAAGTTTACCATGAGAGACTATGGACTCTGAGAAACAAACTGAGGGTTCTAGAGGGGAAGGGGGTGGGGGGAGGGGTTAACCTGATGATGGGTATTAGGGAGGGCACGTACTGAATGGAACACTGGGTGTTATATGCAAACAATGAATCATGGAACACTACCTCAAATAAATAAATAAATAAATAGGAAAAAAGTTTATATAGAGGCCTTAACTGTCCATATACTGTCCAGATTGTCCCAACAACACCTTACTATCTCAAGGCCATGTCACTAGGCAGCTCCCACTGTGGAACAGCAGGCAGAGGGTGCATTCCAAGGACAGGGGAGGGGGTGAGGAGCATCTGATTGCCCAGGTTCAGCTCATGGGCCAACCAGAGGTCATGCCCTCTCAGTGACCTCCTCTAACACTTCTGTTCATAGCACATTTACCAGAACCAGGAACCCCATCATTGCAAGGAGACTAAAAAGTGTGGTGGAGCATGGAGTTATTTGGTGAGAGGAAAATATCTCTTCCACAACACCAGAAGCAGTTTCCTTGCAAAGGGGGTGATGGTGTTTCTCAGGACCTACCTATAGATTTCCAGATTGCGTCTGGATTCCATAACTAGAGTCAGATACCAACAAACTCCAAAGCCTTTATCACAAGTCTCAACCAAGGAGAAACAGGTTATACATGGAAATAATTGAAAGATTCTACCAAACTATATCAGGAAAAATATAGGGAGCATGATAGGAATGAACTTTAAAGGTAGTAGACCAGGCAAGAACAAATATGATATTGTACTAAGTCAAATTTATTGATATACCATACATTTACTAAAAAATGTGGATTCAATGTGTTAACTGAAACACAGATATTTTTAACAATTTGCTGTAATGATTTTTTCTTTGTCTGATACCTGGATTCAACCATAATTTTCTTCAATAGTATAGAGCAATATTTCTCAGCCAGGGAAAATTTTACTCCCCTGGCTCCTTCCCACTTGACATTTGTCAATGTCTGGAGACAATTCTGACTGTCCTAAATGGAAGGGAGGAGCTACTGGCATCTAGTGGGTAGAGGCCAGGGATGTAATAAACATCCTACACTGCACATGGCAGCCCTCACAACAAAGAATTATTTGATCCAAAATATCAGTCATGCCAAAGTTGAGAAATCCTAATTATAGAGAAATTTGGAAGCTTGATGAAATTGGGAAGCAATGAACAGGTTAGAGTAGATTTATCATGGAGAACACTTATTTCTTTTCTTTCTTTTTAAAGATTTTATTTATTTATTTATTTTTAAATTTTATTTTATTATTTGTTAGTCACCATACATTAAATCATTAGTTTCTGATGTAGTGTTCCATGATTCATTGTTTGCGTATAACACCCAGTGCTCCATTCAATACATGCCCTCCTTAATACCCATCACTGGGCTAACCCATCTCCCCACCCCCCTCCCCTCTAGAACCTTCAGTTTGTTTCTCAGAGTCCACAGTCTCTCGTGGTTTGTCTCCCCCTCTGATTTTGTCCCCTTCATTTTTCCCTTCCTACTATGTTCTTTTTTTTTTTTAACATATAATGTATTATTTGTTTCAGAGGTACAGGTCTGTGATTCATCAGTCTTACACAATTCACAGCACTCACCATAGCTCACCCAGTGTCTATCACTCAGCCACCCCATCCTCCCAGCCCCACCACTCAAGCAACCCTCAGTTTGTTTCCTGAGATTAACAGTGGAATATTATGCAGCCATCAAAAAAACAAAAATCTTGCCATTTGCAATGACATGGATGGAACTAGAAGGTATTACACTAAGAGAAATAAGTCAATCAGAGAAAGACAAGTATCATATGATCTCACTGATATGAGGAATTCTTAATCTCAGGAAACACTTATCTATTTCTAACTATGTCACCTAAGATAGTCCAAGGGATACTTCCTTCTCCAAGGCATTAAGGAATACATTGCTGGGAGCACAGGCTATTTGGTAAAGCTCTGCACTGGCTGTTTTCTGGCAACTGGCAATGACAGAGGGAGAGATTGTCACTGAGAGGGGTTCCCTAATATCAGTGTGAATGATGGGATCTTGCAGTGCAGATGCTACTTGATCGCCAGAGAGGGGCAAAATATCATAAATCCAATCAGGTGGTGACTGCAATTGTAGCTACTGTTCTCTAGGCAAAGTCCTGGAGAAGGTGAAAGAATTTCCAGGAGAGGAATTGAACCTGTAACCAAGTAGAATATTTCAGAGACCTGACTAGAAACTGTCTTTGCCTTTCTGAGGAAGTCTAGAGCCGCTAAGAGCCCAGTCCATGCCTAGTGATAAAATTAAGGAGGGGGAGCGGAGCAAGATGGCGGAGGAGTGGGAGACCTGGATTTTGTCTGGTCTCAGGAATTCAGCTGAATAGGGATCAAACCATTCTGAACACCTACGAACTCAACAGGAGATCAAAGAAGACAGTAGCAACAACTCTCTGAACAGAGAAGTGACCACTTACTGGAAGGTAGGAGGTGCGGAGAAGTGAATCCGAGGCGATATTCGGGAGGATAGACAGCGGGGGAGGGGGCCTCCGGCAGCCGCTTCTAGCAAGTGCTAGAGCCGCGGAGCACACGGACCTTTTAGAAGTCGGCTCCGCTGAGGGACATCGCTGCAGTGGCTAAGCGGGGGGTGGAACCCTCGCGGGTCAGTGTGGTCTCAGGACCCTCGGGGTCACAGAAAGACCGGGGGTGCCTGAGTGCGGCAGAGCTCCCAGGGATCGGAGCGGGGAAGCCGGCTGCAGAGACGGAGCCGAGGTGCAGGCTCTCAGCTCGGGGTGGCCATCAACTGTGATCCGCGACCCAGTCCGGCCACTGCTCCTCCAGCAGGGACCCAACAAGCGGCAGATCCGGGGAGACTCCCCTTCCTCCCCCGGGGAGGAGCGGCGCGGGAGCGCACCGCAGAGATCTGCTGGGTTTGGAGACTCCACAGGGGGTCGGGTGCCAGAGATAGAAACGCTCGGTCACAGGCCGGGTGAGCACGGAGTGCGGCTGGAGACCGGGGACACGGGAGTGATTGACTGCTTTTCTCTGGGGGCGCACTGAGGAGCGGGGCCCCGAGTTCTCAGCTCCTCCAGGCAGAGAGTGGGAGGCCACCATTTTCACCCTGGTCCTCCAAAGCTGTACCGAGAGCTTGCAGGGAACAAAAGCTCCTGAGAGCAAACCCAAGCAGCTTGCTTAGCCCAGAGGGACAAGGGCAGGGCAATTCTGCCTCCGGCAAAGACATTTGGGAACCACGGCAACAGGCCCCTCCCCCAGAAGATCAGCACGAACAGCCAGCCAAGACCAAGTTCACCGATCAAGGACAACAGGAGAACTCCAGCGCTAGGGGAATACTGCACATAGAATTCATGGCTTTTTTACCATGATTCATTAGTTTTTCAAAGTTAATTTTTTTAATTGTTTTTTGGTGGGTTTTTTTGAATTTTTCTTTTTCCCTTTTTCAACTAACATCTTATCAATCCCTTTTTTAAAAAAAATTTTTTATTTTTCATTTTTAGAGCCATATTTTATCCCTTCATAGTAGTCACCCTTATTTTTGGCATATATATATATATATATATATATATATATATATATATATATATAAGTTCTCTCTTTAAAATTTTGATATACAGTTTCTTCTAACAGATCAAAATATACCCTAAATCACTAGTGTATGGCTTTGTTCTAGTCTCCTGCCTGATCACAGTCTCTCCCATTTTTTTCTTTTCTTTTTTCTTTTTTTTAAATCTTCTTCTTTCTTCTTTCAAACAACTTCTTACCAATTCCATTTATAAAACCTTTTATAAGTTTCATCTTTACAGTCATCTTCCATCCCTTCATTGTATCAACCCTTATTTTGTACATATATAAGTCTTTCTTCCTTTAAAATTTTAGGAGGGACTTTCTTCTAACAGACGAAAATACACCCAAAATCTAGTGTGTGGCACTGATCTATGCACTAGCCTGATCATATTTGATCATATTCTGTTTTTTTTTTGTTTTGTTCTGTTTTTGTTTGTTTTTATCTTTTTCTTTTTCTTCTTTTTCTCTTTCTTTTTTCTTTCTTTCCCTTTCTTTTCCCCTGGTTTCAGGTCTTTTCTGATTTGTTTAGAGTATATTTGCTGGGGACATTGTTAACCTGTTAGCATTTTGTTCTCTCATTTATCTGTTCTCCTCTGGACAAAATGACAAGATGAAACAAATCACCTCAGCAAAAAGAACAAGAGGTAGTACCCTCTGCCAGGGACCTACTCAATACTGACATTGGTACGATGTATATAGCAATACAAGCCTTCTGAAGAAATAAGAAAGGTCTCAAATACACAACCTAACCCTACACCTAAAGGAGCTAGAGAAAGAACAGCAAATAAAGCCTAAACCCAGCAGGAGAAGAGAAATAATAAAGATCTGAGCAGAAATCAATGAAATAGAAACCAAAAGAACAGTAGAACAGATCAACGAAACTAGGAGCTGGTTCTTTGAAAGAATTAACAAGATTGATAAACCGCTGGCCAGACTTATCAAAAAGAAAAGAGAAATGACCCAAATCAACAAAATCATGAATGAAAGAGGAGAGATCACAACCAACACCAAAGAAATACAAACAATTATAAGAACATATTATGAGCAACTCTATGCCAGCAAATTAGATAACCTGGAAGAAATGGGTGCATTCCTAGAGATGTATCAACTACCAAAATTGACCAGGAAGAAATAGAAAACCTGAACAGACCTATAACCACTAAGGAAATTGAAGCAGTCATCAAAAATCTCCCAACAAACAAAAGCCCAGGGCCAGATGGCTTCCCAGGGGAATTCTATCAGACATTTAAAGAAGAATTAATACCTATTCTCCTGAAACTGTTCCAAAAAATAGAAATAGAAGGGAAACTTCCAAATTCATTTTATGAGGCCACCATTACCTTGATCCCAAAACCAGACAAAGACCCCATCAAAAAGGAGAATTACAGACCAATATCCTTGATGAACATGGATGCAAAAACTCTCACCAAAATACTAGCCAATAGGATCCAACAGTACATTAAAAGGATTATTCACCACGACCAAGTGGGATTTATCCCTGGGCTGCAAGGCTGGTTCAACATCCGCAAATCAATCAACGTGATACAATACATTAACAAAAGGAAGAACAAGAGTCATCTGATCCTCTCAATAGATGCAGAAAAAGCATTTGACAAAGTACAGCATCTTTTCTTGATCAAAACTCTTCAGAGTATAGGGATAGAGGGTACATACCTCAAGATCATAAAAGCCATCTATGAAAAACCTACAGCAAATATCATTCCCAATGGGGAAAAGCTGAGAGCTTTTCCCCTAAGGACAGGAACGCGGCAGGGATGTCCACTCTCACCACTGGTATTCAACATAGTATTAGAAGTCCTAGCCACAGCAATCAGACAACAAAAAGAAATCAAAGGCATCCAGATCGGCAAAGAGGAAGTCAAACTCTCACTCTTTGCAGATGATATGATACTGTATGTGGAAAACCCAAAAGACTCCACTCCAAAACTGCTAGAACTCATACAGGAATTCAGTAAAGTGGCAGGATATAAAATCAATGCACAGAAATCAGTGGCATTCCTATACACCAACAACAAGACAGAAGAGAGACAAATCAAGGAGTCGATCCCATTTACAACTGCACCCAAAATCGTAAGATACCTAGGAATAAATTTAACCAAAGAGGCAAAGGATCTGTACTCAGAAAAGTATAAAATACTCATGAAAGAAATTGAGGAAGACACAAAGAAATGGAAAAACGTTCCATGCTCATGGATTGGAAGAACAAACATTGTGAAGATGTCAATGCTACCTAGAGCAATCTACACATTCAATGCAATCCCCATCAAAATACCATCCACTTTTTTCAAAGAAATGGAACAAATAATCCTAAAATTTGTATGGAACCAGAAGAGACCCCGAATAGCCAGAGGAATATTGAAAAAGAAAAGCAAAGCTGGCGGCATCACAATTCCGGACTTCCAGCTCTATTGCAAAGCTGTCATCATCAAGACAGTATGGTACTGGCACAAAAACAGACACATAGATCAATAGAACAGAATCGAGAGCCCAGAAATGGACCCTCAACTCTATGGTCAACTAATCTTTGACAAAGCAGAAAAGAATGTCCAATGGAATAAAGACAGTCTCTTCAACAAATGGTGTTGGGAAAATTGGACAGCCACATGCAGAAGAATGAAACTGGACCATTTCCTTACACCACACACAAAAATAGACTCCAAATGGTTGAAAGACCTAAACGTGAGACAGGAGTCCATCAAAATCCTAAAGGAGAACACAGGTAGCAACCTCTTCGACCTCAGCCACAGCAACTTCTTCCTAGAAACATCGCCAAAGGCAAGGGAAGCCAGGGCAAAAATGAACTATTGGGATTTCATCAAGATAAAAAGCTTTTGCACAGCAAAAGAAACAGTCCACAAAACCAAAAGACAACAGACAGAATGGGAGAAAATATTTGCAAATGGCATATCAGATAAAGGGCTAGTATCCAAAATCTATAAAGAACTTATCAAACTCAACACCCAAAGAACAAATAATCCAATCAAGAAATGGGCAGAAGACACGAACAGACATTTTTCCAGAGAAGACATCCAAATGGCTAACAGATACATGAAAAAGTGCTCAACATCACTGGGCATCAGGGAAATCCATATCAAAACCTCAATGAGATACCACCTCACACCAGTCAGAATGGCTAGAATTAACAAGTCAGGAAACGACAGATGTTGGCGGGGATGTGGAGAAAGGGGAACCTTCCTACACTGTTGGTGGGAATGCAAGCTGGTGCAAAGACTCTGGAAAACAGTATGGAGGTTCCTCAAACAGTTGAAAATAGAGCTACCATACGATCCAGCAATTGCACTACTGGGTATTTACCCCAAAGATACAAATGTAGGGATCCAAAGGGGTACGTGCACCCCAATGTTTATAGCAGCAATGTCCACAATAGCCAAACTGTGGAAAGAGCCAAGATGTCCATCGACAGATGAATGGATAAAAAAGAGGTGGTATATATACACAATGGAATATTATGCAGCTATAAAAAGGAATGAGATCTTGCCATTTGCAACGACGTGGATGGAACTGGAGGGTGTTATGCTGAGTGAAATAAGTCAATCAGAAAAAGACATGTATCATATGACCTCGCTGATATGAGGAATTTTTAACCTCAGGAAACAAACAGTGTTGCTGGAGTGGTGGGGGGTAGGAGAGATGGGGTGGCTGGGTGACAGACATTGGCGAGGGTATGTGCTATGGTGAGCGCTGTGAATTGTGCAAGACTGATGAATCACGGATCTGTACTTCTGAAACAAATAATGCAATATATGTTAAGAAAAAAAAAGAAGAAGATAGCAGGAGGGGAAGAACGAAGGGGAGTAAGTCAGAGGGGGAGATGAACCATTAGAGACGATGGACTCTGAAAAACAAACTGAGGGTTCTAGAGGGGAGGGGGGTGGGAGGATGGGTTAGCCTGGTGATGGGTATTAAAGAGGGCACGTTCTGCGTGGAGCACTGGGTGTTATGCACAAACAATGAATCATGGAACACTACATCAAAAACTAATGATGTATGGTGATTAACATAACAATAAAAAAAAAAACAGACATATAGATCAATGGAACAGAATAGAGACCCCAGGGGGGGAAAATAATTAAGGAGGGGTAGGGATGGTCAAAAACCAATAGGGATCCCTAAAACCATAGTGAGGACAGGATAACAGAAAGTGTCAATTAATGCCACTAATTAATGAGATTAATGCCACTTCAAATTTGTGCCACCATTGTAGGACTGTGAATGAGACTACAGGGCTAGCTTAAGTGTATCTCATGTGTACCCAGAGATTCTCTCACCTGCAAAAAAATAAATATATATGTATAGAGTATCTGTGGGGCTGTAATAGGGAAGGATGTGGCCAGATAAGAAAAACTAGGCAATGGGCACACCTGGGTGGAGCAGTTGGTACAAGAGGCTGAGTTTTGGTTCGGCTCAAGTCGTGATCTCAGGGTCATGAAATTGAGCCCTGTGCCAGGCTCCATGCTCAGCAGGGAGTCTGATTAAGTTTCTTTCTCCATCTCCCTCTGCCCCTCTCCCCACCTGTTCACACATGCACTCTCTCAAATAAATACATAAATCTTAAAAAAAAAGAAAGAAAGAAAGAAAGAAAAGAGAAGAGAAGAAAAGAAAGGCAATGGACTTTGGTTCCAAGGGTCTGAGCTTCAGATAGATAGCCTTGTCTCAGGTAGGGGCATACCTATCTAAGGGAGCCCTGTGCTTGGGGGCTCCCCAAGGAATATCTCATGTTATTACAAACAGAGCTGCGCAGAAGTGACATTCCCAAAGACTTTATTATTTTGATATAAGCCATTATCACAAGCAGAAGAGCTTCAAAAGGCATAATGTAGGAACTATTTAAATGGCAATAGATATAAATTATTTCTGTCATTGCAAAAAAACTACCCAGTTTATATGATTGGTAGGCAATATCTTTAATATGCTCACTTCAGTGGCATCTGTGGAAGGGAGACAATGAAGCACTAAGTGGATAGTGTATTATCCCCGGGAGTCAGTCAGGCACTTAAAGATGCACATTAAAAAATTCCATGTCTTATTTGGACAGAAATATGGGTCTTCTAGGATTATGATGGATTATCATAAACTCATTAGGTGGTGTCTCCAACAGAATCATGTGCTACACTACCATAATTAGATTCCTACATCATCTACGAAACACAAAAATAAAACTTGGAACACTCAATTTATAGGAAAAGTCATTTTAGCATCCTATGGGGAAGTCCCTGAGGCCACTCCAAATGATAAGCCACTTAAAAGATTTGCCTACTATTATCATGTAGACACAAAGCCCATAAACCATAACACTAACTCAATGTTTCTCCAAAGGCTTGAAGGACTTTGTAAATTGTCTTAAAATCACAGCTTACTACTAGAGAACGACCTAACATGAAGGTGAATGTGGTTATTGTTCTAAGTATAATGAATCATATATCATTTTTCCAATATCCCAGTTACTTACATTAGGAGTTTTTGGTTAGGATAAAGGTCAGTGTTGGTGTTCTCAGCAAGAAGACTGTAGCTGATTCCAGAGAAGTGGAGAAATGTACTTTGTTATTGGTGTGATTTATTTTGGGCACCTTGATTTTTAGACTTCATTCCAAAATGGATTCATCTTGTCATTTAATAACATCCTAACGTTCAAGCTGCTCAGCCAATTCTGAGAAAGGACTAATCCATTTCAGCATCAGCAGCAAGATGGACACTCTGGTAGAGCAGATGTGCTCTCTTCTCTGTAATTACTTTCAGCTCTTGCTTTGCCCTTTACTGTCTGTTTGAAATTTAACCTTAATGTAATCAGAATGGCATTTACCCAGGGATCAGCTCCAGATTGTGTGAAACTCACAAAAATAAAGGTTATGACATAGTAAGTCTACTAATCGCTTTCTGTGACTAGAATTGACTAACGGTTATCTTTGAGTAGAAGAAGTTAAGAAGACCACATATTTTTCTTGAGGTAGGAGAAATTAATCATTCCTCTTCTCATTTGCCCCTTGTCACCAACCACCAAGTTAGCCTATACTATACCTCAGAGTAACAATCCAGAGTTCTGACAGAGAGCATAGAGAATGGCCCATTCTATTGAAACATAAATGGTGTAACTGTGAGACGCTAGCCAGATAGTCAAGAGGTGGAGACCAAGTTGGCGTCTGGAAAGGCAGGGCTGGAGCATGGGAGAACATTAAGGATGGAGTGTCCAAACACAGCAAAAATGGAATCAAGAAGTGTTCCAGATCTTCCATACTCTGCTGCCAGAGCCCAGCCTTAGATGAGAACTAAATGCTCATTTTCTTTATAACAATAATAGCTAGATTTGCTTACTCGAGTACTTTACAAATGTTGCAGGATAAAGAAAATTTTACTATTTAAATAGCTCCTGAATTGCTCCTAAAAGAATTTTCTCTGGAGGAATCTTATTAAGCAATTAGGGAGGAAAGCTCCTATTAAGGCTCTGTTTTTGAGTGTCTTCTAGACTTCAGAGGAGAGAGAAAGTTTCCCTATATAAGCCACCATGGAAATTTGACCCCTGTAAGTGAACAGCAGAGAGAAGAGATGAGAGGGAGAGAGGAGTAGCAGCATGGAGAGAGACTCAAAACTTGCAGAATGTGAAATTCAGCAGAGAAACAGTGTGGGGAGGGGGTTGCTGACTATTCTCTCCAGGTGGTTGAAATTGCTAATGTAATTTCCCCTCCACTGCACTCTTCTCCCTACCAATTTTCCACAAAAATCATTGAATAATTTTTTGATGGTGGCTTTTTAATTGTATTTTAATTTTTTTTAAGTTTTTTTTGAGGAAGCCACAGAAAGAAGAGAGTCCTTTAGAGTGAGTACAGTGTACATAGAAGCTTCTAAGGAGCACAGAGAAGAGGGGAACCAAGTGACCTAAGACTGTAAAATCTGAGGGGGTAAAGAGATTTGGAGAAAGCCTTCAGACTTTTGAATATTGTAAAACCAGCAAAGGTTTAAACCAATTTGCCCTAGAACTGGAGGGGCAGATAGGTCTTGGGTTGACATCTTGGTAATGAAACCATCTCATTCAATCCTCATTAATATCTGTATGAGAAAGATTCTGTTGTTAGCTGCATTCTCTAGATGAGGAAATTCAGACCCAAAATCATCCCCAATGTCACGTATCTAGTAAACTGCAGAGCAGGATTACAGTACTAACTTTAACTACTGTGGCCATAATCAACCAGTATAATACAAACTGTTTGTTTGTTTTGTTTTTTGTTTCATATTTTGAGACTGAATCTTCACACAGCCAAATCCTGCCCATCTCTTAAGATTCATTTTCCTCCCCCAAACTACACTGATGCCTCCCACTCTGAATTCCACACCCCGCATTGACTGTTTAAAGTTCTTTCCCTTCAACATATAAACATAATCAGATCTTGCCCATTTTTATAACAAGGCAACTTCTTCCACTGTTTTCCTAATTCCTTCTGCTCTTTATCAATTGTCTTGAGATACTGCCTGTACTTTCTGCCCTCTTTTCTATTCACTTTTCTGCCTATTGTCTCCACCTTGCTAAGTGATAGCCTCTTAATCCCAACACTCAATAGTCGCCATCAGACTTCACCTCATAAACTGTTTCCTCTGTAGCATCTGACACTGTTCACAAAGCCCCACCTCCACCTCCGTGGCATCTTAGACTTGGCTTCATACTTGCATCCTGACCCTCCATCTATCTCCTTCCTATATTCCTCTTTTGTCAGCCATTCCTAAAATGCTTATGTGCCCATAGGTTTCTGCTGTTCTTAATTTCTACCTGGGTATTTACCCCAGCGTCAGTAGCTAAGCTTCATATGGTCCTAAGGGAGCCTCCTGGAATGAATACAAATTATTTTGCATATGTACATTTTTTTCTATATTATTCAATATTATTTATTTCCATAAATATTTGCAGAGGATGTGCATTGTGTTAGGCACTCTTCTAGGTTCTCAAAATAAGAGAATTTTAAAAAGCAGGAAAGTATAGCCAATGGAAAAAAGACAGTCTCTTCAAAAAATGGTGCTGGGAAAATTGGACAGCCACATATGAAGAATGAAACTAGACCACTCTCTTATACCCTACACAAAGATAAACAAAGATAAAAGTGTAAGACAGGAATCCATCAAAACCCTAGAGGAGAACATAGGCAGTAACCTCTTCAACATCGGCCACAGCAACTTCTTTTAAGACACGTCTCTAAAGGCAAGAGAAACAAAAGCAAAAATGAACTTTTGGGACTTCAACAAGATAAAAAGCTCCTGCACAGCAAAGGAAACAATCAACATAACTAAAAGGCAACCTTCAGAATGGGAGAAGATATTTGCAAATGACATATCTGATAAAGGGTTAGTATTTGAAATATATAAAGAACTTATAAAACTCAGCGTCCAAAAAACAAATAATCTAGTTAAAAAAAAAACTGGCAGAAGACAGGAATACACATTTTTCCAAAAGAGATACAGAGATGGCTAACAGACACATGAAAAGATGCTCAACATCACTCATCATCAGGGAAATACAAATCT
Organism: Eumetopias jubatus; assembly: GCF_037043125.1. Taxonomy (NCBI): domain Eukaryota; kingdom Metazoa; phylum Chordata; class Mammalia; order Carnivora; family Otariidae; genus Eumetopias; species Eumetopias jubatus. The sequence continues at coordinate 20,718,524 of NW_028274812.1, read as the reverse complement.
AAACCACAATGGGATACCACCTTACACCAGTTAGAATGGCAAAAATTAACAAGACAGGAAACAACAATTGCACTACTAGGTATTTACCCGAAGGATGCAATAATACTGATTTGAAGGGATACATGCACGCTGAAGTTTATAGCAGCATTATCAATAATAGCCGAAGTATGGAAAGAGTCCAAATGTCCATTGCCTAATGAAAGGATAAAGATGTTTTGGTGTATATATACAAATGCATGTATATATATGCAGTGGAATATTACTTAACCATAAAAAAGAATGAAATCCTGCTATTCGCAGCAATGCCGATGGAGCTAGAGAGTACTATGTTGAGTGAAATAAGTCAACCAGGAAAAGACAAATATCACGTGATTTCACTCATATGTGGAATTTAAGAAACAAAACAGATGAACACGGCAGGGGGAAAGAGAGAGGGACAAACCAGAAAACAGACTCTGAACCATAAAGAAGAAACTGAGGGTTACTGGAGGGGAGTGAGTTGGGGTGGGTCAAATGGGTGATGGATATTAAGGAGGGCACTTGTGATGAGCACTGGGTGTTGTATGTAAGTGATGAATCACTAAATTCTATACCTGAAACTAATATTACACTGAAATATAAATAAAAACTTGGAAAAAGAAAATTTTAAAAACCCACAAAGATCCTTGTGAACTTATATTAGGCAAAAAGCTATGAACACAATAAATCAGTAAATTATACAATATATGAAAAATGATAAGGGCTACATAAAAAGTAGGACAAGGTAAAGGGGATCACAAAGGCCCAGGGGAGTGGGAAGGCAGCTGGTAAGCCTAAAATGGTAGTTAGGGTAGATTTCATTGAGAAGGTAATGGTTATTCAAAGACTTGAAAGACATGAGGATTTAGCCATGTATATAACAAGTAAAGCAGAAGGAACAGCAAGTGCAAAGGTCCTAAGGCATGAGCATGCTTGAAATGCTCAAGGAACAACAAGGGAACAAGGGGAGCATAGTAAGGAGATGAGCTCAGAAAGATGATGGTGACCCAGGTCATGCAGGGATTTTTAGATTATTGTAAGTACTTTTACTCTGAGTGAAATAAACAGCCACCGTAGCATCTTGAGCTTAGAAGTTATGCTATGTGGCTTGTGTAGAAGAAACCCTCTGGCTGGTATATTCAGTATGGATGTAAAGTTGCAGGAGTAGAAGTAGGAGACCAATCAGGAGGCTATGGCAGCTATCTGCACAAGAGATGGTAGTGGTTTACACAGGATGCAAATGCTGATGTGCAAGAAGTGGTCAGTTCTTATTTATGTCTGGAAGTTATACCCAACAGTATTTCCAAATAGACTGGATATAGGATATGAGAGACAAAAAAGAGTTAAGTACAACTCAAGATTGTTGACCTTAGCATCTTGAAAAATGGAGTTGCCATCACCTGAGATGAGGAACTGTGGGTAGACAATGTTGAGGGGAGACAGATGGTTGGAAGATCCATTTGGGACCTGGAAAGCTTGAAGTGTCTACTACACAACTAAGTGGAAATATTAAGCAAGCAGTTGAATATACAAGTCTGGAATTCAGAAGAACGGTCTAGACAGAAGTTATAAATTTAGGAGTCATTAGCATACACCCAGTATTTAAAGTTATGTAACAGGATGATATGACTAAGAAAATGAGTTTTGATGGGAAATAGAAAAGGACCAAAAAACTGAGACCTAGGGCAATCAAATATTAAGAGGTAAGATACCAGCAAAGACAATTTAGAAGGAGGAACCAGCAATGGAAGAGAAAAACAAAGAAGGCTGGGAGCTGGAAGCCAAAGGAAGTAACAAAGAGGAGGGAGTCATCAGCTATGTCAAGTGCTACAGAAAGGGACAGTGAGAGCTGAAGTGAGTTTCATGGAGATTCCTGGTCACTTTGACAAGGGCAATTTTGGTGGAGATGAAGACCTGATTGGAGGAGAATTAAGAATGAACAGAAGAAGGGAAATTGGAATTTTGCAGCAAAGAGGAGCAAAATGACGGTGAGAGAGAAGGCTATTTCTTTAATGGAGAACTATTTTAGTTTGTGTGTTGATGAGAATGGTTGAACAGAGAGTGGAAAATTGATGAGAAAGAGAGAGGAGATTGCTGAAGTGATGTCCTTGAGTAGGCAAGAAAACACAGGATCTAGCGCATACATATTTGGAATGTCTGGCTTTCAGTATGAATGTGGAGACTTTATTTATGGCAATGGACAAGAAAGCAGAGTATGTGTACTACATTCTGATGGGATAGAGGTGATGGAGGGATTCTGTCGATGTTTTCAGATAAATTATCTAATTATCTAATTCTCTCAGTGAAATAGAAAGCAAATTCATCTCCTGAGAATAAAGAAGGGATTAGGGGTTGTTTGGGGAAGGGGGGGTGGTTGAGGAGATGAAGGAAGATAGAAAATAGCCATCTACTACGATAAGAGATAAGGATATCTTATCTGATTGCCAGGTAGCACTTGAAAGACCCACCTGAAATCCAAGGTCAAGAAAGTAAAAATGAGGCCAGGCAGTGTGGTTGTGTATTGTTGTTGTTGTTGTTTACAACCACAATCTGTTGCACAGGCACAGGCACTAAAAGTAGGCAAAGGATTGGACTTAATCAGGATTACAGTTTGTCAAGTAAGCACAATGAAGCAAGAGAGAACAAGAGAGTGATTAGAATGATTGGCCATATATTTAAGGTGCATAAACAGGAATCCTGAGCATTGAGGGAGTAAGGGATAGTGAAAAAATGGTGAAATACTATTTAATGAAAAAGATGTAAACACAGGATTGTAGGTCCTGGGAGGCACAGACACATCTTTGGAGTTAGTACACTAGAGGGAATGAGTTATAACAGTAGTGGTCAGAGAGTGGGATGGATGAAATTAGGGTTTTGGAGGAGTAAGATGTATTGATAAGGACAATATCTAGGGTACGATCATGAGAGTGATCAGGTTGTCAAAGAATTTAAAACCTGTAAAATGGTGAATCCAGGTCTCTACATCTTTTCTGCATTTAATACCCTAGCTCTAAATAGTGCATGTTTTGAGATGATGTCCTGTCTATGCATCCAGCTGAGATACTCTCTACCTGTTGGCTATCTCCATTGGGATGCAGCACAAGTACTTCAAATATAACATGCTCTGGGGTTAACTCATTGTTTTACACTTTCCCTGCCCCCTCCAGAGAATGTGTCATTCATCCATTCCAGCTAAGGCAGAAATCAAGACTTAATTGGACCTCCTTCCCTAACCAGCAACATTAAAATAATTCACAATCTACATTTAAACTGTCTTCTTTCTCCAGTCCCACTCTCACAGGCTGAAATTTATACCCTCAAAATTTCAAAACTGGATTACTGACGCAGCTTCCCAGCCTCTTTGCTATGGTTTTGTCCATTTTCAAAGCCATTATCCACATTCCTTCTGGAGAATTATTTCCTAAATGCAAACCTGCTTGAAGTGTCTCAGTGGAGGCTTTATATTGCCTTCAGGATGAAATCCATACTCCTTAGCAAAACTAGGCAGCTGCTTATCTCATGCCTGCCTGCCTCCAGCCGCACATTTCACTGCTTCCCAGTACACCACGTTCACCTCGTGCTCCAGTCACACAGAATTAGAGCCAACTCCTCAACTCCTTACCTTTGCAAATGTGTTTCTGTTTCCAGGAATGCTCTTCCCCATTCCACCACCTTCTTCAACTAGCTAATTATTGCTCTTTCTTTACAGTTAACTCAATCTTGCCCCCTTCCAAAAAGCTTTCTCAGGGGTTCTTAGCCAGGTTTAGGATTTCCACCTATGTGTTCCCAAAGCATCCTGTTGCTATCTACATCAAGGTATTGTCCATATTGTAAATTAGTCATTTTTAATTTGTCTGCTTCTCTTCTGAATCTGAGCTCACTGAGGGCAGAACATTGGGTTTTTTGTTTTTTGGTTTTTTTTTTAGTTAAACTTCCTGTAGTTCTTAACACAACGTCTGCATACATCATAGGTAAACAATATGGGCTTTCTGAACGAATGACTGGCTCCTAATTGAATCCAACCATTATGGTGGTTTAAATATCTGTTCAAATCCTGAGATCCCAGTTGCATGAAAATTCTTAAGGACAGTACTTCTCTTCTCCCAAAGTATATAGAAAAACGTTGGCAACACAAAATCAGCACTTGGTAAACAATGAACTGTGTGAGTCCTGCAGTTTTACCCTTGGTGATGTAGCAGGGTCAGGACTTGCAAAATCCCCACTCAGGCCGGTTGACCTCAGGGGTATTAGAACAGAATACAAGTGAGTGCACTGGGCTAATACAGCACAGATAAGGCACAGTTCATTGGTTCCATTCAGTTACAGCAAATATTTGCCTCTAGACTCAATAGCTACCAGTCTGGCAACTGGACAAAATTGCTTTACTACATCAAATTTAGGTGAAACTCATAAATGAGTATATTTGATGACTATGATCAATACCAAAGATCCCCAAAAAGAAGTCTTCTATCTTTTTTCCAAATAAATTGCATGAGGTTATCATCATAATGTGACAAATTTGGCAAAAGACTCCTAAGAAGGAAAACTGCCAAACAAAAGGAAATAATCATTTTGATGTTAAACAAAGAATCACATCCTCTGACTTTGTGTAGTTGCTGAATTGCAGCAAACCATGTTCACTTACTTAGCCAAAGGTTCTCCTCTTTCCACTGCTCCTTCTTCCAAGCCAGTTCTCAAGTGGAGCTTCAGCAGCTGCCAACATCAGCTCAGCTGACCTCCAGCACCAGCTCCCCTGTTTCTGTCTTTTTCCCGATCAAGAAATACAGCAGGATTCCAGTGGAAGGACCGGTGTAGGTTTGAAAAATCTGGGATATTCCCCCTAGATCAACAAATGGAATATATCATGAGAAACAAGAGAATGACTGAGTAATCCAATTGCAGGTTTTTAAGGCTTATTAATGTAGCTTTGTTTTACTTCACTCGCCATTACTGAATTTCAGGTTAGCACGTGCCTGATGGGTTACTGCACTAAGCGGGCACCAGGATACATAGCAGAACACACTGAAAAAGAAGTGTGGCAAGGAAAAGTGTATGGCTGAGAGGCAGACAGGTCTGCACTTGAATCTCAGTTCTGCTTCCAACCCAAATTATTGTGTGTCGGTTACTCAGCCTCCTTGAGCCTGAATTTTTCACCTGTAGACTGGAGAAGAGTAACTAAGATCACACATATCATGTGCCTAATAAAGACTTGACATAGTTGACAATTAATAAATGATACCTGTTTTACTATCCACCTGAGAGACAGAAATTTACATAACTTACCATAATAAAACGTTATTAAATACTATCAGGCAAACCCTATGACAGTAGAGACAAAGGAATAATTAATCCTGCTGGATGAGGTAGTAGGGAAGACCTTATAACCAGGCCTCCAGATTTTGCTGTTGACACTAACATTGACCAATTCACCTCCATAACCATCAAACGTGCTCTGGTAGCCCTGCTGTAAAAGGAAATAAATCAATCTTCTCTTCACCTCACACCACTCCCTCCAGCTTCTTGCTCATTTCTCTTAGATGATCTCATCTAGTCCCTTGACTTTAAATACAATTTATTCCCTGATGACTCCCAAATTTATATCTTCAGCTCCATTCTCCCTCTTGAGCATCAAACTTGGACATTCAACTGCTGATTCAACATGAACACATCGGTAGCCTTCCCAAACTTAATGGGTCTAACACAATTACTAATTCTGCCAAGCCTCCCCACAAAACAAAACAAAACAAAACAAACAAAACAAAACAAAAATACTTGCTTGCTCCTTATTTATTGTTCCCTGTCTTGTGAATGTCGACACCACAGTCATCTTTGATTGTCCTTGTTCCTTCACCCTGTTTCTAATCCATCAAATCCCTAGACTCTACCTCCTTGGTCCTTTCCCTCTGTCTTTACTGCAACCACCCCCGCCATCCCTCACCTAGACCCTGCGTAGCCTCCTAACCCACCTTACAGCTGCCAATTCAGGTTCACTGCTCTGTCCACAACATTCCACTAGTCTCCCCAAAGTAATTACAGTGATTTTCATAAAATCAGCACACCCCTTTTTTTAACACTACAACGCCTCCCCCATTTCACTTGGAAAAAATCCTCAGTGCCTTGCCATGACCTAGGAAGCCTTGTGCTGTGCAGCCCCACCTACCTCTCTGCCCCCCTCTCCTGCCCCTCTCCAGTTCACTCCCCATGCCCCAGGCACAAAGGGCTTCTTTCCATTTCTCAAATGTACCAACTTATTCCTGTTTGGGGAACAAACTGAGTTTGTTCTTTGCTTTAGGTAACACTTCCCCCATTCTCTGCATGGCCCAGCCTTTCCCATATTTCAGATGTCAGTTCAAATGCCCCTATCTCAGAAAGGTGACGCCCCAACCATCAATTATAGAGGAGCCCTGCACTCCCTCCTACACCAATCACTGCTATGTCACTCATTTGTCTTCTTCACAACACTAATTCTTTTTCTGAATTTGTGCTTGTTTGTTGTTTATTCCTCTCCTTCTAAAATACAAGACTCAGGGGAGAACAGCTCTTGAGCTGCTTGTTTACTGCTGTTACATCCAGTGCCTAGATCAGTGCGTGGCACTTCAGAAGCCTTCACACGGTATCTGTTGAATAAATGAACATAGTTCTGGAAATGTCAGATAATTTAGTTATTAAAGTTAAACTTTAAGGGGAGGGGAAGGATGAACAGGCAGAGCACAGAGGACTTCGTGCATGAAATGACTCTGTATGACACTGTAACAGCAGACAGATGTCATTATAAATTTCTCCAAACCCATAAAATGTACAACACCAAGAGTAAACCCTAATATAAACTATGGACTTGGGGTGATAATACTGTGTCAATGTATGTTTATCAATTGCAATAAATGTACTACCCTGGTCGGGGATGCTGATCATAAGGGAGCTAGGCATGTGGGGGTTGGGGGCTGGGGGCAGAAGGTATATGGGAAATCTTTGGACTTTCACTCAGTTTTGCTGTGAACCTAAGACTACTCTAAAAAAAGTCTATTAAAAAAATGTTTAAATGTTTAAATTAAAAAAATTTTTAACTATAATCTTCTTTATGGCTTCACTTGCCTCCTGTAATGTTGGAGTGATTTTACTCACAGATGAACTTTGTGCTCTTGGAAAAGCAGTCATCATAAGGTCAGCAATAAAGGTACAACTCAGCCTGCCAGGGCACCTCACCCAGCTCTGAAAGGGAGTATGCACAAAATGGTACCTTTAAGGCACTTATTAACTTGAGTGAGAGTGCATGTTATTCTGAACCTCTTTTCTCCTAGATCCATGAGAAGTTCAAAAACAATTGAGAATATTTCTATCTCTAACAATTAAGAGGGGCAGGAGAAATTAAGAAACAATCCAAAGCAGTCATTTCTACAAACACATGTTCAAAGTAAATCAGGAATGCAGAGCCCTTTCTAAGTTATGCACCTGTCAGGGAGGCACCAAAGGCTGTCCCTAGACATATCTTTTCAAGGAAAGTTCCAGTCAGCAGAAGCTGGGAGGCCAGACCTTCCACCGACACAGGAGCAGATTGGTAAAGGGGCCGACACTCCTGCTTTCCTCCTCTAATTGCCCAGGTACTGAGAGTTTTTAAGTCTAGTACCTCATTTGTGGTCTCATGAATTCTAGAAAACAAAATCCCTCATATAGAGTCACCTGGTGTTATTTCTGCATTGAAATCTGAGACTGGGAGGCACAGATTCCATGCCTGCAAGTCTGTTTCTCAAGGCTTTCTCTAATCATTAGTGCAAAGGTGCCACCCTATCTGTAGGCCCTGTGTCCTCTGGGTGGTCACCGTCACTGGTGAAAGAGCGCTGTCCTTCCTTACAGAGACAGCATGTGACCCTGTGTCATTACTGATGATTCATACAATCAACCTGACATATGTTTGCACTTCATCTCTTTGCCTCCTGTACCAGCTAGCTGATCATTTTCATACTGAAAACTGAAGCAATAGAGAAGGAATAGATGAATCTGCCTTCTTTGTCCCATTCCCCCAAGTCTGGTGAGCACCCCTCACCACCATCACCAGCTTGGATCCTGGGACAGCAGCAGTGAACAAGCCAGGCAAGGCTCCAGTTTGTAACATCAGTGTTACCAACACTTTAAAAGGGACAAGGCAAAAGTTGCTTTATTAAAATTGACAAATAAAGCAAACACAACTCAAGGTGACACTATCAAGGAAATCTTGCCTCTTCTAGGAGTGTTTTCTTCAACACTCCATGCACGTTAGAAATCACCTGGGGAGCTATTTTTAATAAATGTACTGAGAGGTTATGATTTAATTGGTCTGAGGTAGGATGGTTCTAATGAGCTGCCACAGTAAAGAACCAGCACCCTAAGTGGGGAAGTAGAAGCCTCCAGATTCTTAAAGACCCAGGGAGGGCTCGCAGCATTGCAGTGGTGACTTTTGTAACTGAGAGTACACAAATAAAGAACAAGAACGTGAACGAAGAAACACAGCTCAGCGCTGAAAACCAGTGAGGTGAGGAAGATTCATTCTACAGTTAGAAGGTCTTAATCACAATTGTGTCATGTGTTATTTTTGGTAAGTGAAACGGAGTAAAAATGCTCTGTTGTTAGTAGCTTCAATTGGGTTTGGTTTCTTCTGATGATACTTGTGGTAACTTCACTTCGGCTTTGTGAATTTACCTTTTCCAAATTGACTCTGATAGGAGTAAAACTCCCTGAGTTATCTCTTTGCCTGAAGCCCTGCTTTGATGTAGTTAAGGTAGGGGGAACATGCTTTTAAATGAATTTCAAGGCTATGTCAAAAGCAGTTTAAAAGTTAGAAAAATATTGTCATAAAATTGCTAAAGTCAATAATTTTTTGAAATTTAACAGCAGCACATTGGACAGTTAAAAGTACAGCTCAGTCTGTACTGTGTGGTTCTTTGCAAGCCATTCGCTTTCTACCTAATCCTCTCAGACTGCTTCCGGAGGGGCTGTGCCGTATTGTTTTTGCCGTGTCTATAACAATTCCCTCAGGTGCGCTGCTAAGATGTGAAGTTTGGTTGCTGACACACACTCTTGGGTCTTTCTGATCACCCACTCACACACAAACCCGCCGGCCTGCCCACTTCGAGACGGACGCCATTGCCCAGCAGTGGGAGTCCCTGAGCCCTCCGCAGTGCGGAGGGATTTATATGGAGCCACCCACACTCAGCCGTCTTATCTGTCTCAGAACTGGGGAAATAAATGAGCACCAACCAATGAGGAAAGCAAAGACTATTTTATTCTGAACTTGCTACAGCAAGGGAGTCAGCCATTATCACTTGTGTTTTGGTACAGAGTCAAAGACAGGCAGAGGAGTTGGAAATTCTAAGGTGAAAAAGGGAAGGCTGCAAGCGTGCCCTGAGTGGAGGCTGTTGGCACAAGGAAGCTGCAGGTGGGCTAACTAGAAGTGCTTCGTGATTGGTTAAGAATACATATTTGGCTTTCTCTTGTTGGTCATAAACTGGATATGGGGGCAAAAAAAAATAGGGATGGTGTCAGTTATGTGTTTTAATTATTTTTTTAGGATTTTATTTATTTGTTTAAGAGAGAAAGCACAAGCGGAGGAGAGGGGCAGAGGGAGAAGGAGGCTCCCCACTGAGCAGGGAGCCCAGTTGGGCTCAGTCCCAGGACCCTGAGGTCATGACCTGAGCCAAAGGCAGACACCTACCCTACTGAGCCACCCAGGTGCCCCAACAAGGTGTCAGTTATTAATCAGGTTCTGGCTATTTGGGGCCAACTGTTACAGAACTTATTATTCAGCTTCTTGAATTGTCACTAGAGATAGAAATCTGGCTTCCTTCAAGCCTGAGTTATAGTAGGCTGTCTTCCTGGATTGTTTATTGTAGATAAGGGGTTGGTTTCCCGGGCAGGTCACTGCAGGTGGTGGATCAAAATTCTATCTTTATATATGGTCTGGCCATGGTCCCTTTATATATTCAGTCTCTCAGAACCAACAGGATACGGGTTATGGTGACTATTCAGTCCTCTGCTTTCCAATCTGTCCTACCTCCTGACTGCAGTGATTAGCCACAAATACACTGATACTTTTACTCACTAAATATAACTTATATTTATAATGCAGAACACCTAGGGAATGGTCCAGGAGGATACTATTAGCTACTTCTTTTATTATGAGCTCATATTTCTGGGTAATCCTAAGCTTTGGGTTAAAAGATAGAAAAAGGCTTAAAAGTAGAAGCTGTCCTATGACAGGCCTTTCTTTATTTGGTTTATGCCAGGCACTGTGAGAGCTGAATACATGTTTAATAAGTACTGAGAAATAAGAAAGAAGTAGCTATGGCAAAATCAAGGTGCCTGAGCAGTATATTCCTGATTTCTCTGGGTGCAAATCAGAGAGCAGTCTGGCAACTCTTCATCAGGAGCTCTGCATGGTCCCACTCTGCATTCCCTCTCTCTCTCTCTGGCTTCTGGAAGTGCCACTTACCTGTTGATGATGAGGCCAGAGCAACAATCAGCAGCCCGGGCCCCATCAAGAGGAGTATCTCACACCATATGACTTGATTGCCCCTCTAGTTCAGCTCAAGAAGTCTGTAGCTGAAAAGAACACATAGGCAAATACATACTTAAAAGGTAAATTTCTGTCCAATTTCTTTCTTTTTTTTTTAGAATATATGAATGTGGTAACAAATATCATGCCAATTAGTTTCAGGCAAATAAGAGTGTTTATTATGCTGAGTGAGATTTTAGATTATCGTTGTGCTTGAGATCAATTTAACCAGAGAATGGTAACCACCAACAGTACTGAATTCAAGGATGAACACTTAAATACATTCTTTCGAGGAATTTGCACAAGCATGTGATATAGATTATTCCCATTTTGTAGATGAGAAGATTTTGAATCCCAGAAATATCCAAGGGAACACAGCAAACAAATTGCACAGCTTTTATTTCACATACCAGGAATCCTTGCTCCCAGTTACTCATGCTGTATTAGTTTTCCAGAGAAATGTGATCAGTAGGGAATCAGGAAAGCCCGGTGTGTAATTCAGTCTGAATCTAAAGGCCCAAGATCCAGGAGCATCAATGTCCGAGGCAGGAGAAATGAATGTCCCAGCCCAAACAGAGAACAAATTTGCCCTTCCTCTGCCTTTTTGTTTCCATCAGGCCCTCAGTGGAAGGCTGATGCATACTGACAAAGTGAGAGTGATCTTCACCCAGCTCATTAATTCAAATACTATCTGTTCTAGAAACACCCGCACAAACACACCCAGAAATAATGTTTTACCAGCTCTCTGGATATCCCTCAGCCCGTTCACGTTAAAACATAAAATTAACCACCACACATGTCCTGTGAGAGCAGATATTTAAAGATGCCTCTAGGTCATTTTCACAGAAGAACCAGGGGCACATGTCCTAGAGACAGCTTCACCCCTCAGAGGCCAGGGTTTTGGGCACCAAGGAACCCTTTCTCATGCCATGTAACAAACCATCCTTGGTTCCCCCCAAATGATAACACAAATTGCATTGTAATAATACCAGCATATATGATAAATGAATTCCTTCTACACGAGCTCGCAGATCACATCCTGCCTCAGGAAGCAAAGTCTTGGTACGTTTATCAAAGCTGCTGCCAAAACTGTCACTTAGGATTCAACGGTGCCACATTCTCCATGTTCATTTCAACTTTATGACTAATATAAAATCACTTCTTGCTTTTGTTATTTTCAGTTCTCCTCCAGCCATCTTATCAGGTTGATGTTTATATATGTTTATGATGTTATCAGTATGAGATAGGGCATTTTTATTTTCTTAGCAGTTTCAGAAGCATTTATCATCAGGAGAAGAGATCCACCAATGTTCGGAAAATCATCTGAAACTCCTGGTTGAGTAGAAGCTAAGACCTTGGAGAGACCCAATGTAAGAATTTGCCCGCCAGAGGCAAAGAAGGGAAATTGTTTTCACTGGAGAGGGAAGAAGGAACTAGACAAAGACAGGAAAAGAGAGAACACCCACAAGTTGTTTATAACTCCTTGTAACTTTCCTATAACACCTCAAGCCTAAACTAATAAAATTCTTATTGTGATTAGAACTTTTGTGGACACCGATGAAGGGTATTTTCGGTTTAGGTCTATGGGAGGAAGAACCAAGGTGGTGAGCCAGACCTAGTTGTATGAATCTTGTCTTTTTAACCATGTATTCTGATGCTTTGACATCTGGTGTCTTGCCGAACCTCCCACAGTTGGCCAATTTCTGGAGACAGGAAACCACTCTCTTAAGAGCAAGCTTTTCCAATGCAAACCAAGTAATGCAGAGCCCACACCTCCACCCACCTCCTTTATTGCCCTCATCCTCTGGGCCACCATCCACCTGCTCTAATCACCTCAATGAGGGACAGCTCCTATGCCCTAGAGCCTGATGAAATTGTCTGATGTGCCAATCCCAAGCCTGCTTACCCTGCCCTGCCCGTTCCTTCCTGCAGAAACCACAGTAAAGCCTCTTGCTCCCATTTCCCCTGCTTTCTCTGCTTCAGGCTGACTCTCGCACTTCCCTGGGAGGCCCCACAAGGCTTGGCATGACTCCTCCTCTTGGGTACTGTGAGTAACCAGTTTTACAAAGGCAATTATCTCCTGATCTGTTGACCTTACTGTACCTCACCTTTTCTATTAATATGCTATGGGTTTTTCTTTTTTAAGATTTTATTCATTTATTTGAGAGAGAGAGAGAGAGCACAAGAAGGGGGAAGGTCAGAGGGAGAGGCAGACTCCCCACTGAGCAGGAGCCCGATGTGGGGCTCGATCCTGGGACTCCAGGATCATGACCCGAGCCGAAGGCAGACGCTTAACCAACTGAGCCACCCTGGTGCCCCTAATATCTATGTTTGAAAACACAAGTGGAAAAAGTCCAGAGGAAACCTGGTGAGAAGAGCTCGGAATTTTCAGACACTGAGCTGGGGCTGAGCCAAAATTACTTTAGTGTCTGAGAGGCAGGAAGGCCTCCCTCCTGGATATATCTTTGCCTCACCCTCAGCATTACACACCTCCCTTCTCCTTTTACCTGGTAGGAATTAGCAATCCAATAAATCAACCCTTAACAGTTTTCTTCCATAACACCAGGGATTCTCATCTATATGTGAGAATCACAAAGTAGGAAGAGATCTGAAAGTACATATTTATTTTTAGCTCTGAACAAAAACAAGAATCTCCAAACCGACATCCCTGGTCAAGTTTGATCTGAGTGGTAAGTAAAGAATAAAACATTTTTCTCTTTAGGGAAATTTCTCTTTTTGGTAATAAGGACACACCTAACAAAATATACATTATACGTGACAGGAAGGGAAGAAACATGAAAAAGCAGTGTGAAAAAAATTCATCCTTTCAGAAGATCTCTTGACATCTAGCTAACCTAAGTGTTTAGGTTGTTAGAAATTCCCGTTAAGCACATCCTGAAGCTTTAAAAAAAAAGTAAACACTAAGATTTCAAATTATATGTATGGTAAATCCAGAGCCCTAAAGTCACTTAGAAATATTGATAACTCAGAAGACAGGTATATATGATAGAAATTATTTCTAATTTCTATTTAAAATAATCTATTAAAATTTAGAATAACTATAATTATGCAAAATCTGTTCTTATTTCTATTCCATTACAAAATAAGAATAAGCAATTCAAAGTCAGATATAAATTTTGGCCTACAAAAGACAGAACTGGCAGCCACTTTGGACTGTATATGGGGATGTAACATTCAACACACACACACACACGCTTGATTTTTTTTTATTTTGAAGGTGTGAGCAGATTTTTTGTGACCAATAAATTAAGCATGCATGAAAACAGTTTTGTGAGGAACTAAAAATAATTATTAACTGTATTTAGGAAAATATATATATTTGGTGTTGTTCTTTATTATAACAACCTTTAATGGTAAGCCATTCTAGTAAATTAAAATACTTTGAATTATTTTTACTCGGTAAGCCAAAATCTTCTGGGACCCATTTTGCATGCAAACAAACCATGTAATTTCAGTAGTAAAAAAGATTTCATTAGTATTTGATCTAATTTTCAACAGATGCCTCCATATATGCCAATTGAAGGAGTCAAAGTGAGTCAGGCATCTGGGATTTTCATCTCTGTGCCCACAGCACTGGCATCTGTCATCTTGTAGGTTCCAAACAGGTGTTTTTTAATAAATTAATGAAGCAGAATTAAGAATACAACTGTAATGATAGCCATTAAATGCCAAAGATCCTCCAGAGGTATGCGCTAGACAAATTAACATCAGTTTCTCTAAGTGTGATGTATTAGAGAAGATTACTGTGCACAAAAATCCACCCAAGCCACATAGAATTCTGGTTGGCTTCTGTCCCTTGAAAGTCATAGGACATTGTATGGCAAAAAATATTGAACATTTCCAAGTAACATGCATCATGTTTTAGACTTTCTGTCTTTGAACGCATTTATTTTTCTTTAAAGACTCAGCTTTCTATAGGAGAAGCTGGCAGTAAATAAGGCTAAGTCTTAGATAAAACAGTTATTTCAAAGGAATCTAGGACAAATGTACAATTCATGGAAAACAATATCAGACTACAAAACTATAAAACACGTGATTGGAAGGAAAACAATCAGAAAGTCAAGTCTACATCTTAATAAAGATGTGGTTCCAAAGGTTCTGACCACTTTCCAACCATGAAGAACCGTTAAGGATTCTCTGCTAGCCAAGTCCCACCTGGGATAAGGGCATGCTACCTTCCTGATCCCCTCTGCCATTACGAGTGTGCAGATTCACTCTTCTTCCTTTATCAAAGGCCACAGCTTGGGTTTGCGGGTAGAGTGACCCTGGCCTTCTCCTGGCAGAGAAGTGGGAGTCGGGTACACGGGAGGGAAAAAGGCCTCTTCCTCTTCCCTCAAGTTCAGTGACTGAGGCCTGTGAGTTAAACTAACAAAAGACAGACGAACGGTCTGACAGAAAAGGCAACCAAATTTTATCAATACTTAAAGTTTTGTGTGTATGGGGACATCACAGAGAAGAAGTGAAAACCCAAAGGAGTGGCTGGACTCAGGGGCTGATATTCCATTTTAACAAAGGGTAATGAACTGCAGAGACATGACTAGAAAAGAAAGGGGTCTGGGCTGCCAGGACTCATAAACTGTGCGAAGTGAGTAGGAAATAGAGGGCAGAGCTAATCATGGAAGGTAAGAGTTATCTTGGTAAAGCTTGTCACACCGACCAATCTCAGGGCCAGCTCTTCATCTCCAGGGATAAGTGTCTCTCTCTTCGTCCTGGTGTGAGGTGGGGGGTGGGGATTTATGCCCTCTTTTCAGACAGATGAGGGAGAAGGGAAGGAAGCTCTTTTTGTGTCTGCTATTTCACAAGTGCCTTTAGCTCAAAATAATCAAATATGCCAAAGTGGCAAAATTTGGGGTGGCATATTCTGGACCCCTTCACAGGAATGGGTGAATAGTTACCTATTATAGGTGGGGACTGCTCAAAGTCTTCTTCAATTCTGTCTGAAATGTCCTTTGAGGTACCCGTGGAAGGACATCTTAAGAAACTTACACGGGGGGAAGGGGGGGGCAGCGCCTGGATGGCTCAGATGGTTTGGCATCTGCCTTCAGCTCAGGTCATGATCTCCAGGTCCTGGGATTGAGCCCCGCATCCTGCTCCCTGCTCAGCAGGGAATCTGCTTCTTCCTCTCCCTCTGCCTCTCCCCATGCTGGGTACTCTCTCTGTCTCTCTGTCTCTCAAATGAATAAATAAAATCTTAAAAAAGAGAGAGAGAGAAAGAAAGAAACTTACACAGGGGTGCCTGAGTGGCTCAGTCGGTTGAGTGTCCAACTCTTGGTTTCTCGGCTCAGGTCATGATCTCAGGGTCCTCGGATCAAGCCCCACATCAGGCCTGTATTCAGCGGGGAGCCTGCTTGAGATTCTCTCTCTCCCTCTCCCTCTGTCCCTCCCCCCACTCACATGTGTGCTCTCTCTCTCAAATAAATCAATCAAAAAAAAAGAAACTTACACAAGTGAAAGCAGTATGTGGAGAAGATGCAGAAATAATGAAGTCAACTGCTAAAGCAAAGAGGTCTTACTAAAAGGCCAAATTAACCTGGAAATAAAACACTTTTTACAAAGCCAGTTAGATCCTCTTCACCTGATGTCATTTTGTAGGTAATTTAAGCCAGAGCTCCTAGCTAGATCCCTCTGGATAGTTTAAATCTTGCTTTGGATTTTTCAGCCTCTAATAATTTGCTTTTATTTTTTGTTGGTTTAATTGCGTGCTTGATTTTGTCTTTGTATTTCATTTTGCTCATTGTGTTTGCACTTCTTAGCACTTTCCACTGCTAGATTTAGATTTATGAGATTAAAGGGATGAGAAATATAGCCTTGAAAAAATATAAACAGAATGGAGACAAAGGATGCTCTTTTTTCTTAATCATGAAAAATGAATGGCACTTAGGGTAATCAATTCAGTCCAAATAAATTACTGTCAGGTCAAAGACTTATCTGTGGATTCTGAAAGGTGTCTACACCAACAAAAATATCATTATAAAATAATAGATCCGGGGTAGTGTCAACTGCCAATCCATAGAATGAAGAACATAGACTTGTCTAAAAAGGTCCTCGTGGAGGTCATCCAAGAAAATCTCAGTTTCCACAGGAGAATTCTGCAGCTCAGATGTATTAAATGACTAGCCCAAGGCCATACAATAAATTTTGGCATGTCAGAACTAGAAAAAACAAAGTTTACTGGTTCCAAATCTCCTGTCATTTCTATTGAAACAGTATCTTTGATAATTGAAGGAGGAAAAAAAAAGGATTTGTTTTGTATTTGGTTTTACCTAAAAGGAGGAGCTTTTCTCAGGACATGGCTTGGAGATTTTCAAGACCACTTCCTACATCAATCTTTGTCATGTTCTTCCCCTTTATTGGTCCATATTCCCCCTGCACTTCAAGAACCATGAAATTAAAAAGGTAGAAATAAACATCAGGATATTTTAGTCCTTATCAGCTGCTCCGATGAAAATCTTCTTTTAATTTTTATTCTTATGTTAATCACCATACATTACATCATTAGTTTTTGATGCAGTGTATCTCCAGTGAAAATCTTAAAGGAATATTGAATGTGGGGGGGCCAAGTGGGATCTTACGCATCTCAACTTTACCAACTTACTGAAACACTTATTTAAGAATTAACTGTAATTAATCTTCCTAATTCTGGTGTCTATATATATATATATATATATATTTTTTTTTTTTTTTAGTAATTCCTGTACTGGCTGAACCCCACTGAAAGGAGAAGAGAGACCAACTGCTAAGCTGGAGTTCAGTTTAACGGAGGCAAATGCAGCAGGCAGAACGGAGAAAATCAGATCCAACAAGCTAACTTGCCTGATGAATGACTCACAAATGGTTCTGATGCCCTAATCTCCGTCAGGAAGGCCATAGCAAGCTTGCTGCCTCCACACCCTTGCGGACCACGAAACCCCACCTGCTCAGTGACAGAATGAGTCACATGGCCTGGATTCTTGTCTTGGTGCAGTTTGCAACCTCATTTTCCCAACAACTGAACTGCCAACACTTACTTTCTCACTATGTTAATGAAAACCATGCTGCTTGCAGCTCGCTAACAGACAGAAAATAGTTTATTGCTTCTCTGGGAAAAAAAAAAAAATAACCAGCCATTACAATTACCCGGAACAAATCGGGAAATTGTGTGTGGAAAGGGCAGGCTATAAAGCTGGGGATCCAAGTTCAGGCATAAAGTGTGCCTCAGGCAGAAAGCCTAACAAGCATCCTGCAGTAAAATATAATAAACTGGGGGGGGGGGGGGCTTGCTGCCTTGTAAAAGTGATAGGTTTAATACTTCTTAAGAGCAAAAGTTGGCATGCCTATGACAGCCCCAAAGCCTTAACAGGACATTAGATGATCAATCATGTCCAAAGTCAAGGCTTGTGCTCTCACTAGCCCACGGCCACAGGTCCTCTGAAGCCTGGGCTGGGATTACCTCCGTGAGAGGAATAGTGCTTGGCCAGCAGCCTACAGCCTCCCCCGTGGGCTCCTAGGAGAAGGGGTATTGACTATCGAATTTTTTCACAAAATCATGATATCTATAGTCACAAATAAAACAACATAGAACATTCGAAAGCTTTGGGCATATTCAATTATCTTTAGAGCCATAAGGTTAGACAATACCGCAAGAATCTTTGGTTGAAATATCATCTTTGGCATTTTCTTTCCCATTACCTCTGCATCCAATTGGTCATCCATATTACCAACCCGAAAGCCTAAATATCTCTGGAATCTATTCAGTTCTTTCCATCATCTCTGCACAGCCATTATCCTACTCTGATCCACCATTAACTCTTACCTAGACCATTAATTTGTCTCCTTGCTTTCATTCTGATACCCTCCTGTATGTGTTAACAAAGCCTGCCATGAAATCTCAGTGGCTTATAGCACAAGTCATTTGTTTTTCTCACTTGAGGCCCAGGGGCTGGCTTGGCTCAGGTCTGTCTGTGTCTCATCCTGGGACCAGTGGCCCATGGGCGTGCTGTCTCATCACTGACACAGAAGCCAGAGGCCAAGACAAACCTTGGAAGCACATCCAGAGCCTCCACTAACATTCCATTGGGCAATGCATGTCACATTGCCAAGCCTAACGTCCAATAGGCGTGTACATATGCTCCCCCAATTTGTGGGAAGGGGTACAAAGTCACAAGGTAAAAAACAAGGATCTGTTATTCCAACTGTGGAGGGAATGCAGAACTGGAAAAGATAATGCAATATACCACACTACCTATCGTCTATTCTCCCATCAAGCCAGAGAGGTTTTTTAAGTAAACAAATTTAAATAAACGTGTCACTCCCCCTTCCCATACTCTTTAATGGCTGCATTACCAACTGCAGAGAAGGGCCCTACAGGACCCTGCAGAAAAGGCCTCTGCTTATAGCTCCAGCCTAAACCTCTTGCCATCTTCCTCCTCCATTCTAGGCTCCAGCCATACTGAACCTCTATCCTGCCAACCTCTCGCCCACCTCGGAATTTGCTCAAGATATTCCCTCTCCCTGCCTGGAATACTTTCTCTCCCTTTTCCTTCATTGAAACTTATATCTGAAGGATGTCAGACCAACAAGACTGGATTAGATCCCCTTATTAAACACTAATTCCTTCTAACTCTCCTTCACAGCACTTATCCCAGTTGAAATTAATTGATACTTGGTAGTCTACTGATTGTCTCCCTTGCTAAAATGTAAGCTCCATGACTGTAGAAATAGTATTTAGTGTGTGTGTGTGTGTGTGTGGGGTGGGGCTGTTATTTTCTTAGCTTCGGGGTTCTGTCATAATGAACACTCAAAATACACATACACACATTCGCATACACACACACTCGCATACACACACACACACACACACACACACACATTTCCATATGAACAGTTTTTCCCGTATGAAAAGTTTTTCTTTAATGATCTCCCCCAAGAGCAAGAACCTCAATTTCCACAAAGGCCCGCCAACTTCACTCTCTGTCCTCTACCCTCTATAATATTTGAATAAGCTCCCATTCAAGAGTTGAGTTTATTTGGACTTCAAACACCTGTGAGAAAATATACCCTCAAGCATCCTCTCTGTAACTTTAAGAACCCAGATAAGAAAAATATTACTGTTCATTCTCATTACAATCCTATCCATTAGTTATCAGAGACTAGGTCTCTGGTAACAGCCTTGAGGCAGGACACTGGTACATCTGATTCCAGAATACATTAAAATAAGTGGATATTTTGCCAAATATGTCATGGTAATATGGGAAAGAAGATTCACATCGTAGGGGTGCCTATGTGGCTCAGTTGGTTAAGCGTCTGCCTTCGGCTCAGGTCATGATCCCAGGGTCCTGGGATTGAGCCCTGCATCAGGCTCCCTGCTTGGCAGGGAGTCTGCTTCTCTCTCTCCCTCTACTCCTCCCCATGCTTGTGATCTCTCTCACTTGCTCTCTCTCTCTCTCTCTCAAATAAATAAAATCTTAAAAAAAAAAAAAGGACTTACATGCTAGCAAAACCTACCTAAAATCCAGTGTGATTCCCCATTGATCTCTCTTTTCTCCCCTAAAAGCCTCTTCCCTGAAGACACCTCATTTGTCTTCCATCTGTTGCATTCTGCTGCCTTTAAAAATCCTTTTTTTATTTTCCTAAGAGCTAAATTCAGCTCACACTCACTTTGCTTGTTCTACTCAGTAAATCAAAAGTCTGGTACATAGCCTGCACCTAGGCAGCCTCAGAACCCCACCCTAAATAGAATTGTCAGAGTAGTCATCAAATAAAACAAGGTTTTTCCTAGAGGAAAATGTTACTCTTAAGAAAATATGATTTCTCCACACTAGTATGCATCCTTTGAAGATCAATTTAAATGCCATGTCTTTCAGAAACCTCCTCTGATTCAACTAATGGATAGACCCTTTCATCCAAACTTCTGTGCAGTGGGTTGAATAATAAACCCTGTAAACTTATATTAAGAATTTTTACTTTGTGGTGCCTGGGTGGCTCAGCTGGTTAAGTGTCCAACTCTTGATTTCAGCTCAGGTCAGGATCTCAGGGTCATGAGATCGAGCCCTGTTATCAGGCTCACGCTGGGCGTGGAGCCTGCTTAAGATTCTCTCACTCCCTCTCCCTCTGTCCCTCCCCTGCTCCCTCTCTTAAAAAAAAAAAAAAAATTTACTGTGTAACCTACACTGAGGACTAGGGAAACCCTACTTGACAGGCACCTCCCTAAATATTACTTTTAGTTCTTTCTTGCTATTGTACGTGAAAATTCTTTTAAACTATCAGTGATGTGGGCAAAATTACACAGCAAGAGGTCATGACCCCAAGAAATGATGAAAACACATGTGTTATGACACAGACACTAAGATTCTTCTCCACCCTGCTCAGTTCTTTAGATGTTATTATCTGTTACATTTAAGGAAGACAAAAGGCAATTTTATTTCAAATGCCATCCTTATTTTTGGTTTAAAATTTACAAGCCTGCTTGTCATTGCAAAACAGTATAATGCAATATGACACTGTTTTGAAGAATTAGAATCCTAACATTGCTTTTATAATTTAAATAAGGTATTTTATCTGCAGTGATGTAATTCCATGTCAGAATCTTACTTAACGTACAGTTGGCTCCAGACCCAAGTAATTGAAACAGGGTATTCATGAGGCAAAACTGAGCAAAAGAGCTCAGAGCAAGGGAATATTTTACTCTTCATATTCACTGACAATAAATGGTCACATTCTTTAGTTCCTTGCCAAAAAAAATTTTTTTTAAATCCTAACACTGTAAACACTGATATTACAAAATATTCCCAAGGAACAGATGATGGAAATCTATCCATTATGGTAATGGAGCTGAGCATAGAAAAATTGCTAAGGGAAATTGCATCTGGATAAGCTGTCCCAGATGGTGCCTTATGATGAGCAGCCTGCCCTTCCTAGCATAAACTTATGGTCACAGGGTCCTCCATCCCAGAGTGAGAGTATGTGCAACATAATAGCATTAGGAAATTTTGCAAAGCCATATGGCCCTGTTTCTCTGCTTCTACCGCAGGTACTGCATACTTCAATATTCTACATCACCTGCCTGGACATGATCTATAATATGCAGGTAAAAGCTGATGGGAGTTAAAATGACTCCAGGAGACTTCTAACCAGAGTTAATGTGAATTTCCCTTTATTCAGACATTGTAGAGTCCAGTACAACAAAAAGTATATAAACTGGTAAATGCATCTATAGCTTTCAACCCCCAAGTCAGAGAACCCCCTAAATACCCTCAATGCTTGTGGTTCTGTGTGAGTGAAGAGATTTCATGTCTTTAAGTCAAATGTCCCTGGCAGAAGTCTGAGTAAAACATGGTGTGATAAAATCTGATTTTGACTTTTTAGCAATATAATGGGTTATACAACTCAAATGACTTTTCTGAATAAGACAGATAAACTATTTTCTTAGGAATCATTTCAAATGCACTGCTGAACTAGCACACACACAAAAAATAAGGAATCTAAAGATCCTAAAAATTAAGAGTAATAGTAACTAATGGAGTTGGGTAAATACCAAGACTGGCTTTTGCCCCAAGGATTTTTGCTGAAGGATGGAAAGCTAAGCTTCTGATTTGTTAGCTTTTTTGTACATGAGGTAGGAAAAGTCTAGTGCCCGCTGAAGATGGGGAAGCTAAAAGGAGACCACATATAAAGCAGGGACCCTAACGACAAAGAAAAAAGTAAGGAAATTTGCCTGTCTTGATTATGACCCTGGATGAAAAAAACTTACCCTGAGAATCTGAGAGCTCAACCTGGCCTTCAAATGGGTTTTGGCCCAAATTCATGCTTTGTAGTCCAAAAATGAAGAAATAAATTTAAAGTGGTTTTGAGTTGGATGTGTCACACAAAAGAGAATGGCACAAATAAACATGTCAACTTTTACAACATCAATTTCAACCCTGACCAAAGACGTAAGACAGATACAGACCAAGACAACAAACAGTTCGCAGTACAAAAGCCAAGGATTCACAAGAACAAGGTACCATAAAGAATAAGCCATAGAAACAGACTAAAAATAATTTCAGACATTAGAATTATTAAATAAAGAATGCAAAATCATTATGTTTAATATGTTTAAATAATTTTTAAAAGTTAAATAAACTTGAAAGCATGAGCAAAGAACAAGACATGATAGAGAATGACCAGATTTGATGAAGAACCAAATAAAACTACATTTAGATAATATACCCAAATAAACCAAAAAATTATATTTCTATAAACACCAAATAAATAAAGCTTTACTAATTAAATCAGAAATTTAAGACATTAAACAGTAGATGAGATGCATGTTCACTGAGAATCAGAGAACTGAAACGCAGCTATGAAGAAATTAGATTGTAAAGTATGAAAAACAGATTGAAAGACACGGAGGATAGAGTGACAAGAGCTAGAATAATGCTTCATTAGAGATTCAGAAAAAGATGAAGAATTGGGAATAGATAATATTTGAAGATAAAAAGGCTGAGGATTTCTAAGAAGTATTGAAAGACCTCCAGAGGCCGGACTCCAGTACACCTCAAATAGAATAAATAAAAACAAATTCAATTTTAGACACAGAATAGTGACCCGGCAAAGTGACAAAAGCAAAATATGTTTAAAACACTCTAAGCAGTAAGAGCAGATTACATGCTCTAAGACAGAGTGATTGCTGACTTCACATCCTAAAGGATGGAAATCAGAAGAATGCAGAAAAACAAACTGACAGAAAATCACTGCCAACCTAAATTTCCATACCAAGCAACAGTATCTTTCAAGAATGAAGAGAAAACAGAGACATTTTCAGACAGAAGAAAAAATTAAGTGAGTTTACCACCAAGAGATCCCTACTACCATGGATTCTAAACAATGTACAAATTTCAAACAGAAGTAAAGTGATCCCAGACGGAAGGTTTGACATGCAAAAAGGAACAGTGTGCAAAGACATCGACCAACAAGTGACTGTATAAAACTATGAAATTAACGTCTAGTTTATGGTGAAATGTAGGTTAAAATAAAATACCCCATAACAGTAGTATATATATTTTTCTTTTTTTTTTTTTCCCAGAGAGAGAGAGAGGAGGGGCAGAGGGAGAGGGAGAAAGAGAATCTTAAGCAGGCTCCATGGCCAGCCCAACACGGGGCTTGATCTCGTGACCCTCAGATCATGACCTGAGCTGAAATCAACAGCTGGATGCTTAACCAACTGAGCCACCCAGGCGCCCCAATAGTATATATTTCTACCCTGCTATCCTACTTTTGTACAAGCCTCTGACAACTTATCCTTCTAATCCAGTAAATATGTCCCCAAAAATGTCATTTAATTTGATTTTATATGATTTTGGTGATTACAGGAAAAAAATTGTGGAATATATTCTATGTTAAAGACAGCACCAAGGAGATTAAGATTCACGTAGGAACTCAGAATGCTTTATCTGATTCAAGAAATTCATTCTGGCTCCCTTTCAAATTGAACCTTTCTTCCTATGCTCCTTCCCAACAGTGAGCCTCGCTAATTCACAGAAACACTAAAGGGACCAGTCTTGTATTGCTTAAATCAGGGCAGGAGACAAAATGGCACTTGAGATGCCCACCCCCCAATCCTCTGCCCAGGGCAGAACTTGCTAGTTAATCATGGCACTCTTTGCTGGGGGGCCAATTGCCATCACAATCTTCTCAAGGCCTGTAGACAGCCCCTCCAGTCATTCACAGCTAGCATTTGACATTGAACCTACTTGCCTTTTCCAGCTTAAAGGCTGCTGGCTTTATGCTGTATGGAAAACAGTCTGTGATTGCTATTTCTTTCCTTAGTTGTTACAGAGAGAAATACAATTTTATTTTCTATCCTGGAAATATTCTTTCACTTCTGGTTGCTGGCAAAGGGTAAAAATTATAACAAGTAATAATACCTGCTTAGATGTTCACACTGGCTTAGGCATACACAGTCTGATTTTTTAGGTACACACATTCTGTATTTGCTTATAAATAACTGTACAAGAATTGTGTTTGCCATATAACAATAAAGTCTCATATTTTGATAGTGCTTTACAGTTATCAAAGCCCATTACCATATTGTCTCAAATTCTAAAACAAATATGTATTGAGCAATGCCATGTGACAGGCATTGCGCTAGATGTTGGGGGTATAAAAGTTCTTGCCCTCTTGAGTTTATAGCTTAGTAGAAGAAACAGACAATAAGCAAATGATGGGAACACAGGATGACACTTTCATAATGAAAAATAAGCAGGGGCAGTGTGATGAAGTGATTAAAAGTATGGACTTTGGAACCAGAAAAATCTTGAGTTTCTGCCCCTGCTCTATAATTTTCCAGCTCCCTGAAAAAGACTCTGTATTAGTTAGGGTTCTCTAGAGGAATAGAACCAATAGGATATGTATACGTACATCATATGTGTGTGTGTGTGTATGTATATATGTATATATATGTATTTATTATATATACTTATATATGTAATTTTAAGTATATCTTATATGAAATACATATATTTTATATAAATATGTACCTATACATACAGACAAAACTTAGGGATATTACAGGGTCAGTTCCAGACCTTTGCAATAAAGTAAATTCACAATAAAGCAAGTTGAATGATTTTTTTTTGGTTTCCCAGTACATAAAAAGGTTAATTGTGCTTATGCTACACTGTAGTCTATTAAGTGTGCAATAGCTGTCCGTTGTCTATATGTCTAAAAAAAATAATGCACATACCTTAATTAAAAAATACCTTATTGCTAAAAATGCTAACCATCATCTGAGCTTTCAGCAAGTTATAATCACTGATCATAGATAACCATAACAAAATAAAATAATGAAAAATTTTGAAATATTAAGAGAATTACCCAAATGTGAGAGAGAGACACAAAGTGAGCAAACGCTGTTGGAAAAATGGTGCTGATCGACTTGCTCGATGCAGGGCTGCTACAAGCCTTCGATTTGTAAAAGAACAAGATCTGCAGAGTGTAATCAGGTGAAGCACAATAGAACAAGGTATGCCCATGTAGTATGTGTAGGGGGGTGGAGAGAGAAGACATATATGTACGTGTGTGTGTGTGTGTGTGTGTGTGTGTGTGTGTGTGTGTGTGTGGTATCTATGGGGGACAGGGAAAGGAAGAGAGAGGGAGAAGGAAAGAGAGAGCAAGAGATTGAATCCAAGGAATCGGCTCACATGATTGTGAGGGCTGACAAGACTAAATTGAAATTCCAGCAGGAGCCATCTGGAGCCAGAATCCCTTCCTCATAAGGGGGCTTCGGTCTTTTCTCTTAATGCCTTCAAATGATGGGATGAGGACCACCCAAGCTAGGAAGGGTAATATGCTTCACTCAAAAGTCTAATAGTTTATATGTTAATCACATCAATTCAGCACGACAACCCAGTCAAGTGGACACATAAAATTCACCATCTCAGGCTCATTTCTGCATTAGTCAAATAATAATGAGAATGACACAAACTAATAACACCTGCCTCATAGGACGCTTATGAGGTTGTCCTGGGCTCTGTTTATCAGCGCTTGCCTCGGTGTCTGGAAAAAAGTGCATGCTAGGGAGCACCAGGTTAGTCTCAGCCTCAGGTCACCTGCGCTACCCTACCTTTCCTCCCCGGCTGTCTCTGTGCCTGTGACTTCCTCTGGCTGGACCACTTCCACCAGTCTTTGCGTATGAACTAGCTCACTCCAAAGGTAAGGTGGCCCAGGAAAATCAGCAATATTTGACTATCTTTGACATACCGGAATCAGCCATTTCAGAGGTTCCGCTTACTAAAACCAGGCTACTTTGAAACGCTATCAGTGTCCTTTAAAAAGAAACTCCAGAACAACATCCAAAAACAATCAAAAATCAATGGGGGCATTAAATTTTTAATCCACAAATGAAGTCATGAAAGTTCCTTTTCTTTCTCTCAATTTCACCCCCCCCACACACACACACAGAGCTGTCTCAGTGGCCCAAAGTTTCCTCTAACCTACTTGCCTCACAATCTTTTTTTTAATTAAGATTTTTTATTTATTTATTTGAGAGAGAGAGAATGAGAGACAGAGGGCATGAGAGGGAAGAGGGTCAGAGGGAGAAGCAGACTCCCTGCCGAGCAGGGAGCCCGATGCGGGACTCGATCCCGGGACTCCAGGATCATGACCTGAGCCGAAACTTGCCTCACAATCTTAACTTCCTTTTTCTTCTCCTCTCACTTTTTGGATTTATTCTTTTGTGCTCCCACAAGTAGTTCCCTGACCTTTCGCATGTAAACAACTCAAGCTCGTGCTTCCTAAGGAAGGTGCAGTCTAGCAAAGATGAGACTCTGTAAAGGAGAACATTAATTAAACTACACATTAACCTTTTTTTGCAGTCATAGAATCTTATGCATACATAATTTATTTCCAGATTCCATTACTTTTGTTTCTGCTTGTACTTTGCATTCTACCACTAAATCCACTCAATTAGATGGAAAAAAGAAAAAAAAAAACCTTAGCGTTTTACATATTAAGTTTTTGTCCCAGGACTATATTTTTAACAAAAAATGCTTGCTGTGGGTAGAACATATAAAAAGCCTGCCAAGATCGCCCAGGCCTCAAACCGTGTACTTTTGGAGAAACTTTCAACTAACACCTTGGCAAACACAGTCTTCTATTCCTCTGGGTGACTACCACTGACGTATTTTTAGTTTTTTCCTCATCTATTCGTGCAAAGCCAGGAGGTTCAAATGTGTTTCTGATGAGCAGAGATCTTGCAAGTTCCTTGACCCCAATGTGATAGAATTTTCTGAGCTCAGAAGATGAATGGTCCTTCCAAATTCCCCTGCCGGCCTCGCCACAGCTTGGAGGTTAATAAGAGAGTATTTAGAAGGCAGAAAGTATTTAGAGCTCAGGGAAATGAGGTAACAAGTGGAGGAGGAGAGGCACTTACAATTATAAGGCAATATTGTGACTGCAAGAAGTAAGCGTCAGCCCATTTTCTAAAGAGCATCCTTTAGCATTAGGCTCTCTGAAGGCTCCCTGGAAAACGCTGAGCAGCAGGGCAACTTGAAGTGCTCAGCTTATCCTCAAGCAGTATTCTCCTTGTGGTGACTGTCACCTGTTTGCTAAAGAAAGCCGACTTTCCTCTCCCTAAGAATATATGCAACCATACCACATAACTGATTACATCTCTGATTCCCGTTCTCTCTTTGAACACATCTGAAGTATTTACGATGATTTTCATTGAGACTTTTTTGTGTTTGTAGCTATATTTGTTCATAGCAATCAAAGAAACTCTGGTGGTGTATATATGCAAATATTGTACAGAATCATGTTAAAAAGCAAGAAAGAACTTTTGCTCATAGCAAATCATGGTATGCCTGAGGTCTATTCTATCTCCAGTGTTATGATACATCCATGTAAAAATAGAAAATAAAGTATGGCAATTTTAACAGATCATCTGTGTGTATTTCACTGTACACACAGGAAAAAAGATGTCCCTAGGGGCACCTGGGTGGCTCAGGCAGTTAAGTGTCTGACTTGATTTCAGTTCAGGTCACGATCTCAGGGTCATGGGATCAAGCCCCGCATGAGGCTCCGTGCTCAGCGGGGAGTTTGCTTCTCTTCCTCCCCCTCTGCCCCCTCCCTGCTCGCTCTCTCTTTCTCCCCCCTTTCCCCCCCAAAATAAATAAAACTTAAAAAAAGATGCCTCTAAATATGCAGGCATGGTATCATTACAGCCGTGTTTCATTACATCTTTAAATTCAGAAATGATGTATTTTGAGAGTAATCTTTCATCAGTCCATTTTCTGGCAGGATTTCATAGAGCTGAAGGGGAGGAAAAAGTTTTCCTTGACCCTCTCAGGGTCCCTGCCTGGGTCTGAAAATTAAACTGACAGGTTAACAAAAGAAAAGCATACAAATTGTATTGAATTTTTACATACACATGCGAGACTTCACAAGAGAAGGAAGACCTCAAAAAGTCCCTAAGGCAGGGAGTTTATATACCTTTTAGACAATGAGACAATAAGTTGGTGAAAAATTAGGACAAAGGGATTTGGACTAGGGGTAGTAAGTGGTGGGGAGGTAACTAGGTGATAAGGGTTAATTTAATGAGGTTGGTTTGTCAGGATTTCTCATTCCTAAATTCCCCATCTCTGATGATAAGAATGTCCTCCACCCCTCCTGATACAGGGAGGGCAACTTTCACATGGGAGACTCATGTCCTGCATTCAGGAAAGAAAGGTGAGGTGGTGGGGAGGTGTAACCTTTCTGTTTCTACTATTTTCTCAAACTTCATTGGCTTGAGATATCTGATACACCAAGGTGCCATATTTTGGGGGTAGTAAATCCTGAACCCCATCAGAGCCACTGGCTGAACTACAAGCACCACTCTCTGGACTGGCTACAGGAAGAAGTAGAGAGACAAGAACAAGAAACATAAACTGTCAAGATTAAAGAGTCACCTTACCTTCCTCTTTGCCAAAATTGTCCTTGAGGAAAAATAACTTACTAGGTTACATTTTAGAATTTAGATTTAAATAAGAGAGAAATCTTCATAAACTTCCCAAGTACTAATATCATAGGCATGGTAACAGTCTAAACTGGACTGTTTGCTAACAGGATCATCCTTATGCAGAAGTGACTACAGGTCCTAGGGCTCCCTGGACCCCTCACCCCCACCCCTCTATTACACTTGTATAAGGCTGGTGGGCCAGTGCCTAAAGTTTCACCATCACAACACTATCCCTCTTAAAATGGATCAGAGGAAAGGTAATACATGGTCATTATTTGTCCAGTATACACATCTGTGAGCCAGGAGCTCCCTGAGGGCAGGCATGTTGTCTTCATTTTTAGAATCCAGAGACCGGCAAAATATGTGGTAAACAGAAGTCATCAACAATTTGTTGTAGAATATATAAATGAATCAATCCCAATTAGTTCTAGTGTGAATTATTTTTCTCATTTCTGACAATCCGCAAACTATCTAGGAGCTGGCTGTCTGTCATGGGAAATAAGGAGGGGACACGAACAGGCAATGCCTAGAGCCTCGGGAATTATCCAAAATTATCCAATCCAGAATTGAGTGGATGGTCCTGGGAAGCCTACAGACAACAGAGGCAAAGGATTTGGAAAAATAAATAAAGCCAGGGTTCATCTCAATTTCCCACTTCTTGACTATTTGATTTGGGCCAGGTCCCTTTGCTTTCTTCATCTCAGTTTCTATGATCAAAATAATAAAGTTGTGACAAATATAGCATAAGCTTATTTGTGGGTAATAAATAATGGATAGAGACTAACTCGTAACAGTTTTAAATGATTTATAATAACTACTACAGTTATCCAATAGATTAGTGTCAATTAATAAATAATCACCTCCAGGAAAGAGGAAGTTTTTTAAACTTCAGAGACAGAGAAATTTACTCCTTCATACTTTGTCTGTGGATGGCTCCTATTTCCAACTACACTCTCTCCCTAAAAGGGAAGGCCTTTTAACAAGTAAACACCAAATCAATACAGTAAATTAATTGATCCCAACATCATAAGAAGCAAATCTCTTCACCACAGCTAATCTGAGACTGATTGACACAGTAATCACATTAAGACGACATTATCCACTCTACTCTCTGGTACATACTCAGACTCTTCAGATGTACAATTCACAAAAGCCAGGAATAGTTTTGCAATCCAGGTAGTTGTGCGAAAGGAAGAACAAGAAGTAGCTTCATCCAGTTGTCTCAATGAAATGTTAGAGGCCCCAGCCCTGAATGACACAAAACCCTGACACTCAACAGGTGATAGGAAGACCACTTCTGGAGCACCAGTGTCCATCTGGCAGGTTCTTATCCACATCAAATACTTGGACAAACTAGTGCAAAGTGCTATGGATAGACCCTGGCCTTGGACATCAGCTCAGGAGGCAGCAGTGAAATTCATCTAGAAAGACCAATTTGCCTCCATTGTAACTCTCCTCTCAGTAAATCCGTTCTGTTCAGTATGTATTCCACCAACTTAGAATTTCCTGATGCAATCCACACTTTCCTAGAACTGAAATCATCAGAGATGTCTCACAACACAAAAGTCATAGAGCGCTCATCATGTAATAACCTGGATCTTATTTTTCCAGTTGTTCAGGGGACATTAAGATCAGCGTTCAAGATGAGAGGGGGCAAACTTTTTCTGTAAAGAGCTAGATAGCAAATATTGTAGGCTTTGTGAGTCAGGCAGACTCAACTCTCACAAAAACTTCCATGGACAATATGTAAATGAAAGAACATAGCTGTGTGCTTACAAAAACAGGCAGAGGACAGAGTCTGGGCCACAGACCATAGTTTACCAACCCTTGCAAACTCCCTATCAACATCTAAATCATGCCATAAAATTAAATACCCATGTATCATTCTCGTTGGTTGGAAACTTCATCAGACAAATGTGATTTTTCACCAGCTTCAAGTAACTTCAGTAATTTAGAGCTAAGACTATCATAGGTGTTCATAGCAGACGGTCAAAAACTATTTGTTGAATGAATAAAGGGATGTATCAAAATACAGGGATATAGTTCTTCAATCATTCTGTACCTCCAGATGCTGCAAATTTTTTAAATTCTCAGAAGCACATCTGCTTTGCTCTATGCTGAGGTTTTCTTTATTATTATTTGTGTTAATATGCGTTTTCAGTTTGGATTATTACCACGAACAAGTTTGTTTGAGAAAGTGTACAAGGTACATAATTGTTTATCCACCTTAAGGACAGATTTGGGGGGAATTTTGAGTTTTTCATATTTTACAAAATTTATATAGGGTACATACTACATTATATTGTTCCCATTCCCCTCAAAGTCTGGGGCACACCAGGTAATCAAACACAGTAGTAGTTCTCCGGTGAAACATATGAACATTCCTATCAAGTGGGACAAATAAAGATTATAAGAATCCAACTGTTCTCAAAGTATGATCTAGGGATAGCTGGAAATCCCCAAAACTTTCCAAGGGGTCTATGAAGCCAAAATTATTTTCATAAAAATACTAAGATATTTAACTTTCTCACTTTGCCTCCCTTCTGAATGTATAGTAAAGTTTTCAAGGGGCTCCACGATGTGTGATGTTAAGGGCAGATTAAATGTAGAAGCAGATAAGAGACTCTGGCTAGCCAGTCTCCTGTTAAGCGGGCCTATAAAGAGATTTGCAAGAACATAAAACAATCCCACTCTTCTTATTAAAATTTTGGTTTGGGAAAATATAGTTATTTTCATTAAATATTATTTCTGTCTTGACTCCGAGAAACAAACCGCCGGTTGTGGAAAAGGAGGTGGGTGAGGGGATGGGGCAACTCAGTGATGGGCATTAAGGAGGGCACATGATGTGATGAGCACTGGGAGTTATACACAACTAATGAATCATTGAACACTACACCAAAAACTAATAATGTACTATATGTTGGCTAATTGAATTTAAATAAAAACATATATATTATTTCTATTAACATGTAATGGACTTGTTATTTGAGAACAAACATGAATACATATTTTTTTAATTTCCCATTTTAATTTCTAATATGGTAACCATGGATAAATACAACTCACATAAGCAAAAGACCACCGGGGTGCACAGTAATTTTCGAGAGTGAAAGGACCCTGGAGACTAAAATATTTGATGACTGTTGTAGAAGGTTAACCTTAGTTCAGGTCAAGGGTCGCTGCCAAATGAGTGTTGCCAAAACTTTTGCTCTCCCGGGCACTTGCACTAATGATGAGGGACTGTGGGCTAGTTAGGTGACTTGGGGTTAGGAGATCACCTAATGTTTATTCTAAAGCAAAGTCTCAAACCTTGGTGTCTTGGATTTAGAGGGCTTTCACAGCTTGTAAACTGAAATGCTTGCAGGACCCAGGCAGATAAATGAATTGTGTGAAACAAGGCAGATGGGGACCGTGGTCTCTGTCCCATGTCATGCCCTGCAGGCAAGTGAGCCTGGTTTTACCAAACCTTTGGAATTCAGGAGAAACGGGAAATATAGTTCTTTTATGTAAAATTCCCTCATTGCATTTCCTATTTAAAACAATGTTAGAAAAAAAAATACCACTTGGCAAATTAAGTCAGATACATCCGCTGGTTCTTGTTCACCTGATACTCAGGTACTTATGTGGACTCAGGTACACGTAAGGCTACAGCCCACCCTTCAGAGGTGTTGACTAAAAGCTCCCTTTCCCTCAAGGGCATGGACAAGCTGGAAGTGTTGGTCAGATTTGGGGAACACAAGGCATGGAGTAGCCCTACCACTGACTCTCCTATTAATGCTTCCTCCGTTCTAAAACCATATGTTTAATAAACAGTCAGCTTTGTCAAATATATTTAGCTGATCTTCAGTTTCATTTTGAAATAATCACTTTGAATTTTGTATTCATGTATTAGTTACAGAGCTATAAGCAAATTGCTATGTATCCTGAACATTAAGGTTATTGATTTCTAAAATTGATTTTAGTAATACAATTCAGAAAATGTTTCGCTAAAAATATTCTGGAGAACACAGGTCATAGGATGACAATAATTGAACATGTAGAATTATAGTTCTTTTCCCAGATACATGTCAAGTGAATAAATACTGTGTTAACTCTGTTATAAATAAAGTATGGGTCAAAAATAATGCATCTTGCCTCTCTAGCCACTTGCCTTTTTAAAAAAACTGAACCATTTATAATTTTTTCTGAATATTAAAAAATGTATGTTCATTGTGGAAATTTTAGGAAATTATAAACAATAAATAAAAGTCATCAGGGATCTCATCATCTACAGACTACAAGGATTAGTGCATAGATGTACATACAGGCATAGAGAGATATATTTACATGCATAGCCATAAAAATATTTGTGGGTTTGTATTCTCCAAATACATACACATGCAGATATGTAAACAACAAAATTAGAGTAATATTCTATATACAATTTGTCCTGCCTTATTTTATTAATGAGCACCTTCTTAGTTTTGATTTGAAAATGGCATTTCTCATTTTACTATCACAAGCACTGGAAGAAAGCAAGTTGGGGGGGGGGCGGCACAGCCCTGCCCTAGTAAGGACATACAAACAGCAGTTATTATTATAAATGATAGCCCTGAGTCAGGCAAGCCCAAAACTGACCTATCTGTTTTTTCTCCCACTCCCTAACTCACATATCTTCTCTTATTTCTATAATAACGGTTGGTTACTGAATGCATGTGAACTACTTCCCAGCCCTTGGACCATTTATGAGGACAATGATTACCAAGAGACTAATTAAAAGTCTCTATGCCAGACAGTGGCCCCAGTTTTTCTGTACACAAAAACCTGGTTGTTATTTATATGCAGAAAATTCTACTAGAGTCTGAAATGACACAGTTCCCCAGGAGCTTTTGAAATTGCTGGAGCGATACAACACAAATACAAAAGAAGGATGAATATCATGCTAATTTAATGAGTGAAATAAATCACTAGAGTAGCAGGTATAAAATAATAAGTTCACAAATTCAGGTGTGCAAAAAAGAGCATATATCTTTCTTTTCTAGATCAACCTATATCTGGCCCAGATTGAAAGGAAATTCAACTTGAGTCAATGCCAAGGGCTCATTTCCCTGAGTCAATACAGCATCCAGGTCTGAGGAGGCCACCAGTCACCTGTCCACATGAGTTATTTTGAGACAACAGTCTGCATGATTTCTTCAGGACCAAAGCCCTGACACTTTGATGGTCCACTCAGGGCTTGGTAGTTTGGGCAGAGGCTGAGTTCTGACACCTCAGATGCTGCCTTCTTTGGCATACCCACAGCTACTTGTCTATTTGCCGCTGGGATGCTGCCTGGGAACTACTGCTCAGTCTCTACTCCCTTGTGAGCCCCACAGCTCTCCCCCCACCCATCCCATTGCAGAGGACACTCTTCACTCTCTCTGGCTTCCTCTCAAAGACCTTCCCTTCTCTCTCATGCTACTCCAGCATACCAATATAATCAACTCAACGGATAAAGGTTTTACAAAACACAGGAAAAGCTGTTGTTTGGAGCTATTTAGCAGAGCTCATGGAAGAAATAGTCCCAAATATGAGACTTGAGGGATGTATCGCTCTTGAACAAGTAGAGAAGAGTCAGGGTTTTCCAAGTAAGTGGAATTGTGAGTAAGGAGGTAGAGAGGAAATACTCATATCCCAGTCAGGAAGTTAACTGTAAAGATTAATTAGTTGGGAGCTCACAGTATAGGGAGAGACATGTTTGGAGATGCAGCAGTCACTTTGTAGAAGGCACTGAAAGACAGATTATGGCTATTTTACTTGTTTTGAAAACAACAGAAAGCATTAACGACTTTTTTTGAGGACAAGGACACGGAAAACATGATGAGATAGAGAATTATGGGCAAAGCCATCCTGGGATAATTGTTAGAGAAGACCTCTCTGAAGAACTGTGCCTTGGGGTTGCACCATAAAGGGTAAGTCAAACCCTCCGCTCAAAATTGGTTTCAATATGGAGACTGATGAAGCCACATTAAGAGTGTATGAAAAGGTTTATTACTTACATAATGAGGCTTTTGAGGGAGAACACCACAGATATCCAAGCCAGTTCAAATGACTTGAGCAAAGAGAGGGGCATGTTTTTTTGTTGTGGTTAGGGGCTGGGGTTAGGGTGAGGGTTCCCATGAATTGGTTGGTGCTTGCATAGTTTAAATTCCACATGTACCTGTGTCAAGGGAGTGAGAGTATAGACTTTCTTATTGGCTTTCCCAGAGGAGCAGGGCTTGCAGCTCTCTATGGCTAAGCATTAAACATGGAGACAGACTCTATTACAAGGCGATATTTCAGTTGGGACCTAAGGGTAGAAGAGCTATGGGAAGAACTGGAGGAAGAGAATCCCAGAGAGAGGGAATGTATGCAAAAATCCAAAGTTGTAAAGGTTTCAGGAACAGAAAGAAGCCAATGTGCTTGGAACATGATGAGTAGAAGATGATGAGAGTAGAGAGGCCAGAAGAGTCCATGTTATGCTGGGCCTACTACTGGCTGTGAGTCTGGATTTGATGGCCAGAGCAACAGGAAGTCATTACAAGATGGCAGCTTGGAGAAGTGAAGTCAGAATTTTACTGCAAGCCTGAGAAAACCTGAAATCTGGATATGGTACAAGAGGAAAAATAGAAAAAAATCAATAAAACATCTCCAACTTTTTTTTTTCACTTATATATTGTGTACTCAAATAAACCTAACCCTCTTGGATCAAAAGGTTTAGCCTAATGTTTAAGACAGGCTTTGAATCCCTGCAGGAATCTCTCCACCCACCCTACCTTCACCATGGTGCTGAATAAATCATTAAACACAAATGTAGAAAAGAAGAAAAAGGTAGGTGATATAGAAAAGTAATAAACACGTATCTATCCCTTCTTTAATGCTACTGAAAAGATGTATGGCAAGTTTCAGTCCAGCTCCATCAGTGTTTCTTTTCCCCTCCATGGTTACATGCCTTAGCTCCAGTCTATCAAGAATCCCTTGGAGAAGAATGACCAGAAGTTAAAAGGAAGTTTCTGAACCTATAGATCATTAGCATACCTGCTAGAGAAAATCATGTACCATTTCTTCTTTAATAGGAATGCCTGCATCAAAACCCATATCACGTATTTTTAGCTAATATAGTTAGCCCTTGGTGATAGATTTAAAATAATCACCCATTTGTTTTCAAAAGCAATTGTTCAAAACCCCCATTCTTTTAATAAGAATATAATGTAATATTTTCCTGTTCATTTAATTTCCCATTTGGAAAAACATTTATGACGAGAATGATTTCTAGAACCCTCAAAATGATTGCACTACATATTCCTTATTATCACAATATTACCTTTGTACCTGTGACTTAAGCAAGGCAATAGGAAGTCACTGAACATCAGCATTACATCCATCCATTTGTACCTGGAAATAGGTAGAAGCCTCCTCATTGATGGGGTATGCCCATGTCAGTGTGTGTCCTCTGGGAATCCTGTGAATTTTGCCTTTGAAGGCAATTAATCTATTTGAGAAACACAGCTATGTTTCTGACCTTGCAAACTTCATTTTTACTGATTGTGTCTCATTCTAGGCCTTAAATTTATCCTGAATACCATACAATTTCTGAATTTCTATTCTGCTAAAATAAAACTAGGTCAGTGCCAAATTAGTATTTTATGCTCAACTTCCTCTGTTGTTATTACCCAGAATCTTTTTTTTTTTTTAGCTATGTTTCAAAATTGTCAATCAACAAGGAATATGTCTTGTTGACAAACTGACATGTCTTATGTGGTCTTTTATATGTTGACGTCGGTAAATGAATTAAGACCTCAGGTGTCCCAGGGTTAATTCTTAGAGCAAGCAGATACTTATGGAGTGTGTTTTGGAGGTGACAAGAAGTACCTCTCTTCTTGCTGGCCACAGTGCTTCTTTACACTTCCATCCAGCAGTCGTGCCTGAACAAGGGTGTGGTAACACAACTCCTAAGGCACAAAATCTAAGGGGGCACCCACTGTCCGAGTAGTGCAAGCACCTTCAATTTTGTCTTTTAGGCACCTGACCTACCTTGCCCTCCTCTAGGCCCTGACGGCAGTGAATTAGGGATAAAGCTCAGAAGGACTCCGTGAACATACAATCACATTCTCTGAATAGTATAACACGGGAAGTCATTAGCAACCACCACGGAGAACTGGTTTATTAGATTAGAATAAACCTCACCAAAAAGGTTCGTAGGAAATGGGACACTGAACATCAGGTAAGTTTTGAGAAATAGAGGGCACTTGAGGTTTGGAGCCTATGGCACTGCCCAAGGCAAAGCATGTGACAGAAGAATCACGTTGAATGTGGGGGGAGGGGTGTGGGTAGGCACAGCATGAGGAAGGGGAGAAATCATCCAATCTCTGAAGAGGACACAGCATCCTGCAGTTTACTTTGTGTATGTGTGTGTGTGTGTGTGTGTGTGTGTGTGCACGCTACTTATGTTGTAACTCATGTTTCATATATATATATATAAAACCACTCATATATAAATGCATAAAGTAACTATAACATCATATATGGAACTACTCATAGATATGAAGAATGTAATACATACACACAGGGTGTGTGTGTGTGTGTATGTAGTTGAGGGTGTTGGTGGGAAGTCTTGTAGTGAACCCTGACAGAATCAACGAACATCAAAGCTGGTGTTACATTCACATGCAAGGTGGCCCAGCTAACCTGTAGCCCTTTGTATTTGCCTGGAGCTTATTTCCATGTTTGTGCCAAAGGAAGGGCTTAAATCACCACTGCTGCTGTAATATAAGCCTTGGGCAGCTTTCAGCTTCATCCCATCAGTGACCATCTCTGTTTTCTTTTGTTTTTTAAGATTTTATTTACTTATTTGAGAGGGAAAGAGAGGGAGAGTGAGAGAGAGAGCGTGAGCTGGGGAAGGGGTAGAGGGAGAGGGAAAGAAAGAATCCCAGGGAGACTCCCCGCTGAGCACAGA
Source organism: Eumetopias jubatus (assembly GCF_037043125.1). Classification (NCBI taxonomy): domain Eukaryota; kingdom Metazoa; phylum Chordata; class Mammalia; order Carnivora; family Otariidae; genus Eumetopias; species Eumetopias jubatus. The sequence continues at coordinate 20,680,553 of NW_028274812.1, read as the reverse complement.
GTCCCAGGCCCGGCTGGATCCCACGACCCTGAGCTCATGACCTGAGCCGAAATCAAGAGTTGGACGCTCAACCGACTAAGCCACCCAGGCACCCCCTGTTCACTCCCTTTCTTAAGTATTAACCAGTGGTGGTTATTGAAGGGGAGCTGCTTTTATGCGGCCTGAGAGTAAGAGAGCAAAAAGCCATTACCAACACCCAAAACAGCAAAGAACATTCAGAAGGTACTGCAGGCCACCCTTCAAAATGCTAGTCAATCTTTTGTTTTACACTCGGGTCAAAAGAAACTATTAAAGTTTCTTAAAAGAAGAGTTCCTCTAAGGTGTTTTAGACCAGTGACTTTCAGCTGTTGCCTAGCAACAATCCTAAAGGCAAAAGTAGCCTAAGGCCTGAAGAAATCTAGTAACTTAGGAAAGAAAAGTGCCTGTGCCTATGTCAAAGTCATTCTGGTTTAGTAGTACTATAAAAAGACAGTGAAAAATCCAATAAACAGAGTCTGGAATCTTCCTTAGAAATCACAAAAGAGTGAGTTGACTTTGGCAAAGGGGAAACATGCTCGGTACACTCTCCATAAGCCCATCGTTTGTCACTTAACACTGTCTTAGGCTCCTGCAACCCTTCACAGGCGCCATCTTAGTGAGTCAGCTGATGGTCAGGAAAATGGGTGCAGCAGGAAGACTTTGGGAGCCGTTTAACAGCATCCCGTGGACGCAAGCTCTTCTTAAACACTGTGGTGACCCAGACAAGGCTAACTAGCTCATTGGAAGGTCAATATTTTTTCTTGACCAATCTATTTTTGAAAAGTTTCCTTAGACTACTCTTCCTTGAGAACTGAAATTGTTTCTAGATAACATTCAAACACTTTACCTCCATCTCCCATACCTTTAATCCTCTCTTAAATGGGATAATTAACACGAGCTACTGCAACAGACAACCCCCCAAGTTGGATGACTTAAAACAACAAAGGTTATTTCTTGCTTAGGTAAAGTCCAATCCAAATCGACCAGCCAGCTCCATCATGCTGCTATACCATCTAGAACATGCTGCCAAAGCAGGATAAAAGAAATTGGTGGAAGGAGACTGGCTCTTATTGCCTGAGTCTGTCTGTAAGAGGCACCAAGACATCTGCTCCTAGCTCATTGGTCAGAACTAGCCACAGGGCCCCAACTTAACTGCAGGGGAGCCTGACGAATGTAAGAAAGTACATGAGAGGGTCGCCTGGGTGGCTCAGATGGTCAAGCGTCTGCCTTCGGCTCAGGTCATGATCCCAGGGTCCTGGGATCGAGCCCCGCATCAGGCTCCCTGCTTGGTGGGGAGTCTGCTTCTCCCTCTCCCTCTACTGTTCCCCCTGCTTGTGCTCTCTCACTCTGTCAAGTAAATAAATAAAATCTTTAAAAAAAAAAAAGTAAGTACATGAGACTTAGTGGGTGCTGTGTCTGCCACACCCTGTTTCCCAACCAAGCACCCTCACTGGAAGATGAGGCAGGTACCACGATTTGATCCATCATACGGATATTGAATCCTAAAGCCAGATCATGCCGAGGAATAGATGGTGTTTCTATGATCATATGGAGACAGCCCAATGGTCATTCCCCTGGAGTCTGACATCTGGCCCCCCATTCTCTGTGCAGTGCCCAGAATAGTTGACTTTTCCTCGGTATAGGCTGGGTGTTTAGCGAGCCTAGTGATAAGCTGTCCAGCCATTCACCCTTGTTGTCAACTAGAAACATTTCATATTTGTATCTTCAGACTTAGAGAATTTGACAGCATGAAGAAAGGTGCCACATAATTAATGTCGTTTTATGCTCATTAAGATCATGTTAATTAAACTTATTATAGCTGTATAATAAATATACCTATTCTGCATTTCAGATTTTCTCAGGGGGCTAAGAATGAGGCAACACCCAGGAAATGGACTTCTCCAACAGGCTGAAACTCTGTTTTGTCATCTTTCTCACAAACAGGAACCTGAAACAGAGACTGAGTGACTTACCCGTGCTTACATGACCTGTAAATGCAAAGCCAGAATAGGAGCCCAGATTTGTGACTTCCAATCCAGTGCAAAGTGCTTTGTTAAGGGCATGCCAAGAACTCGATTCCAATCTCCTCCATGCTTTCTTTCTCTTTCCAAATGTCAGAATACCAACCTGACACTGCAAGGAAGAAAAAGATAGACAGCCAGGCCCTTGCTGATAATAGCCAGTGGTGTCAGCACCAGGTAAATAATAGGCAGTGCCAAATGCACATTTAAATCATGCAGAAATTAGTGGCATGATGAGGACAATAAGAGTCTTCTGATGGAATAATTACTTCCCCCTGGGGTGTTCAAGCAGCTCCAGTGTGCTTGTGCCCAGACTATAAATGAGTTTGCGCTGGAGCTGTCAACGTAGCCAATACAATGGAATTGAAGTGGGAGGAGGCAGCCACAGGCATGGAGTTTCAAAACCAAGTGATATATGAGTTGCTGAGATGCTGTTCAGGAAAATTTATACCTCTTTAAAAGCTTTACACTTTGAAAAGGAAAAGGCAAAATGGCATTTCAGCATTGACTCTATCCTGACTCCTGCAAGGTTGGTGTAGTCAACATCTACTTTTGTAATAATAGCCTAGACAGGTATTAAAAAACACACACCTGGTTAAGCAGCATGAATTTTACAAACATGTTTTGCTCTTTAGTGGTACTAGAATCATTCTAGTATACTATCTGGGCAGTCCATGATGGTGCAAAGGGACAGAACCATTCGTTCAAGAACATTCAAGGGACTTCATAAACCCCCTCAGCATGCTACCCTGTGGCAGAATCAAGCATCAGATTACGGAAAGCTCCTGATGAAACCAGAAAACTCAAGCACCCTAGTCGCAATGGCAAGTGCATTATAGGAAACAAGTGGACTGATTTTCTATTGCCTTCTAGAATGATCAAGAAACTATGTGAGACTGTAAGAGTACTATGCAATTACCATAGATGAAAATCTATGTCCCATCTCAAAGCATATATTCAAATGCATTGTCTAAAAGCCCCCTTTGACTTAGATAGTTCCTGCCTTTTTTTACGCAGAGTAATAATTATTTACATTGGATAGTTTTTACACTTACACAGTCAGATTTTAATCATGTCTTATTTGAGCCTCATACGGAGCTTCAGTAAAATGAAGAAATATGAGATTCAGAGAAGTTAAGTGCTTTCCTCAAAATCACAAAGCTAGCAGGAAATAAAGCTAATATTCTTAGCCAAGGCGTAACTCCTGCTTCTTCTCCAAAGGCTGCAGCCAGATTCATCTCATCATCCCAATATTTACCAGTCAGACTCATTTTTTTAAAGATTTTATTTATTTATTTGAGAAAGAGAGAGCATGAGCAGAGGAGAGAGGCAGAGGGAGAGGGAGAAGCAGGCTCCCTGCTGAGCACAGAGCCTGACACAGGGCTCCATCCCTGTGCCCCAGGATCATGACCTGAGCCAAAGGCAGATGCTTAACCGACTGAGCCACCCAGGCGCCCTGCATTTTTTAGAATACTTCCAGAAGCACGTGTTGTGTCTACAGTTCCTGGTACATCCCTGGGGGCATCTGAAAACAGGATGATTGAAGATACAGGCTATAAGCCTGGAATTCGTGGGCATTTGGGGGCTGCTTCTGTGGATCCCCTTACATGTCTACAAAACATTAAGTGTGGATTCCTTTTTCCAGGGAAAGGGCGTATAGCTCTCAAAAAGTTAACAGCCACTAAATAAAAAGTAATAAGAATATCCTAAAATAGTGTTTCTTAATCTTTATAAAACTTCTCTTTCATTTACATAAAAATCCAATGCCTCTCTTTAAAACTATTTAAAAATGAAAATAAGTTAAAAATCACCAAAAAAGAAACCACAAATAGGACACAGAATCTGCTTTGTTTTTAAACTATATACATCATCCCATCCTCCAAAGATTTTAATATACTCTGGCTTTCCATTCCCTCCCACCCCACGATTCCTGCCCTGGAAGATTGTCTCCCCGGGCTGATTAAAAATACTGTTCCAGGGGCACCTGGGTGGCTCATCCAGTTAAGCATCCGACTCTTGGTTTTGGCTCAGGTCTTGATCTCAGGGTCGTGAGATGGAACGCTTAAGATTCTCTCTCCCTCTGCCCCTCCTCCTACCCCACACTCCCACTTCTCCCACACCCCACCCCCTACTCACATGCTTTCTCTCTCTCTCTCTCTCTCTCTCTCAAAAAACAAAAAACAACAACAAACTGTTCCCCAGAAGCAATGTTACAAAGGGAATGGAAAGAATTAGTCCCTGGTGTTATGGATTTCTGGGGAAGCAGCCCTCTTCTGCACTTCCTTCACCTTTTGTTGTCCGATTAATGAGAGATTTGTAGGACAGTCTAGGGGTCAGATTTCAGGGGCAAGAAATATTGTCATTAAGACAACACAGCAGCAGTTTGTCCTAATTTCTATAACATCCAAAAGTACAAACTTAGCAGTTTAAAAGCCGATGAACAGGAATAAATAGCAACTCTTAAAAACAACTTTATTGAGGTATAATTGATATAAACTGCACATATTTAAAGTGTACAATTTGGGGCGCCTTGGTGGCTCAGTCGTTAAGCATCTGCCTTCAGCTCAGGTCATGATCCCAGGGTCCTGAGATCGAGCCCCGCGTTGGGCTCCCTGTTCAGCGGGAAGCCTGCTTCTCCCTCTCTCACTCCCCCTGCTTGTGTTCCCTCTCTCGCTATGTCTCTCTCTGTCAAATAAATAAATAAAATCTTTAAAAAAAATAAAGTGTATAATTTGATTAAGTTTTGATCCATGTAAGCTCTGTGATGTAAGCTGTGAATGTCTTTGCATAGCTATATGCTTTCATTTCTCCTGGGTAAATACGTGGGAGTGCAATGGCTGGATCATAGGGTGGGTGTTAGGTTTCAAATCTTAAGGCAGCGCCACATTGTTTCCTAAAGTGTGTGCGCCATTTATATTCCCAGCACCGTTGTATGAAAGTTCTATTTCTTCCACATCCTCTCCAGTATTTGATATGGTCAATCTTTTTAAGTTTAGCCATTCTAATAGGCGTATAGCAATATTTTATTATAGTTTTAATTTGCACTTCCTTAATGGCAAATGATGCTCAGCATCTTTTCCTGTGTTGCTGCGCCCTCGTCTTTGGAAGATCTTCTCTGGTGAAATGTCTGTTCAAAACTTGCACATTTTTTGATTGAGTTGCTTATTTTTTATTATGTGTTGAGTTCTTTATCTATACTAGGTGGAAGTCCTGTATCATATATATCATTTGAAAATATTTTCTCCCACTCTATGACTTACGTCTTCATACTCTTAAAAGTATCTTTCAAATGCAGAAGTTTTAAATTTTGATAAAGTCCAATCTCTCTTTTCTTTTTTTATGGATCATGCATTTGGTGTTATGTCTGAGGAATCTTTGTCTAGCCCAACATCACAATAATTTTTTCCCAATGTGTTCTTCTGGCAAGCTTTACATGTTTAGGATTTCTTTGGTATATTACCTATTTTTTACATTTCTTATATGGTGTGAGCTATAAATCAAAGATTTTTTGTTGTTATTTTGGGGGCTTTTTTGACCCTACATACCCAACTGTTCCAGCACTATTTGTGGCAAAGACCATACTTTCTCTCCTGAATCACCTGTGTACATTGTTGAAGATCAGTTGTTATAGATATGTTAGTCTATTTCTGGACTACTATTCTGGTCCATTGATTTGTCTGTCCCTCTCTATGCCAATAATACACTGTCTTGATAACTGTGGCTATAGTAAGCATTTTTTGTAGAAAACAACTGTGAAGCCATCTGGCCCTGGAGTTGCTTTGTGGGAAAATTTCTATCTACAAAATTTTGTTAATTGATAAAAGACTACTCAGATTATCTATGTCTTGAATTAACTTTGGTATTCTTGCATGAACTTTGGAAGTCTGTGTCTTTTAAGAAACCCATCCTTATTTGTCAACTTAAATTGTTCATACTATTTCCTTATTATCCTTTTAATATCTGTAGAATTTATAATTATGTCACCACTCTCATTCCTGATCTGACTCATTGGTTCCTTCTTCCCCCCGCACCCCCCCAATCACTCTGGCTAGAGATTTATCAATTTCATTGACCTTCTCAAAGAAGCGATTTTGGTTTAATTGATTTTTCTGGATGATATTTCTGTTTTCTATTTCATTGATTTCCCCTGTAATACTATTATTTCCTTTCTTCTGTGTACTTTAGGTTTAATTTTCTCTCATTTTTTTAGTTTCTTAGAGTGTAAGACGACATCATTGATTTGAGATCCTCTTTTCTAATAGTGGCATTTAGTATTATTTATTTCCTGTGAACTATGACTTCAGAGGCATTCCACAAATTCTGGTATGCCGAATTTGATTTTCACTGAGTTCAAGTTGCTTACTGAGATTCTTTTTATGGCCCATAATGTGAGCCAATAATTTGCCTTGGCAAATTATCATGTGCACTTGAAAAGAATATGAATTCTGTTTTGGGTTGGAATGATCAATAAATGTCAATTAGCTCAAGTTGGTGGTGTTGTTTAATGTTTTCTACATCCTTGTTGATTTTCTGACTACTTGTATCAATTATCAAGAGAGAGACTGAAATCTCCAACTATGATTATGGATTTGTTTCTTCTTGCAGTCCTATTAGCTTTCTCCTAATGTATTTTGAACCTCTACTTTTAGATCCATTAAACATTAAGGATTCTAATGTCTTCTTGACCCATCTACCCTTTTATGATTATTAAATGACCTTGTTTATCCCTCATAATATTCCTGGCTCTGATATTTACTTTGATAAAATACAGCCACTACAGCATTCTTTCAGCTTTTTTTGGTAGTGTTAGCATGGTATGTATTCATCTTTTAACTTTTTACCTAGATGTGTCTTTCCATTTAAAGTGCCTTTCTTCTAAAATTAACAAGTCAGGAAACGATAGATGTTGGCGAGGATGGTGGAGAAAAAGGAACCCTCCTACACTGTTGGTGGGAATGCAAGCTGGTGCAGCCACTCTGGAAAACAGTACGGAGGTTCCCCAAAAAGTTGAAAATAGAGCTACCCTATGACCCAGCAATTGCACTACTGGATATTTACCCCAAAGATACAAATGTAGTGATCCGAAGGGGTACGTGCACCCCAATGTTTATAGCAGCAATGTCCACAATAGCCAAACTGTGGAAAGAGCCAAGATGTCCATCAACAGATGAATGGATAAAGAAGATGTAGTACCTATATACAATGGAATATTATGCAGACATAAAAAAAACCCTAAATCTTGCCATTTGCAATGACGTGGATGGAACTAGAGGGTATTATGCTGAGCAAAATAAGTCAATCAGAGAAAGACAAGTATCACATGATCTCACTGATATGAGGAATTCTTAATCTCAGGAAACAAACTGAAGGTTGCTGGAGTGGAGGGAGGTGGGAGGGATGGGTGGCTGGGTGATGGCCATTGGGGAGGGTATGTGCTATGGTAAGCGCTGTGAATTGTGTAAGACTGATGAATCACAGATCTGTACCTCTGAAACAATACATTATATGTTACAAAAAAAAAGAAGAAGAAGATAGTAGGAAGGGAAGAATGAAGGGGGGGAAATCGGAGGGGGAGATGAACCATGAGAGACTATGGACCCTGAGAAATAAACTGAGGATTTTAGAGGGGAGGGGGGTGGGGGGATAGGTTAGCCTGGTGATGGTTATTGGGGAGGGCACGTTCTGCATGGAGCACTGGGTGTTATGCACAATGAATCACGGAACACTACATCAAAAACTAATGATGTAATGTATGGTGACTAACATAACATAATGAAATAAAATTTAAAAAAATAAAATAAAAAACAAAAAAATAATAGGTCACATGTTTATGTATGTATACATATACATATGCATTTTATACAGATTAAAATATGTATGTCAATATACATGTAATCATTAATAATGTTATTAAATAATTGAAAATTAATAAATATAAAAGTATATAAATAAAAAAATAAAGTGCCTTTCTTCTAGGCAGCTTACTATTGGGTCTGACAATGTGTGCCTTTTAATGGAATATTTAGACCCTTTACATTTATTGTGCTCATTGATATGGCTAGGTTTACTATTGCTATTTGTGTTTTTATTTGCCATATGTGTTTCCCTTGTCTCTCTTTTTCTTCTGACTTTTGGATTAATTGAATTTTATTTTCAATTTATTTTATCTTGTGGCTTTTTTAGCTGTAACTCTCTGTACTGTTACTTTAGTGACTGCTTTAGGCTTATAGTAGAAATCTCTAACTTATAACAGTCCATATTTAAGTGATATTATACCACTTCGCATATAATAACCTATAATAGTATATTTCCATTTTTCTTATCTTGGTCTTTGAAATTTGTACTTTTGTGTAGATTATAAACCCTAGACCACATTGTTACTATTTTTGTTTAAAGAGTCATTTTTTCAAAAATGTTTTAATAATAAAAATGTCTTATAAATTTTCCCATTTCTCTTTATTCCTAGTTAGATCCATAGTTCCATTTGGTATCATTGTCTGTCTAAAGGACTTTCTTCAACATTTCACATAATGTAAGTCTGCTATATGGCTATAATATATATCATCATTTTTTAGTTTTGTTTTGGCATACAATTAAGTTACTTGGAAACAGTTTGATCTTTTTTGAGTCTTGCATTTAAAATATATTAAGCAGGACCAGAGTACACTTTAGCCTAAAGCTAATTTTGCCTCAATTCTGATGCAAAGCCCTTTTATGTACTTACAAAATTTTCCATAAATTATGTTTTCCAGACTGGTTGTTTGGAAGACACACAATTCCCAGGCATGTGGGAATGCTGGGAACTTTCAAATCTGTCTCTTTTTTTTCCCCTCTGTCTAGTTCTCACCTCTCCAGGACTCTGTCCTACAAACTCTAGCTGCTCTGGTCAACCCAAATCCTCAGGGAATCTGCTCACGGGATCACCTAGATTCCCCCTCCCTGGGCTCAGCCTGGAAATTCTTGCTAGACAGTAAGCTGGGGCAGTCACTGGGCTCAAGTCACTTGTCTCACATCACTCAAGGTCTTTCATTGCTTGATGCATAGGGTCTTAAAAATCATTGTTTTATACATTTTGTCATTTTGTCTAGTGTTTTGCTTGTTGAATGTAGGATACTAAATCTTTTTTCTGTTACATCATCTTCATAGTCCCTTTTTTGAAAAAAATTTAAGTCTTTTTTTAAAAATTAATATAGAGATCTTATTCTTTCTACTATTTTTCTGAGCTAAACTTTGGCACTCAGGGAGGAAGCAAGCAGCACACAGGTGTAATGGCAGGGTGCTGTCAAATACCAAAATATCCCTTCAGAATTGTTTATGCCTTGGAATTATATGACTGCCCTGTGTCATTGAGCCTGCAGCCCAGGCATCTATTTTTTGAGCAGCATTAATATGAACGAAGAGAATAATGAATACCACTATATTTGAAAATAAAGACATATGGTAAGTTACACACAAGATACACATTCAAAGATGCATTCCTTTATTTCGATCTTTGTATAATGTGGAGACAATCATATGCCCCCCCAAAATGATCTTTCCTATTCATTAGTTTATGTTAAATTTAAAGGCATAATTGGTTTTTTTCAAAAATCCACAAATCGAGCAGCACCCTATCCAACAAGTAGAAAGAGCTCCCATTCCCATTTATTTAAAAGTAATTTCTAAGCATCCTCCACAACCCAAATCCAACCTTCAAAGAAAAAAATTTTAGAACTTAACATAATAGAAATAATTCTAGATATATCCCCAACCCAAAGAAATGCATACTTCCCACCTTATCTAAAACAAAACTCCAAATGAATTCTGATGGTCCTTAATGCTAATCTGCTTGAAAGAGGAATCAATAATTAATATAATCTTTATCCTTTGTAGTATGGCTTCCAAGCTGACTACCACATTACCAAAAGCCTTCTAATTGCCAAATTCAGTGAATGTTATTGGGTTGGGTTTTTTTTAATTTCCTTTTATACATGACCTCTTTCAACTATTTGAACTCTTATCTTCTTGAAGTGTTCTTATTCCAATCACTTCTCTAGTTCACCCTCATAACGTCTCACCTAGATTCATGCAATAGCCGTGGAATTATGGAAAGCATGCAGTAATTGGTAGGAGCATAATAAAACAGAATATAAAAACAGCCAAATCAGGGATGCCCCATTTGAGAGAAACATTCTCATCTTACTATGCTGTTCTTATGATTAATGAGAAAAGTAAACCCAATCCATGTTCTTATCTGTACTCATTTTATTCAATAAAGAACTGCACTGCACATGGCTCAGAATATATGAATTACTAATATGCCTTGAAGTGTTATTCCTCATGCAGAGAGAGGAAGAGTGATTGCCTGATGTTTACTCTCACATACACACTTTATAATCCACAACAGAGGACAAAATATTGAGAAACAAGTTACACAAGAGTGAAAAATATCCTCTGCCCAGACTGCTGTGTTTATTCTCCTGCTGTGATCCATTAGTAAACAGCTGTTCCTTGACTTCTGTAGATAAGAATTCTCTCGGTACAGCAAGTTGGGGAAAGAAGGCACTCATTTTTTTTCAAACAGGTGAAGCTAGGGACAAAACATGATTTGCAATTCCTTGCAATGTATCACACAAATTGAGTACCTAATTCATATATTCTAGTTGTCATTACTGAGCATAATTCTCACTTTATCTAAGTCTTACATCATTCCTAAGAAGAGAAAAAAACAAAAAACACAAGGATTTGGGTTAAAGGAATGCTTGATGAGATATAAAACATAACAAAATATCTAAAACTTTGAAGAGTATGCCATTTTCTTAAACAAATCCATCCTATTCTCTATAAGTCAATTTATCAAGAGATTTGGAAATGAAAATTTAATGTTGGTGAAATCTCATAAACAAAACGTGTGAATTAAATATGTTATGTATGCACAAATCAGAGAGCAGTTTGCTGGGAAAACCACTTACATATTTAGTTGCCATTCACTCTTCTGCAAAATATATTAAGGGCATGCTTATCAATTGCTGACAATGAACACCAAAGACCTCAGGATAAGTTTCTCTGATGAACCATAATGAATTACATAGACAACTGCAATGTCTTAATAATGTGTCTTCATTGCCAAATACAGGATTTGTAGACCTCATTGAGTACAGTATTGACATGTTTATCTTCTGGGAAAAAATATATAATCTCAGTTTAACATTCTTGAATATTGGAAAGAACCTAATAAAAACTATGAAAGCTATAGGGAAATAAATTAATTTTACATTAGAAGCCTATTGATTCTTCTTTTAATAAGAATGGACAAATCATACAATTCATGAATAATTCCTTAGAGAACAGAATTAAAATTCCTCATGGGGAACACGCTTAACTTGAATAATTGAGTTATTTTTGAGACATGCCCTTCAGGAAACTTTATTCCAGTTTCATTAGTAATCCCAAAGTTAACTCAAAAGTAATTCAAATTTGGGCAAATTATTAAGGAAAATTTTAATTTCTGAAAGTTTAGTGAAAATCATATTAATTAGCACTTATTGTTCTGACTTGTTTTTCCTTTGGAATCATAAATGTATACAAACATTCCCACTTTGTTGATAAAAAAAAAATCATCACCAATAAGTCATTCATTCACTCACCAAACTATTTTTGAGTACTTAGCATATGCCAGGAATAGTGCAAGATGTTAAAATTAAAAGATGACTAAAATACAGTCTATGACTTACGTTTCGTACTCTGTAAACTTATACTTCTAGTATCAGAAGGAAACAAACAGATAAAGACTCAGGAACAACATATCGTGTCAAATGGATGGATCGGGTCCATCAGGATACAGGACACAGTGTTGTTCTGTAGAAATAACCCAAGTTTCTGGAGTATATGAGCAGTCCAGAGGTGGATTACAAAAGCGGCTACCACTGTGAGAATGTGGATGAATATTAGAGCTACCTCGAAGCAGCTGTTGGGGAGGAAAGTATAATCTAAGGTGTTACTGGACAGAGCATTTCACTGTCTCACTTCTCATTTACATATGTGCTTACCTCATAAAATAATAGGTACTTCATTTATGGAATCCAACTTTTTTTTTTTTTTTTTAAGAAATAGTAGCTGGGTATCACTGCTGGGGATGATATGCAGGTGTCCAGAGGACAGCAAAGCAGAAAACGTAAAGCAGCAACAGGACAGAGGGACTTTGTAAGAGATGTGTTTAATGGGGCTTTGTCTGGGGCATGATGTGCAGCATGTGACTGTCATCCTTTCCAGTGCCTCCATAAATCTTAAGTAGAGGCTACAAAACTAAGAAAAAGAGAAGAATGATGATGAATGGTAAGTGGAATTGGATTTTATGTGAAAACCAGCAAAGGGTCTGAGTTTCATGTACTGATTGATGTTAGGCCAAAAGAGGATCAGCTTGAATGGATGAGAAATCACTAAGATCTGGGTTGCACATGCTGTGCATGGTCACTATACCATTCAAATTTTAAAAAGAAAGAAATGAGACAGAAGCAAAAGAAAACTTAGGAAAAATAATCCCAACATCAAATTTCAGTTCTGACATGACATGCTTGGAAATTGTCACTGCTGTTCTTAACTTAAGAAAAAAACACTAAATAAACTGAAAAATCAATGACCGCCATCAGAAAATTGAGGTCATAGGGCAAACTCGAATGCTGAAATCTGGAGAGACAGGATGAAAAGAAGAAAGAAAACCACAGCCAACATCTATTTACCCAGGGCAGAAGTTGCTGGAGCCATGCACTGTAGGTACACAAAATTAGCAATTTTGACAAATTGTTGGAGTCTGAGTGTGGATTAGAATAACAATGAGAAACTCCTGGGGGCCACAGTCTTTGGGAAAGTGAAGACTTCTGTGGGTTTTACTTCCAGGAATCTCACAAGGTTGGTACCTTGAAGAGCTGAGAGAGATTTCCCACATGTCCCTGGTGGAAGGAAGGGAGAATAGTCATATTGAGATATGTCCAGAATGTTCTCCGTAACAAAGGGAAAGGATTTTATCAGAGCCTTATTCACCTGGGGGAAGGGCAAGTACCTTTCTCCAGCCTCCTCTCACACTTCTGTTTCACCTAGGTGGAGGGAAAAAAACTGAACACAAATGAAGTTCACAGCCCAAGGACACAGATCCACTAAAGACTGAGATTTAATAAAATACTTCCTCTCACTCACACCAAAACACCATGTCAAAACAGGGCTTCAATATAAGAATAGTGTATGACAGCCCAAAGTGCTGTAAGGCACAGACTCTACTTTAGGAAGAGTTCTTAGAGAACCCCGAAGACAAAGGGGAGATCAGAACAAGGGCACTGGAGGAACGTGAAGCCACTGGCACCTACAATAAACATGAAACACATCCTGTCTCCTAGCCAGATAAACAACATGGAAGTTCACACCAGTGGCCATTTACCACAGTTCTTATTACCCAGTACATCATGTCAAGCTTAAAAAAATTAACATAAAAATAAATAAGAATAATACAAGGCATACTAAAAGTAAAAAACACAGTCTAAAGATTTAAAACAAGCATCAAAACCAGAATCAGATATGACACAGTTCTTCTAATATTAGAGTATTTAAAATAACTATGATTAATATGTTAATGAACATAATAGAAAACAGAAAACATGCAAAAACAAGCAATAGAGCACAGAGACGGAAACTCTAAAAATCAAAAAAAATGCTGGAAATAATAAATTTGTAATAGAAATAAAGAATGTTTTTGATAGGCTCATTAGTAGACTGGACACAGCCGGGGAAAGAATCAGTGAGCTAGAAGGTATGTGAATAGAAACTTCCAAACTGAAATGCAAAGAAGAAAAAAATGAAAAAAAAAAAAAAAGGATATCCAAGAACCATAGTAAATTTCAAAAGGCATACATTGCACATATTTGGAATACAACATTAAGAAAAAAGGTGGCATGGAAATATTCTGGAATAAATATTGGAAGTAATAATGTCTGAGAATTTTCCCAAATTAATGACAGATACCAGATCACAAACTAAAGAAAGTCAGAGACATCTAACAGGATAAACATCAAAATACAGAGGCATATCATTCTCAAACTGCAGAAAATCAAAGACAAACTATTAAAAGAAGCTCGAGGAACGGGAATACCTTACCTATAGAGGAAGAAGAATAAGAATTATAGCAGACTTCTCATCACAAATCACGCAAGTCAAAAAAAAGAATGTAGTGAGGGACGCCTGGGTGGCTCAGTCGTTGGGCATCTGCCTTTGGCTCAGGTTATGATCCCAGAGTCCTGGGATCGAGCCCCGCATGAGGGTCCCTGCTCTGCAGGAAACCTGCTTCTCCCTTTCCCACTCCCGCTGCCGGTGTTCCCTCTCTCGCTGTGTCCTTCTCTGTCAAATAGATTTAAAAAATCTTTAAAAAAAAGAATGCAGTGAAATATTTAAGGTGCTGAAAGAAAAATATACCATTCTAGAATTCTGCATGCAGCAAAATTATCCTTAAAAAGAAAAAAGAAAGTGAAAGCGAAAAAACAATTTCTCAAACAGAAACAGAATTCATCAGCAGCAGACCTGCCCTGCAAGAAATATTAAAAGTTCTTCAGGGAGAAGGAAAATAATATAGGTCAGAAATTCAGATCTATTAAAAAAAGGAAAACAGGAATACATTAAGATAAAATAAAATATTTTATTTTTAATTGATTTAAAAGATAATTTGGTTTATTTTTTTTTTAGAATTTATTTATTTATTTGAGAGAGAGAGAGAGAGAGAACACAAGCAGGGGGAGTGGCAGGCAGAGGGAGAATCAGGCTCCCCGCTGAGCAAGGATCATGACCTGAGCCAAAGGCAGATGCTTAACCAACCTTAACCAACCCAGCCACCCAGGAGTCCCTATTGTTTAAAGTAATACTAGTAACAATGTATCAGATGATTATAGCACATGGAAAAGTGAAATGAACATCCTAAGAGATTGGAGGGAGGAACTGGGAATACTCTGTTAGGAGGTACATGCACTGCACCTAAAGTGGTAGAGTGTGATCTGCAGATGGATTTAGATTAGATAAAAATGCATATTTTGAACTCTATGGCAACCACAAAAAGTTTTTAAAAAGAAGCCTAAATGATATGCTAAGAGAGGAGATAAAATGGACCATGAAAAAAGGCCCAATTAAAACAGAAAAGCACAAAAAGATGGTGAAAGAAGAAACAATGAACAAGCACAACAAATAGCAAACAGTAACTAACACAGCAGACATTAATCCAGCCACATCAGTAATCACTTTAAATGTGAATGGTCTGAATACACCAATTAAAAGAAAGGAATTGTCAAAGTGGATAAAAATAAGACTGAGCTATAGTTGTCTACAAGTAACTCACTTTAAACATCAAAACTCAGACAGAATAAAGCAAGGGGCTAGAGAAAGATATGCCATGCTAACAATAATCTTACCTAGAGTGGCTATATTAATTTAAGACACAGTGGACTTCAGAACAAAGAAAATTATCAGGAATGAAAAGGGACATTACATTGTGATAAAGGAGTCTCATTCAAGGCACAAGAATCATTAATTTGTATGTACCTAACAACAGAACATCAACATATGTGAGCCTAAAACTAATGGAACTGCAAGGAGAAATAAACAAACTCACTTCAATGTACTTTTTTCAGTAATTGATAAATCAAGCAGGCAGAAAATCAGTAAGGATTTTGTTGACCTGAAAAGCACCATCAACCAACTTGTTCTAGTTGATACTTATAAATTCCTCCATCCAATAACAACAGAGTACACATTCTTCTCAAGATCCCATGGAACATTCACCAAAATAGCCCACATTCTGGGCCATAAAACACACATTATCAAATTTTCAAAAAAAATAGAAATTATACAAAGTATGTTCTCAAACTACAATGGAATTAAATTAGAAATTAGCAACAGAAAGAAAGCTGGAAATCTCCAAACATTTGGAGATTAAACAACTCACTTCTAAATAACACATGGGTCAAAGTTACAGTCTCAAGACAAATCAATATTTATTTTAATCTAAAATGTAAAAAAAATTGTGGAAGCAGCACAAGCAGTGCTTAGAGGGAAATTTGTAGCATCATTAATGCGTATGTTAAAAAGGAAAAATATCTAAATTAATAATCTAAATTTCCTCCTTAGAAAAGTAGAGACAGAAGAACAATTTAAGACTAAAGCAATCAGAAGAAAATAATAAAAATTGGAGAGGGAATCAATGAAATGAAAACAGGAAAATAACGATAATCAACAAAACCAAAAGCTCTTTCTTTGAAAGGATCAATAAAATTAATGGGGAGGGGGAGAAGAAAGGAGGACACAAATTACCAATGTAAGAAAGAAAAGGTAGGTTCTTTTTTCTGATCTTATGGATATTAAAAGGATAAGAAAGAAACCCTAAAAAACAATTCTGGAGTGCCTGGGTGGCTCAGTTGGTTGGGTGACTGCCTTTGGCTTGGGTCATGATCCTGGAGTCCTGGGATCAAATCCCACATCAGGTTCTCTGCTCAG
The DNA here is from genome assembly GCF_037043125.1 of Eumetopias jubatus. NCBI lineage: Eukaryota > Metazoa > Chordata > Mammalia > Carnivora > Otariidae > Eumetopias > Eumetopias jubatus. Next base: position 20,664,012 of record NW_028274812.1, on the reverse strand, counting down.
CGGGGAGTCTGCTTCTCCCTCTGACCCTCCCGCCTCTGATGTGCTCTCTCTCTCTCTCTCAAATAAATAAATAAAATCTTACCAAAAAAAAAAATTCTGTACCCATAAGTTCGATAACTTAGATGAAATGGACCAATTTCTTAAAAGATATATAAACTACCAAAGCTCACACAAGGAGAAACAGATATGCTGAATATATTTATTAATATGTAGCTATTAATATGCTATTAAAGGAATTAAATCAATAATTAATAACCTTCAAAAAGGAAAGCACAATACCCAGAGAGTTTCACTGGTGGATTCTATCAAATATTTAAGAACTGATACCAATTCTCCACAATTCTCCATAATTTCTTCCAGCAAATAGAAACAGAGGAAACACGTTAACTCAATCTATGATGCCGCAATACCAAAACCAGATGGATATCACAAGAAAGGAAAACTATAGGCTACCACTGCACATAAACATACATGAAAAATCTTTAACAAAGTATTAACAAGTTGAATCCTAAAATATACAAAAATTATATACCATGACCAAGTTGGGTCAATATCTTTGTACCTACATTTTTGTGTACTTATTCAATTATTTCCTTAGGATAAATTCCTAGAAATAGAATTGCTAGATTGCAGAATGTGTATAACCTGAAGAATTAAAAAACCTACAAGAGAGTTGATTTAATACAAGAAGCTAAGAGCTATTTGAGCCATTAATATATCTGTGTATTACCTTATAACTTTAATATTTCTTCATTCTTTTAAATGTAAATTTATTTAATAAGTTCTCAGAAAAAAAGTTTCATATGGATTTCTTTTTTTAATATCATCAGAAATTAGCCAGTTTTCTTTTTTCACATTTATTTCTTTGTTTTAGTAATTTGTAGACCCAACATGGGGCTCAAACCCATGACCCCAAGATCAAGAGTCACATATTCTTTAAGTACACACTTTCCACAGATTATGTCTTTTCATTTGTTCAATATACAAAGATGTAACATGTGTGTGATAGGTTTTTTATTTCACATTTTTGTTGCTTTTTAAAATAAACATTTAAACTTTTGGTTTTTAGCCACTTAATATTCCAGGTAGAGGGCAAAACTATTGTTTTTGGCATATGGATTTTGGGAAAACAGCCACATTTCAACTCATTCATTTCTAGATAATTTTTTTTTAGTTAGGCAGTTATAGTATTGCAAATAACAATGATTTTTGGTTTTGCTTACAAAAGTTTTTATAGCTTCTTTTTTATCATTAGCTCCTTGAGCAGCATGTCCAGAATAGTGTGCAATAATAACAGTCATCAGCATTCCCATCTGCATCTCGATTTTATGATGCTGGCTAGTGGGATCTGACCTCTCAGAACGCACTGTGATAAAATTGGGCATTAATAACAAAATGTTAGCGCAAAACAATAATACCGGAAGCTTAACTGTTCCAAACTGCTAATAATGTTCCTTAAAAGTCAAGAAAGTGTCCCTGTACTGCTAGTGTTCAAAAACAACGTATCAATAATGTATGTTGTAATTCATCAAATGCATTTACTACTGTTTATTGAGATTAACAAATAATTTTTACCCTTTGATAAAATCCATTGAGAGATTGCCTGATGAAACATTCCTACATGGTTGGTCATAACAAAATGTGTAATTTGTTAGTGCTTTTTTATACTGCTGGATAAAATTTGCTGATATTTTATTTAAAATTTGACTATTTGCAAATAAAATTAAATTGGTCTTCAGGATTTGCATGTGTATGCTCACACCTTCCATTTTCATATTATTTTTATATGGAAAACTTTCAATTCTTTTTATAAAATAGTTCCAGTGATGTAGAAATATTTATTCCATGGAGGTTCCTAGAACTTCTATGCAATATAAACTTCAAATGTATTTTTCTAAATGTGTGTGTTTGGTTTTTTGAAGCTAAGTTTTGAATAACACATTTCTTCTTTTCTTTTCAAGATTTTTTCCTCATTATTATTTTTTATAATTTCAATTGTGCTAGGAAAATCATGTTTCATTAAAATTTTCAGATATGTTCCTGGGGCACCTGGGTGGTTCAGTCAATAAGCGTCTGCCTTCGGCTCGGGTCATGATCCCAGTATCCTAGGATCGAGCCCCGCATTGAGCTCCCTGCTCGACGGGAAGCCTGCTTCTCCCTCTCCCACTCCCCCTGCTGTGTTCCCTCACTCGCTGTGTCTCCCTGCCAAATAAATAAATAAAAATCTTTTTAAAAAAATAAATAAAATAAAATAAAATTTTCAGATGTTTGTATAATACGGCATTGTATTCTCATTTTTTAAAAATTACCCTTTTAATCTGTAGTTTCACCACTTATTTTCCATATTTTGTACTTTCCTGGTGTTTTTTTCCTTGATTAACATTGCCAGAAGTTTCTTGTCTTTTGATCTTTTCTAAGAACCAGGTCTTATATGTATCAAGTCTACTTTTTTCTTCTAATTCATTCCTTTCTGTTTAAATCGTAACTATCTTTTATTTTCTTTCTTATTTTTTTCAAGTTTCTTGAAGTTAATGTTTAATTTGTTTCCACTTATTATATATTTCTTATAATGAAATTATTTTAGCACTATGGCTCTTCTGAGTATACCCTTCTCTACATTCCACAGGTTCTATTTCTTTCGATAATTAGTTTTAATTCTTATCAAAGGAAAATAATAGCTCTCAGCTGCAAGGAGTGTCATTTTCCTTCAGAGGGCTTTAGGAAAAATGTAGGAGGATTTAGATTAGTCACAGGTCACAGGAGGGGCTACTGGCAACCTTTAGCCAAAGATTAGGTGAGCCAAATGTCCTACAATGCATAGGATGCCCCCCAGAAGAAAAGCATTGGCACCCAAAACAACAATAATGACCCTATTTGGAAACACTACAACATGTGCAGTATATAGCATAGACAAAAATATTCTCCCACATCCCCATCCCCACTCCCACTACCCAGAAACAATCACTTTCTACTGCTTTTGCTATTTATTTTGGAATTTGCTCCACATCCCTAAATAATATACATTTATTGCAAATTGTCAACTATGTTAGACTTCCTACTAATTATTCTGTTAGATGAAAATCTCCTGGGTTTCCTCTTCCCCTCTTCCCATTTTCTCAATATTGCTATATCACAAGTTTTATGGTATATATATTGAATATTTTTAATACAACTATGTAGATATTTTTTACTCTTAAGTATATTATGACTTAATTCTTCTTCTGGTGCTTCTTCTGGGTCTTCTTGGAATTACAAAATACCTCTCTTTTATTTCATTTGCTTTCATTTCTTTAAATCTTTGGATGGCTTCCTACACCCTCCACAATCTTATAAAAACACTACTTAATATACTTTTCTACACTGTCATACTGAAAAGTTAATAGTTCCATTTTTGAACTAGAGATACCTCCACTCCTCCTGGAACTCTCTTACCTTCTGGCAATCATACGGACTGGATTCTCTCTAAGCCTTCAACAGAGTTGTCATCCTGGGATTCCCCTTTACTTCTTTGCTGTATCTTGTTTCTTGGATCTTAGGTCTTCCTCATTCTTGGTTTATTTATTTATTTTGATAGGAACACATTCTTCATTAGGTTCTGAAGAAGTGCTGCACAGGAAATAAATTTTTGAAGACTTTATGTGTCTGAAAATATCTTATTCTGTACTTATATTGACTGATAGTTTGGCTGGGCATAGAACTCTTTTTCTAATAGAAGACTGCTTCATTGTTTTCTAGCATCCAGGATTTATTTTGAGCCACTCAGATCTTTTGTATCTGACCTGTTTGTTTTTAATTTTTGGTAGCTTTTAGTACCAAAATATTCTAAAATATCATGATTAAAGGTCTTGACATGACTTTTCTAATTACTTTTAAATATTCAGCAATAAAGTTTACTGAATATTATTGTGCTGAATATTCAGTAAACTTTTTCAATATGAAAATTTATATCCCTCACTTTTAGATGATTTTCTTTTACTACATCTTTGATAATTTCCTCCCCAATGTTTTATCTATGCTCCCTTTCTGAAATTTCTACTATTTAAATACCATACTTCTGGAGTTAGTTCTCTAATATTCTTTTTTTTTTTTTTTTTTAGATTATTTATTTGAGAGAAAGCAGGAGCTGGTGGGGCGGGGGTTGGGGGGGTGCGAGGGAGAAGCAGGATCCCGCTGAGCAGGGAGCCCTACAGAGGGCTCCATCCCAGGATCCTGAGATCATGACCTGAGCCGAAGACAGACACTTAACTGACTGAGCCACCCAGGTACCCCCCCTAATTTTCTTATCTTTCCTGTCTTATTGTCAATTTTTTATCATGTTCTACTTAGTGGAAAATTTCTTTATCTTTCAAACTCATTATTGAATTTCTAATTTCATTTATCATATCTTTAATTTTCAGTAACTCTATTCATTCTTTTCTATAGCATCCCTTCTTTTTTTATGGGTGCCACAATTTCTCTTATTTTTAAAAATGTAAGTTATAATTTCTTTGAAATTTTCATTTGTTTTCTATATTACCTGTACCCATTTCTGTATATTTTGATATCTTTCTTACATATATTGGAAGATTTCCTATATACATGGTAATCCCTAGCTTTTCTTACATATTTAAGAGTAAAACATTAAAAATCTCATTAGACTCTGCCTTATACGTATTATCATAGTTCTTTGTGGCTAGACTCCATTCTAGACCATTCTATCCTTTCTTTTTAATGAATCACTTAAATATTTACAGTAAACTGTGTCATCTATAAACATGGTATAGCCCTCTATGTATATAAATTTCCTTTAACTTTCTTCAACAAAGAATTATAATTTTCTTCATAAATTACATATATATCCTTTTGGAAGAGTATCTAAGTAAATAATAGTTTTTTCTTTATGTTACAAAAGTTATATTTTTCCTTGTAAATTATATTTTCTGATTTATTATTTCTGAAACATAGAAATGCCATCAAATTTTATCTATTGATCTTACAACTGGCAACCTTGCTGAACTCTTAATTGTTCTAAGTTTCTGTATATTCTATTCTATTTTTAGCCATTACATCATCTGAGAAAACGAACGTCATTTCCTTATCTTCTTTCTTACATTTGTTATTTCCATTTTTATCTTATCATAATGGCTGTAATACCATTGTCTCTTTATATTTATTGTTTTATGAAACAGATTTAAGGTCACCCCGATTTTTACCCTTTTATACACAGTTTTTATCTTGTGTTGTACATTTTATAAGATGCATGTTGTTTTATTCTCTTTACTTATCCATGAACAAGGCAAGCTGTGTTCTCCTTAGAGGTTTTCACCTAACAGTAATCAATGAATTCACTCAGTTCTGTGAAACTGAATAAAGGAAACCTCATTTAAAATGGAGTTGGGTGTTATATGCAACTGATGAATCGTTGAACACTACATCAAAAACTAATGATGTATTATATGTTGGCTAACTGAACATAATAAAAACATTTTTTAAATAAATAAGTAAAATGGAGTTGGTAAGCCAGAAGGGGAGCTCCCACACTGTACCACTGACAGCCTTTTTTTAGCCTCAACAGGAAAAGGCACACCTTTCAGAAAGAAGCCTACTTGGGGAGCCTGGGTGGCTCAGTTGTTAAGTGTCTGCCTTCGCCTCAGGTCATGATCCCAGGGTCCTGGGTTCGAGCCCCATATCGGACTCCCTGCTCAGCAGGAAGCCTGCTTCTCCCTCTCTCACTCTCTGAGCTTGTGTTCCCTCTCTCGCTGTGTCTCTCTGTGTCAAATAAATAAAATCTTTAAAAAAAAAAAAAGAAAGAAGCCTACTTTACTACTCCAACAGGAAGAAGATTTCTCCTTGCCTAGCAACAGCCCAGCCACTAAGAGACTATTAGAGCTCAGCCAACAAAAAGCCATTACACTTCAAACTCCCTGTTTACTCCAATGAACTTTTTGTTACAGTAGCCCTTCCCACTCCCCCCTTCCTCTGCAAAAGAGCATTCCTTATGGCTTTTGCCTATGGCTTTTGCTGTAGCTCACCTGTCCCAAACTGCAATTCCTCTTCTCTTCCCAAATAAAGACATTTCACTGGTAAAATAACTGGCTATTTTCCTCCTAAGGCCAACAGCTCTGTTCTCTGCACACTGTTACCGACAGTGCACAGATTGATAGCAAGAAGGGAGGGCGTGTGGCCAGATCGCAATCCACTGAATTCTCTAACAAAACTTTATCGTCTCTGCCTAGTTCTGTCATTTCTGACAACAGAAAACTGGTATTCCTTCCATGCAACGATAAGAAGGTTCTTCACTGGCCACCTCCTACTCCATTGCCCAATCTCCCAATCCCACTCTTACCCTTAGAGGTTTTTCCTTTCAAAATACACTTCTTACATTGTGACTTACAGTAAGAAAAATATACATTTGGTCTTTGTCTGTGGTTCCTGGCTCATAGCTCCTAGAACCCTTGCCATTTCCTATATAAGGGCCAAAGGCACATCTTTTGTTATAATATTTAGTTTTTTTCTTCCCCATTCCTGAAATAGCTCCTGAGTGATAAAGGTGAAATTAATTTCTTTTCTTATTTCTAACAAGCCCCTTTCAACCACATCTGAGTTTATGTTAATGAAACAACTTTTGGAAAGCCCACAGGATGAAGACTGGTTGTGAAGAGAACCAACTTGTGATTAAAAGGTTAGAACCTTCAGCACCCCCTCCTCCAAGTAAGGGACAGGGTTTGGAGGTTGAATCAGTCACCAAAGGCCAATGATTTAATCAATTATGTCTATGTAATAAAGTCTCCATAAAAACCCTAAAGGACAGAGTTTGGAGAGCTTTCAGACTGGTGTACACGTAGGGATGCTGGGAGAGGGGCACGCCTGTAAAAGGCATGGAAGCTCTGTCTCTCCCACATATTTTGCCCTATACATCTCTTCCATCTAGTTGTTCCTGCATTAAATCTTTTTATAACTAGTATTCTAGTAAGTAAAATGTTGCTCTGAGTTCTGTGAGCTGCTCTAGCAAATTAATCAAACTCAAGGGGGGATTGTGGGAACTTCCAATTTATAGCCAGGTGGTTGGAAGCACAGGTGACAGCCTGGACTTGGGATTGGCATCTGAAGGGGGCTTGGGGCAGTCTTGTGGGACTGAGCCCTTAACCTGCGTGATCTCATGGTATCTCCAAGTAGATAGTGTCAGAATTAAGTTAAATTGTATGACACTTAGCAGGTGTCACAAAATTGCTTGGCATGGGGGGGAGGGGAATCACACATTTGGTGACCAGAAGTGTAAGAAGCAAAGCAGGGTCGTAGTAGAGTATGGAGAGTAGAAGAGACATACAAGAGGAATGGTTTTCCTTATTTTTCAGTTTTCCCCCCTGGATTTTGCAACATCTACCTGATTTGTAGGTTATTGGCAATGATAGTTTCCTAAAGGGTATGTTTCGGGCATCAACTTAGGGCTTCTCAGTTCCAAATCCACCCTTCATTGCCTGTTTGTGAAACTAAAAGAGTTTTCCCTTGCCAGTTGGCTTGCGCAGTAGAGGGTGCTGGAAGGACACTGAAGGAGGAAAGGGGTTTTCTTCTGGTGCATGGCTATGCCCTTCTCACTTTGCTCCCACAGCAATCTGCAGCACAGGACACCCTACAGGCAGCTTCCTCTGGCACATAGAGGGCAATATCCTGGCAGGTGGCTTCTCAATGAGTTCTTCAGCAGGGCACCTTCTCATGGATGGCTTCCCCTACACCAGAGGACAGAATTCTGATAGCACTTCTGCAAGGTCTCCACCATCCAGCGGGTCACGGTTGCAGCATCTCCAGGGAAGTCTGAATCTCACGGTGTGGCAGGAGAGAGGAAGGTAGGATCTTCCAAATTCGTTTCTTCCTTGGATGCTCCACCTCAGCCCTAGAGGGGGAGCTGTGCTCCATGTCTGCTATTATTCTCCCATTCTTTATATTTTCTTTACACCTTAGTAGATAATCCCGTTATAGTTAATACTTTTTTATATTAAACTTCCCCTGTTTACATTACTGTGTGACATTTCTGTCTCCCAATTGGACTCTAATATAGGATGTGATAAGCCTTCTTGATATCACTTTACCTATGCTGATACAACTCTCAGAATTTACTTTACCAGGGACGCCTGGGTGGCTCAGTTGGTTAAGCATCTCCTTCAGCTCAGGTCATGATCCCAGGGTCCTGGGATCAAGCCCTGCATCGGGCTCCCTGCTCCGTGGGGAGCCTGCTTCTCCCTCTCCCTCTGCCTGCCGCTCCCCCTGCTTGTGTTCTCTCTCTCTCTCTAATAAATAAATGAATAAAATCTTTAAAAAAAAAAAAAGAATTCACTTTACCTGTTTTCATTTAATTTAATGTAATTTAGTGAATTAATAAATGTATTTGCAACATTATCAAGTTATACCTAGCAAGGGACAACTTGCAAGGGACGACAACCAGGTCATCTGCTTACAGTATTACAGATCTGATCATTGGAAGGATTTTTCACAGACTAGCTTCTGACTCTGCACCTTTCACATCTTGTTTTCCTCCATTTCTCACAAATGTGTGGTGTTGGCCCCTGGAAGCCACATTCATATTACGATATGACCTCTGGCCCTGTACCTTCATGTTATAATGCCAGGTGGGTCAGCACAGTGAGCAAGAGAAGTATTTCAGAAAGCCATTCCTTTATCGGGATGGTTTTCAATAGTTTAACTTTGCCTAGAAGTGGCTGAAAGCTCCACAAACATATCCCATTAAACACAAGTTCAATACCCCAATTCCATTTCCTTTTAGATGAGTCTCATAAATTCCTGGAGCCATGTCAAAATCATCTGACACAAGAGAAGGAGAACTTGGGGTGGAAAAAAAGTCTTAACTTGAGATTGAAATTGCTTACTTTTCCACATTTTACCACACAAAAAATTGTTAACCAAATGAATGAGACATCCTGGGTCCAGAGACAGAGCAACAGGAGTCTTCGGACTAGCATCCATGCCCCATGTTGGCAAGACTCTCTGTGGTCTCTGCGGTTGGCCAAGGAGTAAACGGCCACTGCAGCCACACCCACTGGTGCGACAGGGGGCTGTGACTCTCCCAAGCCTGTGAAGCTGCAAATACCCCTTAGTGTATGCCTTTTCTCAACAAACTAAACTGTTATTTCTAAATTTTTTTCAAGTTTTTTTTTCTTTAAAACCTAACTGCTAAAGTTAGTGAGCCTGACTCCTTCAACTTGGGGGTTGTCTCAGTGACTGGATAGGAGTGAAACCTCTCCCGAACCTCCAGTCCAGTCAGGTTCTTTTGTTGTGTGCCCTCCTAGAACTGCAATCAATGCACTATTTTAGTTTCTATTATACATTTTTATGTGATTATTTCATTGGCTTCTCTCCCCTTAAAGACTAAGGTACTGAGAACAGGGACTATGTCTGTTTTAGTCCATTAGTACTTATCACTTGACATTTAGTAAGTGCCCAGGAAATGTTCATTCAAGAAAAATAAAAGTACTTATCAAATGAATCAATTCTTCCCATTTTATATGTTTATCCCATACTTGCCATTATTACCATGAAAAAAAAAATCACCAGGTATCTCAAGTGAATTATGTAGCTTCTTTGAGATTCAATTTTTTTTTATCTGTAGACTGAAAAAGTTATTCTAGAAATGAATCTCCTAGGATCCCTTCCAGTTAAAAAAGCTAAAAGTTATGTGATTCTAAATACAAAATACATTTTCATATCCCAAACCACTAACAGGATCTTAAGTAATTTAAATGGGTGGGGGGAAAGACTTCAGGGTAAATTTGAAGATGTGGGGAGAATTTTCATTAAAATATATAGGATGGAAATGTGTTGGTTGATTTTCACCCAACAGAATTATAAACAATAAAATGTTTATTCACAAAAGCCAAATTGGATAACCATAAAGAGTTTATGTTCTTTGGGAGTCATGCAGAAGTCTCTAAAATGTGTATACATTTTTTAAAACTTATCATTTTAGGAAATAAAGTAGTTTGTACTTCTTGGGAATTTGAGAAATGTCATTATGCCTGCTGAATAATATTACTGTATAAAAAGATTTGAAAGTTTCCTTTAGGAATTTACTATCATACTCAAGAAAAATATATTAGACATTTGGGCACATTGGACCATTTAGGATAATTCTCTTTTAAACAAACTTGATTTCTAGTAAAGAATAAAACATATGTATATTTAAATAATTCAGTTTTAGCTTCACCCTGCTCTTACAAATGTAAATTTTATATTGAGTCTACAAAAAGCTACTATTAGAAAATCTAACCCAGGCACAGAAGAATATCTGGAAATACTCTGTTCAACATGAAATAATGTTTTCCTCCAGAAGAAAATTTTCCCCGTTTAGTCAATAAAATCTTCAAAATATATATTTAAAGAACACTAATTTGCTAAAAAGTGCACAGTATTTAGTGTCATTTGCTCCAGAATAATTTTCATAAATCAAATAGTTCATTAAGATCTTTCAAAGAAACAGAAAAAGGAAGACAATTTGACAAAAATAGGTAAATCAAATCAATGCTTTATTTCTCATATTCTCCCACAAAATACATCCCTTAGTTAACAATATTACTTCCTTTTGGAAAAAACAGAATAAAGCACATTACCGCCAACTCCTTCCAACTTCTTCTTTCAAATAATCATGAGAGTCTTAAATTTAAGTATGTAGATGGTTTGCTAAAAGATCAAAGTTTAAAAAAAACCACTAATAAGGACCACTGGCCTCTAAAGATCACCTAGACCATCCCAGTGCCAGATATTTCACTACTTAGGATTCCATCTTCAGGGATTTCTACAGTGCAAGCAAGTCTCTTTCTGGTGTCTAATTATGGGGAGAGCATTAAATACATCCAGCTTTTATTATTTAATCATGTTGCATCTAGAACTTAGAATACAATCATGGCCCAACCTTGAAAGTAAGTCAAAAGCAGGAAGGAACTTCCGATAACTTGGGGAGACAGGGGATGTGGCCTTTAACTGAGGAGGGCAGGCCAGGGAATCAAAGGGAGGCATTCCTAGCACTCATAGAGTGGCCTCTTGTCACCAGAGCAGGTAGGGAGAGGGAAGAAAGGAATGGAGAAGAGTAACATGCCTACAGAGACAGCAAGATGACAGTAAAAGTTAAAATATACAACTTTGCCAGGACAGATTATACATTTTATGGTTTACTTATTACAGAAAAATTGGTCCTGAAAATCAAAAAGTGGCTTTAATTGTCAACCTGTGCTTTTTTTTTTTGAGAGAGAGAGAGAGAGAGAAAGACTGCTCAGAATTTCCAACAATAATTATTCAACAACTACGATTAAAACTGCTTGCTTGTATATCAATATACTTGATAAGTATAATACCCCTTGGTTTAGCATGTTCTCATTTGTGTAAAGGATTTTTTTTCTGTTCCTTATCCTTTATAGAAACATAAAAAAACATACTCTGAAACAGCTTGAACACTAGCCCTAACTTTGATATCACTAAGGCCTGGTATCTGGTCCTATACCGTGATGTGTGTACCTCATAAAGTGTTCCATTTGCTTTTCTCTTCTCTGAAATGGGGTGGTATAAAGGAATTCTTCATTTTGAAGTTCAACCACACAGAAGGGTGGGGGTATGATTATGCCGACTGCAAATCCCACAAAGGAATATATGTGGCTCAGAGGAAGAGCAACATCACTGTCATTCAAGAAATCTTACATTCAGGGGCCCCTGGGTGGCTCAGTTGGTTAAGCATCCGACTCTTGATATTTCAGCTCAGGTCATGATCTCAGAATTACGAGATCGAGCCCCTCTGGTCTTAGGATTCTCTCTCTCCCTCACCTTCTGCCCCTCCCCACCCCCCCACCCCCACACGTGCACTCCCTCTCTCATGCTCTCAAAAACAAAAACAAAAAGAAAAGCCACTCAGAATGTTCTCAGGCAGGGAAAAGACATTCTTTATAATGCTACTTACCAGATACAAACAGGGTGGGGTTTTTTGGCATCAAATTTTTATATCAACCTTTAGCACTTAAATCCATTAAAATTTAAAAAGACTAAAAATTAAAATAAAAAACTCCATAGTCAAGAAGAAACATTGTCAAATCACTATGTTGTACACCTGAAACTAATGTGACATTGTATGTCATCTATGCTTCAATTAAAAAAAAAAAAAAGAGGAAGAAAGAAGAAAAAAAATCTTTCAAAAGGAAGAAAAGACAAAAAGTGATATGTCAAGGGCGCCTGGATGGCTTCTTCGGTTAAGCATCTGACTCTTGATCTCAGCTCATGTCTTGACCTTGGGGTCATAAGTTCAAGCCCCATGTTTTAAGCCCCCTACTTAAAAATAAAAATAAAATAAAATTTTAAAACTTTAAAAAAGTTATACATCAAACAATAGCACATTTAACCTGGTTAGGGGAAAATTGTGGAAAAAAAAAAAACACAGAAAACTCATTGCACTCAGGACTTATTGATAAAGAAGCCATATATAATCCTACCTGCTCATTTTACAGCTCTTTATCCTGTTACAGGATACTTCTTCAACGAGGTGACTAGCTATGGAAATTTACTTCTGCCAGTTGATAATCCCTTTACCAACAGTCTAGATTCTTACTCAGTTTCACTTCCAACAAAAAGAAAAAGAGGAAAATGAAAACCAAATCCAGAAATAAATCCAGGAAATTTTGACTCCACATGAAAAGAAACCAATTGCTGATGGTTTTTGCATCCCCTGTTCAACCATTCCAGTGTGCTGCATGAACGTCTGTCTGTAGGCAGCACACACGTATTTAATCTGGCATATCTGTGTAATTAATTTCTTAGACATCGTCATTCTTTTTTCCCCACTTGTATTTTGTACATATAGAAAAATGACCTCAACACCCTGGTATAAATAAAAAACTTATGTTTTTAAAAGCATGTATTTACCTTTTATATTAATTTTTCATATTTAAATATTTATAAATTGTATTAAAGTTTCATGTGGAAAACATTTCTAAATTACTAACCAGAATCTATTTGAGCTATGCCAAGACATAAATATTTGCTTCATAGATTTTATTAAATATTTTAAATGTTATTTTTCTATTTGAAAAACCATGAATTTGGGTTGCCTTCAATACAGCTTTAAAAGTAAATCAGCTATCAGGCAACATGGCGTAACAGTGGAGAGTACGGTCTATGGTATCAGATGGCTTGATGTTGATTCTGCATAGAACATTTACAAGCTGTGTAACCTTACAAAAGGTATTAACCTCTCTGAACCTTAGTCTCCTTATCAGCAAGTAGGAACAACCACAGTAGCTCCATCAAAGAATTGTTATGAAACCCAATTCATTTTAAATTATTACTGCTACTGTTGTGTCTAGTACCAGAGTAATATCTTGATATTGCTTTCATCTTCATCCCAAAGAATCACTTGTATACTTACAGCACATGTTTGGCTAGACACTATGTACGTGAATCCATTGCTTGAGCCCTCTCAAAATTTGCAAGCACACACACGCACACACAGCCTGCAACAGAGCGGCCTATATATAACTCCCTGATATCCAATTAAGAACATCATCTATGGATGTGCTGTGCTGAAATCGAAACAAGACAAAAGGTAAAAAAGAAAAAAAAAAGCCAATTGCTGAGATATTCATTGAAGTCGCTGGGAATCCTCTGTTCCACAAGACAAAGTGCAGGTCCCCTCTGGTTAATCTAGAAAGGTTTCATGGGAGAGCAATGATCATGACAGTTTAATGACAGGAGAGACACAATTGGGAGGATTTAAAAGAAGAAACTACTCTAGGCTTATGAGGCTGTTTCCTTAAAGGCTTGGCATTTGGCCTGGAATGACTGTATCATGGGAGTTTGGGACAGGTTTGTCTAACATGAGAAAAGACCCCTGAACCAACAAATAGAAACTAAGGAAATGAAGTTCCAGGCTTGTCCCTGACAGGCTGTATGTACAATTTTAGAATTCTGGACAACATAACCAGTGACAACGCACTACAAGGCTTCGAGGGAAGAGAGGAAAGGGTGTTCTAGGAAGAACGTTGAGAGGCTTAGAGATGGGAGGAGAAAACAACGTAAACTGCAAGGAGGACAATGATTCGAGTGTTAACAGGTGGAGGCAGGGAGTCCAGGAGGAGAGTGACACTGATCAAGATACAAAATTAAAAAGTATCTGGGACAGAAGTGTTCGCCAATGGGCATGAGAAAAAGGTGAGACAGGCCTAAGGGGGAAGCATGAGACGAAATGGAATTCGGTTTAGCAATAAAGTATGTGAACAGAATGAAGATGACAGAGGAAGTGAAAATGACACAAGTTTGAGGCTTGGAAGGGGAGGGCACTGCTGCTCGGATGGACAGTGGGGCGGGACATAGGGTTTGCGGGGGGCACGGGGGGGACGGACACGGCACTGCTCTTCAATCTTCAACTGACATGTCATCTCCATCCCAAGCTGCCCAATGTTCAGGGTAACATAAACCAAGAGGAAGAGCAGGTAAAAGGAAAATCACACGTGTACCTCAAAGCTCTTGCTTTCTTGTGAGGTCAGCACTGGCTTTCGTAACCTTTTGCTGCTTCTCTCCTCTCCCTGACCTGTGTCACGACCGGTGGCTGGACACTGGCGGTGTTGTTCCTGAGCGCAGGGGGCAGGACTCAGACCGTCTCCGAGTCCTGTGTACACACACAGTGAGGCCTGCATGCGCACGCACACACACCTTCCAAAGCTGGAAGAAGTATCAGAACTCAACCATTTCACTTAAGGCCCTTTTCACGTTATTTTCTTTTGTAAAGTGACTTTGCTTTCCGAACTTACTCACAGGAAAAAGAATCTCTTTGTTAACCCCTTGCACTTGTTTCACACGTATCCCTTCCCAAGCAGTTCAAGATCTTGCTAAATGAGAGGAAGTATTCGTTTTGCCTCCTGAGTTGGTCATCCTCTTTTCCAGAAAAGAACATAATCAACACATTTTTAAACAACAGACGGCACAGAAGAACTGCTTCTTTGCAGGCCCATTTAAGTTTAACGCATTTTGAGAGAGCCATACAAAGCTGAAGAAGTAGATAGGAGTATGCCACAGAGAAAACAGCAAAACAAAACGAGTTACTGGCAGAACGAGCATCTGAGGGCCAGCTCCTCTCACGAGCTAAGTACCTCCACTTTGGGATAGATGACAAGTATCTAATTAACATAAATATCTAATTGCTTTAACTGAACAGGCAGCAAATTATGTCAAAGGGAAGAAATTAAACAGCAGGGGAAATAGGGAGAAAACAACTCAGGAGATTATTTATTTGAGAAATATGATCATATTCACAAGTATCCTTCTCTTTAATGTACTTGGCTGAGACATCCTCACAGCAAACAGCTCTTGTTTTATGACACAGTCAAAGCAATCAAGGTCTTCCAACGGGAGGGCAGCGGTGGTATTTAGCCAGAAGACTGAGTAGTAAAATCCGGGCATGTCTAATACACTTGCCTCGAGTAGTGCTCTGAGTCAATTTTATTTGATCTGACTCCACACTTGGCTCAAAGGTAAAACAATAAATGGATAGACAAGCAGGATTTGACCAGTCAATATACCTCATCTAACAATAGTCCAAGAATTGTCAGTCAATAAGCCAAAACTGGTTTCAAGAATGATCAAATTCAAATTTGTTTCACTGACACCAGATTGGATTTTTGTTAGGCATGTTTTAAAGTGAAATCTTCATCAAGAATCTGAATAAAAATCTTACATGGCAAGCACGTGGAGAAAATAACTTCTACCCGATCAAGCCAGTTATATGAGCTCTACCTGATTTCAGGGGCTGACTCCTGTGGCAGAGATGGCCATTTCTTCTCTCCTGCCGGCGATGACCCTCCTTGTCCCTTATGGAGAAGCTACCCACTCCATGTGGCCCCAGACAAGTTATTGAATTTTTCCCTACACACATAATGTGAAACCCTCTGCCAAGCTACAGAATGTTCACATTTATTTAGGCTATACATTTTCTTTACCCTGTCTTCTCCAACATCACTGGGAAGTGGCAAAAGCTGAGTATTCAGTTTTCTCTTTGAGCATCATAGGACTTTTGTACCTTCCTCCCATCCTTTGGTTGCCTTGGTAAATGTTAATTTGTAGCTTTTAATGTTCAAGGAAAAAGAGGACATTGAAAGTTCGCCTAAATCAATCATTTGAAGCACAGATTTTTAACTATGAAAAGGATCTCAGAAGTCATATGATCAAATCTTCCATACAGTAACCAATCCTCTTTAAAACATTTTTGGAGGGAAATTTTTCAACTTCTGGTTTAAACTAATTTAGTGATGGGAAGCTCATTATCTCACAAAGCAATCTGTTTTGACATCTTCCAATTCTATTTAGAAAGTCCTTTCTCAAAGGAAGTGGAAAGCTACCACCCTATAACTCTTGACCATGGATCTTACTTCTGCTCTCTGGAGCAGCAAGTGCAAGGTAATTAGTTGCCTTATTTATATAACCAATCCCTCAAACATTTAAAAAGTGTCATTTCTTTACATAGTCTCCTTTTCTCCAAGGGAATCTTCCTAAGCTCCTTTCCATATATTTTGACAATCACATCCACTGAACAAAGCCACCGTGATTGCTAAAGGAGCGAAGTCCCACACAAACCTGGAAGACAGTAAGCATTTGTATGATTGTTCAAAAGGTGGAAATGCTAGTACAAAAAGATCTCAGAGCCTTTTCTCCACCTCCTTTTTGGAAAATTGTCTAACCTGAAATGTCAATATCCCACTTAAACTTGACAAAACTGAATATAATCCTTCAATTGATTAGTGGTCAGAGTTTTGCAATTTTTGTGGTCAGGAGCTGAGCATTCCTTGTTTGCATATTTTTGTGTATAATGAATCAGCCTGTCATTCTCTTAGCCTTCTCAGCAGCAAAAACAAATGGCTGGCTCATTTAAATACCCTAGATTGTTTTCACTTGAACTACTACTAATCCAGGTTTCCCCCTTGTGTGTTTTTGCAGAATATCCTATCGGTAACATTTCTACCATAAGCTGTGGGAAGATTGACTCCTAACTAAAATGTGGATTTAGTTTATGTGTCCTTTATTTCTGTTATTAAAAATGACAATCAAAAATTATATGTCATAGGTCAAAAGGTCCTTCTTTGTGATCTCAAAGAAAAGAGACCACTGAGAGAGAAGATATATTCTGTACTAACCACAAGTATTTTTGTGAAAGTAATACTTGGAGAAAGAAAATCGGCAAATGCTTCAAACTAAACAAGGACATTTGCTTAGGACATTTCAAAATTATCTTGCAGACGAAACATGTTTTATATCATTTGTTATTCCTTATGCATATCCAGGACTATGTAGATATCTAAATAAAACAGATTTTCTTTGCACACAGCTTCAATCCCTGCTTGTCAGGGGCTATATGCAGGGTTCCTTTATCAATTCGTTTTGTATATGTAATGATCCAGTACCTTCCAAAAAGTGTCAACTCCATTTTCTAATCATCAGCTTAATATACTGAAAATATTTAGGGTGGCCGTGTGGCTCAGTCTGTGTCTGACTCGATCTCAACTCAGGTCTTGATCTCAAGGTCATGAGGTCAAAGTCCCATGTTGGGCTCCTCACTGGGCCTACTTGGAAAAAAAAAAAAAACACCTCACTGGGTGTTATATATAAGTGATGAATCACTAAATTCTACTCCTGAAACTGATATTACACAGTATATGTTAACTAACTGGAATTCAAATAAAAACTTGAAACTAATTAATTAAAAATACTCAAAAACTTGAAACTAATTAATTAAAAATACTCAAATACTCAAATCTTTTTAAGATTTATATGAGTTAACAAATTTTGCTTATCCTTGGAGAAAATAATATACTATAAATTGGCAAAAAATTAAAACTTGGTGCTAACTTTAAAAGGGAATACTGATAATGTATTGACACTGACTATGAAGTCTGCAATTTTCTCTGGATGAGAGAATTCCACTTCTCAGACACCTAAAATATAACAGGTCTTTAAGTTTACCTAGTCTTTTAGTTGTGGGCTTTATGTATGACTTTCTGAGGACCGCAGATGTTTATATGCTCAACAGTATATATGCAGGGCAAACAAGTGGTCATGACAGATTATTTACTCCACTGACCATAAGAGAAATTACAGAGACTAGACAAATTGTTGGATTAGTTAGAAAAAGAAAAGGAAAACACATTCCTCCATCTGTAAAATTCTAGATGTGCAGGAAACTTAGGACGATGACCTAAATTCTAGTTCATTCTTGCTGAGTCATGAGAATGCATCTATCAATCAAATTAACACGTAAGTATGGAGACATTCTGTAGGTTTGAGAAAATGCTCTGACATCTGTGTCCATGAGGTGAAGGATAAAGGACTATACTATTTTCAGAATATCTTCATTTCCAAAAGTTAGAATTTTACCCTGAAACATTTATGACATTTCACCTTTTTTTGACATTTATACCAATAGTATTCATGTCAGCCTCTCTGTGGTGCAAGTGCTTCAACATGGCATTATTTCTTATATAAAATATCACTTTGATATTGCAAAATATACATATTTCCACACCCACAGATAGAAACAAAGGGTTGGAGAGAATACGACAAAATGTTAATAGTGTTTGTCTCTTGGTTATTTCTTTGATTTTTTAAATTTTTATTATTAAAATATAGTTGACATACAATTATATTAGTTTCAGGGGCATAACATAGTGACTTGACAATTCTATCCAATATGCAATGCTCACCACAATAAACATAGTTACCATCTGTCACCATTCAACATGATCACAATATTATTGACTATATTGCTTAGGTTGTACTTTCCATCCTCATGACTTATTTATTTTATGACTGGAAACCCCCTTACCTATTTTACCCATCGCCCATCCCCCCTTCTTTTTTTTAAGTTTTTATTTAAATTCCAGTTAATTAACATACAGTGAAATATCAGTTTCAGAGATCACCCCTCCCTTCTGGCAACCATCAGTTTGTTCTATTTATGAGTCTGTTTCTGTTTCTTTGTTCATTTGTTTTGGGTTTTTTAGATTCCATATATAAGTGAAATCATATGGTATGTGTCTTTCTCTGACTTATTTCACTTAACATTATATCCTCTGGGTCCGTCCATGTTGTCATAAATGGTAAGATCTCATTTTTTTTGTGGTTGAGTAATATTCCAATCTGTATATTATACCACATCTTCTTCGTCCATACATCTATCGATGGACACTTAGGTCACTTTTATATCTTGGCTATTGAAAATAAGGCTGCAGTAAACACAGGGGTGCATATATCTTTTTGAATTAGTGTTTTTGGTTTCTTTGGGTAAATACCCAGTCGTGGCATTACTGGATCATATGGCATTTCTATTTTTAGTTTTTTGAGGAACCTCCATACTGTTTTCCATGGTGACTGCACCAATTTATATTCCCACCAAGAGTACACAAATGTTCCCTTTTCTCCACATCCTTGACAACACTTGTTATTTCTTGTCATTTTGATTTTAGCCGTTCTGACTGGTGTGAAACAACATCGCATTGTATTTTGATTTGCATTTCCCTGATGATTAGTGATGTTAAGCATCTTTTCATGTGTCTTTTGGCCATCTGTATGTCTTCTTTGAAAGAATGTCTACTCAGGTTGTCTGCCCACTTTTTAAAATTGGATTGTTCAGTTTTTTAGTGTTGAGTTATATAAGCTCTCTATATATTTGGGATGTTAACCCCTTATCAAATATATCATTTGCACATTATTCTCTCCCAGTCAGTAGGTTGCCTTTTCATTTGTTGGTGGTTTTCTTTGCTGTGAAAAAGCTTTTTATTTTGTTGTAATCCCAACAGTTTATTTTTGCTTTTCTCTTGCCTGAGGAGACATCCAGAAAAATGTTCCTATGGCGGATGTCAAAGAAATTACCGCCTATGCTTTCTTTTAGGAGTTTTATGGTTTCATGTTTAGGTCTTTAATCCACTTTGAGTTTATTATTTTGTATGGTGTTAGAAAGTGGTTCAGTTTCATTCTTCACACATAGCTGTCCAGTCTTCCCAATACAATTTATTTGTAAAGACTGTTTCCCCCCCTTGTATATTCTTACCTTTGTCATAGATTAACTGACCATATAAACATGGGTTTGTTTCTGGGGTCTCTATACTATTCATTGACCTATGTGCCTATTTTTGTGCCATTATCATAATATTTTGATTACAACAGCTTTGCATATATCTTAATATCCGGGATTGTGATCCCTCTAGCTGTGTTCTTCTTTCTCAAGACTTCTTTGGCTATATGGGGTCTTTTGTGGTTCCATACAAATTTTAGGATTTTTTGTTCTAGTTCTGTGAAAAATACTATCGGTATTTTGAGAGAAACTGTATTGAATCTATAGATTGCATGGCAACAATTTTATTTGTGTATTGATTTGTACCTTTCTCCTAAAGGAATTAAATATGACATTTTATAATGGATCAAACAATACAGCAAAATGAAAATAAAATTTGAAATAAGAAAATGAGGCAATGGGGTAAACATGGGTAGAAATACAAGGCAGGCCCAGGAGTAAAGTTAGTTCAAAAACTTATACTACATAATCCTAATTGTTACTGAGAAAAGGAAATCCTAATTATTAGTAAGCTTCACAGTTGCATAAAGTATTGTTTTTTATTGCTCAGGAAAATAGCAACTGTGCTTAATTCCTTGACCAGAAGGAAATTTCTTCTGTGAGATCACTCACTGGGAGAATACTGTGCAATGTAATACAAGCAACAATATTCTTAGTGCATATAGTAATGCATTTCCTAAGAATGTTCTTTTCGGAAGGCCATCAGTATTAGCCTATGATGGCAAACCAAGAGGAACTGAATACACGCAACTGTCAGCCAGAGATTGGGTTGAAAATGCAATAGAGTATTTTATGGCTTTCGGAGGTTGATATATGATATTTGTTGTGATTTAATATCATTAAATACTAGTAGTATATAGACAAATAGTTATTAAAATGCTTAACACAAAAAAAAAGAACAAAAGCAAGGCTTTGATAGTATTTTCATTAAATAAAGTACCCCAATCATTAACTTACATTTTAAAAAAGTTTTCATGAAATGTATTCCTCACATTTCTCTTAGATAAAATATAAATTAGATCTGGGCACAAGATCCAAAGAAGTATTTGGCTTAAATAATATGCGTGTATGCAAAAGCCTATGTTGTTCAGCACTACTTACAAGTCGTCCCTAAAGATGTTATAGTGCAGTGTGTTAAATGCTTCAAGAGCAGCCAACATGGGGTCCTATGAAAATGCCTGGGAGGAGCAAACTTGAAGACTCATGAAGATATCTCAGAGAGGGTCACCTTGGAGACGCATAGGTGGAGTTGAAATGCTGGCCAGCCACAGATGGGGGGAAAGAGGATGCCAAGCAGAGGATAAAGTATGTGCAAAAACTAGAGGGTAGGAAGGTCATAGAGCATTTAAGTAATTTGCTATCACTGAAGAATATTCATGGGGGATTTAGGAATGACAAGAGAGACTGGAGGGAAAGGAGTGGTCTAGATCATAAAGTGCCTTGTATTTCACAATAAGAACTCTTCTACTTTTTCCCAAGAACAATGAGGAGCCATTGAGAAGTGTTGAGCAAGGAAGAGATAGTATCATAGTGGAGTTTTAGAATGGTTTCTCTGGTGGCAATGTAAAGAATGGCCCAGAAATGGGGAAGAATAGCAATAGAAAGATAAGTCAGGATCCTTTAATAAACTGTCAGAGTTAATAGGAATGAACACATTTAAGAGGTATGTAGGAGGTATAATTGAGAGAACTTGAGTGATTAGAAGGGGTTGGGGATGGGAAGGAGGTGGCAAAAATGACATTCAGTTTTCTGATTTGAGCAACTGGGGAGAAGGTGCTGCCACGTCTGCCCAACAACAACAACAAAAATATGAGAGATTTAGCAAAAGAAAGAAAACTTCAGTTTGTGGCATACTGACTGGGAGATGTCCAAATAAAAATGTTTAGAAAAGAATTTTGATATATAGCCCTAGCCCTCAAGAAGAGCTTTAGAATTGAGATTGAGATTTGGGTGTCACTATGGTATAGATGATGATTGAGAAAATTCTGATTTAAAATGGCAAACACACTATTCCTCCTGACATCTGAATGGAAATTACAATGTAAAATTTGAAGACAGAAATCCACCTGCAACAATGAAGAGAAAGGTAAGAAGGATTACCCAGCAGATAAGATATTTTAGCATGAAAGAAAGCTTTTGGAAGTGTACTAATGGATGAACTAACTAAAGGAAAGAAGCCTGTGGCTAATGAGGAGATGCAGAACCCCGGGAGCGGTGGATAATAATATGCTCAGAGTGACTGGGCTTTAAGTTCTCAATTATAATGGAAGTTGGGAGACATAAGAAATCAAAAATGGGATGGTGTGGTAATTTTAAGTGGGGCAATGAAGAGTATGTCCTCACAAACATTTTCTTTGTCATCCCTAACAGACTTTTTTTAAAGCTAACAACAGAAAAGAGAAAGTATAACAAAAACATCCCATAATTATCATTGTAATAATGTCAACGTGAAGGAAGGTAAAGACCAGTGGCTATAAGTCAATGTCAAAGTTCTTTCCTTGTAAGAGAAAAGAAATAATTAAAATCAGAAATAAAAACAAGACAGGAGAAAAACAGAAAAAGCAAAAACAATTTTTAAATAACAACTAAGCAAACAGAAATAAGCTCAAGTACATCAGTAATCACAATAAACAGAAATGGCCTAAGTCCCTAGAAACTGGGAGGTACTGGGTAGATATAAGCTTTGTTTGAATACCATTCTGTAAGAAATAGGGGATGCTTACCTTGTTTGTCCATAATGGGTACAAAATCTTCACTGAAATTGTCTGGACCATAAATCCACTTTTGGATCTGTCATTTAACTTTAAAAGAAGGCAACAGTAGGATTTCTATTGAACGAAAATATATTTCATTTTCTTCAACAACCATATAAAGCAAACTAAATTGCATTCAGTGAATTCTGAGTTTTCTCTCACTGAGAACTGATAAAAGCATTGATAGGTGTGACAATGACAATTATCTACTCTTTTCTGTTCAAGGTCAGGTTATCTATTCTTTCACCATCCATTTTCTTCTGAATTTCTCCTTTGTAATCCATACCATTCCAACACTATGCCAGATCATTTAATACTAATCGTTTACAATTCAGGTTTTAAATGACAGCAATCCTATTCACTGAACGCTAAGTATTATTTCCTGTAGTAATATTGGCATAATGCTTGATACAATTACAGTATAGGAATTCATCCTGTCTTTTATTTGAATAGCCCCACATTTTCTGTCTGCCTTGGACTACTCTTTCGGCTGTCTGCAATTTATTCTTGGGTTTCTGTCCTTTGGTCTAATGATAACTTCTAGATTGTATTAAGTGTAAAGTCTTTTCCCCATGGACAGATTCCTGGAAATCCTATCAGATCCTCTAGCTAGAGTAGCCCAATGTTTAACTGTTTACTCCATTCCTACTATAATGTATATTTCATGTCAACACTAAATTAATGCTGAGGAATCAAAGATAAACAAACAAAAATGATTAAGAGGACATCTTTTAAAGGTGATAAAAGAGCTCCTTGGTACAAGATCAATGATATGAAATATACAAATACATTTTTACCACACTCTGAATGACCTTACATGAGAAAAAACAGCTAATTATTCAACCAAAAAATGTTTTGAATGTCAGTTGTACTGGATTTTTTCTTTTTAAAGATTTTATTTATTCATTTGAGACACAGAGAAACAGAGAGAGAGAGAGAGAGAGCATGAGCAGGGGGAGAGGGAGAAGCAGGCTCCCCACTGAGCCAGGAGCCCGACGTGGGGTTCGATCCCAGCACCCTGGGATCATGACCTGAGCCGAAGGCAGACGCTTAACCATCTGAGCCACCCAGGCGCCCCATGGATTTTTGAATGTAAGTTTTACTAGGTAAGAACTTGTTCTGAGTTTATGATGTAAGTATACAACTGGAAACACTGAACATTGTCATAGCAATCATCTTAAGTTTCTCTCATTTAAATTTCTGCTTGAGAATTCTACTTTTAAATGTGAAAACCCAATTCATATGCTCAGGCGATAAGTATTCCAACACCTGGCTCGATCCCAGGACCCCAAGATCATGACAGAACCAAAGTCAGACACGCTTAACCAACTGAGCCCCCCAGGCGCACCCCCACCTTTTTTAAAGATTTTACTTATTTACAGCTGCTCCTTTTTCCTGCTGTAATCTAATCCCAAAGGGAAGTCAGTGGCTACAGAGCATGCCCCTGTCTCTTGGGAACATAACCTTGACTCACCCCTGTTCCTACGGTCACACCTTCCTTCTCGATCTCCCAAGACTGTCTTTGTGAAAGGAAACCCCTGCCTTTTCTCCCTTTAGAAATTTCACTGCCCTTTGCTTTTTCTCATTTTAGACATGTTTTTTCCACTTGCTCCAATTTCCATTAATCCTTGCACCAATTCCTCCCCACTCCCAGTACTGGCTGTTCTCGCTTATGAATTGTGCTGGGACCCCGCAGTAAATCTGAATAAATCCCCTGACCTGTCTTCCTCACTTCTCCTTTCCCTCTGGGCCTCAAGTAAAACTCTTGCTACAGGGATTGTTGTTTGGTGTCTCTGGGGCTCAGTTTGCTCCCTGTACAATAAAGGAATTAACCAGGTTATCTGCAAAGATCCTCAGTTGTAACTTTTGAACACATTGACTCGGTGTTTTTCCTCTGTGGCAAGTTCTTCCTTCCATCTAACTCGTCTTCAGAGCCTGCCTTTCATTACTCTCTTATTACCAAGGTCCCAAGCACATTTTCTCATTTTTTTTTTAAGATTTTATTTATTCATTTGAGACAGAGAGACAGAGAGAGCACAAGCAGAGGAGAGGCAGAGGGAGAGGGAGAAGCAGACTCTCCACTGAGCCGGGAGCCCGACTCGGGGCTCAATCCCCGGACCCTGATATCAGGACCCGAGCCAAAGGCAGATGCTTAACCATCTGAGCCACCCAGGTGCCCCTCATCATTATTTCTTAGGCAAAGCCAAATGGCTTTCACCCACACCTTAAGTTGATCAAAAGAATGTGTTTATTTTTCTAGATATTTCCTAACGTTGCACACAAAATATTTGAGGGACCATGATTCAAGTTTAAAGAAACAAACTTATTTGAACATTTCTTATCCATGAGTGAGATTTCATGATTTCCTTTAAGAAATCTATGACCGGAAAGTTTTGTTAATGCCAGTGACAAGCAGCTAATGGCATCATTTCTGCTTTGATTTTCTGTGACACACTTTTGAGGTTTTCATCCTCACTTCTTTGCGGGGGCCCTCACCTTTGTCTTCCTTTTGCCCTGTAACTGCCAATTTTCATCAGCAATTAAGAAAATAAGAGCACAAGGAAAAACAATTTAGCTCAGCTGACTGTTTTTTCAAGGAAACTTTTTAGATTTCAGACTAATAAAAAAAGTTTTAATCCTATAATCAGAGGTCATTTTTAATGCTTTTATTCAGCAAAATTCCAGGTAATTTTGAAATACATTGGCCATCCATTTATTGAGGACAAAAGAGGTTATTCCAAAACATTCTTTAATAGCCCTAAACTGATTTTTCCTATCAGAAGAAAAAGGAAAATCCACCCGGAAAGGTCTTTCTATAGTGGAGGTTACATAGCTGAGCTTCTTAGGCATTAAACTAATTCACACACACACACACACACACACACACACAAATTGGTTAGAAATATTCCATTTCAGGATTAAGTTTTACACAACACATTATGACCATAAATGGGTTACTTGGATATAATAGTTATCTCTACTTATTTTTAGCAAGGGAGCTAGATTTCATAATATTCAATCCTGGCTTATAAATTTAACTTGGTAAACTTGCAGGAGAAAGGCGAGCTGTTAGCATTCTCTGATAAATCAAAAGCCATCCCCCCGAGTCCCACAGTACAGACATGTCTGCCTCCTCTAAACTCCAGTGGAACTTAACTTGTGTCATCCTTATCCGCCATACTTCCTAATTCACAGTCTCTCGTATCTATCAATAAATAATTATGAAGAAAAAAAGGAGCAGAAAAATAAGGAGGCATTGCAGTTTAATCGAAAAAGCAGGGGTGTTAGACAAACCTAGCTTTGTATCTCATTTGATCTATTTCTTCACCGTGTGATCCTGGGCAGTCGACTGAACTATCTGAGCCTTCGTTTTCTCAGCTATATATCAGAGGTAATGAACTGCCCTCGTAGGGTACTGTGAAGGTTCAATTAAAGTTGAAAAGCACCTGGCACATACAAGGCACTTCTCCGATAAAAGGTACTTCTCCTTCCCCTATTCTGGTATATCATGCATAGATCAATCCTGTGGCATGGCTGATTGAACACCGAGCTGTTTCTGGGCTTGTGAGCTTTTTGAAGGCAGAGTCTTGTTCATCTTTGTACTTCCTATGGAACCTAGGGTAGTGAGCTACATATTCTGGAGGCGCAATAACTGTGTACTGTTTTAAACTGAGGGCTGAAACAGGACCACTCCTAAGCTGTGTAACAATTATCTACGGATTGGGGCTCTTCTGGTACGGTAAGCTATGGCTCAGGCCTCTTGGGGGTGAGACAGCCCACCGTGTTTTAAATTGGGTTGCACAAAATAGAGCTACTTTCCTAAATTCCTTGGCAACTAATCAGAAGGCTATTCCATTTCTCACTGTAGAAACTGTTGCAAAAAAATTGACCTTACTCTGAGAGAGAAACAGAATCCACTACACTGTGCTAGAAAATCAACAAGTTGTGTTGAAAGCACTGAGTCACATAAGCGTGGGTTTTAAACACCAGCTGGTCCCTGACTAGCCATGAGACCTTGGGCAAGCTGTCTACGCTCGTTGAGCCTCAATTAAACCAAAGGAAGAGACAATAACTCCACTGTGGTTGTCACACAGGGTTGTGGGTACAGAAGGTCATGCCCTGGAACCAACTGGAACACTGGGGAAGCAGGATGCCAACACCAAGTCTAGAAAGCCATCACTTCTCAGTCATGGGAGCTCCTCCCCTGGCATGGTCCACGCTTCTACCCATATTCCCTTCTTTGGCAACTGGCCAGCTCTCCTTGTATCATTTCAGTTCAATTGAGCAGAAAAGCTGTGCATATGTATGTGCATGCATCAACACGCGAGTGGTCACATCTACGGATCCAACTTTTGTTCCGCAGGTCACATTACGATGCCACGAGAAGGTGCGGTCGTTAAGCCGCGATAAAACAAATGCACACTTTCCTTTTCCATCCGATGCTAGAACGCTGCACAGTCCAATTTGCTTGTGGCTTTTTCTCACGTGTCAGTCTGTCACAGCTTCCTCTGTAAAAATACTTCAAAGAAAATACAACTCGACCAAAGCATTAACAGAAAGTCAGCCCCAGACAAATGGGGGCAGGCTGCAGGCAAAGCCAAGTGACCGGTCTTTTCAGTTCTGGTGGAATCTTTGTTTCTAGGTCATTCTACTAACATCACCTAAGGAAACTGGGTTCCTAAGGAAATTGGGAGGTTGGGGAGGCAGATGGGCCACCTACACACCACATATGGAAGAACGAACCTTCCCAAATTTCTGAAAAAAGTCTTCTTCTGCCCGGGCCAAGGCGTCTTCGTCAATGTACACAGCTGGCCTTCTGGCCATGAGGAAGTACTGCACCTTCCTCAGATTCCAGCCCATCACGTACTGGAGCCAGCCGCAGACGGCCGCGGTGGACCTGCCGACCCCGGCGTTGCAGTGAACGTACACGGTGTGTCCATTCTCGAGCAGCGCATGCAGGAGACAGACCGCCTGGGGCAGCATCTGCACTCGGCCTGGGATTGAGAAAGCACAGACACATGAATAGTGAAAGCCCAATATCGCACTCAGGACAACTCCTCAGTGCCCGATGAGGTCAGCGCAGCAGGGGGAGCAGGGATAGGAGAGCTTGCTCCATTCCTTTGTTTTGACGGAAAAGGTGAGACAATAATAAAGTAGGAAGAACACTCCACAGGCAGTGGGTCAGCTCTGAACCTTCCCTGGCTTTTGCTTTGAGGGACTTCTGCATCAGGGCACATTTCCTTTCAAAGAAAAGTTAACTGTTCCCTATGGTCAGAAGAATGGATTTTTACATCCATTAGAAAGGCTTGCTCAGATTTGGCAGAGATTTACAGGATTTCACCCTGACTTTCTTTAATCCAAACAGATCTTCAAGATCAATGCAAAACACAGAATTAGTCCATACTGGTTAAAGGAGTCAATCTTATTCACTCAACATATGCCAATTTTCATTTGGCCAATGGGATGGTGAACATTAATTGGCACACATGTGATCATTCATTTATTCCTTCATGATACAGTGAGTGTTGAAATGATTCCATTTCTCCTTTACTGGTCAATTGTGATTATGGTTATTATTACCTCATGACTACTATTTTGATTATTAGGTGATCAAATGTCTCACTTATACCCTGATAGGATATGTAATGCTCTGCTCAGCCCTGCCAGACTCCTGTCTCATGAGGCAGAGATCCTCCTAAAGCCATCAAATGCCAAGATGCCTGGAATTTCTTCTGCACACAGGTTCTCAGAGCAAAGACAGTTAGTGGATTTGGTGGGGGGTGGGGACGATGGTCAAATTACTTCAAAGGGGATGAAAGAGGAAAACTGTAGAGAGTCCTGGATTATGCACCCATGACTTGACATTCACAAGCTACTCTGTGTTCTCGACCACACAGGGCACAATGGCACTTCACATTGCCATCCCACTGGATGACAGGAGAGGTGGGGAAAACTCCCCCCTCAAATGATTTTACTGCAGATCCTGAGGCCTAGAATTCCATGGTGGAATGGAGCCAGGAGGTCATGAGAGCCACTCACGGAAGTTGAGACTTCCCTCTTTAAATATCCTCTTCTAAAATGCCAAGTGCCTCTTAAGGGCTAACACAACACACGGCAATCAGGCGTCAGCACCTTAGAAGGACAGACGTTACAAGACCCCATCGTGGTTTGAAGGCCCTCTCAGTTACCACTCCATCCGGGGTGGGTCTACCTTAGCTTCAGGCTCACCCTGCTCTGACTTAGGAGCAGAAAATCTACATGGGAAGCCAAGATAAGATTCTAATTTTGCTGCCAGTGCTCTATCCATCTGTCTTACCAAGGCATCTCAAGCTACAGGTCCCACACGGCAGTGTAGAGACATTTTTAATTGGAATGCCTTTAGTCAGGACACACTTGGCAATTCCTCAGGCTCCATCTCTCCCTGCTGCCTATCGCCCTACGTTCACGTTCCCTGCCTGATCTCTGAGGGCAGCTAAGGGGAGCCCCACTAGCTCCCCTGTGCCGCTTGATTTCTCAGAGTCTAAACTCAGCCATAAACTACCATTGATTTGCTCTTCCTCACTAGGTTTCAGGGTACTCTGAGGGTAGGGCTAGATGGGCATGCCACACAGTCAGTTGCTCATGGCACTCCCTCAGCGGCAGTAAAATATCACCAGAAATGGAACGAAGTGTAGGAGGTCCTATGCACTAGAGAGACGTCTCACTGTCTGTCCCAGGGAGAGTCCCGTGTAGTTGATGCACCATTTGAGCTGGGAGATCAGAGGAGGCAAAACTTTCAAAGTATGTTGGCAATCCTGCCAATATGGATGAGGCCTGCCCATGTGCAAGGCTGTTGTTCTGCTGAAGGGGTGTTAGAGGTGTAGCCCCACTAACACCGGCTGGGAAGGGAACGACCACCAATCAACCTGGGCAGCCAGGTTATTCCTGCCATGGCTGGCATAACTGGCCAAGTTCGCTGTGACAGATGCCTCTCCTCCTACCATGTACATTTCCAGGACATGAGCAGGAAAAAACATTTTTTATTGAAATATAGTGGACATACAATGATAGTGTCAGGCGTACGACACAGTGATCCGACAATTCTATACTGTACGCTCCGCCCAGCCCAGTAAGGGTAGTTACCATCTGTCACCGTACAACATTAGTACAAGGTTACGGACTCTACTCCCTGTGCTATACTTTTTATCTCCGAGAAGTATTTTTAACATGGGGTTTCACTAAATGCCCAGTGTACAAACAGACCACAGTGGGCCATGTGCAGTAGGAGCTTCTGGAAGCAGAGTCCCAGCCCCCGGGGCTCTGCTTCTGCAGCCTCAGTGTCACCGACCTGCCCAAACCAGGGTTCACATGGACCCATCAGGATCCCTTCCCCCCTACCTGCTCTCTGGCCAGAGATTCCCCGAGGAAGGGTCTGCATCAAATGGCCCAAATGATGCACTATCTCTCCCTTTCCTTTTTATCTGTAAAAGATTCTTCAAGAGGCATGCACACAGTTTAGAAGTTGAAAAGTTTGAAAAGGGGTGTGAGCTTGGAATTCTGTGACCTCAACCATGCGATCCTGGAAGGTAAGTGACAGCTGCCTCTGGGAAGTTCCAGAAGGCTCCCAGTTTAAACACAGATTTCACCCCTCAGTGGTCTTCTCCTAGAATCACTTGGCCACCCCCTTAAGAACTGTCAACAAATACTTCAATAACATAAAAAAGATGCCGGACAAGGACGGGGTCCAGGATCAGCCTGACCGCCACTGGAGCTCTTGCTTATTTTGATTTCTAGGGACTACAAATTACTTTGCTTTGATGGGTGACAGCTCACATTTACTGAGTCTTTTCTACCTGCCAAGTGCTGTTCTAAGCACCGTGCAGGTAATAGTTCATTTGCAATCACCTTTTAACAACTATGAGGTTGGTACTGTTTTTATCCTCAGTTTATATCTGAGGGAACTGAGGCAAGGATATCTGCCCAAGGTTATTCCCCTAGGGCCACTGAAACCCAGCCAGCCCAACTCCAAAGCCTCTGGCCTTAACCACTACACTAATGCCCTTCCCTAACCTGCCTGGCCAGGGGCACCTGCTGGCCGCCATGCTCTCAATATGAGTTCTTAGTCAGTCTCCATCCCCCACCTACCCCGTCACACTGTTGCTCTCAGCCCAGGTGAGAGCAACATCTTCCCTGGGGGTTAGCCCCTTTGCCCTGCCCTAGAGGGGCTCTCTGTGCCCAGTAGGCCACATGCCTCTGCTAGAAAACCCATTCTAGAGAGCCTGAGCTAATACACAACCCACCAAGGAATAAAAAGAGGGTACCCAGAATCAGAGCTTGCACAGTGTCAACAAGAGCCCCTAATTTTTTATGTTTCATTTATTTAGGCTCCATTTAGAATTTAATTAGATGAAAAGTTTCCATTCATAAAAATGATAATACCTAAAGGTAAGACCGAAATCCAGAATTTCTATATAAAATATTCCAAATTTTAACTATTGACAGCTAAGTTGAAAATTTTCAAACCTGTGCAGGTCTAACAAAACATTTCATGGGGGCAGAGCAAGATGGCGGAGGAGAAGGAGACCTGGATTTCGTCTGGTCTCAGGAATTCAGCTGAATAGGGATCAAACCATTCTGAACACCTACGAACTCAACAGGAGATCGAAGAAAAGAATAGCAACAACACTCTGAATAGAAAAGCGACCACTTTCTGGAAGGTAGGACATACGGAGAAGTGAATCCGAGGCAATATTCGGGAGGATAGATGGTGGGGGAGGGGGCCTCCGTCGGCCACTTCTGGCAAGTGCTAGAGCCGCGGAGCCCAAAATCGGAACTTTTAGAAGTCGGCTCCGCTGAGGGACGTCGCTCCAGTGGCTAAGCGGGGGGTGGAAACCTCGCGGACAGTGTGGTCTCAGGACCCTCGGGGTCACAGAAAGACCGGGGGTGCCTGAGTGCAGCAGAGCTCCCAGGTATCGGAGCGGGGAAGCCGGCTGCAGAGACGGAGCCGAGGCGCGGGCTCTCAGCTCGGGGTGGCCATAAACCGAGATCCGTGGCACAGTCGGGCCACTGCTCCTCCGCCAGGGACCCAACAAGCGGCAGATCCGGGGAGACCCCCCCTTCCTCCCCCAGGAGGAGCTGCGCGGGAGCGCACCACAGGGATCTGCTGGGTTTGGAGACTCCACACCGAGTAGGGTGCCAGAGATAGAAACGCTCGGTCACAGGCCGGGTGAGCACGGAGTGCAGCTAGAGACCGGGGAGACGGGAGTGATTGACTGCTTTTCTCTGGGGGCGCACTGAGGAGCGGGGCCCCGAGTTCTCAGCTCCCCTGGGCGGAGACTGGGAGGCCACCATTTTCACTCTTGTCCTCCAAAGCTGTACCGAGAGCTTGCAGGGAACAAAAGCTCCTGAGAGCAAACCCAAGCAGATTGCTTAGCCCGCACCAACAAGGGCGGGGCAATTCTGCCTCCCGCAAAGACATTTGGGAACCATGGCAACAGGCCCCTCCCCTAGAAGATCAGCATGAACAGCCAGCCAAGACCAAGTTTACCGATCAATGAGAATGGCAGAACTCTAGCGCTAGGGGAATACTGCACATAGAATTCATGGCTTTTTTACCAGGATTCTTTAGTTTTTCAAAGTTAATTTTTTAATTGTTTTTTTTAATTTTTAATTTTCCCTTTTTCAACCATCTTATCAATCCCTTTTTTTAAAAAAAAAATATTTTTCATTTTTAGAGTCATATTCTATCCCTTCATAGTAGTTACCCTTATTTTTGGCATATATATATAAGTTGTTCTCTCTTTAAAATTTTGAGATACAGTTTCTTCTAACAGATCAAAATATACCCTAAATCACTAGTGTATGGCTTTGTTCTAGTGTCCTGCCTGATCACATTCTCTCCCCTTTTTTTCTTTTTTTAAATCTTCTTTCTTTTTTCAAACAACTTCTTATCAATTCCTTTTATAAAATCTTTTATAATTTTCATCTTTACAGTCATCTTCCATCCCTTCATTGTATCAACCCTTATTTTGTACATATATAAGTCTTTCTTTCCTTAAAATTTTAGGAGGCACTTTCTTCTAACAGACCAAAATACACCCAAAATCTAGTGTGTGGCACTGATCTATGCACTAGCCTGATCATATTTGATCATACTCTGTTTTTGTTTTGTTTTGTTTTGTTCTGTTTTTGTTTGTTTTTATCTTTTTCTTTTTCTTTTTTTTCTTTCTTTGTTCTTTCTTTCCCTTTCTTTTCCCCTGGTTTCAGGTCTTTTCTGATTTGTTTAGAGTATATTTGCTGGGGACGTTGTTAACCTGTTAGCATTTTGTTCTCTCATTCAACTATTCTCCTCTGGACAAAATGACAAGACAAAAAAATCACCTCAGCACAAAGAACAAGAGGTAGTACCGTCTGCCAGGCACCTACTCAATACAGACATTAGTACAATGTTGGACCTAGAGTTCAGAATCATGATTTTAAAGATACTAGCTGGGCTTGAAAAAAGCATGGAAGTTATTAGAGACAGCCTTCCTGGAGAAATAAAAGAACTAAAATCTAACCAAATCAAAATCAAAAAGGCTATTAATGAGGTGCAATCAAAAATGGGGGCACTAACTGCTAGGATAAATGAGGCAGAAGAGAGAATTAGCAATATAGAAGACCAAATGATGGAAAATAAAGAAGCTGAGAAAAAGAGAGATAAACAACTACAGGATCACGAGGGCAGAATTCGAGAGATAAGTGACACCATAAGACAAAACAACATTAGAATAACTGGGATCCCAGAAGAAGAAGAAAGAGAGAGAGGGGCAGGAGGTATATTGAAGCAAATTATAGCAGAGAACTTCCCTAATGTGGGGAAGGAAACAGGCATGAAAATCCAGGAGGCACAGAGAACCCCTCTCAAAATCAATAAAAATAGGTCAACACCCCGACATCTAAGAGTAAAACGTACGAGTCTCAGAGACAAAGAGAAAATCCTGAAAGCAGCTCAGGAGAAGAGATATGTAACCTATAATGGTAGAAACATTAGATTGGCAACAGACCTATCCACAGAGACCTGGCAGGCCAGAAAGGACTGGCATGATATCTTCAGAGCACTAAACGAGAAAAATATGCAGCCAAGAATAATATATCCAGCTAGGTTGTCATTGAAAATAGGAGAGATACAAAGCTTCCAGGACAAACAAAAACTAAAGGAATTTGCAAACACAAAACCAGCCCTACAAGAAATATTGAAAGGGGTCCTCTAAGCAAAGAGAGAGCCTAAAGGCAGCATAGACCAGAAAGGAACACAGACAATATACAGTAACAGTCATCTTACAGGAAATACAATGGCACTACATTCATATATTTCAATAGTTACCCTGAATGTAAATGGGCTAAATGCCCCATCAAAAGACACAGGCTATCAGATTGGATTAAAAAACAAGATCCATCAATATGCTGTCTGCAAGAGACTCATTTTAGACCCAAAGACACCCCCAGATTGAAAGTGAGGGGGTGGAAAACCATTTACCATGCTAATGGACACCAAAAGAAAGCTGGGGTAGCAATCCTCATATCAGACAAACTAGATTTTAAAATAAAGACTGTAAAAGAGATGAGGAAGGACACTATATCCTACTTAAAGGGTCTATCCAACAAGAAGATCTAACAATTGTAAATATCTATGCCCCTAACATGGGAGCAGCCAATTATATAAGGCAATTCGTAACAAAAGCAAAGAAACACATTGACAACAATACAATAATAGTGGGGGACTTTAACACCCCGCTGACTGAAATGGACAGATCATCTAAGCAAAAGATCAACAAGGAAACAAAAACTTTAAATGACACACTGGACCAAATGGACTTCAGAGACATATTCAGAACATTCCATTCCAAAGCAATGGAATACACATTCTTCTCTAGTGCCCATGGAACATTCTCCAGAATTGATCACATCCTAGGTCACAAATCAGGCCTCAACTTGTACCAAAAGATTGGGATTATTCCCTGCATATTTTCAGACCACAATGCTTTGAAACTAGAACTCAATCACAAGAGGAAAGTTGGAAAGAACTCAAATACATGGAGGCTAAAGAGCATCCTACTAAAGAATGAATGGGTCAACCAGAAAATTAAAGAAGAATTAAAAAAATTCATGGAAACCAAAGAAAATGAAAACACAACTGTTCAGAATCTTTAGGATACAGCAAAGACAGTCCTAAGAGGAAAGTATATAGCAATACAAGCTTTTCTCAAGAAACAAGAAAGGTCTCAAATACACAACCTAACCCTACACCTAAAGGAGCTAGAGAAAAAACAGCAAATAAAGCCTAAACCTACCAGGAGAAGAGAAATAATAAAGATCAGAGCAGAAATCAATGAAATAGAAACCAAAAGAACAGTAGAACAGATCAACGAAACTAGGAGCTGGTTCTTTGAAAGAATTAATAAGACTGATAAACCCCTGGCCAAACTTATCAAAAAGAAAAGAGAAATGACCCAAATCAACAAAATCATGAATAAAGAGTTGGTTGTGATCAACCAACACCAAAGAAATACAAACAATTATAAGAACATATTATGAGCAACTCTATGCCAGCAAATTAGATAACCTGGAAGAAATGGATGCATTCCTAGAGATGTATCAACTACCAAAATTGACCAGGAAGAAATAGAAAACCTGAACAGACCTATAACCACTAAGGAAATTGAAGCAGTCATCAAAAATCTCCCAACAAACAAAAGCCCAGGGCCAGATGGCTTCCCAGGGTAATTCTACCAAACATTTAAAGAAGAATTAATATCTATTCTCCTGAAACTGTTCCAAAAAATAGAAATGGAAGGAAAACTTCCAAACTCGTTTTATGAGGCCACCATTACCTTGATCCCAAAACCAGACAAAGACCCCATCAAAAAGGAGAATTACAGACCAATATCCTTGATGAACATGGATGCAAAAATTCTCACCAAAATACTAGCCAATAGGATCCAACAGTACATTAAAAGGATTATTCACCACGACCAAGTGGGATTTATCCCTGGGCTGCAAGGATGGTTCAACATCCGCAAATCAATCAACGTGATACAATACATTAACAAAAGAAAGAACAAGAGTCATATGATCCTCTCAATAGATGCAGAAAAAGCATTTGACAAAGTACAGCATCTTTTCTTGATCAAAACTCTTCAGAGTATAGGGATAGAGGGTACATACCTCAAGATCATAAAAGCCATCTATGAAAAACCTACAGCGAATATCATTCCCAATGGGGAAAAGCTGAGAGCTTTCCCCCTAAAGTCAGGAACACGGCAGGATGTCCACTCTCACCACTGCTATTCAACATAGTATTAGAAGTCCTAGCCACAGCAATCAGACAACAAAAAGAAATCAAAGGCATCCAAATCGGCAAGGAGGAAGTCAAACTCTCACTCTTTGCAGATGATATGATACTTTATGTGGAAAACCCAAAAGACTCCACTCCAAAACTGCTAGAACTCATACAGGAATTCAGTAAAGGGGCAGGATATAAAATCAATGCACAGAAATCAGTGGCATTCCTATACACCAACAACAAGACAGAAGAGAGACAAATTAAGGAGTCAATCCCATTTACAATTGCACCCAAAACCATAAGATACCTAGGAATAAATTTAACCAAAGAGGCAAAGGATCTGTACTCAGAAAACTATAAAATTCTCAAGAAAGAAACTGAGGAAGACACAAAGAAATGGAAAAATGTTCCATGCTCATGAATTGGAAGAACAAACATTGTGAAGATGTCAATGCTACCTAGAGCAATCTACACATTCAATGCAATCCCCATCAAAATACCATCCACTTTTTTCAAAGAAATGGAACAAACAATCCTAAAATTTGTATAGAACCAGAAAAGACCCCAAATAGCCAGAGGAGTGTTGAAAACGAAAAGCAAAGCCGGCGGCATCACAATTCCGGACTTCCAGCTCTATTACAAAGCTGTCATCATCAAGACAGTATGGTACTGGCACAAAAACAGACACATAGATCAGTGGAACAGAATCGAGACCTCAGAAATGGACCCTCAACTCTATGGTCAACTAATCTTTGACAAAGCAGGAAAGAATGTCCAATGGAAAAAAGACAGTCTCTTCAACAAATGGTGTTGGGAAAATTGGACAGTGACATGCAGAAGAATGAAACTGGACCATTTCCTTACACCACACACAAAAATAGACTCCAAATGGTTGAAAGACCTAAACGTGAGACAGAAGTCCATCAAAATCCTAAAGGAGAACACAGGCAGCAACCTCTTTGACCTCAGCTGCAGCAACTTCTTCCTAGAAACATCGCCAAAGGCAAGGGAAGCAAGGGCAAAAATGAACTCTTGGGATTTCATCAAGATAAAAAGCTTTTGCACAGCAAAAGAAACAGTCCACAAAACCAAAAGACAATGGACAGAATGGGAGAAAATATTTGCAAATGACATATCAGATAAAGGGCTAGTATCCAAAATCTATAAAGAACTTATCAAACTCAACACCCAAAGAACAAATAATCCAATCAAGAAATGGGCAGAAGACATGAACAGACATTTCTGCAAAGAAGACATCCAAACGGCCAACAGACACATGAAAAAGTGCTCAACATCGCTCAGCATCAGGGAAATCCAAATCAAAACCTCAATGAGATACCACCTCACAACAGTCAGAATGGCTAAAATTAACAAGTCGGGAAACGACAGATGTTGGCGGGGATGTGGAGAAAGGGGAACCCTCCTACACTGTTGGTGGGAATGCAAGCTGGTGCAACCCCTCTGGAAAAAAGCATGGAGGTTCCTCAAACAGTTGAAAATAGAGCTACCATACGATCCAGCAATTGCACTACTGGGTATTTACCCCAAAGACACAAATGCAGGGATCCGAAGGGGTATGTGCATCCCAATGTCTATAGCAGCAATGTCCACAATAGCCAAACTGTGGAAAGAGCCAAGATGTCCATCGATAGAGGAATGGATAAAGAAGATGTGGTATATATACACAATGGAATATTATGCAGCCATCAAAAGGAATGAGATCTTGCCATTTGCAATGACGTGGATGGAACTGGAGGGTGTTATGATGAGTGAAATAAGTTAATCAGAGAAAGACATGTATCATATGACCTCCCTGATATGAGGAATTCTTAATCTCAGGAAACAAACTGAGTGTTGCTGGAGTGGTGGGGGGGTGGGAGGGATGGGGTGGCTGGGTGATAGACATTGGGGAGGGTATGTGCTATGGTGAGTGCTGTGAATTGTGCAAGACTGTTGAATCACAGATCTGTACCTCTGAAACAAGTGCAATATATGTTAAAAAAAAAAAAAAGAAAGAAGAAGATAGCAGGAGGGGAAGAATGAAGGGGAGTAAATCGGAGGGGGAGACGAACCATGAAAGACGATGGACTCTGAAAAACAGAGGGTTCTAGAGAAGAGGTGGGGGATGGGTTAGCCTGGTGATGGGTATTAAAGAGAGCACATTCTGCATGGAGCACTGGGTGTTATGCACAAACAATGAATCATGGAACACTACATCAAAAACTAATGATGTAGTATATGGTGATTAACATAACAATAAAAATTTTTTTAAAGATCACAAAAATAAATAAATAAATAAATAAATAAACTTGGGAAAAGAAAAAACATTTCACTGTCTGTGATTCTTACTTTGGAATTTAAAACAGGCCTCACCTCTCAGTAGATGCTCAATAAGCATTCATTAAGTGCATGAATAAAAAATAAAATGAAACAAAATCCAATAATACTGATTAGATCTGAGACACTACTAGACTCCTCTAATCTAACTTGTGGCCCACACCTCCTTCAGCCTAATGCAACTCTGAAATGATTAAAAGCTTCTTGAAAGCATGCATTGAGCAAACAAATATTGGGAGAAGAGGGACAAGGAAATGCTGGGAACAGCCTGTGGCATTAGGACCTGAACTCAGGGAGAGGAATGGAAAAGGCCCTGAAGATGCCCTTTACCTAAGGTTGACCTTGAAAGAAATTATTTCTGGACCGACTTTCAGCCTTTCCAAAATACACACACGTGCATGTGCACACACACACACATACATACACACACACACCTTCCTTTTTTACTCCAGGCAGATTTATGGCTGAATATATTATTATTTTATTTGAGCATATCTCCTTTTCCACCTTTGCAATGTAATATAGATAAGGTCCATATCATCCAGTACATCCTTCAATAGAAACTTAAGAATTGGGGACTAAAAATATAGTCCCAACTTTGTGATTTTCAAAGTCCTTGCATGTCAATCAACTTATTCTATTGTTATAATCCTGTAAGGCAGAAATGATTACCCCATTTTCCAAATGCAGGAACTAGCCCACTTGATACCACAGAGCTAGGCGGTGGCAATGAGGCCCAAGCTCACATGCCCTGGCTCCAAGGTCAGTGTCAGCATCGTGGCAGAGCTGAACGCGGTGTTGAGTCAGAGAAGAACTGAGTGTGACAACAAAGGGGTAGCTGAGGACTCTGGGAAGCACATGCCCTCACTTGGGAGGCAAGGGCAGACCATTTGTTATCACCAGCACTGCCCTGCCAGAGGTCAAAACACAATCTGAGTACTTCCTATGAAGGAAAACAGAATTTTAATGAACAGATTTGGTTTTTGTCAGATGAATGCTAGATTTGGGAGATTTGTCATGTCTCAGGTGAAAGGTACAGACCAAAATTAAAAAAACAAAAAAAGGAAAGAAAAAACCTAACTAACTCCTCTGCATGTGACAAAATGTACAAGAGTAAGGATCGATAGTACAATTGATTGTTAACAGGTCTGTGACAACTGGTGGTGACAGTCAGTCCTAACAAACTGTCTTCTTTCTCAGCCTTTATCTGACAGCATTATGCTACAGCTCAAAACACTTCCAGATGGGTTTTTCTCTAGCGTTCCAAAAATAGTCAGCTGAATTAATCTATATGTTCATTGTGCTAATATGTCAGCCACACAGATTAATCTATTGGTCAGAACAACCCCTGCGCCTCAGGAATGGTCGTTAACCCTTTGATTACTCCCCTGGTCATGCTGAACCAAAGGAAGCCTTCATTTAGTCTTAGCGTTCGGCCTTTTGCAGGTGGGAGCTTTCCTTCTGCTGTCCTGGTGGTTGCCAGACTGCCTCAGTGTGGAAGGTGCTCCACTGTTGTGACTGGGATGGGACCTGGTGACCCTGGGACCCCCAAAAAGGTTTTAACACCACTACGGTGTGCCTTTGGGGATGGAGTTTTCCCTCAGGCTTCTGCATACCCCCAAACTATTGAGCAAATGCCTATTGGTCATCAGGGCCCTGAGCTTATCGGTGCGGGGATGGAGCGGGATGCATGCCATAGTTAGCAGGTCAGCTGTGCTGAGCTTTGTCTCACATTATACCCGGGTAACAATGCTATAAAATCAGAAGCAAGGAAACAAAAATCAGAATGCTCTCTGGAAGCTACAGGCACATGAACCTAACAATCTTGTCTCTTTTGAAACTGGAAAAACAAAGCACTTTCCTATCAATGATCTTACTCTATTGTTTTGATACCATAAGGCAGAAATGATTACCCCCGTTTTCCAAACGCAGGAACTAGCCCGCTCGATATCACACAGCTACCCAGGAACTTTCCTTCTGCTGTCACAGGTGCTGCCAAACCTCCTCAGTGTGGAAGGTCCTCCACGGCTGTGGCTGTGATGAGACCCCAAAAAGACTTTAACACAACTACAGTGGGCCTAGATTCAACCAAGATCTTTCGTGCAAGTAAAGCGATTTTTTTTTCCCTTGGAAACGAGCAGAGCTCTTATGGCTACAACAAGTTTCTTTGGATCAGTGTTACCAACAGGAGTAACCAAACCATCTCTTGCTTCACGAATAAAAATTATACCTCCTCCCCAGTGAGGGTTCAGTCCAGCCTGGGAACCACCTGAGATTCATAAAGAGTCAAGGTGGCCGACGTGCAGTCTCGCTAGGATCCTTGAGATCTTCTGTGCCCACCTGCATCTTGGACTGTTGACTCTGGGGAGACCAGCTACCTCCCTGGCCACTCATGACTTTGTCTAACTCCAGGTGATCGTGACTACAAGGGACTACAAGTGTGGTGGTCTGTAGAATGTGCACAGAGAGCCCAGGGGAGCGTGCAGGGAGAGGTGTCTGCAGCAATGTTCTGAGTCTGACTGCCTGTGCTGAAATCCAGGCTGTGTCTCTTTTCCGACGACCTTGACCACATTGCTTCACATTCTTGTACCTGTCTCTTCCTCTGCAAGATGGAGATGATTGCATCTGCCTGGAGGGTTGTCAGAATTAAATGAGATAAGACATGAAATCGCTGAAGAGAGTGTCTGATACATTATGTACTTTGGGGGGAAGAGGACTGATGGTAGAAACGTTTCTGACTAGGCACAACTGCCTTCCTTCCTTCCCCCCAGAACAGCAGTTCACCAAACTCCCTGAGTCTGTGCCATTCCCACAGCTCTCTGCTGCCCCCTGCTGACATCTGGTTGATACTAGTAGCGTAAGGGTTCTAGCTCTTCCATTCCTTGCCCCACAAGCACCCTACTGGACCACCAAGCTGAAACACAGAGCATTCCTGTAAAACCCCATGCCTTGGGCCTTGACCATGTTGTTTCTTCCATCTGGCATGCCCTTCCTTCCTCCCCACTGACCTGTCAAAACCAGGTCCACCTCAAATACCACATGACACGGATACAGCCTCCCTGTGCTCTCCCCCACCAGCACCCCATAACCCACCAGGAGCACCTGACTCCTTCCTCACATCACATTCTTCTCTGTATTGTAATAAGTTTTGAAATTCTCTTACCACCTCTTGCTAGGAGGTCAAAACTATGCCTTATTTGTCTTTCATTGCCCCAGTAGCACCCATGTCATAAAGCCCCTTCACAGAGACATCCTCGGCTGGTACTCATGCTGGAACTGCAGGCTCGCAATTGCCACACAGCTCCCAGCTGTGTCATCTCTCATGATCTCCCGCTTCAACTATCACATAATCCCCTAACTGAGGTCCCCAGATCCACTCTGGGCCCATCTCCCATCCATTGTCCACAGTGCCAACTTGTAGGTCCTGTAACACTCCACATTCTCCTGCAGCAGAGACTTCCCAAGTTGGCAGCCCTCTTGCTGGGAGCCTCTCTCCCACCTCACCTCCTCTAACCTTCAGACTTAAGCTCAAACATACCCAAACAAACCTTCCTTGACCCTCTTCCTATATGTGATTTGCCTGTGCATGCTCTCATAGCAGTATCTTCCTAACAAAAATGTCATCATAGTTGTAAATTTCTATTTGTGGTCATTTGATGAATGCATGTCTTCCCTTAGGACTAGCTCCATGGGGACAGGGCCTATGCCTGCTTTTCCTCACCACTTATTCCTAGCTGCCAGCATAATGCCACATATACATTAGATACATGATAAATATATGTTTAATAAATAAACAAATCAAAGGAGCCATGTTAAACAGAATCTTAGCCAATGTGCCAAAATCCATTAAATATATTAAATCTAAAACCTTATATTGATTCCATTTCTATCATTCATATTTAAGTCATTCATTTATAAACAGAAAGAT
Organism: Eumetopias jubatus; assembly: GCF_037043125.1. NCBI lineage: Eukaryota > Metazoa > Chordata > Mammalia > Carnivora > Otariidae > Eumetopias > Eumetopias jubatus. The sequence goes on along the minus strand of NW_028274812.1, from coordinate 20,621,608 downwards.
ATGTAGGTAGGTAGATAGGCAGACAGACAGACAGACAGTAAGGGCCTCTCTGAAACACATTCAACAAGAAGCCAGAAAGATTCTTCTGATGCTTACCTTCGGTGCTCATATCTGGTGTCGGCATCCAGATGTAGACCAAGCCTTCTTCCCTATAGAGCTTAATCATGGTGTCTGGTGTCATGGGTTCTGGGTAGCGGTTACAGCCCGAGGAATTCTGTACAATATCCCATTCAGTCTGGAAATTCATTACAGCTGTAATCCCCAATTCATGCTTCAGTTTGATGGTTATATGTTCCACTTGACGAGGGCAGCTACCCAGCCAGATATTTGGTAGAATTCTAATGAGAATATATAAAGGCAAATATTATTGTTGTTATTGTCATGGCTTGAGCTCTGAGGAGCTGCAGAAAACACGGTGTAATAAAATGCAATTAACCTTTAAATCTGGCACAGGAAAAACTGCAGTAACAATATTAGATGGTGTAATAATATTAGTGATATAATAACAGTATTATTGAAAGAAAAAATACTGGTGGTGTCATTTTTAGGGAAATAATTCTATTAACTAAAATGCTAGGAAATAAGCATTAGCAAGACAAATCTTGCAACATATTAAAATAAGTTGAATTTATTCTTTGAATGTATATGTGGTTCAACATTAGGAAACTCAACATATTTCAAACACTAACAAGTTAAAGGCAAAACTTCAATGATTATATCAGTCAATTCATTTGCCAAAATCAGCCATTGTTCCTGTTTAAAACTCTACATAAAAATTTCAAATAGTAGGAAAACTTTTAAACACAAGAAGCTAACAAACAACAATCTTCTTTTAAACAAAATCAAAGTCAAGCTTATATCCATTAGTACCCAACATTGTCCTATATGTTTCATCTAATGCTATAAGAAGAAATAAAACTAACTGGAAAAAAAGAAAGAAAATGTTCATATTTTTTTCAAGCATGTTTCTCTATGTAATATCCCAAAGGCTGGACCCCACCCTCAAAGTTTTTGAGTCAGTAGATCTGGGTTGAGAGTCCAAGAATTTGGACTTCTAACAAGTTCCCAGGCAATACTGATGCTGCTCGTTCAGTGCAAAACCTTGAGAACCACTCCCTAAAAGATTCAATTACAAAAGCTATGCAAGTATTAAAAGTATTAAGATATCTGGATGAGGGAAAATGTACAATAATCAAACAGCTCTTCTATGTACTCACAAAAGCCAGGTAGAAATGGGGCAGTGGAGATGAATCTCATTCAAAAATAGAAAGAAAATTATAAAACATCTAGGAATACATTTAACCAGAAAGATTTATGAAATTTTATTGGACATTAAGAAAAAAAACAATAGATAGACATACTGTGATATTATGATTTATAATAAGAAATATGTATTTGGTCTTCATCTCAGTTTCCAGCACAGTTTCCTGAGTGATAAAAGCCCTAAAAGTGGTTTTTGTTATGTTAATTAGGTAACTTAGAACAGCACCCACCCTGGGCTGGTTGGCAGGGGAACCAACTTTGTGACTAGAGGACAGAAACTTCCACCCACCCCTCGGCTTCTGGGAAAAGAGAGAGCTGAAGGTTGAACCAATCACCAATTGCCAATGATTTAATCAACCATCCCTATGTAATGAAGCTTCCATAAAACCCAAAAGGTCATGATTCCAAGAGCTTCCGGGTTGGTGATGCAGGAAGAGTGGGGCTACCCAAGAGGGTATAGAAGCTCTATGCCATTTCCCATGTTCCTTGCCCTATGCATCTATGCTGTCTGACTGTTCCTGAGTTATACCTCTTAAAATAAGCCAGTAATCTAGTAAAATGTTTCCTGAGTTCTATGAACTGCTCTAGCAAATTAATCAAAACCCAAAATTGGAAAGGGTCAGAGTACCTCTGATTTATAGCCAGTCCATCAGAAGCACGGGTAACAACCTTCATTTGCACGTGGCATCTGAAGTGAAGAGTGGGGGAGCATCTTATAGGACTTAACTCTTAACTTGCAGAAGCTGATGATATCTCCAGGTAGATAGTGTCAGAATTAAGACACCAAGCTGTTCTCCAGAAAATTAGTTGGATGTATGGGGAAATCCCCTCACGCCACACATACTGGAATTGGGTCCCAGAATCCAAAAGACATATCATGCAAACATCATAAAAATGCAAATATTTTCCAAATAATATATAAATGTAATATACATTATTATAATTTATTGCATGTAGTATATATTGTCTTGCTCACTGATTATTTCACACATGTACATCCTCTCCAGAACTAATGGGTTCCTCCAGAACGAATACTCTGTTTCAACTTTATCTGAATCATGTCACCTAGAACTTTACTAGGTTCAATATAGAGCATTCAGACAACAGTTCATAAATGATGATGGCAAACACCACTTGATGCTCACCAGTGTTCCCAGTTATCCTCTTTCAAGCATGGATGACTAAACTACTTCTCTGCCTGAAAGTTCGAGCTCCTGACTTACTTTTGTCGATAGAAAGTGAGCTGAAGTAACACGTGTCCCTTCCAGAGGGACATATTTAAGACCTTGTGCACAATGCTCTATGCTCTGTGTTTCGCTGCTGTGAGGATCACGGAAACACATGTGGATACTGAGCTACTGGAAGACTGAAGTAGCTTCGAATGGTAAGCTACCTTGGAAGGCCAGCTGCCCTGGAGAGCCAATGGCTCGTTGCATTAAGCCATTGTTTGTTCCCACAGGGTAATCTGACTTGTTCTAATACAGTGCCTAAATAATTAATTCCTTAAAGTCCCTAATGCGCAGGAAAGAAGTTGAGCAGAGGGACTACACTTTTATAAAGTTACTTTCATATTGAGCTTAAAGCAGTCCTTCTCAGTTGGGGACAAATTTGTTTCCCAAGGGCTATTTGGCAATGATTATGGAGGCATTTTAGATGATGATGCTGGGTGGTGCTGATGGCACCTCATAGAATGAGACCGGGGATTGTGCTAAACATCCTACAATGCACAGGACAGCTCCCACAACAAAGGATTATCAAGACCAAAATGTCAATAATGCTGTGATTAAGAAGTCTTGTTTAGGAGAATAGAAGTGGAATAGAACTCCTTACTCTATGTAAGAAGAAAGGGAATATGGGGCAGGAATAAGACCAACATATCTGACAGTTTGTGGCTCATTGGTGATGTCATTCTGATGATAAGATGGTATTCTGTATCATATTTTTAAATATGTATGTACGTATGTACGTACATATGTATAGAATGAGAGAGACCTAGAGAGTGAAGCAAAAGTCTAATATAACACAGCTGAATAGCACTACAACATTTTAAGTGGTGTGTAATGGAAAGGGCACTGAACACAAGAAAAAATGCCAATCCTAACATGATCATTTTAAAAGCACTCGGTAATAACTGTCTGACATTAGGCCAAGTTATTTATCATCTCTAAGCCTTTGGTGGTCTTCTCTCTAAAATAGGTCTAAAAATAACTAATTCATGGAAAGTAAATACAAATAAATAAGGTATCTGAATAGGACTGATATTAGTGGATGTACAATAAATGCAAGTTATGTCTATTTGTTATAATTTACTTATTTTAGTAATTTATTTTGTATTGTATTGACTATTCAGATAATTTTCCATCGTTCTGTGTATCCTTCATTAGAATGCTACAGAGTTTAGAACACTCATCCTATTTTCTTAAATGAAATCTAGCTTGCTTTTGTGTTTTGGTTCTTTTTTTCTTTCCTTTTGGCTGTTGTTGTCATTGTTAATGCTAATGTAAAAAGCCAGGTGACTAATCCTCAAATATGGGTATTACCCATCCACAATGAAAATATCTCTCAAGATCCAGCATCACCTAAAACTTGCATCCTACTTACCCTCCAGAAGATAAACCAATTTTTATTGCTGCTTGGGCTCTAAGCCTAATAGGTTCTTAGGCATTTCTTATGGGCTATTGAAGATGATTATGGAAAAAATAAAGGCAACAAAATTTAAAATAAAGAGAATAGTTAGAGAAAAAACCTAATGGTATTGTGAAGACGAGCATGGGATCCAAAGGCCTTTCACTTTATTCTTGACCCTAAAGAATTCTCAAATATCCCATGAGGCCAGGAGGCCGACAGAAAAATCGTTAGCAGGGACACCTGGAGAGTGCTCAAGGGAGGTGCTTGACCAGGACACTGTTAGCTGAGTATTCAGTCTTCACAGGAATGGAAAGGACACACAGGCTGGGTCACTGGCCCCTCCCTCTGGCTGTTGAGTGACAGCAGGGACCAGCTCTATCTTGTACATGCTCCATCCCTCCTTCCACTGTCCCTTAAAGCTTTCTTCTCCAGTTCCCTGCCGGAGGCCTAGTGGGCAGCAGTGGTGGGCTGTCATCCTAGGGGTGGGCTGCAGGGTTGAACAGACCATACTGAAGTTTCCAAAGCTGGAAAAGAGGGCAGTAGACACCCCAGTGATAATAACCAAGAAATATAACCTTTTGAACAACAGTGCATTTTTACTGGTAAAATTTTGAAGTGGACTGGTAAAATATTAAAATGAACATTCAGGACAGGCAAGCTAAATTCCAAACGTTACCCAGAGTTCTCCGGAATATTGCACTCTTTGAGTGCATAGCACTTAGTATGCAGCTAGAGAATAAATGCCAAAATAAGCGTCTGCATGCAAGATCTGAATATAGACAAAAGAATAGTGCCTAGAGATATACAAAGAGCAAATCATACAAAATAAGAAATCAGAATGCCAAGCCAGAGTCAGTATATAGAATCACACTGTGTTACTGGGGGGGGGGGGGGGGGTAGGTATTACTCTACCATCTCATTCAGCCCTGGTCTTCAAGTGTATTTTAACCGGGACCTCAGGAAACTCAGAACAAGTCAAAGGTAAACAGGCCCAAAGTTGGTACCTTTCCCCACATCAAGTTTCTAATGGAAATAAGCCCTTGGAATACACACTTATACATTCCCACACACACATCAACACTAGCTTCTGAATCAGGTATTTCTAACTTTTTGATAACAATTCTTCCTCTAGAAGTGCCACAAGTCAGAGTCCATATTTAAGAAATGAGTATAAATTCTTAAATTCCTGATTTTTTAAGCAAGATGTGCTGAATCTAGGAGGTAGATCACTAAAGATAAATTTTGAAAACAAGTGCTGTGTTGAAGAATAGAGAATTAAAGTTATAAAGTAAATGGTACTGAATCGTTATATGAGATGTGGAGCCAGAGGACTGAGTTTGTTGGAAACACACAAATCAATGGATCCTGCTTCATTAGACAGCCAAAGTGCCCTTTATATGCATCTTATTTCAGCTTGTTGTCTCTATTAATAGGTTGTATATTTCTAGTTACATGATACATTGGAGGTAATAGGATGCATGATGTACTTTCTAAACAGTAATTAGACTTTTACTTATCCACTCAAAAGAGAATGATTTGACACCATTAAAAATCAAGTTTTACTCATCTCATCTTTTAATCTTCTCTCGGCATCAATGACACTTTAAACAATTTTAAAAATCAGGATTTTTTTAAGGTAAAAAGAAGCTTGTTGAAATATGGGATTTAGGGAATAAAAATCCTCTGTAAAGGTAGTTTTGATGCAAGACATACAAAACTTCAAAGATATAATAATGAAATTAAGAAATAAATAGATCACAATTATATTATAAATTACCCTGTAAAACTTCCAGAGAATTAGTACTTTATGAATAGCTTACTATTGGTCATGAGTTACATCAGATTTCTGGCAGCTCAACTACAGATCATCTGAAAAGGTCAGGAGAAACCACTGCATCTAACGGGTATTGACAATCAACCCAGAAGTTCCCAAACCTGACTTTGCATTCAAGCCACATGAGTTTTTATAAAAACTTGTATTACCAACATCTAGTCCAGAGGTAGTCAGTCATTAAGTGTCTGTGGAATTAGGTCTATGATTCTGTGGATTTTTTTTTTCAAGAAATTAACCAGGGTTTATATATTCCATATGCAGCCAGATTCCAAAACCACTAGCCTGGCCGATCCCAATAAATATGTAGAAAGTTAGTATAGAGATCTCAATACCTTTTAATGCACCAAAAAATATGGCAATGAAAGGGCATGGATTGCTCAGCCCTACACACACATATAAGCGTTAAGTCCCTACCATTCTCCAAAAATACTTTCAAGACTAAAAATGATCCCCAGACAGAGAGTGGGGAATGGGAAACTGTTAGGAAAGAGTAGCTATGAGGATGTATGTCTATGTGTTTAATAGGTAGCATCTTCCAAAAAGTCAAAACTAAATCTACTTCTGAGTCATGACAAGTATTTAATATAGCAACATTCATTAAGAACGTACTTTGGCAAAAAAACCAATGTACTTTTGCAGATAAAAGGTTTATTCATTTGAGCTTTGACTACTGCCACCATGATTCAACAAAATTGTATTTAAATAAAATCCATCCTAGTAATGTTACAACTTAGCTAAAGACCGGGGGCGGGGGGGGTTGGTGAAGGTTGTGGTGGTGGATGGATGGCTGATATTCTGGAACCTTTGTTGGACTGCAAATCAGAATCAATTTCACTCATTTGGGTGAATCTGGATTTGTGGTTCCAGGTAATCACATCACAATACTACAACGTTCGCTTCACCTGTCAGGCCAGGGCCCCTGTTACAACAGCAAGTGAAGTGTATGAATCAGCACCCGCTTGTTCCATCTCTGCTGTCAGTCAAAGGGGGCCTTACCGGCAAAAATGAGTACATCAGCCCGAATGAGCATCCAAGCACTTTGCAGAAAATACCACCGGGTTTTGACAGGAGGAGGGGGCAAAGGAAAAACAGAAGATATCAGCAAATAAGCCAGTTGTATGGACTCCACATCTCAAGTTCCATCACTAATGGCCTTGAAAAATGGCAGAATAACCTCTTCCTGAAGGTGAAAATTAGCATTATATTTTGTCCATAAGAAAAAAAAGTTAGGAAACATGGGATGATGGGATCAATGTATGAACACAGGATTTGTTTATTTCTTATCACCCCAAGAGACCACAACTATTAAAGCCAGTGCCTTGGGCGCCTGGGTGGCTCAGTTGGTTAAGCAACTGCCTTCGGCTCAGGTCTTGATCCTGGAGTCCCGGAATCGAGTCCCACATCGGACTCCCTGCTTCTCCCTCTGATGCTGTTCCCTCTCATGCTCTCTATCTCTCATTCTCTCTCTCTCAAATAAATAATAAATAAAATCTTTTAAAAAATAAATAAAAATAAAAATAAAAAAAATAAAGGCAGTGCCTTCTGTTTGGCCATAAAGACACAGCACCGTTTCACAGAGGGAGAAAATGGATTTTGCTGAGGTTCTTTATAAAACCCAGCTAATGATTCAGGAGTTAAAAAAAGAAAATGATTAGCGCATTTTCTAAGTTGGATAATTTTGTTGCATTTACCTTATTTAATATTTTATGGGCAATTCAATGTGAAATTAAAATGTGATCTGGCTTTTAAATAATGGGTAAAGAAAAAAAAGTCTATCAGTCCTATCATTTAGATCTCATTAGTGGGAAAGCAAGAGAAACGTTAAAATCAACCTCCAGTAAGCTCCAAGCTTCATTAGCACATGTAACTCCTTCTGCTAAAAATCTGCCCTCTAGTGTTGAGTGTTATGTTATTAATACCAAACTTCTACCCCAAAGACTCCAGTTAAGGCTGAATGACTGCACAAAGACAAATTTCAATTTAGAGAGTGATACTAACTTCTTTATTTAAAAAAGTTTTATTATAGTTTGCTTATAGGTTATAGACTATAGTATATAGAGAGCACATGCTAATTTCTACAGGTACACTTAAGTTTCTTAGGTTTTTTTTTTGGATGTGCTATGTAGTTTATAGCCACATGAAGCAAATATTTTTGTCATATGTTTTTATTTTCTATATTTAAAATGCCATATAATAATTATTAAGGTCTGTTATGGATTGACTTGAGTTTCCCCAAAATTTCCATGGTGAAGTCCTAACCCCCAACACCTTAGATGTCACCTCACTTGGAGACAGGGTCCCTAAAGAGGCAATCAAGTTAAAATGAAGCCATTAGGGTCCGGTATGCCTGTTATTCTATAAGGGGAAATCTGGACACAGACACACAGAGAGAGAAGATGATGTGAAGATAAAAGAAGGCAGCTGTCTACAAGGCAAGGAGAAGGGCTCAGAACAGAGCCTTCTCTCAAAGCCCTCAGAATGAATCAACCCTGTAGACACATTGATCCTGAACTTTTAGCCTCCAGAACTGAAACAATAATTTTCTGTTGTTTAAAAACCACCCCAGTTCACGGTACTTTGTTAGAGCAGCCCCAGAAAACTAATCAACCATCCAGATTCTTCCAATATCCATAAATCAGGTATACTTAAAGTAAAACATTTTAATAGATATTTTTCACCTTTCATCCTGATCTTGAAATTCTACAATTAGCTTTAGCTTGTGGCACTCCAGTTGTCCTCCTACACAACAGTACTACCCATTCTCGTTCCTTGACTCATGCCCTTCAGTCCATCACGTGAGCATCTCCAACATGGCAGACAAGATCATAAGGCCCCTGGCTGTGCTATTTGGGTTTCCTTCTTAATCTAATGGCTCAGTTCTAAAGTTCTTTAGAACTAGATACCTAGTTTTCATAAATACAATACAGTCTTGGGCCTGTTTGCTTGGCTTTCAGGGAATGGATCTCAACGGAGAATCACCTGAAATGTATAAGAGCACAGTCTTCAGACTCACAACCTGTTAAGATTCTGAGTCCAAGGGTGGTTCAGTCAGTTAAGCGTCTGCCTTAGGCTCGGTCATGATCCCAGAGTCCCAGGATCAAGTCCCTCGTCAGGCTCCCTGTTCTGTGGGGGGTCTGCTTCTCCCTCTGCCCCTCACCCTACTCATGCTCTCTGTCTCGTTCTCTTGCAAATAAATAAATAATAAATAAATAAATAAAGTCTTTAACAAAAAAAAAAAGAAGAAGAAGAAGATTCTGAGTCCAAGAGACTTTGGCTTTCTTGGTTTTGAGCCCTTGTTGCCCTGAAATCTGGTTTATATGCCACACTGACAGATTATAGCAATAAATAAGGCAACTGTCACACTTCACTTTCTTAGTCAAGGTAACACAAAGATTGAGGCAAATAACTAGGCTAAGCAGCCTCAGTTGGTTACTGTGATACAAATTTCAACAAAATGTTCTGTCTCTTGGCATGTTAATTTTGTTTGCAATGCTGAGCACCCCTTGAAAGAGCAAAATGTCATGTTTAATATGTTCTCACATAATGAACTTGAAAGGATTTGTTTAAAATTAATCACTTGCATAATGAACTAGTAACCACTGAAGATCAAGGAAGTAATTAAAAATTAAATGTAAGATTTTTTCCTGTATTTGTTTTAAAGTCATTCCATCTATTTAACAAATAGGTAACGATGCCTCCTTTTTGCCAGGCACTCAACAACCAACGGTGAGCAAGACAGTCAAGGTATGCCCTCATGTAAGCCTGCATTCTTTGAGGAAGACAGGCAGTGAGCAAATAAATATGCAAAATGTATAATACTTACTTGTAATGTGCTACTGAGGACACAAACAGGGAGTTAAAATAGAGAATCACAGGAAAGCCAGACTTTAGATAAGACAGTGAGGAAGGTCCTCCCTAAAAAGGTGACATTAAAACCAAGACCTGATGTGGCAAAAAGAGGGAGACATTCAAGATTCTTATGGTGAGAAAGAGTGAGGTAGACTTTAGGAACTGAGAGAAGCCCAGAAAGAGCAAGAAAGGGGCATGGCATGAGTTAGATTGAGAAGACCCTGTGAGTCCTTACTGACCTGCTAGGGAATTTGCATAACACTACAAGTGCAATGAAAAAGCAGTGAGAGGTTTTAAGTGGAGGAGTTACATGGACTTGTTTTAGCATTTTTAAAGGGTGACTCTAGCCGTTAGTGGAAAATGGATTGGGCAGAAGATAGAACAGGAAACTATAGAGGAAAAGGGAAGACCTTTGGGAGAGTGATGGCTTGGAATAATTATTGGTGCAGATAGAGAAAAGTGGATTAACTCAAAACATACTTTAGTGGTGGAACCAGCAGAATGCACATTAATGAGATGAAAGAGTAGAGAGAAAGTGAAAATTCAAAAAATGACTCTAAATTTACTAATGTGATATTATAATCTACAGTTTCTTAGCCAGGTCTGCCTTCAGTGAAGCCTGTAGCTCTCTAAGTTTATTTACTATGTATTTTTACAAGTTTCAGAGTAACCAACATTTTATATACCACGCATCATGCTTATGGCATCCATATGCTTAAAGCCTTGATGATATCAAACTATTCAAACTTCTTTTCAGTTTTCCACACAAATCATTATATCCATTATAGAAATGTTAATACCATAGGGGTTTTATTGATGTAAGAACTTTGTATGCAGGATAAGTTGACTATCAACTAGATTTATCTCATTTCAAGGAAATATCCACTGTAGACCAAGTGGTACACAGGAAACTGATTTATTTATTTAATCAGTTCACTAAAGAGATATTATTAAAATTTATTTTTTATACCTGCAGGTCTTTATTTCAGCTCTAGAACAACAACAACAAAAAAGGAATTTAGAACACACGACAGCAAATGAAAAAAATTCATTTTTCTTCTTTTCTACAGTAATTCTTCAATGCCAACCAATCATTAATTAAAATACAAAGAATTTCTAGTATGAAAAAAAAAATTCTGTTCAGTACTTGGAACACAACAGGTGTTTTCACTATAGTTTTCTTAACCAAAAAAAAGTGTGGGATAGTTTTACCATTATTATCCATCTAAACCAGAGCTTCTCAAATATTAATGTGGAGACACATCATCTAGGGATCATCTTAAGATGCAGACAGTGATTCAGTAAATCTGGGATGGAGCCTAAGATTCTGCATTTTTACAAGCTCCCTTGTAGCAAGAAGTACTCTACTAATGGTATTTGACCTAAATACTATCATTGTTTTATTATACATCACAACAGTTCACTGCAGTTCAGTACTCAGGACTTCAGTACTCAGGCACACTGATAAGTAAAAGAAGATTGTCCTGCTAGAACAAACAGAAAGACAAGCATTTTATCTCTACTACTGATACCAGTATTAGAGGCCTAATATTAACCATGCAGAGAGAATGCTATTTTTTTAAATTCTAATTATGGAACATTTTAAAATGACATTCAGTCCTCTTTCTTGATTTTCCAGAGGAAGAGCCTGCAAGAAGCCAAATGACTGTCTTATGTAACAACCTTCCTTCGCTCTAAAACATTCCTCTTTTCTCCTTTTTTATAGTGCTCATCGGCTTCATGATAGAGACCTAAAATTTCCTTTTGTGTTATCTTTTTAAAATGTAGTTGGAGACTTTTTTACATGTAGATGCTGAAAATCAGGGAAAATTCACGTAAGACTTGAAATTTATAGGGCATCAAGGGAATTAAATGGTTGAAAACTCTGATGCCATTAGCAGTGTTGCAGCAAGAGGTGTTAGAAATCAGGTAAGGTTCCAGAAGGACAAACAAAAAACACCTCCTCTTCCCCTTTGAGATATTAGTAGTTAGGATGGTAAGACCAGGAGAGATGTTAAACCACAAACATTCCAATACTGAGACCTACAAAAGCCCTGGGACGTTTTGCTTCTTTCATTCAGCCTGAAGTCAGGGCACGTACAGTATATTTCACAATGTACAGAGAGAAGTCACGGTAGCCAGTAAACCCTCCTAAAGATAATGCAAATCGAAAAGGCCTCTGTTTTAAGTTACCCAGAGACCCTGAAGATCCATAGCTATGGGAAAAGAGGCCAGGAATTAGTGATACTTCATCTCCTTATGTTATCCCTAACTAGGAGAGGTCTTAAACAGACATGTAGTCTAATACAATTCACAAACAGGCTAAGTCCCTATCATACCCCAACCAAAACTGTCATATTTAAATTGGTAATCTTCAACAACCTAGTCATGGAGAGAGTGCATTCAGTTACATGGTGCTCTTATCGGCAGCTAATTTGTTCTGGCAAGACCTTCCCAATAGAGTTTTATTTAAGATCATCCATTCCACTGAGCACTCATTGAAGTGCTTAATTGGTAGAAATCAGCCTTAATTTTTTTAAGCTAAAATTGCCTCTTCCATGTTTCATAGCCCAGGACATTGTCGTTTCCATCTTGTGCTATGCAAGTGTTTCGATTTCTTTAAGACTTTTGAAGATATTTATTCTGCACTCACAAATGGGCTTAAGTGTATGGAGAAATGATAGGATCTCAAACTTTTGAAATATATCTGATATCTAAAGCATATGTCCCTTAAACAATATGAACCAACCATAGGCTCCCATTAAGAGAATTCAGTCTAGTGTCAGAGAGCCAACACTCTCAAGTCCCATCCAGCACAACTGATACTCAACAGACAGTTTAATGTATTCCTATCTCAGTTCCATCTCTGTTCCAGATTACATCCCTAGGTGGTAGCATGTATCCTATTGATCACTTCCATTACCACACATACACCCAGTTTATTTTTACTAATGTTTCTGTCTCCTTCATAAGCCCTGTGTCCTCTTAAGTGTGAGTGTTTCTCATAGTTCCAGACTGTAAGTCATCTCCCAAATATACACTGCCATCTATAACTGTCACCTACATGCTGATAAATTCCAAAACTATTGCCTGCAGCTCAGACCTCAATGCCCTACTGGAATTCTCCATTCAATGTCCCATAAGCACCAAATGAACTCATCTTCACCATCTTCCACTCTTTGCTCCCTACCCGAAAACCTAATTTTCCTCTGGTGTTCTTGATCTCTGTAAATTATCCCACAGCTGCCCAATCATCTAAGCCAGGAAACTTTACTTAATTCTTCTCTCTTCCCCTTCTTACAGTCATTAACCCATAGAAGTCAATCCCCTAAATAGCGGTCTATATTAGCTATTCTACATTATCCCCTAGTCTACATTAGCATTGCTTCCCTTCAGATCTTCAACACTTATGAAGTGAATTACACCAACAGCCTCCTAAGTGACCTCCCCGTCTGTCTCCCTTCCACACTGTAGCTACAGTAATCTTTCTAAAACAGAAATCTGATCATGTGACTCCCCTTCCTAAAACAGGTGCCTATCCATCACTTTTATATAAAGTCTATAAGCCTTTGGTCTGATCTTTGGAATCTGACCCCTACATCCATCTCTGATTCCACATCCCCAAGTGAACCCCATCCTCCAATTTAGGAGAGATATTTGTAATTCTCCTGAATGCCCTGTATTCTTTCCCTGCTGCTTAACCTTATGTTCTTCCTTTTAAAATGCATTTTCAGTGCTCATCTATCTGATTAAGCCTATTCAGTCTTCTCTGATTGCCCATAATCTCACTTAGGTCCTCCTTCTTTGTGTCGCCATAACATAAATAAATGACCACACACCTCTATTTCCAGCTCTGGACTCTCACTCTGAAATGTTGGTTGTCCTGAGCATTTCCTCCTCTACACTGTGAGCTGCTTGAGAACAAGAATGATCTTATTGAGCGCCATATTCCCAGAACTTAACAGTGTATCCAGTACATTGTTAGCAATTAAAAGCAAACAGGTGACTGAATGAATAAATGAATGAGTGAATGAACAACTATAGAAATGTCTTTACTTATGATATTTGGTTCATTCAACTATATGAGGATTTATTCAACTATCATCAATTGATCAGCGTTTCTGACTTTTGCAAAACTGTGGTAAAGATATTTTACTGTGTTATCCCAAAAATATATGTATTAAATTACTGGTTGAAATCAGTTCAAAAATAACAATTTTCTCTGTAATGTGGAAGCTGTTTTTAGCCAAAATATAAAACTATGTCCCTTAACATGTTACCTTTTTTGCCTTTACTGCCAGAAAACTTAAAGACAAATTTAGTGTTTGAAAGTAGTTAGACCATCTCAAATCCTGATAATTTCAATCCCATTTGATCTCATAGATGGTCTATTTCTATGCTAAACTCCTCTACTATACATGATTTCTTCTCTAAAGTCTTCTATCATAAATGATTACATTTGTAAGTAGTTGAAGAATGGTGGCGAAAACTAATCCTCCAAAATACTTGTTTCTTCTACCATAAGTCCCAGGCATTAAACATCCACATAAAAGGTAGAGAACAGCCTCTATTTGAGCCATACAGACTTGTAGCAACCTACGAGAATCCTTGAGTTTTGAGTTAGTCTGGTTCTGCAGTTATGCATGTCAATCTAAAGGTCCCACTCACATAAAACTGATTGAAGATTATAGCCACCAGCACAAATTATCTGCAATAATAAAGTTCCACTCACACCTGGAATGTGGTCACAACTTTATAAATTATAGCCCATGGCCCACATAAGTTTTATTTTATTCCATGTAGTATTTTAAATGTTAGCTGTTAATGTAGGTGGACAAATTTAGCAGACAATAACAAATGTGATTCTAGAGCAGTGATTCGCAAGCCTGGATACAATACTAGAATCTCTTGGAGACATCTTTAGAAATACTTAGGCCAGATCCTCAATTAAAACAGAATTTTGGGGGCACCTGGGTGACTCAGTCAGTTAAGTGGCTGCCTTCGGCTCAGGTCATGATCTCAGGGTGGTGGGATCGAGCCCCACAGCACGCTCTGCACTCAGTGGGGAGTCTGCTTGAAGATTCTCTCCCCCTGTCCCTCCCCAACACCTGCTCTCTCTCTCTCTCTCTCTCTCTCTCTCTGTCTCTCTAAAATAAATAAATAAATCTTTTAAAAAAAAACAATTTCTAAGGTGGTGGGGTGCAGCTCAGCATCATTTTTTCCAAGGACCCCAAGTGATTTTGATGTGCTCGGAGTCTTGGGAACACTGATTTAGAGCCTGAGAGAGAGGTGAGAGTTGGAGATTTAAGATCTGCCTATCCTATTTTTTTTTAAAGTGGAAATAATTCCACCTTTTAAAAATCAAACATTTACCCCACTGAAATGGAACTGGCTATAAAAACCTGAATTGGAAAAAGGAAATTAGAGGTGATTACTCATTTTTAAAAGGATTTTCTGTCTTTATAAAGGATTAATTTAAGCATTTCTTCAAGTGACAAGCAGTGATTTAATTGATTTGTAAAATTATCTCAGTTATTAATTATGCTTGTGACCCTGCAAAGTCACTGGAATCTCTCTAGACCTCAATTTTCTAATGTGTAAACTGAGAGAACTAGAGTAAAGAAGCACCTTCCCAGCTCACATGGTATTTACTGCACATCGATGCCCAGATGTTACATGGAGGTGACGGTGGCCAACGGCACAGACTCTGGAGCCAGGCTGCCTATCTTTGAACCCCAGCTCCACTAATTCTGTTATACCTTGGGCAGATTATTAACCTGCCAGTGCCTCAGTTTCATCAACTATAAAACGGCATTAACAATACTCTACATCTCACAGGGAGATTAGTTGAAATAATACATGTCAGAGCATTTAGAACCGTTCCAGGCACATAGTAAGCACTATGAAAGCATTAGTTATCATTCCTATTACTCGTGGTACACCCCTGAAAAAAGTCAGGGCCTTTAGTGTATTAAGGCATTGGTGAACCTCTAAGAAGGGGAAAAATCATGTAGCATTTCAAAAATATATTTGGCCAGTTAAGGTTAGATGCTCTAGAGAGCACATTTTCAGGAAAGCCTCACTGCATGATTGTTGTGTCCCTTAAACGCTGGTACAGGGTGATCCATCTCTATGTCTTAGGGACCCAGAAAACTGGCCCATGGACCAAACCCAGCTCACCATCTGTTTGTAAATACAGTTTCAACAAACACTGCCATGCTCATTTGATAACATATTGTCTATATCTACTTTCACATTACAACAAAAGAGCTGACTACCTGCAACAGAAACCATATGACCCAGCAAGCCTAAAATACATACTGCCCAACCCTTTACAGAAAAGCCTGCCGATCCCGCCTTACGTATGTAATGTATTGGGGAGCCAATAGCTCTGCCCAGAGTAACTTAATCATCAAGACAAATCTGATTTTATGAATGGGATTTCTAGTCCATCAACCCAAAGGAAACATTCATCAATGTGGGAAGGAAAGAGAGAGCGGCTATGAGGGTGGGAGGCTCTCCATAATTGGCTGGAAAGGATAAAGAGCAAGGATCACAGAAGAGCTGCTGATGGGGAACAAACAGAATGCAACTGGGAAAACAGAAGGTGACTTGAAGCCCTTCACCCTGGTTGAAGGTGCTAATGTATGACAGGCACTTTCTCCCACCATCTCCCCAAAAGTCTACATACCCTCCCCAAAATATTAGCTTTTGTTTATAATTACTACTAATAATCAAGTACAACCCTAGGGAAAAAAACGTTTTTTTAGGCTCTTTGATTCTTATAGGATAGGTATTATTATCCTAATTTTATGGATGAATAAACCAAGCCCTGCAAGGTTTAAGCAACTTCCCCATATCTAATCAACGGCTGAGCTTGTAGTCACACACCAGGTTTTTTGGTCTCAAATTTTCCATCATGCCTCAACCAAGATTTTCAGTTCTAGAACTTCTCTTAAGTGCAGAGAGATGCTATCTAAAATTCTGATGACCAGGATTTCTTAGGCAACGTGCTAGATAATTGTTTATCACTGGGCAGAGCTTTACTATTTCTACCCCTATTAATAATCTCTTGCTCTCCACAAGTTCCGCTCTTGGGTGCGGGTGAGGGACAACAGGAGATGGAAGGTCAAGGTGATATAAGACATCTGCCTACATCCTGCATAGACAGCAGCCCTGATGAAATTTATCCTACCAAGAAAAATAAAGAAGGAGATTCATTCAATATGAATAAAAACACAGGAAGCCATTAAAGAATAGACAAAAAAAACGCACTGTTTGAAATGGCAGCTGCAAACCTTATCTCTTATATTCCGTTGCTTACAAAGACTAGCCAGCTTTTCTTAGCCAAATGTGAATTAGAAGAAACATAATTTAGTGTTTAGAAAATATGCCTAATTTTCCACCAAAGCTATACAATTTGCCTTGAAGTAAGGAATTCAACATCAGCTTTTTAAAATGATGGTGATTAAGTAGACTACAATATACTTCCAGTGTTCTGTTCTTTTTGTTATTTGTGGCACCCTGATGAAAAGTAATTATGCTTGGGCGAATTTTCCTCTTAGATGTAATTTGGACCACTTATCCGAGATTCTCGGAGGGGAGCTGACTTGACAGCTAAAAGAGAACACCTGTTTCTATCAATGTAAAGGAAGCTTTCCTGAGAGCCCTTACCTCTGCCTAGCAATGCATAGCCCATCTGCAGCGAGAAACAATTGAGTGATGTATTAATGAACTGCCTTCTCTATCCAGCAAACAGAATCAGGAATTAAGTGGTGGATTTTTTATATTACATAAGGAAAGGAAGAAGAATGGTCATGAATATAAAATAGCCACAACAGAAGAGGGAGTTTGGCAGGCATTGAGAGCCCTGAGTAATATCATGCTCACCCTATTGACCAACACACCTGCCACAGTAAGCCCCTCAGTTACTCAAGAGCTTTTTAAAAAATTTTCATAATTTTGGATTCTGTTATTTTATTAAATAGGTCAAAGGGATCTGTAGAAAATGTTCATGTATCTTTTATTGTTTCCAACACAAATTACAGGTGTGAAAATTCTATCCATCCTCTTCTCATTGATATTAAAAGTAGGCAGCTGGCGCGATACTTATGGTACATGAAAGGATGGTCCCATGGCTTTATTGAAACATTAAATAATTCCATTTCCTGACTAGGATCTATGAAGCTTCAAATATACTTTTACGAGGTTTTATTTGTTTTTTTTAAGGTTTTATTTATTTATTTGAGAGAGACACAGCAAGAGGGAACATAAGCAGGGGGAGTGGGAGAGGGAGAAGCAGGCTTCCTGCTGAGCAGGGAGCCTGATGCGGGGCTCGATCCCAGGACCCTGGGATCATGACTTGAGCCAAAGGCAGACACTTAACGACTGAGCCACCCAGGAGCCCCAAGGCCTTATTTGTTTCTTTTATGATCTATAAAAAGCTATAGTGCTATTATGTTGGCTTTTCCAATGTGTTTTAGCAAACATCGGAAAGCACTTTCACAAATACAGCCATTTGGCCTATCACATTCTTGAGATAAACATCAACAAGTAAAATAAGTACAGTACCAAAGATCTAAAACACAATTTAAGTGGGTCTACTGAAAATCAGTTATGGACTTCAAAAACAATTGTTTTTCTCTGCCTTTTATTTTACCATCCCTACTTGTTTACTTTGAATAGGAATCTAACTTTCTGATGGAAACTGCTGAAGAGAAACGTTGCAGTAAGTCATTTTGGTTGTTTATCTTTGTAACATATTAGGATTTTTTTTACTCTGTCAATTTTTAAGTATTTGCAAGACTGAGTACATGAACTTTTAAAAACTTTCTATTGAAAATAATATACATTAAAAATACACATAAGTGGACTGCTCAATAAATCTTTTTACAAACTGAATATAACATATAGCCAGCACCCAAATCCAGAAACAGAACTTCCACAAACCCTAGAAAACTCTCCTCTTACTCCTTTCTAATCTTTACAAGGATAGCCACTATCTTATCTTTCAGAATTAAGAGAGATAAGGAGTTTACCAGACAAACAAAAGCTAAAGGAGTTCACGACCACTAAACCAGCCCTACAAGAAATGTTAAAGCGGACTGTTTGAGCGGAAAGGAAAGACCATAAGTAAAAGTAAAGTAGGAAGCACAAAAGCAGAAAAAATAAGTATATCTATAAAAATCAGCCAAAGAATTCACTTTGTGAGTTCTTTTGATGTAAGATAAGACACCATATACCTAAAATGCAGAGGGGAGAGAAGTAAAGAATAGGTTCATACTTAAGTCACCATCAACTTAATACAGACAGAAGATGTCATATACAAACCTAAGGGTAACCACAAATCAAAACCAGTAATAGACACTCAAAAAATAAAGAGAAAGAAATACAAGTATATCACTAAAGAATGCCAGCAAACCATCAGAGAAAAGAGCAAGAAACGAAAGGATGAGAGAAGAACTACAAAAACAACCACAAAACAAGTAAGAAAATGTCAATAAATACCTACCAATAATTACTTTGAATGCGAATGGCATTTAGTCCATCCAAAGTAATGTAAATGGACTAAATGCTCCAATCAAAAGACACAAGGTGATGGAAGGGATAAAAAAACAAGACCCATCTATATGCTACGTATAAGAGATTCATTTCAGACCTAAAGGTATATGCAGAGTGAAAGTGAGGGGATGGAGAAACAATAATTTTGCAAATGGATATCAAAAGAAAGCTGGAGTAGCAATACTTATATTGGATAAAATAGACTTTAAAACAAAGACTGTAACAAGAGACAAAGAAGGATGCTATATAACAATAAAGAGGACAATCCAACAAGAAGATATAACAATTATAAATATTTATGCACCCAACATGGGAACACCCAAATACATAAAAGTTAATAACAAACATAGAGGAACTAATGGATAGTAATACAATAATAGTAGGGGACTTGAACACCCCACTTACATCAACGGACAGATTATCCAAAGAGAAAATCAACAAGGAAACTAGCTTTGAATGACACACTGGACCAGATGGATTTAACAGATAAATTCAGAACATTCCACCCTAAAACAGCAGACTACACATTCTTTTCAAGTACACATAGAACATCCTCAAGAATAGATCATATATTAGTCTACAAAACAAGTCTCAACACATTCAAAAAGATCAAAGTCATACCATGCATCTTTTCTGACCACAATGCTTTGAAACGAAAATTCAGCCGTAATAAGAAATCTGGAAAGGGCATAAACACTTGGAGATTAAATAACATGCTACTAGACAGTGAATGGGTCAACCAAGAAATTGAAGAGGAAATTAAAAATACATGGAAACAAATGAAAATGAAAACACAACAGTCCAAAATATTTGGGATGCAGCCAAAGCAGTTCTAAGAGGGAAGTTTATAGCAATATAGGCCTACCTCAAGAAGCAAGAAAAATCTCAATCTAATCTTACACCTACAGGAGTTAGAAAAGGAAAAACACACAGAAACCAAAGCCAGCAGAAGAAAGGAAATAATAAAGATCAGAGCAGAAATAAATTATATAGGAACTCAAAAAAAACAAATAAATAAACAATAGGACATATCAATGAAACTAGAAGCTGGTTCTTTTAAAAGACCAACAGGACGCCTGGATGGCTCAGTCAGTTAAGTGTCTGCCTTCGTCTCGGGTCATGATCCCAGGGTCCTGGGATTGAGTCCTGCATCAGGCTCCTTGCTCAGCTGGGAGCCTGCTTCTCCCTCTGCCTGCCACTCCCCCTGCTTATGCTCTCGTTCTCTCTCATTGACAAATAAATAAAAATCTTAAAAAAAAATCAACAAAATTAATAAACCTCTAGCTACATGCATCAAACAAAAGAGAAAAGAAAGAGACAGGAATCAAATAAACAAAATCACAAATGAAAGAGGAGAAATAACAACCAATACCACAGATATACAAAGGATTGTAAGAGATTATGAAAAATTACATGTCAATAAATTGAACAACCTAAAAGAAATGGATAAATTCCTATAAACATATAATCTACCAAACTGAAGCAGTGAGAAATAGAAAATATGAACAGACTGATTACCAGCAATGAAATTGAATCAGTGATCAAAAAACTCCCAAGAAACCAAAGTCCAGGACCAGATGGTTCATAGGCAAATTCTATCAAACTTTTCCAAAAACTAGAAGAGGAAATAAAACTACCAAATTCATTCTATGAGGCCAGCATTACCCTGATTCCAAAACCAGACAAAAACACACACACAAAAAAAAGAGAACTACAGGCCAATAGCTCTGATGAACATAGATGTAAAAATCCTCCACAAAACATTAGCAAACCAAATCCAACAATAAATTTAAAAAATCATTCATCATGATCAAATGGGATTTATTCTTGGAATACAAGGGTAGTTCCATATTCACAAATCAATCAACATGATACATTACATCAATAAGAGAAAGGATAAAAACCATATGATTGATCAAGTGATTCGAAAGGGCACTTGCACCCCAATGTTTACAGCGGCAATGTCCACAATTGCCAAAATATGGAAAGAGCCCAGATGTCGATCCACAGATGAATGGATAAAGAAGATGTGGTTCATATATACAATGGAATATTATTCGGCAATCAAGAAGAATGAAATCTTGCTATTTGCCATGATGTGGGTGGAACTAGAGGGTATTATGCTAGGCTAAATAAGTCAGTCAGAGAAAGACAAATACCATATGATTTCACTCATATGTGGAATTTAAGAAACAAAACAGATGAACACAGGGGAAGGGAAGGAAAAGTAAAATAAGAGGAAAACAGAGAGGGAGATAAACCATAAGAGACCTTAACTACAGGAAACAAACTGAGGGCTGCTGGAGGGGAGGTAGGTGGGAGGATGGGGTAACTGGGTGAAGGGCATTATAAAGGGCACTTGAAGTAACAAGCACTGGGTATTGCATGCAACTGATGAATCACTGAATTCTACTTCTGAAATTAATAATACAGTATATGTTAATTAAATTGAATTTAAATTTTTTTAAAACCATATGATCATTTCAATAGATGCAGAGAAAGTATTTGACAAGGCACAACATCCATTCATAACAAAAACCCTCAACAGAGTTATGTTTAAAGGGAATATACCTCAACATAATAAAGGCCTTATATGGAAAACCCACAGCTAACACCATATTCAATGGCGAAAAACTGAGAGCTTTCCTCCTGAGGTCAGGAACAAGAAGACAAGGATGTCCACTCTCACCACTTTTATTCAACATAGTATTGGAAGTCCTAGACAAGAGAAAGAAATAAAAGACATCCAGATAGGTAAGAAAGAAGTAAAACTTTCACTATTTGTAGGTGACACGATACTATATATATATAGAAAACACTAAAGACCACCAAAAAACTACCAGAACTGATAAATGAATTCAGTAAGGTTGCAGGATACAAAATTCAATATACAGAAATCCACTGCATTTCTATACACCAATAATGAAGCAGCAGAAAGAGAAATTAAGAAAACAATCCCATTTACAATTGTACCAAAAATAGTAAAATTCCTAGGAATAAACTTAACCAAAGAGGTGAAAGACCTGTACTCTGAAAACTCTAAAACACGGATGAAAGAAATTGAAGAGGACACAAAGAAGCAGAAAGGCGTTCCATGCTTATGGGTTGAAAGTACAAATATTGTTAAAATGTCTATATTACCCACAGCAATCTACACATTTAAGGCAATCCCTATCAAAATACCAACAGCATTTTTCATAAAACTAGAACAAACAATCCTAAAATTTGTATGGCACCACAAGAGACCCTGAATAGCCAAAGTAATCTTGAAAAAGAAAAGCAAAGCTGAAGCATCACAATTCCAGACTTCAAATTATATTACAAAGCTGTAGTAATCAAAACAGTATGGTACTGGCACAAAAATAGACACACAGATCAATAGAACAGAATAGAAAACCCAGAAATAAACCCACAATTATATGGTCAATTAATCTTCTACAAAGGAGCCAAGGACATGTAATAGGAAAAAGAAAGTCTCTTCAAGAAAGTGTTGGGGAGACTGGACAGCTACATGCAAAAGAACGAAACTGGACCCCTTTCTTACGCCACATGCAAAAATAAACTCAAGATGGATTAAAGACTTAAATGTAAGACCTAAAACTATAAAGGTCCTAGAAGACAGCACAGGCAGTAATTTCTCCAACATTGGCCATAACATCTTTCTAGATATATCTCCTGAGGCAAGGGAAACAAAAGCAAAAATAAACTATTGAGACTACATCAAAATAAAAAGTTTCTGCACAGCAAAGGAAACAACCAACAAAATTAAAAGACAATCTACTGAATGGGAGAAGATATATGCAAATGGTATATTCAATAAAGGGTTAATATCCAAAATATATGAGGAACTTATTAAGGGGCACTTGGGTGGCTCAGTATGTTAAGTGACTGACTGTTAATTTCAGCTCAGGTCATGATCTCAGTGTCCTGGGACCAAGTCCAGCATCAGGCTCTGCGCTGAGAGTAAAGCCTGCTTAAGATTCTCTCCCTCTCCCTCTGCCCTTCCCCCTGTTCATAATCGATCTCTCTCTCTCTCTCTCTCTCTCTCAAAAAAAAAGAACTTATACAACTCAACACCAAAAACCCAAATCATCCAATTTAAAAATGGGCAGAAGACATGAACAGACATTTCTTCAAAGAAGATATACAGATGGCCAACACATGAAAAGAGGCTCAACATCACCCATCACCAGGAAAATGCAAATGAAAACCACAGTGAGATATCACCTCACACCTATAAGAATGGCTAAAGTTAAAAATAGAAAACACAAGTGTAGACAAGGATGTGGAGAAAAAGGAACCCTCTTGCACTGGTGGTGGAAATGAAAACTGGTGCAACCATTATGGAAGACAGTATGGAGTTTCCTTAAAAAGTTAAAAATAGAGCTACCCTATGATCCAGTAATTGCACTATTAGGTATTTATGCTAAGAATACGAAAGCACTAATTCAAAGGCTATATGCATCTCTATGGTTACTGTAGCACTATTTACAATAGCCAAATTAGAGGCACCTGGCTGGCTCAGTCAGTAGAGAGTGAGATTCTTGATCTCGGGGTTGTGAGTTGGAGCCACATGTTGCATGTAGAGATTACTTAAAAATAAAATCTTAAAAAAAAAAAAAAAAAACAGGGGCACCTGGGTGGCTCAGTTGGTTAAGCATCTGCTTTCAGTTCAGGTTGCGACCTCAGGGTCCTGGGATTGAGCCCCACATCAGGCTCCCTGCTCAGAGGGGAGTCTGCCTGCTTCTCCCTCTCCCTCTGCCCCTCCACCTGCTTGTGCTCTCTCTCCTCTTTCTCTCAAATAAATAAATATCTTTTTAAAATATATAAATAAATAATAAACAAATAAATAAATAAAAACAACAGCCAAATTATGGAAGCAGGCCAAGTATCCATCAGTAAATGAACCTCGCCATTTGCAACAACATGAATGGATCTAGAGAATATGCTAAGTGAAATAAGCCAAAGAAAAAAAAATACCATACGATTCCACTCATATGTAGAATTTAAGAAACAAAACAAATGAACAAAGGAAAAAAAAGAGACACAAACCAAAACATAGACTCTTAAAAACAGAGAACAAAGAGATAGTGGGGAGATGGGTAAAACAGGTGAGGACGATTAAAAGTACACTTATCTTGATGAGCGCTGAGTAATATATGGAATCATGGAATCAGTGTTGTACACCTGAAACTAATATAACACTGTATGTTAATTACACTGGAATTAAATTAAAAAAAATTTTTTTAAAGCATAGCCACTAGTTGGACTTTTAACACATAGATTAGTTTTGCCTCTTTTGGTGGGTTCATGCACTTCTATTATCTTGCTTCATCTATAAGCAGAAACAGAGGCATGGTGACATAGGGCAATCTGTATAATGCCATGCAGCTCCTGGAGAGTGAGGTCTAGACTTCTCATCTAATATTTTCCACAGGACCACCTATTATCTCTAAAAGCCTCCTGATAACCAGTCAAGAGTGAAATCCATATGAGAAGTTGAGCTTTTCTCCTAATCTCTGACCGCCTTAAACACAGGAATTAAAGGTTACTTTCCCTCAATGTCTTTATCCAAATTAGCCCTTTGATATTATTTGCACTGACCTCTAGAAGCTCATCATTTAGGAGGAAGGATTAAATGTGAGAAAAAGAAGTAAGATATATATGACATTCAGTCTTTCAGCTAATTTTCTTCCGCTCAAATCACAGCACTCAACTGCCATTGGTATTGTACTAGTTGCCATCAAAACAGAGGTAACTGTAATATGCATATAGAGAGAGAAACAGATTTATTCTATTGAATTGGCTCAAGCAACTAGAGCCTGGCAAGTCCAAAGTGTTCAGGGTAGGCCAGCAGGCTGGAGACCCAAAGAAGATCATCTTCTGGCAGAATCCCCTCTTCTGGGAAGGTCAGTCTTTTTCTATTAAGGCCTTCAACTGATGGAATAAGGCCCACCCACATCGTGGAGGGTAATAAACTTTACTCAAAGTATACAGATTTAAGCATTAATCTCATCTAAGAAGTACCTTCACAGAAACATCTAGAATAATATTTGACCAAATATCTCCGTACTGTGACCCAACCAAGCTGATACATAAGATCAATAATCACAGATGTGTAGTGTATCACATACTGCCTCTAGGAGCAAGTCTGTTGTTCTCTTAACTTGTTTAATTTATACATTGTTATTAAAATGTTCAAGCATTTAATGCCTTACCATTCCAAATGGGCAGTAAGCCCCAAGATGTCAGGGAGCTTCTGCATCTCTTTGGTCCTCCACTGTCCTGATCTCAGAACTCACTGTCTTTGTTGACCAAATGATATATTTTTAAAGTGTCAATTTTACCATTTTCTGCACAAGTCGTGCAATTCTAATACTGCATAAAAGCACAGACAAGCAGAAAATTATTTCAGGACCAGGAAACAGAAACCAAGAAATATTTAACTTTCTATGTTATTGAAAATTTTGATTGCAGGAAATACAGAAAAGGTTTTGATCTGTCATACTCAGAGTTCAACAGAAATTCCCAGTTGCCTTAAGAGCTTTATAAAGAATATCAGGTTTATTATCACCTGGCCTAGATTCCAACTCACTTCTTTATTTCTCCAGCACTGGAAGGTATGAGTGATCTGTTCTCACTGATAACACTTCCTGGTTACTCAAAGTTTAAGAATAAAGTGAAGAAGAGGATTTGGCTTATAGTTTGTTAACTAGCCACTGAGTTACTAATATTAAAACCAATTTCCACTTAGTTTGAGTCTCATATTCAATAGAATTGTTTTCTAAAGTTCCTGAAGTTTTGGGCAATCTTCCTGTTTCCAAAATCCCTTACAATACTTGTATAATGTTAGACTCTTGCCACCTATGATTGGATCTGTTTGTAAGTCTATTTCCCCCTCTAGACTGTCAGCTCCTTGAGGGTAACATTCTTACTTACCTTTGTGAGTTACTTTGTCACTGCCCAAGATTGGATGGATTGTTTGGTTTATTTGGTTTGATGGCGTGCATCTACCTGTGTGTATGTGTGTGCATGGGCACAAGCAAACACACATGGATGCTAGGGTGACACTAGAGCAAATCTGGACTTTTGGAAGTCCCAGGAACCTGGTATTTCAAACAGCAATGTTTTACTGTAAAGTGAAACTAGGACTGGCCTTCCTAATGGTTTATTACCATTATATTCTATCATATCGTATGTGTTTAAATGCCTAAACATCGATTATTGTACATACTAGAAACTGTCCAAAGTAGCTAGAGAAGTGCAAAACAGCTATTAATCAAAGCTACTCAGGTATAGCTGCAATGATCAAGAAAAACACAATCCAAGGAACCGCTTAGTATTTTAGACTCTGCGCTCAGTACCCAGTCATCGAAACAGGTTGCAAAAATATAGATGTAAATGAGATATAGTTCTTAACATGAAAAAACTCTCAAAATCGTGACACCAATTCTCTAAAATAATACTTGAGAGGTGGAGGTCATAATTTATTTTCAAGTTTACAAAACAAAGTTACTTTAAAAATAATAATAACTTGAAATCTGAAGGACTCAAATTTGCAAGATATATGCTACTTGATGAAGATGTTGCTTGTTAGGCTCTAGCTCCCCCTAAATCTTTAAAAGAGAATTTCTTCAGGGATTGGCATAGGTAAAAATCTTTGGGTTGGTATGTCTATTGAGATGGTTCTGTTGAAACCAAAACACTACTTTAAAAAGAAAAAAAAAGGAAAAGAACAGAACATCGGCATTTACTAATTCAAAAAAAAATTTTTTTTAAGATTTTATTTATTTATTTGTCAGAGAGAGAGAGAGCACAAGCAGGGGGAGCTGCAGGCAGAGGGAGAGGGAGAAGCAGGCTCCCTGCTGAGCAAGAAGCCTGATGTGGAGCTCGATTCCAGGACCCTGGGATCATGACCTGAGCCGAAGGCAGACGCTTAACTGACTAAGCCACCCAGGCGTCCCCAAAAATTGTTTTTTAAGTTAAGTTACAAATATATAAATTTATCTCATTAAAACTAGCTATATCATAAAGCAGAAAACCAGCTTAGTTCTTAGTGTTGGGAAGATGTTTTTAAGAGTTGCTACTGCTAGGGGCACCTGGGTGGCTCAGTCGTTAAGCGTCTGCCTTCGGCTCAGGTCATGATCCCCGGGTCCTGGGATCGAGCCCCGCATCAGGCTCCCTGCTCCACAGGAAGCCTGCTTCTCCCTCTCCCACTCCCCCTGCTTGTGTCCCCTCTCTCACTGTCTTTCTCTCTGTCAAATAAATAAAATAAAATCTTAAAAAAAAATAAAATAAAAAAAAGTGGCTACTGCTAGGTATCTTTAGGTTTTTGAGCCAAAAATGCAGTCTGAGGATACAGGTAAGACCTATTTTTCCTGCAATAATTGAAAAGGAAATGTTCAGAGCAAATCCAGAAATCTACTAATATGCAAAAGGGTAGGGAAGTTATCAGTTAAGATGTTAGTTTCAAAAGTCTATGATGATGATAAAAATGCAGCCACAGAAGCCACAATAAATTCTGCTACAGAAATCTCAGAAAGTATGACTAATTTGGCCATGTTCACGTGGCCAAATATGCTTTTAAAGAAGCATCTATAGTAAACATAGGAGTCTTCTTCCTCGTCCCCTAATTTTCATTTCTGATAATTAGTACTTACTTTCACTATGGTTTATCATAATAAGACAGCATAATACTTGGACAGTAGTCCTTAAAACCAAAAGTCCTGTGTTTGAATCCCAGTTCTGCAACTCAGTGGCTACATTAATGTGGTTAATGCATTTAACTTCTCTATGGTTTAGGGTCCTCAACATTAAAATGTGGATATTAATACCCATATTATAAAGTGTTAGAAGAATAAGATGAATTAGTGCAAGTAGTTACCAATATAATAGAAGATAGTAGGTGCTCAGTAAAATTTTATTTACTTACTTACTTGCAATGTTGGTGTTTTCTACTGTTTTCAAGTGTTTTCCTGCTACTCATGAACTAAGAAAAATACATAAGGAATGTGATCAGCACGGGATACACAACTAATGAATCGTTGAACATTACATCAAAAACTAATGATGTACTATATGCTGGCCAACTGAACATAATAAAAATAAATAAATAAATAAATAAATAAATAAATAAATAAATAAATAAATGAAATGAAATAAAAATCTTCTCTGAAAAAAAAAGACTAAATATCAGCATCTTTGAGTTCCATCTATGGTATCAATTTTGAACATTTAAAAGTAAATTTATTTCCAGGAAAAATGGCAGCATGGACACAGGCTTACAAAACCTGCCTCCCAAAAAAAACTAACCCAAAGTCAACAGAGTGAAGAATATATCACCAGTGCAACAAATAGAAGAGCCCAACCTTATACTACTAACCTCAGGAAATGGTCAAAATGTAAAACCACCAAACCAAGTCAAAAGAATCAGCATATTACTTTATCTCATGTAAGCCTGGCAACAGTCTATCAAAGTAAGTTTTATTATTATCATTATCTTACAAATGATGCACAACAGTTAAGTAAGGCACCCAAAGTCCTACTGCTAGGAAGTGGCCAAGCTGGAATTCAAACCATGGCAGCCCAACTCAGAGCACATGTTTTTAATGATCATATTATATAAGCAGAAATTAACTTTAAAATACAGTGAAAAAAACCGACCCACACATTATAGGCACATCCGTACCTTGGATTCATACTAGCTGACCAGATACTAGTCTAAAGCAAAAAGGCTACCTGCAACCCCTACTGATTGGTGGTGATGAGCCTTCTGATAGCCCGTGGTCCTGGCTGGATCGGCTCAAGACATTAGCTGGACTGGGTCCTACAGAGTGGATGTGCCACTTAGGACCACCCCAGGTTCTACAATATGCTAGAAGATCTCATAGGACTCAGCATATAGTGTACTCACAGCTGAGATTTATTGCAATGAAAGGATACAAAGCAAAATCAGCAAAGGGAAAAAGTGCATGGGAGAAGTTTGACAAACCAGGTACAAGATTCTAAGAGTCCCCTCCCAGGATGTGCTTAATTCCTCTAGCAACAAGTTGTGACAATAAATAAGAAGTGTCATCTACCAGGGTAGCTTATTAGAGACACTGCCAATGGTCTTTACTGGGGGCTGCTAAGTAGGCACTCCCTACATAGAATGTACCAAAATTCTGGACTCCCAGAAAGCAGGTATAAACACATTCTTTGCATCTTTTAGGCACAGTGAGCCACCATTTTTCTTTAGGGAAAATTTTCAATCAGTCCAGGGTACCATCACTAGCCAAATTCCACAGAACACCAGAAGGGCCAACCTTGCAAGCAGGCTTTTCTAAGAACAGGCAATCTCAGGCCTACTCTACTTTTTTTCTGCACAGTGAACATGAAACACTTAACCACCTTGATCTGAGTTTCCCTTTCTGACCCTGTAACACTGCCCCTATAACACTCTACAATTCTTTACTTATAATTTTCGTATAATTTAGGTTTCTTCACCTTTCTCTATGCCCACCGGCCCACTCTATCCACTGAAATTTGTACTCATCATAATTAAGTTCTTTCTGAAAAAGATCCCCTCTGAATTCCAACAACACAAGGGCAGACTCTGGCACTCTCGAGAATCAAAGAGGGAAGAAGGCATTGTGCCTGATGGTGGCCAAGCTAGAACTTTGTAGCAATTCAGTTGTTTTCCCCTCCACCCCACCCTCTGGCACCACACAGGACCTATCTATGAGTTCCCAAAGTTTGGGTAAGCTCCTAGATGGCAAATAATAATGATCTATTAAAGTTCATGAAGTTCATCATTCAATCTACACATATAACCATCAGTTATGTGGAAGGCATTGTGTTAAAACCAGTGAATAAATGTGAAGCCGAATTCAGACATATCCTGAACTGAAGGAGTATACTGTCTTCTTGTTAGGATGCATTCTTAAATAACTTTCCAGTAAGATAAGAAGCAATCAAAAAAAAAAAAAAAAACAACACTGATCAATAAGCATACATAACCAAAGGGTAGGGAATACAAGCAAGGCTGGGAAGACAATAATGGATGAAATAGACAAGGTCTCCACACTCTTTACCAGAGAAGGATCTGTGGGAGGTGGCATCAGAGAAAGGACATGGCCAATACCAGGATATGTCCGTACGATGACATAAGGTCAACCTGATGGAAAATAGTTGACATGGTTACAGTGCTGTTACCAAAGGAGCCATATGAAGCTGGATGGGACAATTTCCTGATCCAGTGTGATTATTTATGTTCTTATTCACAAAATGCCATGCACAATATTTGATGTCTCAAAAAAAAAAAAATCCCTGCTCTACAAGGCTCTTTTACATTCCTTTGAAAGCCTGGCAGCATGAAATTTGCCCAGTTTTGTAGATAAAAATGGACACAATTTAATATTGCACCGATAGGGGTAAAATATTCTCTTGAGTCTTAGGTTTGTTACCTTATTTATTAGGAAATGCCAGAAATTTATTCTGCGTCTACTAATTAAATAAGGCAGGATTCATTTTAGAGAATGTCTGTAATAGGTTTAGAATCAACAATAAAATTTGATGAATGATAAATTACAATAAACAAAAGAATATGCTCCATTTTTTTAAGTTGAGAAATTGAATTATTTTGATTCTATTTTTCCAGGCATGTGCTGTAGGTTTTTTTGTTGTTTGTTTGTTTTTTATGGAAGCTATACTTCCTATCTGACAGGATTTATTTTCATCATTAGGATATATTTCGTTTTTCTTTCTGACCTTTGCTTTTTCTCATTTACATTCTTCTCTCTTACTTTTCTCCTATTTGCTCCTTCTTTATGCTAGCTTCTCTTAAACACTTGATCCATAATCGGGGATCTGCGTTCCAAAATAAGTGGCATTTTTGTAAGAATTTGTTTGGTCAGTTGGATTCTGAGGCTGCTATGGAGGAGGTTTTTATTAGAAGTTGAAGAACATGAAGCAGCCTTTTGTTAAGATTTTTAAGTTCATTTTAAGGACCAATATCATGCCGTAATCAAAAGACTGTCATTTCACTCTTAAAACATCTGAAGATTTACAATCTCCATGCCCGTCTGCTGAACTCAGACATATGGGCACACAGGTAATGTACCTCACTGGACTGCCCTTCAACTTTCTCCAAAATTGTAATGCCAAATTCCCACCGGCTTAGTATGTCCTAAAACTGTGTTTGTTTCCTCAAATGTTTGCTTCATTTCCTTAATTTTTCTCAGTACCCTAGCTACTTTCATGTACTCTCTGTATTTACTATTTTGATTTTCCAAAAACAAACAAGTCTATTTGCATTAGCAAGAAAGCAGCCCAAGACAAACATCTTTAAGTAAGCTGAAGAAATTAGTCAACAAGATGAACTACTTTAAGCCAAAGTTCGATAGTAAATACTGTCTGCATCTATCCAAGCATGCAGTCATATTTTACCCCCTCTTTATTTTGCATTTTATTTATAGATATGTTCCATTAAGTGACTGACCCATTCTTCACTCTATAGCATTTTAAAATTTTACAGCCTTATTATTTTTCATGAAGATCTGTAGTTTGGATTCACTATTTACCACAAAATAGATGACTTTTGCTCCTAAACTTATTTCTCCTTAATACAATTACTAGAACTCTGAGATAGTTTCAGACAGAGTTAGTTGTTTCTTACTTTTCTTTCTAAAAGAAGAAATCCCAGCAGATGCCTTTCCTATTCTTTTCATTTAAAATACAAATAAAAGATCTCATTTCAATCTTATTCTATAATGGCACAGTTCACTGAATTCCAAATGAAAGTTACGTTGTTTCCATTAAAACTCAATTCATAATTAAGCAATAAAAAATTTACTCTGGGATGACACAGGCATTATAAGGTTACTTCAAAAACCTAAATATGTAGAAAAATCTATTTTGTAATGGCTTTCTAAATTCAAAATCCAGAAGTGGTTTTAATTTTTTATGAAATTAATGTTAACCATTAATCTTGTCAATAGATTGAGGCCTTAATATAATTTTTTAATCTCAACTTTCCTACTATATTTAGAAATACTTTCTAAATATTTTCTAGACATTTCTAGGTTTAGATACTTTTCCCTATCAAGCTCCAGAAAGATTTTTCAGACTGTTATCATAGAGGAAAAAATTATTTTTCCTACTACCCTTCTAGGTTCTCTGGCTGGGGCTCTGTAAATTAGGCTGACAAAAGGCAGATTCACAAGAGAAAAGCATACAAACATATTTATATTAAATACATAACTTTATATATTTAATATAATATTTAATATGGTCTTCATGACATGAAAGCCTTCAACAGGAAATGAGGACCTAAAGAAGAGATTATACCTGAGCATTTTTATACTCGGTTTGATGAAGACTGAAAAGTTGTAGGAAAATGTGATAGGGCAAAAGGATATGAGCTCAAGGCGGTAACTGGGAGAAACTTAGCAAGGCCTGTGCATTTGGAGTCCTCTCAGTCTTTAGAGATACAGATGCTCCTTTCCTCCGGGTGTAAGGAAGTCACCTCTCACACAGGGGGTCTTACTATCTACTTGGGAGGAAGATCAGAAAATCCTTTCTGTACATGCTGTTTCTCAAATTCTTTCAGCTAAAATATTCAATATCCCACGGTGCCATATTTTGGGATAGCGTGTTCTAAACCTCAGCAATGTGAAGTTGGATATGCCTAAAGATTAAATAACATAAGAGGCATTAGCTCAAGCAGAGTCCCAAAGGAGATATGATGGAGTATCAATCACTTGACTAACAAACTATAAAAGATTAATTATAGGTAACTTCTTAGAACTAATTATATCTTGGGCTCCAAATCTACTATAAAATTTTAAAGTACGTATCAACCCAAAAGACTGATAAGGCCCACCAACTAGATTTCTATATGG
This sequence comes from Eumetopias jubatus, assembly GCF_037043125.1. Classification (NCBI taxonomy): domain Eukaryota; kingdom Metazoa; phylum Chordata; class Mammalia; order Carnivora; family Otariidae; genus Eumetopias; species Eumetopias jubatus. Next base: position 20,588,593 of record NW_028274812.1, on the reverse strand, counting down.
TGTCTAAAATTATTACCCAACCAAGCCCTTCACATACAGCAAAGTAGCCTTCACACTGCACGGAGCAAGTGGGGTGAGAAAGGGATGTCACGTAGACTACAATATGAATCACATGCTCTGCAGTAGTGCAAGGCAATGGTCCTCTACCCAACCCTCTATGAAGTTTTACTTTTTAATAATGATAAAAATTGAAAGCACAATTTTAAAGGCAGCACTGTGCTTTATCCAGAAGGGGTTTTCTCTAATTCAGCAGTGTAATTATTGAAAAGATTTCATTAGGATGAGAAAATGAGAATGTGAGGTAAATAAAACTGCTATTAATTTCCTTAATTCACACAATGTTAAATACCATGGTCTCTTCCTTTATTAAAAAAAAAATTAAGATTTTGTAAGCAAAGCCTCATTTTAAATATAGAGAGATTTTAACAGGAATTCAAGACCTTACTTTACTCAAAGCTACTTAAAGAAAATAAGTGGAAAAATCACAGATAAGTAAAACTAAGTTAACTGGATTAATACCTTCATAGTAATACATATTTTCTCTCTATCATGGAACTATTAGCTTCCAAAGGAGAGACACAAGGTCATGTTTAACTTTGCTCCCCTAGTATTTAGCTTCTGGCAAAACAAGGCACTAAAAAATAGCTGAATGCATGAATGGAACAAAAACAGACCAAAGTCACCTGATTACCATACGAAAAACAGGATGTAGAAAATGTATTAAATATGTGTTTAGGGGCACCTGGGTGGCTCAGTTGGTTAAGCATCTGACTCTTGATTTCAGCTCAGGTCATGATCTCAGGGTTGTGAGAATGAGCCCTGTGTTGGGCTCCAACACTGGGTGGGGAGCCTGCTTAAGATTCTCTCTCTCCTTGCCCTCCAGCCCTCCCCCGACTAAAAATAATAAACAAACAAATAAATAAATAAAGATGGACTTTGATCCCCTGTTGTGTGTGGCCAGTTAATAAAGCATCAAGAAGAAAAATGAAGAAAACAGGAATGATGTTAGATAGGAGAAAACCGAGGAAGGGTAAGAGACAAAAAGGGATACAGAGGCACAGCAGAAGAGACAAGACAGTGGAAGGCAAAGTGGGTGGGGAACAGGAGAGCAGCAGACTGGAAATACAGAAGATGGAAGAGAAATAGAAAAGGAGGCAGAGAATAAGGGCAAAATCTGATAGACAAAGGCAGGTGCGTATGTAAAGTTTTATAAACGCCATCCATCAATCTGCAGTTCACCTAGGACTGAATTTCAGCTTAAACTTCTCCTTACTCATCTTTGAAATGTGAACGAGCTGGCTAATTACTCTTTTTTTAATTTAATTTTATTTTATTATGTTATGTTAGTCACCATACAGTATGCATCATTAGTTTTTGATGTAGTGTTCCATGATTCATCGTTTGCATATAACACCCAGTGCTCCATGCAGTGCGTGCCCTCCTTAATACCCATCACCGGGCTAACCCATCCCCCCACCCCCTCCCCTCTAGAACCCTCAGTTTGATTCCCAGAGTCCATAGTCTCTCATGGTTCATCTCCCCCTCCGATTTCCCCCCCTTCATTTTTCCCTTCCTTCTCCTAATGTCCTCCATGCTGTTCCTTATGTTCCACAAATAAGTGAAACCATAGGATAATTTCTCTGCTTGACTTACTTCACTTAGCATAGTCCCCTCCAGCTCCATCCATGTCGATGCAAATGGTGGGTATTCCTCCTTTCTGATGGCTGAGTAATATTCCATTGTATATATGGACTTTACAGTTTTGAAAAGTTTTCTTTTTTTCTTTCTTAATTTCTCCCATAGTGACAGTGACCAGGACATAAACATTCCTCAGGTGCTTAAAATTTAGGCCAAGGAGTGATCATTCCTCAGCTCTATCCTGGGAATGCTGACTCGACTAAACGTAAGGGAATCTTCTGTGATAGAAATAAACGCCATAGAACGTCATTATTATTTAAGTGGAAAATGTTTAACAGTACAGAACACGATACAGGGTACATGGTAAAGAATCAAAATGACACTTCTAAATTCAGCTTTTTAGGTTTGTTTCTTTTCAAGTAGGGGATAATGTTAAACAAGTTCATAAAAAAAGGAATTTTGAAATTTGGTGTTCTGATGTCCAAATCTATTTCTATAATTAATCACACGTATGTCCAACTTTTGTGATACCATTTTTATCAACTCTGCCCTGACTCAATTAACAATATCTGATTTGAATATCCCAAATTAAAGAACAGCTCTCAAAACCCCAGCAACTGTAAATAGTGATGATTCTGGCTGAGGACCATTGATCAATGCATTGCTGATCTCTCTGAGAATGCTTCTTTTTCTTTCACTGCATCCTTGGGCTTTGTTTTCTTCGAAAAGACCTGAAGTAATAAAAACTCACCATCATGGCTGTAAGCAGTGAGGCACATGAGAGGCTCTATGCCCAAACCTCTGGTTACACAGGAAACAACAGTTTATTCAGAGTGAACATTCAAGGGACAGAGCATACGTCAGAAGGAAATGGGATTGAAAAAATAATCCACATTACCACCTGCTATCCCAGAAAAATGGAATGAAAAGTAGCCAAGCCACCCTCTCCCCTCCAAAAAAAGTCTATATTCTTTCTTCCTTCCCACTGTCTTCTCTGTCCTTTCCTCCTTTTTTCTTCTTTTCTAATTTTTCTAGGATATAACTAAACATACAAGTAGCTTTACAGATGCAGATATAATTCACTTTGCACAACAAAATTTCACTCCTGATTGATCACTAATTTTGGCTTTAGGTTTCTCTTCCCTCCTAAAACTAGACACCCCCCCCCAAAAAGAGTCTGGAAATAAGCTCTTAAATCCTTGGGGAGGTTACCATTTAAATAAATTTTCTGGTGACTGCCTATTGAATGCAAATATGTCCCTTTGAGCTCTGGGACTTTATATACTCAGCTCGCATAAAACTGAGCATGAGGAATCAGACCTCAACAAAGTTGGAGTAGCAGTAGAAAAACAATGTGACATAGTTTATACTGGAAGATCCTCTCATAAAATGCCTCCCTCTAAAACCAATACGCCTATTCGTAACAGCAAGTGCAATAAACATTCTGAGGAAAGGGTGTAGCTATGGAAATGCCGGTAACAAACTTTAGAAGATTAATAATAATTGCCAGGGAAAAACAAAAGAGGCCAAACAAAGGAATCTTGTGGAAGAAAGGGGTGTAGGGAGAGGATCTGCAATCTAGGAAAAGAGGAAGCAAGACAAGCAACTGGCACAGTACTTCAAGATTATAAGGTGGGAAAGGATAAGCAAGTGAGTTAAATTACAAAGCAAAGAGCTGAATAAATATCACTTTTCAAAAACTGTCAGGAAGGTGTTGAGAGAAAGGAAAAGGTTTCAGATTCTTCCTATAATTAATTTAACTTATCTAGACTTATATGGACTTTATAAACTTTAAAATTTGATTAGAATGGGTGACTCGGTTAAGCATCCAACTCTTGGTTTCGGCTCAGGTCGTGAGCTCAGGGTCGTGGGACTGAGCCCCAAGTTGGGCTCTGTGCTGAGCAAGGAGCCTGCTTGAGATTCTCTCTTCCTCTCTCTCCCTGTGCCCCTCCCCCCTTGCTTGCATGCTCTCTCTCTCTAAAATAAATAAAGAGATAGATGAAAGATTTCAGAAAAATAAAGTAAAATTTGATTAGCGAAAGTAAGTAGGCTTTTTTTGGTCATTTGTTTGCATTCAGAAATATGTTTTGATCAGAAGTTGACCATAAAATGCTCTGGGACAAGAAAATGGAGGCCCTAATGAGGAGAAAACAGACAGCTGAAGGAGAATCTGGGCATGAGTCAGCTGTTATACAGCTTTGGTTTCCACTATGCTTCTCCCTAACATGAAAGGGCGTGGTGTAAGGTTCCTGTTCTCTCATACTCAGAAGTAGCCAAGGCTTAGAAAGCATTATGATGGTCTTACTTGCCCAGTACAATCCTTGTGAAGAGCCTTTACAAGTACACATTGTGTGTGTATGTGTGTGTGTGTTCTGATATGCTCTGTATTTTTTCAGAGTAATGTTTACACATGCTAATGTTTATGTTTATTGTTACTGATTCATTTATCAAAACAATATGTTTATTGCTATTGATTCATTTATCAAAAACAATAAATCTATATGACATTCAAAGAAAAACTTTAAAAGACAGGAAAAGAAGGATGAGGGAGGCATTTTATAATTTTTCTAAGTGTGAAAATAAAGACCTCATTTTTCAAAAAAAAGTCCATGCACAGAAAAGTCATGACAGAGTCTCTATGATATGAAAATACCAACAGCAAAATTGATTCTCATATATAGTAACATATGCATTTTGACTACTATTTCTTAATTGATCCCTCCTCCATGGGTTTGATAACCCTTCTATTCTGTTCAGCGAAGATGAGGCTGTGATCTGAGAAACTAGTCAGTTATGGTCATAATCAGTGATAGACAATGGGATCTAAATATTTCAACCCTCTGAAAATAAGACACAATTCCCTCATGTATTCACTGATTCTAATATAAATACATTCACTGGTCTTCCTAAAGTGGACCTTCCAGAATGGCTAAGCATAACCAATTTAATTCTGGCTTGGAAAAACATGGAATATAATCCCCAACCTGCCAAGACTCCATTTTAATGTGTTACTTACACTCCTTTCAGATCTGACTAGAGTCACACAGAATACCATAGAAAAAGCCTATCTACCTCAGCTTGTCAAAAATATTCTGTCTGTCTTCTGTATTCATTTATTATGAGAGAATAACTCTTCCTTGGTTGTCATGGCCACTACAATATTGGAATTGGGAGAGTCTTGTAAAAATTAAAATTCATGAGTCAGTGCATTTACATTCCATTAGTTACCTGGTGTATGTATCTCATTCAAAGCCAAAATTCTTCTCTCTTGTCACTGTCATCCAATGACCTTGCTTCTTATTTTACTAAGAAAAAAGAAGCAATGAAAAATTGAACTTCCACATGTTCTCACTATCACACTGACCTACCTGCACCCATGCCCAAATACTCTGCCTTCTTCCCATGACCATGGATGAACTGTTTAATCTGAATTCAGTTCACTCCTTGCTTACAAAAAGATTTTGTGCCTACAGCTCTCCTTTTTCTTAATCATTAATTTTTCTCAAACATCTATGGGATACTCTTTAACATTAAAACATTCTGCAGTAGCACCCATCTAATAAATTACCCTTCCCAGGGGCACCTGGGTGGCTCAGTCAGTTAAGCACCTGACTCTTGATTTTGGCTCGGGTCATGATCTCAGGGTTGTGGGATCAAGCCGTGCATCAGGCTCTGCGCTCAGCACGGAGTCTGCTCGTCCTTCTCCCTCTGCTCCTCCCCCTGCTCGCTCTCTCCCTCTCTCTCAAATAAATAAAATCTTTAAAAAAAAAAAAAATAAGCTACCCTCCTATACCCTATATATTCTCATTTCTCTGCTCTCTTTGGTAGTAAAAAATCCATATTTTTAGAGTAAAGTTTTCACATTTTACCTACATAATGACTTAGGAATCCAATTTGCTTAATTTATATGATAGAATATTCCCTCTTTCTTACTATGATTCCTACCATTCAAACACAAGCTGAGATCTGATAATCAAGTTTCTTCCTTCAATCAAGCTCCTCTCTCATTGGGCAGTGCCCAAGACATTTTAATCATAATTTAAATAACAATGCTGTTGATAATATTCAAGGCAGCACAGAATTCAGCTACTTTTTTTATAGTTGTATGATTCCACAACACACCAGCAAAAACATATTTCTCCACAAAAATATGTCTTAAGTGACTCCTAAGAAACAAAAATTAAGGCATATGTTTGCATTAGTCATACTACCATTAGAATGCTATTATCTCTCACTAATATTTTTCGATACGATGTTGAAAATAAATCATCCCAATATAAGTATATATGTAATATAAAATATCTCTTTTATTTAACATGTTTAAATATGCTTCATATAAAATATATTTTAATCATAAGAAAAAGAGGATATCCATGAATTAATTTGAACTTATAAAATATGAACAACTTTATTTATATAGGAAAAAGGAATTCTTTGAGCAATCTCACACATTCAGTTAATACTCAATAAAAATCTTTGCCTGATCAGAAGAATTCAACAGGAAGGAGGATTATGCTGTTTTCTGCTCTTACTAGGATGAATGATTACAATCTTGGCTTCGATGTTTAGAAAAATCTCAAATCACCCAATCAGATGTAAATGCCAATTGAAATTAGATTCTTCCTGTAACCAATCTTGATTATGAACTACGGAATAGGACAATGTGATTGGTTCCTATTGCACACCAAATTTTGTGGCTATTCTTTATTTACTCCAAAAGAGAGTACCAACATTTTTGTCAAAATTTGATTACATATATAAGCAATACAAAAATATTACTATATAAGTATACACATACTAATGATTATTTGCATACAGGCTATAAAATATGTGTATTTCTAAATATAGCCTCTGGAGTTGAACTGTACATCCTGGGCTAAAAAATGAGAGAAAATGGGGTGCCTGGGTGGCTCAGTCATTAAGCGTCTGCCTTTGGCTCATGTCATGATCCCGGGGTCCTGGGATCGAGCCCCGCATCGGGCTCCCTGCTCAGTGGGATGCCTGCTTCTCCCTCTCCCTCTGCTTCTCCCTCTCCCTCTGCTTGGGTTGCCTCTCTCGCTGTGTCTCTCTCTGTCAAATAAATAAATAAAATCTTTAAAAAATAAAAAATAAATAAAAAATGAGAGAAAGTACCATCTAGAGGCAGCACTATGTTGCAGGCACCTGGTCCCTGGATCTGAAACCAGAGAAGCTTATATGGAATGTAGTCATTGTTAGGCCAACGTAACGTATTGGCAAAATGTTGCAGAAGCCTTAGATTTTTTAATTATTTTTAATCCTTGTTTATTTGCATGCTCGCCTTTAACAGTCATCTAGTTCAACCAGCTCACTTTGCAAATCAGGAAACTGAAATCCACAATTGTTATAGGATTGTCCTAAGGTTACCCAGCAATGAATGAAAGAGCTGGGCTGGTACCCAAGTTCCTCACTCTCTCTTCAAAGTAATTAATTTCATTCATTTTAGAAAATGTGCTAGATACAACACATTTTTAAAAGTGCAAAACTATTGTTCTACAGTGTTTAATTTTGAGTTTCAAAAATTATGGTATATCTTTTCTTTATAAGCCATAGGAGATACAAAGTAAAAATATGTTTTCATAATACATATTCTAAACTATAATTTTTTAAAAGCATGTAAAGTGATTTTCATAAAGTCTAATTTATGTCTCGTAAAATGTGTTTATTTGACAATAAGACTTTTCAAGACACAGAAATTACAATCTCTTTCCACTAAAGCTTCATTAAATCAGTTATCTGTGTCTTTAATGCAAACATTCATTCTTTTGCATTAAAAAAAATCTATTGAAAAGGGAGATATAGCTTGGTACCAAGTATAGCCTGAATATGGCTGATTTTTTAAATCTTATTCTAGCACAGTAGAACCTTAATCTGAATCAGAAGAATAGGATACAAGCTAAATGTGAGATATAATGAATGAATTTAATATTTATTGAGCTACTATTTACCAAGTTTTATGTTAGACAAATTGGTTCCACATATTTAATGTGACACTCCCACCAAATCCCTTTTAAAAAAGAATCTAAAGAGATTTTGTGAAAAATTAAACACATAAAGCCACAAGAAAGAAGAGAACAGGAGAAAAAATGACAAAATCAAAATTCTGGAAGCTGCAAACAATTGATTACTGAACAATTTAGCAGGTCAGAAAAAACTAAATCCTACGGCCAAGAGTGGAAAAAGCTAAGAACAGAATGAAATTACAATACAGAATCTCCATCAGGCTCAGACATTAGGGTATTGCCAGGCATTCTGGATGCAGCTGAAAGGAATAAGGAAAACTGGTTGCAAGTTATTTAAGAAGCAGCCGAACCCTTAGATTCATTTTCCAACTTTCCTCAGCTGAAAAACTTTCCCTCCCCAGTCCTGAATAATACTGGAAATTTGTTCTATGGGGAAAGTTAAACAAGTCTCTCATAATTAAATGAAGAGCTCCTAAAAATAAATAAATAAATAAAAACTAAACAGCAGTGATAGAAAATAAAATGGATTGAAAAAAATGTTAGAAGAGAAAAAAAAAAAAAAACAGACAAAGATATCCAAAATATAAATGACTCAGGCCAGGGTTCCAATATCTGAATGATAGGAGTTCCAAAAAGAAAGGAAAAGAAATCATCAAAGAAATAATTCAAGAAATTTACTTTCAAAGAAGTACCTGAGTTTGCAGAATTAAAAAGTCTACTCACTGACAGCTCAGCAAAATAGATAAAAATAGGCCTACATCAAGACATACCATCATGAAATTTCATAATATTGGAAATGAAAAGATTCTATAGGCTTCTCAGGGGTGGGAGGGAGGCAATTCAAACATAAAGGATCAAGAACTATAATGACTTTAACTTCTCAATAGCAACCCTGACAGCTGTACGTTCTTCAAAGGAAATGTAGACATCTGTGAAGAGTTAGGGGTGTTAAACAGCCTTTACACAGGCATACAAATAAACATGTAAAATAATGATTTCATCAAAATTACTGTATAACTATATTGGGAAGACTGAACAATATAAGGTAGAAGGGATGTCACTAAGGTTTTTGTAGGGGGAAGTGACAAAAAAAAAGAGCTAAATCTTCATATTTTGTGGTGTGAGATCAATAGGTAATACCTAAAACTAAAACCAAGAAGTAGCAATATAATGACATTATTTATCATTTACCTGAAGATAATTAGCAAATAATTTGCTTAAAGATGTGAAAATGGTTGCCTGTGTAAAGACCAAATGGGGGGAGAGGTAGGGATGTAGGCAGACTTCTTCTTTTCATAATAAGCCTTGTAGATCTACCAAATTTGTTACATATGTGTACAACTTGGCTAAATTTTAAAACCAAAATGTACCACATAAACCCCCTAAACACAGTGCATTTCTATAAAAGAATATCCATAGTCCCAGAGTGTTTATCAGCGTATCTCTCTGGACCTGAATATTAAGAGGTACCAGAAGGTTCTTTTCTGGATGACATGTTCTTTAGGTTGCCCTATGTTCTGGTGTGCCCAGAACAGTCCTATTTTAATGTGTTGTGCAGGCTAATTATTAAAATTACCTCTTTTTACTCTCAAATTATCCCAACTGGACAAAATTATTTAATCAGCTGAATATTACTCTCACACCTCCATACATTTGCACTTGCTATTGTCCTTACTTGACTTCCCTCCCCTAAATGTCCTCCTTTACATTTCCATTCAAGTTTAATTCATAAAGATTTCCTTGAACTACAGACTTCTCCCATCCCTCATTACACCACATATGCAACTGCAGCGTAACAAGCTTCTCACCATATTGCAGCTACTTAAGTTTTCGTAAGAACATGAGTTTGTAAGAGCAGGGATCTTTGGCTCTCCAGCTTTGACTGTCGAGCACTGAACATAGGGGCTACACAGAGTAATCCACACAATTCTCACTGAGTGAATTTGCCACATTATATAAAATTTAGTTTTTAGATACGTTTATTCTTGAAAGTCTTGTCATTATGAAGGAGAGTGACAACTCAGCTCTGATAAGATTTATCCTAACCATTAGGAAAAAGTGCAGGCATAATTCCACTCCCATATTCAAACTAAAGGATGATAATTTGAGATTACAAAATTACTAGTTGAGTTAGAAGATCTCTATTACATATGTTCAAATATATAACACATCATGTGTGTCTATTTCAACAGCTACAATATATTCACAAATTATTTTAGCATTATAGTAAGATGAATATAGCAAGCAGATTAGAGGTTTTTAAGTTAATAATGAACTATATGAATGTCTTTACAACTCTTTTCTTATAAACCGAACTCATATTTTTATCTTGTCCAGTTTCATGTGGGGATGAATTGTGGCTGGAATTAATTCATAAGGGGAGTTGAACCAAAATGACTGAAGATACATAAAATCGTCCTTTTTTAAATTCTAAGCTACTATCATTATTGGACTAATCACACATATTCTCAAGCTTTTATGCCCATAAGAATCATAGGGAGACACTGGGGAAAAAAGATTCCCAGGACTCAGTGGAACCCACAAATCTATATTTTTTAAAAATCATGAGACAGGTTCAGGATGGCAGTGTAGGAAGACCCTGAGCTCACCTCCTCCTACAGACACATCAAATATACAGCTACATATACAACAACTTTGTCTGAAAAAGACCTGAAAACTAGATGAGCAGCTCTTCTACAACAAAGGATAAAAAAGCCAAATTGACATGTGTAAGAGAAGCAGAGACATAGTCTTGCAGGAACCACAACCCTGCACAGCAACCCACAAGCAGATGGGATTTCACAAATACCTAGCACATCCCTGAGAAGTGATGGGTTCAAGCCCCACCTCAGTTACCCCAACTCTTGGGATCTGCACTAGAGAGAGGAGTCTGCCAAACATCCAGCTTTGAAACCAAGGGTTACATCCAGGAGACCCAAAGGGCTGTTGGAAAATGAAACTCTTAAAGGGGTCATGCATAGACTCGCTCACCCTGAGCCCCTAAGGCAAAAGCTCAGGTTGAAACAAATCTAGAACATATGTGAAGGAGATTCATTGGCTAATCTTAAAGCAGCTGCCAAAGGGGCAGTGGTCTATTAGAACTCTCTCTGGAGACAGAGGTGCTAGCAGGCATCATTTGTGCATTCCCCTTCAACCTCGATAGTCCTGGCCCTGGCAGGCACCATTTTTGTACTACCTCTCTACCTCCCTAGCACCACTCGCCAGACCCCTACACTCTCCTGTGACCCTGCCCCGCTAAACCCGGTTGGCAGGCTTGCCCTGGTCCAATGCTCCTCGACAACTCTGCCCTGCTAAACCTGGCAGGTGGGTGACCCCAACACAGTGCTCCCCCACAGTCCTGCCAAAGCCAGCAAGTATGTCCAGACCACACAGAGGACTCTCCTTGAATGCCTGGAACTCATGGCCAGCAGGGCTTATGCTTCTGGGCCCCACAGAGATGAAACCTCAGAGAGATAGTTCTTGGCAGGCTACCACCTACAGGTAACTGTACAGACAGCATACTGAACACACCACCCATCTTCCTGTGACCATTCCTTCAAGACTGAAAAAGATATCTGTTTCACCTAATACATAAAAATGAAACAGAGTCAGGGCTCCTAGGTGGCTCAGTCCATTAAGTGGCCAACTCTTGATTTCACAGTGTATACCAATATTGAATCATTGTTATGTACCTGAAAGTAATATAATGTTATATGTCAATTATACCCCAATTTAAAAATTTTTAAAAATCACACCACCCAACTGATGAGACTGAACTGTGAGAAACCTTGGAAGTTAACTGGACACCTTAAAAGTAAACATATGGCTCCAGGTCCACTATAAACAATTGTTATTCATTACCAAGTTCCCAGTTATCTATGTTATAGAGATAAACAGAGGAACAAAGGATACTACTAAGTCCAAAACTGATAAATCTGAGAGTTTATCCCATTATAAAAATGTCCCATGTATACAGGTATGCATTTCTATGTTCTATATATATTATACCTCAGGTATAAACATATGTTTATTATATGTATTACTTAGATATTATATATTTTCATATATATTATGTATCATTTCAACCTATTATTATCCTTCTCATGTATAAATATATGTATTTGTGTGTGTGTATAATATATAAATTTGTATTATATATAATATAAAAAGGCACGACTAAATTCAACAACCATTTATGATAACTCTCAACAAATGGGTATTATATACACACACATATATATACACACAAAAAGACATATATATAATATATACATGTACACATATACAGATACACAAAGATCTATCTATCTATATATATATACACACATATACACCTGAGAAGGATAATAACAGGTTAAATTATCTGAGAATCCAGTAGAATAGAGACTTAGATGTAAAACTAAGTTGCTTTAAAGAAAATTTTTTAATTTAACCTTTTTTGCATGACTGTGAATGAACTATTAGTACATGATTCATACTCACCCTACATACAGCTAGAATACTATATATGAAGCTGAACAAATACCGTCATTAAAAATTGAAACCTACATGGGAAGCAAAGGCTCTCAGAGTGAGAGGTGTGCCCCACACAGGTCCTCCTCATCTTTCGATTCATGGTGGGGTAGCAGTAGTGCTCAGGCTGATTGTCTGCTTCTGTTCTCCCCAGGGAGACATGATCTGCCCCCATGGCAACACTGTTAGAGGTACAGAAGCTAGTAAAGGCAGAGGAAACTCATGCTCACAGAATTTAATAATCAACCTCCTCTTTTCAATAATGAATGTGTCATTCTCAATGGAGAAAGACTGAGAGCTTTTCCCCTAAGGTCAGGAACACGACAGGGATATCCACTAACACCACTGCTGTTCAACATAGTAATGGAAGTCCTAGTCTCAGCAATTAGACAACAAAAAGAAATAAAAGGCATCCGAATCGGCAAAGGAGTCAAACTCTCACTCTTTGCAGATAATATGATACTTTATGTGGAAAACTTGAAAGACTCCACCCCAAAACTGCTAGAACTCATACAGGAATTCAGTAAAGGGGCAGGATATAAAATCAATGCACAGAAATCAGGTGCATTTCTATACACCAAAGAGACAGAAGAAAGAGAAATTAAGGAGTCGATCCCATTTACAATTGCACCCAAAGCTATAAGATACCCAGGAATAAATTTAACCAAAGAGGCAAAGAATCTGTACTCAGAAAACTATAAAATTCTCATGAAAGAAATTAAGGAAGACACAAAGAAATGGAAAAACATTCCATGTTCATGGATTGGAAGAAAAAAGATTGTGAAAATGTCTATGCTACATAGAGCAATCTACACATTTAATGCAATCCCTACCAAAACACCACCTACTTTTTTCACAGAGTTGGAACAAATAATCCTAAAATTTGTATGGAACCAGAAAAGACCCCAAATAAGCCAGAGGAATGTTGAAAAAGAAAAGCAAAGCTGGTGGCATCACAATTCCAGACTTCCAGCTCTATTACAAAGCTGTCATCATCAAGACAGTATGGTACTGGCACAAAAACAGACACATAGATCAGTGGAACAGAATAGAGAGCCCAGAAATGGACCCTCAACTCTATGGTCAACTAATCTTTGACAAAGCAGGAAAGAATGTCCAATGGAAAAAAGACAGTCTCTTCAACAAATGGTGTTGGGAAAATTGGACAGCCACATGCAGAAGAATGAAACTGGACCATTTCCTTACACCACACCCAAAAATAAACTCCAAATGGTTGAAAGACCTAAACGTGAGACAGAAGTCCATCAAAATCCTTGAGGAGAACATAGAGAGCAACCTCTTCGACCTCAGCCACAGCAACTACTTCGACCTCAGCTGCAGCAACTTCTTCCTAGAAACATCACCAAAGGCAAGGGAAGCAAGGGCAAAAATGAACTCTTGGGATTTCATCAAGATAAAAAGCTTTTGCACAGTAAAGGAAACAGTCAACAAAACCAAAAGACAGTCAACAGAATGGGAGAAGATATTTGCAAATGACATATCAGATAAAGGGCTAGTATCCAAAATCTATAAAGAACTTATCAAACTCAACACCCAAAGAACAAATAATCCAATCAAGAAATGGGCAGAAGACATGAACAGACATTTCTGCAAAGAATACATCCAAATGACCAATAGACACATGAAAAAGTGTTCAACATCACTTGGCATCAGGGAAATCCAAATCAAAACCTCCATGAGATACCACCTCACACCAGTCAGAATGGCTAAAATTAACAAGTCAGGAAACGACAGATGTTGGTGAGGATGCGGAAAAAGGGGAACCCTCCTACAGTGATGGTAGGAATGCAAGCTGGTGTAGCCACTCTGGAAAACAGTATGGAGGTTCCTCAAACAGTTGAAAATAGAGCTACCCTACGACCCAGCAATTGCACCACTGAGTATTTACCCCAAAGATACAAATGTAGTGATCTGAAGGAGCACATACACCCAAATGTTTATGGCAGCAATGTCCACCATAGCCAAACTATGGAAAGAGCCTATATGTCCATCCACAGATGAATGGATAAAGAAGATGTGGTCTATATATACAATGAAATATTATACAGCTATCAAAAAAAAAAAAGAAATCTTGGGGCACCTGGGCAGCTCAGTCGTCAAGCGTCTGCCTTTGGCTCAGGTCATGATCCCAGGGTCCTGGGATCAAGCCCCATGTCAGGCTCCCTGCTCATCGGAAGCCTGCTTCTCCCTCTCCCACTCCCCCTGCTTGCATTCCCTCTCTCACTGTGTCTCTCTCTGTCAAATAAATAGAGTCTTTAAAAAAAATTAAATCTTGCCATTTACAATGACGTGGATGGAACTAGAGGGTATTATGCTAAGCAAAATAAGTCAGTCAGAGAAAGACAATTATCATATGATCTCACTGATATGAGGAATTTGAGAAACAAGACAGAGGATCATAGGGGATGGGAGGGAAAAATGAAACAAGATGAAACCAGAGAGGGAGACAAACCATAGGAGACTCTTAATCTCAGGAAACAACTGAGGGTTGCTGGAGTGGAGTGGGGTGGGAGGGATGGGGTGACTGAGTGATGGAACTTGGGGAGGGTATGTGCTATGGTGAGAGCTGTGAATTGTGTAAGACTGATGAATCACAGGCCTGTACCCCTGAAACAAATAATATACTATATGTTAATAAAAATAATAATAATAATAATAAATGTGAACAACTGAGAATTTCCATATTTAAAACCAACAACAATAAAGAGAAAGGTCAAAATGAGTACAGAACAACTGATTCTGGACGAAACAAAATAATTGCAGTAAGAGAGGAGGACTTCAAAATCATTCTCATTAGTATTATAAGAAAGACTCGAGAATATATCCATTTACAAACTAGAATAAGCTAATATGCAAAAAGGGAGTAACAAAATAAGTAAGAATCCATGAAACATAAGGATGCAATTATCAAAATTAAGGGAAAAAATTAGTTGAGGTGGAAGAAAAAAAATGTCTCCCAAAATGTAAAGCAATAAAACCTAGAGGTGTAAATATCTTTTTTTAAAGTCAAGAATAAGATATAAATCCACAAAAAGATGGAAAAACATTCCATGCTCATGGATCAGAAGAATAAACATTGTTACAATGTCTATGCTACTCAGAGCAATCTATACCTTCAATGCCACCTGATCAAAATTCCAATGACATTTATCAAAGTGCTGGAACAAACAATCCGAAAATTTGTATGGAATCAGAAAAGACCCCGAATTGCCAAGGAAATGTTGAAAAAGAAAAACAAAGCTGGGAGTATCATGTTGCCTGATTTCAAGCTATATTACAAAGCAGTGATCACCAAGACAGCATGGTACTGGCACAAAAACAGACATATAGACCAATGGAACAGAATAGAGAGCCCAGATATGGACCCTCAACTCTATGGTCAAATAATCTTTGACAAAGCAGGAAAAAATATGCAATGGAAAAAAGATAGTCTCTTCAATAAATGGTGCTGGGGAAATTGGACAGCCACATGCAGAAGAATGAAACTAGACCATTCTCTAACATCATATACAAAGATAAACTCAAAATGGATGAAAGACCTCAATGCGAGACCATCAAAATCCTTGAGGAGAACATAGGCAATAACCTCTTTGACATCAGCCATAGCAATTTCTTTCAAGATACATCTCTAAAAGCTAGTGAAACTAAAGCAAAAATGAACTTTTGGGACTTCATCAAGATAAAAAGCTTCTGCACAGCAAAGGTAACAGTCAACAAAACAAGGAGGCAACCCACAGAATGGGAGAAGATATTTGCAAATGACACTACAGATAAAGGGCTGGTATCCAAGATCTATAAAGAACTTCTCAAACTCAACACCCAAAAAACAAATAATCAAGTCAAAAAATGGGCAGAAGACATGAACAGACGCTTCTCTGAAGAAGACATACAAATAGCTAACAGACACATGAAAAAATGTTCATCATCATTAGCCATCAGGGAAATTCAAAGTAAAACCACATTGAGAAACCACCTTACACCAGGTAGAATGGCAAAAATTGACAGGGCATGAAACAACAAATGTTGGAGAGGTTGTGGAAAAAGGGGAACCCTCTTACACTGTTGGTGGGAATGAAGTTGGTACAGCCACTTTGGAAAACAGTGTGGAGGTGCCTCAAAAAATTAAAAATAGAGCTACACTATGACCCAGCGATTGCACTCCTGGGTATTTACCCCAAAGACACAGATGTAGTGAAAAGAAGGGCCATATGCACCCCAATGTTCATAGCAGCAAAGTCCGTAATAGCCAAACTGTGGAAAGAGCCGAGATGTCCTTCAACAGATGAATGGATAAAGAAGATATGGTCCAGGGGAGGGGGGTGGGGGGATGGGTTAGCCTGGTGATGGGTATTAAAGAGGGCACGTTCTGCATGGAGCACTGGGTGTTATGCACAAACAATGAATCATGGAACATTACATCAAAAACTAATGATTTAATGTATGGTGATTAACATAACAATAAAAAAATTTTTTAAAAAGATGTGGTCCATATACACAATAGAATATTACTCAGCCATCAGAAAAGATGAATACCCAACTTTTACATCAACATGGATGGGACCGGAGGAGATGATGCTCAGTGAAATAAGTCAAGCAGATAAAGTCCATTATCATATGGTTTCACTTATTTGTGGAACATAAGGAACAGCATGGAGGACATTAGGAGAAGGAAGGGAAAAATGAAGGGGTGGAAATCAGAGGGAGAGACGAACCATGAGAGACTATGGATTCTGAGAAACAAACTGAGGGTTCTAGAGGGGAGGGGGTGGGGGGATGGGTGAGTCTGGTGATGGGTATTAAGGAGGGCACGTACTGCATGGAGCACTGGGTGTTATATGAAAACAATGAATCGTGGATCACCGCATCAAAAACTAATGATGTATTGTATGGTGACTAACATAACATAATAAAATAAAATTAAAAAAAAAAGATATAAATCCACGAGGTCCAACATCCATCTAAGGAGGATCTTAAACAAAAGAACAAAGAACAAAGGAGGAGAAATAATCAAATAGTAGAAGGAAATCCCTAGAGCCTAAAACACGACTCTTCAGCAGTTGTGGTTCAGCAAAAATGAAAAATAACTCAGAGACACAACTTCACTAAAGGTCAGTACATCTCAATGGGTGCCTCTTTTCAATTCTTTTCTCTGGATCCTCTTCTCTTTGATCTCTAAATTATATGTATGCAAGGGCTTATTATTTTCACTTCTTTGTCTCTGCTATATTTCACTCATTCACTAAATGAGCTCATCTAAACTTATCATTTTGAGGGGTGCTTGGGTGGCTGAGTTGGCTAAGCATCTGACTCTTAATTTCAGCTCAGGTCATGATCTCAGGGTCATGATACTGAGCCCCCCGTCAGGGTCCACACTCAGCAGAGAGTCTGCTTGAGGATTCTTTCTCTCTCCCTCTGCCCCTCACCGCACTCGTGCTCTCTTTCTAAAAAAATAAATAAATCTTTAAAAATAAATAAATAATGAACTCATTACTTTGAATGTCATCTATATATTGATAACCCAAATTTTATCTGTCCATTCACAATCTCTCCATAAAACTCCAGACATCAAATTGATTTGCTTTCTGCAATCTAACCTACATTTCAAATATATTATGTCTACAATAGAATTATCATCTCAATCCATACTCCAAACTGCTCATCTCCTTGTCATCCCCATCTCAATAAACAGGACACCATTAATCCAGTTGCTCAGGCTATAAAATCACAGGTCATGCTTAACTCCTCTCTTGCTCATGTTCTGCCTCCAGTCCATCAGCAAGGTGAACATCTAGCATGGATTTCCAAGAATGGTATGTCCAAGAAGAACATGAATTCCCTAACACTATGATGAAGTTGCATCCTCTCTCCTACCATTCACTACCCTGTCTGTACTAATTACATCTCTCATTCTCAAAGCAATGCAGTTTTTAAGAGCATGAGAATGCCTCTCTTTGTCTATGGCACAAACACTGCATGTTCTACAGTAAATAATATTTACATGATATTTTAAATGTTGAATATTGGTTTCCATTTTCAAATTAAACTATAAAAGACTTAATTTGCCTAACTTAATTGTAAATTCTGTAAACCTTGAAAATGTGAAAGTAATGCAAAACAGGAATTAACAGGTGGGAGTAGATGTGGAGGAAAATACAAGGACAACAAATCTGACTTACCCAGTAGAAAATCAAGAGGCACTATCAAAAACTATCAAGAAATGGGATTTTTATGAAGTTAAATAACAAAAGAAGTTTTTAAATGAGCTGGCAGGAAGTGGGAGTGGGGAAAGAAGACAAGTGTAAGTGAACTTGGTATCTTTCATGCCACAGATGGGAAACAATAGCTTTTTTAAATTGATACATTAACAAATAAAGTATATGAATATTATTTAAGACTTGGAATTAAACTCCAGAAAAACTAACCATAAAATCATTGGAAATAATTACTTCCGATGAGTGGTAATGAAGGAGAGTGTATCGAACCTTACTTTTCAGTTAGCATCCTCTTTAGTGTTTGAATTTTTATTATGGCACATATTGCCAGCATAATAATTAAATAAATAAATATATTAATAACAGAGCAAATGATCACATCTAATCTAGTTTTATGTCTACAGTTTCACACATTTATCTGAATAAAAGTTTATAAAGAGACACCAATTTTTGTGTCGGTTGGTAAAATAAAAGATAAATGCTGATCTGGGAACCACTATGAAAGTACAAAGACTAGCTAAGTACAATTCGGTCAAAATATGTTGATGCCAGAGTATGTAACTAATAAAAGAACTCTATACAAAGGATCCTTCACATCTAGAACCAGAAAAGCTCACACAGTGATTCACTGTAATTTATCTCCTTAAAGTACTGCAGGTCTATACGCCCCTCCAAAGGGAAACGCTGCTGTTTTGGACACAGTAAATACATCCATTGTCCTAATACTACCTCTCGTCCTATCTCTATGCTTATAAACATGGCACTATTTTTACCTTGAGTAATGCATGGCTTGGTGGCCTGCAATATTAAAATAGAAGTCTGTGGTATGCTTCATCTCATTGGTGTGCCCAGTTGACTCAATCCAGTGTCCTATTGGGAGACAATAAACACCATCCACCAAGTTGTTTTCATTATAAGTACAGCAACGGTCATGGTGAGGTCCATTGCCTGGAACAAGAAGAAATGACAAACAGAGCAATTAAATCAATGTTTTGCTTAAGCAGCCACAGAGTAGGTGATGCAAAATTAATAGGAAGAAGAAAATAAATATAAAGCTGCTTAATCCACACATTTCGGTATGAACAAAAATAGACTAGAGGGGAAAAACAGAAAAAATTTGTAATTACATACAAATTTCATAGAGTTCTGTGCTCCCTTGGAATACATGCATATTTCCAAAAGCATATTAACTCTCAGAGTTTAATGGAACCTCTCAGTGCCCTAACTACCCGTTGTGAGTCATGCTGCAGCCTTTTTATCTTTCTGGTATGCAAATTCATAACTAAAATCAGTAATAAAAATGAATCAGTAATAAAGTGTTTTAGTATCAGCTCAAACAACAAATGAATTTTCAAAATAAATACATTAATAAATAATAAAACAAATGATCACATCCAACCTAGTCTGCATGTAAATCAGTGGTTAGTACTTTTTTCAGATGGGAAATTATCACAGAGATTAGCTACGTTGCCCAAGGTCACAAAACTAGCAAGTGCCAAGCTAGTAGCAAACTGATACCCCTAGATCCCCATCTTTCAGGCACCTGATACCTTCATGCTGTTTTCTACCTACTTCACAAGCACCAGTACACACCATCCTCCCTCCATGGAGTGAACCAAAAGAGAGAGAAATGGAAGAACTGTCTCTGAAAATACTATTTGCCTACATCACATTCCGCCCAGTATCAACTACACTAGTACACATATCTTTTACTTCTGTGAAATTATAATTCATATATTATTTCCATTCACCCTTATGTGACCACCCCATTTCAGATCATTCCTTTCCTTCAACTACCTAATTTCCTATGCTGTCTTTAATACACACACAAAAAAGTAAGCAAAATAAAAATAGGAGTAAGTCACGTTCGCTACAAATATAAAAATCTGACTCATTTGTCCCTTGCTCTATCTTATAAAATATTTTACCTAAAGTTATTTGGCATAAAATCTCAAAAACAAAGAAATCCTTAAGTCATTGGGCAATTCTTTAGGATATAACTCCCTTCCATCAGGTAGGAGGTACAAGATGGCTCCCTTAATAAATCACCACTGATCTCCCTAGATCAGACTTCTCTTTTTCTCTTGATGGCTACACTACAAGGCACTACACCAACTGGTTCTTTACCCTTGATATTTAATAGATGAAAACCAAACTATACTAGCAACCCCACTTCTAGAAACATATCAAATAGAAATATAACAAGAATAAAAAAGATACATAGAGATACATGTGTGAACAATACTATTTTAATAGCACACACTCAACTATATAAATTCATCTATTCATTTTCCACAAATACTTATTAAATGTCATCTACAGGATCTACACTGTGCTAAGTCATGTTAAGGATTTTGGTATTTACCGTAGGAACAAGAAAAAAATTAAATATTTTAAGTAGGCAGGTAACATGACCAAATTTTTATTTTAAAAGTACCTTTCTGGCTACAGAGTAAAAATTTAATTCAGATACAATAAGACTAAAGCAAAAAGTCCATTTAAGAAACTACTGGTCTAGCCCAGACAGAAGATGACAAAAGCCTGGAAGTAGAAACGGAAACAAGTGGGCAGATTCAGGAAGGAAAAACCACAGGGTGGATATGGGAGGTGCAGAAGAAAGGGAGGCAACAATGACTCTAGGCTTCTGGCAAATATAACTCAATATACGGTGGTACCATTCACTAAGATGTGAAATCTGTAAGAGGTTGGAAGGGAAGACCACCAGTCTGGTTTTTGGACTTGAAGTGCCATTTGTATACAAAAAGAGATGTTAAGTACAGAGTTGGCATTATCGGTTTGACACTCAGACCGGAGATCTGAAGTAGAAAAATAAATTTATGAGTCATCTAAGTGTAAATGGCAATTGAGGCAAGAATTTAGATGAGTCACAAAGAAAAACAATAGTAATGCAGAAGAAAAGGTTTCTAGAACCAAGCCTGAAAGCATCCCAATATTTAATAGCTGGATAAAGAAGGATGAGCTTACAAAGAAGGCATAGAAAGAGAAGGTGGAGGGAAAGACTAGGAGTGAGTAAGGGAGGTGGGGGAACATGACCGAATGTGTAAATAGATCCTAAACACTGAGTGAATGCATGTCTGATTGTTAATAGTTACATCTGGAGAATGGAATTGGGATGAAGAGGACCATTTTACTCTAAACTAATCTGAATTTGTTGGATTTGTCATAAAGCACAAGTATTATTTTTTGGTTTAATAAAACAATAATATCTGTGGTTCCCACTGTTCAGTACAATAGACTTACAACAATTTATTTATTTACTTTTTATTTTAAGTAGACTCCATGCCTAATGTGGGGCTTGAACTCTTGACCCTGCGATCAACAGTCAGGTGCTCTACTGACTGAGCCAGCCAGGTGCCCCTAGACTTATGACAGTTTAAAGATTTTTTATTTATTTATTTATTTATTTATTTTAGAGAGAGACAGCGAGTGCAAGCAAGAAGAGGAGCAGAGGGAGAGGGAGAGAGAGAAAACTAAGCAGACTCCATGCTGAACACAGAACCTGACTGGGGGGTGGGGGGGCTTGATCTCACATCCCTGAGATCATGACCTGAGCCAAAACCAAGAATTGGATGCTTAACCGACTGAGCCACCCATGTACCCTGAGACTTACGACAATTTAAATGTTACAACTTAAATACAATTATTAAGGAGCTCAAATGTACATAAATTATAAAGTTTAAGAAAAATTATTTATATAACATCAACTTCCTAAGAATTCTTCATTCCTGGAATTAGTTTTTTGAATTACTCATTTTTACACATACGTGTTTTAGGAGAAATAACAAAACACTTCTATTTCTTTCAGCCAGGGAGGTATCAGTGGAGGCCTAATGGAGAGCCAGAACTCCCACCTCAAGTCAATCCCTTCAGTTGTCAATAGGTGGGGAGGTACCCCCATCCTCCTACGGGAGCAGAGTTAGAGGAATCCAGTTAAGCCAGAAGATTTGAATAAGAACCAGGGTCACATTATAAAATACTCAAAATGTCCAGGTTTCAATAGAGTCACTCCTTATATCAAAAATCACAAAGATCTCAAACTGAATAAAAATTAAAAATGTCTGCAAGGTGCCAACATCCGATGACAGAGATGTTAGAATTAGCTGAAAAAAAAAAGAATTAGCTGAAAAAGCTTCAACAACCCATTTTTTTTTTATTTTTTAAAGATTTTATTTATTTGACAGAGATAGAGAACACAAGTAGGCAGAGTGGCAGGTAGAGAGAGAGGGAGAAGCAGGCTCTCTGCTGAGCAGACAGTGCAACACAGGGCTCCATCCCAGGACCCTAGGATCATGACCTGAGCCGAAGGCAGCCATTTAACCAACTGAGCCACCCAGGCACCCCAACAACCCATTTTTAAAAAATGAACCAAGTATATGATGTCTAGAAGAAATTCACTTCAAATTATAGGCAGGTGGAAAGTAAAAATGTAGAAAGATATACCATGCAACCATTAATCAAAAGAAAGAACAGGTGGTTATGTTAATATCGTATAAAGTAGAACCTTCAGAGCAAAGAAAATTCCTAGAGATAGAGAGGGAAATTATATGATGTTAAAAGTATCAATCTATCAAGAAGCTATAAGAATTCTAAATGTGTACACAACAAAAAACAGAGCTGCAAAATATGTGAAACTAAAAACTAAGACAACTGAATGGAGAACAGACAAGTCTGGAATTAAAGTTGGAAATTTCAACACCTCTCTCAACAATTCATAGAACAACTAGACAAAAAATCAGCAAGGAATAAAATAACATCACTGTCAACCAATGGACTCTAAGTGACATCTATAGACACACCACCCAACAATAGCAGAATGTACATTTTCAAGTGTGCACAGAACATATACCAAGCTAAATCATATCCTGGACCATAAGACAATATCAAAACTTTAGAATTAAATCACACAAAGTGTTTTCCCTGACCTCAACAGAATCAAACTGGAAATCAATAACATAATAGGAAAATATTCAAATAGTTGGAAACTAATACACATACTTCTAAATAATCTGTGGGTCAAAAAGGAAGTCTCAAAGTTATTAAAATACATTGCAATGAATGAAAATCAAAATAATATGTGTCAAAATATGTGGGACACAGCTAAAGCAGTTCTGTGAGGGAAATTTATAGTACTAAATATATACAGTAAAAACAGGAAAAGTTTCCAATCAATCTAGCTCCACTTCAAGAAATTAGAAAAAGAAGAGCAAAATAAATCCAAGGCAAACAGAAGGAAAGAAATAATAAAGAATGGAAATCAATGAAATTAAAAACAGAAAAACATTAGAGAAAATCAATGAAATAAAGAGCTGATTTGTTGAAAAGGTCATTAAAACTGGCAAACCTCTAACAAGACTGGCAAAGAAAAGCAAGAAAAAGGCACAAATTATGAAAGAAAGGAAGAAAGGAAGGAAGGAAAAGAGAGAAAAGAAGGGATATCACTATAGACCTTGCAGGCATCAAAAGTATAAGATAATACTATAAAAAACAAAACACATAAATTTAACAACTTAAATGAAATGGACTATCCTCAAAAAACAAATTACCACAACTAATTTAATATGAAATACAAATTGAACATCCATATAACTCTTAAGGATATTGGATATATAATTTTAAAAACCCCCCCAAAAAAGAAATCTCAAAGCCCATGTGGTTTGAATGAAGAATTCTACCAAATGCTTAAAGAGGAATCCATACCAATGCTATACAATCTCTTCAACATAGTACATGGGCATAAAGATAAAAGAAATAAAGAAAACTGTACTTTATTTGCAGATGACATGACTGTCTATGAAGAAAATCCCAAGGAATCAATAACAATTGTTTAAAATCTCCTAAAATAAGAGAGCTTAGCAAGGCCACAAGATAAAGATAAGCATGCAAAATAAATTGTATTTCTATATACTAGCAATGAAGATTTGGCCATTATAATTAAATAAAATACCATCTACATAGCATAGACATAAATCTAAGAAAAACATGTATACAACTTGTATGCTTAAAACCGTAAAATGTGATAAAAAAAAATCAAAGAAGATCTAATAAATGGAGAAACATACCATGTTAGTGGGTTGGATGACTCAACCTCTACATCTTAAACAAAAATTAACTGAAAATGGATCATGGACTTAAAATATAAAAGGTGAAACTATAAAACTTTTAGAAAAGCAAATAGGGAAAAAATTCAGTATTCAGAGTTCTAAGACTTCACACTAAAAGCACAATCCAAAAAGGAAAAATTTATAAATCTGATTTCATCAAAATTATAAACTTTTATTCGGCAAAAGACCTTCTTGGGAGAAAAACAAGTTACAGATTAGAATGAAATACTGGCAAATCATATACCCCAACAAAGGACTAGTATCTAGAATATTAAAGAACTCTCAAAACTCAACAATAAGTAAACCAACAATCCAATTAGCATATGGGAAAAAGATATGAAGTAGCATTTCACCAAAGAGGATATACAGATGGCAAATAAGTACTTGAAAAGATGTTCAATATCACTAGCCTTAAGAAAAATACAAATTAAAACCATAATGAGATAGCATTACACACCTATAAAAATTTTTTTATTTTTACAAAATAAAAAGTAGTGACACCACCAAATGCTGGATACAAGGCTGGGAAAAACTGGATAACTCATACATTGCTAATAGGAATGTAAAACAGTACAACCACTCTGGGGCAATGTTTGGCAATTTCTTTTAAAAATTAAACTTGCAAGAACAATACAACCCAACTCTACTCCAGGCATTTATCTTGGAGAAACTAAACTTTTATTCAGACAAAAACCTGTAGAAGAATTTTTATAGTAGCTTTATTCATTGTAGTCAAAACCTAGAAAAAACCCAGATGTCCTTTAGTGTGTGAATGTTTTAACAAATTATGATACATCAACACCATGTTTTAGCCATAAAAATGAATGACCTATTGATACGTGCAACAACCTAGGTGAATCTAGAATGAATTATGCTAAGTAAAAAAACGCCAATCTCAAAAAGTTACATACTCTAGGATTCCATGTATATAACATTCTTAAAATGAAAACATTAATAGAGATAGAGAACAGATTAGTGGTTACCTCGGGTTCTGGGGTGTGGGGGAGGGGGAAAGTGGGCATGGCTATAAAAGAGTAACATGGAGACCCTTGTGGTAATGAAAATGTTACCACTGGGGGAAACAATAAAAGCTACATAGGATCTTTCCATATTACTTCTAACAACTGCATGTGAATATACAATTACCTCAAAATAAAAAGTTTAATAAACAAATAAAACGGGTGTTTGTGGGCGCCTGGGTGGCTCAGTTGGTTAAGCGACTGCCTTCAGCTCAGGTCATGATCCTGGAGTCCCAGGATTGAGTCCCACAACAGGCTCCCTGCTCAGGAGGGAGTCTGCTTCTCCCTCTGACCCTCCCCCCCTCATGCTCTCTCATTCTCTCTCCTCTCACATAAATAAATAAAATCTTAAAAAAAAAAAAACCTTCGGTGTTTATTGTGTTTTGTTTTTTCCAAATAGACTGGAAAATTTTTAGGCTTCTAATTCATTTTCTGTTCCATAAGACTGGCCTAAGAATACAACATATATCACACATTGTTTAATACCACAGTGATCATTTAATGCCTAGAAGCTCAGTTAACTTTTCCAGATCTCATCCACCTTATAAAAGGGCCAGTTGGCTATCACAAGGTTAAAGGAGTAACTTTGTGACAGGGGAATGGGTGGGGGAGGAGAGTAGGTACAAGTGAATCATCTGTCCAGATTGGAGCTGGCCATTGCCAATTATTCATTAGCATTAATTAAAAATAAAGAAATAAACAGCTAAGGTAGAATAAACTAATCTGTCATTGGCAGAAAAGTGGGAAAGGATTGATTTAATTAACAATAAACACCTATTTCCTTAGAGCAAATTTGGCCATCTTGTTATTTGTTCATCAAGGCAAATTAGGTAAATTAAAATAAAGTGAATAAATGTGAAGGAATAAGAGGCCTGCTTCCTGACACTCCAAAAAACCAGAGAAGTAAGAAACCTCAGAATTTAAAATCAGAACCAACACATTACGTCAAATAATTCTACAAGTTTGAAAGTTCAGGTTAAGTTAAGTTTATTTTTTACAAAGAAGGTTTAAAGTTATATTGCATAAACAAAATCTACTGGGTAGTGCAGTCCACTTAAAATAAAATTCTGATTATTATTCATGTCATTTTATTTGAATCTATCCTCTTTGGAGTTTAATTACTTTGAAGTTTTTGTTTCTAGCACATGAACATAAAATCTGAACCTAACACATTAATCTCTAATTTTAGCTACTAACTCACCCAAATCAAATTTCTCTCACGCCTCATCTGTTAACTACCTCAGAAGCTATTGGTGCATAAAGTTGTACAAACATGGTATAATCATTACCAACTCTTTGGCATTCTGATATTCCTTTCTAATGGCAAAAGCAAAACAAAATAAAACACACAAAAAAATATTTTTGTTCAACCAACTGCCTCTTTAAAAGAGTGGCTCCTGTTCCAGTTGAGCACTTTGATAAATTGCAATATGCAATGGTAGAAAACAGCTGAGTTTGGGGTCAGTGATGGGAGACAGCTGAACTGCTTTGTAGACTAGTTACTCAGATGCAATCAAGGAAGGAGAAGATGGGGAAAAGGGATGTGAAGATTAAGAAGAAGGAAACGTAAGATGGAGAAAGAGAAAGGAGAAGAAGAATTCAGGTAGTAAACTACATAAGGTGAAGCAGATAATCAAAACAAGCTGGTCAGGAGAACACCAAATATCAGGTAAAGGCAAACATTTTAATATTTAATTTGAAGTTGTCTGCCCTTCTGTTATATCCTCTCTTCTTCTCTTCCCCAACTACCAATATAACCTACTACACTCACACAAATTTCTTGTGTGGAGAGAGAGAAGACAGTCCACTAATAAAAATTTATTTAAAAACTTGATTCCTTGCCTACATTGACTTGATGTAGAACAAGGTAGCCTAAGCAGGGCTACAAGAAGGTGCATCTGCTAAGCAGAGCAGAAGCAAGAAAGCAAAGGCAAGGATGACCATGAGGATGTAAACCTTCGTTGCTTACACAGGCATCTTAGAGAGATTCCAATCTCCCAAATCTACAGGAATAGGGGCTAATTACATATATATAGTAGAATAAATAGAATATATATATATATTCTGCACACACACAACAGAATGAAGTGTTAAGAAATAAAACAATGAGCTCTAATAAGAAAATATAAATACAAGACTTACATAGAACATTTTCATTTACAAGATTTTTATCTTATTTCATTAAAGAAATGCACAAATCTTAAATGAAAAATGTAAGTAGACAACACTTCCTGCTAATGGCAAAAACAATGTTATTTGGCTAATGAAAACTAGGAAATCAATAACTACACGGGGATATGAAGAAAATTCTATACTAACTCGGACAGGTGGACAAAGCCCCATTCCTGCATTAACAGTACTGCCCTAAAATAATAGGAGGATGGGGCTCAGTCATTAAGTGTCTGCCTTCAGCTCAGGTCATGATCCCAGAGTCCTGGGATCGAGCCCCACATCGGGCTCCCTGCTCAGTGGGAAGCCTGCTTCTCCCTCTACCACTCCCCCTGCTTGTGTTCCCTCTCTCGCTGTGTCTCTCTCTGGCAAATAAATAAATAAAATATTTTTAAAAAATTAAAAATAAGGGGCACCTGGGTGGCTCAGTTGGTTAAGCGACTGCTTTCGGCTCAGGTCATGATCCTGGAGTCCCGGGATCAAGTCCCACATCGGGCTCCCTGCTCGGCAGGGAGTCTGCTTCTCCCTCTGACCCTCTTCCCTCTCGTGCTCTCTATCTCTCATTCTCTCTCTCTCAAATAAATAAATAAAATCTTTAAAAAAAAAAGTAATTTAAAAAAATAAATAAAAAATAAAAATAAATAAAAATAAATAAATAAAATAATAGGTTTATACAGTTAAGAGTGCCATGCCTAGAGTTAAAGCTGAAATAACTCCTCCTTTTCCTAAAGCTGAAATAACTTTCTACTGGAAAAATCCAGTAGAAAACAACCCAACAAATTTGGGAGGAGCTCTGAGGGTTTTGATTAAAAATAATAATAACTACAAACACAAATAAGTGGCCCACTTAGCCATGATAAAAACAGGAATTAGACTTTGCGATAACAAGGTTTTTCTATGGTGGATGTAAAAATATTACTTGTGAAGGAGGCTAGAGTTTGGAGGACCAAGAAAGAAAATATCAAATGTGACAGGGTGATTATGGTAACGAATCAAACACCTGGCTCAGGTGTGTGTATGTGTGTGTGTGTATACCCACAAGTGCACATGTACTTGTGTATATATGCTTATGAGTCTGTGTGATTGTCTGCCCAAGTAGAAGATATATGATAAATGGTGATTGCTATTGTTATGGCAAATAAGAAGTTGAAATGTGGGATACATAAACATCATCCTTTCAGTACATTTGGACATAGAAACTCCTCTAACCCTTTTAGTCAAAAATGAGCCACTCAGCCTAAGACAATTATTTGATGGAATTCCAAGTCAGCAGGCTCATCCTTTGTACATAACAGTCCTGGCCTCATTTGTTCTCATTAATAATCAGACTTAAGATCATTCATATATGCTTCAAATTCTATGATAATCAACGAAAGTCCTTGAGACAGTTGTTTGGTAGGCAGCTATGATGTGTTGGTCCTCTCAAAGGTGAGCTTTGCGGTGTGCAAAAAAGGGGAACAGCAGGAGTGATTAATAAAGCTTAACCTTGGACCCACTCTCGGCCAAGCTTCCAGAGGAGATCTTTTAGGTAAAACTCCTAGAAGAACCTTGATCAGTTCTAGCTAAGAATTTTAAGAAAAAAAAATTAACACCTGCCAACCATACAGAGCAGAAAACATTAGGAGAAATTTCCATGATTACAGAAAGATATGGGTGAAATGGAGGCTTACATCAAGTTAGGTTGAAAACATATAAGAGGGGGGAAAAAGAACTTACAGAAAAAGAAAAATTCAATAGCTCTTTTCTTAAAAGATTTACTCATATGTCATGTCTTCATTGTTATGAACTAAATTGTTTCCCCCAAATTTATACATTGAAGCTCTAAAAACCAATGTGGATTGTATCTACATATAGGGCATTTGGGGAGGTAATTAAAGTTAAATGAGATTATAAGGGTGAGGCCCTAATCCAATAGGACTGGTGCCTTTACAAAAAGGGGAAGGGACACCAGAGATGTCTCTCCATGAAGGCCTAGAGGAAAGACCGCAGGAGGACACAGTGAGAAGGCAGCCATCGGCAAGCCAGAAAGAGTTCTCACCAGAAACCAAATTTGGTGGCTTTCTGATTGGGGACATCTAGCTTGCACATCTGTGAGAAAATAAATGTTTGTCATATGTCACCTGTCTATAATATTTTGCTATAGCAGCCCAAGAAGACTAATGTACTCATATATACATGAAATATTCTAGAGTTTAATCCAGTTCATACCCAAGTATTATTGAGAGCTTATGTATCCAGTCCTGTGGTAAAGTGAGGTTGACAAATAAAATTTAAAACATGACTCCCACCATGAATGAACCCTTGTTCATTAGACAAAGGTTACACAAAGCAATTAGTAAATGAAACAAAGCTGCCTTAAACGATGAAAATAATTGTAAAACCGTATGACAAAATACTAACACATAAACAGAATATTCAAGAATGGCAAATAGGCTTCCTTTCCGACGCCATTTTCAACGTATGGTGACTGGAATGTTATGTTGAAATGTACTGTAAGGAGCACCTGGCTCACTAGGAAAGAAAACTATGATAGACTAATAACGTGTCCATGGATGTAGAAGACTGAAAACCAGGGATGGTTGGATCAGTGTGAGCCACAATTACCAAGAAAGGATTTGTGATGGAGGGGATGGCTCTCGAGGTGTGACGGACAACAGGGTATGCTTTGGATACATAACAGAGGGCACAGCAACCTATGAATGAGTATGATTCAAGGCAGGAAATAGATAATAGCTACAAATCTGTTTATTCCTATGGGTAGAGAGACAACCTAATATAGAGTCATTGGGGGTTCATATTACTTACCAATGCTAAGCAAGCACTGTAAAACAACTGACTTGCCAAAGCAGAGAAGAGAGTTACCACTTCTCTAGCCATTATTTAAGAAGTCAGATTTTTTATTAATGTGGAAGATTTACATTAATTAGTGATTCATGATGATACACACATCTCAAAATGGGAAGCATCTCAAGGATTGAGGTTTCACTTGAAAAGTATCCCAAACAATGGCATAACCAGGAAATTATACTTCTATTTAAAATAAAACACAGTAACAGAGCTCTCCTTATATAATTTTTAGAGAAAATCTGAAACTTAGATTGTTCTTATTAGACTTGACTCAAAGCACTAAGAATGAATTATTAATTCATTCGATGTGATGATAGTTAAGAGCAAAGCCAAAAGATTTGACCATCTGATTTGAAGTGATCGAATCTTCTGGTAGCTAATTATGCCATGACTCAAGGGATTAAACAAGATCGGCATATTAAAATGCTCCATCTCTGCATAATTG
Organism: Eumetopias jubatus; assembly: GCF_037043125.1. Taxonomy (NCBI): domain Eukaryota; kingdom Metazoa; phylum Chordata; class Mammalia; order Carnivora; family Otariidae; genus Eumetopias; species Eumetopias jubatus. The sequence goes on along the minus strand of NW_028274812.1, from coordinate 20,557,627 downwards.
GATATATTTGCTGGATACTGCATTTCCTTTCTATGTCACATGCAGAGATGTTTATTCATGTGTTTAATAAATTTTTGTTTAATTGTTCTAATAATTTTTAATGTTGATTTTCCCACTGTCATTTAAACAATTTTTATGGTAGTGTCTAGACTTTTGTTTTATATAGACAGGTCAATTTTTCTCTCCACAGCACTCCTAGAATTGACTAGAAATTGTGTTTCATCGTCTGAACACAAATCCAAGTCACACTCTAAAAATAGATAAAGCATCTTTATTAGTATTAGACTCACTATATGAAGAAAATGCTTCCAACCAGATTTCACTACTTCATTTTTCATACCTTCAAACCCACTACAAAAGCTCCCATGTCACCTGTCTTTGTGTACTTTAAGCCAAACAATGTGGAGGCAGAGGTGATAACCTTCCCTAACCGCCATATCTCAAGAGTGTGAACATTTCAATGCAAAGAACACAAAATAATCCTATTCATACCAGGAACTCTGAAGAACACTGAGGATTATTTTATTTTTTTTTTAAGATTTTATTTATTTATTTGAGAGAGAGAGAATGAGAGAGATAGAGAGCATGAGAGGGAAGAGGGTCAGAGGGAGAAGCAGACTCCCTGCTGAGCAGGGAGCCCGATGCGGGACTCGATCCCGGGACTCCAGGATCATGACCTGAGCCGAAGGCAGTCGCTTAAGCAACTGAGCCACCCAGGCGCCCCTGAGGATTATTTTAAATTTAACCTCTTCCTAACCAGGCAGACACACATTTCAGCAGTTTCATAGTAAGTAAATGTTTTGGCATAAAATCTCTCTTCAATTAAGATTATCTAGAATGTGAAACAAATGGCTGAATAAAAGGTTCCCTTGAACTGACCTAGTTCTGAAGTGAAAACCATCTCTAATGGCTTTATGACTTGGTTTCTTCCACAGCACAAATATTTTTTGATATGATAGAGTTGATGCAAACATCATGTAGGCACTACTCTAGTTACTGGAAAGAAATTAGAAATGCACAGCTAATTGAAATAGAGAATAGAGTAGTCAGACATAATTTTTAAAGACTAAATTGTTTCTGAAATTGATAAGCCATATTGTTTTCAACCCTTTTAATGAGACACTGTAGGCTGTAAAAAATAAAAGAGGGTCAATCAGAAAGATTATCTTAAAAGTTACCATAGCCATAAACTACATCTATACAAGAAACAGCTGAAGAAGGATTTTGCTTGTCTCAGGACTCTGTCTGATGCAAGCAACACAAAATCTGACCAACAGTGACTTCAATGAATACAGGTCTATCTCTCACATAACGAGAAGTGTAAAGCCAGGCCGCCCAGAACTGATGGAATACCAAGTGCTTTCTAAATGTCTGCCTTGCCATCCTTCACACATTGACCTTGTTGTCATACTTGTCACCTCATGTTTCAAAGTGTGACCTCTAGGCATCATGTCTGAATACTTCACTTCCTAGCCATGAAAAAGGACAAAGAATACGCGTTCCTCTTCATGAGAAAAGTGAAAGCTTTCCTGGGAACCTCACCTAAAAGACTTCTTACATCTCAGCCAGAACTAGGTGACACAGCCATCCTTAAACCAATTGCTGGGGCGCGGGGGGGCGGTGCGGAATAAGAGTGCCACACAGGGGCGCCTGGGTGGCTCAGTCGTTAAGCGGCTACCTTCGGCTCAGGTCATGATCCCAGGGTCCTGGGATCGAGCCCCGCATCGGGCTCCCTGCTCTGGGAAGCCTGCTTCTCCCTCTCCCACTCTTCCTGCTTGTGTTCCCTCTCTCGCGTGTCTCGCTATGTCAAATAAATAAATAAAATCTTAAAAAAAAAAGAGAGTGCCACACAGATTAAAACATTAATGATCCATCCCCAGTGCTACCAAGACAAATCAGGATTCTTTTAGACAAGGAAAGTAAGGGGGAAACAAATGCTAATTAGGCCACTGATGGTGATTGTGATGGGTCTGAGCAAGTCATCTTTCTCCAGCAAACCACTTGACAGGAGAAACCACATTTCATTCATTCAAAACTGATTTCATTCAAAAGTATCCAATGCATTAAATGTGAATTGTAAAGTATTTTTAAAGAAATCAACAGTAAAACTAAAAGCATTTTTTTTTTAAGATTTTATTTATTTATTTGACAGGGAGAGACAGAGAGAGAACACAAGTGGGGGTGGGGAGTGGCAGGCGTGAGGGAGAGGGAGAAGCAGGCTCCCCGCGGAGCAGGGGGTTCGGTCCCAGGGTCCTGGGATCATGACCTGAGCCGAAGGCAGACACTTAACCGACTGAACCACCCAGGTGCCCCTAAAATTTTTAAAAGATTTATGTATTTATTTATGACAGAGAGAGAGAGAGAGAGAGTGTGTGTGTGTGTGTGTGTGTGTGTGTGTGTGTGCGCATGTGTGCGCGTGCACACGGTGAGGGGCAGAGCAAGAGGGTGAGAATCCCAAGTGGACTTCTCCACTGAGCACAGAGCCCAACTCAGGCTTGATCTCACGACCCTGAGATCATGAGCAGAGCCGAAACCAAGAGTCAAGTACTTAACCCACTGAGCCAGCCAGGTGCCCCAAAACTAAAAGCATTTTAATGTACTTTACACTCTTGAAAATTGCACAAAAGACAACAGATTATTTGTCTAGTCCCTGGTATGTTTGGTTTGTAGAACCTCTTTACTGTACAGAAAATCTCCTCCTTCCATTTCTAGCCATAAACCGCCCTCATGCCTCCACTTCCAGTTTTCCTGTGGGCCGCCCGGCCATCATCTCTTACAACTCATCTTTCCCCTGACCGGCCCTGTCCTCACCAGATATACCCTCCTTCGATATTTATTCTTTAGGGCACTACAATCTGACATCTGCCCTCAACACTCCACTGAAAAAACTTGAAATGAAGTCATCTCCTGTCAGATTCATTTTTTATCTTTCTTTACCTGCCTGCAGCATTTAAAGATAGTGACCGCTCTCTGTTAAATCTTTCCCCTGTTGGCTCCGCAATACTCTTCTTCTAGAAGGCAGTCTAGTAGAGCAATTAAACGCATGGGCTCATGATCCAGACTAGGACTCCATTCCAAGCTCTACTACTTACTGTCTGTAAATAGTAATGAGAAATTCATTTAAGCCATCTGTGCCTCCATTGTCTCATTTCTGAAAAAGGAATCCTAGTACTATCTACTTCACAGGGTTGTTGTGAGGGAAGTCTCTTAGATAATCCATTTAAAGGATTTAACAGAGGGCCTACCACAGCTGGTGTTCAATAGGAATTCTTAACCACTATGACTCCTCTCTTTTCTCTCTCCCAGTCCTTCTTGTCTGTTTGCAAACTGTACACTGACTCAGAAAACAGGTATATCCCAAAATGAGCTCAAACTGTTTCAACAACAGCTTTGTTCAGACCTGTATGTTTCCAGACAAGACTACAATAACAGTAACTCCACGTGGGCTCATGTTCCAAAGACAAGTTGGAACCCTGATTTTTCTGGCAACTCACCTACTTTATAAATTCTGACCAATTTGTGCCCAAACCATGCCGGCTTCTCCCTAGAACCAAGTGAAACTCCCAAATCTTTTCACTTTGAATTGTTCTCAAGGCAAACTTCTCTAGTTCTCTATTTTTATACAATAACTTATTAATGCAAATATTAAGACTTGTCTTTTACTTTCTTCTTGGTTTCTTCCTACTTTGAGGACTCCATATTTTGAATACTGCTTCTCTCAAACAAAACTGCCACTCTCGCTCCCGCTCTTATTGGGAAATTTGATTAGCATGCTTCCTAAATTACTGATCAGAAGATTAGCAGGAAAGGATCTAGAATAATGTGACTTGTAAAAAGCCACTTGCACTCACCCTCATGTTCTACTGGTTCATCAATCTGGGCACATTAGGCTCAGTTGTTCAACTTGCATGAATCCACCTAACTAATCTATTAGCCAGCCGTCACTTTCTAATTTATGGACAAAAAAAATTGGGAGATTTTTCTAAAATTCTTTACTGAAACCAAGATGCACTGTTCCTCCATTTTTCCCTTATATAAATCAGGATTGTTATCTGATGAGGTAAGACTTCTAAAGCAATTTTAAAGCTACTTTAAAATATGTAATGATGGTGAAACATCAGGGTTATTTTTTACTTTTTGTGGGTCATAAGTCCCTTTGAGAATCAGTGCAAGGCTATGGATAACCTTCCTCAAAAAAATTGTTTAAATGCTCATGCACACAATGCATATAGCTTATCATTAAGATGTATACTAGAAAAAAGGAATTGTGCTTTATAATTATGGCCATCAGAGAAAGAGATGAAATTTTCATTAACTTATCAATTCAAATTTAGACAACCATCTTTTTTTTTTTAACTTACTCTTTTTTTTCTCCCTGAAAACAGCAAAGACTTACTTGGCACAAAATTAAAATTTGCTTTCAAATATCACCATTTATGAAGATTTCTCTATCTACATGAAGTTTTATAAACAGCCTAATTTTTTCAAAGCAGCTACTTTCTCTTGTATAGAATGTAGTAATTTCAGCCATTTAAAAATCGCATCAGTGGTCTCCTTATAAGTGAAAACTAGCATTCCATTATGTTGCTAAGGAATTTTTATTTTTTCCAGGCTACAGGACAAGACGACTCTAGCAGACCTAGCCCACCACTTACATTGAAGCCTCAATTTCAAGAGAAGTCAGCAAGGAATCACTTACCAAGCTTTATATGGGTACTTGTCTTAAACTCACCTTGTAGAATTAATTCTCTAAGAAAATCTGGCTCAGTTAACTGATACAGAACCACGACAAAGTGTTCTGTCATAGCAGATACCAAAAGAATCAGCACAACAGCTTTATGATCTTACGATACATAGGATAAAATAAGCATCCATGGTATTATCAGTCAAAAATGTCTACATGAGTTTATTGAAAAAAATAATTGTTAAAACGTTCACCCAAAAAGCCAACGGTGATTTTTAACTGGTTTTAATTACCTACATTAAAGTAATTTGCTTACAACTGAGCAAAATTAAGCTATCTAACACTTCTTCCCAAATGAAGCAGTAGTTCTGGATAAACTGCTGTCTTAGGGTAATTATAATTATCTTCACATTTATGTCATTAAATCTTTTTTAAACGGATGGTAACTGTTTTTCAGAATTGTTCTGGGAGACAGGGAGTGCACAGGATGAGAAAGTGAGAAGATAAGGTTGGGAGAGAATGAGATTGTGATTAAACTCTTTTCTTTGAGATTATATACAAACTATAGAATAATAGTAGAGTACAAGTGAAATACTGCCACCCAGTGGAATTATAAATAAAATCTTCAAATTCGGAAAGATTTTAAGAATTTCCTAACCATTTTCAATTGGAATGGTAGAGCTTAATAATTTTCAAAGTCCTTTCAAATATATTATTCTTCAAAAATAAAATCCAGTGGTATAGATAGCATTGTGTGAGTACATCTTTTCCCGAGTCTGAGGTTCTAGTCAATTAAATGACTTGACAGAGTCCTGCGCATATTTAGCAGCAAAGCAAACACAGGAGCCCAAGGCTGCTGGCTCCCAGTTCACTGCTGCTTACACCAGGTAGCTCCTCCTAAGGAGCCTTTGACTAAACACTGTATTTCAGAGAAAACTGAGACTCAAAGATTATCAAGGCTTCTCAAACATTTCCAAGGGGTCTTGGGAACATAGCTTGAGGCAGTTTACTGGCATGAAAATTCTTTGAAGACTTGTATTTTTCCTTTAAAAACTCCTGTGAGAGGGCACCTGGGTGGCTCAGTCAGTTAAGTGTCTGCCTTTGGCTCAGGTCATGATCCCAGGGTCCTGGGATCCAGCCCTGCATCAGACTCCCTGCTCCGCGAGGAGCCTGCTTCTCCCTCTTCCTCTGCCTGGCGCCCCCCCACCCTGCTTGTGATCACTCTTGCGCGCGCTCTCTCTCTCTCTCTGTCAAATAGATAAATAAAATCTAAAAAATAAAAATAAACAAATAAAAACTCCTGTGAGGTTTGTGTTCTATTCTATATGACATGTCTCTTTCAATTTGAAATAATGTGGTTTTTTCCTCAAATGTCTTTTAGAAAAAGGTGCTTTAAGACAATGGTGCATTTCTATCCTGGGCTACAAAGTCACTAGCCCAGAACCACACTAAAGATGGGAGCACAGAGGGTATGAGTATACCAGTTTGAGACAACTGGAAAGTGCCTTGCTCAAGTTCATTCATTCATCAAGTATTTTAATGAACACCTGCCAAATGCGGGGCATTGTTTTAGATCATAGGACATGCTATGATAATAAATACTCAAGTTATGAGATGGCAGAGAATAGCAAAGGTTTACTTCTTGCCCACGCTAGAGTTCACTGTAGCCTGGCTAAGGGCCATTCTTCTCATTTTTATCATCTTCATGCTGGGACCATCAGACAGAGCAGTCACTTTTGAAACATTAATAGTAATCTCTTGGCAGAGAAAAGAGTGCAGCAAAGCAACAGGAAGTGACATACATCATTTCCTCTTATATTTTATTGACCAAAATAAGCCATATGACAAAGATATTCTTCTTCAACAGGGCAAAGAAGAATAATCCACCCACAGGGAGAAGATGTGGACATTGGTAAATAATAGCAGTATGTCACACCCCAACTTTTCCAAATCTGCTGAGGAAAGGTGGTTCTGGGTAACATATAGGAAAGAGGTAACATCTCTCAGTATGTCATATGGGAACTCAAGCAATTTTACTTGGATGTTAAAAGAAAGGGTTATCATAGAAGGCTAGAGGACTGGGAATGTGTAGGCATCAGACACGTCAGATATAAAGGAGTATGTATTAAACAAGTAGACAGAAAGGTATTTAGAATGTTTATAACTTTGAATTATGGCTCTAAGTCCCAGTACTGACATAGCATTTTATCAATAAAAACTCAGGAAAGTTGCCTGTGTCCAATGAAGGATACGACATCTGATCAGCAGCAACATGTCAGGGTTGCTTAATGTACATATAAATAAAACTATAGCCACCTAGGTGGGGCCATCAGAGCCGAATGTATACAAATTGTATCTAGGATCAACACATCAGAGTTATCTAACTTAAATCTATATAAAACTCACAATCAGCCCAGTGGGGGCAAGAGAGGCAGCATAGGTACTAATCATATATGACCAAACCATGTGAGTTCACTGAACTCTGTGCTATTTTCATGGCTCAGTAAGAAATACTCCAGCTGGGGGAGTGAATACTATTCCTTCCCCCTCTGCTAATGTTGGAAGATAAGTCTCTGACCAGAGGCCCTAATGAAAGCATTCATGTTGAATCCAATCAACATTGATGGCCTCAGCAGCTGCCAGAGAAAAAGAAAAGGATCTTTCCTACAATGCCGCTAATGGACCATGACAGACACCCCATGGAGATTAAGCTACTAATCCCCTGTATCCCTAATCCAAAGAAATAGGTATGTGCCTGTGTGAGTGTTGTGCATTAATCAGGTTTGGCTTAGAAAGATCCAATAACTCTACATTATATAATCATTTGTTGTATTTAAAAATTGTATAATAAATATAAATTATTTGAAGAAGCTACCTCTGATTGGTTTTCATTATTCCACCAAAGCCAATGGAATAATGTAGCCTGGTTCATTGGAGATCTAAGACTGCCACGTTGTGACAGAAATCGAAGAAAAGGGCAGAGCACTATCGAAGAGTTGCATGAAATGGTGGGGGAAAATAAGAGTCTGGGTCGCTGAAACTTAAGACTATTTTCAGGAAGTGGCAGAAATGCAGACAAAAGTAGGTAACAGTGAGGAGCTTCAAATGGCATAGTAAGAAGTTTAGATTAATTTTATAGGAAACAAGAACTCATCAAATAATTTTTAATTGCACATGTGACATCATCCAATCTGTATTTTAGAAAGATAATTCTGGTAGCAGGGTAGAGGAAAGATTGAATAGAGAAAGGACACAAAGTAGTTAGATCATGTAAAAGGCCACTGAAATACCAAGGAACCAAACCATAACAGAGGCAGCAGGATGAAAATAAAAAGGTAGCTGGGGGGGACCGAAATATTTCAATTTACAGAATCTCTTACAGTGACCTCCCAAACCAGCTGGTTATTAAAAGCACCTGGGGAAACTGTAAAATTCTTATTCCCTGGCCAATCCCAGAGCTATTAAATCAAAATCTCTTAAGGATGTGAACTAGGAAATGCTTGGCATACCTCAGGGGTTCATCATGCAATCAGCTCAGCCTATAAGAAGTTATGCTTCCACATACTTAAGTGACTGAGCTAGCATCTTTAAATCAGGAACACAGAAAAAAAAAGCTTTGTGGAGGTTGATCAGTAGTTGAGGTTTTGATATATTGAGTTTATAGTACTTACAGGACATCCAGATGAGAAAGTCTTATAGATAATAGAATATATCAGTCCAGAAAAGAGATGAGAGCTAGGGCTATATCATCACAAGATTGGAGACAATCCTTCAAAGGAAGAATGTAGTTTAAGATAAGAGGTGATCTGAGGAAAGAGGCTCACAGAGCACTTACACTTAATGGTAGTGCACAGAAAGATGAACTTGGTAATATCTGGCCAAGGAAGATAAATGTACCTAACAGATAATTCCATTAAATCACCATTAAATCATATTGCCTTACTTGTTTACAACAAAATAAAGTACTATACAAAACTAATTCATGCATCTCAAGGTAAAGGCTTCAATGTTCAGCCCAAGTTAGGTATGTCAGCTGCCAACCCTAGTTTCCTATTGTCCATCCAAGTATTATCTGTATAGCCACCAGAGGTAGATTTTTAAAAAACATGGACTCTTACAACACAACAATTGAAAGGCAAATAACCCAATTAAAGATGGACAGTGATATAAACAGATATTTTTCCAAGAAGATACACTCACAAATGAGTATCCTCTCGTTGACATATGGCCAATAAGAACATGAAAAGATGTTCAACATTATCAGTTATTAGAGAAATGAGAATCAAGACCATAATGAGATACTTCACCCACCCTGCGATGGTTAAAATTAAAAATACAGGCAATAACAAGTGCTATGAAGGATATGGAGAAATTGAAACTCTCATGCAATATTGGTGGGAATATAAAATGATACAGTAACTTTGGAAAACAGTTTGACAGCTCTTCAAATTGTAAACCACGGAGTTACCATGACTCAGCAATTCCA